>NC_088314.1:0-2500000 GCF_910592395.1 Lineus longissimus
AACTAACCCTAGGGCAACTAACCCTAGGGCAACTAACCCTAGGGCAACTAACCCTAGGGCAACTAACCCTAGGGCAACTAACCCTAGGGCAACTAACCCTAGGGCAACTAACCCTAGGGCAACTAACCCTAGGGCAACTAACCCTAGGGCAACTAACCCTAGGGCAACTAACCCTAGGGCAACTAACCCTAGGGCAACTAACCCTAGGGCAACTAACCCTAGGGCAACTAACCCTAGGGCAACTAACCCTAGGGCAACTAACCCTAGGGCAACTAACCCTAGGGCAACTAACCCTAGGGCAACTAACCCTAGGGCAACTAACCCTAGGGCAACTAACCCTAGGGCAACTAACCCTAGGGCAACTAACCCTAGGGCAACTAACCCTAGGGCAACTAACCCTAGGGCAACTAACCCTAGGGCAACTAACCCTAGGGCAACTAACCCTAGGGCAACTAACCCTAGGGCAACTAACCCTAGGGCAACTAACCCTAGGGCAACTAACCCTAGGGCAACTAACCCTAGGGCAACTAACCCTAGGGCAACTAACCCTAGGGCAACTAACCCTAGGGCAACTAACCCTAGGGCAACTAACCCTAGGGCAACTAACCCTAGGGCAACTAACCCTAGGGCAACTAACCCTAGGGCAACTAACCCTAGGGCAACTAACCCTAGGGCAACTAACCCTAGGGCAACTAACCCTAGGGCAACTAACCCTAGGGCAACTAACCCTAGGGCAACTAACCCTAGGGCAACTAACCCTAGGGCAACTAACCCTAGGGCAACTAACCCTAGGGCAACTAACCCTAGGGCAACTAACCCTAGGGCAACTAACCCTAGGGCAACTAACCCTAGGGCAACTAACCCTAGGGCAACTAACCCTAGGGCAACTAACCCTAGGGCAACTAACCCTAGGGCAACTAACCCTAGGGCAACTAACCCTAGGGCAACTAACCCTAGGGCAACTAACCCTAGGGCAACTAACCCTAGGGCAACTAACCCTAGGGCAACTAACCCTAGGGCAACTAACCCTAGGGCAACTAACCCTAGGGCAACTAACCCTAGGGCAACTAACCCTAGGGCAACTAACCCTAGGGCAACTAACCCTAGGGCAACTAACCCTAGGGCAACTAACCCTAGGGCAACTAACCCTAGGGCAACTAACCCTAGGGCAACTAACCCTAGGGCAACTAACCCTAGGGCAACTAACCCTAGGGCAACTAACCCTAGGGCAACTAACCCTAGGGCAACTAACCCTAGGGCAACTAACCCTAGGGCAACTAACCCTAGGGCAACTAACCCTAGGGCAACTAACCCTAGGGCAACTAACCCTAGGGCAACTAACCCTAGGGCAACTAACCCTAGGGCAACTAACCCTAGGGCAACTAACCCTAGGGCAACTAACCCTAGGGCAACTAACCCTAGGGCAACTAACCCTAGGGCAACTAACCCTAGGGCAACTAACCCTAGGGCAACTAACCCTAGGGCAACTAACCCTAGGGCAACTAACCCTAGGGCAACTAACCCTAGGGCAACTAACCCTAGGGCAACTAACCCTAGGGCAACTAACCCTAGGGCAACTAACCCTAGGGCAACTAACCCTAGGGCAACTAACCCTAGGGCACACTAACCCTAGGGCAACTAACCCTAGGGCAACTAACCCTAGGGCAACTAACCCTAGGGCAACTAACCCTAGGGCAACTAACCCTAGGGCAACTAACCCTAGGGCAACTAACCCTAGGGCAACTAACCCTAGGGCAACTAACCCTAGGGCAACTAACCCTAGGGCAACTAACCCTAGGGCAACTAACCCTAGGGCAACTAACCCTAGGGCAACTAACCCTAGGGCAACTAACCCTAGGGCAACTAACCCTAGGGCAACTAACCCTAGGGCAACTAACCCTAGGGCAACTAACCCTAGGGCAACTAACCCTAGGGCAACTAACCCTAGGGCAACTAACCCTAGGGCAACTAACCCTAGGGCAACTAACCCTAGGGCAACTAACCCTAGGGCAACTAACCCTAGGGCAACTAACCCTAGGGCAACTAACCCTAGGGCAACTAACCCTAGGGCAACTAACCCTAGGGCAACTAACCCTAGGGCAACTAACCCTAGGGCAACTAACCCTAGGGCAACTAACCCTAGGGCAACTAACCCTAGGGCAACTAACCCTAGGGCAACTAACCCTAGGGCAACTAACCCTAGGGCAACTAACCCTAGGGCAACTAACCCTAGGGCAACTAACCCTAGGGCAACTAACCCTAGGGCAACTAACCCTAGGGCAACTAACCCTAGGGCAACTAACCCTAGGGCAACTAACCCTAGGGCAACTAACCCTAGGGCAACTAACCCTAGGGCAACTAACCCTAGGGCAACTAACCCTAGGGCAACTAACCCTAGGGCAACTAACCCTAGGGCAACTAACCCTAGGGCAACTAACCCTAGGGCAACTAACCCTAGGGCAACTAACCCTAGGGCAACTAACCCTAGGGCAACTAACCCTAGGGCAACTAACCCTAGGGCAACTAACCCTAGGGCAACTAACCCTAGGGCAACTAACCCTAGGGCAACTAACCCTAGGGCAACTAACCCTAGGGCAACTAACCCTAGGGCAACTAACCCTAGGGCAACTAACCCTAGGGCAACTAACCCTAGGGCAACTAACCCTAGGGCAACTAACCCTAGGGCAACTAACCCTAGGGCAACTAACCCTAGGGCAACTAACCCTAGGGCAACTAACCCTAGGGCAACTAACCCTAGGGCAACTAACCCTAGGGCAACTAACCCTAGGGCAACTAACCCTAGGGCAACTAACCCTAGGGCAACTAACCCTAGGGCAACTAACCCTAGGGCAACTAACCCTAGGGCAACTAACCCTAGGGCAACTAACCCTAGGGCAACTAACCCTAGGGCAACTAACCCTAGGGCAACTAACCCTAGGGCAACTAACCCTAGGGCAACTAACCCTAGGGCAACTAACCCTAGGGCAACTAACCCTAGGGCAACTAACCCTAGGGCAACTAACCCTAGGGCAACTAACCCTAGGGCAACTAACCCTAGGGCAACTAACCCTAGGGCAACTAACCCTAGGGCAACTAACCCTAGGGCAACTAACCCTAGGGCAACTAACCCTAGGGCAACTAACCCTAGGGCAACTAACCCTAGGGCAACTAACCCTAGGGCAACTAACCCTAGGGCAACTAACCCTAGGGCAACTAACCCTAGGGCAACTAACCCTAGGGCAACTAACCCTAGGGCAACTAACCCTAGGGCAACTAACCCTAGGGCAACTAACCCTAGGGCAACTAACCCTAGGGCAACTAACCCTAGGGCAACTAACCCTAGGGCAACTAACCCTAGGGCAACTAACCCTAGGGCAACTAACCCTAGGGCAACTAACCCTAGGGCAACTAACCCTAGGGCAACTAACCCTAGGGCAACTAACCCTAGGGCAACTAACCCTAGGGCAACTAACCCTAGGGCAACTAACCCTAGGGCAACTAACCCTAGGGCAACTAACCCTAGGGCAACTAACCCTAGGGCAACTAACCCTAGGGCAACTAACCCTAGGGCAACTAACCCTAGGGCAACTAACCCTAGGGCAACTAACCCTAGGGCAACTAACCCTAGGGCAACTAACCCTAGGGCAACTAACCCTAGGGCAACTAACCCTAGGGCAACTAACCCTAGGGCAACTAACCCTAGGGCAACTAACCCTAGGGCAACTAACCCTAGGGCAACTAACCCTAGGGCAACTAACCCTAGGGCAACTAACCCTAGGGCAACTAACCCTAGGGCAACTAACCCTAGGGCAACTAACCCTAGGGCAACTAACCCTAGGGCAACTAACCCTAGGGCAACTAACCCTAGGGCAACTAACCCTAGGGCAACTAACCCTAGGGCAACTAACCCTAGGGCAACTAACCCTAGGGCAACTAACCCTAGGGCAACTGTTAGTGTGTGTTAGTGGCCTTAGGGCTAGTGGCCTTAGGTCTAGTGGCGTTGGGGTTAGTGGCGTTGGGGCTAGTGGCCTTGGGGCTAGTGGCCTTGGGGCTAGTGGCCTTGAGGTTAGTTGGCTTCAGGGTTAGTTGGCTTCAGGGTTAGTGGCTTCAGGGTTAGTGGCTTCAGGGTTAGTGGCTTCAGGGTTAGTGGCTTCAGGGTTAGTGGCTTCAGGGTTAGTGGCTTCAGGGTTAGTGGCTTCAGGGTTAGTGGCTTCAGGGTTAGTCGGTGTAATGTCCTAGACTGGTTGTGACCATTGTCTTCCATCGTTCAGGCGTAGACATCAAGTCGGTGTAATGTCCTAGACTGGTTGTGACCATTGTCTTCCATCGTTCAGGCGGAGACAACAAGTCGATGTAATGTCCTAGATTGGTTGTGACCATTGTCTTCCATCGTTCAGGCGGAGACAACAAGTCGATGTGATGTCCCAGACTTGTTGGGACCATTGTCTTCCATCGTTCAGGTGGAGGCATCAAGTCGGTGTGAGGTCCTAGACTGGTTGTGACCATTGTCTCCCATCATTCAGGATGAGACATCAAGTCGGTGTGATGTCCTAGACTGGTTGATCGTTCAGGTAGAGACATCAAGTCGTGTGATGTCCTAGACTGGTTGTGACCATTGTCTCCCATCGTTCAGGTGGAGACATCATGTCGGTGTGATGTCCTGAACTGATTGTGACAGCTGTCTTCCATCGTTCAGGATGAGACATCAAGTCGGTGTGATGTCCTAGACTGGTTGTGACCATGGTCTTCCATCGTTCAGGATGAGACATCAAGTCGGTGTGATGTCCTAGACTGGTTGTGACAATTGTCTTCCATCGTTCTGGTGGGGGCATCAAGTCGGTGTGATGTCCTAGACTGGTTGTGACCATTTTCTTCCATCGTTCAGGATGAGGCATCAAGTCGGTGTGATGTCCTAAACTGGTTTGGAACGATCGCTTTACGAGGAACTTGCCGGCAAAGCCAGTTTGATAGAGACAAAAGACAACTCCGAGGAACAACTCAATAAATAGTGTGAAATTCAAAATTTCTAAAATAATGCAAAGAGCCATTGATACATGTAACACTTTTGGGACACATTGTTATACATGCCGTCTTGCACAGTCCGGTTGAAAACATGTTGGGCCGAATTTACGAAGGGTGTTTAAGAGTAAATTCTACATAATCAGTTTCAGGGCCTAATGCGGTTTTCATGAAGAAACCCTGCAAGGCCCGGACTCTGTCTATTCAGACATTAAACGCTGTTTTAAGCTAAACACCCTTTGTAAATTTGGCCCCTTATGTTTATGTTCATTTTGTTTGGGAAACCATTTTCCACTAGAATATCTATATAGTTTTTGATCAGAAAAAAAACATAAATTGAGTCGCATGCAGCGACAACCATTGTAAATGCAAGCAAGGTGAACTACTGTGGTGTATTCAGGTCACGAACCTTGACCTCATTGATCCGAAAAAGCACGACATCGGTTAGTGGGTTATTTAAATAACAAAAGAACCAATTTCGTCATGTTCAACAGGACCGTGCTGTGATCTCATTTGCATGACAAAAGGGGCCCTCTAGATCAGGCGTTCAGATTAGTCTTCTCATTTGCATGACAAAAGCGGTTGCTTTGGACGAGTTTAACAATAGAAGTAACTTTTTGAATTCACCTTTACATGTATTATGGCTTTTATATGTAAATTTCACATATTGTATCATTATACAAACATAACAAATTAATACATAAAACGTCAGACATTGACGTTGATGTTAGCGACAGCTTGCTCGACCCATTCTGTACCACAGGAAACTTCTTGATGGGGCAGTTGTTATCTTGTTTGAATCTTTCTGGACTAATTATCATGAAAAGACTGAGCTCCTCTTCCACTTGACCGCAAGGTCAGGAACCAACATCAATTTGGAATATTTTGGAAAAATTTCAATCAACAAAATATTTCAACGAAATCTCAAAATTTGGAAATGAATTTGCCCGATTCTTTTGCATTTGGTTTGGTCTTGGGGGTAACCTTTGGTTATCATATCATTGATGAAACCAAGAATGAAAGGCACCCGGATAATTACCGTGTTTAAGGAAATTTAAGATACTTGTATAAAATGGAGGCTAGAGTTTGCCAATTTCATATCTGTCCCAAATGGAGACCGGCACTATCAGGTCTCTGAAGTTGATTGGAATAAACGCAGGTGTTCGTGGTACTGAATGGATCGAGAAAGTTCATAAGGCCTACGGTTCCATCAAAGACAACACATGTTCTGGTTGGCTGGGGTCGAACCAACCAGAATCACGTGGACCCCATGTCTCATTCGATGGGAAAATTGAAATATCTGATCAATTTGGTGATTTTGGAGAAAAATGAAGTAACTTTTAACAGCTCGATAGTAAATTTTGACCTGGTACATCAGAACCTTGACATATTTGGATCTGGTTCTGGTTCTTAATCAACAATCATCTAGGAGGAGTGACCGACGATGACTGATGGAAAGTCTTTTAAAGACGTTCCAAGTGTGTTCCGACATTTTGTCACGGCCACAAAATGGAAGTAGGCTTTTTGCCATCGGATGATATTAAGATTTGGGATGAAACCACCTTTCAATCAGATATTTCGATAAAATACAACGTATCCTTCTGCAGAGGCCTACAGGTAGCGAATGTACAATACTACACCAGAGAAAGTCTGTTGCTAATGACTCCCATAGCGACAATCGTTCAGGGGCCGAGGGTTCCACATCCATTGTGTCATCTTGCTGAAAAGAAAAACACATTATGTATCACAGACAGTGCAATAGATGAAAAGCTCAATGCCCACAGACCATTTCAGAGAGAATCACGCAAAGTAAGCCTGAAAATGGCTTGCACAAAAATTGGCGAAAATTTTGCTTATGCACGTTCTTGGTCATGCTTTATACGATTGATACAAAGTTAGACTAGACTTTGAGGTTTCGCATGAATAATACATTTCGTTTAACTACTGATTTGTTCTGTGTGTAATCAGCGTGCTGTTTACTCATGAAATCGTCCATGTGAGCCTTGTTGCAATTGTACGTTTATCGAATGATTCACAGCTGTCTCAGCTAGACTTGTAATGCTAGAATTCACATTTCACGATCAGAAGCTCAGTTGTTGGTGTTGCTAGCTTTCTGGAAGGCTGGAGATTACACGATATGTGGTATTCACCCAAATAGGCATGTTCTGATAATATCGAAATACTCTTATCTTCGGATCCGGAACTATAACACCAGACAATGAGAAGTCACTAGGCCCACCTTAATGGTGAATATTGATGACCCTAGCAAATGCCGAGAAAGGCATATCAGTCACACCTGGTCAAATAGCAAAACTTGAGGTCCAGGCCTAGGCTGGTCAGGTCGTTATTGGAAGTCTGGTTCAGAGTGGAGTTATCTGGTGTTATAGTTCCGGAGATAGTGTATATCTGTTTGCATTACCCTCAAGATGTGCCCCCGTCGTCACATGGCATCAGTCGTAAAGAGATTCCTGAAGGATGCCGTCATCCAGTGCTTGTGGGATTGGTATCACGTCTCGTCAAATGAAGGGGTTAGAGGTACGCATCTTGTCCAAATCCTTCGTTTGTGGTTCAAATGAAGTACATAAATATAATCCACATTTTCAACAGTTCGATCTGAGCGAAGAAAATAAAATAGTCTAGCGATGGTCCGTGGCTTTCGCGAATCCTTCGTTTGCGATTCAATCTGAACTAAGAATTGTGTTTGCGTTTAAGAATACGATACGCGATGAAAACGTCTGTGCATATAAACACGTGTGTTATCGAGAGAGTCTGTTCCAGGATTGGTATGCGTACTGAGCACCGGTATACCTCTTCCGTCCCCTGGATGTACAAGACTTTCATTATCCGTGCACGTCTGTGGACAACTGAAAATAGAAGTACATTGCCAATCAGATGAAATTGGTCGGCGTATTCAAGTGCTTCTTGCAGACACTCCATAACTAACCTTTAGAATTTTTTAAGTTGGAAATGTATTTGATATCTTTGTTGTTATAACATACTGCAACATTACTCAGAGTATGGTGTTCATCTACTGGGTGGATGTAGAGGTGATCAATCGGAGGCTCGAATGGCACAAATTTTGCTTTCCTTTGGAAGGTCATGTCAGCTGGCCGTTTTAGGCTCTTACACTCAGCCCTAAAGGCTAACTCACTTCTACTTAACCTCGTCATCTCAGGACAATTGCGGTCTTCCATTTGATTAGATCATAAATTCTGTTTCCATCCAGGACTGGGTGTGGTGGTGCAAACTCTCTGCAACCTACAAAAGTATCAAACCATTACAAATCTTCATACAGTGCGAGAAGTGTCTTCAAAATGAACATCGTCATTGGCAAAGAAGCCCATCTTAACAACTTATCATCTTTTCTGTTGAACCTGGCTGCAATTTCCATTTTCTTAAATGGGTGGACGGAGGTGTCTTTAAATAACCCCTTTAATTTGCAAGTTATCAGCTTTTGTCCAGACGTTATGTTATATATCTGCCGAGTTTAGAGCGTATATAGAGTCAGACAATCGCCCCACTGTTGTAATATAGGTGGTATTGACTTGAAACATGTACATGTACGTAGTGATCCTTACCTCCAGTTACAATGCACATCCTTGAGAGTGTCATTTCCAGCAGTTGGAGCTACGCCCTGGTCGTGGTGATGAATATCCTGTGACCTGGATGTGGTGATGCCGGCTCCGGACA
This sequence comes from Lineus longissimus, assembly GCF_910592395.1. Lineage (NCBI taxonomy): Eukaryota > Metazoa > Nemertea > Pilidiophora > Heteronemertea > Lineidae > Lineus > Lineus longissimus. The sequence goes on from NC_088314.1 coordinate 8,710, forward strand.
AGGACTTTCACTTCTGTGTCATTTCCAGCAGTTCGAGCCGAGTGGTTCCCTTTTTCTGGTGTTACCCATCTTTTGGGAATACTGAAAAAAAAATTTGACACGTTTTCCTAAGTTTCCCCCACTGAAACCCTTTGTTGCACGTCTTTCGTTGTATTTTACCATTCCATACAACTGCGGTTTCATGGTGAGGGCTCTTCAGCCTTCGTCCCGACGTCGCTTGCTACAGTTTGCATGTTTAGAGCATTCTCATTATTTTCAAATGAAACTTTTCAAGGAGCTGATTACTCTGTGAGCAGATCAATCTTTGATTTTCAAGAGTCAAGAACAAATAAATAGGTTCTACTGCTTACCTGAAGTAACACTGCAGCATTCTCCATCGGCTGTCTGGCCGCTTACCTGAAGTAACACTGCAGCATTCTCCATCGGCTGTCTGGCCGCTTACCTGAAGTAACACTGCAGTATTCTCCATCGGCTGTCTGGCCGTTTGGAATCGATCAAAAGATAACGGCACAACCGCTTCCCTTGGCAGGATCGTGTCAGGTGGCCAGGCACGGCTGTTGTCCTGAAAGTCAAAGTCACGGCAGATATTTGAAGACGTCAAGACAATTTGTAAACAAGCTGTGCTGCATAGTATGGTATAGTGGATGCGCTTTCAAATTACGGGAAATGGCGGCCAACCAATTGAAGGGCTCAGTCGATCACTCGAATATCTGGCATCCAATAAAATGGTCCTAAGGGATCAATCCAAAATGAACGGTTCTAAATGGTACCATTTTGCTTCCCTGGTCAAGGTCATGTCAGCCTACTCCTTCAAGCACCTACAGCTACACAGGCAGAAATTTCTATAAAGAATCTGTAAAGCTATATAGAAATGGTAAACACAAAATCTATATAGAATCTATATATATATTTTTGCCCGTGTATGCTCACTGTGATGAGAGCTAAATTCGCCTCTATCTACTCACCAAGTCCTTGTCGTGTTCAAACTGGGATCATGTTCAAACCTCTGTATAGTGGGGTCTGCGTCACGCTGGGCTCTCTGCGGTGTTCTTGGCTCTGCAAGATGGATCTTGCTTCGCACTGGTCTCCCGGATGCTCTTCCTGAAAAGAATCTTAACGATTTAAATCGCTCATAATTTTTAAAATTGGGTTCAAAAATAATGAAATGAAGTTACCCTAAATGCGGCACACATCTTGCTCGCGTCCGAATCCATCCCCAGACGTCTGTCACGCCACGATCGTGCATCTTCAGCCCTCTTCAAGCATGCCCCATCGCACCGACCCTCTTCCTTCCATTCGGAGGTGGTCTTTCCGTCGATGCTGTAAATGGAAACGGATTCAGTGGGAAAAGATCTTACATGTATTGAATAAACCAGAAGTATTAAGGTAGCAGGAAGGGGTGGGCTTTGGTGGTTTCTGAGTGTGAGGGGGTACTATACTGTAGTGACGTCTGCTATTGCGAACTGTGCTGCCTTTGAGAGACTAGGCATGATGCCAATTTTGCCGCTACGCGTCGCGTTGGGTCCTTGCGTCTAGGTGTCACAAGGTGAAGATCACTATGTTGTGACCAGGTAGTGTAATAATTGTGATGACGTCATGCGCAATGCACATAATGGCTGTTGAAGGTATGACGTGAGATTACGTTGCTCACTTTGCATGGGTTGTTGCTGGAGGCTGGGAAGTAAGACGATTATCCCAATCATAAACAAGTCTCAAACAGTGCGGGAAATGTAACGATCTAACTGGAGTAGGATCTCGTATAATCTTTCAAATTTTTTTCTGGATGTTTCAATCATCTCGGTGGAGAATCGGTCAAAGAGCTAAAATTGCGCAAACATCAATGACTTAACAAAATGTGAATCTCACCTGTTTGTTGTAATATCATCTACTTCAGTGCCTGATCTTCTACGACTGCCGCCGGAGAGCATAGAGGGTTAACCCATCAAGTTAAGTGCGAGCCGTCTGATTAACGGCAAAGGCGAGTCCGGAGCCCGTCCCGGACTCCATCCCGCACCATATCGTCAACTTTCTTAAGCCCTTCAACAGCGTAAGAGAGGGAAGGCCTATTTAATATAAAAACCTCTCTTTTTCGCGTTGAAATGGCAAAATGAACGAAGACGACACGCCCTCATGCTGAACCCCCTCAGTCGTAGAACCGAACGACAGGGTCCCCTAGGGGCGCCCGACAAGAGACACAAAGCGTACCGTGCTTTGGACTCCGCCACGTCGTCGGCCGGCTGCTTGGCACACGCCTTCCATACGGAGTCCGCGGAATGGACCTTCTGTAAATGGAATTGGAGAGTCAACATCACAACTAATGCAAAAGACACAGAAAACGCAAAAAAATACAGGACATAGATCAACCAAACACACACACACACGCACGCACACACACACGGGCACATACCCGCACCCATACTCATCCCCTCGACAACCTCCCACATCCCACGCCCCCCAAACACTCTCCCCCAGCTAATCACACATACATATCACTCTATACATACCCTTCACCTCGCGATAGACATCATTCATGGTCGGTTGCATTGGAGAACTTGGCTTGGGGCATCTGCAATGATAAAAGTGATAGTAACGGTAACACGAGCTCTAGAAACTTGTTCCGAGTGAAAGGCCCAGAAGCTTACGGTGCGAATTTTGAGGTGTTCTTGACGAATTCGAACAAAATCATAAAAGAATTCGTCACGAAAACAAAGAATACCTCGTCGTCATTCGGGAGTGTTGCGGAACCTCACTAATGAGATCCAAAACCAACCGAAACTGTCTAAACCTCACGAACAAAAGGACACGTGGAGTTCGGCCACGAAGTCTTTTCTGCAGCCAAATGAGGGGAAATATTTTGAATTGAAGGGGGGGGGATAAATCTTTGGAGTAAGACGAAATTCAAAAACTGCTTGGCATACTGAAATGAAGCAGGAGTTCGCATGTGGCGAGGACTGGACAGGAATGATTCAGTGCGCAGCCGTCATTGGCTTCTTGGTTGTTGAGGAAAACGGCAAATTTCTTGGAAATCGGAATTCGGAATTGGATGTGTGCTCATTTACAGAAGTGGAGGTTGGGATATGCCAGAGTTATGCCCAAGACCGAATCTGTCTTACCATTGCGTGGCGTGGCCTGTGCTTAGAAAACGTGGCGTGGCTTGTGCTCGTCGCGTCTGATCTTGAAGCTCCACGAGTCTTGAATGCGCAGTTTTTATTGGGAGCGTTGGTAACATCAGTTGAACGACTTACGTCATTATATTAAATAATAGAATCGTTCTAGTGCTTTCATGCCGTGCTCGTCATGGTCACTGCATTTGTTGTGCCAGCCTTATACGAGTGGATCATAGCATAATTTGTATATTTTGTACTGCTGATCTGGTCATAGTCAGGTTGGCACCAAGCTTTAGTAGGTTTCATGTGGTAAGGAAGCATGACATGTGGATGTTATAATACACTATCTACAGCCGATTCTGTCAACACCCTCATTGAACTCTATTATCGAAGAGGGTATAAAAGCACCAGACCCTGGCCTATTCGAGCACTTGGCATTTGCGCCTCATTGCGCTTGGTCGTTCCCCTTCAATTCATGGTAAGACTATCGTATTCTCTATTATTCCGATTTCTGCAGGCTCGGTGTTTGAGCGGGCTACCCCTTTTTGGCCTATATTCTTTAGGCAGGCGCTGTGCAATCTTCCTGTGCATTTCGTTTCTAGTCTAGTCGGCGATGCCTATGTCGGTTCTTGTTGTCCAATTTGTCCATTTGTATATTTTCTCGTCTTTCCCGCTGTTATTCGTATTTTCGTGGCATGTATATTTGAATGTCTCTGTGTCTTTCTGCCATGCGAGCCTTTGTGCTGGGGCAGTGTGTAGCCTTGCGAGCCTTGAGCTGGGGCCAGCCTTGCGAGCCTTCGGGCTGGGGCAATAGCCTTGCGAGCCTTCGGGCTGGGGCAATAGCCTTGCGAGCCTACGGGCTGGGGCAATAGCCTTGCGAGCCTTCGGGCTGGGGCAATAGCCTTGCGAGCCTTCGGGCTGGGGCAACATGCTGGTTTGGGTTAGTGGCGTTTTGATGTATGCGTTGAGTGAAGTCTCTGGAAATTTACGTCGGGGGGTAGAAAGCGGTGCCTGTGCGCAGCGTTGCAGAATTGTTGCAAGCTGTTGTCTGCCATACATTTATTTATGTTTATATGTTTCTATCTTTTAGATGGTGCAGCCGACGGTGTTGAAAAGAAAGCACTCCTTGGTGGGGAGAAACTTGCTCCCCTCATCAAAAAGTTCGCGGTAGTGGATCCGGCATGCCCGCCAAAAGAGTTCGCCCACGTCGCTGGTGAGCCGTTGTCTGCGCTTTCCCCGTCGGAGATAGCAAGGGAGTTCAAGACAATAACGGGAGAGGATTCAGGGTCAATACTCAACTCGTGAGTTGGGAAGCCGACTTCGAAGCATTATGCCTACTTCTGCATTATACCTACTTCTGCATTATACAATTATTGTGGCAAACGAGTTCGGTCAGCCTTCTGCTCAGGTTTTAAAGGTAAATGCTATTTTTAACGTAATATCTATTCGTTCGTAATATGAAGTTGAAGTTTTTATACCTATTGGAGTCTTCGTGCTAACATGAAAGTGTCTCTTGCATTTCTCACCCTAGTAAAATTGCAGTTTCCTAAGAGAAAACTTCATTTGCATATTTTGGGTTGTATCTACGTCTTGATTCCAGCATGGTTTGCTTAAAGTGTATAAGATAGTTTTCTCGTTTCGGTCAAGCTTTGTGTAAAAGGGTTTCAATAGTAGTCTTTTCCTTTTTTCAGAAACCGGAGGTACTTCAGTAGAAGAGTGCTGCAAGCGCCCCAGCTTGTCCGCAACCTCCCAAGAAGCCTAGAATTGAAAACCGATCGGAAGTAGCAAGGGCGAGGGAAAAGGTGCGTTTGCTGGCCTCTCAGGACGAGCCCAATGAGAGTTTGATTCTTTTGTATCTTGATGAGTTAGCTCTGAGGCAAACTCGGTTAATGACAAAGATGCGCCAATTTTCGACGATCTATACCGTCAGGCAAAAAGAAACCAAGGCAGAGTAGATTTGGCTAAGTTAGCGCTCACCGTTGTTGGCGGAGGTGAAGCCTTACGTAAATGTTTGAAGCAAACCGCGGCCGTTTCGCCGCCAAAGCCTAGGGGTCTCCATCCCCCCCTCCTAGAGTTTCTGCACCTTCTCCGCTTACAAATTTATACCCGGAGCTATCGGCATTGGCCTCAATTTCCCAAGCCCTTGGCCCCCTTTTTGGGGGTAACTCTTACAGAGGTGCTTATGGCAGAGGTTCATATTCAAACGCAAGGCGCTCAAGAGGTCGTGGTGGGGGGGTATGGAGGTCGAGGCGCTATGGCATGCTTTTTCTGCAATTCAAATGACCATTTCATTAGAGATTGCGATAAAATGAAGGCCGCTAAGCATTTGGGTAATAACTAGGCTCTTTCTCTTGACCCGGGATAAACTGTCCTAGTGGAACCTCGGTTTCACGTGGGTCGGGAGTTGAGCCTTTTGTCCTTCTAAATCCTAAAGTTGAGCTTATATCATTTTGCAGGCCATTTTGGGGTTTGCTATCCCAGATTGGGAATATGAGCTGGAGTTTGATCCCCTTTCCATATCTTCCCATACACGAACCCCAGTTTGGACGACGGTAGAGGGACAAGAGGCTCAATTCCCGGCCCGCAACAATTGCCCGCGATTTGAAGATATTATGCTACGCGATGAATCCTATGATATAGCTGCCTTGCCGTTGAGAAACCCGGATTTTTTCGTACCTGGTCAGTTGCATAATTTTATGGTTGAATGGGATGAAATCATTTCGATTGTAGAACCGACTGTTCCCGCTGTTGGGAAAGTTAGAAAATGGATAGAACATGGTGTGGACATTGACGATTTTTGGGTGCCATTCAACGGAAGCTTTAAAGGGGAGCATTTTCATTCTGAAAAGCCTCCCTCTCGTTACTTTAAAAATTCAAAGAGTTGTGCAAAGTTTGGAGAGTTCATATCAAAGGAATTAACACGTAGATTAGAAAATGGTTCTCTGCAGCTTCTTGGTAAAGTGGGGGACGTTCAGCTTCCAAGCATCATTATGCCTCTTACGGTAGAGCCAACAAAGCCTCGCCTATGTCATGACGATCGTTTCCTAAATTTATGGATGAAAAGTTGTTCTTTCAGTCTGGAAACTTTAAACCATGTTTTCAGGCTTGTAGACCAGGGGGCAAAGATGATCTCCACAGATGAAAAATCTGGTTATGATCACGTCTTTCTTACTGCTGGAAGCAGAACATATTTTGGAATCCAGTTTGCGGGGTACCTAATGGTTCCGACCACGCTTCCTTTTGGATGGAAGGAATCCGCGTATGTATACCAGTCTATTGGAATAGTTGCGACTCATTATTTGAGGCATTTTGGGATAAAGAATACGTTGTATATTGACGACCGTTGGGCGGCAGAATCAATTGCTGCCTCGTCTAAGCATTCTATTCCTATTGAAAACTTCAGGTATGCCTTGCTACAACTCCTCACTAGGCTTGGCTATACATTTGCACTCGGCAAAATAAATGTTGTCATGGCAACCTTTCTTAGGCATCTAGGCTTTATAGTTGATTCAATTAGAATGGCGTACATTTTGCCGGAAGACCAGAAAAGAAAGTTTATTGATCTTCGTGAGCAAATCCTCGCCTCTAAAGAAGTAGATGCCAAAACTTTGCAACGTCTTGCGGGAAAATGCATCTCTATGCTGATAGCAGTTCCGGCGGCAAGTTTGTATACAAGGGAAGTGAACTCGGCTATCTCGCGCGCATTGAGGAATAGTAAGCCGGTTTCAATGTCTGGAAAATTGAAAACTGAGATCCTCCATTGGCGTTTTTTGGATGATTGGAATGGTTGTCATCCCTGGCGCCCGGAGTTTCATAAACAAATAGTGATTGCGACGGATGCCTCCCTTTATAAATACGCGGCTGTAGTTACTCAGGGTGACGCCAAAGGTATCTCTACGTCTGATTTCTGGGACTCAAATGATCGTCGCCCGATTCACTTAAAGGAGGCGGGTGCTCTCCTCCATTCCTTGCAGGCTTAAGGCCCGTCTGTCAAAGATCACAGAATTGATGTTCTCACAGATAGCATGGCTTTAGTCTGCGCGTGGGCTAACCAGGGTTCTAAATCATCGAACCTAAATGATATCATAAAGCAAATATTTCAGTTCGTCTTTCAGTCCAACATTTGTCTCAAGCTCTCTTATATCCCTTCTGCCCAAAACCCTGCAGATAAGCCATCTAGGTCAATTGATCCAAATGACGTAATGTTGTCAGAATGGGCTTGGGCGCAAGTAGAGGGAAAATTTGGCCCGCATTCGGTGGACCTCATGGCCCTAGATTCGAATGCCATGCGCGCATCCTGCGGTAGCTCTTTAAAGCATTTTACTCCTTGTCCGTCACCAAAATCTGCGGGGATTAATGTCTTTGCCCAAGACATTGCTTTGGAGGCAAACCCGTACGTTTTCCCTCCGCAATCATTAGTTCTTCCGGTAGTATCGTTGCTCCGACAGCAGAAGGTGCATTTATGCACGATGGTAGTAGTTATGTCGCAAGAGCATGCTATCTCTTTTCCCCTGTTGAAGCAATACTCTATTGACGGTTTCTCTTTGGGCCATTTGGAAGATAAAAATGTAGTAAGAGTGCCGTCTAAAGTTGGTTTTATAGACGACCCCTTCGGTTTGCAATGGCCTCTGTATGTGTACAGGTTATCCTTTGATTAGGTAATTAGGATTGTTAAATCTCTTACAGAATACAAGTATTTGCGGTGGTAAGGCTCTCCCTTCCTTATCAGAAATAGACGCGCGCCTACAGATGCTTGATAAACTCTCGGAGAATTCAGAAGCTTCAAAAAGGGCAGGTACAATTCAGCGAGCGCTAGAGATTTTTCTCGCTTCTTTGCCATCAGCGCCTACTCTAGTTACTTGTGGTGTTCAAGATATTAAGCGATTTTTTGTGTGGAAAGATAAAGATGGTAAAACCAAGGTACATGACATATCATGCCCCTTCCTGGGTGACAAAAGTAAAATGCAATGTAACTGCCCCATTAGGTTGGCTTCTGGCACCGTCTCTAACCTTTTGCAGAAAATGGCTTCGATCTTTGAGCAAAGCGGACGTGGTAAGTCGTGGGATAATATCTTGAAGCGAGGTAATCCAGCAAAATCACCTGAAATTAAAACCTACATCAAGCAAATCTCAGAACAGGCCAGGGCTCAGATATTGCCAAAGCAAGCGAAGCCTGTGTTTCTTTCGAAGCTCCGGAGGGTAGCAAATTATATTGGAAATCAACTCACAAGGCCAGATTTGTCGTTATCACAGCAATTTGTTCTGCTCAGAGATCAAGCATTTCTGAAAATCCATTTTTTTGCGGGAGACAGAGTGTCGGATTTGGCGCGGTTACCAAGTCCATCTGTGCGCTTGTTACCCGACAATTCTGGTTTGGTTGTATCTCGTGTGTTAACAAAATCAATTAGAGGTGGCAAAGATGGGAAGTGTAACACATTTGTATTAAGTGTGTGTGAAGAAAAGATTATATGCCCAGTTTTTGCTTTTGCCGAATATACCCATTGGGCCAAGGATCACAGTATAGATCTATCTTGTGGTTATTTATTCAGAGTGGCCTTTTCGTCCTCGAAGGTGCTTGATAGCCCCGTAACCTACTCTACAATGCATTCTCGTTTCATAACCTACCTCACAACTCTAGGTATTTATGAGAAACCCCGCATGGAGTAAGAGCTGGTTGTGCGGTCACAACATTTCCGAGTCGACAGATGCAATGAAGCACATTGGTTGGTTTACGAACGATTCCTACAAATATTACAGTAGACAAGATTCCCTGAAGCAAGCCTCGGTCACTGCCACTCGGCTAGCCGCGTCAACAGCTATGTCAAATAGAATTGAGGCTACGTATCAGAAATACTCTGTTTTTGATAATCTTCCTTCGGCCATAATTTAGACGGCTATTATTAGCCCTTCAATAAAGACAGCTCGGTCCAGTGTCCCTCGTCAAAATTTGCATCGTTTTCATTCAGATTCTCATGCATCTGTAAATTACCTTATGGTTGCGTATACGTATTCAGGCTCATCGTCCTAAAAGTCATTCGCAGATATTTATCACCCGCTAGCTAAAATACTCTGCCATATGGTACCAACTACTGTATATACGGCTCTCTAGGTCAGTATTTACAATGCACGGTAAAATCCTTCGCAGTGTATAGATTGAAATGTATGTTGTGAATGTCAATTGACAAGTTTTTGTGAATTAAACGTGCTTTGTAGATATCTTGTTTCTTTCTTCTTAGGAGGAATCTTTTCTTTCTCCTTTTTCTGTGTTGGGAGTTTTTGGGGTGTTTCGATCCGATGGCAGAGGATTCCACCTCGGATTTCGTGGCCGTGGCGGAGAAATGCTTGTTGCTCCCAATACTCCCTCGAGATGATAGTGGTCACTGAGGGTGCGTATACACCCTCATTGAACTCTATTATCGAAGAGGGTAAAAAAGCACCAGACCCTGGCCTATTCGAGCACTTGGCATTTGCGCTCGCATGTAATGAAGGAAGTTTCCATTCTATCCCCAGAGTTTCCTATTTGGAATGGTGACAGGGTAATATGAGATCGAGCCTAAATTGCTAGGCATCAATCCATCTTCCATACCGCTAGATATATTAGGTGCTCTGGATTTGTTGCCCCTAAATCATTTAGTTTCTCATGTTTGTTTGAGCCAGCTAATTAAGTCCCATCTTATTGGTTTCCTTCACCCACCCGCCCCACCCTTGGTGCCGCTGTCTCTCGTATTTCTTCTTACACTGAAGAAATGCTTGTTGCTCCCAATACTCCCTTGAGATGATAGTGGTCACTGAGGGTGCGTATACTACGGTGAACAAAAGTCAAAAGGATGATCTTGATTTAAAAGTAATTCAGTCGTGGACATCCGCTATTTCTGAAGAGGCTCGACAGATCCGAAAGGAACAATGACTGGGAAAGGACATCGACATTTTTTTTTCGGGGCGGGACGACTTACGAAAACGAAACAAAAAAAATTTGAAAAAAAAATCTGTTTCATTCGCCCCCCCCCCCCCCCCCGAGATAATAAAAATGAAACAAAATTATTATTTTTTTAATTTTTCGTTTTCGTAAGTCGTCCCCCCGACTTAATAAGACGTCCCGCCCCGAAAAAAATAATTCTGATGGCCTTTCCCGTTTCTACCGTACTTCTTGCCTCAAATCCCTATGTACTTTTATGCCACCACGGCTCAAGTCCCACTTTCCTTACGAGCTATTTTGGGTAGGTGTAACTGTGAACGAAAGTGTGGACAGTGGCCCTCTAAGTTTGGTGGGCTGGCATTTCTTTGTGACATATATGTGAAATATATTTTGATGGGTGATTTTGATCAATGAGTGGACGGGCTTTTTTGCCCCTTTTTTGAAGGTTTTCGAAGTGGCCTTTGACTTTGTGGACGGGGAAATGCGAGGTCTAGTGTCCTAATGTTGTCCAAAGAAAAAATGTTTGTACTTAGAAATTTTTTCATCACTCAAGTCAGTTGAAAAATTTTCAAAATCAAAAATATTTTGGGACTGCAGTTTTTGGTGATGTAGGTGCAATTTGAGGGGGAAAAAAAGCGACGACGGACGACGACTGCAGTTTTTCAAAAATTTCAAAATCAAAAAAATTTTGGGACTGCAGTTTTTGGTGATGTTGGTTCATTTTGAGGGAAAAAAAAATTTTGTAAAAAAAAAATGTTTATACTTAGAAATTTTTTCATCACTCAGTCAGTCAGATGTGGTTGTGACATGGCCCGTTTGATTGAGGTCAATGTCACTTCTGTGGTCAGATGTGGTTGTGACATGGCCCGTTTGATTGAGATCAATGTCACTTCCGTGGTCAGATGTGGTTGTGACATGGCCCGTTTGATTGAGGTCAATGTCACTTCCGTGGTCAGATGTGGTTGTGACATGGCCCGTTTTGATTGAGATCAATGTCACTTCCGTGGTCAGATGTGGTTGTGACATGGCCAGATTTGATTTGAGATCAGTGTCACTTCCGTGGTCAGATGTGGTTGTGACATGGCCATTTATCCAAAGCATTCTCCATTTCAGGTTAAGGGTTGATTCACGACTACAGAATCTTGGGAAAGGGTTGGATAATCTTTAAAGACGACAGACAATGTGCTCATTTCCACACACGAACATTTATTATAGGGCATACAAGTGTTGGGTAAATTTCACAACATATACTATCAAGAATAAATACAATGCAAGAATACTAGAAATAACAAAGGAGGCCCCATCCCTACACTTTGCCACCAGAACACAAGGAACTTCAGACAGCAGTTTATTTAGGGGAAATGTCACCAACTTGTGAATACAGTCCTTCATCTGCAAGAGAGAGAAAAAAAACATTTGAGGAAAAATTAATGAAATACAATTTTACATGTACCTGCTGGAAGCTAACACAAGCCCAGAGAGGGTCTTTTAAAGGAGTTGCATGAGTACTGCCCTTAACCACCATCATGCCAAATTTCAACCACCTAGCCCGAGGGGTTACGTGCTCTGCTAATGGATGGCAGACAAAGAATCCTATAAGCTGCCAACCGGTGAGTCAAAAAGTAAATGTATGACTGACCACCCCCCCCCCACCTACTCAGGTAATTTATGGGAGTGCCTGCACATACAAGAAAAGTACAGGGAAAGGGGAAATCATTAAGATCTTGGAAAGGGGTGCTTTATTGGCCATAACGTTCAGGGAAAGGGCTGTTCTATGGACCACGAACTACAGGGAAAGGTAGGATTTATGGACCAGGAACTACAGGGAAAGGGGTGCTTTACTGACCATAACGTTGAAGGAAAGGGGTGCTTTAGGGACCAGATACAAGGAACCTCGGTTTTAAGTCTCATTCGAAGGACTGTAAAGAGCCTGGAGGTTTAGTTCCTTGAAAGCCACGCCAGTCCGCCCTGGGTTCTCCCCAGGATTGAACCCGGGCCCTTTTGCGCGGTGGCCAGCAGTGTTAACCACTAGGCTATGAAGCTCCCTTGTGATGAAACAAACTTCCCTCTTGTAACTGTTTCGCTGCGGTAGTCATTTTTTGGGCAGCGCCGCCACGTGCTGACAGTCGATACCAATAATAAACATTGGAGCTAACTTCTAACTGAATGGTCGAAACTATTTGAAAGTGTCACTATCAATACTATCAGGATAAAACTAATTATTACCGAGTGCGTTTGGCGTATTTAGAGAGGTGGTGACCAAGTACAATGCACGTCACCTGCACAACATGCGATGCACGTCACCCACAGCAAAAGGCTTATGGGCCAATTTTGAATCCTGGTACAAGCATCCGGGTATCCCTGAAATTCTCTTTTTATAATCCTACTAGCTTGAAGGCCTCAATGTTTACCCACCAAGAACTTCTGGAGTGATGCCATAGGAATCCTTTCTCCTGTGACCCTTAGTGAATTTTGAGCCAACATTCTGAAAGGCATGAGTGAAGGTAGACTTGGAGCCAGCCTTAGCACTGGAGTCGCTACTTGAGCGTGATGAGTCGTAAAAGTCTTCATATAATACTGCAGCTGAAATACAGAGAGACACCTATTATGCATTTGAAATAATAACCACAATACTAATCATATTGTAGAACAAAAAGATTTTGCGTGCAGGATATTTTCGCGAATTCGCAAGTAGGTCTTGCTCACGAATATATCCCTGCCGCGCAAATCTCTTGCAAATAGGCAAGAATTCTATGTCATTATTGCCATGTTTGCATCTATAGGCCCGTATGGCGTATATCGATCTCAGCTAGTAAACAAGTGATTTTTAACCTACACTTCAGTGCCTACACTATCGAGAGCTCAGGTCAAAATAGGCAACTTAAATTTTTTTTGAAAACGAATTCTTGACTGCCGAGAATATGTACATCGTTTGTCATTTGCAAACATTTCATGCAGCGAAAATATTTGGTTCTACAGTATCTACACCAGGGATCGCTACCATGGCCTGATTGATGTTACCCCAACACAGTTATCATTGTCTGAAAATACCGTTGCTTACATGACGGCCGTGATTGGTTTTGCGCTACATTTCAGGAGGTCTATTCCAGCCTTCGGCCATATTTCCCTAAATCTGGTATTTTAAGTAATTTTTTTGTACACTATGTTTATCATTCAATACCATTAAAATCTGGTGCACCAGTTTTAGTAGCATCTTGAAAATATGATGAAGATTTTCAAAATGGGCTGGGTGCTTCAGGGAGAATCCCTTCAATTGTGATTGAAGGCGAATTTCAAAATGGGCTGGGTGCTCCAGGGAGAATCCCTTGGATTGTGATTGAAGGCGAATTTCCAGCAACTTGCATAAATTGTACCATGGACCAATTCATGAATTATGGTAAAACCTTAACCTTGATTGGATGGCCCGCTAAGCCAAAATGTCTTTCGGGAACACCCTGGAATAGACTTCTACTCACCAGGTCTTTCTGAGCCAGTTTTATTATTGTCAATGAACTCTACCAAATCCTGATCCAGTTGACAATTCTCCAATGTCATCCGAACGCTTTCCCAGGCTTCATCGTCATCCACACTTGCTTGGGAAGCCAGATTCAAATGGAACCAGAGCTCATTCCTAATAAACTGCATCCTCTCCTCCTCAGAAGCTTGATACACCTGGCAATATAGGAGAGAACTGTCACAGCCAGCAGGAATGGAGGTAAACTGAGATGACGAGGCAAATGGCACAACCAACAGGTATAGAGATCCACTGAGATAAAGAGGCTGATGGCACAACCAACAGGTATAGAGGTCCACTGAGATGAAGAGGCTGATGGCACAACCAACAGGTATAGAGATCCACTGAGGTGAAGAGGCTGATGGCACAACCAACAGGTATAGAGGTCCACTTAGATGAAGAGGCTGATGGCACAACCAACAGGTATAGAGGTCCACTTAGATGAAGAGGCTGATGGCACAACCAACAGGTATAGAGGTCCACTTAGATGAAGAGGCTGATGGCACAACCAACAGGTATGGAGGTCCACTTAGATGAAGAGGCTGATGGCACAACCAACAGGTATAGAGGTCCACTTAGATGAAGAGGCTGATGGCACAACCAACAGGTATGGAGGTCCACTTAGATGAAGAGGCTGATGGCACAACCAACAGGTATAGAGGTCCACTGAGATGAAGAGGCTGATGGCACAACCAACAGGTATGGAGGTCCACTTAGATGAAGAGGCTGATGGCACAACCAACAGGTATAGAGGTCCACTTAGATGAAGAGGCTGATGGCACAACCAACAGGTATGGAGGTCCACTTAGATGAAGAGGCCGATGGCACAACCAACAGGTATAGAGATCCACTGAGGTGAAGAGGCTGATGGCACAACCAACAGGTATGGAGGTCCACTGAGATAAAGAGGCTGATGGCACAACCAACAGGTAAAGAGATCCACTGAGGTGAAGAGGCTGATGGCACAACCAACAGGTATAGAGGTCCACTTAGATGAAGAGGCTGATGGCACAACCAACAGGTATGGAGGTCCACTTAGATGAAGAGGCTGATGGCACAACAAACAGGTATGGAGGTCCACTTAGATGAAGAGGCTGATGGCACAACCAACAGGTATAGAGGTCCACTTAGATGAAGAGGCTGATGGCACCAGCAACAGGTATGAAGGTCCACTTAGATGAAGAGGCTGATGGCACAACAAACAGGTATGGAGGTCCACTTAGATGAAGAGGCTGATGGCACAACAAACAGGTATGGAGGTCCACTTAGATGAAGAGGCTGATGGCACAACAAACAGGTATGGAGGTCCACTTAGATGAAGAGGCTGATGGCACAACCAACAGGTATTGAGGTCCACTTAGATGAAGAGGCTGATGGCACAACCAACAGGTATAGAGGTCCACTGAGATGAAGAGGCTGATGGCACAACCAACAGGTATGGAGGTCCACTGAGATGAAGAGGCTGATGGCACAACCAACAGGTATAAAGGTCCACTGAGATGAAGAGGCTGATGGCACAACCAACAGGTATGGAGGTCCACTGAGATGAAGAGGCTGATGGCACAACCAACAGGTATAAAGGTCCACTTAGATGAAGAGGCTGATGGCACAACCAACAGGTATGGAGGTCCACTGAGATGAAGAGGCTGATGGCACAACCAACAGGTATGGAGGTCCACTTAGATGAAGAGGCTGATGGCACAACCAACAGGTATAGAGGTCCACTTAGATGAAGAGGCTGATGGCACCAGCAACAGGTATGAAGGTCCACTTAGATGAAGAGGCTGATGGCACAACAAACAGGTATGGAGGTCCACTTAGATGAAGAGGCTGATGGCACAACAAACAGGTATGGAGGTCCACTGAGATGAAGAGGCTGATGGCACAACAAACAGGTATAGAGGTCCACTTAGATGAAGAGGCTGATGGCACAACCAACAGGTATAGAGGTCCACTGAGATGAAGAGGCTGATGGCACAACCAACAGGTATAGAGGTCCACTTAGATGAAGAGGCTGTTGGCACAACCAACAGGTATGGAGGTCCACTTAGATGAAGAGGCTGATGGCACAACCAACAGGTATAGAGATCCACTGAGATGAAGAGGCTGATGGCACAACCAACAGGTATAGAGGTCCACTTAGATGAAGAGGCTGATGGCACAACCAACAGGTATGGAGGTCCACTTAGATGAAGAGGCTGATGGCACAACCAACAGGTATGGAGGTCCACTTAGATGAAGAGGCTGATGGCACAACAAACAGGTATGGAGGTCCACTTAGATGAAGAGGCTGATGGCACAACAAACAGGTATGGAGGTCCACTTAGATGAAGAGGCTGATGGCACAACCAACAGGTATAGAGGTCCACTTAGATGAAGAGGCTGATGGCACAACCAACAGGTATGGAGGTCCACTGAGATGAAGAGGCTGATGGCACAACCAACAGGTATGGAGGTCCACTTAGATGAAGAGGCTGATGGCACAACCAACAGGTATGGAGGTCCACTTAGATGAAGAGGCTGTTGGCACAACCAACAGGTACGGAGGTCCACTTAGATGAAGAGGCTGACGGCACAACCAACAGGTATGGAGGTCCACTTAGATGACGAGGCTGATGGCACAACCAACAGGTATAGAGGTCCACTTAGATGAAGAGGCTGATGGCACAACCAACAGGTATGGAGGTCTACCTCATCAGCCAAGAACCGAACAAAAATCTTGGTGAACCGATGAGGTAAGAAACCTTTATGAGTATTATGTCCTGAAGTCATGCAGGTAGGACTATTGCTGAATGGAATTCTACCAGTACTTACCTCACAAGCTTGAGTCATACTTCTCTCCCACTGTACTCGTGCTGCCTCTAGGTTTGTTACTGAAGTCTTGTATGCCGCATCTTGAAAAAAACAAGTTCCCAAGCTTTTCAATTCAATATTGAGGTAGGTGTAAAGTGTGCTAATTGTTAGGTGATGATTCAACAGTTGTCAACTCTCACAAGACTGACTAATAAAAGGGGGAATTGGAGTTCCTGTCCTACCATCCTGGTTAAAAATTGTTGTATCCAGATTTTGCACATCCTGTTTTTTCAATGGTACTCCTACAGTAGAACCCCAGTCGGCGACCACCCCGTTATGAAGACCAAGAATCGTCGGTCCCGCATGGTTTCCTCTCTAATTACCATTATAAGGCCCCAAATAACACGACCACCCTGGTACTCAGACCACGATCACTGGATTGGGCAGTCCCAATGACAAAATTCACCTCTCTAACCCGACCAAAAGGTCTAATTGCCGAAATCGGTCGCGACCGTGTCTCCAATTAACCCGGCAATAAACACCTCGGCACAAAGCTCTCTTGATTATCATTACACCACGGACAGTGGCTATCATGAGAATCCATTTGAAAACCTTTGTACAGGCAGTTACTATCAGTTGAAAACTAATAAACCGCATTTTACAAAGTTTTTTGAATCAATATTTGTCCCTGTTTTTTTCATCATTCAGCCCTGTCAGTGTTAGACATGCTGGGTACCAACAGCAATCAATCATGTGATTTGCATAGTCAGGCAGCGTTTATCACCGGACACATTGGAGCATTTTAAAACGTGGAATGATGAGAACTGAAAAGACGAATGCTGCCATGATTTCTGTTCAGAAATTGATTGCAGCAAATTTGTCATGCTACAGATGAAAAGATTTTTCAAGTCCAAATATTTTTTTGACTTGTTTTTTTAAGTCCCAAAAATGTTCTTGGCCAAAGGACCCACCAAAATATGCTTTTTGCTATGAGGCAAGATTGTGATGTCAAGTGTTACCTTGTTTGTCAGCCTCTTGTCTTGTTTTTTGTTGCTTTGCAGACAGCTGAATAAGAAAAAGTCAGATTTAAAGGTAAATTACCTTTAGTTATTCCAAACAAAGACCAATGAAAGATCCTTCGATGCTGCAAGTGCCTTGCGCTTGCACTTACTGATTGGTACAGTGCTGTTGAAAAGGCTGAACTCTTACTCTTATTGCAAAGGAGTTTTCAGGTAGCAATTGACAAAATTTATTCAGAACCATTCTTCTGGACAATGTTGCAATGTCATTAAGATCCCATGAATAAAACTTTCTGAAGTGTTTTCTACCTTATCTAATTCCTTCTGGGGTAAGGTACTCGAACTTTTACCTTATCTAATTCCTTCTGGGGTAAGGTACTCGAACTTTTACCTTATCTAATTCCTTCTGGGGTAAGGTACTCGAACTTTTACCTCATCTAATTCCTTCTGGGGTAAGGTACTCGAACTTTTACCTTATCTAATTCCTTCTGGGGTAAGGTACTCGAACTTTTACCTCCTTCTGGGGTAAGGTACTCGAACTTTTACCTTATCTTATTCCTTCTGGGGTAAGGTACTCAAACTTTTACCTTATCTAATTCCTTCTGGGGTAAGGTACTCGAACTTTTACCTTATCTAATTCCTTCTGGGGTAAGGTACTCGAACTTTTACCTTATCTAATTCCTTCTGGGGTAAGGTACTCGAACTTTTATCTTATCTAATTCCTTCTGGGGTAAGGTACTCGAACTTTTACCTTATCTTATTCCTTCTGGGGTAAGGTACTCGAACTTTACCTTATCTAATTCCTTCTGGGGTAAAGTACTCGAACTTTTACCTTATCTAATTCCTTCTGGGGTAAGGTACTCGAACTTTTACCTTGTCTAATTCCTTCTGGGGTAAGGTACTCAAACTTTTACCTTGTCTAATTCCTTCTGGGGTAAGGTACTCAAACTTTTACCTTATCTAATTCCTTCTGGGGTAAGGTACTCGAACTTTTCACCAACTTCTCAGCCAGATCTGCATCTCCACATTTTGACTCGTACATTTTCTTGAGCTGTAACATCAAGAGAAAGTAGCTCACTTGAGACTCAATCATGAGCTTTGAAGGAAGTCAAGTTACCAATCGAATAGGTAATGATTGTATTTGAGAGCTTTGAATTGACCAGAACTACAGGAAGCAGACATTCAGTTGAGATAACATTTGTCTTTCCCAAGTGAGGAGGGTGAGCCACATGATGGCATCACATAATTCCCTGTTTTTAAGCCAATTTCACCTCATGGAAGTCTAAGTACCGGTACTTACATCTTGAGTTTTTCTATACAGTGACTTCTTTGCAGATTGGTACTTCTTTAGAGTTTCTTCAATCTGTCAAATCAAAATATTTAAAAGACATTCACTCAACCGAATCAAACATTTCATAAGACATAATGAGCAGTAATGAGACCTGATAAATATCAACAGTTAAATTCTTGTATAAATACAACCACATAAAAAAAGAGACATCCTTTTCGATGTAACCGGACTCTGCTCTGGAATGTTTCCAGATGGCTTCTGTGATTGTCATAGTGCAATGCATCCTGGTGCCATGAAACCAGTTTTTCAACATGCTGCAGCGTGTAAAATGACTCGCCACTTCCGAAGTGGCGTGAATATGTACAAGTAAACAAAATGTAATACAATGAAAGCAATGATAAGTTTGGCATCTTCTCGACTCGTGGCTGCTGCTGGAGATACTGTGACTCACCAATTTCCTCTTTTCCTTATGTTTCTCGACAAGACTGTTGACTCGAGTGACTTGCTCCATGATAGTCATACCCAAGTTAATATGAACCTGTGATACTCGCTCCATCTGTTGTTTTAAATTCTCCCATGATGATCTCGAAGTCCTGCAATCGGGATATTATCATGGCATTAATATTTCCACCGATCGCACTTGTTATTTTTCCTTTAACATGTCATAGCAGTGCAACATTTCTTTCTCTGGTTATCAAGATTGTAAACAAATCTTGAAGGCACCAGCGATATTCAGCCCGTTCCTCAAGCAGGAATTGGCACTTCCAATCAGGTATTGACCAATCAGAAGAGATCTAATGGTTGTTTATCTCAGTAGGTAGACGAGTTCGAGGGAGACCAATTTGTTTTACCCTTTACAGATATGTTATGACTGAGGAGGAGGGAGCCCAGTTTGTTTTACCCTCTACAGATATGTTATGAGGAGGAGGGAGACCAGTTTGTTTTACCCTCTACAGATATGTTATGAGGAGGAGGGAGACCAGTTTGTTTTACCCTCTACAGATATGTTATGAGGAGGAGGGAGACCAGTTTGTTTTACCCTTTACAGATATGTTATGAGGAGGAGGGAGACCAGTTTGTTTTACCCTTTACAGATATGTTATGAGGAGGAGGGAGACCAGTTTGTTTTACCCTCTACAGATATGTTATGAGGAGGAGGGAGACCAGTTTGTTTTACCCTCTACAGATATGTTATGAGGAGGAGGGAGACCAGTTTGTTTTACCCTCTACAGATATGTTATGAGGAGGAGGGAGCCCAGTTTGTTTTACCCTCTACAGATATGTTATGAGGAGGAGGGAGACCAGTTTGTTTTACCCTCTACAGATATGTTATGACTCTAGTTCTTTCTTACTTACCCAATCTCAACCTTGCCTCCAGTTGTGTGTGACAGTTTCAACAGAGCCTTTCCATAATCTTCCTCAATCTTAGCTCTAAAAAGAAATATTTAACATGCATTAATGACATGCCACGAGTTTTCAACCGTAATTATGGCCTCTCTTAAAGATCTAAACAGTAAGTGAGTTTCATATTCTCATAAAAATTTCACTACTATAAAACGCACTTTGGAGGCTGACGGTAGCGCTCTTGTAGATTGGTTTACCATAAATCAGATGCAGGCAAATCCAGGGAAGATTGCATACAAATGCATGCTGTAGTTTTCGTCAAGAGATTGATGCGCGTTGTTTGTAAACCTTAGCAATGTAAACACATTGAGGGTCAAGCTGGGTCAGTTGTTATCCATTACCCATCTAATACAGATTTGCTGAGACAAGTAAAAAGACATTCTTTTTTGACAGACATTCCCTCATTTTCAACCTTCCTATCATAAAGAAACCTTACCTCTGCTTGAGAAATTCTTCTAGGTCTTTACAGACTTGTCGACCTTCCTTCACTCGTTTATGAAGCACATCAAATCCGGCTGTGCTACAGAAGTCTGTGCCCTGTAAATATAAAACCAAGTGATATGGCCTTTCATCATGAACATTTGACATGGAGCGAGTGGAAGTGGAGGCTCAATCAGAAACAAACAACAAACCTGCCTGAATACGTGACTTACATAAAGCAAATCTGGTCAAAACATGACTTCCTCGATCATGAATTTTCATTATGTGATACTATTATCAATACTGCAAGTGCAACAATGAAACATACTGGGCTTCCCATGAATTAGGTCATTTTCTTTGCTCTGTGATCTATAGGCTAACTACACAGAGGCCCTATTATAATTTCTGAATCAGAAGTAACAACAAAGAAATAAACTATAAATAAGGATCAGATGGTCTGAGCTAAACAAGCATCATGCCCAGGCCCCCTGTCGCTGAAGGGTGTTTGCGCTGACAAGTGCACTCACAAGATTACAACACATAAGATGACAGCCATCTTGGATTTTGATGCGGTGACCTACTTTTTGATAGGGTTCTTACTTATGCCTACAGTATATGCGCCCACACCAAATTTGGCTTTGTTAAGTTGACGTCTTGTCCATATCGCGTTCACAAGTGCACTCGCAAAGGTGGCAGCCAACTTGCAAGAAGGTGGCAGCCATCCTGGATATTGATGCGGTGACCTACTTTTCGATAGGGTTCTTACTAATGTCTTTATGTACCCAGCTTAGATAGGTCGCTTAGATAGACTTCTTCAGATATTGCGCTCACAAGTGGCCGGACGGAGGGTATTTTCATATCCCTCTTTCGCTCCACTGAGTGACGGGGGGGGGGGTGACAAATAACCCTCCCTTGATGAATGAATGGGTAATTTGGGTATCCCAGAATCAATTAATTCTTACCCAAATCAAAAGGTTATCCAGTCACTTCCTGGTTGATAACCATTTCCCAGTAAATCCTACTTAAAGGGGTATGCTGTTCGTATTTACTGGTGGTCCAGTTAAATAGAAATCCACTATACACAACGCCGTAGTGCAGTTAGGCCTATTGATGGTGAATACAAATTTGTTTAAACTTCACGTCTAATTATCTACATTGTACATAACATATATTGGGATAGACACCCTGCGAAAATAAATTTCGGCCATTTTGAAACGACCCTTTTCACAGGCAACGTTTGTTTTATGTTTACCATCGCATAAAAGTAAAATAGGCCTATAGCCTAGGCCGGTATCAGGCTGTTTCGCTACATTGCCAGTTCGCTACAAGTCGTTTCGCTACATGTGGCGGTCGTTTCGCGACATGGTAGGTCGTTTCGCTACATGGGTGGAGTCGTTTCGCTACATGATGGGTATGGTCGTTTCGCTACATGGAGGACGTTTCGCTACATGGGTGGAGTCGTTTCGCTACATGGATACCTTAGAAAAATCGCAACCTATGTGGTGGCGGAAGCCCCCATGCACCGCGAGCGGCGCGAAGCCCAAGCGGAACTTTTAAAGTGAAGTAGTGTTTAGATCAGAGGTCGGCACCCACTAGAAAAATACATGTATTCTAGTTAGGCCCGAGCGTGTACATGTCACCCATACGGACGAACAATGACGTCGAGGGGTGGCATAACGCGATAAACAGACGGGCCGGAGGACGCAGCGGACT
Source organism: Lineus longissimus (assembly GCF_910592395.1). NCBI lineage: Eukaryota > Metazoa > Nemertea > Pilidiophora > Heteronemertea > Lineidae > Lineus > Lineus longissimus. The sequence goes on from NC_088314.1 coordinate 30,887, forward strand.
CCCTTTCTACCAGTTGATCAACCTCTTGAATTCAGAAGCGCAAATTGCGCATCTTCAGGTACGGCTGGTTTCTGAGGGCAAGTTGCGCAGAATACAGCGAAAGAAGTACGTTGCGCTTCAAAGACGAATCTTTAAGGCATGGGACGATTACAGCGACGGGGAGATAACGACAGAACAGTTGTTGAGAGTTTGTTCGCACTTGAATGGACCAGTAACCTCATAGACATCCATTCGCGTTGGCTCGCTCAATTACGTACTTATTATTGATTGACAGGGGTCATTCAACCGCACTTCAACGCAGATTTGGAGGCCTTTGCAAGGCCTTCGCGTTGGCTCGCCAGTGTTTCTGCCAGAAATAAATTCAAGGGGGGGCAAAACCATAATTTTGCAGAAAATCCTGGTCAAAACAACAAATTTTGCCTGTTTTTGGACAATTTAGGGGGGGCAACTGCCCCCCTTGCCCCCCCTCTGGGGGAAACCCTGCTCGCTCAACCGTCTGTATCCGTGTATACGTACTTATTATTGATTGACAGGGGTCATTCAAACGCACTCCAACGCAGATTTGGAGGCCTTTGCGTTGGCTCGCTCGTCTCCACCCATGTAGCGAAACGTCCTCCATGTAGCGAAACGACCATACCCATCATGTAGCGAAACGACTCCACCCATGTAGCGAAACGACCTACCATGTAGCGAAACGACCGCCACATGTAGCGAAACGACTTGTAGCGAACTGGCAATGTAGCGAAACGACAGTAATTCGCCTAGGCCTACCAGCTTATTCAAGCAATTTACTTGAAGTTGTCCATACCTTTCAATGTTCATGATATTTTGAATAATTTTTGTGATGATTTGATTTAAAACATGACCTTTATGTTATGGTAAATTTCATCATGGTAAACTTACGCTGCCTGTGAAAATATGGCCGACATTATTTTTGTTGATAGGTCAAGGCCTAGATCATACTCATAGGCCTATATCTATGATATAACCCTACATCTAACAAAATGCTGCCTTTTTAAACACGACAGAAAACCACTCACCAAGAAGTCAGTTTACCTACCCAAAATGCATCCACAAATTTGGTTATTCGAGTCATCCCTCATTTGTTGTTGAAAATGAGATGTCAGACATGTCATGCATGTCAGATGATGTGATATCCTCAATACTCCGAACGGAAGTAGTCCAGGTAACCTCGAGGAGGACTCGTTGATTTCGATTTATACCCGAAGCAAGCTAGCCGTAGGTACAGTGGATGCACTGTCAATACCGAGAGCGCTGGTATTCCCTGGCTCGAGGTTGCCCATCTTTGCGGGAAACACGTGACCGGACACCGGAAGCCAACGCCCCCAGGGTTTTTTCGAGGTAGCACCTCGATGTACAGCGTGGCGGATCGAGGCTATCATGACGAGTGAAATGCCGTCAAGTACCAGTCTCTGTAATGAGTGAATGGCGGAGACTGTTGATAAGCGCCTCCTCGCGGCCACCGGTGAGACTGACAGTTGTCATTATGGCGGTACTGTGTGGGAATGTTGCATTTTCCCGACAAATTCTGGCCAATATTGCGTTATCTTTTGTTCTGATCACAAAGTTTTAGACTTCATCTCAGAGCCTTTGACACAAAGATTTGACTGGTAAATGTTGCTGTAAAATTTGTCTATGATTTTGTGATGAAAATGGCAGTAGTTTACTGAAAGTGTTTTGCTATCACTCAGTTACAGTACTTGTAGGCCTACTACTATCAGTCAAGTCAGTGTTTGTTTTCGGTCATCGTAAACAGTGTGCAACACCGGTTACCAGCGTCCACCAGGTTTATAGTCGGGTATAAAGTCATCAAAATAAAATTTTGACTTTAAGCTTGCGTTTAAACCTGGTGGACACTGTTAAGGATAACCCTTTGTTTTCTCTGTGTTTTCGGACTTGTTTGTTCGTGTGTTAATAAGTTTTTAGGCCATGCCATATATGTTTAAGGAATTTATACCGAACTGGAGGTGTTGGATCAATGGATGTCTCACCAAAACCGTGAGGGTAGAGCTAATGTAGACCAAAACCAAGGCGTAGCCGAAATTTTCGTCTACATTTTAGCTCCACCCAAGCTACACATGTTGACACAAATAATGCTCAATCATGCGCACAAGTACCAGTACACACTGTAAGGTCTATCGTTAAAATTTACATTACAATCCTCGATCGGATATGATGTAGTCGATTGCATTGGGCCATTTTGACAAAGCCCAAACAAAACAAATGCGCTCAAAACACATCGGAAGTCCTGAGCAAACTTCAGACAATGCCAGAGGCCACTGTAACCTTTGTTCCATGTGAAACCCATGACTGGTTATTGCCTAGACAAACTTCTTCAAAAAGGTTGATTCAAGTTCAGCTAAAAGTCCACTGTACCATAGACCACATCAGTTGTTTTTTAAAGGATTTTCGTCGAATCAAAGAAGCAGGAACATCATAGTTATTCTATTGTCACTCATTTTAGGCTTTTTCTAAAGGGAATATGGCATTTATATTCATGTTGTCTCTGTTTTTTCATCAGATTTCAGTATCATTTTCCATGGCGAGTTGTTTACCTGGATCATTGAGCTGATGTCGTTATTAGATCAACATGGCAGAGGACATATACACTGAGATGGGCAGTGAATTTCCTGGTGGCTATTTCGGAGATGAGGGAGGTGATATCGACCATCTTCTAAATGAGGGCGTTGATGAAATACCGATTTACACACGAATCTCATTGCCTGAGCTTTTGGATAAATGTATTCTGCCAACTTTACAACAAGCATCTGTCCATGTGGTACCCAGTGTTGTTCTGTGTTTGCTTTGTAAATTCATCAGTCACACCGTGGGAGAAGGTAAGTATAGTTAACTGTTATGCGTGTTGCATTGGATCAGATCAAGTGTTCTCCACTCAATTTTTCTTTGGTCAGGTGGTAAGCTCAGATTTTGTTGAGGTTGAAGTTTTCTTCAAAACTAATGGTCTGGTGGTCAAACATTTTTTGATAGAAAAACCATTCACAGCTTCAGAGAAAATAGTCTGGTGGTCTGTTTTAATGGTCTGGTGGTAACTGTGTTTTTGGTCTGGTGGCCCAAAAATGAAACTTCATCAAAACCAAAGAAAGGCTGTCTCTTCTTCCTCTAAACCAAAGAAATAGTGTCATTTGTTCCTCAGAACTGAATAAACATATCATTTCTTCCTCAAAGCCAAAGAATGTCTGTCCCTTCTTCCTCTAAACCAAGGAAACACTGTAATTTCTTCCTCCAAACCAAAGAAATCCTCTCCCTTCTCCCTCTACACTAAAGACTAAAGACTTCTAAGATCTGTCACACATTGATTTTGATTTGGAAAGCCTTCCACTTAGGATCTTGAGCGAGCGTAATGAAATGGACTTGTCAACTAGGCCTTAATTAAGAATCACTATGAAGAGATATGAATCATTTCACATGTAGTTTTTTACCTGCAACATGATAATGATGGGATATTTTGAAAATTATTCACTGTTAGAAATAGTTGTGTGTCAACAAGATCGTTCATGTTTTAATTAGTCCTCAACCAGCCTGTAAAATTATCTTGCATTGCAGTGCATCAAGTCCCACCGTTTTCTTTTCAGGTTTTGAAGTGACTGGTCTCTCGTTCCTTCCACGCCAGTTAATCCATTTGAGCTCAGCTTTCATGGGTCTACTTCTGCTGCATCTATTTTTCCAAGAACACATCGTCTTCGTCATCGCTCTTGCTTTCATTTCATATATCTTGCTGATCCTGGGCAAAGCTAAGTTACCAGGCTATTGTGGATTATCAACAGCTGTGGTGGTTGTCTCTTACTTAGTAATATGGTAAGGATCTCAGCTCAGCTGGATCTCCTCTCATTATGTGATCAGACTATTTCTGGTTTGAAACTTCTTTGTAAAACCTGCGAGTTTTGACTTTTATGCTTGACAGTAGAACTCGTGGAATTCAATGCAAACCAACATCCACCAGCAGATTGCACCATTGGTTATATTGGATTTGTCCGGTTAAAATAAGACAGGTATTTGGTATATTGATTGTCAGTTTTGCTGAACTGTTTTACATGTAATTTCAGTGAAATATTTGTTGTGGATACAACTGAGTGGCACCGAATCCGTGGTGCCCAAATGGTGCTAGCTATGAAGGTGATATCGGTGGGCTTTGACATGGACAGTGGCTTACTACTCAAGGCGCCAGGAATCTCAGAGTTCATGGGTTATGCCTTCAATGTAGGAACAGTGATCTTTGGGCCCTGGATCAGTTTCCTTGACTACATGACAATACTTCAGCTCAGGGAGAGAAAAATGGTAACTTATTGTAAAGGGATCTTAGATTCTAGATTTTTAATCTTTTGTCTTCGTGTTCCAGATGTTTCAGAACTTACTGTTGGCCTATTTAATTGTGTTGCTGTAAATTTCTACTTACTAAATTCCTGCAAATCGGATTGAATGGAAATATAGGTGGCTTAATAAGTGCTTGTGCACCATGTTTCAGATTAACCTTGGAGCACTCAACAGTATGAAACATTTATAAGCTTTGAACATTTCAATGGTATGTACTCACCATCTTGTCTTCATGTTTCAGACGTTTTACTGGGTGGCTAAAATGGTGGGCAGTTTCCTGTGGGCGATGTCGTGTGTGATCATCTCAACCTGCCTGGTGCACTGGGTCATCATCGAGGGATCCTGGAAGTAGGTACATGGAGACATCAAATCAAATGGGACATCTTACCAATGCAAGAACACTTGCCAAGTGTGTTACATTGAGCAGAAACCTATTTGCAATGGGACACTCCTTCAGCACATAAGCGGGGTATCTTGTGTGTGTGTGTCTTGTTCAATGGTTAGAAGCAGCTAGATCATGCATTCATTCAGTGACTCTGTATTGCCACGTTTTCTCAAAATTTCAAAACAAACAATTGAACACTAGTTCACCAGAGTTCATCTTCAAAACTGCCTGTATGATTGCCGGAGCTTCCTGGACTTGGCTTTAAGAAAAAGTAGTAAGCTATAAATGTGAGTACCCTAAACTAACTTGCGAACGAATACCCTTCCTTGGAATCACTATAAAATAGCCTACCGTTTGATATTTTCTTCATTCAATGATTGTCTCTCATTGGCTGTGTGTAGAATCTTGGCCTCATGTTTGGTGTCATTTCTTGTTCCAGATGGTTCCTTGCCTACCGGGACGCACAGTCATTTCGCTTCAGCCATTACTTTGTCAGCTTCCTCTCTGAATTAACAATAACAAGTGCAGGCTTAGGAGCTTCCCGGGTGTCCAATGGTGAAGTGAAATGGTAAAAAAAATTTAATTTGGGTCACATTCGTTGATTGGAGTATTTGGCTTGTGCCTTTCACTTTCAGTGTGGCAGACAGTATTTAGAACTGCAGTTACACTGTCAGTGAGTTACAGTTCATTTTCAGTGTGGCAGACAGTATTTAGAATTGCAGTTACACTGTCAGTGAGTTACAGTTCACTTTCAGTGTGGCAGACAGTATTTAGAATTGCAGTTACACTGTCAGTGAGTTACAGTTCACTTTCAGTGTGGCAGACAGTATTTAGAATTGCAGTTACACTGTCAGTGAGTTACAGTTCACTTTCAGTGTGGCAGACAGTATTTAGAACTGCAGTTACACTGTCAGTGAGTTACAGTTCACTTTCAGTGTGGCAGACAGTATTTAGAATTGCAGTTGCACTGTCAGTGAGTTACAGTTCACTTTCAGTGTGGCAGACAGTATTTAGAATTGCAGTTACACTGTCAGTGAGTTACAGTTCACTTTCAGTGTGGCAGACAGTATTTAGAATTGCAGTTACACTGTCAGTGAGTTACAGTTCACTTTCAGTGTGGCAGACAGTATTTAGAATTGCAGTTACACTGTCAGTGAGTTACAGTTCACTTTCAGTGTGGCAGACAGTATTTAGAACTGCAGTTACACTGTCAGTGAGTTACAGTTCACTTTCAGTGTGGCAGACAGTATTTAGAACTGCAGTTACACTGTCAGTGAGTTACAGTTCACTTTCAGTGTGGCAGACAATATTTAGAACTGCAGTTACACTGTCAGTGAGTTACAGTTCACTTTCAGTGTGGCAGACAGTATTTAGAATTGCAGTTACACTGTCAGTGAGTTACAGTTCACTTTCAGTGTGGCAGACAGTATTTAGAACTGCAGTTACACTGTCAGTGAGTTACAGTTCACTTTCAGTGTGGCAGACAGTATTTAGAATTGCAGTTGCACTGTCAGTGAGTTACAGTTCACTTTCAGTGTGGCAGACAATATTTAGAACTGCAGTTACACTGTCAGTGAGTTACAGTTCATTCTGGAGAAAATGTTACCAAGGAAATTGTCAGAGAGCCTAGTGAATTTAATTCATGTTTAAAATGGTTTTTGAAGGAGTAATGCCACATCTTATCATTGGAAATAATGTTGTGATTGCCATCTCTTTGTAGGGATATTTCTGTAGCTCGCCCGTTCCATATAGAAATGCCTCGATCATTGGTAGAAGTGGTGACCAACTGGAATCTTCCTATGCACTACTGGTTAAAAACATGTACGTTGGATAGTTTTCTCTCTGTTTGACATGGTGCCAGCTAGAGCCTTTAGACCTGCCTCAGCGGTCATGGTGCCAATATGAGCCCACGTCTCCTGTTAGATGCAGTGCATTAGGGGAGACTTGGATATCATGACATGTATTCATTTTAATTCTCTTTCAAGGGCTCTTATGTCCTTGCTCTCAACTCAATGTTTTAGCTTTCTTCTGCACCTCTAACAGACATGTGATTCATGTTCTTGTCATGTTTCAGACATCTTTAAGACAACTAGGAGATTGGGGACATTTGTCGCTGTCATATTCACATATGCTGCTAGTGCATTATTACATGTAAGTCAACCAAGTTCATTCACAACCAGTTAGAATTGATCCATTTGCATTTATAAACATGGGACTGAGCAAGCCTTTTGTCCCTTCTTGGCTCTTTGACAGGAAGACAGTAAGCTTGATCAAGTAGGTGATTTGCTTTGAACAATTCACTCATCAAGATCAATGTGAAGGGGAAATGTTGAGTAGCACAACATTCACTCATTCAGGTTTTCAGTTATGATGTTGGTGTTGGACATTGAGTTCTTATGGAATTGTTTGTTGTTATCTGTGACAGACATACGTCATATGTGTGAAGTTTCTCAACTCTGTCAAGTGCTGTTCCTCGCTGTAACAAGTCACCAACAATTTACTTCTTACATCATTTGGATCTTATATATGTTTGAGATTTATGATAAACTCAGTTGATTTGGAGTTTTGTCTAGTCCTGCTGCTATTGGACCTTTAAACAAAATCCAAATGAAATAAGAGCTTTTGAGAGGTCATGTATGTGACCAATTTGTTCAATGTATCCTGTTTGTGATTTCAGGGTCTCAACTTCCAACTGGCAGCTGTCTTATTTTCTTTAGGATTTTATTCTTATGTTGAATATGGTGAGTACTGTACTATCGCAGTCAACTAATGTTATTGTTGGTCAGATGAAGATTGAAATGACTCCTAGGGGCAGGCATGGAGGTGTTCCCTGTACAAGGGGGAAATGATTGAGACCAGTTAATGATGTCATATATCTCATAGTGCCAAGCATGGAGGTGTTCCTGTACAAGGAGAAATGAATGAGAGCGGTTAACGATGTCATATATCTCATAGTGCCAAGCATGGAGGTGTTCCCTGTACAAGGAGAAATGAATGAGAGCGGTAAATGTCATACATCTCATTTTCATTTCCCTCTGGACTGCCCCACACTAACGTGCCCGGCTCTTCACTTTAAGGTCATCTCTGCATCATGATGGAGGTTGACCTTGCATTTTGCTTCATACTCTAGTGATGTATCATGTTTTGTATTTTTGCAGTGTTAAGAAAGCGACTATCTGAAATCTTCAGTGGCTGTATACTAGCAAAAAAGTGTAAACCGGAGTGTGGTCACAAACATAAAGCAGTAAGTTTTCCTGTTCACTGAAATTTTGTCTTCTCCGTGCTAGAAACTAGAAACATAAGATGCTTCTTATAAAAAAGCACTAGCCTATTTTGGTGGCATTGTGGTATTGTTTTCAAACATTGTGTTAATCGAAAGATCTTGCACGTGATCACCCGGCACCAACCTTGTTTCGATATGGTAATAGGTAGGTAGTGGAGCAGTCATTTTAAAGAGTGGTGGTATTGTTTCAGGGCAGTCTTTATGTGGCCCTCGCCAACCTAGCCTTTGGTCTCTTGGCTGTGTTCCACCTGGCCTACCTGGGGTTGATGTTTGACAGCAGTTCACAGCAAGAGAAGGTAAGTTCTCTTCAACTGAGATGAAACTTGGCCGAGATGATTGGTTTGATAATACAAATCGGACAATTGATAATCTGATGAGAATTTCACTTGGTCAGCTGATGGGTTAGAGCCCCCCAAATCTGGAGCAACATGTGTCACTCCAAGCCGACTTAACGCACCACACATTGACAACACTTTTAGAGATCATAGAGATTTCATGAGGCCCTAAGAGGAGTTCAGAAAAGCTTGTTTGTGAAACAGAAGAAGGTTCGAACTCAACAGTTTCCCAGGAAGTGGCCCATGGCAGTAGGATGTATAGTTCTGGTGAAATGAAAATCTTAAGTTGCCTTCAGTGGCCACTTATAACCAAATAAAGGCTTAAAAACAAAAAATAATCAAGTTTTCAAGTTCTTTGCCCAATTCATTCACTCTTCCTATTTCAGGGTTATACAATGGAACACACCTTATCCAAATGGGCCAACTTGGGCTACACAAGTCATTGGGTGGCCGTGGCATGCTACATGTTCTACCTGCTCATATGAAGGATCACAGGAGACTTGGAGGAATCTTATGCTATGGGCGACAAAGGAGAAAGTGTACTTTACTCTACTCAGCTCCAACAAAGGAAGTCTTTTCTGCCCTGTCTTTTCTAATTTCTAGCCGAAACATTCAATTTGTTCTTCCATGAGTGTGGGGCTATTCATAAGGACACATGCATAATCTGATGGACAATTGTTGTGGTATTGGCGTTGATATATGAAATGGATCACATGGTCTACTTTGTCACGCATGGTGTGTAATGTGGACAACCACTATCTGGCCAACGAGATCAGTAAAATGATTTCAGATGGTCTTCTCCAATCTCAAAATGATTGATTGTAAACAATAGAAAGATACTTCCTAGGCAAAGTGGGCAGTCGTGTGCCATCAACTCTCTGAACGTGCTTTCTTGAATGGTGGTTTGTACCAGTGTGTACATTGCAAATGGGTGCTGCTTGTTTGTTGATTCCTTGTGTTTTAACGTGAATTCTCAAACGAATGAGGGCCCCCACTGTAAAATCTGTCCAAACGAGTGTGTTAAAAGCGAGCCTTTCCGACTTATGTTGTCTTTCTAGTCCTAATGAAATAAGCATTTGGATTGTCTGTGTGGTGTTCAGCAAGAAAGGTTTGTTGTGCTCTTGGGCCTTTCAAAATCAAAACCAGTTTTTTTCAAGGCGGGATGAATGTATAAGCGTGCCACTACAATTATACGCCAAGTGGGTTTATTGGCCTAGTGAATCCGACTTCGGTGAGAGGTTTAGTCCCCACAAGCTACTCTTGTTTCTCTCTTGGTGGGGTCTTTGGCCTGCCCTGGCACAGACACCAGATAAAAGGAACCTCGATTTTAAGTCTCATTCGAAGGACTGTAAAGAGCCAGGAATTTTAGTTCCTTGAGAGCCACGCCGGTTCATCCAGAAATACAATCCTGCGATCGAACCCGGGCCCTTTTGTGTTGAGCCAGCAGTGTTAACCACTAGGCTATGAAGCTCCCTAGTATGCTAGTAAATGGTGAGTTTGTGTCTTGCTATTCTAACAGCTCTAAAGTCTTGTCTCAACCTTTCATCGGAATCCATTCTATCAGCTCTGATGTCTCATATTATACTTCAACTTTAACAATACACTTTAGACATATTTCATGTTTTGTTTATTCTCCTGCAAACAATCTTGTGTGTTTCTTGTCTTAACCCTTTGCAGTAATTTCAGTTTTTAATATAATGTTCAATGAATTAACACTCGTACATATTTCACACGAAAAATGGAGGACAATTTGGACAGGAGCTGTCCTCCTTCTAAATGGTAATGATGTTAAAGTGAAAGCTGACAGTTCTAGCTCCTAGCTCATCAGCTGATTCAATACTTATCGCAAGATGTGAAGTGGTGGTCTTATTACCAATTATGCAGTTCATTTTGAGAGAAATCAAAACATATACCCTATGTATTTTGGGGGTATTTTTTATTTGTATAGAACTTGGTACTTGTATGTTGGAGCAAACATTTACACAGAGTTGTGGGCACACATGAACCATGGAGGTATCAATACCTCCATGCATGAACCGACTGATACTGTCCAACAGTCTGCCTCCAGCAGGAACCACGACTCAATATCTGTGCTGGAGAGATTCGCTATTGTTTGTAACCATGGTAACAGTTGTTTTATGTTAACCAATTGTAGTGTTGAGTTCTCAAGACTAAAATGTATTAAAAAAGTCAAAAAATTATATAAGTGCTTTTACCAAATTTTATATGAAATAAAATAACTTACAGAATAACTAACTGTGTTATTTATTTTTCAATATTTTGAGGCAAAATTTCAAAATTTGGCTTATTAATCAGTGCTTGGCGATTTCAGCCTTTTGAAGAAGATTGCCAAAATGTAAGTTTTCTGGATAAATCCGAGCCCGCAATCAATCTTAGCAGTGTAGATTCTAGTCTTTGTGTGGCTTGGCGCATTTTGAAAAAGTATGTCTACAGAACAGGAAGTCAATATTAGGCCTATGTGATATTTTGTTGAAGACGATTGGCAAGCCCAACCACGACGGACGGTATTGTACGACGACGGTATCGTATAAAGCTCCCTAGAGGCGAGCTATAAACCAGGCGTCGCATTTCATCAAACCCAATGTGCAGGACCTGTTACAAACGACTACCTGCTCATATGTACAGTACAACAGCCTAGTCAGTTGTGCATTTTGGTAAAACTTGTGCATATTGAACTTGACTGAACTAGCTGTCAAGACATTATGATATCACCAACAGACTTTGATTTGGAAGTGGCACTGGGAAGACATGTCTGTTGTTTGTGAGGAGCTGGTTTTTGCAAGTCAAACAAATGAAAGTTTTACTACCATACGATGATGTTCAAAGCAAAAGCCCATAGTCTATACCCATTCATTTAAACAAACATGATGTACGTAGAGGAATATGGCAAACAGTTCCAAGTACACAAAAATGAAAGAAGCTTGTGAAGACAGTGTAATGTGTTCAACCAATAATCTTTACTTCATCAATGTTTTGTCCGCCACCTTTGGGCTCAGACCGGAACTACATTGGTACATGAGTAGATACATGGACACAAAAATAATCGCCTCAACATTTCGTACACATTGGCTGAGAAAAATAAACTGCACAGAACGGAAAATGTCCGAAGTCAATGCACACGAATATGTACAGCAAAATCATTTCGTCACAATGGTCACTGAAATGAGAAAATCCTGATTGTGAGGAATCATGGGATCATGAGCAATAAAACCCAACTTCAAAGAAATCCAATCTGTAGTTTGTGCTCCAGAGCCCCAAACGATGCAGACAAAACATCATATCATAAGCTGGAGAAATCTGACATTCAGTGTACTTCACAGTTTTCTACAATAACTGAAAAGGACTACGATTGTTTACAATATTGACTGGTAAGACAATTGCACATTGACCAGCAGTATCATGAATCATTCCGAATTAGACTGTCAACATTCTACACCAAGGAAAACATACTGAAGAATGCTCTCACAGGAAAGAGAATATCTTCATAACTCAATTCATCAAATGTGATGAATGAGAACATAAAATGTGTGAAACTAGAAAGAAGTACAATGTATCTCTGAGAAGTAACAGAAGAATGGTGATGAACAAATTCGAAGGAAGCACTGAGCAAATCTGTACAAAGTTCACCCATAAAATTATTTGAACCAGAGGAAAAGTAGAGTCACTTGTCACACTTGCCATGGTTTAGACATCTATATCAGTAAGACAGTGGATCCGTGGACTTTGTTCATAAAACACAATGTAACAGACGGTTAAATAATCTCAAGTTAACTTGAAATGGCAGAATTCATAAGAGTAGAAATCATGTTAAAATCAAATAAATCTATAAAGAATGCCGACAATCTCCAACATAACTGAAACACAAATCAGCACCTCAACCAAAAGCAAACAAGGCCTTGGTTATTTCATTGTAAAATGCAATAAAGAATTTGACACAAAAATATGATCCCCATAGTAAACCTTACAGACAGTGTATAGGGAAGAAGACATTTCTGAAACAAAGCAGCTCTCAGCAACAACTAAAGACATATACATGAATCCCTTGAAAATATTTAATACTCTGTTGATCTGACGAGTATATGTAAGAGCTGCATTAATATGAATCCAGTAACTAATTTGGCATTAGATAAACAATGTTCTATTCCTATATAACATACAAAACAGATTCCAGGTTATTAAAGTTAAAAAGAGTAAGTACATCTGCAGCTCTGGCTTGCTCTAATCACAGTGGGCATCTTGAACCACCAAGAAACTTCTGAGCCGATACCAGCTCACATGATGGCTACAATGGGATCATTTATCTTTGACTGACCATTCCAAAGAAAAAACACACTGGTCCACGGAGGCCGCCATTTACACAGTGTGACGTCAAAATTGTGTTTATTATGTCATTCAACCTCGGTTGTGGCATGTATTTTGAACAATTTTTAATGCTATCTTCTGAGACTATAAGCTATTCTCCTATCAGAGCTTTCACAAATGCAGCAACTCTCACTTAAGATTAAAGAAAACTTAAACCTGGATACAAAGTTGGTATTGTTTACATGTAAGACAAGACCTCCTAACAGCTGCCTAATGCCTCTAAGGTTCCACTTGGTCCTTTCACAGACAGTCCTCCAACAATGTATAACTTCTTATTGTACATCAAATAAGCACATGAACAATGTGTGTTAGGGATGTCCTCTAATGATGACCAGCAGCCATTCGTCACATCAAAACCTTCGACCTTCTTCTGTGGTACTCCTTGGTTACCTGAAAGATGCAGGAGAAGAAATTAGAAGTTTTGAACTGCATCCTACCTGTCTAAAAGACTGATGAGAGTGGTCACAAGGACATTATTATCCTTCCCCCTTCATCCTACCTGTCTAAAAGACTGATGAGAGTGGTCACAAGGACATTATTATCCTTCCCCCTTCATCCTACCTGTCTAAAAGACTGATGAGAGTGGTCACAAGGACATTATCATCCTTCTCCCTTCATCCTACCTGTCTAAAAGACAGATGAGAGTGGTCACAAGGACATTACCATCCTTCTCCCTTCATCCTACCTGTCTAAAAGACTGATGAGAGTGGTCACAAGGACATTATCATCCTTCTCCCTTCATCCTGCCTGTCTAAAAGACAGATGAGAGTGGTCACAAGGACATTATCATCCTTCTCCCTTCATCCTACCTGTCTAAAAGACTGATGAGAGTGGTCACAAGGACATTATCATCCTTCTCCCTTCATCCTGCCTGTCTAAAAGACTGATGAGAGTGGTCACAAGGACATTATCATCCTTCTCCCTTGTCTTTTAATGACAATAACATAAGACAAAAGGCACTCACAGATTAAAACTGAACTTGAACACATGGCCGAGACACCAGACTTGTACAAAGCAGTCTTCAGCAAAGGTTTCAGTTTGTTCTTCCAAGTTCATACGAGTCGTGCGTCTCAATTGCTTTTCGACAGTGAGAATGAAGCTTCGCTAAAGAGACTTGAGCTAAGACATCATATATTCAGACTTCTTTAGATTGAGGGAACGAGATGGAGATTTTTACACATTTACCTAGTCCTCCTGCCACAATCATTTTCCCATTGATCACTCCAATGGCACCATCACCACGAGCGGTTGGCATATTAGGCGACACTGTCCATTCCTCTGCAAGAAAAGAAAAAGTTTTTCAATAATTTGTTCTGTGTTGAACATGTTTTTATCACGTTTACCGTTTGCAAATTGTCACAGCCAATGACAATGTTCACCCAGAAAAGAAGGCCAAGTTCATTGAACTACAAAGAAAGTCCTTCTATGACACCAGAGTTCCAACAACAACACAGTGACACACTGCACTTTATATATCTAGCAACTGACCTTTTTCAATGTCAAAAACTTCACAAGCTCCTGAGAATCCCTCTTCCTTACTGATCAGACCTCCGATACTGAAGATATGTGTATCTGTTGCTGTGTACATAGGAAAAACTCGCTTTGATGGGATATCGGGTAAAGTCCTCCACTCATTGGTTTCAAAATCATAAACTTCCACTGCTGTTACTGGATCCCGACCAAATCGACCACCTGAAATCAGAGAACAGAATCTGTGGAGGATGTCACTCAATGTCAACAGTATGATTATATACAGTTGCATTAACAAAGAGCCCGATCACTGACTGCCATATTTCATGCTTGATTATACGAAAAGTAGGATGGGACTGCACAAGTTTGGAAGGCTCCGGCCCAAAGGAGAGCTGAAGAGAAGTAAAAATACCCGAGACCAACTGTATCATCTTTCAATAGGAACCTGCTGAGGTCGCTCACCTAAGACGTACAACTTTTCCTTGACAATGAAGCACCCTGTAGCATATCTGGCACGGTTCATTGGCTTCTTACTGATCCAAACTTCCTTTTCTGGATCAAACACCATGAAGCCATCAGAACAATCAGTGTTTGTCTTCATGCCACCAACAGCAAGGATTTGACCATCTGAAACACAAAAATGAGCAGTCAATCTTCAATTCATCATTTGTAGGGAGAATTGTCACCAATCTTCTACAGATACGGCAACATGGGCATCAAGTACAAGTATGACTTGCTAAGTCATCAAGACCATAAGCCTATCAAGCATTGTGGCTATGCCCCGAGGGCAGCAAGTACAAGTATGACTTGCTAAGTCATCAAGACCATAAGTCTATCGAGCATCGTGGCTATGCCCCGAGGGCAGCAAGTACAAGTATGACTTGCTAAGTCATCAAGACCATAAGTCTATCGAGCATCGTGGCTATGCCCCGAGGGCAGCAAGTACAAGTATGACTTGCTAAGTCATCAAGACCATAAGTCTATCGAGCATCGTGGCTATGCCCCGAGGGCAGCAAGTACAAGTTTGACTTGCTAAGTCATCAAGACCATAAGTCTATCGAGCATTGTGGCTATGCCCCGAGGGCAGCAAGTACAAGTTTGACTTGCTAAGTCATCAAGACCATAAGTCTATTGAGCATTGTGGCTATGCCCCGACCTTGGTTTGCCGAATGGTTGGTCTATCATTATCATCCGAGGAAATTAGTTGAGCACCCGATATCTGTAACACGTATGTGTCCTCCCCTCCCCCACAACCACAACTTGTACTTTCTCACCTCTGACCACGGTGGACACTCCGATCAAACCAGTTGATAAATCAGGGAGTGACCTCCAGGTTTTTGTCTCCGTATTGAACAGATCCACATTTGGCAATGGCTGTTGCTTCGTGCCGACACCGCCAACGGCATAAATATTTTTCTCAATGACTGCCATTGCTGAGCCAGCTCTTGGGACTGGACACTTAGCAAGACATTGCCACCGGTTGTTTTTAGTGTTGTACATTTCGAATAGATCCATGGGGATGCCGGTATGGTCACATCCACCCAGAATGTAGATCTTGCCGTCCACTGTTACTGCAGTTGAGAATACTCTTTTTGACGGCATCTCACGCAACTTCTCCCATTTATAGCTTCTGTCTGTTCCTTCAGCCATGATCATGTGTAAATATCCTGAAGAATAAAACACTCAAGTAGAAAAGATTGTTAAAGACAAAAGCATAGGAGAGGTATCATATGCTATACAATGATACTCTAAAGCCTGACATATAGGGCAAACACAACTGAATTGAAGAACTATACATGATACAGCTACCGGACATAACCCGCGTCAGTTCATTGTAGAGGCAAAGGACAGATATCATAGATTACTTTGGCCTGATTAGTTTTATTTTTATTTATGTTGAAATCTTTGATCTGCCATCATAAGAAAGCTAGAGATAAATTGCTGGTAGGCCTACAGTGAGTGGTAGGATGCCACGGCATTCGTTGTCAATTTTTGTCTTAATTTTTTTTGTATTCCTAATTCATTTCAAATTTCTCCAGTACAGCATGCTATTGCTAGGCCTATTCTTATCGCAATAGATGAATTCGAAGAAGTTTGTTTTGGCACTGACCAGTCAATGAGTCATGCGTTTCACCTTGAACAAAGGATCGCCATGTCTCTAGGCATTGTCTAAAGTTGGCTCAGGCTTTCTGACGTGTTGTGTTCTGAGTGTGTGCATTTGATTTTTTTGGCACTGGTTCGTCTTGGTCGAATGCGTCTACTCTATTCACTTAAGTCTTAACCATTTTCCTCTCGTGTAATTAATCTACTCTACATCAAACCTAAATCGACCCAATCAACAGTACATAGGCCTAACTGTCAGCGTCTAAATAATCTTATCTACACACAATACACACAACACACACAAGAACACGAGCAGCAGCAGCCCACACCACGCACAGGGCATAGCAGTTTGGCACAGATTCTAGCATGGGATGGTTAGAGGGCTCGTGTTTATAAAAAAAACATGTTAGGCTACAGATATTTTATCTGGGCCTCAGATTTTAATGATACACGGAATGACGGATAACCTCTAAAATTTTCAGACTACTCATGCAACCATTGCTTTGACAGAGCGGAAATAATTGTAAAAAGTAAAAAGTAAAAAGAGGACACACCTGTGTGGAAATGGAGAAAATTTTTGTTGAGTTACAACGTCATCTGTCGGCGGTGACTGAAGTAGCGCGCTCCTGACCTTGACCTCCGAACACGTACATTGCACTGCTGGGGAAATCCGGAGAGCGAACCCGCAAGGCATGATTCGCAGCAGGCGACAAGAGTGTAGCGGTCAAAATGGAACTAAGTTCGCTATTCCGACTGATTCCGGCTATTTCCGACTCACATTGCTCAATAGAAAATATCAAAATGTTTAAAAACTAATAATCCAACTCCAAGAATTTACAAATTTGAGCAATGTTATGCAATTTTGATTGCTCTATTTGCGCAAGGCTACATGATTCGCGGCAGGCGACAAGAGTGAAGCGGTCTGGCACTACATGTTCGCTATTCCGGCTGATTCCGGCTATTTCCGACTCACATTTTAGAATAACCGGTCTAACAAATTCCTACGAACCAATCAGCACGTAGCCTTGGAAGGTGGCGTATCCCATTACGTAGACATTGGTGCATAGTTAGAGAAGTCTTATTAGAGGCAATTAGTGCAATTTTTTGCATAAACAGGCAACTTATATCAACTGCATTATCATTTCAAAAAGACATTTTTTACTGACACATACAAGACATTTTGAGTTTTGCTGAATCGATTTTGTTTCATGACGAGTGGTAACTCACACCTGGAATAGATTATCACGGGGTTTGGAGGCAAAGTCAGTATTAAAGGTGGGCCAGCAGCCTTTGCGTGGAAATTGACATTTACATTCAATTGCAAGGCACAAAATACAACAGGGTCTTGGAAGATTGATTTCTGCCCTTGAAAGGAATGGGAGGGACGTCTAGTACCCGCAGAGTTACTCTAGAAGAGGAGGAGGGCGCTGGCATTGTAAAGGTCTGCATCGATTTCATGCACGGCGCAAGTTTTCATTTGACTCTTCCAAGCTGGTAACTTTATTCAGGACCGGCCAAAAAATTGATGCACTTGAATTGAATGGGAAACGAACATAACATAGGCCAATGCCCAAACATAACATGCGCACACTCAGAACATGCCTGAAGGTGACTTCGGTAATGCCATAGGCCTCTGTGACCCTTTTTTCCATATGAAAATGATGAACTTGCTTTAGAAATTGCCCATTATTATTCATCATTCATGCCGCACTAGCGCACTCAACTCACTCTCGATCATTTTCACCGGGCCCTTTCATTGCTTGGAAACTCGCATGCTTGGTCGGTTGTTTTGTTGTTCTTACATGCTTATGGTTATGATACAGTATTTTCGGAGCGACCTGACAATTCGCTGCCGTTTCCCAAAAAAAGGTCATTAGCCTCCTCGTTACTTTCTAGTTAGAGTGACGAAATAAGAGGCATTTATCATTAGAGCAAAAAAGTGGCTGTGAATTCTTCTGTCAGGCCGTATTTTCTACTTCTAGATTTCTGGATCAGTTGTGAAGCGACTTCGGGGAGAAGATGAAAGCCATGAGCCTCAATCATTTGAAGAAGACAGACCAACAGTGCCAGCACCGAAACATGCTCCATTTAGGACAAGCGAGGATGATATATCAAGACTAGAAAAACTCTATAAAGAAAAACTAAAGCGTCTAGAAAAACTGGTAAGGTTTCATTTCACGGCATGGAGGTTCATATTGCACTATTTTCCAAACCTTGCTTAATCTAGGATTCAATTCAACAAAAAACTCAAGTTGTTTGCGAACATATATTCTATCCAGAAAACCATGGACAGTGCTATTTCACTTCCAATGAAATGAATATCATCGTTTCAGAATAAAGAGTTATACCAGACATCCACACAAGAATTCAGCCAAGCAGTGCAGGAGGTGGAGAAGAAATTCTTGTAAGTATTCCGAGGGGGATGTTGAAAACCATTCCCTCATAGAGGACATTCCGTCAGATGAGAACAATGAGATTTCAGCCAGCTTGTCATATTCCCAAATTCAGTTGGCATAAAAGTGATGGAGTATTCAGAGATCCAGTTCACTCATCTCTATTGTTTCATTTCATCTTTGAAGGAACACCTGCACAAGCGGACAAGTAGCCTTCAAGTTTAGTGTTGTATTTGCTGTCCTTCACTGAATCAGTCATTGTTTTATTTCAGGAAGTACACCACATCGCCAGTTTGTCACAATCAACAAGATGCCGTATTGAAATGTTACCAAGATAATCCAAAACAGACATTACTGTGTTCATTACAAGTAAAACAATTCTTAGAATGTGTTGAGAAGACGAGACAGGTTAGTTGAGGGGTTGGCAATAGAGGTCGCCAGTGTACAGAATGGGCATCCTGAACAAAACTGTCTGAAATCAAAAATGGGGAAAATGTAGATTGTTGTTTACCTACGTTATCAATCATGCCTCTGCAGAATAGTCCGGAGTCTCTTAGAGGTCCTCTTGGCAGAATCATCAGACGGTTGTAATGCTGCTTGAATCCAGATCCTCCCATCCTAATCAAGAAAAAAGTGTTCAGTTGTTGTTGTTGTTTACATACTGGTCAGGTGGGACAAGCTGGTTGGCCATGTTGACATGTTCACATCTGCTGACTCCTCACACCAGAATCACGAGAAGATGGTGCTGCTGTAGTCTAATGCAATGGTATTGAACCAGATCAGTCCATCCTACATGTCATCAAATGTTTCTTCTTTTCAGACTGTCCTGACAAGAAAAGGCTAGTAGAGAATTATTTGAAGACAACTGGAGGTGATCATCATACATTGCAAACATTGTAGAGCACACATGTGTCAAGAGGATAGTGATATGCGGACAACTTAGGAAGGATAATAAACAAAATAAGTGTTTTTACAAAAAACAATGAATTGAATGGTGACTTCTAACAACACTCAATCAGGCAAAAAATGAAGTGTTTTCTTTGATTTTAGTGGCTTTCTTTGAAAATTGACCAAGATTTTTCGTTGTGTGAACAGATCCAAGTCTCATATCACTTTCAACTAATGACATAACATGTTTATCTATATCTGTGCTATAAGAGGCATTATTCATAATAAAGATATTTGTTAAAATAGTTGAGAAGACTTTTTTAATTTCATGGTGCAGCTTGTGGTGGGATGACTGCTTTTATCATTGGCTCGAGTCCCAACGCCTAATGGTGCAGGCAGTGTAACTGGCGATAAAGCACTGTGGACTTCAAGAAAAAGTGGAAGAGGCTAAAACTCAACATTCTCAATGAAGCTACAACAGCCAGTTTTTTAGGCTCGTCATTGGCACCCTGGATTGTTGCTCAAATGGCCAATTTTTTGAGACATTGAGACAGTCTGATGACATGTTCAGAGAGCCTCTGTGTCTTGTTGGTGAAACGGCCAACTTCTCAGACTAAACGAGGACTTCTCAGATGACAACAGGTTCAGGTCGCCTCATTAAAGATCCTACAGCAAATATTTCAGACTGCAAAGCTTCAAGCCGTGCATCTTCAATGTGGCTCAAACACCCAACTTTTCGAGCTTTGAGACGGTCAATGTGGCTCCAAATGCAACTTTCATACTTGGAACCTGAAATATAGTATTAGTAGTCAGGTCCTTAATGCTGCTCGGACGGCCAACTTTTTAGGCAGCGAGATGCATTCCGACAATAATTATGATCAGGACCAGACTACCTTCTGTCCTCCAGTCCGAGAGCCTCCATTCACAAAGAATGGACTTACAGGGAAGCTGGAGACTTAGGAATCAAAACAAAAAAGAACTGGCATGCAACCTGCTGCAACTCGGGTAAAGAATGTGACTAGTTTCAAACACAACAGAAGAACATCAATGTTATTTATATATATATTTATATGTTTATTCAATTATATACAAAGTCACCTAGCATTTGATAATAGTTGACAATGCGTGGCGACATCAACAATTTACAGTTTGGGCTTAGTCGCAATGAAAGAACTGTTCCAAAGCCAACTTCACACTGAATCTGTGTAGCAAGTCAGATTTTATCAATGACACAAATTCTACATTCGTTTCTGTATTGGTAAGGAGAAATTTTTTTAATACCTTGTTTAGTTAGCGAACTAATATTCTGAAATATCTTCAGTGGAGGTCAGGAAAAAAATTTTTTATTTTTTACCTAAATATCACTTTTACAAAATGGTTAAACCAAAATAATTGGGCTGAGGACAAAATAAAAATAAAATTTATTTCCGGAATAAAATATCGTTCTGAAGTCTAAAATGCATTGATTTCTTAATGTTTTGCCTCCATTTAGGGTCTAGTTCATGCAGAAAACATGGTATAGAGGAGGGCAGAATAAAAAGAAAAGAAAAAAATACCAGTTTTTCATGAAAGTTTTTTCAGGCGGTGGTTGGAAAAATTTTTTTTTTTTAAATTTTAAATTTGAAATTGGCTCTTTTTCATGTCGGAGGGTTTGCTAAACAAGATATAAGGAAATATTCGCCTAAGGCACGTACAAGACTTTATCACTGGTGTTAGATTTGTCAAAATGAAATTTTATAATTTTTAAAACAATATTGTTCTCTCTTGCTGAGCATCAAATACTGATCAGCTGCCCAACACCCGCTACACAGATACAACCAGAGTGGCCCCAACAGAACACAGTGTTACAGATTAGCAAAAGTCTACCAGCTTAGATTGACAGAATCAAATTGCACAGTAAGAATTCACCTAGCACATAAAACGGATACAATCAAAGTGTCACTTTTTTATCACAAAACGAACACTTCCGCGATGAGCATTTGTCTGTGTTTTATCTACATCAATGAATCAAAGCAAGTAAGCATAATCAGACCAGAAATACAAGTGGATCACAAGAATTTGCAACTCCTCCTTGAAGAATTTGTTAGAATAAGGACTTTGTTCAAAACAGTTACTCATTTCAGAATAGATATTCAAGCTTCAAGCAAGGCTGAAATTAACTACAATACCATCAACATAATTGCTGGCTGCACAGCAATATCCCCGAGGTCCCATTGCGCTGGAGATAACCCATCACTCTCCCAATGGGAGGTCAGAGGGTACCCATCAGGCACGCGTATAGTTAACTCATAATACATTTTGGTTTTAAATGCTTCCGATCATGTTATTCCCAAGTGTGTGTCATTACCCTGTCCATCGACCTGAGCATATCAGGGGCGACAGCAGATTAGCATCTGGAGCAGATGATTCACACTCTTCAAGAAGGAGATACATGTAGATGTAAAACAAAGGAACAAATCATATGTTACCAACTTTCTTGCTGCTGTGACTTTATCTCTCTCTCAGCTCGTTGCTCATATATCCACTTCATCACAATGTCCCAGATAGCTAAAACCTACCGTAGTTAGTAAAATATGATTATTCCGTTGAATGAGAACATTTTGGGCAGCAAGGAGTTGTCAGAAATTCAACAAGACCCGAGTCCAGTGTATCAGACATAATTGACATGGAATATAGGTTAACAAACAACTGTACATTATGTCTTATTCTACATGCTTTAAAGACTACTGAATTCATGCTCACTCGGCGCTTACCCTTTAAAAACTGGCTCACCAAGAGATCATCTTAGGAAGCAGCTTCCTACAACAGGGCAATAAACAACTCTCTCAGGGACGGTAACACAATTTTAAGGAACTAAGCCTCTGTACTCGTACACCTCAGTTTCATTTTGTTATCCCCGATAGGAAGGTTCTGCCGATCTGGTCCCTTTCTCAAATCACATAATCTTCAGAAGCATACATGAACCCCATATTTGACAATCTGCTTCCCAGCTCAGTGTTTAAAGGGTTAAAGCCTGCATGTACATGAACAATCTCCAACCTTATCATTACCACTCGTAAGTCACAATCAATGAGGCCTTCAGCCAGCAATCAGCACCATAGGCCTTTGAGGTCAAATCGGTGTCACTTGATACTGATAGGCCTAGACCTCGAGCCCAGACTAGTGATGACACCTATACCGGTCACTCGATACTAAAGCACAAGCTGATCTGAACATCCTGTGTCCACCAACAGAGACTATGATTGGTCAAAGATGTAAAGTGTCAATCTTGCGCCATATTTGAACCAGTGCACCTTACAATAGTGAGAGCCCAGCACATGATCAGTGGTTCAGCAAATAGAATCATTGTTTTCTGGATCATACTGTATATCTATGACTTTACAAGACTGAAACGTTGTCATTAGCATCCACAACCTTCCTTCTGTTGCTTCTGTTCATTAGTTAACTTAATCTGTTCAGGGAATTCATTGTATAACTCGACTTCGGTCTCCTGTGCGAGCGCGTTCTTTGCCACCGTATGAAAAGCCTGTTCTACGTTGATGGCCTCCTTGGCACTGGTCTCGAAGTATGGAATATCTCCCTTGCTGTGACACCAGCCCTGGGCACGCTTGGCTGATACCTGTAATAGAAGCAACTTGTTGAGCATTCAGGCTGAAGAGTGTTGGAAATCAGCAAACTCACCTCAGACGGAAGAGTGTTGGAAATCAGCAAACTCACCTCAAAGTCTTGGCCCTTCTCAGATATAATAAATTCTACAACATTTCTTCCTATTCACCACAGCGGTACACCACTGGTCACTTTAACGGACAGAAAACCTGATCAACAGAAGCGATTATGATACTGCATGCAAATCTTCACTTGCTTCCAAACAAAACAAAGCTCTAAACCAAAAATTAACACAACAAATTTTCAAAACTAGCAACAAAATCGCACTTCAAATTTTTCCAAAACTATTTTTACTTGAATAAGTTCAACGTACCGCTCTGTTTTCCAAGTCAATCTTATTTCCTATGACAACGAATGGAAAGTTTTCTGGGTCCCTTGGGCTTGCCTGGATTAGGAATTCGTCTCGCCAACTGTCTAATGTTTTGAATGAATTTGGCATGGTGACGTCGAATACCAAGACACAGCAGTCGGCTCCTCGGTAAAAGGCGACGCCCAAACTCTGGAAACGTTCTTGACCTGCTGTATCCCATATCTGTAGAGTAAAGAATTGTGTTAAGGTTGGCGAGATTTTAATAGGTCAACTTCAGAAACAAGTTAGATCTGATGATGGCAATATCCGTAAGATAGAAATCTGAAGAGAAATCTCATAACATAAGTAAATCAGATGATTTTCCGATTCAATATAAACAAATCACTGGTCAATCAGGTTACCAGTACCAAACCAAAACCAACCCTAGGACAAAATAGATTATTTGCAGACAGACTGGCAGACACAACTTCACAGATTCACCACATTTTCAAGTACCAGAAACCTGCCAAACCTTGACGTATCTTGAAGGGTAGCATTGAAAAACTCCCGGGGGCATTAGGGCTTGTATTGTGAGGTAGCTGTGGCCACAGTCTTACCTGCATGGTGACTAACCGGTCATCGACCATGACCTCTTTTGTGAGAAAGTCAGCACCTATTGTTGCCTTGTACTGGTTGCTGAATTTCTTATTTACATACTGGTTCATGAGTGAGGTCTTGCCAACACTGCAAAACAAGAAGAAACCATGAACAGATTTACATCAATGATGCAGTACAATGTTTCATTGCACACTATGTGTTTGAGCCAAGCAGACTTTCAGATTTTTCTATCACCTTTGACTCAAATCTCAAAAGTCTGAATCGGTGACTTCACACTGTCTTATTTACACCAATCAGGATACTTTTTATAAATACAAGTGAATGTGCTAATACAAACGAGGCAAGAGGCAACAGCAGAGAGGCATAAAAATGACAGTTCTTACCCGCTGTCACCGAGGATGATGACTTTCAATAAAACCTTCTTTCTTGAGGTCATGTTGATTTCAGGTCAGTAGGGGAACTGAAGAGAAAAGAAACATATTGGTAAGACAAGCTGTATGGGAGAAACTAAACTGGGGCCAACTGGTTTTATGTGTGGATCGTGGAAAGTAAAACAGCAATGAACTTTCAATCTGCCCATTCAATTCACTGCCATCATGCATAGACACCTGTTATACATGATACATGTAGGTATGAGGAGCAATGCTATTCTGTATTCTATCCATATTCCATGTCATGTTTCCCCACACTTGCAGAGGCATGACATCCAAGCAAATAGCACTTTTGGCTGACATTCAAAATCACATGAGCAGCAACAATAGCACACAACACATCATGACCATCACCAACCGAGCCACGAGTAACAATGAGTGAATGAATATCAGGTTATACAGGTCAATAACGACCTACATTTCAGAATTATAGCAGCAACCAGGTCAGAGGAAACATTGACTACAGAAGAGAAAATATGTCTGTTGTGGTATTTTCTCAGTCATCACATACCAGGAAGAGCCCGCAAAATAATGATCTTGGTCTAACTTTAGTTTAAAAGTAAATGAATAATCACAGTAGTTGGGGACAAAGCCATGACAGACTCCGCACTTAAAAAAAGGGCAGATCAACTGAGGTAATGACAAACAATGCCACTAAACCCTGAACAATAAAACAAGACATAACCCCATTACAAAGCCTTACCAAGTAGAAAAAGAAGATACCCTGGTAACAAAAATGAGATTTCCAAAGAGAATGAGATTCAATACACCTTCAGGGAACTGAGAGAATGCACGCCGCTGGTACAGAACTCCACAACGAAATAACCACAAATGAAACTTCTAAATGATCTTTATTTCAATGACTCAACTTATTAAACCTTGAACAGTGACCTAGTTCAGTAATTGGCTCCAATGAAAACCATGACCTCAGCAGACAATCTCCCCATGCCAAATATGCCATCAACTAGGACATATCATACGAAATCTGTTGGAACTGACCAAATTACACTTGACCTAGTTTGGGATGAATTACGTAGGCACTGTAGGCATCGGAAGACCAGTTACAAAATGTATGTACTTTCAATTGGACATCAGTGGAGAACTTGGCACATGTCCTAAACAACTTTCTCACCCACACTCACAATCATGCCTACTGATAGCCTACTGTTAGTCCTGAGTCGAGGCTTATTTAGAAGGGGGCTGCACCCAGCCGGCTACTGTGCCCTTTTTCAAACCCAAAATGTACCCTGCCCCTGTAGTTATTATTTGATGTTTTGACTCATATTCAAGGGTAAGGTGTTTCAGACACCGAACTTCAGTAGATGTTTGCTCTGCAGTATGAGTAGGTGAGGTATCAGACGATCCGACCGAGGTGTATACTATAAACCTCCCAATTTGTGTTCTTAGGAAAAGGATTCCGAATTTAGACACCTTTCTGGGAGTCTTAAATAATTCAGACTCACAGTCACAGTCCAGAGTTGTCCGAATAAAGAATCATTTCCGAACAGCACAGCACCAACATTATCAATAAACAATGATTGAAAGTGAAACGTCACTGCTGCAGCACTCCATGCACTTTTTGCCGAATTCTTCTGTACAAAATGCACTATCCCTAGTGTACATCACACTACATCACATAGTACATGTATTGTTATCATGATCGTGTGCGTGCAGCCATGAAACCATTCGCGCAAGACAAATACTGAAGTCAAAATACCAAAGCCCCAAAATACAACAACCACTGAAAAAGAATTATACAGGACGAAGGAAGACTTGTTAAATTACATTTTACCCACCAAATAGAGAGGAAACAGGCCTGTATTTCTTCTATTCGCGTATTTTTGTCACTTTTTAGAATCCACCTTCTTCCAAGATGGCGAAATCCCGTGATCGGCTACGTCATAGCCGAACAATGTTATTTTCAATCCAAGATTGCAGGTCACGTGATGTATGACCTTAACATTGACCGTAAATTACTTAGTGTTGCGCAATTTCATTGGCCACTGGTTTATATGTGACCTCTGACCCGTCCAGTCAATCATGACGGGCCAATCATGATGTGGGATCGGGATTGGTTCCACAAATTGCGGGCCACTCTGTGATCAAAAGAGTGGTTGAGGCAACACATTCAAGAGGTTCTTCGTTTGTGTTTGTGATGAGTGATGAAACTGATCTTGTTCCATCACAGCTTGGAACAAAAGAATAGTATGTTGTTTATTCACAAGATATGATGAGAGCGAGTGTTTGGCAAAGCCACAATTCACCATGGTAAACTGAAAGCACTTCACCATGGTGAATTGGGACAGTGAGAAATATTTACCATGATGAGCATGGTTAATTCTACATTCACCACCATGGTGAGCATGGTAAATCTTAATCTGACATCTTTTTCGTAAGGGATAGATGAGGCCATTTGGCATAGGCCTACTACTGAGCTGATGTGAATAGATACTTTTAAGTTTGGTTGTGGTGAAAAAGTCGTCACAGCCAGGGCAGCTTTTACATACACTCTGTCTCTGGACGCATCATACCAGCCTCGTCCTGTTGCCTAGGATGACGCAATGGACTGCCCCAGAGTCTACCCTTACTTGAGATAACACCTACAAATGCCATACTTGGGCCATAGGATCAAATTGTCACCCGGCTGGATGGTTCAAAGCAGTGTGGATTGAAGCAGCTTCCTGTCGGCACCTCTCCACAAAAGGCGGCTAGATGTATACTTCCCCCTCCCGGCCCCCGGGCAAGTCAACACAAACTCTGTTCTGAATTGTCTGAACTTGCCTATATTCCAGTTGGGATGGAGCATACTCAACCGAGCTAAAGAACTTTAAAGAACTTGGAGATGTTGGAGAAGTTTGGTGAGTCGATCTGTTTGCCTTTAACCCATATAATCAGCTGAGTGGAGGCCTTCTTTATTCCCGAATTCTCTTTAGAAACTTAAGTTCCACTTCCAGTGAACTTGTCGATTTCGATATCCTGACAAACATCATCAGAAAAAGATCATCTTATTGCAGTTTTACAGGCAGCTATAGAGAGTTCCGACAGATCTGACACTGAACCAGCTCGTCTTGATCCTGACAGCTATAGAGAGTTCTGACAGATCTGACACTGAACCAGCTCGTCTTGATCCTGACAGCTATAGAGAGTTCTGACAGATCTGACACTGAATCAGCTCGTCTTGATCCTGACAGCTATAGAGAGATCCGACAGATCTGACACTGAACCAGCTCGTCTTGATCCTGACAGCTATAGAGAGTTCTGACAGATCTGACACTGAACCAGCTCGTCTTGATCCTGACAGCTATAGAGAGTTCTGACAGATCTGACACTGAATCAGCTCGTCTTGATCCTGACAGCTATAGAGAGTTCTGACAGATCTGACACTGAACCAGCTCGTCTTGATCCTGACAGCTATAGAGAGTTCTGACAGATCTGACACTGAATCAGCTCGTCTTGATCCTGACAGCTATAGAGAGTTCTGACAGATCTGACACTGAACCAGCTCGTCTTGATCCTGACACCACCTTTGGTATTAGTCTCAGTTGGATTCAAACTTTCAATTGGAAAATGTTGACCTCTTAGCTGTGGTTCCTTTTTCCAGGTTTGGTGAAGAAACTTTAGCTAGAATGGTGAGATGGCTTGAGAAGTCTGAGATTCCACGTGATAGTAGCATTCTTGATGTCGGTTGTGGAAATGGCATGTTTCTGGTCGAGTTGGTATGTGAAGTATAACTATGACCATCTTCAATGCTGCATTACAGAATCCGTTGTGCTCGATGATATTTACAGAAATATCTTTAAGATGTTTCATAAACAGGCAATGTTCAGGGTAGGCTCGAGGTGGTCATTTGAATAGGCAAAGGCCTATTAACCAGAGGTTGTTGAGCATGATCCAGGTTGACCAACACCTTCCTGTAGA
Source organism: Lineus longissimus (assembly GCF_910592395.1). NCBI lineage: Eukaryota > Metazoa > Nemertea > Pilidiophora > Heteronemertea > Lineidae > Lineus > Lineus longissimus. Next base: position 59,402 of record NC_088314.1, read on the forward strand.
ACAAGAGCAAGGATGCTTTTGCTATAATTCGATTGGTTTAGTGTATATTCTTTGACATTTCTATCCGTATTGAAGTCAAGTTGAGCAATGGTTAAGTGAACTTATCATTGCAGGCCAAGGAGGGCTTCACCAATCTGACAGGCGTTGATTATTCCATGGGAGCGATAGAGCTTGCCAAGTTGGTCTCCATTGGAGAAAAAGTCGACATCAATTACGAGGTAAAGAGATCCTGAAACAACCTGGTATCATCATTGCCCAGGTTGTTCTCAACAGAGGTTTTCGACTTTTATTCTGAATCAAATATATATACATCGTCATATTATATAGCTTATATAGTTTTGATAGAATTGATGCATTGATGTGCATGACTTCCTTCATTAATTTTCGGGGAATAGTTCAATTTGACCACACATTCTTTTGCTATCACATATGTGCTTGTATCAAGGGTCTCTTGAGAAAATACAGGTCAAAGACTAGGTTAGAATCACCAAAGCCAAGATAAGTGCATGTAACTTACCTGGTATCCTTTTCAGCAAGCTGATCTACTTGAAGATCTGTGGGACACCTCCACTGCCTCCCTAAAGCGTCACTACGACGTCTGTGCAGACAAGGGCACATATGATGCTGTCTGTCTCAACCCTGATGATGCCAAGCAGAGGAGGAACATCTATATCAAGAACATTCATCAGCTGTTGAACAGCAACGGTTACTTCATCATCACATCCTGTAACTGGACTGAAGATGAACTGAGATGGCATTTCTCTGAAGGCAAGTTAAAGCTTTTTGCATTGAGATTGTGCTCTTCAAGTGAGTGCTAACCATAGGTTGTGCAATTCAATTCACCCGGGACAGCCGAGTCATGAAGACCCCAGTTTTGATTACGTCATGTTTTACCAGGAGGAAATGTGCCCAATACTTTTGGTGCTTGCTGTTGACTCTTTGCCTTTGGCTTTGTGTCTCAGTTTACTGTATCAGTGAAGGATTAGCATCATCCTGAAGACGGTGTATTGTGAAAGCAGTGGGTTGTCCTTCTTGTCTTCGGAATGGTGGGCTAATCTGTCACCAAGTAAATATGTGCTCTCCTTCCTCATGAATGATACATCTGTTTTCTGCAGGCTTCTCCGTCCACAAGGTGATACCTATTCCCAAATTTACATTTGGAGGAAAGCAGGGCCAGACAACAACAACAATCATCTTCCATAAGACTTCATGAGAAGATGGTGTTCGCGCCGAGCAGCTGCTGTTGAGGAAAGATTGAACTTCTGCCAGTCGGCGGAGACTTATGCCTTTATTCTGAGAAATGTCCCCCACCAGTTGTGGTCATGGTCCTTGCAGGATGTTGTCTCCCTGATGAAGGAGATGAGTGTAATGGAGTTGGGACTGAAACGATAAAAAGAATATTCTTTTCAGTAAAAAATGTGTCTTGTTAAAATGATAACTTGGCGAGATGGAGCAAGTTGTTCAAATAAAGTTGTTGGAAGAATGTGTAATCGTGTTGTCTCAGTCATGACTTGGCCATAGTTGTTGGAAGAATGTGTTGTCTCAGTCATGACTTGGCCATAGTTGTTGGAAGAATGTGTAATTGTGTTGTCTCAGTCAAGAGTCAGCCATGCAACCTGTCCACATAACCTGATAACATGGGGGAAATGTCACAATTTGGCCTCGCACGACAACCTGTGTGCCACCAGGACAAGACAATTGTTTCGAGGACAACATCAGAGTCATTGAAATGCATGGACAGTTCGTCCTTGCAACACATGGTGCCTTGGTCCTTGTTGAGCAAGACCAACAAGGACGATCATCCACTGAATGTATCAACACATGGTGCCTTGGTCCTTGTTGAGCAAGGCCAACAAGGACGATCATCCACTGAATGTATCAACACATGGTGCCTTGGTCCTTGTTGAGCAAGACCAACAAGGACGATCATCCACTGAATGTATCAACACATGGTGCCTTGGTCCTTGTTGAGCAAGACCAACAAGGACGATCATCCACTGAATGTATCAACACATGGTGCCTTGGTCCTTGTTGAGCAAGACCAACAAGGACGATCATCCACTGAATGTATCAACACATGGTGCCTTGGTCCTTGTTGAGCAAGACCAACAAGGACGATCATCCACTGAATGTATCATCAAAGAAAGGCACAACCAAAATATGAGGATTATCCAATGTCTTCAGCTTGCTCAAGACGCATTTACTGATTTAGGAGATTGTGACAAGTGTCCCAACGCTGAGGAGAGGTGGCCCAAGTTGAGTGTTGACCTACCTGCATCGATACACACATCAGACTCGGTCTTCAGTGTCCATTCTGTTCCATCCCCCATAATGACTGTAGGAAAATCGTCATTGCAATGCTGCACTCAAATCGTCATTGAGCCTGACCAGATACAACCCAATAGAGCCATTGCTCCACTGAACCGCCCTCTTTAACTGTGTTGGGAATCAATTGAGGGATGATCAGAAGGTCGTCCAGGTAAGCCTCGTTGATTTACCGGAGGCGAGCCATACATTTTCAGTGCACACAGTGGATGCATTGTCATACCGAGCGCTCAGGTATTGAAGATTAATCCCTTGGATCGAGGTTACCCATCCTACAGATAAACTCCTGACCGGTCAACAGGAGCTTACGCCCCCAAATCGAGTTCATGACGAGTGAATTGCTGTCAAGTACCAGTCTCTGTAATGAGTGAATGGAGGAGACTGGTGAAAGAGTCTACCACTAATCAGGTTCATGTGGAAGCAATGGCAACGACATCACAACGACAATAACAACAACGAGGAAGCAAATTTGGGTTTTCCCCAGGCTGGTATAGCAGACAGCTCACCTTTGCCATGTTTGCGCAGTTACTTAACTGTCGATTTAACCGGTTTAACACAAGAATAAGGAAGTGTCGAGTTGACATCATTTGGAACTGGATGGGTGATATTGGTAATTACACTGATTAGGCCTAATAAGTATTAGTACAAATAAATAAGCCTTTCACTCCTGGCATGGCATGCTGGACTTTGTCTTTCTCTTTGTCAGCAATGACACAATGTACTCAGTCAGTTACTCTCATATGTTTGTAAAGACGAATTGATGCGTTCAATTTTTTATCATCCTGGTTTACACTATGCAGTGTTTCACGCCTACATCATGTACATTTGTAATACTAATACTAGTGAGTCTCTAAACAGAAGTAGGTCTTGGTCCCAGACCCGCTCCTGGGGGGGGGGGTCTTGTGTTGTGACATTGAGTGGGTTGAGTTCCCCAAATCCTACTCACCAAGCACGGCGGAGCTGTCTCACCTGATCTTAGAAGAATAGAGAGCCAGCTAGGCGTTGGTGAGTGGGCTTTTAAACTCAATCCATCAGTCAATCAATCACTAAACCCTGCTTTCAGACACTTCGTTTTTCATACATCTTGAGACATGAAGTGTTTTAGAGAATACTTTTGTGGGCTTTTAAGAACTCTGATGCAGTGATGGTATCATGAGACTTGTGCCATCCTATCTCCAAGGAGTCAATGATCATAGACATGTTTTATCTTCAGGTTATTAGGACACAAGATCCACCACCATGGTTGTGCCCGAAACTGACAAAGGAGGACCAAAAGATGAATTTGCAGGAGATCTCATTGGCATTTTCCGCCAATACAATATTGACAAAAACATCCTTCGCCGACTCTTCTACCGAACAGGACTTACTTTCTCTGAGGTAAGTCTTGAACTAGTTCGTAGCCAGCACCACATCTAGAAGTTTGACCTTGCCACCTTTCCTTTCAATACACCACCCTCCCTATCATCAGCCAAAGGATAGCTCTCAAGATTCTCCATAAAGCTATATGTTGACATACACGAGTGGTGGTACAACTTGAATGCTCTACCACTGTTTGAATGAGGAAGTTTGCCTTGTTCACTTGACTTGCAAAGTCATGAGATCACTCATAAAAAACATCAGTTTCAATTCTGCATGATGTAGCTTGATAAGTAGGCGTAGCTTGCCATGACAAAATGCATGAAATAACAAGGTTTCAGAAAGCAGTGGTGTAATGATCAAGATCAAATTGTGTAATCAACATAAGAGAGTTTTCTGCTGAGGCAATTCTATATATGAATGACTAAATCACAGACTGTTTCCCAATGAAGACTGTGTATTTGCAAAGCTTTGAAAGACTAAATCACAGACTGTTTCCCAATGAAGACTGTGTATTTGCAAAGATTTGAAAGACTAAATCACAGACTTTTTCCGAATGAAGACTGTGTATTTGCAAAGCTTTGAAAGACTAAATCACAGACGGTTTCCCAATGAAGACTGTGTATTTGCAAAGCTTTGAAAGACTAAATCACAGACTGTTTCCCAATGAAGACTGAGTATTTGCAAAGCTTTATATCTATCTTCAGGTAAAGATGAAACTGGCAAAAGACATCAAAGATGACAAATTTAAAAAAAGTCTCGATCAGACGATCATGTACCATGACACGCTCCACAAAGTTGATCGAGTCATCAATCAGATCCCCTCGATCATATTCATAGGGCAAACAAAGTCAGGCAAAAGTAGCCTGATTAATGAAATTCTCGAAGCAACAGTGGTCGCAGTTGACCAGCGTCCATGTACCGCCAGACTGGTCCAACTCGAGTATACGCATCATGATAAACCTTGTGTGATGATCGTCGACAAAGCAGGAAATATACTGGAGAAGAAGACTTTGACCAAGAAGTACATCCCGTCAGAATGGATCAACTTGCCTCATGAACAACGCCAGAAGGAGGAGATCGTCACACAGAAGGTGATTGCCCAGGTGAAGAATGCCTTCCTGGAGAGTGGTGTACGAATCATTGACTCGCCGGGTCAGGATGAGAATCCACTCCTGGACAAACTGGTGATGGGACATCTGGAGACGATCCTGCCACTGATCGTGTATGTCATCGATGGCAGGAATCTAGTCACAACCAAGGTGTGTACGACTATCTATTGGAATCATGGGTCTGAGGTGTTGATTACTGTGATGCACTCTCTCATGGCACTAACCTTACTGCAGAGATGTCTTCATTTCTGAGGTCACTTTGGATTGAACCAAATCATCGTCCACAATACATGCAGAATTCCTAGCATTAGCTGTTGCGGTTGCTCAGTCAGTTCCAAACATGTCACTCCCATTTCTATTCAAGGTGCTGCCACTATAAAGCGGCCACAAATAAAACCTGTCGCATTTGGATTTAAACTTATGTGATGCACTGGTTTTGTATTTGCAGGACATTGAAGACATTCGCACCATCCAGAGTAACACTCCATCCAAGAACATCTTCTTCGTTGTCAGCAAACTGGATTGTAACGAAGAGGCAGACACCAGTGAGAGCAGTTACGATGATGAAGAGGATGATGATGATGATGACAGGGAAGAAAGGGTTAAGCAACAGGAGAATAAGATCATGCAAATGGTAGGCATAGTGGTGGTGAAGGGCTGAAACAGGCTCGTCATCAAAGAGGTCATGGGTTAGCATTCAGCAATCTCTAATTTAGCTAGATTCAGTGCATGTCGGTCATCTTCTCTATTAAAATGACATTATTGTGAATGCGGGTTTTCAACCATCAGTCACGGAGGGTTATAGATCTTTAAAGTTTTAACAACCTTTTACAGAAAGGAGAGTTGACAAAACTGAATTTCATTTCCAGGTTTTCAACAGGCTCTGCCGGGAGGGCATTCTGGATAAAGACATCAAAATGGAGGAATGTGATAGAATCTATGGTCTGTCTGCCTGGAGGATTAAAGAGGATCGCCGTCTGCGCAGAGAATTAGAGCAATCAAAAAAGAAAAAGCGACCAGCGAATCGCTTCACAACAGCCTTTGAAGTCTTCAAGAGACAACTTGTGAGGTTCTCTAAGGTACAGTTGAACTACTTCGTTGAAACAGCAGCCGAGACTTTAGCAAAGATACACCAAGGTTGCATCAACTTCTTCATTGATGAAGCTAACCGTATCTACAATGATAACAGTAGCTATGACACGTTCATCTTGAATGTGCGTGAGAGGGAGGACAGACTGGTCAAAGAACTCAAAGCTAAGATTGAAGAGGAACAGGGACCAATCACAGGCCGCATCAGAAAATTTCTGCTAGGGATTAAATCCAAAGTTGTCTCTGATGCTGGGATGTATCCTTACAAGGATGTCAACGCTGGGTTGGCATATGCCATGGAAAAGGCCGCAATCCTCTCAGTGGAGCCATCAGCGGCACCCAGGGACAGGATGAATTCTCTGTATGCATTTGAGCAGCTTGGACCGTTGCTCCTCAAGAAAGGTGCTGATGAGAGAGAGAGTCTAGACTGGATTAAAGCTGAATCTAATACCGAACCCAGGCCTGACAATCCAGCAACACCAAGTCCACATCTCAGTCCAGATGCCCCACAATTACGCACCGGTTCAAGGCTATCTGCAGAAGTCTCTTCCTGCCGCTCCAGTGCCGAGATCGATTTTGATGTCCCTCTTGGCCGGAATCAAAATGGTGGCACCACAGGTGGTAGCAATGATGGAGTGCTCAGTTGGGATTTCCTCTCAGCGGTGCAAGGAGACACCCTGGTGACTGATATGAGGGTCGTCGTTGAATGCCAGAATCAGATCAGACGTTTCACAAGAGAGAAAGTTGGTCTTGGTTTGTCCAACATGATTTGGGATGACATGATTCGCCCAGGAGGGGTCCTGGATACGTTAGCACAAACTGCTAAGGGTTTTGATATTGCTGGTGCCTCTGATGACCCTGCTACTGTACTTCGCAATCTGATACATGAGCATTACGAATACAGGTACAACCCAGAGATTGAGAAGATGGAAATGAACTTCAAAAGGCGCATCCGCAACGGCATGAAGAGGTTTCTAACCAGCTTGACTGATATGCCACAGACGTCAGGAGGTGTCGGGAACATACCTGTCAATCAACGTGAATGGAAAGAGCAGATAGCCAGAGAGGCATTCATTGGTGTAAAGGCAGAAGAAGTCATGAAGGAAATCGTCCTGCATCTGAAAGATCATGTGCAAGAGGGACATGAGCAGTTCAAAGAGCGCCAGGAAATGGTGGACTATGTGTACCGCCAGCAGTGTCTGATTGGCAAGCAGAATAGACAGACAATCCGGGACTGTGCACCAAAGATTGCCGAGTTGGAAGTGCGCTCACTTGACCTCATCCATGCACACAGGTACAACCCCTTCACACCTGTGCGTAACATAGGAATGGGAGCCCAGTGTATTGTCCAGACCATTGATAAACTGGGACCGAATGGAGAAGTGATGGTGGTCAAAAGGCGCGAAGTAATGACAATACAGGAACTACAGCAAGTAGCACTGGAAGTCCATCACACAAGGTCAGTATTTTTTGCTTTCATTCCTTGCCTCAAAGTCAAAGTGTCATACGATTGTAGAACTCTTTGCACACACAGTCTTTTGGCAAGTTCAAAATTCACGCCCGTATTACGTATCCCTATAGATGTTTCGTATGATATATTCACATCCTGCACAATGTTGAGAGGTAAAACAAAAAGGATTTTTCCATTTACATGTTAATCAGTGTCCCTATCACATATCGTGCATTGGGATTGTGTAAGATGTGAAAACACCATACGTAACAACAATATGAATACGCCGATAGTCTCTAATGACTTGAACATTACCTGGGAGAAGAAAGACTTGGTTCAAACCAAAGACACTTGAATCGACACAAGGACAACTTCCTCCACTGCACCACAGGACTCACACTGTCTCGTGTTTTACAGGAATGTTGACCATCCAAACCTTGCCAAGTTGCACGGCTGCACAATCAACTACTGCTATCAAGAAAACCAACCAACGAAAGCAGAAATGTGCCTTTTCTACAAGCAAGAAGAAGGGGACTTGCTGTATATGATTGCTAACCGACGATTTCCGGAGTTGACGGATCGCCTAGTGATGGCGTTACAGGTTGCAGAGGCCGTGAAGTATCTACACGACAAGAACATCACACACCGTGACATCAAGGGAGCCAATGTTTTGGTAAATAACTTTCTGTTGACAGTAGATACATGACTGAGAAATAATGCTTTGATAAAGCCATGGGCTGGGCACTTAACTTGTGCTGTGAGGTGCAGAAGTGAATGTCTGTGAAAGCACTTACATTGGGATTGCCCCACTTGTCATCTGAATGCTGTCTGTCTGGCTCAAATATTCAACCATCAAGAGCTGGGGACTTTATTCAGCTGCCAATCTGATCTTCTAGTAGCCCTGCCGTGTGCGTGACCACTTGTCATCTGAATGCTGTCTGTCTGGCTCATATATTCAACCATCAAGAGCTGGGGACTTTATTCAGCTGCCAATCTGATCTTCTAGTAGCCCTGCCGTGTCCGTGACCTGTGCGGACAATAGAAGAACTTCAACAATTAGTAATGAAATGTAGATTCTTCAGCTGTTAAAGATGACAAGCTAATCACTGCATCAGTCATATAGCCTCAATCTATAATTTGCAGTCCTAAATATGTGGTAAAGTTTATTTATGTGAACTGTAGACAGTACAGTCTATATATTGGGAAAGCATCTCTCGAAATAATAGCTACTTTACCTTCCTGTACATTATCATTGCAGGTTGACCCAGTCACAAACCATGTCACACTCACAGATTTTGGACACATGAAACCATTTGGATTGACAGCAGAGACAATCTGTGGAACACCAGGGTTTATGGCACCAGAACTACTGGAGAAAGGTCTTCATGCCGTGCTCTGTCCTGCAGTAGATATCTATGCTTTTGGAATATTCCTGTGGTACATCGTAGATGGCACCGGCTTTGACCCGTTTATGAGCAAAGGCTATTTACAGGTTTTTGAAGAGACAAAGAATGGTGTTCGCCCACCACTCAATCCCTCGTATCCCAAGAACTGTGTGGATCTGATGACTTCATGCTGGCAAACAGATCCAAACAAACGGCCATTCATAAAGGATCTTGTGATAAGGTTGAAAGAGATCATTGAGGGAATGTAGGAGAATTTGAAATGCAATGATTGAAACATTGTTCCCTGTTTCTATAGAGGATGAAGTGATGTTTCACATTAGGCTCTCAGCAAAGGTCAAGATTAAATGGTTTTGGCAGCAGAGTACAAGTCTGGCTTTTGCTTCCATGAGACTCATAGCCCTGAAGAGCCTCTATATCTAAGCTCTACTATTATCTCAACACCAGACGAGATAAGCTTTGGAATATCAGTCAGTCCACAGGTCCTTTGTGGAGACCAAACAGTGAACATTGTTGTAAACGATTTAGAACAGTTGAGTAGAGTGCACCACCTGTAGGTTAGTAGAGTAGGTGATCCAAGGGGCCTCCTTTATACACACAAGTAGGATAAACTGCATAGTGTTTCTGCCACTTCCATGCTTTGCGCCAGGGAATATTTTTGGTTGAAACCTCGACATAACATGATGTTAAAATCTTCCTCCTTGTTCCTGCATTTGATTTGCATTAATACAATAATAAAGAGTGAATTGATACAGTATTAGCAACACCTGCCCACTCTCATGAGCTCTCTTTCACTAATGTTCCTTGGTATTTAACAATCATTTCATTCAGGAAACAATAAAATATTTTAGTATAATCCTAGTTTATCTGACATGATATCACAAGCAACCTTTGAACGTGACCCCAGGACACACAAGAGACCAGCTATTTGACCAGAACAGGGGAGGCCACCACTAACGTGTGATGAGGATTGAAATTTGTGGCCATTCTTCCTGTGGGCATCCTAGTCAACAGATGCACTGAGGAGATTTCACAGACCTAATCCAGTTAAAATCACACCAAGGTTCACTTAGAAATTCACAACGATAGGCATAAAATACTGATTGCACCAGTATCTTCATAAGATCTAGTCATTACAAAACTCCTCCAAACATATTTTGTGACAGTGTTAAGCTCATCTTTAAAAACAGCACATCACATCTGTGACGAAGATCTTCTTTGAATATACCCCCAGGTCTAGTCATCAAAGATGTCAAGGCCTGTATCCATCTCCATGACGACTGGGGCTGTCGTTGACAATGGTGGGGGCAACACATGAGGATCGTACGTCCATTTTGGATACATCCTCTTGTACAACATCATCAGAACTGTATCCTGAGATTTCAGCTGGCTGTCAAAGACACATTTCATATGACCGTGGGTACCTGAAAATAGAAGGTTCAAGGATTAGTTCTCTTGGGTGAATCCACTGCTCTGCCACGGGTGATGGAAGATGCTGCTGGTGAAAGGTGCAAGGATTGTTTTTTTTGTGGCAATCCATCTATGGAGAAAAGTGGGTTGTCTGACAGACATTTCCTAAGCTCTACATCTAACTTGATACACCTGAGACACGCGATTCATCAATATAGAGAAACCAGTGCAAGTCACCAATATGACGTTTTGGCGAAGCTGAATCTGGTAGTTCGACTAGTACAAACCCAGTGGCTCCCTGATGTGTCCTCTTCGTCCGTACTTGGTGCGTAACTCGACCGGCTTGAACCATAGGATATCCTCTGAAAGCACAATAAACAATCATCATTTGGTGCATTCTTTTTTGAGCCTTAATGAGCCAGTGGGTAATCAAATCTGGTAGTGGTTGCAGTCACCTCTGTGCCTCTTCAGGGGCTCATGAGGGTCATTTGCTGGGTCTGTTAGCTCATGTGACACCATTCATATCATCACCAGTTGGTGTTGTCGTTATGATGTTTGTCTTGAAAAGGTACATGCCTTTCTGCGCCATCTACAGAGATCCCATTCAACAATGGTTGGTTTTGGCCAGTTCATGGAGTAAGCCGTGCCGAGATGACGCTCATGTACTCACCCCTATTGAAGAACATGTAGCGAACCACAGCCATTTTCTTGTTGATTTTGAATGGATGACCACTGAGAACAATCCTCTTAGCAATGATACGAGCTGGATTAACACTAAGAACAGAGCCAGAGGCAACAAAGTCTTGGCTTCCTGAAATGGAGAGATGAATGTTACCATGAGCCGGTCAGAACAGCCCTAACTCAAAAGATTTTTTTCACTTGTTTTTTTTCTGCTCAAAATGAAGAAACATCATCAGCTCCAAAAATGTTTGGCTTTGAAATTTGTTTTCAATTTTTCAAAATTTTGAACTGTTATTCTAGTCCCTGATCTTACCATCCATGTTTTCTTTGAACATCATGACAGACGCTGGTGGGAAGATGATCGGAGCATAAATGGTCGCCACATAAGCCCCATCGTTACGCAGGAACCGCTCAAACTGGAAGAACAGATGAGTTAGACATGATCAGCTTATCAACAAGCACATTGATGAATCAAAGTGGCTAACCTATTGGCTTCTGTTTGTCTGCTTAGTAGAAATCACTTGCCATTTCACTCACTGAAATGTGAGAGCTGCTATTCTGGATCAAGAGCCAAAATGCTACAAGAGTGGCACCTCTATGATGCATTGACCAAGTGGCTCGCCGCAGTCCAGTCATTTCAATATACCTTATGTTTACCAGCGTTGGTGTGCTGGGAATAGATTGGACACGCAGCAAATCGGCGATACCCTACATGGAAGATCATTCTCTCCTTTGACTTGATTGGCTGTCTGTTGCTGGGCAGACGTTTCATGACAAGGTGTAGAATAGACATCTTCTGTTCGTGGGGTCGGAGACCGTACACCACCAGGGGGTGGTTCGGTTTGATTGTGTCTGCAATGAAAGGTACATGCCACTTGCTATTGTATTATCAGTTAGAAATAAACCGTCACTCTGTTGAATGAAGCTTCATTCAAGGATTACAGTTTATTACATGATCAACACAATCTATGGAACCTTGAAGTACTTTATTGCATTGTAATGATCCAATGCCATGTTTCAGCGATCCATACAGTGATGTATTGTTATTATAGTACTTGCTTAACTCTTTCAGTGCCCAGGATTTGGGCATTTTTGGGCATTGTCACTACCCAAAATCTCACAAAAATAATTGAGATACACTCATCAAAATTCTTCAAAACCTTTGTCTTTACCTCCTGTTTCAATAAAACAGCAGTAATAAGTAGGGGCATACAAGGATTATGTTCTAAATTTTTTTGAGGGAGTGGTATTTTTGGCCGATTTTCACCATTTTTCACCTAAAATGAGGGGTGGCAAACCCCACCCCACCCTCTCAGTCGAAAAAATTATTCAATTTGGACGCCCCAGGCCAGAGAAACCATATGAACCACATTTGAGTAGCTGGGGACATCTGGTGTCGTCTGGAGGAACTAAAATACCTTAATATTTAGGACGTACATGTACGTCCTTGGGCACTGAAAGAGTTAATCAGGACAGTGATGTTATGTGTGTATTGAGGTAGACAGAGCTGTGGGTACTATCCCTAGGCTTTCAGTACAGTTTTGAGTTTCAGCCAGAGTTGCCAAACATTCTCTCCTACTTCAGGAGATCAAAGTGACATAACAATGCAAGTTTCATGCCTCACAAGTTACACACCACCAACCCAGTTATCAAATCACTGGAGTTGTGCGAGTGATAGACCACTGACCATCATTGCTCTTTCCAAAATTTTCAAAAAGATGTCACCACCAGTAGAATCATGATCTGCAATTACTCACCAAGAATAGCCCTGGGCACATTTTCAATGTGAAGGGTGACATACCAACCAGGCTGAAACGAAATGAGAAACATCAAAGTTCTCGCAATCAAAATTAGGATAGAATGATTCAAATTTTACAGTCCTTCAAACAGACCTAATGTTTTTAATGATTTTGATTTCTTTAGAATTGGCGGCAAGAGCAAACACAGAGCTGGGATGATCCATTTGCTGGTGATTTTGACAAGATCACCTGAATGATGTCATCTTGTCGGCTCAAAACCTCTACCCACCATTGCTCCATCTTCCATCTCTTCAGCCAGAATCTTCTTCTTCATTCGTCTGAAGTCATCAAACTGGAAGATCCGGGCGTAATCCGCTGGCAAGTTCTCCTTCGGATCCCAGGGTGACGTACGGAAGCTCTTCAGTCCACGGTATCTGGAATGGGCAAGGACCTTATTTGATAGCTTCTTATGAAGCTGGTCATGCTTTGACAAGGTCATGTTTTGACAATTTGTCAAAATGTCAACAATCATGCTTGAAATGTTTAGTCTGAAAAGTTTTAGCTTTAAGGCTGTATCAGAATGACATTGTAGTTGTAATATTTCATATTGCTCTCACATGAGATCTCACATAGGCTTCTCTGGCCTGATTATCCCTCTCACTAAATTAGCGAGGTGTCAACTGAATACCTCCCACATCAGACTCGTACAAATTCAAACAACACGAAACTCTTAGGTCAAACTCCTTAGTGTAAAAATCACTCTTTACAGCAAACACATTTACCTGGCAAACCTGTCCTTTGCTGGCACATCTTTTGGTGTGTCAACTTCATCAGGGAACATTTCATCTATTCTAGACTCCTTGTACTTTGAAAGCAGTTTATCTTCCTCCTCGATGTCAAAGGCAGCGTCATATTTTGTCACATCACCACCATCTGTCACGGTCATCTGTAACATGTTTCAGGCATAGTTTAATTGCACCAGAGGTCATCTGTAAGCTTGATCAAGTTTCAGTTGGTTCCCCTAGGTTCCTCACTTCCTCCTACATTACATATCTACTAGCACTTACAACACAGGACAAACATGGCATGGCTCTCAAATCAATGCTTCCAACAGAGAAAGTTTTTAACCTATACTATTGAAAAGCACTGCCCATCAGCTGAGGTCCACATGCTTTAGTATTCAGTATTGAAAGACTGGAGGTTGAAGAGAAGCCATTCACTCAAGTTTCATGCAGTTGCTCACTCTCCGGCTGGATGAAGGTAGCATCAACTCACTGTTACAAATTCCTCATCATCTTCATGAATCTCCTCATCCTCCGACTCAGAACCCTCTTCTTCTGCTTCCATTGCATCATCTGCTTCATCGTCATCATCGTCATCATCGTCATCATCCTGCAAGACATGAAATAGACGTCTGGTTACTAGGGTGCACAATAAGGGACAGGAGACACCATACTCCTGAGTTTGGTGCCCCCCCCCCCTCACATCCCTATAAGCACCTTACCAACATAAGGACTCAAGTTCGCGTTAAAATTCCCAGGGTGAACATGTCTCCACCTTTCCATCACCACTACTGCTTGTTTTTTCTCTGACCAACCAGCTCAGAGATTGCACACCTTGTGATAGGTCATTTGTCTCCGATTCAATCAAAGGCTGTGTCCACAGCCACAACATGTGGTTCACCGCTTATCATGCAGCACTCATCTCAATATGACAAATCACTTGACCAACGTAATCACCCTGAGCTAGGGTTTTTCTTAAAGCAGAACACGCCACACCACATGAAGGAAATGAGGTAAATCATCCTCATCATGGGCCGGACAGGGCTGATAAATAACAACTATCCAATGAGAGCAATCCTGTACATGGATGTTGTTGCTCTTATGGACATTTCTCATGGACGTGCACCTTGCCACAAGTATTTATTGATGCCTTGTGTTTCTCATAGCAGAAGAAGGCTAAGAACCTGATGAAGTGGACTGTGTTCCCCTCCTGAGGTGGATCAAAACCCACCAACAATACCCAAAGCCATTCCCAGTTCACCAAACCATTCAGCACATACCCACCCACTTGAAATCACTGCCATAATGAAGAGCCTCACTTCCTCCCACCTATCAGGCGTTATCTCGATATCCTCTCAGGAGAGGATGACATCGGTCTCGTCGTTGATTACAAACCACCAATACCCTCGCAGTCACATGATAACAAGGCACAATCATGATCAGACGATACTGAACAGGAAATCATTGCAGTTACTGAATCCTGCGTTGATTTCCAATAAATAGGTTTAGGCAAATATTCCACAATAGGTCAAGTTGGTTTCACGTTATAACCTTATAACAAAACAACTGTGAGCATGCACAAAGATAAGGTTTCTGTGGTTATGATCTTATTGGGATCTGTTTTTAAGGATAATCTTGGTACAGAAGGCTGCGGTCACATTAAGAACTGCTCCCTAACCACCTCACAACATTTCTTTGAGGAGACAGACTTCAGGGTAATCTCAGAGTAATTGCCTCAGTCGGACAGATGGAATGACTGATGCACACACACACGCACAGACTAGGGCTATCCTATATCCCTACTGAACTCGTCTGGTGGCATATGAACCCTGGGGCGGGCAGGAGAACTACTTTTTCTGGCCATGAATACCTGATGAGAGACGCAGCCTAATGAGACATAGATTTTATCCTTTTAGGTTGTCTGTCTCAAATGAGTTCAATTACGCCAAGTGATCGTTCATCATCATTCAAATAACATTGATATTGGTCTGAAGATTCTTTTTGAAATCTACTGTACATCGAGTGACCAGTTAGAAACTTGCAATTCCTTAATAGACCACAGATAGTTTGTGTGAGGGTTGGGAAAACTGACTCACATCATTATGATGAGTGTTTCTGGTTGGTAGTTTGGAGCTTGCCGTGTTTCCTACATTCCAACAAACCACCCATGCTTGGTTCAAGGGCACCAGCAAATAAACAAGTTGCAAAGGAAGCACAAAGCAATAACACCATCATGTCGAGTCATTCCTCATCTGGACATCCCGACATCGAGATCTCTCTTATTCAGCTGACAAGATAGATGACCGACCCAAATAAGTCATCCCTGCAACAGGCGCCGATCATTGTTCTAATGGTCAGTGGTCGGCATGTTTCATATTCACGAATGCACCATGATCACTGAACACAATGAATTGCTTAGGTTGCCTGAGGTCAAGGTGACACATCAGCAAGACAATCTCCACTCAAGCTTTGGTTTATTGTCAGTTTTTACCTTCACAATGAATTTAGAAAAAAATAATTGGATTAGTGTTAAAGAAATCTTGGGGTGGCCTTTAGAAAAAGGCCTTTGCCATTCGGAAATTTAAAATTCTTCTTCTTCATTTATTCTTGGTAGTACATGTGTGGTGTGGGGATTGTTGATTACTGGTACATTAACAGATAATTGGTCATCTAGAGAAGATCCAGCCAACCAGCTACCACATATTGGAGAGGAAAACAAGGAGAGAGCAGCTGATATAGGATCAAACATCTCTGCACCAGAAATAATAGACAATATTGCAATGGATCTGGTTCATGATAACAGAGGAGGAATGACCACTGTCGGTGACACTGTACCTTTGAATGAGAAGGCCAGTTGAACCTTGCAGGGTGTGTGTTCCCTGACGTTTGTCAAAACCACACCATACAGTGCCATGCCTTTATTTCTCACTCCAAGGGAAACCCAATTGGCATAGTATTAACATATCAGCCACATCACTAGCTATTCATTTGATAACGTTTCAACCCAGAGTAACTATTTCATGGGTGCGTGCGTGATCCAGCTATTCACTGACATCCAGGATCACCGATTAGACGCCGAGGTTCACATGGCATTGCCTTGGATCACTTCATAGAATCACTAATCGTGAGACACGTCAGAAAAATGTGACCTCTTGTTTGGCGATGTGATACCAGTTGAATGTCGGTCGTCACCAATCAATGTTTTCTCTCAGGAAGAAGTTGATGGTACGTCTGAGTCTTACCATGCCACAGTTATAACCTTGGCGTTCCTTTACCACACAGAACATTGACCACAACCAATCCACTGGTTAACTCTATGAAAGCCCAATCAGTTCTAAACTATCAATTCTGGTCAAGTCCTTATTCTGAAATGCGTTTCCAAGTTAAAACTTACCGAGTTTCTGACATTGTAGACATTACTTAGCACATTTTCCTGTACATTCATTTCTGAATGCGTAGCATATAAAGTGAGTTGTAATTCGGAAACTTTTCTGAATTCGGACTCTCATCCAAATTTGGAGACTCAGATTCCGAATTCTGAAATGTTTCCAACTCATCCAGAACCTCAATCACATGGTCAAATAGATTATCTTTTTACGGCACACAAGGAAAGATTACAGACCAAGCTATTACCACAATGCACTAGTTTGATAAAAGAAAGGTCATCTGTATCAAAGACTCGAGCAGAAAGAGAACATTTTTTGCCTGATCCATTTACTTGAAATAGGTCTTCACTGAAGCATAAACTAATGATAACGGGTTCCCGGTAGATACGTGGTTGCGCTCTGCCACATCGAGTGAATGAGACGTTCCGTCTTCTGAATGGCGGTCCGATTCCAATCTCATCACAAAGATTTATGGTTGACAGCAGACTATCATATAGCAATAAGAGAATCTGATAAAAACTGTGAACATCAATAAACGTAGAGTCAAATCAGGGGAGTGTTCAATCGAGGAGTGCAACATTCAAATCAGTGCTGTGATTAAGTGCTTTTCTTTTCTTTTGGTTTGGATGACACTGATAGCAGTCCCAGCAACACTCACATATATTGATGGCAGAAAAGAAGAGGCAGGTTAGCCTAGTATTAGTTGATGAGTGGTCCATGAAGTGTTCTTCAATCCATCCTGACGACGACAGATTGCATAGCACTTTTCATATGGAAATTGATGTCCCTGTAATCCAACTTCCATTGAATATTTCTAGCTGAATAATGGTCAGATGTTCAATGAGAGTTACTAGGCCATCGGACGATACGATCACTTCATACCATAACTATCCTACAATCCAATGGAAATGAGAGATATTAGGTCATGCTCCACTGGTGACCATCAGAGCCTCCTTCTCCTCTCCATAAATCACATGACGGTACCCCTCCTCGTTAGTAACAAACATACCCACCAATATTGATATTCATCTATCAAGAACCACATGAGCAGTGTAACTTGATGCCACCAGTCACATCGTCATCTATCAAGAACCACATGAGTAGTGTAACTTGATGCCACCAGTCACATCGTCATCTATCAAGAACCACATGAGTAGTGTAACTTGATGCCACCAGTCACATCGTCATCTATCAAGAACCACATGAGTAGTGTAACTTGATGCCACCAGTCACATCGTCATCTATCAAGAACCACGAGTAGTGTAACTTGATGCCACCAGTCACATCGTCATCTATCAAGAACCACATGAGCAGTGTAACTTGATGCCACCAGTCACATCGGCATCTATCAAGCACCACATGAGTAGTGTAACTTGATGCCACCAGTCACATCGTCATCTATCAAGCACCACGTGAGTAGTGTAACTTGATACCACCAGTCACATCGTCAGTCTTTGTTTAGCTTAGCGACTTAGCCAAGTATTAATTGGTTTTTGTCGTGTCAGCATGATCTGTGGTTCACTCTGTCTCACATCATCCCCACAGATTTCACATGCTCACTTACGCTCTTATCAGACATGTTTCTTTTAGACAGCAGCTTCACGACAATTGAGAGTAGAAACCGCAACATATTTGGATTGCTGAGACAAACTCGTCTCATGAAATAATTCATTTGTATTTGGATATTGAAGAAAACTTTTGTGAAGTAGTTAAGATAAAGTGCTGCTTGGCAATCTCAAATTACATTGTCATAGTTGGTGTGAGTTGTTGTTGACCTTGAAAGGTGAAGCTGTCGTAATGAAGCAGCTCGCCAACCAGCCAGCATATGACATTGGAGCATCAAGCGTTGACACTCATAAAGATGACTTGACATTTGCTGCCAATATGCACATGTGAGACTACTCAGGTGTGGCGAAGAGGGACATGGCCATTCATCGATGCTTGAGTAGATTCTTGTATTGACTTGTATCGATGATGCAATCACCAGTGCAATGAAACTATATTACAAAAGACAGTATTGAGTGGATTGGAATCATTGGGTCAACTCTCCCAGATTACACCAGAGTCTTGGTTCATTGGTAAACGTGGAGGAGTAGTAAACTGTTACCTATGACAAGCAGACATCAAACAATGGCCTGAATAACAATGGTTTACTTGTTGATTATCATGCAGTTGAAGGGCCATGAACAGATCAGTCCCGGTTAATGATCAGGTCATTAGAAATGGACATGTACCACTCTCATAGGATTAGCCACATTTTTATTGACCTGTTGTGTGTTGTATACCACATGTTCTACCACATGTTTGTTGTGGTGGACTAGCTCAAAAATGGTGACTGGAGTGTGAACATTAAGGACTCGTTCATGAGGAACTGATTTGCCATTGTCATTGTGGCAAGACTGTTTACTCAGGATACTGCACTTGTTGATACAGCATCACATCTACTCACTCAAGTTCATCCTCCAATACCATTGATTGACATTTCTCCTGAGAAAGATTCCCTTCTTTTATTCTTCACGTAAATAGATGAGAGCAATTTTTATCTTTCATTTTAAAGAGAATAAAATCCCTTATCAGTTCAAACCACAAGAATATCTCAAGAAACAAACCTCAGTTGAGTTCTGCCGGGTTTTGTGCATAGCAAATGCATTGTTTTTCTGTGGCAACTGGTGATGTGAGAGAGGTGCCTGCAGAACTCTGGAATGAACTCACGGGTCACTAAAGAGAACCCATCAAGCTCTTAACCATGCACTGTAGTAGGAAACGACAACAGGAATTAGCACCAGAAATGTAAAAGCAATTTCTTATCAGAGTGGTAGAAGAGTCCTAGAAACGCCTGGAGTGGTCAGAACACAGGATGGAACACATTACCAGAGTTTGCACAGAACATGCTGCGGTGTGGAAAATCGCTTTTTTTGCATGGCTGAATAAGAATTAAGCCCTCAATTAGTCTCTTGCTAAATGAATAGTAATGGCTATACCAAAAGGGACTGATCTTGGATTACAGAGCTTCCGTCACATTCTGATGCAATGATGCAGAACTTACAGAGTGGGGCAAAGAATAACAAGGTGTTGGTTCAATCAAAAGAACTGTGGTTTCGGTTGCGGTGAAATTTCTCCTAGCATACAAAATACAGATGATTCATTCACCACGCTCAAGCATAACCAACAAGATTTCGCCACCAAGACTATGAAGTGGAAAGGTCACTGGTCTAATCATCGACATCAAGCGGAAAGATCAAATCGACATCAGACAAATTATCAGGGTTTATGAGTGATGAGTCTTCATTTTCGTTATCATCACAACAATGTCATGCAGGATAATAAAAGGACAGTGTCTTTGTTCCTCTTGTCAGTTATTTGGCAAATCCAAATCAAATGACACAACTAATGTGTTTACCAGCTGAGGCTTGTCAAGCCAACTGCCCCAGGGATTAATGAGCATTACTGAACATGGTCTTTACCAGTAAGCAATGATTGCACAATGGAGACCTCGACACCCATAAAGTCATCATCTAATGGACAGAATAATCTACTTTGTTGTTATACACCAAAAAACATCCTCATTAATGAACAAGCAAGAAATGACTTGTTATTTGTATCAATTTATGCACACAGCAAATACTATTTTCCATGCAGCAGAGTGAATAGTAGCAAGGGAATCTGCTCCATTGAGATCGAATACTCAAGATGAAAGCATATTAGCCGTTTGACAAATACTGATCAAGTTGTGGTGCCAAAAGAGATCGATTCTTGCAATATCCTGCAGAAGCTAATGATTTCGATACGGTATATTATTGCCTTTCCTATACAAAAGATATGATAGCTGGTAAGCTAAACAACCGCTGACATTCCAGTCTCCCAAGTCTCCCCTGAGGCATCTTCGCTCACATCCATCTCTGAGATCTACCAAAGGGCAAGGGTTTGGCGCGTTGAGAAAAAAGACTCCGGTCTATTTATCATGTACTCATGCATTCATTCATGAAAACCTTTGTCTTTCAGCAGTGACAATGCCAGGAATAGTTGAATTTGGCCACTCCTTATTGCACTTGACTCAATTAATCCAAAATAACCAAGATACTCTCACATCAACAGATCACAGAATATCTCAATGATATCCTTATGAAAAACGATTCAATCAGAACATCGCCACAGAAAAACAATATAAAGATAAACCCACATCAAATACACAACAACACAATATGATTTTCATTACAAGAGGACAAGGCACATATAATGGACTACTATTTATATCCCTAATAGAATATGGTGTATGAATGGTCACACAGAAACTCTTGTAACCTGTCCAATCGACACACAGAAATATGCACAGTAAAATGTTGAAGTTATTGGGAAACTTTGGGAAGCTTATAGCACTGTCAAACTGCTGGCAATGCTGATATGTTGTAAATATATCGTACTGGCTCTGACCTCCCTTTTAATTTCAACAGCTAATGCTTAGGGGCATCAACAAATCTTTCAGACACATGAGCTGGAAGGGGTTAATTTCTTCCCCAGATAACTTATTGAGAACTCCTTGCACACAGATATTGGTATTTAGCAGAAGTTGCCAGCAGCAAAATGCACAAAGATCATAACTATAAATACACATGCTTTCTATTTTGATTCACATCATATCAATTAAAAACACTTCCTATGTTTGCTCTTGGCATCTTACAGTTTCTATATTGAACAATGTCTGTGGGCAGAGCTCTAATGACTTTCACCATTCTTGGGGACTGAGTGGCTCTGTTCATCTCTTATTGGTGACTTACTGTGTCACAAGCTGATCGAGAGGTGCATCAGTACTTATTGTTGACTTACTGTGTCACAAGCTGATTGAGAGGGGCACCAGTACTTATTGTTGACTTACTGTGTCACAAGCTGATTGAGAGGGGCACCAGTACTTATTGTTGACTTACTGTGTCACAAGCTGATCGAGAGGGGCACCAGTACTTATTGTTGACTTACTGTGTCACAAGCTGATCGAGAGGGGCATCAGTACTTATTGTTGACTTACTGTGTCACAAGCTGATTGAGAGGGGCACCAGTACTTATTGTTGACTTACTGTGTCACAAGCTGATCGAGAGGGGCACCAGTACTTATTGGTGACGTACTGTGTCACAAGCTGATTGAGAGGGGCACCAGTACTTATTGGTGACTTACTGTGTCACAAGCTGATCGAGAGGGGCACCAGTACTTATTGGTGACTTACTGTGTCACAAGCTGATCGAGAGGGGCACCAGTACTTATTGTTGACTTACTGTGTCACAAGCTGATTGAGAGGGGCACCAGTACTTATTGTTGACAAACTGTGTCACAAGCTGATTGAGAGGGGCACCAGTACAGAAGGCCAATTTCACATGTAACTGGCCTGTCTGTGATAGACAGGACTAAACTGACCTTAAAGTGTCGACACAGTATTGGACAAGATAGTGACACAGCCAAACAGTTCACCCAACCAGGCTATTTTCTACCAAATGTTTCATTGAATAAACAAGAAGCATTTACTTTTGGTTCTGGCATCAACGCCAGACTTAGACATTGCACATCTTCGACAGAAACATTTCCTCAACATGACACACCTCTCTCTCTAACTTTGAATAACAGTAGTCCATTCAAGAAAATCATCATTCTTAACATTCATACATGTATATCTTGTAAGTGATTTGACATGCAAGTCATAACTGTCAGAGCTAACTCATAAAACGTGGCCGTTCATAGCTTAGAGTTGACCAGGCATGATATTGAACCAAGTTGATTGACGCCAGGGAACCTTTACTCAAACCTGTCACAGGGTGGCGTGACATGGAGCAAATCATATCATTTATTTTAGAATGGTACGGTTACTGGTCAGAGTATATTTGTTTGATTTACAACTTCACATGTCTCCACAAATAGCACTCAACAAGGAAAACCAGCAATCATCCATTCATGGACTGAAGAGTTCAAACCATTTGATTGTATTCACTCAATCCCCTGTTTACTTGTACATTACATCATGATCTGCAGAAAAAGATTAATCCTTGGCAAGTCCTTTTGAATTCATTACCAATGAAGACCCTCATATTGTATACATGTCACATAGTATATTCACTTACATTACACTTCAGCATTTCCTTGGATGAGTGTGTATTTGTCATGCTGGGGTTAAACACCCTGTAGATTTGTTAGTGGTCAGCTCAGTGATGCCATCTGTGTTTTGTGATCCCCAATAAATTTCATTCATAAACAAAGATTTAGTCAACAGTGAAGCATTTCCAGGAGTGGAGTCAGTTGACACATGAATTCACTGTCTCATACCCTGTACCACTGAATAACTGCCAGCATAGCATGCATTGGTTTTCTTCAACTCGTATCAGGAATCACTACTGGTCCTGTCTTTAGAGCCACAGCAGATATCTTGACACTGCTATTCTATCATCTCCACTCCCTACAGATGACAATATTTTGTTCCCACTTTGGCCCCTGGCATTTCTGCCTCAAACACCAAGGGACAGACTTGAGAGAATGATGCTTGATTGATCCGCTCGGGAATTATGATCCGATTTTCTCCTCAGACTTATGTTATTACTGCTCTTATCTTGTCTTGGCTTTTCTCATTGAAATGTGAAGGAAAGTAAAGTAGAAAGAGACATCAATGTTCCACACCATCAATACGTTCAATCAATCCTAGTCTCTTCTCATCTGCTTCTCTCTTCATTTCCAATACAACCCTTTCATCAAGCATAGACAGACTTCCGTCAATAGACCTGGGTCTTTCAATACAAGTCACAAGAAGGCCCTCAACCTATTTCACTCCAACACCCATGACAGACAAACAGTCATTTCAGCTCACCAATATCCTAGTTCATCATTCACAGAGAGGATAATGACTGCACAGTCTACTCTACCAACAGAAAAATCCCCTTGTGGAGAGCAGTGGTCAACTCTGCAGTGATTAGAAGGAAGCCCATTCAACACCTTTCTCGGCAGATCATTCAGCAACCGTCAATGCAAGAGAAGCTGAGTCTGCACATGCTGAACTTGAATCTTTCAAGCACCTCTCAAATGGCCCAGGGTTATTTGGTTCACACTAATGGCTTACCTCTCAAATGGCCCAGGGTTATTTGGTTCAAACTAATGGCTTACCTCTCAAATGGCCCAGGGTTATTTGGTTCAAACTAATGGCTTACCTCTCAAATGGCCCATGGTTATTTGGTTCAAACTAATGGCTTACCTCTCAAATGGCCCTGGGTTATTTGGTTCAAACTAATGGCTTACCTCTCAAATGGCCCAGGGTTATTTGGTTCAAACTAATGGCTTACCTCTCAAATGGCCCAGGGTTATTTGGTTCAAACTAATGGCTTACCTCTCAAATGGCCCTGGGTTATTTGGTTCAAACTAATGGCTTACCTCTCAAATGGCCCTGGGTTATTTGGTTCAAACTAATGGCTTACCTCTCAAATGGCCCTGGGTTATTTGGTTCAAACTAATGGCTTACCTCTCAAATGGCCCTGGGTTATTTGGTTCAAACTAATGGCTTACCTCTCAAATGGCCCAGGGTTATTTGGTTCAAACTAATGGCTAACCTCTCAAATGGCCCTGGGTTATTTGGTTCAAACTAATGGCTTACCTCTCAAATGGCCCAGGGTTATTTGGTTCAATTGGCCTATTACTTTAAGTAAAGGAACGTCAGCACACCATTATTCATTTAGTGAGTCTACTATAATCTGATTCAAAGGAGAAATGTGAAGGAAAGGATGACAGATTAGGTTAAATTAAACTGTCACCACTCCCGTTTCATGGAAAGATTAAGTTATGATCGATTGGCAATGCGTGCCGTCCACTCAAGGTTTGAAATCTAAGTAAAAAGTAATGAAGATAGTAGTTATGCAGCATGATATATCAGATGACTGAGCAGAAATCGGCCAATATTACACAGGCCTGAATAGAAGACAACTCAACCTGACTAACACAAGTGATTAGATACCCTACAACATCCAAATCATTTATCAATCACAGAACATCACACTGAAGCTACGATAACGTCTTTTGATCAGAAATAAGGCACGAAAATGACGAAATCATAACTGACATGGTTTCAATTTCAATTAGAGGCTGCACACTCCCGCTTCTTGTTTTATCTGATCTTGGATAAGAGCTGTTTAAACAGTCATTAATTGAAGGATGGAGATGGATGACAACTCGGAAAGCTTCGTTACGCATGGAATTAGGCGGGTGATAGGCGACTTGCATCTAAACCGATGTGGCGCCAGGGAGAAGCAGCAGCAGTCAGTGATGCAGCAGCTCAAGAGTCATGTTGAATGTTGAACACCTGAGCGCCACCTTTGATCCGTGATGCAAGTGAGTTTGTACAACCAATGACAATGCAGACAGCACAGAATTCAACCCAATTTGCATCACAGTCTGACAATCAACTTGCCAAATCTCTTCAGGAAAACAGTGACACATTTTCGCTCCAAAATGTGATTTCTCTTCATGAACCTGAGCTGTTTCCCCACCCAAATGCATACCTGTCATTCAGCCATGAAGTAGCTGCATCATCCAAGTCAGTAAAAATCTCAAAAGACACCACAGATTTTCAACTAAAAAGCTAGAAGAGTTAGGTCATGATGATATGGCAGTAAAACCATTCGAAAGATTGACATGATGTGGATCAACTGCCCATTTTATAAGCTGATACATTGCTGTTCCTGAGGGCGAGATCGAGGCTAAATCATTACCTGGGATTTTTTTACCCAGAAACTGAATTAATTTCATGCTGAATAACCAGGATCAATGTTGGTAGAGTGAAGACGTCCTGGGAGTACAGTTCTCCACTGAACGCGTATCTTATGAGCAGAACCAGCACTAAGGTCATAGGGATCTTTGTGGGATAATCCCCGCAAGATCATCTTCATTGTCGATGAGATGGAGAGGAATTGCAAAGCAATTGGATCCATCTCCCCATGACTTTTGTCCCATGCCATTTGTGATCAGAGATGACAACCAAACGCAGCAACCATTCACGTTTTCTGTGGAAATAGATTCGAAGGAATTGTGAGATGCTTGTTGGGATTAGCCAGGAGGCTGTTGATAGATTTGTGGGATTTCAGGATGCTCTGAAGCAAGGGTGAATTGATTAGGCACAAGCTCAGTAGTAGCATGAAGGAATCAGAAACAGATACACAACCGAAAGTCATCATGGTGATGGGCAATGCAGAGCTGGATTAGAGTCGATGTAGTTGATATGGGTACATTTAGTTTTGATACTTTTTCACAGATCATTATCAATGAATGATTGAACTGAATGGAGCAAACAACAATGTCTTGCTACACCACATAGAACAATAGTTAGCAGCACACACAGTGAGCAAGTTGTCACAAAAGGTCTACAGAAATGTGGTTAATCCTATGTGAATAAGATGCCAATTACTAATCACATGAACAAAGACAGAAAGGATTGTTCACTAATAAATCAGACATACTTCATTGATGCCACTATTAAGCTGGTCAAGGTGGGCCTATTACAGGCCACATACACCTCTTGTACAGGCAACCCTGCACTGGCTAAATGGAATCAATGCTGTTATACTTTTGAGCATTGACTTGTTCTATGACATCACAACCAAGAGTTAACATCTTGACACATAACAGGATGATACACATGGGTAGGCAGGCAGGGGACACATTGCTCCTAGAAACAAGCCCACAGGGCAACAACAGGGTCTCAAGCAAACATCACACACATCAACCACTCAGTGAATGCAGCCATGCACATTTACATCCAACACCAACCAAGCGATGGCCTCCAGACCAATCGCACACATCATAAGTGGTTTTTCCCACTCCAACTTTTCATAGTGCATTCATTTGAGTTGCTTCACCACATACTTTGTCAGTTCTTCTCAATTCTCTCACCAGAAACAGCTAATATTCAAAATCTTTCCTGGTTGACCAACATCAAGTAAGATATTACCCTGCAAAGACCAACCCATTCCAATGGTTTCAGCTCATATGTAAGAGTACGATTATCAAAGGAATCATCACGGCTACACATCATTTCCATTGACAAGGACTAAACCAAAAGGCGGGTGAAGAAATTGACTTCTAAATATATATTGAAGGAACCTTTAGCATATCATAGATAAGTGCACTGACAATAATGGCATTTCTTTGGGACTAAACCGATAAGAAGACTTGATTCTAAGAGGTTTACACTGGAGTCGCACCAAGAGTAAGTCAAATACTGGACAAATTCCAGTTGAGATTTTGGATTTTTCAAAAGTTTTGTCACCTACAAGCAGTCAACCCCTTAGTCAAATGGTGGTTGGCATGTTCTGGTGAGGACCACCACATATATAATATTGTCGTTATTTCTGTCGGCCAAGCAAGTTGTCAGTTTAGTATGGTCGGCCAGTGTTGCCACAAGATACGAAACCAGAGAGATTGGCAAAAATGTGTGAACACATTTCAGAAAAAGTCCTACTGGACAAAAACTTGCACTCTCTCCATAATCGAATAAAGCCGCTATCAAAAAGAATGAGCGAGGGAGACTTGCCTCAAGCCGTACTCAACTGATGCAGATTTCGAAAGCAGCTAGTGATGA
Organism: Lineus longissimus; assembly: GCF_910592395.1. Lineage (NCBI taxonomy): Eukaryota > Metazoa > Nemertea > Pilidiophora > Heteronemertea > Lineidae > Lineus > Lineus longissimus. The sequence goes on from NC_088314.1 coordinate 86,727, forward strand.
TGCAGGACAAACTGGCTGTTCTTACCACAGAGCATGATACTTATGATGGCTGCACCAACTTTTTAAGTCTTCATCCAATTCGATCAGCAACCAGAAGGTCACTTTGTTCCGAGTTCTTCAATCGGTTTGGAGCTTCAAGCAATTCAGTCTGAAGGTACTTTAGCATGAGGTTTAGAAAGTGATTTGCTCTTTGGATAGCTTCCTTGTTCATGGAGGACTATCATCAGAGCCAGCATCTCAGCATGCAGCAGGTCAATTTAGTCTTATAAAATCCTCTCAGAGTTTAAATGGCAACCAAATTTCAGGGAAGTGCTAAGCAGTGGCTCTTCAAAGCATACTGCCTTAGGGATATGAACAATTGGATCCTTTTTTCACGAGTTCAGTTTTTCTTCTCACTAATTTGAACAGACCGATGCCCTCAAACCCTCCTCAAACTTCCCATCCAAAGAACATTTTTGATCACTTGATGGGGACAAATGAGCCTAATCGACATATATAACAGGCTGCCGTTCCCAAAATAGCTTCACATTGACGCCAGCATTTCATTAATGTAAATTTACACCAAAAAACCGCTTGGATTTTATCTTTTTTGTAATTAATGATCTCATTAAGATGGCAGATGTCACGATGTTGCATATTCAAGTTAATCAGAGCAGATTACGGTCTTAATTTCAGTTCAGAATTCTTTGTAATCTAATTGTGATTATCTCTTGCCAAGATGGTAAATTCAAGTCTTGTATCAGGCTGCATTGATTGAGTCAGGGTTGAGGTGCCGTGCTTCCAGTCAGTCTCCAAAATTTGACAGTTATGAAGACATTCCTGTAAGTTTTTTGCATATTGGGTTATAGGATATATACATGTACATGAAACATGTTTATGATTAAACCCTTCCAAACCTCACACTATTCTCTTTGAAATTACAAAGGAAACTAATTGCTTTCTGTAACCATTACACAGCACCGGCCATTACTACTTAGGCTTCATCAATCTCTATTCAGATATACAGAACAATCATGCAGAAGCCACTCTCAGTATTATAAAGAAATCGATTCTCAAATTTCTCTATTTCTGGTACGTATTGAAAGCTAATGTTACAACTTGGGCAAAAAGTAACATATGTTGTCGCTTGCAATGATTGCAGAAAATACCCAAGCCACACCTTACTTTTGAAGCATTGAAGGCACAGGAAAACTGGCCAGTGTCGCAGATGCCACTGGTATTAGCAGAAAGTTTGGAGTGAAGTAGGTATTCACCTGGGTAGGTGAATGTTGAGTACACATCTCTAATCCATATTATAGACCAGGCGATTTCTTCGTCATTTTTGGCCGGAGATGTTGATGATTACTTGGAGCTGTTTTCTGGTTTCCTCTGGACAGGAAATCTGACCCAGGCATTGTTTGTCACAAGAGACTAAAGGTGAAGCCATAACCCGTGATTACCGACTTGGATGGCCATGTTCATTAGAAATGAAGCCATTGGAGGCAACATTCTTGAAAGTAGACCTCGCCAGTTGGCAATCAAAGCGGCACAGCAGACTTCTGAATGTCACAGTTGGAACTCAGCTGGATTACAAACAACCTCCACACGATGACAGCATGTGACATACGTCTTGGATTGAAAGTAACTAAAATGGCCAGTTAAAGCTCACAAACAAATTCTATACTTATGTTAGAAATGGTGAATGTCCATCCCAACCGCTCATGATAAAACCTTCTTTTGTCAATAATGCCTGCGGCAAGATGCAAAGATTTCCACTCTTCCCAGTCGATCAATGGACATTTCTAAAATTTTAAACAAGAGCGAATTGTCCTCTGGCAAAACTGCCAATATGAGTTTCAATATCTATTGACTCGTGTAAAATGGACATTAAACATGGGTCTTCCACAGGGAAACACCACTTGTTTGTTTCCAACCATGATCAATAACTTGATAGATGGATATGCTATCTTCCAAACCAACCCTTCATGTACAAGGCTCTGATTGTTTCACCTTCTGGATCAGTTTAGATGGTACCACAGCTTACCAAAAGCAGGCTGATTAAACATGTGGTTCAGAATCTTGCCCAGCCAACTAGCATACCATGCGTCCAACAATTGTCTTGAAAATGCAATTTCAACTCTTAATATCATTTCAACGTCACCCAATATTGGGTTTTGTGTCCTTGCAATAGAATTAGTGATGATTCTGATCTGATATTAGATAAATTTAGTTCATATCGACTTGATCAATATCAGTCAAGATAGAATTAAAATGAAAATGGATTTGGAATACTCAATCAGATCACTTAATCTCAAACATGTGGGCTGTAGAGACATGGAGAATAGAGAGAATCCAAGTGAACAACACTGAATAACTGAAATGTGATGCGTACAATCTGATGAAAGCTAAACACAATGGCTCTACTTCCAGTCATGTTTCTAATTGTTGTCTCTTTGCACAACAAAGCAAATTTCCCTTCTCATATCTAAAGGAGAACCATTTCCTGGGGTCTGACAGTGACACTGATGGGATTACAGAGATCATACCACACCAGAAATACACACCGGAGATTGTAATTGTCAACATGGTACAATGGTACCAACAACCCCATTCACTTTCAGATGAATATCTGTCTCATCACGGCAGAGGTGAACGAACCATCCGAAGATCAATAACTACAAGACACATATGATTTTAGCCCTCAAGCAATGGACCAGTTTTCATGTTGGCCAGGTCCTTCAATCTTGAACCTCAATGTTTTGACATTGCTCAGCCTTCAGACACAATGGGTGATATGAATAAAGACTAGCAAATGCTTTTACTCCGGTTTTGTACAGGAAGGCCTAGTGTAAATGTACATGGAGATTTAGATAAAAGCATTTGCTAGTCTTTATTCATATCACCCAATGTGTCAAGACCTTGAGTACAGCATGCAGTTGTATACAAACCTTTTCCAACTCACGTTGATTGCCTATTGTTCACTCATAAAGCTTCCAGTAAACAAAACATCAGTATCAAGTTAGTCTGGTGCAACCAACCATTCCTATTGTTCACCATTCAGTGCATTGAGTACAGATAACTGGCACCCTGGCACCTAACATTGGTTTTTCAGCAATTATTAGACACCAACCACCTAACTCCTCTCTTTACATGTCACTTTCTGAAGCTCTTCATCAGCAATCTGACAGATCATGACAAATAGCCACTAGTGTGAGAACCAACTGACCCTCCCTCTGTCAACAATCTATCTCCCAATATCCCTTAGCACTTGATCAGAAGCCATCATCCCATAACACCATTAAGAAGCAACTTACAATTGATGCCTATTCTATGGTGCAGGCCTTGACACATCATTAGTAAAGTGGGTGTACAGGGTTTTAAAGCAACCTTTTGCTGCATCAATCACTACAACAAACACTACATCAGCACCAACCAGAAGAATGGTAGGCCATGATTTTGAAACTATGCCCAATTTAACACTGTTGCGAGGCAGATCATACTCAGCATGAAACCTGCTTATGCCCTAAAAGCCAATTCTCACCCTGCTGGAAGGTGGTTGGATGGAAGCCCACAGCTGGTGCCTCCCAACCATAAGGCACCTATTCCATAGAGGTATACGGTATACTACACTATACGCGAACAATGGCTTCACAAAGGGTGCATGACCATGAAACTATTGTTTGCGTATAGTATAGTATAGGGTATAGCTCTATCGAATAGGTGCCTAAGGCACCTATTCCATAGAGGTATACGGTATACTACACTATACGCGAACAATGGCTTCACAAAGGGTGCATGACCATGAAACTATTGTTCGCGTATAGTGTAGTATAGGGTATAGCTCTATGGAATAGGTGCCTAAGGCACCTTCTCCATAGAGCTATACCCTATACTACACTATACGCGAACAATGGCTTCACAAAGGGTGCATGACCATGAAACTATTGTTCGCGTATAGTATAGTATAGGGTATAGCTCTATGGAATAGGTGCCTTAGGGGAACGGTCAGATACTCTGGTTATGCACCAACGAAGGTCATTACCAAGGATGTTTCACAATCCAAGATAAATCAACGTGGAAATGAACAATACACAGACCATGTTACACTCTGAACTCATTAACCATTTATCAAAGGCAGATAATCCTGAGTCAGGCATTGTGTGTCAGTAGTGACCAATCATTAACAATCTACTACTTATTCCAGTCTCGATTTGTACCTAAATAACATGTGCGTGTCACCCACACCCAGGCAAGAGACCAAGCTTTCAAGTCACATCACGTTTGCCAGCGATTGGTGCAATGTGGCTCAACATGCAAATCTATTCGTTTTTTTAATGTGCTGGAAAAAGAAATCTCTTTCTATAAACAACCACAAACACTCCACCGATCACACACACCTGTTACCTTGCACTTTTATACCTCTTTGTCCTTATGCCATCAGGTACAAAGATCTGTGTGACACATCAGATTAGTCTTTAAAAACAATCAACAATAAAGTGGTACACATGGTAAGTCATTCATTTAAACATGGAATTGCTTCCGTTGAACCCTCAGATAATGTGTCATTAAAATAATATATGGGCATTAACGTGACAGCGACGATGTAATCCAAAGCTGCAGCCATCACAGTTTCCCCTTCAGCTCAGTGGAAGCTGTTTTTGAGGAGACTTGCACTTTACGATTTAATCACTCAAATGAGATTGCGATCAGTGCAATTTGACTTTTCAGACTCAGATTCAGTTCAGTTCAAGTAAAGGTCATAAACTGATAAGTTCAAAGATCACGAAACTTGCAGTTGAGTTTGGAGTCACCTGCTTCTGAGATGCCATCAAGCAAGTTCAAAACCGATAACAACCTGTTACATAGGAATGAGACTGGCCTTCAAAGCTACCAGCAATAGCAACTTCTCAAGACATCATTCTCCTTGTTTTACTTTCAGTGGTTTAAAACTGGATTTGCATATACAAACTTACAATTACCCACATTCTTAAAACGTTTCATTCTATGGTACAAGTTTCTCCAAACAACATCTTCACAAGTTAAACCCACTCTGACATCTCATTTCATCTCACTCAAGCCTCTTGTCGCAAAGATGCTAGGACTACAAGTCCCCATATTAAACCGTTTCATCTCACTTGCCGTGAGATGATCAAAGACTGTTCATTTTAGACCAGTCACCTTAAGTAGTTTATGAAATCTGTTCCAATTTCCGGCTTACAGTTAGAATCTTGCAGTACATGGTCTCTCTTTATCGTCAGTCATTTAGAATTAGAGCAACACAGTCTTTACTCTTGAATGTCATCACATCAGGCAGGGTTCTTCTGCTGCTTCATCATCATAGAGCAGCAAAGAATGTGGAGAACTAGTGCTTCAAGTCATGTGGGGAACTCATAGCCTTGATAAGGGCCTTTCCTGGTCAAACTATTCTCTCACATACATTAACAACTCCTGAACTACTTTCTGGTAAAACAATCTTTCAAACATTTGATCTCCACCAAGAGGCGATGAATTTCTTTGATTCTAATCTAGGCAGTCTGACTAAACTGCATATATCAGACTACCAGTTCTAGCTGAAGATTCAGCAACAAGCTGTAAACAAAGCTTCGGGGCTCAAGAATTAAGAGATAACAGTTTATTGGAGACATCATGCGCCTAGGTTTCTAGTACAGCCACACGGTTAATCATAGGCTAAGGAGAAGCAACAGGTAGTTTGTGAGATCGTTTGTGTTGTTTTCAATCCCAGCTTACAGTCTGCACTACTTTGGCCCGAATACAAGCCTTTGCTTTGATAAGACAGCACCATTTCCAGCCATGTGATAATCCTTGATACCTTCCTAGAGACACTACCAACAGATATCAATGATGGTGAACTAGAATGTTTTTATACAGTTTTCAATGATCAATCCCAACCATGATATACTTGAGGGTTTGGCATCATCCAGGTTACCTAAAAACGAGCATGCACATTTTTCTTTGTGGTACCAGTATCACACACATTTTCCTATAATTCATAAGTATGCTGAAAGCACAATTCATGGCAGAAGCTTTTAGTAAACATAATGTGTGAGTGTCAGACTAAAACCCACAGAGGTTTTTTGCACATTAGGAGCATTGCTATAACACAAGATATCATTTCAACTGAGTCCATTTGTCTGATAGTGTTTTCATCACGAGAGGAAAACGCTCACAGGAATGTCTGGAGGGATGTTTTCATTCAAGTGTGACAGAAGCTTTCTGTCACATTTCACTTATCTCTTTTATTCAGCAGCAAAGATGAGATCAAAGTTGTCTGAGTTGGTCTCCTCCGACCTCAAATCAAGCTATCACAGTTAGTGACAGTCCTGTGAGAGCTAAGCCAGGTGGTCCCTACTAACAAGACCATCAGTTATTCCATTAAAACTGAATGGTTTTTAACTCCTTGGACAATGCACAGTGCTGTTATAAAGCAAGCCTTATATGATAGTTTCCCACGACACAAACAGGACACAAACAGGCGAAGTCATTCACCCCTGCTCCTGTGAGAGAAGTGGCAAAGGAACCAGGTGGTCAACACTAAAAGCGGCCTTTAGCCATATAAACTATCAGTTCAAGGTCCTGAGATACATTTCAAGAAAAGGCAGGTATGTCAAACTTGTATGATAAAGTTGAGTAAACACTATGTACTTGCTAAAAAGTGACCTAAAGCCTGCACCACACGGTGAAAATTTGCGTGATGCAAGTGACACGCGTGCATGTTGCGACAGGCAAATTCTCACTGTGTGGGGTCGTTTTTTGCTGCGTATCTTCCCTCGCGAGTCGAGACGCAGCCGATCTAGCATGTTTGATATTTTCTCGACACGCGAGGAAGTTAATCACCGTGTGGGGGCTACCTGCAGCAATGTTGCGCGAGTTCGACGAATCACAACAAGCAGATCGGTCACATGATTTATAGGTCAGTCACATGATACCAAAATGGCAGCTCTGTGGAACTGGCGATACTTCATGGGGTCCTCCTCCCACAATTCAGCAATTAGATTTGCATAGGCCCCCTTATCCTCTCTTTTCTGAATCCATGGCCTTGTCCAAAGACTACGGTCCACGCGGCGCCGCCTCCGACGGAGTAACAGCAGGAGAATAAGGGCAATTTGGTCTTCTTGGTCCATAATACTTCTCATAGGATTTGACAGTTCCCGGGCGCTGCCATTTTGGTATCATGTGACTGACTTATAAATCATGTGACCGATCTGCTTGTTGTGATTCGTCGAACTCGCGCAACATTGCTGCAGGTAGCCCCCACACGGTGATTAACTTCCTCGCGTGTCGAGAAAATATCAAACATGCTAGATCGGCTGCGTCTCGACTCGCGAGGGAAGATACGCAGCAAAAAACGACCCCACACAGTGAGAATTTGCCTGTCGCAACATGCACGCGTGTCACTTGCATCACGCAAATTTTCACCGTGTGGTGCAGGCTTAAAGTCACTTCTTTCTCAGAAACTGAGTACACTATGGTGATTACACTTTGTGACCACTCATGTGGCAACCAATACATCAATAGGTACCTGCTAATAATAATAACAATGATTGCTGCCGTGCATGCCTGCACTTGGTTAAAGACAATTCCATATCTCTGCTGTACACTGAACTACATGTCATCATAAATTACAATCTTGCTGCATGTTTATTACATTTTCATTGCCTTGGCTAATTGGATTAATAGATCAAATCATAAAGGGTGTTCAGCTCCACTGGGTCTGCCTGGAACAATGCTAGCATTGTCTGCAGTGCTGAATGACCCACGGCAGACCAAGATTTTCAACAGCTTACTGTACTCTACCCTCAGTCAGCGTCTCATCTCACACCCTATGGAATTGGCAAACCTCTCCAAAGGTAGTCCACCTCTGAGTGAATCCAGCCTCAGATTAAAAGCTGACTCTGACCCGGCCCTTGCAAATTGTGTGTTCATCCATTAGCATTTCTTATTCTTCATGAACAGAGTCTAGTCAAACTGGTAAAGGAGCTGTGGTCGAGAGCTTCTCCCTTTGCTTTTCAATTAACTGAACAGTTGACAGCAGTACTGCTCCTAATTGCTTCCTCAGTAGACTTTCATAAAGAAACCTCCTCAAAGCTGCTTATTAGGTAACTCCAATGCTGGCTACAAGTAACTGTAGAAGCTGCTGCCCTTGGGCTGAACTGATCTGATGTATTTTATAGCACAAAGCAGCCTGACAAGACTGTCCTTTCATGCCAACATTCAACTCACTTACGGCCTCACTTACACCTTCAAAGACTGCAGTGCGTAGGCTGATTTAAATAACTGACTCGCCAAGCAATATGATACCCATCAAAGCTTGCCTTCAAGGAGAAGTCCAACTTCATTTATTTAATTAGAGATGAACATGAATGTTTACAAGTCACTTAATTCTGCTTTCACGAGGCCAACAAAACTCTTCAAGTTGTTCTCTGTCTCTTCAGTCATTAATGTGCTGAAGAAATGATGTTGTTCAACAGTCTCCTCTTTCATGACCAGACTCCTGGACTGTTTGAGAAGGCTTCATGAACAAACAACTTCAGGAGACCACATAATATATTGATGATGTCCACTTCACCAACAACATCAAGAGATAAGCAAATATTACAGAGAAAACAATGTGTCAAGGAAAATATAGATATGAATTATGCATTCAGTTTCAATAAGTTAGCATTTCTTGGTGATTATGCAAACATTTCACATTTCAACAAGAGATCCACATGGCCATACCGGTAAATAGGTACTATTACAGTGAACTTTCTTTGGGTTGGCCAAATGTGATATCCACTTCATTGACATGCCAAAGAAACATCAACAAAGAGTCAGAGAATATGTGAAGGCATCTGCAACTAATGAATGTTGACAAATAAGATACACAACCATTCTCAAGGGAGCTCAATGATGTCATTCGTATTTAATTCATCAACACCTCATACAAAATAGTTGTTTCCTCCCAGTGTTTGAAGGGTAAGAACTTATTGTACATTCAACAAAAGAGACAGCCAGCACACTGAATGTGTGAAGGCATGAGAATAATTATATATCAGCAAAAACACAATACTTGGTGTGTTTGGTTTCAGCCATGTGTCAGTACAATATGCAAAACATAACTGGCCTTTGTGCTGAAAGTGAAGACTTCAAACACTTCACCAAAGAAAGAACAGCTAGGTGAACTGCAGACGTCCTGTCACTTAAAGTACATTGTTATGTCATGAGCCTCAAGGAGATACACACCCATCTGTATGATCAAAAGTCACAATGTCTACAATAAGTCATTAGTTGATTGCACCTGACCTGGTGTCTTGAGCCAGGAGGGGCGGTTTGGGCATTCGCCATGAGAGTCTGGCTGCCTTTCATCAGAACATGCCCCACCAGTGAAGCCCACTTGCAGAATATGAAGTTAGTCATGCAAGTTATTGGCTTCAGCTCCTTGTAGATGTTGAGACAGGCAAGTGACCAAAAGAAATCACTCCATTATGGCTCAATCAGTCGAAAGAAGGAAAATGTTTTGTTATCGGGTGTGAGGACAGCCTGACAATTGTGGGGTGAAGAATGAAGAAATACCAGCTATGAAGAACAGAGCGTGTCAGAGGTCAGAGGCCCAACATCAAGTACCAATGATCACAGACAGTAGGGCAGAACCATTAGCAAGTGTGACAATGTTTAATGATGTCCTTCGTGGCACCAACACCTGGGGTTTCTAGCTTATTGGGCAGCAAAGGTCTCCCAAATACTACAGCTAATAATAGAATACTGATCAAAGGGGTGGTGCCATACTTTGGGGGTGACACTGATTCAAACAAGCCTTGATAAAGTACTCCTGTACTGTTGGTACACTGAGTTGATAACCAATGATGGATCAGATTGATCTATGAACAACACATGAAGGTGAGCTGAGCTTCCAGAGGTCTAGACAATGGGATGTTATCTCTTAATGGGTTGTAGACTTGTCATGTTGACCAGGCAGACAACTGCAGACAGAGATTTGACCATGTGTGACATTGTGCTTCAAAGTGTCCTTCTTGAGAGAAGGAAATCTGGTGTTGGTCAAGGACAATCAGTCCACGGAACTGCCATCCTGCAAGCCAGACTAACCATGTTCACAGTTGGTATGGGTAATCCATAGCTGAGAGCAGATCACTTACACTTTTGTAATTACGTTATTGCCAGGCAGACCATGGAGAAATCTGTAATCAGCACCTCAACTCCACACAATAGGCTAACAATTGGATAACAAACCAATGAAATAATGGTAAAGTCAGTCTAAAAGACCAGAGCACAACTGACAGAAAGTCTTATTTCCAATCATGGTTGACAGTATTGATCACCAAGAGTATCAAATTACCACAAGATTTGGTCATTCTCCAGGATCAGATACAGACAGGAGAACTGTTTGCCCACAATTATCCACGTTATCAGTGAATTATGTTCTGTGTGGATGAGGACTAAATCTAAAATCTTGACCTCTCCTTTTCTGCCATGAGATCCCCAATGACCAATACAGTGGTATCATATTCACAAACCGATGCTACACCTACGCTACCCTGGCAAGTTTCCCGTGGTGAGCCACACCTGGCTATGTGTTATACCTCTCAGCCTATGTTGTGTCAAGGTTGTGTGCAAATCCCTTCTATCATTTCAACATCATACAACATTTCTGATCTTTACAACCGCACCAATCAATATAGGTTGAAATTGGATGCCTGTCTCCAAGACCGAGTCATCTTAAGTGCCAATCCACCAGACATAAGATCCTCCAAACTCGAGGTTTCAATCATGTTGAACCTACTGGAGGTGACTGAAACAACACTTGTTTCCTCCGCCTTCAACCTGCTGGTGGACGTGTTGGAGTCGGATGATTGCTTCAATGAACATGGCACATCTGACAGCACTCGAAACACACCAGACCAGCAAAGTAAAGGAAACCATATCCTGTTGCTTTCCTACCATCACAGCGATGAACCATGACGTTGTGATTAGCATTGGTAAGCAGGTTTGCCTCATCAGGAGCAGTTGAGATATAACTCAACTTGATCTGGGCAAAGAAAGAGTTAGGAGGAGTAACAACCGAAGGAGATCTCAGAATCTTAATCAAGTTATCAACGCTCGAGGCATCAACCAAATAATAGCCACATATGTGTCTAACATCCACTGCTCACTTAGATAGATGTGTATCACTCGAATGTCCTCAGGGCATCATGTCTAACTGGTTTCCCTCTGCAATTAGCATTTGATCATGTCCTATTATCAAAGAGCAATTAGAACTGGCTTCAGAGGAACCATGTCAGAACTGCCACCAGCGCCAGGAAATATTGACACCAAGGACAGAGAGGGAAGACTATGGAGGAAGTGACTAAGGCGAAGTTATTGACATGCACCATGATTTTGTCACTGATCAATACATTCCAGGACAACATCAGATTAGTTACACCCCACAAGTGATTTTTATATGATATTTATTTTACACAAAAATGAGGAACATTCACACTTTCTTCAGCAAGGCCTTTCACTTAGATTGGGCAAATGCTGTAAATCCTTCAAACTATGTTGAACGTGGGATGGTTAGAGAAAAGTAAGGCAGAAAGCAGCAATATAATACAACTGAAGGTGAAAACAGCTTTCAAATTGCATTGTAATTGAGTCGGCAATAACATATCCCAAGGGAAAGCTAGTCTGATGAGTGGTAACCTGATCATCAAGAATGTTAACAGAACAGTAATGGTATCAATTGTGTTGTTACAGTCATTGGCCATCTGATACCAAAACTCTCCAAATCAATTCAAAGAGAAATCAATGGAGGCTGTAAAGCTACCTGATGTCACCTTTGTTGTCACAGTAAAGGATCAGCAGGTGATTGTAATCAGTTCATTGTGTTTGTGTTTCAGGTGTATTTGCCTTCCCAAGGACACTATGTGCCCTATTTGGAAGGCCATTTTAGGTAGTTTGGTAGGAGAACCCGGCATTGAATAAGTGTGAAAACAGGAACGGTCACAGATATGGCAATAATGATGCATTGGTCAGATTACATACACCAGCAACAGCTTGGTGTGTTCTGCTTAACGGCAACTTAATGACACCAACAGCAGGAGCTATCAGTGATAAGTCATGCATCGTGTGATATTTGCGAATAAAGTCTACATTGATCCCAGCAGCCATGACAAATGTGAACATGGTTGATACTGCGGTCACAGAGGACTTGTTCTTTCATCGTACATTCAAACGTCTGTAACTTATAATAAGCTGACAGTATATGAATGCTGACAGTTATCAAGGGAACTCGCACCAACCATGGTTCTTGGTCACAGGTCATTACACATTCTGGTGACAGCAACAGGGAATTCAAGGAATTCAGTTGTTGAAATAAGTAGCACAGTCTGTGGAAACTTGTTTAGTTATGGACTGGTGAGGTAACAGACATCAGCTCACCCAATAATACATTGCTGAGAAGTCACAACAATGGCCAAATGCTCTGTTCATGTGATTTTTGTTCACAAAAGCTTAGGTTTTAATTGAATTATGATTACAAAGCGGCATTGATCTGACAGCCATGAAAGGGGCCAGGAGTTAATGATCCCTGCTCTCTCTGTCACGTCATTAGAAACTGACATGTGTCATTTACGTAGGATCAATCAGCACATGTCTATAGACAACCAGATGTGCTTTGTCATGTACTTTGACTTTCATGAGATGTTTGTGCATGCAGCTTGTACTAGTGGTTCATCATTCAGTTGATCAGATCATCTGAGTATTTTACTTAGGTGATGCAGACAAACTATTCAACAAAGAATGACAGTCATATTCCAGAAATGTCATCAACAGACAGAAAAATGTCTGCTTCAAACAATCAATGTGAAAATGTGCTCTCAGCAACTGTCCACCAGATAACAGACATTCTGTCTCCGACCCTATTGATGATATGGGTTATTGTTGGTGACATAATGGATGTAGTATCATCTTAATTGCTACACATATTGATTTCTGGCCATTACACCCATATTTATGGTCAGATTTGCAAAACCAGCTCGGCCAAGCAGTCTGAGCCTGGCTCACATCTTTAATGGGCCAATGCATCAATGTACAGACATGATCCAAGCTGAGGTTATCATAAACAAGGACATTATCTTTACTCGAAAGCACACAAGTGTGGATAATGGTGATTTTATAGAAGAGCAATTGAATTTGCATTGAAGTACGTTTCGCCAGATCAAGTCTATGAACATATGTGGCCCATTACATCAAATCGGGCAGTTTAGACTTGAGGCGTAGTATTGCACAATAATTGACAATATAAGATTATGTCAGTCAGTTATGTCCAATTATGTCCACTTTCAGATTATGACATAATAGGCTATATATGTGGACATGTCGAATAGGACTTCCTGTCCATTTTGGTGTGATTCATTCAAATTCATGTCAGCTCTCAGCATTTTATGGGGGTACCTGGCTGGGGAAGATGGCAAAATGGGGATGCTCATCCTTAGCACTGAATACATGTCCTGAGTGCTCAATACATGTTATAGTCCTGTAGAGTGCAAGAAGCAACTTAAAGAGAGAACTGTACCAAGATCGTGTTCATTGCCTGACCACTGGGAGAACACGATCACCAACTGAAACTAATCACTGCTACCAACACCAGAGACAAAAACAAATAGTTTGTGTTGGCGCTTCATTTTCACAGATTTTGCGAATAAAACCTCAATTCTCAAAAAATAAAAATTGTGAAAAAAAAATTGATTGGAATGGAAAAAACGAAAGAAATTTTCTCATCTGCTACAAAAAAATCACAAAAAAAATTTTTTAGGAGTTTTTGTAAGATCTGTGAAACTTGAGTGGTTTACAGCGGCGAGCGACTGCAGGAAAGTAATAAGCCATTTAGAGTGCAAGAAGACATGTTGAGACAATATCTTGTTCATCGCCTGGGAGAACATGGTCAGATTAAGTAGAACAAGAGCATCCCCTTGGATCGAGAGTTAGCGGACATTTGGCAAAATCACCTGCGGGATCTCTAACCACACCTCAGGCAATCATTTAAGCTGTTCAGAGATTACGGAGCTGCAGACGAGAATGATGATGCTAGAAGTTGCTTGTGGAACATTCTGATCATAACCTGAATATTCCACAAGGGAATGTTATCATATCCTATCAGTAATGCCAAGATCATCCCACTGCATCAAAAGCTTACTGTAAGAATGGAAATGAGACAGCCGTCGCAACCTGGGCAATTTCATCAAGAATGTTGTCATGTAAGCTCTCCACCCGGCTTGTTTAAGGCTGTGCCCCTTCCCCGCCTTTTTAGATTCTGAGCAGAAACACTTATGACCTTCAACAAGTTTAAACAACAAATTGGATGTTCCAAGCAAATTGGCATTTCCAAGTAGTCACATTACAAAACATGTTTTCATGTTGTTTTTCTCTCCGCTGAACATCATCACCAACGCATTCCGCCCTTGAACCTCCCATCTCACGCAGCAATAGACAATCGCCCAGTCACCCAACATTCGCAGAAACACAATCGGCATAAAAATTTGACCAAATAGTATCACTCTGTTGTCATTGATGGTCGCCTCTTGAATCAATACTTCCCATCAGCCACAGTGATTGTGATTAGAAACAACCAAATAAACAAGACGACTGCAAGATATCTAGTCTTATAACTGATCATATTACTGGTTCGGATGAGTCGTCATCTCATCACACAAACTGAACAATGACGATGACCTGGATCGTTGAGTAACATCACCACAGTTCCAGTGAAAACCATTGAAGCAAACAATCCAACGATAGAACTCACAATCAAAATAGGGTTTTACAAATCATTGATTTGTGCCATGGCATGCATCTAAGTGCTTCACCGTATCAGAACATCTCTGCAAATATAAAGGATTCAAGTCACTCTGACCTTGACACACTGAGAACCAGAAACTCATCACAGATTTGCCTTCACTCAGTTAGACTTTCAAGTCGGTTGCACATTTCGAACTAAACGAGGAATATGGACGTAGAGTAGTTCACTAGCGCTATAATTCAGTAAGCAATCAAATATATCCTAGATGTATCCTGTACAGTATAAAAATGAGTTTATATTCTTCCCCAAAATCTAACTGAACTGTTTTTTCAAGTTCTCTCTGGCGTTCATCTGCTGCACGCCTTTGTGTGGGACAATAGAATTCCCATTGATATTTGGATGAATGGTGCAGATCAGACCACCATGCCATTGAAGGCATTTCCCAGCTACCAAATGTGACTATCGAAGTCTTTCTTACCTATCTTCGAGAATCAATTCCCTGCAGACCATCGATACCAAATAGATTCCATAATGTCTAATGTCTCCTAACCTCATTTACCACATCATTGCTTCCCGAGCCAACGCTTTTGTTGGGAGAACATTTTTCCAGCAACGTCCAACAAGATAAATGAGTTTTCTCACGTGATGTTGAACCTGCTTCGAAGGATAAGGAAGCAAGGGCAAAACACTTTACGCTTCTTTAATTCCTCTCCTGCTGATCATCTACGTGAAAGAACCGCAAGAATCAACTTTCTCACCGTTTTTGAAAGAGCGGAAAAGATCAATACACTTACTCCATGTCCTCGTGTTGTCTCATGTTTCAGCAGGGAAACAGGAACTGGTAAAGGAACTTATTCATCAGCAGATTGATTAGTCGGGTCAAGGCTTTTAGAAGGTGGGAGAAGGGGCAGTTTCCTAAATGGCGCAATGCAAGCAGGAGTCCCGTTTTTCCAAAAGGGTAACAGTCTAAAAAAGTTTTCTTTCGAACAGTTTGGACAATATGTGTTGAAGAGCAAAGTCTCAGTGCAATTGAAAGCATAGGACACAAATGACTGACTTACACTCGGAATCGCAACCCCATGCTTGAGAGCTCAAGCTGGCAGTAATAGCAAAGTGATTTCTCAAGTGGTGTAAGGTACAGATAATTGGATATCGAGGATTTCGTGATCGAGAGCATTGACTCGGTCACTGAATCCTGCCAAATCAAGTGCTCCCATGCAGACAGCGCCAAGTGTACAGGAGTGCCTGATTCAGGAGTTGAGAGTGGCCAGGTTATGGGACTGGAAAGGGTCAGCACTCAGCTGGAGTCCTGCCATAGATTGGCATTGACCTATAGACACCAACAATACAGCTGTGGAAAAAAACGATGAAGAGATGTCAAGACGTGCCGGCAGTTTCTCTTAGATCATGGACCATCCATCGATGATGATAATAAGTATCCAAGCTTTCTCCTGCAGCAGGGTTGAGACAACAGGCGTTCTTGATCATGCATGCTTAAAGAGTCAAAGCTTCCTCTTCCGACAAGACAGGCATGCTCATAATGAATAAAAGGAATGTAGTGATCGATAGCACATCAGGACAGAGTGAATACTAGTACACGAAAATACATCATCATGAACTTGCAAATTGGTTGCACAACTTATCAGAGCACGAGATCATAAATTAATTTTCAACAAAACGTGTTGTGACAGACATTAAATCAAATAAAAGAGATCTATTGATCTTCTGACACATCGTACCTGGACAGTGAGAAGAGAATTCCATCTGCTAACAGCAGATAACATAATTAATTGGTGAGAGAAGTCAACTGAATACCAAATGAACTGGCCTCATCAATTAACGGCCTACCTTGCCGAGTCTGCCAAGACTACAAATAGCATCAGATTTTGCATAACAGCCTTTCTTGAGAGGTAATTTTGGTTCAGTTTACAGTATATCTTTGGACATTTTATTGACCAGCGGAAGTTGTGTCAGATCCCAGCAGAAAGTCTTTGAAGATCACCCTCACCCATCTCATCAGAGTTGGGCCAACCTTGGAATTTGTTCAGAATATTGACAAGTACCAAAGGAGTTTGGGAATACGTCCTGGGTCAACACTTCAATTGAAGCCGACACCTGAGGCAATATGACAAGATGGACCATCATAACAAACAACCTTCCTGTGAGGCACTTATCTTTTTTACATCGCAAGGGAATCATGCCACGCTGAATAAGAAATGCAGACCATGTCCTTAAACCTCACCGTGGCGACCATATTGAGAGTGCAAACCAACCATTCCGATCATCGATGACTCCGCTGGGACTGGCAATCATCCAGAATCAATCAGGTACGTCGACGCGTTCCACGTGCCATTAGACGACCCAGAGAAAGTCACATGTGAGCCAAGTCACCAAAATTTGATTCTCTCATCTAACTCTCCATGAGTTTTATCGGTGGAAATTCAACCCAGCATCATTAACAGGGTGCAAAATGGAAGAAACCATCATCAATATTGCATCATTCACTGTTGACTTCTTTTAGAGGACCAGAGTACCGTATGTTTATCCGCTACCCAACACTTCATCTTAAGTGTCAGCCCACAGATAGACCATGCAAAAAGTCATAAGGTGGGGTCAACAGAATCGACTGAAACTTTTACCATTGGTTGGTCTTAGGACATGGTAGCTGGTGGAGTATTTTTAGAAAAAATAATTAGGAAAGGAATGGGACGGGACTCAAAATATGTTTTTCAGGGATTTTCAGGGAAAATGCTCTGTTTCCCAGACTAAAAATACCAAACTTCCTTGGGGTATTTCTACCTTTCGGTGTCATTAATAACTTTTATGCTGGAATTAAAGACAGTTCTTAGACAACATTACTTTACATGGGAAAATCTTTCTCTCTGAAAAGAACTAAAACTTCTCAATTAATTTCAAAATGTTCAAGAATTAAAACTTTTATACATCAAGGAATGAAAGTTTTTCCATGAACTCATTCATTCCAACTGAACTTGAGCCACAATACCAATGAGCCAAGTTGTACAGAATGTGCACCAATTCCCAATCAACTCTTACCGAACTGAAACTAACACGACTACCTCTAGAGACACCAAGTGGGACATTGACAAACTAGATTATTGGCCGCACAGGAAGGTTCTCATTCAGTGAAGCTTTGATGCCAGATCAGCTTGCTCAGTGGTCGACCGGGATTATTCTCTTATTATAAACCAGCCAGAAACTTCCAGAGATCACAGATATTGACCTTGTTCTATGAATACACCTTTTGAGAAGTTTTTCTACTTTCTCTGAGACTTTACACAAGGTTATAAGAGGAGAGTCAACAGAAGACAGTTGAGATTTCAAACAAGAAGTCTTGGAAATCTCACAAAATCTTTTTGCACCTCGAATGGGATTGGTCAAAAACGGAGTTTACTTGAATGGTGGAAATATTTTTAATCCACCTCTCGAAGAAACAACTTTGCTCTTTTCAAGAGTTTCTCAGGATGGTTTCTTATTTTGCAAACTAAAGAACACACTTTCTTGGGATTTAAATGGATTACTAGCCAAGGAAAGAAAGGGAGCATTCTTTTTGAAGAATGTAATGAGGTTTGTACAGATTTTATTTTTTTACTGGAATCAAGTCATTAACTTCCAAACTTGTTGTAAGTCCCATGTTTGAAGTCCGAGTACACCATCCTCTTTGGTAATATAGTGTGTGATGCCTATGGAGTTTTTAAAGAAACAGTGTGACTTTCTGCCAATGCACCAGTTTCTTTCATCATTACTCCAGCAAATCTGTATGTTCTTTGTACAGGTGATTATGCTCTAGTCCATGTCAGCTTAGAATCTTGATTACCATACTATTGTTTGAATATTCAACATAGTATTATAGCATTGAAACTTGACATTGTTTGGTGCCGTACTGGAGACTGAGGTGTGACCAGTCAAAATGTTCATTAAGAACCGAGCACTGAGGTATGACGGCCTGCAATAATTGAGAAAGCTAGCATGTACATTTCCAAACAAAGTCAACCTCTTGTGAACTGATCTTGGCATACTGTTTATAGGCGGTTATGATGAATCCATTGTGCCTAAATCACCTCAATGGCCAAACCCCCAAGAATTTGTGGAGGGTGAAGCTTTTCTGCATGAACACAACATTTCCTCGAAACTTTCTCAACAATCTTTTCCTTACTAATTCTTCGATCTTCAAACCCTGGCATCTTTATTATGTTCATAAACAAAACAAATGTTTTCTGAAAAGTAAACAAACTTCTGATATTTCTAAAGCTGCATA
This sequence comes from Lineus longissimus, assembly GCF_910592395.1. Taxonomy (NCBI): domain Eukaryota; kingdom Metazoa; phylum Nemertea; class Pilidiophora; order Heteronemertea; family Lineidae; genus Lineus; species Lineus longissimus. The sequence goes on from NC_088314.1 coordinate 105,776, forward strand.
CAGAAATCAATACCATGTGACTCCATCTTCAAGTAATCCTGATGACGCAGACAACTTTGTTCATTTTGATAAGAAGTCAAGTTCTGCTAACAAACAAGTCCACGCGTCACACAAAGGATGCTTTTTAATCTCGATACATTTAAAAGCTTTTACCCTTACCCGAGTTTTTATATCAAACATTTTAAGTATCTTCAATAAGTTTTCAAGTGGTTGTGGAGATGCATTAGTGTCATTAAAACCAACTCATATTTCTACTCTAATCATAACTACCGGTTTAGACAAGACATCAGCTTCAACAATGTCATTACCCAATAAAACAAGCGTTACTTTCCTTCAAGGACTCATGCTAAGTCCTCCTTGACGTGACTTCTAATGAAGTTCACATTGACACAGAAAGTAGACAAAGTTAGGCAGAAACTGCTGATGACAAAGGTTAAGGTAAAGAGTAACACAGTTTATATCCTTCCTATCTGCCAATGAGGAATCACACTGTCATATGTAGTAAGTCAGTGTTGCAAGGTCTTGGGTTACTGGTTGAATATTACACCTGAGCAAGACTTCCTTTTCAGTCACTTTTTGTCATTTTTGGGTGACTGGTTGACTTCAGATCCCTTTCACCACTTGCTATCTGCCAATTTGACCCCAGAAAACCTCCACTCCGCAATAAATAAAGATGTTGCCTGCCTTTTTATGCCAAACTCAAGTCCTGCAATGCATACTAATATAAGATCGTCATCATGACAACATCCCCTTAAAATTACGGTTGATTGCTCTGAACATGGGGCAATTTCAGGGCTTTTTATACTGATTCTGCACTGAGTTACTGCAGAGTGCTGGCTGTAGTTGTTGGAACTCCCACGCACAGGAGTTGCCACTTGATCAGTGTTTATCATGGCTCTTTATGAGAAGGTGTCCGGCCTACCAGCGTTATGTCACATTTATATGAATTCCCAAGTACAAAACACTCACAAGGAAATCCTTTGCACAAAAAACAGCACAAATTATCAACTAGTTGAAAACAGTCACATTCTCACCATAAAATATGTAGAAATAAGCAGTCTGATTCAACATTCATAAAGTCAATTGGAAATGAGAGAAGTTTCCAATGCCAGTGCTTTATCAGGGGGTACTGTGTCAGTACTTGGGAGTGCTGGTTATAAGTATAATAGTGGGAAATCTTGGTGACCAGTACAATCGGTGGGAAATACAAGCTGTTAGCATTGTCGAAGAGAATTTTGAATTTGTGAGGTTGATTCTGTTTTTGCAGATTTCCAAGCAACACGATATGTTTCAATCACACTAGACCACAACCACATTTCAAACTCAAAACACTTCAATTTTGCCTTGATTATTAATCAGTCACCTAAGAGCTTGCCAAACAATAGCTGTTTGCGCCAAAAATGATGTAAATTACGAGGAAGAAAAATGGACTCCAAGGAAATCCAATCAAATCTTGTGGCGTGAGTTGAATCACACAAGGGTGAGACACTGCAGATAACAAGATTGCAGAATATGGACGCTTCCAACTCATGATTTGAACTAGACTTTGATTGATTCTTAAAGGGCAGAACTGGGGGCGGTCTCTTGTGCATTTCCATCCACCACTTTCAGGAGAGATTAATCTCAGTCGCTGCACAGAGTGAGATGGTTGAATAAGGTAAGGTGGCTTCTGCCGCCTGGAGACATACAAACATGCTGTCACAATCGATGTCAAAGACATCACTATACATAGCCATAGAGACATACAGCTAAACAAGTGGTCATTACAAAACCATTAAACCCTAAAATAACACATAGCATAACAATTTGTCAACTTCTATAACTGAGCATTGATTGGTCACCACCAAGTTATTAATTACTGAACAACAAGAAGGCATGTCTGAGGAGACAGTTCCATTATGGCATATACAATAGTTCCATGGTTCAATAAGCAAACAGCGGATTTATAAGCCATACTGATCAGGCTGTAATTAGACACTTAGAAACATACTGCATGGTTTGTATGCTGATGAGTCACGGTTCAACTGAGGGGTGTGAGTAAGGCTCGTGCCGCATGAAATGTACACTTACACCATGAATGAATAAGTGTTTAAGTCCACATAAAGAATAACTCTACAGACTTATCAAAGGGTGAAGTCAGCAAGAACCAGGTTTGAGGAATCAATCCTTTTTAATTGTTTCATCTTAGAATGACTCAGCTCGGTGGATCTGGTTAAACCTCTTAAAGGATCTTTTTTCGCAGCAGACCTCTAAAGGGTAATCCATCATGACATCCACTTGATGTTGCTGACATCAAGTGTTTTTATTGATAATGAATGGTTGGCCCTTTAATGCACATTCAGTGAAACACTTTGAAGATTTAAGACTTTAGCAAAATATTCCAACGTCTTTTTCATCGCTAATCTCAGAAGGGCAATTCATTACATCTCCTTCCAGTAAATTCTTTGCTCATAAAACCTGCAACCTGCATTTGAATGTTTTTAGGTAATTCAAGTGGAGGTAGTTTCTTCACGCCACAGGGATATTTAAAACTGTTGGCAAGATAAGAAACACAAGTTTGTTTGTGGTTAGCATATTATTTATAGTTAATTCATGAAACTTGGGTTGTTGGCTGTGTTGCCTGATACACCTCATGTAGGTGGATGATGCGTAGATAACATTTATATGAGGACAACACAGTTTATCAAGATCGCAGTACTTTCTTGTTGGGAGAGACTTGGCCAAGTCCATCTCATTATCGTCTGCATCTGCTGGCAACATATCAGAGAATCATTGAATGGCAATTTTGTAAACTAAAAATCTTGTCTGTGATTGTGATCACAGTCTTTTTGCCAAATCTGCCTGAAAAACACATTTTTCCCTCTCCAGGTGAAAGAGCATCAGATCGTCCCAATGGAGGGATCATTGCCATATGAACACAACTGCTAAATTACTTTTGCTTATTCATTTCAGATAACCAACCTGAGCAAACAATGCTGAGACAGTCCAATTGACACCTGCGAAATATCGATACACAATCCAGACATTTTAAACGAACACTTTAAGAGAGTTGATTGTGACAGGAGCCGAGATCTTCCACTTTGAGCGACGTTCATTGTGACCACAACCAGACCATTAGGAAGTACATTACAAATCCTGGCAGCACATGCCGAGGAATAATCATGAGTCTTAATAATAGTAATGGTGAACTGTCCTTTTCATTGAACAGCGGAATCTACTTGTTCTTAGCTGCTTGATTTCGTGATTGATTTGGGATTAACATATTAATGAAAGTGCACTTTGTGGTCTTGTGGAAAGTCAAGTTTGATGTCTCACCACGACAAAAGATGCAAGAAGAGACAACTAATGTGCCACTGGGCTCAATGGAAGGAAATGTGAGCGTTCTAAACTAGTGCTTCGATATTAGACACAAACTCATTCTTAAGGGAGATGAATAGCTAAGTGCTTGAGAAAGGTGAGGGTAAAAGAGCGAGGCGACTAAGGTGGCACTGACTTGCCAAACCTTCATTCCCTGCTAAGCCAACACCAAGCAACTTCAGCTACAGTCAAATCTTTGGCAATGTTCTCTCTCTTCTCTTTTGTGCTCTTGTGTCCCACTTTTACAAGTTCAAATAAAGGATTAAAGTCCAATTAAAAGATAATCAGAATTCACGATACCCATGCTGTTATGAGAATACTGCCAGTCTCGAATTCACCGGTAATGGAGATTAAAGTTTGACTCTTATTCTTTGACACAAAAACAAATTCTTCAAAATGGATTCACATAAAATACTAATGAATCTCACTAACGGGAGCCTGAGGGATCATCCTGACAAGGGAGGACCATTCGCAGGGGAAAACCCACTCAAACATCTCATAACAGTCGTCGGTATATACGCCACAGGATTACTGTGCGGGTTCGGAATATTAGGGAATATCTTATCATTCATAGTTCTTGGGAAAGACAATAAAAGGTTACCGTTATTTCTCATATTGAGAGCTCTGGCTGTTTCTGACTCCATTTTACTTGCGACGGTCCTGTTTATGCAAGTCATGGCGAATTGTTACGAGTTTACAGGTGCATTTCGCAGATTATACCTAATCCGTGGTTACCTAGTTATGTCTGTCTGGCCGTGTATCATGATGGCCCAGATGAGCTCTGTTTGGTTGACAGTGTTAGTCTCGATCGAGCGCTGGATTGCAGTGTGTCACCCGTTGAGGGCGGGAACAATGTGCACGCTTAAACGAGCCCATCTCTCCGTGTTAGGCGTCATGGTCTTCTCAATCTTTTACAATATTCCACGATTTATTGAATATAAACTCGTCGCTACACCTCGCACAACACACTCAGAAGATTCGAACAAAAGTTACGACGAGACGTTTTGGAACAATGAAAAGTCTAATTTGGGCTCAAATGATATTTATCGTTACTTATATTGTGCAACACTATATTTCCTCATCATTTTCTTAATACCTTTAGTCATGATCACCATTTTAAACGTTCGACTAGTTTATACGATAAAGACAGCCAAACGACAATGGGGTAATATGACGAAGCGGATCAAGAAGGAACACAAGATCACCGTCATTCCTGTCTGTATCGTTGTGGTGTTTTACATCTGTGCGACTCCCGCTTTACTAGCTATGGTCCTCGATTCAGTTTTTCTGGGAAAACCATTTCTAGATTCCCTAGAATACCAGACTTACATCGTCATATCAAATATGCTTGTCACCCTCAACTCCGCCGTCAACTTTATCATCTATTGCATGCTGGGAAAAAAGTTCCGTCAGATTCTGTGGGGGATGCTGTGTCCGCGTCGACCGCATAAGGAATATATCACCGCTGCATCTTTAGTGAGTGTTGATGAAAACATGATGGTCGCTAAGGTGATGTGTGAGAACGCCTCAACGCCATGACAACTACTGAAGGTTGTTGCTTGGAAAAACATGCATTAATCAGCAACAATGTATCTTGCTAAGGAGAGAGTAATAGTTTTTGTTTGTGATATTGTGTAAACTGTCTGGTGAACTGGGAACATGTGATTAGTATACCTTCCTTGTGACAGCTTTATCAGTTTCAATCCTCTATTAATGATATGCACCATCTTTAGATTAGAATATTGTTAAAACAAATTCTACTCAACAAAATTATTTTTAATCAACCTAAAGTTGCGCTTAGCAGGTTCTATAAGTAATTGCCTGCCCACAACCAAAGACATTTTGTCATCAATATTTCAAGGAGGACCAGATATGAAATGATATGCAGGGTTTCAGATTACTTGATGTGCACATTACACATCAATCAGTTTATTGGCCTCCAGACACTCAATCCACCATCAAATTGGTTCAGTTATCAGTAATGCTAAGCCTGTGAAAGCATTCAAAGGGGAAGAATTCTCTCTTTTTCCTTGTCCCACTATCAGTTATGATCCTGAAAAGCAATTATAAATCAGTCGCTTGGTGTATCCCTGCCTCGTCAATCTAAACACCCCAAAAGATCATCTGTCAGTCAGACTTGATTGCTAAATCACAAGAGACCTTTTTCATATTGTCCAATTAAAACAAGTTATTGATGACCAAATCTGTGTTTCTAAGTGTATGAATCAAGGCCATATAGTAAACACATAGTACAAACTAAAGTCCATTTCACAAAAACAGCAATCAGATTTCTAATGAAAGTGGCTTCCTGGAAGACTGTATGAACAGGCTTAAGTAGCTTTGACATCCAATCAGTTGGTTTGATCACTTCACCCACCAACAGGTGATAAAGTAGGAACATAAAGTACCAGTAAACTCAACATGGCCTACGGACAGCATTCCTCAACCAAAACATGGCAAACCTACGATACTGATTCACATGGATGATTTATATTTTTGAAAACAAGACTTTTCACTGGCGATAGATATTGCTATTGCAAGTAGAACCAGATTTTGCATTTCCGAACCAGAATTCCACTGCAAGCACGTGTCAGCTAACACTTCAAGTTTCAAAACCAGACTTACAATGACTGTTAAAGCACTATGAAGTAATGTGTTTTTGATACTGAATAGATTAGCTGATCGTCAGTCATGTAATCAACTCCATAAAAACCTACTTGGTCTCACACACTTCAAAAGTTCTCAAAAAACCTGTCTGCGAGGCATAAATGATAGGTGCAGGGGAGCTTGTTACGGGATCAAGCCGATCAGCTATACCAATGGTCTCATATTTGCCCTGTATCTGTTTGACAGGTGGGCCTAGAGTAGATACAAGCCAAGTGTTCACTCATTCTTGTCGCCTTCTAATGCAGAGTGCAACAATGCATTACCCAATGCACTGATGTGATCTGTGCACAGTCTGCTTTCATAGTGGAGGTTCAGGTTTAAAATCGCTTCCCAGTAACTTGTCACTGTGATAGGTCTCCACAGAGGAGCGCTGGGCACAAGTGGACTAAAATGGCCAACATTAGGCTTCAAGGAGGCTTGACCTCAGTTAATGTGATATGAGTGGAGATATAATGCGGACCATGTGAGTGGAAAATTGGTCCTTGGGAAGCAACGGATGTAATTAAGACCCCAGTTTGACAAGTCATGAAAACCGGTTCAAATAATCCACTTAACAACCAAGATACATCAATAAGGATATCCTTCCTAAAGACCATCTCACATCTTAAGACAATGTCACATCTTAAGACAATGTCACATCCTACACCAGTTCAGACCTTATAATCCAAGCAGTAATAGAGAAATTCCGCAAGACCATCACATAACTCAGTCAGGAATGCCACGGGATTCAATTAATCCCAGCATCCCCTGCCATTCATTCAGCCATCATTTCATTCATGATTGCAACACTAATCCATCTTTTCTATCCAATGATCTCATCCAAATCTGATCAGTGGTATTTCCATCATAACTTACATGCTGCCTCAGATATTTATGGGAGCAACTAATACTAACGGGAACCTGGGTGAGAGCTAGCTTGAATATCTCGTATTGTGGAGCATTCCTTGGGTTCTTCCTGAGCAGTCACCGTCACCACTCGTCACCATCATTGCCATAGCTTCCTTCATCGCCATGCATTTTCTAAACCAATCATACGAGATCATATCACCTATCATACAGCCTTGGCTGATCCAGAGGTCTGAGATAGGGACGGTGTCCTTGAGAGCGAAGTTTGAACAGTAAATGTACCTAAAACATTGGTCTGTTTTAAAGTTTTTCTCATATAAGGGGTGGAGAGTCCTTGTGGGGATCAGTCAACAGGAGGTGGATAGTACCACTGTGTCAAAGTTGCAAAAGATTTGGTTCAAATGAGCTTCATACTGTGAACCACTTTGCAGCTTTTACAAGGTGATGGGAAGGTGCATATTCGTGGGCGGTGAATCCTTGCCTGGGCGATAATCACTGAAACAATAACAACAGAGAGAAATGAAACTAATACCTTTCATGTTGACCAACAAACAAGACCAGTGTACTCTAGAAGTTCCTCAATCAATGTCAATTACCGAAAATAAAGCGCACTCCGTCACATTCCAAAACAATAGAAGCCCATGAAGTACTATTTACTACTGTTTAAACAAATAATGGCAAAACTTTGCTGCCAAATCACACTTCATTCAACATCCTTCATTACAATGAAACATTACAAGTTTCTAAGAGGAAATTGAACATGTTGGAAGAACTCAACAAAAGTTTTATCCACTTGCTGGGATGTGATGGCATCAATTCCCATAATCCCCCTCTGCTACCGCACAATCTGGCTTCACTTCAACAATAACGTTGGCTGATCTTGTCCGATTTCACCATCAGTTATTATCTATTTTGGTGGCGGTATCTCCTGGGAACTGTAAATAGTCTGTTAGAAGGTTTCACTCATTCACCTCACCATTGTTGGAAGATTCTTGAAAAGTTCTTTCATAAAACAGGTTTATTTCTCGTGGAGTTATTATTAGTTGCCTGAAACAGTACATGGTAACTGATACGATTTTTAATCATGCCCATCTTCTCATTGGGCAAAAACAAGCCTACTAGGTTTGTCTTTGAATCAGAGAGAGGGCCGTTTCATTACCAAGTTGTCAGACTGACAGTTAAACCATTCAGCAACAATCATTACGACATGTGACTACCATTAACCATCTCTTACCAATTTCACATATCTTCACAGCTCAAAGTTACGATCATCAAATATTCCTTTATTGTGTTCATATCTCATCAACATTTACTTGCTATTCACAATCTCGAATTTATCAAATCACAATTATTTCTATAAACGATCATTCACTTCTGTCATTATTTTCTCAACACTCATACATTTACCATCAAATCATCATCAACATCACCACTATCACCATCATCGTCATCGTTGTTGTTGTCATCATCCCCTTCCCCATCATCATCATCATCATCATCACCATTATCATTGTCATCACTATTATAAACACCACCATCATCATCATCATCAACCTCAACACCATCTCCATCATCATCGTCATCGTTATTGTTTTGACCATCATCATCATCAACTTCAACACCATCTCCATCATCATCATCATCGTCATCATTATCGTTTTGACCATCATCATCATCAATCTCAACACCATCTCCATCATCATCATCATCGTCATCATTATCGTTTTGACCATCATCATCATCAACCTCAACACCATCTCCATCATCATCATCATCGTCATCATTATCGTTTTGACCATCATCATCATCAACCTCAACACCATCTCCATCATCATCATTATCATCATCATTCTGACCATCATCATCATCAACCTCAACACCATCTCCATCATCGTCATCAGCATCATCAGCACTGTCCTATCACTGGCATCATCATCATTCATCTCGGCATCATCACTATCATACATCATCTCCAAAACTTCAGTAATTTCACACCAATCAACCATTGTTTGATCGATAGACATCACAGACTTGTCCTACCGTCAAACCACTTCAGTCCCCTTGCCATTCACTCAGGTGGATAACCATCAGTTCATCATATCTTTCAAGTCAGTAGCTTTTTGGTAAAGCTTTTATCATATCACCAACCCTCTCAATCCATTTCATAAACATTTCAAGCTTCATTTTCATTGCATCATCCTACATTGTTTCCAGTATCAATATCATTTTGGTTCAATTCTCTACAATAGCCTGGATTTCTCCGTTAGAGCACAGCACAATGACTTGGTCAATCAAAAGACATGATGTCCCGTACCCACATAATGATGCCGATGTGAATGAATTAAATTACTGGTCAAGGGCACATGACATCATGAAACTTTCACGTTATGATGCACAAAACAATCAGGCCCTCAAATCCCTGATGGATCTCAACTAATTGAGTGGATTTTACAATTAGTACATGGTCAAATTCCGCAATTGACTGACACCAAATGCAATCAGACTAATGATGATGGACTTTGAAGACATCACTCAGTCAAGATACAGATATCCCAAAAATCCATCCCAAAATCCAATCGTTTATAAATTTTACTGGCTTATCAGCATCCAAACCAATTTGCTCACAGCAGCCAGAGAAAAAAAAAATGTGTCGTGATTTGATCACTATTCGACAAGCTTTGCAAACAGAGAAAGCAAGTCAACAGAAAAAAGTTGTCATCATTTGCCGTATGACTTTTTTATTCGGCACTCTGGAAGTGTAGCCCCATAATTCGATCGAATATTACTATCACATCCTGGCTTCGGATGCCGCCTTATTCTCATCGATTTCATTAATTAATATACACAAGAAGCTTTATTTCAAATGTCATAGCAAAACCTGAGAGGAAATCAAAACCTAATGAAAGGCTTTTTTCTTCATTGAGTGAAAGATCATTACAGAATGAGAGCTTCCACTTGAAACTCTTGGCAGATTGTCTTTCATCAGCATTGGTAAACTCCACATGTCTCACAATGACAAAGAAGAATATAAACACAAGATTTCTACTGGTTTCAGCACAATGTTTCAAAATCATCACATGATGACAATAAGCAACAAACAACCACTGGTCAGGCATGGACACTACATGTTGGCTTTCTGACCTCTTAGATCAGTTTGTCACCAGCAGACCATTCCACAACAACTCAGACTGGTTTGATCCAGCTGATCCAAGACAAAGGGTCAAGTCTCATGCGACCAGACCCAGGCATGGATACTACATGTTGGCTTTCTGACCTCTCAGATCAGTTTGTCACCAGCAGACCATTCCACAACAACTCAGACTGGTTTGATCCAGCTGATCCAAGACAAAGGGTCAAGTCTCACATGACCAGACCAAAGCTCCTTCAAATTAAACACCTGGCTTGTATTATTTTGATGTGAATCAAGCTACAATATACTGCAGCCTGATCAATGTCATAGAAAGTGATTGCAGTTTACTAGTCATTGTTTACATTTATAATTGTTCTCACGTACAGAACCTATGAGGACCCTATGTGCAGAGGCCATGTCATTAGGACAATACATCACATGCATAAGCTATATTGTATAAATAATGTAGGTGAGGTGAAAACTTTGTGCGAGGTGGACTGAGTATTAAAAGAAGAAATGATTATTTCCACTTGTGGACAGAACTATATGGATTATACTGACATTTGAATCAATATCAAGAAGAGTGCACCCCAGTTCCACTTGTAAATCTGATAAAGAGTCGTCTTTAATCAACCGAGGAGGAGAAACAAGGCCAAATCTTTTTTCATAAATGCTGGTGATTGTGTTGTGTTCTTTATATCTGTTGTTTTGAACTTTACTCGCTGCTTGTACTTGCTCATTAACGTTTCCGCACAATCTTACCACTGATAACAAGGAGGTTTATAATTGCTTTAGCAGCGACTTAGCTGCAGGGCAAATATCTCTTGTTCATTAGGTTATCTCAGATAGAAGAGCAGAAAACACTCATTGGTACAATACTAGCTGTTCCCTAGCATCTACAAAAGTGTGTCTGGATTTAGCAGTGTCATCATGGCATTACTAAAACATCCAACAGACCCCTTGACTAAATCAACTAGGATCCATGAAGCACCTTTAGGTTTTATTTCTTGCAGAAATGCAACAGAATTTATATGTTGGTTTTGTGAGAGAAACATGAAATCTGTAAAGGCTGTGTGATAAGCTGAAACAAAGCAAACAGCTAGACATGCTACTTTTAAGGGACGGCTTGTTACGAAATGTATTAGTAATATATAATCTCATAGAAATAATGGATTGTAAATATAAACCTAGAAATGTAAATATTTGGAAATAAACTATGATGTTAAATAATAATCTTTTTGTTATCGTCTGCCTGAGCATGATTGAGTTGTGTCGTTTCATTGATGGAGGTTAATCTATAATCTATAGAGCCCTCTATGAATGAGAGGTTGTACCAAAATATCATCTGAAACAGAAAGCCGAGAGTTATCTCCATGACAGATGATCTTCCGACTATACCTATGGACAAGCCTCGATAAACCTCAAATCACTCCTACCTCATTTTCGTCTCCACTATCAACAATCCAGGCGGCTTGGTACTCTGACGTGCCTTTTGGTACTCGTTTCACAACAGCCTTGTTTTTCTGGGCAGCTGGAAGGGAAGCACAGGCAAATGTGACAACATCAATTTCATTTTTCCCAAACATAAATTCTATGTTGGAGGCCGGGACGTAAAGTTTATGTTAGATCAACGTAGATTCTCTATTACGGAAATTTGTTCTCCAAAATTGCGAAAAAAACATGAATTTTAAAAATGATTTTTTTTGTTTTTTCATGAAAATTTTTGAAATACTTCCAAAAAAATTTTGAAACCCCCAAAACAATTTGTGCTCAAAAACACATTTTTCTCACAAAAACACATTTTTATCAGAAGTCAGCGCTCTCAAATACTCTGCTTCAGCCTTGCCTGACACAGCCACCTACTGCAGCTGAGATTTGATAACTGGCTGAGCCGTCACTCACCATCAGCTTCTGCCAGTTCCTCCTCCGTAGGCCATGTTTGTTCCCCCTCCATAGGATCTGGGATCACCTCACACTGTAACGACTCCTGTTGGCCACGATCAGCTCGTTCTAACACACGAATGCTGCTTTCTCCAAACTCGCTCATTTCAACATCCTATCAATGAAACAGTCCTGGACAGGTCAAACCTAATAGCTGAAGCAACACCAATTCTGAATGAGACCTCATTTATAGATTTGGTATTGATCTTGGTGGCCAAAAGAATTACCTCATCAGCCACACATGCCAACTTGTAACCATGAGGAGCAGACACAGGCAAATGTGCCAAACAGAAATTTTATGAAAATCTGTGAGTCTGAACTGGATCTGTAAGTCTGAATTTACGTTGGAACATTACAGATTTTGTTGGAAACTTTTTTCTCAGTCATGAATATTGGGCACTATTCCCTGTGTCTAAAACCTTGATTTTGTCTATGCCACCCTATATCCTTCAAGGCAGTTTCGTGAACTTACCCCTGCAGCCTAAAATAGAAAACAGACTGAATACTGACCATAGCTGTCTTTCCTTTCTTCTTGCTGTCATTGAGGGGGTAGGGGTCATCTGGAGCATCTATCTGGGACATTTGAAAGTCTCCCCACCCCGGGATATGCACGAGACCATTCACTGATAATGCCTGACCTCGGACAAAGCCACTCACTTTCAATGTAACTAGGTCCTGGAAGAAAAAGCAAAATCATGTGTTGTTTGGTTGATGGAGTTTGGTGCAGTTTAGGAATGGAGTAAACACACCCCTGATGAGAAAGTGACTCACTGAATTAAACCAGGGTGATCTACCCAAGTTGAGCTAGCATGCGACTCTCAAATCACAGAAAACAAGCAACAAGTTTTAATGCCAAACGGGCAATATGATTCATTCATAGGCCTCCTTTAACATCAAATAAACAGCAAAACATTTACCGAATTCTCGGTTGGTTCAGAAGTGACCTCCTCTGCTAGCATGTGCGGTCGCTTATCACGTAAATAAAGTGGGGCCATTTTCAGACTGCCGAGTTGGCGGAGAACGAGAATGCCTTCTTGGTCTGTGTCAAGGTTGTGAACTTTGTCTTTGGGGAATCTGGAAAGAGAAAAATGAGTTAATTGATGTCCCATCATGACTGAAACCTCACGTTAAAGAGTAAGTAGATTGGAGCTGCTCTGCTCTTCATTGAGTATTTAAAATGACACAGAAACTTCTGAGCAGATATCAGGTTGCATATGTTTATGCCTAGGCTTAGAGCGAGTATTAAACCAAACCCCAACCATCTTTTTCATCATGGGCCAGCACAGCTTTTTCCATATACATTGGCCTCTTGGGCCACTTCCACAGCTGGGAACATAAGTCTACATCACTCACCTCTTTTCAATACACTTCTGTAGCAACTTCTTGATCTCCGTATGTTTCTTCAGTGGTAAATCTTTGAGGCCATGCACAGCGTGAACACAAGCAGGGAGACCCTGGGCAAACAGACAAGAAAGGCAGTACTCGCCATAACTATCCATGCCCTCACTTGGCGAGTGTAGGAACAACAGAAAGTCAGCCACCTTTGCTGCATCCAACATGGCATACAGATCACCAGAAGGAGGCGCTGTGAAGGAGAATCTCTGCTTGAACCTTGGAACACTGAAACAATAAAAAGAGGTTCCTGGCCATGTGTACCTTGATTTCTACAGAAAGGTTTCTTGATTAGGGTGGGGAGCTGAGACTGTGTACAGTATTGAGTGCAAGATGAAAAGTGACATTTCATCTCATTTCAGATGTTACATTTTTGGGTACCACTACCGAGTATTTCAAACTTACCTGAGGTGAGATATTCCCAATGCATTAGTGATAGTTGTAGCAGCACCATCGCAGCCATTCAGTAGAGCAATCACTTCATTGGTGTCCAAGCCATCACATAGAGGGATTACAACCTGGAACACACAAATACTCATACACAAGTTCGCCTGTAGGCTTTTTTTCGAAGCAAATGTCCACAACCTTTTGTGCTGCTGTGCGAAAACTATCGGAACAATTTCACAAAAGTCTGATTGCCTTACATCTATTTGTGGGACCAAATACAGTTCTGGGTTAGAGCTTTGCATATGAAGTAAAAAGAATTCATCTTCATTTGAGCCCTGTGATGATTTAAGGCAGCAGCCGTGAAGAAAAGACTTGTAAAAAAACTAAGGGATCACATGTGCAACTCCACAATGATACTAAATACATAAGGATAAGGAGAGCTTTGTGATGTCTACTCTGGGTAGTGACTTATACAGAATAGCCCATTCTCCTTTAGAAGACAAGTGAAGACTTCTCCTGACTTTGATTGCCGTACATTAGTTGTGACCATAGCTGTGGGTTGAAAGATTGCAGCAATTCCAACATCTTGAACAAGACTGTAACATGACGGTACTTATCGTAGTTTTCACTTACAACTAAGAAAGGAGGGCTGTCAGTACCACCTCTGCTCCTCTTTTTATTCAGCGCTTCGTCTCTCTTCAGCCTCCTATGTTGCTGTGCCTGCATCCAATTGAAAATGTTACTCTGGATGCATCCATAATATCCTTACTAAAAAATCTGACTACAGACATCACAATTACGGACCAATCTGCGCTGGCTAAGCAGTAGATAACAAAAGAAGCCGAGTATATGCCCAATTTGCATCCTCCCAAACAAGTTATACCTCACCATGACCTTGATACAGGCAGTGGGAGCTTGTCATTACAGGGCCTTGTGTGTCGAGATCATATGGCAGCATTAGTTGGCCGTTGAGAATATCATGAGATCATACCCCGCCGGATGAGTGGAATACTAACCTGGTTCCTTCTCTCTTGACGGCTCAGGGCGATCTTTCCCTTTTTACTGAGGGTTTTTATCGACACACGGCCTGAAAGTGAAATAAAAATACATTAACTGATAAGCCTTAACTGTCTGAGGGGCATCATTAACAAGCCATTTTTATGAGCGAGGACCAAGAAACGATTTTTTTATACCTGGTTAAAATTTACAATCCCCGATCGGAAATGACGTAGTTTGATCGCATTCAACTATAAATCCATTGAACAGTGGTGCTTCGTTAGTCAACCGATGACCTTTTTTTGGGGTGTGATCGGGGATTGTAAACTCGTTCCCTTGGACTTGGAGTCAATTGAACTCACCTAACAAAACTCAACAATGATGTCATTGGTCAATGAGCATGAATAAAGGAAATGACAAAACATTCAATCAAGGGCCAGAAAACACTACATACTGCTACAGTGATTTCAATCAATCATTGATTTTGAACTCAACAAAGAAACTATAATTGACTATTGTCAACCAAATAGGGTATAGACGGCATATTGTTTGGAAGACAGGGTTATGCCTGGTTGGCTGCAGCCAATTGATTGTACATTTGAAAAGACATAAGATGATTGGCAGTCGTCACTCACTCACTGCACTTTCTTGGATTGTCAAGAGTGAATAGACATGGGGTGGGTCTAGGTGGAGTACAATTGGGCCAATTGTGACAGTCAGCCAACCAGCAACACACACTACTCAGACTGAACATTCAGCCTGAAAGGAGGGCCTTGGCTGGAGGCAAGGGTGTGAGGCTGTCTGCTAGTGCTAGGCCCTAGATCGGTAAGATCATATGCTGCACGTGACAAAAGTCGTTCACCCAACTAGCTTCCTCTGACAATCTTGACAGATTATGTGTTACAAGAAGAACTACTTCCATGCATATAATATCAGTTCGAGACTTTATATTTCTACCCAGATTTTAGATCGAAAAAGCCATTTGCCCATTAGCTGAAAAAAGTAAACAAGCGCACGTGGTGTGATTGAGGCGAGAAACGATTTCAAAACCCCTCAAACGACCCCGATTACCCGAGCATCGGTCACCGAATGAACCAAAACATTCGATCAATCGATGATACCTTTCTGTTCCTTGCTTAATTCACCCTTCGATTTATGTTGACCGTGTTTATGTTTTTTATTTGACTGTTTGAATGCACCAGAATGGTGGGTTTCCTGGCCGTCGGCTGCCATATTCATGATATTCGAATTGCGGTTGTTTCGCCCCCAGTCGTTTCGCTCCATTTCGAAGTCGTTTCGCTCCCTTTAACTTTTTGCTGGTCATCTTCTGTGTGATCTTTGGCAGGTCACTTGTCTTTCATTCTTTATCATTCGCCGGTCATCAAGTTTGGTTGTGGCAGCATCTACAATCTCATCAGGTCTGGTTGTGCAGCTCCTGTCTATCAGGTCTGGTTGTGACAGCATTTGCTGTTTTGATAATATGGTTGTTGCAGTATCAGCTGTCTCTTCTGGGCTGGTGTTCTGATTTCATGCAATCCCATTATGTAAGTGATCAGGTATTCACCACGTGAAAATGAGACACATTTTCCGAAGGGTGGAGACAAGGTCCACCTGTAGAAACATGGTGCACTACGTTGGGAGAGACAGGAGTGACAGGCAGGAAATGCTGGCACAACCAGACCTGATGAGATTGCAGATACTGTCCAACCAGATCTGGCGAGATAACAAATGCTGTTAGGGGCCTACACCGAGAGCCAAAGGCAGCACGAGCAGATCCACTCCAGACAAATGAACAAAAGTAGCGACAAGTTTTGGAGAGCTCGTGACGTCCCCGTGGATGACGTCGCCGCCTTGACAACTTGACGTCGCCGCAACAGAAGCCGTCGGAAACAAATGCAATAATCGGCAAAGACCACCGATTTTTCTTTTCTTTTTTGTTTTGTTCACGGAAGGAAAGCTCAAAAATGGTAAGTGAAGCAAGTGCAACTAGGCTCAGTAGGCTAGAGCATTGTTTAAAACTAAGCCGTTATCAAAATTTGGCATATGGATGGTTAATTGCAATGCCTTGTCGCAATGTCGGATGGACTATGTGGGATGGCTGCAAAATCTGGCTGTCGTTCAATCGGTGCGCCGGTTATTCAAAACCAACTTTGATAAAAAAAGGTGTGCAGCAGTATGTAGGCCTCCAGTCATGGATAAAGATACTGCAATCCTGTGTCTGGTTTGATTCAATTTCAACTGATGTGGATCTGAAGCCACTCGAGGACGACCATCCCTGCATGGTATGGGCGTGGCTGTTGGTTTATTTTATTGATTCCATCACGACAAACCGCATTGGTCGCTCTATACTCATTACTGCCTACTGGGCCTTGCATAAACAGACAACTGATGATATAAACTTCCTATTAATTACAAAGAGATATTTTACTGACACATAGGCCTACAGGAAATTAGTTTTACTGAATAGATTTTGTTACATGACGAGCGGTAAACTCCTTTACCTGGAGTAGATTTTGGCGGCGTTTGGAGGCAAAGTCAGTAAATATTTTGCGTGGAAGACGGGAAGTTCATGACTGATCAGGCAGTCGTTATATAGTGCTGAACAGCTAGTGAAATGTTGATAGGACTTCCATGTAACGAAAAAAAACCCCAATAACTTTAATATTCTTTCATTCACTTTCAGTATGGACAAATTCATTTATGTGTCCAGTCTCTGATAGAGCAGAAGTTCGGCGAGGAAGCATGGCTGAGAGTTCTGTAAGTAAATACTATAGAGAGTCAATAAAGGGATTGGTCCTTGTTCCTCTCCTGTTCTATTAGCCTTATGAAAGTTTTATTTTTTTCAAATTGAACAGGTACCTTTGTATTTCTTAATCTAATTCCTGGGGATATTCTGAGAAAACATGATTCTTTGTGATCAAACATTCATATAATGATTTCGACTTGCAATCTGCTTCTTCTTCAGGGCGAAATCAGAAATGGACGACACCCATGACTTCATGACGTTCCACAGATACGATGACGCACTCTCAGTCAAATTGATTGTTTCAGCATCGGAAGAACTAGGTGAAAATTGCATTTCTGACAACAGGCAACATGATATCGTCAAAATGTCACCTAGTATAGTTCTCGTTCTCGGATAAACAATCTTAACCAAGTTAACCTCTGTCTTGTTACTAGTCCCCCGAGATCTCGGGGATGTATCGACTCGAGGTCACTCCGATGGCTATCATTTCTCTTGGCAATAAATAGAGATATATGTAAGACTGGCGCTCGCATTAATCCACGTCGTACCACCGATGAAGTTCAGAAAACGCTCCAGCCCCAAAGTTCATTGTGTCACCTCTATTTCAGGTATCCCTCTGACCACCGTGCTTGAAGTATTCGGGGAGTTTTTCCTTGAGTACTGCTTGTCAATTGGCTATGATAAAATGTTGCTGACATTGGGTGGCGACTTTGTGACATTCATGCAAAACCTCGACTCTTTCCACGCCTTACTGTCCATGACATACACGGATCTGGACGCTCCCTCATTTCGGTAGGTGTTGAATAGATAGAGATTTCCAACCTTTAACTGATGTTACTCATCTTGGGTTATGTTAAAGATTCCATAAAGTCTCCTGCGCATAGATAATCTTTCAACCAGATTACGCTTCATTTCCAGTGTTGACACCAACGACGATGGCTCGTTCGATCTACATTACTACAGTCCTCGACATGGATTGTACCCGATTGTGAGTGGTAAGTAATCTGAAGAGTTGCTGACTAGTCCCCCCCCCCTCCCCCTCACAAATATCCGATGCTTGGTGCCGTTCCGAAATTTCGTCCAAATGCTGTCTTTTACCAGATGTGTTAGCGCACGGCACAAGAGACAGAGTTGTTCATTTGGCTGTAGTCCTAATTGGCAGCATCACAATGCCAAGCCAAGATAGAAATCTTCTCTAATAAGACAATACGTTTTCTCTCCAATGTTTCAGGTCTTCTTGGAGCTGTGGGGCGACGTCTTTTTGACACCGTGGTTACTGCCACCATCGGTTTGGTGGAATTGGAAAGAACGTCCGACACATTAGAACAGCAGCATGTTGTCTTCCACATTACGCTCGAGCTGCCCGATACATTGAAAGCCAAGCTGGATAATGTAGTCGAGTATTATCCTGAAGAATTCTTTATGAACCCTGCCAATTTCAGCAAAGCCTTTCCGTACCACATCATATTTGATTCGAACCTCGAAATCAAACAGATGGGTTCGACACTGCAGAAACTCTGCCCGAAGTTACTCACCAAAGGTCTCACCCTGGACAAGTCACTTGAAATGGTTCATCCTCATATGAACGTGACATTTCCAAATCTGCGCAGTTTCATTAATGCCAACTACATCATGCAGACCAAGCCTGGATTCTACCATAATGAGAATATCAATCTCGTATTGAAAGGTGAGTGAGCGAGTGACAGACACATAGAGCCTCCAATGACCCGCCACTTTTCCAGGATACATGGACTGGCTACGGAAAACCACATCCTCGCATATGAAGATTTCCACTATACCTTTTTAGTACCAACCTCCCCCCCCCCTTGATATCTCCTTATTGTATTATGACCACGGAGAAATCTCTGGATGCTTTGTATCATCTTTAAGTTTGCTTTGAATTGTAGGACAGATGTTGTGGATGGATGACATCCAGCACATGATTTACGTGTGTTCTCCCCGTCTGGCCAGTTTAACCGAGATGGAGGAGAAGGGGGTCTTTTTATCCGATATTCCCATTTATGACGTCACTCGGGAGTTGATCTTACTCAACCAACAGCGTATCGCTGAAATCGAAATCAGGTAACGTCTCGGTTAAAGAAAAAACAAACATCACCCACACCGCAAATGCTTGTCTCACCCCGGTCTCTGCATCAAGACGAATTGATTTGTGTCAAATCACTTATCAGCGATGCAACCCAGGACCTGCTGCTGACTATCACTGGTGCGGTGACAGATGCTTGCGGAGAGTGAGACAGAGTCTATTCAGTTTCACTCAACTTAATGTCACGAATGCTGTTCACACGAAATACTACATAAACGGCTGCAATAAGCTAAACCGTCTTCGCTTTCAGCAAAAAGCTCGATGAAGTCACAGCCAATTTGAAGGTAACTCACAAAATGTTGGCCGTTGAGAAAAAGAAGACGGATACACTTCTGTACCAGATGCTGCCTAGGAAAGTTGCAGACGCTCTAAGAGACGGCCATAAGGTCCCCGCTGGTAAGTCAAAATCGAACGGCTGATGTTGCCGGCTGTAGATAATAGCTACGAAGCTTTCCTTTCAGTATCATCACGTCATTTGTTGTGCAACAAATATTTTTGCTCAGCTGTTCTATCATGTCTATCACACAATCCTTGAAAGTGCAACAATATCATTATTTTGATGTTCTGTAAGTTGGGAGAATCGCTTATCTTCTCACGCCTTCCGTTTTGACTTGCAGAAAAATTCAAGATCGTCACTATTTTGTTCAGCGACATTGTGACTTTCACTAACATTGCGGCTGCTTCTACCCCCATGGGTATTGTCAGCATGCTGAACGCCCTCTACTCGCAGTTTGATCACTTTACAGAGGTTCACGACGTGTACAAGGTAAGGAATGTGCCATGGTCATGATATCCACACGGCATCACATGCCTACGATTATTCCCTATTTGAAGAGTGGTCATGTCCACTGAACGGCCTAATGGCCGAAACCGCTCTTATATAGTAAGAGCAGCAAACACGCGGCGGACTTTAACTACGTGTTGGGGGCCCGGGATACATAGTGCCGCGGCCATTGAAGATTGTGGGCGGAGACCGAAGACTCTATGTGTTTTATTCATTCCGTTTAGCTTCATAACTACACCTTCGTATCATTAAGGTGGAAACCATCGGAGACGCCTACATGGTTGTGTCAGGTGTCCCCGTACCCGACGATTTGCATGCTGTCAAAGTTGCCAACTTCGCCTTGGACATGATTGAAGCCGCTAAGACAATCCCATCCCCAGCGACGGGTCTACCACTGCAGGTCAGTCTAGTTTCCCGATGAATAGGAAACACTGCTCGAGATTGCACTGCATAATTATTAGCAGTTAGTTCTGAGATTGTCCAGTGGAGACAAACTACAAGTGTACGACATTGCGAACATTTGGTTGAATTCACCGTACTACTGATGATGTTGGTTTGGACCCGCCCGCTAAATACGGCCCTGGAATCTGGAATGCGTGATGTGTGCCAATGATCAGGGCTCTATCCTGCGCTGCGCGCCTCATGGCTTGTTTACTGATCTTGTCTTCAGATTCGTGTTGGTCTCCACTCAGGGCCTGTTGTTGCTGGAGTCGTCGGAGAGAAGATGCCCAGGTATTGTTTGTTCGGAGATACCGTCAACACATCATCCAGGATGGAGAGTCACGGAACCCCTGGACGAATCCACATCAGTCCATTCACATACGAGTAAGTATGCCTTCAGGAGACACCAAAAGGAAACACTTTGACTGTGTAGTCATGAAGCTTGTATCCCATTCGGGATACCACTAATTCATCGAATCCTTCATTTCCAGTGTCATCAAGGGTGGCGGCTACATGTTCAGGGACAGAGGTGAGGTTGACGTGAAAGGCAAGGGCCTCATGCACACCTACTTCATGCTTGGAAACAAGGAGAAGACCATCCCAGAACCAAAGGACGACTGCATGGAACTGCCTGTCATGGATGAGATAGGGGGACGCCCAATGCCAGACAGTTACGTCCATGCTGAGTGCACGCCTAAGGGAGTGGGTGCACTCAGGGCCAAGGGATTGAAGGTCGATGACGATGGAAACCCAATAGCACCAGAGGAAGATGAAAACAACAATGCTGAAACAAACAAGACAACTGGGAAGATGAAGGGCAGTGAATGCTGTCGTGTTATTTAAGTGGAATCAGGTCAAGAGACAACAAATATTTTGAGCTTTTCATATCCCAACATGTGAACTTTTTATCATATCATATACATTTTTGTTTTCATTTATGATTAGTCTATCAAATAAACCCACTGCATGTACACTTTTCTGATATGGTCAACCTTTCTCATTTCAATCAATGGTGATAGGTATCTGTATCGCAATGAAGCCGACTTGTTCAGGGTACTTCGAATCAGAGAGGTTGCCTCAATCTGTCGATATTATTGCCAAGATTGTTACAAATCTTTTCGTTTGGATGAGTGATTCACCAGATATAGGCTGGTTGGTCCATTGGAATCTCTCAGCAACCCAAGGCAGGGCTATCCGGGGATCAACAATACTTTCATAACCTAGTCCTTTGCTGCCCAGATACAAATTCGCTTCGAACTTCACTGTCCAGGAAATCTGTGGACAAACCATTGAACCAGTCTAAGATGCCATGTCATTAGTCATTGGTGACTGTCTTTGGTTATGCAGCCAGTTTTTGGTTAACCCCTGTCTTCAGTTATGCAGCCACTCCTTGGTGACTCAGTGTCTTTGATTGTGCAAGTAGCAGTCTTTGGTAACCCTGTGTCTTCGGTTGTCCAGAGACAAGTGCCACCTGGTGTTTAGTTGGTTTCTGGGCTGTCTTTAGACATACATCTTCACCTAGACCAGCAGGGAAAAGTTGGTATTCCATAGATGGGCTGTTACAAACCCTTGGGTTGCTCAGATATTCCAATGGTGAGCAAGCCTGTCCCGATAACATCCATACTGCCACAATCTTTCTCTGGAGACCAACAGGGCTATCAAGAGAACATCCATACTGCCACAATCTCGTCTCTGGAGACCAACAGGGCTATCGAGAGAACATCCATACTGCCACAATCTCGTCTCTGGAGACCAACAGGGCTATCGAGAGAACATCCATACTGCCACAATCTCGTCTCTGGTGACCAACAGGGCTATCGAGAGAACATCCATACTGCCACAATCTCGTCTCTGGAGACCAACAGGGCTATCGAGAGAACATCCATACTGCCACAATCTCGTCTCTGGAGACCAACAGGGCTATCGAGAGAACATCCATACTGCCACAATCTCGTCTCTGGTGACCAACAGGGCTATCGAGAGAACATCCATACTGCCACAATCTCGTCTCTGGAGACCAACAGGGCTATCGAGAGAACATCCATACTGCCACAATCTCGTCTCTGGAGACCAACAGGGCTATCGAGAGAACATCAATACTGTCACAATCTCGTCTCTGGAGACCAACAGGGCTATCGAGAGAACATCCATACTGCCACAATCTCGTCTCTGGAGACCAACAGGGCTATC
The DNA here is from genome assembly GCF_910592395.1 of Lineus longissimus. Classification (NCBI taxonomy): domain Eukaryota; kingdom Metazoa; phylum Nemertea; class Pilidiophora; order Heteronemertea; family Lineidae; genus Lineus; species Lineus longissimus. The sequence continues at coordinate 128,757 of NC_088314.1, forward strand.
GAGAGAACAACAATACTGTCACAACCTGGTCGCTCAGATATTCCAATGGTGAGCAAGCCTGTCCCGATAACATCCATACTGCCACAATCTTTCTCTGGAGACCAACAGGGCTATCAAGAGAACATCCATACTGCCACAATCTCGTCTCTGGAGACCAACAGGGCTATCGAGAGAACATCCATACTGCCACAATCTCGTCTCTGGAGACCAACAGGGCTATCGAGAGAACATCAATACTGTCACAATCTCGTCTCTGGAGACCAACAGGGCTATCGAGAGAACATCCATACTGCCACAATCTCGTCTCTGGAGACCAACAGGGCTATCGAGAGAACAACAATACTGTCACAACCTGGTCTCTGGTGACCAGGCTTGTCCAGAGAACACCCATACAGTCGCAATCTCGTCTCTGGAGACCAGGGCCCGGTTGTTCAAAGCCTGGCAAGTTTAGCGGCCGCTACATAACTTAGCAGAACTTCTTGGCAGCAGCCCACGACAAAATCCTTGAGGTACCGCTAACTTAACGGCCGCTATGCCTAACGGAGCAAATTTGGCAACCTACTAAGATAACGATGGTTTGCCGCCGCCTAACCAGATAATAAGAACTTTGAGCAACCGGGCCCTGTGACCATGGATGCTCTCAGGACAGCACTGCTCTTTCAACCTGAACTCTGTGGATGTTCTCAGGACAGCGCTGCTCTTTCAACCTGAACTCTGTGGATGTTCTCAGGACAGCGCTGCTCTTTCAACCTGAACTCTGTGGATGTTCTCAGGGCAGCACTGCTCTTTCAACCTGAACTCTGTGGATGTTCTCAGGACAGCGCTGCTCTTTCAACCTGAACTCTGTGGATGTTCTCAGGACCAGAACAGCTCTTTCAACCTGAACTCTGTGGATGTTCTCAGGACCAGAACAGCTCTTTCAACCTGAACTCTGTGGATGTTCTCAGGACCAGAACAGCTCTTTCAACCTGAACACTAAGAAGACAGGTGGCACAATTACAGCAACTAAGTTTTATTGGGAGAACCGAACAACATGAACATGTTACATCGACTTGACACGAAGAAATGCCAGCCTCACTGCAGGTTCTGTAGATCAAAATAGATACGGACAGTGCTGAACATTATTCTGAGCTGCATGATTTGATTAATCTAGTCAGCAACATCTTTATCAGGTCATAGCATTAAGGTAACCTTAGACATTTTCAAGCCACTTAATTGTTTTAAGATTTCTGAAGCAAGGCAGATTCACAATCAAGGCCAGATTTTGAGAAAATCTAAGTAGGTAAATCAGAACAGTGGTCACCAGAATGTCATGTCATCTAATAAATTTGCTTGCAATAAATAAGCACATTCTGCCAGATATATTATTCCCTCACAAAATGGTAGCACATCTAACTTCAGAAAAAAATCTGCAAACGTTTACAATTGTAAGCAGTCGAAGAGGTCGGTTTTGCTCATCTGACCCACTCCAGCCAACAAATCACTGGAGGAGGTGACCAAGCCTCCTTTTGTCAAAGAAAGCAGGGACTCCCAATAAGACACGAGTGCAGCTAAACATCAGATTATGATTGAGCTACATGTACAGAGGTTTGATGATACTGGTGCATGTATACCCAGACTACTACAGTGTTCCAAGCTCTTTTAACCAATTCAACAACTTTAACACAAGCAATTCAGATTTCTTGAAAATTGGCTATGAAGGAATATTGTTCACCAGTAAAAAAGAATGTGTATTTTTAACAAATAATTGAGATAGTTGCTTCTTGTGACAAGTGAAGACATCAGTACCAATTTCCAAGAACCACTCTTTAGCACATCAACAAAGCACGATGCGAACATATATTATACAAAGTAAGAAGATTAACATGATCAATAAATACTGTGATTATCTCTCCCCAGTAATGCTCTCATATTTATAGCCTCATTGTTTTCAAACTCAAAAAACAACCAAATTCATCATGAGAGCATTCCGATTCAAGACACACAAGTTGTTCTTTTCAACAGAACAGCCGTGTCTCTATATGACACTCTTCTATGCTGTGCATGTGGAGTGAGCCAACATCTTTTCCAAGCATGTCCAAGGGAAATGTCTATGTCAGTATACAAGGCTACAATGGTACATTCAAATGAATGCAAATCGTTTTGTTCATCTGGGCATATTCTGGAACCAGCCCTAAAGTCTTTCCCATAGATAGCATGGATTAGTTGACGGTGATATATGAACTCATCACTCCTTATTCCAGGATTTCATGTCTCCAAGTCCTATTGTCGAAATCGAATATTTCCATCTTGAGTAACAAGTGAACGTCTTTGAAGCGTCTCTATTTTCATAGTTAAGGTAGATTGTACTTGACATAGGGCACCTCGATATCCTCTCCCTCCGTATCGTTACAGCATAACTCGAACACGAGTGCTCGCACATGCGGCGGAATCTTCTTCTTTGAGACTCTCTTTACGACTTCTGACATTCTGGAAACGAGGAAATTTCTTTCAAGAAAGGCCAACTTGCTATGTAACTTGAGAGAAAAATTGGGTTCAACAAGTGTGAATGTACTCGGTCCGGTCCCCAAAAAATGAAAGAAGACAAGTCGTTTTAAAATGACATTTCATTTGATATATTCCACTGGATGATCTCCACTGTCCTGACCGACAATGTCACATCTCAGCGCCGGGACAACTCAAATGAAACACATGCAACTCCCTGAAGAAGAAAGTGTTGAACATGTGCACTAACTTAGTGAAAGACCCTCATGCATTGGGTGAACAAGAAGAACACTTGGATACTTACGGCAAGTCTAATCGCTCCTTTAGCTTATCTTTCGACATGAAGAAAGAATACAGCATACACACTCCCTGTGACAACATACTGATCTCCAACTTGTGCTCTTTCTGCAAACATATAAATCAATATACTCGGAGGTGAGGAAAGAAGATTACTGAAAGGTCGGGGAAATGTAGAACTGGTTGAACTTCATAATTCATACTGCCAACTTGTTTCTTGGAATATAACCTCCACCACAGAATCACTTCAGTGTAAGATAAAGTTCTGGTCTGTTAATGATTGGTTACCTGGTACCTGACGTGTTTAAGAGCCCCCTCCCCACCACCACACAAGACACAAACCTGGAAGTAGTCCATGAACTCCTTGAGAGTCATTTCTCCATCCTTGTTATCAATCTCAAAGCGATCCCACAGAGTGAACTCCTCATCATAGTACTGCAATGGAAACATGACCTGAATCTAGTCGAGAGATGATATAAGCTTTGCACGTCACATTTTACTCTCCAAATGAGATATAGTGGATGCATGTAAAATACCTTCCAATTGGGACCAGACTTAAAGTGTGATTTTTCTAGAATAGAATACTAAGAAATATTGGGCAAATGTCCTCAGATTCTTCAGTGCAATTCAGTCAGGAATAAACTAAAACAGCATGTCGCAGAATCACAATCAACAGAGCTTGTAAATGATGGGTCACCATCATCAAGACTCTCCATCATGTGGCGATGGTTCTGCCTACCTTTGCCTTTGGTGCTGCTATGGGCTCAGAGAAACCAAAGAAAGGCAAGGCAAGGTTGACAAAGCCATTCTTATACGTCTCGAGTTTCTTGTGGCCTTGAATGAGCTGAAAGTAGGAATAAAAGTTGATCTAGAGTTCAATGAAATGAAATACTGTGAAAAATTGCAGGCAATTAATTCCAACAGATGCTTGGGTTTCAAAAGGCAGAAGCAGCTGAAATAACATGCATTGAATACACATCAGTTGACCACAGATATCATTGAAACTGAATGACCTACCTTGTACATCTCCAACCCCACAAGTCCCACCACGAGAGCAGTGGTCGTAGCAATGGCAGGAATAATCTTGCCAGCGATCAGTTTACTCTTGTGTCGATCTGCGAGCGCTATTTGATAGTTTGATGCTCTACAATTTGACGCTCCCACTATGAAGTCCATGTGAAAGTTGGTGTCGTCATCCTTCTCAAATTCGATGATTTTCAACGTTAGGTCCTTGAATTCTGATGCAGCAGGAATGGAAGCCTTCAGTTCCTCAATGTCATCTTTATTGGAATAGGAAAACGAACAATTGATTAAAAAACAACAACACTCTGCCCAGAGAATAAGTCGGAGATTCACAAGTCTTCATCCTTACTACTGACTGGTCTATCACACTCCACAACAGCCCCAATTCAAACGAAAGTAAGTTTACAGGAAGTGTACAAGCATCCTACATCCCTTCAAAGCTAAAGCTGTAATAGTGGATCGAGGTACTTCTAAACAGATCATCTCCTGCTCAAGGAAGGCACAATAATGGTTGTTCCTGAACCAACCATAATCTCATCAATTTCACGTTAGCAATACTGACCTTGCCGATCACCAGTGGTCATATTGTTTGCCTCGGCATCAGTGACAGCGATCTTGACACCAGATCGAGGCACAAACTCCGCCACAGGCACCTCCTGTATCATCTCGAATAAACCCTGACGATCACGTGTTCCATTTATGCCGTACATCTCAGCTTTTAGATTAGCAGCAGACATCACAAAATCAAAATGCATATCCTGAAACACAAAGAGGAGAGTTTAACATAAAAGTTACCAGAATGAAACAGAGCAGCCAGGCAGTTAAAGCTCTTCTCATTAAAGCCAATCGTTTGAGTTAATAATGGTACACAAAACCACGACATTTGGCATGATGCAGGCCAACTCTGGGACAAGAAAGTCTCCAAAGTTTGATCTCCCACTAGTAGGAATAGAGAGCAAACTCAATGCAAGCATGGATTCCTTCAACTTGCATATAAAGCAGACAGCCATCAGCCTGGATGAGGAATGCACATGAGTGTTAACAGGCTGTACTTACATTACCAGTATCAAAAGGTATCACTTGTGGACAACGTTTTGGACCGGACCAGAAAGGTGTGCCTGAGCTAGTTTTCTGAAGAATAAGAAGAGACAAACTTGACACATTGGCAAGCACCAGGGAGCAGTAGAGTGCATCTTTAAGACCAGTGTGAACTGAAGACACTTACACCGACATCGAAATGGGCCCTTTCAACCAGGGAAAGCAACCATTCCATGACAATGAGATGAAAGGTTAACACCAAAAACTGGCTGCTTTGAAAAACAATGGCAGTTGTAGACAAGAAATGATGGAAGACATTCGAAGCTTGACACTCACAGAGTCTGCAGGAAAGTTGAATAGAAGCTGTTTGATTGTATTGACAAAGTTCTCTTCCCAGAGGAGACGCGCCCACGTCACACAATCTTGGAATGATTTCGGTCGATCATCGCAGAGACACTTTTTGACACTTTTGATGACATCGTACTGAAAGTAGAATGAAGTAAGAAAGGACCTGACAACCTGACATTACTAAGACCAATCGAGCATGGTGTTGCATTTAAGGTATCCTCATACCTGGCTTCAAAACCAAGGTATGGTCATGTAGCTTTGTCTGCAGAAGTGACAAGCTTAATTGAGTATCCGTTCAAGCTCAACAGACTCACAAATGTGAGGTTTTTTCTGATCTGACAAACCTGTGCCTGAGATTGCCAATCAGAGAATATGATGATATTTTGAGGTGTTTATCACCTCCTGCTGTAGAGGATTCATGATCACAGCAACTTACAGCTTGCTCTTCCTGCATCTTCATGGTCCTGTCCATAAACTTGGGGTCATTAAGATACTGATGCGCATTCTCTGCCTGCTGGCTGAACAATCCCTCAAACATGTCTCTCGCCCATTGCAGTGTGTGTTCTATGGCATTGGGGAAGTTCTTCAGGGTACATATAGGAATGGACTTCTCTGGGGGATCTTGTGAGGAAGAGTAGGACTCTGTAAGATGGGGAATCACCACCTGAAACATGAACCAGAGAGCTATGTATAGCCATGCGAGTGTGACAGTGTCTGTGCCGGCTTATTGGGTTCCTGACCCAGCCGCACTATCTAACTGTCCATATGTGGGTCCAATTCAGAGATCCTGAATCCCTAGACTGGACTCACAGAGCCAGGTGCTCAGCCTCGACACAGAGAGGGCTTGTTGCCAACTTTCCAGTCAGACAAGTCCCCTCAATTACCAGGATAAACTTCTTGATTGGTATTTTAGAAGGGTGTTCTTACCTGTACATTCGCCTTGGTTCCCAATGTGCCCGATTCTAATAGTGATTTCCTATAATAAACACATCGCCGATCCATGTACATTCTTGCATCGACATTGTCCAGAGCATTCGCTACACCGTCCAAACTCTCAAAGAACACATCGTTATAAATCTTCTCAGTCTCGTGCCCCACCATATTTTTATGTGCGATGATGTTGAAATCTGGGTTCATTACTTTAGCAGCACTTGCAGCGGTCGTGGACTTGAATTTCTAAAAGTGAATGTGATCAAGTTATAGAATATGAATAGATTTTGACAAGGCTGTGGGCCATGATCTGACCTATTGCCTCAAGTCAATGTGATGACTTAACTTGTAGTTCCCACACGACATTATCTCACAACTTACCCGCGATCTATCGATCACTTTCACTGTCCCATATTCAAAGTATTTCTCTCACCTGTACGTCTGCTGGTCTGAATAAGAATTGTCTATTGAGATTTGATTTTTCTATGATGTCCATATCTGTGACGTAGACCTTCCCTTCTGGGCTGCATCCTACACCCATCATGGCAAAACTCTTCATGATCTCACAGCCTATTGCACCAGCACCAACCTGCAACAAAGATCATAGGTCATTAAACAAGAAGCCGAAACATCTTAGAATCATTATTTTGAAGACTAACAGATTAACATTTACTTTTTGTTGTCGTCTTGCAGAAAAGCTAACTTGCGAGTAAAATATGGATTAGATAATAACCCGCTCTAATCAACAAGAGAAAATAACACTTAACAAGGAGCATTAAGAGCTTTTGCCTTCAGTTTTCTTTACTCACCACAAAGTATTTGAGGCCTAATATTTTCTTCTGGAAGTCGTTACCAAACACAGCAATTTGAGAATCATATCGGCTGTTAAGCTGCGGAGAAAAACATATTGGGATATAACAGATGACAAGATTGGGAAGCTAATTAAGTTCTCAGTCAAGCGGGTGAAGAGGTTGGTAGCAATGCAGGCAAGGCAACCTTACAAAGATGCCATACAGGAAGGTCGTGGGTTTGAGGTTCAGCCAGTGCCACTCAGTACTTTCAACTGACAGCAGAAACGATACTTGATGCTCCGATACTCGTATTCACAGACATGTACTCACTGGCTTGCAATCTTCCTCTGTCAAAGCTCCACCCTCAGCATCCGGTAGGCACTCAAAGGCATCAAAGTACAACCACTGGTTAATAGGACTGAACTTTCCTGTGCAGGCCTACGTAGAGAAGAAAAACACATTAAAAAGCAGCAAAACTGACTGCAAATTTTTCGAGTGATCATTTCCGAATTACACATAGAGGCAATAGACAATTTTCAAGTTGATCATATCATACATGATCTACAAACACAGTTTTCATCACACACTCCCTTCTTCCTTTTGAATTCACACCACCCAACTTTTCGTTCTACTGCTCTGCTCCACCAGTCAACCAACCCATAAAGCCACGTCCCCTCACCTTCATGACTTCCTGAGCAGCCACTCCTCCAATGAAAGCCTGCATTGGACACAGATCACCAGCAGCTGTGAATGCAAACTTGCTCAGAAGATCCTCATCTAGATTGTCGGCTTTGAAGTCAGAGGTTTCATTGATTTCCTTGACAAGATCGATGAAGGCTGTTGCATCATCCTGGAAAAAAGTCACATGGTCAGCTAAGAGATGAAACAAGTGGAATTCAACTCCCTGTTTGTGAATGATCCAAAGGGTTCTGGTGCATAAACCACTCGGCCTTCATTATCCATCCAAGTCGCCCTGGAAGGCACGCTTTCCAGGCAGGGCATCAAACCCATGACCGACTGACGACAGGTACATGTATTCAAGCGCCCTAGCAACTGGTCGACCAAAGGGCCCTAACAAGCATTACTTACCTGTGATCTGGGCTTAGGCAATCTGCTGTTTCTCTTGATGAATGCATGCAGAGATTGGAATGCAATGTGAAGAAGACCAGGGCGATCAAATTTGGCAAAGTCTGACATCAGTAACTCAGGGGCCAGGAGAGAATCGGCCATTGATTTCTGAAAACAAGATGGATTCAGTCACAACCCTCATTCAACATACACCTCGAATGGCGTAAAGCAATTCCGGTGATTTGTGTTGTTAAAGGAGACAAGACCACATGGACGAAATCAACATGTGCTGTTGAAGAGCTGCACGGCCAAGAACACGAGTATACTGCGACCAACCGGGAATGGAACCCGAGACCTCAGAGGTGAAAGGTACAGACATTTCCACTGTGCCACTCAAGACTGTCCGAGGATCATCATTTCCTGGCATCCAAGTGCGACTGGTACATAAAGATATGAAGTTTTCCTTCTCGGCGAAGTTGTAGGTGTCACAGTCCACTTGGGGACCAGTAATCTTCCGCAGGACATATAAACATGACATAGCTGACATGGACATTTCAAGTTGTGACAAAAAAGGAGAGATGGACATATAAATGATACTTACAAACTTCATGACCTTGGGCATTTTGACTTGAGTGACTATACCTCCTCTTACATAGTCCGAGCAGTCAGAAGTATCGCCTATATTAAATGTGTATGGACCTGAAAGGTAGAGAGTCTGTGTCACACTGTTTGATTCGACATGACTGACGTTTAGCTTCATTTTCCGGTAAACAGTACAGCTGTTATTCCTAACATTTCACTCCATTTTGATAACATTGAGTGTCTTCAAGACAAGGAGGCAGCTGTGTCATATCAGTAACCTACCTGTAACATCGATTTTCCTCGGCTCACAGCCATTCAGTTCATTCATACCCTGTACTTCAGAAAATGTGACGTAGTCCCCAGATTCATATCCGTGGCGTGTTTCGTCGAGACACGTGACAGTGCCTTCTTTGCCCTGGAAATGCAATAAAGAAACAATGACAAGCGACTCAGGTAAACCAGCTATAATGGATTCACACCAACGCCCAAATTCAAGGTAACATCAACAACATTATAACATACATTATCGCCAATTCCAAACTCTTAGACAAGATTGAAGCCCAACCAAGCTTACCTTGACTACTCCAGCGACCATGTTACTGATTGGCTCCTCACCATTTGAGTCAACCACAACAAAGTCATCACCAAAATCACAGAAGATTTGTCCACACAGCCCTCTTGTGTCTGCCACAATAAGTTTGATACCTTTTTTGTGACAGAAATCATTTATCCTGAGCTGCTCATCTAAAGTACTGTTGGTGACGACAACAACCTGAAATTATCATCAGCGAAGAAAGGATGAGGTCAAGAGACATTTACAACTCAATGATTTGCCAATAATGATAACTAGGAATGCTATTTCTAGCCACATCTCAAGTTTCTAGAGTAACTAATCCCAAGTATTCCACAGGACAATAATGACATAAGGTAGTTGTTAAGTACTTGAAGGCTTTTTGTGCCTGACTTAACATCTCACGAATTACACTGAGGAGAGCAACAGTATGGAATGTTTCTTTCACAGAACAACCGCAACCTTACCTGAAACTTGGCCAAGAGCTCCTCTGTAAGTTCACCTCGATGAACAGAGACGGGCACGTAGGAATTCAGCTCTCCCACACGTTTTGCTGTCACCTCAGCTCTGTTCTTGCCAATATCTGCTTCAGTCAAGTAAAACTGTGATGACAGATCAGCCAGTTCTGTGTTGCCTTCGTCATGAAGTGCCACAGATTTGACACCACCGAGTATGATATTCTTGGCGATCTCAACGCCAAGACCTTTCATGCCAGAGACCAGGATATTCGCAGCGCCCATACGACGCATGGCATCATGGCCAAGCACATACCTGAAATAGCACAGAATGACTTTTAGTGACAGCACAATAGTGGTTGGTCAACATACATGTCATCTCCACCAATGGGTCAAAGGGCAGCTTTCTAACCTACTTTACTTACTTTTGGGTCTTTATCCCTCGTGCAATGATATTTCAAAGAGAGAGTGACACATGACAGCAACATCCAACCTTCCGATGATATAAAGTCCCACCGTGACACGTCCACCAAAAAGGCAAAGGTCATTTCAACAGTCCTGATTTTCTACTCCAAAGCATTCTAGAGTAAATGTTTACTTACAGTTGTCTTGAATAGAGGCCTTCATCTATGTCACCCTGGCTGTTCGTGCCGTTACTAGCCATATTGTTCTGAAATTATACATCAAGATGTGGATGAAACTCCCAGCAGATACCCATGTACCGAAGCATTCAATCTGACTGCAGCTTGCAAGGAATCAACAACTTGCATTTCTCATTTTCAGCATTGCAGCCATTCTGTCCAGTTTTCTTTCTGACCCTAGCTGTAAATATTAAACCAAAGTTATAGAACTATGTGTTATGTAAAAAACAAGCAAGGCGTTGTGTCACAGAGAAAGTGCACAAGGAACAAACAATTATTCGAACAAGAAGAGTACACTCTAATAAAATGAAATTGTAAGAAAGCTATCACAATTGCCTGGGTAGATAGTGTTGTGTGTTCAGCCAGAAATCTGGAAAGGTAAGGCAGAATAGTCTGAAAAAAGTAGGGTGCCGCACCCTGCTGAAACTCTTTAGCTGAAACACCAGTAGAAGACAGAAAGCTACGCTGCTCTGAAGAAAGTTAGACCAAGCTGTCAGTTAGGCACTAGTATGAACATCTTAAAAGCTGCACATCTATTTTAAGTTTCAACTACTTCAATACATCATTAGTAAGCTTTTGATACAAGAATACCTTCTACAAAACCATCAGACTATAATATTTCAACCAATCAGCCCAATTAGTAACAAGCTATTGAAGATCTGAGGTCACACCACAACACGGAAGGAAAACAAAGGGTTTGGTAAGTTGTCGATGTTAGTCTATTGTCAAAACTATTCTAAACTTTGCCAGCAAGTGCCAACAAAGTGCAAACTACAGTCAAACCAGTGAAACACACCAAAACATCCAGAGTTTGCAAGAGTGCACAACTGATTGTGAATGTTGGGAGAGTGTAGGTTAAAGGTACCAATGGAAAATTGAACATACTGTCGAGTTAAGCACTTTTGGGACAGTGGCTGGAGTAGGCCTTTGGTTCCTGGCACTCAGGAGGGTCTGTTTGTACCGCCCGTACATCAGCAATGTTTACCAGGTCTGAAACCATAGCAAACCAGAATGAAGCCTTACGCATGCCCCTTCAAAGTTCAGAAGGACATGTCCAGTCCAGGTAAAAAAAGCTCAAAATCAAGCTATGTAGGTGGGGGGGGGGTCAATCCCAAAGAAGGGGTATGCTCGATGCTCGCCACGTTGACCACAATTAGCACCCTTATACTGGCCGAACTGGGAGACCGAGATGTGCATACCCTGGAAGATTGGCAGTCTGAAACCCCAGGCTATAGGCCTATACTCCACAATCTTCCAGTAAAATGGCAGATCTCTGGCTTCAAGGCAAAGTTCCTAGTCACACAGACAGCCCAGTCCCAAAAGGCTTAAAAGACCAGACAAAATGGATCAACTAATCCCTCGATCTGATTTTTTATACGCAACCTTTATCAAAAACTTCTAACATTGCACAACATTAATATGTGGCCGAGTCCACTGTCTCATGCCCTCAATCTGTTCTGAGAGGAGACAGTATTTTGAAAGTGAAACTGAACTCCTCTGTCCTAAATACTCCAATCCGACCAATTCAAGGGTATGTTTACAGACAGAGATATACAATGCTGTACAAAATTATTCCGAGTCTAAAACAGATAAATTTGAACTGTTGCTATTCATATGCAGCCATGGCAGGTTAAAAACACGTTTTCATCACTCGTCAAATGATCTCAGGTGACTGAATTACTCCGAGTAAGGGAGTTTTGTGCACATCAGTGTGCTTTATGGTACAGCATTGTATACCTCGGTTTGTAAACAAACTCTTGCCTTCGATTAGACTCTAGAGTATCAAACTGGATTCTTCACACACAATCATCAACAAAGAAATGTCAAAAATAGGTATTATTAAAACTGGATACCTTCATATAGCTAGACATCGATATTAGATTGCACCAGAATAGAAATTCATTTTTGACAACATACACAGATGAATATTTAGAAGAGAATAACACTATGCCTTGACTCATACTTACGGTGGTTGAGGCCTGAACTGTATTCGAGTTTTGTGTACTGTTGACACCGGTCTCGTCAATGCGTCGCTTCTTGGTCGGGGGAGATTTCTGAGGTTTTGGAACACTAGACATCTACAATTAAAATGTGGGGATAATAAGCATAAGATCTTGTATATTCTAGGTTCTGTTAGCTTCTTACGTGCTCTTAATCAAGCAGGGTGCATCTAAAAAGGGATGCGAGCGTTATTTGAAGCGACTTCGGCGAAAATGTTCGACACAAAAGGCAAATGAGCTTTGTGCAACATTCAAGATGGCGGATGGCTATGTCGTCACACGTGGGTCATCCATCGAAAAAGAACATTCGTGGCGTCGTTATGATGCAAAAAATATAATTTTGAATGAGTTCCACATGTGGTATATGAACTCACTGAGTTGTTGAACGCCAAATAAAGTCGGAAAACCCCAATCTAACGATAGACAAACGACTTTACCTTCCCAAAGCAGGCGGCGGCTGACAGTACTGATTGTTGCCAAATTCTCCTTACTCACCCCCCTGCATCCGGCCAGAGCCGAAGACAGCCGACGCAAAATTAACCCCAAAATCAGACGAATTATTTGACAGGTTGGTCATTTTAAAATGAAAGAGGGGTGTCATTTAGACCACAAACACTTTATGGTCTTGGTCCTTACTTACACAAACTGATGATCGTCCTAAAAATGAAAGAAATTTGCCATTTTCCGGGGTTATAAGGGCGAATACGGCTTCGCTTGTGAAATATCCTAAAATATTCCAATGGAATTGTGGGTAATGATGTCAGACTAGCAGGTTGCTACAGCTCAACAAATCGATTCAAATGAATAATTCTGTCATCAATATCACAGTTTGGGATGAATCAGCAACTGTTACTTTTATACTAATGAAATCTCTTTAATTGTTTCGGAGAGACGGCCCTGAGAAAGGGAACATGGTGGTACCAGTTGACCACGTGTCAAATCGTTGTTCATTTGTTTTCTCTTAAATTGGGGGAATTCCAAACCATGGATATGTCGTGATGTATATAAATAAGAATGTTGAAAGTGGAAACACCTAAAGATTTTAGCCATGCACCCCCCCCCCCCCCCCGTCTATAATTGTAATAGATCTATAACTATCACAACTTTCTGAGCTTGCAGCTCCGCCCACCCGGCCAGATACAATAGTTGCTGAAAATTGCAAGGCCAACAACACGACTTCTCCTTACGCATGTTTCAAAGAATGTATCGAGTGAAATGGCATGATATTGTCAGGATGGGCCAGGAAGTACATGTATTGTGTTTTTTATCAGCAGCTTAGACTCTTTCACCAGTCTCCTCCATACACAGTACAGAGACTGGTACTTGAAAGCAACTCGATTTGGGGGCGTAATCTTCCGGTGACCGGTCACGTGTTTTTCTGTAGGATGGGTGACCTCGATCCAATACCAGAGCGCTCGGTATGACATTGCATTCACTGTATGCACTGAAAACGTATGGCTCGCCTCGTACACTCATTACAGAGACTGGTACTTGACAGCAACTCGATTTGGGGGCGTAATCTTCCGGTGACCGGTCACGTGTTTTTTCTGTAGGATGGGCGACCTCGATCCAATACCAGAGCGCTCGGTATGACAGTGCATTCACTGTATGCACTGAAAACGTATGGCTCGCCTCGTACACTCATTACAGAGACTGGTACTTGACAGCAACTCGATTTGGGGGCGTAATCTTCCGGTGACCGGTCACGTGTTTTTTCTGTAGGATGGGCGACTTCGATCCAATACCAGAGCGCTCGGTATGACAGTGCATCCATTGTATGCACTGAAAACGTATGGCTCAGCTCGTACACAAGGTGTTTTTTTTTATTCTTAATTCTTACTTTTCTTTTCTTTTTTACTTTTTTATTCATTACTATACATGTACATTGTTAACAAGGTTATGACATGCATTAAAAAATTACTACCCAGGCACAGTTTGCACCAAAGTTGTCAGCGCATGCCGCGCTTTCCCGCCAAAATCCCCGCGGTGAATGCATACCAAAATGGTCTGCGGTTCACCCCAAAAAGAGCTTTGCGGTTTGGTGTTTCTTTATTGAATGATGTTTTGTAAAGGTTTGCCTTGGTGTGAAATTTAAAGCGCAAGTCCTATCGCGAAATACACTGTGCACTTCACAGTGATTAATTTCACGCAGCTCTAGTTCACCACGAGGTCATATAACAACCAACATGGAACTTTTCACATTTGCCACACCTGAGCCAACAATTATTCAGATTTGTCTATTGCAGGACTGGGTTGGGGCAGGGGTTTTGCGTTTTGGATAACCCCAATCACCTTCCTTGCCTGAGCTGCAATCAATAAGTTCAGGGATTGGCATTTAGTTGCCTCATTCCATCTATCATTGGGTAGCCTGGAACAAACTGCTCCTTGATGTCCGTGTCACTCACCACCTCATTTGTGATAAGAACCACTTTCTCCCTGGAAGGGCAAAGCATCTACCCCCAATCAACGGAGTCTCAAGAAGGGAACACCAACCCAAGAACAACACCAATTACATAAATGTTTTTATTTCATTCAATGAATATGCAATCAACATCATATATATCATTTTGCATCATGCTGAAGGATATGAGTTTTTCTACAAAACAATCAATTAAAATGTAACAGGGTTCGAACACCAAATCTGTCGCATCTGGACTCCCATGAAGTATTGAAAGGTACATATTTGAACACCTTGAAGGTCTCAAAATAATCCCGGAATATATCCCTTTTCAATGTATACAACGCCATATTGCAAACAGTGGTGGCAACTGCATGCATTGGCCAGTGGTCTATATATTGGCACTGAGTTGGCTCTTGTGCTGGCCCCTCTCTCATACCAAATCTGACATCAGTGCTATGGCAAAGGCCCAAGTCGTGGTTCGTGGATGAGAATCCACAATGATGAAACCGATAACTAAGACACACTGAGCTGAGGAGCAGTGCCAAGTGAGGTCAGAGAACATCTTACGCTCAGCCAAGGATAGATTTTTCTTGGATACAGTTCTACTATTTTTTGGGTTACTGTTCCACCCCCACCAGCAAGTACTCACAGAAGGATAGCTATGTTGTTTCCTGTCATCTCTAGTTTAGTTCCAAGCCGCGACAGAGTAGACAAATTGGATAGATACTGCACTGTCAAATTGCTCAAAACAGCAAATACCATCAATTAACATGGATGAAAACATCACATAATTTTTACCAAAAATGCATTGAACAGAAACTTGCACATTAATACCCGTTAGGTCATACAAATTTAAGAGGAATAATAACTAGAACACAGAAAGTTTAAAGTGACCCTCCCACATAAAGCCAGTAACATAGGTCTAACAAGCAGGGCACCGATCATAGGCCAACTTTCAAATTTTTAGTTTGTAAATTCAATGTACCAGGTATTCTATTTTCAGACTTCAGCATGCTAACTCCACTTATGTTTTTGAGCACCATGAGCTTTGAAACATTTGTTAAACTACATGTAACTATCAAACTGGTGAGGCCTTAGCACAAACATCTGTGAAAGAAGAAAACTTGTTACATGACATATATACATCAGAAGCAGTCAATATATAACATTTACATACTGGTACATGTATTCAGATGGGGAAACTTAGCGACCGCTTTCCATTTTTGTACACTTTTCCAAAAACAAAGGAAACTGCAAAATCTACAGAAATGACATCTCAACACAATACAAAAATGCAAAACCCCCAACATTTATTTTCTAAATAGTATGAACATGAGTGACTCTTCTCAGTTCTGCTCAAGTAAATTTGACTCGAGCTGCAAACATCAGCTCTTACACTACGACAGTTAACCCTCCCCCAAGATGTCTTGAACAGAACTGTACACAGACAGTTCCCATACACATTTCTCAATTAACCTGTAAATATATTGACCTCATTAAGTTTTCCAAAAATCTCCCAGACATATTGTTGAGAGTTTACCAACACCACTTTGAAGGTTGAAAACCTGTCAAGATGAATACGGGAGAAGTCGCACACAAACCTCCCAAGACATACAAAGTTTCTAATCATTTACCTATGTTAACATTCATTTATTGCTTTACATTTTGTGCCTGAATTATAATGATTTCACAAAATCTTACGATGATAAATTCATGAGCAAAAGAATACAATGCTAGGGTGAATCCAATCACCTGTTTGTCTGACACCTGAAAGCCTCACATGCTTTAAATAGCTTAAACCCTGATATTTGAGAATGCCCAGGAGATATTTTCAAAGAATTTAGTTATGAAATTTTGATTCAGACACTAGTTTCACTTATATACAATTAAGATTCATACTGTGAGTATGATTTACAAGAGTAGCAAGGCAATGTCGGTATGAAATGCTCCACCAACTTTCTGTGCACCCTTGTAGAATACATCGGACGTACTGTACCATGATGTGAATTTGTCCCTTTGATTCTGCACTGAATCAGGAATCCTTGATAATCACCAATCTAACATCGTGTGACATGAGGAGAAAGTTAATGACAGAACATCATCAAACATCGAAAAAATATAACACCACGAATGATATAATGGCACTGAAGCAGAAGTCAGCTCTCTAATACGCCAACTGCATAAGTTGTGAACACCGGGTGTGGCGCGGTCACTGGACAAGATGACCAGCCAGAACATGTGCAGTGTTCTCCACACGTCATTTCATCAGCAAACCAACCAAGCAAGTCTTCATTGGGCCAACAAGGCAACCAACTTAACAAAGTTGGCCTTCTCCACCCTGACTCCTTGCAACACTACTCTGTTCCAAGCAATTCCAGACGTTTACAAGAAGCTGCAAGAATATAACCGTGGAGAACACTGAGATTTGAATTACCATAGAAACACCGGACACACTCCCAGGGAACAAGACGTAACTACAGCAGATAGACAGGACTTGAAGCCACCTTCCTTCTTGAGGCACTTGAGCCCCTCCATAACACCAAGTGATTAGTCCTTCTTGAGGCACTTGAGCCTCTCCATAACACCAAGTGATTAGTCCTTCTTGAGGCACTTGAGCCCCTCCATAACACCAAGTGATTAGTCCTTCTTGAGGCACTTGAGCCCCTCCATAACACCAAGTGATTAGTCCTTCTTGAGGCACTTGAGCCCCTCCATAACACCAAGTGATTAGTCCTTCTTGAGGCACTTGAGCCTCTCCATAACACCAAGTGATTAGTCCTTCTTGAGGCACTTGAGCCCCTCCATAACACCAAGTGATTAGTCCTTCTTGAGGCACTTGAGCCCCTCCATAACACCAAGTGATTAGTCCTTCTTGAGGCACTTGAGCCCCTCCGTAACACCAAGTGATTAGTCCTTCTTGAGGCACTTGAGCCCCTCCGTAACACCAAGTGATTAGTCCTTCAATTGTTATTTGAATCGTTCATCAGGCCATTTCTGGGCCAAACAGGTGTGGAGGCAAGAGTTCCTATGAACTCTCCAGAGCTGACCGGTGATACGGTTGTGCCATTGATTTCATCTCATCATTGGAAGGTCTCATGGGTAACATGGCAGCTTGTGCATATGGGAATCGCTCGTAGTAGCGCTCCAGGCGGATGTATTTCACTGTCACTAGGTTACCTGGAAACCAATGGAGATAGATACGTCAGATCATCACGATTAATCACAGAATCACTACCAAATAGATCAAAGGAGTTTGTGTTGTCAGACTGTAAATGATTGGAGAGAAGTCTGGAGGTGTAAAGCAACGATTGACTCCTTGTCCAATCATTCACCACTTATTCCCACCCTCTGTTGACCTTGTCTCACTATCTGGATGATACCTTCCCAACATCCGCCATTACACTAGTTACAGATGTCAAACAGTTAAGACTCACCATCATACCACCAGCCATGTAAGGCTGAATAGACTTTGCCAGCAGCTTCAGGACAGCTACACTTGATGTACACACAACCCTGCAAGGAAAGCACATCTTATTGAATTATCATACACACCAACACTTTCAACAAAGTCTGGTACTGGTCAATGTACACAACACATCAGTCGACCACTAAAGAGAACAAAGTCACTGATTCGGTCCTCAGCTCATCAGCAAGTCTGTAGATAGGCCAGGATGAGGCAGCATGTGACGAGGGAGGAAAAAGATGGTCCAGAGAAAGTAAAAACTCTCATCTTCAGACACAGCACTCTGGAAGACTGGCCATACTTACAATAGGCTAACAAGAAAAGACAGGATTCTGGTAAAAACTCTTTTAGTGCTCTGATAGTAAAATTGTACAATTTAACTTAAGCATACCTCTGTTGAGTTCTTGTCCACGGCAATGTGGTAAATAGCATCGGGACACGTAGCTGCACATTTCTCCAGAATTGCATCCTGAACATGGATGTGCCAGTCGCTACCATATTCACTGGAGAAAAACGCAACAAATGATTCAATGGGCGATATGAATAAAGACTAGCAAATGCTTTTATCTAAGATTCTATGTACATTTACACAAGGCCTTTCTGTAGAAAACTGAAGTAAAAGCATTTGCTAGTCTTTATTCATATCACCCAATGACTGGGTAGTCAATTCCAAGATGATGGGATGGGTCGAATGGATTTAAAGCCGATTATGAATCGAACGTCAACTAACATCTAAGTCTCAAAGACAGCAACTGTTGGTCTTACTCTTCTTACTTTCAATCTACTAGCACATGTGTTATATCTCGGGCACTCCCAAAGGGACTTTGGCAAGCCTTCATAGCGACTGCTCACACCAACTTCCAAATGTTCGACTCAAAGTCCTTCTCCATTGCTGCAGCAGTATCCATCCTACTCTACTTACATGTCAGCATCAAACATGTTCCTGACCTTGAGACAAGGGCTCGGGCTGTATGGCTGTTTCACACCAGGGCTCGTGTGTTCACCAAATGCTAGAAAATAGAACATAACTCATGACTATTCAGAACGATCCTGTCTCTTTGTAATACAGTGGAACCCTGGTCGGCGACCACCCTGTTATGATGACCAAGAATCACCGGTCCCGCATGGTTTTCCCGGTAACACACCACCATATTTTTTAACTTTTATTTTCCTGCTCAAAATGAAGAGATCTACTTACCTTGGCCTTGCCAGACCTTGCTCTTTCCTCCATTTGGTAGGCCCTGAAACAGCAGTAAGGGTGTAAAGTTCAATGGATTTCAAACAACTCTCTTCCTCATTGCATGAGTCACTTCCTTCCTAGGCTTGAATACCATCACAAGCCACATGAAGACGCCCCCAGTTCTCAATCATCACTAGTTCAACTGTCAACACAAACTGATTCGGTCATTCAATACCCATGGCAACCAAAAGTGAAGTGGAAGTTGTCAGCATAGTCAAACGGCTGCAATTGGAGCTCGTTATAACACACTTGCAAACAGATTTCCAAGGATCGAAGTTTTAGTAAAAAGCCTGCGACATACATTTACCTGCAGCCATCTCCACACAATGAACTCTTCACCAGATATGGTCTGCGTTTCCACACGAACACGCGACTCATTGGCTTCAAGGAATCTGACGGCTTCATCCCAGATCGGCTGCTTCTTCTTCCTGTAAAGGGAATGGAACAAGAAAGTTAGACCAGTGACAAATCAGAGAGAAAAGACCAAGTCTGGAAACTCATACTTTCTTTGAACATGAGAGTAAATAACATCCGAGAATTGATGACACATTTGAGAGTTCTGAGTGTTGATAACATATTGGAAACAAAGAATTGCTGATCTTCCAGTTGCTGTATCAACTTGAAATCTACTTGGGTCACAGAGAGGTACTTTCAATGATGCAATGTTAAACTGCAGAATGTCCACTTGGGATTGTGAATCTCCACCAGACATTTGACTCCATGTGATACTGACCTTTCTTTGATGGGAATAAGCATGTCGCGAACATGAAGTATGGCAACGTACGGCTGCAGCTCCTTGTTCTGTTCATGTGCATCATGATGCTGCTTCAGAGTGTCTGAAAACAGAAAACCAACCTGGTTCATCCTGACAGAACAAGCTCAAACGGCTCAACACCTGCATTGCACCACAGGCCGCTGAGATCTCTGAGGACTACTTGATCTCTCTTCCACCATATTAAAATGTTTTCACCCCTCTACTCACCCCCGATTCAGTGGCCTGTGATTACATACACTGTGCCCTGTAACGCTGACTCTATAAGAATAAGTGTTTGTTTGACGTTTCTAGCACTGGCCAACCCAACAAGGATACTTCCTTCAAGCCCAGACTGGTGGAAAGAAACAATGGATCCAGGCCTATTTCAAATCATGGTTGCATTTATTGTACAACTACAAGTCACTCATAAAGGTATCCCCCAAAAAATAATGAAAAGTTTGGTGAACATACCAATAATCTTCTCGACCATAGCGAAAACTTTCTTGTTGGCTTCCTCATGTCTTCGGCGGCGATATTTCAAGATGGAGACGCCAAGGAAGATGACAGCAGCCCCTGCAATCAGCCAACAGTCATTCTTATACAAGGAGGAGGTTAAGAGTTCATCCTTCCACTGCCAATGACCTTCAGAGCGGTACATAATATAACACCCCTACAGCCCCACTGACCCGCAGAGCAGTACACGCCCTGCATCGATACATGTATATATTGAAGTCACAGAGGTACCATCTTCAAACAATCTTTGTAACGTGACAAACCAATGAAGCTAAAATATGACGGGTTTCCTGTATCTTAATGACCAAAATGACTGGTTAGGCCAGGTTAGGGTTAAATATCTACTATGTACTGAAAGGAAGGCTACATCAGTCATGAAAGCTGCACAAGAATGAAAGCAACCCACACAGCACCGTGGATGGTTGGGTGGCTAATGGAGAGCTGGTTACTAAGATCTCTCACCTGCTATGATCATGTACAAGACAAATATGAATCTGTCATAGGCACGCTTCATACGACACATCCACGGCATCTGTACCATCTCAGACTCGAGCCAAGCGACACCTGTCGACTTCCTAGCTCTAGTCAGGTCTTTCTCATACATTCTGAAACCAAGAAAAGAAACATCAGGTACATGCACAGTTTGTAAACAGCCAATAATGACACAATATCATTACATGAAAGGGTTTCTGATAATGGGGAATGTCCAAGTTGAATAAGTAACAAAGGCTTGATTTCACATAGTCTGTTACGTAGAGATGGATCCATCTTAATCTCCACCTTCTCTTATAATCAAAGTGAGTTTGTATTGTAGTCCTGTCACTTACATGATCTTCCAATCAGGATTCTTGAAAACCTCCTCAATGGCAGCATCCCAATGCTTCCCACAATCAACAGCTTTCTTAACATCAGCTACTGCGACCCGTCGTCCGTGCTTTCTCTTCACATAGCCACACTCAACGTCACCCGCTATCCCACTCAGATAATCCCACAGCTTTGAGTTACATTTCTTCAGGTAATCTTTAGGAGGAGGGCAGGCTTCATTTCCTACTTCACCACACACTGAAAGACGGAGACAGAAATTATCAGGAAGAACAGACAAATTACTTGGCAAAATTCAGATAGTGTACAATTAGATGTTTTCCAGTGTGTTCATTACACACTCAGCACAACTCATTGAAGAATGCTGGCTAGAAAATAGTGGCAGAGATTGAAGCATGAGGTTTTATGGCTGGTTTTCATGTGTAATTGGGTATGACCACACTCTTCTTGCCTTTGGCTTACATGAACATGAAGGTTAGCATTGAACACTGACAGCTTGTAAAGTGAAAGCTGTCCATTGTAAAGTCTCACCTTTTGGTTTATCGACTTGTCGAACTTTCAGATACAGTCCTCCAAGCACTATAAAGAATATGAATACAACCAGCACGATTAATACTGAACAGTACTGTGAATACTTGTAAACTTTAGGGTCCTCCTTCACTTTAAATCCATGTTTTATAAACGTTTCCTCTTCTGAAGATTCAGGTGCAGTATCTGTGACAGTGTTTGCTTTTGTTTTTGACTTTGGTGACCGCAAACTTTGACGTCTCAAGTTTTGTGTATTGCTTGATAATCCGTCTTGCTTTTTGTTGGACAGCAGAGAATTTCTATCAGAACGCGGTCGAACAGTTCTTGTTGATCTCCGAGTCAACGCCTGTGGCGTGTTATCATCTGAAAGGATGCTATCACCATGACGATGATGGGTAAAATCAATACCAGATGGCACATCTGGAAGGCTGATATCCAAACTTGGACTTGTGTTCACTGCCATCGAATGGAGTTCTGGTCCCAGAGAGTCTTCTGCGTCCGAATCGGACGAGTCAAAGTCATCAATATTCTGTGAAATATTTAGTGGTGGTTTTGCCCATGAAGACGAATAGCGTGTTATTTTCTGTTGGGCTGGGGTTCTCCGATTTGATGCTGCCAAACTTGGACCAGCCATGTTATCATTTCCATTTGCAACGGACCTTCTTTTTCCTTTGCCGTTGTCAACCATTTTATTGTTCCCCAAATCTTTGGCAGATGCACTCGATCGAATCGGCGGCCTGGCTGTTATGTGGGAAAGAGAAGAGGTTTCTGAATCATCGTCATTGTTAATGTCTTTTTGGCTATTTTTTGCACGAGATCTAGCACCACCCCTTCCGCCACCACCACCACGACCTCGCGGGGCTCGTCCGGATTTCGGAACCGTCTTTTTGGCTTCATCGGGTTCACTTTCATCGGAGCTAAAACCAATCAATTTACGCGAAGGTGCTTGGGTTTTCGATGCTTTCTTTGCATTCGACTTTAGGGTAACAAGTTTCTTTAACCATTGTTTGCGTGTAGTTGCTACAATTGGGCCTGGTTTTTGTCCAAGAGCTAGTAATTGCTCCCGTAATTCGCGGTCGGTTAGTCCATCATCCGCCATATTTCTATATTTATCAAGCTACAGGTTCCCGGATGATGCCTCGTCCTATTAATAGAATGGTAATCTGCAGCCAAATTCTGGGTTTTAAAACTTTCTTTTGTGAAGAAACTAAACAACTTCATTCACTCTTAATACTGTCATTCAAATTTTGTAATTATTTTTGACACGTTGAAAGCAATTATATTGGTTACATCATGCTGAATAAGCTAGAAAAGTGATTTAATTAGTTAACTTGCAATATGGCCTAAATTAAACTATTCATGAGAGAACTGACGTTCTCAGCATGAAGCTGTCGTTTGGCTTGTATTTCCGTGTGTAGGTGACAGCACTAGACGGTCACGAATTGTGTATATATTGTGACAACGCGTCAGAGACGGTGTGACAGCGGATATAGTCCCCCTGGAGTCATAGTCCGGTAGCATAGTATTTGACCAATTAAGCAGCATGATCTATTGTACCGCTAACCCTAACCAAAACATTTAGCAATGCGGGCTACTGTTACACGGACTATCAGCCCTAGGACTACTCCCCGCCACAACGGGACTAGCTTTTCGGTCTACGCAATCTTGCCCCCCCCTTAGTCCAAAATCCATGGTCATCAAGGGATGATACCCGACAGTGACGAAGACTTGTGAAGATGTGACACTAAATGCATAACCATGTTCTTCAGAAATGACTTTTGCCAATGAGACAGTAGACCGGCCTGGCCCTTCCCTCTAATGGATGTTCCTTTTCGCTACTTGGTGCGCCCTGTCCCCAAATGTGTGCCATTGCTCTGATCTGCAGGGTGTGTCAGGTTCTGCATGGTGCCCCATGTCTCTTCTGGATGTGCCCACATATTGTGCCAAAGAAGTTCCTCAATAATTCTGGGACTGGCTGAAACGTTGTCCTCATTCAAATCACTGGCCAGTTGAGAGTATGTCCATTTTGATTTTGTGAAGGAAAGAATTTCGGAATCATGTCTTCAAGCATTGTTTTATTTACAACTTTCCGATATGCAATCCTGCAACTTTGGTAAAAATTAACATCATCAACCAAACGGGGAGGAAGGAGAGGAGCTAATGGCCCGATTGAGGCCTAGAGGCCCGATTGAGGCCCCAGCCCGTACTCTCCAAAGCACATGTTACAGCAGCATCTGTCAAGTGAATGAAAGACCTCACCAGGGAACAAATCAACTCCTCGTCCATGGTCTCTTGACCGTGTCATTTTGGACACAATACAGATGAACGAATCAGAGACCATTATTTACACATATATATGTACAAACAAACAGACAGTATAAGAACAAATCAAAAGTTTCTTGACCAAATGCAGAATGAACCATATTTCCCATCATGTAAGTATGTCCATCTCTTACATGCAGGAGTCGAGTTGCAGCATGAGAGAAATGACTTAGGTGTGTCTCAGGAGACCCAACTGTAAATTGTAATGAAACTATTTTACAGGCAGACGGGTATATCATCAAAAAAAAGTTTTCTTCAATGAAGGTTATGTCCTCTTCATAATCCTTCATCCAGCCAGCTGTAGCTTGAAATACTGATATGATAAGCAGCCTTGATTCAAAGAGTAGAGCCTCACTCCATTCTCAATGTGATACTCTAAATACTGTTGCAGAAGGCAGTGTACTATTCTTTTTGTCACATTATAATATCACATGATAATATCACATGATAATATCACAATGCACCCTCCGTTCCTCTTGCACACACTGTCCATCCTATTTTTTCCACAAACACGAGATCAGGTATTGCTCAGACAAGAGTATATCACATGCGCATGATTCTTTATCTCCTCATTATGAATCTGTGAAAGAACAAACACTTTACTCCGTAGCAATCCATTGTTCAAGCCATAAATGGCAGTAAACATTGTCTCAGGTGACGGCGCCTTATCGTCTGTTGGGAGAGATTTTGATTCAATGTCGTGGAGTCGGGACGTTTTTACGATGTTTTCGAGAAATTTTGTGTAGCGAAGGAGTATTGCCTCGTCGAGGTCATCCGAGAGAAGACTAACTGTGCAAGACGGAGCCTGGAAAAGAGAACAGAAAGAGTCAACATGAGAACTAATCCACTTCATGGGGACCAACAACCACTGTCAGAAATGAACAGGCTTCTTGGTTACAAAGTTCAAACTGAATCGATTCATTGGAAAGTAATACAAATTGATGTAATTAACCAAAGAAGTGTCACCCCTCTCGTGTCAACCTTTGAAACTAACTGTGATGGCTGTGACCTTGCTGCATCCATTACATTCTGAAGGTCAAGTCAAATGCAGGAGGCTCACCTTGGCTGCTAGAAGGTGAGGCACCATCTTTGGATTCGTTGAAAGATTCACCAGGACTTTCAGTGCTTGTATCTTCAGGGTGTCTGATCCAGACTCCAACACTTCATAGAGATTCTGCACGGAGCGTGTATAGTGTCCATGATTGTATGACAGGAGTGAGAGATTTGTCAGGGCTTGTAACGAGGACAGCTTGATTTGATCATCATTGGTTTCAGCAGTTATGTCGAGGAGAGTAGGGATGGTGTCCTGGAAGAAATGAGATCTGTCAAGGTCAACTCAACAAAACAAGCAATCAGATCACTGACAGAACAGGCTATGGTCAGTGAACTCTTATCTCAGACCAACTTTCCACCGATACCAATGGTTCATCAATCGATGAGCATGTTGGTTCTGGTCCAGGTACAAAGGTACAAAGTCTCTCTTATAACTGCTTGGGAAGGAAGTCCAGCAGCAAACTATCTGAGCTTCTCAGCTCTACACTCACCAACCCTTCCCTCTCTTGACTCTCTTGACTCTTGCACACAGCACTTACCTTTAGATGTTTTTGATTCTCTTCATTGACTGACAAGTTTCCAATAGCACCGTTAAGGCCTATAATGACTGGGGCCTGTAACGTATAGCCGGCCTTGGAAGCCATGTTACTCACTCTCAATAACTTAGTCAGCTTTTCAAGACAACCAGCTTCTCGGAGGAGATTCTGCAAAGGGAAATGATAGAACATTCAAACTCTCAATGTCGACTCGAGTCTCTCCTTTAAGACCAGTACAGACCAGCAGGGGAGAGCGGCAGACCAGCAGGGGAGAGCGGCAGACCAGCAGGGGAGAGCGACAGACCAGCAGGGGAGAGCGACAGACCAGCAGGGGAGAGCGGCAGACAACCAGCAGGGGAGAGCGGCAGACCAGCAGGGGAGAGCGGCAGACCAGCAGGGGAGAGCGACAGACCAGCAGGGGAGAGCGGCAGACCAGCAGGGGAGAGCGGCAGACCAGCAGGGGAGAGCGACAGACCAGCAGGGGAGAGCGGCAGACCAGCAGGGGAGAGCGACAGACCAGCAGGGGAGAGCGGCAGACCAGCAGGGGAGAGCGGCAGACCAGCAGGGGACAGCGGCAGACCAGCAGGGGAGAGCGACAGACCAGCAGGGGAGAGCGGCAGACCAGCAGGGGAGAGCGGCAGACCAGCAGGGGACAGCGGCAGACCAGCAGGGGACAGCGCCAGACCAGCAGGGGAGAGCGGCAGACCAGCAGGGGAGAGCGGCAGACCAGCAGGGGAGAGCGGCAGACCAGCAGGGGAGAGCGGCAGACCAGCAGGGGAGAGCGACAGACCAGCAGGGGAGAGCGGCAGACCAGTAGGGGAGAGCGACAGACCAGCAGGGGAGAGCGGCACACCTGTCCAGACCCAACATCAATCTTGATAAAACCAGAATTCATTTTATTTGTGAAAAATAAAAATTGCATAGAAAATGACAACCATCTGTCAGACTCAGGTATTGATCAGTCTGTGTATTGATTTGTTCCGACACGGGCAAGTCCACTTCAGAAAGAGTTTGCTTAGATTAAAACACAATATGAAGTATAAAGTCGACTTCAACTGGAACCAAGCCCACTTGTGCGCTGGAGATCAATAGATAGCACCTGCATTGTCAGTAGACCTTTCAGGTGCATGCGAAATTCAACAAGACATGCCCCATTTGCCCCACTCTCCTATTTCTAAAAATAGAAACGGTGATTAATACATGTATGTACATGTACACATCAACCACACCCTCAATTGGCTTACACCTCAATAAGTAAAAACATTGCTTTGCAACAGACTCAAGTATGGGAGAAAACATAGTCTCCTTTCAAAAGAAGCTATTGAATTTCTTATGTGACTTATATAACTGATTGTGAGTATTACAACCCCAAAGCTGAACTATGGTAACCTTATAGACCATGCTGAAGCTATATCTGTGCACTGCAACAATAAACAATGGTGCTGATCACTAAAGTATTGACCAAGGAATAAACCTATTTCATTTCAAATGTCTTGAACACGCACTGCATCCATACACTTACCAAAGGTTTTCAAACACCACAATCTTCAATCACAACAATCACTATTAAACAGACAGTGTAGAGGGTAATACTCCATAACATCTATGGTACACAAATCATCATATTCCAAAATCACAGACACCTCTCCCAATATTCACGGCACACCTGATCTGTTGGTTCCACTGACTGTGTATGCTATAGATCCTGCCACTCGACAACCACTACCCAGAGCAGCTGGCTTTCACTCTTATTTAAAAACCTTCAGTCAATACTTGCGACTCTGACTATACCAACACAGTGGACAGGTGTCTCGACAAACAGTCGGTTTTGAACAAAACATATCACTGATTGGTATGATTGGCTCATTTGTCAATGTTCATATTTCAAATCTAATTTTCTGACAACAAGAGAAATCCATATAGTGTGCATTAGTTGTTGGGATATCCAGTAGATACTTTATCAGCGTACCTTACAGTAGTGTATTAAACTGTGAGCAGGCAAATGTTCTGAAATAATGTGAGATCTAAATCACCTGTCATGTCAGTCATTATAATGAGAAATTTGACCTGTATCTTTGGGGCTGAATCTGACAGAGCATTAACTGGTATTTTTTCTAAAACCTCTTTCATTAGATCATGTGAGAAATGAAACCCACCTGACTTGTGGTAAAGGCAGCACAGTTGCCGATGGTCTTCAATACTTCAGTAAGGACAGTATTCGATGTATCATGCTTTAGCAGCATCACCAGTATTTCTGCATCTCTCAGCAAGAGGGCGCCACCTCCTTTATCTGTGATTCTGGAAAACGTTTCTGTGACTTCCTCTTGGGAGGGCAATGTTGCTCTTCGGATAGCGGCACCATCTTGTTGATTCTGCAGCTCAGCGTCATTGTCATGTTTGTATTGATTGTTGTCGGTGGGTGCACCTGGGATTCTTATTGGTTGTGTGGTGACATTTCTGTCTGGCCTGGTCTCCTGCTCGGAGTGATTGAATCTGCAATGCTGAAGACAGAAAATTAACAAAATAACCTTTCTGAAAACTTGACCTTACTTGACAATACGAAACATGCACTTAAATCTTTATTCTGTTAGTGATTAAACTAAAACCAGAGCAAACTGGCAGTCTGCTGAAGAACGAAGGACAGTTAAAATGAGAAAATCCGATGTGGAGTTAAAGTTTGGTTCAAAATGTTGAGAAATCTTGAAAATGACTCTCATTTTCACAATTCCTCTTGGATTTTCATCAAACCTACCTCTGATTGATCATTGTCCCTGCGTTTTAATTCATTCAAAAGTTCATTCCGACCACAACCGCTCCAGAAAAAGGCCCGATGTTCCAGCATAGGAAATTTTAATACACACAATTTTGCGCCATTGAAGAAATGTCATGAAAACTGACGTTGGACAAGCTCCAGACGCTCTGTTGCAAGTAGCGTCATGATGACCCGCCATGTTTGACACATGCATTAAGCATTGGGGCTCATATGCAGCACAAAATCATCATTTTCTGGAGCAGTTGTGGTCAGATTTCAGATTTCGGAACATCTTGAACCAAACTATAGTGCATCTTGGTGGGTTAATAGAACATGAGTAACATAACAATGGTGATATTATGGAATCAAACACCATAAAAACTGTGACTGAATGTCATTTTGGGAAATGGTCTCCTCCCTTAAAATTTGATCTAAGCACAGATTTATAGAAAAATAGCTTTCTCGAAATAATGAAAATATAATGGGACAAAAGGTAATGTTAGCGCAATAAAAACAGGTTTGGTTAAAATGTCATTCCAAAACCAAACTCATGCTCTCATACCTCCAAAGGATCAATGGTACTGTCATCTAAAAGAGGGCTTAGTCAATCTCGGGGTTGAACCATTTCTGGGCCAGGGGCTTTAGCTTGGATGAGACCAGTTAGTTCTTGGAGCGGTCCAGAGGAACTTCCTTCAGCCTCTCCCTCCTCACCAATGGTCATTGTGTCCAATTCGGTGGGTGTTACGAAAGAATTTTCAGATTCAGTGAAAGTAGGTTGCTTCATCTGGACACTAATGAAATCAGCAACTTGTGGATTCAATTCAGAAACTTTGGGTTGTTCGTGGATTGCTTTGACCTCCGGGACACTGAGCGATAGTGGCGAGATCATTTGTTCAACCAGTGGGCCTGCTTGGACAACTAGAACCTCTTGCTTGGCGACACTGGCCTCAACCAGTGGGCCTGCTTGGACAACTTGAACCTCTTGTTTGGTTGCTCTGGTCTCTGCTGGTGGGCCTGCTTGGACAACTGGAACCTCTTGCTTGGTGACACTGGCCTCAACCAGTGGGCCTGCTTGGACAACTGGAACCTCTTGCTTGGTGACACTGGCCTCAACCAGTGGGCCTGCTTGGACAACTGGAACCTCTTTTTTGGTTGCTCTGGTCTCTGCTGGTGGGCCTGCTTGGACAACTGGAACCTCTGGCTTAGCTACGCTGGCCTCAACCGGTGGGCCTGCTTGGATAACTGGAACCTCTGGCTTAGCTACGCTGGCCTCAAACGGTGGGCCTGCTTGGATAACTGGAACCTCTTGCTTGGCTGCTCTGGCCTCAACCGGTGGGCCTGCTTGGATAACTGGAACATCTTGCTTGGCTGTGCTGGCCTCAGGCTGTTCCGCAGTCGGGAGATGGGAGATAGTGACTCCCGTGGTTGATGCCTGGAGAAGTCCAGATGCCACATCACCTGGTTCTTCTTGATCCTCGGACATAGTTCGCCCGCTTGCTACATCATCAGTCACTTGTTCTAGTGCTTGAGATGATGTCGGTTTAACACCCGGTGGGTTGCTCTTCTCCTGTTTCATATCATCGGAGACAGTTGGATATGGGACGGCGGTTGAAATGGTTGTCGCCCGCATCAACTCAGCAATGATGCTTTTATCCCCA
The DNA here is from genome assembly GCF_910592395.1 of Lineus longissimus. Classification (NCBI taxonomy): domain Eukaryota; kingdom Metazoa; phylum Nemertea; class Pilidiophora; order Heteronemertea; family Lineidae; genus Lineus; species Lineus longissimus. The sequence continues at coordinate 159,027 of NC_088314.1, forward strand.
CTGTTTTCTGATGAACTATAACTGGCTGACGGGTCAACACCAACAGGAGCCTTGGATCCTGGTAAAGCCTCCTCACAATCCAGCATGCTGCTAAAACTGTCCATTAGTGGCTCAGGCTTGCTGACTGACTCCTGTCTTCCTACTTCACCTGAAGGTGGCATCGCTGTCCTGAAACTGACATCTTGTTTGTTAGAATCATTCAAAGATTCCCCGGACCCGACATCAAGTTTCTCACTCACCCCTGATTGGTTCTTTTCATCTTCATCTTCGTTCGTGGCATCACCTGCTCCAGAAGCAGAGCATATGCGACCTGAAAGACAATAGACAAGTTTTATTTCAATCATGTTTAGCCTACAAAATATGATTACAGTAACACCTTAGACCACGTCAGGACTTTTCAGTTTCTATGCCTCCACTGCACCAACATGTGGAGTATCAAGCTAAACAATTAATGAGTTCACCAGAGACGGTGTATTGACTAGTCATTTGAGGTAGGTTCAATGAAAATCCACAACGGCACAAGAAATTGGGAACACGAAAGCGGGAATGCAACATTTCCAAAACACTTTAAAGAGTATAGACCACACGCCCATGAAATCCTTGGTAAAAATGACCAATGTCAGAAGTAAATCTGTCGTTCACAGAAACCATAGGGGAAAACAGGAGCATAAGACAAACATGCCTTGCTCTTCACGTTCTTTGCATTGCCGCTGAAGTATGTATTGAGTAATCAAGCCACCAGCTACGACAAAACCTGCTAAAATAGCCAGGGTTGCGAAAATTTGTCCCCTGGTCGCAGCCATTTTGGAAATCTCTGCCTGCGGCAATTTGGTCAATGTTATTTTCAATCCACGATTGTGGAATATGCATCAAACTCGCACAGTGCCGAAATTAAAACATTGTAAGGAACGATATCAAAAATTGTGAGCAAAAGTGATAATGTGAATAAAGATTTATCTCGTATCAATGTACATACATTTAAAATTTAATTTTTGTGATGATTGACAACAGTGTTTTAAAAAATTGTGTATTTGAGCAAGATATTTAAGAACTACTTATCTATCGACGAAATAATGGCAGTGAACAGTCAGCAATATTCATACGCACAGTATCTACTTTCTGCAGAGTTGAAGGAGACTCTAACCAGCAAAAGGGTTGGAGAGCATTTTAGAAAACTTTTGGGGACAAAATGCCGTTCAAGAAAGGTGGAGAAGCGGCTATTAGAAGGTCTTTAAAATATCTTGAGAAAGGCGAGATTGTACTGAAAGATAGAGTGAAGGTTGTCACCATCAACTATTCCAGTATGACTGGGAAAAAGTTGCCGAATCACGAAGGAGCAAGGTTGGTGTTGTGTACATTCGATATCCGGATGAGTGATATCTCATCTGTCCGATTAGAGATCAATGCCCGACAATGGGATCATCGCAGGCATGTTATGCAGGCGAGCGCGAGGCGTATCTGACAAAGGATATTTAGTGAAATTAACAGTGCCGACAAGAATGTGGCTGCGACTGAGTAGTAGTAGTAGTCACACTTTAAGTTTAACACATTTGACTGAGTGAGTGGTGAGTGGTAGTCCAGCCACTGCCTGTGCTGTGTAAGTGTGTTGTGCACGCTAGACAAACAAATCTCGAAGTGAGGTGTACTGCGTATGGACGAGAAATAAACCTTATACGATAGGCAGCCGGTGAAGTGGTTAATATCTAGGCTCAAGATGTGTCTGGCCTGTGTACATTGGCATGATTTATACGACACTGTTTTTTAAGAAGTGGCCCCGGAAGTGGCGACAGTACGGTTTAGACAATGGGAGACGGCTAAAATGTGGAATCTGCCAACTGGCAAAGCGAGGATGCAATCAATCCTGATTCGTAGTGTCGTATGGATAAAATGCAAGTGCAATATTATGGATGAAGCGGACAAAAAAACTAAAACGCGAGCAAAATATTTCCAGGTTATAGTATCGCATTTCTCTTTTGCAGGAAATTTGTGTTTTGGCATCTTTCACAGCTTCAGTATAAGAATCCAGATGTCCAAGTTCTTTCATTGAGAAATCTCACTCCTGCACCTTACATAATATGTTATTTAGGTGAGGCATTTTATGAGCTGCTGTAGCACTTGTGTTGTGACAGTGCCAGGTGAAATTCTAGTAAACTTTCAGTAGATACATGTAGTTATCAGTTTTCTAAACATTGAGCCAAAGGCTATCTTCATCTTCATACAAGTGAGATCATGATATAACAACATGATTGTCTGGTCAGCTGATTGTGACATTAGTATATCCTCCTTTGGATCAGTATTGAAAGAGTTCTTTCGTCATCTGAAAGCGCTCGAGCTTTAGAAGTACAATGTTTGAATAACCAATAGGCCGTACAATCAGATGCCATTCATTCAATGTGCTTTTACTGCTCCATTTTACAGACACTGGTGAAAAAGTTGTGATAGAATGTGACGGAAGATCTAAAGATGAAATCCATGACCATTTTAAACTGGTGATGGGAAAATCAGAGTAAGTACTCCACAAAAGCAAGATGAGTCCGCAGAATCCGCTAGGGTTGAGAAGGCTGACGTCTGGAGTTTGACCAGCGAACACGAAGGCTTTCAGAAATCCTGCAAACACAGCTTGAGTGGCATGGCTAACTTCCTCACGTTGATGATGATGACACATATTTCTGTCACTTTCCATGATAAGTGTTCTATTCACATTTATGCCTTCAAACCTATTCCCTTTAAATTTCAGGGAAACACTGAAGGCAGAGACCCGTGCGCGTGAAAAAAAATCCAACCCTGCCAACTTTGGGTATCACTTCAACCGATGGTGTATATGTGAAGTGCCTGGTCAGATGCCTTGTCCGAGTTGGCAACCACTACCAGAGGAAATCAAAGGACAATATAAACTCAAACGATATCAGGATTTAAAGGATTTAGAAAAGGAGTTTGAGGAAGTGAATTCAGCTGAAAAATCATGAACTCAGTGGATAATAAAGTTATGTTCAGGTGATGTGGGCCTTGCTCATTGCAGATATTGAGTATGCTCAGCTGTGTGGCACATGTGGTGGCCTTGAAGATCAGGTGATGGTGAAAGTGTTATTTCATTGTTTACGTACAAATTGAATGTTGATACGAATACAATCTTACAATATGGACCAGGACCTGTCTTACCTGAACAAAACTTTATGGACCGATTTCCTGTTGAATGACAGTTCACCAATGCAAACTGCTGCCTCATTGCTAGGAAATTCATGTCTGGTTTTCTACTAAAGGTTTCGAGGCCTAGTTGTAGTGTTGATGTTTGTCCTACTCGATGATCCAAGAGGAAGTTGGGTAGGCCACTGGAATATCTGCTGAAATGTTATGCTCTTTCTGCTGATAAAGTTCAGCAGAGTGTGAGTGACTATTTGATGACATAAGGATGCTAAGGATGTCTTCATGAACATGGTTAGTGTGGTACTTGTTGGTTTTGTTGGGGACAGAATAGTGTAATCATGTGAATTGATGGAATGTGACAAGAGCTCATATGTTTGTTCAGTAGAATGTGCGTGTAGTGCGTCCTCAAGGTTTTAAACTGAAAAAAAATGAATGAAATATACACAGTCTTACTTCTAATTTATTTGGAATAATCATTCAGCAGGCAGTTTGTGTTTAACAGAATTCCAAGCACAAACTCTTCAGGAGAGGCCTGTACGACTCTAGGGATATCTGTCCCTCTGAAAGTCTCCAGAGGACTAGGGTGTTGGCTCTGAACACTGACTTTCAAAACCTTATCTGCAATCTCATCAGGTCTGGTTGTGCCAGCATTTCCTCTATCAGGTCTGGTTGTGACAGCATTTCCTGTCTATCAGGTCTGGTTGTGACAGCATTTCCTGTCTATCAGGTCTGGTTGTGACAGCATTTCCTGTCTATCAGGTCTGGTTGTGCCAGCATTTCCTCTCTATCAGGTCTAGTTGTGACAGCATATGCTGTATTATCAGGTCTGGTTGTGGTAGCATGTTGGTTTGGTTGTTGCAGTATCTGCTGTCTCTTCAGGTCTGGTGTTCTGACTTCATGCTATCCCTTTATGAAAATGATCAGGTATTCACCATGTGAAAATGAGACACATTTTTCCTAAGGGTGGAGACAAGGTCCACCTGTAGAAACATGGTGCACCTCGTTGGGAGAGGACACATCTAGATCAAACAGGGTGCGCATAGTGAAGGGGCATGGCACATCCAGCAAAGGCTTGGTACACTCTCTTGCAACATGGCGAGCTATGAAGGAGGGCACATCCAGAAGAAATATGGTGAATTACTGTCTCATTGGCCGAAATTCATTTCTCGAGGTAACAGTATAGAGCGACGGTAAAATAAACAGGCCCGTTGGGGTGGAAACAGATATGTCCTCGTATTCACTTTCGCTCTGATGTCTTGTCTAGCTGGCAGGTGCTGCCATCTGAGCTAAGAGATAGAACTACGCGATGGTACTACTGACGATCGTTGCCGGTCAGCGGGCACTATAGTGAACATTCATGTGGGATTGGCTTTGTCATACATACTTGTACATGTACATATGCTGAGCTGTGGAAGTGCATTAGGCAGGTTCCGTAAGCCAAAAGACGATGTAAATGCATTTTATCGACGATCTAAAAAAAAAATCATTTCCCCAATTCCTTCTACAACCAAGTCTAAAATATGGTTCAGTGTCGTGTAAATCAATTAGCAGATAGAGGACTTGATGACTCGACAGACATTCGTACTTTGTAGTTCGTCGTTCGTAGGGCGCTCAGTTTCGAAACCTGCAATCATTCGAAACAAAATACAATTGCCAACTTTGATGGCATGATATCAAACTTGATTCGGTCGGGTCACTTAATGGGTTGTCCATTAAACACTCCTGTCTCATGGTTAAGACCTTGGAGAATAATTCCTCCAAGGTAAGACGATCCAATATTGCCAGGCTTATTATAAAAGCTTCAGCCGTCATTGGGTTGCCCCACCTGGAAAAAATTGGCACGTGGGTATGTGGTATTTGGTATGGGGTTTTAGATATTGCCTTAACCAGCAACAGGTTGTGAGAGACAGGGGCCGACGCCATGAAAGACATGGGCCCAAGTCATACAACTTACAAGACGGAAAACTGTTTCGCCCCTCACACCCATTCTAAACCATCAGAGTTAATCGGTCCGTTGGTGTAACGGAGTCCGGGTCGGCGGAGTGGCTCCAAGGCTTGAGGGTCAAGATGCTCACACCAGCCACCGGCTGTGAAAGACCGGAGACTTCTCGTTTACCACAGCCAACAAGTTCTGTAAGTGTCAAAGTTTTCAAAAGCACAGGAGTACAGTGGTCAAGTATCGATTAGGCAGTGAGTCTTTTCTGTTAAACTCACCATAAGTATGGTGCAGGTGTAAGCAACGCGGATACCTGCTGCTGACAGAGGGAGTGAATTAAAGCGCGCCAGTATCAGTGCGAGAGGAACTGTTCGAGTTAGTGGGCGCGGATGATTCATCTTGCTCGTGCGCTAACTGATGCTACTCTGTCTATACTGCCTCACTCGCGTGCTAGCCACCATCCCGATCACACAGTATCAACAAAGTTTGAAAGTTTGCGCGCTGAGGGGACGCAAATTCTATCTTAAGTTCGTTTTTCTAATACCTTACTTATAGAGGATTGCATATATTTTCAGTGAAGACAATAAGCCGATGTTCATCTGTTTGCATTTGTTTGTGTTTCAAGTCTTTCTCTCATCAATATGTTGGTGACTTTCAACTAATTAACAACCTTCTGGAATTCTACATCAAACCAGGAAATTCATTCGATAACAGAACAGTGAGGCTTGTTGGTAGATTTCGATCTTTTTTTCGGAATATGACATGACTGTTTGTTTTTCACTTGAGAACTGAAGATTCACTAACGGAATTCCTAATAAAATGGAATAAATTGAATAAAACAATATTTTCACCGAAATAGAGACGCACTATAAGAAGGAGTTCGATCCTTTTCCCAGGGTTATTATGTGCTGTACGGATCATCATAAAAGAGTTATTGATCTGCGCGTTCCTCTGATGTCGGGTGGTTTGTATATTAGTTAATATATTGCAGCAACAGGAGACGCAGCGTTCATGACAATCGGAGATGCTGCCGATTGCGTTGAGCATTTCAAACTGTCCAAGAGAAGGGTTTATGTTTGCAATTCTTTAACCGCTTTTTGGATGACTGTCCGGCGATATTGATAAAAAGGACTCATTGCTGTTGCATTTAAGTTCCATCAAGGACTTCGAGTTTCGTGGGGGATATCTTTAGTCATAAACTGTGAATATAAACTCTGGTGCTGATCTTGAAAACTCTGTTCACTATGTAATAGGCTACGGTAAGTACATACTTGTATTTTTATAAAGCGTTAACTTCTAGATCATACAGACACATTCTTATACGTGGCCCGCCGAAAAGGGTCCTGAATTCGTTTATTTCCTTGTGCTGTGAGGAGAGGTCGGGGTGGCCTGACGCAGTCCCATCCCGAGTTGCCCTGTCCTCCTTTCTCTGGGAATGAATCATCGTCTCCAAGAGGTGCTCAAATAGCCATTAAAAATACATGATATACATTCTGCTGCAACGACGACCAGCACACTTCATCAATGGTGATATCCCGGTTTATTAGCATAGGACACTTGTAAAGTGAAACGCACGTGCATCATCAGTTCAAGTCATTCCGGACGCAGACAGTGGATTCAGCCTCCTCCATCCTGATGACAAAATCGGGCTGTGACAGCCTCTCGAGGGGTGGGTCATCAGTGACTCTGACCACGAGACATGGGGCGGGTATATTGTATACGAATTGGGCTGGCATGTTGAAGCAATCCACCTGACTCTTAGAATGAGTCCATGGTGATGTTTGATAGATAATGTGTCCAAGGAAGTCTACCAAAAAAAGGCAGTGGCTGAACAACCACAGGTTTATCAGACAATAATTAAGACTTGTTAGTAATACATAGGTCTTGTTCTTTCACCTTCACAGCATTCATAGTCGCCCAACCCTTCCCGGAACACCCTACATCGACCACTAGCATGATGCCCATGGTGTCACCTAACGTGGAGCGCTACCTCTCCACGTTAGAGTCCGACAGCGGGGTCAGTTCTGCTGCCTCACCCATGTCACCAAGGCCGGTAAGTAGAAGCACATTGAGCGTTATCTTTTTAGTTTAATCTACGCTGTCCATTTGGAACAACGGTCTTGGCCTTCGGAAGCTCGTGCGGGCACCTGCTGTGACGTCATAAAATTAAGGCAATTCCATTGACAAATCTTATTAGGGGGGGGATTATTATTCCCGTTACACCGGTTGGTGTAACTTCCCATTCTATAACTTGCTATAAGGCCATGGGAATGATTAATCCGGTTTACCGTCCACTTCCCGCATGCGTTCAGAGCGTACGGAGCGGAGAATTCTATTGTGTGTCCATTGTGTGAGGGAAAATAATTCTGGGCCACCCTGTAGTACATGAACGTGTCACCCTGTTCAAAGACATCGGAGCAGAAGTGAAAAACAAGGACATTTCTGTTTTCCACCCCAAAGGGCCTGTGTATTTTACCGTCGCTCTATATTGTTACCTCGAGAAACGAATTTCGGCCAATGAGACAGTCGTGCACCATATCTCTTCTGGATGTGCCCTCCCTTCATAGCTCCCCATGTTACCAGAGAGTGTACCAAGTCTTTGCTGGATGTGCCATGCCCCTTCACTAGGTGCACTCTGTCTGATCTAGATGTGTATATGACAATGTGGTTGTGACGATATCCAAGGTATGTTTGAGTGTTTGTGAACGGAAATGTTCAGTGAAACGCCAGAACAAACGATCCTCACAAAAGTTACAATAGGGTGTTGAGAAAACATCAGTGGTGTCAGCGTCGAATGAAACTCTCCTCAATAAACTCACTACAACGAGTACAAAATGTGTGAAGAAGCACCCTGTTTGATCTAGATGTGTCCTCTCCCAACGAGGTGCACCATGTTTCTACAGGTGGACCTTGTCTCCACCCTTAGAAAAAATGTGTCTCATTTTCACATGGTGAATACCTGATCATTTACATAAAGGGATTGCATGAAGTCAGAACACCAGACCTGAAGAGACAGCAGATACTGCAACAACCATACCATAACATGCTGCCACAACCAGACCTGATAATACAGCATATGCTGTCACAACCAGACCCGGATAGACAGGAAATGCTGGCACAACCAGACCTGGCGAGATAACAAATTGTGCCAGCTTATACAGGTTCGGGTTGAACTTGTCCATGTAGTTTTAATTTGTACATGATGTATAAAAAGCCTCATTATATGATATATAACATACTGTATAACATTGTAATAATAGGCCTACTTTGTGATTTTTGCTAGTGAATAAAAGTTTCATTTTCAGTATTGTCCGCAAAATATGAGCATTTTTGTCTTTGTTTCTGTTTGTTTGCCATGGTTGTGCCTTTGTCCTGATCTGGTGTGAACAAGTCCTTCAGTTATCCACCCAAATCCATGTCAATCAACCCTAACCCTAACCCCCTTGGTTCTCATTCAGCCACTATTTTGATCACAACCACCGATTCGATACTGGACTACGGCCAGCTCTGTATATCAAACCAACATGGATTCTATTGTGTAGGAAGTACAGGGGAAGTGCACATTTATGATCGTTATAAACGTTGATGTAAACATTCCATCCCCGTATTTAGTCGGATTACATGTCTATCTATTATGGCTGTCGTCCATCCAATAAGCGATGGTTTAAGAGTGAGTTTCACTGCTTTTTGATCGACTTTTTGAACAGCCTAGCCACTCTGCATGTTCAGTTTTTCATCATGGTCAGATTTTGTCAACCAATACCAAGCAGTTTCTTGACCAGAAGACAGAAACCAGATGCTTCAGGCTTCATTGTCTCCATGTTATTTGTGCCGCTGTCTACTGCTAGCAAGCCAAGTTGTGATTTTTGGCTCCTGTCCACTCCTAGTCCTCATACATGTCATGGTCCCAACCTATACAGTACAGACCTAGTCCTAGCACATGAGCATTGCTATGCTAGCAAGTTTGTTGGCGCTGACCAGTCGAATGCGCTTCACCTTGAATAAAAGATCGTTGCGTCTTGAGGCATTGTCCGAATTTAGCTAAGGCCTTCTGACGTGTTCCGAGTGTGCGCATTTGATTTGTTTTGGCGCTGATTCGTCTTCTTCGAAAAGGCCTACAGAAGACGTGGCGGGGCGGACCCTTAAATCACCCTTGGGCCCTTGTAATATGATTTTCTTCCCTTTCCCTTTCAGTCACCATTTTCCCTTGGTCACGAGGCAGACAAGGGGAAGCCATGTCTCAAGTGTGGAAGTCAGTGTCCAGGATTCTCACTTCATTACTGGAGGTAGGTTGGATTTGGAGTTCATGCAGTTTTTCAGTGAGGAGTATCTTTGCATTTTCCCGGAAGCAATACAATTTTGACGACAATGAGAAAGAAATCTATAGATCATTGCACTAAATTACAGTAATACCCACAAAACAGGTTAAAATCCTATTCTTATATTGATCGAGTCAATTACTTTGAACCACTTTGGACCCTAATATTACAGGATCAGTGTGCACTCATTCACCTTCTTTTGTGTCGGCCATTGGTCAGTTGCTCAGCACAGGGAATTGAATTTGATCCTTTGCTTATCCGTGAAGCTACTTATGTTACATGTAGCTTCATGGCTGGGCTAATATTAGCTGGCTTGTTACCAAAGTACAACACGACTTCTCCTTACGCATGTTTCCAATCCAAGGGAGTCTGTATGTATTGAGTGAAATGGCCTGATATTGACAGGATGGTGTCCTGGTTGCTGTGCCAGTGATACACAGTAGCTATGGAAATGGCCTAAAATGGTATCTCTGTTCTTGCTATTCTCTCTCCGTCACATCACACACACCTCCTGGTAAACGTTCAAATCAAATTCTTCCGTCTCACTGAACATATTCTTATAGATTAATTATGGATTCCTCATATCAATGGCTGATCCTGCCTGCTGATGTAGCCAGTGGCCATTTCATGTTTTCTTTGTGCTAACCAGTCTTAAAGTGGCCATGCTGTGTAGTCTAGTCTTTAGAAAATGAAGTAATTTGGCAGCATGCATGGTGCCCATAAACAAGCTGAACATTGCTCCATTAGCATAAGTTTACTCCAAGTGAAAAGTTTGACAAATTGCTTCCAAGTTTCCACCACCAAATCCATAAAACAGTTCTCTCTCATTGAGTGGCTACAATGTCTGATGAATTATTCTAAATTTTATATCATGTTTTATTGTGTAAGGAACATGTGCATTTAAAAAACGTTGCCTCAAAGCATGATAGTATAACTCATATATCCTTTGATCTATTGCAAGCCTAAAGTATTCCCAGTCGTGAAATATCGGGGAGTTTACGATGCCGTTGGGAGACAGTTCAACGTTCAGTTCAATAGTTCTGGGGTGGAAGAGATGAGCTTGTTGCTCTAGCATGTCAGGCTATCACTTATCATGGTTCTACAGGGCAATCTGAAAGTATTCAAATCCTTAAGCAGTTTCAGAAGTAGTTCCTGCATGTATGTTGGATGTCACTGGATACCATTCATGTCGAAATCACCAGCTCTGGTTTGGGTGTCTTCAACTATAAGCTGTCTGGGGCCTATCTTGGTGTCCAGTCTTTCTTTGACCATGGTCTGGACAGTCAGAAACCCCTCAGATAGAAAGGGGGGGGCCACAAGTTCAGCACAGAAATTGGGTTCAGAAAACGGTGAAAATCCCCCGAGTTGCACACAGATTTTAAGAATCTGACAAGAGCAACCTGTTGGTGTTTTGTAGCCAGAACTTTCGAGTGATTTCTTTCTTAAAAGTTTATAGTTCAACATGTTGAAGCATAAAATTCCATCACCATTTTCACAGCGAATAAGGATTTCATTAGATTTAAGTTGGAATTTAAATGCAAGAAAAAGTTGTATTTTGATGTCAATCAGCGATTGATGTGAGTTTGATTGAGGCTTACTCTGTCAAGGCATGTAATTGTAACAGAGTTCAACTATCTGTCTGTTGATATAAAGTGGACATGCTCCAATTGGAATTTCTCATATTTTTAGGGATTTTGTGGGATTAAAATCTAAAATGGATTTAGGGTGAAAGTGTTGATTGGCAGGTTCTTGTCACTCAATATCAGATCAACGTTTGATGAGGCTCACATGGGGTGCTGAGTTTTTGTTTTGACTTTCATGTGGAGAAGTCTGAGAAGCTTCTGTCTTTTACGTGGTCATGTTCAAAAGTGTAGAAAGAATGATTGGAACAAATTGCTGGGAGGTAAATGGAATCTTTGTTTCTGTACTATTTCATATTTGAATTTCTTTGACAGTTAAATCCAGGATATCTTGTTTGGAAAACAACCTGCTCGAAGTCAGCATGTTTCGCTGGCAACCTGCATCCATCTGTAATGCCTTTTGTGTTCTGAGAAATCAGATAAAAGAGTAATAAAATCAATTTGGTTGAGTGTGTTTGGTGGCAAAACAGTAATCCAGAGGTGCAACTTGATTACCGAAATTGCCAAGTCTGGATCGAATTGAGAATGGGAGGTGAACAAAACCAGCATGGCAGTGGAACCTGAAGGCTAATTTGGCACTTTTTAACAAACTTCCCGAGTTCTTTCAGCAGGTTGAAGTATTTAAAAAAGTGTTGTTTTGATAGGTTAAATATGAACCGTTTAGTTTTAATCGTGAGGCGTTTGGTGCCCGGGGAGTGACTGACGGAACAAGCCGGTGGTTATCTCTCGTGAAGAAAGCTTCCTGAACTGGAAGTTTGAACTAATGACTGTAAAAAATGTAGATGCTTCAGGTAATGAAGCAATGTGCAGATAGGAACCTGTTTGATTCATTTCAAACATTTACATTCTGTTGGGCTATTTCAGCACCCATACTCCTTGGTAGGGTGAAGTAGTGTCAGAGGTTTTGCTCTCAAGATTGGGCACGACACAGCAGTGATCTCTCCAAGAGTTGAACCCACTGCCCCCTGACTATGAGCCAACATGCAACCAATGCCTCTTGTCTAGTCTCTGTTGTTTTATATTGGTGGCTTATTTTGGATTTTCAGTGTTTGGATTGCCTTCTTTAGTTTGTTGTCAAGTGAATGACCAAGCTTGCCCCACACTCAACATGTTCAAAGCACGAGCAATCAACATACACAGCCAATGGTCACAAAAGGTCTTCTGAAATGTGACTAATCCTATGAGAGAATGTTGATTTCGTCCAAGGAGATTATAACCATGCAGAAGGGATCAAGAGGCTTTGTCTCTGTTCATGGTTGGTTTGACCAGTCTGTCTTGATTGGTGTTTTAAGTTATAGGTGTCAAGTGTTCTATTGTCTATTGCTGTGACAGACTTGAAATGAGTAAAATCATGTTCATTTTAGAATAGTGCTTCTCTCTATGACTAAGTTCCTTGACAGAGTCACTCTGAAAATGTACCAAGGGAATTCACACCCAACTCTCCTCTCAAGTCCTTCAAAATGTCTTCAAGTGGTAACATTTCCATAAAATATGAATGCGAAATTATCAAGTGGCATTTTCGACAATGATTTCAAGAGCACTTCACGTCCACGCCAGTGAAATACAGCACAGCTTTCTTACTCTTGGTGACTTGTGCTGTGGTTGGAAATACTCGCACCTGGCTTCTTCTCATGTGACATATCATCATTATGGCATTGAGAAGGTTCATATTACATGGCTTCATAAAAAATGATGAAGCTGACTCTGTTAATTAGTTGTGTAATCTGATACTGAATAATGACTTTGACAAAGAGTTATTGCCAATGGCCAACAGCTTACTAAACCAGCATGTTAGCTAGGAATAGATGAGAGCTGACATCTCAAACAGATTGCTTCTTTGCCAAAAGGTGGTCATGTTGAGGTGTGACTTGACTTTTGAAATCTCATGAAAACAGCTTCTCTAGTCTACTGTTCTGAACTGAACTGTGAGACAATCCTTCCAAGAATTTGCTCATACCTCTGCTGGTTTCTTACGGATGTGGTGATCTATTGCAGAACGACTCCACATGATCACTAGTTGGGTTTTGGCTTTACTTAGCTAGTTCCCGGAGATAACCGTCCGCATTGACATTTGCCCTTCAACTGATTCCTTGCCTAGATGGCCGGCCTTGTTCTCTTTATACATACTTGCTTACACTGATTGGACGAGGGCAGCGATTGCATTGTTGTTGCAATAAGTTCACCAACAATGCTGATCAAGGTATCTGATTTGGCAACTTAAAGTCCGGTAATTCCAATCTTTGTACATCTGAGTGGTCCAATTATTTCTGGCCAGTATCTTGGCTAATAGAGCGAAGAGTCTCATTGTTGTTGTTGCCTGATTCCTTGTGGTCAGTCAGTCAAGACAGTGGCTGTTTCCAAACTCACAAGCAATTCAGTTCAGCAATGCAAGACTTTCAAAAGTCTGTGTTACAAACAGCACATTCTTCACATTCTTCACATGCTTGCCGGACCTCCTGAGCGGGCCTGTCTGGCCTCCCAGGCCATTCCGCCGCTTCAAGAAACCTGCTAGGTCGCTGCGTTGGCAAATTATGTAAATTACACTGCATTCTTCCAACTAACGAAACGCTGAGTGCTAAAATGCATGTAGTGTTTTTCCTCAATCCGTCTTCAGTTGAAAGTTATACCATTATAATCATAATACCATGATTTCATCCAGTGAGTCCATCGATGCAAGCCAAACCCTGATCGATGTGCAGCCGGAGGCACTCCGAGGCAAAAAAGGTTTCCGTTCGTGTAATACAATTACAAACATTGATAATAGCGGTCCATTCTGATTTTGAAGCCTGTGCAGCCTCCGACATGAAGGGAAGGCTGTTTACATGAGCGATGTTTTTACCTCAACACCTCACTTTCATAAATAAAACTGCACCATTTGCTGGAGATAACTCTTCTATCAGGCTCAACTGGGTAAGATTACCAACAGGGAGGAATTCTGTGATTCTTTTTCTACATCAAAGATACACTTGTTCTACTTGTAATTTGTGGTCAACAGCCAGACTCTAGTATCCTCAGTAGGTAGTTTTCACAATGTGGGTCATTCAGCATTTGGTGTGATTTTGTCTGTTGCGGCAAAGTGACAGGAGGCTTCAAAGATTTGTAGAGTTGTGTCTTGAGGGTCAGTCCATTTGGTACCAGCTACAGAGTGGCCATGAACTCACAAAATGGAAAGGTATTACAACATGTCTCATTTGTCCTAACCTATTGGTGAGTCAGTTGGATAGAAGGACGGAAACAAGCTTCAAGAAGCTATGATGAAAGTTTGCATTTCCTGAGTGCAGTGAATGATGGGTTGCTCATCGGCTGCCTGAAAGAACATCTCTGAAGCAGAAAGCTTGTCTGATAACTGCAGGTAACATGGTTAATGGATCCTTTTGGTCAGCGAGACAGCTCCATACATCTCCTGCTGCGAATGAGAAAGATGCTGGGATGCCGGTTTTACAGCTTTAGGTTTCATGTGAACACCATCAACAACATCATGTTCAGTTTTTTCTCAAAATTGGCCTTACTCAAGTGAGTTGTGCCTCCCCTATATCCCTCTCCCTACTTCTCCCCTTGTCTCTTACCCAATAAACCCTAACCTTACCGTGCTTATTATGGGAGGTGTTTGTCAAAGCCCTGGTACACCTTTCATGACCTTATAAAGTGGTATCTACCCCTAGTCACAGTGCAGAAGGTTTGCTCGAAAGAAATAAAACCGAAAGAAATATTTTGTATCGGAATGCACATTGGCAATCTGGAATTTACGAGGATTAATATCCCGCTTGTATTGGCATAAACTTGCTGTGAAATGGTTGTTGTGGTGATTTAGTGGTCATTCTGGATTCCACTGGTGAAGCCCATTCTAAGTTGGCATCTCTCCCCATGCATCGTTCCATACTTCTGCTAATTGGTGAGCTGGGATGGTTTGGATAAATTGAAACCTTAGTCAGCATGGGCATTCTACTCAATCTATCTGAAATATTGGCAAAAAGACTTTCACTGGTCAGTGGGAGTGGTCCAGGGAAGAATCAGCTGACAGCAGTGTAGGCTTGGTGATCGCCAGGTACTGGTGCTGC
This sequence comes from Lineus longissimus, assembly GCF_910592395.1. Classification (NCBI taxonomy): domain Eukaryota; kingdom Metazoa; phylum Nemertea; class Pilidiophora; order Heteronemertea; family Lineidae; genus Lineus; species Lineus longissimus. The sequence goes on from NC_088314.1 coordinate 174,124, forward strand.
TTCAAGTGCCAAACCACCTTGGAATCAAAGCATCCTCCCCATTCTTGTTCTGCTTCCAAGTCCTAGTTTATCACCAGTCTGTCCATCAAAGTGTGCAATATTCAATAGATGTACAGTACATGTCCGGCACACTTGAGGTGAAGTGTGACACACACTGGCAGACGCCCCTCATTTCTCCTGCTGATGGTTTGTTTACAAATTCCATGCTCAAGATGCGCTGCAAATGTGGGGAATGATGATCAAGTAAAGACTTGTACACCTGATTGGTGAAGTTCGATCGCGCCCCCTACTGGGCACCGCTGTGCACCCCACAAGCAAATATGCGCTGGAAGTGTGTTTTCTTTTAGGAGAATGCTTCACCGTTCAAGAAGTTAAACATTGACTGATTGAGGTTTCAATATCAGCAAAGATTCCATGTTCAGGTGGAAATATGCCGCACTGATCATGTTTGAGAAGTTTGTTTGGGATGTGAACAAACTTACCTAAGTTACCGTAATGGTGGTGCCCTTTTTACCAGCAAACTGATCTCATATCGCTATCAGAAGTGTGAGGTGTTATGTCAATAGTTCATCGAAAGTGTGCAGTTTTAAAACATCTTTAAAAATTCTCTTTAAACCTAAAGCTTTACCTTCAAGTGGCACACTTCACATTTAAGAGAGAGCACTGCCAATCAAACATGTTTCTCACTGGATTGAACCTATACTAGAAAAATATTCATGAATTTTAGTGGCTCAAGATTGGTAGTGTTTTCCCGTTGAAATGAAACCAGCCTACATCACTGAACAGTCGTGTGACGAGCCCTCTGTCATGTCTTTCATGTAACATTCCCTGTGTAACATACTTTTCATCAAGTGTGATATTCACTCTGAGACATGTACATTGTCTCTCCATTCATACACTTGGAGAATAGATGGCAGAATAGTATTGTATTTGTTATGAGTCCATTGTCATGCATGACAAGTCGTAATTGATGTGCTAATCCTTCCTTAAGGTGGATATGGTCGACTTGTTTTGTTGTAAAGTCTGCCAATTTTTCTTGTTCAACCAGAAGTGACAAATATGAGCACAAGTGCTGTTTACACTATACATATTTGACCTGATAAATTACACATGATCAGATCAGAAGTTGATCTGCTGGAGGAGAGTGCCAACATTGAGCGAAGATGCCTTGCCTTTTAAGTTATTCAACCTTCAGTATAGGCTCTGCCTGTCAATTGGGCTGTGGAGGTGAATATCAGTTCTAACCATGGGCATTGATTTCAGAATCAACCTTGGTGCAGAGGGGGCAATTGTTTGGGTTACCATCGACAGCTTCAATCCACCTGTATTGTCAGATTCCCTGAATGAACTACCCTTTCTGATCAATAGGCAAACAGACGTCACAGTTCATGTCGTGTCACACTGACATATTCAGCCAAACCTCCAAATACAGACAAATCCAACTGGAGGAGGATTTCCGAGTCCGGCTACCAAAACCCATTTGGATGTCATCAGTTTCATCCACTTCATACCTATCTAATGAGAACATCTGTGTATGAAGGCTGCTCTCACTGTTTGTGAAGGTGTCTTTCATGGAGAGGTTTTGTTTCATTATCCCGATGATGATTACATATCATCGATCTGTTAACAATAGCTTGACAAACTCGAGGTGGCTTTCAAAGTTTCGTTATCCTCCGGCAGTTTCAAGTTGAGCACATCCCAGGCGCGAACTCCGTTTATTTATTCCACTAGGATTGGGGAATTGAGCGAGACATTAATTATGCATGTTGCTGATGACATGGATGAAAGAATAGCAAATAAAGCCTTTGTGTGGGGACTGCTGTATTACGCTGTTGATGCCAATCAAACAAACAAACTGTTATGTGCTGAAATGAATCTCGGAGTGGCAAGGTTTAACATGCATACACCTTCTTGGGTGGAAGGAGAGCACTACTGTACAAAGTTGATTGTTCATAGAGAGAACACTTGGGTGAAAGGAGAGCACTGCTGTACCAAGTTGATTGTTCATAGAGAGAACACTTTGGTGAAAGGAGAGCACTGCTGTACCAAGTTGATTGTTCATAGAGAGAACACTTGGGTGAAAGGAGAGCACTGCTGTACCAAGTTGATTGTTCATAGAGAGAACACTTTGGTGAAAGGAGAGCACTGCTGTACCAAGTTGATTGTTCATAGAGAGAACACTTGGGTGAAAGGAGAGCACTGCTGCACCAAGTTGATTGTTCATAGAGAGAACACTTGGGTGAAAGGAGAGCACTGCTGTACCAAGTTGATTGTTCATAGAGAGAACACTTGGGTGAAAGGAGAGCACTGCTGTACCAAGTTGATTGTTCATAGAGAGAACACTTGGGTGAAAGGAGAGCACTGCTGTACCAAGTTGATTGTTCATAGAGAGAACACTTGGGTGAAAGGAGAGCACTGCTGTACCAAGTTGATTGTTCATAGAGAGAACACTTGGGTGAAAGGAGAGCACTGCTGTACCAAGTTGATTGTTCATAGAGGGAACACTTGGGTGAAAGGAGAGCACTGCTGTACCAAGTTGATTGTTCATAGAGAGAACACTTGGGTGAAAGGAGAGCACTGCTGTACCAAGTTGATTGTTCATAGAGAGAACACTTGGGTGAAAGGAGAGCACTGCTGTACCAAGTTGATTGTTCATAGAGAGAACACTTGGGTGAAAGGAGAGCACTGCTGCACCAAGTTGATTGTTCATAGAGAGAACACTTTTTGGGTGAGCAGCTCTCTTTGCTTCATGTTGACATTCTGGTTGATTGTTCTTTGCCATCTTGGAAACAAACTGCATGTGAGTTGAGCATAGCAAGGGGATTCCTCATCCCTGGCACCACCAAGTTTGTTGGTCAGGGCACTCCCCGGCAGGTACTGTTGATTGAACCTTTAGATGAGAAAGCGGGCGGTTGTGCAACAATGATTTTGGATATCTGTCATCATCTCGGAGACAGGTTGTCTGAAGCATGCAGCACCATGACTAACCCACGCTCAAATTATTAATTTCTGCATGCCACTGGTGTATATTTTAGTTCCAACAGGCTGTCAGTTGGATTATGAATAAAATATGGATGCATTAGACGTTAAAGTACCTATTATCTTTGATATCGTTGGCGCCGTGGGTGACAATCAGATTCTATTGATTGGTTGAGTGTTCATGCAGTAGAGTTACAGTTGTTTACTGAAGCATTTTCGAAACTCAAGTTTGTGTTGAGCCTTGTTTTGGAGACACTCTGGCATTGCAGAGACCTAGCACTCCAACACCTAATATCAATCTGAAAGCTTGTTTTCATCTCATCACTCAAGTTTGTATTGAGCCTTGTTTTGGAGACACTCTGGCATTGCAGAGACCTAGCACTCCAACACCTAATATCAATCTGAAAGCTTGTTTTCATCTCATCAGACTTGGGGGTGTCTGGCCTCCTTTAGCCTTGGTTGGCCATTACTGGTAAGTCCAAGGAAGAAAGCAATCTATGATTTATTGATTGAGTATATCATCAGCTCACAATCCTAAGATGAGCATAAGTAACTGAAATTTGGGTTTTAGCCAACAGGAGACTTCATAAAGTACACTAATCATCCATTTGGAGAGATTCGGCGGCGTCTCTGGAGGCGGCAAAATGAGGATAATTCTCTCAGGAATGGTAAACAGACATGTTCATTAGAAGGCAGTCGTCTTGAAGGCCTGAGTTAAAGAGGAAGAGCTACAGCTAAGCAACTATTTAAGATGGATTCTTTGTAAGAATGTCTGGCAGTTAGTTGTCTGCTGTCTCAGTTGTTGAGTACACAGTATATGTAATGTTGAAATGACTATTTGGCGCCATCCACTTGTTGAGTGAAGAGGAATGTTGGCTTATTAACTTCTTCTGCTCACAACTGACAGAATGGCATTGAAGAGTATGGCATCTGACCAGAGTTCTCATCATACCCTCTACTACCCATACCGCATACACCGTCCTGCCCCCCCCTCGCTCAATACGGCTGTGCACTGATCTGTCAGGTCAAGAAACGAGTGAAAAGCACAAGAGGTCTTGGAGGGACATTTGGTCTGTGTTGTGATCAAAAGTGTCCTGGCCAGACGTCCCGCTTTGGGTGTCCCATCACAATCCAAACACATCATTCATTTCTTCTGCTGGGGTGTGATGCAAAGATTCCTCAGATAGCCTTGCACACTTCATGAAGATAACTCATCATCCTCTCAAAATATTTATTTGTTGAAGATGTTTGGATAATCAACCACCCATCCAACCGATGATGTTTACAAGGCTAGGCCTATCCTATAGTGAAGAAATAGAAGAGTGTTTGGTATAACAAACAGGAGTCCATTCTAAATACATTGTAAGGAACATGGTGTAATGACTGGTTGGGTTTACCTCACTGGATTAGTGCACTAACTACATAATGTAATGGTTTGTTTGAAGTTACCAGCAGTATAATCATAAATGCTCAGGGTCTTGGAAAGAATAGCCAGTATTCATTTCAAAGTTTTTCAAGTTGATCAATTGCACTGCTCAGCAATTAGGTGAGGTCAGATATAATCACCATTGTGAAGTTTGAATAGAACTGGTTATGGATCACTGGAAACTGACAATAGCCTTGGTGAAATCCTTTGTGGGCTGTTGAAATTGTTGAATCATGGATAGTTTGGCATTATTTCCCAATTCAAGTTCAGTGGATGTGAATGCAGCACTGATCACAAAATGGGGAAGTGACACTTCTCCTTTGAAGGTTTCGTTGTCTGAAATCCTTGTTTTCTTGATAACACACGAAACAATCAGGGAGCCATCCATGTTGAGAATGCCACCAACAGTCCCAGGTGGGGTTGTGCTGGAAGCCTAATCAATACCGCCAGTCAGGAAGGGCATTTTTCACAAGTCAAATATCAGTAAAAGTTATCAGTTCATCTATCATGGTGAAGTCTAGCATGCATCATTAGAAACAGCACAAACTTGTATTAGCAGGAGCAAGTTGCCTCAGATGGATGAGAGAATCCTGCTGATGAGTCACGTTGAGGTAGTTCACAGTCCGAAATGTAACTTTATCAAACTGGTGCTTTCCTTCATATTCAACTTGATCCAGGGACATGATGTCGCTTGCACCGGTCTGTGATGTTGTGTTTGTCGTCCCCTCGGGGTGCGTGAAGCAACCACTCCATACAACACAATCATATGACACAACTACACTGATCAGGTTCCTGTCATGCAGTACCAGATACGGGTATTGTTCATACGATGTGGTGCTGCTGTACTGAATACAGTCCACTCAAATATCACATTGTATCTGGCTGTGGAATCAGGCAATCCACCCAGCCAGTGGTGAGCAACATGTCCGAAAAAAGTTAGAACTTGCTGGCAGGTTTGTTCTTCATCTATTGAAAGTATGAGTTGTCGGCTCGTGTTCTACTGTAGACAGTGTTTCATTGAATGTGTTGATCAGCCCTGAAGAACATGGAGGACTTTGACTATTTCAATACCCCTCCCCTGTTGCCTGATCCTCATTGTTGTCCAAGTGTTATTTCCATGTTTGAATTGCACTTTTTATGGCATTATGCGTCTATAAGACCAATGTTATTACAAACTTGATGAAAGTGACAAGTGATTCAGAAACCATAGGCGGTGGTCAATCTAGCATAGTTCTTTCATGTTGTCAAATATTCCATGGGTTTTCATTGTCTTTTTATGTGTGTGCACTTGAGTTAGGAGCGTTATGATAACACTGGGTTGGTTGAATGGGCTAATCCTTGTTAATGCATTGGTACATATCATACAATAGCTTGAGGACTTCATTGATGTTCATTAATGCACCAGATAATGGCTGATGTCAGTTTCTGTTTATTTTGATGCTTTATCAATAGAGAACTTGAAATAAGTGCAGCCTCTACTAATTGCACACATACAATTTAAGATAATAGTCTCACGTGTGATTTAAATTTTTTACTGTGTAAATTTTGAACAATGAAAAGTGGGCCTACTGTTTGGATTTACTATTATGCTCCTGGCTGAATGTAGTAAAATAACATGGCATTGTATCGTGTATTCTGTGTGCAGATCGTTCCAGGCATTCAGTATCGGAAACAAAACATCTTGGGTTATCATGCGGAGTTAGTGCATGTTACGTTCTGAGACAAACTCTGAATCTAGTGATGTCATGTTTGCCACCACAGCACGATCTGCGTACAACTCTCCAAGTTCTTAGCATTCTGGTAGCTTAGCACGAGAGATTATCACCACAGCACGATCTGCGTACAACTTTCCAAGTTGTTAGCATTCTGGTAGCTTAGCACGAGAGATTATCACCACAGCGCGATCTGCGTACAACTTTCCAAGTTGTTAGCATTCTGGTAGCTTAGCACGAGAGATTATCACCACAGCGCGATCTGCGTACAACTCTCCAAGTTCTTAGCATTCTGGTAGCTTAGCACGAGAGATTATCACCACAGCGCGATCTGCGTACAACTTTCCAAGTTGTTAGCATTCTGGTAGCTTAGCACGAGAGATTATCACCACAGCGCGATCTGCGTACAACTTTCCAAGTTGTTAGCATTCTGGTAGCTTAGCACGAGAGATTATCACCATCCAGTTCCAATTTCATTCCCATAATTTGAGTAAATAAAGTGGTCAGCATGTTAGGCCTGAGCAAATATAAGTAGCGACTCAATCTTTCTATAATTTCCTCCAAAATCACTTATTTGATATCTTACTAGTTGATAGCATCTTGTTGCTTTCAATTTCCTGGCGTCCACTGCTCACTCAAGTGGACATCTGATTAAGAGCTGCCAAGAAGTGCTGTGGTGACTAATCATATTGAGTGTGTGCCTTATAAAAGTCATTTTCTTCATACTTTATGCAACTTCTGAGGCCATCTACGTTGTGGTCGTTCTCTCTTGCTGTTGTCATCACCCTACCCACCACCCTTGATGTCTCTCTTGCCATCACCAATGTCACCTTGTCACTTTCAGCAAAGTTCCAAATCCTTCAATCCTGAACAGACACTGGTCTACAACATCTAATGCCATCTTGACTTGTGTTTCTTTCAGAAAGATCTGCCGGCACTGTAAGTGTCCACGAGAAGCTCATGATGTTGGCAGCATGGATCAGGAGAAGAGTATCAACAAACTGATCCAGGATTTCCAGCGCAACTCGACGTCTGATGACGACAGTGGGTGCGCCCTGGAGGAGTACACGTGGGTGCCGCCCGGGCTCAAGGCTGAACAGGTAGGAGGATCTTTATAGTCTCCCAAAACTAACACGGTCTCTAGATCTCCGTGAGTCGCAATCACCAAAACTTAGCCGAAATTCACCCCAAAGTTGAAACTACTTGGCTCAAAATGTGAGATGAAGGACAAGTGACTGGCTCCTTAGCATCAACTTGGGAAGGTTGCATGTATGATACCCAAGTGTTGTGTGAGGAATAGCACCAAGGTTACCACTGCACCGTCTTGTCCAGCAGTGTCACTTGACCAGCATAGTAAGAATGAAGCCGCAAGACTCCCCTGGTGTGGGAGGAGGCCAGAGCTGCTGCCAATACTCCTCTGGCATCAACCAACGAAGTTTCCTTGAGAGGAACCAGTTTGCTGCCTGTTGAAGGGTCTATTACAGCAGACATTATTACCTCATCATCACACTTGTGGATTACACATTTTCATCTTAGTCATCGTCGCCTCCATCGAGCCGTGACATCTCATGATGACAGTGATTTGTGGCGTATTAATTACGAGGCCTCGTGCACTTGGGATTGCCATTGATGAAATGTTACGCTCGTCGCGATGGGAATTATAAGGGTAATGATTACACTTCAGCAGATGGTTTAAATTGAAACGTTTATGAGGAGACTCGTGCAGCCTGAGAAGCAGAGCTGATGACTAAATTCATCATATTTCATTTCTTTATCATCGTTCTTTTCTTGGTTCTGTGCAGTGGGATTTGAGTTTCCTCTTTGCTATTGTATCCATGTAGCTTGGAAGATATCAGTAAATGCTCTGGAAGAGATGTAAGCGACATTATTCGTCTGGTATCTGAAGAGTCGGGCCTCTCCAGATGCAAGCAACAAGTGTCTTCAAGAGGGTAAATCTGATGCATTCACCATGTAATATCGATAAACCTGCATCTAAAAGCTCTCCATGGTTGTGGTGAGAGGAAATTGCATCGCTGCAGAGTGCGTTAAAGCTGGGTAACGTTGCTCAGCACTTGACTGTCATGAATGAAAAAGTGAGTGTTTACTGATGTCTTGCTCTGAGCACAAATATTGGGGTGGTTTGTTGACTGAGGTCATCTGCAGGGATCTTCATGGGAAAAGTCTCACGTTGATTTAGAGAGTAGCTCTCATGGTGGGAAACAGAAGGCTTCAGTTCACAGTCATGGCCAGAGAGCTGTCTCTCTGAAGTCCATCTTAGACTGTGAGAGACAGACGTTATCATAGGAAGTGCCTGAACTGCAATGGACCTCTCTTCTGCCTGAAGCCCACATATCCCTCTAATGCTGAGGAACAGCTTCAAGCGACAGAGACAGGCTCATACTGACTCTTCTCTGCTTTGTCTAGGATCCTATTCTTTCTAGGAGACGTCTCCTGAAGTCCCTGTCTTTCTCTACAAGAAGAAATCACTGTCAGAGAGAGGTGTTCATGTACAAAATGACAGCTTACTATGTGATCACCAAACAATGTGTCAAACCCTTTGAGCAATCAAGCATGCTATTGTGTTCATTGTAAAAGGATTGGCTCTTGTCACAAACAAAGGGAATCACCATTGTATTCCTACTGAAGTTTAAAAGTAATCTCCTGTCAGTTATTTTGTCTGCACTGTGTTGGCCCAGAAAGTTACCACATATTGTTGAATGTCCTCCCATTCTATTACGTGATGGTTGACAAATCCTCCTGATTTGCTAGCCACAGGCCAGCTTCTCGACCATGATGCCTTTCTTGATGATTCTTGATGATGATGGTCATTGCTGTGCACTGCATGCTCGGCATACCTCTCTAGAAGAGAACACGTTCAGGCTGTGATCTCTTGGCATACCTCTCTAGAAGAGAACACGTTCAGGCTGTGATCTTTTGGCATACCTCTCTAGAAGAGAACACGTTCAGGCTGTGATCTCTTGGCATACCTCTCTAGAAGAGAACACGTTGAGGCTGTGATCTCTTGGCATACCTCTCTAGAACAGAACACGTTCAGGCTGTGATCTCTTGGCATAGCTCTCTAGAACAGAACACATTCAGGCTGTGATCTCTTGGCATACCTCTCTAGAACAGAACACATTCAGGCTGTGATCTCTGCCAAAATAACCCCACCAAAACGAGAATAATGTAAAGGGGTGTTGTGGTGAAAGTGTGCTAATGTACTGGCCTGATTCCCATGAAAGACCTCAATCAAATACTTCCCGTTTAATGCTCTTGTAAACATTAAGGTCAGAATGGTATTTGCCTAAAAAATGTGTGGTTAGCCAGCATTAGTCATATGTGTTCTCATACTTCACCCGGGGGCTCGTTAGTAAAACGAGAAATCACACTATAATTAAAGAACAATTAATATTGCGATGGCGGGCAGCTGCTTACCAACGAACGTATTTGTGATGTCGCTCAATCAAGGCACATTTTGAGATTATTGTCAACTCACTTCAGATTTGATGAAGAGTCTCAACGATAATGAAGGAAATTGTCTGCGAATTAATCATGATCCATCGCTGGGTGGTAGAATGGGAATATCTTGTTCGTTTTGTAATTGGTGAATGATGTCATCATCTCATGTTTGCTAACTTCGGCTTTCCAAATGATTGAGATGTCAGTACACAGTACATGAAATTGAATGGTCATGATGATGATGATGGCCAACTCTCTGCTGTTTCTCTCCAAGTTGTGTCTTCAAATAAGATGTCTATAACTAGTATAATGTTTATCAGTTTAATCACATTCAAATATGTATGAGTAAAAATCAAGTTTTGTGCATTCGAGCCCAACTTCTTTCACCTACATTTGACTTTCATTGAATTCCTTTGATTCTCTGACTCAACCTTGCCCTACCCCACTTGGCTACTATCACAATATCCTTGACAAGCCTTCAAGTGATAAACAAACAACCTGGAGTGATTCCTCGACTATATCAACGCCGTCATACTGTCATGATATGCTATGATAGCCAGCAAATGCCCCATTGATATTTCATTCCTCATACAATATGATAATGCGAATTTACTGTTCACGGTTTTGGAAAGTTGTAGAAATTCTATTTCTGGTTTGATCATGGCTGTGAAAGACCTACTGAACCGTTCCCATATTCTAGATATTTACTTGAGTAACACACTGACATGTTGAGGTGTGGGAGACATGAGGACATGTTGAGGTGTGGGAGACATGAGGACATGTTGAGGTGTGGGAGACATGAGGACATGTTGAGGTGTGGGAGACATGAGGACATGTTGAGGTGTGGGAGACATGAGGACATGTTGAGGTGTGGGAGACATGAGGACATGTTGAGGTGTGGGAGACATGAGGACATGTTGAGGTGTGGGAGACATGAGGACATGTTGAGGTGTGGGAGACATGAGGACATGTTGAGGTGTGGGAGACATGAGGACATGTTGAGGTGTGGGAGACATGAGGACATGTTGAGGTGTGGGAGACATGAGGACATGTTGAGGTGTGGGAGACATGAGGACATGTTGAGGTGTGGGAGACATGAGGACATGTTGAGGTGTGGGAGACATGAGGACATGTTGAGGTGTGGGAGACATGAGGACATGTTGAGGTGTGGGAGACATGAGGACATGTTGAGGTGTGGGAGACATGAGGACATGTTGAGGTGTGGGAGACATGAGGACATGTTGAGGTGTGGGAGACATGAGGACATGTTGAGGTGTGGGAGACATGAGGACATGTTGAGGTGTGGGAGACATGAGGACATGTTGAGGTGTGGGAGACATGAGGACATGTTGAGGTGTGGGAGACATGAGGACATGTTGAGGTGTGGGAGACATGAGGACATGTTGAGGTGTGGGAGACATGAGGACATGTTGAGGTGTGGGAGACATGAGGACATGTTGAGGTGTGGGAGACATGAGGACATGTTGAGGTGTGGGAGACATGAGGACATGTTGAGGTGTGGGAGACATGAGGACATGTTGAGGTGTGGGAGACATGAGGACATGTTGAGGTGTGGGAGACATGAGGACATGTTGAGGTGTGGGAGACATGAGGACATGTTGAGGTGTGGGAGACATGGGGACATGTTCAGGTGTGGGAGACATGGGGACATGTTCAGGTGTGGGAGACATGGGGACATGTTCAGGTGTGGGAGACATGAGGACATGTTGAGGTGTGGGAGACATGAGGACATGTTGAGGTGTGGGAGACATGAGGACATGTTGAGGTGTGGGAGACATGAGGACATGTTGAGGTGTGGGAGACATGAGGACATGTTCAGGTGTGGGAGAGATAAGGCATTTTATTGTTCACAGTGTTGATTTTCCGACCAACTATAAAACAAAGTTTGACTTTCCACGGGATGTCCTCGATGTTTGCTGGGATGGTGTACCACATCACTGGATTCCCCCCAATATCCCACTGAGACATCTGAACACTTTCTCAACAGATTACTGAATAATTCCGCTTTAGCGTAATTGTCATATCTATTGTCGACCCGGCATATGGTCTGCCACATCAGTTACGACCCCCGGCGGAGCATGATACAGCGTCATCAAATAATCAAACTTATCAAATTATTTTACGGCACACTGACATGCCTGACATTGAAGTGTGGGTAGGCCACCATGTGTTACCAGACTGTTGAGTTATGGCGCAGCAAAGACTTTAGAAAGATATGGAAATGTGTTGCCACGGATATGTAAAAAATGTATAACATAACTTGCAAAAGACAAGTTGAAACGAAAGAACGATCAAAAAGAAAGTGAGAACAGTTCAGATGTACAACTCCCAGAATAGGGCTAATACAAGGTTCTTACAAACGAGCTTAATGCAAAAGAGATGTCATGCCCCAGGCTTCAGACCAAAATGACAACTTGCAGTAAAGCTTGTGTGCATGCTAGTGTATGCCTTTGGTACCAAGAATCATACACAGGGAAGCATTGATGAAAAACTGATGAAACACCAAAGCAGATGGTCATGTGCACCTTGAGTCGATTGATCATTTTCAACTTGTTGGTAAAAGATCCAGCGAGCGCGTGCAGGATCACACTTACCGTGGTTTTGCCGCCATTTAGCCTAGGCTAGGTTTCCCAGGTAAGTCAACGCTTACCCTAAACAAACGATTACCCACCCGCTAAGACAGCAAATCAAATAGTGAGAAATATTTACTGCGGTATGGCTTGAAAAAATGGTCTATTCATTCTTAGGAGACAGCAGTCACCTCTGTCTCAAAGCTATGAACACCGTCAGTTATATGATGGATCTGGTCATCAGACTTTAAGTCCTACACCATCATGGCCTCATCATCCAGTCTTCAATCAGTTCTAGTTGCTCTGGTGACTGCTTTGCGGCAGGTGTATCATCCGCAAGTCTTGGAGATAAAACATGCTCACTGCATTGAAGAACAAAAAAAGCCTATCATTGGGTTACAAGCAACACTCTTCACTATTTTCCTACAGGTTTATATCCTCTGTCGGAATGGGCGGTATTCGGCGTCGATTACAGAATATTCAGTGAGACATATGGCAGGCATTTCTCTGTTTCCGTTCCAAGATTTCAACATCAGAGAAACTTTTTTCCTGATTCCTGTTCTGCTCAACTGTGCATCATATTCGACGGAGGCACATTTTGATCTCGCTTATAAATATTTGTGTTTCTTTTTGTTGGCAACTCATCGGTAGATTTTACTGTCGGTCATTCAATCTTGTGGTAAAGATTCATCTGGGTAGGAGATATCTGGGGCATTGACTGGGGAAATCTAATATTCACCACATAGTCTCAAGTCAGGGTAGAGTTGGCTTTTGTTCCAAGGTAAAATGTGTGGTGCCATGTATGGCAGACTCCTGAGAGAGATGTTGGGGGTTCACATCTTGGCCATTTCTTTCCACATGAGAGTTTGAAGGTCATGATACCCTCGGGATCTGCTCCTTAACTTCTCCTACAAGTCTCTCAGATCCCGCATCGCTAATTGAGGTTGTTTGCAAAGTCTGGGTAAAAGCGAGACTTTGTTGGCCTCGGCCTTTAAGCTGGTGGAGAACGTTTGGTCATTGTGGTCGGGTTGGTGTGAAGTTTTCCCTGGGTTCCTGTATTCCATTGGGCTGTCACGGCTGTTAACAGAATCAAAGGTAGGCCTAGGTTCAGTTTCAGTCAGATCAGTACAGTTCAATCATGAGTACGTATTAGAACAGCTGATTATGTGAAGTCGTGCTCTGCTCTGCATGCATTCATTTAGGTTCATTGACTTCATCTGATGAAGGTGTTTTACGACCAGATGGCAAGATTACTATGATCATGTTAGTTAGAGGGTGGTGAGTGGACTACAATAGTTACATTATAATTGCATTGTGTTGATAAAGTGTGTGTTTTATTGTCAGTCATGAAACTTTAAATAGGTGAGCTTTCGTTGTTTTTTCTCTTGGTCATTATTCTATAGAATTGGCATCAGAGATGCCTGTTTAGTTTAAGTGGAGGTTTGATCAGCTGAGTGTGACCATAGTAGAACAAGGCCAGAAAGTAACACTTGGTTCAGAGGGCTGTGCTTGTTGGCCCAGGAGAAGGGAATGAGCATTGTTCTTGTTGTTCAAGATCCAATAGAAGAATAGGCATAAGATAAGCTCCAGAAAGGGTGCTGTAAGCTTGGCAACTTGCTCCAAACTCAACAACTGATTTCATGAACTAGAGTGGCCAAAGCTGAAGTGTAACTGGTGAATGCGAGGTTGGCACCAGTTGAATATGATGGATGGTGGTCATTAGAGGAAGCCTGCCTTGATTTACTTGTCTCTTCATGCCAAGAGTTATCTCTTGCATTAGTCACTCTCACGCTCCCAAAGCTAGCAAGGTTCAAACCATTAGCATCACCTCTGTGGAGTCATCATTAACCCCTTCGTTGAATTCATACCAGCTCCTCATCCTGTTAGACCAGCCTTGTGGACTCAGTCCTGGAAGTTTGCTTTTATTGGCCAAGCAAGAGTTAGAGCTGGAAGTTCATTGAACCTCTTTGCATCGGAAGCTTGAGAGCATCAGTTTTGTTTGTTGAAAAGAAATGGCCTCATCAAACCATTTTCTGTCTTTATGACAGGTTATTTCCATGTTTCGTGCCTCTATCTTGGTCACTGGATATCTCAACACCATCACAAGCTGGTTGGAACAGCAAAACTGTTGATCAGATTTGTAAGAGCTGGATCTGATCAGTGTAGATCCATCACATCTAGTTGGCCTTCCTTTGGATAGCAGAGCGATCCCTTAGGTAGTGAATTTACCTTGAGATTCATTGCTTACACCTCAAAGCCATGTAGCAGGTCTTTCTAATGATGAGCCTTTGATCTCAGAGGCTGTTTAGAGCAAATAATCTTGCTGAAATCACCAACTGATAACTTACCTCGTACAGGTGAGTGTGATTGTGGCAGAGATTACACTCCCTCACACTCAACATAGCTGGTGTTCTTAAAGGGGAACTTCACTGAGAACACACTCCCTCACACTCAGCATAGCTGGTGTTCTTAAAGGGGAACTTCACTGAGAACACACTCCCTCACACCCAGGCATAGCCGATGTTCTTAAAGGGGATTTTAACCGAATGAATCAACCCAAACATGAAGCAGAGCGACTTGGTTGAGAATGCTCCATACAAATGTGGTGGCTGGGCCCTCCCAGCTAAAAAGTCTCCATGATGAAAAGGCCTAGGTCTGCCCAATGACTTCAGTCAGAGCATCAACTGCAGTTGAGAGCCCTAGAGAAACCATCTCCTGTCTGTGGTAGTTTTCTTTAACCAGGAATCAATCGCTATAGAAAACACATGGCAATCATCGCTCATCTGATGCGCTCTCTGCTGCAAGTGGTCCGCTATCATATTCAAAGTTCTCCAGAATCGCATTATTGATAAAAAGCGTTCACCGCCAGAAAGTAGGCCTATAAGGTTGCGAGAACAGGCTTGTGTTGAGAGGAAAGGGAAAGGTTATCTCGAAATGTATTTTCTTGATCGAATCCTACCTGAGTTTCAGCAGGAATCAGGAGAGAAGGCTGTGTCTGCCAAAACTTCCATCTCAACTACTTGCACTTGATTTGATTCTTGGCCAGTTTCGGCTTGAGGAAGATCTCATCTTGCAAAGAAAGATTCCTGGTTATAATGGCGTGTTCTTTATTGTGTAGTTCAAAGAAATTGGTTTGGTTTCTGAAGTCTAAAGTCATCTTCTGCTCCCCTTGGCCCTCCAGAGTTCGGCTGTCAGTGTAACTTCTTCCAGCAGAACTTGGTCATCTGTGGTCAGAAATTTGATAAAAAGGGTAGCTGAAAGCGAGCGATATAGTAACATTAGAGAGCATTAGTCTTTCTTGAATGAGTTTGACCCCCATTTCTCATCAACTGGCTTAAGATGTTTCAATTACCCTCTAAGAATAACCTTGTCAGCGATGTTGAATGTGTTCTGTCTCACCTCTGCACCACCCTGTGCCATCTTTCATCCATCCCTGTCACATTACGGATGCCCAGTGATGTTACACGAGGCAGCGGAGGTTAAGGGCCCCATAATTGACCACTGAGTCCCTTAAACATGATTATATGCGACTCGAGACGTCCAGAGGGTGAGGAATTCGTTTCAATTTGTGCCTAAATGATCTCCAGGGAGGAGAACACAATCAATGCTTACTGGTCTTAGTTTTGGATATGACGCCAAGAATCCACGATGAAAATTAACGACGTCCATAAAGACGAATAGGCAATTGTCAAGAGGATGATAAATTTCATAATAGATTGATAAAGTTATAGTATTTGGACAACAGCCTATATGCCGGTTAGATTAGTTTAATAGCGCCCATATATCACTCTGGTAGTCCGATTGTCAGTTTGCTATGGAATAGGCTGACTCACTCCACGAGCTCCAACGTTATCTAGTGAAGTTTTATGTTTCATCAATTCTTACTGCAGTTTTTTCCATGAAATCTTGCACAGAATGTGCCAAAATTTATTCAGGATGATTCGGATTAGACATGGATGGTGCATTTGGATTATGTCTCTACGACATCCATCCGAAGCTTGCTGATGAGGATATCGCCAGCATCCGTCTTCATGAGCACAAGATGACATTGAGTCATGTTATCTGCCATCATTTTTTGTCGCTCCCCTGTCCTCTCGTCTCTCTTCTTGCACAACACTAACAAGCATTTGTACAAAAAGCCTCCGTACAATAGGGCTATTAATAGTGTCGTATTTCGATATCTCGTATTATACCCTAGTACAATGAGCACTGTTCTAAACCTGTAAAAATGGTGCCGATTCTTTTTGATTTGTGCGATACCCTTAGGGAGCGCTGTTTTTGTATGGCGTTAAGTAGTCTTCTCAGAATGTGAAGACATTGAAGAGGAGATGAGATCTTTATCTGATCTTCCTTGAAAGAGCTGCGTCACAATCAGCAAGCTTTTTTACCATAGTCTGCTAGCACTGATGCAGCCTCTTCACTTTCTTGGTTTCCTTGATTTTCACTCGTTTTACATGAAATGAATGTAGGACTCCGCCAGACTCCTCATAACCATTGAGATAATGGGCAAACATCATCAACTTGTCCACTGTCCTGCCTCTCAACTGTTTCTGGTATCCAAGCACCCATCGCCACGTCAACCACTCGCTTGTCAACTCAAGTTACACAATATGGACACAAGAAATATGACTTTTGATGACTTGGCTAATTTATCAAAACCAATGAAAATGTTTACAATTGTGAGTCACAGTATGATTGGTGGTCCGTGGTGATGGGACATGATATACAGGCTCCATGCTAAGTCAGAGGACCCTATCTCTATATGCTTATGATGTTAAAGGGACTATGCAGGTTGCAGTTCGAGCTTAGACTGAACCAAAAGTTGAAAACCTTCTCTTTCATTCACTCATCAAGCCCATCAAAGCGACATGTTAAACTTCTCGAGGGATACATTTACATTTCACCTTGAACAACTCACAATTGACTTCAGTTTCAGGAGTTAGGTACCAAATGTTCAACTTCTAGAAAATTGGCATGTGAAAACTAATTAACACGTTAACGTTTAGTGTAATTATCTCCCGAGAGATAACGGGATACAATCATCTTGTTCCATGGCAACCATTGGTAATTAGCACAAGGTATCATAATATTATGATTGCTAATGAAGTTGTAGCAGACATCAGACCCTGGCTCAGCATCTCCCGACTCCGTTCTAACATGCCTCTTGTTGTCATTTTCTGTCATTTGGACTGGACTTTGGCAAATCCGAGAAATTGAAGAAAATTTTTATTTTTTTTCATTTTTAGTCATTTGGATGTCTTGTGTAGTTTGTTCCACCATTCTCCTCTCATGGCAACAATGACACATAGCCTGCCTCTAGTTGTCACAGATATATGGCACTTGGTTTCACTCTAAGAGCCTCTCTGAGCCAAGGTTCACTTGTTCGTCAACTGATAGGTTTGACAGCACCTTTCCTGCCTTGGTATTCCTTCCTGTGAATCACCAACCTGCCATATGTATCAACCCTTGAGGGACCGAAGGCAAACTGCTTGTGAAATCATGAGAGAACTAATGAGGATATTTTTCATTGGTTATAACTTCTCTAAGAGACTTGGGGAGAGCTTGTCACTAGAGTGAGACACACTCTGCTGAGCAGTGCTGCCATCTGTGCACACCTTCATAGGAGGTGATGTTCAATTTGTTAGTTCTACTGCTTGTGTGAGAAAGGGCAGAAATTATTTGTTTGTGAGGAGAGCATTTGACTGGGACTTGCCCTTGTGGCATGTACATTACAGGACACACCACAAGAGCAATGTTTGGAAAAAGATTGCTCCATACCACATTGCTAAAAATGTAACAGGCTGATGTAAATTGGATTTTTCATGGTGTATAAATCCTGTCAACACAAGACTTAATGTCATTTGGCAATGGTTTAGGTCCACTTGTATGTGTTTAATTTAGCGCACTAAAGAGTTGAATAAAAACAAGCATGCTATGAAACTGAGTGGTTTGGGTTTGTGGTAATATTAGTCTTTGATTTGATTAAAAGCTTTTTCCTGTTCTCGTTTGCCTCAGCTCTCAAGGGGGCTCTTGAATGGGGCTCTCGAAGCAGGAGTTTGAGCAATTCTGTGCTCTGACTTCAAGGACTGAGAAGCTGATAATGATACCTAAAGGTTCAGGTCTGTCGCCGCAGAGGATGGTCTGGCGGTCAGTTTGAGTGTCTGCATCTGTTTGCTCACGTGTCATAATGTTGACGATTCTGTTTACCTGACCCATAACATAGAAGGCCGTCCATGATAACATTTGGTTAGTCGAGGTCACCAGGGACACTTTATCTTGGCCAATTAGAAAACCAGGAAATAGTAAACATGGATTATTTTCCAAGAAAACTTGTCAGGTTGTTGAATAAATGATACTTGATATTGATGATAAGGTGCACAGTGTTGGTTGATTGAGTCAAGTAGGATTTGAAATCTGATGCTGTCACTGTGAGGTGATGTTTCAACTGTCTTGCAACAATTTCATCAATTCAGACAATTGTTTCGCACCCTAAATAGATCATCGCATTCGAAGCCTGTGGAGGCAATAGACACTTATAGATCGATCCCCCTCCACCCTTGTCCTAATCAAGTTTGTCCTCGTGTCATTGTAGGTACACCAATACTTCAGTGCCCTCCAAGAAGACAAGATTCCCTACATCAACAGCGTCGGAGAGAAATACCGCATTAAACAACTCCTGCAACAGCTGCCTCCCCACGACAATGAGGTACGATACTGCAACTCACTGGGCGATGACGAGAAGCGCGAACTCAAATTGTTCAGTTCTCAAAGAAAGAGGGAGGCACTGGGCAGAGGCAGTGTGCGGCAGTTAGCGCTCACGATGGTGGACGTTCAGTGTAGACAGGTGAGAAACAAGCTCGAGGGTAAACAGAGCTAAGTTCAGGGAAAGTTAAGCTCTGTGAGTTTTTACGGTGAGGGAAGTAAGAAAGAATCTTAGTTAAGGGAAGTTCAGTGTTTCCCTATGCTGCCACCCATGGCTGATGAGGCTCATGAAGTCAACTTTCAAAACCAGCAAGAACCATCATATTATCCTATTACTCAAATCTTCCTCCAACAATGGTCTGATAGCTCCCACATTTCCTTCTCCTCTGAAGCGTGATTCCAGGAATTCATTGCTTTGGGGTACAGGTGGTACTAGGATTATAGTTTCATGACTTGCCTCTTTCTTTCCAGTGTGAGCAACAGGTCTCTGGAGGAGAGATCGCTGTGTTTGCGTCACGGGCCGGGAACGAGGCCTGCTGGCATCCTGGTTGCTTCGTGTGTGCTACGTGTGAGGAGCTGCTGGTCGACCTCATCTACTTCTACAGGAACGGCCGCATCTACTGCGGGCGACATCATGCCGAACTGGTCAAGCCGAGATGTGGTGCTTGTGATGAAGTAAGTTGTTGGAAAGTTAACAAACATTTCATCCCTGGCACGCATGCAGTTTCGGTTGACAAGTTGTCACTGATTTCACTTGAAGCTAACCAACCAAAGCGTTTCCGTTAAGATTGCTTGTCATCGCACAGTTCACATCTTCACGGTCCAGATCTCCACAACAGATTTCATTCTTGAGATCACAGCCATGATGAGCCTTTGCTACAGGGGCTGCTCTCATCGGCTCACATCATTCAGAAACAGTGACATGAGGACACAATACCAAGTGGAGTATGTGTACCTAGTCATAGCTCCTCAACATGTTGATGTTCATTACATTCAAGTGAATTCTCTTGCAGGTCATCTTCGCTGATGAATGTACCGAGGCTGAAGGTCGTAGTTGGCACATGAAGCATTTCTGTTGTTTCGAATGTGATAAACAGCTTGGCGGCCAGCGCTATATCATGCGGGATGGGCGGCCATTTTGTTGTACGTGTTTCGAGACAATGTATGCTGAGTATTGTGACAGCTGCGGGGAAAAGATCAGTGTGGATCAAGGTCAAATGACACATGAAGGTCAACACTGGCATGCCAACGATCGGTGCTTCTCTTGTAACTCCTGCAGGGTGTCGCTACTCGGGCAGCCATTTTTACCAAAGCGTGGCCTGATCTATTGTTCAACTGAATGTAGTCGTGGACGACCACTGGAACCTACATACGCACAGACGAAGTTGCACGCCATCTCAGGTCATCAGTTAGTTCGTCCACCAGGGGCGCCGCCAGATTCCTCTCTCTCTGATGTGGAATTTGTTTCAAATCCTATGGAGTTGAATCATCGGCCGAGCAGCGGTCAAACTGTGAATCTGAGTAGTATTGTTGGTCAGGCATGTGGACCTGAAGAGAGCGGGTCAGTGTTACACTCATCACGGTACTCGATGCCTGATCTGACGCAGGATATTCCTGGGACGCCAAACACCGCTGCAAGGAAAAGCAGCTTGGTCTGCCGGAGCAAACGTGCTGGCTCGGAGAAAAACTTAACGGTTCATTTTGATCCTAGACAGGATCCATTTGCGAGTCGGTTTGATCCTAATCGACCAAGTGGACGGTCTGGTTCCCGTATGGTCATGGGGACGCGGTCGTCAAAACGCACTGTCAAATTTGTGGATGATAAGAAAATGAATCCAATTTCACGGAGTGCTAATTCACAGAGTAACGCAGCTCATTCTCAGAGAGATGCAAGACTTTCTGCGAGTGTTGGGACGTACCCACGAGCGCCACCCTCGCATTGCCGTCCAAACGCCCAAGGCTGTTTCAGATTCCCTCCACCACCTCCTCTTGAGGGAGATCAGTGTCAAAGCCGCCCAACTCAATATGCCAATAATGATATTGACAACCATATGCAAACAACCCCTCATAACGGTAATGTGAGGGAACGCCGCCACTCTACTAATGGTGAGGTACGACAGGAGCATCATCATCATCATCATCATGAACATCATCACCATGAGCATCATGATGGGTGTCAACATGAACAGATAGATGGCGCTGACTGTGACAGTTACTCATGTAGTACATGTACAAGTTCAAGCGATGAGGAAGAGGACTACTATGACTATCTGCCGCGGTATGGGCCAAGGATCTCGTACATCACTGATGGTATGAACAGTCTGCCGGCAAACTTCAAATCGGGGAAAAAGAAGAAGGTCAGGAGCAAGCATTGTATTGTCTCATAGTGGTCAGTCACATCCCTCTCGAGACACGCTTGAATCAGGTTGCCAATGGGTGCATTATGGCTGTCCGCGGAAACTTTATACGTGATGTGTGTTTTATGTTCATTTCACATTAAGAACAGGGATTTGTAGAGCTGGGGTCCAATATTTGACGGTTTGCCATTGTTTGGTGAGGCGATCAGTTTACCCAGATAACAGTGCTGGTTGTGAATGAGAGAACTTTGACATGGTGTGACGTATCTAATGTGCTGTTTCTATTCAAGTGCTCTACCAGCTTCATATTGGGAGTATATTGCCAAATATGGCCATTTTAAGCAATATGTCTCACCGACTCAATTGAACAATCAACTTTTGGTGAAGGCATGTTTTTTTCTTCAAGATTTTCATAGTGTCCTTCCAACACAACGTTGTATCTACAAAACTATGGTGTTGGCCATTGGTTTTATCACCCCCAATTAACTGAATAGACTCTTCTGGAGATTGCACAGGAAAAGTCCATTCAGGTAAGTGGGGGTGTAAAGGTAAACTGGTAACACTCAAACCTGAAACTATGGTATTTGAGAATCTCTGGTTCCACATTTACTAAGGAACTAAACCCAATCGACTAAATTCCCGAGGTTATTACTGTCTTTTATTTTCTACTTTGTTCTCAACTAATAAGACTTTGTATACAGATTTTAACCTGATATTTTACTGTATACAATGTCATCATTGCAGCATAAAGATTGTGTATTATATTGATGTTCACCCTATGGACTCGAAATTGGGCTCGAGTTTTTGAGAGGGTTCCACATTGTGTGGAAAGGCCAATTGAATACAAAGCTATTGAGCCTTTTGTAAGCATCAAATCTGCATGTTGGATATGCAAGCAGGCTTAAAACGTGGATTTTAAGACTTGACGTTTACTTACTCCGTTGGTCAAATGTGATGTGTTTTTGTTGGAACACCAAGGATGTGGTTTTGTGATTGTCAGTGGCTTTCCTGGACTCGACACGATGTACTTGTAATGTTGTAGAAATAATTGTGAATATCATAGGTAATTGTAAGAAACAAGTTGTACATTTTTATACACGCGAATAAGTTATACAAGTTGTACTTGGTACTGATGAGATATTTAATTGGAGGTTTCAACTATGCATGCAAGTCATTTATGATATGTGATCAAGTCTGATATCAACTGGCTCAGCAATATCAACTGGCTCAGCGATATCAACTGGCTCAGCGATATGAACTGGCTCAACGATATCAACTGGCTCAGTGATATCAACTGGCTGAGCGATATCAACTGGCTGAGCGATATCAACTGGTTGAGCGATATCAACTGGCTGAGCGATATCAACTGGCTCAGCGATATCAACTGGCTCAGCGATATCAACTGGCTCAACGATATCAACTGGCTCAGCGATATCAACTGGCTCAGCGATATCAACTGGCTCAGCGATATCAACTGGCTCAGCGATATCAACTGGCTCAGCGATATCAACTGGCTCAGCGATATCAACTGGCTCAGCGATATCAACTGGCTCAGCGATATCAACTGGCTGAGCGATATCAACTGGCTGAGCGATATCAACTGGCTCAGCGATATCAACTGGCTCAGCGATATCAACTGGCTGAGCGATATCAACTGGCTCAGCGATATCAACTGGCTCAGCGATATCAACTGGCTCAGCGATATCAACTGGCTGAGCGATATCAACTGGCTCAGCGATATCAACTGGCTCAGCGATATCAACTGGCTCAGCGATATCAACTGGCTCAGCGATATCAACTGGCTGAGCGATATCAACTGGCTCAGCGATATCAACTGGCTCAGCGATATCAACTGGCTCAGCGATATCAACTGGCTCAGCGATATCAACTGGCTGAGCGATATCAACTGGCTCAGCGATATCAACTGGCTCAGCGATATCAACTGGCTCAGCGATATCAACTGGCTGAGCGATATCAACTGGCTCAGCGATATCAACTGGCTCAGCGATATCAACTGGCTCAGCGATATCAACTGGCTCAGCGATATCAACTGGCTCAGCGATATCAACTGGCTCAGCGATATCAACTGGCTCAGCGATATCAACTGGCTCAGCGATATCAACTGGCTCAGCGATATCAACTGGCTCAGCGATATCAACTGGCTCAGCGATATCAACTGGCTCAGCGATATCAACTGGCTCAGCGATATCAACTGGCTCAGCGATATCAACTGGCTGAGCGATATCAACTGGCTGAGCGATATCAACTGGCTCAGCGATATCAACTGGCTCAGCGATATCAACTGGCTGAGCGATATCAACTGGCTCAGCGATATCAACTGGCTCAGCGATATCAACTGGCTCAGCGATATCAACTGGCTCAGCGATATCAACTGGCTCAGCGATATCAACTGGCTCAGCGATATCTATACAAGAGCCGTTTCTCATATGCTGGATTCACATCCTATTTCTGGTTCCATCATTGCTTCTAGTTCATCCTTCAGCAAAATATTGTGGATGAATGGACGAGGCCATAGACGTACTCGTACTACATGTATGTCTACTCTTTATCATAAACGCACTTTCCAATGCTTTCAAATATCTGATGAATTTCATCATTAAATGTTGGGTAGTTAGCTCGATAAAATGTACTTCCACAAGTAAAAAGAACGTTATTATTTAAACATCCTTTGCCTTGATGTTGTGCTGTAGCCGTTTGATGTGAGTTCGTCATGAAATGGTGGAGATGATCTGAAACGTCTCAAATGTAAATCAATACAGTTTGTATCGCCAGAAAGACAAGAACGTTTACTTAATTGATTGGCAAGAACCCCTGTAGAAACAAGGAATGTATATTGTACATAATAAACTCTTTGTTCCTCCGATTATTGGTAATAACGTGTAATCATTTTTCATTGAATTTTTTGAAGCAGATGAATCTATTATGCAAATTTATTAAGTTTCCCTCCAAAAGTCACTGATCAGTTGTAATTTATGTTGTAAATTTTACGAAAGAGAATTTGTACAAATATCTGGAGTTTCCTTTTATCAAGAACAATGGTGAGTTAATTATTTATACATTAAATAATTGCAGATTAAACTATATGCCTTCGTCGTTTATTTCATTGCTCAGCAAGTTCCTTCTTTTGAAGTGATCTTATCCTGTCCTTTCTGGTTGTGACGTTGTCCTCCTTCAACCATGTTTGGAACTTTGTCATAGCTGCATAAGGATGATTTGCTTTCTAATCAATAATGAGTCCTGGTCTCTTCATGTTGGAGACCAGTGAAGTGGTCCATCAGGCCCCCTCCATGTCCTGATAATGGCTGTCCTTGGAATCATTCACAAACTGACTTCAGTGTGGTTGAGAACAACACGAGACTCCTTAATTAATGCGCATGTCCTTGACCTTCATGTCCTCATGTTAGTCCTGAGGCAAAGATCTGGCTGCAGACGGAGACCAACATGAAGCAGGGACAGAATCTTGATGCTCAAAACAATAAGAAAAGCGACACAAAACATTTTCAGTAACAAAATAGCTTGATTATATTATAGCACAATTTACAAGGATTACAAACAGACTGCACATTTGTTTCCCACTTGGAAGTTATCCAATTCTCCCAGTGATCGGTCCAACACCAGCGGGCCAGGTCTTGATCTGATCAACATCCCATTGTCTCTTCTTAGTTATCAGTTACCAGATTGTAAATCATTCAGTGTAACACTTTGTTCACAACTCCTATTTAGACGAATGTCCTTGGAGAGGTGGCTATAAGTTCTTATGTACGGCGACTGTGACACGATCCTTGAACTTGATCAATATGCTCCTGAAAAGAGACGAGAGATCTCGTCAATAAAAGTCTACTTGGTGGGGAAAGGACAAGTAAAACACACTCGCTGGGTACTTGGCATACTGGGTACTTGGCATACTGGGTACTTGGCATACTGGGTACTTGGCATACTGGGTACTTGGCATACTGGGTACTTGGCATACTGGGTACTTGGCATACTGGGTACTTGGCATACTGGGTACTTGGCATACTGGGTACTTGGCATACTGGGTACTTGGCATACTGGGTACTTAGTGACACATTCCTTCCTTTGACCAATACTACACCATATTTCACTAATGCCTTGTCAATGTCATCACCTGACACCCGAGCCAGCTCAGTTTAGGACAGTCAGCAAGACATGTAGATTCTCTGCTACAGACAATTCTTAGGCCTTCTCCTTCAACACAGGGTGATCAGTCAGAGGCAACAAATTTCTCATCAGACACTTTCAGGTACAGTGTATGAGTAAGGGTTTTCCTTCAACTTTCACCTTTCATCATTGGTGACACAAACACATCCATAATACATCAGGGTGAGACAAAAGTTCTCTCATCACAATACTTACCCAGAATCTGATTCTAAAGCAACGACAGGCATCCTATCAATGTCCGAGTGAAGTTTCGATGCCTGTTGAGTGATTCCAGATATGAGACCAGCAACACGACTGTTTAGCTTGCCTTTAGCTGGAAGAGAATGTTTCAAATAGAGACATGTTGTTGTGGCAGGCAATCCCCACAAGCAAAACACACAGAGCAATCTGACGGCAACTGAGTTCAAACCTTGGACTTGGAGGTCGACAGTGAACAAGTACAGAAGAGAACATAGTTTTGGATTGTTTAATCACAGGCTAATCACAGAGTGTTCTTACATGAAAGGCACAATCCTTTTTCATCTACGCACATCACACCAGCCACCCCTGGGTTGCTCATTCTGGAAAAGAGATTATAATCATTCATGGAGTACAGGAGCTTGTCCTAGCTGGTCTTAGCTCACCAGGACTGCCCATTGGCATTATAAGAAGTTGGCCCGGAAGTGGCAACAGTACAGTTTAGAAATTGGGACACTGCAAAAATGTGGAAACGAGAACACCGTTTTTTGTTCGAGAACTGGGAGTGTCGTATTGATTTGGAATACTCATACTGACTTCACTTTTATTGGATTCGAATACTGATACTTTAAATGTTTATAAAACCTGGATTAATTTGCTTTATTTGAATTTTGTGGGGATGCAATGTGGAAACACAGATAAAGAGTAGTAATGGATATACTAATCTTACGTTTCATCAACAATTCGATTTACAGAATGCTCCATTTTGGGTAAATTAGAAGAGAAAACTCATGAAAAAAGTTGCAGGAAATACACCGGAAGTTGATACCAACTCTTATTTTGAGTGTTAGCCCTCAATACAGAATACTTAAAAAACGAGTATTTCATTTTTACGGGTTATTCAATCAAAACAATTTTCAGACAACTTGTTGAGTAATTGTTGTTACATATTTTGATTCTATTAGAACACTAATTATACATTTTAAAACAAATTGAATAGTTGTGGTAATCTACCGAGCGAAACGACTTCGATTGGGAGCGAAGCGTCTGGGGGCGAAAAGGTCATGGAGTGAAACGACTGCAATTTCTCCGCACAGGTGGCGCTGCAAATCTTTGGGGTAAAAAATGTGAATTTACTCATGAACTACCTCCATTTCCAATCAATTTATCGATCTTCAATGACTCAAAATGCTTGGGAATCAAGATATGAGGTACGTTAGTATATATATGACATGGTCAACCCTTAATTCTGCTCTTGAAGCTGATCACTGGATGCCATGATATTGATCATTGATAGGAGTCTGATCTGTCAAAATCAAAATGTAGGGCCTAATATGGTTGATGAACTTTCCAGTGATCATTTCTGACTCACCTTGACTTGATGACTGTTAGCACTGTTTAGGCCTTTCTTTTATTCACATATGCACGGCATGTACACTGAAACCATTATTCTGATGAATTGCTTTGGCCGAGGCCCGAGGCTCTGTAGTGTAGTCGTGTTGAAACTGAACCAGCAATATTCCCATCTCTCTTCCACAGTATTATCATGATTATAACATATTCAGTGGTCTTCTTTCAGGTGACAGTGTTCGTGGAAGACACAGAGTTTTGATGGAGGCCCATGCATCAGGGTATCGGAGTCCATCGGGCTCGCAATCAGATGATCCACCTTCATCATGTAGAAGACATTCCACCAAGAGAGGAAAAGGCCGAAGCAAGGGAAAGGTTTGGGAGAAGGTTGCTTGGTTTACAAGGAAATCAAAGAGTAGAGAGCAATCTGAGCATGCCGCCCTGCCAGATGACCTGGAGGCGGTCCTTCCTGTAGACATGGAGTGTGACTCCTCTCCAACAACCCCAAAGGATCCTCCGTCCATTGAACACTTTGTGTGGTCAGAGAGCAGCTCTTCCTCAGAGTTGGAGAGTCCCAGTATCATGCAGAAGTCACATTCTTATCCAAATAGTGAGATTGTGGATCAGAGCTGTTTAAGGCCAAGCATGGCACGTGCTTTGTTTCAACAAATTGAGGCTGCTAATTTGTATCCAAAAGTATCAAAGCCACCGTGGCAGAAACGACAAAGTTCTTCAAATGGCAAGAAGAGAAATAGTGCGTATGAGATCAGGAAGGAGGACTACTTGAATGATAATTGGAACAGCCACAGCCGAGAAGATCTACCGATGGCCAACTCCATGCCGCGCCATTTAGATAACTCTTACATCAAACAATATATACACAAACATTGCCATTGTTCATTCTGTTGTGACTGTGATCAAAGTGTGAAGACTAATGTGAATGCATTGATTGGTCTTGGTCCGTTACAAGCCCATTCTCATTCCTCTACACATGTATGCAGCAGCCGCAATGGTCTATGCAAGAAGCGACCCATGGCTCAAGGTGAGGCAGATTTAGCGTGTGTATGCAAGAAGCGCTCAAGCTTTAGCAGTTTGGAAGAGCTCTATAAACGGGAGTACAACATGGAGACACATTCTGGTCTATTCAACAGTTTGCCACATCACTTCGGTGCAAGTGGACGATGTGTGTCTGTTCAGAGGTCTGGCACGACACGGTCACATCTTGGCTTGCGGTCAGAACTGTTCTGCAATGCTCGGCAAACTGTGTGCAATGTGAAGGACCATAAAGACCCCTGCTCCAATTCCGATGAAGTGAGTTGTTCGAATCCATCCCCGAAGGATAAAGTGTCTCCTGAAGAGTTCAAGAACAAGCTGAAGGTAAGTGGTGAGGGGCTCAAAGCTACCATCTTGACAAGTGTGTGTATGATAGAGAAACAGGACAGCGGGAATATCTCGATGCAAACGTCCAGTAGGTGTCATGTTCTACTACTCCCATGCAGTCAAGCAATTGGTTTTGGGAAAAAGTGTGGACTCCTTGAAGTCAATTTGATCAGAAGTCAACTGAGGATGAAATAATATAAATGGGATCCTTATACTAGTCCGATAGCCTCCTTACTTGCTAACACCTGCCTTACATTTACTGAAGTCAACTACTAATGTATGTTTCTCTGTTTGTAGAGCATGAAAGAATGGTTCAAAGACTTCAATGATGAACAGAAGAATATATTGCTCAAAGAAATGTTGGTAAGTGAGTTACTGATGCAGCGTCACAGAGTCAACAAATATAGCACTTGTGAAATTAAACCATTTCAAAAGTACAAGTTGGAAATGATAACATATTACATATTGACATTTCACCTGCAAACATGAGTTGATATGTACTTGTGGTGTTGTTGGCCGACCGTCCTGCTATCAGCTTGCCTGGCATCCAGTCTACAGCAGCAGCCACTTGATTAAGGCTGTTGTTTTGGATGAAAGTTTACACTTGTGTTTCAGGACGATTGTGAATTGCCTCAGATCCATCTGCTCTCCATCAAAATGGAACCAAGACTCCATGAGGGTTGTCCTCCGAATTGCCAAGATCTTATATCCTGGATGCCGATCACTATCGCCCTCTATATCCTCTCCTACCTCGACCCAGGTAAGCTGTTTCCTCCTGTCCATGGAGTGTGGTGATGAAGTGCATTTTTAAGGCACTATTGTTTAGCGATATGGCATTGTATACTTTGAGTTGGATGTATTCTCAAAATCCTTGTGGGGATATATTCCTGTTGCAGAGGGTGAGTTACGATGTGCTGCTGGATGACACGAGAAAACAATCAAGAAATGATCAATCCGAAATTTTGTTTTAACGTATCATAATTTGGATGGTAGAGATCAAGGACAAGGTACGATAACTTGGCCATAATCAGTTCAGCAGTTGAATATTACAGCCGCTACATGATGATGCATACCTTTACTTTCAGTGAGTTTGTGTCGTTCATCGGCTGTTTGTTGTGCCTGGTATCAACTAGCCAATGAGCCGTGTCTCTGGCAGAGATTCTGTTACAGTGTCAAGTGGAGATTGTCCAGATCCGGTGAACAGAAACAGCTGTTACAACATATCCTGCCTGGTGGAAGTATTCATGTGAGTACTCCTTGTCTAATCCAGACCTTGTTAGGATGAGCAGGGCCAGGGGTTGCCGGTTAGCACCTTTAAAGAGAGACCCTGCACCTTTCTGAGTAATCGTGATCCTAGATCAAAGCCGGGGGTTCCACATCACATAGAACAAGAGAAGCTGGAAATCCAGAGGAGAATGGCACATGTCTCTCTATGCAGCTTTTCGTTTTGGTCCTGTTGTGGTAGTGACTAATGTTTAGATGTCCTATTTCAGTGGAAGGAGGTGTTTGCTGAACGTTACCGTCTGAGAAACAACTGGTTGACAGGAATGTGCCATGTGAGAACATTTGAGGGTCACACCCAGGGTGAGTATTCTAGCTGGCACAAGACCACTTATATAGAGATCTGTAAACTGGCCCTGTAACTTGATACATTTTCAAAGTAGTCATGTTTGACCCAATTTAAAACTAAAGAAGATTGCTTTCTTCATGCCAACTGATGATTATGACTTTGTCCTGTATATTTCATCATCACTTTACCAATCACTTTTACAGGCATATCATGTGTTCAGTTTGATGATACCCGCATCGTAAGCGGATCTTCCGACAAGACCATCAAGGTGTGGAATATCAGGACAAACACTCCATGGTCCGTTCAGACATTGGTCGGTCATTCAGGCACGGTTCGATGTCTGCATCTGGAAGGCAACCGTCTCGTCAGTGGCTCAACAGACACAACCATCAAGGTAAACTTGACATCTATCGTCATTCTATTATTCAGACTGTTCAGAGGATTCATAGTATTCAGGGAGAGATTCCCCTTTGGATTCTAAGGTGAACCTTCAGCTCCACAGTTCCGCAACAACTAGTTTGTGTAGCCTACAGTACATCTGTTGTTTTCCGGGGTTTTCACGATCGGTATTACAAAATGTTCCTTGCAGGTTTGGGATTTATCTATGCAACAAAGCTGGTCTAGTATCGCATGCAAGGTGACCATGATAGGACACACAGACACAGTCAGGTGCTTGCAGGTAAGGCTGCCAACAGTTTGATACTGGTCTCTTCCACAATACTCTCAGGGGGAACTTAGGAGTAAGGACCCTGGTCTCTTCCACAATACTCTCAGGGGGAACTTAGGAGTAAGGACCCTGGTTGCGGCTCTCAATCAGAGACTTGGCAGGCAACACTCCCATTTGTCTGGTTGAAGGTGCTTGACATTACTTCCCATGCCATTATCACATCTAATCAACTGAAGCATGTTTCATCTAGCTGTCTGAGCTTGGACTCGAGCGTTGTGTCATTTAGAGTTCAGGATTGTGTTGTGTTGTTTTGGGACTATTTCATTACAATCAAAAACTACCAGTCTCTGAGAGTATCCTTATTCTTTGAGCAAGATCTCGGATGATGTCAACTGAATTGTATTCTTGATTGTGCAGGTTGACGATGAGAAGATAGTGAGTGGTTCGTATGACAAGACCTTAAAGGTTTGGGACATGAGGACTGGAGACTGCAGGATGACTCTTCGTGGACACAACGGAGCAGTTCTCTGTGTTCAGTTTGATGCAGAGAAAATAATATCAGGCTCGAGTGATAACTCCATCAAGGTGAGTTGACTGCTATACTCCTCGCCAGTGAGAGCTGTTTGGCTGCTAGGAGACTGGTGTAAGAGAACGAGAACAGAGTTTGATGTCATCCATCTGTTTGTGAACCAGTTTCTTTAAGAAGTTAGCCAAGCATTCCAGGTGGCTTTACATGGTTCCTATCAGTGTTCTCATCAGATTATAAGTGAGAGACAGTCCTGTCATTGTAGATGTTGACTCCTTCTCTTTCTTTGAAGGTTTGGAACTTTGAAGGCCTCTGTGTGATGAGTCTGTCGGGTCATCACGATGCAGTGACGTGTCTTCAGTTTGACAACACGAGAATCATCAGTGGATCACTTGATTGTAATCTGAAGTTCTGGGACATTGTCACTGGGCAATGTAGCAATACTATTGATTGGAAGGCATCAGAAGGCCATACAGGAGTTGTTAGGTATGTCTCTTACCATTGATGAGAGGTTATGGCAATCATAATCAGTGTCATTGCCAATCATGCAAGGTCACAAGTATTGGTCAGATTATACCTACCTACAGTTAAATCATCACATGTTGACACTCCATGTCAGTGTCCATTTAGTTGACCCTGTGACCACCTGGTTATCAGCCCGTCGTGATACTATTAGAGGGGCACAGTTTCCCAACATGTTTTCTAAGTATATCTTCGTTGAACTTTCAGATGCCTGCAGGCTGACAGCTGGCGGGTGGTGAGTGCCTCTGATGACAAGACATTGAAGGTTTGGAACCTGGAGACAGGGAAGAGACTGACGACGCTCAAGAATCATACAGATGGTGTCACATGTTTACAGTTCAATGATAGCATCATAGTATCAGGATCTTATGACAAGACAGTAAAACTATGGGACTTTAGCTGTTGTTAGTGAGGACACAGACAATGTGTTCCTTACACAAACAGGTTTATCAAGTACGGATCACAATCCCATGACAGAGAAATCACTTTCAAATTAGACTGTGTATGGTTTACGATGTAACTGGTGGTGGTGACAGAAACACCTCTGAACGAGATTCCCTGAATGTGATTTCAGGGTCTGGATTTAGACACTACGGGTGAATGTTGTGAGTGTTATGCGTGAGAAACCTTTCAATACATTGTGAAACCTTGTACTAGAAATGGGTTTTATCTCGGTGAACACAGAAACGAAGATACAGCTCGTTCAGAAGTTCAACATTTTCAAAGTCAAATTTTTTTTCATAAGTCAAAAATTTTCAAAGTCAAATTTTTTTCACAAGTTCAAAATTTTCAAAGTCAAAAAAGTTTTGGGACTGATGATGTTTATTCATTTTGAGCAGAAAAAAAATCAAGTGAAAAAAATATTTAGACTTCGAAATTTTCACGAAAATATTCTAGCATTTTTTGTATACATTTTGCTGGCATATTCACTTACAAATAATTCTAATATTCAATATTAAGCAAATTTTAATATATGTTTACTCTGGACATTTTTCAGTTAATTGTGGTGTTTTCACTGTTCTGATAGTAATGGGGATTTCTCCAGCAGTACCTTCCTCTGAACTTGAGATTTTCATCTGATTCTTCTTTTCTGTGTCTCACTGTTTGGGTCAAAAATACATAGTTTTTACTTGACGAAACCTCTTTTGAGGGGAATAATGGTAATTCATGAGGGGCTTCGCGTCCAGATTTCATTAAAAGAAAAACAAATGCTCAAATACTAGCAATTGATACTATATGTTCTAAAAAGAACAAAAAAAAGGCTTGGTGTAGCTCCTGTTTTTAAAGCATTCTGGATCACATATCTATTCATATTGTCTAATTGTTGAGTGTAAAGAGTCTAAAGTGAATTTATAACACTGCTGTTTTATCTCTTCATTTATAGCACATTTCATAAAACAAGAACAGAATTCTTTCAATGTTCACAAATCAAGCTAGGACAGCTTTCAGTTGACTTTGGATTTAGTTGAATTCAGTGACACTAGGTGTCAGCACAAGCTCCTGATCTTGTTCTGGAGTTGGGAGTATTCGATTCAATTGTCCAGCTTGACCCTTTCCATTTTGTTTTTTTCATTTGTTGATTTGGCTTGTTCAAAGAAATGTATTTTGCACTGGTTGCAGAAGTACTGTTGTATTTTATTGTATATTAGTATTTTGTTTCAAGTTTTGCTGCTGCAAGTGAATGGTGATCACTTATTGCTAATTGCCAAGATTTTTGTAATCAGGGATGTAATGACATAGTGACAGTAGGCTGCAGCCTAAAACTCTAAACATTATGTAACATTTTGTTGTTTTCCTGGAAATAGTCGGTAGACAGTGGCCACAATCACAGCAGAGATACAACTTCCTTGCATTATGTGTTTGAACCGCATGGTGCTAGAATTTTCCAGGGTGACATCAGAAATGGGCTTGCTTTGAATGTGCTTGGGATTGCTACCTCTCCAGCACAATACAGATCAACTGGAAAACCTTAGCAATCATATTTCAAATGCAAATGTGCTGTGAATTCACACAGGAGCCGTCACAACTTACAAGTTGCTTGGGATATCCACCTCCACTTCTGCAAGTTCAAATCAGTGCCCCTATTCAGTGCCATTATATGTACTGTGAAGTCCATCAGGAGCCGTCACAGCTTTTGTCTATACAGGATCTACATCACCACAGTTCCTGCTATCAAGTCAGCGGTGGTGACAGCTCCAGACTGATTTTACTGTCCTCTTATTCCACTGTCGCTATACAGCATTATTTACATAGTTTTGCTTTTGAAGTGTTTTGTATTAGAACATTGTGTATAATAAAATACTGAAATGTTAGAATTACAAGTTGCTTTCATTCTTGTTTTCTGTTTGGAGCACACTTCCAGTACACCGAGGCACTGGCATTTTTAAGAAAGACTTGACAAAACGTGCATTACACCCAATCCATCTTACGACCCGATGTGCAGATGACAGTTTTACACGTAGTATTCCGTTTCTTCCAATGGCCATGTTTCTGGCAATTGAACAGGACAAATATTCTGGTTGCTACAAACTCCAGTTGGTCCATACTGTTCAGGTGTTGGCCTACCAAGTAAATCATAAATGAAACACCGAGTCAAGAGGATTTCTTTTTATAATACGAGATGATTTTATTTTTCTAGTCAATCATTACAGGCAAAGTCCTGAAAACATTCTACCGCAGGTGCTATATCAACGTGATGTGCAAGCTAAACTCGCCCTTGCAATAGGATCACATTAGACGATGAATGGGATGTTTTTTTCCCTCATATTTCAGTTCAGAATTCCACGTCTAATTAGTTGTTCCATTTTTGGCACTTTTCGCTTGGAATTGGGAAGTACTTTTTGTCTTTGTTATTATTAACCCCTAGCCCTGCCATTGACAAACTATTGTCCGAGTAGATGATGTTGGATCAGAAATGTAATCGTAATCATGGACCATCGCGAAACGAGCACAGCCCATGATAGTTGGGAAATCCCATCCGAGCTGTGGCCAGTATCAGCGAAGTCTTTTCTATCCGTTCTATTTATTCATCATTTCCAACATGTTGTAGGTGTATCATTGCCACCAAAGCTCAGCTCGGGGTCTCATCACTTCAGGACAAGTCCTGATCAAATAAGATCATAGTGTATCGCAAGAAACAGAACCAGATGACAATGGATTGTGAAAATAGTGATGACACACCATGCACACTGACTCATGCACATGGTGGGTCCCCACCCACCCCAACTCCCCCCTCACTTTCTCAAATGTAAACCCCTTTTTTCCAAATTTCCAAAGTTTGGAGAAATCAACAGATAGAAAGGAAGAATTTTGATAGAATGATTTTATGAAATTGGGCCAAAGTTAGCGAAAAATGCCGAAAAATGAGGAGCAAAATTTGAACCCAGTACCCAAATGACCGGAAGCCATGCTCCTGAACAAAGGAAGTTGGATTGCGCCGGTATCTCGTCTTTTCGCCCCCAGTCGTTTCTGCACACTTCTGTTCGCTTCTCCTATGCAGGGCTGGAGAAGCGAACATTAACCCCTGATTTCCTCAGGATGACTTTCCCGGGGTACTTTCTCAATCCCCAACAAATTTCCAAAGGAGTGAAACGGATTTGGAGTGAAAGGACTGGGGGCGAAAAGATCAGGGAGCGAAACAACCGCAATTCGACTGCGCTTGCCCAGAATGGATGGAACTCTGGGAATTATTCTAAAAATAGCCACATCTCCGGTCGCTAATTTTGACGGAAAACCGTGCTTTTTGCGGCACAAAAACAGTCCGAAAAGGACAATCCCTTTTTTGTAAGTATCAAAAAAATGAAATACTTAATCTTCAATGTCTTGTGCGTATTCCTGTCAAATTGTATATTGATATTCGTGGTACAACTCCCAGAATTGTGATGGGAAATTTGCCAGACTTGGACACCGCCTTTTCTCTGACAAACTCTTCCCTGTGTAAAATGTACAGTGGTAGTGTATTTTGTACACGTGAAGCGTTTAATGTACACAATAATGATTGATAAAGAAGGTGCATGGTTGTACGGGTTTTTTACAATTCACTGGCAGCTGTGAAGCCCTGGCCCTCTGGACTTCATTTCGAAGTACAACACGATCGATGTATAATACTGTATATTATACCACAGTAAGCCAACTGCGAAAGCACTATAATTTAAATAAAGGCACTAGGCTGCCCTAGGTGTAGGTCACAGGTGCCTGGCCCCAGGCCCTGGCACTAGCATGCTAGCACTGTACTGTTCCCGGGTGAAATGCATATGTTATGCCCAGGCTGCCCGCAGGCCAAACAAACGTTGTCATATGGTCCATCATAATCATTCATACCACCAGTGATATAGCATGGGCCCATCTCCTGGCCCCCTTTGCCTGAGTGTACTGGCCATGGCCCATGTATGCCAATAAATATCATTGAAAGTTATGTGCTTTTTAAGTTCCATGGACTTCTCAATTTCAGACTAATCCAGTATCAACGTGAGAGGTAAAATCACTCACTTGGTTGTGTGGTCATTTCTGAATCTTGATTTGATGTGTTGATGTGATGGATAATTCTGTATTAACCATAAGAAACCACTGAACCAGCCCCACAGCATAAACAAAGGCTTCGTTATTATTTCATTTTCAAAATCCAGAAAAATCTAAGGTTAATATTGTGTGTTTGATGGTCCAGATCATCTACATGTGTCACATCAACTCTCACAATAAGAATCAGATGGTCGGTTTTGCTTGAAACCCTTGTTGTGTACAAAGTTGTAACCATCCTCCTGCTTGACCTTGTGGATTCATGCTGATGGATGAAAAATTTAACCTTGTACTATTCCATACACCCCCCCCCCTCTTCCTACAAACCAGCTTTGTGTTTCAGACCTGCTCACCATAACACCTTGGTAGAGAAGTAGAAGACTGTATTTTACATAGATAAACAATATGTTATGTTTGCAAGTTGATACTGGTCAGTTCGCTATCTCTGCCCAATCTGTGGTATAAGTTCATGCACTGATAAGATGAGCATTCATGATGTGTATACTATCAAGTTAGTAGAGCTTACAGGTTTGGCTGTTCGCCATCTGATCACCAGTCCATTTCCTGATTATTCTTTGCCCAATGCATCAATATGTTCCAATTCAAGCTGATAATGATTGTACCTGTGTGGTGTGTGTCAAACCTAAGATCAAACCAGCTCTAAATGAGCAGTATTCAAGCCTGAAGGCCTCGACTGGGATTGAGAATGTCCCTCGTTGACCTTCATGCCTCAAGAGGCTGATATTTCTCTTTGGCATGTATCCTCTGTCAACATCTCTTTCTCACACCTATGTCCCATTACCATGTTGAGTTGGTTTATCCTGCCTCTGCCAATGATGTCTGGGTCTTTGTATGTGGTGGAGTTGGTCCCCAGTCTGGCTGTACTGTACTACAGGATCTCTACACGTACTTGTAGGTAAAAGAAACACCTCTTTGTGGCCGGTTCATCTCAGTTTCATTCAGGTGACTAATGTTATTGCTGTTTGATAATTGACTTGGAATGTATCCATATTGTGTGCCTCCTTGAACATTTGCCTTGAGTCCAAATTGACGAAATATCTGAGTCTGATGACGTTATCATTAATAGAAATCAATACATGTGTGTGAGAAGTTGGCCTGTGTCATATAATGATATAGACTGGACTTGATAAAACTGTTTGACATTGTCTGCATTCTCTGGGTAGTCAACAGTAAGGTAGGTGGTGGTGTTCCACCAGGTTTTATAAAAATCTGTCCTCGAGTTAAGGTTTTCCTAAGATGTTTCACTGAGTGGAACTTATGATTGCTCAAGCTGGGGGGGGGGGGGGGTGGCTGTTATGTTTTTGTCTAGAGAGGTTTCCAACGATGTCAGGGGACCAGGCTGGAAACAGGCCCTCTTCAACCCCTCTCACACGTAAACCTTCTGTGTTGTCTTGTCACCTCCACCAAGTCCAACAAAAACCTTCTTAACAATCTCGTGTTGCATCTCAGTCGAGTTAATTTTTTTAACAGGAAATTTTCAACAATAATTAGTTCAGCCTAATTGAAAAGTACTGCTTGGGCTTGCATGAAGATTGAGCATGCATGGTTCTTCCTGTGCCAGGCTGGCATGTTAGTTTCTTCCTTGATTTGTATCTTGAACTAATAGCCTGTGTTCAATTTGTTTCTCTACTGATTGGTGCCAAGTTATTTTGAATGACAATGCCCCTCTTACTTGGCTGTGATTGTGACGCCATTGTGTGGGTGCATTAAATTGCAATCAACTCTGTAGTGTGGAGGTCCAAGAACATTCATCTTTGCTCGCAATACAATAAAAGCTTCAACATTATTTCAAGTATAATCAATTGTTCTGTGCCGGACCTCACTTCCATGGTGGGGTATTAGTGTCAAATTGAAATTCCTAGAAATCAATATCTGTCAATGTGAATACAGGTTTGAGTTGACATGGTATGACTCACTTGAGCACACATGGACAACGTGCAGCAGGCCGGTTGATAACCATGATA
The DNA here is from genome assembly GCF_910592395.1 of Lineus longissimus. Classification (NCBI taxonomy): domain Eukaryota; kingdom Metazoa; phylum Nemertea; class Pilidiophora; order Heteronemertea; family Lineidae; genus Lineus; species Lineus longissimus. The sequence continues at coordinate 212,242 of NC_088314.1, forward strand.
TGAGCCTGTCAGCTATTAGAGCCCTGTTTTCTTCCAGAGCATTGTTCAATAGTTGGTACCAATAAACATGTACAGGACATCGATGTTGAAGAGAAGTATTCAGCTTGCTGCACCCATGGGCATCATTAGCATACTAAACCAGAATAATTCTCCAAACTCCAATGTGTTCTTGATAGAAAATGCCCCATAACACCTCGATCAAAATGGGTCTTTGATTGTTTTTTTCCATCAGCATGCAATCATCAATGTTGCTATTTTCAGCCCACACCTTTGGGGCGATAGAAAATGTATTCATTAAAAGCTCATCATCCATCTAATGTTGAGGAATGATTGTCAAAGTACATATTACGCTGTGAACAGCTGTACATAGCGCTGTAGCCAAGACGTAGATCTCTTTTGTTGTTTGAACACTTACTTAGATTGAAAAACCAATCAATTATCCCAATCTGCAATTGGGTGCCATCCCAAGTTTCAGCAGTTGTAATTACTTTGTAAAATTGCAGCAATTCCCTCTGATATAGCAGGACATGAAAGTCACACTAAGCATGCCATTGATTCTGTGTGCACCATCCTTTCATTGATTTATCTGTCAAATACACAAGCAGGCTGCTGGGAAGTTGGATTAAGATATCTAAACCCAGGTCACCTTGGTTAGGATGAGATCTACTGTAGACATCAGGATGGTTGTTTATTGTCAAAGACTAAGAGTGAGGTGGTGAGATCGGGCAGATCAGCTGAACTGATCAATGGATTCCCTTCAAGCACCATATCCCAACCATCTCTGGCCCAGACATTGAGGTGATATCTTATGAATCTGTTCAAACATGTCAACTTGTTGTCATGGCAGACTCGTTTCCTAGGCAACAAGCAAATTGTTCAGTCTCTTAAAGGTCCATGCACCATCTTCATTATTTTGTACGTCTGTGAGCCAAAGTGTATAACTGGTGAGCACAGTGGCCCTGGCTGATGCATCAAATGAAATGATAGGTTTCCTGGGAATGCTGTCAGTGTTTGGCCTGCGAGGCTCACTGTAAGTTTATGAGTATGACCATGGGAGTTTCCTTTCTTTATAGCAACATTATCATATACTGTCTGAGTTCATGAATATTGATCTGAACGTATAGTAATCTTATCCAACACTTTGTTGTACATGTAATTGTTGTGATTGTTAGTGCTTGATCATATCCAGGCCCTGCAGAACATAATCAGCTCCACCCACATTTGATTAGACCTTGATCTGCTGTGCGAATGGGATCCTAACTAACTCCTTACTCCTCCACTTGGCTCCACAGATAGCCGTTCTACATGACACTGGCCGCTGTGTTCCAAGATGATCGTCTTCTCCTCCTACATGACATAACCTTGCTAATCCTCTTGCCTTGCCTGGCACGGATGAGTAGGTGGATGATGGCATACCTTGCCCTTATAAAGCCTGCGACCCTGGAAGACAGCCATCTGATAATGCTGATCAAATAACTGGTTTAGTTCACATTTTCCTGCCAGTGCCAGTCTACGAAGATGAGACCTATTGAAAGAAGGTCTTGACTAGCCTTGTTAAGGGTAGACTGGGCTGCAAGTATCTCCTCTGTTGACATGGTGCAATGACCTCCCTCCTTAGGTGCTGCTCACTAGTTTCTTGACAGGGTTGATCCAATCAGATGTTGCTGGCCTACTCTTCTCGCAAGTGGAAAAGAGATGTAAACAAATTTGAAGCATCTAATTTGCAGCTGACACACCATTGAGTGTTTAGAATGTCTGTGTCTCATGAGAAACGTTAGAGAAAGGAGAATTTAATGCCATCAAAGCTGCGTTGGCTTAATTGGGAGTATTGGCTGGGGATTGAGATGAGATCATGTGCGAAGGCGGATTTATGGCGTAGAATAACGTTTTGTTTTTGCATACTTCTCAGTGAGGTATACATGTAGTAGGAGTGAAACACTGCAGAAAACCACACACCATAACCCCAAATGCTCCAGTCAATATACATGTATGAACCTGACAGACTTCAACAAGTTCAGGTGAAAGTTCTGTGTCAAGAGTGTTAATTTCGTACCCGACTGGGACAATCAAGTCTGCTGTTCTCATAACTGAGATTACCTCGTTAACTCTTGGTCTAATTAGTACCTCAACACAAACATCCATCAATTCATGTCACATGACATCATTGTATGCAGTAACATGCATCAGACTGCTCAAGAGGCCTGATGAGGTTTGGCTGCTAGATCTGAATAATTCATGTTGGTTACCTGGCATTTTCCCAATGCATTGAATGGCATGATCCTGTGTGGGATCCAACGCCAGGATGGCCTTCTTCAGAGGCATCAACCAGTGCAGTGCCAACAGATGGCTCAACCTGGCCTGATAAGACTTGGCCGATGACTGAAGCAAACATGCCAGTCTGCCTTACCCAATGCATTGCACAGCCTGATCCATATGGGATCTTACTCCATCGCCCGGCTGGCTATGATCGGAGTCGTGTTTCATTTACTATGATGCGTTTCCAAAGGAACCATGCCTCGCATCACCATTAATCCCCGGGGCGTGGGTAGTGCTATAAAGTAAAACAAACAATGGAGGAGGTAATGACTGGAAGAAGTGGGCTGGATATCTATCGGTCCTTCTTGGCGACAGCGTTTCCAAAGGAACGGAAATATCTGCAGTGTCGGGATTGATACGTTGACTGGTTGCAGTCGTGTTATTGATTATGACGTGGGAATGATATCATCGTATATGAGTGGTACGTAGTGTTGTGGTTGCCTTTCTAACAATCCCTCTTTCCTGCTTGCAGCAAGTTAGGCTCAAGGTGTGCTGGTGTCCAACTTCCAACCCAAGGCTCGTGGTGTAATGTACAATTACATGTGCTGTCCTGGGTGCCTCGGCCTGCATGACATCATTGATGCAGGTCAATTGTCATTCAGCTCACAACTTGAGACAGCCCTCATTTGCCACCAAAACTCATTATTCACTTCACACATGTGATGTGAGCGGCATTTTGATGGCAAAAACTAGCAATCGTTGAAAAGTGCCCATTTACCGTTTGTAATGCATTGGTTACAGCCTGTCCTTCCCGCATGATTTTGGCTGACTTGTTTGATTCTTCTTTAAAAAGTTGGGTCAGAGACTGAGCTCCGCACGCCAAATTGGCACTTCAGCATGGTGAATGTCCATATTTCAGTCTATGCTACTGATGTGTCTATAATAAGCTAGCTGATGAGGCCTTAGGTTCAAGGGATCCAGACTCTGCTGCGAAGTCTTGCAAAAGTTTATGGATTTAGAGTATCGTTGAGAATATGAATCATGGGTGATCTCAGTATTCATCCTTTTGCGTTATCGATCACAATATTGGTTTCCATTCAAAAGGTGAACACTAAAAGAGAACGATTTCATTCAATTTTCAATCAATATTGAAAAGTCATTGATTATTGAGTGTTTCCAACAAAACAATATGTGTGATCATGGTTTCAAAACAAATCTAGTTCATTGATCTGTTCTAGTTGTCCAAAATTAGATCTGTAAGCTTCACAAAGACCTTGGAAATTCACGTACTCTTGCCTTGTCCTCCAAGCTTTTGGAATTTGAACTTGAAATGTATTATCAGAATCCTTTTTGCATTTTTGCTCTCTTCTGCTTCACTTTTAGCTGTTTTTGCCCCAGACTGCTCTATATTGAACTTAAGATCAGTTTTTAGCCAGAGTATTTATCATGTGCCATTTCTTGGGATTGAAGTTTTAAGATGAGATTCAGCCTACTCTTTCTTGGAACAAAAACCTCCTTTCGAAAGTGACTAATAATAAGCCTCTGACATTCTCTTTGAGATGAGCACATAAGATCCCGTCGTGTCATCGTATGCTGTCTTATTGTATTTCTTTGCTATTCGATCATCGCGATCTTTTGAAACACAATCCTTTTGAAAACATCTTATATAAAGATCTTGGAAGTCACTTTTCATTTTGTTGGTGATTTCTCGGGGTGAGGAGAATTCATTGCATGCTTCGGCATTCCTAACAAAAGAACGTTGTATTGGTGGAAATTGTGGTTTGATGATGGCGATTTATTCAGTCGGATATCCGCAATCGTTTTTCAACCACAAATTGTGATCAATTGTTATTGTGCTTGATACACTGACAACACAGGTAGGAGGCACCTTTCATATCATCGTGCGATATCATGATTCACAAGAAGGTATAGGTTAACTTCCTTTCTTTCAACTTTGGTTGTCTTTTTAAAAGCCGATCCAACCCACGTTTATTGGCCTTGGAAAACCAGGTTTGTGATGTGTCTGCCGTTCCTCGGTGTTTATTTGATGGGTGATGGATCAAACGTCAGGCTTGCCCCTGACTTTATCATTGATCAATTGAATGGTGTTTATTTTCATCATGAGTGGGTGGTAGGTCATAACTTGATGATCGATAGTTATTGGGCGGCTCAATAAGGAAGACGCCTTCATCTACCAGGACGTTGGAGTGTGTCTTCTGTGGAACCTGCTGATGGCATTTTAATTTGATAAGAGTCACATAGTCAATTACATAGGATGTCCTATTTGCCCAAATACCATTCATGCTGGCACGGTATTCATGCTGGCACGGTATTCATGCTGGCACGGTATTCATGCTGGCACGGTATTCATGCTGGCACGGTATTCATGCTGGCACGGTATTCATGCTGGCACGGTATTCATGCTGGCACGGTATTCATGCTGGCACGGTATTCATGCTGGCACGGTATTCATGCTGGCACGGTATTCATGCTGGCACGGTATTCATGCTGGCACGTTGGAATGAGGTGGTGACTGCACAATAGAAGCTCAACTTGAACCTCTGCCACAGACCATCCAATAATAGAAGTTGGTGATATCTCATGGGTGGTCAGTGTATCCCAAACACCACACAGAACTCCACTGAATCAGACCCTTGGGTTCTTTATTAACAAGTGTCTGTTGGCTGCCGGGCCAGAATAGCTGCTGCCACTTATCCCAAGGGAATGCTTCATGTACTTTGCATAATTCATGGATTAACATTATTCATCGGTTTATGTTGGATTAGTGAAACTGACATACTGTACATAGTCTTTATGCTTGTGGTGAACAGTCTTCTAGCTAGCCCAAACACACTCTGTGTTGAGCTCCCTGCTTCATAAAACCGACACACCCCTTTACTATTCAGTCTCCAATGTGTTGGGAGATTTGAATTTTGTGCAGTTACGGGTATTGTTCAGGTATGAATAAGAAGGTACATAAAAGATTTGAGGTTATTGATTCATGACGAGGCCCTTATTTGGAGGAGAGTCTTTCCCCGCCTACTTCATGAGTGGGCTTATCCTGAAAGCTGCGATGTTGTACGTGGACTGTCTGATCATTCCTATTCCCAAAGATGATATAACGAGATGGGAGAAAAGGTGTAAAAGGGCCTCTCAATTTATAACCGCGATGACCGTTTCCATGGGAACAATAAGTAATATATCTAAGCATTGAACTTGTGACCAGGGGCCACACCAAGATATGGGTGGTAAGACTTCGTTGCTGGGGGGGGGGGGGTGCCTCCTTATTGTTAACAGTTTATTATTGGCAGTAATAGTCATTACCATTGATCATTGAACAATTACAGCATACTATCCTTTGAACAATACTGGTCATCAGTGTATAACAAGTAATCAGAATGGTTGATTGTGAGTTGGTGTCTAAAGGTCAACACAGGAGCTGTTGTAGTGGGATGGTCCTCACCTTTATTTGGTCCTATTGGAAGGATCTCATAAGTATATTTAGCTTGTGTTTTCCTGTCTTTACAACAACAGCTCACGATCACCTGTCATCTTGATGGGAAGGTGCAGCAATCACTGTCAGAGTCATTTGAATTGAGACAACAAAGCTGTATGATCTTCCTGGAGAAAGTATGAGTGGCAGAATCCAGATGTTTAGGAAAGTTTCTTCTGGACAGTGTTGTTGTTATGTTGTCTTGTCAGATGTCATTTCAGATTCAATGGTGGGGCATGTTCTGATGATGGCGGAGATAGGGTGTGGTCCCAGGGTTCCCACCAGTCAAGCGGAAGCTCTATTGTTATCTGCAGAGAGGCTGCTGATGAGATTTATTTCTCGTTAAGACCAACAACAAAAACACAATCACAAATTCATCATCACCCCTATATGGCATGTCACAAGCAAAACATCACATGAATGAACCTAAAAACTTGATGACACTTCATGACAAATACCCTGGCACGGTACTAGTTAAAAACTGCAACAAAGATACTCTTGCTTTGAGACATCAGCACCACTTACAAACTTGGATATCACTTTTCCTGAGCTTCTAGTATAAATTACTCTCGTGAATAGCTCTTGAATTTCTCTCCCCTGCCTTCCTGATGGCAGAAGCCAAAGAGCACCTGCTTCAGAGACAATTAGTCGTCCTCCTCACAACACCAATCAAGATTCATGAGACTAACATGTTGACATGTTCCTCTTGTTTCTCGTTGCAGTGTTAGTTTGGTTGCCTGATTAAACCGCCACCATTTCGAGAATGCGAGAATACAAACTTGTTGTGTTGGGCAGTGGAGGTGTTGGTAAAAGTGCCCTGGTGAGTAACCTTTCATCTCCATTTCTTTCTAGATAGAGGTGGTCTGTGACCCTGTAGTAACTGGCTGCTGAGACAGAGAGAAGATGCGGGAGTACAAGCTTGTAGTGTTAGGTAGTGGAGGTGTGGGCAAGAGTGCCATGGTAAGTCTCAGTGTTGTCTCCGTCTTTCTTCCTGTTGGATGTTTTGTAATGGTGGTGTCTAACCTTGTTTGATTTCTGTGTTATTGCCATAAATAACCTAAAAGCCAATTAGGTTAATGACCTCTTTTTATGTTCAACCCACGCAGATAATGCATCGTTATCAAGGGATGAGAATAATCTCATAGAATTGGAAGCTTCTGTTCAACTCCCTCTTTGAGGGTGTTACTCTGTGCCTCCAGAAGAACACTGAAGGACAGGCCCAGCAAATCTATCTAGTCTACCTATTTCAAACAATTCTCATGATTGTAGAGCACTAATTCACAATCTTGAAACAAGCTAGCTTCTTAGTTTGTGTTGTACCAACTCAGCTTGCCACTTGAGAATAAAGAAGGCCAGCAAGAGCTCATCATTGTTTGATCTCCTGGTCATATTCTCTTCTCCTCATTCCAGACTGTACAATTCGTACAAGGCATCTTCGTGGAGAAATATGATCCGACAATTGAAGACAGTTACAGAAAGGTAAGATATACTTGGAACAGTTGAGATTCGTGGGTTGTTCCTGAGAGGAAGACCTTGACGACTAGTTCCTTGTTAGAGGTTTACATGATGGCCTCATTGATTTGAATGATATGGCTGTCAGTGCAGTGATAAAGTTAAGGATTTTGTTAGTTGAGACTTGGTTTGAGAAATTCACACGGAACTCAATACATTGCGAGGGTGAAGCTACCGAGGAGGCAGGTGTGGTTTGGGACAAAATGGCAGCTCCACCAAGCTGGGTTTGGGGAGACAGCCAACACGACAGAGGGGAATCTTTATTGAGATCTTTATATCTTTGTTTTCAGCAAGTGGAGATCGATGGTCAACAATGTATGCTCGAAATCCTGGACACAGCAGGAACGGTAAGATCAGCAGGTGGTCAAAGCAGTGGCAGATCTAGCAGACGCCCTCTCCTGACTGTGTTGGGAACTAGACAATGTGGCAGCAACCCATCTCTTGTATTTGCCCCTTCGATTGAAAGCCTGGTTGCCTGGAGGGTGTGACGGATGAATTAGCCACATTAGTCCTTACCTTTGAGCAATGATAGCCTTGGCGAGAAATTGATACCCACTTGAACTCATGTGTACTTGGACATCAATAACAACAACAGACTTCAAAGAAGCTTTGATGTGAACCAGTATCTAAGTGCAGTTTGTAATGCATTAGAGTTAGTCCATTCCCTGGAAGATATTGATGTTTTGTTCAAATCAATATTGGCTGATGTGTCAAAGGAAGCTCATGGAGGGATTGGTGCTATGCATTGAACAGGCGGGGAGATCATGTGGATAAGTCTCTTCTTGAGCTCCTCTCTGACTCCTTCACTGATACTTATCACCATGATCACAGGGGACCATGGCAGCTGACAGCATTTATGGATGCTAACCCCGTTGCCTGTCCGAGCCCTTCGAATAGGCCCAGCTGTCTGTCTGGTCTTTGATGTCATCTCATGTCTGATACAAATTGAAAATGAATATGATGTTCATTCCAGGAACAATTCACTGCCATGCGAGATCTGTATATGAAGAACGGCCAAGGTTTCCTGCTGGTTTACTCTATCACGGCACAGTCGACGTTTAACGATCTTCAAGATCTCCGTGAGCAGATCTTACGTGTTAAAGACACGGAAGACGTAAGTACTGGACAAGCACAGGTACTTCTACTTTCGCTTATTACTACTTCTCATCGGTGTAAACATGGCGTCCCTCCTACGTCTGTTCGTCTTGCCTGGTGAGTCGTGAGTATGGTGGCTCTTTCTAGTGGTGTAATCTAACACTCGGTTCCAAAGGTGAACCTCTGTCTTGTGTAGCATTGACATCATATCTGTCAGAATGGGCTGTTCAACAACATTGGAGCAGTATGACAGTCAAGCGTCAGTTGTCAAAGCCAGCTTTATGAGTTTGACATTCATAGATAAGCCCTGGCAAGTCACATTTGCCAAAAGGATAATGATATACTGGCTCGGTGTTCATCTCACATATTCACATGATGACAATATTGCTCACCAGTTAACCCCTCGTCCCTCGTAGCCCCTGTTCACTAACTGTTGTGACATTAACACACACTAAATGATGTTTTCTAATTTTCATTCACACTTCTCACAAGTTATGCGTGCAGGATTGCAGAAGTTGTTGGGAAATCAGTAAAACATTTGACAAGTTCTTTACTATTGTTCATCTCGAGAGAAAATCTCTTCAAAAAGTGTTTCCAATGTTGATCACTTGAATGGTTCCTGTAGCACAGTCCTGCACGTTATACATTGGACATCCCTCTCTCCACCCAACACTATCCTCAAAACAATCTCCTCCACAAACAAACCAATCCAGAAACGTATCAATTCCTTGTCAGCGGTAATCAACTCCCATCTCAGGATATCCTTGACCTGCCCTTAACTGGCCCCACCTGTCACTCTGCCTGGAAACGAACCCTGCCCTTAACTGGCCCCTTTTCACCACATTGCTTCGTTATAAAACCCCTCTGCACAACTGAAATGAACTCCCGTTTGCATGTGTGGAGTTGTGCTCCTTCAGTTCAGTATATCCATCCTGGTAATGCTAGTGATAATGAGCAGTCAAGTGAAAAAAATATGGTGCCGTGATAGTGCGTTAGGGCCCTGATAGTGTGTCAGGGCTGTGTCAGTTATCACACTCAGCCAGCTGTTGACAGTGACATCTATACTCCACCTTGACAACTGTTACAGCCATTCTATGTTAAGTTGAGTGTCTTGCCAGTTTATGTTCATGATTTAAGATGTGATATACTTTGCTGTTGGAAGAAAATCTCTGGCTAACACATATCTGCATGTCCCTACCCTATTAACAGATCATTGGATTAACAAAAACACGTGATTACCCTTTATAGTTCATGATGTTGTCATACTAAAACATACTAATCGAAACACCAGTTTTACAGAAATGTTGCTAAGCTTTGTAGAATTTGAAATAATTTTCGTTGGATTTCAGTACTGAGTCATGAGTCATCATGATCAGTTGTGTTTAGCTCAGTCCTGTATCTTTAACATAATCTTCCAACCCTAACTATTGTAACTTAGGTAACTAGGATGTTCTCTGCACCATAGATACACCGAATATTACAATCCAGCTCAAACTAGAGAGTGGCTCCTCACCAACCTTGTACCACACACAGCTGCCCTGTAGATCTCAATCCAGCTCAAACTAGAGAGTGGCTCCTCACCAACCTTGTACCATACACAGCTGCCCTGTAGATCTCAATCCAGCTCAAACTAGAGAGTGGCTCCTCACCAACCTTGTACCGCACACAGCTGCCTTGTAGATCTCAATCCAGCTCAAACTAGAGAGTGGCTCCTCACCAACCTTGTACCGTACACAGCTGCCCTGTAGATCTCAATCCAGCTCAAACTAGAGAGTGGCTCCTCACCAACCTTGTACCGTACACAGCTGCCCTGTAGATCTCAATCCAGCTCAAACTAGAGAGTGGCTCCTCACCAACCTTGTACCGTACACAGCTGCCCTGTAGATCTCAATCCAGCTCAAACTAGAGAGTGGCTCCTCACCAACCTTGTACCATACACAGCTGCCCTGTAGATCTCAATCCAGCTCAAACTAGAGAGTGGCTCCTCACCAACCTTGTACCATACACAGCTGCCCTGTAGATCTCAATCCAGCTCAAACTAGAGAGTGGCTCCTCACCAACCTTGTACCGTACACAGCTGCCCTGTAGATCTCAATCCAGCTCAAACTAGAGAGTGGCTCCTCACCAACCTTGTACCGTACACAGCTGCCCTGTAGATCTCAATCCAGCTCAAACTAGAGAGTGGCTCCTCACCAACCTTGTACCATACACAGCTGCCCTGTAGATCTCAATCCAGCTCAAACTAGAGAGTGGCTCCTCACCAACCTTGTACCATACACAGCTGCCCTGTAGATCTCAATCCAGCTCAAACTAGAGAGTGGCTCCTCACCAACCTTGTACCGTACACAGCTGCCCTGTAGATCTCAATCCAGCTCAAACTAGAGAGTGGCTCCTCACCAACCTTGTACCGTACACAGCTGCCCTGTAGATCTCAATCCAGCTCAAACTAGAGAGTGGCTCCTCACCAACCTTGTACCGTACACAGCTGCCCTGTAGATCTCAATCCAGCTCAAACTAGAGAGTGGCTCCTCACCAACCTTGTACCGTACACAGCTGCCCTGTAGATCTCAATCCAGCTCAAACTAGAGAGTGGCTCCTCACCAACCTTGTACCATACACAGCTGCCCTGTAGATCTCAATCCAGCTCAAACTAGAGAGTGGCTCCTCACCAACCTTGTACCATACACAGCTGCCCTGTAGATCTCAATCCAGCTCAAACTAGAGAGTGGCTCCTCACCAACCTTGTACCATACACAGCTGCCCTGTAGATCTCACTTCATTCACAACACCTCTCGAGATACTCAATATGCCGTTCAAACTCATGCCACTTGAGGACCCCCTCATCTCCACCCTTATTCCCCATGACTCATTCTCTGACTGACTGTTTCAGGTTCCCATGATCCTCGTGGGCAACAAGTGTGACTTGGAAGACGAGCGCGTCGTCGGCAAGGATCAGGGACATAATCTAGCGCGCCAGTTCAACTGTTCGTTCATGGAAACATCTGCTAAGTCAAAAATAAATGTCAATGAAGTAAGTAGATCTGTGGTGTCCCCTACACAGGAATGTTGTTACTAATGATAAGAGCCTACCCAGCAGTCACCCAAGCTGTTTGCATTCTCAAAATAAGTCTGGTGAGGTCTGTGTTCAGTAAACATACCTTCATGTGATGATATATTGTCAATCAGTCACACGTCCTCGGCTGAGTTGCAGTCTTGTAGTTTCACTACGTATGACAACAATACCACATCTATGACGTCATCTTTCAGATCTTCTACGACTTAGTGCGACAGATTAACAAGAAAAATCCGGAGACAAAGAGCAAGAAAAAGAAGAAATCGGGATGTGCAATTTTGTAAGATGTTGATGAGAAAGTCGATGAAACAGGTAGGTGAACAAAATGGCTGAATGTTGGTGATGTTGTTGCTTCTCCCGCTCCTCTGATCATTCAAAGGACTGACCATCTATCTGTCAGCTGAAGACCATTGTTGAATCAACAACTCCAGAGATCTTTTAGGCAGCATCCCTTTCTTGTGTCTTATACGATGGATGTAATACTCAACAATTCTGAAAAGTTCTCTCTTTCCTTTCAGAGGTGACCTCTTACTGTTCACATCTTCCAAACACCGGACCACACAAAGACCAAATGCATCTCGCAAACGTGAGCGTGCTGCTCATTCTTGAGTGAGGAATACTGGTGATCTTCTAACTTCTGTGGACTTTCTGTCTCCTGAATGAACTTCGGCAAAATTGGGTTGGTGAGATTATCCATAGACTTGGTGTTCTTCACACAAAATGACGGGATTACATGAGAATATCACAAAAATTATATTTTGTATGTTTGTTTTTGGACCGGCATCCGTGGGTCTGTGTGCTGCAAAATGAAAAAAAGGGAGGGGAGAAAATCATCTGACCTAATCTCACGTTTTATACCTGAATAACTGGTTCATTGTTAAATATCAACCCTGGTACAGTGTGTAAACTCTAGTAAGATAGGGACGTTGGTGCCGGAGTGATGTCTCCTATGTGACAGACACTTGATTCATCGAGGGAGGTGGGCCTACATTGCTGGGAAAATCTCACTTGCTTGCAATGTGAGGAGTATTTGAGCACTGGAACAGACCATTCAGAATGAGAATGACTTATGTTGGGTTTAATCTTATGGCCACAACTGTCTTCTCCTTTTGAACTGTTGTTGAATCGAACTGGGACCTATGGATAGTAACTATGGAACTACATGTAACTGGTTTTCAAACCTTGTCTGGGTGTTTCGATTATAAGAGTCGCTAACATTGCAATTGAAACTAGTGTTTTCGCTGGGACAAAATGAAGTCTGCAGTGCACCCTTGTAATCACCGACAACCTTGTCCCCGCCCAATCCTGCAAAGTGTACTTGGTGTATGTATATATGTATTAATCATCACCCTAATGTGAGCCTAATCAGTATATTTTAATAGTGATTTCATGTTGTGAATCCATTGGTAGCAGATGATCAGATGAAATATGGTGATGGTAACCATTTTAGTTGATGTCTTATGTTCTATTTCTCTGTCTCGACTAGATTATCTTCAAGGGATGCTGATGACCGCTGTGAAGAATTCTGGTTAAACATGTCCCGACCTGGTGCTGATAACTATAAATATCTTGATAAGTTTATGTGTGTTTCTTGTTGGGTCTCCATCTTAAGGGTGATGCCTGGTCTGTGAGGGATGATGAAGCTGTTCTCACCTTGATGGAGAAGAATGTCAAGACCAACCCTTGAAAGCTTTACCAACCATTGTATGATCTTAAGTATTTTGTTATCTCTTCACTTCTTGGTTGTTTTTTATCACTGTACTTGAGAGGGCCGAGTGAAATAAATAAATGATCTTAGTTTGTTAATAATGAGTCTGGTCGTCTGCCAACAATGGATAGTAGTCAATTTGTAGTGTTTTGAAATCCTTTCTAAGGTCAGAGGTGATATTGGCCTTCTCTGTGTTATGTTGGTACTCTGGTGGCTGCCTGTACTGACAGTCACTGCCCCGTGACTGGCAGGTACCAACAGAGATCTGGTGATGTCTTCAGATGGACAGAGGGGTGAAAGTCCATTGCAAGTCTGATTGGAGCACTGAATCAGTCGTTCATGAAGATTTAGAAATAGAAATGATGTGTTTGTTGATTCTGGGCAAGATGGTACAACCAGAGACTCATCTGTCATCACACATAGATACATCAATGTGACCTCTGTAGGAATGACCTTTAGTAATTGTACAGCATTTAATACTACTATATAACCGTCTATTTAAGTTATATCGTCACTGTCCATCATATAATATACATTTGAATAACATCATTTTATTTTTTCTGTTCATTTTGTACATAGTGGTGTAGTATAGCAAATAGTTGCTTTAAAAAATGATAAGAAAAAAACAAGTGTACATACATGTAACCTTAAGCCTGACCTTGGCACCGAGCTCTGTGTATTCAGTGAAGCAGGATCATCTCCCATGCGTTTTATTCTACTACCGTACTGGCCAACCGTAGTAGTGGCAGCGGTCATTGCAGGGCTCAACTGAGCTCAACCTCAAGGCAACCAGACTTGGGTTCGAACCCACAACCCTTGGATTGAGTCAGCCACCTTTATCACTATGCCACCTTCAGTCGGTTTTGGACCAATAACAATAATTGGCAATGAATGAATAAAGCTGCCAACATTTTGGTAAATGACATGTATTGAGTACTGTCAGTTTTTAAACAGCATATTTTTGTAGATGGACATTTAAGCTATGGCGTTCATTAATTCTTGGCCTAATAACTTGCTATAAAGCATTTGTTTAAACAACCTTCATCATCTTTTTTCAATTCGATTTCTTGTCACTCGGCAGATCTTGGATGCTATTGTATACTAGTTTCCATTGCATATTTACTATCAAACATGCACCCTGAATAAATCCCATGGCAGCCGAGGTGGAAATCTTATGCTGTACACAAAGTTTCTGCACTTTAATCCTGATATTGTAGCTTATCTCATGGATAAATCTTCTTTTCTTGACATTTTGCTCTTTATGTTGTGATGGAAGAGCTTTTAGGCTGTGCTTAGTTTCAAAACTTGATGGTGTACAGGGCAGTGCTGCCATCTATCCAACGTCAACATTGGCTTGTTTCTACGCAAATTCTGCTAGAATATGAACAGATTCTGTTCAAAGATTGGCCAACATATCTTCTCATTTCTAGTGTCTCTCTAGGGCTGTCAGTATGTTGAGACACCAATAGTGGGCCACTTTTGGTCCTCGATATCTAATATCTGCTGGAGGTGACAGCCACACTATTGCTTGAGGATACATCCTGTTATGTTTAGTGACAAGGCTTCTCTCAAGAATGCTTCAATGAAAGTGCATCCTCACATACCAAGGTTCATTTGCCAGTCTCTCACTTTGGCAATTTGGAGGCAGGAACGCAAGAAAGTGAGGTTGCAAAGTACTATTTTTTCCCCTTAACGTGCTATGTGTTTTATATCAGACTGAAACTCATCTCTGAAACATTGGTGCAAGTCATGAAGTGGTGCATATTAAGGCCTGAGCTACGACAATAGCGATCTGTTTCTGTATTCAACCATTGATATTGCCGTGTTTTCTTTACTGAAGTAGAAGCATCCAGTGTGATCCTGTCGGCATTAGTTCAGACTTTAGGTCTTTAATTATCCAACACCACCTATAGGTGACAGATAGGACTAATTTCTAATTCAAGTTTGTGACTGAGAATTGTTGTTGTTGAGATATTTTTCCACCCGATGTATGAGTGTTGTCAAGGAAGCCTACACCTTCCAAGTCTTATAATCAGTCAACCTATTCAGACTACATTGCATAACTCAGTTTGTCGTAAATTTGGGTTGGAAAAGGAACTGGAGGAAGACCACTGCCAGTAGTTCTCCTCTTGAAGGAATACCAGTCTGACTGAGTGTTACTTCATGGCGGCATCACTGGGAATTCATTGTTGTCACAAAACATTTGATCATGCCCATTATGCGTTAGGTGTTTGAGGTCACTCAGGCTGCATGTAATCGCCAATCCAGTCCCCGCTGTATTAATGTTTCTCAATGAAAATTGGGCCAATTCAACCTGTTTTTGGAGCAGCGAAACATGTAAAAGCAGAATTATAATTTCTTGAACAAATAAAGTTTAACAAAATTAAAGCATCTTGACTGATTGTTTTGTGATGTAGCATTAGTTGGGGTGACATCCTACTACATTGCTTACTCCCATTCACTGTGGCACCAAAGCTGGGACAGCCTTTTCCAGCATCCATCCATGAAGAAGGCCTGTTTGTTGGGCTTGCACACCAAAACTTAGAGAAAAGATGGGACAACACTTTCTGTGAACTTTCTTTTATTTGTGGTGTTCAAGACACAAAACCACTATCATTCCAAATCCGAGTATCCTAGCAGAGACGTGGGATAAGATGGCCAAGTGGGATTAGCTGGGAATGTTTACCACACTTCGCACTACGTAGCCAAACATGATTCGCCAACCACAAGATGAGGTTGGTCGAAGCATGTTCGCAGCCATATGGAGAATAGTGCTTTATACAAACAGTTTGGTGACAATCTCACCGAAGTGTCACAATCTATACCTTGTACAGTCCTCTAGCAGAGCGAGTGAAAAATCACTCGAAACATCAACCAACTCTAACAGTCCAAACCATGTGCCATCCGTTCAGACAATCACACCGCGAATCCATGGTCCATGCAGTTATTTGTAGACCTTGAGCTTACATCCCTGTCTAACCTCACCCTTCGTGTCCCATATACACTTTATGCAGTCCTTGTGAAGCTGCATTTTATTCCAAGCCGGTGTCCCCTTCTCCATAAAGGTCTCTGCCAAGAAAGGCCCTCGATTCCGAGACGTACTCGCCTCCGTCGGCATCGAGACACGCTTGACAACTGTCTTTGCCTCTCCAGAGGTCACTGTCCTATCGTTTGCGAATCTGAACAGAGATTTGTCGTATTTGGGCTGTGGGAATCCTAAGTCTGGGACATAGCCGGTCCTCCTAGCTGGGGAAGGGATGCTAGCCATGGTGGAGACACTCCGGAGGGAGCCGTGGCCTGACATGATGCGCAGGTCTCTTTCAATTACCTTGTTGACGGAGTTGGGGAGTTTGGTACTTGGGTATTCCGATGATGACGGTCTGTCACTGTCGGTATTCGGGTTGCGGTAGAAGTATCGCATACGCTCCGCCGATCTCAGTACCGTCTCCAAGTAAAGTGAGTTATATCCAGTCTAAACGATGGCTGGCGATGAGGTAATGATTGTCCATCAATCGGAATCGAACACAATCACAGTGACATTCCTAATATCCAACTGACGACACGATTGACGAGTTGTTCCAGCTGAGAAGGCAAATATGCAGTTATTGTCGATGAGATGTCCAACGTACTAATATTCCTATAAATCTTGCAATGTCCACACTAAACTATCACGTCTAAGACGACCTCATGGAGACGTCCTCTCACAATGCTGTGAGTTACCCGTCTAAAATATGAACAGCTCCGAATAACCGTTTAAAGAATGTATTCGTAACGAAGACAAATACTAGTGATCACACTTTGAAAAAAGTCATAATTTCGACGCGAAGTTCCATGGGTTCAGTCCGGAACGGCTTCGGTATATAAACACTTAAATATAAGTAATAATCACCTCGTATTTATCCCTAAGCACGCACGACTATATTATACATGTACACCCGTTAAGACGTCTTGAGCAAACAAGGAGATATGTCCCCGTGTCGTGGTTTGGTGACCGTTTGAAACCGTCGCAGGTATAAGTCTCAGCTTAGTCTGAACGACATGAGTCCAGCTGGAGACCGCAGACTCGACCAAGTTGATCCGGTGTGCTCTGTGTCCCTGTCGTGCTTGTCACCGCAGGGCTGACTGTGACACGGATATCTCGAACTTAATCCGGTGGTAGAAAGGTATTTGAATCAGTTTAAGAAGTGTTTTGGTTTACCAATCATCCAAAGATTAGAGCCTCTCCCCAGGAAGGTTGGCCAGTTATTTATATAAACACGTCTGCTCAGTCCACGGATCTTTGTCGCGCGACACCAAGGCAGCAAACTCGGCACTAGGTGGCAAAAACATCATTGTTAGAGTCCAACACAATGGAATCGATATATCACGGCTCTTTTCCAGATTGTTTTTCATTTGATCAGCTTTTCTCTTGCAGCAAAAGCACCGCCACGACTACTTGAATATATGATGATTATTTGCATAGCTAAGAACACAAACGTCTCATATGATTGGACGGGATGCATTTTTTATGAGGCACGGAGATCTGGGCCAGCTTGACAGGAAATTGCACAACGCTTATAGAGACACCTCTATACAATGACACAATTATTGTCGAAATGCGATAATCCTCGAGACTCGAGGAGTGACACTTGGTCGGATGAGGCGTTGAAACACCCTGGTTGTGACAGGTTGTGCCCCAGTTGCAGTGGTCTAAACACGCGTTCTGAGTGTGAAATGGCGGGATTCGAAACAAGGACATCCGAAGACGGCTGAACGACATGAGGGGACAGATCAGTCCTGGACAGAAGTATCGGTTGTTTATTCTAATCGCGGATATCATTTATTTGCCCTACCAAAAACCAAACTAGCAAATGTATGCAATAAACTGGGAAGCGTACTCCCAGATAAAAAGCCCTGATTATGAACCATTTCATAAAGAGTCAAGCTTTGAATTGATTTGGTCTCAATCAGCGTGGTGTATTTGGTTACGGTACAAGTATTTGTTGAGCCATTAGAATAAGAACATACCACGTGCTGAGCTAGCATTGAGGTGATTGACAGTAGGCCCAGGTAATGGCCAACTGTTCACACAATAGGGAGCGGATCAAGCGCAGCTGGATAGGGAGGGGGGCCTTTGAGGGGTCGCAGCGACATCAAGGTATCTTTCATTCTTTATTCGGATAAGGTCTTTGGGTCTCTCTCCCGTCAGGGTGGCCCTGAGTGGTTCTAACTACTTCAATCCCCCGCTTGAGGAAAGCTTTGTGGTGGACTCTCTCCGGGCCCTCCTGGCGGCGAGGGATTATAACAATCCCAAGTCCCGATCATATAAATTGACCAGAGTATTGCTCAGGTCGTTCTGATCATGATTGTGCCATTGGTAGTATGTCTATTCCCATATTCTAATGCTTTAATTCTTATGTAACAATTATGGGAAAAACTGCTGTGCTCATTGTGTACTGTACTGTAAATATCTTCTTTTAGGAGGCAATAAAAATATTTATTATTATTATTATTATTTCTAAACTTCTCTGTTGTGCGGTTTCTAAACCTCTCTGGTCTCGTTAGGGAGTTTTTCCCAAATGTACGCGATGATGACGTGTCCCATAAACAGGACGTAACATCTATTTTAAAAATGCGTTTCCAAAGTGAATGCATGAGGACAACCCATTTGTGTCGTATATCACTGGAAACGCCCGATTCCCCTGATTCTGCAGGATGTTAAATCGGGCATTTTATTTCTTGGTGCGTCTTGTATACGTTTCATGTAGTACTGCTGGTCCACGGCAGGGGAGCGAGGGAGGAATAGCTTCTCCGTCTTTCAAAGAAGGTAAGAGAAATGAGAAAGTCATAACAAGACTGAGTCGGCCTTGGCAGCTTCGCCGTCTTGCCGGCACAGTGAGCGTATTGAGATAGTCACAACCAGACTAAATCGATCGGTCATTGCAGCTCCACCGTCTTGCCAACACGGTAAGAGATGATGCGAGACAGTCAGAACCACAAGCCGAATGGGACCTGGCTGCACTGCCGTCTTGCCCACACGATGTGAGAGCCGATGTGACTGCATCACCAACATCAACGTATCGCGACTATACTCATAGGGAGAGAGGTCACATCCAAATCAGGCCGAACACGCCGAGAAGAGGCATGATCATGACACCATGTAGAGACTTGGCGTATCCAGCAGAGACATGGAACAACCTGCGTGGAGAGAAGGCACACCAGGAGGAGACATGTTAAACCCTGTAGATTTCCACCCCACCCGTGAGATTTGCTCTCGTCTCGTCATGTGCACGTTGAGGTTGCACTGAGGTGCCATTACCACCAGCAGATAGCCAAATGCATCTAGTTTCTTTATTTGATGTGAAAACATGGGGTCATCTCGGCGTCCCCACTGTATAGTGCCACCTGAACTGCTTCTTGAACCGTGCTCAATATGTACCGGCTACCACTCTCTCCATCATCACCGACGATATGTGCCGGTGCCGGTCATGCAAGGTCGTTTCAATGAAAAAGACGCACGCCACTGCCGTACCGGTACCTGAGAAAACTTGCCATTTTAGGCAGATTTGCGATGATTGAAACAATACATCTACCTCATAGTTCATGTATTCTCATATGACAAACCCAGTGGACACATAACCTGAACTAACATGCAGCAATCGGGAAAACTTATACACGTACCAACTGTATACAGATAGCGCTCGAGCGTGTGACTACTGACTATTGGAGTTGATAGGCGTTAGAAGAAGGAACTAGCTATTGGACCAACAGTAAATATACGTCAACGACCATGGCCAGCGTACCCCTTTAACCATCTAGGCACCAGTGGTTTTCAATATCCTCCGCCTCTCGATATGACGAAGGAGTATAAAAAGCCTGAAGCTCAGGATACCCTTTGACTAATATGATAAAAATGACAATTTCCACATCTGTACATGGATGATTAGATAACAAGACAAGGAAGAAGAAAAAAAGAGAAACCTGCGGCAGATTCACCGGGACGGGAGTCGAACCCGTGACCTGCCGATTCACAGTCAAACACTCTTAGCGCTGAACCGTCAAGGCTTTCATGCTAAATGGGGATTTTATTCGCCTCTTATGCGGTATGCAAACGAGCGCGCAGCAATTGTGACAAGGTCGATCGCGCAGGTGGCAGAGTGATTGTCCGAAATAGTTTCAAGTAATCGTATATTTCGATAGTTGTACAGATTTTTCTCAACATATCGTATTTATATACCTCAGTGATATAAAAGATTACCTTTGCAGTTGATTTAACGTTTGAATGGCCTTTTTTTGAAGTTTTTAAAAATCGAGGTTAGCAGGGTCAGAGTCAATGAATGAATTGTTTTGCAAGACTCCGGCAGGGTCAAAAGAAAAGTTGTTGGCGCCAATGATGTCGCAATATGGCTGATTTCCATCTCACCCGTGAGATTTGCTCTCGTCTCGTCATGTGCACGTTGAGGTTGCACTGAGGTGCCATTACCACCAGCAGATAGCCAAATGCATCTAGTTTCTTTATTTGATGTGAAAACATGGGGTCATCTCGGCGTCCCCACTGTATAGTGCCACCTGAACTGCTTCTTGAACCGTGCTCAATATGTACCGGCTACCACTCTCTCCATCATCACCGACGATATGTGCCGGTGCCGGTCATGCAAGGTCGTTTCAATGAAAAAGACGCACGCCACTGCCGTACCGGTACCTGAGAAAACTTGCCATTTTAGGCAGATTTGCGATGATTGAAACAATACATCTACCTCATAGTTCATGTATTCTCATATGACAAACCCAGTGGACACATAACCTGAACTAACATGCAGCAATCGGGAAAACTTATACACGTACCAACTGTATACAGATAGCGCTCGAGCGTGTGACTACTGACTATTGGAGTTGATAGGCGTTAGAAGAAGGAACTAGCTATTGGACCAACGACCATGGCCAGCGTACCCCTTTAACCATCTAGGCACCAGTGGTTTTCAATATCCTCCGCCTCTCGATATGACGAAGGAGTATAAAAAGCCTGAAGCTCAGGATACCCTTTGACTAATATGATAAAAATGACAATTTCCACATCTGTACATGGATGATTAGATAACAAGACAAGGAAGAAGAAAAAAAGAGAAACCTGCGGCAGATTCACCGGGACGGGAGTCGAACCCGTGACCTGCCGATTCACAGTCAAACACTCTTAGCGCTGAACCGTCAAGGCTTTCATGCTAAATGGAGATTTTATTCGCCTCTTATGCGGTATGCAAACGAGCGCGCAGCAATTGTGACAAGGTCGATCGCGCAGGTGGCAGAGTGATTGTCCGAAATAGTTTCAAGTAATCGTATATTTCGATAGTTGTACAGATTTTTCTCAACATATCGTATTTATATACCTCAGTGATATAAAAGATTACCTTTGCAGTTGATTTAACGTTTGAATGGCCTTTTTTTGAAGTTTTTAAAAATCGAGGTCAGCAGGGTCAGAGTCAATGAATGAATTGTTTTGCAAGACTCCGGCAGGGTCAAAAGAAAAGTTGTTGGCGCCAATGATGTCGCAATATGGCTGATTTCCATCTCACCCGTGAGATTTGCTCTCGTCTCGTCATGTGCACGTTGAGGTTGCACTGAGGTGCCATTACCACCAGCAGATAGCCAAATGCATCTAGTTTCTTTATTTGATGTGAAAACATGGGGTCATCTCGGCGTCCCCACTGTATAGTGCCACCTGAACTGCTTCTTGAACCGTGCTCAATATGTACCGGCTACCACTCTCTCCATCATCACCGACGATATGTGCCGGTGCCGGTCATGCAAGGTCGTTTCAATGAAAAAGACGCACGCCACTGCCGTACCGGTACCTGAGAAAACTTGCCATTTTAGGCAGATTTGCGATGATTGAAACAATACATCTACCTCATAGTTCATGTATTCTCATATGACAAACCCAGTGGACACATAACCTGAACTAACATGCAGCAATCGGGAAAACTTATACACGTACCAACTGTATACAGATAGCGCTCGAGCGTGTGACTACTGACTATTGGAGTTGATAGGCGTTAGAAGAAGGAACTAGCTATTGGACCAACAGTAAATATACGTCAACGACCATGGCCAGCGTACCCCTTTAACCATCTAGGCACCAGTGGTTTTCAATATCCTCCGCCTCTCGATATGACGAAGGAGTATAAAAAGCCTGAAGCTCAGGATACCCTTTGACTAATATGATAAAAATGACAATTTCCACATCTGTACATGGATGATTAGATAACAAGACAAGGAAGAAGAAAAAAAGAGAAACCTGCGGCAGATTCACCGGGACGGGAGTCGAACCCGTGACCTGCCGATTCACAGTCAAACACTCTTAGCGCTGAACCGTCAAGGCTTTCATGCTAAATGGGGATTTTATTCGCCTCTTATGCGGTATGCAAACGAGCGCGCAGCAATTGTGACAAGGTCGATCGCGCAGGTGGCAGAGTGATTGTCCGAAATAGTTTCAAGTAATCGTATATTTCGATAGTTGTACAGATTTTTCTCAACATATCGTATTTATATACCTCAGTGATATAAAAGATTACCTTTGCAGTTGATTTAACGTTTGAATGGCCTTTTTTTGAAGTTTTTAAAAATCGAGGTTAGCAGGGTCAGAGTCAATGAATGAATTGTTTTGCAAGACTCCGGCAGGGTCAAAAGAAAAGTTGTTGGCGCCAATGATGTCGCAATATGGCTGATTTCCATCTCACCCGTGAGATTTGCTCTCGTCTCGTCATGTGCACGTTGAGGTTGCACTGAGGTGCCATTACCACCAGCAGATAGCCAAATGCATCTAGTTTCTTTATTTGATGTGAAAACATGGGGTCATCTCGGCGTCCCCACTGTATAGTGCCACCTGAACTGCTTCTTGAACCGTGCTCAATATGTACCGGCTACCACTCTCTCCATCATCACCGACGATATGTGCCGGTGCCGGTCATGCAAGGTCGTTTCAATGAAAAAGACGCACGCCACTGCCGTACCGGTACCTGAGAAAACTTGCCATTTTAGGCAGATTTGCGATGATTGAAACAATACATCTACCTCATAGTTCATGTATTCTCATATGACAAACCCAGTGGACACATAACCTGAACTAACATGCAGCAATCGGGAAAACTTATACACGTACCAACTGTATACAGATAGCGCTCGAGCGTGTGACTACTGACTATTGGAGTTGATAGGCGTTAGAAGAAGGAACTAGCTATTGGACCAACGACCATGGCCAGCGTACCCCTTTAACCATCTAGGCACCAGTGGTTTTCAATATCCTCCGCCTCTCGATATGACGAAGGAGTATAAAAAGCCTGAAGCTCAGGATACCCTTTGACTAATATGATAAAAATGACAATTTCCACATCTGTACATGGATGATTAGATAACAAGACAAGGAAGAAGAAAAAAAGAGAAACCTGCGGCAGATTCACCGGGACGGGAGTCGAACCCGTGACCTGCCGATTCACAGTCAAACACTCTTAGCGCTGAACCGTCAAGGCTTTCATGCTAAATGGAGATTTTATTCGCCTCTTATGCGGTATGCAAACGAGCGCGCAGCAATTGTGACAAGGTCGATCGCGCAGGTGGCAGAGTGATTGTCCGAAATAGTTTCAAGTAATCGTATATTTCGATAGTTGTACAGATTTTTCTCAACATATCGTATTTATATACCTCAGTGATATAAAAGATTACCTTTGCAGTTGATTTAACGTTTGAATGGCCTTTTTTTGAAGTTTTTAAAAATCGAGGTCAGCAGGGTCAGAGTCAATGAATGAATTGTTTTGCAAGACTCCGGCAGGGTCAAAAGAAAAGTTGTTGGCGCCAATGATGTCGCAATATGGCTGATTTCCATCTCACCCGTGAGATTTGCTCTCGTCTCGTCATGTGCACGTTGAGGTTGCACTGAGGTGCCATTACCACCAGCAGATAGCCAAATGCATCTAGTTTCTTTATTTGATGTGAAAACATGGGGTCATCTCGGCGTCCCCACTGTATAGTGCCACCTGAACTGCTTCTTGAACCGTGCTCAATATGTACCGGCTACCACTCTCTCCATCATCACCGACGATATGTGCCGGTGCCGGTCATGCAAGGTCGTTTCAATGAAAAAGACGCACGCCACTGCCGTACCGGTACCTGAGAAAACTTGCCATTTTAGGCAGATTTGCGATGATTGAAACAATACATCTACCTCATAGTTCATGTATTCTCATATGACAAACCCAGTGGACACATAACCTGAACTAACATGCAGCAATCGGGAAAACTTATACACGTACCAACTGTATACAGATAGCGCTCGAGCGTGTGACTACTGACTATTGGAGTTGATAGGCGTTAGAAGAAGGAACTAGCTATTGGACCAACAGTAAATATACGTCAACGACCATGGCCAGCGTACCCCTTTAACCATCTAGGCACCAGTGGTTTTCAATATCCTCCGCCTCTCGATATGACGAAGGAGTATAAAAAGCCTGAAGCTCAGGATACCCTTTGACTAATATGATAAAAATGACAATTTCCACATCTGTACATGGATGATTAGATAACAAGACAAGGAAGAAGAAAAAAAGAGAAACCTGCGGCAGATTCACCGGGACGGGAGTCGAACCCGTGACCTGCCGATTCACAGTCAAACACTCTTAGCGCTGAACCGTCAAGGCTTTCATGCTAAATGGAGATTTTATTCGCCTCTTATGCGGTATGCAAACGAGCGCGCAGCAATTGTGACAAGGTCGATCGCGCAGGTGGCAGAGTGATTGTCCGAAATAGTTTCAAGTAATCGTATATTTCGATAGTTGTACAGATTTTTCTCAACATATCGTATTTATATACCTCAGTGATATAAAAGATTACCTTTGCAGTTGATTTAACGTTTGAATGGCCTTTTTTTGAAGTTTTTAAAAATCGAGGTCAGCAGGGTCAGAGTCAATGAATGAATTGTTTTGCAAGACTCCGGCAGGGTCAAAAGAAAAGTTGTTGGCGCCAATGATGTCGCAATATGGCTGATTTCCATCTCACCCGTGAGATTTGCTCTCGTCTCGTCATGTGCACGTTGAGGTTGCACTGAGGTGCCATTACCACCAGCAGATAGCCAAATGCATCTAGTTTCTTTATTTGATGTGAAAACATGGGGTCATCTCGGCGTCCCCACTGTATAGTGCCACCTGAACTGCTTCTTGAACCGTGCTCAATATGTACCGGCTACCACTCTCTCCATCATCACCGACGATATGTGCCGGTGCCGGTCATGCAAGGTCGTTTCAATGAAAAAGACGCACGCCACTGCCGTACCGGTACCTGAGAAAACTTGCCATTTTAGGCAGATTTGCGATGATTGAAACAATACATCTACCTCATAGTTCATGTATTCTCATATGACAAACCCAGTGGACACATAACCTGAACTAACATGCAGCAATCGGGAAAACTTATACACGTACCAACTGTATACAGATAGCGCTCGAGCGTGTGACTACTGACTATTGGAGTTGATAGGCGTTAGAAGAAGGAACTAGCTATTGGACCAACAGTAAATATACGTCAACGACCATGGCCAGCGTACCCCTTTAACCATCTAGGCACCAGTGGTTTTCAATATCCTCCGCCTCTCGATATGACGAAGGAGTATAAAAAGCCTGAAGCTCAGGATACCCTTTGACTAATATGATAAAAATGACAATTTCCACATCTGTACATGGATGATTAGATAACAAGACAAGGAAGAAGAAAAAAAGAGAAACCTGCGGCAGATTCACCGGGACGGGAGTCGAACCCGTGACCTGCCGATTCACAGTCAAACACTCTTAGCGCTGAACCGTCAAGGCTTTCATGCTAAATGGAGATTTTATTCGCCTCTTATGCGGTATGCAAACGAGCGCGCAGCAATTGTGACAAGGTCGCGCAGGTGGCAGAGTGATTGTCCGAAATAGTTTCAAGTAATCGTATATTTCGATAGTTGTACAGATTTTTCTCAACATATCGTATTTATATACCTCAGTGATATAAAAGATTACCTTTGCAGTTGATTTAACGTTTGAATGGCCTTTTTTTGAAGTTTTTAAAAATCGAGGTCAGCAGGGTCAGAGTCAATGAATGAATTGTTTTGCAAGACTCCGGCAGGGTCAAAAGAAAAGTTGTTGGCGCCAATGATGTCGCAATATGGCTGATTTCCATCTCACCCGTGAGATTTACTCTCGTCTCGTCATGTGCACGTTGAGGTTGCACTGAGGTGCCATTACCACCAGCAGATAGCCAAATGCATCTAGTTTCTTTATTTGATGTGAAAACATGGGGTCATCTCGGCGTCCCCACTGTATAGTGCCACCTGAACTGCTTCTTGAACCGTGCTCAATATGTACCGGCTACCACTCTCTCCATCATCACCGACGATATGTGCCGGTGCCGGTCATGCAAGGTCGTTTCAATGAAAAAGACGCACGCCACTGCCGTACCGGTACCTGAGAAAACTTGCCATTTTAGGCAGATTTGCGATGATTGAAACAATACATCTACCTCATAGTTCATGTATTCTCATATGACAAACCCAGTGGACACATAACCTGAACTAACATGCAGCAATCGGGAAAACTTATACACGTACCAACTGTATACAGATAGCGCTCGAGCGTGTGACTACTGACTATTGGAGTTGATAGGCGTTAGAAGAAGGAACTAGCTATTGGACCAACAGTAAATATACGTCAACGACCATGGCCAGCGTACCCCTTTAACCATCTAGGCACCAGTGGTTTTCAATATCCTCCGCCTCTCGATATGACGAAGGAGTATAAAAAGCCTGAAGCTCAGGATACCCTTTGACTAATATGATAAAAATGACAATTTCCACATCTGTTCATGGATGATTAGATAACAAGACAAGGAAGAAGAAAAAAAGAGAAACCTGCGGCAGATTCACCGGGACGGGAGTCGAACCCGTGACCTGCCGATTCACAGTCAAACACTCTTAGCGCTGAACCGTCAAGGCTTTCATGCTAAATGGAGATTTTATTCGCCTCTTATGCGGTATGCAAACGAGCGCGCAGCAATTGTGACAAGGTCGATCGCGCAGGTGGCAGAGTGATTGTCCGAAATAGTTTCAAGTAATCGTATATTTCGATAGTTGTAGAGATTTTTCTCAACATATCGTATTTATATACCTCAGTGATATAAAAGATTACCTTTGCAGTTGATTTAACGTTTGAATGGCCTTTTTTTGAAGTTTTTAAAAATCGAGGTCAGCAGGGTCAGAGTCAATGAATGAATTGTTTTGCAAGACTCCGGCAGGGTCAAAAGAAAAGTTGTTGGCGCCAATGATGTCGCAATATGGCTGATTTCCATCTCACCCGTGAGATTTGCTCTCGTCTCGTCATGTGCACGTTGAGGTTGCACTGAGGTGCCATTACCACCAGCAGATAGCCAAATGCATCTAGTTTCTTTATTTGATGTGAAAACATGGGGTCATCTCGGCGTCCCCACTGTATAGTGCCACCTGAACTGCTTCTTGAACCGTGCTCAATATGTACCGGCTACCACTCTCTCCATCATCACCGACGATATGTGCCGGTGCCGGTCATGCAAGGTCGTTTCAATGAAAAAGACGCACGCCACTGCCGTACCGGTACCTGAGAAAACTTGCCATTTTAGGCAGATTTGCGATGATTGAAACAATACATCTACCTCATAGTTCATGTATTCTCATATGACAAACCCAGTGGACACATAACCTGAACTAACATGCAGCAATCGGGAAAACTTATACACGTACCAACTGTATACAGATAGCGCTCGAGCGT
Organism: Lineus longissimus; assembly: GCF_910592395.1. Classification (NCBI taxonomy): domain Eukaryota; kingdom Metazoa; phylum Nemertea; class Pilidiophora; order Heteronemertea; family Lineidae; genus Lineus; species Lineus longissimus. The sequence continues at coordinate 240,177 of NC_088314.1, forward strand.
GTGACTACTGACTATTGGAGTTGATAGGCGTTAGAAGAAGGAACTAGCTATTGGACCAATAGTAAATATACGTCAACGACCATGGCCATTGTACCCCTTTAACCATCTAGGCACCAGTGGTTTTCAATATCCTCCGCCTCTCAAAATGACGAAGGAGTATAAAAAGCCTGAAGCTCAGGATACCCTTTGACTAATATGATAAAAATGACAATTTCCACATCTGTACATGGATGATTAGATAACAAGACAAGGAAGAAGAAAAAAAGAGAAACCTGCGGCAGATTCACCGGGACGGGAGTCGAACCCGTGACCTGCCGATTCACAGTCAAACACTCTTAGCGCTGAACCGTCAAGGCTTTCATGCTAAATGGAGATTTTATTCGCCTCTTATGCGGTATGCAAACGAGCGCGCAGCAATTGTGACAAGGTCGATCGCGCAGGTGGCAGAGTGATTGTCCGAAATAGTTTCAAGTAATCGTATATTTCGATAGTTGTACAGATTTTTCTCAACATATCGTATTTATATACCTCAGTGATATAAAAGATTACCTTTGCAGTTGATTTAACGTTTGAATGGCCTTTTTTTGAAGTTTTTAAAAATCGAGGTCAGCAGGGTCAGAGACAATGAATGAATTGTTTTGCAAGACTCCGGCAGGGTCAAAAGAAAAGTTGTTGGCGCCAATGATGTCGCAATATGGCTGATTTCCATCTCACCCGTGAGATTTGCTCTCGTCTCGTCATGTGTACGTTGAGGTTGCACTGAGGTGCCATTACCACCAGCAGATAGCCAAATGCATCTAGTTTCTTTATTTGATGTGAAAACATGGGGTCATCTCGGCGTCCCCACTGTATAGTGCCACCTGAACTGCTTCTTGAACCGTGCTCAATATGTACCGGCTACCACTCTCTCCATCATCACCGACGATATGTGCCGGTGCCGGTCATGCAAGGTCGTTTCAATGAAAAAGACGCACGCCACTGCCGTACCGGTACCTGAGAAAACTTGCCATTTTAGGCAGATTTGCGATGATTGAAACAATACATCTACCTCATAGTTCATGTATTCTCATATGACAAACCCAGTGGACACATAACCTGAACTAACATGCAGCAATCGGGAAAACTTATACACGTACCAACTGTATACAGATAGCGCTCGAGCGTGTGACTACTGACTATTGGAGTTGATAGGCGTTAGAAGAAGGAACTAGCTATTGGACCAATAGTAAATATACGTCAACGACCATGGCCATTGTACCCCTTTAACCATCTAGGCACCAGTGGTTTTCAATATCCTCCGCCTCTCGATATGACGAAGGAGTATAAAAAGCCTGAAGCTCAGGATACCCTTTGACTAATATGATAAAAATGACAATTTCCACATCTGTACATGGATGATTAGATAACAAGACAAGGAAGAAGAAAAAAAGAGAAACCTGCGGCAGATTCACCGGGACGGGAGTCGAACCCGTGACCTGCCGATTCACAGTCAAACACTCTTAGCGCTGAACCGTCAAGGCTTTCATGCTAAATGGAGATTTTATTCGCCTCTTATGCGGTATGCAAACGAGCGCGCAGCAATTGTGACAAGGTCGATCGCGCAGGTGGCAGAGTGATTGTCCGAAATAGTTTCAAGTAATCGTATATTTCGATAGTTGTACAGATTTTTCTCAACATATCGTATTTATATACCTCAGTGATATAAAAGATTACCTTTGCAGTTGATTTAACGTTTGAATGGCCTTTTTTTGAAGTTTTTAAAAATCGAGGTTAGCAGGGTCAGAGTCAATGAATGAATTGTTTTGCAAGACTCCGGCAGGGTCAAAAGAAAAGTTGTTGGCGCCAATGATGTCGCAATATGGCTGATTTCCATCTCACCCGTGAGATTTGCTCTCGTCTCGTCATGTGCACGTTGAGGTTGCACTGAGGTGCCATTACCACCAGCAGATAGCCAAATGCATCTAGTTTCTTTATTTGATGTGAAAACATGGGGTCATCTCGGCGTCCCCACTGTATAGTGCCACCTGAACTGCTTCTTGAACCGTGCTCAATATGTACCGGCTACCACTCTCTCCATCATCACCGACGATATGTGCCGGTGCCGGTCATGCAAGGTCGTTTCAATGAAAAAGACGCACGCCACTGCCGTACCGGTACCTGAGAAAACTTGCCATTTTAGGCAGATTTGCGATGATTGAAACAATACATCTACCTCATAGTTCATGTATTCTCATATGACAAACCCAGTGGACACATAACCTGAACTAACATGCAGCAATCGGGAAAACTTATACACGTACCAACTGTATACAGATAGCGCTCGAGCGTGTGACTACTGACTATTGGAGTTGATAGGCGTTAGAAGAAGGAACTAGCTATTGGACCAACAGTAAATATACGTCAACGACCATGGCCAGCGTACCCCTTTAACCATCTAGGCACCAGTGGTTTTCAATATCCTCCGCCTCTCGATATGACGAAGGAATATAAAAAGCCTGAAGCTCAGGATACCCTTTGACTAATATGATAAAAATGACAATTTCCACATCTGTACATGGATGATTAGATAACAAGACAAGGAAGAAGAAAAAAAGAGAAACCTGCGGCAGATTCACCGGGACGGGAGTCGAACCCGTGACCTGCCGATTCACAGTCAAACACTCTTAGCGCTGAACCGTCAAGGCTTTCATGCTAAATGGAGATTTTATTCGCCTCTTATGCGGTATGCAAACGAGCGCGCAGCAATTGTGACAAGGTCGATCGCGCAGGTGGCAGAGTGATTGTCCGAAATAGTTTCAAGTAATCGTATATTTCGATAGTTGTAGAGATTTTTCTCAACATATCGTATTTATATACCTCAGTGATATAAAAGATTACCTTTGCAGTTGATTTAACGTTTGAATGGCCTTTTTTTGAAGTTTTTAAAAATCGAGGTCAGCAGGGTCAGAGTCAATGAATGAATTGTTTTGCAAGACTCCGGCAGGGTCAAAAGAAAAGTTGTTGGCGCCAATGATGTCGCAATATGGCTGATTTCCATCTCACCCGTGAGATTTGCTCTCGTCTCGTCATGTGCACGTTGAGGTTGCACTGAGGTGCCATTACCACCAGCAGATAGCCAAATGCATCTAGTTTCTTTATTTGATGTGAAAACATGGGGTCATCTCGGCGTCCCCACTGTATAGTGCCACCTGAACTGCTTCTTGAACCGTGCTCAATATGTACCGGCTACCACTCTCTCCATCATCACCGACGATATGTGCCGGTGCCGGTCATGCAAGGTCGTTTCAATGAAAAAGACGCACGCCACTGCCGTACCGGTACCTGAGAAAACTTGCCATTTTAGGCAGATTTGCGATGATTGAAACAATACATCTACCTCATAGTTCATGTATTCTCATATGACAAACCCAGTGGACACATAACCTGAACTAACATGCAGCAATCGGGAAAACTTATACACGTACCAACTGTATACAGATAGCGCTCGAGCGTGTGACTACTGACTATTGGAGTTGATAGGCGTTAGAAGAAGGAACTAGCTATTGGACCAACAGTAAATATACGTCAACAACCATGGCCAGCGTACCCCTTTAACCATCTAGGCACCAGTGGTTTTCAATATCCTCCGCCTCTCGATATGACGAAGGAATATAAAAAGCCTGAAGCTCAGGATACCCTTTGACTAATATGATAAAAATGACAATTTCCACATCTGTACATGGATGATTAGATAACAAGACAAGGAAGAAGAAAAAAAGAGAAACCTGCGGCAGATTCACCGGGAAGGGAGTCGAACCCGTGACCTGCCGATTCACAGTCAAACACTCTTAGCGCTGAACCGTCAAGGCTTTCATGCTAAATGGAGATTTTATTCGCCTCTTATGCGGTATGCAAACGAGCGCGCAGCAATTGTGACAAGGTCGATCGCGCAGGTGGCAGAGTGATTGTCCGAAATAGTTTCAAGTAATCGTATATTTCGATAGTTGTACAGATTTTTCTCAACATATCGTATTTATATACCTCAGTGATATAAAAGATTACCTTTGCAGTTGATTTAACGTTTGAATGGCCTTTTTTTGAAGTTTTTAAAAATCGAGGTCAGCAGGGTCAGAGTCAATGAATGAATTGTTTTGCAAGACTCCGGCAGGGTCAAAAGAAAAGTTGTTGGCGCCAATGATGTCGCAATATGGCTGATTTCCATCTCACCCGTGAGATTTGCTCTCGTCTCGTCATGTGCACGTTGAGGTTGCACTGAGGTGCCATTACCACCAGCAGATAGCCAAATGCATCTAGTTTCTTTATTTGATGTGAAAACATGGGGTCATCTCGGCGTCACCACTGTATAGTGCCACCTGAACTGCTTCTTGAACCGTGCTCAATATGTACCGGCTACCACTCTCTCCATCATCACCGACGATATGTACCGGTGCCGGTCATGCAAGGTCGTTTCAATGAAAAAGACGCACGCCACTGCCGTACCGGTACCTGAGAAAACTTGCCATTTTAGGCAGATTTGCGATGATTGAAACAATACATCTACCTCATAGTTCATGTATTCTCATATGACAAACCCAGTGGACACATAACCTGAACTAACATGCAGCAATCGGGAAAACTTATACACGTACCAACTGTATACAGATAGCGCTCGAGCGTGTGACTACTGACTATTGGAGTTGATAGGCGTTAGAAGAAGGAACTAGCTATTGGACCAACAGTAAATATACGTCAACGACCATGGCCAGCGTACCCCTTTAACCATCTAGGCACCAGTGGTTTTCAATATCCTCCGCCTCTCGATATGACGAAGGAGTATAAAAAGCCTGAAGCTCAGGATACCCTTTGACTAATATGATAAAAATGACAATTTCCACATCTGTACATGGATGATTAGATAACAAGACAAGCAAGAAGAAAAAAAGAGAAACCTGCGGCAGATTCACCGGGACGGGAGTCGAACCCGTGACCTGCCGATTCACAGTCAAACACTCTTAGCGCTGAACCGTCAAGGCTTTCATGCTAAATGGAGATTTTATTCGCCTCTTATGCGGTATGCAAACGAGCGCGCAGCAATTGTGACAAGGTCGCGCAGGTGGCAGAGTGATTGTCCGAAATAGTTTCAAGTAATCGTATATTTCGATAGTTGTACAGATTTTTCTCAACATATCGTAATTATATACCTCAGTGATATAAAAGATTACCTTTGCAGTTGATTTAACGTTTGAATGGCCTTTTTTTGAAGTTTTTAAAAATCGAGGTCAGCAGGGTCAGAGTCAATGAATGAATTGTTTTGCAAGACTCCGGCAGGGTCAAAAGAAAAGTTGTTGGCGCCAATGATGTCGCAATATGGCTGATTTCCATCTCACCCGTGAGATTTACTCTCGTCTCGTCATGTGCACGTTGAGGTTGCACTGAGGTGCCATTACCACCAGCAGATAGCCAAATGCATCTAGTTTCTTTATTTGATGTGAAAACATGGGGTCATCTCGGCGTCCCCACTGTATAGTGCCACCTGAACTGCTTCTTGAACCGTGCTCAATATGTACCGGCTACCACTCTCTCCATCATCACCGACGATATGTACCGGTGCCGGTCATGCAAGGTCGTTTCAATGAAAAAGACGCACGCCACTGCCGTACCGGTACCTGAGAAAACTTGCCATTTTAGGCAGATTTGCGATGATTGAAACAATACATCTACCTCATAGTTCATGTATTCTCATATGACAAACCCAGTGGACACATAACCTGAACTAACATGCAGCAATCGGGAAAACTTATACACGTACCAACTGTATACAGATAGCGCTCGAGCGTGTGACTACTGACTATTGGAGTTGATAGGCGTTAGAAGAAGGAACTAGCTATTGGACCAATAGTAAATATACGTCAACGACCATGGCCATTGTACCCCTTTAACCATCTAGGCACCAGTGGTTTTCAATATCCTCCGCCTCTCGATATGACGAAGGAGTATAAAAAGCCTGAAGCTCAGGATACCCTTTGACTAATATGATAAAAATGACAATTTCCACATCTGTACATGGATGATTAGATAACAAGACAAGGAAGAAGAAAAAAAGAGAAACCTGCGGCAGATTCACCGGGACGGGAGTCGAACCCGTGACCTGCCGATTCACAGTCAAACACTCTTAGCGCTGAACCGTCAAGGCTTTCATGCTAAATGGAGATTTTATTCGCCTCTTATGCGGTATGCAAACGAGCGCGCAGCAATTGTGACAAGGTCGATCGCGCAGGTGGCAGAGTGATTGTCCGAAATAGTTTCAAGTAATCGTATATTTCGATAGTTGTACAGATTTTTCTCAACATATCGTATTTATATACCTCAGTGATATAAAAGATTACCTTTGCAGTTGATTTAACGTTTGAATGGCCTTTTTTTGAAGTTTTTAAAAATCGAGGTCAGCAGGGTCAGAGTCAATGAATGAATTGTTTTGCAAGACTCCGGCAGGGTCAAAAGAAAAGTTGTTGGCGCCAATGATGTCGCAATATGGCTGATTTCCATCTCACCCGTGAGATTTGCTCTCGTCTCGTCATGTGCACGTTGAGGTTGCACTGAGGTGCCATTACCACCAGCAGATAGCCAAATGCATCTAGTTTCTTTATTTGATGTGAAAACATGGGGTCATCTCGGCGTCCCCACTGTATAGTGCCACCTGAACTGCTTCTTGAACCGTGCTCAATATGTACCGGCTACCACTCTCTCCATCATCACCGACGATATGTGCCGGTGCCGGTCATGCAAGGTCGTTTCAATGAAAAAGACGCACGCCACTGCCGTACCGGTACCTGAGAAAACTTGCCATTTTAGGCAGATTTGCGATGATTGAAACAATACATCTACCTCATAGTTCATGTATTCTCATGTACCCCTTTAACCATCTAGGCACCAGTGGTTTTCAATATCCTCCGCCTCTCGATATGACGAAGGAGTATAAAAAGCCTGAAGCTCAGGATACCCTTTGACTAATATGATAAAAATGACAATTTCCACATCTGTACATGGATGATTAGATAACAAGACAAGGAAGAAGAAAAAAAGAGAAACCTGCGGCAGATTCACCGGGACGGGAGTCGAACCCGTGACCTGCCGATTCACAGTCAAACACTCTTAGCGCTGAACCGTCAAGGCTTTCATGCTAAATGGAGATTTTATTCGCCTCTTATGCGGTATGCAAACGAGCGCGCAGCAATTGTGACAAGGTCGATCGCGCAGGTGGCAGAGTGATTGTCCGAAATAGTTTCAAGTAATCGTATATTTCGATAGTTGTACAGATTTTTCTCAACATATCGTATTTATATACCTCAGTGATATAAAAGATTACCTTTGCAGTTGATTTAACGTTTGAATGGCCTTTTTTTGAAGTTTTTAAAAATCGAGGTCAGCAGGGTCAGAGTCAATGAATGAATTGTTTTGCAAGACTCCGGCAGGGTCAAAAGAAAAGTTGTTGGCGCCAATGATGTCGCAATATGGCTGATTTCCATCTCACCCGTGAGATTTGCTCTCGTCTCGTCATGTGCACGTTGAGGTTGCACTGAGGTGCCATTACCACCAGCAGATAGCCAAATGCATCTAGTTTCTTTATTTGATGTGAAAACATGGGGTCATCTCGGCGTCCCCACTGTATAGTGCCACCTGAACTGCTTCTTGAACCGTGCTCAATATGTACCGGCTACCACTCTCTCCATCATCACCGACGATATGTACCGGTGCCGGTCATGCAAGGTCGTTTCAATGAAAAAGACGCACGCCACTGCCGTACCGGTACCTGAGAAAACTTGCCATTTTAGGCAGATTTGCGATGATTGAAACAATACATCTACCTCATAGTTCATGTATTCTCATATGACAAACCCAGTGGACACATAACCTGAACTAACATGCAGCAATCGGGAAAACTTATACACGTACCAACTGTATACAGATAGCGCTCGAGCGTGTGACTACTGACTATTGGAGTTGATAGGCGTTAGAAGAAGGAACTAGCTATTGGACCAACAGTAAATATACGTCAACGACCATGGCCAGCGTACCCCTTTAACCATCTAGGCACCAGTGGTTTTCAATATCCTCCGCCTCTCGATATGACGAAGGAGTATAAAAAGCCTGAAGCTCAGGATACCCTTTGACTAATATGATAAAAATGACAATTTCCACATCTGTACATGGATGATTAGATAACAAGACAAGCAAGAAGAAAAAAAGAGAAACCTGCGGCAGATTCACCGGGACGGGAGTCGAACCCGTGACCTGCCGATTCACAGTCAAACACTCTTAGCGCTGAACCGTCAAGGCTTTCATGCTAAATGGAGATTTTATTCGCCTCTTATGCGGTATGCAAACGAGCGCGCAGCAATTGTGACAAGGTCGATCGCGCAGGTGGCAGAGTGATTGTCCGAAATAGTTTCAAGTAATCGTATATTTCGATAGTTGTACAGATTTTTCTCAACATATCGTATTTATATACCTCAGTGATATAAAAGATTACCTTTGCAGTTGATTTAACGTTTGAATGGCCTTTTTTTGAAGTTTTTAAAAATCGAGGTCAGCAGGGTCAGAGTCAATGAATGAATTGTTTTGCAAGACTCCGGCAGGGTCAAAAGAAAAGTTGTTGGCGCCAATGATGTCGCAATATGGCTGATTTCCATCTCACCCGTGAGATTTGCTCTCGTCTCGTCATGTGCACGTTGAGGTTGCACTGAGGTGCCATTACCACCAGCAGATAGCCAAATGCATCTAGTTTCTTTATTTGATGTGAAAACATGGGGTCATCTCGGCGTCCCCACTGTATAGTGCCACCTGAACTGCTTCTTGAACCGTGCTCAATATGTACCGGCTACCACTCTCTCCATCATCACCGACGATATGTGCCGGTGCCGGTCATGCAAGGTCGTTTCAATGAAAAAGACGCACGCCACTGCCGTACCGGTACCTGAGAAAACTTGCCATTTTAGGCAGATTTGCGATGATTGAAACAATACATCTACCTCATAGTTCATGTATTCTCATGTACCCCTTTAACCATCTAGGCACCAGTGGTTTTCAATATCCTCCGCCTCTCGATATGACGAAGGAGTATAAAAAGCCTGAAGCTCAGGATACCCTTTGACTAATATGATAAAAATGACAATTTCCACATCTGTACATGGATGATTAGATAACAAGACAAGGAAGAAGAAAAAAAGAGAAACCTGCGGCAGATTCACCGGGACGGGAGTCGAACCCGTGACCTGCCGATTCACAGTCAAACACTCTTAGCGCTGAACCGTCAAGGCTTTCATGCTAAATGGAGATTTTATTCGCCTCTTATGCGGTATGCAAACGAGCGCGCAGCAATTGTGACAAGGTCGATCGCGCAGGTGGCAGAGTGATTGTCCGAAATAGTTTCAAGTAATCGTATATTTCGATAGTTGTACAGATTTTTCTCAACATATCGTATTTATATACCTCAGTGATATAAAAGATTACCTTTGCAGTTGATTTAACGTTTGAATGGCCTTTTTTTGAAGTTTTTAAAAATCGAGGTCAGAAGGGTCAGAGTCAATGAATGAATTGTTTTGCAAGACTCCGGCAGGGTCAAAAGAAAAGTTGTTGGCGCCAATGATGTCGCAATATGGCTGATTTCCATCTCACCCGTGAGATTTGCTCTCGTCTCGTCATGTGCACGTTGAGGTTGCACTGAGGTGCCATTACCACCAGCAGATAGCCAAATGCATCTAGTTTCTTTATTTGATGTGAAAACATGGGGTCATCTCGGCGTCCCCACTGTATAGTGCCACCTGAACTGCTTCTTGAACCGTGCTCAATATGTACCGGCTACCACTCTCTCCATCATCACCGACGATATGTACCGGTGCCGGTCATGCAAGGTCGTTTCAATGAAAAAGACGCACGCCACTGCCGTACCGGTACCTGAGAAAACTTGCCATTTTAGGCAGATTTGCGATGATTGAAACAATACATCTACCTCATAGTTCATGTATTCTCATATGACAAACCCAGTGGACACATAACCTGAACTAACATGCAGCAATCGGGAAAACTTATACACGTACCAACTGTATACAGATAGCGCTCGAGCGTGTGACTACTGACTATTGGAGTTGATAGGCGTTAGAAGAAGGAACTAGCTATTGGACCAACAGTAAATATACGTCAACGACCATGGCCAGCGTACCCCTTTAACCATCTGGGCACCAGTGGTTTTCAATATCCTCCGCCTCTCGATATGACGAAGGAGTATAAAAAGCCTGAAGCTCAGGATACCCTTTGACTAATATGATAAAAATGACAATTTCCACATCTGTACATGGATGATTAGATAACAAGACAAGGAAGAAGAAAAAAAGAGAAACCTGCGGCAGATTCACCGGGACGGGAGTCGAACCCGTGACCTGCCGATTCACAGTCAAACACTCTTAGCGCTGAACCGTCAAGGCTTTCATGCTAAATGGAGATTTTATTCGCCTCTTATGCGGTATGCAAACGAGCGCGCAGCAATTGTGACAAGGTCGATCGCGCAGGTGGCAGAGTGATTGTCCGAAATAGTTTCAAGTAATCGTATATTTCGATAGTTGTACAGATTTTTCTCAACATATCGTATTTATATACCTCAGTGATATAAAAGATTACCTTTGCAGTTGATTTAACGTTTGAATGGCCTTTTTTTGAAGTTTTTAAAAATCGAGGTCAGCAGGGTCAGAGTCAATGAATGAATTGTTTTGCAAGACTCCGGCAGGGTCAAAAGAAAAGTTGTTGGCGCCAATGATGTCGCAATATGGCTGATTTCCATCTCACCCGTGAGATTTGCTCTCGTCTCGTCATGTGCACGTTGAGGTTGCACTGAGGTGCCATTACCACCAGCAGATAGCCAAATGCATCTAGTTTCTTTATTTGATGTGAAAACATGGGGTCATCTCGGCGTCCCCACTGTATAGTGCCACCTGAACTGCTTCTTGAACCGTGCTCAATATGTACCGGCTACCACTCTCTCCATCATCACCGACGATATGTACCGGTGCCGGTCATGCAAGGTCGTTTCAATGAAAAAGACGCACGCCACTGCCGTACCGGTACCTGAGAAAACTTGCCATTTTAGGCAGATTTGCGATGATTGAAACAATACATCTACCTCATAGTTCATGTATTCTCATATGACAAACCCAGTGGACACATAACCTGAACTAACATGCAGCAATCGGGAAAACTTATACACGTACCAACTGTATACAGATAGCGCTCGAGCGTGTGACTACTGACTATTGGAGTTGATAGGCGTTAGAAGAAGGAACTAGCTATTGGACCAATAGTAAATATACGTCAACGACCATGGCCAGCGTACCCCTTTAACCATCTAGGCACCAGTGGTTTTCAATATCCTCCGCCTCTCGATATGACGAAGGAGTATAAAAAGCCTGAAGCTCAGGATACCCTTTGACTAATATGATAAAAATGACAATTTCCACATCTGTACATGGATGATTAGATAACAAGACAAGGAAGAAGAAAAAAAGAGAAACCTGCGGCAGATTCACCGGGACGGGAGTCGAACCCGTGACCTGCCGATTCACAGTCAAACACTCTTAGCGCTGAACCGTCAAGGCTTTCATGCTAAATGGAGATTTTATTCGCCTCTTATGCGGTATGCAAACGAGCGCGCAGCAATTGTGACAAGGTCGATCGCGCAGGTGGCAGAGTGATTGTCCGAAATAGTTTCAAGTAATCGTATATTTCGATAGTTGTACAGATTTTTCTCAACATATCGTATTTATATACCTCAGTGATATAAAAGATTACCTTTGCAGTTGATTTAACGTTTGAATGGCCTTTTTTTGAAGTTTTTAAAAATCGAGGTCAGCAGGGTCAGAGTCAATGAATGAATTGTTTTGCAAGACTCCGGCAGGGTCAAAAGAAAAGTTGTTGGCGCCAATGATGTCGCAATATGGCTGATTTCCATCTCACCCGTGAGATTTGCTCTCGTCTCGTCATGTGCACGTTGAGGTTGCACTGAGGTGCCATTACCACCAGCAGATAGCCAAATGCATCTAGTTTCTTTATTTGATGTGAAAACATGGGGTCATCTCGGCGTCCCCACTGTATAGTGTCACCTGAACTGCTTCTTGAACCGTGCTCAATATGTACCGGCTACCACTCTCTCCATCATCACCGACGATATGTGCCGGTGCCGGTCATGCAAGGTCGTTTCAATGAAAAAGACGCACGCCACTGCCGTACCGGTACCTGAGAAAACTTGCCATTTTAGGCAGATTTGCGATGATTGAAACAATACATCTACCTCATAGTTCATGTATTCTCATATGACAAACCCAGTGGACACATAACCTGAACTTACATGCAGCAATCGGGAAAACTTATACACGTACCAACTGTATACAGATAGCGCTCGAGCGTGTGACTACTGACTATTGGAGTTGATAGGCGTTAGAAGAAGGAACTAGCTATTGGACCAACAGTAAATATACGTCAACGACCATGGCCAGCGTACCCCTTTAACCATCTAGGCACCAGTGGTTTTCAATATCCTCCGCCTCTCGATATGACGAAGGAGTATAAAAAGCCTGAAGCTCAGGATACCCTTTGACTAATATGATAAAAATGACAATTTCCACATCTGTACATGGATGATTAGATAACAAGACAAGGAAGAAGAAAAAAAGAGAAACCTGCGGCAGATTCACCGGGACGGGAGTCGAACCCGTGACCTGCCGATTCACAGTCAAACACTCTTAGCGCTGAACCGTCAAGGCTTTCATGCTAAATGGAGATTTTATTCGCCTCTTATGCGGTATGCAAACGAGCGCGCAGCAATTGTGACAAGGTCGATCGCACAGGTGGCAGAGTGATTGTCCGAAATAGTTTCAAGTAATCGTATATTTCGATAGTTGTACAGATTTTTCTCAACATATCGTATTTATATACCTCAGTGATATAAAAGATTACCTTTGCAGTTGATTTAACGTTTGAATGGCCTTTTTTTGAAGTTTTTAAAAATCGAGGTAAGCAGGGTCAGAGTCAATGAATGAATTGTTTTGCAAGACTCCGGCAGGGTCAAAAGAAAAGTTGTTGGCGCCAATGATGTCGCAATATGGCTGATTTCCATCTCACCCGTGAGATTTGCTCTCGTCTCGTCATGTGCACGTTGAGGTTGCACTGAGGTGCCATTACCACCAGCAGATAGCCAAATGCATCTAGTTTCTTTATTTGATGTGAAAACATGAGGTCATCTCGGCGTCCCCACTGTATAGTGCCACCTGAACTGCTTCTTGAACCGTGCTCAATATGTACCGGCTACCACTCTCTCCATCATCACCGACGATATGTGCCGGTGCCGGTCATGCAAGGTCGTTTCAATGAAAAAGACGCACGCCACTGCCGTACCGGTACCTGAGAAAACTTGCCATTTTAGGCAGATTTGCGATGATTGAAACAATACATCTACCTCATAGTTCATGTATTCTCATATGACAAACCCAGTGGACACATAACCTGAACTAACATGCAGCAATCGGGAAAACTTATACACGTACCAACTGTATACAGATAGCGCTCGAGCGTGTGACTACTGACTATTGGAGTTGATAGGCGTTAGAAGAAGGAACTAGCTATTGGACCAATAGTAAATATACGTCAACGACCATGGCCAGCGTACCCCTTTAACCATCTAGGCACCAGTGGTTTTCAATATCCTCCGCCTCTCGATATGACGAAGGAGTATAAAAAGCCTGAAGCTCAGGATACCCTTTGACTAATATGATAAAAATGACAATTTCCACATCTGTACATGGATGATCAGATAACAAGACAAGGAAGAAGAAAAAAAGAGAAACCTGCGGCAGATTCACCGGGACGGGAGTCGAACCCGTGACCTGCCGATTCACAGTCAAACACTCTTAGCGCTGAACCGTCAAGGCTTTCATGCTAAATGGAGATTTTATTCGCCTCTTATGCGGTATGCAAACGAGCGCGCAGCAATTGTGACAAGGTCGATCGCGCAGGTGGCAGAGTGATTGTCCGAAATAGTTTCAAGTAATCGTATATTTCGATAGTTGTACAGATTTTTCTCAACATATCGTATTTATATACCTCAGTGATATAAAAGATTACCTTTGCAGTTGATTTAACGTTTGAATGGCCTTTTTTTGAAGTTTTTAAAAATCGAGGTCAGCAGGGTCAGAGTCAATGAATGAATTGTTTTGCAAGACTCCGGCAGGGTCAAAAGAAAAGTTGTTGGCGCCAATGATGTCGCAATATGGCTGATTTCCATCTCACCCGTGAGATTTGCTCTCGTCTCGTCATGTGCACGTTGAGGTTGCACTGAGGTGCCATTACCACCAGCAGATAGCCAAATGCATCTAGTTTCTTTATTTGATGTGAAAACATGGGGTCATCTCGGCGTCCCCACTGTATAGTGCCACCTGAACTGCTTCTTGAACCGTGCTCAATATGTACCGGCTACCACTCTCTCCATCATCACCGACGATATGTGCCGGTGCCGGTCATGCAAGGTCGTTTCAATGAAAAAGACGCACGCCACTGCCGTACCGGTACCTGAGAAAACTTGCCATTTTAGGCAGATTTGCGATGATTGAAACAATACATCTACCTCATAGTTCATGTATTCTCATATGACAAACCCAGTGGACACATAACCTGAACTAACATGCAGCAATCGGGAAAACTTATACACGTACCAACTGTATACAGATAGCGCTCGAGCGTGTGACTACTGACTATTGGAGTTGATAGGCGTTAGAAGAAGGAACTAGCTATTGGACCAATAGTAAATATACGTCAACGACCATGGCCAGCGTACCCCTTTAACCATCTAGGCACCAGTGGTTTTCAATATCCTCCGCCTCTCGATATGACGAAGGAGTATAAAAAGCCTGAAGCTCAGGATACCCTTTGACTAATATGATAAAAATGACAATTTCCACATCTGTACATGGATGATTAGATAACAAGACAAGGAAGAAGAAAAAAAGAGAAACCTGCGGCAGATTCACCGGGACGGGAGTCGAACCCGTGACCTGCCGATTCACAGTCAAACACTCTTAGCGCTGAACCGTCAAGGCTTTCATGCTAAATGGAGATTTTATTCGCCTCTTATGCGGTATGCAAACGAGCGCGCAGCAATTGTGACAAGGTCGATCGCGCAGGTGGCAGAGTGATTGTCCGAAATAGTTTCAAGTAATCGTATATTTCGATAGTTGTACAGATTTTTCTCAACATATCGTATTTATATACCTCAGTGATATAAAAGATTACCTTTGCAGTTGATTTAACGTTTGAATGGCCTTTTTTTGAAGTTTTTAAAAATCGAGGTAAGCAGGGTCAGAGTCAATGAATGAATTGTTTTGCAAGACTCCGGCAGGGTCAAAAGAAAAGTTGTTGGCGCCAATGATGTCGCAATATGGCTGATTTCCATCTCACCCGTGAGATTTGCTCTCGTCTCGTCATGTGCACGTTGAGGTTGCACTGAGGTGCCATTACCACCAGCAGATAGCCAAATGCATCTAGTTTCTTTATTTGATGTGAAAACATGGGGTCATCTCGGCGTCCCCACTGTATAGTGCCACCTGAACTGCTTCTTGAACCGTGCTCAATATGTACCGGCTACCACTCTCTCCATCATCACCGACGATATGTGCCGGTGCCGGTCATGCAAGGTCGTTTCAATGAAAAAGACGCACGCCACTGCCGTACCGGTACCTGAGAAAACTTGCCATTTTAGGCAGATTTGCGATGATTGAAACAATACATCTACCTCATAGTTCATGTATTCTCATATGACAAACCCAGTGGACACATAACCTGAACTAACATGCAGCAATCGGGAAAACTTATACACGTACCAACTGTATACAGATAGCGCTCGAGCGTGTGACTACTGACTATTGGAGTTGATAGGCGTTAGAAGAAGGAACTAGCTATTGGACCAATAGTAAATATACGTCAACGACCATGGCCAGCGTACCCCTTTAACCATCTAGGCACCAGTGGTTTTCAATATCCTCCGCCTCTCGATATGACGAAGGAGTATAAAAAGCCTGAAGCTCAGGATACCCTTTGACTAATATGATAAAAATGACAATTTCCACATCTGTACATGGATGATCAGATAACAAGACAAGGAAGAAGAAAAAAAGAGAAACCTGCGGCAGATTCACCGGGACGGGAGTCGAACCCGTGACCTGCCGATTCACAGTCAAACACTCTTAGCGCTGAACCGTCAAGGCTTTCATGCTAAATGGAGATTTTATTCGCCTCTTATGCGGTATGCAAACGAGCGCGCAGCAATTGTGACAAGGTCGATCGCGCAGGTGGCAGAGTGATTGTCCGAAATAGTTTCAAGTAATCGTATATTTCGATAGTTGTACAGATTTTTCTCAACATATCGTATTTATATACCTCAGTGATATAAAAGATTACCTTTGCAGTTGATTTAACGTTTGAATGGCCTTTTTTTGAAGTTTTTAAAAATCGAGGTCAGCAGGGTCAGAGTCAATGAATGAATTGTTTTGCAAGACTCCGGCAGGGTCAAAAGAAAAGTTGTTGGCGCCAATGATGTCGCAATATGGCTGATTTCCATCTCACCCGTGAGATTTGCTCTCGTCTCGTCATGTGCACGTTGAGGTTGCACTGAGGTGCCATTACCACCAGCAGATAGCCAAATGCATCTAGTTTCTTTATTTGATGTGAAAACATGGGGTCATCTCGGCGTCCCCACTGTATAGTGCCACCTGAACTGCTTCTTGAACCGTGCTCAATATGTACCGGCTACCACTCTCTCCATCATCACCGACGATATGTGCCGGTGCCGGTCATGCAAGGTCGTTTCAATGAAAAAGACGCACGCCACTGCCGTACCGGTACCTGAGAAAACTTGCCATTTTAGGCAGATTTGCGATGATTGAAACAATACATCTACCTCATAGTTCATGTATTCTCATATGACAAACCCAGTGGACACATAACCTGAACTAACATGCAGCAATCGGGAAAACTTATACACGTACCAACTGTATACAGATAGCGCTCGAGCGTGTGACTACTGACTATTGGAGTTGATAGGCGTTAGAAGAAGGAACTAGCTATTGGACCAATAGTAAATATACGTCAACGACCATGGCCAGCGTACCCCTTTAACCATCTAGGCACCAGTGGTTTTCAATATCCTCCGCCTCTCGATATGACGAAGGAGTATAAAAAGCCTGAAGCTCAGGATACCCTTTGACTAATATGATAAAAATGACAATTTCCACATCTGTACATGGATGATTAGATAACAAGACAAGGAAGAAGAAAAAAAGAGAAACCTGCGGCAGATTCACCGGGACGGGAGTCGAACCCGTGACCTGCCGATTCACAGTCAAACACTCTTAGCGCTGAACCGTCAAGGCTTTCATGCTAAATGGAGATTTTATTCGCCTCTTATGCGGTATGCAAACGAGCGCGCAGCAATTGTGACAAGGTCGATCGCGCAGGTGGCAGAGTGATTGTCCGAAATAGTTTCAAGTAATCGTATATTTCGATAGTTGTACAGATTTTTCTCAACATATCGTATTTATATACCTCAGTGATATAAAAGATTACCTTTGCAGTTGATTTAACGTTTGAATGGCCTTTTTTTGAAGTTTTTAAAAATCGAGGTCAGCAGGGTCAGAGTCAATGAATGAATTGTTTTGCAAGACTCCGGCAGGGTCAAAAGAAAAGTTGTTGGCGCCAATGATGTCGCAATATGGCTGATTTCCATCTCACCCGTGAGATTTGCTCTCGTCTCGTCATGTGCACGTTGAGGTTGCACTGAGGTGCCATTACCACCAGCAGATAGCCAAATGCATCTAGTTTCTTTATTTGATGTGAAAACATGAGGTCATCTCGGCGTCCCCACTGTATAGTGCCACCTGAACTGCTTCTTGAACCGTGCTCAATATGTACCGGCTACCACTCTCTCCATCATCACCGACGATATGTGCCGGTGCCGGTCATGCAAGGTCGTTTCAATGAAAAAGACGCACGCCACTGCCGTACCGGTACCTGAGAAAACTTGCCATTTTAGGCAGATTTGCGATGATTGAAACAATACATCTACCTCATAGTTCATGTATTCTCATATGACAAACCCAGTGGACTCATAACCTGAACTAACATGCAGCAATCGGGAAAACTTATACACGTACCAACTGTATACAGATAGCGCTCGAGCGTGTGACTACTGACTATTGGAGTTGATAGGCGTTAGAAGAAGGAACTAGCTATTGGACCAATAGTAAATATACGTCAACGACCATGGCCAGCGTACCCCTTTAACCATCTAGGCACCAGTGGTTTTCAATATCCTCCGCCTCTCGATATGACGAAGGAGTATAAAAAGCCTGAAGCTCAGGATACCCTTTGACTAATATGATAAAAATGACAATTTCCACATCTGCACATGGATGATCAGATAACAAGACAAGGAAGAAGAAAAAAAGAGAAACCTGCGGCAGATTCACCGGGACGGGAGTCGAACCCGTGACCTGCCGATTCACAGTCAAACACTCTTAGCGCTGAACCGTCAAGGCTTTCATGCTAAATGGAGATTTTATTCGCCTCTTATGCGGTATGCAAACGAGCGCGCAGCAATTGTGACAAGGTCGATCGCGCAGGTGGCAGAGTGATTGTCCGAAATAGTTTCAAGTAATCGTATATTTCGATAGTTGTACAGATTTTTCTCAACATATCGTATTTATATACCTCAGTGATATAAAAGATTACCTTTGCAGTTGATTTAACGTTTGAATGGCCTTTTTTTGAAGTTTTTAAAAATCGAGGTCAGCAGGGTCAGAGTCAATGAATGAATTGTTTTGCAAGACTCCGGCAGGGTCAAAAGAAAAGTTGTTGGCGCCAATGATGTCGCAATATGGCTGATTTCCATCTCACCCGTGAGATTTGCTCTCGTCTCGTCATGTGCACGTTGAGGTTGCACTGAGGTGCCATTACCACCAGCAGATAGCCAAATGCATCTAGTTTCTTTATTTGATGTGAAAACATGAGGTCATCTCGGCGTCCCCACTGTATAGTGCCACCGGAACTGCTTCTTGAACCGTGCTCAATATGTACCGGCTACCACTCTCTCCATCATCACCGACGATATGTGCCGGTGCCGGTCATGCAAGGTCGTTTCAATGAAAAAGACGCACGCCACTGCCGTACCGGTACCTGAGAAAACTTGCCATTTTAGGCAGATTTGCGATGATTGAAACAATACATCTACCTCATAGTTCATGTATTCTCATATGACAAACCCAGTGGACACATAACCTGAACTAACATGCAGCAATCGGGAAAACTTATACACGTACCAACTGTATACAGATAGCGCTCGAGCGTGTGACTACTGACTATTGGAGTTGATAGGCGTTAGAAGAAGGAACTAGCTATTGGACCAATAGTAAATATACGTCAACGACCATGGCCAGCGTACCCCTTTAACCATCTAGGCACCAGTGGTTTTCAATATCCTCCGCCTCTCGATATGACGAAGGAGTATAAAAAGCCTGAAGCTCAGGATACCCTTTGACTAATATGATAAAAATGACAATTTCCACATCTGTACATGGATGATTAGATAACAAGACAAGGAAGAAGAAAAAAAGAGAAACCTGCGGCAGATTCACCGGGACGGGAGTCGAACCCGTGACCTGCCGATTCACAGTCAAACACTCTTAGCGCTGAACCGTCAAGGCTTTCATGCTAAATGGAGATTTTATTCGCCTCTTATGCGGTATGCAAACGAGCGCGCAGCAATTGTGACAAGGTCGATCGCGCAGGTGGCAGAGTGATTGTCCGAAATAGTTTTGAGTAATCGTATATTTCGATAGTTGTACAGATTTTTCTCAACATATCGTATTTATATACCTCAGTGATATAAAAGATTACCTTTGCAGTTGATTTAACGTTTGAATGGCCTTTTTTTGAAGTTTTTAAAAATCGAGGTCAGCAGGGTCAGAGTCAATGAATGAATTGTTTTGCAAGACTCCGGCAGGGTCAAAAGAAAAGTTGTTGGCGCCAATGATGTCGCAATATGGCTGATTTCCATCTCACCCGTGAGATTTGCTCTCGTCTCGTCATGTGCACGTTGAGGTTGCACTGAGGTGCCATTACCACCAGCAGATAGCCAAATGCATCTAGTTTCTTTATTTGATGTGAAAACATGGGGTCATCTCGGCGTCCCCACTGTATAGTGCCACCTGAACTGCTTCTTGAACCGTGCTCAATATGTACCGGCTACCACTCTCTCCATCATCACCGACGATATGTGCCGGTGCCGGTCATGCAAGGTCGTTTCAATGAAAAAGACGCACGCCACTGCCGTACCGGTACCTGAGAAAACTTGCCATTTTAGGCAGATTTGCGATGATTGAAACAATACATCTACCTCATAGTTCATGTATTCTCATATGACAAACCCAGTGGACACATAACCTGAACTAACATGCAGCAATCGGGAAAACTTATACACGTACCAACTGTATACAGATAGCGCTCGAGCGTGTGACTACTGACTATTGGAGTTGATAGGCGTTAGAAGAAGGAACTAGCTATTGGACCAACAGTAAATATACGTCAACGACCATGGCCAGCGTACCCCTTTAACCATCTAGGCACCAGTGGTTTTCAATATCCTCCGCCTCTCGATATGACGAAGGAGTATAAAAAGCCTGAAGCTCAGGATACCCTTTGACTAATATGATAAAAATGACAATTTCCACATCTGTACATGGATGATCAGATAACAAGACAAGGAAGAAGAAAAAGAGAGAAACCTGCGGCAGATTCACCGGGACGGGAGTCGAACCCGTGACCTGCCGATTCACAGTCAAACACTCTTAGCGCTGAACCGTCAAGGCTTTCATGCTAAATGGAGATTTTATTCGCCTCTTATGCGGTATGCAAACGAGCGCGCAGCAATTGTGACAAGGTCGATCGCGCAGGTGGCAGAGTGATTGTCCGAAATAGTTTTGAGTAATCGTATATTTCGATAGTTGTACAGATTTTTCTCAACATATCGTATTTATATACCTCAGTGATATAAAAGATTACCTTTGCAGTTGATTTAACGTTTGAATGGCCTTTTTTTGAAGTTTTTAAAAATCGAGGTCAGCAGGGTCAGAGTCAATGAATGAATTGTTTTGCAAGACTCCGGCAGGGTCAAAAGAAAAGTTGTTGGCGCCAATGATGTCGCAATATGGCTGATTTCCATCTCACCCGTGAGATTTGCTCTCGTCTCGTCATGTGCACGTTGAGGTTGCACTGAGGTGCCATTACCACCAGCAGATAGCCAAATGCATCTAGTTTCTTTATTTGATGTGAAAACATGGGGTCATCTCGGCGTCCCCACTGTATAGTGCCACCTGAACTGCTTCTTGAACCGTGCTCAATATGTACCGGCTACCACTCTCTCCATCATCACCGACGATATGTGCCGGTGCCGGTCATGCAAGGTCGTTTCAATGAAAAAGACGCACGCCACTGCCGTACCGGTACCTGAGAAAACTTGCCATTTTAGGCAGATTTGCGATGATTGAAACAATACATCTACCTCATAGTTCATGTATTCTCATATGACAAACCCAGTGGACACATAACCTGAACTAACATGCAGCAATCGGGAAAACTTATACACGTACCAACTGTATACAGATAGCGCTCGAGCGTGTGACTACTGACTATTGGAGTTGATAGGCGTTAGAAGAAGGAACTAGCTATTGGACCAACAGTAAATATACGTCAACGACCATGGCCAGCGTACCCCTTTAACCATCTAGGCACCAGTGGTTTTCAATATCCTCCGCCTCTCGATATGACGAAGGAGTATAAAAAGCCTGAAGCTCAGGATACCCTTTGACTAATATGATAAAAATGACAATTTCCACATCTGTACATGGATGATCAGATAACAAGACAAGGAAGAAGAAAAAAAGAGAAACCTGCGGCAGATTCACCGGGACGGGAGTCGAACCCGTGACCTGCCGATTCACAGTCAAACACTCTTAGCGCTGAACCGTCAAGGCTTTCATGCTAAATGGAGATTTTATTCGCCTCTTATGCGGTATGCAAACGAGCGCGCAGCAATTGTGACAAGGTCGATCGCGCAGGTGGCAGAGTGATTGTCCGAAATAGTTTTGAGTAATCGTATATTTCGATAGTTGTACAGATTTTTCTCAACATATCGTATTTATATACCTCAGTGATATAAAAGATTACCTTTGCAGTTGATTTAACGTTTGAATGGCCTTTTTTTGAAGTTTTTAAAAATCGAGGTCAGCAGGGTCAGAGTCAATGAATGAATTGTTTTGCAAGACTCCGGCAGGGTCAAAAGAAAAGTTGTTGGCGCCAATGATGTCGCAATATGGCTGATTTCCATCTCACCCGTGAGATTTGCTCTCGTCTCGTCATGTGCACGTTGAGGTTGCACTGAGGTGCCATTACCACCAGCAGATAGCCAAATGCATCTAGTTTCTTTATTTGATGTGAAAACATGGGGTCATCTCGGCGTCCCCACTGTATAGTGCCACCTGAACTGCTTCTTGAACCGTGCTCAATATGTACCGGCTACCACTCTCTCCATCATCACCGACGATATGTGCCGGTGCCGGTCATGCAAGGTCGTTTCAATGAAAAAGACGCACGCCACTGCCGTACCGGTACCTGAGAAAACTTGCCATTTTAGGCAGATTTGCGATGATTGAAACAATACATCTACCTCATAGTTCATGTATTCTCATATGACAAACCCAGTGGACACATAACCTGAACTAACATGCAGCAATCGGGAAAACTTATACACGTACCAACTGTATACAGATAGCGCTCGAGCGTGTGACTACTGACTATTGGAGTTGATAGGCGTTAGAAGAAGGAACTAGCTATTGGACCAATAGTAAATATACGTCAACGACCATGGCCAGCGTACCCCTTTAACCATCTAGGCACCAGTGGTTTTCAATATCCTCCGCCTCTCGATATGACGAAGGAGTATAAAAAGCCTGAAGCTCAGGATACCCTTTGACTAATATGATAAAAATGACAATTTCCACATCTGTACATGGATGATCAGATAACAAGACAAGGAAGAAGAAAAAAAGAGAAACCTGCGGCAGATTCACCGGGACGGGAGTCGAACCCGTGACCTGCCGATTCACAGTCAAACACTCTTAGCGCTGAACCGTCAAGGCTTTCATGCTAAATGGAGATTTTATTCGCCTCTTATGCGGTATGCAAACGAGCGCGCAGCAATTGTGACAAGGTCGATCGCGCAGGTGGCAGAGTGATTGTCCGAAATAGTTTCAAGTAATCGTATATTTCGATAGTTGTACAGATTTTTCTCAACATATCGTATTTATATACCTCAGTGATATAAAAGATTACCTTTGCAGTTGATTTAACGTTTGAATGGCCTTTTTTTGAAGTTTTTAAAAATCGAGGTCAGCAGGGTCAGAGTCAATGAATGAATTGTTTTGCAAGACTCCGGCAGGGTCAAAAGAAAAGTTGTTGGCGCCAATGATGTCGCAATATGGCTGATTTCCATCTCACCCGTGAGATTTGCTCTCGTCTCGTCATGTGCACGTTGAGGTTGCACTGAGGTGCCATTACCACCAGCAGATAGCCAAATGCATCTAGTTTCTTTATTTGATGTGAAAACATGGGGTCATCTCGGCGTCCCCACTGTATAGTGCCACCTGAACTGCTTCTTGAACCGTGCTCAATATGTACCGGCTACCACTCTCTCCATCATCACCGACGATATGTGCCGGTGCCGGTCATGCAAGGTCGTTTCAATGAAAAAGACGCACGCCACTGCCGTACCGGTACCTGAGAAAACTTGCCATTTTAGGCAGATTTGCGATGATTGAAACAATACATCTACCTCATAGTTCATGTATTCTCATATGACAAACCCAGTGGACACATAACCTGAACTAACATGCAGCAATCGGGAAAACTTATACACGTACCAACTGTATACAGATAGCGCTCGAGCGTGTGACTACTGACTATTGGAGTTGATAGGCGTTAGAAGAAGGAACTAGCTATTGGACCAATAGTAAATATACGTCAACGACCATGGCCAGCGTACCCCTTTAACCATCTAGGCACCAGTGGTTTTCAATATCCTCCGCCTCTCGATATGACGAAGGAGTATAAAAAGCCTGAAGCTCAGGATACCCTTTGACTAATATGATAAAAATGACAATTTCCACATCTGTACATGGATGATTAGATAACAAGACAAGGAAGAAGAAAAAAAGAGAAACCTGCGGCAGATTCACCGGGACGGGAGTCGAACCCGTGACCTGCCGATTCACAGTCAAACACTCTTAGCGCTGAACCGTCAAGGCTTTCATGCTAAATGGAGATTTTATTCGCCTCTTATGCGGTATGCAAACGAGCGCGCAGCAATTGTGACAAGGTCGATCGCGCAGGTGGCAGAGTGATTGTCCGAAATAGTTTCAAGTAATCGTATATTTCGATAGTTGTACAGATTTTTCTCAACATATCGTATTTATATACCTCAGTGATATAAAAGATTACCTTTGCAGTTGATTTAACGTTTGAATGGCCTTTTTTTGAAGTTTTTAAAAATCGAGGTCAGCAGGGTCAGAGTCAATGAATGAATTGTTTTGCAAGACTCCGGCAGGGTCAAAAGAAAAGTTGTTGGCGCCAATGATGTCGCAATATGGCTGATTTCCATCTCACCCGTGAGATTTGCTCTCGTCTCGTCATGTGCACGTTGAGGTTGCACTGAGGTGCCATTACCACCAGCAGATAGCCAAATGCATCTAGTTTCTTTATTTGATGTGAAAACATGGGGTCATCTCGGCGTCCCCACTGTATAGTGCCACCTGAACTGCTTCTTGAACCGTGCTCAATATGTACCGGCTACCACTCTCTCCATCATCACCGACGATATGTGCCGGTGCCGGTCATGCAAGGTCGTTTCAATGAAAAAGACGCACGCCACTGCCGTACCGGTACCTGAGAAAACTTGCCATTTTAGGCAGATTTGCGATGATTGAAACAATACATCTACCTCATAGTTCATGTATTCTCATATGACAAACCCAGTGGACACATAACCTGAACTAACATGCAGCAATCGGGAAAACTTATACACGTACCAACTGTATACAGATAGCGCTCGAGCGTGTGACTACTGACTATTGGAGTTGATAGGCGTTAGAAGAAGGAACTAGCTATTGGACCAATAGTAAATATACGTCAACGACCATGGCCAGCGTACCCCTTTAACCATCTAGGCACCAGTGGTTTTCAATATCCTCCGCCTCTCGATATGACGAAGGAGTATAAAAAGCCTGAAGCTCAGGATACCCTTTGACTAATATGATAAAAATGACAATTTCCACATCTGTACATGGATGATTAGATAACAAGACAAGGAAGAAGAAAAAAAGAGAAACCTGCGGCAGATTCACCGGGACGGGAGTCGAACCCGTGACCTGCCGATTCACAGTCAAACACTCTTAGCGCTGAACCGTCAAGGCTTTCATGCTAAATGGAGATTTTATTCGCCTCTTATGCGGTATGCAAACGAGCGCGCAGCAATTGTGAAAAGGTCGATCGCGCAGGTGGCAGAGTGATTGTCCGAAATAGTTTCAAGTAATCGTATATTTCGATAGTTGTACAGATTTTTCTCAACATATCGTATTTATATACCTCAGTGATATAAAAGATTACCTTTGCAGTTGATTTAACGTTTGAATGGCCTTTTTTTGAAGTTTTTAAAAATCGAGGTCAGCAGGGTCAGAGTCAATGAATGAATTGTTTTGCAAGACTCCGGCAGGGTCAAAAGAAAAGTTGTTGGCGCCAATGATGTCGCAATATGGCTGATTTCCATCTCACCCGTGAGATTTGCTCTCGTCTCGTCATGTGCACGTTGAGGTTGCACTGAGGTGCCATTACCACCAGCAGATAGCCAAATGCATCTAGTTTCTTTATTTGATGTGAAAACATGGGGTCATCTCGGCGTCCCCACTGTATAGTGCCACCTGAACTGCTTCTTGAACCGTGCTCAATATGTACCGGCTACCACTCTCTCCATCATCACCGACGATATGTGCCGGTGCCGGTCATGCAAGGTCGTTTCAATGAAAAAGACGCACGCCACTGCCGTACCGGTACCTGAGAAAACTTGCCATTTTAGGCAGATTTGCGATGATTGAAACAATACATCTACCTCATAGTTCATGTATTCTCATATGACAAACCCAGTGGACACATAACCTGAACTAACATGCAGCAATCGGGAAAACTTATACACGTACCAACTGTATACAGATAGCGCTCGAGCGTGTGACTACTGACTATTGGAGTTGATAGGCGTTAGAAGAAGGAACTAGCTATTGGACCAACAGTAAATATACGTCAACGACCATGGCCAGCGTACCCCTTTTACCATCTAGGCACCAGTGGTTTTCAATATCCTCCGCCTCTCGATATGACGAAGGAGTATAAAAAGCCTGAAGCTCAGGATACCCTTTGACTAATATGATAAAAATGACAATTTCCACATCTGTACATCACCGACAATATGCGTTTGCAAAGTGAATGCATGAGGACAACCCATTTGTGTCGTATATCACAGGAAACGCCCGATTCCCCTGATTCTACAGGATGTTAAATCGGGCATTTTATTTCTTTAAATAAATACTAAGCGTTGCATTTGCTCCTATCTCTGTTCACCATCCCAAATGGCAATATTGCCAATTGGGCCGGACAATCACGAAAAACCCCAAATATTATTCATTTCTCCTGAATAATTCTTACAGTGACCATTCTCCCATGAAAGACAGTCGGTTACCCTACTCAGAAAAAAAAATAAAGCGAGGGTCAAGCATTGAACTTTTGAGATATGTTGAATTTTGCACAAATCAGCGAAAAACGCACCAACTGACACTGGACGGCATTTCAACACGGGGGCCGACGCACATCCCAAGTTCAGTGTACACATACGTCGGCAACAGCAGTAAATACATAGTTTCTTGTTAGCCGCCTATTGAGTAGTGGTCTAGGTTTCAGAAACTCCAAAAAACATTTATTTGCCAAAACAACTGCTAAATCAACACTGACATACTGTGAGGACCGAGAAATCAGTGATTTTAGGAACTACGGCCGCGCATGAGTACAAAAATCCCTAATGAGACCTCTAGCGAGCGGTCAACTCGGAGGCAAGTTTTATATGCAATCCCGCAACAACGGTGACAACAAGAGGTGATCAAAGATTGCAAGTTATTTTGGGACATCTTCCTAAAACACAAAATTCCAACCATCTGAGAGGCAAGAATGTGGTATCCTTTTGGCAGTTTGATATTTACCGATGACATATCATGAAAATGACTCGTTTATTGAATGGTATTGCATGGTTTGGTAATGAACAGTGAAACAAATTTTGTTTTTATCATTATTGTACAGACTAGTAGTAGTGTAGTAGGCCTACTACAGACTGTAGTACAGTCAACAGTGTGTTGTACACAGTCACATTCAGTGTATCTGCAGTGTACGTGTGTCACTGTAGTCTGTGTGGTGAAAAGGTAGTTCAAAGTACAAGTGGAGACCTTTCAATGCATGTTTTTTTATAGGATGTTCATGCATATGTCAAAAAGTAGACTATGAGACACTCAGATAGTCAATGATAGTGTAGTGACTTGTGACAGTGGCAGAGATGAGATATACCCACCCGGCCCAGTGCAAGTGGCAGTACCGTGGGCGTGACAAGTGTTCCTTTACAGCCTTTTTGTGGTCGGTTGTTGGTTTTTAAAATGGCTAAAATTTACAATCCCCGATCGGAAATGACGTAGTTTTAATATCGCATTCAACTATAAATCCATTGAACAGTGGGGCTTAGACCTTGTGCCGCCGTTCCTTAACAACCTCATAGCACCTTGCTCCAACAAGCAGTACCTATCCCAGTACAGGCACACACAAGAGGTTCAAATACACGCTAGACTCAGGAAGCAAGCTCAGTCAGAAGGACAGAGAGTTTTATGAAGAGAATGGCTTCTTTGTTGTGAAGAACCTGGTGTCTCCTGATGAGATTGACCGATTCAGGTAAATGGCTATATACTACTATAGAGGATGTATTTAACGCTGATGATGATGATGATGATGAGCAAGGCCAGAATGTGAAACTGACGACACACTGACACATCTTCATGGTTGGGTTGTTGACATTGCTTGGTTCACTGACTTCAGTTTAAAGCTGACATGCATGCATAAAAACTCCAGTGAAAAAGTTAGAAAATGCAAACCTCTTTCTCATCTGAAGACTTGAGTTGTAAATGTCTGACACAGATATGCAAATGAATGAACCCCGTCTATAGGGTTGGTGATTTCTCAATGAGACCATTCTGCTTTTGTTGCAGACAGAGGTTCCAAGAAATCTGTGTTCAGTATGAACAAGGTGTTCGTCCAGCAGGTATGACTATCATGAAAGATGTCTCCATTGCCAAGTCCGAGTTTGTAAATGGCGAAGGTGCAATCAACAAGATCCAAGACTTCCAATATGATGAGACACTCTTCAAGTACTGCTGTGACAATAGGGTGAGTCAATTAGTTTCATTTCAATTAAAGTTGGGGAGGTTGTAGCCCAATATCAAGTGTTTTGTTTTTGTCATTCAGCAAACCCGCCACACTCAAAATCGCCACCCTCCTCAGCTTGACCTTGGATGCAAAGGCACACTAACCAAGGTATAAAAAAAGTTCGCCTTAGTTCTTAGACGTAGATCTGTCTTATTTTTTAAGGTGACAGATTATGTGGAGTGTTTTACTGGTCCTGACGTTATGGCGATGCACACTATGTTGATCAATAAACCACCGGACCCAGGCTCCAAGACGTCTCGCCACCCCATGCATCAGGACCTCCATTACTTCCCGTTCAGACCCGCTGATCGCATCGTCTGCTCTTGGACCGCCATGGAGAAGGTTCACCCTGGGAATGGATGTCTAGTCGTTATACCTGGCACTCACAAGGGGGAGCTGCTGCCTCATGATTATCCAAAATGGGAGGTACGAAGCAATATTCATCAATTGTTTCGAATGACGTCTTTGAGGTGACAAGAAAATGATCAAGCATGAGAAGGCCTTATTACTTCAATATCTCTTACTTTCATTTTTCAATATTTTAGGGTGGGGTGAACAAGATGTACCATGGTATCCATGACTACAACCCCGACGATCCACGTATCCACCTCGAGATGGAAAAAGGGGATACTGTGTTTTTTCACCCATTGCTGATACATGGGTCAGGTGCTAACAAGACCAGTGGCTTTAGAAAGGTAGGTTAACATGATATCTTGAAGGGTAGCAGACCATGGTTACTTGAGGTGACTTGGGTCCAGTTCTTGATTTCAGTCTTGGTTGCTGCACATCTCTTAGTTTTCTTAGCCTGGTTGTTGCCTTCACAACCTTTTTCTCAGTCCTGTTTCCTAACATGTTAACCTCACTTTCTTTCCAGGCCATCTCTTGCCACTATGCAGGCTCAGCATGTGAATACTTCCCAGTCAAAGGAACAACCCAAGAGAGCCTCGCCCAGGAGATCATTGCAGTGGCGAGGAGACGTCTTGGTGACCCGAATGCTGAGATCCGGTATGAGGACATCTGGAAGCTGCGTGGACGTCTTGTGAAAGGGAGAGAGATTAACCTGTAGCCATGGTAAATAAGACAGAAGATGAACTCCACAATCATTTGTAGCAGAGTATTTACCAACAGACTACTGCTGATTGATACTGCTGCTATTGTCTTCTAATTGTCCCAGTGATTGCAATTGGAAGCCTGTTTTGGGGTGAACGACTCCGCTTCTTTCTCTCCTTCATTGATTGAGAACTTTGTGTTCAGTGAACTTAGATCTTGATTGAGAACATTAGTAGGCATGGGACAACAGTTCTGGTAATCAGATCATCTGATAAGATCTGCAACAAATTGTCACATTAATTAAATACAGCCATTGCCAGTATAGAAAGGCTAAAGGACATTCAAGTAACTGGCTGTGTGGATGAGACCAGGCGGCTTCTCCTTAAAGTGACACTTGATGTGCCAAATATAATTCTGTGATGTATTTTTTTAATGACTAGGCCAAACAATCATGGGATCTGTAAAGTGCAGATCACTACAGAGTATAAGTGTGTATTGAATGAAAGTGATATGTAATAATTTTGATAATTTGTTAATAAATGATTTATAAATGACTTGTGATGTCTTTCTTCTTGTCTTGCAGTGTGAATGCATGTAGCATGGCATCGTGAAATGACTTGTAACAACGTGGTCAGTGGTCTTTCATTAGCACCTTTCCACTGGTTCTCTCACACTACACCTGCACCACTATTGTGCAACCCAATATCGGCCAAGCTCCTAAGTCCATCTCATTTGGTTGGGGACCAAGGTGCTCTCCTCCCCTATTGGTTGTCTTCAGGTAACACTTGTCCTTCATACTTCACATCCCTAACTTGAAGGCACAGTTGGAGGAGAATGTCTATATGACTCGGCGCTGGCACGTTTCACAAACAACAAACAAGATAAGTTGATTGACAAATGTTTAATTACACCACTGTAATCAATTAAAATCTGCCACCAGTATCACATGAATATGGAACATCTCCACAAAATTTATGTGTCTGTCATAAGTCTTTGACACTTAATAAATATTTGTTTCTCCCCAAACCAATATATATACATCCCCACATTAACATCACAGAGCAAAAACTTTCCCAACCTATCTCGCCCACAAAAAGATACACCGCGCTTCACCCATGAACTAGACATGAAATACAACAAGTCATTAGGCTCGAGACAATAGACAGTCACAGAAGAGAATCCATTCCTGTCAAGTCCTTCTCAAATATAGATGGAAATCTAACTTCATCAACTTTTACCAAGTCGATAAGCATGATAAAAGATATGACACACATCAGATGAAATTTACAGGAGAACCAACAAATATGGTCAGCAGGGCCAGATCCAAGGGAACTGACCTTTAATTCGGAATGGTAACACGACCAAGGAAAACTGTCCTAAATGATTCCTCAACCAATCCTTCAAGTAGACTTGACCTACATAGATTTTGTCGTGGACAATTTTGCCTGTGTATGCCTGCACCTATTTCTTGGCCGCATTGAGGATCCTCAAAATGTAGAGAAAGAGATTGATGATGTCGAGATAAAGGTTGACGGAGGCGGTCATGTATTCTTCAGGAGAGAGTCGATGCATCAGTAGATGGGTGTCATAGATGATGAAGGCAGAGAAGATTACAGCACCGACCACAGCAATACCTAAATCCATCCATGCAGCTCGAAAGAAAATCTGAAAGAAAATGATGCTACATTCGAAATCTTGCAAACAGAGGAATGTATTTCTGAAATAAAACCAGTTCTTTCACTTTGAAATGTTGCATCTGACTGCACATAGGACACTCTTCTAACCACACACATTGCTGTTACATATGACACAACACAAAGACAGAATCACCTCAGTGTGAAAGAAACACAGTTGCTTTTCTTCAGATTGTTTTTTCAACTCACCTGCAGGAACGAGACCATGATGAGCATCATGAGCAACACAATCAATCTGAAAAGAGAAGGACTAGAATAAGAATCTATATGTAAACAAGGAAGAATATATTGGCAATGAGAGCCGCTGTTCATTCTTCACACCTTTAGGACGTCCAAGAAGGTGCCTACTATCCAACTATAAGGACATCTTGCTCTTCGCTGGTCATATGCCATACCCATCAAGTAGATGTCATATGCCATACCCATCAAGTAGATGAAAAACTTACGTTGAACCCATTTTGCTGAAGTCTCTCTTGCTTTGGAAAGTGTAGAGAGTTAGTCCTAGTGTGACCGCAAACGTGATAAGTGCTGCCTCAATCACGATGAAGCCATCGTACATGGTCACTGAAACAAATAACAACAATCATCACCATAAAAACACAACATGTTTTGTTCATTTCAGACAAAATCTTCTTTTGTGATTTGAATAGATGGAGCCACTTAAAATGTAAACATTGCACCCAACCTACTTAAATGTTCTGAGCAAAACACAGCTCTGTTTATTGTCATATTATACACTGTGAGTGAATATAAATGAACCGTGCTCATGAATACATAATTGAATTTTGATCAACTCAACAGTTGCGTGAATATCAAACAGCTCAAGACATGTACAAATGTATATAGGATCCACAAGAATGTGCTTGTTATATCTATGGAAGGGAGTTTAGAAAAGACTGATTCTTCTAAGTAACTATAGTAAGAGAATTATCAGGCTTACCGACACATCCAATCAGAGAAGCTTCACATAATGTCTGAAAAGAAAGAAGAGACAGGATATCAAACTAACACACCTCGACCAAAGTCTCACAAAGTCTCACAAAGTTTCACAAGCCACACTCAAAAGAGACGTGATCATCTGACGACTATATACTTACAAAGAGGCCAAGTAATATGAAGTTGATGGGCGTCTGCTGAGCTTTGACGTGAAGGGCGATCAGGAACACGAAGCTGAGGATCATCACAACAAACAACATCCAAGGACTGCAAGCAAAAAGTGAGACATTAGTGCCTCAATTGATTTACACTCATGTCTTAGTCCGACATTACCAACCTAATCTTTTTCCTCTCTGTAAAGGTAAACTACTGCTCCCTACAACTCCTGCTTTAATGCAATCTGAATGCAATCTGACATGAAGAATTGATGAATTAGCCAATCTATCTAAGTCTGGTAACTTACTTCTTTTTGTAGAACTGTTCCAGTGGTTCAAACTTAAAACACATGTATGCATACGCAGCAGTGATCAAGAGCTGGGTACAGAGAATGCCATACACCTTCCTCAAGAAACCTGGAAATAGAACATTACATTGAAAACTATGAACGATGATTGTTGATAAGACGGGTTCAATTGTAACGTCGCCAATGATTTGATCACAATTTTCATTCTTTTTCATACGTCACCAAGTTTGTTCCTGTTTTAGAATGTACTGACTCCATCTGTCAATGACTATCAACAATATTTCTCAACTCTGGGAGCCTTCCATTGTGGATGTGGGTCATACTGACTGGTTGTGCTGCCTGATGCTTCAGCTCTGCTGACCAATGAGCCAGTACGTACCCATGCGGATATAGATATGAGCAGACGCCACGTTGGAACCATACATAAAGTCATCGGTGATGCTCTCGTCTTTAGATGACTTCTCTGGTTCGTCCATGTTGATGATGGTCGGGTTCCCTTGGACATGTAGTGTTGCCATGGTGAGCAATTTAGTAATACAGAATATTAGGCAGCACTGAAAATGAAAATAAGTTGCAACCTAATTGAATAAAGAAGGCCAGGTCAACTGGCAACCGTCGGAGGCTGAAGGCTGAAGAAAGTTTTGAATTAGATTATAGTTTTTCCAGCAATTATGAATGATGTGCTCATCTGTCCTATAGCAGCCAAATGTTTCATCAGAATGAAAACAGATAGAGACAAGGGAAGCTGAAATAGAGGTGAAAAACTCAAATAAAAACAAAAGCGTTATTTTTGAGACACCCTGATGCACATAAATGATATGACGACAGTGCAGAAAAATCTGGAAAAGGCACGACAAAAACACTGTTTTCAGACAAATTACACTCGATTAAAATGCTGTTCGAATGCATGAACTGAATAATAGGGATATACTAGAGCAACTAGTGTATTGTATTAGGCAATCATTACTTCGAGTTAAGAGTAAAATAGTGAGAAATTCGAGATGAAAACACACCAAATGACAAAATTTCCAGATTTACCAACTTCCGCCTTCAGATTACGTCAATCTCGCTCAAGCCAGAATTTTCGGGAAATCAGAATTCGATCCGCTACCAACTTTGCGTTGCGCGAGTTTAGCTAAGATGGCGGAGGAAACAGTTTACTGTCTCTGTCGGCAGCCCTACGATGAAACCCGATTTATGATAGAATGCGATGTCTGCAAGGACTGGTTTCATGGCAGGTATGATCCTCAATACACATAGAAGAATATTACCGAGAATTTGGAGCGAAACGCTATCTGGTTCGTCCAGGAATCGCTCGAGAAGTTGCAACTTTTTGTGCTCAAGGTTTTGTGTGTATACTCGATACTGCATAGTGTAGGCTATACATGCAATAGGACTAGTCTTGGGGTGCATTTGATTTGCAATGTACATGATGATGATATTTACATTCAACACTATGCATCAGTGCTTCATCAGCACCAGGGCATCAGTGGTCATTAGCTAACTAGGTGATTCCTAGGCCGACTGCCATCATTGTCGGGCATCATTCAATCATTGGCCATGTTTCGTCGTCGCAATAATTAGACCTGGGTGGCAAATCACAGCGACTCCTCAACTGGCAGTGGTAGACAGGCCCATCCAAAAGTGTCATCACTTGGAGTGACTACCGGGGGGGGGGGGGGGGGGGGGGGTATTGTTCAGTGTCAGTCAAGTCACTCAGTGAACCCTAATGCCAGCAGGGTGGAAGTGCAGTTTGAAGCCATTGGCATGGGTCATTGTATGCTCCAGAATTCCTGACTTGCTGTCTTACTTAAATAATGAATTCTGTTAGATCTTTAAACATCAAAAACATCATGCTCTTTGACACTCTATTTCAGTTGTGTTGGAATTCAAGAGCACCAGGCTTCTGATATAGAAATATATCATTGTCCGAGCTGTCAGGTGAGACATGGGCCTCTTGTCGGTAAGTATTGACACATTGTCTCATACTTTCGTTGTACTTGTAGCCTTTGTAAATCAAGTATATCAAACAGAAATCTTGCATTACGATATACATGTATATCGTTGAAGTTTTGAGTTGTAATAGTTGGTGAGGTAGGTCTTCCACAAGCTGATTGAATACTGTCCACCTCTGACATGGTTTGGCAAACACCTCAACAGTTGGATTTCATGGACATCATCCCGCCATCTTGAAACTGAAAGAGACTTGCAGTCTTACATAGAATACAAACACTGACCTCAAATGCTATGTTGATTTCAGTCAAGAAGAGGAAGAACTGGCATCGCCATGACTACTCTGAAAACGTTGACCAAGATGACGATAATGGCATGTTTGACAAGGTAGGCATAGTTTCTCCAGTGTCACAATACATGTGAGACACAGCTTTTAAAGGTTAAAAAATCTCACAAATCACAAGTCATTTGTTCCATTTTTAATGCATTGGATTTGTGTACTGACATCACAATTGAACTTCTTCTAATATCTAACTTGATATTTCACGCCTAACATTCCAGCAGCTTTTACATTCTTGTTTGGTTCCCTCTCATTTTAGATTGATTTTGTTGACCCCCAGGAAATCCTTCATGAGAAAAAGGCAAGGTTTTTATAAACAAATAATGGAGTCAATGTTACACATCATATCATGTAGTAAAATGTAGTCACAATCTTTCCATTGTTTTTGTGCACTTTTTTTGTTTTTGTATCCTTGACCGTAGAATCCTTTCCAATTTCCCTGCTCACACCTACATTATATATTTGCTTTTTCGAAAATTTCCTGATGTCAATAAGCATGACGGCATGGCACGTTACTCCTTTATAAGTTACGTAGCAGAAGTCAGACAAACAGAAAATGGATATTTGTTGAGCAGTTTTGGAAGAGGTTCTGCTGTGAGCACCAGTTTTTACAGTCAGTTGTTCAGGGTTACAAACAAGAATGCTACTGGTACTTCTAGAGATACAAACCTCAGGGCAACTAAGAACTCATTTGCAGCCCTGGCTGATTGATTGTATTCAAATCTAATTGCATGTTGTGTTACATAACAAACTATTCATAAATGTTCCCTCTTAGCTCTTCTTCAATAGTTTCCACTTCGTTTCTTTTCTCACCTGTGGAATAGGAAAGAAATGTTCAGACACAGCTGAGTCCACTTACAGATAGAATGTAGATGGTGTAATCAAGGTGTCAGAGCAGAGACACCAAAATGTCATCTCTATGGATAATATGAACATTTCTTTCCTATTGGTCTTCACCAACTGAATGGATTCATTCAACAACTTGCATGGGCCTATATATGTATGTCATAAAACTGCTTTGGAGACAATGATAACATGTGTCAGTGTACTGTTGGTATGTGATAGAGCTGGTCAACATTTTGCAAGAGGCTCACTTGATGTCAACATTTCATTCCGTTGAGTGTTTAGCTGTGTTTTTGATTCTGCCCAATTTCAATATTTCTCTCTTCTTTCAAGGAGGTGCAGACTGGTACTGTTGTCTTCATTAAAGAGTTGAAGAACAGGACGTTTCCAAGGTGAGGCCACCAAGGATTGTATTGTTCATGATTGAAGATCAAGAGTCCTGGTCCCACCAGTACATATTCGAGAGCTTATCTGTTCATGATTCAAGATCAAGAGTCCTGGTCCCACCAGTACATATACGAGAGCTTATCTGTTCATGATTCAAGATCAAGAGTCCTGGTCCCACCAGTACATATACGAGAGCTTATCTGTTCATGATTCAAGATCAAGAGTCCTGGTCCCACCAGTACATATACGAGAGCTTATCTGTTCATGATTCAAGATCAAGAGTCCTGGTCCCACCAGTACATATACGAGAGCTTATCTGTTCATGATTCAAGATCAAGAGTCCTGGTCCCACCAGTACATATACGAGAGCTTATCTGTTCATGATTCAAGATCAAGAGTCCTGGTCCCACCAGTACATATACGAGAGCTTATCTGTTCATGATTCAAGATCAAGAGTCCTGGTCCCACCAGTACATATACGAGAGCTTATCTCTTCAAAATATATGTCCTTTTGGTATTCACCAGTACTCAAATCTCTTGTCTCTTAAATGAGTTGTTTGAACTCACAACATGTTTTCTGTGATGAGCTACAAATGACGCTATGGAAAAAGATTATGATTTTCATTTCATGTGTATCACCAAGACTTTAAATTCCTCTTACAGTGGTGATGAAATACCGATGCTGAGATTGCACGGCAGCCAACTAACAACAGAGTTTATTGAGAAGAATGGATTCAATTTACCGATTATGGTTGAGAAGAAAGATGGTCTAGGAATGAGTGTCCCGCCATCTAGCTTCTCCATTCAGGATGTCGAGAATTACGTTGGTAAGTCTGTAGTCTGTGAGATGATGCTGTCTTGTTGATGACGTGGAAGAGCTGTCAAGAAGTATGGGGTTGTTGGTATTTGCTCCTTTGGTTGGTGACTGAGGGAGACTGCACTAGGAACCAGAAGAGGAGAGCCCTTCTGACCAAGAATCAATCTCACAGCTGACATGTGAGGATATTAGTTTCCCTGTGGAACTCAAATTGAAAAAGTCTTTTGCTCTCTGTTGCAGGTTCCATGAAGGAGATTGACGTGATTGATGTGAGCCGACAAGAGGAGTATAAGATGTTGATGAGAGAATGGACAGATTATTACAACAGCCCAAACAGAAACAAGATATTTAATGTCATCAGCCTGGAATTCTCACAAACTAGGTAAGTGATGAATCTGTGTTGAAAGAGTTCATGTGGAAGGACTGTGAAACCACCACATTGGTTTGGTGATTTTGCACTGGTTGACCACAATGCAAATGGACCAGGTTTTAATCTACGCCCCGAGCTGGGGCAGTTTAAAAATCTGATATTACAGCTGTTCATTTTGGGTCTAATTCTGTGTTTCAGATTATCTGAATTCGTGGAGGTTCCCATGATAGTGCGTCGCTTGAGTTGGGTTCATAACCTATGGCCTGAGCAGCTTCCAGAGGAGTGTCACTTCACCAAGACAGAAGTGCAGAAGTATTGCTTGATGGGCGTCAAAGATAGCTTCACAGATTTCCATATAGACTTTGGTGGTACCTCGGTTTGGTATCATGTCTTGAGGGTGAGTACTATTTGGATACTAGCTGGCTGGAGTGCTTCTTTCAATGATTGCTTGAATGAAGAAGAGAAGCTGCTGGCTTGGGACAGGGGATCTTTCCTGTTGATCTTGATGTTCCTCACAGGTGTATCAGCTGACCTGTCTTTATAACCATCTTCCAGGGTGAAAAGATCTTCTACCTGATCCAGCCCACACCAGCCAACCTCACCCTCTACCAACAGTGGTGCAACTCCTACAACCAGAGTGAGACGTTCTTTGGTGACCAGGTTGACAAATGCTATAGAATTGTCGCCAAGCAGGGCCAAACGATATTTCTCCCAACAGGTTGGATCCATGCAGTATTTACACCGATCGACTCTCTCGTCTTCGGTGGTAACTTCCTTCATAGCTATAATATTGGACTACAACTAGCGTAAGTCAAACGGACCTGTTAGTATTGAAACAATAGCATTATCTGTCATAGAAAGAGTAGCTTAGCCTACTTCGTGGTACCTTCATCATTGGCAGATATCGGCAAGTCCTTTCATATCTGCCTGGAGGCCACGTATATCAAATGTGGTTGTGCCGACAGAATTCAGTACAGTACATGTAATCTTGTGCGATTCTTCCACAACAAGTTTACTTGAAGTCGTGATTGTTTTTATGTTTGCCTGTATTTGTTTTGATGATTAGGCCAGACTTTTCTTATACCTTGGTTAGCGTGCCCGCCACTAGGCGATTAACTGAAAATTTCAGTTTTTGTCTATTGTTCTTGCACTTCAATTTCCAGAGTGTATGAGATAGAGCGGACAATAAAGACGGCAGAGAAATACCTATTCCCAAACTTTGAGACAGTGAATTGGTATGCAGCTAAACACATCCTTGAGATTCTGAAAGGTGAGATCTCCTGTGGGTTTCTGTCCCATCTGAAACAGACACTTGCTTTCTACTGAAATTGCTAGTGTTTCTAAGGAGGTAATGCAAGTTACTTGTTGCACTGTCTGTCATATCAAGTAGAGAGATATTTGCCACAAAGGTTAAGGATTATCAAAGCTTGATGTCATTGGGAAGCTCCTGACTTATCTGATGGTTTCTGACTGGTACTCCACTTTGGACTTTATTAAAAACTGAAATTTACAAGCTTTCGTGGTCGTTGTTTCAGAACATGTTGAAGAGAATGTGTGGAGCCCTGCCTACCTGGTCCACGGTGCCAAAGCTCTCACTAATCATCTCAAAGTGTGGCTCCAACGAAAGGATGTAAGTTATCACATTATGTTCTCTCTTCTTTTGCTCCATATTGGTTTGTGTCGGTCCTGAAATCATGGTGTCCTCTCTCGAATGTTTGTGTCACTGAATGTTTCATTGTCGAGTTGGATTCCATCACAAGAGAAATAATGCAATAATACAACTAATGTATAAGTACCCAACACCTCAATGATCGGCTTCACCTGACATGTGTCTGGACAGGGAGAAAAGAAGGAGTCTTCCTCTAAAATGTCTTTACAACCAAGTCAAGATAATGTATGATTATGCTATAGTTTACCCATACAACCCAATAAAAGCCTAAACCTATGATAGTTCTGGACTGATGCTAGTGGTGGGCAAATAGGAATATCAGAATGGCTTGTGGATCCGTATTCCAGTACTGATCTAGGGTCTGCATCAAATTGATGTCAGAATTCGTGCAAATTGATCTGTTCTCTGCCACAATAATGCAGTACCCTAGTGACAATAGCGACAGCCTTAGTTGGTTTCCTGTCGCCAGACTGATTGAGTTCCCTGACCGTGGGATTTCGGCGCTCCAGTGTCAGTCCGAGTATGATAATAGTAGCATGCTCGTACACACCTTTAACATTAATCACTCGAGTAACTCTGAATGCATTGTTAACCGCTCTCTCTTGCAGGGAGCCCCCCAGCTGATAGTGAGTGTATTTACCACCTCTCTCTGCTGTAGTGTTGTCGGAGTACTGTTTGACACCTGGCAGTATTTCACCTCACTCATCCACACCACATTCATCTCATTACATCAGAAACAATCGTGCAGTGCTTCACTGTTGATTGGGCTTGTATGCTTCAGGACAAGTTCTTTCAAACAAGCAGAAATTGATTGAATTTGATTTTTGAAAATTCTTAAGAATTTTTTTCAGCCATTTTTGAGACTCATTATCATCATTACCATCAACATCTGCCTTGGCTTCTGTTTTCTCTGTTTCTTTTTCCCATTCTTAGCTGAGAGCATTTCCTAATCTGGTGTGCATTTGGCTCTGTTTCTTCATATGTCAACATCGAGTCAGTCAGTGTTAT
This sequence comes from Lineus longissimus, assembly GCF_910592395.1. Taxonomy (NCBI): domain Eukaryota; kingdom Metazoa; phylum Nemertea; class Pilidiophora; order Heteronemertea; family Lineidae; genus Lineus; species Lineus longissimus. The sequence goes on from NC_088314.1 coordinate 280,393, forward strand.
TGTCAAATCAAAGTCTTGTCTGGTCATAGCACAGTCAGTTCTTCCCGCTTGTTTTGATCTTCAGTAAAATGTGCCTGACGTTCTGAAGGTACCAACAGACAATCATAGTTTGATGCGAGACATTGTCCTGTTGTCCTTGTGCACTTTCTGGTTTAGATGAGTAGATGTCCTCCTCGTGTATGACAGGGTGTACCAGATCAGTGCTCACAACAAGCACCTCATGTTCAACCTCAGTTTCTTTTTAATACAACTCACTCACACCTCATGGTAGTTTAGTTTTACTAAAAGCATGCAGTTTATAACCCCTAACATTGTTTTAACCTCCTTATTTCGTCCCTGTCTATGTCATGATATTTCCTCAATTTGCTTGTAGTGTTTCACTGATAGGCATCTGCATTTTTAGGGTAGAGTTGCTATGCCAAATGCCAAAAGCAATGTTTATATGAAAGGGGCTAATCTGTGACAAATGTTGTCTTTTCTGAGTCACTCCGAGAGCTTACATCATGACCAGTTCTCAAGGCCAGCTTACAAGCCAAATGACAATGACATTGCATAAACTGTTTGGGAACCAGTTGTTTATATGAAATGAATTTGTCTGATGGAGATTCTGACCCAGTGTTTAGACAGTATTCATGCACATTGGGGCCTCCATACACAAAGCCTTGGCTATGTGTTATCCCAAAGGTGACATTGACAATCTTCACTACACTGAATTATAATGATTGATGTCTCTAGAATGTGACATGGTTTTCACAGTGAGGGCTAGTGTGGGGACATGTGTACATGTGCACAGATTGTGTCTGAGTATGTCAACTTAGATTTTGTCTCGGGGTTGTCTCAACTCATTCATTGTGACCAAACCATTGTTCAACTTGTAATCTTTAATGCCATTGTTGACTTGTTGAAGCCAGGACAGATTGGAGAATCATTGTGTTAGTCATGGGCATTGTTTGATTGGGAGCATACTTCTGTTCATTGGAGGTGATCAGTAACAGATTGACAACTTGAAGTGTTTGCTGAAGCATGTCTTATAAACTGTTCTCTCCTTCCAGTATGTAAAGAGTCAGCGAAGTCACTGTCCTGAACCGTTGATGTACAGTCGGATACTTAAAGAACTCACAAAAACAGTCAAAAATATTAATGTAAAGGTAAGGGACAGGGTCACAATAGGGTTCATATACAGATAGTTTGTATGAGAGGGAAATGTCAGGAATTGGCCCTTTTTTGAAAGTAAAGAGATTTGCACTTTACCTGTAACTTTAAACGTGAGGTGGTGGTGTCAGGAAGCCTTCATTTCTGTTACGGCCGAATAACCACAAGATTAATGGTATCTTCTCCGTTCAGGTTCCAACTCCACAGAAGGAAACCAGAGGGCGCAAACAGCAAAAAGAGAATCAACCGTTGGATTATGAATCTGACCAATCACCTCCGCGACCACCAGTGTCGCCGCGGAAACGGAAGAAAGCTAACGAATCTCCTCTCAAGAAGAATGACAATGATCAGAAAGTGTCGCCACCTAAAAAGTCTTCCTTGGATACGCTTGACGATATCTTTGATTCTGTTATGGCGCGTACTTCCTCGCCTGGTTTAAGTTTTGATAGTGATCCAAATGATGATTTAATCGATTACGAGTTGGTGGAGGAACCGTCACCAAAATCTCGGCGGAAACGAAAAAAGGCAGAACCAGATCAGAAAAATGTTTATGAGTTTGACGCTGATCACCAATCATTACTGCGTTCACCTGTTAGAAGGGGGCGCTCGGGTCGAACTGAGTCTGAAACAGACAATACACTGCCACAGGCTAATACAAGGTCACAGTCAAAGTCAGCACAGAAAAGTTTCAAGGTTAAAATCGAGAAAGGGCCATCTGGGTTTAAGGTGGATAAGGGGGGTACTGGGAAGGGGCCTGCTAAGTCAGGGGGGAAGAAAACACGCAAAGGGAGTTCAGCCACGTTTCAAGAGGACAAGGACGGGCCTAAGGTCAAGGTTGAAAAGATTGAGCGGGAATTCACGTTTGAGTTTCATGACGAGGAGGAGTTGGTGACGGATAATCAGAGATCGGTTGGGAAGAAATCAAAGGCAGCTACGAAGGCACCGAAGGGTCGGCAGAAGAAGACTAAGGTGACTGAGGAACGACAGGGTGCTGAGGGTAAAGGCTCTCTCAAGATGCGACTACCTAAGCCAGGCTTGTATGTGAATGAAGAGTCAGCCGAGCAGAAAGAAACCAGTGCAGCTACGCCAAGTGCCATCAAACTCAAAGTGTCCAATGGAAAGATTGTCAGGTAAATGATTATAAGTATTTGTTGAAATGTTAGCTATCTGAGGAGAGATCTTTTGTCTTGAAAGTAGACCGTCATCTTTTGATGCCTCATCTTCGTTATGTGTTCCAGCGGTGGTCAGACGAAATCTCCTAGTCCCGGTAAATTCCATCCTTTTGACTTCAAAGATGATTCAGATTCTGATGAGGATCAGCTCGTCGTTGATGAGACTCCAAAGAAACGAGCACCGCCTCCTTCGAAGCCAATGACACCGTTTCAACAGGCACACGAAGCACGCACAGGTGGACTCAAACTCAAGTTAACAAGTAAGGGTAACCTGTATGGCCATTGGTGGTGGGTGTTTCTATATGTTATTTTGTTGAAGAAGGTTTACTTGTCCTATTGAGCTTAAACAACCCAACCTGTTAAACAAGTGAAATGTGGAGGTTGTATAAACTAATGTGTATTTGTATTTTCAGTTCCTCCTCGGACAGCAGCTTCAAGGTCAAAGACTGAAAGTTCCAGCAGTCAAGATATCACATCTCAGGAAAGTCAAGATTCCTCCATCGATGCATCTCTGAGTGAGCCCGAGCTCGATGAAGACGGCATCCCCAAGTCACGGTTAGACATGCCAGAGATACGCGGTGGACTCAATGGCAGTATTGCTGATATACTTGAAGCGAGTGGTTATGGCACAGAGACGGATTTTAAGATTGATGAGAATTTAGGGTAAGTAATGCCATCTATTGACTGTAAGAGGAATCTTTCAGACAAGGAAAGTGTGTTCAAGCATTCAGTTTGACCCGTTCCTGATTACAGATCACCAAGTATGAGAGACGCCATTGGTGGCCTCCTCTCGATGCGTCTCGGTGGCTTCCAGCAGGTGAAAGGTCGCTCCGGTTCGCCCCTCGCTGACCTCGCACGACCTAAAGGTACCATCAAGCTACAGCGGATGAGGAAGACGATGCTGAGTGATGATACAGGAGAGAAGATGCAGACCTGCTTTAAAGATGAGGAATACGGTGAGAATCTAGGTTTTACATTCAACTGCAGGAGCTAATCAAGTAATCTGTAACTTGGAGTATCCCTTTCTTTGTGAAGTGCTAACGTTGGCTCCAGCTGCACCATTAATTTTGAATCAATGAGTCTCAATGAACGACAGAGCTTACTGCCGTAGGCCAAGATGACAGAATCAAGCAGACATTAGGGAACACTTGTAGCGTGTCATCATTCTCAACCCTATTTAATAAACTGTTGTCTTCTTCTTGCAGTGTATCCAACATTGGACATCTCAGACGATGAAGGTGAACATGTGTTCAAACCACGGGGAAGACAGAGGAAAGATGAGACTTGGAACCCTAAAGGTAACTTGATAGTCGGACAGTAGGCCAGTTACTGTAGGACAACAATAGGCCTAATCTATCAACTTATGAATTCTTCATATCCTTAAATAGCTGATCCTGTTTAACCTTGGTCCATTTCAGCTAAACTGGAGCCGAACTGTCCGAAACCTGAACGAGAGCCACGTGAAGGGACCAAGAAAGAGGCTGTTGAGAGTGGGTTAGCAGCGGCTGCTGCGGCTTTAGCTGATAAACCGGTAAGATAACTCATTCAGAAAGCTGAAACATATTCCATCTCTATGACTCTGACAGGACCAATGTGGGCATACTGAGCTCCTGACTTCTTGACAACTTGTGTAATAGGAATCCTACACATGGCTAGATTTCCTCACCTTCATCTTTCAGGCTCCAAAGCGACAGTACATCAGAAAGAAACCCAAGTTAGAGAAGCCATCACAACTCCTCGTCGCTATCCCGTCGTCACCGTTTGACTTCGAGCCTCAGCCAGGCACATCAGCATCCAGTATTAGTCTCTCTGGTAGTGCATCAAGTAAGTTGGAACTTCATGAATTTTGATGTATTTGTGTAGAAAACTAATTTTGACGTAAAGTCTATGCTCTGATCGACCACCTGCTGTTCTGACATCCTCGGACTTAACACTGACAGTTTCTTCTTAATTTCAGGTGACATAATGAGTGCTGGCCTCGACTCATCACTAAATAATCCCAAGACTCCGACCAGCCCAGCAAAAGGTAAGTCCTCACCACCTTCAGTGGTGGCGCTCTTCAGCTGGTGTATGGCTGTGTTATATCCTCATGCTTTCAAACCTGGAATACTGATGGTGGTTGTTAATTGCTGTGAACGATTGATTCATAACCAGGGCAGACTTGGACATAGATCTCATGCTCCTCTTGTCTTACAGCAGCGTGTAAGAAGCCTCGCAAGGGAATGGCAACAGCAAAGCAGCGGCTCGGCAAGATCCTCAAAATCCACAAAATGATGCATTAAAAACTTGAAGATGGGATGGTAACTTTGTTTGACCAGCAGCTCCAAGTGCATCATATCCTGGGCATTATCCCCAGAGCTTCACTGCCATAATATCTTCCATTTGCCAGTCAGGTTTCAGTATTTTCATGCTGCTACACAAGAGAGATACTCTTGAGCAAAAAACCAAACTGCTGCCAGTTTCTTAATTTCAATATGCACAGTGAAAGTTTCGTTTGGACTTATTTCAATGCTTAAAAGCCATAAAAATATGTAAAAGCGATTGGCCGACAATTGAGATCACTCTGTGGGTTCAATACAGTTTATAGGCAGCAATTAAAGATGTCATGAAATGACAGGGACACTGCAGAAAGTTCGACAACCTATAGTGACATATTCTCTTCTGGCACCGGTGTGAAATGTTAGTAGTATTTATTATCTGTAGTAAACAAGTTATCTGTAGGCAATCTTATTGTACAGTTGTTTGTGTTTATTGATCCATGCCTACCTATTCAAAATATTCCTCACCAACTTCTATAAGAGGCCAGTGAGGTTTCAAGCAAACCCATCATCTGCATAATTACTCTATTGCTGTGCAATTGTTGACCCACACCTCAAGACCTCTTGGACTTGTTGGTAATTATGTATACCTCATCTATGATAAGTGTTTGTAAAGTATTAGTGATGTCAAGGTATTTTTGGTATTTTGTCATAAGATATCCATGTCTTGATGCCCTTGTACATGTATGTGTAGTTCTAAGCAGGGAGCGTTTTATAAAGATCTGAAAACCAGTCTTCATTATTTCCCTTCTTCCTGTTATATGAACATAATTCTGGTTGTTTGTAATCCTATTTATTTTAGTAATAATAGTGTGTAGAATTTGTAAATACGGAGTCTCTAGTATGTGCTGGTCATCCCTCCGCCTATGGTAAGATAATCAAGTCCAATCAAAAGATGAGTGTTGAGTACTGCATTAGCATCTACCTCTACACTCACCAGATATTGTAGGTTGTATCTTCTGGTCCTGCTCATTCTTGGCTCAACCAGTGTGTATGATCTCATCAACCAATTTTCAGATGAACGAACTTAAATTGTTGACTCTTTGAACAACTTGGGCTAGATGTGCCATTTGTAGATATTGCATTTTGTAGTTTTGGGAATGATAAAATGGATGAAGGATATATTGGAATAGTGTATTATGGCTTTCTCGTGTGTTGATGGGAGCTTATCTTGAGCCTTGAGGTGAGACTTTGGACGGCGAGAGGATGGCCCAGTAATTCAATGAAGTGGTATTGTCGAGATTATGATAGAAGTTCATTAGTGAAGTTAGGTAATTAATGAGCAGTATCACGAATAGTGTACATGTGGTGAACTTAATTCTTAGCAGTTGGTTCATCACTTTTTGCAGTATCTGCCATTTGATGTACTAGAATTATGTACAAGTTGTACTGTAATTGAAAAGTAATTAAGTATTGATTACTGAGGTAATTGAGTAAATTTAAGCATTGATTACAAAGTAACTTTTGTCTACGCGGTTCTAATTAAAACCACGCAGTATACTCGTATCCACTGCAATATTGTAACATTTTCTAAAGATTTGGAATATTTGAGATATTTTATAAAAGTTGCATAAACGACTTGGTTTTATCACAAGAGCCTTATGTAAATACCTGTCACATTGTACAGTGTAGTCCTTCAGTTAGTTGAGACATTAGATGTACCAATAAAATATTGTACATGAAATATGAAACGCTTTACTTCTTTATTCTTTGGTCATGGAGTCCTCATTAGAGGTAGACGGGTGGCACCATTGTTCCATCTCACCTGGTCCATGCCAGGCCCATAACCAAACCAATGGAAAGGGGGCTCACAAAGAAGATTTGGCGGCAAAAACTTGCAAACCCAAGTGCAAATAATGAAACTGCGCATGCGCGAACTCGGAAAGTCGAGTTTAGATGGCGCCACCGCACAAAACCTGGGTTCTCGAGTTCGACCCGACCTGATAAGGGTGTGCATTCAACTATCTGCGGGATCTCCGTCTTCATAAAAGCACCATGATCCATGTGTCAATAACAATCACCTCCATGTCAGCTGGAGTCCACTCGATGCTTCAGAATACAGGATGAGTTCAAGCCCAGATCAAAAGCTGATTACAAGCTGGAGCAGGTGACTTTTAACGGAGAGGAGACACAGATGAAAGTAACTGAACTTTTGAGATATGTTGAATTTTGCACAAATCAGCGAAAAACGCACCAACTGGCACTGGACGGCATTTCAACACGGGGCCGACGCACATCCCAAGTTCAGTGTACACATACGTCGGCAACAACTTGTTAGCCGCCTATTGAGTAGCGTTTTAGGTTTCAGAAACTCCAAAAAACATGTCTTTGCCAAAACAACTGCTAAATCAATACTGACACACTGTGAGGACCGAGAAGTTAATGATTTTATAGGAACTACGGTTAGGGCTTGGCTGCGCACAAATTCAAAAAAGTCCCTAATGAGACCATAGACCGAAGACAGTTTTGGTTCGGCTACTGAAGAATTCATCCGACCAGTATATCAGAAACGACAAGTTTGGTCAGTAGCGTCACCTGCGAATGATATATGAACTAAATATTTTTGCAATTTCTGACAAAAGTTGTCAATAAAATACAGTGTTGCTCCCCAAATACTACACTAAAACCAAAAAGTAGAACTAAGCAGTGTTGCCAAGGTAACAGTCTTTGTTTGTTAAGTATCTACGGTGCTGAGGTCGGATACTGTAACCGAATATTCAACCCTTTTTCGTCTGCTCAAATTCCAAGAAGATTTTCTCGTTTGTTCCGCACTGACCACTCTTCCACACCTCCACACCAATCCAACATGAATCATGAACAGATGAACTGATGAATGCATTGTTATTGACCTTTGAGCTGCTTTTCTTGTGGTGAATTGCGTTTATGAGAATATCAGTAATTTTGCTCTAAACTGACGAGGAGAGGCGGGGATGGTGCACCAGCAATCCTCCTGTCCTGTTAGTTGGACGGACCAGCCTCTGAACCTGTTGAATCTGTAATGTGCTCATACAGTGTGTTTGCCTTCTCATGTCTCCAGACTCTCATTCCAGCAGACCATGGCGTTGAGTTTGGATGACAAGCTCCTTGGAGAGAAGACTCATTACTACTGCAGCAGTGATGAAGGTGAAGATGATGATGATAAGGAGTCATGTGGGTCTGATGAGGAGGGAGGACAGGCTGCCAGTCACGCTGCTGCAGATCTTCCCCCGCCTGAGGTCAAACCATATGATGGCACATGCACAAATGTAAGAATGCTGTGAAGAGAGACTATCATATTGAAACAGAGTAAAACAGCTGGCCTTCCCAGGTCATCATGGTTTTGGGTCAGACTAATGTTATATGCTGCCCTTTAGGAGGCAGTTGTTCCTGGCCTATCTCTATGTTACTGAACTGAACCCGTACTTTGGGAGTAATCTTGTTGCTTGGTTTCAGACGGGTCCAAAAGGAGTAATCAACGACTGGCGACGTTTCAAGCAACTTGAGAATGAGAAGAGGGATGGAGCTGAGGAAGAGAAACTAGAACTCATGAAGAAACTATCAATCACTTGCAGGTCACATGTAAGTATGTATGTCACATCACATGTAAGTATGTATGTCACATCACATGTAAGTATGTATGTCACATCACATGTAAGTATGTATGTCACATCACATGAGGAAGGTTGCCAAAAGAGGATGATATTACTCATGCTATCAGCTTGTAAAATGTGTTTTTTCTGGGAGGTGAGAGTCGAGTTAGGAAGACACGGTTGTACCTTGGTGTAAGCAGTAGATAACTCCTTTTGTATGAAGATTGGTTGGTCTCTTGAACCCCATGACTAACCGAAGAGAATGGTTACATTGCAGCTTGATGACCAAAAAGAGGCACAGAAGGATGACGAGTTTATGGCGATGATTAATGAAATGGAAGATGAATTCTTAGAGCAGTACCGAGCAAAACGAATGGAAGAGATGCGCAGAGCTTATGAAAATCAGTAAGTTCTTTGCCCCTGGATAGACTGATCTACACTGTTCATTCAGTATGTGCGCTTAATTTTCCAATAAGTTATCTACGAATGTTTAAACTCCATCTTGGAACCAGATAGTGTGCACTCAATTGTGTGAATGTCTTCTCTGTCTTTAACCAAGTGCTGTTCTATTTCAGACCAATGTTTGGTAAAGTGCTTCAGCTGAGGAAGGAACAGTTCCTGGATGCTATTGATAAAGAGAAACCACAGGTCACAGTCATTATTTATCTTTATGAAGACGTAAGTGACATCCTTGCTCTGACTGTTGAAATGACTTGGCTGCCATAGCATGAATAAATGTGTCTCTGAAATAAAGCTTCATCTGAAAACCTCACTTGATGTAATTCCTACATGTCAGACAACACTAAAATAACTCCAATACATGCAGTATCTCTTATGTAGCAAGTTATATCCGACTGACCATAGCTGTCCCTTTCAGGGTATACCAGCCTGTAAGGCCATGAGTGGATGCCTGGCCTGTCTCGCTATGGAATATCCCAGGGTGAAGTTCTGTCGAATAAAAGCCTCAGAAGCCAAGCTGAGTTACAAATTTGTAAGTATAGTTCGAATTTGTTGTGATCCAGCTTCCTTGGAATCGAGCATAGTTTCATCAGTTGTTTCCGCCTACCAACTTTTGCTCACTCTTCTGACAGCATGTTCCCCTAACAGTTTTTCACCACAGTATTCTGTCTTTCGTGACGAGTTCCTGCCAAGAGTAGACCATGATCTGACATTAGTCCCACCATCGGCTTATCATAGCAACCTCAGCCAGTGAAAACCCGACCAAACCACATTTGGATCCACACTATGTTTGATTCAAGATTGACCATTAACCTTTCTCTGTTCCAGTCTGCGATGGGTGTTCCTGCACTGCTAGTCTACAAATCTGGTGAACTTATTGGGAACTTTGTGCGTATATCAAATGAACTTGGAGACGACTTCTTTGCTAATGAAGTGGAAGGATATCTTTTAGAGTGAGTAAAGCCTGTTTCATGCCCTTCTTACCTGGATCTAATTCTTAATGCTTCCCTTGAAAACAGAGCACAAATTGACCAGAGTTCTAAGTCATGACCCTCATGAGTCAGATAGTAATCCTTTTGACTTGCGAGTGCATGATTGGAGAGTCTTCCATCTGTTGAGAGGTGAGACTAAAACAGGTTCATGGAGACAATATTATCTTTCTTTCATGATAATTCATGTTGATGTTTCTTGCAGACATGGTTTACTCCCAGACAAAACACTTCAGCCAAACATGCCATTTAAACCCAAGCAAGATGATGACAGTGGAAGTGAATTTGAGGTCGAATGATACCAGGTAACCTTGGTAACTTGTGCATTATGTCTATGAGATCACATTATTTTCTGAAGACGAGGCTATGCACTTTCACTGGAGAAATTCAAACTTGGGTTGGAAGTGGCCGTAAAAAGTTTGGTGATTTCTGTGAGAAAAAACATTGGACCAAGTTTGAACTATCATCAGAATTTTGATGAACGGATGTAAAACTGGATAATGATGTTTTTCCATGTGTTGTAAATCAGTGTGTCTTTGGATTAACAGCTGTTGTACTCTGTGTCAGAGTCTGTTGCTAGCCTCGTCCTCTTTACACTAGCATGGTATGGGAGCCGTCAAACCAACCATGTCCTTTGCTGACCCTAACCATGGTCGTCAGTTGTGACAGCAGTGGACCTTGACTGTTTTGATTGGCATCAAGTAATTGCTGGATGTATTTCTGATATCATCACATCTTGATGATATGGAGTACAGGATTTGGCAGACAGACCTGTAGATCGGAATGTTCAGCTGGATGTAAGGAATTGGGAATCTTGCTTTTGTCTGACATATCTGCTTGATTTTTGCTATGAGAAGAGGACTCCAGCCCAGTGACTCACATCTGGCCTTGATCTTAGTCAACGTGAAATGTCTCTTTCTATCATGTCAAATGAATAGGCACGGCAATAACCAAATAGATGTCCATGTCGTTTTTGTAAGGTATTGTTTACTTATGTTCACTGCCCAATGAATAAATTTGCATAACTTATGAAAAAAATTGTTGTTACTTGTTACCTATCATCATCGGATGGCATTCGTTGGTATTTGTGGACAATTTGAGATGCATCTGATCCAAGCCTGTCAATGAAGAGCTGACGATGGGTCAATATCTATTTATGTTGAGCCATTTGAATTACAAATATGGCAAATTATGGAGGAACTGCCCAATAACTGCCCGTTTCTAGCCACCCAGTGAGAGAAACCCTCCTTAACCTGCTGATTTGTATCCCGGATGTATTTTGTGTGGCAATAATTTGGCTGAGAAATTTGATCAGTCATGATATATCCATCTGGTTTGTCACAGGTAGACTGTATTTTGATTCTGAATGTGATCATGGACTCCTTCACCTGTCTTCATGTGTGGCATGTAGACAAGCAATTGCTGGGCCTTTGAGAATTAATAATCTGGACATAAGGCCTTTGAGAATTAATAATCTGGACATAATTAATTCAAGGCTTTGGGGTTCTTTACAAAATGGTGTAATGCCATTAGACTAAATGACTGAAACAACAGGACTCTTGTTGAGTAACCTGCGAACAAAAGGGAGTTGTTGAAGTACACTGTGCAGCCATTGGTCATGCAGTGCACTAGCTACAGGCCTCGGTCATGAGGTGGAGATCGACAGACCGTGGGGAGTTTTGGCACGCTAGGATTTTAACGTTATTTCGTGTTTTAAAGGTAGGTTGATGTTGCATAATCTTGTTTTTGAAGGTATCCATTTAAATGTGGAAACTACTGTATATTGTTTATTTTCTCTTGGTGTTTATGTAGCAAATATTTGAACACACATATAGGTCTACCAGTGGCCGAATATTCAACCAGTGGCTTTGTTGTATTATGAAGGAAAACAACTGATGTTTAATTTCGGTGACATTGTGTCGTCGGGTCAGTGTAGGCCCTGTGAGGCCACTCGTTGATCATCGTGAATGGACAGACGGAAGTCCTCCGCACAATTTGACGGCTACTCTTTGATCCAGGTTAAAACTGACTGATCAGCTTCTCTATCACACTGTAGGATGTTTTAACTTAATAATATTATATCTTTGGATAGATCATTTGTGACTTCAAAAAGGTATGTAGAATTGAGTCCTCTTGAATGTGTTTGCTTCTTTGAGGACTTAATGGCAGAGGAGGGGGCATGAGGGGTTGCAAGACTGGGGGATTGGAAGTCCAACCTTCTATTTCATTGACTCGCAGATCACTGCATAAGTGTCACAAGTGTTCCAGACCATTTGATACCTTATAAGTTCTATGCACTCAGTCAAATTAATCTGCTGTATTTCCCCGCTTGCGTCATCCCATGTTGGAATAGTTGACATCATGCTGATAAGAATAGGGGATTAACACGTGTACCCCTGAGGGTCTTCTTTAACATTATGACAAGTCGGACCTTTTTAGTTCAGACCTGCTGGGGACTTAAAATGCCGATGTGGGACTTCATGTTAAGGAGACGTGGTCCGTTAAGAAAACATGTCTTTATTCTTAGATAGACGAGAGTTGGTGAAAGTCACAAAATGGGTAAAATATCAACATTATATCTGGACACAGGAATGAAAGTGCGGTTGCATCTCCCAAAGGTTCAATTACTTTCAAACAAGAGTTTCAATCGGTGAAGATTATCTTGAGATAGAAATCATTTGAAAAGTATTAGTAAAACTTGAGTTATTCTTGCATAGGGTTTTATTCAAGTGATTTCCCTGCGGGGTAGATGATTTATGAGAGGTAATACCTTCTATCCCACCTGGGGGTGTCCTTACTGTAAGGGTTATGTGTACAACAACATCGATGAAGGCATGTAACTTGTTGCTGAAGGTTGGTAATGTTTTTCCCTGTTCATTGTTTTTAACCATTTTGGTTCTCTAATCCATAAATCTCACTTTCTCCTTGGCTGGGCGTTCCTTCTTATCCTTACACTCCTCCCAAATGACCTCAGCGCTAGGTGTAACCAGTCAAAACCTTATCTATAATTCATCCTTTAGAGTTTTGATTATTGTTTCTGTTTCATAATCACCTGAGTTCCATGGTCAACTGATTTTCAATTAATCATAGGCCCAACTGCCTGAACCAATCAACTACATGTATATGACAGTACTAGGGGATCTAACTCATGCTTGACAACTTATTGGGGATGATTTGACAATTCTACTGCCTATTTTTCTAATGTTGATGATGCTTTCTTGAAGGTTAGTGCTCTTGGTGACCATCAGTTTGCAGGTCGTTTTAATACTAAAGCCACCTCTTCTTCCAATGTCTATTATAATTGATAACCCTGCCTGAAAAGATTGTCTGGTAATTCAGAAAAAACTGTACAAATATTTGAGCTCAGTCATCCTCATGATTGTGAAAGAAGTTACTCAGATTTCGTGAGTGTAAAAGAAATCCCCTATTTCTCACTTCTACGTTTGTTTGTTTTTCGCTTGACAATAACTTCAGGACTAATGTGAGAATTCTAAGCTCTTTGATTGGCATTTCAGAGCTGGATTACATGTACTGTAATGGTAGATTGTTATGGATTTAGTCACAGCATAGATAGTTTTTCTCTGCCACAACATTTCAAACTGCTTCTCAAATTGATCTCAGATTCACTTGATAATGCTCCATGGAGCACTTTGTGTGACAGAGGCAAACTTTCTAAGACCCATAACAATCTAGCATATATTGAGAGTTCTAGTGAGACCCATTCCTTCCTGTCTAATTCGGTAAAGATCAGCAAAAGCATTATAGGCCTATTAGCTCCATTATTTTGCCTAGGTCTTACATTTGGTGTTTAAGTCTTTGGGCTCATCTTACCCCTGACAGGAGCTATTTTTGCCCTGGCTTGTATGTAATCCTTTTGGTGTATACATTGGATAATAGGCAGTCTAAGTACCTACTGTATAACTTCTAATGGTGTGTATTATCATTATTGAACCCCCTGATTGGGACCTTGTTGCCGGCCTGAACTGTTCCTGAGTGGGTCGTATACCTCAGTCCTGTCATTCGGTCACAGGTGAAGAGGTATTGGTGTCTTGACCATCTTGGAAGGAACATCGCTACACTCATAGCTCGGATGTTCCTTAAAATGTTTATGTCGTAGGAGTTCTCGGTCTGGAACCTTTCTATGTCTGGTGGATTACAGTTCAAGTTTGCCTTTTTGATATTGATGCATTTGTTCTCTTCCAGTGATCCAACGATGACTTGCGATGGCGTCACTGTATAACCCAATGGATTACATGAACACAGCAATATCACGTTTGGTTCTCCTCATTACATCTGTAAATCTGGTGAACAGCAACGGGATCTCTCCAACAGACTTTACGGTCTTACGCCAGCTGAGCCAACCGGATGTTTTCACTCACCTAGCTTGTAATGCTACAACATGTCTGGATAAGTTAGCTCTCCCATTTCAAGACTGTGAATGCCAGTGTCGGGAAGATGCGAGCACTTTTGATATCATGCAAATGGGATGCAGCCGGAATCTTACTGGTAAGTTGAAAAGTTATCATTGATTGTTGGTCAAGATGATTTTTGATTTTAGGTCTTGTGATTTTGGCAACCCTCTCAGTTACTCGAAACACGCACTGATTAACAGTGTGTGAGCCCACAGGGGAGGTCAAAATTATAAAAAATGGTTTTGGTTCGGGAAATATTTTTTGGTTATGACCCTCCTGAGGCATTTTCTGGAGGTTATAATGGTTGAGTGGGCTCCTTAACTCCCGCTTTGAATGAGACTAATGTTTGGCATGAACATGATGAAATCAGGGGGAGTCCCAATGATGTCATTGAGAGGCCAGCATCCACTCCAGGGGGAGTCCCAATGATGTCATTGAGAGGCCAGCATCCACTCCAGGTGGAGTCCTGAATGATGTCATTGAGAGGCCAGCATCCACTCCAGGGGGAGTCCCAATGATGTCATTGAGAGGCCAGCATCCACTCCAGGGGGAGTCCCAATGATGTCATTGAGAGGCCAGCATCCACTCCAGGGGGAGTCCCAATGATGTCATTGAGAGGCCAGTATCCACTCCAGGGGGAGTCCCAATGATGTCATTGAGAGGCCAGCATCCACTCCAGGGGGAGTCCCAATGATGTCATTGAGAGGCCAGCATCCACTCCAGGGGGAGTCCCAATGATGTCATTGAGAGGCCAGCATCCACTCCAGGGGGAGTCCCAATGATGTCATTGAGAGGCCAGCATCCACTCCAGGGGGAGTCCCAATGATGTCATTGAGAGGCCAGTATCCACTCCAGGGGGAGTCCCAATGATGTCATTGAGAGGCCAGCATCCACTCCAGGGGGAGTCCCAATGATGTCATTGAGAGGCCAGCATCCACTCCAGGGGGAGTCCTGAATGATGTCATTGAGAGGCCAGCATCCACTCCAGGGGGAGTCCCAATGATGTCATTGAGAGGCCAGCATCCACTCCAGGGATTGGTCAGATGACAGAGAACACATATAAACAGACTTTTCAACTGCTCATTTCAGCCATTATTGTGGACAGGACTTTATTCATGCCCGATATGTTTGCACCTATTTCCTCCAATTGTCAAGTCTCAATCCTTTGACCCCCCCCTGATTGTCTAGCTAATCCTCAATCAGCAGTTCAATTCTTACCTCAAAACAAGCTTACAAACACACTTTTGTTGTACAAGCTTTAGGCCCATTATTGTTCTGAGACCAATATGGTTCCCCCATTGTCTGGTCACTTTGAAGACAGCTTTCATGTATTTCAACAATTCATTCCCGTTTTGTCAACATTGGTGTTCGCCTAGATGCTACAGGTCAAATGGCACATTTTTTTCATCTGAAAAGATTGTGGGGCATAGTTTTTGTATAATCGTTATGAGTTTTTGCCTATTCAGACAATTCACACCTGAAAATGGATGTGGATGTTGCCCAACTTAACTTGTGCCATTCTTTAGACTGGGTGTCGGTTTCTGTCAGCTTCATCGTCTTACAGCACTGTTTGCTAAGATGAAAGCTTGGTCGGTGTTGGTAAAAACTTGTTGGATAAAATTTTTGAAGAAGGCCTACAATTTCCCATGCCCTTATTCTAGAAATTATGTCAAGATCATCTCACTCTTTCTGAATTCTAATTATTCTTCCAAATTACCACCATTATAGTTGAATAGTCTAATCACAGACTATTGCACAAGTATTTTTTCTATCGGTCCATGTCATGCCTATGCAAAGACCAATCCTTGATCAATGTTTCCCTGTTAGTGTCTAGGTCTTGTCAAATAGTGAGAACCTGGTAATCTGGCTTGGACACTAGGTCACATTGGACATTGCAATGGTCACCTGGAAAGTTTTAATCATTGCCGTTTGTGACAATTGTTGTTGCTGTAATAAACAGAAGGACAATTTGAGAAGTCAAGCTTGGCATGTGAATATGTATGAAACAACTCGAGCCATCCCCAGTTTGATTTTTGAGATGTTCTCGTGAGAATGAACAGCTCTTTATGTGATTGTCTACCTTGGCAAACATATGACTTGGTGGAGGGAACTGACAGCACATCAGCAAGCCCAGTCATTGTCACATCAGTACATCACACTATTGCCCTTCAGTCACACAATGCGACAGGCCATGCAAGTCTCACTCAATAGCCAGTCTTGTGCTTGGGAGAGTTCATAACTATTTCTTTTGTCAAACCTCAGTGAGGTCAGCCCTTCGAATAGTTTCTCACATGGTCAAGGGTTGACAATGAAACAGGTGAGCTCATGGGAGACCCCATGTCAATTTCATTGCTTATCCCTAAGCTTGGCCCACCCTTGTAATAGTTTCAAATATAGGTCATGGACTAATGACATTGGTTGACAATACCTCTTCAAATTGATCTCTTTCATTGTCCTTCAGTCAGCAGAGGGTGAAATGATGTTGTTATGTTCGACCATGATCACATATGGCTGATCCATGGCTGTGTACTCCATTCACACCCATGTCACATTCCTGTATTGTCCTTGCACCAGTCAGATTCCCTGAAATCATCTCACAAAACAGTAATTCAGGAGGACTTTTCCTGAAAGTGTGTGGAACTTGTTTACTGAGAAGAGTTTGACATTCTCTCAAGGCGCTGGATGAGATAGTCTTGAAATGAGTGGAACGGATTTCTCCAGTTCTGCGCTGAGCGACGCAGGCGATTGTGATCTGACGGATGACAAAGAAAACGTTGAATCTTCCCGGTGTGATGATACTGTTATGAGGCACAAGAGGCTTACTCCTTGTCTGAGTGTTGTCCAGAGTCTTGGTGATAGCGGGATATGTTTTGATGCATCGCAATTTCAGGATGAAACAGAAAAAGCTGTGAAGGAAGGAGGTGTTGAGAACAAGAAATGTTATTCAGCAATTCGAAGTCCATCAGTCGATACAACGACATCAGTTGATACAACGACACAGCCTTCAAGTCCATCAGTTGATACAACGACATCAGTTGATACAATGACACAGCCTTCAAGTCCATCAGTTGATACAATGACACAGCCTTCAAGTCCATCAGTTGATACAATGACATCAGTTGATACAATGACACAGCCTTCAAGTCCATCAGTTGATACAACGACATCAGTTGATACAATGACACAGCCTTCAAGTCCATCAGTTGATACAATGACATCAGTTGATACAATGACACAGCCTTCAAGTCCATCAGTCGATACAACGACACAGCCTTCAAGTCCATCAGTCGATACAACGACACAGCCTTCAAGTCCAACGCAATACAAGAAGTCACCATCACAATGTGATTCTGCCATTGGAAGGACACTGTTCTTCAGTGATTCTGATGGAGAAGAGATGACTTTATCTTTAAATAATGATTCTGAATGGGCAAGGAGTCATGCCGAAGCGCTGATGGACTGGTCTTTAAATCAGTCAGGAAACAGTCCATGTACAAGTGAAGATGTTCTTCATCTGTCTCTGAGTCATTCTGGGGGAGAGAGGAGCCAGTCTGAAGATGAGAGGTTGGAGTCTCCAAGTCCCACGCAAGAGGAGGATACTCAGTCATTCTTAAGCCCAACAGAAGAGGAGAGCACTCAGTTGTATATCAGTCTCTCCGAAGACGAGGAGATTGAGTCATTTTTCCCGATTCTCAGTACGTCTGAGGAGGAGGCTCCATTCATCAGTCGGTCTGCCCATGAGAGGAGTCCACCAGATGGGAGAGAGAAAGATGTGACTTGCAGTAGGTTTCAGAAATACAAGGAACGACAGGCCTCGCGTGCATGGAATTTCTACAGGATTGTGCCGACATTGGACAATGGGACACGGCAGCAGTTCTTGCCGTGGGCCTACCCCTCATGGGTTGAAACCTCAACCGATGATGGTGATTCCTCTGAAAGAGATGAATACGACCTCCAGCCTTCACCCCCACGTCAACATCAAGGTCCACTGCAGGATGAACTGATCTTTTCCTGGGAGGAGGAGGAAAAACGTTATGTTCACCCAAAGAAGATATTTCGACAGTTAAAAACTGACATTGAACCACCGAGAGAAGGACCTAGAAGCTGCGAGCATGAACAACCATGTTCTTGGGAACTTGGTGGCTTACTTCATCGACCTATCAGGACATTAGGCAGGAAATGGTGGCAAGAAACATCAGCGCCAAACTTCACGGTGCCCAAAAAAAGAAGACAGGCATGGCGCACAGAACGTCCTCCAAATATTGCATTTGCTAAAAGAAATCTTGCATCTTTGGTGATTAATCCTGTGTACCTCTGGACGAGCTCAGAAGATGACGTCTCTGATGACGATGGGCGCCCCCTGCCATCGTATCAAGATAAAACTTGTCAGGCTTCAAAGGTTGTGCGTTCCACGGAGCATCCTCCCATTGTTACATTTGCTAAAAGGTGGACGAGAGAGAGTTCAGGTGACAACTCTACTGATGGAAGCCCACTGCCCTCTTGGAGGATTGACCAGACTTCTAAGGAAGGAGTTGATCTGAATGATAGTATTGGCCACACTGCACCCCCAGCATTGGATGATGTTATGTTAGATAGTGTTGTGAATGTTGATGAAGGTATTGGCCGATGTAATACTTATAGAAGTGAGGAGAGTGTGTTGGGGAGTAGTTTAAGTATCAGTCGCACTGCAGAATTGAGCGAGCCTGAACAGAGTGAGGTCACCAGAATGGAGTTTAACGAATTGCGATCTTCAACCGTGAAAGGACATGCTACACCACGTAAAGACAGTGGTATTGGGCTCGATTTGACCTACCTCTCCCCGGTCTCCGATGGTACTCAAGTGGAGGTATCCGGACTCATTGGAAAGGTCTTTACAGAGAATGTTGAAGATTTGACTCATCAAGGTGATGGGAATCATAGAGCTGACGATTCTGTGAGCGGATCATTGGGAGAACAAGCTTTGCTTTCAAACCAGGATAGTACTGATGCAGAAATTGCCAGAATCATCGCAGAAGATTTTGCCGAGATTTTTGGCGAGTGATGTGAATTTTGAACTAGAGGTGAATGATTTTGGACTAGTTCTGGTCAAAGTAACATCCCTCGACCCATTTGCTTAACTATAGTTGTCATGGAAATATGACTATGGATTTACTTTTCTTTCTCTTTGTGTTTGAACTGTCGGTGCGTGGACTGAGAAATGAAGGGAGTAGATCTCTTTGCTGCTTTTAAATCTGGATTAACTGACAACCAGGATTATAGCTTAATATGGTTGTCCAGGAAAGTATCGACTCTAAAGTTAGAGAATTAGTTTTGTGAAGGAGAATCCTTTCATGGTAGCTTCATATTCAGATAGGATGTGTTTGTTAGCTAATGAGTAGTTTGAGTTGTCGAAATCAGGAAAGCTGAGAGAACAAGATTGTTCTATTTGGCGAGAGTCTGTTGACCATTTTCAGTTCTATGTTGCCAAAGACAGAAAAGAAATATTTGTGAGCTGGAAAATCATTCAGCGGTGAAACTTCTGGTTTAAGGCAAAATGCTTTTTTAGGCAAATTATTTTCTCTAATGTCATTCATCGTGTGGACTGAGCAAGCAGTCTATCATTTGATCAAATCTGCTGGTTTCCAGAACACTTATCGAGAGTTCATTGAGGACCTGTGAGGCCAGCTGCTGTAGAAGAATCACTGTTTCAAGTGACCTTATAGTTACTGCTGTTCATGTCCAAAAGAGAAAACATTAAACATTGTATAGAACAATTTTTGTTATCTTTTCAAACGATCTTGCCACTTAATAGTTGAAAAGGAATACTTTGTGCTGTGATGAGTTCAGTATAACTATAAGCATCCTCTACCACTCTAAATCTGACCAATCCAATTCCATATCTTTTCAGCTGGTCAGAGTGTATGGTTCGGCTCCTCTCCATCAAACTCCATCTCGGCCGTACTCCTCCCGTTCAAAGGTCAAGTCATTCATCCACAGACAGAGCTTTACACAAATTGTAAGTTTGCTTGTCTCAGTTGAATGTCTACCTGGTCTTGAGAAACCCTAGTCACTGTTTTACTTGAATTGTCATGTCAGGGTGGTCGTGATGAGGACGTCTTAGCACCTCCTGTCCCCGGCCTTCAGGCGCTATCAGATAAGACCAGCTTCTATTCTTCATCGTCTCCTCAAATGTCTGCCCAAAGAGGCTTTACCTCCAGGAACTGAGCATAGTCCTGTGGACTTGTAAGGGCTTGGTCTTTCATGCCCATCTTTTCCATTCACACTGCAAGCCTAGACTGTCCTGTGCTTCTGTTCTCATCATCATCTGTTCATTTCTCTTAGTGAATGGAGGAGTTATGGAACCGTTGTCGAAGTACCACCCCTGTCATATCAGGTCAACTTCACGCCAGACCTTGGAAGGATGGCTGCCATGTGCCGATGGAGAAACTGGGTTCTACATTTCGTTGGAAACCTCACAGTTATTATTAAAGGTGAGCTGAGGGTTCGTGGCTCATTATGAATCATGGCAGATGAGCCGTTTGTTCGCCTCTGATAAATCAAAATAGAAAAACTTTGTCCATTTAAAGGTGACCAAGATGGAGGATCCAAGTGCAGAGACCATGGCCTGGCCTGGGGTGCTACAGCCTGTTGTAAAATGGGTGATCCAAGTGCAGAGACCATGGCCTGACCTGGGGTGCTATAGCCTGTTGTATCCCATACTTATGATTAACAACTTGTCACTGTTATCAAATGCTCAGAAGAGAACATTTTCAACCTTCAACTTCAAGTCAACTTTTCTTCGAAATGTCAGCATACTGTCGGCAGTTTCCTCTTTTGGCTGATGACAGTGCATCCGTGTTCCTCTTATCATGGCCCCCTTTAGGTTGTCTGGTTCACTAATTCAATGTTGCTCATTCTCGTGCAGTGGAACGACTCAATGGACGCTGCCAAAGACTTCATGATGGGCAAGCTGCTGTGGATGACACTGGAGTGTCCTGGTCTGCCTGCTGATGCACACGTCAGGTTCAAGATAGTCGGAAGTCAAAGTGTCATGAGTGTGATGCTGGGAGACCAACAGATTGAAAGTAAGTTGAGTTGAGGTTGTAAACAACCTTGATGTTCAATCTTTTGTATAAAATAGTGCTGCAAACTCTGAGAGAGGCCGTCACAATGATCATGGTGGTTGTGTCTGTGTTGGGAAGTGTTCCCAGTCCAATCAGGAAAACATGACAGCTCCTGACCTGTTTCACAGTGCTGCTATATCCTTAGAGTGTTTGATGCTCGCGTCATCACTGTCTACGTTCTCTTTCAGATCTTGGGTTGGCTCCAACATCAAACAACACCAATACCTCCCTTCCTCTCACACCACTACCAAAACAAGATGGCGACAATGAGGTCATACTCATCGTCACTTTGTCAGTAACGAGTGCCGTGGTCGTTCTAGCAGTCACTGTAGTCCTGATTACCCGCTACATCATGCAGCTGAGAGTGATCAAGGAGCATGAGCGCGCAAAACACTTGGAGGGATTTGTGGAGCCAGAGACTATGGTAAGACACTCATTGATCCCTGTCTTCTTGTATTTGATTGGCCCTCCAGCCGCCTATGATGGTGACTTGGTATAACTGGAACAGGCCAACCATCGCTTGGCCCATAGAAATCACTGTTGATTTGATTTTGAATGAAATGATAGGTTTTCTTGATGAGGAGGTGTATTATTTCTGAACAGTTCATTTGTTTTATTTTCCAGACTAATCCAGTACAAGAATCTGGGAGTCTTCCTGAAGTTCCTTTGGCAGTCAGCCAACCCTATGATGGGGAAATAACTGGCCCTGAGTCAAGTTCAATTCATAAACAGAAACATATTTCAAGTCTTAAACGGCACTCGCTCAAAAGTCTCGGATCAAAAAAGCTGAAGAGACAAACTAGTGTTCCACCAGGTGATGACTCGTACCAGCAAAACTGGCTTCATGTCAAACAAGCGCATAAAAATACAATATCCCTGCCGCCAAGCGCAGTTGAATACTGGAAGTCTAATCCGTATATTTCGGAGGAGCCGCATGGTCATAATCAAGCAATGCGAACAATACGCAGCCTCATTCTGAGAGCAAAAGACAAAGTGCGAGGACTGTCGTCGTTACAGCCAATATCAGAGGAAGAGGAAGCTCCAAGTGTGATGAGTGGATCTAATCTCAGTATTGATTCGGTCTTATTTTCCATGACTCCGGGAGGGAGTGTTTCTAGTGATTCACGCGGCAAAGGGAACCGTGGTTTTGTGAATAACGGTTACAGTGATGAGGAGATGTTTTATCATATCCCAGTGCAGTCTCGGGAGCCTGATTGGGGCTCTCTTGATGAGTACCTAGATGATAATTTGGAAGGGGTGGAATTCGGTGACGCCATTCTTGGCTATGATGTTAACTCGGATATTGTACCAGTGACCGAAATTGATGACGTTGATACAGATGAGGGGATTAGCCAAAGTTTTGGCAGTTCTGAAACCAAAATTCACTTCATGGAAGGAATAGCAAAAGAGGATGTACCAGGTGGTGCTGTGATATTATTGAAACAAGCACGATTTAGTGAAAATGACCCAGTGTTTTATGTTGCAGATGACAATATGCAAAACGTGGATAATTCTGATGGTCTAATTCATGAGGATATTTCACAGGAGTCGATTAGTTACCAAAGTGATACAGACAATCAGGTTGATGTGGATGGGCCACCTCTGCCTACTACACCGCCTCCAGCAATATCTAGTCAGACAAGTTCTCCCCCAATGACTCTCTCCCATATCCCAATACCTTCACCACTACCTCTAATAACTGGTCATCCACTTCCTCCCCCTGCATCTATCACAGGCAAGCATATACCACCACCTCCCCCACTGCCGAGTCATAGTCTCTCTCCATCACTTAAAGTAGTGTCTCTCCCATCCCCTCCAACTCCAGTTATTTTATACAATACCCCACCACCACCCCCTCCACCTGCACTCTCACCCAATAGTCCACTTTCACCATCCAAGCCTCTAAAACGTATGGCCCCACAGCCCCCACCTGCAGTCTTGATGGCCCCACAGCCCCTGCCTCCAGTCTTGATGGCCCCACAGGCCCCGCCTCCAGTCTCGATGGCCCCACAGCCCCCGCCTCCAGTCTCGATGGCCCCACAGGTCCCGCCTCCAGTCTCGATGGCCCCACAGGCCCCGCCTCCAGTCCTGATGGCCCCACAGGCCCCGCCTCCAGTCTCGATGGCCCCACAGGCCGCGCCTCCAGTCTCGATGGCCCCACAGGCCCCGCCTCCAGTCTCGATGGCCCCACAGGCCCCGCCTCCAGTCTCGATGGCCCCACAGGCCCCGCCTCCAGTCTCGATGGCCCCACAGCCCCCACCTCCAGTCTTGATGGCCCCACAGGCCCTGCCTCCAGTCCCAAGTGATCGCTCCGATTCAGGCATGCATTCAGACTCGAGTTCTTTATCCTCTGATTCTGCGTTAGCAAACTCAACCCGTTCGGCTGGTATGCTGTCAGTCAAAACTACCAAATCAAGAGAATCTGGTATTGCCCCTGAACCCAAACCAGATTATGTCGAAATTGTAACTAAAGTACCACCCCCAGACTATCGGCATACAATAGAAATGAAGGGGGATATTCTGACAGTGACAAGAGAACCGAAAAAAGTCGTTCTGAGGAATTTGCAGAATCGGAACGCTGTGAAATTCTGGGATGAAATGGGTTATCCATGTCCCAACAATGACAAGGAACGCACAATCTCCCTACAAAAGGAACGCAAGAGAAACAGACTACAGAAAATGTATTTTAATACTCCGCATAAAAAACAAATGAGTAGTGAATATAATCGTAAGAAGGTTGGATTAGGGCGTAATCCTAGTCAATTGCAATCAGAGAAGCGGACTTGGGCAAATAGTATGGGGCGAGGGCGTAGTCTTCCTGGGAAAGGTTCGTCACCTAAAGACAGGAATCTTTGCTTAAAAACAGACAATGATTTGTCTTTATTGAGGTTAGGTGGAGTTTGGGAGGTGTAATCGGAGTTTCTCGCTGGCTACCACGCAATAGGCCCGGATTCGATCCGGCCGGGGATAACCCAGGATTGTATTTCTGGATGAACCGGCGTGGCTTTCAACATTAACACCGCAAAATTAGTCTTATTTTGGCGTTGATCTTTACGAAGTGAGTCTGAGCAATCAGACCCTATCAGTAATCTTGCCAAACCCATATAATGTTTTGTTTATTGTTCCTTATTCCTATATGTCATCGTACTTGTATATAACATTCACCTCATACCTGAATAGCCATTGTGTTACAATTCAAATCTTATATGTCATGGAGTAAATAAACTTTGGTCATTTTACAAAAGAGTATTTGCTTCTGTTTGTTTGAGAAAAGTTTGTTGATTCAGTAATTGACAAAGAGTCCAACCCTGCATGGAGATGTACAGTTCCAGTCTAGCTCTGACTGACCTAGAGACCTCTGTCTGATTGCCCTGGAGACATCCATCAAGTGGTTTTTAGCAGACGTTTCATTAGATTGCCTTCGTCTCTACCTGAGCCAGAGACGTATCTTAGAATTGCCTGCCCTGAAGACAAACTGGCAATCTGCAATCTCGTTAGGTCTCGTTGTACTTGTGGCAGCATCTGCAATCTCATCAGGTCAGGTTGTGACAGCATTTCCTGTCTATCAGGTCTGGTTGTGACAGCATTTCCTGTCTATCAGGTCTGGTTGTGGCAGCATATGCTGTATTATCAGGTCTGGTTGTGACAGCATGTTATGGTATGGTTGTTGCAGTATCTGCTGTCTCTTCAGGTCTGGTGTTCTGATTTCATGCAATCCCTTTATGTAAATGATCAGGTATTCACCATGTGAAAATGAGACACATTTTTCCTAAGGGTGGAGACAAGGTCCACCCTGTAGAAACATGGTGCACCTCGTTGGGAGAGTACACATGATCTCGATCAGACAGAGTGCGCATAGTGAAGGGGCATGGCACATCCAGCAAAGGCTTGGTACACTCTCTGGCAACATGGCGAGCTATGAAGGGAGGGCACATCCAGAAGAAATATGGTGCACTACTGTCTCATTGGCCGAAAGTCATTTCTGCAGGTAACAATAGGGCCTATAGAGCGACGGTAAAATAAACAGGCCCGTTGGGGTGGAAAACAGAAATGTCCTCGTATTCACTTTCGCTCTGATGTCTTGTCTAGCAGGCAGATGCTGCCATCTGAGCTAAGAGATAGAACTACGCGTTGACTCAAAATTAAAAATCACCAATCAAAGGGTGGAAATTTTCCCCCGTGTTAGGGGGAAACGGGGGACGCGTTATTCCATGAACCCCGTGATCTCGGGATCTTGCCAAATTGGTTTCGTCGACAGTACCGCAAAACACTATTGAGGCTTCAGCTGGTCCACATGACTTACCTCGAACTGTCTTCGGCTGGACAACCTCTCCACTATTGAGTGGGTGGATGGGGATAATTCAAATCGTTTTTAAGTGGTCAGTGATGAGCCCTATGACTTAGGCCCGGTCGCGGATCTCTTCATTTCACCGTAATAACTACAGTGAAACAGTGAAATGAAGACAATAAAATAATGGGAATCCCCAATTAGCTATTGAACTCGGCATAACTGAAGGACGTGACATGAACAGTCAAGTGTTTGATGACCCAAGGATGTGACTGATCCAATCAAATGACTGCTGATTTCCCGGTTTTGAATAGTTCAGACTAAATCTCCAATTGAAAGCTGCTATACTCAAAATTTTAAATTATTATTCACGCGACTGTCAAAAGAACCCAACTGTCATAACTAAACGTGATCCAAGTTGTCTGCTAGTAATAAAATCAAACATATATAAACCCTGATTACGGACAAGCCTGACATCAGTTTCACTAAACGACACTGAAAAAGAAGCTTTTCTCAAGAACGTCATAATTTTCAGTTCAATCTCTAATACATAATGCCTTCTTTACTTGACTTGGGGCGAGATCAGTCGCTCAAACCAGACTGGAGGACTATCAACCAGTGTCACAACACATCGAGGCAGTTGGCGAGAGATGTTCTCTATTTGATGAAGCGTTATGTAAGTAACCCGATTTGTTTTGTGTATAGTCTCGTATGCAGTCCATTTCGTCATTCTGATCGTCCTTCTCGATCGATGTACCGGTGTGACAGCGGATATAGTCCCCCTGGAGTCATAGTCCGGTAGCATTGTATTTGACCAATTAAGCAGCATGATCTCTTGTACCGCTAACCCTAACCAAAACATTTAGCAATGCGGGCTATTGTTACACGGACTATCAGCCCTAGGACTACTATCCCTTGCACACCTGGTGACAGGACGAGGCCGGTCCACTGCGGGTCTGTCGTGTTGTCAGTCCGAATGAGACATCGAAGGCAGTCACAGGTGTTTTCAGAAGTGACGCCGATCTCTTCATTCGACAAAACAAGATTTCGTCGTATTGTATATCCGTCTCTATAAAACAGTTCTCTGATTCGTCAATTCATTCTTTCAGGAAGAGGTAATAGAACATCATGACTATATCAACTACTTGAAGACACAGCACATTTTACCCGCTAGAGACGAAATACCGTCGGTCAACTCAAAAGCTCAGGTAGGCACAAGTTTCTGTCTGCTGAATGTATCACTGCAGTGATCTCGGACCGGAGCCATTCTTGCGACTTAATAGCAGTAGGTTCCATTCCGAGATATGTGAGCTAATCTTTAAAGTCGTGACGGGTCCTGACCTCATAACACGAGGCAGAAGAGGACATAGTTCACCTGATTAAATACACCGTACTTGCCTGTTATTGGCGACAAACTGATTTCAAGTCTGTCATCAATACGGTATCTTCTAATCTAGTTACATCCATAAGCAATCGGAACATCTAATCTCTCCTCCACTGTTCACTTCCAGATCAAAACAGCGTTGATATCAATGTATTACGGCATGTGGGAGGCAAGGGAGTTCCTCGCCGTCGTCGTAACAGACGACATACAAGACCAAGGCGGACGCTTCAACACTGATTATGCTATCCTGACTTCACTGATCTCCGACTTGGTGATGTCTCTCAAAAACGTGCTGATCTCTCTCGACCTGATCCCAGATGAAGTGGACACCTCCTCCGCTGTTGTGACGGGAGGCGACTATAACTCAAGAGACTATAAGGTTCTGAACGACATCTGCAAAAGGACACGGCAATACGCCAGGGTGCTGAGGGAGGTCTTAGCGTTGAAACCTCATAATGAATCCAGTCATTGACGCCGCGGAGACAGGTGGTCTTCAGTTCAGGTTTCTATACGATGCCGGTGAAACAGAAAATAGTACCCTCTCGGAATTCGTGTCATAATACCTTTTGTCAAACCCATAATCTGTTAGAATAAAATACGATCGTACACTTCTTTCCAGGGGACATTTTCGACTGCTACACCGACGGCGTTTTAAGGCTCGTTCTGAAGCTTTTTGTCTTGACAAAACTTAATCACTATGTTTTCTTGTGAAAGCACCAACAGAACGTGAAGTTATCACATTAATTTGTATCGCATGTCGATGATTGCTTGTAGGCTACGTTAGCTTATTATATTATTATATTATCATATTAGCTTATTATATTATTATATTATATTATAGACTGACTATAGGCAGGAGCTAGAGGGTAATTGGCCATCTATTCCTTGTACAAGCGCGAATATGAGTTTCGTCGTACTAAGATAGGGTAGCTGCTGCCTGTAGTGTCCCTTTAAATTTGGGCCTAGTCTGATCATATCAATCGCAGGAGAGAGATGTCACCCAATTTCACTTATGTGGGACATATTGCTTACACCAAATACGGTGGGGTTGATGCGATACGTGTATTGGAAAATATGTAATCAAATTATTAAAGTGTATAATATGATCTCAAGTGTTCATTCCATTTTGTAAGCAGGGATTGATGACAATGAACAGAAGGATGCTCCAAAGCCAAGACGTCCTCATGACCGTTTCAAACATGCTCCATGTTTCCGTGATGTACTTGTGAATTGTCTCCAACAACGATAAATTGAATCATAAAAGAGAAAAATAAAAATAGATATGGTCGGAAAAAATACGAAAAAGGTATGTCAGAAGTGGGATTCGAACCCACGCCCACATTCGTGGACCAGAATACTCTACTGACTCATTGCAGAGTAAGGTTTGAACCTTGAGTCTGGCGCCTTAGACCGCTCGGCCATCCTGACACGACGAATGAGTGAAGAAATTTTATCTATAAAAATTAAGTGTTTTGGGACCTATCAAAACCTTTGTTTTAAGGATCTGTTATCACAAATAAGGGTTAAATAAAGGCAAAAAGGCAGTTATGCAGGATTAGTCAGGTCAGGCCGGCTCTTACGGTTCTATAAAACCCATTTTCATAACTTGACGTCACTTCCGCCACAATGGCAGCCTCCATGTAAAAAAAATCGGATGAAATTATTCGGGAAAAACACTATATTATCTATTATTGCGTCCCGATCAAATTCCGATGGTGGCTGATGACAAGGAAAAACATATTGGTCAATTATAAAGTCTACTTTAATTTATGGTATTGTGATATTTTGCTGGAAAATGACTTTTCTTTCAACTATGTAAATTTACACACACTGCCACTTATACCTATGGTATGCACTATTTTTCGCCAGGCCCCGAACTCAAACACAACATGGCCATGGGTGTCGATGCTCACTGCATGCACAGCATTCAATATTAGTGATTGCTGGAGCCCCAACCTGAAGTTAGTGCTCTATTCCCTCTGTCATGACTCAAAGACAAAGTCACAAGTCACAGCCGGGGCGCCAAAGCCAAAATTGATAGTATAGGCTATAGTAAGCAGTAGGAGTTGTAGTAAATTGCAACGGCTCCTAAAAACACCCTGGCCCTTGAAGTTGTAAGTGAAACTAACAATGTAACTGTCGTTCCTTTTCACAGCATGAAAATCAATATCCCACAATTAACAGGATGGATCCAGACTCTTTGCTGAAATTTGTTGGTAACCATGGAAACCATAGCATATTTGGTGGGTGGAGATCCATAGGAACCAATGGTGGCCTTACAGGTTCAAGATTCAGAAGACGATTGAGGTTTCCTGTTGTTGAAGCACAAGAAGCAAGTAAACAAACTGTTGAAAGGAAGACTTCATTTGTCGAGGCTGGCATAAATAAAGCACATGATGAAGAGACTCTGGTTCCATCTCAAAGTATGAAGAAAGTTTTACAAAACAATCCAACAGACTATAGAGCTTTGATGGAGACAAGTGCCAATCTTGTATCGAAGGAGGAGATCTTAGATTATATCAACAAGGAGACTGGAAGAGAGAGGCTTCAGCAACTCTTTGGGAAGGAGTAAGTCGCTTAAGCATTTCCTCCTGGATGTCACTTGTGGTCTCTTCACTATGTTCTCAACAGTGTCCGCGGTACATTTCTTCAACAATGCACCCGTAAAATATGAGTGACTTTAATTTTGCCAATTAAAGCCTGAACTATGTGCCCATTTTATCAATTGACTTTTTGAAATAATTTAATTTTCTTATTCATTTTCTAGTTGTTTTTTTTCAGTGTTGAAGGTCGGAGATCTCAAGAAATGTACATGGTGATCGGAGGCATTCTACAGGCTGGGTTGTTCGGTGCAGTGGTGGCTGGCTTTATTGGTGCCAGAGTTGCTAAAGAGAGATATGTGAAAAAACACTACGCAGCACAATTTGAGACCAAGTTCTTTGGGATAGTGAGTGTGCTACTCTTCTCAGTTACACAGTCAATAGAGTGTGCATTGAAACAACCAGTTTGGGAGCATCAGTTTAAAAAGGAGATGGATATGTTTCCAGTTTGTTGAAGAACCGTGTGATTTCTGGCCACGAGATAGAATTTTTCCACCTCTGTAGTAGGAGACTGAAACAGCTGTCAAGGAATTGGCTTCTAATATATCTTATTTTACAGAAAATGTTTGATTTTAGTCTAATTCTCGGTGTAAAATATGAACACAGAATCAACATAGTGACCTCCCTCTTACTGTTTACCAATTGTCACCCTCAAGTTACTCAATAAAAGGACTCAACAGGTAATAGCTTGTCTTCCAGTCGTGACCGACTGTTTCACATGCTCACATTATTTCCAGCGTGGTCATCTCGATGCTATGGTCATTGGAGCTATAGGCTTTGGTGCCAAGTGGGCCCTGAGGTTAAGTGTCTTCACAGGCACTTTTTTGTGAGTATAACTTTACTTTCTGTGAGTGTTGTAATCAAAAATGAATTCAGTACTATTCCATCTAATGAAGCTAAACCAGCTGGCTGCTGTTTCAGTGTAACTTGATGGTGTCATTGGATGTATACCCTTACTTTATCATACAGTATAGTAATTGTGCTGCTGAAACTGTCATTTTGATGGAGTCCTGGCCACTATTCAAACATAGTTTATTTCTCATTGATCCTAGGGTGTTCAATGTGAGTGACTGACAGCTTGTTCAATTGTCTATTTCAGATTAATATCTCAATCAGTTTCTGTGTATAGGAATAAAACGGGTGTCGTAGAATACACATTAGCAGGGGGTGAGTACTTCGACTGCTAAGAAACAGTGAACTACTGACTAAGTTGGATTTGTATCTGTAATGACCGCAGTTGTCCTGCGTAATGGAAGCGTCTTGGTCGTGTGTGGTTAGATTTGGCTCTGGCATCAGAACATGTCATTAAGATTCACTGCAATCTCCAGGGCCACTGTTCTCGGCCTGGATGAAGACCACCGTCTAATACAACGGAGAAAATGATCTCACAGTGGTGTGATATCAATATTGGGTCCTTGATATGGCATCAACATTAGCATTCGATCCTTTTTTGGATTCATCACAGAACAGTTTAGATTTATTATAAAATGGGTGCAACCATCTGTGTGTAACTCATCTGAAATTGATCATTTCTCCTTCAGGTATGACTGGAGCACTGTTCAGAATGAACATGGGTCTGCGGGGAATGTTTGCGGCTGGCATTCTAGGAACTACATTTGGGTAAGTCAGATTATTAAGTATTTGAAGACAAAACACATGCTTGGTTATCATGATCATATTGGATTGGATTGTGGTATAGACCAGACTTGGTTCCATCCACGAGTTCTTTGACAAGGTTCCAGTTGATGTCCACCAGGTGATGGATTTCCTTATGCCTTCCATTCACCGGCTCTTCACAAACCATATAACCAGTACTTCTTGTTTAGGATAAAGAGATAACATGTTCCTGACCTTGAGGTATAAAACTGAAGCCACCTTTGTGTTTCAGGACGATTGCTGGTTTATTGGCGTGGGGCACATCAGAAGCCACTGGAGAGTCTCAACAGGCAAAACACTATCAATATGTCCATGAACAACTCGTAGAAAAAAAGTAAGTCAAAGATTCTTTCTTATCCAATCAGGTGTTCAAAGGCACCGTACTGTTTCGGGATTCATTTTTCTCACCACTGACTTGATGACTCAGATTTCAGGGTCAGCTGGTTTATGATTTATAAAATGAATAGTACCACATCTGTTTTCAAGTGATGGGATTCCAAATTTTGCTTGAAAAGGTCTTGCCAGTGAAATCTGTCTCTTGATAGAGAGTTTTAATTTTGGTATACCCAAAACACATGTGCTTGATGGCTAGTTAAGCTCACTGTGGCTTGTATCACAATTATCCCAATTATACAAATAGAAGGAGCAGTGATGTCAAAGACTTGAGGGATCAAGATGATCTCACCGGAAAGAAGAATAAAGATTATCATCGGCCGTTATGAAGACTTGTTTTTTATGCAGTCATTCTCATCACTTTTTCAGGAAATACAAAAATGTAATGGAAGCAGCAGCGAAAGAGAACTTTGCGTATCTTCCTCCATCCCCCAGCTAGCTCTCTTCTTGCATGAATGAACAAAGCCCTCTGTGAACAATGACTGTGTCGGTGAATTGTATATTCCACTTTGGAATCATGGAGTTACATCAGGAGAAAAGAAGTCTCCTCAGGTCTTCAAGCTTCTTTTCAAAATTGGACCATTTATAACTTGAATGACTTGTGAGAGAACTATAAAGCAAATCAAGTCTGAAAGTTGAGAGTGTCAGTTTGTTGAGCTCCTTGACCAGATGGCAAGTTGTGATATATGAAAATAAAAGAAATGAAATCGATTTTGTGCTTGAATTGCTTGACTTAGGTTAGACTTCATGGCTATCTGCTGGAAGGTGGTCTTGGACCGATACCACAATTGCCCTGTAAAGTTTTGAAGTCCGTTGCTCTACATTGACAGCCGCACTGGCTACTAGCAGACTGTCTTACTGTACTCTTGAAGACAGACCTTAGCACCTTACTTGGGAGGGATCCCTACCCTACCCAATCATACCCAAGTAAGACTAGAGTAGCTCTAACTGAACAACATCAGGGCCTTTTTGTCTCTGGTAGAGCTTCTTTCTCAGCATACTCTTGAAGACAGGCCCAAGGGATCCCTACCCAAGTAATGTTCTGAGGAACTCGTGTACCTGGAACAACATTAGGAACCTCAGCCTCTGGTAGAGCTTCTATCTCACTGTGGTCTTGGTGTTCGAGTACCCTACTTGGACGGGGATCCCTTTCACCTGGGACAGATCTGTACCCTGTCATAGGTGGGGCTTCCATCTCACGGTGGTCTTGAGGGCAAGCCCAAGAGCCTTATTTGACAGGTAGTACCTCATCCTCAAGTCCCGAGAGCAAGGTAACCATGTATGTTGTTGCTGTCTTCCAGAGCACATCGAGACTGTATCTTTCCGTGCAGCAAGTATAGATTGATTGTAGTCAGAAGGGAAATAGGGTGTCCTTTGGGACAAAAGTGTCTTGGAGGGGAATGGTCTTTGGAGATGCATAGTTTGGAGGGGAATAGTCCCCGGAATAGTAGTGTGGCAGCTCCACAAGGGTTAATTACCCGAGGGTCAATCCAATCAACGAGTTGAACTGTTGTTGTCGACAGAGCCGCCACTTCCAGCAGACTGCTGGGGTATCGTGGATGTGGCACCTCAAGCAAAAGACAGCTTTCAAAGGAATTACAAGACATTCTGTGCTTTGAAAATATATTTCAATCAACATTACACATACATGTACATTTACAGAGTGTGTAACGATATCTGGTATTATAATCAGTCAGGTACACAACCTTATTATTGTCTGTTTGAAATTTCAAGATGAATTTGAGCAGATTGACTGCCATCAGAACTGTGTGAAACATTAGCTCGAATTCACCATTCCAAACATCCTCGTGCCATGAATATAACTGTTGAACATTTTTGTCCACAATATGATCAAACTCAAACATTCAGCACTACCAACACAAACAGTAGTTAACTACTACCTACAGTAGTCTGATACAATAACCAATGCATGGCTGGTTTAGACACTCAAAAGTTTTGGCTAAGCTCCAAAACCTTGCGTGCTACTTTGAAGTGTATAAATAGAACAATCTGAAAGATAACATCGATAGGGTTGTGAACCTAACTAACTACCTTTCTTTGAATACAAGATGTAAAACTATGGGTATCATAGAGGGCTATGTACAATAATGATGCCCTTCCTAAAGGGCATCACATCCATCACTATTTTCAATCAATGTCACATGTCAAAATAGATGCCAATCAATCAACTATGTAAAT
Source organism: Lineus longissimus (assembly GCF_910592395.1). Lineage (NCBI taxonomy): Eukaryota > Metazoa > Nemertea > Pilidiophora > Heteronemertea > Lineidae > Lineus > Lineus longissimus. The sequence goes on from NC_088314.1 coordinate 314,087, forward strand.
CTAAGTAGAAACCTCTACTCAACTGTGACACATTGTCATTGACATCATCCATACCAGTGCCGCCCTCAACCAATAAGAGCCTTGACATTTTAGAAACGGTATTGCATAATTTTGAACTTAGATGAAAATCATAAAACTTAAACATCAAAGTAACAACAAAAGACCTTGAACAACATCTGTGCTGAAGGTATAACATCTCATGAATGGAAAACAGTCCCTCGGAGAAAGTTCTCCTTCAATTCTATAGAAACCGTCCAACTATGACACGTACAGAACTGAAGATAGAAAAGTGTGATAAAATGGTGATATTTACAGATGACTAGAAGAGATAACATTTACAACAAGGTGCCCAATGTTTATGCAACGTAAAGGAGGAGAACTTGAGCTATCATTGTGTGGTTTACAGAGCTCTATGTGTAGAGTGTGCTGCATACATTTATGTACATCTCTACCAAATATGCAAGATCACACAGTTGTAGAATATCTCTGTGTAAATGTTCTGATGCATCCAAGTATGGCCCACACAGTCCTGCATCTGCTCATTCATTTGAAGGAGAGATATCAACAAGAAGGGAGGCCGTGCCAATGACATCAACAATATTTAGCCAACGATACCAACAGGAAGTCCCTGTCTTGTGAAGTACACTTGTTCAGACACCATCAGTTACTTGCTTCTTAAACAAAAATTAAACTGTTAATTGCTTTAAGTGACGGAGGCAACCTCATATGTTACAAAATGATCATATTTGTTGTGGACTATTGAGAATTCTCGTCTCGAATAATGTCTAAGCAATATGTAGAACCTGGAGTAGTCTCATAAAATACATAGAATTTACATAATGTTTAGTAAAATGCTTCTTACGTTTCATGCAGTCTCGTCTACCCTACCAGAGGTTCTTCACCTCTCTAAGACACACAATGAGTATTCAAGCAGCATCTGGTATGCGCTTACATAGTTCCAACTTTTACCCATCACAGCTCTGATTCAAAGTCCTAGAAAGAGTCTCTTCAATTCTAACAAACCAGTCTAAGTTTGTAATTTGTAAGATTCAACAATCTAAACTACATGAAGAAATTGCTTTCACCAAAAACTGGTGAGCCAACATTGTCATAAAGGCACATATTCCCGAGGTTTAACTTTCTCCAGTCCTTTGACTGTGGGTATGAACGTTTCCACATAATGTCTGGAACCATGCAATCCCTCAACTGATCTGTTAACTATCTTACACCTCAGGCCAAGGTTAGAGAACACCTCTTGACATTCGCTATGACGTACGGCATCACATCTGCTCGGGCATATCTCGCCGGTGACCTGCTCTATCCTGGATCACCTATCCAACCAGATAACTACTATTTTGTCACAGATCACTTCGTTGAGCCAGCAACTGGATCATAAACCTGACCACACTGCTTATTTTAAGAAACTCTGGCCTTCCATTAGCAATGACACAAATAATTATCATGCACTTCAGGATACATGCACTGCACTGCAGCACACGAGTAGTGCATTGGAGTTCATCTACCCTGCACTACAACACAAGTAGTGTATTAGAGTTAATGTGCACTGCACTACAGCACACGAAAAGTACACTGCAGCACAGTTCATTTCTAACATCTTTCATTTCCAACTGCGGGATCTGAAGTCTATTTTCATCTCTTGCATTGATCTGTGAGATCAGGCCATTTCAAGTCCATTTTACCTTGAAAACAGGCAATCTGAATGTCTTCATTTTTCATCTGCTCATTTTCAAGGTACAGCACCAACGGCTTTTAAAGTTGACCACAACTGTCCTCAAAACCTCGAAGCCTTTTGACCTCATCCGTTCTGAAGCTCTCGTAACACGCATTCAAAAGATAAGACGTCTCTTTCTGAGAATCTCTTTCAACGGCTTTTCAAAATTCATTTGCAGATTCTCTGGGTGACAATCCACGTTATAAATTGACATACTCCACACCACAATCGTTCAGCATTGAATCGTCCATGCTGACACTGCTGCAGCGAGATTGATGTAATGGCGATGAGAGCATTGGGTCTCCACAAACAGGAGAGCTATCGTCCATGAGTTCATGAATAACTGTCGGCGTGGGACCTTCATCAGTCTCCCGTTTTATCCGTACAGAAGGTACAGTGTTATACCCTGTGGATTGATGAAGCACCTGGGTTAGACAGTCTGTTGTTTCCAATTCACTATCAGGCACATTCAAGCCTTGCATTTTCATCATCATTTCCAGTTGCTGAAAATAACAATAAGAAACTTAAAATCTCAGATAAATGAGGACAAATCACATGATGATAGCAAACGCATTGATACCAACTTAATGGTGACGACTAAGAGCAACTGCTTGTAGCCACCATTATGCCAATCTCCAGTATAGATTCCATGTCTATCAGTGAGTCGTCCTTGATTAAGTTTGACATGTGGCTCATTCAGACCTCTTGAGATGGAGGTAATGTAGAGCTTCACGTTTTAGGGTACAGAGCCACTGCACAGAGCCCTTGGAATCCACTGGAATAGCACAAGAGGTTGTGAGCAGCACAAAACGTCTTCGAGTCCTCTATGGTAATGCATTACGCATTATTCTTTCACAAGGAAACTAACCTGAATCCTCAGCATCATCTTCCTATTCGCTGATTCCATATTCTTCGACTTGGCTTCAACCTGGTGTAACCTCTCATCACTACGTCTCAGTCGCCTGATATAATCAACAGATGCCTTCAAGATGGTGCCCTTGTTTTGTCGCATGTCTCTGTAACATCAATAGATAACGCAAGGTGAGAAATTGGGTTAGCAATCAAGTTAAGATAGGACTTTCATCTCAATCTAAAAGACAACACAAGGTAAATCTTAGGCCAGACTGAGCTTCCTCATTCCTACACTTCAGCAAGGTTTCCACGGTCTGCATGTTTCACTCTGCAGCATTCGTGTGTAACAAGAGGTGTTGCTCAGCTGATTTCAAAACAGGCAGATTTTCACCATCAACGAAATCCCCACATAAATTAACAGCCAGAAACAGTTGCTATGACTGGACTTTCTCAAGAAATAAAGCAATTTTCAACTTACGGGTCACATGACTTTGGCAGAAGTGTTCCTAGTTCCTTGATCCTCTCATTGATGTGAACCCGACGTCTTCGCTCAACTGGAAGAAGAAAATGTACCGTTACAATCATGACATACTTCATCACAGAGGAACTTTGGCCTTCAAAACCAAATGTGAACATTGAACACTCATATCACTCACAACTCACGACCTTGTTTAACCTTGAGGACATTTATCTGGAAATGAGCATTGGTTTCTTTCACAAGTCCCAGTTGGTGAATAGAATTGGGTAAGTCTTATAGGAGGCCAACAAGGCAAGCTCTTCAATCTTGCAATCAAGTTAAGTGGTTCACCCAAGGACACAAATCACCCTCAAACTTACTGATATTATGATTGTCTTTCTTCTGTCGATCTTTGGCCATGGCGCGGTTGTCGTCGTTGAGATAATGGTTACTATACGGGGGCATTTCTTCCTTGATGCTGTCTAAGTTGAAGTCGGAAGGACACGAGTTGGCCTGTTTATGCGAAGCACCATTCGTAGTCAAATTGAACATATCATAGACATTCTTGCTTTGTGGTAACTGCAAATGGAGAGGAGATAGTTAAGTGCCTAGCCCGAGGACACACAACACATTTGTAGTCATATTGTACATCCTCTCACTAAGGGAAAAGGCAGTCTCATATCCTCAACCAACAGACTCGAGGCAGATGCCCTTACCAGTTAGCACCAACAGTCCAACACATTCAAAAGGTCCAGCGTTGTTTTAAACGAGCCTGCGTCCCTCCAACTGCTGATTGCATAAAGCTGATTGTATAATCAAACTCGTACAATATACCATCAGAATAATGCCACTCTTATTGTCATAGCTGGCATTTGAATAGGAGATGCATTCACAGGTGGTCCAATTGGATTCATCATCATGATACCGGGAATAGGCTTGTCACAAGCCTTTTATATTAATGTGGGCATGATGCAATAAAACCAGACATAACTATGCAGGTGTAATGGATCAGTTGACACTAAAGATCACCCCCAATACTACATTTAGGTCTTTTTAAGAGAGAACTCCCTTTCAACACTGACTGTAGACTCCCTAAATATTCTAATCAAACTCTTTAACCCAAAGACCTCTTTTTCAAGTACCCCTGGTAGTGATATTAACTTATGTCAAACATGGGCTGTTGAGAAGGTCTGACACAAATTGATAATCACTGCCACCAAAGATGACCAGGCCAAGGTTGGTAGCCAGCCAAGTCCAGCTAGGGCCTGTTTTCTCCACCCCCACCTCCAGAGGCAATCTCTCAGAGAGAGGCCACCAGATGAACTGGAGTACAATCCTTTGACCAATAACCCTACAAGAAAGGTCATCCCGCCTTCTCACAGATTGAAAGTAATGAAGAGAGTAGAGGTGCCAAAATGATCGTTAGGAAGATAGTTATCCAATCTGCATCCGATAGGCCTAATGAGCAATCACACCAACTGAAGCATTTATACTTTGTTGTTCACAATAACCTCACCATGAAGTCTTGCCCGCTTAGACTTGGTGCCATCACATGTCCACCACGACCCACTGGGATAGTCTTCATATTTGGAAAGTTCTACAGTCTTGTCTGGAAATGTTAAGACTGTCCAGTTGCTCCAGACACCAGAATGTCCCTTATCATATCCTCCCAGGATCCAGCTTCACCTTTCAAGACACCAGAATGTCCCTTATCATATCCTCCCAGGATAGTTCCAGCTTCACCTTTCAAGACACCAGAATGTCCCTTATCATATCCTCCCAGGATCCAGCTTCACCTTTCAAGACACCAGAATGTCCCTTATCATATCCTCCCAGGATCCAGCTTCACCTTTCAAGACACCAGAATGTCCCTTATCATATCCTCCCAGGATAGTTCCAGCTTCACCTTTCAAGACACCAGAATGTCCCTTATCATATCCTCCCAGGATCCAGCTTCACCTTTCAAGACACTGAATGGCCAACCAGATTTAAAGTTGAATCAGAATTGAACTGAGAAAGGAGACCACACAGCTATCGGTTGTTGAAATGCATCAAAGTTTTCAGTGTACTTTATGTGTAGGCCTATATGACGATATGACACTGTGATCAGGATTATAACTCTTCACCCAGAAGTCATGAACTGGATCATCTCAGATAAAGTGAATGAGATATGACCTCAGTTAAAGGTGATAACGATAAGAGACAGTAGTCAGTGCAGACCTGAGTGGCCGGGGCGACTTTCTCCCTAAAATCAACATACAATATCACAGCAGGGATCCGAGGAAGGCTACATGGAGGGATCGGATAGAGGGCTGCCTGGCCACGCCAATCAGGGCACAAGAGAAAGGCACCACACAAGTACCACCACCTTTCCTCATATTAGACCCACATGATTATTTTCAATGTGTGGGAGGAGAGATATTAGTATTAAAACAGCTGTATCATGGTCTGTTGTAAAAAATTGTTTTGTTAGTCCTGACCAGTAACTTAGCAAGTTGTTTTTGCCTCTCACGTGACACAATGGGAATTCTAACAAGTTTTCTGGAAAGAGAACAACAGAGCAAACATGGCCACTTTCTCTTTCCTGGTGTGGCCATTGTGGTTAACTCTGTTGGATGATCAATCCACTATTGTGGCAACAAGTCTTCCTATTGTGGCCCAGTGTTGCTAATAATGTGGGTTAATTAACCACAATCTTGGCAATTTTCATGACAGTTTAACAACTTGGTAATTAGTGGCCTGAGAAAGCAAGACAGGCCTCTCATTAACATGAACCAGTTAATTTAACTGGTTCATGATTAGCTCATTATGAAGATTTATTCGTAAATTTGGAAGCATCATGGATGGACTAATCTATAAAGATAAATCCTCTAGTGGCTTAAAATGTGTTCAAAGGGACTACAGTCTTGTCTCTCATCTCCACATGAGATGTTCAGAGTAACCACAAACCACATCTCTCCTTTATGAAATGAAGAAGTATTTCATAACATGACTTAGACACTTACCCCTGGTACTGTTTGTGACATGTGTGTGAGTGTCGGTTCAATCAGACTCAGGTCACCATCAATGGTTGCATCAACTGATTCCAAACTGGCGATGTCACCCAGCAGTTCGTCGACCTGAAAAGCAAAGTCAAAAAATTTTCAATTGCAATCATGAATGAGTGCATACGTGATAGAATATGAAAGTATGACTGCTGAAAACAGCAAGACATATAACATATGCATTGCAGGCATACAAACTTCCAATTTAACCACAAAAAAATGTTTTTGAATAAAACAGAAATTTGTGATGTGATAATCCTCGAATCATCCAGGAAAACAGACGTGTAGATCAGCCAATTGCAGGTGGGATGTGAGGCCACATTCTGTTTTGATCTGCTTTGAGAGTATGACTCATGGTCACACTCTGTGGATTGAATAGGAGAGCATATGATGTCAGCTCTCCTGCCACAGTATTGTACCAATTCAGGGAGGAAAGTGGTCTCAAAATGTGGCACTTGATGTTCATGTTTCAGGCCATGCTTGATGGTAGTAAGTCTGTTGGCAGTTAGAATGCCTGACTGAACGTGTTTTTAATGTCTTTTCGGCCAAATTCCAGAGCACTGTTGGCTGAACCCATTATTGTCAGTGAGTTGCACCGGATCACCAGTCTCGGGCACCCCCACTTGGTTATGTCTTTGTCACAGCTCAACTCAAGTTATTCAAGCCGGACATGAGCAGTGACTCCACCTGCAATATTCAAGAGGTCTCCCTACAATAAAGATGGTCTTACCTCTCATCCTGAGGACAGACAGTACGTTGGTAACGTGAGACAGCTGATTAGGGTGGACCTGAACTGACTATGAGCGAAGAGGAAAAAGGTGGACTTACCCTAAGTCTAGAACGACCTGAGACTGAGACACAGGGCCGGACTTTTCGGAGTGTACCATGCACTGAACTATGAGGGTAAGAGGGAGCCAAGTCTATCCTATGTATAACAGGAGGTTGACCCCGTGAAGCATGCTGGTGAACTGATGGTATAACCATGTGTGTCTGGTCGAGCCGAAATAATGTGTTGCATCAATTTAAATACTTAATGACAAGTATACACAACAGCTGATGCTTGCCTCAGGCCAAGCCATGCTAGATGTTAGAGGGTCTACATAGGGATGAGATTAGTGGACGTCAGCTCTAGTCAAGATATCAGCCGCCCCACCACCATGTGATGGTTATGACAAGGTCACACAGATGGCAGAATGATTTGGCCAAAATAGTTCTCCTAAAAATGATTGTACACTATTTCGATTAATCTTATGAATGTAACAACTCAGAATACAGGCAATGTCATGCTTGTAAGATCCCTTTACAGTTACAGTGTAAGACACCTTGTATTTGCTGTAAGCTCTCCATCACAGGCTGACTATGACTGTGAACACAGCCATTCACTCCATCTGCCCATGCACTCTATAAACTGGTAATACCATTCAAATAAAACAGGTGTGGGTGATATATTAATACACCTTCACACCAATGTATAATCATTGTTAGCACATGTAGGGCTGCACATTGTCTCAACTATTAAAGAGTCACACCAAACTTCCTGATGCTGTACCTGGCTGGCCTCATAGTCAGGGTCTCATACTGAACGCCAGGAGCAGCTGGAGATGATGTTAACCAAGATAGCCACAACTCTCATCTGTGATAAAGTTGTCCACAGCTACCCAAGTTACCATAATGGATACAATCGAACTGGGGTTTGAGTAAAATTCCCACAACTGGTTGCATGCATTATTAGACTTGACTTGAAATATGAAATACAGACTGTCTGATGAGGCAAATGCTGTGAATCTTTAAATCCTAGTCATGAAATGAATAAAATTACCTCACTCACCCATCTGTTATTAACTCCGTACTTAAAGCCAAATGGCAGTGTGCTTTGAAATGTTTAACTTGAAATGAAAAAGATCTATCTGTATTGTTCTATAACTGAGGCAAAGGCAATGGACCTTTCAATACAATGCTATGAAAACCTACCCTTTTGTAAGCTGAGGCAAACTCTCTCCGATGAACACAGTACTTCATCTCCGAGTCACGTCTGATAGCAAAATAAAAAACTTGTAAAATGGCATTGATAGATGACCCCAATTGTGACTGGCAGATTATACTGTCTTGAGGGTAAGCTTCCTGGTTCGGGGGTTTCTCATTTCATGGTATGCCAGGTCATGTTGGAGTGGGACATCACCCTGACATGGTCATGTGACAAGTGCCTAAATATGGTACTTGTCATGTTTTAACGCTTTGCTTGCTTATGATGACCTTGATTCCAGGAAATATCTCCAGGCGGAGATGAGAGGAGACAAGATGCAAACTTCCTCATTCATGATAAAGGATCAAGGAGTTTGTCCTTACTCTCTCTCATAGGCATTCAACTTTCTTAGGAGGAGTTTGACACGGTGAAGACAGTTCTGGCATTGAACATAGTGGCCATCAACTGGCACTATACTATGTCTCAAAACAGCAGGAATGTGCCAAGACAGTTTGAGCTATTTTGACGCCAAGCGAGTCATAAAATCTTGTTAACCAGCATCTAAACGACCATCAGACATCCTCCGCCAAGCTATTGCCTCATTCCAATATGGAACATATCCTTATGCAAATTAAGCTTTTCAAAAACACGTTTTCTTCCAAACTAATATGGCTATGCAAACTTTTAAAGAATGCATTTACCCTACAGGTGTAACACAATGCCATTTTAAGAAAAAGAACATGTTTTTGTTGTACATGTTTCATATGTTCACATAAAGGCCTGCAGATAGGCCAATGGGAGTCTCTATTTTTAGAATATTCGTGGCGTTTAAGCCCAGAATTTAACCGGAAAGAACACCCCCCCATTTCTGAACACTACATGTGTTTTTCATCCTACACTGTTTGAGTACATCTGAACTGAGTCGGGACAGTGCTGTCATCTAGATGATTAAAAGGGAACCAAAATACAGAGTAAGGATCATCGCTAAACTTGTGTCTTTCTTACCTTTCACATTAACTTTGTTACTACTTCATCAATAGGTGGCAGCAAAGACAATTTACAAACCTTTGAAGACAGACCAGCCTGTTAAAACTGATTTGGAAACCATGAAACTCACCTCCGACAAACTAGTCGCTGTACTGCTCATACCAATAGACAGTGGGCTGGGTGGATCAGTCGGGCAGCTGCTGGTCATAGTGGTGAGGTTGCCAAGGTTCACCCCAGGAAACGAATGCACGGTGCCCTTGCCCTGTGATTGGCTGAGAAACATTTGAATCTGGCGCTGCTGTTTTTGTTGAACATGGTACTTGGTTGGGTTTTCAAGCCGAGTCTGAACCTAGAAATACAAATATATAAAACATGTGAGAGGTTTTGTTCACAACAAATTTTTGAAAGACTTTCAGCAAGTACTTTGTGAAGCACCATATCTCTCACAATTGTTTTGAATGAATTGTACTTCCTTTCTGTATTATTCTTAGAATTCCTTACCAGGTCTTGAATAGTTGATAAGAGGAAGCCCTCGGAGATGATGGCCAGCTTCCAGTCCACAGAGTATGCATGGAAATCCAAAGATTTCACCGATACTTGATACAACAGGTCAAGTGATGGAAGGAAGCAGACTCGAGCACCGATACACCGCACATAAGCTCTCGAGGAAATCGACTTTCGAGGTACACGAGTCCTACATGTAATCGACCGTTTGACTAAAGAATACGGTCTCTCTGGGTGAATTTATACTTGAATCACTCATAGACTGATGACAACAGACACAGAACCATGATTTGGTGAATGACTGTCTCGTTTAGCTTCTCATGGCACAGAGCCGTGTGTGAACACGTCTTATCACTTGGGAGGGTTTCAGTGATAAGTTGCTGGCAACAAATCAACAAACACACTGCGATGGTTGCATCTATGGCACGCTGGTCGAGGTGTCTTACCTTATAAATCTGGGCGGGAACCTCCGAGGGGCTGACCGACACCGGCATATGAATGGCGTCCGTTGTCTGGCGATACTGCGACGGTGGCATCTGTTGTCGCATCTGATGTTCCTTCTGCTCCTCGTCTGCTAGCTGCTGCCGCATCAGCTGCAGACGGAGGTTCGTCCTCATCGTCATCGGTTTGTTTTTGACGTCGGTCTGGCTGTAGAAGAGAAGAATATCATCCATAGTGAGTAGGTCTTCCAACTGAATAGGCATGATAGGGCCGTGAAGCTTGACAACGGCTTATATGTTGACTCCTCTCAGACTTTGCCCACGCCTTCAAGTACCCGCTGCGAGGAAATGAAGAATTAGGTTGAGATTTCATCCAATCTCCACTCGAAATTGTCCACTGAAGTGTCTCTCTGCTCAGAAATGTTGTTGTTCATCTGATCCAATAATAGAATCAAAGCTCCTGTCCAATCAAACTCAACATCTAACAATGTCACTGCCAGGAAATTCTGTATCCTAGCAACTCTCAAGAATCAACACAAGTTCATTGAAGTAAAGTCTAGTTTCAGTCTGAGCCATTTCCAAGCAATGCAAAGTCTGTCAATCCCGTTGATAACAATTCCAACCAGATTCAGATGAAGACCTGGTTACTTGGTAACTATGATAACGAAGAAATTGTCAGAACTATCACAGTTGGTGCAAATCAAGTTGACAACAAGCTCTCCCAATGGTGATTGAAGTATGAGGTGAATCGTTGGGCCTTGAAATACAAACCTCTCATCATATTGGGTTAACAAAGCTGGGGGTCCTCACTGCCCACATTCAATATCAGTTTAGTATCGTAACAGACCAGATTATCTTTGTAATTGTAGTAAAAACCTGACCTGGCACTATAAGATATTGAACACTATCATATCAATTGATTCCGAGGGATTGGTTCAATTTGAGATTAAGATTTTAATTGGCCTCATATTTGGACTTTGTAAAACGCTCTGGCCCCAAAAGTGGATTCTCAAGCCAAAGGGGCCATGATAACATGACTTGACAACACAATTATCTCTCCACAGGCGTGACCCTTTGATATTCAGCTCAAGTGCAATGTCACCAAAGTGATCTGTGCCACTACCACCCAATGTACCCGATAATGCAATCACTGCACTCTGTAATGACTTATAGCTACAGAGTCCATTCAAACTACCACATGGTGTGCGCTTTTGTAACTTGGAATTTCTTGCATAAACATGTTCAATGCTACAAATATTTTTACTTAAAGCTAGAAATGTCAGCTTATCGAAACATTATATGAATAGCTCTCATATTGTCTATCATAGTTTTCATATATATCCATTCACTACCCAGTTTTTATATCTTAGAAATGATTTACAAATAAATTCTTTCACAAGTCTTCAAAATGGTGTATTTCAGGTTGGTTTATGAACTTAAGCTAGGCACATTACATAAGAAAATAAGCAATCGGACCCAAACAGATTTCCTGATTATTCCACAACATTTTGCCAAGAACGCAAAATGTTTTGGGAGACAGCCAACCTTGGATTTTGTTGTTGTTTTTGAGTTCCATGTCCAGTCAAGTCCTTTGACTCCACACTTTGGCTCATTGCAGTGGCTGGTTTTCAATCACTCTACAAGAAGCTGGCAAGGCTGGTGGTGTTTACCCTTCTTCCATATCATGAACTGGATGAATGTTGAGTGCGATTAGGCCAATTTCTTCAGAACACTCACCCACAACATGACCTGACAGTGAGCCAAAACATTTGTTGTTTTGGTGGCGCATTCATAACTCTGACTTACATATCTGGCCCAGGTACATTGGAACTTGCCACCTTCTGCAAGGTAAACACACTCAAACTATTCAGGGAAATTCCTAGAAAACCACTGAAGCCTCTATCTGACCTTTTGACAAACCGTTCTCACTAAGCATGGAGAAGAACTGGATCAAAATAGGCCTAAGTGAGAGGACCAAATTCTTTGATGACATAGACTTAACTCTCTCAGATGGAGAGACCCCTAGTAAGGGTATACGGGAATAGGACTGAAGCTGTGAAAATGGTGAGAACTTCACAACTTTCCCTTTCAGTTATAAAACTGTTGTCAAGTCCAAACCAGAGGCCAGCAGTTGGGCAAATATTATGTGTTCTAAATGTCAGGTCATAGCCTCTTTGCCTTATTGCCTCCTCGGTGAGAGGTACAAGCTGAATAACAGAATTCAGAGCAGGGCCAGCAGAGGAAGTGACCTCTTCATTCCCAATGACCTATTTGACTCAGAATCAGAGTTTGCGGAAATGGAGGACAACAAGCCGAAATCATACACCAATTTTGTAATTCACAGCTCTAATTGGCCATAATTAGAGGAAAGCCTGTTCTAAGAATCAACATATGTAAGCTATTATCAGTGATCGGCAGATATACTTGCCACCACTAAACATAGTCTGCACAATCTACATCCTGACTCTACCAAGTTCAAAAGACTAGTCCTGTGGGGCGACATGCTTCAAACAGTAGTGATACACACAACAACCTGGTCAATGTGATTGAGTCGATCTCAATCCCTTCTGGCTGGAGCAGTAAATATGACTTGTTAAGTGTTGTAGGAGGAAACAGGAGTGTCTAAAACTCAGATAGAAAAGTTCATCAGGAATCTGAGCGGTTGCCAGGCACCAATCTTTCTACTGTCCACACATCACTGTCACATGTTCCATTCTGATGCAAAGTATCCAAATGTTGTATTGAAAAGGCCGATGATGTCTAAGCCTTAATGACATCATTATGTATGATGGCCTGTCATTGGCCAGGGAGTGATTAAACAATACATCCAGGGTTGAATTGCCAGATCCTGGTACAGAAGTCCCGATTGGCAATCAAGGTCAAGGACATAGGTACCAACTGTGTCATAAGTGATATTCACAGTGATCAGTTTGTGGTACTGTTTATATAGTCAGTGTCAAGGGTCACAGCTAGAAAGTCAGCCTTGAGTGTGGCATACAAGGTTACTTTTGACCGGAACTGTTGCCTTTCTCAATTGCTTTTGCAGCTTTCCGCAGTCCTTTTAGAAGTGTGGTCTTGTAAAAGAGGTTTCAGTCGTTTCTAAGGTCCACTGTCATAAGAACCATCATGCAATCCTGTGGTCTTATAAAGGAGGTTTCTGTTGTTGGTTAGGCGCACTGTCATTAACGAAGCGACACTCATTTCCTGTTTTGTGTTCGGCCTATATTTGGATCAAGACGTGATAAGTTCATACTTCATAATGAACTGGATTTATATTGATCATTTCTGCAAGTCATTATGTTCCAGATAGGCCTACTGTAGAATTCAGAACAATGGAATCTAGGCCGATAGATAACATGCAGGCCAACCTCCACCCTGCTACAGAACTGAGAGGTACAATACATGACACTGGGCTCAGACCACTGAAATGATCATGCAAGCCAACAGTCATGTCAGGCTCTTTGGCCTCATTTATAACCGTTCCAATGAGTACCAAGGATACCAGGCACTGGCACTGGCACTTTCACTTTCCCTCTTGACAGGACCAGCCACAAAGAGCCAGGACACAATGGAACGATACATCACCACAACAAAGATAAAGAGCACATGATAGGTCTGTCTGCCTATTACAGGGGCTCAGCCCCTCGGCCTACAGTACTTAAGGATACTATCCATGGGTCATAGATGCATGGAAAACTCACTGGGACCCTCAGTCAGTCCTACCTTTCTGGTGATTTAGCCTTCTTGTCCAACATCCTCCCGTCTCCCAGTACGAGTAGCAATAATCGTAGCTATTTGACTACACAATGGCGACTAAAGAACACACAACAACGCAATTAATCCATCAATATTTCAAACTGGCATACACCATTACCAGGTGGTGTTTACACTCTCTCGGTCACAGCTGATTGCCAGGCAGTGCAGGCAATGGCATCACTCAGAACACTTCCACTGCAAGCAACTTTATTTCATCTTTCTGACTTTCTCTTGAAGGAGAGTTTGATGCATATGACCATGACAACTGCCAAGTTAGTCAACTTAAGATTAGGCTACACGTACAATGAGATTTGTAGTGTTTTAGCTAAAGAGTTTCAGCAGGACCTAGCCTCTCACACAAGTGGCTAATGCATTTCCATGAAGTGGGGCAACCAGCAAGTAGGGCACCAACCCAGCCTTTTTTAGGCTCTGCCCTTTCTGCCTAGCTTGGGAACGTGAATTTTGATGCAACCAGCAAATCTGCTTGTAAATTACAGGGAACCAGTTTCTAGTGGCATTTGCTGGTGTCAAGAGATATAAGATTTGTATTGTATGTAAGCATGCAACAACACCTTGTTGTACACAGATCAGTGTGCTGTTTGAATTTCTAAAGAGCAAGTGAAATGCGCTCAGTCATATCCAAGACAATGCACAGCTTCACTGCTTGGTCAGCCAAGACAATACCTATCAGATTAGACAATGTAGAAGAAGGGAGCTTTACTGGGGGCACAGTTCAGGCTTTGCTCTGCACTGGAGTGTGTGTGTAAAATGATAGTCTTTAAAAGACCTCCTTCTAATTTGGATTATATAGGTTTTATTCAATTTTGATATGAGGACACCTTACTAAATAGCATGGGCCATTTCAAGGTAGGTGTGCTGATGAAATGTCCTCTCAAATCCCCATTTGGGGTCACTCTATCTGAGAGTTTCTCTGGGCATGATATTTTCAAAACCGTTGCTTCTAGAGGGGCACTAATTCAACTCAAGTCGAACCTCCCATAGCAGACACCTCTCTAATAAGGACACCCTTTATATTAAGGACACTGCATTTGGTCCCAAGCTGGTCAATTTCATTGAATTTGACCTCTGTATCAGGACACATCTCAATTATGGACAGCATTTGTCTTGGGACAAGGGTGTCACCCAGACCTGATATCAAAGTGTATGTTCAGGGTTAGGCCACTTACAAGAGATTGTTCTTTTTGTCTTTCAGCCCAAGCAACCCCATTGAATGGTGAGTTACTTTACTTGTGTTTAATCAATGAGACAATCCACGTAAGCAATTTTTATGTGAAGTTTGGTTCACAGGCAATTGTCAGCAACACAGATTTCATGTTCGATGCCTATCGTAAGAGGTACATGTTACCTAGCATAGATTTGGGATTACATAAAATTATGTTGGGTTGATGTAAATTTTATGCTTGGTATCTCTCCAAAACTTTCTAATCGTTCAAACTGACAGGGCATCATGTGTATTTTTTCATGTGATAAGAAAACCCCAAGAGGTTGAGTAATAAACATTCATGGGAGTGGGCGGGAGGGGGGGGGGGTGGGTGGGTGGAGGTGGTGTGAGCATGATTTAAATGAGTTTTTTATCGATGCTTAATGAGTGACAGAAGAGGAAATGTGAAATTAGGTTAATTGCAATCTTCAATGTTCCTCGACTTTGGATTTCAATGAAATGCCAATCAAAGCAAAATTTTGCAAAATTACTCAAAAAACGAACGAATTCAGTTTGAATGAAGTTTTATATCAAAGGATTGTTACTACTTTTTCATACTTTCCAGTGATTTTTGACACAAACCTTTGAAAGTGTCATCCAAATTTCTGGTACAATTTAGTCTGGGAGCGACCACTGTCCACATGCAACTATGATGAATCTAATCTACAAGTGGCATCAAAATGCAAACTTGTTTTGTTGCGCTGTCCCTGTAAAGTTAACAAACACTACGTCTATTTCATAAAATAGTTCATTATTTTATGTCCTTGTTATTAGCTAAAGATCAAATAGTTAACATCCGTCATCTTTATTTTTGGAAAGAAGCACTGCAGAACCCTCTTAATAGTAATCGCCATGAATTTTTTAGACTTTTACCATTTTCAAAATCTAAATTTGTTTCATATTTGAACGAAGGGCAGAATAGAGGACAGCAGTGATGTTATATGTGAAGTACTGCACGGAGTGTGCACAAAGCACAACAATCATGGCATACTTTTCCCAGTCACAAGACTTGTATCAGGTTTCCAAATCAGAAATCAACAAAATCAGAAAGATTTTCCAACAAATCTGCGTAAAACTCAAAAGATATCCAAAGGACTTGAAAACTATTCACTGCCCAGATGCCGAGAATCGAGGTGAATACGTACCCATAGTAATCACAATACGGAAGGCAATAACGCGAGAAGTATCCATAAGAATTCATCGGAGATAACGGCCTCATAGCTGACATTACGAATGCTCAAGTACCGACTCCCGATCATGCTCCCTGAAATCATCGCTATCGATATTTATAGCAATTATGAGTTTCCTAGCTCGAGGGGAAGTCACCCACATCACGTGAAATACATATTCAACAAGTGTCTGAATTTGACTTGAGAGGCATGTTGTGACATGAAATTCATTGTCAATGGATGCATGGTTAGGATAGCCAAGAGGTAATTGGGGGAGCTACTGGACCAGAGCTAAGACAAGAGGGGCAACTGTCGGGGACAAAAAATGATGATCTGAGCAGAGTCTGCTCATGTGTACCATCACATTCACAAACAACCTTAGACTATTCTATGAGTTCTCATACTGAACTTGTCACTTTCATCCAAGACCAGACTACAGCACCCAGCAATGCCAAAAATGACTTTGGACACGGGAGAAATCAAGTGTTGCATGATGTCACATCAGACATCATGATGTTACCTTGATGGTGTAAGCCCCAAGTAGCAGCTGCTCTGCGAAATCTAACTCTAGTTGTCTATAAAACATCTTTCAGACAAGGTGCCACTCACCCTCCTGGCCACTTGAGCCTGTCTCACACTTGCACAGCTAACAGTGAGTTTGCCAGTAAGGCTATGCATTCGGCAAATAAACCTCCAAAACAAGGTCACACCAAACCTTGATTTGAAAATATTGCTGCGAATAAAGCATTATCGTCATTTAGTGAATATGTTTTGCACCTAAACCACTGGCCTAGATTGACACAGGCCTCTTCAGTCTTTTCAGATAAGGTAGGCCCTAAATCTAAAATATCTAGTAAAGGTGGCACCCAGCCAAACCTCCTCCCCTAGACAACCACTCGCATTCAGTCTTGAGCTACAGGTGGTGACCTTTGGCAAGGCACTAATTTGGCTGAACCATCCCACTGTTCAGAAGTAACATCCATGTTGTGCACCCACTCCACCCAAAATGCATACTTGTATGAGCAGTTTGCACAGAAAGGTGTTTGTGAAAGGCAGAATTGCAATATTCTTCGTGAGAAAGAGTAAGCTGTCTTTAATGATAATTCAGATTAATGTATTCCCCAAAGTTCTTAAAAGGTGCAGCAAAGTGAAGTCCATCCAGCTCAATAACATCTATTTCTGAAGCATGCAGTCATACCTTAGCCTGCCCTTGATTGCAGTCAACATCTCAATACAAACCTTTGAAATATTGAAAGCAAATCCTCCAAATCGTCTATCGAATTCATAACTCTCTTGATTAGAAGGAGGACAAGACCAGCATCAATCAACGTTGCCTTCCAAAGTTCATTCCTCACTTTGGTATTGCTTAAAGACACCACCTCATTTTATATGTCAACAGTTGGTTTCTGAACTTACATCATGAATAAAATAAACATTACGGAAGTCAACATGTCAAACAAAAGAAGAAAATTACCCACGGAAATTTCATATTGCATAATTATTGGTGCGAAAGTTGCAAGTCTCCTCATCACCAAGGAAACTAATCTTGACAACAACCTAGATGTCTTCACTGAACACGACTTCCTGACAGTCTACATCACAACTAATTTTACCTCAACAGAGATATTGCTCACACGAACGTTATGTACGTTTTTTATGTCGTTTTATTTCAAGACAATCTCAACAACGCAATAAGCTCAGTGACGTGGGACTTTCACCCGATGTGATAGCAGGGCCACTTTCAGAACATGGCATTTATCAGTTCCGAGTTTGGCCAGATGGTGGCAGCACCAGAGATGTCAGTTCATGAGATGACATACAATGTACTTGGATCAATACCCTCTTAACCCTTATATGTCAGTCACACAAATGCGATAAACCATACAAGAGGTGGATTATATATCATTGATTGTGAGATTATACCATTTCGTCCTTACTGATTGTCACCATATGCACCTTGCTGTCAAAGAACAGGAAGAGAACAATGAAATCACTGTCTCAGAACCCAGGTTTTCTCTCGTTTTCACTGATAATCAACTTGACCATTTAAAGGTCTTTACAGCTCATCAATTCTGTGTATGGCACAAACGTCAGGATGACTGAAAACCTATCTTACCCAAATAATCAGTCACTCAGTGGCAGTTACTGTGCATGGAAGATTTTCTGACCTGGATTTTATAACTACAGTTACTGTTACACCAGCAGCAACTAAATACATGTACTGTACAGCTGTTCGCCCAGCTTCTCTGAACTAAATACACATTTCACACTATCGCTCAGCTGAAATCAAGACACTATCACAATGTCCATTATTACCGGCTATTGATTTTTCATTGGGTATCGCCCCTAGCACTTTGAAGGTGCCTACACCCACATAGAGGTCGCTTCAAGCTTACTTGGTAGCTTTGAATGTACACTGTGCACAGGAAAGAGTACTGGTATTATGTAGTCCATTGCGACTACTCTGGTGAAATGATATTGTACTATAAAAACAGCATTTGATGTCGTACAGTATCAACGTTTGATTTTTACCATAATTAAGCTCAACTTCTGCAATTTGCCTTGAAGGGATTTAAAAACAAAGATCATCGAATTACATTTCACTACATGTTGATGAACATGGATGGCCAGAGCTGAGCATGAGAGACAACAACACAATGTGTACTGAGACATGCAGCTGATGTCAATCTATCCAAGCAATGTCAATTACAAAATAACGACAATGATCATTTCAATACCTGACAAGGGCCTATCTGATGGGTTGAGAAAGACCCTGAGATACAGCCATTCACTCCACTCTTTTAAGGTGCCAGAAACACAGATTGATCCACACTGTTTCAGACACTTGACTGGATATCCTATCGCATGATGTCAACATTTTCATAAATTTCTTATCTGAAAGAAAGCCTAAAGTGGAAAGCCAAGTTTTGAGATAAGATATAATTCATTACGACAGGAACTTGTCTTAATCTCATATATTTAGGACAAAATTATTAGGAAAACT
Organism: Lineus longissimus; assembly: GCF_910592395.1. Lineage (NCBI taxonomy): Eukaryota > Metazoa > Nemertea > Pilidiophora > Heteronemertea > Lineidae > Lineus > Lineus longissimus. Next base: position 333,217 of record NC_088314.1, read on the forward strand.
TGATTCGTGTTTCAGACCAAAACAAATGATGATGAAACAACTCATAAAATGTCGGCCTACGCCTACCATTTCATAAATCAGATGATGTTTTTCTGAACACAAGATTTCCTTAAAATGTCGAGGGTCAGTAAGCCTTGACCTCATTTTCCTCGCATAATGTTCTCACAAACAAGTACCGGCATATAGGACGCCAGTCTGACCCAGTTCAGTATTCGTCATATTACCACATATAGACCGACCATTGTGATCACTTGAAATTTTCAACTTGACGTCAGACAATTTTTTTATAAAAGTCATGTTCATTCACTGAGAAAAGCTCTTCCTAGCTATTTCTCCTGTGTTTGCGATACAAGTTTAAAGTATGGTAGAAGAGAAAGGTTTGTTTGGCCAAAAAGATTACTGACTGACTGACTGACTGACTGACTGACTGACTGACTGACGTGATAATCAGCAGCATGTATCAAGTCTCCGAACAAACCACCTGTCCAGCCAAACCAGTGTTCTTGCCAGCCAGGAGCCACACGCTTCCTGTGTTAAAGGCCAACTTATTGAAAGGTCTAACTTTCAGGTACTTAGATCAGAAGTCCCATCATGCTTCAGAAAAGACGGAGCGCAATCGAGGGGTGGAAATGACACAACATTGATGAGCACTACCAACCAACTTACCATGACATCCTGGGGACTGAGACAAATGATGTTCCAATGAAGATTTAGGTCAAAATGAATGGTTATCACCAACTCGGGACCAAAATATTGGTGTCCTACTATGTCTTCCTCAATCTTCAAATGCCCCCAGCACCTCTCTTCTTAGTTTTCTGAGACAGTGGAATGAAGACAATGTCACAACTGAACTGAGATGGAGACAAAGGCACAACCTCCCTCCACACTAAGTCACAGTGACAGTCTATTTTTGGCCAGATGTGTCCTCAATGATATGAATGCACTGGTACCGACTGCCACCAGTTGTAAACAGAGGCAGTCAAGCATGAGGGAAAATCTCCATTCACACTCACTTGATTCACACTGCTGGTATCGAGTATGGGGTATTACAACACGATACAGTGTTTCACAACCTACCTCGGCGCAACGTCAGGTTTGCTCTTTATCTCGTAGTATTCGCCCTCAAACTCGGGCAATTCAAGGTCTTCTTCACTCACATCGGGCAGCTGCAGAAGACTTTCAAAGTCGAAATCGATTCCCGAATCATTCATTTGATGTTTTGGATTCAAAAGCTTAGAAATTCGAGAAATGATTGAGAGAAATATCAAAAACTATCACGAAGGGCGAAATTGACCACGGGCTTTCCTCAATCCCGTTCCCAATCTTGAATAGGGACATGGTTGGATAATCAAATTCTATTGGATAGTAATATCACATGATTGACGTAATGGTCTACAAATAGCATACGAGTCATACCTGGGAATCCCAGGCACATGGCACGCAAACGCAGCATATTACCCGTCTTGCAGGCTGATTGAGACCGACGAAGGCTTACATAACATACCAGCAAAGTGGAATGATGACTACGAGAATGGGCACATCAATAAACTGTTAGCCATTCAAATACACTAAGCAGTGACGACTTTCAAACGCCGGTCTTTCCTCATTTCTAGACATTCATTTTTGCACGGCGTCCAGCTTACCCCCCCCCCCCTCCGTCCCTAAGTACACCTCGCATGCTCCTCCCCCGCACATGATACTCAGCTCACATATGCTCGGTCATTAGTGCAGAGTGTTGCACTGAACTTCAGGATGTCAGTCCACCTACGGACCTAAAGATATTAATGTACTATCTGTGAACCAACTGCCGCCTCAGCTTTAACATATGCGAGGTGGAGGGGCATGAGGATGACCTGCGATTTCGAAGATGTGCTCCTTCATCCAGTGCAAAGCAATTTACCACCATCCATCAGGCGAGGTCAGGAACTTTCATTTACACAAACAGCACAGACAGGCTTTCAGCTACTTACAAAACCACAGTGGTAATTTCACATAAAATTACTAGATGGAACACACGCTTTTATAACCAATGATGAAAACTTGTAACAATATTTAGTGTGACCTGTCTAGTCTTCTAGACGGCTTCAATGTTTTATGATGATGTAACATGCACGCAGCAAAGACCCCCCCCCCCCCTCTAAAGCATTCTTCAGGAGCCTCCTGGTGGAGGCAATAATCCGGCCTGGTGGATCCGAGACACCAGGACATCTACATGCAATAGGTTGTCCTGAAATGGTTAAGGTAGGCTGTGCCTCGGTTCTCAAGTATGCACAGCCAACCAAAGACTAAACTTCGGACGCAAGAAAAGCTTCGTAGCTGAAGATGTCACCTACCTGATTCCACCTCCTGCATCAGACGTCTCATCCTCAGCAAATCTCGTCTCCATGTCCCTGAGCTCTGCCTCCTGGGCTGCAGCAGCAAGGACAACCTCCTCCCCACACACCATTCCCCCAGGATCTACCTCTGACGCCATGTCGCCGTCCGCACGTGCACCAGCCTCGCTATCACCTTTTGTCTCCGCCGCTCCGTCTTCATTCAAACCTGGCGCATCACCAATGAATGAAGCTTTTTGGATGGTGAGTCCTTTAGACCCTCTCACTAACCTCAGAGATCTCTTCCCTCGAAGTAGACTCCGGAGTAACACGCTCTCCTTGTTCCCAGTCTTTGACTTCATGACGTAGATGACCGTCGGATCTCGTGCCGGCATGTTGTTACGGTCCTCACAAACAGGGTCTGACGGAATGTCACAAGCGTATTCAGAGACAGCCGTTACTCACTTCATGCGGTCACAATCTAGCAAGACACTGAATACCACCCTCAGTCGTATGAAAATTCAGAAAAGGTTAACCGTCCTCTTACTCAAAGCTGCACTTTTTACATATCTTGTCCAACCATACTATCAGTGAAAGTGAAACGCGAACAACCTCAATATAATACTATCATGAATAGTCCTGTTTTGTAACCGCGTTGAACACAATTGAAAGCTGACCTTAATGATAATCTTATACTATGTTCGCCTATTACTAGTGGACTAGTTATATATTACCTTCCATTATCTAACCAAACTATTATAATTCAAAATATCTCGTGCACCAGCTTGCCTGATGCGCACTTTAAAAATGTCCTTTATACTGTCCGTCTTATTGCAAACGTACTTTGCCGAACGATGTCTTAAAAGGCAGACCCGGCGATAGAATATGCATGTATACCGTGAACTCGATCAGGAGTATGTACATGCCATGTAATACTGTGAACTCGATTAGGAGACGTCGCGGCTTCAATGTACACTGTATGCATGGATACACGGAATGTGTCTCGGTCGTCTCCTGGGGCATGGAGAACACCATCCTGAGGAATGTTAGCTTCTCCGGCCCTTCACGTGTAGGAGAAGCGAACATGTTGGTGTAACCGTGTCGCCTATGTCTCCTTTGGCATGGGGTGACACGGACTACGACGGGTCATCATCTTGTAGTAGTATGCAGCAAATTGGCTTCGTAAACTTGCGTGCAGATCGGACTCTAATTCTGACGGGGGAAAACAAACAAACATGCTGTCTCAGACAGAGACACTGGCAGACATCCACGTTACAACATTCTGGCTGTCTCACTCAGTGTAGTGAGTGGCCTAAGCCAGGCTTAGGAAGCATGTCAAAATTATACTAAAGCCCAAAAAACTAACACTCTTCGTCTCTAATTCTTTGGAGATTATGTAACGTATGCGTTTCCTCTGGTATTCGAACATTAACTCAGTGATGTCGAAAGAATTTTGAGATTGCCCCGAACATGCTAAAGTGTTTTTGAGATGGTCCCCAGTATAATCAGCTCAAAGCGAGGCTGAGGGTTCCCACCGAAAGGGGCATTCCTGAGTTTAGCAAATTTACATGGTAACAATTAAATGCACTTAAAAGATTATTTTTGGCCCAATTTATTGCCGAATACTCTTGCCAAGTACATGCAAAGTTTAGTTAACTCGTCTCTGCCAGGCTTGGGGTGATTTTAGTGACAGGACGAGTTTGAATTGCCCGCTTATGAGTCGTAAAAGCCGGGGCGACCTTTTGTCATTCGTGTCAAAGTGGAATGTGTGACGTCACGAGTCCTATCCAATGCATGCTGGCTGTGTACAGTAGTGTGTAAATGTTTGTGACAAACACCAAGTGTGCTGTGCTGTCAGCCCCTCTACCCCAGAAGTCAGGCTCATGTGCCTGTATCTCGTTTAATGAATGGAGCGGAATGGTGTGGATCCTATCAACAAAAAGAACAGTAAACTCGAAACATTCTTGAAAAGGAACTTGGATTCTGATGCTTACCCTCACCGAAAAGCAGTGTGATATCAGTCAGGATTCAGTCAGGTTGCAGTGTTACCTCACATTTTTATGGCAGTGTTGAAATCAGTGGAAAGCAGTCATAGGGAGTGTTTTTCAGTCACGCAATATCAAAGCATACAGTATACAGCAATCAAAAATAGAGGTTAGGGAGTCATAAGCAGTGGTAAGACAGTCAAAATCAGTGGTAAGGCAGTCAAAAGCAGTGCTCATTTAAATATTTAGGCTGACTGATTTCCACTGCTTTTGACACTGAAAATGACTCCCCACTATGCATCATGCACAGGGCTGGCAGTGGGGTTCAGTGTTAATTTAAATATTTCGCAGCACACTGAATCCACACTGAAACACCACTGATTTTGACTGCCATTTCCAAAACCTCTTGGAGGGAGCAGTCATTTTCAGTGTTAATATGAATAATTTATTTAATGGCATGCAGGCACGGATGCCGAGAAAGGTTTGGGGGACGTGACCCCCCTGTGCTGATGACAACCAAAGAAATTGTTCGAAAAAGCAAAAACTTCTAGCGAACTGTTACTTTTGCTGTCCTATTTTAGACGGTGTGTTTGCGTCCAATATGGCAGTGATGACGTCATCTGCACAAATAGAGGACATCGCCATTGTTTGATGACGTGACACAGTAAAAAGATGACAAATTCACGTCCTTGACCTACGTCATTGCAAACTTTGTCATAATGACAGTCAGGTCAGATGGGGTTACTAGACAATTGAAACGACACATGGCACATAGCTACTGTCAGTGATGTCAGGGATTGAAGCTGGATCAAATTGACGTCCAAATAAAGTAACTGCACGTGGCCTGTAGAATAATGATCTACTGATTGATGTGTATTGAGCTCCCATGCAGATAATTTGCAGTGTATGCATACATTACAATTAACACCTATAGGGCCTACAGTAGATGCATGAAGATACATGCAGATATCTTGCAGTGTATGCATGCATTACAACACATAGGGCCTATACAGCCTTCTTGATTTGCTGAAAATACAACTTCAGTGTCTGTCGAGATTACCCTTTTTGCATTCATTTGGCTCCTTATGTGTTCCAATTCAAACTGACTAATACTCCCCTCTTCTCATATTGAAATTCGGGTAAATATCGAGAAATATGAAGAGGTACCATGATTTCTTGAATGTTTGACTATCAAATTCAAACTCACAGCTTCCTGTCTCAGGTTGCATTATGGGTGATATTTAACACTGAATTTGACTGCAATTACCACTGCTTTACACTGCCATCAAGTCTTAATCTCACCAGTCATAAAGCAGTGGTTTTCAGTCATGTTGAAAATGCCACGGGTTTCGATCAGAGTTGGAGAAGTGGAAATCAGTGGTCTTTCAGTCATAGGCAGTGTTTTTGAAATACCTCGTTCATAATGATATGCAAGTGGCAGTGCTTTGCAGTGGTCTTTCAGTCAAAATCAGTGGTATTAAAACATTAAGAAAAATGATATGCCTAAGACAGTCATATGCAGTGGGGGTTTCAGTCAAAAGCAGTGTGATGCAGTCATTTTCAGTGCACTGCCTTTCGGTGAGGGTATGACAGGATTCGTTATCATGAGTCATGTATTGTGCTATCGGACAAACAGCCCAAACTTGACAAGGCCTTGTGCTACGTCGTGGTGGGCCATGACTTCATATTCCTGACTGAGAACCCGCCAAAGACCATACGAGCAGAGGCGCCCTACAGAAATGTCTTGAACATTGAATTGGTAAGGCTTGTTTCATTCTTCAACTTTGAGGTTGTCAGACCTCAACTATTTACTTACTGGCCAAGATTTGTCTAACATTAAGCGGCCACTGCATCTTCTTGTCTGCTGGTAGAAACAGTGGAATCTAGCTCTACCTCATTCAGTTGACAAGACAGTACTGTGACTCTGGGCCTTGTAAGTGAAGACATGGGATTATTGAGGACAGGGTTAATGACCATTAAATATGCATAGATGTGAAGTACAGTCTTTGATTAGGCCAGAAGAGTCTGCTGATCTTGCCAAGTATTATAACAGCTGTTGGAAGATCAGTTGGCATTGTTGCAAAAGGATTGGTCAGTTGGTTACGTTTTGTTGCCGAGTATCGTCCCAGCAAGAAATGGTACTCCTGTAGTAGTCGGGCCTGTGCAGCTAATGCTTATATAGAGGCCACTATTGACTGTACATAGGCCACGGCTCGTTAGCTAAGGCTAGGACTAGGTACACGGCTTTATGGGATTAATGGACTGTGACATGGTTTTTGTACATTTGTGCAAAATGTTGAGAGGTCTGTTTGAAATAGTGTTTCTGCCATTGCAAATGGGTAAAACTCTGAAGTATTGTGGATAGTGGATGTAAGCAATTATCCTCTACTGTTTTGTTTTCAGCTTGGATCATTGTCAGTTTTACCAGGGTCTTTTCAGGTTTCTAAAGGATTGTCGCTAGGCCTCAGATATACATAGTCTTTATCCGTAGGTTGTGGAGTCCAATAGCTTGGCTTTCATTATAAATGATACTCAATAGAACTTTGAAATAAAGCCTGGCAGAGCCTAGATCAGCGCATTCAATGTTTTATCAAAGAGTGTATACACGACATGCGCTAAAAGTATTTTGTTATGAAAGAGGCTTGTTAACCCGATGGGTAACATGACATTCACCCGGTGGCTACATTACAAACAACACAGTGTTCAGTCTAATTGAACTCGATACATAGCTTTCAGGGTAGTCAGGAATGTTGGGTCTGTTTTGCTATTCTGAAAAAGGCTTCAGTTTTTAGGAGTTGAAGCCTGTTTTCAATCAAAATGTACTCAGTTTGCCTGCAATGTAGCTAATGTACTTTACCAATGGTTCTAGTGCCCATGTTTCAGAATCAAACCACATCACAACCAATCTGCACCAGGCTTATTATTTTTTAATCAAATCATTGAAAATTCCCCTCCAGTTCTATTCTGCTTCTTCTACCATTGCTCATGGGACTGGTAACTGGTCTGACGGGCTCGCTTGCACTGTCAACAACATGGTTGGCAGGAAACGCATAAACATCGCCTTGGTGATAATGAATGTCAGTTGATGAAGGATACCCCACACATGCCATGTATTTACAGTACTGGAGTAATCAATGTCCACTCCTAACCCTTTGGCGTCGCGTGCCTTTCTTTGCCAAGTTTCAAAAACTGTTTGGTCCAGTCTCTTCACACGATCCGATCCAAAGGAGTGGATCCAAGGGTGTGTCAAGTGGGTCTTCCATTGTCTTCTTTCCATCTGTCTCAGGGGGGTTTGGTTTGACCTATTTGCGGAAAGGAACATTCATGGCCTGATTTCAATTCTTTATTTTTTCTGATTGAGACTGTGAGAGGGAGCATTGATTTGGCATGTTTAGTGACAACACTCATGGTCAGTATGCCTGCCGTGGGAAGAAAACACCATGCTCATAATATTGTGAGCTTGCATTGGTTTCCTTCTTGACATCAGCAAAATATTATTGTCTGAATAGTGGCATGATCTTGTTCATTGTATGATTGTTACTGCCAGCCTAGGAATGGTATGGCCTATACCCATTGAATCTTACCTTATCGATTTGGTATATTTAGCACAGGGCACTATGCTAGTGCTGTGGTCCTAATCTAATACTCTGTTGTGTCTCATTGAAGTCGCCATTCAGTTATATCTTGATAGAGCTGTTCCCTCAATTCATCGTTTCAGAAAAATGACTTTCCTAATTTCCTTGGTGGGGAAGAAAGAGAGAACACTTTACATATTGCAATCACCCATCTCGTGGAAGATGCACCCAAAAGTAGAAAGGCAAAGAAAAGTGACTCAGATGATTTAGAACGCTCTTCTTTTTTACCGACTCAACTTGACTCGTATGGGAAGTCGGACAGTGCAATATCCTCCTCTAATCTCGTGACCCCTCGTGCCGGAGGCTCGTCACCAAACTTACCTCGGAAATCGAGTAGGACCTCACCTCGCTTGCCACGACGATGTAGTAGTAGTACTCAACAAAGTGCAACTGACGCGCAGAAACTAAAACGCAGTGGTAGTTGGGATGAAGACCAGTTCTTGCGGTCTTTTGATGATGATTTGAATCTTGAGAGTATTCAGTCTCCTCGATTAGCAAACTCTGCTCCGCATCATGCCTTACGCCCGCCTGATCGACTTGTTGTGCGGAGCAATGGAATGCTTTGTACTCCGCCGTCCCGTACCCATAAACGGACCGGCTCTGAAATCTCAGATACAAGCTCCTCCGGGGGTTCAAGTGAACTCAAAGGTCTGAATCTACGCAAGTCCAGCTCAGTCTCAGAGGATGGCGCGGGCACCCCACGTCCTCTGCCGAGTCCGTCTTTTCAGCGGAAAATGCCACTCCCCACTGCTGCTAGTGTACCGAATGATTTAGTGCTGTTGGGTGAAAAAAAGGGGAAACAGAAAAAAGGAAAAGACAAATCCAAGACAAAGAGAGAAGATGAATTTATTGCTGAAGTCAGGTGCGTATATTGTGACAACTATGGCAGAAAGAAGGTGTTTACTGTTACAAATATCACTGAGTCAGCACAGGCTTGAAGGATTATTATATGATTGTCTAATATGCTTCCTAAGGCAGTGGGTTCACTTGCACCTGTTGGATCTGGCTATTCAAACCGTTGTGTGACGGGAGAAGCATTTATCTTCTTTTCTGTATGATTCTCTCTTTTTTCAGTGAGGAAACAAAACATGATATAGACATAGTCGTGACGTCGATGGAGCCCGAATATCCTGGAATGAGGAAATGTACCTCTGACATCTATATGATGGCTTATAACTCACCCATCTTGACTTTCATGAAAAATGCCTGGGATAATTATAAAATAGTGAGTTAAAAGTTCACATCTTATTTCAGAACCTTTTTAAAAGAATAGTACAGTAGTCAGTTGTGTGGAACATGGTGGGGTACTGGGGTGGGGTTAGCAGAAAAAAAGGGCAAAATTCTGAACAATTTTCAAAGTCAAAATTCTCTTTGCAGCGTGGCACTTTGTTAGAAGATCCAGTTTTTGAGGCAAATCATAACTCAAAGAAGACTCCAGGGTAAGTTAGGGTTTCCAGTGAAGGGGAAGGAGCTGAGCACACATGGGCCTTGAAATCAAAGATCAGGCCATAAGACACCTTTCTGTTATTGCCCATTTAACCAGCTAATCTAACTGACCCATTCCCTTACCCTGTCAAGGCTAATTGAGGCCCTGTCATAAATGCCTTAAGACCATTATCCTTGTTGTCAAGTTCTGGTCTGGTTGTGCAGTTGCTCTGTATTTCTAATCCACTTCTTTGTGATTGAATAAACCTACGTCACACAGTTATTAATCTTATTTTGTTTACAGCATTGTCAGTTCATGGCTGAACGTTAATCGAAAAGCAAAATGCTGGTGTTAGTGTGTCATTGTGTAGGTGATGTTGTACCCGTTATGAATGAAAGGTTTGGCAGGCACGTCACTGCATGTTTTTCAAGATCATAATTGAAAGGAGTTTTTCTTCCTTTCTGTATCAACACTTGTTCGCCTCAAGCTTTAAAAACAATTATTCATGTTCATATTGTGTTCACCTTCAGCATCAAAAGACGCTCAATGTCCGGGTGAGTCTATAGGTGGCAGCACAGGTGTCATCAGTACCTTTAGTTATTGTAGCTATCTATCGTCCACCTCCGCATAGTCGGCTGTTATATCAGGACAAGGGCTAGCAAGTTCATTTATCATGCTAACATACATCCCTATGCCGATGTAACATTGATCATATCCTCAGTTTTCCTGGAGGCAGTGATCTGGGAAGAGCTATCCAGTTGTCCATCGTATGTGATTACGCCTTATGCCATCTCTGCTGGAGATATTACCTGACCATATCCTAGCTGAGATAAGTCTGTTCAGATGGTACATGGTTGCCCACCCTTCCATGCCATTGTCCCCCCCCCCCCCCACCCCTGTTGTCCTCACCCTCACTGACTACTGTTACTCTGTCCCCTTCCCGAGATGAGACCATCCTTACTAATCACTGTAGAGAAGATAACACATTAAACATGACTCACTCAGTTCTTAACAGTAGACAGAGTCTCATTCATAGACTCTAAAAGCTTAACTTCACTTAAACTGGTACTGCTCTTGGCTTAGTTTTCATATCGCTTTTGCTTCGATATCTTGTTGTGTGAAAATTTATCAGTTTACCGTGTGTCTATCAAAGCTCTCAGCGAATTTTGGGACTTTGTTGAGTTTCCTAAAGTATTTGCTTCAGACCAGAAAGGTTGTTATGCGCTTGGATGCACGCTCTAAATGTCCGCTTCTTTCATTTCAGTTTTTGGAATTTGCTTTGTTTTCAGCATCTTTTTCAGTTTTGCTGATTTGTTCTTTTTAATGTTTTCATTTGCAGAAAGTTCTTGTATTGTTAAACAAGACACAGAAGGATATTTTCCTATTTAAACTATAGAATTGAGAAAGATTTGAGTTTTCTTGAAAAGGAACAAAAGTCAGGTTTTGGAATGACACTCAGTCACTGGTCCTTGGAAGAAATAGCATTTTTCTGTTTGATTTCAGTTTCTGTTAACTTTAGTACCGAGAGTGACCTGGACACCAGCTGCTAGCTTCTTCCTTTGGATGACAGACTAGTGGACTGGACGAGCCTGCTAGGAAGAGGCCAGTGCTCACGCTCTCTTTTCTATTTGCAGTGAGAAACTTGATGCGCTGTACGGGCAGCTAAAGCAGGAGATCCTCAGCTTGGGCAACAACATGGAAGAGGTGTTCAGTCTCATCCATGAACTCAAGGTCGCATCAGAGAGAAACTTTGCCATCAAGAAACTTTTCTGGAAGGTGTGTTGATGTTCTGCATTCTTCAGTTCCATTTGTGAGTGTGTGAGTTCAGATCACAGTGGCAGCCGGTGTCACTATTGCTCTGCTTCAGAAGGTGAAAGTCAAATCATTCAGCAATGCTTTGCTAACTATCACCTTACTTCTCAAGTCCTGCTGAAATGGTTCTAATCCTCTGGAATAAACAGCCAGTGTTACTTTGCTAACTATCACCTTACTTCTCAAGTCCTGCTGAAATGGTTCTAATCCTCGGGAATAAACAGCCAGTGTTACTTTGCTAACTATCACCTTACTTCTCAAGTCCTGCTGAAATGGTTCTAATCCTATGGAATAAACAGCCAGTGTTACTTTGCAGAGTCCGGATTTGTTCCATTTCATGGTGCGGCAGCTTCAGCTCTACCTCCCGAGCTCTCCGACAAATATGAGCACAGACGACGGCAAGAACCAACGCGCTGATGAATTGGAGTAAGTAGTCTTTATAATCAAAAGGTTCAGCCATAAAATGATATGATAGAAAGATTTCTCTCCCAAGTTTCTTTCATCTGATAAACCAAAGGCCTGATATCTCTCTGCCGGCTTTATTTCGACTTGTACCCATTCTTTTCATACACCTGTTGTTCAGTTTACAGCTAACATGGCAGTATCACAAACATGTCAGTACATAAACTTGAAAATGTGTTGAATCAATTTTCATGCTTCTAATGTACATGTTTGATACTCAATTCTTTGATCTTTTTTTCAGATTGGTCAACTTAATCCTCGAGGCCTTGGGGTTCATGTTCCGTGAGACTGAAAACCTGACCACTCGCTCTGCCGCCCTCAAGCAACAGAAGGGGAAAGTGGTCAATGAACTTCTCCTCTTGCTGACGTCTACTCCAGAGACGCCCCAACGGCACAAACCAAAGATGTCTCGTGCAGCAGCACTTCTACTGATGACGCCCAACGACCAGCGAAATGCCATCACTGATTCTGAAGTAAGTTCTCTTTGGTTTTACCGTCAAGGTCGATTCAGTAAGCCAAGTCTTTCCAGATATCTGTAAACATTCAAGATGCCCGGCATTTCCTTCCGATTGACTTGAACCAAAACTTTCATCTTGTTCCTTGAAACTCTTGTGAGATGAAATCAATCATCAGTTCTCTTGACCATTGATTCAATGTTGTTGCTTCTCATTCAATGGAGCATTGATTTCAAGTCATGTCATCATTGCTTTCAGTCACAATCCCATGGCTCTTGTTGTGTTTTCCAGCTCAATAAACTAGTTGCTGAGTTTACGAACCAGACGACCACCGTCCTCTTTGAACTGATGTTGGTAGCTCAGCAGAACCGTGAGAAGGATGGTATCAACCTTAACCTGGTAATGAAAACTCTTGAGGAATCACAGTCTACTGTAAGTTGATAAGCAAGCTCAATTGGTTAACCATTCAGCCGGAATTTTATCAATCCAGGTGAATTCTGAATCAGTCCTGGCATTGCCACAGTCAAGCATTGGCTTTGGGGATTCACCATTTCTTCTCGGCAGCTGTGTTTTGAATGAGATGTGTCACATTGATCATAACAATAGCGCTCTCTTTCATTCTAGGAGACGTTTGTCAAGCGCCTCATTGCCATAGCGATGCATTTGTTGTCTCCGTCCACCAAGGTGGAACTTCTGCCAAAAGAAGCCGTCCTGTTATACCAGCAATTCTCCGTCCTGGCAACACTCACAATGTACAGCGTAACTCTTTGTAAATCAATCAGGGACAACTATTTTGAAGAATTTAAGTAAGTTCATGTGCAGATGGGCCGGATGTAGTCCGTTAAACTTGGGTACAGTTTTGCTGATTGGGGAAGTAACGCGATTCCTTTAGCCTGTACACTGTAAACATTGGTGAATCGGGATTTCACAATTTGATATCCAAAAGTCTGTATCCCCCTCCTATGACAGGGCAGATCAACTTCCCGATAGTTAGGCTTATCCTCTCGATACAAAGCGAGGCATTGTAACTGAAACGACAACAGCAATCACTCATGATGAGGCAACCCATCTGTCGACTTGTCCTTTCTGGGGATATCGTCTTTTGAGGCGGAAATATCTTCTGTCAAAGAGTGAGTAAATAACTCCACGAGTTTCTCTCCTGGTTCCAGATACTACATCCAGGCACCAGTCATCATGAACAAACTGCCCACCCACTTCCCGATCACGAAGCCAACTCTTGCCGTCATGGAAAAAGTCATCTCGAAAGTTCTACAGAAGGACTTCAAGTTTACTATGGTGCAGAGAAAGATGTCGTCACAATCTTTGAAATCTGTCAAATAAATTAGGAAAACAAAACAACAAGTGAACTGTTGGATAAGAATAGTCTTTCGATGTGAAATTCATGATTGTTGTAATCTGCATCATATTAGATTTTATTCATTATTTTTGAGATTATGCTACTTTATTTGTGATTCTCATCTGTGATATGTTCAGTAGTATTTTGCAGTTTGTGATCCTTATTTCACATGGCCGGGAAGAGCTAGAGGTATTTTGACCGTTTGTTGTATACACAAGACAGTTAAAAACCTTGTCATGATCTTGTTCTAAGATGAAGCTGATGTTTGATGTTCGATGTCTTGTATTCTCATCAAAGACAAATTATCTTCAATTGCTGATGTTTCCAATGAATACCGGTAAAGAGTTGTCCAGGTTGACCACTAAAATAAATCACCTCAAAATGATATTTTTTCAATCTCTGAGAGAGATATGTTAGATTTATTCAATGTTCTAAGAACATCGAGATGTTATGTTTGTTGGTAGTATGTCTGTACTTTCCTGTGGTATTTCACTGACATGTTGCATACATAACCAAACGTTTGCAATGCTAAGCTATGGCTTTGACGTTAGGTATTAGAAGTTATACCTACAAATTGGTATTGTTTATTTCTGTGTTTGATACTCTAAATGTTCTCTTGTAAATAGATAAAATTCAGATCATTCCATTGTTGTGGAAGTCAAGGAGTAGAGTGTTGGTTAAGTATGACATTGCTTATCCTGGTAGTGGAAGGCCTTCATAAGCTAAGAGAATGCACATTAATTAAACGCTGGCAGCTTGTGACATTTCTCTGAAGATTTCTCCATCCAAATCCCATACTCCCTGACTGATCTCAACTCCGTCAAACTCCACCAGATTCTTCTCATGTTTTGTAATGCACTTTTTGCCAGCTTTTCTACGAACACTTCATGTCTCGATGAATCTATTTTTTTTCTTTTGTGATAGCTCTGATGAATGTGTAGATATTTTGCTAGATGACTATGAGACATGATATGAGCATTACTCTGAGGACTACAGGTACATGTTCCTGTGGATTCTTTTAAGATGAGCGACTCTCATGGTGAATGACAAGGCTGATTGTCAGCTGTGATTGGGAAGTCAACAGAGGCGGACTCCATAACTCCATGAAGTTCTACTGTTTCACCGCAAGAGGTGTTTGTCTTGTTAGAGGCTAATTGGTCAGTTTAATCAGAAGCCTAGTTTTCTGACCATATTGATCATACTTTAGATGCACCTATTCTTGTCTGCATTGTCTGTGATATTTGGTCAGTCTTTCTGCCATAAGATCATGCAATAAAGTTCTTAGCTCTAGACCTTGCCTTCTTGTACTTTTCTCTAATATCTTTCTGGTATCTCAAAAAACGGAGATTTCACATCCATGCTACACTTTTGAACATCCAAGCCCAGACAGTTCTCACCGAGGACAGTTGTTTGCCTGGCTGTCTCACATAACAGAAGTAAACCTCCAGACTGTTGTCCCATTCAGACAAGACTCGTCTCAATTACTGCGAGGACAGAGGATGTATCTCCTCCAAAGTAACTTCTGAGAGAAGACAACTCTCTAAGGCACTGCCAATTCTATCACGAGGAGAGTATACGCCTTGCCCTTAAGCCAACAGCTTGTGTCGGAGAGAATGGCACTAGCCTGAGATAGTTATCATTGATTGGAGATCAGATACAATTGATTGGAAGTTTCTGTGTGCACAACGGCCCAGGACAACACGTCCTGCAATACAACCAAATAGACCTCTGTGAGGCTTACTTGGAAGTCGTGTGCGAGTGTGGTTCTGCCGTTGCAGATCTGGCTCGGTACAGTTACAATCCACATCATAATATATGAGACCTCCAATACTGTTGTATATCCAGCTATCATGAAGGGATTGAACTGAAGGAATGCAATCGTCTTGAGGTGAGATTCAGTGATTCAATCTTCCCATGGGTGATAAGGAACTTGAGCAAGAGACAATGTTCACATCAAAGCTATATATTTCACCAACAAAAGGTTACAAAGTCAAATGTTTACATGCTAGCTTCATGGTCAGTGTCCCCTCTTGTCCCAAACTGTTAATCTATTCCCCTTTGTATAGTATCTAAACCACATGTCTCTTTACATGCTTTGCGATACTATCAATCCAAGGACAGCCTTGATAGCAATTCCATAGAATCCAGTCTTATCCAACATATGATAGTGATGGGAGTTCACCGATGCCCAGAACGTCGTCAGAATCAATGACATCTTGCTTCAAGTTGGTGACAGTGGCACCAGATGTTGATGGAGTCACCGAAGCATGATGCTTGCCCGTGGTGAGTTGTTGCAAGCTTTCAAGGACAGGACGGCCTTGCCCTAGCCATGGATTGGCACACAAAACATCTCTTTCAGCCCTGAAGAAAAGATGGTATCTACATCATTCATTATGTGCGAATTGAACAGATTTTGCAAACAAAAGTAGCTAACATTTGGCTTCGTCCAGAATTTGTCATTTATGTATTTCACCTCGGCAATCGCCGCATCTCTTTACCAAAGACAGCATTTCTAAGTCTTTCTCCGACAGTTGCAACAGATAACCCACTACATGGCTATACCATGTACACATCGGAAGCAAGAGCACTTACGATGAAGCAGACGTTTCCTGATGAGCATCGGTAGCATTCCCCAACACCAACTTCTCACTTGTCAGACTGGCGTACCTGAAACAGAGGAAGAACCGAGCATCAACAAACTGGATTACAACATGTCACATATTTCCCTCCTGAAACACAGATGCTCATACACCAAGAAGTGCCCTCTTCTCTTTCTCGTCATAATCATCTTGCCCTCTGGCCTTTTAAACTGCAAACCCTGACCAGTCAAATAAATTATCAACATTATATTTTATCTCCGAGTGTGTAGGTTGACTAAGAACATGCACCTCGTCAATAAAAAGCTGTTTTAAAACACGATAATAAAGGTCAACAGTGTTTACCTTTGTTCTGTGAGCGTGAGTAAACCTCTCTGCTCATCTGTAAGACTGTCAGATGCTCGCTCTGCCGTCACAACGTATTCAGGGTTTTTCCGTTTTCTTGACTTCTTCGTTGTTTCGATCTCTCGATGCGAAGGTAAATTGTTTTTACACTTTTCCTTTAAATCTCCAATTGCCAAGTTGCATGCCAACACCCGTGCTTCACAACCGTAGCAAATACAATTGGCTCCATCTTCCAGAAGATAAATACCACAATACTTCAACAGGAAGCGGCTGATCTTGGTATCCTGGCTATGAACAGATCGATACCTTTGTCCCTTTACTGGCTTCAAACCACAAACTGTGCACTGTCCCTGATTCAAACGTCGAACCTCATTTCCCCCTTCTTCACCAGTCCCACGCTCCACTGTAACAGCACAAAGATTGCCCTTCTGCAGACCATCACTCGCAGGAATACTTTTTGTCTGGTACGTCTGTACGCCGACACTTGACACAGGCCCGCGTGGAACTTGAACCAACACAACTTCTCTGCTTGGCCTTTTCTCGGTTGGCATTCCTGAATCATCCGCTTGGATATGTGGGTTCAGCGTATCTGAATCAGAATCTGTCACCGACATTGAATACCCACGCTCTCTTGAACGATCAATGTGACACTCTTGCGAGGATAACTTAATGGTCTTTTCTAATGCATTAGTAGCGACCATAGCACTCATCAAGATGGACTCTGGAACGTCATGATCAATCTCACACATGGTCAATCTGGTCTGTGAACTTCTTCCCAAAGGTACAACTGACGTCTGCACACTTTTATTTCGCATCATTTTGGAATCAGGTGGAGGAGGTTTTGTAGTAGCTGTATCGGGGTATAAGGGATCAAGCTTTGTGGGATCAGGCAGAAGTGGATCCTGAGCAGCTGCTTGAGATATCAGGTTGCGTTTGGTGAACAAACTATTATCGCGAGCAGGGAAAGCAGTCACCATCTTCTTCACCAGGAGGTTTTTAATCGTCTGAGCACTGCGAAGGTTCTTAAAGAGATACCCTACATCATAACTACAGCGGTCACAAATCACACCCAGAGCATTAATATTGGCTTTCTCTTCCTCTTTCACAAGACCAGGGAACAACAACAACAACAATTCAGCATTTGTCTCTTTAACCTCTGGCACAGGATTTGTTGATGTCAAGGGCTTTACTGGTATTGTTGGGTTAGTCCCCTTCTTCTGGAATCCACAAACAAGACACTGCATATTCTTATAAACAGGTGGTACTACTTTTAGTTGTCCTTTAGCTTTCAGGGGTATTGGTGCGAGGGGTTTTCCTGGTGGAGCATTCTGTTTGACAGCAGGGGCAGCCGTTATCTGTAGCATTCCTGTGGTGGGGTTGGCAGCAATACAGACTGGGACCTTGAGCCCAGACGGTAGCGTTATATGAGGACCATCAGCTACAGCTTGCTGGGAAAGTGTCTCTTCACTTTTCCGATCAACTGACTTAGCAGTTTGCACAGCTTTTGCTGAAGGCGCACTTGGCCTATATCCAGCAGGCTTTGGTTTTATTGGAACAAGTTTTGAGCCAGACATCTGGCCTGGAGGATCCTCAGCCTTTGCAAGACTTCGAACAGCTGTTATCTTCAACCTCTCACTTTTTCTATGAGAAGCTTCATTGTTGCCATCAGCTTTAAGGGGATGCGGGGGAACCGTCTGCTTCTTTGACTCTTCTCCACCGATAGCCTTTGCTGAATCAGCTTCTGTCTCAGGAACTGATGGCTTGACATCTGTTTCAGGGACTGAAGTGTTTACGTCAATCTCAGGAACTGATAACCCAGACTCATCCTTTTCATTCCTGGAATGAAACAACAGATTAACACAGTTAGAACTCACAACAAACAATACCAATACTGTCTACCCTTCACCTCAGTACAACTGCCCATTCCAAACCATATTGCCGAAAGCAAGAAGATATCACCACCAGTTTGGTACATGCCAATCGTACACTGTTAAGTCATAATATTTCGTTTCAGCTTACTGTGCTGTACAGGAATTGACAGACAATAGTTACCTTAAGAAGTTACTTAATATACCAAGTGGCAGTGATTTCTGGCAGGCATCTGCATTCAAAAGAGACAGTTCAGCATCACCACCTTCATCTAATGGCTCCTCCTTATCACCGACACACACTTCAGCAACATCTCCTTCAGGAGAGGATCTGCCACTCCCTCTCAAGTTAATAGAAGGGAAGGGGTTTTGTTCTGTGGGCACACCATCAACCAAGTGCTTTGAACACACACATGATGTGTCACCTGGGTGCCATGTTTTATCACTTTTAAGTTCAGATACTTTGTTTATCCATCTAATCCTAGCCAATGGTTCGGCTGGGAACGGGTAGAGGACAAAAGGAGGATCACAGTCACAAGCGTTCGTTCCTTGGTTTACTTGATGCTTCACACAAACAACAGACTGCCAGATTTTCAATGCCTTTTCATCATTGGGGCAGCCTTCTACCTCACAGATTGCAGACATGGCGTTTCTTTAATCAGTAGAACTTGAGCACGTAGAGACGTACCTGAAAGAGAGGAAGGATACAACATCATTATATCCCAATGAGGTCCAACAGTACAACTATTCTCAGCGGTCATCCTAAACAGCATCCACCAGGCTTTAGTTTAAGTCGGGTATTATTGAAATGAAGTCATCAAATCAAGTCCATAACAACTATAGCATTAGCAACCAGTGGCATTGCATTGGTTTGTTGCTTCTCATCTGTTCTGCTGGTGGTTGGTTGTATCAAAGAAGATGCTTGAGAATAAGTCACTTCTGGCACTGCTCAAATATGCACTGACCAGTAATGTGGTAGCATGACCACATGTCAAAATTCACTGCAAGCCAAAAACTACCACTACCATACCAGGTTCGGGTAAGGTACCAAACCTGCATCCGACAATCGTGCTCATATTGTAAGTATAGTAAAGTTGCACACGAATCTACAACAAAAGAATTTATATTTCGGACACCCCGTCGCACCGTTATTTTTCTCTCAATACTCAGATGGAATGCCACGAAATTAAGGATCTATTGCTATCATATCGTCTATTTATTCTGTGTACAAACTCTCAGCAGATAGAATCGTTAATAAGATTGTAAAATTTCCAATATCATGATATAAACAACCGCGAATCTGCAATGGACGCCAAAACTCGGGATTCCCAAATCTAAAAATAGCAGCCAATTAAAAACTTCCCAGTTGTCTTCCGGGTGTTTCCAAACATACAGTGATTCGTGGCAGTTTTGTTTCGTTATTTTCGGAGTGTTCTGAGTTATTAAGCTTGTTGAAACTTGCTACGAACGATGTATCGACAAAATGTAAGCAATGAAACCCTTTTGAATGAGAGGTGAAGAGAAACACGATACTTTTTAGTTGTCCGAAATTAGAAATTATTTCACAGTTCATAGGGTGGATTTGGGCTGTGTATTTTAGATGACTTCGATTATCGGATGCTATTTTGGTCCCCAGCTAATGCTGCTGTAGCTTGCTAAACTCAAGTACTGGGGGAAGGAACGTTATTTTGTCCATTGTTGTGGCATTCCCAGACCCTCGACTTGGAAATAATGTGGCCAAGCGCTGTCGTTGCGTTGTGATGTCAACCGATGAAGATTACAAGAGAAGATGAGATGACACACATTACGATTACGAGTTTCATTTTCACTGCGTTCACTGTTACACTATACTTACATACACGTAGCATTTAACTTATCACCCTTGTATCCTAGCCTCGAACCCGTATCAGCCCTCGGGCTACGCACTCCGGCTGATACGGGTTCTATGCCTTCGTTGTCCCAGGCCAAATATGACAGGTGTCATTTTGATATTTTATCAGGTGCAGAATTTGAATATTGCAATTAATTTGTCTGAATCACATTTATTTGCACAGGTGCATGGAAACTGATGAGATAGTGATAAGTTTTAATAGCCAGATAAACTCTGTTCTGGTTGTTAAGACTCATCAGAAACCAGATATTGAAAGTTGTGATATTGAAGTTTTGATTTGTGTTTCAGTATCCAGGGGACCCGGGTATGCACAACATGAACATGGGAGATGCAGACTCGACCACCCGAGTGTCGTATCGGAATAATCCCGGATTCCTGCAACGCATCAGTGACAGTCTGATGGGCATTGGGGTTGGGTTGGTTCTTATTGTGGTGGCATGTGGACTTCTCTATTGGAATGAGGTAAGGAAGGCTTTGTGCTTTGGTTGGCCTACCTGACCCTGTGTTTGGTTTGCTGTAGATTGTTTGTCTGTGAGTACTGGTTGTTCTGTCTTAAAAAGAACACCACATAAATATTTGTTGATCACGATCATGAATACTCCTTTGACAAGTTTGAGGAATTTGAAACGGCAGAATTTGCAAAAGCTGGAACAAAATCTCCAGATTTTGGATCCTGTTGTGCATGCACATGAATGATTACCTCAGCAAAATCTGGTGTGCCTATCTGTATCAAACCACAATCATGGGATTGATTCAAAGTCCTCAAAGGAGTACTAACTATGCTCTTGGCTAAATGAATCTGAGAGATGAAACTGTACTTGTGATTGTTCAAGACTACTGCCTCTGAATCCTGTTTGTTAAACAAGGACACTGTATTGCTTGAGTGAACCAAAGAGACATAGGATCATTGCAGGCTATTCCTTGCAGGGGCGGGCCGTGTACACTGCACATTCCCTTGATGAGGGACTGAAGGTGGTCCTCCCTCTGAAGAACACTGACACACCTTTCAAAGAAAATGATGGGAAATTGGTTCACCTGAATGCTCAGCTTAAAACCAAAGAGGTAAGAACCGGGTCTTTCTTAGTTTCAATTGAATGCTCACTTTCGTAAATTTGAACCCTTTTGAATTATGATGCGAGAAATCTCAAAATTTTATGTCCGACTATTTTATGCTGAAAAATGGCTAAGCCATCGCTGGGATAACACTCTCACTTGATTTCCACCTAGGATAGGATGGGTTGCCGTTTTAAAATCCAGGATGTTGAGATAATAAGTCGGGCACCTAACCCAGTCCCCTGTTTAATGAGACATTCAGACACAGCTCCTCAGTATTGTCTTCTTACTTTCAGCATCTGACAGATAACATGTACAATGTGGCGATTTTGGCCGTCAAGCTTAAGAGAGAAGTGCAGTTGTACCAATGGGTTGAGCATGAGAAAAGAACGTAAGATTTCAACTTTGATAATGGATAAAGATATCTCCAAATACAAACTCTTGGTTGAATCTTTTATTGTAATCTATCATGGGAAACCTTAGAATTGAAAAGTGTTGTCCTTCATTCAGAGTTGTCCTGACTTCTGATGACAGATTGAACAAAATTGCTCCATTTTACAAATGTGTTGTGTGAAGACATGTTGAACAAAATGTGTTGTGTTTTTATGAGAGATAAAGACATCCCTGAGGTGTCTGTTAGGGAGATTCTAATATTTCCTAATTTGATTTTGATCTGCTGTTTTCTTCCAGGGAAATTAATGAAGGTGACAAAACAAGAATTGAGACAACATACTCTTACTGTAAGTTGGACATCTCTGCTGTATTTCACAACATCTGGTCACAGGAAGTCGACCCAAGGCTGCTCGATTCATGTTTCCTGATCATGAAAATGTCCTTTTCCCACACAAACAGACAAAAGCAAAGTTGGCTTTGTCATGAGCATAGCTTGGGCTTCTAGAATTGGTGCTATTGTTTCAGCTTGACAGTGCGTCAAGAAGAAGGCTCTGTCAGTTCAATACAAGTGTCACCCTTTGTCCTGTTCAATCCAATATCAATCCAATAGTTAATGACTTTACTATAGTGTTTTGCTCTTTAACCTTAGGTCCCATTTTCATATTGCAGCAATGGAGTGGAAGTCCGAGGTTGTTAAAAGTTCATCCTTCGCTAAACCGGGAGGTCATCACAATCCTAAGTAAGGACGCTTTACATTCGCATGTTATAGCAACCTCAGTATTACTACTTGGGCCCCCATGATAATGTTGGTGATGCCATCAGGAACTGTGCATCGAGAGTTCTTTAGACACTCCATCTTTAGACTTGGGACAACAGCTTGCTGCAAAGCACTTATGGGTGGCGAGTAATGTTATGGAGAGAATACCTCTCCAAGTTCAGAATGTTTCAGGTGTTTTTAAGATACGTAGTTAAGTTTTGGTGGTATTTTTGTTAGCCAGACTTGACAACAAACTGATCTCACCTTCAGCCTCAGAGAGATAATGTTATGTGATGACTGTTTTCAGTTCGTTTGCTGTTGAGTCTGTGGAGAGAGTAGCACCAGGTGTAAGGGCTGGAGCATTCGTTCTTTCCAAAAGTGAGTCACATTACCTCGTTCCTAGTATACAGTGATCCCCACCAACAAGGCCATTGCATATGGTGTTAACTTTCTAGATGCAAGGTTGAATAGAATGTGACAGTCGAAAGCAGGTGGAATTCTCTAATTTGAATCGATCATTTGCATCTTGATATTCAAAACATATGGAGTAACTTATTCCATCAACACATAAACTTCATTTGATTATGCAGTGTGATATAAACTGAAGAATAATTGATTTCATGGTGGACTAATTGACATCTGTTTGAGCACCATGTGTGGACAAATGCACTGTGTGTAGAGTGTGCCTTAAAGGGGCTATAAAGGCACCAAAGTTGATCTTTATTTTCAGTGGTGGACACTCTGCTGCTCATCACTTCTATTGAAAGGGCATCAGCTCTCCTTTTGTTAGGGGAACATGATCATTGCAACATGCTGCAGCAGTCTAACTGTTATTCTAATTCTAAGAAGTAGGACCTTTCAGGGCCATGATGCCAACCTGATCATGACTATTCCTCCTTGCAGACTTGATTGACAAGATCTCTGTATTCCATGATGTACGACCGGGCAAAACTCCTGAACATCCTGGAGTGAAGGTCATTGACGGAGGGTTCTTCCATGGTGAGAATCCGCTTCAACCCAAGGTCGGGGATCTGAAGGTCAGGCTACTGTATGCTGGATTGACGGAGGAAAACTCTGAGTATGGGCCACCGGATAGGGTAAGTTGAAATGAAGTAAACTTTGTGCAGTGTGAGTGTGTTACCTCCCCAAACTTGTATTGGAAACCCAGAGAAAGGATGGAACCCCGAAGAAAGGATGGAACCCCAGAGAAAGGATGGAACCCCAAAGAAAGGATGGAACCCCGGAGAAAGGATGATCTACAGACTGTTGAGAGTAACAGTAGTGAATGCGATATCGTCTCTTTCTTATCCTGTGTTTCTCCCTTTCAGGTGAGCATCATCGCCAAACAAGATGGTGCCTATCTGAAGGAATACAACACTCATGCTGGTAACGACCTGGAGATCCTCTACATGGGAGACCTATCAACGAAGGAGATCTTTGACCGCGAACATGCATCTAATAACATGATGACGTGGGGAATCCGATTCGGAGGCTGGGTGCTCATGTTCATCGCGTTCCAGTGTCTGACAAGTCTTCTTACAACACTTGGTAAGTTGCCTAATTTGAGTCGTAAACTACTTCCGTGCAGATCCTGCAGTTATCAGCACAAGCTTAGTATTGGCTTATTCTTGATCTGTATGATCATATCTGTTGCAGATTTCAGTAGCACTTACTTACCCCTCTCAAACTAATAACTCTCCATGTCCCTGGCTTTAGGGAAAAGACAAGAGCTGTTGTTTCCGCTCAATGGTTGGAGTTCCTTGATTCCCCTCCTTGCCTCTCTTTGGTGGATAACATTCCAAGCAGACTGCATTCATATAAAGTTAAATGAACTTGACCATTTTATCACCTGCCTTGAATACTAATGCGCCATTCTTCTCCCTTCCAGTTGACTGGGTGCCCCTCCTCCGAGATCTGGTGGCCATGAGTGTGTTGATGATGAATGTCTGCCTGGCCATCAGCTTGTCGCTGACGGTCATCGCGATTGGTTGGATACGATACCGACCTTTGTTGGCACTTGCTCTATTGCTCGCGGCGGCGACCCCTCTCATCATATCGAAGAAACGTGCTTCTGATCGGCGGAGCAGAATGGACTAATTATGTTGCTGAGCTATGGTTGTTTATTTCTCAAGAGTGACGACAAGATATTACAAGAGTCCCTTTGACTTGTAGTGGTAGTTTATTTGGTGATGGGTAATACCAGGAGTGAAACGTGTGCTGCATGACTTGCCCAATAACAGAGGAACACAATAAGATAGTGTTGTGCTGCAAGTAACTGTTTAACACTTTTATGTGTTATTTGCTCAAGATGGTTGACTGTTAGTAATGAGTATGTAGAATTTCAGTGCCAGAAGTAACAGAATAACAATGAACTAGTTTTGAAAATTACTTTTAGCAGTGGATAGATGGTTGTGTTAGGTATTTGTAAATGAAGTGCATAGGAAAGGGATGTCCAGTCAATTGTTATTCCACCAAATGGCCAGGAACAATGAATTGATGAATACTCTTGATCTTATTTTGGAGTTTTTGATCAGATTTTGAGACTTTGTGTTGTGCTTTTGAAACCTTAGGAAATCCTTTCATGTCTCAAAGTCATGATTAATAACTGTATGCTTATCATTGGTTGGGTTAGTGATTTCCTCCTAGAGCTAATGGTTTTGCTGTTACAATGGTGACAAAAACTGTATTATTCCCAGTGCTAATGCATTTTCTAGTCGTATCAGAATGAAAGATACAGCTTGTTTGATCTCTTCATGTAACTAGAGTAGAATCTTCCCATTAATGCCGTCCCTCAGTTGGCAGGGTCTGTCCCCAATCATATGCAGGTCACATCGAATGGAAATGATACCACTTTAGACTTGTATTGGTGTCATTACTAGATAGAGTGTCCTCTATGAGAGGTTCCAATAGTATGTATTATAGCCCATCGACAACTACATTCCATGACATGTCAGTGATTAGACAGCCTTCTCGGCCATTATTGGGACTGACATACTTTCAGCCGTGTCGTAGTGTCATACTGTCGGTGACGGAAGAGTCTAATGAAATTATAAGTTGTGTGACGTTTCCATCACCCAATAGCTGAAAAAGGAACTGGTAAATACTGGTAAAAAATAATACATGTGTATGTGTTTGCATGTTAATGCTTCTAACAATTTCAAATATCCAAGGTGCAGAACAGTGTCGAGCTGTGACACTGTTGTCTTCATTGTGTACTTTTCAGAAAGTACTACATTAACTCAGCACTGATGGGTGGGTGCACTTGAACAGGACTCTTTTGCCTGGAAAGATGTGCCACAGGAATGCCAATGGATTGATTGATTGATGGTTGTGACGGGACACAAACGTAAAGACAACGAAATGTCGCCAATTTGTAAATATTTCCTCAAGCTGTGAAAGTGGTTAAATAATATATTACTCTGTAATAAAGATATGTTTTCTAAATATTTTGTTTCTGTATTCATTTTGGTTGACACCTGCTGCAGCAGTGGGCTTTCTCTTTAGAGATGGCACAAAAGTACCGACAACCTCATCTTTTAGTAGTCCGAGGTGCCAGTCGCTAATGAATACAATAGTCATGATTACACTTCCCAGTATGGGTACTGTCTCTATTGATTATGTCCTTACTTATCCTTAAAGACCTGGTTTATTATCAATGACACTACCGCAGCTTATACCATAGCTGGCACAAAATGTCATACAGATTTATATTTACAACCAAATCAGTTGTCTTGTATCACCCATGTATAACGCAAGTGTTGGCTGCTCTGCCAAGTTGTCAACATGGTGAGAGAGATGAGGAAGTCACAGCCAGGCCAAATCAGAGAGATGAGGAAGTCACAGCCAGGTCGAATCAGTCCTGGCTGCTCCACCGTGTTGACAACATGATGAGAGAGATGAGATAGTCACAGCCACAGTACTTCGATCGTTTCTCCTCCGCACGTGCTAGGACGTGTCTGTCGGAGCTGACAGCTATCTCGATGATTAGGACCTCCTTTTCCTTCTCATAGAAGACGAGCATGTCGGGGTGCCGGTGTTTTATAGCCGGGCCCGTGGGGACTAGCGAGTCCCAGAGCAATCTCAGCTTCTTTCCAGAGTACGAGTGGTCATTGGAACCGGCTTCTCAAGACCACATACCAATGGTATCCATCAATATGTGTCTCCTTGACTGATGTAAACAGTACCGGTACCATTATATAGAGGATGTGGGGGCATGCAATGGGAGGATAGGTCATGCCCCAGACATCAACAATCGGTGATCCTCAATATTGGTCACCATGGCATGCATGCATGCATATCTTAGAATAAATTAACTATGTTGCATATACATGGCTGTTTAGCAAAATAGTCAAAATTAGCAAAGATATGCACATGTCACTGTGCTACGAGTATTTGGTCAGCAGGCGTTCGTCTATTACGCGATCACGACCACTTCAAAACGTTGAGCAGAAAAACGAAAGTTTGATACCTAACTAATTTCTGAAAGATCAATATTTTGGTTTTGCTAATGTGCCTTCACTAATATGTTCTTTCGTTTTCATCTCAAGAAATATCAACCTGAAAGTGATCTTGATTTTATCGATAGATACCTATTACACCAATTAATATTCTTATGTAAGAGTTTTTTAATATATTTGTCATAACAATTTTACAATACCCAAAATATGGGTCATACCAGCAGACCACAGGCCTAGTCTACATATAGGCCCCTACTATAAATCAGATACTTGGTCGTGGTCAATTGGACAGATTACCACTCGGAAGAGATTGTCCCCATGTTTATTAGAAATGTCTTTAGGACCGACTGACTGATGAGACTGCCCATATGATTATTGGAGATGTCTCTTGGATAAATTTCTCTTCGAGTAATTTCTAATTGAGGAGCCAGCACAATTAAATACTCCATTGGCATGTGTGATGTTATCATCAGTATCTTTGTCACAATTCTGTATCCACTTTCATCTCGGTTGTGTTGGCATTTGTTTCAGGTATCGCACATTCCCAGAAACCCAATGTTCTGTTGATTGTTGTGGATGATTTGAGACCAGCTATTGGCTGCTAGTGCTACGGCTAAAAATCAAACGAGGACTGGCATCATTCATTGAAATCGCTGTTGATCGAGGAGCGACACGTGGCCATCGGAGTGACTAGGGAGATGAGAGCTGGCGATTCAATCCATGCCTGTTCGAACAGGCCACCATTCCTCTCCTACACTGCTTTGGAGTCTTTGGTAAACTTGGATGAGATCATCAGTGGGTGGCGACTTCTTCCTAGATTTTCTGAAGACAGAAAATAGAATTCAATTCAATACAGTACATGATTGTGGCAGAGCAAGGGACAAGGATGTGACGTGACAAGATCGAAGAGCAAGACCAGCGTGAATCTACACGACACACTATGGACTAGTGGCTCAGATTCTCAACTAGAGGTCAAGAGGTCCCTGGTTCGAATCCTACAGTCGGTGAGAGACTCAGGCAGGTCTCTTAGACACTTGCCTCACTACCCAGATGTACAAATGGGTTCTGGCGCTGGGCATATGGACAAATGGGACAGCATTTTTTCTTTCTTTTTTGTTACTAACAGGATTGTGTGCAGCCCAGGCTTCAATCTCTTCATCTATCTGGGCCCTCGACGATGGCACCTTTGGTCCTTCCTTTTCCAACAAGTGTCTGAAACAGTGAAAACAAAAACACAGTGGAAATCATTGACGGCGTTGTAGGTTAGACACTGCTGCTCAAATGATTTGAAATATTCTCCTCACAACCCAAAGAAGAAAACCTAGGTGGCTTTTTCGTTATGCATTTCTTTGCAGTGAATTAACGAGTAAACATCGTCTCTCAGACACTTGGGAAACGCATCTGAGAGCATCTCAGTTTCAAATTTTCCTGCTGGAGACCCCCAGACCTCCCTTCGTGGGTGAGCGCCTACTGCGCTTTCATGTGATTGTGAGGGCGAGCCCTCACCATATTCAGGCTTCGCCCTCAACGGGGCCCCCTCTATCCAGCTGTGCTGGATCCACTCCCTTATTTGATGGTGACCTACCATTGTGGTCCAGCCACCAGTCAGACAAGGATCCCCTTTTGCGATTTGTTGCTACTTCTGGCTGTACCGAGGCTACTTGCTGGGTCACTGGATGTACCAAGTCATGCCCGCTGAAACGACGAGTGATCATATCAACATTGTTGTGGCGATACTCTACACCATCCCTTCGCAATTCCCACAGCCCGTGATCACTGTTCACTAAAAGATTTGAGAAACAAGTCGTCACAATTCCGTTGGCGTCATATGCAATTTGAATTGCAGCAGACGTCGCGGTTTAACATAAGTTGTGTACCGGTGCTACCGAATACGCTGCATGACACAAGGGCCTTAACATCACAGTAGAAAAGAATCATATTGAATTTGGCTAAATCACAGGGCTCAGCCAGGCCTCTGAATCTGATATGATGGGGGGCGGGCGAGGGGGTTGGTCCAGCAGCGGCTGGCAGCGGACATTTGTCTTGACTCGACTTGCTTAGCGCTGCTACAGCTTAAAGTGCTGTGGTACAGTCTAGAAGCAGTGTCATCATTGGCGAAATGGACCAAAGTTTGTGAGGGGCTGAGTTTCGTCCAAAAATAGATCTGTTTACACACTACAGCAATGGCGTATTGCAGGTACACGTCAACGGGTCATTGATTGTCGGACGTCAGTTCGCCAAGAAAACCAAAGGAATCGAAGGATTCATTGAACTCATCAACACATCATTAGTTTTCAGTGAAGTGCAACTGTATTCCTAGGTAAATCACTTTGGTATATAGAGAGTAAGATTACAATTAACTCACGTTAAAGTTTGAGTTCCGGGGAGGTAGCGTTGTCAGTACGTTGGTTTAGGGGCGCAATAACCTAGCTTATAGCGAGCAATTAGTACACTAATATTTCAGTGATTAACATAATAGTTGCAAGTATTTGGCATTTTAGACTCATAAGTCATGCTATAATAACTACGTTGTAAACATAATGCTCAATATTGATTCATGAAAAAGTTGTTAGGGCAATATCAAGCAAGCAGTAATGGAAAAAAGTGTAATTCCATTAACTGAATATTGTTTTTAGACACTATAACATTTTAGGCCTACTTTTCCGTAAACCACGAGAACAATGTATGTGAAAAAAACAACACATATAAGTGAGGCGCCGAGTATACAGTAATTGTAAGGTAAAGAAAAGCTCGGTCTCTAAAGTCTGGAGGTCCGGAGTCCGTAACTGTGACGGTCACGAGAGTGGCTTGTTCTTACGGATAGATCGAGAGGGCGGTTTGGGGTTCCGCCGACGGTGCTCGCATGCATTAGTCGTATCCCCGAAACCTTTACAACGCGAACAAAGCTCGTGGCATCCATGACGGTATAGGAATTGACGGTGAGGTAACAAAAAAACTCGTGGCATATCGGATGCGCATCCGATGACGGTAAAGGATCTCGTGGCATATCGGATGCGCATCCGAAGACGGTAAGGGAATTGACGGTGAAGGATCTCGTGGCATATCGGATGCGCATCCGATGACGGTAAAGAAATTGACGGTAAAGGATCTCGTGGCATATCGGATGCGCATCCGAAGACGGTAAGGGAATTGACGGTGAAGGATCTCGTGGCGTATCGGATCCGAAGACGGTAAGGGAATTGACGGTGAAGGATCTCGTGGCATATCGGATGCGCATCCGAAGACGGTAAGGGAATTGACGGTGAAGGATCTCGTGGCGTATCGGATCCGAAGACGGTAAGGGAATTGACGGTGAAGGATCTCGTGGCATATCGGATGCGCATCCGAAGACGGTAAGGGAATTGACAGTAAAGGATCTCGTGGCATATCGGATGCGCATCCGATGACGGTTTTATATATATTATATAAATTTTAGTTTTACACTATTATGTAAGTGCAAGCTCTAGTGAGCTCACACAACTGTTTGACAGTCCTGGCTCCTCCATCGTGCTGACAACATGATGAGAGAGATGAGACAGTCACAGCCAGGCAAAAAAAGTCTTGGCTGCTCTGCCAAGTTGTCAACATGGTGAGAGAGATGAGGAAGTCACAGCCAGGCCGAATCAGTCCTGGCTGCTCCACCGTGTTGACAACATGATGAGAGAGATGAGGAAGTCACAACCAGGCCGAATCAGTCTTGGCTGCTCCACCGTGTTGACAACATGATGAGAGAGATGAGGAAGTCACAGCCAGGCCGAATCAGTCCTGGCTGCTCCACCGTGCTGACAACATGATGAGAGAGGTGAGGGAGTCACAGCCAGGCCGAATCAATCCTGGCTGCTCCACCGTACTGACAACATGATACGAGTGATGAGACAGTCACAGCCAGGCCACATCAATCTTCGCCGCACTGTCTAGTCGTTAATATGGCGAGAGAGATGAGACAGTCACAGCCAGGCCGAATCAGTTCTGGCTGCTCCACCGTGTTGACAATAATTATGGTGAGAGAGATAAGACAGTCACAGCCAGGCCAAATCAGTCTTGGCTGCTCTGCCAAGTTGTCAACATGGTGAGAGAGATGAGGCAGTCACAGCCAGGCCGAATCAGTCCTGGCTGCTCCACCGTGTTGACAACATGATGAGAGAGATGAGGAAGTCACAAGTCAGTCCTGGCTGCTCGACCGTGTTGACAAGGTGAGAGAGATGAGACGGTCACAGCCAGGCCAAATCAGTCTCTTCTGGAATATCATATCAAAAGAATCATTTGATTTATTAAGACAATGTAACTTTTCAAATCTAGATACATGAGAAATTTCTTTCATATATCTTCTATGACATCTTCTCTGATATACTTCTAAATATCATACCATAGAAGATGTATCATTACAAGAAAATATCAAAATGTCCAAAATGTAAACCATGGGAAATTTTAAATGTTTTTGAAATATATTCTGACCCCAACTATCACACTCATTCCCCGAAGTAGTGTCTCACTGCTTGAAGGGATTAGGTCATATTTTCCTAACAGCTTCTCTTCATTGGGTTGCTAGACTCTAAGGGCTCTGCGACTCTTACACTGGGCCAGGCCTAACTCTGGTCCCTGAAGTTGCTGTTAGGCTGCTTGTAGGGGGATTTCTGCCCAGGCATCCCCCCCTCAATAAGTCCTTCTGAGATCATGAGACGCTTTAAAGGACCACACCATACAATATTGGTTCAGGTACTTCGATTTGCCGCTTATCGGCCGCGTCGGATGGAACTAAATCCTTATACGGCATTCTCCAATCGTCGTCAAGACCCGAGTAACTTAGGGTGAAGCAGCGTAAAAAAGAATGACCAGACACACTACCGGATGTGCGTTAACTACAAAAACGACTCACTAACCTTACTGAACAATTTTTCACATCTTAATATCAATTTCTTCGAAAAACAATTTCTGTTTTGGCCAAAAAAGTTCAGTCTGATGCAATAAACACATTTCGTGTATTTCGCAAAGCCGGCATTTACAGGCGCTCACTTCGGCCTGGCGCGAGGTGAGGCGCCAGTACCAAAAGAACGCACTGGCGCTTACTCGCGCAAGCGCGGCGCTGGTAATCGAACAGGCTACTAAATTCCAGCGGCCGGGCTGGAATTTATTTGTAACAACAGTATGGACATGATGGAGGTTGGGGGTCCCCCTGGAAAAAGGGGCTTACCGAAATTAAGGGAGCTTCTGCGGCGTCAGAGACGAGATTCTGAGGTATCTGATTCTTCAAGACATAGCTGATGCTTCTTTTTATATGTTAACTGTATTCGTTTGTGAATGAATGCCCCGCAAAGCCCCATTTCAGATCAAATCGACATCTTTCTTGCAAATCTCAATCTGAATCTCTGTCAGTCTGTGTATTTATGTATTTCCCTGTACATTGGTATAGTTTTAGTGTAAACAATAGGTTTTGGCAGTCGCTAGTACAAGAATACCTGAGGATCACTAGTCTAAAAGACCAAAATGCCGACCACAGCTTAGGCCTACATGGATGGAACAGATCAAATGTGATCTAAACAGCGCCAACATCAAAATAGATCTTTAAGTTTAAGAATCGAGGAGAAACCATAAGAAAAAATAAAGAACGCTTTGACTTTGAGAACTAGCACATGATGATAGAGTCGCTTGGGCTTGGCATGTACAGTCGAGAGCGTAATGCTACCAAAGTAACGACATGTTTAGGATAGAGAGAGTTCCAATCAATCAGTGAATTGCTCGCAGTCATGAGGGGGGGGGCAATCCAGAGTTGTGTAAGTGATTCTCAAACTGAAATGTGCAGCTGAATGATCCTGGTCCATTCCGGTTCGAGATTTTTTACCCTAGCATGCTAGGGCTTAAGTCCGACCATGGCCATGGCTGCCAAGAATGGCATGAGAATCTGAGACTGCGAGAGAGTTGGCCATCTCGAGTGGACAGGCAGCTGCGCCAGTTTGCCGCCACACAGGAATAAGGACCGATTAGAGCCCTGTTATCAGCTAGGCTCCCCAGTTGGTTTCTATAGAACTAATCGGAAGACATAAACATGATATGAAGAGGGGACTTGGGCAAGACAAAATAGGTGTTTCATGGCCCTGAAATGGGGGCTTGGCCTCCACGTGCCGGGGCAGGGGCATGTCTTATGAGGTTGCCGTTCGTCCTTCATGTCTAGTCCTAAACTTATTCTACATACCATGTCGGCCAGTGATGATCATAAAGACTGTGCCAACATCCTGACTTTTCAACCTTGTTCTCTTGTTTTATTTTAGAGTGGAGGATTGTTCCAGGTTTGTGAATTGTTTACCTTCGTCAGTTGTGCCCATATGTTTGGTTTGTCATTGCTGTGTAGTGTTTGACTGGTTGTCGTTTGAGTTTGATGCTTTGCAAACACCAAAAGAAGATCAAACAACTGAATTCATATTGGCCTATATTGCCTAAGTATACTGTTTAGTAAATATGAGGAACACACAATGTGGTGACTAACCTTTTGCAAAATGAAACTAAACCGACGATCCCTTCAAAATTTTGCAGGGTTACGAAGAATTGTGGGCTTAATTGCTTCAGTAGCACATTTCTAGAATCAATGGTTTGCTGGCGTTAGTTGATTGGAGGCACAATTTGTTCATGGAATTCTCAGGAAGTCCTGAAACAGAGGGAAACTAGAAAGTGAAAGAATCCCTCCATTCTTAACTTGACTGAGGGATACCAGCATGATGTATACTTGTGCTATAGATGTAGGCATGGCTTGTAGTATGGAGTTTCCAGTCAACAAGTTCTGTCCAATATTTGATCAGTTTCTGTTGACTTGGGACATGACCTCTGGTTCACAGGTCACAACATTTTCAAAATCATTGCATGCAAAAAACAAAAATACTGCATCCTCACTGTACATTTTATTTGTGCATTTACAAGAGAGCGTTCACAGACAGCATGAATTATACTTAGTACCTTGAAACTCTGTGTTTTTTCTTGAGAAGTATCGGACTATGTACGGGTTCAGTTTGTTCTCACTCTCTGTCTTAAATGCTTGGTACACAATATGTTTGAAACCATGGGTGTCTATATGTTGAACTATAACTTGTTGTTGGTGATTATCTCAGGACTTCTATGTCAACTCTTGAGTGGCCTCTTCAGTGTCTGACTCTGAGTTTGAAATTGTATCCATGATAACTTGTCAACATGGTATAAACTATATCTACAGACCCTACATATCAAATCTGACAAATGTCATATAGGAATTCATCCTCTGATGCATGAGTGGTGAATCGCTGTGATTGCCAAAACAGCTCTGATAAATGATTCTCTGATGTACGTGTAACAAGCCTGGTGAATTCCCTCCAAACCGCCTGCTGTAGTCCCTCTAGACCACATCTACAGGAGGATGCCCATGTTGACTGGTTGAGTGTCAGTGACTCGGGCACAAAGATCTCACTGGCAGATCACATCTGTCCAACCAGAGTTGTAGCTCCACACTGCACAGCAGTTATCCAGCCAAGGCATGGTGCTCTGTTAAAATGATGTGACTCCTGTCATGTAGATTATCGCTAGCTTTGATTGCAGTGTCTGACTTGGAGATGCTAATGTATTTCTTGTTGTCTTTGATTGAGCTTGAGACAATCTTTGAATCAATTTGTGTTGTTAAATGAATACTGCTCCAAATGTACATGGTGATTTGTGCCTTCCAGAGTATGGGTGATCTGCCCGATATCGAGTTCACCTATGATGACGCCGACAAGTATGACTTGGAGATCTCAGAACTGTACAGCTACACTGAAGAGTCTGAACATTATACCAATAGGAAGTACTTCGAGGAAGACTTGGCAAAACATGGTGAGTTAGGAATAGTCAATCTTGTTGTTTGCTCTGAACAGCTTTTAGTCTGATGGTCTGCTGTCTACCATAGCCCCAGTTATTCTCCACAGTGTAAAGTTATAAGACTTGAGTATTGTATGGTAATGAAGTGATATAGTGGTTGTAAGGTTCTGCATCTTGATGACCTTTCACAGAGATCAAATCTGATTTTACTGCAAGTTGTTCATGACCTAGCCTTTCTCATGATTGCGACTCCTCCCTGCTACTAGCTGCTGACTGCTGTAAACAAAGTCATGTGATGTTTACTTCAGGTGTTCAAGGCTGGAAGGAGGCAGAAGACTCTTTCAAAAGGACGCATATCCACCGTCTTCTGAACAGCATGGACATCAGTGAGAGGACATTGAGGATGAGGGCTGTCAGGTCTGTTCTCTATCTGGCACAAGGTATGTCTTGGGTCAGTCAGAATGTTTCATCTTGGGTCAAAGTAACATAGCCTGTGGCTCTGCCATGTATGAACTCTATTGCCTCAGCATAGTCAAATTGCCATCATTCAAAATTGGTGCCTAGGGTTGGCCAATAGGGGGCTACTATAAGTTATTTGGCATGATCCCAGTCTTTGCAAAAACAGAATTTGACGTTGTTGTCGTTGTTTTCAGGTGTGTTTGGTGAGGTGGATTGCGACAGTGAGCAAATCAAGTGGGCTAGGATAAATGTGTTCTTACTGTATGAGTGTGGGGCATTCACGGTCCTTGTTGAACTGCTCAATATGGAGATGGAGTAAGTATAAGGAATCGTTTCATATATTCTACAACTCGATCTGAAATCAATTTTGGGGTTTCATTCATTGTGTATTGCATTTGCAACTGAAGTTTAGTGACTTGCCTGAGGTCACAAACTGATTAGTAAGGAATTGAACTGCCCATCCACGTGACTGCTATGACCCATAGAGTAACATGTGACCTGGATAGTTACTCTATCTTAGCCTTTCTTGTTTTGTACTGTGGGTCAGACTGTGTTCTCCTTATCTCGCAGGAATATGGCCGCGACATCAAACGCCCTACGGAAACCTGCCGTGTCTCTGGCAGACAGTTCTGATCTAAGGTAAGATCAAGATGCAGGAGATTGATACAAGTCTTGCTGGAACAGTCTAACAACTCAAAAAAATTGGTGTGACTTCTGAGTAGAAGTTAAGTTTATGCGAAAGTTCAGCTAAACTCTTCTCCACATTGACTTGATGAGCACCTCGTGCAGTTAGATAAATGACTTCTTCAGCAGATATTTATTGATATTATGTGTTTTTGTTTCCAGGGTCATCTTGAATATTCTGTACACAATGGTTGAGACAATGAGGCTAGATGATGAGAATGATTCAGAGGTATGGAAGGAGCTAAAACAGGCATTTAAAGTCGAATTAGGTCAGCCAATCTACGAAGAGGAAACCTTAGCTGTCCTGCTCTTTGGAATGATCACCAAGTTCTGTAGCGGTAACGCCCCACATTTCCCCATGAAGAAGGTGCTACTGCTCTTATGGAAAGTGCTCTTGGTAAGTGCAGTGGAACTCTCCTATGAAACAACACCATTGTAATGGTATCTATCTCTATAGAGATGTGTTTTGATTAGAGAGGTCAACACGATAACAACCAGCGAAGCCAGTTCAAGTTGTCAATTTCGCCAGAGTAAGTCTTCAGGCATTTTCTGTTGCTATTTTTGCATCTGATATAATCCATTTGAGGTAAGATCATTTCAAACTTTGACTGAAGTATATATTTTGTTTTGCAGCTTTCTCTCGGCTCCTTGGCTGAACAATACAACCACAAGAATGAGGTGCGGGCCACTCTAAGCCTGCCCGCCGTGCCTGAGGACACTCAAGAAGTTTGTAAAACAATGCGAGCTGCATCACCTCCCGCGTCTGCTGCAGACTTGATAGAAGCTCAGCAATTGCCAAGAAGTCGTCGTGGCAAAAAGGTAACTAGCTTCAATTGGCTTGGCTTTATGATGATGAAAGAAACTTGCTACCTGTATTCAAATGTCATGTAAAATGGCTTGAATCATCTTCTGTTTGGGCCGGGATGTTTTTAACTCTGCGAGAGATGTATTTATATTGATGTTAGAGGGTTTCCTCTCGCATCGGACAAAATGTGCTAAGATTTCTTGATTCAATTAATAATGAACTTATGGTTGTTTTGCATGATTGTTGATTGTTTGTACATATGTTTTCGTTGACTTGGCGTGCGGCCTCTTGAGTGGAAGCATGGCCTACTTCCTGACCCTCTCCCTACCGTTGTTAAATGTGCTTTTGTTTCACTTCTGGAATTAGAAGGGAAGCGGAGGGTGGAATAGCAAAACAAGGATTGGAGCAATTCCTCTCTGTAATTGCTAGCGAAAGGGAAGACTCTGTTTAGGTGATTCATGTGCCATCTGCTCGATATTGATTCCAGAAAGTCTCTTTGTTTACGTGTATTTATTTTGTTTTAACTGATGAGTCTGCATGTGTTCCACTCCAGGCGTATAGAACCAACAACTATAATAATGACAATGGTGTAAGTGTACCCCGCATGATTGGTTTTTTAATTTCACGTAAAATACAAAATGCCTCCAACCGATTCAAAGAGGAGAATATCCCTCCCTATGATTGATCTTTGTATCTGAAGTCACACAATAGTTAGTCCTTAAAGAAAAGGAGCATTTTCTATATTACCGTTTCCTTGCAGTTTTACACAGCAGAATTTCCTGGGAGTGGATGAGAGTTTTCTCGTGGTTGTGTCGTCTGCTGTAAGGTGGTCTTGTCAGCTCCAGGGTGTTCTGCTGTTCCTTTAGACTCGTTCATCACTTTCAAATGACTGTAAACCCTGCTTCCTTCAGATAGCGATTCCTCCGGCAAGCTTCACCTCACCTTATGATTAGTTAGACTACCTCTCTTTGACTTGCTTTGATAACTCCAGTTGCATCGATCCAACACCAGTTCTGAATATTCAAGTCGAGCTTGATATTATACACATTGCTGTTTGATACCATTCAGCATGTTCAATTTGGATAAAGAGGACTTGTATGTTGGCTGACGGTCATGACATCATATTCCAGCTTTACAGTTGCTTCCATTTTGTAGTCTGAATCAAACGGTCTTAGATCAATGAAACTAGAGTTTTCTTCTTCTTACACAATGGTTTGTAGTTAGTTGTTACTAATGCCACTAATATAACATGTGGTTTTGTTCAACCATCTTTTTAAGATGGCCCGATATTTGGTTTTGTGTGTGATTATGTATGTTACAACTACTGGTCCTATGATGTCATGGTGCAGGGTATCTATTATGTCACTGCCGTGAATGATGCTGTAAAAAGCTGTTGCAAACTGAATAACATGTAGAATCCTGACCAACCAGTTTTATCACAATGATGATTTTTAAGTAGAACTTCTTGAGACAAGTCTTATCTTTGAATGTTGAATGGTGAAATGAGAAAAGGCAGACCCTGATCTACCCAGGAAATCATCACCAAGGATAGCCTTGCCATGGTATTACTTGTGAGAGTGTGCAGTGGTGATGCACAGCTCAGGAGAAGCAGTTCTTCAGATTGTTGGTTGTTATTTGCAGAGTCTGATGAAACAGAGCAGCCTCGAGGACCCATTTGATAACGGTGACGATGAGATCACACGGGAGATTGAGAACAGCCGTGGCAGTGATGATGACATGCAACCTCCGACACCATGCCCTGGCTCACCAGTTGAGAGTAAGGGACTGCCATGGATTCCAAAAGTCAGGTATGTTCTGGTTCAAGTTCAGCTTAGAATGTGAGGTTTGCTGTTTACTCAATGACTGGTCGATCATCAGTCTTCAATCTCAACCTCTGCTTGGCTCATGAAGCATTTAAACTCTTGGCATCTCAGCCAGACGACAGTACTCTTGACAACCTTCAGTTGAGCTCAGCCTGGACATTTGTCTGTTTTGTAATACATTTGGTCATGTTTCAGACAAAGAGACCTCGAGAACTTCCTTGAGCAAACGCGATCCAAGTTTGTTGGTTTCCAAGTGCGAGACGACCAGAACTCGTTGGCTGGTATGCCACAACCGATACATGAAGGTGTCAAGGTCCTCAAGCAGCACTTATACATCTCGTTGTCTGAGGTGCAGATCAAGAGGGAGGAAGAGATTGCTAAGAATCCACTGTCGAAGCCGGAAGAAGATATTGAGGTGACCCCTGCAGAGATTCTCTACTGTGGCATGCTGCCTAACCTGCCACAGTATATGGTAAGACACAGGCTCAGTTGGCTTCTAAGCAAGACAATGAAATGTAAGACTACCATGATGCAAGTCTGAGCATTATGGAAGGAGATGGTTTGCATGGGAATTCAATGTTCATGACTATTTGATGTGACCTCATCCTAAATCACTTGATGTTGATGTTTTGTCTTGTTATTGGTGTCATCTGTGACTCCTTTGCTTCTAGATTGCTTTGCTGAAGATCCTCTTGGCGGCAGCACCAACATCCAAGGCCAAAACTGATTCTATCAACATCTTGGCAGACGTGTTACCTGAGGAAATGCCGTAAGTTTCTTGCCTCAGTTCAGATGAGGTGTGGCTCGGTCTACTAACTCAGGTCTGAAATTTACAATGTGGTGAACACGTCTTAACTGGTTCAGTCCATGGATATAATGTCGTCGATGGCCGAGATTCATGTAAAACAGTGATGTGTTCTGTGACCACAATATACTTTCACTGTCTCTAACCCTGTTGAAGCAAGAATCACTGCACCTATGGACCGCTAGATAACAGAGTGATACGCTCTTCCTCTGCCTGGTGCAGTCACACCAAATGAAAAAAGTTGACCCTGTCGCTGTAGGCTAACTTGTGATTCATCTTCTTATCTCCAGAATTCATATGTCTCTTTCAGAACGACTGTCTTACAGTCGATGAAACTCGGCATTGATGTGAACCGTCACAAGGAGAGCATTGTCAAGGCCATCTCAGCGATCCTTCTCCTCTTGTTGAAACACTTCAAGATCAACCATATCTATCAGGTTAGTGCAGTCAGGTTGGGGGTGGACGAATTGAGGATTGTTAACGCCATCTCAGCTATTCTTCACCTTAAATTAAAACAACTACTGAACTAGAGGCACGGAATATGCATAGGACTGTTGGTTGGTTCTTGATGAAATCCTAGCTTCCCTAGCGATACTTTTCAGTTGGCTCAAGTCACAAGTGGTGAAGTTCAGTGTTCATTTCTACTTCACGTTGAATGCATGCACCGTGTGAGCAGATGACATTTGCCTTTCCTGATCACCTTCTATTCTGTTTGCAGTTTGAGTTCATGAGTCAGCATCTGGTGTTTGCTAACTGTATCCCTCTCATCCTGAAGTTCTTCAATCAAAACATCATGTCGTATGCTACAGCCAAGAACACGTAAGTTGATAAGTGTGTCTCTGTCTAACAAGGGCCAGGTCCCAGGCCAGTCTGGCTGAAAACCCAGGCTCCTGTGGATGGGACAGTAGGATGTGGTTCGTTGCAGCTGATGTCTGTGCCATGGCAACTTTGACCATACATTGGCGGACAGTAACCCATAGTTGACTCTCACTTTTACTGAGCAGGCCAGTAGGCTAACACCTTTGACCCTGACAACCTAACATGAAGAATCTGACCTTATTGCTCCACTTTCAGTATCCCGATGTTAGATTTCCCATCTTGTGTGATTGGAGACCAACCAGAACTAACAGCTGAGAACCTGGAAGCCGGTGACAGTCAGCAGTACTGCTGGCGTAACCTCTTCTCCTGTATTAACTTGTTGAGGATCCTGAACAAACTGACCAAGTGGAAGCATTCGAGAACCATGGTGAGTGTCTCTCATCTGTAATAGTTTTTCTCCGAGTTCTGATGTGGGGGAGCTTGAGGCATCTACATGTATGTTATGTGATAAAATTGGTGGCTATTTGTATTTGCATTTGTATTGTATACACTCCAAGCTCAGTCTGTCTCAAAGTCATCTGGCAGAGACTTTCACTGGATGGAGTTGTATACTGCCCAAGCCTGGCCTTGGTCTCTCTCAGAGTCATCAGGGGAGAGCCAATCATTCCGTGTACATGTAGGTGCTCATCTCTTTAGCCTATCTTGTTACGTTATCAGAGGTGACAGTGTAGACTGGAGTATGATGATGCTTGAAAGGAAGTGAAGTGAAGAAGTCATAAAACCTGTGTTATTTCTTCCAGATGCTGGTTGTGTTCAAATCGGC
Source organism: Lineus longissimus (assembly GCF_910592395.1). Taxonomy (NCBI): domain Eukaryota; kingdom Metazoa; phylum Nemertea; class Pilidiophora; order Heteronemertea; family Lineidae; genus Lineus; species Lineus longissimus. The sequence goes on from NC_088314.1 coordinate 374,052, forward strand.
ACCAATCCTAAAGCGAGCCCTGAAAGTAAAACATGCCATGATGCAGCTCTACGTGTTGAAACTGCTCAAGATGCAGACCAAGTATCTCGGCAGGCAGTGGCGCAAGAGTAACATGAAGACAATGAGCGCCATCTATCAGAAAGTGCGACATCGCTTGAACGACGACTGGGCTTATGGCAATGGTAAGGATTCCACAGTTTTGATGCAATGAACTTTGCCACCCAAAGCTTTGTTACGGTGGTTCGAGGCATTCAGACATGTGGGTTTGGCTTCAGGTTGTCTTTGACGTTGTTGCCAGTACTGTCGTGGCTTTAGTGTACCAACTCAAATTCACAGAATCAGTGGTTTGATCTAGGTCTGTTGTGGTTTTGAATTGCAACTCTTTCCCAGGACCTGTTTTGATAAGGCTGTCTCCGGGTTTTATGCCGTAACTTGGCATTAAAGTCCTTTACTAGTTTAGGATTGGTTATAGACCTAACTGAATGCTGTGGCCTTTTTTCAGATATGGATGCGCGTCCATGGGACTTCCAGGCTGAAGAGTGTGCTTTACGTGCCTGTGTTGATCGCTTCAACAATCGGAGATACGGTACGAATGGAACCGATCAGGACTTTGAACCAGTGGACAATTGTATACATAGCCTTCTGGGTAAAGAACTGGAACTGAGCGAGGAGTTCAAGAGGAATTATGAACGTTGGTTAGAAATGGAAGTGTTCACAACTCAGATCGATTGGGATCAAGTTCTCTGCAGATGATAGGTGGCGCTGATGTCACTCTGTCATGTGGACCTGTTACTATAACTGAGCTTGCTGAATGTCATCTGTCATAGAACACATTGGAGTAGGTTCTGTCAGGTGATTCAATAGCAGTGGTCAATTGGATCCTCCGTCTTCGTACTATACAATATTAGTTGGTATTCTTCACCATAAGACTCAGCTGATGACGATAGGTCACAGAGTTGCCTCAAGACAGATGTTTGGAGTGCACAAGACATGTATGGAGAACAAACCACTGAATTCTTTTCGAACCAGTCTTGTCTCTTGGCACTCCTATGCTGCGAAAAGTGTGAGGGCCTCAAATCCTCTTCGGAATGTGTTTGAACATGAATGAATGTTTGTACTTGTGTAGATCATGTATATTTATTATTACTCTGTAATAAGTCGTAAGTTATCAATAAAATGTGGAATCAAATTAACATGGTGAATGTTGTTGCGTTTCTTGGCCAATGTTTACCCCATCAAGAAAGAGGAGGGCAGTCTTACCTGGGCCTTCATGAACGAGCGCAATATTGGTGACAGGGCATGCCCTCAAATCACATCCACAGATCAAAGGCCGTGTGGAACTGATGTGCATATAGGCTGGGTCACAACTGCAGTGAAGGGGCATTAGGGTACACTGGCGTTACAACCAACACAGGTGAACATTCATGATTGGACGTCTTTTCATAAAACCTCAAGACCACAAGACTCTTCCACCAGTCTCCTTTATTCAATTGTCGGTTACCTGGACTACAATACGACTCCTTGAAGAAAACTAATGGAAGAGAAGGTCGTCCAAGGGCAGTTTATTCAGAAGTCCAGTTGTTCATTTAACAGTCAATTCTGGCACAATCAAACAAAACACAAAATGTCACATCTTGCAATGATATCACAGCAGAAAACACAGTACCGGTAGTTTGAGTTTCGACTTCTCAACACTTGACCTTTATCCACAGTCCTGTCAATCATGCCAAAAACTAACACATAAAACGTCAAAACGACAGTCCACATGGATAAGCCAACAACCCCCCCATCAGAACTGAATGTCTACTAGTCATGTCCAGTTCGATACGATCATAGTGAAAGCAAGGCTATAGTGCATGGTGTCAAGGAACTTCCTCAGATGCTCCCTGTCAGCATGCGTCAAGAGGTTACACTGCGTCACCTCCAGCTTCTCCAACGGGCTCTCCCCCTCCAAGACATGTTGTATTCCATCAACAGTCAGAAGAGGAAGGTTACAGAATTCCAACTTTCTCAAGTGACGCATGGGATTCTTATGAAGAATGTCCACGAGAGTTTTACTGTCGAGGTTAGCAATGCCATCTAAGATCAAGTTGGTTAAACCTTGGCCATTGGTTAACATTGCCTTTAGACACTCCATTGGGATGTGGGCACAATTCATACCAGTTATGATGTTCAGTGTTTCTATGTATTTCAACGGGACAAAGTTAAGATTCTTTTGTTTCAGTCTCTCACAATACTCAGTCTCGTTCTGGAATGGATCATCCAGTAATATTCTTGATATGTCAATAATAAGGGTTTGCAGGTTTTTACAAAGGAACAGAATCGCTGCCAGATCGACATCTTCAAAGCTAACAAGCTGTATATTTTCAAGCTGTTCTCCAAGTGATTGTAACACGGGGAGTACCTTACTCTGGAAGTCCATCCGTTCAAGAGGGAAGCAATTCCTGCTTGTTTTCAGAGCCAACTTCCTCAAGTGCTGGAGATCACACAATGGTGCCAGTGTTTCACTCTGAGTGCATTCATACAGGTTTATATCAGTTATCAGTGGGCAGTGTGATATTGCCATACTCAGGTTACTCGGTGGACGACCAAAGAAGGATTCTAAAGTCTTCAGCTTGTGTGTTTTGTTGGAGTTGGAAGAGGTGTCATGAAGTGTGCACAGGGCAGTGATCACATCCATGTGGTAGACATTTTGAACATTCTCCAAAGTCTCCAGGGCCATCTTGACTCCCATTGCACTGATGGTCGTCCTTCTGAGATCTAATGTCACCAGTTCCCGGCATGCCGGCTCACCAGACTGGCCGATCCTGGTGAGGTGGGCAATTCCAGCATCCGTCACAGGACAAGAAGAGACCGAAATCTCCCTGATCTTTGGGCAATGCTTAGCGACGGTTTCCAAGACGGTGTCGTAGCAAGTGTTAGTGAGGCTCAAGTTGAGGAAGACGAGATTCGGATTCGCTGCAATCAGCGCCATCAGCTTGTCAGGGGATTCACACTTGGGAAGATTCAGGCTTAATCGTGTCAAATTCTGAAAAATACAGTTCAAAATTGGCTTAAAACATTTACTTTTTAGATATTGTGCTACAGGCTTGCACCTGGAGATAGAGATTTTGGGTCTGGGAAACATCCCTCAACTTGCCCCTTTAAAGAAAAGTGGCCGACTGTTTCAAATTAAGAAGACTTTGATCTTACTTTCGTCTCTCAAGCCATGGAGTTCAGCAAGGCACTTAACCAGGTCTGAATGCTTTCCATTCGAGGCCAACCTCGTCACAAAACATACCTGGCATCTGTCTGCGATGATGTCTATGATGCCATCATCATTCATGAAGTAAGGCGTATGAACCAATGAGAGACATGTTAGCCTCGGATGGACGAGGACACGAAGATGGTGGAATGCCAGCTGACATCGTGTGATCAAGGCATCAAGCAACTCTTGGATCTTCTGGGTTGCTGGAATGAGAGCAGGATCAAAAAGTCAGAAACTGAGAGTTACAACATGACTTATACAAGAGGATATACAGGACGCCAATTTTCAGAGCTCAAAGAATTGTTTCTAAAATCAAGTCAAGTTCCAGTCATTTGGAGATCAGGGTGAGTCTTGTTGGGTAACAAGCTGAACAAGTAGATCCAAGCACATTCTGTCAGGCCAGACTCTCCTGAAGAGGAGCTTATGGTAGAAATGGGTTATGGCTCCAATTACAATAAAGAAAACATAATTAAAAGTTCTGTTCTTTTGAAGATACTGCAGATAGGGGGAACCTGCACTTACAAAGAAATTCAAAGAGCTCGTATGACCTCTTCAACTTGGCTTCATACATTTCTTTTTCATCGTCCTTGTCCTCTCCACAATCAGTAGTGCCTTCGCCTTTGGCCATATTCTGTGACGGGTTTGATGTAATCGGAAGGATCACAGGCAACCGTACAGGCTGCGACGAGAATCCCAGCGGGCGCGTGTAGGGGCCTGGTAGCCTTGCAACTTCTGGCGAGACAATCGGCCGCACCCATTCCATCTCACATAATGGGGGATTTGCAGTACCCTCCAAGTCATGTTCCATTCCATATCTAGACCAACTTTTTGACCTTCTTGAAGATTTTTCATTTTCTGAAAAATCTGGTGGGTTTGGGCACCAAATGTCTATTTTTCTGGCAATTAGACGAACAACAATAGCTTGAAGTGGATCGGGGGACTTTCCTCTTGGCATAATGAGGGTGAATTTAAAGCTGTCAATAAATGTCAAGTGATTTTGTTCACTTTATTTGCATTGTTTTTGAGCCTAACTGAGGTCCTGTCAAATTTTTGGGAACTGCATGTAAAGCAAGTGTCACGATTATCAATCTACTGACATGGGTATCCGGTCGTTTCGCTCCCTAAACTTTTCGCCCCAGTCATTTCGCCCCAAACCGGCTTGTGAAACCATACAATACTGGTTTTTCACACGTGACCGAACACCGGAAGCCGACGCCCCCAAATCTAGTTCATAACGAGTGAAATGCCGTCAAGTACCAGTCTCTGTAATGTCAATGACTGAATACGTGTGAAAGAGTCTAGGATTTTGTCCGTTCAAATTCCACGAAACGCCTCTTTCTTCTAATAGCTCCTCATTCCAGAAGGTAATTCTTAAAATGACACTTTTCAATGGTAGATATGCCTAGATCTACTCTCTGTAGTAGACATGTTTGCCATGCCATAGGCCTAGGCCTATCACAGAAAGCTTTATTTTGACCCTCTGTTCTATTCTCGGACAATATCATAGACCTATTCTCAACCTCATAAGAACAAGGCATTCATTCCTTGAAGACTGATATATGTCAGGTGTACACTGTTTAACAGATGTCAATTGTACTTGCCTGAATACAAAACCATCAGAGCATTCCGATGAGCTGTCTACAGTAGTAGCCTACAACAGCAGCCTAGCAGGTCAATGACCTGACCTGGTCCTGGAGCATTGCCAGTTCCCTCATCCTCTAGGCCTACTTCTTGATACATTTGTTTAACAGGACAGCGTCAGGAGGATGTCTAATGCAGAGCTAACTGTCCAAGCCTCAGCCGGGGGAGTTACGAAAACAAGATTTGATGTTGACAAACCGCTATGGGACCTTCAGACATTTTCTGGAAGAGTGAAGTACTTTTTCTGGATGACTGATTATCGCACTGTGGTTGTGCCAAATAGGGACCTTCATGCCGCCAAAGACCTTTTAGAAAAATATAGGTAGGCCTGCTCTAAAGTTTCTGTTCCAGATTGTACTGCATGTTCAAAGTGTTAAATAAACCATCTAGAAGATATTTCTAAGGAAGATAAGTGTTGAAAACTGACCCAAGTGTAAGAAATTATCCAAAAGAAACCTAAATCATGATGCCTCGCTAGCTCTCTATAATATTTGTGTTCTTTCCGACAAAACTACTTTTATGAAGCATTTTCTGCCAGAAACTTATTTTTTTCTGTTTTATATACAGATTGGGCCAAGAACCTCCAGGGACTACTGAAGAAAAACTGATTTATGCTAAGAAGTTATACCAGAGCGCTTTCCATCCAGATTCTGGTGAACTTCAAAATGTGATGGGGCGCATGTCATTCCAAGTGCCTGGGGGTATGGCGCTCACTGGGGCACTACTTGCATTCTACAGGTGAGATGTCTCGGATGAAAGGATACCGAATAATAGGTATCGGCATCACAGTAGGTGGCACTGGTTTTCACAATGGTATGCATCAGACCTCGGACAAAATTGGAAATAGAAAAATGAAATAGACCTTCTAATGGAGAAATATGTACATGTAGACCTTTTAAAAAAATGAAATAGCCATGGGACATTTCTGATGGATCTCAAGGAACCTTGGAAGTTCCATGTCAACATTCATGACATCCTGTGATATCAACCTTATGCTTTATCAAAATTGATCACAATATCCTCATCATTTTCAGAACAAATACTGCTGTGATATTTTGGCAATGGGCCAACCAGTCTTTCAACGCTCTAGTGAATTACACGAACAGAAACGCTGAGTCTGATATCACTCCAAAGTAAGTAATGCATGACGTATCAAGAGTAAAGAGAATGTAACTGTGAAGTAAGTCAATAATGTATAAGAGGATATTTTCCCTCAAAAAGCTGTTGCCAAATCTTACCATCAATATTGCTCAATTTCAAGAGAATAGAAATGACATGTATTGTACCTATGCACGACTTTCTCGACAATGATAACCTGTCTGGCATCTGATTGTATTGTTTATATTTTTCTACAGGAGAATAGGTATAGATAACCTGTCTGGCATCTGATTGTATTGTTTATATTTTTCTACAGGAGAATAGGTATAGATAACCTGTCTGGCATCTGATTGTATTGTTTATATTTTTCTACAGGAGAATAGGTATAGATAACCTGTCTGGCATCTGATTGTATTGTTTATATTTTTCTACAGGAGAATAGGTATAGATAACCTGTCTGGCATCTGATTGTATTGTTTATATTTTTCTACAGGAGAATAGGTATAGCATATGTGTCCGCCACCACTGCTGCTATTGTCACATCCTTAGGACTTAAAAAATACCTGGCCAAGGTAAGGCTCGCATTTTATTCAATAGATATTTCAGTCTGTTATGTGATTTAGTGTAATCATTTTGTCTGGTCACCAGTTCACTTTTCGAAAAGGTTAGTAGCCGTATCATGTACCTAAATTGTCAATAATTCTCTCTGAGAGAGAGCTAGGTTTATCTTGATCTATCCAAGCTGACCTGTCTTCATGTTTCATAACTATGATGTTTCAGACAGCCAGCCCGCTCTTCCAGAGATTCGTACCCTTCGCTGCTGTAGCATCCGCTAATCTTGTCAATATTCCTCTCATGAGACAGAGGTAGGTTCATCTTGATAGAATAAAACAAACTATGATCAATGTTCAAAAGTGTTTGCAGTCGCTCTGAGAATGTCACACTAAATTGTTGCACATTCGAGTGCCATTTGAAGAGAAATGTGAGTAAGCTCTTTATCCATAGAGTGTCACGAATGCCATGTCTTGTAAGCTCTTTATCCATAGAGTGTCACGAATGCCATGTCTTGTAAGCTCTTTATCCATAGAGTGTCACGAATGCCATGTCTTGTAAGCTCTTTATCCATAGAGTGTCACGAATGCCATGTCTTGTAAGCTCTTTATCCATAGAGTGTCACGAATGCCATGTCTTGTAAGCTCTTTATCCATAGAGTGTCACGAATGCCATGTCTTGTAAGCTCTTTATCCATAGAGTGTCACGAATGCCATGTCTTGTGAGCTCTTTATCCATAGAGTGTCACGAATGCCATGTCTTGTAAGCTCTTTATCCATAGAGTGTCACGAATGCCATGTCTTGTAAGCTCTTTATCCATAGAGTGACACGAATGCCATGTCTTGTAAGCTCTTTATCCATAGAGTGTCACGAATGCCATGTCTTGTAAGCTCTTTATCCATAGAGTGTCACGAATGCCATGTCTTGTAAGCTCTTTATCCATAGAGTGACACGAATGCCATGTCTTGTAAGCTCTTTATCCATAGAGTGTCACGAATGCCATGTCTTGTAAGCTCTTTATCCATAGAGTGACACGAATGCCATGTCTTGTAAGCTCTTTATCCATAGAGTGTCACGAATGCCATGTCTTGTAAGCTCTTTATCCATAGAGTGTCACGAATGCCATGTCTTGGCTCTGATGTATTTGTTTGTTTTCATTTCAGTGAACTTTATGATGGTATTGCTGTCTTTGATAAAGATGGTAATAAAGTCACTGATTCACAGGTAAAGATACTGGGATGTCCGAATCTGTGGTGGGGTTGATGGTTGTATTGTAGAATACCGCTGACAATCGTTACATTTATAGACCCATGTTTCCATTCTCTTGTGGGGTGATAATCAATGTGGCCTCCAGTTAACTGCCAAAGTACTTGATAATAGTCTCGCCTGTGTCAGAACCTGCTAATAATGCTACTGGCATGAGCCATCGTTCTCCATAAACATTGTTATTTTTTCTTCAGTATGCGGCTCTGAAAGGAATTGGCCAGGTGTCGACATCAAGAGTATTCATGGCTTTCAGCACAATGTGTAAGTAGACCTGATGAGGTATTGTGATGGCCTGTACACAGAACAAATAGAGACGCGTTCATTCATGTACACTGCCACCTTGAAGGGAGGCCTGTTCATGCATGCATACTACCATATTGAAAGGAGATTGAGTACGCCAGTTGTAAGTTTCATGAATATATTGCTTAAAGAGAAGGAGAAAGATATGAGGCCCAGTGTCAAGGGTTTCATCCTGTGTCTATTTCAGGTAGTATACCCTTTCTGATGGAGTATCTCGAACGCTTCCCCTGGATGATGAGGATGAAATGGCTGAATATGCCACTGCAGGTTCTCTTCTGTGGAGTCATGTAAGTCACATCAACGATTTGATAAAACACCTTTCATGCCTTTCATTCTTCGAAGGCTTTTATGATGAATTTTTTGGGACAACTGTTATAGTGTTTCCTGTGGAGTCTCTCTGTAGTGGCTGAGAGCAGCTCATCGTTGTCTTGGAACCAATACTCACTGTGGGGTACAAGTTTCACCCTTGAAAAAGTCATGAGCTGAAAAGGCTGTTTTCATATAAAAATACCAAGATTTGTTTCATAATGAAATGTTTTTGATTTCTTACAGTTTGACGTTCACTGTCCCCGTTGGATGTTCCTTGTTCCCGCAAAAAGCGTAAGTTTGAACTTTGTGCTTTACTATCATTAGGATGCTGCATTTGGTCCCAAATTGATCACTTCCATTGAATTGTAGCTCTGCAATCAATAAAGGACTGTTACAGTATCTGTCAGTCCCAAGGGTGTACTTAATAGAGAGGTTCTAATAGAATTTTTCAGTTCATCCGGTAGCTTAACGTGTGATTGTTTTTGTTTGTTTCAGACAAATCGAGTACGAGAAACTTAACATCATTGATAAGGACAAATACACAGCTGTGAAGGAGAAATACGGCAACAATATACCACAGACACTTTACTTTAACAAGGGACTATGATTTGAGTGAAACTCTAGTCATGATTTGCTCAGCACCTAGTCAATTGTCAATAGGCTGTTATGTGAACTACTTCAGCCCTGTCAGTACTATGTTTACAACTTTGGTTGTGTCTTCAAGTTGTAACTGAGATTCTGGTAAATAACGACTTCTTGAATTAACTGCTACTGTTTGAATCTGCATATAAGAGACTTAATTATCGCTTGGATCACAATGATTCTCTTGCTAGTCACTGAATTTTCAGTTTTGCAGTGAAATTCTGAAGTGTCTCCCCCTATTGTCTCAGCGATGGTGACATCAAGTCATGGGCAGCTATCGTTTGTTAATGGTGCTCTTTTCCTCTTGTTTGGAATTAATTAAGGTTATGGTGTACACATATTACTAGTAGATAACAATAGAGATTAGAACAATCATGTTTTTAACGAAGTGGTGACGTGGTTAATTGTATGTTACAAGGTGTTGGAATCTGAATCAGATATATGTACTTTAATATGCAACGAGTATCAGCATCCACTTTTTAAATGTATCTTGATGCAATGATAAATAAATTATGTGCATTTTATAAGATTTGTTTTTGAAATCATTAAGCCCTCTTTCTGGAGTGACTGAAGGCAGTTTTTTGTCGCAACCCCTCACAAGAGAGGAGGGCACCACTGATGACAATGTCAAATCTAAGACTTTTTCTTATACTCGACACTAAGAGTCTATAAATACCACGACAAGTGTAAGTGCCAATATCCTGGTTAGATGAGGGCACTGTGGACAGTACCTGCGAGCAGAAGGCAAGCCCATGTAATCTTGGGAGAGCCACCAACCAGCCATAGGTAAAACGTTCATTTACTATGTTGGTGTATCAAAAGGGCCACACCTCTTATAGACTTGCCCAGGATCACACACTTGATGACCGACGAAAGATAAAGAATGAAAGACAAGTGACCTGCCAAAGATCACACAGCAGATGACCAAACGATTCTGACCACCCAAGAAAGCACATCTACTTTACCGGGGTACGAAAGTCCAAGGGAGCGAAACGACTGGGGGCGAAAAGGTGAGGGACCGAAACAACCGCAATTCATATTACAATTCCAAGATGGCGTCGTCACTTTCTGACGATGAGTTCAATCGAATGCAGGTAAATACAGGCTAAGACAAACTCGTGATTAGCATCAAATAATTTTTAGGTTGAGAGCAATGTTGAGATAATGACCTTTCATATGATACCAAAGTTGATTTTGTATGACAGGAGTAACGCGAGGAAAATGCCCGTCTTTTGGGAGGCTGACCCTTCTGTTTCAGCAGGTTTTGATCTTCTGCCATGATGATGATGATCATCATGCATGCAAAGGGTGTACCATACCATTGCGTGATATCAATATCATTGGTAGAGCATCTTTCCGTACGCTCAGAATGAGGTCGCTAAAACTCTAAGTTATAACTACCTGATCCTGGGCCTGGCAAAGCCAGCTAGAGCCTGGAGTGCATGATGACATGAGAGTGATCGCCTTGGCCTTGGGTTGGCCCACGCCACGCCAGTAGTACGGCAGTAGGCAAACACTGGCAACAGAACATCCTTCTGACGTCTGTGTTTGATTGACGCCCCTGATTGACGACATGGATGATGGTCTCTGTGTCTTGATTGATGATGTATGTGGTACTGGTAGCCTAAGTCAATAGCGCATATCATGTTGTCGTCATGTGGGAGCTTCGGCTAATCCTTGTCCTTCTTCCTCTTCTGAATCACTTCAACTGTTATTTCATTGCATTCAGATACAGCTGCTCGAACTACGGACACAGAATTACCAGCTTGATGACCGGTGTAAAAGACAGACGAGAGGTAGGTTGAATTGATGCTCTGATTGGCAGGCAGACACCAGACAGTCAACAGAGAATCTTATCTAGGCCTGAAAACAGCTTAGTTTTCCAACTAGAAAATACACACAATCGCATATTCATAGTTTGAATTCATAGCCTATTAGTATTACTTTAACAAAGGTGATTCCTATTCCAGATTTACAGAGTTTGACTGAGAAAGTGGATCAGCTGGAGAAGTCACTTGAGAGAGCCAATAAGACCATCACTAAAAGTAAAAAAGCCAAGGTGAGTGGTCTTGACAAGTATTTCAGTTGTGAGCTTAATCAAGTTCTGTCCAGAGTTCCTTCCGAAATAAATATTTGGGGCCCGATGTTTGAAAAAAAATAAATGCTATGATTCCCCAAAAATCATAAAAAAGGAAACTTTTTTATTAGGCCTAAGTGTGTGTTTTTTCTCGGATTCGGAAAAAAATCATGAAAAAGGGAATTTTTTGGAATTTTTCTGAACCAAAAAATTTTATGAGCTTTTTATTTTTTTAAAATTTTTCTCAAATTCCAGGAGTTTGATTTACTCATCCAAGAAAATGATCAGCTTCAGAGAAAGATCTTATCGCAAGAAGAAGACTTCCACTTGCAGAACACGACTCTCATGCAAGAATTGAACACGGTGAGAATACCTGTTGATCTACTTACATGTATTCATTGGGTGACACCTGTGTGATAAAGTAGGTCACCACTTGTGGCATCATTACCAGCAGGTGAGGCGAGGCAGCATGCAGAATTGTGCATGCTGTTCTATGGTTGATCTAACTTTTGCAATTCTTCCAGCTTGTATCCTCAAATGAAGAACTCGAGAAACAATTGAGAAGTTCTAGGGATGGAGGCGTCGCAGTAGAGAAACATGATCAGAATGAGGCCAGTGATGACATCAGGAGACTCCAGGCGGAAAATATGGCGTTGCAGAAAAATGTGGCAGGTTGGTATTGTGGTTTCCAAGTCTGATTGATTGAATGAAATAGCTGCAGCTTTAGAATTTGATGAAAGACAAAGAGACCAATATACTCAAACCAATCGTTGTTGGATTCCCCGCTAGGAGGAGTTGGTGCAGATCGTACGAGGCAGGTGAGGTGTTGGTAGTCGCATCCATCTGCCATTCAAACCTCCTGAAGATGGATATTCATTGCTGGAAGTAGTTGTCAAGATGAGGTTGGAGACAACATTGAACTAGGCCAGCACATCCGACCAGATTCAGCTACAACTCTAGGTCAAGACATGTATTGTTGAGAGGATGATATATTGTCTGCTTCTTTTCAGTTCAACAAGACAAGTTTGAAGAGGAGCGAATGCGGTTCAAAGAAACAATACAACTTCTAAAAGATATCAACAGCGATCTTGAGAATCAGTGCTCGAAGCTCGCCGGCCGCAGAGGAACACCCGCTGGAGATGAAAATGCGTAAGTTGTTTTTCTGAGGCATTTGATTCTGGGAGAGATTCCCTACTTTTTCCTTCGAAAATGTCATTTTTAGGCAAAGAAGGGCACATCACTTACTGATTATTTTCTTTTCAGGGAGTGCCGAACAGTAGAAGGACAGGATGACCCAGCTGTAGCTACTGATACTGTGGATGGGGTGCCACCTATTGAGGAAGGTCAGTACTAACATGAAGCATGATTTGAGCGAGTTTAAGAGAGGGAACGTCCTGTGGCTATAATGTTGTTCTTGACTTGTTCGTTTGCAGATGACTCGAGTCCCAGATTAAGGAATGCCTCGTTCACGGAGCTGATGAACCTCGTCACCAAGTCAGAGAACAACAACGAGGATCTACAACAACAGATGAAGGAATTGAATGGTAAAGTCTCTTCTCATTCTCCACTGCGTAACATCATTTAGGCCGACATTCATGAGGCTGAAAATCTTTTACTGGACCTTTATTTGAAGCAGAGTTGGCCGGTTAGCTCTACTCAGAACACTGGTGTATGGCAGGATTAGTCGTTTACATGGCACTGATGACAGCATCAGTGAAATGTGCCTCACTTATGTTTGTGCACTATTGTTTGATTTTCATGTTGTTGTGGACTCTTATGGAAAATAGAACTGAATAAACGGATTATTATGCTATCCTGTTGTCATTCCAGATCTAAGATTAAAGTTAGATACAGAAGTTGAGGAGAAGAAGATGCTAAAGGACCAATTGAATACTTTAGAGGTGAGTTTTTAATCAGTAGAAGTTTGCCTTGCTGATACTGGCTGAACAATTCTCTCCTTCACGTGTAAAGCTCAGTATGTTTCTTTATATTTCTGTTGCTTTCTCGTTTCAGAAAAGTTCCAAGGATCAAATCAACACCCTGCAAACAGACGTTGAAAAACTGACAGAAAAGTTACGCAAGAAACAAGAAAGGTAGGAAAGTTATCCACATTGTGCCATTTGTGTTCCATGCTTGGGTCTGAGGTCGGCTAACTTTGTTGCAGGATAACCATTCTTGGTGTCCATGGTAGTTGACATCAGGGTTTGTGTGACTACATGGGCCTATCAAGATGAGCATACCCCACCCTGAGTTGTGGTCTTTAAGGGCTTCACCATGAAGTGGCTCGTCTGCATGCCCTACCCTCTCAGACAAACTCACCAATAAAAACATGTCATTTTGATTCCCCTTCAGTTATGTGAAACTTCAGGAAGAAAAGGAGAAGCTTTACAAAGAGACCAGGTAAGAATCATCTTGACTATGTTGGCTGCGACATCCCTCAGCTATTGTTGCCACATGCACGTGCACATTCAATTAACCAGCAACTAAAACTTACAACGCGCATCATAAGAAAGACATATTGTTACACCCGTTTTGCTTTTAATATGAGATTTAGCTGCGTGGTAATGAAATGTCTTCATTGGATAGTTGAGTGTAGGGTCTGTCTCCTGGTATACAGGTAGTTCCAATGGGTGTAGGCCAGAGATTGCCTTCGTGCTGTTGTGAAATATTTCTTTTGAAAGTTAACTTGCATAACAGAGGAATGACAAGGAAACTATTGCCACGTGGGAGGACTTGACTTCATGAGTACTCATTGCTCATCAGTCTGCATAAGGTTACACCACAGTAATACCCACAGGCCCTCAAAATCACAACATGAAGCTTTGAACATTTGACACAACATGATTATAGATACAAGTAAATGCCTCCTTGTTATGTAAACCACTTCACATATTGTGCCACTTGCCATTAGCTGAGGATTTAGCAGGATGATTGTCTTCTATAGTATCAGTGCAGTATTGTCAGCCTTGAGTGAGAGGTGATTTGTTTGGTGGCATGTCTTACAATGGTTTGTCTTTGTGTAATGGGTTTCTTTGAAAGATACGTATTGAACTGCATTGAGTTTGAATGGCGTTGATTACCACAATGAAAGGCAAGGAAGTTATTAATTGACATTGTCCCAGTGGCAAGTTTTTGGTGGGAATGTCACGGTTCAGCTATGTCTACAGGGGAAGTCCTTGTTTGGATTGCTTGGTGTGACCCACACCATGTGTTGTCCATTGTCAGGGGCAAACATGAACAATAGACTTGTAAGAATGGACTGATTGAACATTTAAACCAGGCTTGGCAGATCTTTGTGAATAAACTAACAACTCAACTTTGATAAGTTGTGCCTCTCTGTGTTATAAAAATGTTGCCAGAAAAGCCTAGATGTCAACACTCGAGGTTATTCACATTGTTTCCTATCATAAATTGATGATAAATACATTTGAACAACAGGTCTTGCTTCATTGTGGTGCAGTCGGCATGTTTCATAAATAAATTGACTCATTCATTTCATCATTGTAAACTGACTAATGAAATTCTAACCAGCATGGTGGTTCATTTGAATTAGAACACTTTGCCATATGTTTTGTTCTAGAGCATTTTCTCCCTTTTGACTTCCAGTTACTTTACCACAGTGTTTAGGTGAGGCCGTCTAATGCAGGAACCCAATTCATAATGCATGCCTACTGTATACATGTTGACACATCCGGCCTGGTTGCACTGCACAGTACAGCTTAGTCTTGTTTCTATTGGCTTCATGGTCAGCAGTGACAGAGGACACATACTTTCAAATGAGATAGGGGGAAGGAATCCGAGGCAGTTGCCTTCTGTGCCTCCAATGAATTCGATCCCTGACTAATTTGAACAGGCGATCTGTTGTGAAGGTTTAGTCTTGAACACTGCCTATATACTTGTCAGATAGGGTCGAAGCAGCTTTCAATGCCATTGCTGATCATGAGTTGGAACAAGGCGTTATAATGCTAGTACAAAGAAACTGGCAATTTTATCTGCAGCTTTGGTCTTTATTTGATTTGATTTTGGTTTATTTTGCCCAAACTTCCTGAGTCTGTTGATCTACTTTAGGTTATGGTTCTTCATCAGTGAACATATATGAAATTTTCTTTCTGGGGAAAACAGTTTTTGAATGTTGTCAATTTTTTTTCCATTAGTTGTAACTGAATAAATGTGCTACCCCCTGCTTAACTTTTTGTTGCTTTTTTATGTTGCCTGTCCTTGATTTCAATCAAAAACCAGGTTCCAGTGACTAGTTCCCAGGTCATAGTGGTTTCCATTATCTTGGTGTCAAAGAGATTCTTTTTATGGGCTTTTGGCTTTCAGATCGGTGCTTCTCATTCGGTTTGGTTTATTCTTATCATGAGGGTTAGGACTCTGGCAAAGGGTAGAACGTTGCCTCAAGTTCCCTACTGGATCTGATAAGTGTGGTGTGGCTTCTCAGCTGATCTCCTTGCAAGCTTCTAAGTAGGAGATTGGAACATGCTTCTAACCAAATGTATGTACAGCTTTGCCAGTTGTCTAAAATTGTGTGTTTTGAATTCGAGGACTGATGTCACTCAGTCTTCAATTATGTGTTTTTTCAGATGATTTAGATTTAGGCACATATTCAGAGTGGATCTGAAACTTTGTGTTGATGTTAGATTTAAAGAAAGTTAACTTCAAAATGCAGAAAATCGCCACATTTAGCCTAGGCCCAACTGGATGTTGGGATGCACTGAACCTAGTCAATGTTTTGAGGCTGAGCTTATTTTTGGTCACCTTCCCATTTTTATTCAATTTGCTTGTATTTTTTGCAACTAAACTTTCATAGCGTTCCTTAGAAGAAGTAAACAGTCAAACTAAGAACACTCGTAGTTGGATGTTTTCTCAGCCATATTGTACTGCCTTGATGATGTCTATTAGACCAAGTTATTAGGGAGTCCCCTTTAAATGTATGTGCCTGTTCTTTCACTAGCCCTGGTTTAATTCAGACTTGAACGTCCTTAGACTCTGTTCAAGGGAATGTTTCAAGTTATACTTACCATCGTCCTGACTGCGTGTATGCTGTGTGTTCCTGGTTTATGATTTCAAGTGTTCCGCAGTCTTTCTGAAGTCAGTCTCTGTTGGTTTTTGCAGTGAGAAGTTTGATGAGCTGCAGACGAGGAAGGATCGTGAGATCAGTCAGCTGATGGAGCAGAACACTCGCATGCAGGCTGAGGTGATCACAGCCAATCAGGCAGTGGAGGACTATAAAGAACGACTGGGGCAGAAAATCAGTGAGATGGACTTGGTGGTGTCGACACTCACAGATCAAGTTGATGCATCGAGTCAAGAGAACAACCAACAGCTTCAAGAGCAGATCACTCGCTTCCAGCAGCAGATAGAAGAGCTCGATGGTAATCTGGCCAAGGTGACACATGACCTGGAAGACACCCGGCTACAACTCAAGGTATGGGCACAGAGAAATCACCGTGGTCCTACTGGGCTTTACAATCATTTCTTCAGAGATATTTTCATGAAAGTCAAGTGTAGGAAGGGGCTCTTATTCAAGTCAGTTTGAACGATGTGTTGAGCTGTTTGTTATTCCGTTGTCTCTCATAGAGTCAAGAGATGATTGACATGTTTTGTTTGATTTCAGGAATGTCAGCACGCCAGCTCGATCACTCTTGAACAGCTCCATGAGGCTCAGAGAGAACGAGACAAACAGATACAAGCTCTACAGGAAATCACTAAGGTACATTGAAGGAACGTGTCGTGGTCGATGTCTATATGTAGTCATAATGAGGAATCAGCATCTTGTATCCACTGGGAGTGCTGTCAGGGAGGTCTTTCAAAGGCCAAATGTAACTTGTTCTCAAACAAACCAAATGGTGTATATATCGGCTACATGTGACCTCATCTTTTTGCGTCACCAGCAAAACTTTCAAAGTCTCACAGTACTTTTCAATTGTCTTCTCATTGCACTTGCAGGTTGCTGAAAAGAGAAAGAGTTTGCTGGATGAACTTGCCATAAAGTATCAGAAGGAGTGCGATGATCATCGGGAGATCGTCAAAGTGACTGAGAGCAGACATAGGAAGGAGTTGGATGATTTATGTGATCTACTAGATCAGGAAAAGGTAAACACTGGGCTTGGAAACCGTCCCATGTTGCAGGATGATGGGTGTTCTCCAGATGTCAGACTCTCCGTCCAGGATTCCTGAGTTTGAGACACACTTTGGCTGTCCCTTAGTCATCTCCAGTCTCGCTCCAGCAAATAATGTTTAGTGTTGTTCCTTTGTACTCAAGAGTGCCTCTCTGTAGACCGAGAAGAAGGACTGTAAAGTCCTATTGATTTCATGTTTGTGCTTTCAGGCTAAAACACAGGACTATGGCAAGATGAAGGTGAAACATGATGAGATAGTCACCCAGGTGCAGTCCCTGGAGGAAGCCAAGGGCTGGTTAGAGAGGAGACTCGATGAGGCGGAGGTAAGATTTGAAAAGATCGACCGACATCTAAACCACCCTATATTACTCCATCAAACAGAGACGTGGTCTGCAGGCAGCATGTGCTACTGCTACTGGGAGTCACTTGGTCCAATTGACCAACAGTTGGCGAGAAGCTCCAGTTTTGTGTTGGCTGCCTTGATACAGCAACCTTCCTTTCCAATTAAGCCTTGAATGCTGCTTCATCACTGTGTGGAATTGAAAAATTTGATTCTCTCGCAGGAAAATATGAAAGAGAAAGTGTGCGGCTACGAGAAGGATATTGAAACCCTGAAGGCAGCACACACAGAGGAGTTTGAAGCTCAAGGCACTGAACACAAGAGGCAAATTGAGGAGTTGGAGAAGCAGATGACACAGCTGAAGGAAGTCTTGGATGGGAAGGAGGTGGAGATCACCAACCTGCACCAAGAGATCAAGGATGGCGTCGATGAGAGGAAGATACATGAGAAGAAAGGAGCATCACTGGTGAGTCGAGTTGATGTCTGCTGGGCAGGGTATTTGGGTCCAATTCTTGCTAGACTGATTCTATCCAGAATGTATTGCTATCATCTCAATAACTGTATCTTTGTAGATGAAAGACTTGAAGCACCAGCTGCGAGGCGAGAGAAAGCGGGCCGAGAAGCTTCAGGAGAGGTTACAGGAGTTACTCTCCGACACAAAGAGCAGGCAATGTGAGTAGTACTCTCCGACACAAAGAGCAGGCAATGTGAGTAGTGCTCTCCGACACAAAGAGCAGGCAATGTGAGTAGTACTCTCCGACACAAAGAGCAGGCAATGTGAGTAGTACTCTCCGACACAAAGAGCAGGCAATGTGAGTAGTGCTTCTTCAACACTTCTCAAGGCCTCTGAGGCATGAGTCCTCTTGGCAGAAGAAGTAGGCAAGCAGTTTTATAGGTGCTGTGATAATCTCATCATTACTGTACTGTAAACAAAGGAGAGTTTGGTACACCCTGAGCGTGTCTCTTCATTGCAGATCAGTCTTGCTACATGAGATTTTGCCATGTCACTTCCATCCTGGTCCCCAGTCACCCCATGAAGCCCCAACCGAGTGAAAGGCTTCAAAATGTTCCGACATGTAACAATAAAAGCATGAGAAGAGGTGGATTTTACTTTGAGGTTTACATTGATTTGTCTCTCGTTCTAGCAATGGAGGAGTTGTTCCGGCCGATTGATCCAAATGATCGTTACCGTGGTGACAACAGCTCGATCTCATCGTGGAGTGCCAGTGGTCTGGGCCGAGACAACACCCCATCGTTACAATCTCCACAATCCAACGTAAGTCTTCATCCATTCACTTCAATAACACCAAGTCTGATATCTTTGGGGTCAGTATAAACACACAACAATTCAGTGTGGTTTCTAACATTTGGTCCACAGACAGGACTTCTCATCCCCATTTTGTTGACTGGATGGGTGATTGTCTATTTTAGAAAGGTTCTCGATAGTGATGTGTTTGAGTGCAGACATGCTTGTATTAGAGTCACCTACTAATACACTGCCAATTATGGAATCTACACAGTGAGCCACATGTGTACAACATAAACTAACCTACACAAAGGGTTAACCCAACTATGGCAAACAAGTGTGAATGTATACACTAGCTAATTACACTAATCCCCAGTAAATAGGTTACTCTAACAATGGCTTTTATGACCACTGGTGTGACCCCTCACTCAAATCTAACATGACATTGTGTAACATGAAGTGCAGGAAGGGTGAACAAAGCAAAGGTGAACAAGTGTGAAAGATGCACTAATGAGATAATCGCCAGTTAACAGCTTCCTCAAGGAATGGCTCTTACGACTACTGGCATGGAGTTGTAGCACCATGAAGCTAACATATCGCTTCATGGAAGGACCAGGTTTGGCCAGTTCCAATAATGTCATTTGGCTCTTACAGCATGATATGTCATTTGGAGCAACTAGTCCTATAAAAGAAGTGAGTAGACTCCTTTATGCCTCAAATACTCTCGCTTTATTCACTGGTGATATAGTCATATAGCTATGACATTGATCAGTGAAACTGTACGTTTTCTTATAGTTACATGTAGCTTGTGTATTGTTTGGCAGAGAGGACTTGGTCTTGCAGTCTGGACTGGACTCCATTGGACTTGTCAACTAAACTTCCATTAGCTTTGATAGCTGCTTCTGCACTGTTAGACCGAATCTTGCTTCTCCCTGTCTTGTCCATTTTGTCTATCAAACGCACGTTGGTCAAAACTAGGCCTGGACCAAAGACCAAGTGATAAGACAAAGCCTTATTGTTGTGAGGGTCTATGTGTTCCCACATTTGGCAGACTCCCACCGTCTCACCAAATCGTTTTCTCTCCTTCCAGGATTCGCCACCGCGGACGCCACCTAGTGTCCTTGAACAGGAAAATAATGATCTCCTCGCACGGATAGGTGAGCTGCAGCAGGAGAAGTGGATGTATGAGGAGAAGCTTGCACACTTGGAGGCGAGCACAGCTGCCATGGCTGAGGACCTCCTCACCAAGACAGCCATAATAGATCACTACGTCATGAACTCAAGAACAGGTAGATACCATTACCCTCCATTCCTAATACGACTTCTGCTTCCTAACATGACCATGAAGAAGGCATTGTATCCATGGATTGATCATTAAGAATTGTGGTCAATTTCTCCAATTAAGTGAGTTTTGTACGCATTAGTGACCTTTTTGTACAGCATTGTATACCTGTGTTTGTAAAGAAAGCCTTGCTTTACAATGAGCAATTGAAACCACTGAGATACAGCCTGATATAAGTCTCATCATCTCCTCTTCCAGATCTTATTCCGCAGTCTCCCTCGAGTGAAAAGCTCACATTTAAACGCGTGATGGACTTTGTGAAGGATAAGGGTGATGAGAACATGCGTGAAGTAAATAGGAAGTTACAGCGGGTCCTCGAGGAAACTCTTACCAAGAACATGCATTTACAGAAGGTAGGCAAAGCATTTCTTCATCTTGAGCCTACTGTTGGTATGTTGTTCAGGAGTGGTGTACCGGCAGTCAGGTGGTGAATGTCTCGGGCCTATTATCAAAGGGTTGTGGGTTAGATTCACATCATTGCCCCTGCGTTCACTGCCGAAGCATGTGGTGTGTGAGTAGTTGGTCTCGCCGAAGCATGTGGTGTGTGAGTAGTTGGTCTCGCCGAAGCATGTGGTGTGTGAGTAGTTGGTCTCGCCGAAGCATGTGGTGTGTGAGTAGTTGGTCTCGCCGCAGCTAGGGGGTTGGTGTTTGTACTGCTACCTGCTGGGTGATAAACCAGCGGAATATGACTGATAAACGGCCGCCAAACATGCGACCATTGCACACGTCATTCAGACCATGTAAATTAACAATGTTATTTATTGCGGAATTGGCTTGACACGTTTTTAATTATCTTGAAGTGCTCTGGTGAGTTATTGGTGCCAATTTCAAACTGATCTGATGTTTTCTGAATAATATGAATTCAGAAGGGTTTGACTACTCTCATCAAATCCATGTTGACTTCAGTTAGAAACAAGTGTACAACAGACACGACATCATGTACACAAACTGAGCCCAAGTTAGCTTGAATTTGACTGTGCCAGGTCCTGATTATCATGGTGTGTTGACGTTGTGGGCTCATGTGACTGTGCCAGGTCCTGATTATCATGGTGTGTTGACGTTGTGGGCTCATGTGACTGTGCCAGGTCCTGATTATCATGGTGTGTTGACGTTGTGGGCTCATGTGACTGTGCCAGGTCCTGATTATCATGGTGTGTTGACGTTGTGGGCTCATGTGACTGTGCCAGGTCCTGATTATCATGGTGTGTTGACGTTGTGGGCTCATGTTTGCATGAACTTGATGATAATTCTTCCAGCATAAAGCAATACACTTTTGTTTGCATAAATTGATTGGGTTTTCGGAGAGAGACTGTGGTTTGGTAGTCTTAGGTTATACGTAGGGGGCACTTGTGTGACATTGGTGTGTTGCTAAGTCATTTCACTCATCTTCCAACGTTACTGGGCATTATTTTCAAGCTGTTGAGTGTACCAAAGGCTTGCGATCTCAAAACCTAGTTTGTCAAGATGCTTTCTCCCTGTATTGCCAGGTTTCTCTAAGAATGTCTGTGATGTGAAAGCAGTCATGTGAATTCTGTCGAACATGCTGCTTGCCCGGCAGCAGATCCATCATAGGTGTTAACTCTCTTAGACCTGGCCTTGTTTCCATGGTGTCCAGTGTAGTAACCCGTCTTTCCTGCATACAGTACAGAATATGATATCCAGGGTTCATCAGTCGGTACAGATCAAGCTTCTTTGAGATTAGAAAATGTTGAAATATTGATGTGGCGGTTCAATATGGCATGTCCTAATTCACTTGTGAGATGGATTGCCTCATTTGGTGTTCGAGTCGTTTGCTGAATATCCCACAGAGCTGTGACTGTCTCTTGAGGGCAGATCATCCCACAGAGCTGTGACTGTCTCTTGAGGGCGGATCATCCCACAGAGCTGTGACTGTCTCTTGAGGGCGGAGCAAGGAGTTTGGGAGAGAGGGACGGGTTGTGCTGGCTCTTAACAGTGAATTTACCAGTATTCCTCCTGGTCCATTTCTCATTTGGGGGGGGGGGATGCAGCAGGTGTATTAACTTCGGACGGCCAACCGAATTAAAGTCTTGAATCTGAAAAATCATCTTGACAGCTGATCAATACTTGCCACTGTCATCTTGATAAACAGTGTGGGAGGCATTATTGATCTCAATGACATTTCACGTCGCTGTTTCATTCCATAGCTATTTGGAGACGTGTTGCAGTATTGTTTACGAAAATTGCTCCAGGTTTAATCTGCCCACCATAGAGATTGTGCACTGATTGGTATGGATTGGTAATCAGGTGTAGAGGCAAGAGAGCGAGGCCACCAGCACTGTTTAGTATCGGAAATCAAGATAGCAACACGACAATACAGAATAACTCAATACAGATTAACTCGTTGACACTTTGAAAGTATGGAGGGGAGGGGTAATGGAGAGTTGTCAGTGATCAGCAGCAAAGCACATCACCATTGAGGCATTAGATTGAATATAGGTGACGTAAAGATCAATAACCAGCAATCTGGCTGGTTCTCCTTCAATACCAAGACTGGCCCTAATCCTATTTGGTTCTCCTTCAATACCAAGACTGGCCCTAATCCTATTTGGTTCTCCTTCAATACCAAGACTGGCCCTAGTCCTATTTGGTTCTCCTTCAATACCAAGACTGGCCCTAGTCCTATTTGGTTCTCCTTCAATACCAAGACTGGCCCTAATCCTATTTGGTTCTCCTTCAATACCAAGACTGGCCCTAATCCTATTTGGTTCTCCTTCAATACCAAGACTGGCCCTAATCCTATTTGGTTCTCCTTCAATACCAAGACTGGCCCTAATCCTATTTGGTTCTCCTTCAATACCAAGACTGGCCCTAATCCTATTTGGTTCTCCTTCAATACCAAGACTGGCCCTAATCCTATTTGGTTCTCCTTCAATACCAAGACTGGCCCTAATCCTATTTGGTTCGACTTCATCGCTTCACAAATGCGACCTTGGTTTAATGAAATCGATTAGTGAGATTGAATCAACCATTCACTCCTTGGCTCTCCTGAGGGTATGACTACCACGAGTCCCCTTCGATACGAGAACTTGCCCTAATCTCATTGAAAACATCGCTTTACAAATGTGGCCTTGGATGAGTGAAATCTATAAGTGAGATTGAATCTCTTCATTAATTGCCTCCCAGGTTGCTGTGGGTATACGTTCCTGACCCTACTGCAGGCGTTGATTGCCAAGCTGTTCATCATTGGATGTCAAGCTTCTCACTGTCAACACCAAGGGATTAGAGACCAGGCCCACTCAGAACAACTGTAGATATTGATGAAATGAAAAGCGTCATGTTTTCCTCCCAAATAATTTATACAAAGCATGCTCTGCCAGTAGAAGCTCTGTAGCCAAGTTTTTTCTGGTGTAAATCCTGGCAATTTCTGGTAAACATGGCCTTGGTGCCGTGAAAAATCGATAATGTGTGATTGGATCTCCGTGTTCCTGCATCCAGCCAATTAATACTGCGATGAGGAGATGTCGAACAGTTTCTCCCAATGCTGTATGCTGTGGTGAGGGCTGGTGAACTCCCTCATGGTGAGGTGTGGAGGCTGTGGTCTGTATTGTCAATGCTGTATGCTGTGGTGAGGGCTGGTGAACTCCCTCTTGGTGCGGTGTGGAGGCTGTGGTCTGTATTGTCAATGCTGTATGCTGCGGCGAGGGCTGGTGAACTCCCTCATGGTGAGGTGTGGAGGCTGTGGTCTGTATTGTCAATGCTGTATGCTGTGGCGAGGGCTGGTGAACTCCCTCATGGTGAGGTGTGGAGGCTGTGGTCTGTATTGTCAATGCTGTATGCTGTGGCGAGGGCTGGTGAACTCCCTCTTGGTGCGGTGTGGAGGCTGTGGTCTGTATTGTCAATGCTGTATGCTGTGGCGAGGGCTGGTGAACTCCCTCATGGTGAGGTGTGGAGGCTGTGGTCTGTATTGTCAATGCTGTATCCTGTGGCGAGGGCTGGTGAACTCCCTCTTGGTGAGGTGTGGAGGCTGTGGTCTGTATTGTCAATGCTGTATGCTGTGGTGAGGGCTGGTGAACTCCCTCTTGGTGAGGTGTGGAGGCTGTGGTCTGTATTGTCAATGCTGTATGCTGTGGCGAGGGCTGGTGAACTCCCTCTTGGTGAGGTGTGGAGGCTGTGGTCTGTATTGTCAATGCTGTATGCTGTGGCGAGGGCTGGTGAACTCCCTCATGGTGAGGTGTGGAGGCTGTGGTCTGTATTGTCAATGCTGTATGCTGTGGTGAGGGCTGGTGAACTCCCTCTTGGTGAGGTGTGGAGGCTGTGGTCTGTATTGTCAATGCTGTATCCTGTGGCGAGGGCTGGTGAACTCCCTCTTGGTGAGGTGTGGAGGCTGTGGTCTGTATTGGGTATCAATGTTCTTGCGATGTGCCATTTCATGCTGCAACTCCCTTGGGTCAAAATGTCAAGCAGTTTTCATCATCTGCTATCATCAGGACTGGAAACGTCTGCTTTGATAAGGTGTGACAGTCCCAGGCATCACATCGTTCATTTAGCTCTCCAATGGGATTGTCTTGTTCCGGTATTCGGCCAGTTGACGCCAGAACTCAATGGAGACACAAGATGTGAGGCTGTTTCTGTCATCAGTTCAGTAAGGTTGGCTGAAGTCACTCTAATATGGTCATGGGCATCATTCACTTTTAGCTTTCCCGATTGGATCTTCCTGCTCCTGCATCAAGCCAATTAATGGCCAAACTCCCTGGAGACACAACAGGCAGGCAGTTATAGATACAACTTGATCTCAGCTTTGGTACTTAAATCTCATTTGTTCTTTTTTCCAGGATATGGATTCGCTATCAGAGGAACTGGTGAAACTCAGTAAGGTTCATCCAACGTCAACACCAATCTCTAGCCCCTCGAAGCCATGATCTGAGACAGACAACCACATGTGATGCCATTCCATTATGCTACGCTAAGTTTTGGAACAAGTTTATAGTTCCAGATCATGACTCACAAAGATGATCAATTCACCTCTTCCCGCATGAGCACCCCTCATGGTAGAGCTTGGTTGTGGTGTAACAAATGGTAGGCCTTTGATCTTTCTGACATTGCATCACTACTGACGTCGATTTCAACAGTGTCTGGCCCAACCATTCCACCTCAGAGGTACTTGTCCAGAAGTAGGCTCATTGATGAATTAAGGACCATTGTATGATGATTAATGATGAAGGTGATTACATCACTTCAGGGTTTGTAAGTTTTAGCCAAAGTTTCTTTGCCTAAGGTCTTATTAGTATTCTTGGACGTCCAGGGAATGGTATATTTAGTATTCCTGTTATAGTGTTGAGTGACAGTGTGTAAGGAAAGTGGTGTTTGTAGGATGGTTTAGTGTGCAAAAGGTAAAAACAGGGCCATAATTAGTGGGGAGGGGCGGGGCTACTGCTACCCTGAACATCATGGAAACTCGCAATAACTATTATCTTGTTCAGTTTTGAATAGGCAGAGCAATGTCCCAGGAAACGTTATGTGAGAAATGACGTCCTCCAAATAACTCCCCAGATCTTGACAACTCGCACTTTCCTTGAACTCTGCCCAATACACTGCCATTTTCATTCCTTCCTTCAATAATTGTGATGTAACAGATGTCTAAATAAGAGACCAGCTCATTCCAACTTGTTAAAAACGACTTGAACATGTGCTATCACTAAGTAGCAGAAAAAGGACAGTCGCGTTTGCCGAGTTAAATGACCTGGCATATATAAGATGTTTATAAATAACCTAAGAGATCATGATGTCTAGTCAAGTCTTATTTTTGTTCTTTAGCTCAAGATTATGTTTAGCATCAGAGTGTTTGTTTTGTAAGAATTGATGTGTTTAAAGTCTTAAAGAATTATAAATCTTTCCAATTGGGCGGTGTGTGTCGTTTGTCCATGTACAGTTCCTTAGTATTGCTATGAAGGCTTCATAAAGCTGGAAGTGTGTGGGGTGGGGGAGGGAGTCTAGACTTGCTCTTGTAGAATTGAATGTTGCTGCAGCCTGTCAACAAATGTCCAATTTGTTTATTTAGATCCGGTGATGGTGTAATGGAGATCTGACTATGATATAGATAAGGTCAAATAGTCTTGTTATGCTGAGTATACACAGGTAAACAATCAGTGTTGTATGACTCATAGTTTGCTCATCATTTACAAACCTGTCATTAATCTGTTTGTGGGAGCGATCAACTGACTTCACTGTTCAGTTCTGGGTGTTCTGCTTCATGGTTTATGAAGGAAGTCGGGCAGTGGACTCACCAACAATCTCGAGGATGACAGGTAGGTCAAGCTGTCATCCATAAGATGATGTTACATAACCAAGAGGCGAGGCCATCTCCCAACTCATTCACCAAGCTGTTAGCCAGAGTCAGCCCCCCCCCCCGGGGTCAGCCAGTCTGCATGTGTTGTGGGAAATGGGTTTGAGTGACGAACTCTTGAGGTACATGTGTGTACATATCTAGTCAACCATGTAAATGTTGTACAGAGCAGATTCAATTGTTGTAATATTCTTAGAATCTATTCATGGTGAAGGTTGACTTTGTTCTAGCAGTCACCTCCATTTACAGGACACTTATTTCGTGAAGTTTCAGCCAAAGTTTGTGAGCTATATCAAGTGCATTTCATTCTTGGCATATTGCTGTTATCATATCTCAATACTGTAGTAACGTTGTCAAAAACCAAACCATAGTCCTCATTCAATCTCGATATTGTGCAATTGTTCACTTATTAGATCTTTTAAAAAGGTTAAGAATTGTCAATATGTATATATATACTTTGATGTACTATGGAGTAGACCAATAACCAAAGTATTTCACTTCAGTTGTGAAGTATATGTCACTATGTGCTAATGATTGAGCTGACCATAAGCTGGTGTCGTCTACGAGATATCGGGCAAGAATCAATGCATGGTTGGTTGGTCACACTTGCGAGACGACCTCCAAATTAAGCAGGAAAGCTATCGTCTGATGACGCCTTTTAAAATGGGATCGGTAGGTCATTTGGTGACGTCAGTAAGACATCAGTCACATCAATTTCAGAATAGATGTGAAGTAAAGAACCCCATGATTGCAATGTGTAAAGTTAGGACAATTCATGTAGGATATATTGTCGCTGTTCTGACAGCCTAACAGTTTTGTGATTAGTGGCAAGTTGGTGAAATGCCTGAATACCAAGATGTTGTGAGGTTCCTTTCATTGTATGGTTTTGTTTTATATTTCGTAGAAAAAACAGTGTTTTAGATCTGTGAATATGTACATAATATTATTATTTATGAACTGTATATTTTCGTTTTATCGGTGCTGTATAGTTATATGTTAATTGGCCAGAATAAAACTGGAACATTCAAAACAAAAGCTTTCATTCATTCGTCCTCATAGAAATGGGTTTAACTTGTCAATAAACTCACCTGTTGCAATCTATCTGTTCTGTCTTAAATGGGTTGTTCCTAAACCCAATACACAGTCACCCACAGCTAGCACTGATCTGTCTTAGATGGGTTGTTCCCAAACCCAATACACAATCACCCACAGCCAGCACTGATCTGTCTTAGATGGGTTGTTCCCAAACCCAATACACAATCACCCACAGCTAGCACTGATCTGTCTTAAATGGGTTGTTCCCAAACCCAATACACAATCACCCACAGCTAGCACTGATCTGTCTTAGATGGGTTGTCCCCAAACCCAATACACAATCACCCACAGCTAGCACTGATCTGTCTTAAATGGGTTGTTCCCAAACCCAATACACAATCACCCACAGCTAGCACTGATCTGTCTTAGATGGGTTGTCCCCAAACCCAATACACAATCACCCACAGCCAGCACTGATCTGTCTTAGATGGGTTGTCCCCAAACCCAATACACAATCACCCACAGCTAGCACTGATCTGTCTTAGATGGGTTGTTCCTGAACCCAATACACAATCACCCACAGCTAGCACTGATCTCTCTTAGATGGGTTGTTCCTGAACCCAATACACAATCACCCACAGCTAGCACTGATCTGTCTTAGATGGGTTGTCCCCAAACCCAATACACAATCACCCACAGCTAGCACTGATCTGTCTTAGATGGGTTGTTCCTGAACCCAATACACAATCACCCACAGCTAGCACTGATCTGTCTTAGATGGGTTGTTCCTGAACCCAATACACAATCACCCACAGCTAGCACTGATCTGTCTTAGATGGGTTGTTCCTGAACCCAATACACAATCACCCACAGCTAGCACTGATCTGTCTTAGATGGGTTGTTCCCAAACCCAATACACAATCACCCACAGCTAGCACTGATCTGTCTTAGATGGGTTGTCCCCAAACCCAATACACAATCACCCACAGCTAGCACTGATCTGTCTTAGATGGGTTGTCCCTGAACCCAATACACAATCACCCACAGCTAGCACTGACCTGTCTTAAATGGGTTGTTCCTGAACCCAATACACAATCACCCACAGCTAGCACTGACCTGTCTTAAATGGGTTGTTCCTGAACCCAATACACAATCACCCACAGCTAGCACTGATCTGTCTTAGATGGGTTGTCCCTGAACCCAATACACAATCACCCACAGCTAGCACTGACCTGTCTTAAATGGGTTGTTCCTGAACCCAATACACAATCACCCACAGCTAGCACTGATCTGTCTTAGATGGGTTGTTCCCAGACCCAATACACAATCACCCACAGCTAGCACTGATCTGTCTTAAATGGGTTGTTCCCAAACCCAATACACAATCACCCACAGCTAGCACTGATCTGTCTTAGATGGGTTGTCCCTGAACCCAATACACAATCACCCACAGCTAGCACTGATCTGTCTTAGATGGGTTGTTCCCAGACCCAATACACAATCACCCACAGCTAGCACTGATCTGTCTTAGATGGGTTGTCCCTGAACCCAATACACAATCACCCACAGCTAGCACTGACCTGTCTTAAATGGGTTGTTCCTGAACCCAATACACAATCACCCACAGCTAGCACTGATCTGTCTTAGATGGGTTGTTCCCAGACCCAATACACAATCACCCACAGCTAGCACTGATCTGTCTTAAATGGGTTGTTCCCAAACCCAATACACAATCACCCACAGCCAGCACTGATCTGTCTTAGATGGGTTGTTCCCAAACCCAATACACAATTGCCCACAGCTAGCACTGACCTGTCTTAAATGGGTTGTTCCCAAACCCAATACACAATCACCCACAGCTAGCACTGATCTGTCTTAGATGGGTTGTCCCCAAACCCAATACACAATCACCCACAGCTAGCACTGATCTGTCTTAAATGGGTTGTTCCCAAACCCAATACACAATCACCCACAGCTAGCACTGATCTGTCTTAGATGGGTTGTCCCCAAACCCAATACACAATCACCCACAGCTAGCACTGATCTGTCTTAGATGGGTTGTTCCCAAACCCAATACACAATCACCCACAGCCAGCACTGATCTGTCTTAAATGGGTTGTTCCCAAACCCAATACACAATCACCCACAGCCAGCACTGATCTGTCTTAGATGGGTTGTCCCCAAACCCAATACACAATCACCCACAGCTAGCACTGATCTGTCTTAAATGGGTTGTTCCCAAACCCAATACACAATCACCCACAGCTAGCACTGATCTGTCTTAGATGGGTTGTCCCCAAACCCAATACACAATCACCCACAGCTAGCACTGATCTGTCTTAGATGGGTTGTTCCCAAACCCAATACACAATCACCCACAGCTAGCACTGATCTGTCTTAAATGGGTTGTTCCCAAACCCAATACACAATCACCCACAGCCAGCACTGATCTGTCTGAGATGGGTTGTTCCCAAACCCAATACACAATCACCCACAGCTAGCACTGATCTGTCTTAAATGGGTTGTTCCCAAACCCAATACACAATCACCCACAGCTAGCACTGATCTGTCTTAGATGGGTTGTTCCCAAACCCAATACACAATCACCCACAGCTAGCACTGACCTGTCTTAGATGGGTTGTCCCCAAACCCAATACACAATCACCCACAGCTAGCACTGATCTGTCTTAGATGGGTTGTTCCCAAACCCAATACACAATCACCCACAGCTAGCACTGATCTGTCTTAGATGGGTTGTCCCCAAACCCAATACACAATCACCCACAGCCAGCACTGATCTGTCTTAGATGGGTTGTCCCTGAACCCAATACACAATCACCCACAGCTAGCACTGATCTGTCTTAGATGGGTTGTCCCTGAACCCAATACACAATCACCCACAGCCAGCACTGATCTGTCTTAGATGGGTTGTCCCCAAACCCAATACACAATCACCCACAGCTAGCACTGATCTGTCTTAGATGGGTTGTCCCCAAACCCAATACACAATCACCCACAGCTAGCACTGATCTGTCTTACATGGGTTGTTCCCAGACCCAATACACAATCACCCACAGCCAGCACTGATCTGTCTTAGATGGGTTGTTCCCAAACCCAATACACAATCACCCACAGCTAGCACTGATCTGTCTTAGATGGGTTGTTCCTGAACCCAATACACAATCACCCACAGCTAGCACTGATCTGTCTTAAATGGGTTGTTCCCAAACCCAATACACAATCACCCACAGCTAGCACTGATCTGTCTTAGATGGGTTGTTCCCAGACCCAATACACAATCACCCACAGCTAGCACTGATCTGTCTTAGATGGGTTGTTCCCAAACCCAATACACAATTGCCCACAGCTAGCACTGACCTGTCTTAAATGGGTTGTTCCCAAACCCAATACACAATCACCCACAGCTAGCACTGATCTGTCTTAGATGGGTTGTTCCTGAACCCAATACACAATCACCCACAGCCAGCACTGATCTGTCTTAGATGGGTTGTTCCTGAACCCAATACACAATCACCCACAGCTAGCACTGATCTGTCTTAGATGGGTTGTTCCTGAACCCAATACACAATAACCCACAGCTAGCACTGATCTGTCTTAGATGGGTTGTCCCCAAACCCAATACACAATCACCCACAGCTAGCACTGATCTGTCTTAGATGGGTTGTTCCCAAACCCAATACACAATCACCCACAGCCAGCACTGATCTGTCTTAGATGGGTTGTCCCCAAACCCAATACACAATCACCCACAGCTAGCACTGATCTGTCTTAAATGGGTTGTTCCCAAACCCAATACACAATCACCCACAGCTAGCACTGATCTGTCTTAGATGGGTTGTTCCCAAACCCAATCACCCACAGCCAGCACTGATCTGTCTTAGATGGGTTGTTCCCAAACCCAATACACAATCACCCACAGCTAGCACTGATCTGTCTTAGATGGGTTGTCCCTGAACCCAATACACAATCACCCACAGCTAGCACTGACCTGTCTTAAATGGGTTGTTCCCAAACCCAATACACAATCACCCACAGCCAGCACTGATCTGTCTTAGATGGGTTGTTCCCAAACCCAATACACAATCACCCACAGCCAGCACTGATCTGTCTTAGATGGGTTGTCCCCAAACCCAATACACAATCACCCACAGCTAGCACTGATCTGTCTTAGATGGGTTGTTCCCAAACCCAATACACAATCACCCACAGCTAGCACTGATCTGTCTTAGATGGGTTGTTCCCAGACCCAATACACAATCACCCACAGCCAGCACTGATCTGTCTTAGATGGGTTGTTCCCAAACCCAATACACAATCACCCACAGCTAGCACTGATCTGTCTTAGATGGGTTGTTCCCAAACCCAATACACAATCACCCACAGCTAGCACTGATCTGTCTTAGATGGGTTGTTCCCAGACCCAATACACAATCACCCACAGCCAGCACTGATCTGTCTTAGATGGGTTGTTCCCAAACCCAATACACAATCACCCACAGCCAGCACTGATCTGTCTTAGATGGGTTGTTCCCAAACCCAATACACAATCACCCACAGCTAGCACTGATCTGTCTTAGATGGGTTGTTCCCAAACCCAATACACAATCACCCACAGCTAGCACTGATCTGTCTTAGATGGGTTGTTCCCAGACCCAATACACAATCACCCACAGCTAGCACTGATCTGTCTTAGATGGGTTGTTCCCAAACCCAATACACAATCACCCACAGCTAGCACTGATCTGTCTTAGATGGGTTGTTCCCAAACCCAATCACCCACAGCCAGCACTGATCTGTCTTAGATGGGTTGTTCCCAAACCCAATACACAATCACCCACAGCCAGCACTGATCTGTCTTAGATGGGTTGTTCCTGAACCCAATACACAATCACCCACAGCTAGCACTGATCTGTCTTAAATGGGTTGTTCCCAAACCCAATACACAATCACCCACAGCCAGCACTGATCTGTCTTAGATGGGTTGTCCCTGAACCCAATACACAATCACCCACAGCTAGCACTGATCTGTCTTAGATGGGTTGTCCCTGAACCCAATACACAATCACCCACAGCCAGCACTGATCTGTCTTAGATGGGTTGTCCCCAAACCCAATACACAATCACCCACAGCTAGCACTGATCTGTCTTAGATGGGTTGTTCCTGAACCCAATACACAATCACCCACAGCCAGCACTGATCTGTCTTAGATGGGTTGTCCCCAAACCCAATACACAATCACCCACAGCTAGCACTGATCTGTCTTAGATGGGTTGTTCCTGAACCCAATACACAATCACCCACAGCCAGCACTGATCTGTCTTAGATGGGTTGTTCCCAAACCCAATACACAATCACCCACAGCCAGCACTGATCTGTCTTAGATGGGTTGTTCCCAAACCCAATACACAATCACCCACAGCTAGCACTGATCTGTCTTAGATGGGTTGTCCCTGAACCCAATACACAATCACCCACAGCTAGCACTGATCTGTCTTAGATGGGTTGTTCCCAAACCCAATACACAATCACCCACAGCTAGCACTGATCTGTCTTAGATGGGTTGTCCCCAAACCCAATACACAATCACCCACAGCTAGCACTGATCTGTCTTAGATGGGTTGTCCCCAAACCCAATACACAATCACCCACAGCTAGCACTGATCTGTCTTAGATGGGTTGTTCCCAAACCCAATACACAATCACCCACAGCCAGCACTGATCTGTCTTAGATGGGTTGTTCCCAAACCCAATACACAATCACCCACAGCTAGCACTGATCTGTCTTAGGTGGGTTGTTCCCAGACCCAATACACAATCACCCACAGCTAGCACTGATCTGTCTTAGATGGGTTGTCCCCAAACCCAATACACAATCACCCACAGCTAGCACTGATCTGTCTTAGATGGGTTGTTCCCAGACCCAATACACAATCACCCACAGCTAGCACTGACCTGTCTTAAATGGGTTGTTCCCAAACCCAATACACAATCACCCACAGCTAGCACTGATCTGTCTTAGATGGGTTGTCCCCAAACCCAATACACAATCACCCACAGCTAGCACTGATCTGTCTTAGATGGGTTGTTCCCAGACCCAATACACAATCACCCACAGCTAGCACTGATCTGTCTTAAATGGGTTGTTCCCAAACCCAATACACAATCACCCACAGCTAGCACTGATCTGTCTTAGATGGGTTGTTCCCAAACCCAATACACAATCACCCACAGCTAGCACTGATCTGTCTTAGATGGGTTGTTCCCAAACCCAATACACAATCACCCACAGCCAGCACTGATCTGTCTTAGATGGGTTGTTCCCAAACCCAATACACAATCACCCACAGCTAGCACTGATCTGTCTTAGATGGGTTGTTCCCAAACCCAATACACAATCACCCACAGCTAGCACTGATCTGTCTTAGATGGGTTGTTCCCAAACCCAATACACAATCACCCACAGCCAGCACTGATCTGTCTTAGATGGGTTGTCCCCAAACCCAATACACAATCACCCACAGCTAGCACTGATCTGTCTTAGATGGGTTGTTCCCAGACCCAATACACAATCACCCACAGCTAGCACTGATCTGTCTTAGATGGGTTGTTCCTAAACCCAATCACCCACAGCTAGCACTGATCTGTCTTAGATGGGTTGTTCCCAAACCCAATACACAATCACCCACAGCTAGCACTGATCTGTCTTAGATGGGTTGTTCCTGAACCCAATACACAATCACCCACAGCTAGCACTGATCTGTCTTAAATGGGTTGTTCCCAAACCCAATACACAATCACCCACAGCTAGCACTGATCTGTCTTAGATGGGTTGTCCCCAAACCCAATACACAATCACCCACAGCTAGCACTGATCTGTCTTAGATGGGTTGTTCCCAAACCCAATACACAATCACCCACAGCCAGCACTGATCTGTCTTAGATGGGTTGTCCCCAAACCCAATACACAATCACCCACAGCTAGCACTGATCTGTCTTAGATGGGTTGTTCCCAAACCCAATACACAATCACCCACAGCTAGCACTGATCTGTCTTAGATGGGTTGTTCCCAAACCCAATACACAATCACCCACAGCTAGCACTGATCTGTCTTAGATGGGTTGTCCCTGAACCCAATACACAATCACCCACAGCTAGCACTGATCTGTCTTAGATGGGTTGTTCCTGAACCCAATACACAATCACCCACAGCTAGCACTGATCTGTCTTAGATGGGTTGTTCCTGAACCCAATACACAATCACCCACAGCTAGCACTGATCTGTCTTAGATGGGTTGTTCCTGAACCCAATACACAATCACCCACAGCTAGCACTGATCTGTCTTAGATGGGTTGTTCCTGAACCCAATACACAATCACCCACAGCTAGCACTGATCTGTCTTAGATGGGTTGTTCCTGAACCCAATACACAATCACCCACAGCTAGCACTGATCTGTCTTAGATGGGTTGTTCCTGAACCCAATACACAATCACCCACAGCTAGCACTGATCTGTCTTAGATGGGTTGTTCCCAAACCCAATACACAATCACCCACAGCCAGCACTGATCTGTCTTAGATGGGTTGTCCCCAAACCCAATACACAATCACCCACAGCTAGCACTGATCTGTCTTAGATGGGTTGTTCCCAAACCCAATACACAATCACCCACAGCTAGCACTGATCTGTCTTAGATGGGTTGTCCCCAAACCCAATACACAATCACCCACAGCCAGCACTGATCTGTCTTAGATGGGTTGTTCCCAAACCCAATACACAATTGCCCACAGCCAGCACTGATCTGTCTTAGATGGGTTGTCCCTGAACCCAATACACAATCACCCACAGCTAGCACTGATCTGTCTTCCTGTCTATCAAGTCTGGTTGTGCCAGCATTTCCTGTCTATCCGGTTCTGGTTGTGACAGCATATGCTGTATTATCAGGTCCGGGTTGTGGCAGCATGTTATGGTATGGTTGTTGCAGTATCTGCTGTCTCTTCAGGTCTGGTGTTCTGACTTCATGCAATCCCTTTATGAAAATGATTAAGTATTCATCATGTGAAAATGAGACACATTTTTCCGAAGGGTGGAGACAAGGTCCACCCTGTAGAAACATGGTGCACTACGTTGGGAGAGTACACATCTAGATCAGACAGTGCACCTAGTGAAGATTATGGCACATCCAGCAAAGACTTGGTACACTCTCTGGTAACATGGGGAGCTATGAAGGGAGGGCACACCCAGAAGAGGTATGGTGCACGACTGTCTCATTGGCCGAAATTTGTTTCTCGAGGTAACAATATAGAGCGACGGTAAAATACACAGGCCCTTTGGGGTGGAAAACAGAAATCTCCTCGTTTTTCACTTTTGATCCATTGTCTTTGAACAGGGTGACAAGTTCATGTCCTGCAGGGTGGCCCAGAATTATTTTCCCTCGCACAATGGATACACACTAGAAATGTGCAAGGGAAGACCATTCTGGACCACCCTGTAGAGTTTCATGAGTTTTCTCATCAGCCTCAGGTCGGCCAATGATTTTGACAGGATCTCAGTTGGCGCCATCTGAGCTAAAAAAGTGGAACTATTTGTTTACTTAGAATTTAAAAGGGGAAACGGGGGACGAGTTGTTTCATTAACCCCAAACATGGTACTGACGACCGTCACAGCTTTGCTCTAATCCAACCTACTTACAAACCAGGACCGTTATATACAAAATCTCGCATCATTACTCCTGTGGGGACGTTTCATGTGCGTAGGCCTACTATGTAGTAGTAACGGCCAACGGTAGGGGAGCCAGGAGCGGGCTCAGGACACAAACGGGCTCAAATCTGTGATAGGGTCCGTGTACATTCGGGAGATACATTTTCGTGATTTAAAAAAAAATCAATGCTGGGAGTTTCATCAAACTTTGCAGAAGTGTAGTCCTACATCTTGTCAATGTCATAAGTGAATTTGAAAAAGTTATAATTATTCTGAATTATTTTATTAGTGTTTTCATGAGACATGTCAGAATTTGACACAATACGGGGCCGTTTTAACATGCAGCTGTATGTGAGAGAATATCTAGAAAAAGATCGCGTTCCTATTTCAAAATCGACCGAAATTCTGTTATTGATATCATTTAAAATCAAACCCAAAATATCTACTTTAATTGTCATCGAGTCATCCAGCTTGAGGCTTGCATGGGTATGACCATAATTAGTCAGTGCAATTATTCGGCAATTTGGTGTAGCTGACTCAGCAATTAATTAGGTAATCCTTGTCTATCAATTAACAAACAAGTGATCAGATTTACCATACTCACCATGATTTTTCCCTTCAAATTTCTTGGCAGAGGTGCTTACAAATTCCTCACCTATATAAGCTGAGGCTGTCCGCAAGTTGAATTCCCTCATCCAGGAAGACACGAGACGTAATTTGCCTTGCGTAAGGACAGAATTCAGTGCAGCTGTCTCATTAGCCCACTGAAATAGACTTTGATCCGCTACGCTCTAACAGTTGTAGTGGGAAGGGCCAGGTCGCCCTACTGTCTCATTGGCAAAATTCATTTCTGAATAACATTGCCCTCCTCTGCAGATACACAACAGCAGAAATCACCCTACGAGCAGGCTAACATTAACTTCGGGGACCTGAGTTAGACCTGGAGGAATTACCCAGCCCAGCGTAAAGAGTCGCAGGGCCCTTAGAGCAGCAACCCAATGAAGAGCAGCTGTTCAGGGAAAATATGACCTAATCCCTTCAAGCAGTGAGACACCACTTCGGGGAATGAGTGTGATGGTCGAAGATAGTTGGGTCAGGATATATTTCAAAAACATTTAAAATTTCCCATGGTTTACATTTTGGACATTTTGATTTTTTCTTGTAATGATTCCTCTTCTATGGTATGATATTTAGAAGTATGTCAGAGAAGATGTCATAGAAGATATATGAAAGAAATTTCTCATGTGTCTTGATTTAAAAAGTTACATTGTCTTAATAAATCAAATGATTCTTTTGATATGATATTCCAGAAGAGACTGATTTGGCCTGGCTGTGACCGTCTCATCTCTCTCACCTTGTCAACACGGTCGAGCAGCCAGGACTGATTCGGCCTGACTCTGACTCTCTGACCATGTTGACAACTTGGCAGAGCAGCCAAGACTGATGTGGCCTGGCTGTGACTGTCTCATCTCTCTCACTATGTTGACAACTTGGCAGAGCAGCCAAGACTGATTTGGCCTGGCTGTGACTGTCTCATCTCTCTCATCATGTTGTCAACACGGTGGAGCAGCCAGGACAGATTCGACCTGGCTGTGACTTCCTCATCTCTCTCACCATGTTGACAACTTGGCAGAGCAGCCAACACTTGCGTTCTACATGGGTGATACAAGACAACTGATTTGGTTGTACCATGGTAATCATCTCACAAGGACGGACAATGGAACAACCAACCTCTGCCAGCTGGTTATCTGATCTCACGAGACTGGTAGTACACAATATCTACCGGTACCTGACAACTATTTAAGTACAACTTGAGTACTACTTGGGACCACACTTATCTTAGAAGACTGATGAATCCTCCCAATGTCCTTTTTCTCATGCAAAACGTGCCACCACAAATATATCAATATAGCCAGGCTTGGCCCAGGGTGGCTCACTGACCTTGGGCAGCCAGGTGTGGGCCAGGTCACTTTTTTCCTAAGGGTGGAGACAAGGCCCACCAGGTAGAAACATGGTGCACTATGTTGGGAGAATACACAACTAGGTCAGACAGAGTACGTATAGTGAAGGGGCATGGCACATCCAGCAAAAACTTGGTACACTCTCAGGCAACATGGCGAGCTATGAAGGGGAGGGCACATCCAGAAGAGATATGGTGCACTACTGTCTCATTGCATTTGCAAGAACGTGTTTAAAAAAAATGCATTGGGAATTCACCAGTTTGTTTGTATAAGAAATACATATACATGCCATACAGCAAGTCAAGAAAGAAAAATGCGTCATATTTTGTATAACCTACGTGTTTAAGATGCAGGCAGATTTTCGTAGTTTAATTTTCGACACCACACCGTTGTTTGTTTCACTTAAGTACAAATGTCGGGTATTTTTCATTTGTGGTAAATCAGAATTTCAGGGTTGTTTCACTGGAGATGACTACCATTGCATCCTAATGGAAGTCTCCGGAGAAACCTGACCCCCAGTCAGAGTACTGGTGTCAGAAAAAGATCTGGCGTACCACGAAAAACTCTGACTGGCCTTTTGGGGACCCTCACCTTTTGGTCAGCCCTATGTGTGACCAGGCATCCCATCCGTGTTCCAGATTAACTGGCACATGGCTCAACCCTGGTCATGGGAATACCACCTGGCCGTGATAGCATACTTTCTCTCGCAAGCCTCGGTCTTCATCTGGCATACCCCCTCACCAATGTCTTGCTGCAACTGGGCCAACCATGACCCGTATGAGCACTCAACGAGGTTGGTCCTGGCTAGGCTGGAATCAGGTCTGGGTCAGCCCTTAATTCCCAGACCTGGACCGACTCACAAAGCCGGTGTGGCGGGGATAGTAGTCCTAGGGCTGATAGTCCGTGTAACAATAGCCCGCATTGCTAAATGTTTTGGTTAGGGTTAGCGGTACAATAGATCATGCTGCTTAATTGGTCAAATACAATGCTACCGGACTATGACTCCAGGGGGACTATATCCGCTGTCACACCGGGTCTCGCCAGATCTGGGCAAGTCCAAGGCCTACTCTTCAGTGCTGGCTGTAGTTGTCAGTTTCAACTTAGAAATAAGGGTTTTAACCCCAGGACACTGTTATATATAGGCCTAGTGTTGAGTGTCATCAACACTGGCCGTGCACACTGGCGGTTTCCATTCCATTTCCATTCGCGAAGCACATGGTCAAAAATCACTCTGCCCCCGGCTGGTGCCGCGGCCACCTTCGCTGACCTTTGCCCTTTGCATTGGCTTGTGATATATACATATGCCAGATCCTGGATCCAGTCAATGCCAATAACCTCGCCAAACAAATGATTTCTACCCTTTTATGCCAGTCCAAAAAATAAGACTGACAGACGCGCGACCCTCAGCAAGGCTAAAATAAGGGTCTATAATGGATTATCTCAAATTATGTCTTATTCTCGACACCAGGTCCTTGTTGGCGCGACACCAATCAACTCAAGTGCAGAACAGCTGCATAAATATTTGCCCGCCAAAACCCACAGCGCGGCCTGTAGACGAGCTTGCAATTACTATTTCATCATGGCGAGCGCTGTAGTGTTTCCATGATATCGCGCCGAGAAAGACAAGCTTGCACTAGCAGTACTGTCTATGGATATTACTGGTGAATGCCGCGAACCACACCGGACTTACTACAGGGAAGTATTCCAATAGCTTATTCCAGGATTTTCCGTTTTAATTCGTGGAGATTTATGAAAATGTGTAAAAGCGTTGAGCGCTGCTATAGCGGGCTGCGAAGGCTTTACGCACTGAGCAAGTGGCCGGTCGATTATCACCAAGCTCTCTGAAGTGGGATTTTCGGAAGCGTGTTATTCATTTATATCGGATTTACAGATTGTTCTCGTTTTGATTTGAGGTTTTACTCAGTAACTGGCAAAGATGGCTGCTGTTGCGGCCTGGTTACCATTCGCTCGGGCGGCGGCAATAGGCTGGGTGCCCGTCGCTCAGAACCCCATGCCCCCACCCCCAGTACAGCACGACAGCCA
The DNA here is from genome assembly GCF_910592395.1 of Lineus longissimus. NCBI lineage: Eukaryota > Metazoa > Nemertea > Pilidiophora > Heteronemertea > Lineidae > Lineus > Lineus longissimus. The sequence continues at coordinate 414,299 of NC_088314.1, forward strand.
CCGAACTGATGAGAAACTACGAATAAATGTCAGCGGACGGAAATTTGAAACTTGGCGAAATACATTAGAGAAGTATCCCGACTCCCTCCTGGGCTCAAATGAAAAAGAGTTTTTCTATGACGAAGAGGTTAAAGAGTACTTTTTTGACCGAGATCCTGATATCTTCAGGCATGTGCTAAATTACTACAGAACAGGCAAACTGCATTACCCGCGGCATGAATGCATCACAGGCTATGATGAGGAACTCGCCTTCTTTGGTATCATGCCCGACATCATTGGAGATTGTTGTTACGAAGATTACCGCGACAGAAAGCGAGAAAATGCAGAACGTCTAATGGACGACAACCCCTCAGAAAATGGCGACAAACACCCCCAGACAAACGTCAGAGAAAAAATGTGGCGGGCTTTTGAAAATCCACACACGAGCACTGCAGCTTTAGTGTTCTACTACGTAACTGGGTTCTTCATTGCTATCTCTGTTTTAGCAAATGTGATTGAGACGATTCCGTGTGGAGTTATACCAGAAACGGACGAAAACCCCTCTTGCGGGGACCGGTATAAAGAGGTCTTCTTCTGTCTAGATACGGCTTGTGTAATGATCTTTACCGCTGAGTATTTACTTCGGGCGTTCGCCGCCCCAGATAGGTGCAAATTCATGCGAAGCGTCATGAGTGTAATAGATGTAGTGGCAATACTCCCGTATTACATCGGACTCGGGATAAAGGACAATGATGACGTCAGTGGCGCTTTCGTTACCCTTCGTGTCTTCAGAGTTTTTAGAATTTTCAAATTTTCCCGTCATTCACAAGGATTACGTATTCTTGGATATACCCTGAAAAGCTGTGCCAGTGAACTCGGATTCCTACTCTTCTCTCTCACCATGGCCATAATCATCTTCGCAACAATCATGTTCTACGCTGAAAAGAATGTAAAGAGCACCAACTTCACAAGTATTCCAGCAGCCTTCTGGTACACCATTGTTACCATGACAACTCTAGGGTAAGTTATCTTCGACACTAGTGACCAGTGCTTCCATCTACCGGTTTTGACAGTGCTGCCTTCTAGGTGCAGCGACACTTTGGTGTGCTGTTACACCACACGAACACTTCAAAGTGCCAGCTGCAGAACACTTTAAAGTGTTGTCTCCATAACACTTCAAAATGTTTTCACTTTACCATTACTCTTCATAAAATGAAAATCCCAGGCCACATGTACGTGTATACACATATATAGGCCTTTTAGGCCGCGATTATACAGAGTTAACGTTTTCACTGTTCACCTTTCATGGGAGACATGAAGAACGAACAAGTCATTTCCGCAGAGCGGGCTACATACGATTCACGATATCACTTTTCACCCTCACGCCGTGTTTTCAAACCTGAGTCAGTTGACTCGTGACGAGTGAATCACGAGAAGTGACCACGTCAACTCTTTATAAATCTCCGGTCTTACACTTACGAACTTTTGTACAGGCGCCCCTCAACCAATATCATCTTGAGCATATTCATATGATTTGTCATGACTCGCATGATTATAGTCTATTGAGTATTTTTCCAAACCACCATGTATTAAAAGTGAGAACATATGCTGGTCCGGTATGGTTCGCTTAAGTCAGGTTTTCATAATGACAAATGCACGAGACTGGTGTACTGTAGTTATTCATAAGTCGATGGTCATTTCATGCTGGTGTTATTTATTGGTATGGATTTTATGGTAAAAACGGGATGTGTTAGAGTATGATATATTCATCATGAACATAGTTTATAGACACTTGGGCGGGATACTGGCCGTGTCGGAATCCAGTCGTGCTCCCACTCAGCAGGTCTGGATTCCAATTGGTTGCCTCCAGGAGACTGATATATGCAGTAAGGGACTCGGAGGTGGTTTGACTTTGTGGTCAAATTAGTCGTCTTAAAAGCATGGATAAGGCCAATGTACTGTCAGACAGTGGAGCCACCTATTGGCGATTATATAAAACTTAAGCTGGCCCACCGTGCTCCTGTCTGTAGTCTCTCTCTCAATATAAGTCTTAAAACAGTATGGAATAATAGTAAATCATAAAGCACATTTCTCTTCACTGCAATAACGAGACTACTGCAACATTCCTTCAAATCTTTCAATCTTCTTTTTGAGCATTGGATGAAGCCACCATGTTCAAATGATGAGTACTTTGCGCTCGACCACACTCCCCGTTCTCCTGTTGTGGCTTCTGGTGCTTTCTTGTCTTCAACACCTTTTGTGATAATGTTATGGTTACCTACCTGCCAGGCCTTCGGGAGCTACAGTATTATACCACCTGTTGCGTTAGACGAACAAGATCCAAAAGTATGCCTCCTGCAGCATGCAATGATGGCACAGAACAAGGATGCGAGGCTGTGAGGTCATTTCACGCTAAGATTAGGAAGGCTTTCTGGCAAGAGCACAAATCGTCACTGTTCGCCTTCTGGCAAACAGACACGGAACAAGGTAAACTCTATCCACTTGCCAAGGCCAAGGAAGAAAAACGTATCTATATTGCAACACCTGTTCGCATCTTGTGGAACAGGTAGCTGGCTGCATCTCTGTAGGCCTACAAGTTCTGTCAATCATTGTACCAAACCAAAGGTATTGTAGGACTGATACTTATTGCAAAGGCTTGTCACCCAGCTGCAAGAATGCATGCAGTCCAACATGAGTCAGACTTATTACTCTAAGCAAGCACTTATAAAGATGACATCCCTCCTGCTTCTAATACCATATTACAGGCTAGAAGAGTCCATTTACTGGCTCCTTTGTTATAGAGGGTGGCCAGGAAAAGTGTATTACATGCTACCCCTCCATAACAAATAACATGGTCAGTGGACTTTTCCTTCCAGTTGTACAAGTGAACCATTGGCCTTAGAAGCAGCAGTGTGTGACTGGCCATAGGGGTGGGCACTATCAGGGGTTGGAACCTTCGGTTAAACATACCTAACCTGTGGTATCAAACCCATCTCGAGGTGTCACCTGCCTCTATTATTGATAGTACGGCTGCATCCATTACATTAGAAACGATATCTTAATTCCAATCGAACTCAAAATGAAATTTTAAATTCTAATCACGGTGTTATTAGCTTCGAGATGTTTGGATAACCAGCTGTTGTTTGAAAATGTGTGAATCAACATTCGTAAGCTGTTTCATTGACTTCCTCTATTATTCTGGCCATCCATTCATGAATTTGTGGAATGAATATCTGAGCACTTGCAGCCGATGAGAGCGGCGTCGATGAGAAACATATGGGCTGTGAATTTCATAACTAATTGAGCATGATTTACATAAAAAGCGTAGGTTATTAAAGGAAATGGATAAATGAAAAAATCAATTAGAACAAAATGCGTACATCATTATTTGCTAATGGATTATACTGTGGTGATAGCCATACGTACATAATGCATCGAGAAATCTATGAGCAGCTGAGGGTTGTCTAACCAAGCATAATATGGCCACAGATTCGCTATCCGTTAAGGTGTCTCTCTGCGTGAAGCTGCTAGATTTGTGGGAATTCACTTCTTTTCGAACAAGCTGTTTCTCTGAAATGTTATGCTCCAAACGATCTTTCTAGCCCGTCAATTCATATTTATTTATTTTAGTCAAATGAATTGTTGCTCCAAACGGTTTTGCAGCATCTCTGTCGAACCCGTCTCACCCACATCTTGAATTTGATTCTACTTTGCTCACCATTAATGTCAGACAACTCACATGCAGAGCCGTTGAAACCACCTGCTTATAAATCTCAATCCAACCCACCATGTAGAGTACTCGGGAGTGTTTGAACTGCCTCCATCGCGGTTCAAATGATAGTTAACAAAATGCGAAGCGTCTTGTAGCATGGCCACCTGCGAGGTGAGATGGTGTGGTTGAAGGTATAAGTCATTTATTATGTTTACTATGTCCCCACAGGTAATTGTTCTCTGTGATTGCACATTCTCGTGTTGAAGATCTTATGTTATGTGTTATGATTCAGCAGATCAAGCTCTGACGTCTCGGAGAAAGGAGGGAGTGGTGGTAACTGATATCTGCTGCCTTTGATCCTGGGCGGGACGACAATTTTAAGAAGCGAAGCTAGATGAAGAGGATGCTGTTTTACACTTAAGTAACTTCACCTCTGCAGTTTTGGTCTGTATGCTGTACAGCATCACCCTACATGAAAACCAAGGTCTAAACACATTCATTCCTCGGACATGTTGCTTATACTTGTTGAAAGCACACCATTCTGACAGACAGTGCTGATCGATGTGAATCACCTGAAAGCAAGAATCTAGCAAACACCAGGCTTGATAGCAGGTTTGGTGCTGGAGAAATGTTGTCTTGATCGAGCTGCTGAAACATGGGTCTCGGTCTCTACTGTCTGTGTTCTCACTTTATTTATTATTCTTCACTTCCAGTGGTAAACTCTTCCTACAGTGTAATCAATCACAACCCCATTTCTTAGTCCTTCCTTGTAAATGCTGGTGTGCGTTAGCCGCAGTAATCCTCGCCTCATTTCACCCCGTGCAGGTTGTGGGTAAAGCTAATGTTTCTCTTGGCTATCTGCTGAAGCAAGATAAGTGCAGACAAGGCTGTGAGGTTGTGCGAGGAAGAAGGTTCGAAATGATTGTATCAGTGGAAACTTCAGTCAATCGTATCCTCCTCCCCTCGCACACGTTACTGAGCTCGGTCGTTATTAGTGCCGACAGGAGTGTTTGACCACTGCTGGTGCCGAGTTTTGGGGGATGGCCCAGTACGAGGTGGTGCAAAGCCATAGAGTCAGGTATCTCTGGTCCTCCACCCTTGGCATCATTACCACCAACAGCAGACCTACTTCATACTCTTAAAGTAATATACTGCTGTTTCTATAAAAGTCTGGATATCGAAAGATACAACTTGTAGTCGTTACTTATAACTCAGTCGTGTTAGGTGGCAAAGTTAATAGAGTAGCTTGTCAGAAAAGTGGAAAATGATCACAGAAGTAACTTTCTCTGCTAAAGTGTATTTGGTTGTTTTTCTTCAAGTTGACTATCAAAAATATCAACCAGGTAGGCTTACCTTGCTTTGTACTATGAAGGCTTATGCTTTGGCGTAACTATACGTTTGTAGGTATTATTCTTGAAAGGAAGTTATTGTTGTTATTTTCCTACCTATGGTTAGGCAAATTTGTTTGTTTTTCTTTAATTGATACAGGAATTGTTGAGAAAATAATATCTTTGGGGCGATAAATCTGTTTGTTTAATCTCTTAACGTGAACACTTTGTGTGGACCATGCATAGGCCTTTGATGACACACTGTAGCTGGCTTTTGAATACCAAGTGAAAAAATCGCTGGGCCATCCTTTGCACAGAAAGAATGTTGTTGTTGAAAAGCAATACCTGTTGAAATATCAACTGATCACAAAATGCAGCAGCAACATTACCATCTGATGCAGGAAAACTACAATGCAGCTGAATTGGTCAGTTATTGGCCAAAATGTACTTCGGGACATAAAAAAGCAATCCATGTCATTTGAGGGTCATGTTATTGGGAGTCATTTGGGAACATTGTCCATGTCTCCAATTTGATCTGCTTCTCTGCGGCAGCTGTTAGCTTTGGTGTACTCTCTTGTTTCACGATCGCTTCGTGAGCCGCTTGGCTAAGCCCATGTAACCTGACGCTATTAGGATTAACAGGGGCTAACCAACCAAGCCAGGTTACCACTGCCAACAAGCAACCTACGTCATAGCTCCAACAAACTCAGCTGTGCTTAGCTAACCATTAGCCAGGGAAAGGGAAACTATTCCTTTGTGTCTCTAAGGTAGCTGAGAGATTTGCAATGATGCATCATTAAGCACCAAGAGGCATAGTATGAAACATGGAACAAGCCGTATGGTTGTGTAAGATATCTTTGACTATCATAGCATGGCAAATCTAACTTATCTAAAGTTAGCTTAGCCATCATGCTTGGCCTGCAGGGACGAACCATCCAAACTCATTTGCCACGGGCACCAGAGAACAACCTACGTCAGAGCTGGAATGAGCCCAGTTCTTCTTAGCCAACGTTGTTAACAGTGAGATGAGCCCAAAGTTTCTACCATTGATGATGCCGCTTGCTGAATAGAGTTACGAGTTCTAGATGAGCACGATGTCCATCGACCTGTTACCCAGACTAGATCTTCTTTTCTGCATAGTGCATCACTTGCGTATAAAGGATCAAGCTGTGTCCTTTACTCATCCACTATGCAAGGTTCGTAGATACCATTATGGTTTTTACAACGTTACGGTATCCGTAGCAACCAGCTTGTCAGAGAGTCTATATCGCAAAACCAAACCTTGTCTAGCTTTAGGAACAGGCAGAATTGAATAACATCATCATCAGCATCGACAACCCGGCGTAGACTGTGTAGTCATAGTAACACGGTACTCTATTGTCACGGTAACAAGTGCATATCAGATACGCTTCCAATACCTAATACCTAATACTACATAGCCCCGGGTAGGTTCCGCCCTAAGAAGCATGCGTCACTCTACATTGCTGCTCACAAAAGTATTCCGTGTTTTGGTCAGCTTGGCTGAAGTCAAATTGGCTGTCATTCCGTCTAAAATGTGGCCACGCCACCTGTTGGTTTACGTTGAGCTTGAGGATTATGTGTGGGTCTCCACCCTGTTTGCTAAAGCTCCACCATAAACGTTGATGGCGGATATACATGTATACACAATTATTACCTCACGAGATATTATTATATTGTGTTACCAGCAATAGGTTTTGACAACCCTATAACCCTCCCACAGATGTACTTCCAACTTGAACAGATTGATACTGATAATGGTTCTTTGTGCAGGAGGAAACTGGTGCCCTGTTCTGATCAACCCTGACCATCTTGTAGGTACCTTCTTTCTGGAACCAACTGATTTCCCATATTGTAAGATTCATTAGCTAATAGTACCTTCATTAGCCAAGCATGTTGCGTAAGCCACTTTAGTGCTTGTCTGCCTCGTTTGTTACTGTATTGTTCTCATCAGACAAGAACTTCAGGGGTTTGGATGCGAGCCACGATGGGAAAATGAGGGGACCTGGTCGCATTGATAACTCGACGAGGAGTAGGGGTAGTCATAAGACAGGGACTCAATGGCTCTGATGCTGGATGGGGAAGTGGCGGACTGTGTCATGTTTTACTCTACGAGGAGGAAGAGTCATCATAGTTCTGTCTTAATGAGACATAACTTCCAAGGGTGCGAGCGCCTTGCATGATAGGGAAGTAGGGTACACAGGAGCTCCAGGGGTTTAGATGATAACCACGAAGGGGTCAAGCTAGAGTGTGGGACTGCATCATGGATAGGTCGCCCTTTGCGTAATGACTAGACAATCCACAGCTGTAGCAACCTCTGGCGCAATGACCCGACAATCCACATTGGACGCAACCATTGGCGTAGTGCCCTGACCATGGACATCTGTAGCAACCTTCAGCATAATGACCTGAGCATGTACATCAGGAGCAGTCTTTGGCGTAAGACATGACAATCCACATCTGTAGCAACCTCTGGCGCAATGACCCGCCAGTCGACATTAGTACAATCACCCTGCAGTCTTTGGCGTAATGACCAGTAGACTAGCAATCAGTTCCTTCCCACCTCAACATCTATTGCCAAGGTCAGTACATATCAAGTTGTTTACGACCATGCCACATAGTACATCGTAGAGAACCCGGAAATATCATTTGTCCAACCACTCGGCGTTGTTTACATGGTTCTCTATGACATTGCTAGTTTATGCACATAGCCATCAAGGCAAGCCAAATGAATCTCCCTTCTGCAAATAAATCATGGGATACTGTCCATTTTCGAGTTCATTGCTTTGGTGATGGCCTTCAGGGCTGCCAAGGTACGAGCAAATGATGACGCTTGTTCGCATTCACTCTCTTATGGAGTCCATTGCTTTCGTAGTGGTCTTCAAGGCTCCCAGAGTCACGCAAATGATGGCTCTTGTTTGCAGTATTCAGTCCCGTTCATTGTTTCTGTTTCGGCCTTCAAGGCCCCACAGGATGGCCATCAGCACAAGCAAATGATAGTACTTGCCTGTTGTGGAGTATGGTAGTGCCAGGTCAAGGTGTTGGACTGATAGTCTAAGGTTTGCAGTTGATCAGCTCAAGTGTAGTTGTATGAGCTTTAACACTTACTAATGATAGTGTGAAGCAGTCATTACCATGTTAATTCACAGCCGTGGTTTAGCCAAGTGGATCCATTTGCAAGCAGAGCTGGGTGGTGTTCACATCAGAGATGTGCGTATGTCATTATGACTGCATCAAATGTTGGTATTGCCTTCCTCAGCCGATAGCTACATGAAGTTGCCTTGTACGAAAGTAGTTCTGCCATGGTGTACTGTTGTCTAACACTCTCACTGAGGAATGGATGAGTTTCTTCACCCACTGAACATGCCCAATACCATCAGCGTTGACAGAACTCGGTATACAAGAATATTTCATGTCGTCAGATCGACTCTCGTTATCTGAGAGTATTGAAATCAATGTTATATCTGAAAACGTCCACGATGTTTCTAAAACTGTACATTAAAAGAAACTGCATCCAAACTGTGCATCGGAAAATTGAACTGTTATTGACAAAAACTGCAACCGGGTTATGCCTGAGTGAAAATCGATATCTATTAGTCTTTTCCACCCCCTCAGCAACAGAATCGGGTGTGCAGTTGAACAGGCATCTTTAGTAGGAGCAGCCTTATCCATTTAGCACTACTTTTCATGATTAATTTCAGGAGAATTTCCATCCAATTTCGTAGCAGAGTACCGGTGGTTTGTCAACGATTACTCCTGTCCTGTCATTATGCGTGAACATTAATTTCAACGCCTACGTTTCTCAAAAATGCATCTTGAGAAGCTGTGAAATTAGTTCCAGAGGTGACAAGGCGAGATACATGTTGACCGAATCTTTGCTGAGGAACAATCGTTGCTCGCTAAGACTTAAGGCGAGCTCCCATATTGGACAAATCAATACCCTTCAGTAAATGAACGTCCTTTCAAAATGAAGTAATTTCTCGATAGCCCGCAGAGAAGCAGCTGCTCAAGCGGAGATCTATTCAATAGTCATGATGGTCAAGAATGTTTATCAATATTCAGGCAAATGGTATTGGCGGCTGGTTGCTTTGAATGCTTTGAGACGCCAATCCAGGCAGAGTTGTTGGGCACTATCTGATTAGATTCTGATGTGCTCTGCATGCCGGAATTCTGGGAGGAATTTGTGGGGATGTTCAGGGCAACAACCTTGTCACAAAGGTTCCTCTTGTTTTAAGATTGGATTGCTATTGCTCTCTAAGGAAGATGAGTAGCGCTGATGGTCTGGTTGATTTGAATGCATTGTGGAGCTCCTGGCAAAGTTCTTTGAGCATTCGTGCCTCTCAAGTAAAACTTCCATACACCTGAGTGTTAAGATACTGTCGTGTTCAACATGGGAATACTTCAGAGAAATGACTGATCCAGTTAATGAGATATACGTAATTGCATTCCAAAGAAGTTGAGCTGCTTAGCCGCTCATTTTCATGGAAAGGAATCTGGTAAAGGTTTTTATCGTGAATCCTGGCTTCACACCAAAGCCTTGTTTCAGAGACATGGCTTTTCTTCTATGGGCAGGAGGACTTGTCAATTCACCCATTGTCTTGATGACGACAACCGTCTATCTCATCCCTGTCATGTGGCTGGTCTTTCCAGCTTTGCCAATATTGCTATTCCTGGTAACAAGTGCAGTCATCAGGACCGTATACTTATGTGGAATCACATGATACCCCGCTGCTCCGACATAGCAAGATAACATGATCACTGCACACGAGGTCCTTGCCTCTTCTATCTCCCTACGTCTCTGCACCCAATTCATGTTCACTTGGAGGCAATGTCCCACCCATTGCCTTTCATTAATATCAACCCCGTCCTCTGCCAGAAACTGCTTACAGTGTCTCCAAATCATCTTGTCGGGCTTCCTGCCAAATTGATCGCGTGCATGGAGTGCTTTCGAAATATGTCTCGTATAGGGAAGTGTGTTTGTCTCTTATGGATTTGCTGTGCTTGTGAGAAGGATTCACCATCAGGAATCACATGGTGTGTTTCATCAGATCATCAACGTAGGGGTTTCTTGGTCAAGACCTTCAAGTCCTCCAAGCGTAAATGGAATTGAATTGGGAAAGCATGTTCTTGTTTATATACTGGCTCATCGTCATCACACCTCTTCTTCACACAGGTTTTGCTTCTCTTTTGCTTCTGCTCTATATGCTAGCTATCACTGTTGGCTGAGTTGAAACTAATGTTAGCCTATATATCTGGTTGACCTAGCTGGCCCTTATCAAATGTATCGGCCCATATGATTGATCAATTGATCGAAGTGGTAACCCACAGACCCAAACATTGATTAGCTATAGCACTTTCTCCTGGTAGAATCAGCTAGCGTATTGTATCTGGTTTACAATAAGCTAGCCGTGATTGATATAGCCAGCCATATGCTATAGATCGCTGCCAAGCCTTGTATAATGCAGCAACATGCATCAGTAATGGATCGATACCTCATGTTTTCCTACATGCGTTGAAACAACTGGTGGTTATGTTTTTATGAAGGTCAGGCCAGAGCCCATTAATAAGCAAACCAGATCATATTGACAGGAGTAATATTGTAACATATTGTAACATTGATACTACAGGTTCAGTTTCATTCTGATTCCGAGGTCAGAGATCAAGGGTTGAACATCTCATCAAGGGATATCAGTGTCACAGCGTTTAGTGCGCTGGGCTCATAATCAGGAGGTATCAGGTTCACCTGGCGGAAGGATCACAATTTCATCTCTCTGTCCTTAGGCGAGAGACCTAACCCTTCATTGCTTCCTTAACCTATGATAATAAATGTGTACTAGACTTGCCTAGGAAGTTAATCTGTGATGAGCCAACATCCTATCAAAGGAAAGTGATACTCAAGGTCGCTTAATGCTACGTTTTCTTGCTGCCTTAACTGCCACAGGAAAACTACTCTCAGCGTCATTTATGAAGACTTTACTGTGTGATTAGTGTCTACTTAATGCAAGAGGCCCTTACACTTTTCAGGGTTTTTATTGAACTCCCACATTTCGTAACCAACTCAGAATGATTCCACTGTTTTCTCTCTTGGTTTAAACCCCATAAACCACCGCGTCGCCTCTTTGATCGTTACTGGAAATGTCATCGAAGCTTATCACAAACAAACCTACGCAATTGAACATTAGCCCAAGTTTCTCTCCCAGGTTTCGCTCCAGCGATGTTTTTATCTCTCCTTTGTACACATTAGTCCCAGAATGATCATCCTCACTTGAAAGCATTGGTTTCCATAAAAGAAGAGTAAATGGCAGACCTAATACATTCGATGCAAAAATTGGGGTGGAAAAATTTGGCATGGGTAGGTTTTAACGTTGATACCGTGTTTGCTTGCGCTGCGTAGTTCATATTAAAGCCAGCTGCAGTCACGGTGAGAATGAGTTTCCAGATGAGAAATCTCTCTGCCGACAACTTCTGAAGCCTGTCGCCTGCTCAAGCGAACAAGGTGACATTGGCAAGCAAGAAGGGATCGCTTTCAGCATCACGTTGTAACGCCCGTGGCAGACATGGGATTTCTTGGGCGGCAGTTGGAATAGCTGTTATACAGGCGACACGATTGTCACAATTATTACTAACAGCGGTTGCTGTCAAAACGTTATGTGCATGTGAACGCAAGCTGGCCACTCAAAATATTGTGGTGCTCTCCAACCGTCACTTAATCCCTCTGCCTACCATGTGTAAGCCTCTCATCAACTGAAATAAGAGAATTGAAAATCAAATTTCCTTTCATTCAACTCTTTCCTGCTGTCTTCAGTTGCAGTGCTTGGTATCCCGTTTCCCCAGAGCCGCACCTGGTAATCTTTGTTCAAAGTTCATACTTTATGTGGGCTAACGTAGGCATAGGCACACTGTTGGTGCATTGCTGTACACTGCAATATTTAGTTATTATATTCAGGAGCCTAGAGTTCCTGTATAATGGCCCTTACAACTGACACTGTCCTCGAAAACAGTAACGTTATCTTCGTCTTGGCACCGTCACCATCAGTCCCTAATAGATAATCAGTGCCAAAGATACAATGAGCTTGCACAATGTCTCATTATCGCGTTATCACCAATATCACAGGTAGGGTTGTTTTGGGGTCTCATTATCACATATTACCAATGTTAGCATGTTTTGTTTTGGACCAGAGTACTCAGTAGAGCACGCCAAATGCAATCTCAATAGCTCAATACATTCTCTCATGAATGAATCCGAATGTAAACAATGAGATTACACAAGAGGCTGGCATTATGCATTCCTGTTGTGACCAGGACCTACAAACGATATTTCTCACTTTAACATGAACCTTGACGGTCATGCACGTGTTAGCTCTACATAATACATGCTCGTTACTTTCTAGGTGATATGGTAAGCACTTTTCCAATATGAAAACAAAATAACAACAATACACCTCATGAAATAAATATTTGATTCACATAACTGTTGGATATGGATCTGAATGCATCTAGCTAGTCCAACGGTACATGATCGAACAGGCAAGTGCTATTACACTCGACTTTACACTAGGTTTAATGTTCTTCCTAAGCTGTTACAGAATATGGTATTGGTCACTTAGTGAGTGTGGTGATATTGGATTAGTCCACTCTATATATAAAGGAAATTACTCATAACGCAGTGTGTTTAGCCTGACATATCTGACATAAGATCCATACCCTTTTCCATATACACATTTTCTGGATTGCTCACCACGTCAAAAGATTTATGCTTTTGGCAAGTGTTTTAGCTTGGCTTAGCATAAATCACCTAATCGAGGGCCTAATTGCCGTGAAAAGACGAATGCTGCCATGCTTTCTGTTCAGAAATTGATTGTGGCATATTTGTCATGCTGCAGATAAAATATTTTTTAAGTCCAAATAATTTTTGTTCACTTGTTTTTTATCTGCTCAAAATGAAAAAACATCATCAGCACAAAAAAAATTTTGGCTTTGAAAAAAAAAAATTTCTGAGTCCAAATATTTTTTACACGTTGTTGCTTATCAGGCTCGCCGGCTATGTAACGTACGTGTCTGCGGTGGCATGCGTCTAGTTTACCAAGCATGGTTCTATTCACTGCCCAGCTGTTGCTGTTGTAGAGCGTGATGGCCGTGCATTAAGCATTGTTGAGTAAGCATCATAGTTTAGTAGCCTAATGTGGAGTAATGTATGGTAGCATTGCTAGGGATAGGTTCCCCATAGACCATGAAATTTCTCCAAATCATGAATTATGAAAATCATAATGGAAAAGCCATTACTGTAATTACGTACTCTATAATTGTGCATCCATTACACTGGAGAGACATAATTCATGAGGTTCTAGCAGAGTTGCTTCGACTCAGTATGCTCCTGTTGATCATGTAGGCCTTCCCTGTGTTTAGGGATATTAGCAAGAATAGCTATCAGCACAACCAGAAAAATGGATTTGAGACATTCAGGGCAATGAAACTGGCCTTAGTCCCAGCTTGCATCACAGCCACTTAGAAAGTTTTGACTTGTTTCTGTCAACCCGAAGAATCCTCTGATGTAAACGATATAAAGTTGGCAGACATTCCTTGATGGCCTGAGGACTGAGACTGGCGTCTGCTTTTCCCGAGTCATTAGGATCAGGCAGATCTTCCAAGAGTTTTAGAATCGATTGATCTGAGCTTTCTCCTTGGAGACGGTGTTGGAGATTGGCACCTCGGCGTTGTCTTTGGAACTTAGTATTCCAGGCCCTTCAAAGGGACATCCTACTACAAACCTAAAACGAACACATGCACAACAGTAAATAGCGAAGTTTCTCAAGATGTGGATGGTCAGGTCACAATGCCAAAGGTTGCTACAGGTGTGGATGGTCAGGTCACAATGCCAACGGTTGCTACAGGTGTGGATGGTCAGGTCACAATGCCAAAGGTTGCTACAGGTGTGGATGGTCAGGTCACAATGCCAACGGTTGCTACAGATGTGGATGGTCAGGTCACAATGCCAAAGGTTGCTACAGATGTGGATGGTCAGGTCATAATGCCAAAGGTTGCTACAGGTGTGGATTGTCAGGTCACAATGCCAAAGGTTGCTACAGGTGTGGATGGTCAGGTCACAATGCCAAAGGTTGCTACAGGTGTGGATGGTCAGGTCACAATGCCAAAGGTTGCTACAGGTGTGGATTGTCAGGTCACAATGCCAAAGGTTGCTACAGGTGTGGATTGTCAGGTCACAATGCCAAAGGTTGCTACAGGTGTGGATGGTCAGGTCACAATGCCAAAGGTTGCTACAGGTGTGGATGGTCAGGTCATAATGCCAAAGGTTGCTACAGGTGTGGATGGTCAGGTCATAATGCCAAAGGTTGCTACAGGTGTGGATGGTCAGGTCACAATGCCAAAGGTTGCTACAGGTGTGGATGGTCAGGTCACAATGCCAAAGGTTGCTACAGGTGTGGATGGTCAGGTCATAATGCCAAAGGTTGCTACAGGTGTGGATGGTCAGGTCACAATGCCAATGGTTGCTACAGGTGTGGATGGTCAGGTCACAATGCCAAAGGTTGCTACAGGTGTGGATGGTCAGGTCATAATGCCAAAGGTTGCTACAGGTGTGGATTGTCAGGTCACAATGCCAAAGGTTGCTACAGGTGTGGATGGTCAGGTCACAATGCCAAAGGTTGCTACAGATGTGGATGGTCAGGTCACAATGCCAAAGGTTGCTACAGGTGTGGATGGTCAGGTCACAATTCCAAAGGTTGCTACAGGTGTGGATTGTCAGGTCACAATGCCAAAGGTTGCTACAGGTGTGGATGGTCAGGTCATAATGCCAAAGGTTGCTACAGATGTGGATGGTCAGGTCATAATGCCAAAGGTTGCTACAGGTGTGGATGGTCAGGTCATAATGCCAATGGTTGCTACAGGTGTGGATTGTCAGGCCATTTGCCAAAGGTTGCTGTAAGAGCAGGTTGTCCTCTAATTTCAAGCAAGGAACGAAAAGCAATGTGTTCCATGTACTATAATATGGGGATATACACATCTAATGAACAACATGGCTTCAGGAGCTACGCAGACCAGCAAGTCATTATAGAGAAGGTGATTGCGTGTGAATTGTGTAGTAGACTAACGTGGGCGGATTGACGTCATCGAGTCCTAGCTGCATCCAGGCATTAATTGCGATAATCTCTGATCTTTAAGGTGGAACTTGTCTTTCCGAGTTGGAGAAGGTGTATGGAGTATAGGAATTGTCTAGCTACAGGGCAATGGTCACAGCTATGACATCAGCTTTTGACACTGTGACGAAGGGCCGGGCTTCATGCAATCATTAGTAGTAGTTTCGCTGGTTTCCCTGCTCGAAAAAAGCTTAGTGTTTTCAAAGGGTTTGTTCAGGGACTGTGATCAGCATCAGACACACGGTAGGCAGGGCCTTATACCATATATATCGTGTTTGATGACGTCATAGGAGTTATTTCGTGAACACACATTCGTGCTTTTTTTGTTACCAGGGTTTGGTAAGAACTGACGTAAGAAGAAAGAAACGTAGTAATCAGTACAGGCCAGCTATGTGTGTTTGGTCTTCATTGTTGAAGTATTATGTGTGTGCACATTGTCTCTGCATTGCGTCATGCCATTAAACCAAAGGTCTTTAGCAGTAGAATGATCTTTGACGTGCTTGGTGTCATGTCATTAGGGTAGGACATCATAAGTTGTGTTAGGCAATGGCCACTTATATAAGTGGAAAGGACGTGGACACATGATTGATTCAGAGTCGATTAGGGCTTGTTTATAACTGTACATGTATATGTATCAGTGGTTCCCTTTTCACCCAACCATGAAGTGTTTGCCATGGTTAGCTTCGATGACTTTGCTTGACAACTCAGTTTTCCTTGGTGAACAAGCTCTTACTGAACAATCTCTCGCTGAACAATCTCTCGCTGAACAATCCCTCGCTCTTGCAGTCGAGCAATAATGATGATGTATCGATAATGCCTGATGTGTGATTGCCCTTGTACCACAGAACTGTGTGTGACCAATGCTGTGAACCCAGCACTGAATGCACATGGCCACCATTAGATATGACATCTCATCATTTTACATGTATATCATATGGATAATTTCGTCGATTGGGAGCTGTTTTTTGTTGTTTACTGTTTGTTATTACAGACACATATATCAATTTGTTGATTATTATGCTACATTCTCGCAGAACCAGACCGAGAGTGTGCAGAGACCTCTCATGTACAGTACAGTATCAGTCATCCTGCACAACACCTATTCCTGTCAGCTGTCGTCCATAGAAATGAATCGCGCTCACAAATGTGAAACTAATGTCTTCATTTTGCTGTACAAGTGTTGTGGCGACGGGTGTGGTATTGTTCTGTCGGAAGAATTGTCTTTTAGAATGTAGTGTACCATATTGTTAACACCTGTCATGCCTGTTGGAATATGGGATAGCATGTTGGATTGTCCTTATCAGGAGGTGTCCTGGGCACTCAGATTCATCTGGTTCCTCCAAGTTTCAGATGCAACCTATCATCACGTGTGTTTGACTAGGGATTGTCCTAATAGGGCGGTTTCCTGGGCACTGAGGCCAATTTGGTTCTTCCATGTTTTAGAATGTGATGAAACATATCATCAACGCGTGTTCGAAGAGGAGACAGTTCATTCGATCATCCTTATAGAAAAGGTGTTCTGGGCATACGAAAAAGGTTACCACCAATGTACTTGTTGGAGCAGTAACAATTGAATATACCATATGATACTTATTTTTATTAGGTAATACTGGCTTTGATTTACCATTGTGTTTTTGATCCTCTTCTCTTACCCAGCAGATGTTTTCTCAGCGGGAGATCCCAGCCTGTCCTATAGTGTAAGGCTGACTAGCTGACGAATAAACTATTGATTGCTTGTAACACTTGGCTCATGTAATATTGACCTGTCTCATACTGTACGTACGTGCTATCAGACCACTAGTTTTTTTAGCAACACGTTTCACGTAGACTTGGTGTTGTGTGGGGTAGATCAATAGAAGCGCACTGGACCATCCACATCTAAACAAATACATAACCGATGTAGTCGTGTGATAGTCACTTCGATTGCTTGTTGAACGCGGGTTATCCTCCGAGTGGATAATGGACGCTTTGATGCTTGCTTCGAGATTGCATGGGTTTGAAAAGTAGATGGTTTGAAGATGTGTTCAGTGTTTTGATTGACTTCACATTCAGAGTAGGTGAGGGGATTATCCTCTTTGAAGTCATGTCGTGGTTCCGCATTAGACAAGACGAGTAGAGGCTCTGGTAACCAAGCTGGCCCCTTCGGAAGATCATCCAGAAGTCCTCAAATACTGTTCTTGCATTTGCTCCTATCTGCAGTCGCCTCTCATTCCTAAAAAAACTGACAAAGCCTGATGATACAGTCATAGCCTCCATAGTTGGATATACCATTGCTTGCAATTTGAAGTAATGTGAATATGCAATATTCAGTGGCTAATCTAGCTTCTAATGCAGTTTTAGTATTTACGGCATAAGACTCTCGGATAAATTATTCAGGGCCCTCTCATGTATTATATGAACTTTAACTAATGCATCTGGTGTAGAGGGTTTTTTAGCAGAGACAAGGGAAGGTATTTGGATGAGGCGAAGCTGGATAAGTTAGAGACTCACTTATGGCATTATGCTTCGAAATGAAATGAGATAATCAATAGGTTCTTAGGAAAGGTTTTCAAATAATATTGAATGTAAAAATACAGTAACATTTGAACAGCTTTCAGATTTGTCCTTGTAGTTTTAGATCCGTCCATGTGGGGCATTTGACAATGTCCTAAATGCAGCTGCATCTGCTAAATATTCTATTCACGTTTGTTGTGGCTAAATAAATACACTGATGTGGAATAATTGAATTGGAATTCTGCAGGAAATTATATCGATTGTCGAGTAAACAATGTGGAAATGTGGACAGGATTCAGGGTACTGTTGTGAAGATTTAATGAATAGTTAGACTTGCTGAGTTTGGTTCATCGAGGAAGAGGAATTGGAGGATGAGGACGAGGAGGAGTAGTAGGAGGGTACAGCATCCACATCAGACGGAGATATAGCCTGATTACAACTACAGCGCGGGTTTGCCGCTAACACTCCCCGTAACACTGACTCACAGTAACACAGGCTTCGTGGTCAGTTACAATTGCCAAGTCAAACTTGCAACGAAATTACCAGTAATCCAAGGTCTGTGAGAGCTAGGCAGTTCCCCACTTTCGCCTCTGTGGTGTAAAGTTAGCTTTCTTATACTTAACATTGCCATTAACCGTGATAAACAGTGCTAAACTTAAGATATATTCGTACATTTATCGCTGAATATATTGAGAGTTATCAGGTGAATTCCACTAGCCGGTCTGATTTACTCTGATAGCAAACAATCCCATCAGAGAACCTTAGGACGGCTCTATACATCATAACTGTTTATCAACACAACACCAGCAGGACTACTCGCTTTCAGCTGCATGCTAAGCACGTAGGTGGTTAGATGTCTTGCGAGGTTCGCCAAATGTTTTTAAGAAAAAAAGTGATGAGAATGATCGTAGGTGGTTCAACGACATAGGGATTGGAAGTAACGTTTTCATGAACAGCCTAGGCGCTATGGCTGCTTTGTGTAGCCTCTCGGTACCTTGGTGGTATTGCTGGTTTGTGCAGCCTGTCCGTGCCTTGGTGGTGTGACTTCACATCCTTCAGACTTGACAGTGACAAGGTATATACATTGATAAACACACTTTGTTTGAGAAGAATATTCTACTGTGCTTGGCATCACTTGCTGGTGAATGCACAGGTTGTTGTTGAACCCGTTTCACTGTGGCATCTGGCACATTGGTACTGATGAGAAGGTGGTTGTAACCTGGACCAACATACGCCGGAGATGCAAAATCACCCCAAAGTTATCTTCGTACGATTTGTGGAAACAGAAATGAATTAAGCACGAGTGAATTGATTCAAAAAGCATTAAAACGTACCAATAATCAAACGAACTCTAGGGAAATCATGGGATTACTGCTGAAGGAAAATGCTAATGATTTGGGCCTGTGGGGCATTGGTAACAAACGCTACTACAAAATAATAATTAATAGTGCAATTAGCAGCGCTGTGAACTTGATGGTGTTGGCAAGAACCTCTCAAGTAGCACTATTAGCTTGAAAATTGATTCTCAGCAAAAATGTCGGCGTTGATGACATTTAGAAAAATGTAGCCTTGCCTGGGATTGGAACCATCGACCCTTGAAGTGCTGGTCGCCTGCTCCACCAATGAGCCACCGGGGATCGCTGGTGACCCAGGGAGGCGACATAAGTAATAAACCGACTGCTTTGTCTTATTCATATACATGTAAAAACCTTAGTGTTTTGTGGTTGCACATTGGTGAAATCAATGTAGGGTTTGTGTTTATTACAGGTTCGACTCGTTGTTGTTACCTGCTAGATAGGGTGGCTTTCTCTCTGGGGAAGGGTTCGCGTCCAGATTACTCAGCCCTTGGAGGGAGACAAGGTCTTTCTTCCTGCGCATAGCCATGTCTCCTTTGTATCTGCTGTTGTCGTTGGCCGAGGTGAAGCCAACAAAGCTTTTCCCATCGGATTCTATTGCTTCGCTTCGAATGTCTTTGATGCTTATTTTAGGTATCGGTTGCTAAATAGATAACTTGTTGTGTTTACACTGCTTCACACTGCTTCACACTGCTCAGTCGTTGTTGGTTTGTTGTTGTATGGGTGGCTTCAGCAGCGTACTCGGCGTTGCTGATGGCGTACAGGTGATATTTTTAGGTTCATGTCGCATAAAATTGAAAAACTATATCATGAAATATGTAGGAAGACAAGTCATCTATACCAAAAGTGGTTTCGCTAGTCCATCGATATCTCGCTTGCAGTTGAACACAACTGGTCTAAAATGATGTCTCATTATAAAAATTCCGTGTTTGGATTCTCGATGAGCAGTTTCGTTTGGGTCCTGATCATGATGGTATCCACTGCTTGTTCTAAAATCCCACTAAAATACTCCTGTCTCTCTTAACCCCTACAATGACGACCATTTTCTCCATCTCAGCATCCCGAGAAAAGTCCATCTGGGAGGCAAGACTTATAGCTGTTGCCAATCGTACTCATGGCGATGCTTCTGCATATCATGAAAGTCATGCAGAAGATCCAAACCTTCCGGGAAACATGGCTATTTATAGATATTCCCGATAGCTCAATACAAGACCGTTGATACTGGATAGGTCTCATGCATTTATGCAATATTCAGATTAGATTTGAGTTGTCAGTGTGACCAATTCACTCGGGGAAACGCTTGATTTGCACGGTTAGTGTTGCGGTACCGTTTCCATCAGGCAGCAGGCTGAGCAATAATCTGAAAGATGGTTGTTAAGAGTGGAACATTATTGAGTGCAGATGGTTTAAGGTGTCACACGTTCAATCCAAAGGTCCAGGGAAACGCCAGGTTTATCAGTGCCTTGTCTTCCAAGGTTGAGTTCAGTGTGATGCACTGTCAAGGACAGCTTCGTTGAGTTTGGTAGTGTTCAGGTTTTTAAAAGGTATTCACAGCTGAATCCTAGGCATGTTGGGTTTAAAAACCAGTCCGATTTGTCCCCCCAGGATGAATGACTAAGAGTCCCCTCTAAAATATTCATTCACTCATTAGTCATCTAGCCTAGTCTGATGAGGGACTGACCTGTAACTGTGGATCTATAGGTAGTGGCAGATTCACGCCACTAGAACGAAAACCAATGTGTGCTGTGGACATTTCTTTCACAAGGAAATGCACATGGTAAGAGTGGAGTGTACGAGATTATCTTTATTGTTAACATGACCCAAAACTGTCATGTGTTGGGTAACCGTAAAGTGCTCTTTTTACTGGTCTTGTTAGCCTGGAATATGACGATATGATATAGCACTTGACGTAATGTCATGTAAATGATATTTGCTGAGTCAATGCAGCTATAATAGTCAATATGATCTCGCCTATTATTGGTGATGAATATTATGTAAAGATTTCCACATGACAGTCAGTGGGTCATAAAAAAGGTAGTGTGTTACCTCCTCCTCTGATAAAAGGACCTTGTTCTTGTACAGGACTTTGTTTTACCCTCCTCTGATCTGTGAGTTACCTTCCTGCTTATTGCGGATGGACCTTGTTCTTGTACAGGACTTTGTTTTACCCTCCTCTGATCTGTGAGTTACCTTCCTGCTTATTGCGGATGGACCTTGTTCTTGTACAGGACTTTGTTTTACCCTCCTTTGATCTGTTAGTTACCTTCCTGCTTATTGCGGATGGACCTTGTTCTTGTACAGGACTTTGTTTTACCCTCCTTTGATCTGTGAGTTACCTTCCTGCTTATTGCGGATGGACCTTGTTCTTGTACAGGACTTTGTTTTACCCTCCTTTGATCTGTTAGTTACCTTCCTGCTTATTGCGGATGGACCTTGTTCTTGTACAGGACTTTGTTTTACCCTCCTCTGATCTGTGAGTTACCTTCCTGCTTATTGCGGATGGACCTTGTTCTTGTACAGGACTTTGCTTTACCCTCCTCTGATCTGTGAGTTACCTTCCTGCTTATTGCGGATGGACCTTGTTCTTGTACAGGACTTTGTTTTACCCTCCTCTGATCTGTGAGTTACCTTCCTGCTTATTGCGGATGGACCTTGTTCTTGTACAGGACTTTGTTTTACCCTCCTCTGATCTGTGAGTTACCTTCCTGCTTATTGCGGATGGACCTTGTTCTTGTACAGGACTTTGTTTTACCCTCCTCTGATCTGTGAGTTACCTTCCTGCTTATTGCGGATGGACCTTGTTCTTGTACAGGACTTTGTTTTACCCTCCTTTGATCTGTGAGTTACCTTCCTACTTATTGCGGATGGAAGAAAAGATGTTTTGCCCAAGGACACACTTTGGTGCTATGATGTTTGAGTTGTATTTAGTATTTCTGTCATCCACGAACAGCAGTTGCCAACAACTGATTCATTCTACATGGTGTGGAGTCTCCACATCAACTTCATGTAATGCTTTGACGTCATGTTGCCCTACATGTATGATTGATGTTGCGCGAGAATGCTATGAAATAAAGCACCTGTTTTATCCAATAATAGCATCTTGATGTTTTGGACGAAACTGAAGTGTGCATGAAGAGAGATAAGTCTTCTCCTCTCTCCCATTCTTAAGAGAGAGGAAAACACCCAAGTGTCTTTTGAAATAGATTTGTCATTGAGCGATTGAGAAATAAAGCAAGCAGATATCTCGTCTCGGCAGACGGACAATAGGACATGATCGAATGAATATAAATGCAGTTGTATAAAGTGTCAACAGTAGCAGTACGTTGATAGCTTGATTTGTTGCTGTCCCAGAGTTGTTGCTGTATCTACAGAGCCGTGAGGCGGTCCATAGCGTTATCGATTGCCGGAGATGGAGTGTTGGGCTCTGTGGAATGGACTCAATTGCTTTGTGTATTGGTGCATACTGTTGGGTATGTAATGGTTAAGTGCAACAGAACGAGAGTTGGTTAATGGTGGTTTAATGGCAAGTGTTGTGCGAATGTATGATATAGCCAAGGAGGCAGTAATGGAGGGGGGGGGGGGGTCAATTTGGTTGATTGCATGATGGAGGCTGAGTACCAGCTTTGGCAGAGTCTCCCTTAAGGAGAGGCAGAGGGCATCCTCTCTATAAAGACACTTGTTTTCATTTAGAATAGTTTGTTCTCAGGCAAGTTCACCTCCGCAGTCAAAATCCTTTTTTTCCCTTTCTCATCGTCAGTCATGAAGAGATATCACTGTGCTTGCTTGCACCTTAAACACACCACCACTTTGAATACTATGGCGACACCATCGACTCTACAGAAGGAGCCACCTTTCCAAGTTGGTCAATTCATTATGGCAAGATTAGAGTTGATCACGGAATGTGATTTCCTGTTCGTGCGTCTCCAAGGTTAAGCTGCCATTTAAATACCAATATCGGTGAGCGGTGAAATGGTATAGCATTGGTGATTGGTTAGCTTTAGCAGCTACTGTAGAATAGGCATGATTGCTTGATAATGATGGATCTTTACCTTTGGTCTACAAGATGGTTTCATGACCAGTTTATAATGCTGTATTGTAGTGCTGCATTCTCATTTATTGCACTGACTAAGGCCGTGGAAGAAGTTCCACTCTGAGGTACATCCATCTTCGTGAGGTCTCTGCATGATCTGCAAACCTACCTCTTCACTAGTATCTTGGGTGACGCTGATCACTTTTTGTAACGTCTCCTGACACCTAAAACCCATTTTGATTGATTGATAGGTAAATACAGGTTCATTACATTGGAAAGGTTATATTTT
Source organism: Lineus longissimus (assembly GCF_910592395.1). Taxonomy (NCBI): domain Eukaryota; kingdom Metazoa; phylum Nemertea; class Pilidiophora; order Heteronemertea; family Lineidae; genus Lineus; species Lineus longissimus. Next base: position 437,657 of record NC_088314.1, read on the forward strand.
TAGAAAACGTCGGCTGTGGTTCATAAGGTAAACCAATGTATGTTTAATATCAGTTCCTCTGAGATGCAGTAAGAAGTTGGTACATGCTCTTTGATGTTATTCGTTCTTTACACTCATTTCTGTAAACATGACATCGACATTACTAATATTGTTAAAAAACTGAACATGAGAGTTATGTGCAAAGATAGATGCTAAACTTTTCTCTCCAAGACTGAGAAAGACGGTCGGTGAGGAGATATGCGTGATGCTTTCTTTATGCTTACGTTGTGACTATGATATTTACAAGTTTAACAATTATTGAAGGAGAGTTGAAAAAATTTCTAAGTCCAAATTTTTTTTCACTGAAACATCATCAACCCCCAAAAAATGATAACTGTCAAAATCAGGCAAGGAGTGACGGCTAATGAGCTCAGAAACAATTGGTGTGAGTGATATAACGTCAGACAACCTGAATATAATATAGCAGTTATTGCTCTTCAGCAGTCGATAAGAAGGAGGCTGGTTATTACACCGGGGCAATTAATCAACTCGAGTCCTTATACTTACCACTCTCGTCTTGGGATATTACAAGACGCATTGCACCAGCAGGAAACTCTTTCAGCTTCAATCACTGGTGCAGGATGTCTTTTTGTAGGAGGGGACTCCAGCCTTTCATTCTGTTCAACTTCAATCATCAGTGCAGCCATTGAGAAAGAACTGCACTTGAGATAGGTTGATTGCTAGCCGCTATTCTTGTCCAGTGCGTATGGTTTGTAGAAGAGAAGTACATTGGCATCTCACTCGATCAATCACCCGGTTACCTCAGTCAGCTGTCTGTTGGCCTCTTGGGATTGTATCTGCTCCATTTTTTTGTCTGATTCGAAAAAGGCGAATATCGTATTCTTATGTGAAGGGTAGACGGCTAGGAATTCGAAGTACGATGTGACGTTCTGACTGAAAATGAGAGATGTACTTTTCGGTTTCATGAGCAAATTCTGACCTAGATTACACAGCAAGAAGTTAAAGTGTTCTCTCATGTCTCTCTGGGAGAATACACTGTCTGGGAGAATACACTGTCTGGGAGAATACACAATCGACACATCTCTTTGGAATCTGAGGACTTTATTTCTTTGAACTATTGGAGAGTTAGCCGTGGCCTGTTGTAGCTCGTAGACAGAAGCTGGTGGACTCCCGCTTTTACTGGTCAACATGCCAACACAATTGACCATGGCTGATGACCATAACCGTTACCGATGCAGTAAGAATCGCTCGATCTCTTTCCTTCTAACTTCTCTGAGACTAAACATCTCTAAACCGGTGTGAAAAAGTCATCAACGGAACATGTAGTGTTGTGAGAACTGCAGGCGTAATCAATTTTGCTTCCCAATCACTTGATCGACAACCACCAGTCTAACATATTTAATTCCAAGTTGTCTGAGGTATTTGTGATTAGGTTTAAACAGGTGGCGGCTGTTGGTTCTAATAGGATAGTGGTAAGGTAAACTAGCAGTTAACTACATTGTAAGAAAGATGCTAGGAGGCTTCGCGTGATAGCAACCACTAAATCAAGTTGTTACAATGTTCTCAAGTGGTTGTAAGGTGCATGGATTGAAATGTGATTGTTTAAGAGATTAGCAGGTCTAGAAAAACACCATTACAACTCTCATGCTTGATAAGTTTTGTTGACAAACGGTTTCGAGAAGAAAAAACAGCCCCACAACCATCCAAGTGCCTACGAAACCTGTTGTGTATACTCTAGTCAGGAGGTTAACTAAGCATAAAGGTTATTTTCCACTACAATGGTGGGGAACGTGGGAACGAAGTGTTTTCCAAGGCTTTGGGTTAATTTCGTGGCAAGTTATTTAGTATTGCTCCGCTATTGTGATTGACGAGAAAGCGTATTGGACATGGGAAACTACAGTTCCAGTCATAAAAGTAGGAAACGTGCATCCTGATGCTGTGTATGTAATGAAGTAATATGTAGTGATATGAGAAATATTAGGAAGTTGTTGTATTTTGACATCTCTTAAAACCTTTCTAGATTCCAAACAGTTCAGCTGATATTTTAAGAGTTCACAGGAGTTTCCAGTTAGTAAAACCAATTTCGTATTGTATTTTACCTTAACCGGCATGACAATTTTGTTTAAGGAATTGAACCCGAGGCGGAGGACCTTGGTTGAGTTACCAAGACACTCGAGGGTGGAGCTAAAATACAGTCCAAACCCGAGCCGACAGGCGAGGGTTTGGACGAAATTTTAGCTCCACCCGAGAGTGTCTTGGTAACTCAACCAAGGTCCGAAGCCGAGGGTTCAATTTCTATTCTAAAATACCTCAAACTTAAAAAGATAGGCCACGAAATAACTTGAATATGTGCGAATTTGGCAAATTCCATCCATCGCCTGCCCGGAGCGCCGGTAGCGCCGTTGTTTACATTATGTTACGGCAGCCCGTATAGGAAGTCCGGATCGGCTCGCTCAAGTGACGCTAAAATCCGCGCAAATGGGCTATTTGGAGCGTTTTTCTCAGCAAATATGTGTAGTGCTCATTAAAAAACTTAGGTGGTTGATGCTTCCTTGGCTGATTTGTGTTTGAAGCAGTGTTTTGAGAGCCTCAAACTTCTGAAGTGAGCTGTGTGCATGGTTCCACATTTTAGTGCAACCCGAGGGAACTTTGGTAGAGCATCTTGGTTGCGTGTCCAAAACACTCCACTCTCAGAACGAGGCTTATGCATTTTCCATTTAAAAGTTGACTTTACGGTACCAAGGTATTTTAGAATATTAGTTCATTAGTTCGTGTACATCTCGACAATAACATTAGCAACTTTATCCCCAAATTCATAATAACAAATTGAAATGTATAATTGTTAATTGGAAAAACTAATGAACCATACGGATTATTGAGATGGACCCTACGGGTTATTAAGATGGACCATACGGGTTATGAAGATAAAAAGTTTAAATTAAAATTGTTATGAGGTACACGTTGCTTAAGGGATGGCTTTTTGGAAGTGAGGTCGCCACCTCCCAGTGGTCCAGCGGGCCAACACCCTGATGTCCAACCAATAGGAATCGAGGTGGCTGATCACATGTTATCCAATTAGTCTGCCTTTATTAGCGTGGCTCTCCGGCCGAATCCTCAGAGACGACCTCCAACCTGAACCTGTAACAACGTGAACCCTTTAACAACCTGAACCTGTAACAACCTGTAACAGACGTACAACAAAGTTCTGAAAGAGATACACCTGACTTCTTGTCCTTTCATTTGATCCTGCCCTCACAAGAGCTAGTTCCCTAGGAGCCCATAGCAGAAGGAAGGGACTCCGCAACATGTACATCTCGTGTAGATGTTCTAGATCCCAATCTTTTGGGAGTTGAAAGGTTCTCAGTTTCAATTCTACACCCATATCAATGCCTGCTTATGAAGCGGGTAAGTTGTTTAGGTGGTCGAGCAAAAACCACACCTGTTGATCAAGCCACACACCTACACAGACTGTTCCTGCTGGAAATCGTTGAATGTTCGCTGAAGTAACACGATAATTGATGTCGAGCTGAGCCATCTCTTACCAAGTGTTGGAGACGGAACATGTCAAGAACTGCCAAAAGCTATTGACATGATGATTGACTGATGTGCTTTACGATTGATTTAGTTCTGCACGAAAAGTGAACAAGAGTGTAATGGAGTTTGTTGAAATGGACAAGGCGAAGAGTGGAGTGCAGTTACATACTGGTTGGGTGTCCAACTCTCAATGCTAGGTCTGAGGGTTAGAAGGCTGTTCTGGTGCCACCTTCTCTCTCACAGCCAGCTCAAACTAAAGTGCGTGCAGCTCCTTAATATATTGGACCAACAATAATGGCAGTCGTAAAGCACTTTCGGAGAGACTCTAGTCAGTGAAAAGTTCTTTGCAAAAGTCACAAAAGAAAAAAAGCTGACTGATATCAGAAGAAATACCCAGTAGCCGTTATGGTCATTTTGATAGAGCATGAAGCACCACTGTGCATTGTAATGGGTGGTATTCTCTATGTGGGTTCATGGATAATGGATGAGAGTTTGCAACCATCACGAACTCTGCCATGAATCATTGAGAGCGTGTTGTCAGGGTCCACTACTGATTGCGGCAGACTGCTCTCCTAAAAGCATTATTATGAAATATTCAATAGGCCCTCTCTGGTGGGTGTGTAAGATATCTCGCTCTGTGGTCGCAAACGTAGTGCTCTGGTTTATAAGCAAGTTCCAGGTGAATATCATGCTGATTGTGGGTTGCACGAGTAGACGTAGTTCTTGTGGTGGGCGGCAGAGGTTTGAGAAAGTTCCATTGCTGTGTTGGAGAATGAATTAGCAGGGTTGGGTGGTATGTGACAGAGGTCTAGCCATTCCAGGCATTGATGAGTGACGATGTGACGAAGGTTTCAGCCGTAGGCCACCACAGTGTTGGAGAATGTATTTGAACGCTTGCACATTACCATCTGGATGGCGAGTTCTTTTGTACAAACTATCTGAATACTCTGGGATGTGGAGGCATTTTAGCCTTCTTAACAATAGAGTAACCATCAACCCATCCAGTCTCCACGTTCATTCTCCCATACAACAAGCGTTGAGTTGATCTGCCAAAGGCTTGGCGGTGAGGAAACCCCAAACAAATAGTACTGCTATTTGAATTAACTTGACATTCAGTTTGAAATTGTAACTACATGGATTCCTTTCCATCAGCAAAAGTACTTCACATAGATGGAGGTCTTCTAGTATAGGGTACCACATAGTTAAAGGTAGAGTGTCTCGTCATCAACAGTTGGTGTGGTATCATGTTAAGGTAGTGCCAACATACTGGGGGAGATTGGCATGGCTGGCAATCCGTAGGTTGCTGCTGCAACATGAGGAACCCTGGTATAATTAGCTGTAATAAGACATAAATATAGATACATATAATGGGAGGTAAAGATGATATTGTTGATAGGAGATGCTCTGGTATCCGGATGCATGTTCCCGGGTTTAACCCCTTGCCTCCGGGCAAGTCTGACATGGCACAAGTTATGTACGCTCCAAGAAGGGCGTGGTTGCATGGACTGCTTTCCAGATCGGTAAAAGCTATGATCTCAAATTTTGGACAGTTAGTAGTCAAGATTATTGGCTCCAAACTCTGGCAGCATTGCAGAGAAGCCTGGCTTTTGTACCAAGCTATCTGACTCTTTGCTGAACTTATGCTATACACAGTGGCGACATTTCTCTCTCTATTTTACAGTTACCTTCCTTTGTGTTTGCCGTCGCCAGCAGAATACCTCGATGCCATAAAACATTAGAACACACGTCGTGTTTACCTTTGTTTTATAATTTTTTGCTCTTGTTTATTACCGAATGTTATGTTGTTTATCATCACCATAATGTTTTGCAAAGATTGAATGAGCTCTTAATAAACTTGGTGAATGCTACCTAACAATCCTCGACTACTTCTGATTTGGCTACAGATAAGTTAACAATTAGGCTAAGCTAACATTGAGGCATTCCTATCGCCAACTCTGGGTGCATGAACTAAGCGGCTGAACTCTTAATTGGCAGCTACTTGGATCAGAAGTATCTGACTTGCTAAGGCCTTTAATCTCTAGACTCGGTAACCGTCTCCTGATGATCAATCCTTCCTCTATCCGGGCTTCCCTATACCTCAAGCTGTGGTGTTATTTTGGCTTGGTCTGCCAAAACCACGAGACCTTTCTACTCAAGTTCTAGTCACACCCAGACACTATCAATAGATCACTTGCATCCCGCGGGCCCCAGACACTGAACCATTATATGCTATCTCTTACCAACAGATTGAGACGGCCAATCCCAAACTTGCCAAGAACGGCCCAGATTGGGATGGCCGATCCCTTGCATACTCGAGACTCGTCCGGCCAGACTCATTGAGATGACCAGCTGATCCCTAACCGATTTCTAGACCTATTCTTTGTCGCCCTGGACCAAAGATCAATGGCCATTTGGCCAGTCTCCGCTTCAGTCTGATTTAGCCAGCAGACCGTTGGCAGCCCCGTCAGGACAAACACCCAAACATATCGTTATCCTGGAGAAATTCATGGGGCGTGGAGTATTTGTCGTCGATATTCAGTTGTCTGGACGAGTACCATGGTACCAGACTCCTATCCCCATCCCTGATGATTCATATGGAAGATAATAATGAAAACGTACCAAAACACGAAGATTCCATTATTCCATGAATATCTTGAGAAGATTCACTTATTCCACGACTGTCTCTTTGTTGAGTTCGTGTGATCAGTCACTGAATGATTGTGCAGATTGGCTTAGAAAGCGTAACGTAATTAACGAAATGATTAGCTGAGCTAAGATAGTAACTCATCCGCTGATTGATTCCATATACCACAACGTCCTTGAGGTTTACGATGTTCAATCAATCTGTGGTAATTAGTCTTTGGGGATGAGACGTAAAGCCTCCAAGTCGGCGTGATGAGTATTTTGAGCTCAATTGTTTAAGGATCTATTTTAAGCATTGCTGCAGGGAGTGATAACTATTACATCAGTCGTGAAGTGTTGGTGATGCACGTTCTTGGCTTCAGCGGATATAACGTCAGCACGGATGATATCGTGTGATATCGCCATAACACATCTACAAGCACATTTGAATACCGGTAGTCCAACTCTGTGTGGCTTTTTGGCACATGTTAAGTGGCAGAGATTTCAACTGAAATATACAGGAGGGGCGAACTTTCAATGAGGAGATTTAACATGAGTGGATGTTCACACTCAATTACAGGCAACCTTAGCAAGGGCTCTCAATAACTGAACTGAACTGGATAAATCTCTAATCAATAGAATCTCTCATCTTCCCCAATGTCATCGTAGGTCACCAGCTGTGATCAGTGTCTGAAACTTTCCCTTGTAAGATAATGAAGTGGCTCGTCCCTTCAAGGTAGCATCTCTCCCTTTCAAGGTCATGTCTCTCCCCTTCAAGGTCATACTCTTTCTGTCTCCTTGAGAATGATGTACTGCGATCCTTGGAGTGGTAGGTCACTAAGATGGATCGCTGGACGTATTTCACTTGTAAGATAATGAAATAATCACTACGCTAATACAAATCGAATGCTGTGTGATTGAGTTAGACTTAGTGAGCAAGGTAATCATGTTAGGAGAAAGCGATTGGAGCAGGTTCAGATACCATGGCAGGCCACATTAGGGAGTGTAAGCTAGTTAAGTGTACACACATGAACAAGTGTTCGCTTCCTTTTTCCTCGATCATTTGTCGGTAACAGTAAAAAAACTAGTGATGGATAGCCCTAGTGGATAGCCCCAGCTTATGAATATGAGCATGAAAATGCACTTTGCGACAAGAAGCTATCAGACCTTGCCATTATGATAGTCGTATTCTGGGTTGTAAAGAACAGATGAAACGTCATTGGTGATAATGATGTACTTTTTATGTTATCTTGATACGTGCAATGAGTTCGATTCGTTTCTAGTCCATCCACCCCATTGATCGAATGGCCCGAGCAAGGTGCCCGGCAAACATCACAACCTATAGGCGCTCAGATCGAATGATATCTTATGGCTTGGTAATTGGCAGGGAAAGGAATGGAGTAGAATCCTCACTACTATTTTCCGTGCTGCACGAACTCTGCCTGAACTGCAGGAACCAAGACACGGTCATGACTGTCTCTTCGTTTCTTATGTCTTGGCCGACACAACCCACCATTTTAGCTGAAGTGAATATATAACTCCTAGGACGCTCCATGATCATATTCACTTTATGATTCTGGCTTTGGTAATGCTTACAGCTTCATATCCTCATGAAATATGCAGCTGAATGGGTCACGTTACACCCCAGAGCATCAAAGTCTCTTTGTCCTTCGTAACCGTTCGTTTCCATACTCAATATGCTGGCAGCAGTGCCAGGGCTCGCTGGCTCTATGTGCGTCATAGCCCTGAAGTATTTAGCTGTTATTAGCCGTGATGATACATATGTATGCTTTGGATTGTATCCCAGGTATCTGCGTCTATCATCATTATGATGTCATAAGTAATTACTAGAAACCTTGATCAGAAAATACAGTGTGAGCTTGTCTGAGTTTTTTGAGGCAACAGGTGTCCAAGATATATCATGATTTGAGCTTTGTATGACGACAAGTTGGTGCATCAGCTGGTCCTGGCTCTACCGGTGCTTCTTACGTCTTCTCTGTCAGCTATCTTAAATCTCCCCTGCCCCAAGTCTTTGCGGGGCGCCATGGCAACAGTCATATACTGCAGAAGACTCAACTGATAAAAACAGAGGGAACATCGATGTTAGTTTCTCGGGTGATGAACAGCAGTTAGTGGTCATTCCTTGCTTGACTGATACCACTCCCCACCATTTTAGCTAAATAGAATCTAACTCAAAGGACGCCCATGGTTGTATTAACTTCGTTATCTCTCTGGCTTTGGCAATACTTGCAGCTTCATAGCCCCATGAAATATGCAGCTGAATGGGTCACGTTACACCTACAGCATCGAAGTTTCTTCATCATTCATATTAGAGAAGACTTGACTGATAAATCAGAGGAAACGTGAATGTTAGTCTGGGTGATGAGCACCAGTTAGCGTTCACTCCTCGCTTGACTGATAGCATCTATTCTACCTCTGCTCTTTTTACCTCGGCGTCTGCTCTCCTCAAATTGAATCGATGATTGTTACAATTACAACCTGGATTTGAAGCACTTGAACCGTACGAGTAAAAACCCAGCTGACCTCATGTTCTACCATGTTCGAGATCTCTCGTGTCAGCAATCAATTTGTTGCGGTCTTCACCTGAAGTCATTGATTAAGGCTGCCTGAAGGAACACGCTTAAAGCAAACTGCTACTTGGCCTTGCAAAGCAAGCATTTCTGAAAGGGCAACCTATTCTTTTACGGAAACTTTGCTAAACATGCTTCAGCTTAGAAGGGTCGTTCTTCAATGCTGTTGCTTGGTACCTCTACCACCTTTTCAGAGACTTCAAGCCCAAAATAACAGTTCTTCTCGTCTGGGCAACTTCTTCAACGGTTTCCAGGTGGGATTGTTATTTACGAGAGCCACCACTTGAATTGGATTTGATGAAAACATGGCAGATCTCAATGAGAAGGCTGGTGGTGTATTCCTCGCGCTCGGTTGAATTGCTCCGTTTGCTTGGCTGGAATGGCATGAATATTAGAAGGGAGCCCATCAGCATCTTTCGTGGGTTGGCTGAGCGCATGCCGGATGAGCTGGTTCCTTGGTCTTCTCATCGAATGACATTTGAATGTGGAGCTTAAGGCAGACTCCAGCTCATGTGCTTCAGTCCTACTCCCTTATGAAGAATAGAGAGGAATACCGGCCAAAGTACACCACCCAGGCCGAAAGGCTCTGGGGCTCTGTGGCTTCAGACCTGCTCCCTAATGAAGAATAAAGAGGAATACCGGCCAAAGTACACCACCCAGGCCGAAAGGCTCTGGGGCTCTGTGGCTTCAGACCTGCTCCCTTATGAAGAATGGAGAGGAATACTGGCCAAAGTACACCACCCAGGCCGAAAGGCTCTGGGGCTCTGTGGCTTCAGACCTGCTCCCTAATGAAGAATAGAGAGGAATACTGGCCAAAGTACACCACCCAGGCCGAAAGGCTCTGGGGCTCTGTGGCTTCAGACCTGCTCCCTTATGAAGAATGGAGAGGAATACTGGCCAAAGTACACCATCCAGGCCGGAAAGCTCTGGGGCTCTGTGGTTGAACTATAGGACAGCCAACTTCACCTAAAACGGACTGACTGCCTGTCATGGATCTCAAAAGTTCCGAAAGCAGAAGAAAAAGAAAGAGGGCTTAGCACTTTTGGATGATCTGGTTATGTTCTCCGGTGTTCCCTTGAGTATGGTACATGTCCCAGGGACCGATGTTATAGGCATGGGTGCTATTTGTAACAAACATTGCAGGAGATATTTGAATCAAGTCTTCAATCACAGAACATGATATTATGTGGGATATACTAGTGAAAGCGAGCTTAGGTTGGCTACTTAAAATAAGGTATAATCGTAGTGGTGTCGTGACATATGTCTTGTACAGGCTTTATTTGTTCTTGTATGCACTTTCTGTTGAACATGTTAAGCATTATTAAGCGATGTTAGGAAATATATCCACCGTTATTATCAGTCTGATTTAGAAGGGGGACTGGGGATTAATCCAGAAAGAACATTCCTTACTTCCATAATGAACTGTAATAATCTTTGCCGCAATCTTAAGGCCTTATAATGACTTGTTAGTCCAGAAAAAAGCCACTTAATCTTAGGTTACCAACAGGGTAGCTGTTTGCTGTTATTCACGATTTTGGTGCAAGTTCTCCTAATCTCAAACCTCCCACCAAATATCACCTCGTTTACCAGCGCTTAGCTTGGTATTATTATAAGAACATGTCAGATTATATGTTTTGCTTTCAAGTGTAAATTTGAGTAAATTCCTTATTATGTTATCTGCTTTCTTGTTGTCAGAGCCTATACTTAGTTGTGATAAGCCGCATATAGCTGGCTAGCCTGTTATAAACCCATTTATCTAAACGTATATATGCTAAATTCTGTTTTTGATCTGATAAGAAAGTTTCAAATGAAAAGTTTATTTTCAGTCTATGCTGCCTGTGGTTACCCTGAGACTTCACCTATGATATTCTACTAAAGTAGAATCACTCTCTGTTCTGTCTGCTTTGGTGCTTCGTTTGAAGTTTCAACCATCGTTACTTAATGGATAAACTTAGCCATCATTATTCAGATGCTTAACTGCAGAAAATAAGGCTCATCTTCCACGAGAAACACTTGCTTAATCATTCCAAAGTTAATTATTCAACTGACAGTTATTATGGTTTATAGGGTTTTAAATCTAATTAACAACTCTAAATTATAATGGGATGTTCTGTGCTGTGTTTTATTCTTTAGCTGTGTAATGGTGCATGCAATGAACTAATTCCACCATTGATGCCATGCAGTTTTAAATGAATGTGAATTCGACAAAAATTACTTATGTGTTCCTTCCTTCTCCGAACATGATTAAAGGCCGGGATGGGGTCGGGGTCTGTAGATCAGAAATGTATTGTAGATATGAGCTCTTGCAGATTCGCTCTCCGAAGTTATAATTACTTAACTTTGTTAAGTATTGTTCCATTAGAATCCTGGTCTGGTCACTGATGTTTCCACCAAGGTCACTGCCGTGTCCACCAAGGTCATTCTTGTGTCCACGAAGCTCACAGCTATGTACACCAAGTTTACTCTTATTTCCAGCAAGGTCACTGCTGTGTCCTCCAAGGTCACTGCTGCATCCACAAAGGTCACTGCTGTTCACACCAAGGTCACTGCTGCGCCCTCTAAGGTCTTTCTCGAGTAATGTGTTGTATGAGCAGTTCATTTATACCAAGGATGCAGAGTACCTCTTTCAAGACCTACAGTACCCACAGTTGCTGTGGCCTTACATAGCCTTACAAATCTCAAGCAAACTTCCGCAGGTAATCATCAAGGAAAACCTGCTCATTTGAATACCTTCTAATTTCCATCGTCTATATGAGGCGTGAATGCTGGAGTAACTTCTTGTCACCATCCATCGATCAGAATGGCCGCCAAGGCACTATCTTCGATCGCCATGTTTGTTCCTGTTACGGCAAGAATCGGTGATGGATTTAGTGGAGTTCTTGCTCCTTTGAGGATAAAAATCACGGATCAATTTCTGCGCTCAATTTTGTTGCCATGTTGCGGGGATAATCTAGCGAATGAATTGTTCTTATTGGATCTTGGTATCGATCTATGCCAAGTCAATAGAACAGGCAATTATCAGACGTATTAACCCTACATCGTCTCACGGCATAATGCTATTGTGTGGAAATATGATGATATGTCTCATCTTCTTAAGGAGATGACTTGTGGAAGTAAAGAAGCCATGAAGTTCTCATCGGGTTTGGTTCCTTGCCCAACGTAATCCAATGCTCCTTGGTGCTAATGATGTTCACAATCCAATGGTCCTGGGTTCGAACCCTGGTCTTGTCACTAGTGCCCTGATCGAGTTCAAGCTCTCTGGCTTACAGCCATCTCTCCACTTGATTCACTTGCCCAGCTTTCTGGCTCACAGCCCTCCTTCCATATGATTCCCAACGCAGCCAAACAAAGTGGTCAGTACTTTGCCTGTTCAGCCAGCGTGATGGATGCGTCCACTAATGGCCGCTACCAAGCATTCAAACTAGTGGTAAACAGTGTTTAGGTCTTGCCTGTCAAAGATCGTTTCACTAATGCCTGGGAATGGTTGGAGTTGGCCAGTTTAGCGGAGAAACGGTTGACCTAAAGAGATTGTAAGCTGCATTGCTTTTGGATAAGCAGTTTAAGGCGAGGATGCTGAAGGGTAGCAATGTTCTCTAAGCTTAACTCGTGAAGATTTTTTGACACTGAAAAAATTCAACTCTGAAAGATGAAAAAATATTAAGCCCAAATACTATCTCACTTTTTTCAAAAAGCACAATCACTGAGAGTACACCTGAACGATCCAAGTATTAAGACTGATAGTGGGTCTGGCGTGTCTAGGTGGAAGTCTATAAACCAAGGACTAGTTGACCCTGCTCATTCTCCGCTGTTGATTTGATTGACATCAAGCCAGTACCTCCCGTTGTGCTCACTGCTGGTGTTTATCTGGATAAGTCACTTGTTCCATGCCAGAAAAGGTACACGTGCAATTCGGAAAACAATGCCTAGTTCCAAACTAACATCTGTTATAAAACACTTATCGTGGCTTGGTAACAGGCTGCAGCTTTAAACAGCTGTTGTATCCGAACCATCCAAAGCAAATTGTGAAAGCAAGGATTGATCAACACGTGATCCCAGTGGGTTAAAATCAATTAATAGTTATTCGCATGCAGAGCCATGGATGGAACATGAGCTAATAAATAGATTCAGATATCTGATATGCTGAAATTGATATTTTTGAAAAAAAATCACTGGTTTCTTGTCGAAACACTTGGCAAGAGGATGAGATGGAGTTTTTACCATAGAATATCTGCAGTACAATTTGGATGGCTCCGTCGATATATCAATCGTATGCGGTATGAGTGCCTGCCCTAAATGTCAGCCAACATACCGCGAAATGGCATCAACGAGGTGTACTGAACTGTTTCTGGGAAGATCTGGGAATCGATGTTGAATGGTGTCAGAACCACTTCTTGTATGAGACGTCAGTTCGTGGTTGGTATCTTTGATGGATGCTGTGCTTCACAGTGATTACATAATCATGTTTTGCAACACCTTTCTCTTGATCAACTGAGATTTGTATGGGACCAGCTAACGACCCATCTCATGTCTTCTCCAGGGTACCTTTGTATACCTCACTGTGTCAGTGGCAAATCAAAGGAAAGAGCTTGTAACACTTGTGCATCATCGCCCTGGTGATCCTGTAAGAAAGACACAACCTGTTGCTTTCATGCCCAGTGGGTAACCTGACCACCTCCTGATCTAACAATGAACGATATGTCACCACGAATGGTATGGGGTAAGCAAAAGCCTATCCCAGTCGAGTAGTCTACATTATCATTTCAGCCTTTTGAATGTTTACAAATGATACCGTCTGGCACACCGGTGAGGCTTTCCTTGTTGGTTTATATGAATGATGTCCCCATCAGGTCGGGTTACTCGGGTAGACAGGATGGCTCCATTCTGCAATATGAATCAGAATCCATTATTGAGTTCTTTGAAGTCTTGCTGAGCTGTGTCAGCGACTTTCCAATGTGGAGGAAATGGTTACAAGATGGTTTAAGTCGATGGACGTCCAATGGGTCCGCCTTCTTGTCATACGACTTCCTATTAGCAGAGTTGGCCAACTGAGTAAGTCATGGAAGATGTCACGAAGACAACATGTTAGTGTTTGGTGTTTTGAGTGTTGTTTAGCGTTGAGTTTTTGTTGTTCAGCTGCACACTGCAGACAAGCGAATCCAACAATGTTGTGCTGGTAAGGAGAAAACCTGGAAAAGATGTTTTAGTTAAACGTGGTAATCTACCATTCGATTGGTTTAGGATACTTTGGCATGTGATAGACTGGATAGGCCCTTAGCCTGTTGAGAATAGCTTTCAACCTCTAAGCAGGCTTTGTTAGACTGTTGACCGAGCTGGCGTTTAGATGCTGCCGAGTGGAATGATGGCACAGCTGCTGAAAGTTCATAATTGTAGTCATTGAAGATGATAAATTGATATTATGACAGCCGCCACGGTGAAAAAGTAAGTGTTGTCGGTGTCATAGTCTCCGACTGAAAAAAAAGTTGGCTGAATACTGGTTTTGCTTATCATATAAGGAGATCAGCTTCATGCAGGAGCCACGTGTTTATGAGATATGCATCAGCATGGTCCCGATACTGGCTTATCATCATTTCAACTGAATGGGTACCACGCCGTTGTCTTCCATTCCACTCTATACATAACTATATACTATAAGAATTTTCTGCTCAAATGTTCGAATTTAGTCCATCAACTTGTTGCCAATTATACCCAAGAGTTGTTTCATAACTGAACCAACTTGAGGTCCACTTTGATGTCACTCCCGACTCCACTTCATTCCTTTCGACGTCTGCCTTACAACGATGGAGAATAATCCACAGCGGTACAACGTGCCGAGTCACCATCAATCATACCGAGGCTGGTAACCATTGGAAACCTGTAAAATGTCAAATTCCCGAACGTGGCTTATTCCAGATGGCATCTCGCCACGTTGAAAGACAGGTGTCTCTGAAGTGTAACGTTCGTCTCTTGGTTGCCTCGACGTGTTCCACTTGATTGAGTCAAGATTACCCCTTAGTATATGATAAGCATTTCATTTCTTGAATGTCAGACTCGTCTTGGATGATGAATATGGCGGAGGCGTTGGGGAGTGCGACCGTAAACATCGTGAGATGGATTTCATAGGTTTTGCAATAAAATAGCTCATAATTCTTATGATGAAATAGAAGTTCGATCAGAATGCTTTTCTTCAGCTTGTGATAAATCACACTATCAGTTGTTACAGCTGGTGTTTAAATCCGTAAATGCGACAGTATTTTATGAGGCCGGTTTGTATGAGAGGCCACGTCCAGCTCTGAGATGGTTTGTAAAGAGGCCATCTTATCCCATCAGCCTACCCTCCTTTATTGGTATTCAGCCAAACTCTCGCCAAAAGTAACGTTGAACAGACACCTTTCTATTCTCTTTGAACGCTTCCCAACCTGTTGTCTCAAAGCCCACAGCCATATTTTCTCAAGCTGGTCATGTATTTGTGTAGGATGTATGTAGAGGCTGAGTTTCTTTTCAAGGGCATGTCATGTTTTCGCATGGGAAGTGCGCTAAATCACACCCGTGATTATCAAGAAACAATATTTTTTAGTACATCTTATATCGTCTTGATACAATGGCAAACTTGCGATATTAGGTGGAGTGATACAATACTGATGTCACAATAGCTGTTACTTGTGCTAATCCTCCCATTTTAACCACTCTTCTTTTGTTCTTTCGAAACAGTTTCAATGTATGTTTTTCTCACGCCATTATGACAGTGACCTTGAAATGACCTTCACTAACCTTGACCTTTGCTTTCTCTTTCCAGTTACGGTGACATGGTGCCTTCTACAATCACCGGCAAGATTGTCGGCGGTGTATGTTCACTCAGTGGAGTTTTGGTTATCGCTCTTCCAGTTCCTGTTATTGTTTCAAACTTCAGTCGAATATACCACCAGAACCAGCGTGCGGATAAGAGGAAGGCGCAAAAGGTAACACAAAATTTGCTCCATTTGTTTTAAGCTATATCACTGATGGGCGTACGGTGTGCAAGTTGGATTGACACGGATACTACGTTTGCATTTTGTGCCATTATATTGCTTGCTCTGTTTCAGTTTGTATCAAGCCAGAATGGACTTCTCCTAACGGCAGAATGTGACCCATTAGCCTTCCACCTTTTCCCGAACTGAAGCTCGGAGTTAACAAAATGTTAAAGAACATTTCAAATTTCTTGTCAACCAATGTATAGTCTAGGTCCATGGCGTTATACACTGTTAAGCTGACGACACGTTATTTAAAAAAGAAGTCTTAACTGTTTTCAGGTTGTTTCAGCATCTCTTCATTTCAGCACTACCAAGGGTTCGCCTCAAATCATTGGAGATAGTACTTAAATAGGCACTGTCTCAGGATTCCATTGTTATAATGATTATTTTCAGAAATATCAGCCAAACTTTCCTGAAAGCAGTGCTAGTCCTCATCAGTTAATGATATAATCAGATAAGAGTGGAGTTCTAACAATCTGCATTATTGATAGAAGATTACATCTGTGCCGACTCGAATTCTCATTTTAATGCAATTAGGGGCAGAAACAGCACGAGGCTTTTTAAATAATCTATTTAGTGTGTTCCCCTGCGAGTATCTGTGGGGCGGCTTTAGCCAAGAGAGATGCCAATACCGACAAAGGAACTGGAAATAAAGGCAAGGCAGTTTCATCCGTTGCACTTTGGCACTTTGAAATCTCTTGGAAATATCTCGGAAGCTCTTGATATTATTTATTGATTACTGCGGAAGATTTCTAGTCAGCAAAGTTCACTGCTGGTTCCGATGCTACTGCTGCCATCTGAGCAAGATAAGCCCTCTACTATTAAACCTTTAATGAACATTCGATGTTAGTCGAGTTTGGAAGTTAAGCTGAGGAAATTAACATCAAAATCATCTGTCTGTCTGTCTGTCTTTGACCTGCTATTCAAAAAGTCACCGGCGCTAGCGTTTGTCGATGAAACGTTGAACTGACTCATCTGATTAGCTGTATTCATGTATTTTTGGGCTTGGTGTAAATGGATGGATAATTTGCGGCAATGAATGCAATTTGTACGCAAACATCAAGGGGTTAATGGAGACCTATTTGCGAGTGTTTTTGTTGAAGCAAGTCACAGCATCCAAAAGAGGAATCAATCACGCCATATTCTCACTCCTAATGGCCCCGAAACCCATCCCATTAAACCAGATTGACCTCTGACCTTTCAAATACATTCTTGGTCTCCTATCGCGTTTGTACAGAAGATGTATGTCCGCCTTGGGACGTACATCAGTGAGGTCCTTGTCAATAATGCTGCCGCTCCTCATCAAGTCCCGTGGAGATCCATGCTAGGGCATTACACTCGTATTACTCGTGATGAATTGGGACTCGAGCTTACACGGACTGTTTGCACCGAGCAGTGATACGTTGATCACAAATATCACTGTCAATATCAAAATTGATGTTGGTAGGATATGGATTTTTGTGACAACCTTGACTTTGGTTTTGCCGCCAGAAGTGTTTCAAAAACCATGATTTTACTGGTGTGGTTTGTGTGTGGTATGGGAATGGTGGTACATTGATGAGGATCAGTGATCCATGCGATTGGTTCGACCAGTAGAATACTCTTCAAGTAAGGCTTTGGAGAAGAACATTCAGCTATCTTTTGATGTAATCTGCATACACCCCCATCGGACCAAAATCACTACCTGACTTTCCCTCCATTGAGACCGCCAACAGTTGGACATGCATCCAATCTGCGATGAGCTTTCAGAGTAAACAGCGTGCCTTATCTTATCACGATCCTCATCCGCATTGGCTGAAAGATATGACTGCGAATTGAAAACAACTGATTAAACCTCGGTGTCCTTCCCTTGTGGGCAGCAATGTCATGCCTGCCAGGCTACGAGACCATCCTCGGTTTGTGCCTATTCCATGTACCTACGACTCCTGCTAGGATGGTGAGCAAGTCGTATGGCTGATCAGTCGAACCCGCAACTTTCTGCATTGGACATCTGACGATCTCTGTTGAATAATAATTTGATTTGATCCAACTGGTACGACTCGCCCAAGGTCTTTGAAAGAACACCCACCGCTTCCAAAATTACCATATCGATACTCTTCTCAATCAATCTACCTTGTCGAGACTTGCCTTATGTCGTCACTTCAATATCGCCCGCCAGTTTCACGGCAGGTACATATCAGGTCAATCAGACTTATTAGAAAATACCATCCTCATCCGATGTGATTACAAGACTCAATGATTAAACCTGCCCGCCTTGAACAGTCACGACTGGCTGTCACTCGGTAATCACTCGTTGATTGCTTCAAGTTCTGGCCACAGGAGATGGTCAGAGTAATCAACGCGTAGCTTTTGTGGATTGCCACATTGGTGAACCAGGTGTTGAAGGAGTTGAAGTGATGGTGGAACATTTAGACCTTGAGATAGTCAGATCCTCGAAATCAAATCTCCCCGCCTTATTGGCAAAATTACCAAGTCTGATTCGTTCTTGACTACGTTAGCGACTTTCCTTTCCTCGACTTGCACCTCAGTGCTGAGAGCCTTTATCATCTTGGTCATGTCAATTGTTGCAGAATCAAGAAAGCTTCCGCCTGGAAAGCCTCTGGTTGGTTTGCTCTCAGTGGACTGCACCAACGTACTCTGATGTTTACCACATGAACCAGAGTCCAAACCTCTCTCCGTCTCCGACGTGAAGATCAGGCCAAAGTCAACTGATGTTTCCCGGTCTTACCGGCGTCAGTCATGAAATCAGGCTAACAGGATTGAACCAAATACCTACCTTGTGTAGCCTACTCTGGTTGTGTCCTGGACTATCTAGTCATTCAGCCATGTGCTTACCGGAGTCTGGAAGTGTCTTGATGTCTCTTCAACAAACAGTTCTGTGTCTTCTGAGTCTCAAAAGTGAATGCAAGGGGATTTAAGTGCCTGACAGTCACCTCCACAGATATCATGGAAATGAGTGAGTAATGACTCCGCTGTCAGCCACAATGGACCATCTTCTGATTGCAGAAGACGTGTGGCCAGAGCTAAAAAGGGTCTCTTCAGCGATCGTCGTGCCAATCAATCTAACAAGATTGCTCCTGTGTGAATGTGATGATTGAACCCAACTCGACTTGTGAAGATGATTCCATCGACTCCGCCATGCCGTGGACCATCCCTGATTAGGTCTATATTTAGCCACACTCGAGCGGTGGGAGCGATTGCACACATGTTGCCCATCGGCTATCGAGGAAAAACGGTCACAGCTTCGTGACTCTTGTGGGTTTCGCTTTCTTTAGGACTCTACTTCACCTCTATGCCGCCTCTAATGAACAAGGAATGACCGTGCTTCTTCCTTTATGAATAAATGCATCATCATTTGATGGTATCATGGTTGTCTTACCGGCAGGGCTTGTGACACCCCTTGCTCACCCCTCACTGCGCTCAAAGACTAACATCTCTCATGCCAGCTCATCTACATGAAATGTTCAATAAAGTATCTTACCAGACATTCAACAGAAAAAAAGAAGAATCAGAACGTCATTTCCATGTAATATTGGCCACACAAAACCGTCCTTCCCAATGCGATGTAACCCAATAAGTGTGTTCATGGCGGAGACTGTGCTATGTCTCCAAGGGGACTTCAGGTTTTTCTCCACGCTGTTATCTGAGGCTCAATGTGGATCAATATTTACCTCTCTCCTTATGTTACCGTCAATTGCTTTGCCAATCCTTTATGAGGTCTCATCGACTCATTTTGTAAAAACCATTTCTTTGAGATCGTTTTTCGGTTATATTCTGTGGTATTTAAACCGAATATGGTTTGCTTTTCTAGCGTCCTGGCATGGTAGATCTCCAATCTAAAGCTCTGGATATTGAATATCCAATCGAGATTTCATGTTCATGATCAGCATCCTGATTTCATGTTAATTCACGCTGCGACTATTGACAGTCATTGATGAATGGAGGATGATATCAGATTCTGGCAAAAAACATGACGAAGAGCTGTGAATTAGAGCTCGTCCTTGAAAACGGTTGCCATGGAAGTGAATACGTACGATGGCGATGGAAAACCCTTGTGTAAAGAGGCCATATGAACATTTGTGTCAAAGACCAAACGTTATGTTAAAGGAACAAACTGTAGTGAGTTGATGTGCAGTGCTTGGTTGGCCTGCACTTGTGACAGAAACCTCTTACCGGTTATACCATCATTACCCCTGTACAAACTAGGGTTGAAACCCATGTTCACCTCGATATGGACCGAGAGACATCAGCTCTTTGTTGGTCTTCACTTGTAATAGAAACCTCGCACCATCAACACTCCTGGGCAAACTAGGCTGGTAACCTATAATGCTCTTCGATATGAACCGAGAGTTATCACTGAGTTGATCTATTTGAGCTCTAAGCCCGGACCTGAACCGCCATGGGGGCTGCCACAGCCTACTAAGTCACTAATTGGACAACACCCTTGAGTCATGTGAGCCTCTAACACGACATGTCAACCCTGGTGAAGGTGACTGACAAATACGTCTTCTACGGAAATCTTCTCCTGTGTTGTGAATTAGTCGTTTAAATTCGATTGGAACTACAGTGTCATGTGTTAACCTGACTTACAAAGATGCTGGAATGTAAGCCCGTAAGAAGCAGTTAATGCCTCCAATATCTTCCCTATTTTCTTGCTCCAGACAACGATATCTATGTCTTCTTTAGAAGCAACTGTTCATAGTAATCCGATTACCGTCTCACGATACAGGTGCGTGATTACTCTTCCATCACATAACAATCGATATCACTGTCCATCAATTCTTCCGCATGGTAAACTTTCCGTGATCGTAACTTGGTAAAAATTGGAAAAATGTGAAATTGGAAATGTCTACAACCAACTGGCGCAGTCTAATTTCTAATTACTGAAAAAGGATCTCTCATCCAGCAAAGCCAACTGCTCGTAGTAATCCAATTTGTCTGCCCATACAGGTTCATGCCTTTCTTGCACCACCAAGCAATCGATATTACTGACCACCAATTCCCAGAGTGGACATTACTCTTCTTGCGGAAAGCAAAAAGCAACCCAATCTACCTGAATAGGAAACTGTGTTTGTCCGTATTCCCTCGTGGCACATCATGTGGCCGAAATAATTGTTCTCCACTGTTTGGTCTCTCGGTGCTCATCACTATCACTTCGTGGAGACAACCACACCACTCAAATGAAATGAACGCATGCAACCATTCAATAATACGGTGGGCATGGAGGATTTCATGGAGTGCCTCGGAACCTGGCTGCAGAGATTGGTGTAAAGGCCATGCTATGCTGTAGGTGGTTGGTTTGAGGTTCCTGTTGCGTGTATATACCGAATCCCTACCACCATTTATCACGGTATAAGAGTATACAGATGGACAAGTATGAAATGTGTATAATCATTTCTACTCTGATAGCCAAGCCCAAGTAGGCTTGAGAACACGTTCATGTAGAATTTGTTAAATCAAGCACAGGTGTTCGTTTATCTTGTGATATTGACCCTGGTTTTTGCACCGTCGACAACAGCTCATTCACCAATCCCGTATCGGTGATTGCGATTCTGCATCTCAGAGCATCTACAGCGGTGATCTGTTTGGTTACTATTGGAGATATACGCCTCGATGGCGGCAATTATCATATATTCAATGCATTAAACATTTCTTTCCCCCGGGAGGTAGAATTTGGCCAATGTGTCGTCAGAGGTTTGGGCATTACTTCAAGTCTATAAGTGTACGGAGGCAGCATTCCAAGAGAGGCCCGCTGGGATCAAGGGATCGGCTGAAGTATCCACATTTCTGACTGCTCATATTCTGTGTCATGTTTTCTAAAGAACTTTCCATGTCAACTCGATAAGACTGCCCGATCTACATGGTCAATGTATTGATCAGTGCCAATCTATAACTTCCAATTGTGTCCTGTGCGTATCGCATGCAAAACTCATCCCATTGGGTCAAGGTTGCCATGGTGAGCAACCAATCTAAATGGCCGATGTTAGCATTCGCGACAACGAGCGACTTTAAGTTTCGAGTCGTAGCACGGAATATCCTGACTTCGTTTGATGAAACCGGTAGCGGAAATCAACTGGAGATGTTGCTGACTCAAACCTTAGAGTAATACTCCAAGCTCAAACGAATTAATGGACATTATGTTAGTTTAAAGAGTTGAAGAATCACCAGACTAAAGTAACTGATGCTGCATCTATCAGATGGTGTCATGTTGATCAACGTGTCCATCTGTCCATGGCGAGGTGTTTTTTCATGCTGACCTCTATCAATCTTGTTGTAGCTTGGCAAACATGATCTCAGGTTGTGTGTCATGCCTGGTGTCTTGCTCTTATCATCACTCCATCTTTCCAAGAAATTGAACCTTTCGCAACCTTATCTCATTTCAAAGAACATGACTTAAAATGAAATGAACCTTCACGTCAAGGCTTAAAATCTCTTCCCTTTCAAGGCATTTGATTCTTTTGGCATTGAAGGTTGGTATGAGATGTTTCTCAAGGCCAGGTTTATCCAGGCCTTTTTACACTGGGCAGCAGAAAGGTATTTTGGCATCGTCAGACCATTTACCAACCCACTCGCGATATGTACCCATTAGCTAATGTGGCACACACCATCCTCATCTGGGTGAATGGCCCATGCACAAAGTCATTGGTAAATGCCAGAGTGCGGGTCTCTCATAAATGCCAGTGATGTCCCACCATTAGTACCATTTGGTGCCACTAATGACCTGGCGATTTCTCGCTTGAGGATTCCACTGTTGGAAAGCTGCTGAACAGAAGCTGTGCCAACTACCTCAGTATTCCTTATTTAAAGGTTGTTTGACCTGCAATATCAAGTCTACCCAAAGAGACAATGTAAAACAAGTTGTGTGCACCTCTTGTCCAAGGACCACATTATAATATCCAATTACTGCCACGAACTGACTACTGAGTATAGCAGATTAACCCGTGTAGAACACCAATCATTTCAAATGTCAGAGAGTCATTATTATCTCCATAAATGGCTGTTAGATCTTCAGTGATGTCGCTTTCTCCTAGTGTCTCATTAACAGATGATAGATAATATTTCCCCGCTTTGATAGATCACCTGATCAAGGCCATTCATCTCATCGATGTTTGCAACAAGATAGTAGAGTTCTCGATGTGTTGGATCTCTCCGCATAGGAACTGCCAGCCTCTCGAAATAGCAGGAAAATCATTGCAAACCTTGATGATGAAAGTTGATGAGGGAATGGATCGATTTTATGGCTGGTTTAAAAACATGTGAAATAGATAACTCCGACGGGTGAATCATGAAGAACAACTGGAGAGTTGGAAAATTGGCAGGTTTGATTTCTAAGAGTGAATGCCTGTGCAACTTACCAACTGGACTAGCTAATGGTCTGTGACATTCCTGCTAAAACAATGCTCAATATAATATTCCCCCTTATAAACTGGTGAATAATCATATGACACATGTCATATCGATAAATTCCCCCTCATTTGGCTCATGTATACGTGTATGTACGATACCACTTGATGGCCCTTGGAAGTCTATTATTGCCTCTAAATGATGATAGTGGGACATGCAATATTGATATCGATGCGGGCTGCGTGGCCATCAAGCAGAGAAGTGTGCAGTGCATCCCTGATGAAATCATTTATATATGAGAAAGACAATGAATGCATCGCCCTGGTGGTTATTGTCACCGAGATGGCAGTATGTTTTGACTCAAGGTCAGACCAGGTAAATGCCCTTCAATAGTACAAGACTGCTGCCAAAGGGTTGTAGGTTGAAATCCACTCCCTGATTCGAGAAATGCATTGGTACGGCTTCAACGGCAGAAGGGAAACTGGCATTTTGCTCTGTGGTGTTGAGCAGATTAGTATCACACCTAAACCAGAAATGGATATATGGAACCACTTGCAATCTTATATTGCTGCTAGGACTATATCTACACCATCAACGAAAGAAAGCGACCACAGTCAATAGAGGATAATAGATGACGCTAAATGGATGGCTGTTACCATGAGTACCAAAACATCTGGCCCCGCCGATGAAGCCTTCTCATCGCTCTGCCTCCATGGAGATTCCATTACTCCGTATCGAGATATCGGGTGCTCAACCACAACAGCTAATATTGAACATGCCCTGTTATCATTTCTGCAAACATTTCCTTGTCCGAAGAGGCGACAAACAATTTAGGGACAGTGTTTTCGTCAGTAAGTAATATTTTGAAAGTGGCTTATGTTCGGAACGGAATTGTCAATCTGGTGACCTTGATGGTAGATCAAAAGCCTCTTGCATTGAGGATTTTGTATGAAGCCATATGATTACAGAATCAGTGGAAATTGACGATCGATAATTTCTGTCAGAAGGCGGGTAGCTTTTTGTCCCCTATTTCAGGTTGCGCAATGAATGATGACATCGCACTCGCGAAGGTCACCGTACATTGATAAATCAGCCGAGTTCAAAAAGTATGTTTGATTAATTGGGTGATAACACAAAATCTCTCCATGGGCCAGCCCTGTAGTTCTTGAGACGGATGGCAGCGTAAGGCCTTGTGGCGACTACAGATGATTCGCGGAGAAAACCGATGATGTTACATATTCATTGAATCCTTAAATCGAATGATCGCCCTGCTGTCTCAGCGTGCTGGCGATGAAATGTTGAAGGGGCGTGATCAGAATGGTGCACGGTTCCCCAATCAAACCCTGGAAATTGGTCTGGGGTCCTGAGGATGACTTTGCCGATAGAATATCTGTAGGCGCTGTTGTTTGCTGTTGCTAAGGTTTTAAATGAGGTCTTATATGACTAGCATTCTGCCTTTACATTGCTTGCGTGACAAACACTCTGCCATTGGATTCAAAGGAAGTGGCAGGGGCTCGTGACAGGCCAGGGATACATGAAAACTTGATGTGTTAGGCTGCGGTGGGAATGGCTTGAACCACGTCCAAACTCACATTAAGTACTCGAAAACATATCAAGTTTGATGCAATCCTGGACTGTTGTCTCTTCCGATTGTCTCCAGAATGCATGTTCGGACCACACTGTTGGTGTTAATCACCTGTTGCTCGTTGGGCAAGACCGAACCAGTCCATGAAGGAGCCCTCCAACCTGTCTCAGAGATCCGGCACCGGACCTCTGGTGTGCAATTAGCTGATGATTGACGTATGCCAACCTGAAAACTGATCATGGTAATCCACCTAAAATCCACCAAAAATCGAATCATCATCAAAGCTTGTTGGGACCTTGTTTATGGCATTTTACTGATAATGTAACAGTGGTGTTGCAATTAAGAGCCAAGTAACGGTGGACTGGGCAAGGATATAGGGCCATATTGATTGGGGATAATCGTGCTTATGAAATCTACGATTGGAATGGCCTACGATGGCAGCTATCGGATGCATGTTGTATTGGATGCTATGGTGGCTCCCGCTCCCTTATTTCATATCTTTTGTCTCGCATCTAGAGCTGTTATTTCCGGCCTGAGAGTACCACTTCAACGCGCTGTTCCTAATGTATCAATTGATTCGCAAATGAAGGAGAGAAAGCAGTCATGCTTTGGCTCCATTTCATATCAAGAATGGTCATGTCTAAAAGAGACTTGTGTGAGGTTTATACACAAGATTAACCGTTGAGTCGGCTTGACTTAGATCTATTCCAGTTCAAGGCTGAAGAAGACTTCACCTTCATAGAGTGGTTTCACGTGACGTCATCACTTGCCTTGATGGAGGGACAGACAATAGAAAGCAATTAAAGCCCAAATGGACAACATTTGATTCAGTTAGGTCAGGCATGGACAAACTTTGTTCTGCCCTCTTACATGGCTGACCGTAAAACACTCCATATGAAGTGTATGGTATAAGTTTATTGGTAATTTGGTACTAACACAATGGCTTACAATAGGTGCATTGTTATGGAATGTTAAGTCCTGGCATTGAAATTTGAAACCTTTTTTGTAGCCAATGCTTTAACATGTTTGTGAATGAGTGACTCTGGAGGCTTTTGACATGAGCACTTGGAACAAGCTTTCAAAATGAGTATATCTATTGGGCCAAAGAAACTCATTCTCTTCATCTAAGGTATCAGAATAGAATGTACTTCCTTTACTTTGTGGTAGATATTGTTTACTTGCAACATGCTATGTCCAAACCTCTCCTGTAGAGTCTCAAGTCAATAAACCTCTCCATAAAGATTCTCCTACTCAACGTTTCTTATTTCGTCATCTTCTAGTTGTCTACATTGATTGAATTAGGTTTGCTGAGTTCGGACATCTCAATATTTCATTGAAGCAAGAAAACTCGCAAGTACTGACTCAGACGTTCTGTTTATAGTTTTCTTGCAGACGACACTTTGATGAGACTGCCATATCCTCATGTTTATAAGGTTTCTTGAATGCTTTATTAGCCTGCGTCAGTTACACGAGCACGTGCAGTTCATATAAGTTACAACATTGTCCAGAATTGTGAAGAATTATAACCCGACGACCATTCGTTGGAAACCTCGCAATCAGCACTTTATGATGGTACCAATAATGAACCTTTTGACATAACCATTCATTGGAAAGCTCTCGATGAACACTTTATGATGGTACCATTAATGAACCTTTTGACATGACCATTCATTGGAAAGCTCTCGATGTGTACCATCTGAAGAAACCATTGGTAAAGCCATTAACATTACCACTCGTTGAGGTTGAGAAACTCTCGGTCTCCCTTACTCAACAATAGATAAGACAACTCAAAGGCACCTCCCAGTAAACTGATGCCATATCAGTGAAGCCTTACGTTATTTCTGTCTTCCATCTTCAATCTTGTAGATGTCTTTCAGACACCATCATGTGAGTTACTTCTCCACTTCGAGTCAATCAGTTACAAGTACAAGACAAGACGTTCTTGTCCGGCTTGGCGATATCCCGCTCCATATCCGTTACCGGCATTGCTGTGATCATCATTCATAATCCTGACCAGCGAATCTCTCTCTCTTTCGGTCTATTTAAATCTTGACCTATGAATTATTGATGTTTGGTAGGTGAGTCTCATGATAATAAGGTACCACTGTAGCCTGACGCGCGCTGAAAATCAATAACTTTTATGTCCGTGAAAAATCGGGCAGTGTGGGCCTTGGCTGCTAAGCCATCCTATGGCTTGCGTTTATCTCTCTGATGAGACGATTTATTTATTCAGTGTTGACCATTGAATAATTGTTTTATCTGGATGTGTTGTGGCTCAACTGGCTATATCATGAGTACTGGCCACTCAATTTTGACTTCTTTGCTACTAACCCTTACCCTAACCCTGAAAAAATTACTAAGTCCAACAATTTATTCACTGTTTTTTTTGTTTTCTGCTCAAAATGAACCAAAATCATCAGTCCCAAAACTTTTTTGACTTTGAAAGTTTTCTGAATTTTGGCTTTTTTTCTGCTAATCCTTACCCTACCTAACCCTGCAAAAAATAAAAAGCTATTGAGAAACAGAGCTGCTTCACCTATGAAGTGAGGGGTTTTATTATAATGTTGAAACATTGTATCCGCTTATAAATCACAACTCTACTTAATGTAGTCGCTGGCAGCATTGTGATTTAATACATCAACCTAATGCACAATGGACCGCTTCTACATTGTTCAACTTCGTCTGTGCGTTCGTGAAAATGAAATACAGCCGTTGCAGGATTAGATTGGTCGTATATAATATCCTGGTCATGAAACCATATTGACTAATAAATTTGTTCACTTTTTTAATCACGAAAAACTGATTAGTGACAATATGAGAGACTTGGTTGGTGTGTTAATTTTGCTTGACATGGTTGGATGAGGCGGGCTGGGTGGAGACATGCTTGGAATAACAAGACAGTGTAAGAAGTCTTTCAAAGCAACTGCACACTGTCTCTTTGACAACTCGTAGTACAATGCATCGAGCAGTCTACCAACGAAACTGTGCTGGGAAATCAGTACATTCATTTGTTATTGGTGTATTCGATATCTGACAATCGCAGGCCTTTATATAAAACTGAAAGTTTGCATCAAAAAAACTTTAGCTTTGACTTACTAGTGATACCGACACCACCCTTGGGATAGTCTAGTCTGATAGTTGGATGAGCTTTTTAAGCTTTTGATCCCCCATGATGGATACGTGCATCTGTTCTAGTTCAATATCAATAAGTGCGGTTTCTGTCGGGTATTGAGCTGGACTTCACCAACTCTTGAGAATAACGCTTGCTGTGTGCATTGAGCCATCATTGTCCTGAAGCTCCCCATCGAAAAGCTAACACTTCTTAGCCAAATCCCTAATCTTTTCCCTCCAACGACCATTCGATTTTTGAAAATGCGATAATTTTAAAGACATTCCAACATATGTCATCCGTGTCTAAGCAGGCTATAATTAGCCGATGCCGAAAGTCTCAACAATTGATTTTTGCCGACGTCAGCTCTGGTAGCAGATTACAAGTCTCCATGGTGATTTCCCGGGCTTCTTTTTCTCCAAGACTTGAGCGCAGGTGACTCGATGCGTGTTGCTTTGACATCAATTGGTCGCCACCTGGGGCGAAGGCTGTCACCACAAGATGGTGTCCTGCTTTGGCAGATACACTCCCTTAGAATATTGTCTATTCACAGTTATGTTGGACGATGAGGCGTTTCACTTTGTCATCTAACATAGCAGCAAAGGCCCAACGGCTTCGTCTTCTGTTCTACACTTCTACACTGAAAGTGGATAATAATGCCAGCTTTTTAAAGTAATTTCGTATCAAGAAAATAAAAAAACATAAAGTAGAGATGAGTGGGTTAACATTGCCTTTGATCTTTCCCAGCGTTGACTTAGAATGATCAGAAGAGCCAGTTGTTTGCCGCTCAAATCTATGTTGCATCCTTCCAATAGCAATTAACTGAAAGCTGCTTGCTCTAGTGTCGTCATCTTACAAGTTTGAAAAATCGCTTGATTTAACATTGGCCTGCGTCGCTAATTTGCAAAAAGGGAGATTTACCGTGTTACACGATAGGAATTAGCAACACATATTGTATCCCGTCACAATAGCATTGAATACGTCGACAGGGCTAAGGTATCAGTACACACATGTGCACCGTGTCTCCCTAGCTCTAACAGCCAGTCACCATGGAAACACCCTAGCATGTTTAGCAGGGCTAGGGGGCCCACCATCAACAAAACAGAGTGCATTTCCAAATTACCAAAGTTGAAATTAATTAAACGCATTAATGTTAATAGCTGGATGTGATAAATGAGCGCAACTTTCGCGTTAGTTGTGGCTGGAAATGGTCAGATGTCATCGGTCGAAGTGTTATTGACTCTTTCGTGCGATTATATTGGCGAAGCTATTAATAACTCTAGTGCCTGGACGTATACTGCTTATATAGTGGGATTAACTGGAACCTGATATGAGGCATGTCATCAATGGTTGTAGCTTTTGAAGTGGAAGAGGGTTAAATATCTGATAAAGTGCATATATCAGGAAAGATATTGTGGTGGTACAACATGAAACTCATGTTGAAAGTGATGGGTTAACTTGAGACATATTTATCAGTTGCTTGCAGATTTTTGCATGGTGGGTTAACGTATCTGTGTGGGCGTCTTGCAAATGGTACATGGTGGATTAACATGAGATATCACAGTCTTTCTCGGCTGCTTGCAGATGGTACATGGTGGGTTAACCTCAGACATCTTTATCTGCTGTTAGCAGATGTTATGTGACGGGTGGCTTTCAGTTGGCTGCTTGCAGATGGTACACGGTGGGTTAACTTCCGAACTTCCGAACTTTTCTTACTTATGGTACATAAGCTCATCACAGCTTTTTAGTAGGAAGACGAGTCACTTTAACTTCAAAAGTCTTACTTGGCTTGCTGACTCTCCAGCGATGCACGAAAGTTTCGATTGAACGTGGAAAAGACTTTTTTACTCGTCTAGTGATGTTTTTTACCTCACTGAGCTGGCATTCTCGCGTTTCCCTGCTGACTTTAGATTCCTGCCGTGTTAGACATCCGAAACTTCCGAGCTATTCCAAACCTTCAGAAGCTTACTCTGTTTTTGAAGGGAACCTTTGTTTCAAGCAGCGCTGTCACTTCGAACTGGTTCTCATGGAAACAAATACACACATATAGTATTGTTTCAAGCTGTGTTTCTCAATAGCCATTTAAAAACCTATAGGCTGCTAAGGTTGTGTCTCAAGGAGACTAATAATTGAGCCATATCACTGATAACATTTTAGATATTCCTTTGTATTAATCATGACTAACTGCCTCCTTTCAGAGATGTCCTCATTTTGTAAGTATGAGAGGTATTGTTGGCTCCATTGTCAGATAGTCATGTTTTCTTTGTTAAGGGTACCACCAACAAGCACCTTTGGTTGCTGAAGCCGCCAATGCAACACCCGGTTTGCTGAATCGCGCTCAATTGTCATGTTGTCATGGCTATATTGCAGGTCACAGCATCCAAAATGGCTTGTTAGTGGAGCTCTTTACACTCTGGTTAACTCAACACTTGCTCTTTGAAATTGAAATTGAGATTGAGGATGTTCTATTCAAAGCAAGGTAAAGTCAAGTAAGTTGCTGTTTTGGACAATCCTCGCCTTGGATGTTGTGTAGAGTTGACCACCGTGTTTTGAATTGCCATGCCGTTACTACAAAAGGCCATGTGTGAAAATGTAACTCAACCAATGACACTCTGTTTGCGATTCCCTTGCTGCAGCAGCTTTGGTCACAAGTTGCGGCAATCCCGAACAGAATGAGTGATTGGGAATGTCACTTTTTCATGCCATGGTTTTCAAATGTCGACTGCATTGTATTGTATTGTCCAGGTTTAGGCGACGATAGTTTGTTTCTGTATTAACTCCCATTGCCCTTACATTCGTCCATATGCTTCCAAATATATTCCAATGAAAATGATGCTTAATTTTAATTTGCGTTAGTGACACTTCACATAATTAATACCATTTATTTCAACACACAATTTCACCTGGCTATAATTGATATGTGGCCACAACATAACTATTGTTACGAGTGGTGTTTGTGTTGGTGACAGTTCATTACCAAGCATCTGGACATGTTGATGACAGGTAGAAAACAGTTGCATATTCATCTTCCTGGTAAAGTCATTTTAGCCGTAGAGAATTAGAAGTTAGTATTTGTACCACAAGCATATGATGTCAACCTCACAGTGGTCACCAAATCTTGTTTTGGTAAACACCGTGTTTCACTGGGTGTTGGTCAATATGTTTTGTGCTGCGTCTTTTGGTCACGGAAACCCACCATAACACTGAAACAAACTCTATTGGCCTACTGCCTAATGTATTGCATAGAGTAGGTGTGATATTGCAATATGAAAATGCTGCGCAGAGGCAGACTGGTGTGTTGGAAGTTTGAGCAAACTGCAACTAACATTAAACAATCGCTTTCCTTCTCGTTAATAATGCTCCATGAGTCTGTCGAATGTGTTTGGAGCATCAGTTATTCAGTGAACCAGTTGTAAATGCCGTTTTTTTCTTGCCTTCTTCTGTAAGTCGCATTTGCCAGTATCTACTGCACAGATCCAATGGAGAGAACTGCGTGCCACAAGCTGGCTGTCACTGGCATTGCACAGCATGTTTTGTACGTTGATCCTGTTGGATGACTATTCTGGCATGTTGCAGGGTTTTAAACAGTTGTCTGCTGAACATGTATTAATTGCATCGGTTTCAGGATTCGTTGCAAGCTTGGAGATCACTGCGCTGCTTGTCATGTTCTCATCATGGATCTGAAATGTTGTGGGAAAAGTCGGGTAACACTTTGAGGATTTTCCATCGCTAACGGTCATTACTTTGCCATCTTCCTATTAATCTGAAAGCAAAGTGGTTTTCACTTATATATTCAAGGGGGACTCCTGCTTTCTACTTTGACCGTTACGCAGCACTCCAGATCCGTAGCTTACACCATTTCTTGTTAAGTCATTCACAGTGGAAGTCACTGAAATTGGCTGCAGTTATTATGTTTCTTGATAAATTTTGGATGAAATGATGTTTGTCAACAAGACCAGTAATAATTCTGTGACTTTCATTACTAATTAGTGTATCGTCAACCGTGAGCAGACTATTCTTGGCAACGTTGTAGTGTTTTCATGAGTTGACTGAAAGCATGCTGATCTGGTGCACATTGGATAGCGCATGCAGCTTTACAACCATCTTAGCCATTTTCACAGCTGCCAGTCTAAAGTCGACAAATACTTGTGAGTCAATTTGGGTGGTGGGCTTGGGGTGACAGAAATGCCTTGCAACTTGATCATTTATCATAAACGTATCTGTATCCAAGTATTTGCAAGTGCTTTTTATCTGTAAAGGGTGTGGTCTCTGCAGTAACGACATCGACCTCTACCTTTCAATTTGAGGAAGTGAGTATAAAGTTCTCCTTGGTGTTGATAGTGCTTGAGGTTTAATAGTAAAAGATCCCTTGTAATGACTTTTTTCGCTTCTTCAAATTTGAGGGTTAACTTGTAGATACTGTTACGTCACAAAACCTGATAGTTTATCTTGTTAGATGACTAAATAGACACAATCCTCGGATCTCAAGCCATTGTCATCTGGCCCAGATGACCTTTCAACATTGACAATGCAGTGCCTAGGATTCACCTTTACATCGGGCCTCTCTTCGTACCCTTTGTCAGTTCCGTTACTAAGCGACATAAGATACATCTGCGCAGGATCATGTGAATTTATTGGTTTTTGCTGAGGGCTATGTGATATTAAATGTAAACACGGAAACATGTTGTTCCATTGCTGACTATGATCTACAGGTAGTTCTCAGCTAAAAACTTGTTTTGCTGCTACCAGATTTTGGGGGAGAGCTCTATCCTGCCTAAATGGTAAAATGTTCATATCCAGTGACAAGTCAATTGATGATATTCGTGTGGACTCCAAAAAGCATACGAGAGGGTTCATTATCATATCCTGCTGAGGCAGTTTTGGGCAGGTCTCGCCGCATTTCCGTGTTTTCTGTAGCTGTTTCTGTCTCACTATACAAGGTGTTGCTAGCTGGTATCGACAGGCGTTCACGTTCTTCTATTGGTTTTAACTGGAGGCTGTTTGATCTGACGCGTCAACATGGACATGTTTGTGCTTCGATGGTGAAATTTGGACAGAGTATTTGTTTTCATCCAATACGTAAATAACGAAAGGTCGTATGTTCGGTGGAATTTACTGAAGGCATTTGTCTTCTTGTAAACTTTAAATCTTACAAAAAGAGACATTAAGCTGTCACGAATGTGTAGTTGTGTAGGCATCTGTGATAATGATGGACAAAACTGAAAGGCAAGGATGCATCTGAAATTGGTTGTCGATAGGGTTACAGCATAGTCTCATAGGCTGCAAGTAAAGACTACTTATAGAGAGTATCATAGCCCTTGGCGTTGTCCCAAAATCTGGCGTGATAACATTCTGTACTGGTGGCTGCAGTCCATTCGTCAGCTTCACCATTGAAAAATCATATAACTAAGCTGTAACAACTCATTAAATCATGATGCACAAACCATCGACGTCGATAATTCCTCGAAATCCTGGTGGGATACAATTGAACAGCTCGGCAGCACTGTACCTTGTAGAAACCTGTAGCGTAGTTCGATAGCGTTTTAATGAATTTCACCATGTTATAGCTGGGACGTGATGGTGAATAACTCAATAATGGCGACACTGCTTAGCGCACCTAGTGACTGAATGTTTGGACGGTGATTTGCTGGATGAAGGAAGCCATGAGTGGATTTATTGGGAGGTTCTTAAACAGATTTTGTCAGACAATTATCAAAGTTAGTTTTAGAGTGCAGTCTCAGAAATTGAATTTGATAGTTTCTTCGTCGAAAATGGCACTGCTGGCCGAGGGGAACCTTAGGCAGGAGGGTTCAACTTGTTGCCCCAGGTGACTAGGGAGCTCCATCCATTTAGTTTTAACGTCACTTCAAAGACAAGTGATACCCTATCCACCTGT
This sequence comes from Lineus longissimus, assembly GCF_910592395.1. Lineage (NCBI taxonomy): Eukaryota > Metazoa > Nemertea > Pilidiophora > Heteronemertea > Lineidae > Lineus > Lineus longissimus. The sequence continues at coordinate 471,345 of NC_088314.1, forward strand.
CTCGTGAACACGCAGTTCAAAGCCTTGTGAGCTACTAAAAGGAGCTTGCTTATTACCTGTCTGATCTTTGTCTGGTCTTCATATGTGCTATTTTGATCAGAACCCTAACTTGAAGTTATGATATATTGATAATGTATGCTAAATATAATCTAATTGATGGCTTGTATATTCATTAAAACTTTATTTAGCTTCAACTGTAATTGACCTCAGGGACCTTGGAGAGAGTTGAATCTAATTAGAGAGAGAGAAACATAGGATTGGCAGTCGCATTAGCGTGGCTCTGTCATGTGGAAAAAGGAGTGAAATGAATGGACTGAACAGCATGCTGGAAAGGCCGCAGAGACTAACTTAGATGGTTTAGTAGGCATGGGAGAGACCAGGGGAACGACTTCAGACAGAGAACCAAACTGCGTGGTCACAAACTCTTGTCTTGAACATACTGTAGGGATCTTGGAAAAGCTTTCAAGAAAAGAAACAATCAAAGATATTCCTGCCCTTGGGGATGAAGATCACTTGTCTGGGATGCGATTAAGGCTGCATATCCATAGTGTGTTCCCTTGCGAGCTTGTCGAGGTGTTGTTTCCTTTATCTCCATGACATGTTCCCTGGTACAACCAACGGGAACGTCCAACAAGCCAACCAAAAGTGATAAGGGAACATGGAAGGGAAAACTGCAAAAGGGAACAGTCTATGGTTACGCAGGCTCACAGAGCAAAGGGTTAATGTCTTAATCAAGCTGCTTTCAGTCAATGTATAACAAAGGAAAACACCTTATGTTCCCAAAAAACCTGTCTTTCTTAACGTGAGTCATATTGTGTGTGAAATGTCAATTATATTAGCGCAGGTCAAAGACATTTATAGATACTAATAGTGATAATGAGACATAGTAAGACTCTGTCTTATCTTGGTGCTATAGAAGATGTGGAGATCAAAGAATGGCTAAGATGCTTAGAAGAGGTGGCTAAGCTTGATGAAGGATGAAAGGAGATGGAAGGGTCACTATGTAGTTAGTTGGTCATGTTGGATGACAAGGAGAAGCTCAAGGAAGGAGGTTGACATCTTCTCCCGAGTTACTCGCGTCTCATCCTGTTGTAGCTAAGAGGTGGCTCAGCTTGATGGAAAGAGGAAAGGACCATTGGTGTGTGGAGTATGTGGTTGTCAGTCTTGCCCTGGATCATATAGAGACTGCATGGTGGAAGAAAGGCGTTGAGGTCTCTAACTGCATGTAGCAACGAAGAGAGCATTTCTCTCAAGACGAGATTTTGAGAGCAGATTCCTGGGAGAGTATAGCTATTTCAACCTGCTGTAACGTGGGGCTTATGTCCTCAGATCTAATGAGACTTAAAAGCCTGTTTCAAAGCATAGTCTGCCACAGAAGCTTTCTACGCTGTCTTTGTATCAGACTTGCCTTCTCTGTAACAAAGTGCAATGTAACTGTGAAGTCAAAGAGAGAAGTGATGAAGCATCTCCTTAATGAATAGGCTGAGAAACATGAAGAAAGAAAGGCACATATGGAAGAGACGTTGTTGGTAAATTTCAAGTTAGTTTACCCAAGACTTAATCATTTCGTTTACGAAACAATGAGAAAGTTCTGAGCTTGTACTTTCTGAGAAATGGTCATGTAAATTGGTGTGACTCAGAGTGGTAAGAAGAAAAGTGGTCACGTAAGTTCATCCACCTTTGAAGGGCCGTGTGTTTCTCGTATTCTATCAGCGTGTTGTCCTTAGGAATATTCGGAGATCAAAGCTTGAGATAGGAACAAAGAAAGAGCAAGGTGCTTACTCTTGATCAGACAGATTGTATGTTGTTCTTAGAGACAGGCTATGAGGATGTGGCGAACGTTGGCTCGTTGGATTCATGTTTCAAGACGTGGGTTGAAATGTTGATGTTGTTTTTGTTCCAGACGAGTTTGAAGAATATCACACTATCAAAGAATCTTAGTTTAGATGCCACACCAACTTTCAACCATTAAGATCGACAGGAGTTGAATATTGTTGTCAGTAACACAACATATGCTAGCACACCACTAATTGTCTAGCCTTTATTTTCTTACATGCATAATTCATCTTCGGCTATTCAAATATTATTCATATTCAAAGGTGGGTATACCAATACTACAATAATCATATTGATCTAATATACTTGGATTATATGCTTAATAGCATCATAATACAGTTGTGGTTTGGATCATGGACACAAGGCAATATCAAGTCAAAGTTGACATAGTCAAACAAGAAGGACATTCTGTTAAAGGGGGAAATACATGATTTCATGCTGATATTTGCACTTTATTAGATTTTATCATAAAAATTGTGCATAGTTATGACTAGAACTTAAGTTACGTGGCATAAGAGGTAGAAAACAATGAAAAAAAACAGTTTAAACGACATAGACATAGATGTGCTATATATAAACTGGCTGTCGTTGGCCTGTTTGTCGGTCTATCCGATCGGGATCATGATAGATTTTGATCATGACTAAAAGGTTTACCAACAAAATACTGAGTACATGTATGTAGTAAACAGATGGGGTACAGAGTGTTTTCTATGAATCGGTGATAAAGTTCCAAGATGGGGTCATTTCAGTTACCATTTTCGATTTGGATTATCTCGGATCAGAGGCAGGACTGATGATAGGCTAGGAGCCAAATGGATGCCATTATCAAAGTGCGTTGGTGGGCTTAAATGGACCGTATTATCGACGTCCGTTTATGGCACACACTCAATTAATACAGGTCATTGACCGACCAGAATCACCGTTTATACTAGTGTTAATGGCATTTTCAGCAGCACATATGGATGAAATATAGTCAGCTGCTTGTGTAACTTACAGGGCTGGTTCCACCACTGTCACTTCCACCACATGTTCAACTGTTTGCCTTTTGATGTCTTGTTCTCAGACTTCACTTCGACAAACACCTTTACAGCAAGCCAGACCCTTGCCTACTCGCCCTACACCCTGTTACTTCAAGTGGAGCATGGGTTGCCAACAGTACGCCCCTTGTTCTTCATCGCCTGGTCTCCTCGGTCTGTCCGGCTTCATCGCCGGGTCTCCTCAGTCTGTCCGGCTTCATCGCCGGGTCTCCTCGGTCTGTCCGGCTTCATCGCCGGGTCTCCTCGGTCTGTCCGGCTTCATCGCCGGGTCTCCTCGGTCTGTCCGGCTTCATCGCCGGGTCTCCTCGGTCTGTCCGGCTTCATCGCCGGGTCTCCTCGGTCTGTCCGGCTTCATCGCCGGGTCTCCTCGGTCTGTCCGGCTTCATCGCCGGGTCTCCTCGGTCTGTCCGGCTTCATCGCCTGGTCTCCTTGGTCTGTCCGGCTTCATCGCCGGGTCTCCTCGGTCTGTCCGGCTTCATCGCCGGGTCTCCTCGGTCTGTCCGGCTTCATCGCCTGGTCTCCTCAGTCTGTCCGGCTTCATCGCCGGGTCTCCTCGGTCTGTCCGGCTTCATCGCCGGGTGCCTTGCAAGTCTACCTGAGTACATGCCTTGTGATGTTGTTCCTTGGATTTCCCAGGCTGTGGGTGAGCCAATTCCACTTCCTCCGTAGAACCTGTAGTTTTGTCTGCCTCGCCTTGGTTGTACCCGCAAAGTCCATTTATAATTGTTTGCCATAAGAGGTTCTAGTTTCAGAGCTCGCCCCGAAAATGTAGAGGTCAAGTGAAGTCAAAGACATTGGCTGTAGCTTTCTTTCTTTCAGCTGCAGAACGTTCAACTTCCCTTGTCCTGTTATTGGTGTGTCTACCCACACAACCTCTATCATATTCTTCACTATCTCATGTCGTTCACACATCTTCTCATTGCAGAAAGCGCGGCTAACGAGAATAAAAATGGCGAAGAATGCGAGTGGTCAAGCGTTCCTCAGTAGTAAGAAGAAAGCTGAGGAACGACTCAGAGCCCGGGAAAGCGGGCTTGAACTGGACGAGGAGAATAGCGACGATGTCTTTAAACTACAGCATCACCACCTCTTAGCTTGTCTTGAAAAAACTACCGTAAGTACACCACCTCTTTGGTCATTTCGTCTTGAAATACAATGATGCGGATTTGATATTGTCATCCACCAACCTGTAATAGCTCATCATGTGGATGAAGACTAACAACAAGCATCAGGTTGCTTGCCTTGGGGAAAGTAAAGTAACTATAACATCAGTTCCATTCCTGTCATCAGACACCAGGATGACAATGGTCTGGACAAAAGTGTTGTCTTCAACAGGAGGTCAGTGCCTTCCGTGGCAAACCACCAAGGTCAATCTTAAAGTCTCCTGATAATTCCTAAACGCTGTTTATCTAACCACTGATGTTGTTGTGGCCTTGAGTGTCGATATCACCAAGGCATTTGAGGTCAATGTTGTTGTTAGCTTGACTGTTACTGATACCATAGTGATTCAATCAACCTCCCTCATGGATTTGGGTGGCATTGGGACTTATCACTAAGCGATAGAACGGGAGTGGTATAAACATGAGGTGAAAGGACACTCAGTCTGATCTGGTGACATGGCAGAGACTGTAGTTGACCTGATTAGGTAACATGAGGTGAAAGGACACTCGGTCTGATCTGGTGACATGGCAGAGACTGTAGTGAACCTAAAGTTTCATATTCAACGAATATGTTGTCTGTATTGTTGCCAAGATCGGCAGGTGTTCCCTACATCATGGCCAATAATGCCTTCAGATGAAAAAAATCCATGACGCCACACCCCGTGAAAACTTTGAAAAACTAAACTGTTCGTCAACTGAGTATGTGTTTATTGTATTGCAAGTGCTACCCTGGCATTGAGGGGGTGTTTCACCACTGTTTGGAATCAATAAACCCCTGGGGCTAACTTGATATGTACAGCTATATATACTAGATCAGTTTTGTCACACAATTATACTTATCGGTACATAGTCATAATCGTTGGTAAAAAACATGTATTGGATTGGGTAGAATCTTTGTTCCATGTATTCATCATCAGAAATATAAACCTATGTCCAGGCATAGACTGGCAGCGTATGCATGACGATAGGAGAATGAGAAAATCAATTTGAGATTAGATGAAAATTGATGAAAAAAAGGAATTCTGTTGTGCGAATTGTCATAAACATTGACACACATTGTGACAGAAAAATAAGGCTATTGTGGCCTACTTCATGAATAATATTTATCATTAGAAATTTAGACATTCATTCCAAGAATACTTGTGGAAACAATGCATTTTGCAAGAGCCCTGTTCTTCATTATCCCAGCTTCAACTGCCCTGGATTCAAACTTAGTGAGGCTCGTTTTCCTATGGCTAATGTAACCTGCAAAAAGGTGTTTGATCAATCCATCTGTGAATTTGAGTCAAAGAATCGGCAAAATAAGGAAAGCAATTGCTTGCTGAAGAGAAGTACCTTTGATAAAAAGAAAGTTATTCCAATTGCTAGTTGGTGGTTGAACAAACTACTGCCCTCTTGCAGAATCATAGTGAACTCAGTATGAAGTCAGATGGTATTGCTGAACAAATATCTGGGGCAAATTGTAAGATGTTCAAGTAACTTAACAGATTAAGGAAATGATCTGTCATTTGTCACTTTAATCTAGGATCTACTGCTAAAAGCAATGACAGGTTAATGCGCTTTTCTGCCTCCGTGATCATTCGCTGCTCCTGATGCCCGATCCTGAAAAAATAATTTGGATTAGACTTATCCTAACTTGGCAAAGAGACATGTATGTCCAGCTTATCCCGTTCATTGCCGAAATATTGACATGTTAAGATGTCTCACTGATCGTCTGTCATTTGTGTTATACAGTGCTAGAAGTGGTCACGTTCACTTCGGTGACAGGACATGAGGATGGGATGCCAAGTGCATTTCGCTCAAAAAGTGCTTGACTTTCCTGAACTCTTTTAAACTCGAGCCAAGTTATACACCTGTCTATAGAAATCAATTGTTTAGAAAGACTGCGCAAAGAAGTTCAAAATCTTTTTAGAATTTGAAAACAGCAGAACCCCCTGAGCTGAATGTTCACATAAATACTGGTTCTGGTCATTAGTCACATCAGATGGAACAGATCTGTAAACCTAACTACGCATCTGTGGGATTTCCGTCTTGTGGATCGAAGGCAATGTTTGATGACTTGGCCTGCTTATCAAAACGACAGTAATATTGTATCTTCGTTGCAGGATCGTGAGTTTGTTGAGATGGAGTCAGCGTACAATGGTGCCCCGACCAAACCCTCCAACACCCCTCCTCTCTCCCCAACCCCGTCTATCGCCTCCATTGAACCCAGGAAGACGACGACGGGTTGCTGCGCTCGGAGATCATCGAGTAGAAAATATCTGGTAAAGTTCAATACAAAAGTAATTATCCTTTTCTTCCTTTAACACTTTTGCTTGCAACTAGGGATATAGTCAGTCTTTTCATTTTCAACAAGTTCCCACTCAAGAGATATTTGATATTGAGATGTAAAGGTCAGAACTATTTGTCATTTTCTGCCTTAAACTGTGACGTTTACAGTTAAAACATGGTGAATATTCCTTTCGTCCATGAAGGGTGCTGATGTCGATTTCAAAACGCTACTGATGACTGAATCTTGAAAATAGTATTTTCAGCAGTGAATATGCTGCAAAAGATGCATCTTGACAGAAATTATTAGGCCGCGATTATAGAGTTCACGTCGTCACTTGTCATGTTTCACTTGTCACGAGTCAACTGACTCAGGCTTGAGAATACGACGTGAGGGTGAAACGTGACCTCGTGAATCGTATGTAGCCCGCTCTTGAAATGACTTCTTCATGTCATGCATGAAAAGTGAAGAGTGACATGTTACATGTGAACACGTGAACTCGGTATAATCTTGGTCTTAGAAGAGTAACGCACGCTACGTGAACTATACCCTTAGTTGAATACCTACTCAAACTATCGCATGGCGTTGGCTTGCTACTGTCCTATGCCTATACTTTCTATTTCGGTATGAAAGTTAACAATGCTGTATGGATGCTGTAGTTATTCTGATTCGTGGTTAGCTTGCCTATTCTTGATAGAGTGAAGCAGAAATTGCTGGCTTTGAAGTCTTATACAGATCGCTTTCAGTCCAACTACTCGCTTCCTCACTCCGGCAAATGTCTTCTTGCTGTTGTGAGTGAGTCTATGTTTTATATTGCGACCCTTTTCTCCGCTAAAATATTCTGAAAAACAAGATAACTCTGCGGAAATGTGCAGAATGTTTGGAAATAAAAACATATGGTAGTTGAAATGGAAATTGGTTCAGTTCATTGAAATAATTATTAATTGTATTTTAATGGAAAATGAAAGGACTGGTGTCAGTTAGAGGTAAACGTGTGCCCATTTGATCTCTGCATGTGTCAGGCCCCACACACTCCCTCAATATCGGTATAACCCTCATTTCAGGGGTTCGAGCCCCTGAAATGAGAGGTTATTCCTTATTGAAGCTAGGTCTGTTCCCTGTCTGCTGTAAACCCATTTATTTCTATGGCCCTATATGTTCTCAAAAACATCATTTCCAGAGTGTGCGTTCATTTATTTCCGCGAATTCGCTTCCAATGTTAAAACCATTAAGTCACACATTTACGAGCACCTACATTTTGCGATCGTACCCCTCTCATAACTGGAAAATAAAGGGGTTCACAGCATTGCTTGTTGGCATGGTATGGAGCATAAAGCTTAAGTAGTCCCCCTCCAGTGCTTCTCCTGGCTTAGGTTTGCTGGTTACAGAGCCAGATATAGGTGGCGGTTCTACATTATGTAAGAATATTGATAATACGTATTATGATAGATACAGAGGAATATAAGAGGTGGAACAATCCCATCATGCACATCACACACATTCCTGTGCACTTTGATGATATGGCACCAGTTAGAAATGAAGTGAATAAACCACTTTGTTGACTCGTGATTTCAACTGTGAAGTGCTTTCACATCCTATTCTATCCTTCCCATAACATTCTCCGTCAGAGAACTCGTGGTGGAACAGTCAAAACTAAAAGATACACAGCATCTTCTTTATCATTCTTTCGCGATCACCATAATAGGTTGAAGTCTCTTCTCACTTTCTCTATCTACATCACAGCCACTCCACTTCGGCAGAACAACACCCCCCTCGTCACCCAGCTGGATGTTTGGGGTGTGTTGTCCTGCGGGAGATTCAGTTTGCCTCCTTTGTTTATCCAGTCCTGTTTTGGGCAAGATGCTATCATCACGAGGTCACATGAAACCGAACCGCTGAAAGTGAGTAGAAACTTCAAACTTCTGGACGGAAATTTCAATGTTGTCCAACACTATTCAAATATGCTTTCCTTTTGGAAATACATTTCGATGTTGTGCCACACTATTCAAAATTGACGTCAGTGCAGAAATTGAATAGATTTTTTTCTGTTGTACAACACAATTTGCATTAGGCATTCTTTTAGAAAGAAATGTTGATGTTGTTCCTTTCAGCGTTCTCTGTTTAGGTATGAAAACATGAAGCGTGGGTGTTGTGTTGCTATATTTTCAGAATCCTCTTGGTCTTAGAAATTCGGAGAAAGCCTTTCAGAACATTGCACTATAAGACCTACAAAAACTACACGTTGGTTGATTTCAAAATCCTGAGGGTATACTCAAAATGTATTTCCATTGTAATGCATTATAATACATCATGTGGTTGCAATGAGGTCATGCTCAAGATGTATTGCCATTGCGATGCATAATTCATTATGTGGTTGCAATTTTCAGAATCGTCTGGTTGAGGTGAGATTGGTCTGTTTTTTGGCACGAAGTGGCGTCGTGTTGTGGCCCTGTCATGAATCCGTTGGTCGGTCTCCATGTTGGTCTGGTTTGAGTCAAACTTACACCGTTGGGTATGAACCAGATGAAGTGTGGTCAATGACGAGGAAGCTGAGAATATTATAAGAACTATCAAACCACCCACCTAAATCATGGGCAAGAAAATAATTGTTGATTTCGTTTGTTTATTTGAAAATACGTGTCTTTCTTTGTTTCTATTCAGAGTATCCTAGCTTGTTGTGTATCATAACCTCACAACCAGGAGGGCAATTCAACCTGTTATTGTATGATTGATGTTCATCCGTATCTTGCAAGGCACCAGGTTCCAATCAGGGCTGTTATCGTGACCAGCCAAAACACCATTGTCCCTAAAACACTTGAGCGTTATGCTTGCCATGCCAATAAGCAGTGCTAAGCCGTCCCTTTCAAAGTCAATGTGTAGAATGGATTGCATGAGTGTGTCGTTATTATGTTTGTGTACAGAATGTTACAACATTCGTCAGGTGGGTCTGTTTGGGTTGAACGACTCCTTTGAACTGCATGGTTATTGGAAGACGCCTTTTGTGACCATCAGTTTCAAGGCTTGGTTAACAATGGATACATGTTGTCACCCGTCGCTTGCCACGGTTCTCTCCTAAGATGTCACCAGCATTGTTCGTGACGGTGAAAAGTGACATTGTGAATCGTATGTAGCCCGCTCTTTGGAAATGACTTGTTTGTGGCAAGTTGCAATTGACAACATCAACCCTATGTCAGCCTAGCTTAAGAGAATGATTTTATGTGGTGTGTTTTAAGTGCTCGGGTGTGTCAAGCCTCTAAACTGCGCAGCCTCGTTTAAAGAGAAGCTTTTAGATTGATGTGTTCGACTGCATTAATGCTGGTTACAATAGTACGAGAGGTCGCATGCATCAGATTGAATGTCATGAATGTAACAGTATGTGTATCATCTGCTTTGGTGTATAGCTCATTTGGTTTTTCTTTCCAGCATTCAGAAGGATCTTAACTATTGTCACTACTGCCATATTAGATATTGGCAAGTCTGAGGTCTTGAAAGGCTAAATGATGATGTCAGATATGGTGGCACTGTCATTTGATAACTCTTGAGATCAAGAGTCTGTTGACATGACATTAGATGTTGCGCCTAATCCATGATTGATGTCTCCTCTTAAGCCTGTTTCTCAGTAATACCAAATGAGTACATTTGAAAATTGGAAGGGCAGTCTTTCGAACTAAGAAGAAAGTACATGTATATGGATTGATAGGCCTGCTATCTAAGAGCAATGATCTGATGGCGCCTAAGATGACATGTCTGGGCATACAGTTTATTGTTTCTGGGTTCTCACGATGTACCTTGTCTACTTGCAGCCAACGCGGTCATCCCCAGAGTCGGGTCAAGAAGAACTGAATGATTTACAACAGATCCATCTGCCGACGATAAACCGGACGCCCCGCCAAAGCCTCAATGCCATCCCAATAAGTACCACCAATAATAAAGCCAACAATACGACGACGGTGACGACAGCCATCGTCACTATGCCCTCGTCGAGTACAAACTCTGATGCCGAGTCAATGCGGACACCGAGCACGTGCAGTGCCTCACCGCAGAATCCAAACGTGTGCAGGGTGTCCACGCTTTAATGGACAGAATCGCTAGTTCAGGATTTCACTCTACGATCAGGGAGTTGTTTCTGGTCTATCTTATTGGTTGAGGGTCCATATGCTCAATCAGGAAGCGGAGCAGACGTCAATCACGGCGTAGATGGAAAAGAGAATAGGGAGAAGAGAATGGGGAGAAGAAAATGTATGTTAATGCAAAAGCTCGGTTAATGAGAGATTGCGGCTTTTTACAGCTGTTTGGTTGCAACGGTTTTGAAATACGGTTTGGAAAAGCATGAAATTCCACACAGCTGTTTTTGAGTCGAAGGTACAACTGAAAAGTGGACACATTTCTCATGTTGTAAGACGTGCATTATAGTTGTGCATGTTGTCTGATTGATGTGGAAGGGAACTGCACTCGGCTCAATGCATCTTGTCGACCTGTGAATGCGATCATGTGATAGCAAGCCAGATGAATACGACACTCACTAATTATGGACTAACTAAGTGCTACTTAAGCTATAAATGGTCGGTTCTACAGCATCAACTGTCATGTAATGAACCACCGTATAAACCTACTCTTAGAAGGAGTTTACTCTGCCGTAATATGAAGTATAGGTCTTTTAAATGTCTTCATTGAATATATGAACATATATGGTTGTGAGGCAGATATTTTCATGATAGTCGAGACCGACATTGTTTCAATTTTGACAACTTTTGATATATGTTGTTGTGATTCCTGGTTTAGAAATAATGAATATTCATCTTCATATCTAATATTCATGAGTGTGAATATTCATTAGCTCGTGTGAATATTCATAAGTTACATTGCTCATGAACATTCACGAGTAAGAAATAATTGAATATTGTGTCCAGTGTTGATTATAACCTCAGTTTGGACAATTGGAACTTGAATATTCATGAACAATGCCTGTTAATATTCATGAGTAACCTTTATGAATATTCATAAGCCTGGATGTTCATGAATGTGAATATTGATGGCTTGTAATTGGATATTCATGAGGGTGGCTAAGGCGTCGGAATGTCGAACAGATCTGATAGGTCGTTCGTGTCAATAGCTGGAAAAAATCTGACATAAAATTCACATATTCTATGTGGTTTTTTAATGTTCTCTTTTCGGTGGGCATAAAAATGAATCTGACGTCACGTGACCTCGCCTGTTCCATGAATGATCCCTGTCAGAAAATATTTGGTTATGGTGGAGACGTAGTTGATGAAAGAGTCTAGATTCTGTAGAATCTGTTATTTTGTGTTGGAACGGCAAGTTTCTGAATCAGAAATGGCAAGCCGTTCGCTTGGTGGTAAGTGGTGGTCACTTTACCACCAGACTGGACAGATTAAAGCCGTGTTTATGAACATTTAATCATGTCTTTGGATAGGTAGACGAGGCAAGGGGGCCCCACGCAAATCTATCATTATTTAAAAACATTCCATAGTTGTACGGAGAGTTGACATTAGGGTGTAACTTTACCATGTCTTTCTGATTCGGCCTGTATATGTTATATATAAATACAAAACACGACCAGTTAGTGCAAGAGTAATTAGTGTAGGCAGTTTTTTGTTATTTTGGTCTGCGAACTGTGTCTGATATTGGCACGGTCTAGTGGTGAGGCTGGCAGATCAGTTAGTCTTTTGGCTTGGAAGACATGCAGCTGGCTAACCGTCAAACTAAATAATGACGTTTGGGGGATGGAGAAAAATAAGAGTCGAGCTCATGTATTGGCTTTGAATTCCTTTGCTGGGCCGAGATGCCAGTGCAAGGTATCGCCGAAAGTGAATATGAGTTACCATGCTGGGTGATAATAGTTGGGTAAATGGATATTTAGTGTCTGCCAAAGAATAACCATACATGATCTCTTGTCATTTGGCTTGTTCAGTGACTTGGAAAATCTCTGGTGCTTTCTCTATATTCTCATCATTGAATTGGCCAGTCCAGTCAGTTTAACGTAATATGACTGGACGAGGCTCTATGTACGAGTATAAACCAATGGACAATTTCTGGCAGCTTCTCATTTGAACAGATCTTCATGAAAATATGCTTCATTGCTGTTTTAGGCTTAGTATAGTTTGGCTTGTTTCTTATTTCGAACCGGATACTTGGTAAGGTCTTTTGGTGAACGTCTGACCATATTGGCCTGTGGTGGCTCCCTTGCCTATGGGTGGTTCCATGGGGATGACATGACCTGGTTTGAATGGAGTTAGTCCCCTCATCACCTCACTATGCTACCTCAGTAGTGAACCTCCTTGATCTCTTAGACAAGAAAACAAGGATTTATGGTGGTAGTAACTTGTGACCTCGAATGAAAATGAGTGGATCAACTCACTTTCCAACTAAATTTCTTACAAATTCGGTCACAAAAATATGGGGTTGGATCATTAGAAGGACATGCAGAGAGAAGCAGAGGATCAGAGACTATTACTACCGTACCAATAATGATCTTTGCATTTTTATAATTTCATGTTCATATTGTAACTAATTTTACAGAATTTAAACTTTGAACTGTTCAGCTCTATTTGATTGAGATGATTACTGATTTTGTTCCTGTGCTCACTAAGGTAGAATAGAAGTTTCTCAGTAACGTCGTCGTTGCCTGCCTAATGTTTTCCTCCGCCTTTTTTTACGCATCTTATACTGTCGTGTATATAAACAATTTGATGGACCTCAATGCTGTCTCCTACACCGTAACTCATGAAGCTGTACAGTTTTTATCATGTATATACTTAGTCCTTGGGACAGGCGTTCAAATATGGTTCCATCCTGGAATTGATTGTCAGATATTTGTTCCATATTTTAGCGAGATATAAGTTGAAGTATTCATGTACTTGCCAGAATTCACAACTGTCTTTAACAGTAAACCTGGTAGCAATGCATGCCAAGCTAGCGCTCGAGAGCAGTGCTTGGTGGCAATGCTGTCCTGAGAAGATGAGCGGGATGTCGTTAGTGCTAGCGATGTCCCGCGTTAGTATTCATTGAAAAAAGCTCTATGTCCACCTTGTTGCACCGCAAATCTTGTTAAACTTGACAGAAAGTCTGGCAATCAATTCCTCAGGAATCATGAGTATGATTAGCCATCGCTGGGATTTCATCACATGACATTTTTTCTTCGATTCACCGCGTCATAAAGCCCACGTGGTCCATAAACCTATAAACTCTCCAGGATTTCATATACGATGTAGTAATATACCCCTGAAGGAATGTTTTTGAATTTTTCTGCCGATTTCAGAATCTTATCATCACCTTCCTACGGGGATTGTTCTTATATTTATACTGTTAAAATTAATTAAAAAAACAAACTAAAAAATACAAGTGGTTGCGTCTGTTATGGTTCTGTTGTGTTTGCAAAAACGACTGAGACTTGTGTAATTAATAATTCGTTTCATATTGTGGTTTTAGAGAATATTTTGAATATATTAGTATATAGAATCACTATCTCATTGTAAATGGACTTTGTGAGGAAGCTTATCTAAGAACTGTGGCAGAATTCTAGTCAAGTGCGTTTTTCATCTCTGATAGTCATCCAGCTGTGTAAGTCTTCAGTGGTTAATAGATGTAATATAGATATAAATAGCATGTCCCGGCGTGTGACCAGTAAACATTGCATGGAACAGTTTATAAACTTTCTCAAAATGTGAATATTTCTGCATCTTTTTGAGTTGTGTAACTAGACTGTGGTAAATCAAAATGGTGATGAATGCTTTTTCATATTCTTAGTCCTCACGAATGCAATGGAGACCCTTTTACAATGTTTTATTTCCTTGATTTGTCTGGTTGTCATATAAACAGATGAACCACCATGCAGGCTCAATGAGGCCAAATCCTAGCATCCTTTATGATACTCTTGGCACTTCCATCTCGCCGTGGATTGTGGAGATCGGGTTTTGCCAAACACTGTGGAAGGTGCCATATGTGTGCATGCTACAATACGAGGAAATTATTTCAATAGCATAAGAAAATTATAACGAAAAAAGGTATGAAAGAATAAATAAGATCTTGCAATGATTTGTTTCCCCCTTTCATTTGTTACTGACACAAAGTGCAGTAGACCCACTCAGAGATGGCAAACCTCGTTCCCCCTATCCACGGTTAGCTGGGACTGCTGGGTGCTTTTGCTTTGTGATCAATACCTGTACATGTACATCATTATGATTTTGTATTTCACAATCAAATTGCATAAGGTTTACTCCGTCTCGCTCAAGGTGTGTGTATTCATATGCTCTTTTGTGTTTTTGTCAGGCCGATGTCATTGGTTTGTCATTGTTTACGGCTTGGCCTGTATTGTTCAAATAGTTCAAAATACTGAAACAATTGGTATTGTTGGGTCCTCAGTCAAGAGCTTTACACTTTGCTGCAGAATACCATGAAGCTTGGGGGGAAAGGGTTTCCTGTCCTAATGTCTCGTTGCTAAACGTATCAATTCTGATTCCCGCGGAATCAGGCCTTAGACCACACTAGTGGGTATCCCAGATCACAATAGTTTCGGCCCACCTCGGCGTCCCCCCTAAATGATGAGTATTATGACGGATGAGCAATGACAAAAAAGCCGAGGAAATATAGTGGTGTTATCAGAAATTTCAGTTGGAAAGAATTTGTGTTGAGTAGTATCGGTATAGGTTTTAAACCCAAAAGCGTTAAGGACACTTCATTACTTTCATTACTCGATCACGGACCTCGCAATGATATAAACGGCTAGAGACCCACCCGGTGATAATTAAAGCAGAATTGATGAGAGCCTTGCCTATGCCATACTGCAATCCAATATCGTTGATGTCTTAATGAGTGCGCATATCAGCCGACATGAAAATCCACTCTCTCTGGTTAGAGCATTTCCTGTTGCTGGTGGTTCAGAAGGATTAGCAGCAAATTAGTGACTGTAAAACCGAACCATGAGTGGTGTTGGTGACCTTGGTTTTAACTCTTAGATGACAACTGTTGCCCATTTAGAAGCCTGTAAGTAGATTTTTATTTTGGTGATGAAGGGGAGGCTGTTGATCGTGTTTACATCCAATTTGACCAGAGTGTGAAATTCAACTCTTGAAGAACATTATCCAGTGAGGTTTCTTTCCCTCTTATGACACCTTGACGCTACACATTAGAGGAAAGATGTCTCATATACTCCCCCCACTCAAGGGATTGACACATTTCCATTTTGATATCAGATCTTATGGGTCAAGCATCGATGCGGCAAAACAATTCGCCAACCTTCCAAGGGAACGACACCTTGCAAGGGAACCACGACCACATAACATTTCGCCGGCGGAACACCAAAATTATCACAAGATTTCGACATACCGGTACCGGTCTTCAAAGATTCCTTAACCAATCATAAACGCCTAGGATTACCGAGGGTGTTGATGCTTTTCCACCCTTGAGGAGGGACGTCCCGAGTTATGTGTTGATCAAAATGTGTTAGTTCGATATGTCCTGTTTTCCTTCAAGTCGTCTGCATCAAAATAATATACTGTTTATAGTCCTTTTAAGGGCCGAGTTTGTTCGTTCAGAATTTGAAATTGTGTTTGAAATTGTCCAGTTATGTAAATACTCATTAAACATGAATTTGAACAATGCTGTTACTGGCACTGATATAAAAACACTTTACATGCCGAGTTTCATGATGGTGGCATGTATACTAGCTGTTACCAGCGGGCCACTTTTGTACAAACATTGCCTTTAGTAATTCAATCACCTCGCTTCTTATAACCTTATCGGTTGCGTCGTAATAACAAGGTTGTGATCTTGTCCTAGGGTTGCAGTGAAACTTCTGACAACAGCACTCTCCTTGGAAATCACAAAGAAGCGCAGTCCGTTCCCAAAGTGTTCAGGGGCACTGCGTGTACCCCCCATGATGTGATGTAAAACTATGACAGAGTACATCAGCACAAAATTGCACAAATGCCCTAGCTTGCAGTCGAAACAGGTTCGTTTGGATTTTATGCTATGAGTGAAGGATGAGAAGTTCGTTTCGACTATCAGTGTCATTTTTTAATGCTCCCTTGTAAAGTTTTTTCTACAGGTCAAACCAATTTAGTGATGGATTGGAACTATTCAGTGAAGTTGTAATTATATGATAATATCAATATTTTTCATCGCGTATGAACAAAGTTGACACAAAGGCCCTTAAAACCTTAAGTGAAATACATATAGAAAGGTCACATCCAACTGAGACTGTCTTAAGTCTGAAGTAAGATTAATCAAAAGGACGTTGCCAGGTGTTTCGAAGGCGACATCTAAGATGACTTTCTCAAGAGAATCCTCAACTCTATTGTGAATCTGATGAGCGGTGAAGCTTCGTCAGTTGTGTAGGAGTAAGTCCCTTGTAAATTTTAAGCTTATTGTTCTTTTGAAGTGATTGTGAAAGCAATGGAGCCCCGCGATGTCCCCCTCGGCTGTCATGAGTATGTGATGGTTCAAGTTGCCAATATATTTGTTATCTCATGCTTTCATACTTAGCTCATTTGTTGACTTTTAATCAAATTTTTCGGCAGTAAGATGATGTGTGGTGACTGTTACCATGGGTAGAGAACACTTTAATGATATTGTATTCTAACGCTAACTTTATTTTTGTGATTGAGTAATTATATGAAATATATTAACACAGACATTTAGGGCACCATTTAATGCGTTTCCGATCCTGGAGCTGGTTACAATTCAATCGCAAGATGATGGATGATGACAACTTCAGACCTCGTAGCCAGGTTTAAGTTTCATCATGATTGTGTGTGATGACCTTATGTGACAGTGTCACCAGGGGTGAGGATCAGTCAGATAGAGATTAGGGGCTGGGCTTACCATAGATTAATGCCCAGGGTAATCTGGTCAGTCAGAGAAGCGCGCTCCATGGAGCCAATATTTGAAGCACTGTAGGTAAGCATTGCAAATGCCACTCAAGCAACTGTAAGTAAATTGCTGGAAAATAAGAAAGGCGCATACCACCCTAATTCTGTCATACATTCAGAATTGCTGGATAGTTATATAAGGTCTTGCAATAAATGGTGCCCATAAGCAGATTACGAATTCCTCAAGGTCAGCTCAAGGTCAGATGACGATGATCTGTTGTGAGGTCATTTCAGTTTGCGCGCTCTGCATGTACTGTTTATCCAATCAAGGGTCGTTCAGAGATGGTTACAGAATGTCATTGCAGTTCTGCCACACCGATCAAGTTGTGACGACTCCTGAATGATTAAGCCTAATGGAGGCCATGTGCAATGCAAGCAAACCAGAAATAAGATTTGTTGTCTGGTGTTGATTGGCTAAAGTGAATGCCAGTTTGATTGGTGTTTATCCTCTCTGTGCCCGCCGCCTATTGTTGCACTGTAGAACTAGATTTTACCTTTTCTAGCGTGGGAGCAAGAATTTAAAGTGAATCATAAGAATTGAGATACTTTAGCTTTTATCAGACAAGATTTTTGTTCAACAAACTTTGCATGCAAAACAAGCATAATCAAGTGAAATAATCAATTCGTACCGGTATACGTATTAATCATATCTTTTAATAAATTTCCAAAAGAGAAAGTTTTCAACGTTTTCGCCATTGAGTGAGTGTGGCTTTGAAAACATTAAAAAGTGAAATTCAACCACTGTTACCTGGAGTCGGCGAATGGTTTGACAACTGGGAAAACAAACCCACTGGGAAAATTTGTTTTGTCAACAATATTTTTCAGGAAATTGACAGTTCTGATAAAATACTACAATGTTCAACTCTATGTTTCTCTTTAATCGTGTCCCCTTGTAGGCTTTTTGCATTCAGTAAAATATTGTAAATAGTAATGTGGTCTTCTTCACCATGTGACTTGGGAGTTGTGTACATAATTTTCGTCTTTGAGATTCGCCATTTTATATTCCTTTACTCCTTTATCCTGGCTTTGATGACCTGTACACCCGTACAGCACCAGCAGTCACCTCGTTTGCTCGCAGGAATATTGGGAACTTTCTGTCATCCAGTGAGGTACTGTAAAACCAGGCAGGAGCAGTCATGACTGTCTTGGTTGTGGCATCATCAAATCTCAGGATGTACAGGTGCTGCTACATGCATCAGATACAGTGGTTCCAGGCTGAGTTTGCAGTAGAGTTCTGAATTGACAATATGTAAACAATGGCTTCCTGGATGTTGCCAATCTTCGTCTCCACAAGCTGGTCGTGCACTTGATATTCCAGTTTAAGAATCACTTTAATAGCTCTATCTATGATTAGCTTGGCTGGAATCTTTTAATGCTGGCTATATACAATCTTTTCCTCATATTGATGATATTTAATGACAAGATCTTGAAACTTGTTCGGACTCTTACACTATAAAGAAACCCAGCTTGTGGATAAGAAGGTTTTGAGCGAACTGAGTGAATTAATCTTGGGTAAAGGTTGGCCAAAGCCTCCTTGAGCAGTGGTGCCATTATAACACTCTCGTGACCACCAAGGTCCACCGTTATAGGGACCTGTAACACGGGTAAAGTCAAGCCTGATGGAATCCACTGATGCAATTTCGGCGATGTCCACTTTGAGATGGGGTTCCAATAATTTGTGTGATATTTAGGGTTACCACAATCGACTGTTTGCAATCTGAGTGAGTGTCCCGGTACAGAATGCTGGGAAAGATTATTGGCTTCTCCAGAGCAAACTAGGTGGCGCTGAGCTGGTCACTATCACGTGATCCAAGTGGCATTAGGATAGGTTACGCTTATTTTTCAGTCTGTTCACACATCAGGTTCATGTAATATCAATAAAATGTTTATACCATTAATTGTCTTATTTCAATTCTTTTCCAATCCATGCATAAGGAAGCACGTTCGGGCAGTTCTATTTAGTATGGGGCAAGACAATGCTTTCATGTGCAGCTAGTGGATATGTCAATTGTTATAGGACCCTTCTGAACACGTAACCGAGTCACAGCTGTCCGGGACAAAGCCAGTCTGGTCAACAAGTTCAAGAGCTTAACATCCAACTGAACTAAGGACAGCCCAGGCCTTCCAGCCCTCAAAAAGTTCAACGTTACGTGGTGTTTACATATTAAGTGAGAGCACCCCCCCCCCGTACGCCGGCTGGTTAATCTAGTCGTGAGTTGCTGCAGCTTTAGATGATGGTAGCATATCTTGGTCTGACAGCTGCGGCCTGAAAGCTACTGACTTTCTCTTCCAATAGGCAATAGAGGGAGACGCCATCATTATCAAATAGTGACTAAATGAGTGGTATCCAAACTCAATTTGATTTGAAAGGAACATATGATGAGAGAACTTCATAACCCAATTAGATTACATTTTACACCCGCTACCAGACAACTGGTAAAAGATACCATTCCGCTTTAATAAGTATTCTAAAAATAGTCGTCCGCACTCGCGATTCTCTTCTAAAAATAGCACCAGTGAGCCACCCCACGATCTCATGATGTCACAGCCTCGCTCTCAGTTTTCTCGCCATTCAATGAAGATCGACCAACAAGCGTCAAGTTCTTTCTAAATGGAAAATCTGGGAGTTTTTCTCTATTTTCCTTCCAAATAAGTCAAAATTATAGCTCATGTAGGGCTACGAATGCGGCGAATTGTAGCTTAGTATAATCAACACATATCATAGAAGGTGAGTAAATAAACCGATAACGTTCATTTTTTTGCTTTAGCCTGTAAAATTGTATGATTTGTGGACCCTTTTCGTCGTTCTTGATTGTTGATTTCAGATTCGAAGTTCATCACTGACAAGTGACATCAGTCACAACATCAGATACATTTTCAGTTTTCAATGTTTTTCGTGTCACGGCCTCAGTTTCGTTATTGCCTGTAGTACCAGTGCATTGAACCCACTGGCTGTGAAGTGTACTATGTAAGGCATCCAATCGGAATCTGCCTGGAATACCTCTACACTAACTCGACACTATAGACGACGTCGACAGTGTAGAGTGTACTGAATGATCACTTTCAGTTTCGCTTATGAATTGGGCCTCCCGCCTACCAATTTGACGTGTGTTGGTCCAGTGTTTTTACTTTCTTTTTGTTTGTTTATTGTAGAATCCAAGAATTCTGTCATTCTTGTAAGGACTGTTGTCAAGAATGGACAGAAAAATTTAAATGAACATCTGTTTGCGGTAATTTTGGTGGGGAATGAGATTTGGAATACTGTCTGTTATTTTCAGGTATGTCAGGGGGTCATTGTGGTACGGTGTATTTCAATATAATATATTTCTTCTGGACATGGTTGTAATGGGTGCCATAATCACTTCATTATCACAATTATTCAGGCATGATTTGCTGGCTGAGGATGTTGAAAAGTTAGTCATTCTTGCAAAACTCTGACATTGTGCCATTTCTTCGGCAGATATGTTCCTGGTTTGATGACCATGGCTTCGAATGTAAGGGAAGAAAACAACAAAAAACGTAGAAACAAGCAACCAACGATATCGACTGGCAGTGACAAATCTGACCCAGAGGTGACACATTCGTTATGGCGCCGAGGACGCTATGCCAACCCATGGCCGACATGGAAGGATGTGACGCTTGGGAATGCGATCATGTGGAAGATGACATCCAAGGATAACAGCAAGATTCCATCAAAACAGGTTCGTGGTTTTGCATTCATTCAATTATGCCCTGAAACTGCTGCATTTTTCCTACCAATGTTTCCAATGAAAAGTTTTACCTCTTCCTCCCCTCTTTTAGAAGATTCATAAAGAATACTGTTTATGTTTATTCAAATCAACGGGACCAAAGGCCAAAACTGATAATCCTTTAGAAACTGCATCTCAATTCACTGCTTGCAGGAAGCATCAAGTTGTTGTTCATCAAGTCACTAGTAGTACCAACACTAACCATAATGTTCTCTTTGCTAGGAACTTGATCGAACTCTACCCATAGTCACACCAGAATTCGAGCGATATCCACCCCCAAACGGCATCAAGGTAACATGGCTCGGTCATGCAACCGTTCTCGTCCAGTTCGATGGACTCAACATACTCACAGATCCCATCTTCAGTCAACGATGCTCGCCTGTTCAATTCATGGGTCCGAAACGTTACCGGGATATCCCCTGTACCGTTCATGACTTACCTAACATTGACGCTGTACTCATCAGTCATAATCATTATGATCATTTGGATTACCAAACTGTTCAGCTTTTGAATGCTCGTTTCGGTTCATCAACACGGTGGTTTGTACCGATGGGCCTGGCTTCATGGATGTATACTGTTGGTTGTGACAATGTGATTGAGTTAGACTGGTGGGATGAGAACTGTATTCCTGATCATTCAGAGG
Source organism: Lineus longissimus (assembly GCF_910592395.1). NCBI lineage: Eukaryota > Metazoa > Nemertea > Pilidiophora > Heteronemertea > Lineidae > Lineus > Lineus longissimus. Next base: position 492,925 of record NC_088314.1, read on the forward strand.
TCAAGTTTGTCTTCACGCCTGCTCAGCATTGGTGCCGGAGGAGTGCTATCGATGAAAACCAGGTTCGTAGTCAAATATCGAAGCTTTTTTACCAACCAGGTTTTGTAAACTTGATCAAAGCACTTTACAGCCGTACAAGTGTAAAGTTGTTGAAGCGAGGAGCTAAGCTTTTCCATTCTTGTACGAACTGTCTTGACTTGGAAAATGAAGTGACATCAGACACGTTGATAGTTAGCCATTGCCTCCATCTCTTACTGGTATATACCTTGTTACACTGCAGTCTCAGGCTGTGACACTTCTAGGAAGTCGTCATCCTTCCAACAGAGGGCATTCCCTCACTTGACTTTTTGCCTTTTCTTCCAGGTTTTATGGGGTAGCTGGACTGTGATTGGACCAAAAAACAGATTCTTTTTTGGGGGTGACACAGGTTATTGTAGTGCCTTTGATCAAATTGGGAAGAAATATGGACCGTTTGATTTAGCAGCTATTCCGATCGGAGCTTATGAGCCAAGGTGGGTGTGGCATGACTGGATGATGTGAATCAAACCCAGTTTTGATTTAGTTTTTGAACGAGAAGTACTTAGTAAGATTGTTTACAACCACCTTCAGTGTGGGTTTCACTTTCGTTTTTGAAATGATTACCATAAAACCTATGCTGTGTCTGCTAAAAATGAATTTCCTTATCTGAAGTTGTTTTGCATTCTGTTTCTAGTTTATCTTTAGATTAATCAATGTTCTTTTCCATTTCGAAGAGCTAATAGTTGAATGTTGCCTTTACAGGTGGTTCATGAAATATCAGCACGTTGACCCTGAGGAAGCAGTCCAAATCCACAAAGACCTCAAGGCCAAGAAATCACTTGGCATTCACTGGGGCACGTTCCCTCTGACAAATGAGGTAAGTGCTTCTTCTTCTTCTTTCGATTTGACTATTCACTCCTGTGAACATAGTTAAATCAGCACATTGAGATAAGCATGATTGTTCATTGATTGACCTGACACCAATCAGGATAGACTGAACCTACAGTGTACACATAAGGTAGCACCAGTCAACCACGAATAGAGGTCAAGGGTGTATGACCCCTTATGCAGATGATTATGTCATTATTAGATAACATTCACTCATTAGATTAGCATCATTTCAAAAGACATTCTGTCACTATTGGCTGTGTATGTTTTTACTTATGTGTTTTGAAGTGACCACCTTGCCACTTATATACTTCAATCCAGCTTTGAACTGTCAATGCAACAACTTAGAAACTATTTCCATTGTGCATTTCAGTTCTACTTGGAGCCTGCTCACAAGCTAAAAGCAGCTTTGGAAGAGAAACAAATATCCCTGAATGACTTCTTTGTGCTGAAACACGGCGAGACGCAGCACGTCCACGGAGACAGCATTGAAGACGTTGACTAGTCATCATAGTACATTTATCTGAAGAAGAATATCTATGAACAATCATCAGATCTACAGCTAGGTCATATTCCTTCATGGTACATTTATCTGAAGAAGAATATCTATGAACAATCATCAGATCTACAGCTAGGTCATATTCCTTCGAAACTGCTTGATTTGTGCACAAATATGATGTGAAGAGAGCATCTCAGAAGCACCATGTAAGTTTATTAGCTTGGATAATAATCAACTGAGGCATGATTAAGGGTTGGTGATGTGTGTAGCTTGCATGCCCTGCGGGGTGTGTACATGGACCTTGTTTTCAAGGTACACTTTTTTAGTTTAGTTCATGTACTGTTGATAAAAATCAAGTCATTTTTTGAAAAGTCTATGTATATCAAATGTAAAGATAGAAATAAGTGTTTATGATCAGGACAACTCTTGAGGTTCTATCAGACGTTCCCATAAGCTGTTGTAATGTTTACTTATATCTTTCGGGTAATTGATGGGAGTGGTTGTATCAATTATCATTCTGAAATATCTGGTTACTAAACGCAGTTCGTAGTCCAGGAATGGTGTCTTGGACGATATTTATGAACAAAACACTTGTTCTGATATTTCACTGTGATATTTCTTGGTGGAATGTATTTTTGTATTGGTATCTTTGTTGTTTTGACAAAACTTTCAATCATGTCTTTGGAGTCTTAGGAGGTTTGATGTTTGTTTTGGGAAAATACTTCTTTGAGGTCTTTGAATCTGCACTAAAATGAAATGATTTTGCATCCAGTTACGCAATCACAGGAATGACCACTGAAGCCGAGTCTGGTGGTGACGACTAACCATCTTTAACGTCAACCTGGCAATCTAAAGATGAGTGGGGATTCAGAGTCCTTGTAATTGTATTGAACTGGACACGTGTTATATATAATAAGTGTAATAGTATTCTGGATATATTTATACATGTTTTGATTACATATAAGTTGCCTCTTTATTTTCATACTTGAACTGCACGAAGTATTATTCAAACCATTCACCCCATTTTCTAATAGACACATGAGAATAGTGGATTAGGTTAAGGCGAAGGTCCAATTTTAGACCAAGATGCCTTCTTTGATGATGATCATGATTACGTTCTGTTGTTTTTGTTAATTTCTATTTCCATCATGATTTGAAATTCAAGTTATTTCTAGAGTATATTAGGTGCTAAGCTGTAGCTTTCGATCACATTTGACCCCTATTGGTCATTTTGGGGCAGATGACTCTACTGTCATAGTGGGTGAGTTACAAAAAGTAGTCCAGGGGTTTCCTGTGGGGTCACTTACTGTGGTCAAGATCACATTCAGATGGACATTTAGAAGGCTTGCACTTTCTTTCATGCAGGTATTAAAGTATTATGAATAGGCTAAAAAAAGAATACAAAGTCTTAAACCAACTTGCTGCTGGGAGAGCACATTTCAGTTAACACTTACTATTAACTCTGAACCCTCAGAAATAAAGGTTTTGATCTCCATAAAAGTTTTTCGGCCAACACAAATGCCCCTCCCCCGTAAAGGTTATTTGGTCAAATGAAAAACAGCCAACGGTTTTGAGATTGTGAAGATCCTATTATACAAGTTACCCTCAGAAGACACTTTCATGTCATTTTGTGATATCAGTGATGTTTGTGCACTTAACCAAATGCCTAGATGTAATGTATGATCGTGAAATAAATGTCTTCATTTTTATAAGTTTATCTTCTTTTAGTTTTCTGGCTTTGCCTTGTACTGTTTTTGGAAACCCAGGCTGTGACGACATGATGACCTATGTTGATTTATGCCTTGTCCAAATCCCTGTCATTCAGTCATTCAGTCTGATATACCAAATATCATAGGCACCTATATACCTGATGAGTATGGCTGGCGCGCCCGGCGTGGACAGAATTCAGAATTATGCCACGTGGTATAATTCTGGAGAAGGATGTGTGGTGCGGGTCCATCAGCTCTGACTTGATGGATATACTGCTCCCTTCAGGAGTAGGTCACAACCACTTAAGACAAGAGTACAATCAGAACGAGGATATGTTGATCCTTGAAGCCAAGACGCACTATCATCAGGAAACAGACCAGCAGTTTGTCCTGCAGAACCCCCACAACTACAAGGACAATCTTAATGGTGGTTATGAGCGTGTCCTAGTGCACTCAAGTGAAATCAGAACTGATATGGTTTATCTGGTTCCAACACGCGAACCTTTAAGTAACCAGACTGAGGTTTAACAAGCCGCCAACACGCTACCCAACACGTGAACCACAGACTGTAATTTCTGCCTGGAATCAACCTCGCCCCTCACTGATTACAATGGCCATCCATGTGTACGATCATATGCCTTAACATGTGGCCATAGACACCATTAATCTCCCGCGAGGCTCGTGTAAGCAAATGTGACCAAGTGCATTATATATGTACATAATAATTATGTACGTCATCGGGACACGTTAACTAAAGCAAGACCAAAACGTGTGTGTAAACGTGCCAGGGTGTTGTAGTAACTTTGTTGGCCATTTCTGATAGGAGAAGCATAGGCGAATGAGGTATCCGGAATTGATCCAACTAGTCAATGCCAGTAAGCATAACAACTGAGGAAATATTCTTTTAACTGGAGTTAACACTCTTGTTACGTGTTTTCTCATTCGGAAGGGATGCAGTATAACCCTGTCAGGATCGTGCTGTGGATGTCTTCGTACCGTTATAACTGCGCCCATTCGAGTTACACTCATTCCAAAGACTAGATCAGCTCAAGGGCCTAAATGTCGTCCCGACAAGAGACGATCCTTATGGACCGTCGCATCCGAGACGACCAAAGTTCAAGTTTTTCATCAGGCCTCGGCAGCAGTGTTTGTGGCAGTAGCATTAGCAGTATAAATGACAGGTGAGTGTTTGATTATCTGTAAAGTGCCTTGCCTAAGACTAGAGTCACAGGTCAGCATCAGTAGTAGCTTGATGCGCTAACTGACCTGTTTTGAAAGTTCGAGGCGGTCATAATCAGCCTGCCCCAATGTTAAACCTGAAATACTTACGCCCCCCCCCCCCCCCCCCCCGTTAGGCACCCTACACGGCCTGAGACAGAGTGAGAAGGTGGTTGAGACCTTTCCTTGTGTTACATTTGTATTTTAGGCCTATTGATGACAGTAAGTTAATATGATACATTTCTTCTCATTTTTTCAGAACATTAAACTTTTCAACAGCATCGATGGATGAGTACAACCCTCCAATCAAGAGGATCAAAACAATCAGGGTGGGTGCACATTTTCAGCCACCACCATTTTGGCAAATTGAAATTGTCCTTCACTTTGTTTTGAAAGCGTTCTCCTTGCTTTAGGGTTTAAGGTTCTTGTCAATGTGGTTGTGACTATGGTTAACCCTTATATGATTTTGCTGGCATATCTGGTACACGGCAGGGTATGCTGTTTCCTAGGCCTACAGTGTATGGTCGAGACTACATCTCAGTGATGATTGTTAATGACTAGAATGCTGATATGTACGACTATAGGCCTGCCGGCTAATTAATTTCCTGATAATTATGATACATGTCTGTGTCCTACATTTGCCGAAGGTTCTATGGGTAAATGCCTATGTCTGTGTATGACAATGCATTTAAATGGGCAGGCACGTTTGTATAGAGTTCCCGTTTTCACAAGTTACGTGTCACTGTTCACCTTTCATGGGAGACATGAAGAACGAACGAGTTGTCACGTTGTCACTTTTCACCCTCACGTCGTGTTTCAAGCCAGTTTACTCGTGAAAAAAATATTGAAGCGAATTGTAAAATAATCGTTGCGCGTGCGCTGCATGTTCCTTTGTTTGTTTTCATCATGTTTCCATGGAGGCCTACCGTAGTTTGTCATCTCATTAGCACTACATGACCCCACACCATCTTCCGATTGTGCGTTTTTTGTAATACCTGCTGAATAGTCAACCTATCAATTAACTTCTACTTGAAAGGTTTAGGAAAGGAGGTGGTTAAAGTATGAAGTCGAATGATAAACCCGGATTCCTGATGCAACAGTTTTAAGTGTCATAGTAAAGAGTGTCCTGGGGCAAAGCATTGAAAGTCATGGATCAACGCCGCGGGAGATTAAGTCATTAGCCCCATCAACAACCTTAGGCTTGTTTATGGAGTTCACCTTGTGTTGTGGCTGATGCCTCTGTTAAAGTGCACTAGGCTATGGCGGAAATGAAGCAACCGTAACCTTTCTATTACAATGTATTTGTGATTGATTGCTTGGTCATGCGCGCCACGGCGGTAAGACATGTTTTGTGTGCTATTAAATTACCAGGTCCGTTCGTGAGGTTAATGGGCTTATCGGCCGTAAGCCAAGTTGATTTACGCCAGGTTGACGCTCTCCTGAAACATCATTATGGTTTTTGACCAACACATATGATGCACCCCTCAGAGGTTACACGGTAAAATGTAGACCCCTAATTGTTTTTCAGATTCTGAAAAGCTCTCTGGGTTGCATATTCGTGTTGGGGGCGAAAAGCCATTAAAAGTTTTTCAAAAGCTCAAAAACCTTTGTTTCTAAGCAGCCATCCAACAAAACCAAATAGTATTCAGTCACATTTTCACCATTTGCTCGGCATTTTCTACTTGCAGGACCCTGTGTCTCATCGCATCATCGAGAAACGTCGCCGAGACCGTATGAACAACTGCCTCGCAGAACTAAGCAGCCTTTTACCAGCAAGATACCTCAACAAGGTCAGTAATCAAGCATGACAAGCGTTCAGAGTCGGGTCGCTCTGGCAATGTTCAAAGCGCTTCATCATCAACGAGTCTCCTTGGGAAGATATAAGACAAAACGAGCGCTTCGTCGGTTGGCATTACCAAATATTATAACATACTTATGTGTTTTCATCTACAGGGCCAAGGACGAATTGAGAAGACGGAAATCATAGAACTTGCCACTCATCACATAAAGCATCTGAACGCTCTTGTTGGGTCCACATCTTCCAGTAAGTAGCTGGTATCTTATTCTTACCCCATATCCAATCCCCTCCATAAAGCAGGCGGTATAGTGCTTGCTGAAGGGAGTTTGCGATCTCAGAGTCTTGTGTGTCAGGATAGCCCTATGTTGAACTGAATATCAGTATTTTCGATTTTTTTTTCTTTTTGCATAACTATTGATCATATTTGGGACATTATGAATGTGCGTTGGCATGAAAAGTCATCATATGTATGTCCTACAAGTCATACTTGTCTATTCCAGAGCTATGCGAGAAGCAGTGTTGTCGCAAGAGCTTCTTCCTCGGCTTCAAGGAGAGCGGGGCGGAAACGATGCGTTTCTTGGTAGAGGGCGCTGGCACCAACCCCCAGGACAACCTGTGCGTACAGCTACGTCAACATCTCAATCAACAGAGCGAGAAGTTCTGTCCGTCCCCTGAGGAACTCGGTAAGGAATTTCATACTTGTTGACGACTGCTTATTGTACAAGAGCTCTTACTTGCAAACGTCTATTGCTTATGTAGTGATCTAATGATACAGTTTCGACATTGGTATGGCTTAGTGAGGACTCAATCAACCAGACTCATCATCATCAACATCATCATCTTTTCGTTTTATTCTCGAGAGTTAGTTTTACATTTTTTTAAAACTTTATTCTATTGCAGGGGTACCAGAGATCAATCTAGACGAAGAAATAAAGGAGAGTTCTGAACGACAGGCGGCCATGTTTTCTGACAGTGGGCTTTCCGACTCAAGTGTTCTACAGACAACGCTTTTAGATAAATCTCAAGAGGCAAGGTTGCGGCATTTGTTTTCAAATAAAAAAGCAGAGGATTTAAGCGAAGATCTTGTCTCGTGGAATTCGTGTAGCCAGTCGCGCTTCTCTGATTATCAGAGTACGATATATAGTGGAGAGAATGGCGACTCGGAGTTACCCTCGACTTCCTCAGACGACATGCAGTCGAATAAAAACAAAGAGATATACAAGTTCAAAAATAACATCAAATTACGCTTCACGGCGAATGAAGGTAGTAATCAAGCCGGCTCGAGTGGGCAAAGTGATTTTAGTTATTCTAACAGCCCACCGGATTCTGAATCGTGCTCTTCTCAAAAACTCTCCTCAAGCCCGTCATCGTCGGAGTCGACAGCCTACGCCAACTCTGACAACTCGAGCAGCAATGGTAACGGACTCGGTTCAACTGCAAGTAGCATGAGCGGCAGCCAAACATCGGACAGTTTCAAGAATCCAAAAACGGACGCGAAAAAACTGCAGAGGTTTGATTCGCTGCCAGTTTCGTGTGATGAACCGGTTATTCCTGGTTTTGCGCTCCACCCCTCTGCAACATATTATATTCCGATTGCCATTCCATCGTCATCACTGTGTTCAATGCTGGAGGGTCGTCTGCTCAATTCAAGCAATGTTTTTCATCCAATCAGCATCCCCGTTCAATTTTCATCCTCTGCCACAAGCCTCAAGAACATTAACGTTGGATACTAACATCGTCAAAATCAAATGTATGAAATCTATTTGGAGTTGGTATTTCTGTGTTGTCCGGATTCTGTTGTTTTACCGGTACCTTTCCAGATTGTCTTCCCTTCCCTGGTAACCTCTTAGATGGGCAGAGTTGCACAAATGTAACAGTAGTTACTGTTATGATTAATACTAGAATACGAGACTGCATGGCTGTTTTAGATGTACATGTATTGTTTATGTTGGAAAACTGTTTCACATAATAGTGAGTCTCCCAAGCTGGTCACACGTCCGCATTTGCCACATCGATTTAAAATGTTTCACATGTAACGTATCACTTAGTTATTTGTGACCCCTGACATGAAGATATTCAGTTAATCGCCATGCTCGTGACAAGTGCGTTACTAATGACACGTGACCACTTGTTACATGTACCAGTAACATCTATGTAATAACATCATGGTACACTCCGCACACAGTGGTATTAGCTTCGTATCCCCTCCCCCTATTATAGACAAATAGGATGACTAAATCAGGCTGCCTTGGGAGCCTATCCCATGGATGCCTGAATATCTTTCACTAATTTGCTCTCTGTTCAGGTTTTTTTTTTGCTATTTGTCATAAACATCACCCAAACTCCTGTACTTCATCCACTGAATGGTCAAAGAAACGCCTGTGATTCTATGGTCTGTTTTGTCAATTTGTCAAGAATAAAAAGTTATAAAGAAGCTTAACTGTTATGACTGATTTTGTTCTCCCTTGGGACATGACTCTCAGCGTGTCACGAACACGTTGAGACAGCCACAACCAGCTCAAGGGAGACATGACTGTCTCGCTGTCTCACCAAGAAGTTGAGAGAGACAGCCACAACCAGCTCAAGGGAGACATGACCGTCTCACCGTCTTGCCAACACGTTGAGACAGCCACAACCACCTCAAGGGAGACATGACCGTCTCATCGTCTCGCCAAGAAGTTGAGAGAGACAGCCACAACCACCTCAAGGGAGACATGACTGTCTCACCGTCACGCCAAGACGTTGAGAGAGACAGCCACAACCACCTCAAGGGAGACATGGCCGTCTCACCGTCTTGCCAACACGTTGAGACAGCCACAGCCAGCTCAAGGTAGACATGACTCTCACCGTCTCGCCAAGACGTTGCGAGAGACGGCCACAGCCAGCTCAATGGAAACATGACCGTGCTTTATCTCAAAGTAGCTTATGTAGCCGAGGTTCATGATGTACCTGTGATACTTCAAGTACTTTGGACAACATTGGGACCACTCCAGCTATCTCACCGTGCTACCGACTACAGGCCAAAAGATCCGACTTGACAACCCTAGTAGCCTACTTGAAGTAGATGATGTAGCTTAGTAGATCATGTATAAAAGTGCAATCCAAAAGGGACATGACAAAACTCTGTCATTTCTAACACAAATACTATTTATTAATAGCACATTGATCAACAATTAAAAAATAGAATTAAACAACACTCACACTTCAACAAAGCGGGATGGTTCATGAAAGAAATGTTTGATATATTAAAAACTTAACACACAGGGCTCCAAATATATATCTCATGATCAGGCAATAGACTTGGTATAGGCCTATACAAAATGATATAACAAAATAAACATCTGTATAGTACAACAATGCATAAAACAATGGACGGACTTGAAATCGGTGTACAGTAATTCCAAACAATAGAAATTTACTCGGCGGGAAATAGTTCAGAAAATATCAATAGAGGGAGTTCTAATCAGCAGTTCAAACCATGGACGGTGAATTATCTTACAAACGAAAACATGGTGAAGAGGCTTAGTTTCAATGCCCTGAGAGTCTCTGCAATGATAGTTTAAACAAAACACTAGAAATAGTGAACCACCCCTTTAACCAAGGAAAAGGCATATAAATTTCAGTTTTGACATGGACCATATTTTACATAGACTTTATCAGCGGTCATGTGTGATGTGATAAGTACAACATCAAAACCACTAACCCACTGGAACCCGTATACACTGCAGGGTACAGGGACTGCCATTGACTTACTGGACCTTTACAACAGTTCTGGTCAGGAGTAAGATCCCTTAACGCGCATGACAGTCGCCTCAGCACACCGAAACTCCTTGCAAAAGGCACTGCAGCTCGGCTACTGTCGCCATCTTGCCAGTGTGCAGCACACAGAAATGGCACAAATGTAGTGCAAACGATGTGCGAACACTGCTGTATGGGAATATGTCCCTCCAACCCTCAACCAATCAAGCCCTTGTCATAACATCGCTGTGCCGTCTGACGTTCGACATCAGTGAGGGACACTCTAAATATCACAAGTGCCAGCAGGGCAATCCTTCGAGGCCCGCCCCTTCAATCATGCCTTGATTCATCTTGACAGATTTCGCAACCCTTACAAACGAAGAAGTGCGAAGTACGAAGGTCTGTGGTGTCATCAAGTTGGCGCTAGTTCATTCATGACACTCGCACTTTGATAGTAGCACGGGAAGTCAGGAATCCCCTTAAAAAGGCTCGATAAAATACATTTATATCCATGTGATTCGTCGTTCGTACTCTGACGTTTTCGTAAGGGTTGCTAAACCTGCCTATCACCAGGTTCATCACTTTTCTCCATCTCCAGACTTTGATGGAATAATGCAATGGACCTATTCGGAGTAAGAAGGTGTAATATATGTACATTTTGATTAACAACACTTTGATCAGACAGATCAGATTCACCCCAAAAGCATCAAAATATCACGTCCCCGTTATACATGTATACAAGCTATAAATGTGTAGGTACAACATTGGTGGAAAGCCAAAACAAATAGGGACGAGGTCAATGAGGAGTTTTTGCAACGCCAGCGCCTGTCCCAGTGTTCGAAATCATGCTCAGGGTACCACACATTGAGATGGCGTTCCTGTTGGTGTTTTAGGAGACTTACGAAAACTCCCTAGTTATCACTGGCACGCGGACGTGGACCATTTTCACGAACATGATAAGTATATACCAACAGTTGCTTCGATCACGATTAATTCATTGCACATGAAAGTCTAAGGAACAAAGCTGGAAAACAAAAAAGACGTCTGGTTCTGATGGTCGTCGAAGACAAAAACTTGCCGAGACGACCCAATTCTGCATTTAATTTCTTTGTGAATTTGCAAAACTGGTTGTGACAACGGAAACCATCTGCTTACCACTGGGGTTAAACACCATATGGTTTTCACTTCGAAACACAAGTAGTGATGGCTGACGAGTCTCTGCACTAGAGTTGCCGCCACAAACTGGCATCATGTTACAATGTGGCATGGCCGTACTTCAACATTATCATTCAGTAGAATACAAAGAAAAATACGGACATAACAACTAACTGTTTCTGCGGAACGGGCTTTCTAATTGTCATTGCTTCCAACAATGTTTGGGGAACCTTGGAAAACTATGTTAGGTAGTGGGTCCTGATCGAGCAAGGAGTATATATCAGTACCTGCAAACTCCGCTATCTGTATCGCTCTACATCCAACAACAGCGCCGTGAACACTGAATGCATTTATGACAAAGGCACGGTGGTGTGCACTATATGTGAGGGCAAACACGAACCATCAGATATCAATCATGGACCAAGGGCCAATGAGAGTCAAAAGTATAGTGAGGGTCATATTCATATATCAAACACCAATAACTATAACAAGAACTCTTGCAATGTTTACCAGATCAAAATAAAACTTAAACGTCGTTGCGACGTTCTTGTGAATGGTACACAAACTTGGATTTGGTTCGCCCAAGTATCATTGCAAACACAGCCAAATGTTAGACCAAATCTTGATTTAGATCACAATATCAAAACTTCGTGTTCTGATAAACTTTGGGTGATAGGCCTATGCATGTTTGTGTACAGTTGTTTTCTCACTTCGGTAGGCCGACTTGGTCCTCATTCTAGTAAACGATATTGTCACATCGTATTAAAAAACCCTCTGTCGCCTAAGTGAGGTGTGCAAGGTGGTTAAAACTTCACATTTACCAAAACAAAGCATGTTCAAAGTCTTGTCCGAAGGGATTCTCCCCTCAACTTTTTCGCGCCGGCCTAGAAAATGTCAGCCGAGTTATGTGCAGCAGGTTGTCCAGTCTGTAACCTGTTCCCACTTAGATCCCTTCTGAACCCAGAGGCCACTAGCGCTACCTTTAGAAGAGAAAGAAAGCAGAGATAAGCAAGAGGGAAGAGCTAACAAGGTCATGATCTTATGGCAATCCTGCACTGAAACGCGAGAGCTGCTTGATAAAGGGGACTTCGTTTCTAAAAGCGACGGCCAGAAACAAAAGCCTCCTGACGTACGTTCAGCAAAATATCAGTCAAATGTGTTTCAAGACTAGCCCGACACCGCTTTACACGTTTAAACCTCAGCTACCTTTTCCGAATTTCAGTGCAGGCCATCAGTTGCTGAAGTTGAAAGTTAGTCAGCGAACACAAAGACCAAGCGATGGCGACATAAAACAATTCACACCAGATAAGCGAAGAAAAAGGCGCGAGTCGATCAGGTATTGATCGAGATCAAAGTTTGCAACTGAAAATACAGTAAAAACTCTTAAAGAAAAACATGTTTAACCAAGGGGAATGAAGCCTGAACTTTGCAAACGGTGTTTTTTCCCGCAATGCAGTCAAAGGCCCGGCCGTCCGCAGTTGACGCTTGACTCAATGTATACAACAATTTTGGAACGAGTTGCACTTTGCACCAACTTCGTCCCTTGTAGATGCCACTGATTCCTCGGGCAATTCAAATAAAGAATCAGGTTGGTGTTTTACGTGACAGATATACGCACTGTGGCACATCCGTTTAGTACCGCTGCAGCAGAAGACAGTGGACTCGGGTCGTTTCGCATTGGAGAGGAGACGGCCTGAAGCCCCTATCGAAAATGGCTTATTCTTTTGTGTCCCTCTGAAGCGATACAGAGCGGAACCTCTTACAATACGTAGTCTGTCACGTGAATCACTCCAATGAAAATGCAGAGAGAAAACGATGAAAGGAAACCAAACAGGAAGTGGTTTCTTCGGCCATTTTTGAATTGTTTTTGAAATACATGTTGTCGCCACCTCCTGGTCTTGTGAACATGCTACTTTCATTATACAATTATCTGGAGAACCTCTAATGAATACATATCAAGTATTAGTAATATGTTAATAAAATAAAACATCTTGGAATAGTTAATAGCCTGATAACATCGGCAAACACGTAAACACGTACGATCTATACTCTGATACAACTGACTACATCGAAATGTGTGTTAAACCTCAGGTCAAATGCAACTCTGGATACACTTGGCTTGGCCTCGTATCTTGTATCAGTTAAGTCAGTTGCATGGATTAGATTTCAAACAATCCAAGACATAGCCAACCTCCCAAGGACCACCATCACAAAGACACGTACCGTGTCCACTTCAAGCCTGGCAGCCTCGGAATAGATGCCGGCTTGGAGGGAGTAATTCCTCGCCATAGCCACATAACGCTGATACCCAGCAATATCAATATCATAAACTTCACACTCAGTTACAAGCCGGAGCCGAGTTCCCTGGACATTATCCTTCCTCCTTTCAAATACATTGTGCCAATATTTGCGTACAATGCGGAGCGATTCGCCATGTAGACAAATTTGATTTTCCTTACCTCCCCAAATGCTCTGTTTGTAGCTGGGTGCGCTGCTGGTGCTGGTTGCATCCCACGGGACACTCTGGGCCTTGGCACACGTAGGGTCTGAGGCGCACTTGCCCCATCGGTCTTTCGTGATTGTTACCCATGACAAGCCAGCATCCTCGCTCATTAGGTAAGCCTTGCCGTTTTGGGCGATGGCGTAGAGTTCGCCGTATTTTGAGTAGTAGCCGGTTATATGCGCTACCATGTTGGACATTCCTGAGGAAATGGAGAGTGAAATGATAGATGAATAGCTAGCTACTAGACCACTTCAAGTCATAATCATGTCAACTTGCAGAGCCGTGTCCGGGGTCGAGATGTCTTGCCTCCAACTTGCAAAGCTTATGACTACAATCACAGTTGTTATCGGCTCCGGGGCTTGCTGGTCCAAAGTTGCCTATCACAGGACATTAATTCTCAAGGCCATGCAAACAGAAGACGCTTAGAGGGAACAAGTAATAAGAGAGGAAGACTTACTTTTTGTGGCGGATGTTCCCCCAGCCTCCGAGGAAGAAAAGCAATTCATCTGGAGCTTACTGTAAAAGAGAAGATTAGTGAATGACCAAACAGCCCAGTGCCTCTGTATTTCGAGTGAGCATTTGCACAGCCTCATGTATTCTTCTTTGTTATGCAGGGCATTTCCAAAGCAACATCTATCGGGGGGGGGGGGGGGGGGGTCATCTCTTCAATGGATTTCTCACTTCTAATTGAGCATGACTCCAATTCCCGGGTGGTAATTCTTTTTTACAAGGAATACCTTTCTGCTTACTTACTTAGTTGGGTTAGCGTCACAGTAATAAATGGAGGGAGTACCCGTACCACCAATCACGAAACTACGATGACCATAAGCTGAAACAAGAGAGGTGTATGATAAGAAGCAGTAAACGCATCTTGACCCTCAACATATTAACATTGCTCAACTTCAGGACAACACGCATCAAGAGCGGAGGTTACGGAGGCAATACCGCTGGAAATTCAGTATGCAGTAAACCATCATTGAATCGTACATGAATTTGCTAACTTGTCAGCGTATAACCACACCAAGTTGGTTTGAAAGATATAGCGTGACTTACTGGTGTCCGCTGCCGAATCCTTCGTCTGCCAACTGAGTGGCTTGTAAGTGCAGGGATCTGGAAAAGAAAATCGGAATAATATATGAGGCATCTTCTCGAGATGATCAGAATGTAATGATTTTCGGAAGCTCTTCAATCCTTCCCCTCCAATATTCCTCACACGTCTCAGGTGTGGCAGCTTTCTGGTAAAGGGCGGTGTTGCCTGTACAAACTGTGCTCTAAGCACGGCGTAGCTTACCCGATCTGTCAGCAGGTTTGTTCGCAGAGTCCTCACAGCCCTTCAGGTCCATCTTGATGGTCAACACCTTCGCCGCCGTATCACAGTTATCCGCTATCAGGTAGACACGCACCGCCTTGGCCACGCCGGATTCTCCATCTGACACAGGGGTCTCCGCTCCACCAGCCCCATATGCTACCACAGTATTCTAGAAGAAAAAAAAAGAGGTAACAGCTAACAGATTATGACATGTAAGACGAATGTCAAGTGTTACTTGGGCAGTTCAGCAAGAACGGTTTGTCGGCACCCTGAGTGCACTGTCTTCTATTCTGGACGGAAAAAGGAGTTGTTGGCACAAGTTGAGTGTTACCACGGACAGTTGCATGACGGGAAGGCATACTCGCGATTGCGTGAATACTCGGGTTTTCGAGAACGACCTGACCTGGTGGGAGAGTGGCGTGGGATATGGTTGTACTCACTTCGGTGCCTTCGACCCATCCCATAAGATCGTTGCTGTATTTGACAACAAATTTGGTGACCTCACATGTCGCTGATGAAGGCTTGTAGAAGATGAGCCCAGATATGACGGTCTTCTCCCAGAAGAAGAACTGGACGTATCTCTCCTTCTCTGCGCCCTTCCTCATCGGAAATTTACAACCTGAAGAATCGACAACAAATCATTTTAATCCACCTGGCTGAAAACGTCACTTCTTCCACACTGACAAATTGCACAATTTGCAGGTAATCACCGCACTAGATAACACAAGTTGATGTGACCCGATGAACTTTCAAAACGGCCGGGCGCAAAACGCTGGGAGGCAGGATGGTCCTCGATCAGGACCATTAGGAAAACCACCAATGTCGTACTTACCAGTTGTCGAAGATTTCCGTATACAATCCGGGAAATTCTTGTCCACCTCAGCAGAACAAGACAGTTGACAGTCCTTGATAGCATTTTTGTCGTTTAGGGTAAGATCTTTCGGCGTACATGCTGAAAGATAAACATTTTGATGGAGGGGGGAAAATACGGTTTGATGCCCTTTCTGAGGGAATCAAACACCTTGGAAGATTCCGTTGATATTTTCTTTGAATATCAGCTGAATACCTTGTTCAGACTGTTGTTGACACCAGTCTTTTGTAATCAAGAAAACCCTGTTTTTCAGCGATAGGACTGAGTGTTAGTTGACAATGCTTATTGTAGTTGCCTATCTAGTAACTGGGAGTTCATCCACGATCAAAAACGGCTAATTTGAAAATTGGTATATAGCATGTGTTTGCACTGAATATCGTATAACTTCGCTCGATACGTTTTTGTAATTCATATTCAAGTCAGGTACCCGCAGTCCTAAGACAGAAAAAGGCTGGATATTTGCTTGATTACTGATCAACGGCTCTGTAAGGGAAATAATCACTGTCAATATTTATGCGACCGCTGCTTGCTATATCAAAAATAGAAAATGTCATCATCCAATTCATTAATGGGGAACGGACTTTTTTAACAGACTTTCGAGAATAACTATCTAATATACCAAGTGTTACATGCAAAAAGATGATTTCGAAGACACAGTTTCTATATTTGATGTAGAAAAGCAATTTGATGTGACAAAAAAGTGGAAGTTGTCCATCTGTTTTTCATCCGATAATTCCACTATGGTATGTCATAACAGAATATAATCATTGAGGTAAAGATAGTATCGCTTTGTTTAGTTTACCGACATTATTATAGACTGAGAGACGCTATTCAGACGCTCGTATCTAAATTCTAATGTGTCAACTATCTTTGGTAAAATACTGATGATACCGTCATAGATTTTGGTAAATGCTCTACCGTTTTATATATCCACGAATCGCTTTCTAATTTTAACTAGTGTTGATGCCTGGCCAAGTAGAAAAAAGTGATATCCAATATCCGAGAAGCGCCATATTTTATTTTGAGAATGTGGGTGTTTCATTTTGTTAATTGGTCACAGAAACGATCCCTTTATTGTCGCATAATATTTCTTTTGAGTAAGATCATCTCCCTTAGATTAAGTCAGATAACAGAAGAAAGTGTCAATGTCCCTTGCTATTCAAGATAACAAGTTGATGGACATTGGCAATTTGATTTAAATCTGAGTTGAATCGTCAAATGGCTTTTAGTTTCCATGGCAGAGAGCTGATAACAAGTGGAAACTTTGGTCATCAGCTTGATAGAATAAATCAACATGAAGTTCACCATCCATGATTAAACTTTGATTTTATCAGTTTTCGCGGTTACACTATACAGTTAATCAAGCGATGGAGCTAAAGATCTTCATGCAAACAAATAGCGATAGAATTATGAATTGTTAGAGGGTATTGCAGAGTTGTATCATGTTACTCTCAGTTAGTTCAAGAAATCGCAAAAATCTGGAAACGAAATGTTTCAAAAGTCCTTTCGCAGCGCTGTGCATTATGATGCACGGACTGTGGTCATCTTTCCGGCACGGTCACTTCAAGGATCGTCTCCCCAGCTCCGCTGATGACATTGACCTCGTGACCTTGTGTCTCGTGGCCTTGACCCTTACCTTTCTTTGGCTTCGCTAAACATGAGTGAGGAGGAAAACAAAGGTAGAAGAGATAATTGAAGGAAAGAGGAGAACATGCTTGGCTGCCGCGCGCCAATCATGTTGATTTTATAAAAAGAATAAGGAATGTCAAACTAGGGCCACCCTCACATCAACATTGATTTATCATACGTCGGCTAGATTAACTGTTATACACTGAATCGGAAAGCTTTCGTTGATTCTATCAATTTGGCAAAAGGAGACTGGGGTTTGATTGTTGAAGAAGAAAAACTATTTCAAAGTTGTCTAGAATACTCGCAGCAAAACTTTCTGTAGTATCCTAGAACAAAATTCTACACGGACTTTATTCAATTCTTTAAAAATGTGTAAAATTCTTGATAAAAGTGCTGGATGATGACATGTATAAGAAAGGATAAAACACAGGGATTGGTTTGGCAGTATGCGGATTTTTTCTTGAATCTGCTAATATTCTTGCAATTAAATATATTTATCAGGAACGGTATGGAATACCTAGGGTAAAACTTTTAAGCTTAGCAAATCAAGGTCTATAACTGAGTGTAAACACGCCTGTTTCTGTAGCGGACTAAACCTTACCTCCAGCTCCGGTGCCCGGTGTCACTGAATAATGATCGATAGAGATAATGATGAAACAATCCGTCTGGCTGGTTGGCGGCAACACACTACGCATGCGCCAACCATGCTTTGACCTTCTGCAGGCAAAGGAAGGTCACCGTTTCGTATGGCAGTTATCACTTTTGTTTTTGCGTCCATTTAATCAAAACAGGTTATAAATGTATTTAACCTCGAAGTCATAGATTGTCACATGCAGTTTCCTATTACTTGTAGGTACTAACATTTGAATGTACTATCGTTTGAAGGCATGGCCACAAGAACTTAGGAATTGATATAAGGAGCTTGTTTGGTTAAAGGTCCTGTACGCAGGTTCCTGCGGGTGAGAAGAGGGGCCATTTCGCTTCGTATTCGACATCCCTATTGGATGGTAAGGTAAATTACCTCAGTGAACAGCCAAACAAATGACGTGAAACAGCAAGTATCAGTGCTAATGACTCAAAGCTTGACCTACAAATATGCACTGAACGAGGCTGACATTTAACGTTTTCCACCGAAGGCAATGAGATTTGAGCATATAATAAGATGCCAAAAGCATTCAATACAACACATGGTTTTTAATAAGAGAAACCCTTGAATACCTCACCTGATGGCTTCTCTGATAAAATAAGACAATGGTATACGATGAAAAATCGGCTCTTTGGTTTGAACGACTAGTTTTGTCCCAACCATTGTTTTGGGCAATGTCACTCATCACCAATAAGATATAACAGCTCTTCATATCGCAAGTCCAGGTACATTCAAGGGAAAGCAATAAAACTTGGTTCTCGACCCAGGAAAGCTCACCGCTACAATGTGTAGTACTGTGGCAACGTTAAGGTTTCTTGTCTTCAGTAACAGCAGGTCAAACAGCGAATTCGTTAGCTATCCAGCTCAGGATGATGTGCTTTTGAACTTGCAGGTGCAGCCGCTGGTTGCCAGGATGACTCGGTGGACGCCGTGAGCTATGGCAACCCTGGCGCCGACCAAATCGAAGAAGTTGAACCCGGGCGTGAATTACCAGAATTTGAATCAGGGAGTGTTAACTAATTGACGATATGGTAGCAGTAGATCATCGTGAAAGGAAATGCAATGGACATAAGAAATTGGAAAAACACTGGGGCATGGAAGAAGAAGACCTCTTGACTGAGGGCCAAAAAAAGGGACAGTCTGGAAGAAAACAGAAACAATGGGCCATGGGTTTTGTTCCTCTCAATAGCCGCTGCGTTGCACCTTCTCAGGCGTCACTTACTTTTAGGTGGACCTTTCATTCCAGTCAGCGTGAGCGACACCGACTTCATTTCCGATGGTATGAATTCGAGAGACGCCGGATTGTTATTCCGGTGGTGCATGTTACAACCAGGCTCGTATGGAATTGTGACCTTCCCCGAGTCCGCATCCGTCGGAAGGGTACCGTCCGTTTTGATCTCGAGCTGGAAGCTGAAGGTCGTGTTGTCAGTGAATAGGAATCGTGTCCACTGAAAGACGGGAGAGGTTGTATTTTATCATGAGCATATTCAAGTATGTACATGTATATACTAGAGATCTATGCTTGGTGTATTCTCGGTATGTACTTGGTTTCGGGAATTTGACCGAAACCGGAGCAATCTGTTTGGTTAATTGGTGATGAGAAGCACGCTGAGGATATAATATACGGAGCCCAGGACTTTCGATTGGACAATCCACCAGAACTGATTAAAAGTCATTATACTGAATACTTATACTCCTTTCCGATTGGTTCAACTCTCTAGCCCGTAGTGGTTAGTCAGACTTTGGGAGCTTTTCATTGTCTAGCACGACTTGAGTAACGCAAAAAATCGCAAATACCTTTACGGTGAAATAGTTCTCGGTGAAGTTGACCTGGTCTGTGGCGAGTTTGCTCACGAATCCGCCGCTGTAGTACATGAAGCCTGGGATGAAGAACTTGAGATGAGTGGTCAGACACTCGGCCTTGGACTTATCATCGTGCTTCATCGTTCCTGACACCGTAACCGTCTCCCTGGAAGATATCAACACGTCTAATCATACAAGGTGCAAGGGCTGAATGAAAAGGAACTGAGAAGTTTTCTACATCATGCTTCGGGACATGTTAGCCAATAAGTACGTTTTTTTCAATGACGACTGACATAGTACATGTATTGGCTATCGCAATTTGCGTTCCCGACCGGCTTGTGGTAATATGTGATCGACCTAGTTCCTTTTATAATAGAAGCAACCACACGGACAACGATGCAAGCGCAAAAAATAGTCCGAACTGATACGATGTAGTGGCAAGATAGTCAATGAGCATCTTGAGACAATCCCAAGTCTGCCTGTCTAAAAGGTGGAGATTGGACTTTTTGGGATAAGATGATCACCAATCAGTAGAAATTCTGTCAGGCCATCAGAGGCAAAACGAAGTTAACAGCCTGAAGAAAGCGGTGCTGCTTCTGGAGAGATTTTGAAGTCAATGAGACATTAGCATGGGT
The DNA here is from genome assembly GCF_910592395.1 of Lineus longissimus. Classification (NCBI taxonomy): domain Eukaryota; kingdom Metazoa; phylum Nemertea; class Pilidiophora; order Heteronemertea; family Lineidae; genus Lineus; species Lineus longissimus. Next base: position 513,344 of record NC_088314.1, read on the forward strand.
GCCAATTGCTTACCCCTTCTTCATGGTTGTCTTGTCTAAGGTAGCAGTAGCATCCAAGATTGGCACATTAGTAGTCTCTTGAATAACTTGGATCTTCTTGTCAGCAATAATAATGAATTTGCAGATCTTTGCCCCAACGCTGGCCCAGACAAAGGCATTGTTGGCATTTTTCAAAGCATCTGCCATTTGAATGGTAAGCTCGACTGTGAAGGCATTGTCCTTTGCTGGGTCAGCTTTGTCGGTTATACCTTCCCGGTCAGTGATCCCTGGATTCAACATAAACCTCGTTAAAATAGCACTTGAAATTCTGAAGTTATCTTTGTGAATTGCCACGACTCTGAACAAAGACGAGACATGCCCCTGAATGTTGGTTACACATTAATCATGGTGTACGTGTCACAGGTCATTGTCACGAGCATATTCGTTAACCAAGACATGATACGAGGGAGAAACGTGGCAGCTTGAATCCTATGAAACCTACTCTCTGGAAATGACTGGTCTCTTCTTTATGTCACAAGGAACTGATGAAGACTTTATCACACTTCCTATGAGAAAAGTGGCATGTTTCATGGTGACCATTCTATGTAAACCTTGGGAACTCATAATGAGTGACGGCCAGGGTACCCACGTGATACTCCTTCTTTTAACGACATCATATGTTTATCAAATTCTCTTTTTCCTCAATCTCGATCCAAATCTCGTACCTACCGGAATTTGTCACAATAAATGGACCGATGATCGCCTTGTCGTTCTGAGAAGTTTTTTGAGTTGAACTATATGTTATGTTATATTTATCTGGATTACCCGCTTCAACCATCCCCTTCAAATTGGCACCGCTCGATACAATCTTCACTTCCTGAAATAAACAACGACATTTTTAACCTCTGGGACGTAACCTTCGAGCATGATTATCATTCACTGATTTAGGTCTGGTGCTAGTAATCGTACAAATGCAAATCCCATTATGACAATCGGGGGAGGTGGTTGTTTGAAGGCTTTTAAAGTGTCATGTAATCTCATCAAGATGCCAGCATCGAGAGATCCGGGGTTCATTCAACCCTCCCTTATGAGCATTCCTTGCTTGATTTCCTTTAAAGGTAAATGGCTAACCTTCAGGGTCATAGTGGCCGTGTCATTCATCTGTAGCGTGAAGTCCATATTGGCCTTACAAGTAGAGTTTACAGGCACCATCACTACCACTGGCAACGTGAACGTCTCATGGATCTTCTTGGTGAGGAGGGTCACGCCTGTGTCGAAATACATACTCGCATTCGTCTGGAGAAAGATTTGAAACCAAGAGCATGATGACAACTATTGAATTTATCCAATGTATCAACCAATTTAAAACATATCTCAAAGTTCTATTGAAGAATTCCGACCCTTTGACGCGGTGGAAACATACCAATGCTCCCTCTTGAGGTTGTGGGCAGAAGCGACGATGACGACAAAGTCAGCAGGCGGTAAGGTAAACATAAACCTCTGCCACACGGGCACTACTTTAGTATTGGGTTTTTATAGGCAGTCATCAATATCAACCCGTTAACACATTCTTTGGATCTCTTTAAACGATTGTCAGTGGGATTACTTTGGGCTCCCTCAACAAAGCGTTTCGCCATTTTTGCCGAATGGCGTTCGCGGGTCTGATTTTCGGTTGATTACGTTGCCAATGACAACGATGACGATGATGATGACAACAATGATAATACTGACGAACTACACTATCAGTTGCATTCTCACATTGATATAGTATGATGATGGTGATGACGATAATGTTGATGTTAACACTAAGGATGATATTGACAAACTACACTTACCGATAAGTCGGGGTTTTCCACATCAACAAAGGACGCGATCGGCGCCAGTTGCATCTTAATCTGCGAGACATAGAGCTGATCATCATTAACCGTCATGATGGAGCTGAACCAGAAACTCTCGCCAGATTTCAATGTATTCGCGATGCGAATCCGGCCAATCACTTCAACACGGATCTGAAACATTCAAAGTGAGGAGCTGTCAGACTAAAATGCTGAGCTATGGAAGCCCCCCCCCCCCACACACACACACCCTACCCCGAAACCCCGAAATATCTCTCATCTTTATTGCGCGCACAGTCAAAAGGTCGATGGTCATCTCAAAACCAAAGCCTATCATCGCCCTCCAAGAAACATACATGTACTTACAGAGCTGGTGAAATGCCCTGCCAGCACTTCGCTCTCAACTCAACATTCTGCAGGCACGATGGGACATAAAACAGTGATTTCCGCAAAGCATGGTCTACCGCCCAGACCTCCCTTTGGTATGTCCTAATACATACCCTAACCATTCCTTTCATGCTAATGCAAACCTTATATTGATTCCATTTGACCTGCAACAGGATTTATCGTGCCTACCTTTCTGTATTTCGCTGGGGTGCCATCTTTCGCAAATGAGCAGATCTGGCCCATGTTCAGGGAGCCAACGTCCTTACACTTCTGACCTGACCTGAAGTGTAAAATTCATGTGATAATGGTGATTTTATCGGTGACGACTCTGTTCCGTCTGTTACGTATCAAGAAGAGGAGGATTTGTCGCTTGAGAAACGATTAGATCTTTCTTCGCCAACCAGCGTGTTGTCAAAAATGGTCATTAGAGATCATGATGAATTACTGTGCTCCACCGCAGTTTGTCGAATTGCTGAAATTGCAGTGCAAAGCCACTCGAATATTGGAATATAGTTAGCGCAGAACACAATTTAATGGATGTACATGTACCTTGCCAAGGAAGGATGCCTTGAACAAACCCTTACAAACCTTTTTGTAATCACCTCCGGTGGACCACTGTTCAAGGAAGTACAAGGCATACTCTTTCCAATGCCCCAAACACGTATATCCGTGATGTCCATGACTCCATCCTTGCCAAGCGGTCCCATGAACTTGGAAGTGAGCCCGACGCAGGAACCGGGCTGCAGTGTGATGTCCATGAAGCATCGGAAATGTTGCCCTGGGACAACGGTGGATGGCGGCGGGGTGGTGTCATTGCCATCCAGCATAGGCGCCCTGGCGAAATTGAAATCAGGCCTGGTACCATTCTGTAACAAATCATTGATAAATCTGAAAAGCTGCGCTTATGCAAAACACGGAAGAGATACACGGTGTTATCGTTCACTCATTTTACGGAACTATTTCCTTAAGCCGAAAGCCAAATCGTGGCTTGAGAAAGGAAGTACATGTGTGTTCCATTTACCTTTGTTTTCATTGCACCGGCGGCCCCCACCTTCAGACCAACAGGGGTAGCAGCTTTCGCCTTCGGTGTTGTATCCTCGAAGTAAGTGACCTTTGCAGTGACGCTTATCACAGTGCCTGGTGTCACTGTCGCTGACACCTTCACTGGAACATCGAAGACTATCGCTGCTTTCTCAGGCTCAGTACCATTCAACTTCTCGCCACCTGAAGGACCATTGGATAATCAAGGAACATGTACACAAAGCAAGACAGAGTATGCCTGAACTCGGTGGGCTCCGCTATTTAAATAATCAGCAGGCTGTGTCTGCCTGGAAATGAACTGTCCTAGATTGATGATGTTACATAAAGGGCCTGTGACGCTGCCCAGCTTGAGTGTAGCTTTCTTAGCTGGGCAGTTCAATTGCTTAAATGTAGCTTACTTAGCTGGGCCAGTCGAATAGAAGATGTCACATAGCTTGAGTGTAGCTTTCTTAGCTGTCCAGTTCAATTGCTTAAATGTAGTTTACTTAGCTGGGCCAGTCGAACAGATGAAGTTACATAGCTTGACTGTGGCTTTCTTAGCTGAGCCAGTTCAATATATGATGTCACATACCAGGGTTTGTGATTCTTCCCAGCTTGAATGTAGCTTTCTTGTTGCCTTTGTCTCCATCGGTCCACTTTTCATATGTCGGGTCGCCTACCACTTTCGTACATTTCATATTATGCCCAAGGCTCTTCACACCTACTTGACAGATCGCCGCCTGATTATTGTCCACCTCCACGATCACCTCGTAATCAGATGTTGATTGCGGCGGGAATTTCACAACGAGTAAGAGACTCTTGGATTCTCCTTGATTGATTGTGATTGTGCCATCAGCGGTCTTCAGGTGAACAACCAGGAGGGCAGATTGTGCAGCCTGAATGATACCAAAGTCAAGATAAGAGTCGACAAGGCATTGGCATTTCAAGTTATTATTCCAAAGAGAAAATTAGACAAATGATGTCATTGTACTATCTCCTTAACGAATAATCAGCAAATCCCTCCTTTCTCACTGTGGTGATACGTGACATACTATTATGGCCACGCATTGTAAGATGTTCTGCTGCAGCGGACCATAATGGAATCGGGCCATGCTTATTACAATAAGAAGGGGAGATGATAGCTTGAAGCTACTATTACCAGAGAAAACATGAGTTAAGTCCAGGCTATCATCAATGTTAAACTATCCCACCAGCCAGCTTCGGTGACGAAGAGTTGAATTGAAGCTACCATCCACATTAACCAGCTTCGGTGAAAATAAATACAACAACCAATTTACTTACATTTAGAGGTGCGTTGGTTATTGTTTTAACCTGTAGAGCAAGTTGTGCAACATAGATTGCTGTCGTATGGTACTGGATCCCGAAACTGAGAAATGCCTTTGGCGTTGCCTTGGTTGTCGGGTGATCTTCAATCTTGACTACCGTCCGTATAACAAACATATCATGTGTCTCGTTCTTGTCGTTTCCATTATTCACACAGTACATGCTTCCAAGGGTGTTCGTGGCTCGATCTGGGGCGGTCAGGTTATTACCGGATCTTGGAAAAGAAGAACGTAGGAAATATGCATTGATAGATGAGTATCTAGGTTCTTGGTATTAATCTACCCAGTATGTTAAATTCGTTCACAGCAGAAGTCATCACGACTTTTTAAATTCATTTCGGATCAGTGCACTAGGTCCTTTCGCATCTAAAAGAAACATCATTCCAATCAGTGGTAGAAGTGAGGCTGAACATAAACAAGGGAGAGACTAGCTGCCTCATATCTACAAAAGGATCGGAAAGGAGAAGGACTTACTTTGAAAGCAGCTTAAAGGTTTCATTCTTCGCAGCCCGTTGGAAGCAAGGTAGGTTCTTGCCCGCATAAAGGATCTCTACGTGGCAAATGCTAAAGACAGGAGCGTTGGCTTCATAAGGCAATATCACCTCAATGTCCATTGGGTCGTATTTGTACTGTGGCTTCAATGTCACATCGAAGCGGACGTCGGCCAGAGAGTTCGTGTAGTAGTCTCCGACGACGAGACCCGTGCCCGTGGACTCGTACCCGTACTTGAGCTCCATCTTTGGTGCTTTAGTGGCGTCAAACTGTCAAGAAATGAACTAGTCTTTAGAGTGAAGAAGTTACGCGAAATCTACAGTGGGATTGAACCGCATTTGAAATCAGCTGCTGCAGTGAGGTATAACTGAACACTTCCGAATTGAGCCAACGACCAAATTGAGAAATGACTGCTGAATGTCCTTCGTCCACGTTTCTCATTGCCTTAAGTTTTTTTAAACTTCTTCAGCAGATTTAATTCACTTTGGTTATATCGTTAAAACGACATATCCCTTAATCTTATATGAGGTAAATCGATATGAACTGGCATAACTGATGATTACAAATTTCCCTTGATATTCATGATTTGGTAAGTTTGGTAATGCTTTTGACTTGATTCTAATTGTATACTACGACCACCACTGGACAATCCACGGCGCACGCGATCTTCAAACCTTGCCCAACTTCCTGTGAGGAAAACTAGGACAGGTTTTGGAGATCGTTTTATCTCATCCTGTGCTCATGTGGAATTGTCTCCCCCTGCATGTGATACACTCTCCAAACAGCGACACTGATGGGGTAGTGCTTGTTCATGTCTTGGAAAGCCACTATGCAAATGTTCATTTGTATCTTTATATCATGATAGTAATGTACATTTGTATTTGTGTTTCGTGCCTTATGTGCAAAGATTGTGTTTTGGCCAATAAATTTCAAATAAAATAATAAAATTGACAGCATTTAACAGGTTCTTAAAGAGACATGTTGGTGTATAGTAAGAAAGACATCGTCATGAAGGATATCTCATGCATTGAGCTGCAGGGAAGAATACTAGTAAAGGCTAGATAGACAAAATGACTGGGGGTTGGTAGGTACTATAGCTGCTAACAGACTCATACATCGATATTTTAGACTTGAAAAGCTTTGACTGTCGTGATTCAAGGTTGATAGATCATTGAGTACACCAACAGTCACATTTATAACTAAAAGATAACCGTAAGAGTATTTACAGTTAATGAGAAAGTTTGAGGACTGAAATATTTCTTGCCAATTAAGGAAAGGCAAAGGTTTAAAATCCGCATATGAAGCATCATAAATAGTTAATCGATTTAGATTATGGAGAATAAGCAATAACAAGACAAAGACCAGAACTGAGATTTCACACGAGCACCTGTGAATTCATGACTCCAGTGTTGTTTTGAGGATCATATTGTGAGAATTCGTCTTGAGTAAGGGAATCTGAAGGTCCGTCAGACACCTGGGGAGAGAAGACTAGTTGAACGATGGGATCTGTTCATGGAGAAGAAGTGTTGAGTGGCTTTGTATCGTGTACTCTTGCTGGTGGTTGAAGGAACACTACTACTATTGATCTCATTATATGTATACCATTTAATTACAAACAAGTGAAAACAGATCATATCATATTCCTGGGCATAAATTAAAATAGGAGTGCGGGAACAAGGTTTTTTTTAGCAGGAGGAAAGCGAGAACATTTTGCGCCGTCGTATTCCGATTTGACTGGTTAGTGGTGAAATCTGCTTTTACTTTTGCAAATTAACATATTCTTTTCTAGTTCTAACGTTGTCTGAATGCTTTCCCAATGCTTGACTGGTCTGGCAAGAGGCATTGCCAGGAAAACGTGACGTCATTTTGGCCATTCTTCTTACCGCACGCCCTCCCTCTCCGTAAAACTTCCTGACATGGTGTGAAGTGGGAGGGCGCACAATGGGAACCACACTGCCGCGATGTTAATAGTTTCTATTTATAGAATTCAGCGGCAGAGATTTTAAGCACGGAAAAAGCTAATCTCAATGGATTTTACCCAGGAATGTTTTCAAGGCGAGAGAAACATCTGATTTAAGTAATGCGCTTATTAGATTTCATGTTCATGCCGAAGATTGGCCTAAAACGTGGACGAAAAGAGTGCATTATCGAGTGTTGGAAAGGTCACGTGATTGGACGAGAAACTACTGACTCCAGCTCCTAGTTGGGTCATAAACTAACGCTATATTTAGTGTGTACTTAATTAAATGGTGGTGTCATCTTGTTACCATGGTAGTAACGCAGGATAATGTCTTTTAACTTGAAAGTATTCGTTCAATCCTAATTGCGAAAGTACCTCGCGGTCGTGTCATATGGGCTGACAGACTAGGTGTATATACCGGGAGGTGAATGGAGCGTAATCCTGTAAACTGGCGATGACAAACACGACCACCATCATAACTGAGCACACACTTAAAGGGAACTGGAACCGCCGAGCGATTTATTCAACTTTTCGACTTTCACCGCCCGAGAAAGTCAAACTTCCAACTTCCTATTCGAGTTCAGATTTGTAGCTCCGCCCCCAGTGCCCGAGCATGCGCAGTTCAATTTGTTATTATTGAGAATCATGTGAGAATCACGTGAGTCATGCGATCTTTCATTCATGAGTTTTCGTAGTAAATTCCATAGTAGTGACGTCACTCAATGATTGACAGCTAGGCGCCATGTTTCATTCATGCCTCGTTCTGATCACCCAATACGCGGGAAATGAAAACGAGGTCATACGAACTGGCTTGGCGGTTTCAGTTCCCTTTAAGCTGCCAATTGAACCGAAGTGATATTTACCGGTGTAGCACTCTGTAAATAAGTCAATGAATAGTGTATATACTTGTAAGATATAAGTTGAGTTACCTTCAGTTTTGGCAGATATTGTCACCCAATCATAGATTCGTCTTCATCCTCTAGGCTCACCTTGAGCCTAAAAAGCAGTTGTTCGCCTGATCAGAGGAGTCCAGGCGGGTTTAGGACCTTGAATCCATGTCACTGCTAATACATGCCAAACTGAGTTATTCTACACATATACTGGCATAGATTGTTCTTAGTTTAAAGGGTTACTTACGGGTGCGTCTGCAGTGACTGTTATTTCCTTGGATCCGACCCACAGCTTAGTGTCTCCCACATTCAAGCCACACGTCACCCACATTTTCGCATTAGCAGTGTTCTTAGCATGTTTCAAAACACTTGCGTAGAGACATACTGAGATGGTACTCGCGGATTCGTTCTTACTCAGAACTGCATGGTTGGTGACATGGCCTAACTTCAGAAGGACGCGGTCCATGTTGCTGTCCTTCGGTGTCGCTCGGGACGAGTATACGGGATCTTCTGGCACGACGCACGGGACGTTCCAACCGTTAGCGCAGACCTCCATCTTACAGATATGCATGCGAGCGGTTGTCTCAAAAGGCATGAGGCAATCTATCGAGAAGTCACTTGTCTTCAGCTCTTCTGTTGTTATATTGAGGATAAAAGAAATGGCACCTCCGACAGGCGCACTCCCTGAAGACGTAGCGTAGAAGCCGACCTTTGGAGTACTGTCCTGTGAGAAGGAAGGAATGCATAAGTAAGGGTTTTATAGGAACTGTTATAGTGATAGCAGCAACTAACTAGAAGTCAAACCAATGGGGCCAGTTTGCGGGCAGACTTGAAAAATGAAATATCTCATAACGAGGATCCAGTTGAGATCAAGATACTCCGTCGACGCTGGAGCTGGATCGGGCATACACCGAGGAAACCGCCATCCAGCATCACCTATCAAGCTCTGACATGGAACCCACCGGGAAAGAGAAAAAGGGGACGACCGAGGAACAGCTGGCGACGAGATCACGAGAGTGACATGAAGACCATGGGTCACTCTTGGCAGGAACTGGAGAGGATCACCAGGGACAGAAGACGACGGGGGAAAGTTGGCGGCGCCTATGCTCTCAGAGGAACGAAGGACTTAAGTAATTCGTCATGAATGATTACAGAAGGATATGACTGCAGCCTACCTTTGCTATGGTTTTATCAAAGGCTTTGGCCTGTAGTTTGGTTTGTGACGTCCAGATGGTTTTTTCTCCCATCTCTACGGCGACGCCCAGCCAGAAATCAGTGTTCAGAGCTGCCGCCTTGTCGAACTGGACATAAACGGCAATTTTGATCGTGTCCTCTTTATCGTAAAGCCAGCCAGCTCCTCTTTTAACTGCAGAAGAAATGTAAAAGCAGATCTTGTAAGTGGCATAAGCAACGGCACACAGGACTTGTTGACATGACATACTACCGTCATTTGCGTCATTGTCACACTTCATACATTGTCGTTCGTAGCTCTCCGTATTGGTTGCGAAACCTGCCTATTGATAGATGGAATCCTTTGTTCTCAAACGGTGCCTAATGCTGAAGTGTGTAAAAAACAATTTGGTTCTTACGTGCGTTAGTAACCTTTCCCAAGTCAAGCCTTGCACGACCGTTGCATTTGCCACATTTGTCTCTGAAGGCGACAAACTGGAATACGTTCTTTGGTACACACTGGTAGCTCGTGCCAGAGCTGTAGACCAGGACTCCACAGATGGACAAGACGCCGCATTTGTCTATGGGTGCAATAGCATCAATGGCCACCTCAACTTGGAAGTGCGGAATCTGCATCTCTAACAGTATCTGTCCCGACTCGCCAACTTTCAGGCCCGATGACGAATACGGGTTCGTTAGGGTGAAGGCTGGCTGTCTGGTAGTATCCTGCAATCATTAAAACATCAAGCTTTGGGTACTGCTGTAAGGTGATGCTATTGGCAACATATTAGGTCTACAGCGGGCAGATTTCTTAGAACCTCATCAAGCGTTGATATGCAGTATGTCGCTATGAAGAAATGAGAACAGGTGCCGATGTGTCAGATTCTTTTAGACGGATAGTAAAACCTAGCGCAAGGCAGTTCGTTAACAGCCACCACCGAATATCTCAAAACGATCATTCCCGCATTGGAACCATGCGAGTTTCAAAGTTGTTTTTATTCGGCCACACGATTCTTAGGCCGCGATTATACAGAGTTCACGTTGTCACCTGTCATGTTTCACTTGTCACGAGCTAGTTAACTGACTTCGGCTTGAAAACACGACGTGAGGGTGGAAAGTGACCACGTGAATCGTATGTAGCCCGCTCTTTGGAAATGACTCGTCCGTTCTTCATCTCACGGATGAAAGGTAAACAGTAACACGTCACATGTGAAAAAGTGAACTCTAGATAATCGCGGGTTTTAAAGGAAATAGTACTCTTTGTACTTACTATCAAATCGGTAGCAGGACAGCCTATTGTCTTAAAGGAAGCCTGTCCGACCCATATCTCATTCTCGTTATTGTATTCCGCGCCCGCGCTGACCCAGTACGTCTTGCCCTGTTCCTTGCAGTTCACCATGACCGCATCAAACTCGATATGGACCTCAATTTTTTGTTCCTCCCCTTTTTGTGCCCCACTGGCACATGAGAGGTTGCCCATGTTGATGATAGCACGGTCAAACTGGAACAAAGCATGAAGTAACGTATTTAACAACACACAAGGAGTGATGGAAACATTACATGTAAAGGTGATTCACCAATGAGGAAGTCTTCTTGTAATTCTTCTTATTGTCCTCCACGTAACTAGTTAATTTGAATATGTTACGAGATAGTCGGGTCAGCAGGCTGGATTTTACCTCTTCCATTGCCTTCTGATACTTGTCTATTGTTTATTTTGGGTGTTTTTGGCAAAAGAGAGTCACTTCTGCAGATCAATGCACATCGATGCCATACACTGCTAAAACTGCTTTTAGGCCAATATCAAGAATGCGAACTTCCTCCAGGCATATTGGAGTCAAGAAAAATTCATCTTCGATGATCTCGAACATCATATTTTTGACATTGTGAATTTCTTTAATGCTCAGTCAAATTTTTGACGAGGAAGGGCGGTAGAACTTACCGGATACACGCCAAATCTTGCATCGTACACAATGGGCAAATCTGATAGCTTTGTACCGTCATCTTTTGTAATCAGGTCGCCTAGGACAAAGAATGATTTAATAATTTACTGTACTTACTAAAAATAGCGCGAATATCTTACATCAATACTCTCGTGTAATTGGTTGACATCTAAAGACAGTACCGGTGACGCAGGATTAAAGGCTTCTGACTGGCCAATAACCATCGGTGATCTCACAGTGGGATATACGGTTGCATGTATATACATGTACATATTGAATTAGGAATATTTCGAAAAATAGTAAATTTGGGGGGTGGGGGATCATGAAGAGGGTGATAATGGAAGATGGTGTTGAGTTGGGGCAAAGTTGGTTGTGTTTTGCTTTGGAATGTTTGGAGGAACAAAAATTATACAATAATGAATGTTTGATGGGGTGCAATTTACCAGCATGTTGTGTCTGAGAAGGGTAGCATGCATGTTACACAGAGGTAAGAATCCAAATCTGAAGAGACAGTCCTCAACCAGAGGGCTAAATCTATGTCCGGACATGCATACACTCTTAGTACTGGGGGATATGCAAATAAATCGGCAATGCCTATTTTGGGTATTTTGGGTATTTGGGTATTTTGAGTAAGAATCGACGGAAACTATCCTGATAGATGGTATTTGCAAACATCTCGCCAAAGATTTGCACCGAAAAGAAAGAAGAAAAGGTGCAGAGTGGCGACAGGCGGAGCTGAAATGAAGGAGTGAGGTTTCAGATACAAGCGAAGGAGGTGGGTTTCAGATTGAAAAGAAGGAGCATGATGGATATACGTGTAAGATGCAAGGGAAGCTAGTTGGAGGTAGCCAAAGGCTTATGTAGCTTCTACCTTGATGGGTAATCCGAACATTACACAACTGCATGATCAGAGATGTATTATCCGGAGTGAAGATCTCGACTAAGGTGGATTGCGCAGTTGCTTGCGGGTAGGATAAGACCACCTTATACTCCATTTTCTGTCCGACTTGTCCTTCCGTGAGGGACGACGAGGTTCCGGTTTTTGTGAACGTTGTCTTCAGGTTTGTAGGATACGTCAACGGGCCACCGGCCTTGAAGTCAAGAGTTAACAGATATACTATGTATACTAGTATACAATATAACGTTATTCAAAAGCGCCCATATATTTCCCCTGGCTTCCCGGCTGATTTCGTAGGTCTTGGAATATTGGATCAAAATGGACTACACTGACATGGTAATCTAATTGAGTTACAGACCCTAGGCAAACGAATGTTCCTGGCCAAACTCTGCCTCCAGTGGGTCGTCCGACCTCTTATCGGCTACCCACTTATGCTGATATCTGAATTCTGATCTCAATTCAAATAAAGCCTCAGCCTGTTTTCCGATGTGTCTATATGTTAATTGGTGTTGTCAACCGGCAGTCGCGGCCCGGCCAAGCAGAACCAGAGTAATGGTAACCCTTATATGGTCAGATGGTTACATACGGTCTAATACTCAACGTATAACCATCCACACAGCCACATACAGCGCAGGAAACCAGGACACATGAAAACACACTTTAAGAAAAAAAGACTACGACTTTGGAAGCAATACTTCAGCATCCCATCCACCACCGGGTATAAGGATCTGACAAAAGGGGCCGTTACGAAATAAACCGGTGATGAAGTTTGAAATTTCCTTAAAAGGAATATCTGAGTTCACGACAATTTCGCTTGGCCCTTTTCCATTTTTTTGCGTTTTGTGTGTTCCAAGTTCTTAGTCTTTCTTGACTGTTGGCAAGACAAATAACTTCAATTACTGTCATCTCACGGACATGACATTCACCCTACCTATGTGAGAAATTCTAACGTTACATAACTCCATAATGGTCGTCTCGTTATCCGGGGTGAAAAGCTCGACAAGCATATCTTGCTGTGTCTTCTTAGGAAACTTTATCTTAAGCATAAACGAACGCTTCGAACCAATTTTTATATCTGTTGCCTTGGTGCCAGGCTTGCCCGTTTTGGTCAACGTAAACTTCTTCGAATTTGAGTAGGGCGCGTTGACCTTTGCTTTCTATAGAAGAATTGAAATAAATGATTTCCTTGAATTCTTTTAATACTAAGACAGCAAGCTCGTGGAACAACTTTAGCTTCAATCAAATGAAATTTCATATGAACGTTACACACGGTCTCCAACCAAAGACAAAATTATTTTATTCGCACGCGATTTCGCTCATGCAAAGCTGATTGTGATGATAATGTTTGCAGTTGTTCAGGCAGGCAGCAGGGGTAGCAGCGTATTATGTAATCACCCGTCACCCCTTCCAATTGCCAGATCAATTGCGAATACGACAGCGGTCGACACTGCTGGTGAAGGCAGTAGGACTCGAATTCGAATTCAATTTAACGAAAGATTGTTGACCCGAATATTGCAATTTGATATCGAAAAGTTATAGACAAGTTGTATACCCTTTTGACTCTCTTTTTGCTCCTCTTTCGTCTCCTCTTGGGGATTCTGGACTCGTCGTTCTCCGTATACGGATTATCCCCCATGTCGTGTTCGTCCTCATCATGTTGGCGGTCCTCCTCGGGCACAGATCGTTCAAGCTTGTCAGTACATTCTAGAGATAAATGAGTGTGCTTGAGAACTGGTTTTGTGAGAAGCAGGACCATTCTGGCTGTATAGGGGCGGGGTGGACTAGCAGTAGAGATAACCTGGATTCTGATGACATCCTGGAATATCTTTTCATACCAATGCTGAACATTATCATTATTCTTGAAACCTTGTCGGGACGAGAAAGATTACTCAAGAACAGGTTTTATGCAGAAGTGTCGACGTTTGCTTCGCCATGGGAATCTAGGTAGTATAGCTATGTGTCCCGGACATTTATAGTCAAAGTGAGATGTTCATACCTTGACTCTGGTTGTAGGCATTGCACGTCTCTCCTTCCCAGCAGTCGTCACATACACAGTTTCCATCCCTATGACATTTACCATTGTGACAAGGCCTGGAAAAGGATTTGCAAAGAATCACGTAGTGAATGAACGATTACATTTCTTATACAGTGGAACCCCGGACGGCGACAACAAATTTTCCGCATTTTGACTTTTTTTTGCTAACCCTTACCCTTACCCGATATCCAGACTTGCAGTCACAACGCAGCCAACACTGCGCGCTGGAATTTCAGAACGGCTGACTGTACTTACGTTTTGCATTCCCTACCCTTGCACGGCTTAGGTTTCACACACACAGGCACACCATGCTCGTCAAACTTCTTATCCACCCACTGTTCCTCTTTCACTACTTCCTCTGCACTGTCCTCCGCAGCTGGAACAAATCAGTAGATATTCATGCGAAGGTCACGACCTTAGTTCAAGGTCACGGTGGGGGAGATGACTTTCAAGGTCACAGTGGATGGGCACATGATTCCCCCATCAACGGACTTAACCAATCTTTCGCTGCCTAAAAACATCGCAAATCTTCCTGGGAAATAACTTTCACCAGCAATAACTTGGTGCAAGTTTTTATTTTTCTTTGTTTCTACTGAAGCAAGGGGCGAATTTTATATGGAATCTTCCCAATCCTATGGAAAAGGTCAATTTCTTGGCTCTATCATTGCTTTTCTATGAATAAACAGTCTGCACATCCGACCTACCTATGACGAAGTAAGTGGCCAATGCTAGGAAGAATGTGGTGAAGAAGATGTTCCTGGCTACCATTACTATGTGTGATTGACTGTTTCTACGGTTGGTTACTCCTGAAATGATACCAATGAAAATATGATTAAATGTCTATGTTGCGTTAGAGTTAGATGACGAGGCTCCCTGTGGCCACAGGTTATAAATAAGAAGTAACAGAATCACACCGACACACCGACACATCGTCCTTTGGCAATCTTTGGGGGATAGTTGATCATTTGAGAATGCCGCTGGTTTGTGTTCGGTTATGTGGACACCGAACATGGGACAATACGGTATCACATACGGACGCGTAACTAAACCATGAGCTTTCTTGTCCCAGCTAGATGAGAGAACAGCACGAAATTGAAATACTCCACATTACACATTCCTCTTACCATTAGATTGGCTTTGGTATTCAACATGTTTGTACAGTCAGATCCTATAGCAACAGGTCTAATTTCAGCAACATTCAAATAGATATGCTAATGACCTGATGACATCACGCCACGTCACGATCAAGCAGCCAATCAATACAAAGAACGTGCTTGCAGAGCTCGTTTCTCGAGCATTTGAAATAGCACAAGAAATGCCAACCATGTGCATTATATTATTCATATTTGGATCGATATTGTTCAGTTATATTGAAGTGTACGGTTGCTCTGGTAATAGCAGGCTTTCAATGCGCTCTGGTTGTTGATTATGACGAATAAGTTAGATGGGAGCTTACAATACTGTTATTGTGGTTATTTTGCAAAGCATGACTGGCCCGCGATTTCATTAGTCCCAAAGTGTTCTCCATATGTTCATACATATTCTGGACCATGCAGTTAGAGAGATTGCATCAGTATTGCAAGAAAGAAACTCTCGTGCAGCTGAAGAATCGACAGGTGAATTTTGATGGAAATCCACAAGATTGTGGCCCCCTTCACCTTGAGAATGCCGGGCCAAAATCCTACTTCACTGTCCGTGTCGCATAGCATGAAAGCGTGTCTCGTAGCTGGCATTATAGGTCAAATATTGAAGTTTAACACAAGATTATTGCGAAAAATACTGACTAATCAATTTAGATGGAGAACACCGATATCCATCATTAGTTTTGCAACCACGTAGAGAAACTGGTCTTGGTGTATATATCGATAATTTGGAGTAAAGTATAAACAAAGTCGTTCATCGTGTCGCCTTGGAGACATCGGAATGCCAACGTTCGATAAGGCCTATAGGTTGCCATAGAAACACTAATCAACAGATTGATAAACAGCCTAAACGAAAGAGACAGTTATTGAATGATTTCTAAAACGGGTTGGTGTATATCCTGTGACAATATGATTTAATACTATTTCTTTCTGTATACGGTAGCATGTACATGGACTATCAGTTTCAAAAAGATTAGAATCTGGGATAACTTGGGTAACTAAGTCGGCAAACACTAGTCACTTTGTACAACAGCGCATAACTTGCATCTCTGCTAAAATAGAGTTATGATAAATGAAATAGCCTGGTATTGCTCGATTCTTGTAACATCATTAACATTCGCAAACAAAAGACAAAAGACAAAAAAATGAAAGAAGCAGTATTCAGTTTTGTAAAATTGATCGTTTTCGGCTGCAAGCGGTCCCAAAGTACCTTTTATATTGTCACCTAGCCTAAAGCTGATACGGGGATTGCCACAAGGATCATTATGTATACAGTTTGTGGCGAGTTTTTTACCGTCAAAACTGACATCAACTCGAAACTTGGCAACTGTTTTTTTTAATAATTCATCGTTTTCATCACGGCAAAAGTTAATATCGTAAAAGTATTCACTTTCCGGATGAGTGGACAATATAGTAAATTAAAGCTATCATACTAGCTATATTGACCATACAACTCTTAAATAGAATGTTCCATGTGGCTGTTCACGTCAGGTGTTGATTTGATTGCAAATACTTTTTATCTGTGGCAACAATAATACTGGCCCGGTGAGGTTGGAATTCGCAGTCAGGCAAGGATCCCCTTCTGTCGCCAATCCGACAACAGGTTTTGAAGAATCTAAAGATTCTCTGTACTGCTCTGACACCTCACAATCACCAGTGTCGTGAAGGATGATCAATGATGTCACAGACCTTCGCGGTTCCTCGTTAAAATGCCCCTCCCATGGAAGAAAGTACCCTTCTATAAGTAGGCATCATATATCGTGAAGGATTAAGGTAAGATGCGATGCAAGACCTTCAATACCTCAGATTTCAAAGGCCATGATAGAATATATCATCCCCGGGACACTCTATCCTAGGACAGCAAGGTCGTGCATGTGCACATTGCAAAGGCGCATTTCGCCAAAGCGATTATTGAAATAATTACTGTACATTAATCACCAACTATGGATTTCATATTTCGATCTTCCGTCGCAGCGGAGAATTACGATTAGTAACTATAGGAACATAAGGTACATTAAATGCGTTTAATTTCGCCTGCGATGTTTATTGATTAACAGCGAACACAAATGTCAACTTGTGTACAATACGGGGTCATTCCTTCGACATGTTTAAGGCAAGACGAGATCAGTTTTCACCATGGAACTAGATCTTGATCGGTTGCGAGAAGAGCCATGAAGCGTAGAATGTGTTTACATTTAGTTCTCGTCGTCAGTACTATGCCTGTCACTTAAAGCTGACATGCATGCATAAACAGGAGACGGGGAATAAAGTTTTGTTTAGTTTACATACGATTCACGTGGTCGCTTATCAAGGTTGACGCGTCACAAGTCACTTGTCATGAGCAGGTTCGTTCATTGACTTCGGCTTGGAACGTGACATGGATAACATGAGGGTGACAAGTGAAATCGTGAATCCTATTATAATCACGTCACTGCTTCGTTTCGCTTAGAGAGTTCAATCTGTTCGCTGGATTTGATTTGATTGGAGATTATATACAGTTTTACTATTGACCACAATGGCTTTTTCAGGCTGACGTTGTTCTCGTCCAATCTCGCAACTTCATGTTATTGAAAACCGCCTTGACGAGTGGAAGCAAAGAATATCACCTAGGTAATTGGGAGGTATGCTGTTCTTGTGTAGGTTTTATGTCAAATATCATCAATTAAGTTATGAATTTGACGGTGATCGTAGAGTGAAGTGGACCACACTGTAATCAATGATTCCATCCTGATGGGAGAACAAGCAGTACTTCCCTTCAATCTTGGCAGGGCTAGACACAGAACTGTCAAATCAATGAATGTCCATCACACAGCCCTGCAAGCAGGAAACAGTCCTCATGAGAGAAGAAAGCAAATATGCAAATATTAAGTGTATAACAATGTTAAATACGAAATTATGTAAGGTAACGAGTAAGACAAAGTCCTCGTGCTAAATGCATGCATGTGCACGTATTGGGTTGTTGTCATGGTTAGCCCTGGCATTTACCGAGGAAAGAAGGTCGTGATACGCATTGAACAATGACCATCTGAAACTCGGCCCCCAAAGTTTCAGTATTCCCAAAACCTGCCGCTACGGTGGCGATTATAGAGAGTTCACTTTTTAGCATGTAACGTGTCACTGTTCACTTTTCATGCGTGACATGGAGAACGAACAAGTCATTTCCAAAGAGCGGGCTACATACGATTCACGAGGTCACTTTTCACCGTCACGTCGTGTTTCAAGCCGGTGACAAGTGACATAATGTGACTATGCGTGACAACGAGACCTCTATATAATCGCGGCCTTAGACGTGTACCCGCGAACAAAACCCATACCATGACATTGACGACAAGGCTGTTCAGATGTTTCCACTGGGGTTCGGTCGCAATGGATCTGCAATAATGTACACATTACTCAAATACCATGCACAACACATAGAGTTGATGAGGTCGACTCGGGGTTTTTTTCAACACAAACAGTAACAATTCATCACGAGAAAGATAGTTTTGGTGTACGTGTCAGATTTTCATGCCGCCATTAACTAAAGCCCATTATGCGTCGAAATTATAGATTTTCCAGAGATTTTCGTTCACTAAAGTTACCTTACTTCGACAAGTGTGCTGTACGGAATACATTGTTTATTTCTACATACCGATACAAAACAAAAACACAATAGCGGTGGAGTTTTGCAGTTGAAAGCAGCTCTGAATAGCAGTAAAATCAATATCGGCTTTTGGTGCAAACTAGTTAAATCAGGAGAATTGTATATGTGCATCTCGCCAGAAGCTCGTGTCTTCACCTACCTCGTCCAGGGCAGGTCTTCTTAACTCCTCAAAATGTGCAAAAGTCCTTAGTTATCGTCGTTTTAATCCTCAGTGTGTGAATAAAACAAACGAAAAATGAAAAGTCCTGAATGTTGATAGTTTATACCATTCGCGATGGAATTGGTGTCAGTACCCTTGGTGTCAGAACTTGCGCTCCGATCAATAATCTCCAGGCGGCGTCTGAAGCAATACACACACTATACATGTATCAGTGAATTTGTTCGACGTGAGGAGCGTGGCTAACATGGTGCCTATCCTCGACCCCAGGTTCACTTATTGATTTACCATCAGCTACAAGTGGTTTGGAGGCGAGCGATCACGCGACAAGTTTTATGGCTACATGCAAATATATTTAGTCACATGAACACTATTATTAAGTCCGTCGTTCGAGAAAATTTTAGTCGATTTGGACAGGCCAACAGTGCTTGTTTCATTACCATCTCCGGATCAACCCATCTCAGTTCATTTGGTTTTTGTAAATGCTTCAATATTCCAGGCATGAACTGGCCATCGATGAGGTTGTCCTCAGGCATACCCTCTTTCTTTCATATACATATAGGCCTATGCAGTTATTGTGAGTGACCACATTCGATACCAATTTGCTGCCTGCTCGCCATCATGCAATTCAAATCAACCAAACCAGTCGGTCCGAGATGAAATGTAATATACCGTACTTCAGCTCGACCATAGCTAGCCTCAGTAATGCATACTAGCAACCAAGGGACGAGCTTTAAACAACCTCTCAGCTCCATTTCTATTTTATGCTTACATCACCATGACAACAGTAAACAACTCCATCAACCCGTGTCGTCTGCTATTGGTTGCTGCCATATCAACATTGCACCGATCGATGGACATATTTAGTCCACAAACTGCGTCACTGGTCTCGTCAGGAGTAGCCCGAGTTACCAGCTACTGTCAGGTCGGGGAAACAAGCATAGGCGTCCCCTTGATTATATGCAACAAGAGGTGTGGTTTTGTAGCTCTAACCAGCTTCAAGGGTTCTGCTGTTTTGGTTATATACAAAACTGTCGCCAAGATGTTCATTCAACCAAAAACATCTTATCGTCCAGCCATGGTGGAGAAATCAGCCACTGCGCGGGGCCTTACGTCTCCACCTTCCTAAAGTTTCGTCCTAGGTTTTAACCGTTGTCGTCACAACCATTTCGTACGTGCTTTTATTGACAGCATTTTTTTCCTCAATGTCAGTACTTCCGGTCTCAAGACTACTTCCGGTGGTGAGTGTCCTTATCCGTGTCTCTTTCTCTCGTCTTGATCGTTTCGCTATCCTCCGCAGACTGTCCATGTAGATTTTATCTGGCCTCTTACATTGCAGTATCGAGCGGATTGCATCTTTGTAAAGTTGGTGACGTGCAGCATAAATCAACGGATTGGCTACACCGGAAATGAAAAACAATATTCTGAACATCCGGTGCCAGAACGAGGCTACGAGCTTTGCTTTCATATCAACTACTCTGAGCACAGTAATCGGTAAACAACAGACGCAGAAGACGGCAGTTACCCAGAACATATTCTTTGTTACTTTTACTTTTGCTTTCCGGTTACGAATCTGGTTGGAAGTTGGTATAGATGTCGCTTTACCTGTTGCTTTCCGAAGATGGGTGTAAATCTCGATGTACGAGCGTAAGGCCAGTGTGAAACACAGTACCAATGTGCACAGCTCCATTATAGAAATGGCTGGGGTAGAGGCTGGGTTGACGCAAATACGTTTTGATGGATAGTAATCAAATTCTAGCGGATGGAGAAAAAGTATGATGAGAACGACACCTATAGCCAGGACCCATGAACCAAGCACCATCGTGATGCTGTTGAACATTGTATAGCATCTGAGATAGCGCTGTCGCGACCGGACAACCAGAACGAACCGGTTATAAGCAATCAGCGGGAAGGAAAAGAGGGTCTGTAAGGTGCAGATGTGAATCACGGAAGACGCTATCCCACAGAATGGCCCGCTCTTGAAGTCCTTGTACAGTGCGCTGTAGGCGTAGAATGTGCACGGTACTGCGCATAACAGGAGGTCAGACAAACTCAGGCTGAAGATGAAGAGGTTGGTTGGTGATTGGAGGCGCTTGGAGAGTATGGTTGCCAGGATGATGAGGAAGTTGAGGATCAGGCCCGTGATGCAGATGATCAGAAGGAGAATTATGGGAATAATGAACTGGAGTGACTCCGATATGGCGGCCGTGTCCATGGTCAGTTCATCCAAATGTCCAAATTCTGACGGCATCGTTGGAGATAATGTTGTTCCCAGTCTTAGAGATAGCTAAAATTCACTTGAAGGAATAGTCTGAGTTGGTCGTATTCAATGAAGGCAATGAGAGTATGTCCTGTTCACAATTTCACCCAACCACAGGAACCTGACAAAAGTACACTTTCTTCCGTGATTTCGAATGCTATCCGTGTAAAGTCTGAAATATCCGTGATTTGTCCGAGTTTTTCCCCAAAACAGGAAAATCTAAAAAAACTATGTGCTCCAATTCACAGAAGAAAAAAGGGCCGCTAACTCCAGTCACTAGATTACATTGTCCAATTGATGTCAGACAAAATATCTCAATACGGTCCTCATTTCCCGTGTTCCCTTGGTGAGCACCACTTTCGGCATCTCTTAACAGCTCCTGATCACAACCACCGTCTAGTATAGATGTTGGTTTCGAGAGTATAATGCATCTCTACTGCCTCGTCATTGGTTAGTACGTTCCAGAGTACGAGGCCGGGCATTCTCAATCAGTAAAAAGCACTTGTCTATTTACACGACAAGTTACCGACTTATAATTTGTTTGCAGTATCAAATAATGAGAAAGCATAATCGTTTCATCAACTTTGCTCGGATGGGTAATTGGATAAATAGCCCTATTGTTCGTCAGATAATGGAGGGTAATTTGAAAAATATATCATTTCTGCCTCATCATGAGTGAGAAATAACATAAAAGAAAGTCAGGTCAAAATGATTATCCATGTATCAGATTTGATCTTATTTGATTAAAAGTGAACTATTTAGCCGAACATCCGAAGCTGAACATGCATTGGCAAAACCTTCCAGAGAAAAGAACTGCATCTCTCTCTAAGGTCAAATGACACCTTCTACGACTTGTCTATGGAGAACTTGTAATTCACATGATGTTCGTAAGTCGATCTTGGTCGGAGGACTGAATCCGGGAAAGTATCCTGAAAAAATCCGAAACGACAACGTGTAATGCGATTATATAGAGTTCATGTTTACACGTGTAACGTGTCATTGTTTACTTACTTTTCATGCGTGACATGAAGAACGAACAAGTCATTTCCAAAGAGCGGGCTACATACGATTCACGAGGTCACTTTTCACCCTCACGCCGTGTTTTTAAACCTGAGTCAGTTGACTCGTGACGAGTGAAACATGACAAGCGTAACTCCTGACTTACTGCATGTAATGTACATGCATACTCTGAGACATATACATAATAGGAAAATGGTTCAGAACTATAACTGGAAGGTTGCCGAGGCGTATGCCTAATCACAAGTTGGAAATGGTCTCGCTAGTGCCTTGAGCTTGGAGAGAATTAGTTCATTCGGCACAAGCAACCATCAGCTACAGAAGCTGCAAACTACTAGCAGTTAACGTAACTAACCTTGTGATTAATGGCGTCAGGGTAGTTCTGCGTCTCCAGGCAGAATGCCCCATGTTTCTGATAGGTTACACCTCCCTTCCCCACAGTCCCTTGAAGAAAGTTTCCCGTGTATAGCTGAACCGCTGGCTGGTTTGTCCACACCTCAAGCACTCGACCGGATTTCGGCTCCACAACTCTGAAGATAGTAACAAAGACATTTTGTGTAGATTTGTATCAGATTCTTCCAGAAAGAGTGATATTGTGTATGATGCAGACTGCAGCCATGTGTCTGCCTACTTGTTACGGCTTCGGTCGTTTATAGGTTGGAATGGCTGACCGAGCAGTAGGTTCAGAAAGCCAGTCTTGCCTTCCCACAGACTGACGTAAACTCTCGTCTACGTAGGATCCCTCACCTGGCAGTGAATCGTCGGCCAGTCGTCCCCTCCAGGCAGAAGTTGGTATCAAACCCATCGCCCACCACGGGTAGTTTGCTAAGGACATCGCCAAGCCGTGTGGGTTTCAAGAGATCGAAGGGAGTCCCTACGACACTCTTGATTTCACCAGTTGGTTTTAGCTCTTTGTCTGCGGGCAAGTACTTGGGCCCCTTGACCATCGCAATATGGTCGTAGACGGCACCCGAAGCCTGTGGAAAGAAATATTCAAGTTGAAATATCGTCTGTTGCTGTTGCTGTTGAATGCTGTTGAATGCTGTCGAACGCGGAAACTGACGCTTCTCCTTCATCCCACTTTACAAGTTGGTTTGACAACTCGTTGTAGTGCCACCTGGGTACTCATCGTGGTTATTGCTGGAGAACACTGGCCTATGGAATTTATCCGATATATAGGTGTATTTTTAAAATGGTTAGCCATCTTCTCTTACAGGAATTACGCACTTGACAGCGGCCCACAAAGTGGTTGAGAAAATCAATCCACTTGCCTGCCCTGCTAAATTGAAATAGGCATGGTTGGCCATGTTTATGGGCGTAGCTTTCGTAGTCGTGGCGTTCATATTGATGATAAGTTCATTCTGATTGGTGAGTTCATACGTGACGTAGACGGTGAGGTCACCAGGATAACCCTCGTCCCCATCCGGACTGAAAAGCTTCAGGATAAGTTTGTTGCCTTGTTGAGAGCTCTCCCATATCCTCTGAAACGAGATTAAGAAGCGATGTGATTGGCACAAATTAAAAGGACCAAGAAAAATGAATGTCCACTCCGATGTAGCGGTCCTGTTCACACTTGAGTTTTGCCTACTTCAGTGCAGATGTCTGCACATTGACGTACATTCACATTCTATCACAGCTCTGGATGATGTTCTGGTCTCCAAATACTCTCGGTACACAACGCCAGCTCACCTTATCAAAAGCTTTGATTCCTCCGTGTAAGCTGTTGCCCTCATTGTTGATTGGTACGGTATAGTTAACGCCATCTAATTCGAATCGGCCATTTGCAATCCTGTTGACCACCCGTCCAATGATGGCACCGAAGTACGGGACATTGGCGTCATAACCTAGAAGGCAAGGAACCGTGTTATGTGTTGGGAGCCGAATTTAAACATCAAGCAACACTGGATATGAGCCATCTACTATGAGGGGACTACCTCAACAGAGTTACTGAGGTTTTGCCCTGAGCAAAGCCGCTTTCCCTACCTTTTTGATCATCATATCCCAAGCAGACGTCCTCAATCTTCCCGTCTTTATCGGGGACCTTTATCTCCGTGATGATGGCACCATACGTGATGACGGAGTAGCTCATGCCATTCTCGTTGGAGAAGGTAAACCTGTGTAAGGGGAAAGTTGCCATATAAGCCAGAGACTTGGCGATGATGAAAGGAAGACGTTTACTGCTATGACCTCCTCAAGTCATGAGATGATGTTGGTTGCTACATTTCTTTTCCTGTTTTCTGGTCCAGGGACTGCCCCATAGATGGTGACATTCGTACAGAGGTCTGTATTCTTTATGAACCAGAGAGACACTTACTTGTCAACCTTCTTCCCATCCTCTGGTCCAGGGAATGCCCCATAGATGGTGACATTCGTACAGAGGTCTGCATTCTTTATGAACCAGAGAGACACTTACTTGTCAACCTTCTTCCCATCCTTTGTTTCACCGAATGATGACTTTGTCAGAGTAACACCAGCCTGAAAGTGCGAAGTATAAGTAAAGAAATTGAAATGTACAGGTGGTGTTAGCTTTCCATTCCTTCGTATTATATCGGCGCTAGTTATTCAAGCGACAACAAATATAATCCTACTTTTCAAGTGATTTTGGCCCCTTTCCGCTTCAACCACAGGTTTTCACCAGCCGAGCCAACTTTCTTGAAAGATAGAATTTCGGTTCCACCTTGGTTAGGATGGAAAATCGGCATACCCCTTACCATGTTGCCCTTGTCTGTCAGTATAGGCTATGTATAGAGACACTAGATGATACAAGTCTTGAAGTAGGCTTTCCAGAAAATGATCGATCTTATACAAACACACACATGTGCCTTGATAAACCGACAGTTTTATTATACGCCAGTCTTGATATCAAGCATAGGCCTAACCTAGAATCAAACGACTGTCTAATGATATTTCGTATTGGTAACAATGACCTAATTATGAGGACAAGTTCCAATGAAAAGTGATATGTCTTTGTTTTAAGGGGCGTGTATTACAAGGAAGATCGCAGAACTACCGCCAATGTAGATGGCAGCACTACAATTTCTCAGGCGGAGGTGCGGCCGCCATGACAGTCACGATAGCTCCTGCGCAGCGTTTGAATGAAATATAACTTTGATTAGCCGCAGGCTTGAAGACACTGTCTGTCAAGACACAAGAGAGCACTCTGCCCGTTCATCCATCCAAGACAATACATGTACCAAACAATAAAATACTACTAATCAACCTAATGAGCCTCGACACTTGAAAATGAGGTGGCGGAGGAGGGAGTAACGCGTGGTAAAATGGTTGAGGACCTGTGTAGAAGGAGAAAATGTCCCCTAGGAAAAAGTGTCCTGGCCTTGTATTCTGACGTATCCTTGGTTGGTCGAACCTTCAAGCCTCAGGCACTTCGAACTTCAACACCAGTTTGAAGCCGAACTTGAGATGTCGACGTGTCTTTTCTCCTGATACTCCTTCTTCGAACAGGTGCCGGGTTCCATAGCGTGATGAGCAGAGAGAACTTGCTTGTCCTGAAAGACTCGATGATTAAGACTCCTCCCCTCATGCACACTTACCCTCAATGGAACACAATCATGCGTCGGTGAATGTGTGAAAATGAAAATGAGTAAAATCACGAGAAAGAGAACGACAAAGACAAGAAGCAGAATGGTGACGATCACTAGCGGGCGCCTGTTAGCGCCATATTTGTGTATGTGTGCGGGGTCCGCCTGAGAACCCGCCTGATGATTCGGTGCTTCTCTCTCCTCCACGGCCATCGTTCCGTTTTCCCCCGTCGTATAAAGCATTTACTGTCTTACTTTTTAAATCGATTGACTTGAAACATTCAGAAGTGGATGTCCCAAAACCAGGCCACCGCTATTGACACAGCCAATAGTGCCATTGACTGGTTGATTATGAAACATCACGGTACATGTCCTGAAATTTAGGTCAGTTTAAGGTCAGGAAGCTGATTTGTATGACACATTCGAGTCATTTCTCTGCCGATGGCCCCCGCAGACTGGAACTAACACCTTTAGAGGTGTGTCAGATGATTTCTTACCTGGGATTGCGCACAATCTCTCCGTGATGTCTCGCCAACTATGAACAAGATCAAAAACAAGATGAAGAGGCAGAATAACAGTAAACACAAGATGGAAAGGATCAGCAGATTACGGCTAGCGTTCGCGCTGAACCCCGTCGTCTTGCCTTCCTTGGCTTGGACCTCGAGGCTAGCACCTCCCTTCATTTCCTGCTCCTTGTCTGCCACTTCTGTTCAGAATATCACCTCCTAGGGTCACGGCAAGTCGTCCTCATTTTGTCTTATAAAGCCTACACGGCTCATTTTGGATTCTACTGCATAAATTATTCTGAGGAATTCACCGAACAAACCCAAGTACATATAGGCAATTCAAAATACGTATGGAGATGATTGATGTATTCGGCTGCTAGTGATAATAATCGCTATTCACCTTGAATTGAGATTCATATTTGTGTAATAGATTGGTAACTAGTGTAGAGTCACTATGCTTAACGCAAGGCTTGTCAAAGTAACAAGCTTTAAAATTCAATTTTTGAAACGACGTTTCTGTCAACCATAACATTTGGTCTAACACACAGTCATGGGTATCACCAGTTTGCTTTTGTTCAACTGAGTATCGGAAGAAGGTTTTACCTCACGTACCTTTTAGTCTACTGTTACATGGTAGCAGAGCGTAGTCAAACGACGCTCGTTAGCTATGTGACTACGATGTACTTTCATTTCCTCGACTGACTGAAGGTTGATACAGCAAGACATGAGGCAAACTTCATACATTTTACAATCAACATATAGCATTTTGTAACTTTGTTATTTGGGGAAATTTCGGAGATGGGTGTACGCAGAGATTTCAATTACAAAAGGAATTGGGTCATTGACGAAAATGAATTGATCGTGGAATAATATTTGAATTGAAAACCGATCAGGTCGTGGCCTACATACAGAATAAACATCATGATATTTTACGAGGTTGCTGCCGTATTTTGATTCTTGCTATGACCGGTAGGTTACCAACATGTGACACCTCCTGGTTACTTCAACCTCTGTCAGAGAGCGCTGCGGTCGAACGTCGGCGATGTTCAAGTGGCCCACAAGCGCCAACCGTGGGGCCGAGTGGTACAAGAGAATATGCTACCATGTTGAAAACAGCGCCCACTACGCCCACAGCTATATTCCAAGTATCAACCCTTGTCGCTGTAACATGTATTTTCAAAATAGTCATCTGCTGTTGGCCTTTGCGGGTAGCTACGAATGTCACATCGAGATCTGGCCCGAAGATGTAAGGCAACCTCTTCCAGCCACTACGCTTTGGGTGCATGCACGAGAAAATCAACTGATCCTGGTATATTCTGGCTCCTATTATCTGACCTTCACCACTGGTTCATGGAAAGACAGAATTACAGCAGAAACAAGTAATTACAGTAAATGGCTGGCTGAGAGCATACGAACGTACGGCAGTGGGAATGACTAACGTCTAAACGCAGGGAGACGCATAGCAGCCGCAATATGGAGACTAGAGAAAACTAAGAAAGGTGATATCACAGAGCAGTGAATAGTGATCACCGTCAAATCTCTCCGATTGATACAGAGCAGCATATAGCGCTCCAATAACCCATCTCCCCTCCTTCACCTGAACTCTCGGACTTACGCAACCTGCTTCTCAACAGCCGACTCTCTTTTCAGCTATGATAGATGGTACTGTTATACTCACAAAGCCACCGACGCCGTGTCAAAACGACTTCATAACATTGTCGCGGCGTCCAATCAAACACAGGCAACCTCGTATGCTAATCTCCTATTCATATTCCAATTTTGCGACACCTTTGGACGAGCTTTAGAGAAATCACAGTCCCAGAGTCATTTTGTGAATGAAATAAGGAGGTGTTCCGATGCATCGAAACGGGCTGTTAACTTTTTTGGGACTATTCTCCGTATCATGTAGGATTTAACCTGAATCAATGAGGGGAGAAGCAGAGATGAGGAGACGACTGTTTGGGATTACTATCATCATGTTGGCTTTGGTTCACACCAGTCTCGAGACTTGGATGTAAGTATTGAAACCTTCCACACCCAGGCATGCTTCTCCTCGGGAGCGGTCGATAGAGCAGCGGCACATGGAGGTCCATGGTCCATCGGAAACAAATGGTCACCAAAGTAAAACAAAGTGGAATCGTTATCTTACAATTTTGTCCCCAAATAATGCACTTTTTGCTTTCCAGTATTTTTTTCACAGGGGCACCGGTGATCAA
This sequence comes from Lineus longissimus, assembly GCF_910592395.1. NCBI lineage: Eukaryota > Metazoa > Nemertea > Pilidiophora > Heteronemertea > Lineidae > Lineus > Lineus longissimus. The sequence continues at coordinate 541,773 of NC_088314.1, forward strand.
ATTTCCGGGTACATTTTAATTAGGGCACACATAACGCGACGTGCTGATATTGGCCGATCTCTTGAACTATCGGTGTCAGATGTCTGTCAAATCAGAAATATTGCTCAAAATATATCATTCAATGTCCGGCAGTGAGAACTATGACTGTGATGGGTATATTCGAATCGCCTCATTGCTTAGTCTTTGAAGGTGACTGTATTAGAGTCAAGGCTTCAAATGGTCAGGGGCAGCAGCGTACTTCGCGAGATATATCTGATAGATTATCTGCGATATTTCTCTAAGTTCCAAGGTTTCATTGAGTGGATTAAGATCAAGTATCATTTCGTCCTGAATTTGAACAGTATACTCTAGACGCTATATTTCAACTTTTATCGCTGGGTAGAATGACATTTTTCATGTATGCGTTGGATTTCGAAATGTAGCGGTCAGGGTGCCTTTCAGGTTCTTGAGCTGCAACATCTTCTACAACACAGAATCGGCTCACTGGTTCTTACCACTAAGTCAATGTACGCAACGTTACATGCTTGATAAGCTTGATAAGCCTTCGAGTGAACGGAGATATCAACACTATCATACTTTCTAAATAAACGGGATAAAATATACTTAGAATTCTGTAAGCACTTACAACAGCCGAAACTTTCCAATTGAATATATAACATGGGTGATATGGCAGAAGTACAGCCGAGCATTCAGTTGTAAAAGATGTAAAAGGCAAGAGCTCTTGATATTAGAAATAGCATAATTGGACATATCGCTGATGTTACTATAGGTCATGTTAGCAGGTTGTTGAATTGACCGCACCAAACCTGCAACCTGTGAAACACATGATGGTGAGTTTCCAATACAATTCAATCAAAGCGTCAAACAAACAGCACATACCATCTTGGTCGTGAGAAATGAAGTACAGGTTATTTCAATACAATGATTCGGTCAAAGTCTCTATATAGTGTAGATGGTATTTTTTCCATCTTTCAACCATGGAACTCTTTGCATTTGTGAAGACTAAACAACGGTTAACTGAATTCAGCTGTTTGCTCCGTTCGCCTAGAGGGCCGTTTACACGGTACCAAACCAGACAAGACCAGATCACGTTGTCCGCGTTTACACGGCAGACAAATCTAGATCCGGATCGGCCAAGATCGCTCTAGTCCTGTGTGACGGCTCTAAGGGCATCCGACGTCGGCAACATCGCAGACGGATGCGGTTGTAGGAAGGTAGCTCGGTAGCTTATCCTTGTCAAGAATTGCAGCTATTGACAAAATACCGTTCGAAACATAATCATCGTACTGTTGACCCTGTTTGACATCATGGGAACAAGCTTGTTGTCAGTAAAAGTGTGGCGGATTCTCGAGTTTTCATTGCTTGACGTGTTTCCTTAGTACATGTATTTGTATCTTGTAACTTTGAAAGGTCTCAACATGTGACAATTCGCATGTACATGTATTTCACTTTGATGTCTGCCACAGACTTAGTAAAAGCCAATCAGATAATACTATAATTGCAGTAACAGCTGGTTAAAACTTTTGATAAAGCCCTCGATAAGAAAACTTGTAAGACAGTGTTTCCTTTCGTAAGAATACAAATTAAGACTTTAAACAAGCGAATTGGGGAGAGAGAGAAGGTTCAGTCGGTGTGTGGGAGTGGTAAGTTGGCCTTTAAAAATGTTACCTAAAGATGATGTAACTTCTCCAGTTGGAATAGTGGAACATTGAATATCAGTGTCAACATGAAAATGACCTGCCTATTGTGCAAACTTTGTGTGAAATTGACAATGCCGATATGAAAAATGCAAACGTCTGAGCCAATACTACACAAGCAGAAATTTCCCTCAACGAATCTATGATATACCATGGTAGAACTAATGATGATGATTATCACAAAGTATGTTTTACGTTGACTTATGGTAGATTTTAGGATGATTCGTCACAGTCATAGGTCTTTACCTATGTAGAAGAGCCAGCCTTGATAGGAATTGCGCTCACAAGATCGTACAAACTTTTCAGACAGGATATGAACCAAGCCCACGAAAGTCGAAGTGTGTGAACGATGAACAACCATCTCCCGCACCACCCATACAACATCTTCACCAGAATGTAACATTGTGTTTGAAATCTTGACATCATGAAGGAGGCGACCTTTGAAACATATAAGTATTTGTGTTTAAAGGAGAGCCGCCCGAGAGTAACTTATACTGGGTCAATGATGTGCGAGGGCACCTGATGTGAATTTTAATTAACACGGCAGCTCGTTCAGGAAGGGAAAGTTAATAAAAATCCGCTTGAGAATATTTGAAACCACTTGATATTATGAATACACTGCAATAACTTATATTCTCTCAGATATTTGGTACCATGCACCAGTCCATAGGACTAGCATCTGTACAGAAGAATCTGACTTCAAATACCCATATGTATATAATATAGATGGAGGGTCCTTGGACCCTGTCGACCTCGGTGGACTGCATTTTCTACCCGGGTTTTGCATCAGAATTTGCCTTCTGCAAGACTGGTTGCCAATCAACGCTAAGGAAGCCAGTCCTCACAGGCAGCCTGATTTCAAAGAACGCAACACATTGTTATGTTTTACATCGAGAAGCGGTGAAGGATGACCAATTCGGCCGGAGTTATAAAGGGTTTACGTTGTCACTTCTCGTTTCACTCGTCACGAGTCAACTGACTTAGGCTTGGAAACACAACGTAAGGGTGAAAAGTGACCTCGTGAATCGTATGTAACCCGCTCTGCGGAAATGACGTGTTCGTTCTTCATGTCACGCACGAAAGGTGAACAGTGACACACCATCAACTACATAATCGCAGCCGTACGGTCCCTCAGATCGTTTGCTGTTGATTTGCAAACTATTTTAGAATTAGATAACATTTGCATAGGTCAACAAGGGCTAAATGCTTGGGGCTACTGGCAACATCATAACTAATAATCTCTCTAACATTGTGATAGCAACGTCACAGGCAGTGGCCTACCTCTCATTGAAATAGTCCAGGATCAAAATTCCAGTTCTTTAAAATAACATCATAAATGTAATTGCCATTTCTTAATTGATCTCTCCGTTTGATTGACTGGCCTGTGACGTCGTTGATACATGTTTCTTACCACAAACGTTTAAAGAGTGCGCTTATTTGTAGTAAAATAACATAAACATTGTAATTGCTTAGCCAAATGTTTGGTGCCCTCTGAGGCGGAATGAGTGTAATTATACCACTTTGCGAGGGGTTAGGTGGTGATGGCTATAGTGCCAAAATAACATGCTCAACATTAGTAACAAACTCTTGCCAACCAACTGAAGACCAGAGACCCCCACAGACGGTCAAAAGTTATGAGAACACATGACTTCAAGTCTAGTGCTGAGTTCAGGAATTCAACTTTGGTAATCTCAGCCGCTGAAGGATTTACCTTTGGGCTCGTCGATGCCAATCTCACATTTGGGCGTCTGTCGCCCAAGCTAAGCTTAAGACGATCCGCAGAAAGGACTCAACATTGATCTGGTTCCTTGTCGAACGTAGATGCCAACCGGGCAAAGAATGAGAATCACCTGCCCCTCCTTTAGCCTTTAGGAAGTTTTATCTAAAAAGAACCTCTTTGGTCAGTGTTACGTGACATCGGTGTACAATTGAACACTAAATCCTAGTGTTAACATGGACTTCAGTGTCCTTCAGTGAATGGGAAAGAGTGCTGATGATATGACGCCAACGGCCTCAAGGAATCGATATGAATGTAAACATTGCCAAAAGACCTTAAACTGTTTGCCGCCAACGGGATTTTGGTGGAAGCCACTTAGGCGAATCTAACAAAACAATTAGCAATAACCTCACAATAGACCAAAGTATGTTAATCCCCTAATTGGTAAACAACTTCTTAATTCAATTACTAAACCAATCGGGACATTCTTAACGATCTGATGACAGCCATAACGCTCGGTTGCCCTCACGAAGCACGACATTCAAATTAGTCAACAAAGGTGTTTTGATTTACTTTAATGAAAACATTCTTCTTGTCCATATTACTGCGGCAATGTTTTGATGAGAGTTAGGATAGTGGTGTTCCTTTGACATCAAGGTTGTTGAGCACAATCTACAGTAAGTGCCTACTTTCCCACAACAAAGGCAAGGCAAGGATCAAATCTGCATGTGCCTGGCGACCTGGTTGCATCATCTGAAGAAGATACCTCAGCAAAACTATCGTGTAAGGCTTTTTCGCCATCTTCTGTCATTCTATTGAAATCATTATCTGCCGGGGAAGGTTTCGACCTCACAAAGCTAAGTCATGAATAAAGATGTTCCTTTCTTGTTTAAGCTACCCTTAATTGAATTAAAACGCTCCTTTCAACTGTGGGCGTGTGTGACGGAAATTCCTGTCACCACAACAGACGCGCCAGGTCGCTGCCGTGTCCTTCATGTCCCCTGAATGATCCCTTGGCAACCCGGACTGTCACGGGGCAGGCATACCTTAGCCAGAAGAACAACCTTTATGATATTCCTCTTGAAATCTTTGAAAGAAGCTCGATGATTGCATTGTCGATTCAAAGCTGTTCTTTCGGAGAAGAGGGCGGAATATTCCAACTATCTCGAAGTAACCCTTCTTCAATTATAACCGACATCTTTTTGGACAATGCACGTATGACTTTATGCATGCTGTATGCAACTGTTTGCACTTAGGGACCTACATGTTCGGACGTAGCCCCTAGGTGAAACCGAAGAAGTTTTGTGGTTCAATAGCACCTCCATGGTTTGACTAGTGAGTGACCGAAGTCTGGTTTTTATATCGACGACCGTTTAGTGACTCTGCTTAGGAGTGGCATTGGCAAAGGAGGATCTATCTGCAGCTCTCCGAATGGAGCTGAAAGGATGCGCTATGTCATCTATTAATCATGTCATTACGCAATGTTTCTTACGTAATAGTACAAAGGTAACATGAAAATATCCTCTAGCGAATGAAAATGAGTCAAGTCCATCGGCTTTTTCTTGAACTGCAAGAGTCATGAAGATTTACGACCACATTCCGACCGCAGGGTCGACTTATAGGACAACCTTTCTAGATTTGGTGTAAAATATGACTCCGGGATGCGTAATAATGGCCGTCCGCCGTGTGTTGGCACTAATGAACGCGCAATAATGATAACTAATGAGTGTTGTTGAGTAATCGCCTATTGTTGTCTTCGAAGAGAGGGACGCTTGATGACGCGATGATTGAGTTAAGATTGATGGCGGCCAGGTAAAGTGACGCAGAGGAATTTCCTGATAGATTCTGAATCGGTTTTAAAATTTCGAGTTCAAAAGTCAAAGTCCTGAAGTACTAAACGACGAGCAATGCAGAAGATACGTTTGAATGAGATTTCAAGTGGAAGGCAAGAATCAACGGTAAAGACGAACGTGCCTCCATGCTACTGGTGAACAACACAAATAATAAGCTGATTGAGATGTACAGTGGAACACCGCTAACACGACCACTCATGGGACCGAGGTTGAATGGTCGCGTTACCGGGGTGGTCACCGACCGGGGTTCCACTGCATTGTAGCCAAGTGCCATTGATTCAAACGGTGGCTACTTATCTCCTCCAAGCAGTAAATCCCGTCCCACACCAACGAAATCCAGTGATCTACATAGCTCAATGCATTATCATAGTGTATTGATGACATCGCCACCACACATGGGTCCTAGGATGGCCAGAACATGCTTAGCTCATCCCAAACGTCACTTCAACATTATTTACTTCATTCCTTATCGTAATATCAAGAGATATTTCCACTGTTTACCTGAAGGTTTCAAGTGTCATATCGCCTGCAATAATCTTATTAAAAGGGGCTAATAATAATGTAATCAAGTGCTTGATGAGCGACCCATATACGGCCAATCATCAGCGGGGCGGTTGACATTCTGACCCCAGGTCACAGGAGCTGTCAACTCTGTCACATATCTAATCATTTTCATCTCAGATGAAGACATCATACTTCTAAATTTTCAAACGTTGACAAAATTACAAAGGCAATACCAAGGATACAATGCTTGAAATTTTCCGTATGAATACCTTGAACACAAAGGGTGACAAATGTCATCATGATTGGATTATAATGAGTTGGTATGTCACCTTCCACGTGGTTTAGTCACCATGTTTATGGTTCATAAGATTTATTAGCTTCCTGAGGTATTCCTACCTGCTAATAAGAGACACCTTGGTCTTCCGGTGATTCAGTCATCCATCATCAAGAATTAGCATTTCTTGATAGAACGTTCTTTTAACATCACCATACCTTTTACATATCTCACAAGTACTATCACAACAATAGCATAGCAGTCCCAAAGAGGGTCTAGCTGGGGTTACTGCGACAGTACAGGGTGCGATCTCCCACCGATGAATTCCTCAACTGAGTTTCCATCTTTTCATTTTAGGTATCTAGGCGTTGCCTCCCTTGCCGGCTCGCTGCCAAACAAGGACGACGCCTGCTCGCAAACAACAGGACTGGTCAACCAACAGATAGAACTTTGTAAAGACAATCCGCAGGCTCTACCCTGCATTCAAAATGGCGCAAAGCGAGGAATTCTCGAATGTTTCTTCCAGTTTCAGAATGAACGATGGAACTGTAGCCTCATTCAGAAACAGAGTGCCGGGTTTGGACCCTTGATAAACAGACGTAAGTATTTGTACTTGCAACATCCCTCGGCCATGATAGTAATTAGTAATAGTGATAGTGATAAGTGTAATGATAGAATTTGATGCCGTGGACGTGTAGAACCAGCGATTTCGGCGCTCCTGTCAGAAAGTGGTTTCTGTGGGAGGAGGGACTAAGCGTCATTGCCTTACATGAGATTGGATGCAAACAGTACACATCGGTACATTTCAGAACGTGAAGGTGATGGCCAGTGTTGCTTGCTTGCCTGTGCATAACAGTTGGATACGTACGATTGCTGGTGATGCCTTGCTCAAGAGCGTTATCTTGTTGAACTCAGTCTCCACACCTTCATACCGATGTTCAATTCATATATTTCATTTGTTAACACTCGTGATACTGCATACCATGAATGCATCCAAATTCACCCTTGCATGACTGAAATCATGCCCAATGTATAGATTTCATCCACTAGATTTGATAGTTGTAGCAGGATAAAGTGGCGAGTATGATACCTATTGAGGAATGAGACGTGGATGTCACATCTCTTTCTTGATACACAATCTTGTGTTTGCCTAGAGCCGCGGCCGATCAAAACCAACTTCGTTAGCATCTCAATAACACAGGAGTTGGTAATTCATTACTTGCCAAGTAGAGTTCAATTTATCTTAGCGGTGAATGCCGGCAGTGACAATGTCTTCAAAGGCGATGTGAGCAGTCACAATGGTAGGTGACAGATCCATGTACCCTGCCGGTGTAATCAGACGGGAATTCAATGTGGACCCCATCCGAACAAGATTGCTACATGACCGAGGTAGATTGGGGCGCCGGTCCGTGAAAGCGTTCATTGGCATGGACATCATGCGTGGACATGGCCATGAGATACGTTTGTAAAGACAGTTGTACCACCGAAGATTAGCTGGCACGATTCTGCCTGTTTTCCTTTGCAATTCATTTAGGAAGGCAGCCACTACTATTTCAATTGAAATGATAAATAATACGGGTTTGTGAAAAGTGTGTGGACTGTGCGTTTGGAGAAGTCTCCCCCACAAATCTGTAGATTTGAAGGCCAATCACGTAGACTGACCAAAACTACTGGCACTGGAAGACCTTCTTCAAAAATCTCCATCAGAATCAATGTTCTAGATTTCTTCCTCGTAACATGCAACATTAGGCCATTAAGGCGGGTAGCGGACCCTTGCAAGGCGCCAGCATCTCATATGAACGTAGTACATTCATCATTAGGGCGATACGTGCTCCAACAAGACTCTTTCGGATAATCTCCACCGTGTCAGACATGAACCAGCGTCGGTCCCTTTCATTCATCCCTTATCATCATATCTACAACCATACTGCTGCCAGTAAGGAGGCATCGTTCATCAAAGGGCGTCGGTCGCAGCAATGGTGCCGCGGACCCTCACTCTCTTGTTTGGTACAATCATTTGGCAGTTAATCAGATTTGCATAGAGGCGTCTCCTGTCAAAGTATACCGTTGCCACCCCAATGTTCCTTTCTAAACCTGCTAATAGACATTCATTCTCCCGAAGCAATCCAGCCTGCGAGAAAGGAGTATCTTTTATCAACTTAGAGATCACTTCAATACAGTTCCAGTTACGACTTCTTTTCGAGATGGTAGGCTGGAAAGAAGGCCAAAACACTGGTCGTGCGAAATTTCAACATCTTTTTTTTTCTTCAGGAACCAAGGAGACGGCATTTATCTACGCGGTGACGAGTGCAGGGGTGGTCCATGCCGTCACACAGTCCTGTAGCGCGGGAAACCTCACTGACTGTTCCTGTTTCGACATGAAGGACCACAAATTCCCGGGAAGCATACAGAAACGAGGCGAGCCGGGTGCAACGGAAATTTGGAAGTGGGGCGGGTGTAGCGATAATGTGGAATATGGGATTTGGTTTGGCCGGACTTTCGTAGATGCATCAGAGACTATGCAAACTCTGGATGGAAAGGGCGTAAAAAATATGGTGAATCTCCACAATAATGAGGCAGGAAGAAAGGTATGAATAGTATGAATGTTGGTTCCTGGTCGTGCGACAGGTGGCTAAAAGGAATCGGAATCCAAAATGACCACCATTACCCAAAAATGGCAACCACTAAATTACCAAAATCACTCGGGTTCTGCGCAGTTGTGAGTGGTTTGTGCTGTTTAGACAACTTGATTGTTTGATTTCAACAAAACCTGCCCTCAATTCGCCAATCTACAAGACAGGAACATTTCCTTCTGATAAGGGTGACGGAGATAAGTGAGCTGGGGACACTGTAGCGTATTCTGAGAGTGCATTTTGTCCAGGTCTCTGTGACAAGGTGTATTCAAGCCAATTTACTTAGTAGTTTAAATATTGACAGTCATGATATCCACAACTTCATCGCCACCATTCAAAACACTCAATACAGTATTAATTGAGTTTAAAAGTTTATTCACAAAATCACGAAATGGCCAATCCTAATTTGTTTATTTCTTGATAATTAGAAAACATGATGCTTGGTCACATTTAGTGGCACATGACACGGAGAATGAGTTATAGTGATTTCTAACAGGCAATGCGAGGTCACAACAGCCATTCTTGCAGTGCGCTCCAAGGCTATGAGCATGAATGTCACCCTCACGACAACTGATGGCGAAATCTCTCACAGGTCATAAGCCTTTGGTCAAACCGACGGGCTGTCCGAATTGAAATCTTACTAAATCTCTGGACGTGAATGGAGTAATTCAAACAGTTGTTTCAACAACCACCCCAACTTTCAGAATAAGAAAGGAAGAATTCTTTGTTTTGTTTCCATTACTGGTGTCCTTTATTTGACTTCATGAAGTGTCAGTCGAAGGCAAAACCTCTGAGAAGTATGTTTTATTGAACCAATCATTCCTATCTCCTATATGACATAGCCACTGGTTATAGCCTTCAGCCAAAAATGACAACTTTATAATCCGTCAAGGCAAACCTGACATCCTCAAAAAGCTTTTGGAGACTGAAGATCATGTGAATGTCCTCCAGTTATCATGCAGTTCGTTGGTGAAAATAGCATTATTATGAAATTGTTGGCAACATCAGGTTACATCTCCAGAGGATTCTTATAGATTCATATTCAGTTTTGTATGTACAATCTCTACAATATTCTTGTAAGATTTGTGAATGCTAGCCCATCTCATGTCACGTCCCCACACACTGGCATGAATATCAATTGGAGTCTTCGTACCAAACGTAAACAAACCAAATCTCATGTTGAATGACCTCCCTTACTTTTACGACACCGATAATATCACCTAACTTAGATTATGACAAAACATGTCTACAAATAATCCTTATTGAACAAATTCAACAGGCTCCGTGACAAACTCCCAAACATACACGTCCAGGACACAAGAAAGCTTTCTCTCTCTCTGAATAGAGGTGGTTTTTTTATGGCAAAAACATCAAGATGCGCTGAGATAGAACTCACCAAGTGTGACCAGGCATTATCATCATGATTTATGTTGTATTATTGGTGGGTGACACGTGCCAATCATAGATTGCTCAAGAATTCCGATGACACTGGCGAGAACTTTCTATCACAGGAAATGCTTACACCCAGCAAATTGTACCAGCATTGCCAGCATTTTAACTCACTGACTTGGTATATGACGGCCACTAACTACCCTCGACAGCCCGAAATATTGTCCCTCGCAATCGACCGATTTGCCATCAAGATACGGCGGATCATCGGCAGTGCAGCAACATATTTCAAGATGGCGTTGGTGCAAGCAATCATTGCCTGTTCCAATGAATCCGCCCAAGCTGGGTAAATCTCACGTTTCTCTCGTGATCAGACGGGCAATACGGGCCTGGCCTGTCGAGGTACCAAGTCGCGACTATTATTCAAATAGTTCAAAATTCTTCCTTTCTCTCTAAAGGGCAACGTCAATGTTTTATTGAATTTATTTTCTCTTCCAGCTCATACAACAAGGCATGAAGATAAAGTGTCGCTGCCACGGCGTCTCGGGTTCATGTACGGTGAAGACGTGTTGGCGGACCATGCCCACATTCCGGGACATTGGTGATCTGCTGAAAAAGAAGTACGAACATTCCATCCAGGTGGCGCCGCGATCGAGGAAGAAACTGAGAAGGAAAGAAAAGGAGTTACGGAAAATGAAAATTCCAGGGGAAGATTTAGTGTTTTCTGATCATTCGCCGGATTATTGCCGCCCTGATCAGAAGCGGGGAATCATAGGGACAAGGGGGAGGGAGTGTAATAAGACATCTATTGGCCCCGACAGTTGTAACTTGTTGTGTTGCGGACGAGGTTATAATACCCGAATTGTCCGCAAGGTGGAGCGATGTCAGTGTAAGTTTGTTTGGTGCTGCTACGTGAAGTGTAAGATCTGCGAATCAATGATTGACAGATATACTTGCAAGTGAGCCACGACATAATGGCATAATCAGTGTTTTATTTTACGAAACGGACGGACATTCACAATGTACACCCGTGTCGTCACAACCATAGCAGCTAAACTAAAAGCGCACAAACGGTGAGCGCGCACACTGCGTAAAGTGCGTCTCCAAACCGTGTTTAGCGCCACTAACACTTTAAGTGGAAACTGGACAATCATTATCTAACTATATTCAGTGTGCAAATAAGGGTGTGGTATGGACTGGCTGGATGCATCGTGAGTGTGAACTTGGCTACAAAACTTAAAGTGATGGCTAAATGAACAACAATGCCATCTGGGGAAGATAACAAGAAAGATTTGCGAGTTTGATATGTTCCGCTGGCCCGCTTTCAGCCGCTACAGGTGGTGCATGTACCAATAAATGGCTGTTGTTGGACTATACATATGATTAAATAACTGCAGACATTGAGGTTCGAATGGGGAAGGTATAGGGTGTTAAATGATGGCAACAAGTCAGAGATTGAAAGAGAATCGCATATTTGCCATTGACCTCATTCAAATGAAAATAAAGTACAAGTTTGCACAAGAATGGCAGATGTTTCGACACTGCATTGAAAACCTTCATTTACAAAGAACTGCTAACACTACCTTTCGTCTATTATGTAAAAAGTGTAAAATAAAGATATCATAATTCTGAAATATCGACACGTTACTTATAATTATAACTCACACCTACTTACCTGTGGAGCCTGCAGCTTGATCGGGAACGCGAGTTAATAGCAATATAATGGCACCAAATTTATAGAGCGGATCCAGGCCCCATGGGGAACACTTCCAAGAAGGGACAAACGGAAAGAATATCCACACAACCAGGTCCACACCAGGTACAGCATTATGTCAATATCAGAGGTTTACTGAAGGGATGAGGTAAGAGCTCTATTGCTCGGAAGGCATACTGAACTTCCAGCGGTATCCGTAGCCTCCGCCCATACGCGCGATGTTATGTGAATACTTAGAGGGTCAGGGTTTACACTCTTTTATCCAAGGCCCGTTTATACTACGCGACGGGACGCGTTATCGCTCATCCTACGTCCATCGTGCATGAGAACAACAGAGCTTCTCCTACTATAGGGTTATGTGCAGAACAGAACGGAATGGAACCAAATAACCAGCTCAAGCACAAGATTGACCTCATGCGCAAGAAGAAGCAACCCCAGTTGGGGGTAAGTCCCGCTTATGCCCTAAATATATATCGCAAATTGTGTCTAATACCTCCCATTTGTCGCATTTTCCACGAGCAACTGGACTTTACCACGGTATGACGTAAAGTTTCAACGTAGGCAATATTACAGCCTGAGATAGGCAAAATGATTGTCACAATCAGTGACTTGGGCATGAATTAAAAACTGATAAACATGGAAAACGAAGGTCCGATATCAGCAGCCTCAGCCGCATAACACTATAAACCCAACGGAACATTTGTACAGAACGCCGATGTTGAATGCCGCCGATGAACCACCTGTTAGTGAGGTCTCTTTTGGATTGCTGCAATGTACACTATTAAGTGATACACAATGATAGAGCGCTCGCTTTCTGGCCGTATATTTATCCTAGTTTTCATTTCCGTCGATTAGAAGGGTTGAGAGGCGATCTCGGGAGGATACGGCAAGGTGCAAGTGAGGTTTTACTAACAAGCTAGGTAAGTAGAAACCTGGATATCTTATTTAATCTCGGTGTAAACGGCGGCCACTTGTTGATTGAGCGCTTACAGACCCGTTAGTGATACGATGGGAGCGTACATTTCGTTAGTACTGTAGGCATGTGTGCGTACAGCATAGCAGATGGCTAAGCCCCATGTAGTTTAGACTTGTCGCCGATGAATTTGAGGCTGCGGCACAAAGCGTATTAAATAGGCCTATTTATTTGAAAGACTCTGATGTTAGGAAGCCCAACATGAAAGGAATCTCCTAGGGGCCTACTAATTGTGTAAGGTGGCATCAGAATTGGCTCCGAGTTCACTGAACAGTGTTGGTATTCGAATTGGCTCAGAGTCGGGTTGTATGCTCATGTTCATTGTGAGGATTCTCCGGCATATCTTGCCATCTTCTCAGAAACTGCTCAGTTATTACTCTGCATCAATGGGATTCTCTTTGTTTATCTGCCTTCCTCTCAGCCAAAGACAGTTTTACTATTCTCTTAGAGTGGGAGTGGGCTATCGTATCAACAGAGTCTGGTTTGCTATCGTTTGTGAATCCTTCCAAGAATACCACTGGCTAAAAGCTACGTGTGGGTTAGGTTCATTAAGTGCAAAGTAAGTACAATGCCTGAAGTTCAATTTGCTGCCAGAGCTGATAATGGACTGAGGTTGAATGGTCACGTTACCGGGGTTGTCGCGTTAGTGAAGTTGAAAATCCGGGGACAAAATGCATGATTAGGTTTTCCCGCCAAAATTGTTGAATTTTTTCAAAAGTTCAAAATTTTTAAAAGAATTTCAAAGTCAAAAAAGTTTTGGGACTGATTATTTTGGTTCATTTTGAGCAGAAAACAAAAACCAGTGAAAAAAATTTTTGGACTCGGAAATTTTTTCATCCTTCTAATTCTGAAAATGTTTGTACTATCAAGTGCGCATTATGTGTCATCTTAACAAGACCAGAACCTGCTGTACAACAATATATAAGTTCCTGTTTATTATACATACCATTATCCATTCATCTTTAGTTGAAACCAATCCAATACCAATCTCGTGTCTCCTTGATTAAGACGGTGCTTGGGCAACTGTCATCTCCTTCTCTAAAACAGCTCTCCCTGCTTCTATTTGAAGCATCTTCAACACTGAATTTATCTTAAACGGCACAGAATTCATCTTAACAGTACCGAACTACACTTCCAAATAGTATGGCTTCACTGACATCAGTTTAAAGGTGTTGGTTCTCTTGGTTGTGTAGTGATGACTCTTGCTGGCATGATGCAGATTGGCTTGTAGAGTCATTCAGTTTAAGGGTCCACACAACAACAATATTGAAATTCATATTTGATTCGTGCTTGCATAATCCAAAAATTTCAGATTCAAATTCAAATTTCAAATTGTGTATATTGAAAAAACTCACCTTGTCTTTAACTGAATGCATCAGTGTGCTCTCCTCAGGAAGAAATATTGGCATGTTGCAGGAAGTCTTCCACAGCTTTCGTATTCCAATGGTATAAATAAACATGAACGAAACTGAGATCGATGTCTACTTGAAACCTTATGAAGAAATCCGAATGCATCACTGCAGTGACTGCATATTGCTTCTGTGACTGGCTGAGATTTTCTAAGGCGAGATGTGTTTGTGGAGAGGAACCTGTTTGTCCGAAACTTATGTCAAAGCGTAGTTGTCTGAAGGTAATGAGTATTCATTGACAGAAGCTTGGTATAGTCTTGAGTTTATGAGAAAAGTGTATCTCTCTGAATGTTATGACCTGTATCATTGAGCTTGGTCTTCTGGGACTATGGTTAAAAGAAGTTTATCTATAAATGCAAGTAATGAGTTAGTAATCAATAACAGTGCTATTGAAGGAGTCAGATTTCGCAGGTCATTTGAATGTTGCTTGGTGCTTGAATGAAAGATACTGGGTTACATGTACTTTGTCATGTTAAAAGGTAGAGACAGCCTCCACCTTCACACCAGGTTAGCCGAAATTTTGATAAAAACTAAATTCCTCGACCAAACCTCTTGCTTACCTTTGAACAAGTACCAGGGTTGAGCTCCTTTTTACCAAGCTGCAGGTCTGATTCAACCCAAGGGATTATTTCAGTTAAGGTCCGTTAAGAAATCAAATTAAGGAAAGTAACCTTGGAGTACTGAAGCTTCCTCGGGGAAATTTCTCTTGTAGCATAACTGGATTTTGTTGACTTGAAGATGGCTGATGGTCCTCTTGGGGGAAGTTATTCCATTTCTTAATGTGGTTTGTAGGATGAAGTGGATCATGTGAGAATCGAGGAATTATCAAGGTGGGTGTCTGACTGACGATCAAGGCATACTGGTGGGCCATGTCAATGTATTGAAATTAAAAAAAATGTGTTTTTATTAATTGCTACAACTGAATGTAGAGTATAATCATTCTCGTTGTATCCCAATCCATCACTGGATGTGTTTCATATTCACTGTGAGGAATACAGCTATAAAGTGAGTAAGATGTTGAATGACTTCAGCTAGTACCGAATTACAAAAAGTAGGAAATTGTCTGGATGATGTAGCCAATGATTGCCATGTTGTATAATAATCATTGTTGGCACAAGGTTCACGATCATTTCCACATAGCAAATATGACCTTATATTGCATTGCATCTTCTTTTGTGACATTTCCATCATGTATGAATACACTTTGTTTCTGGGTAGATAAATGACATAATGAGGGGTAATAAACTAAATTGTTGCTATGATTATGTAGGATAGACCCCTATATCGGATGAACTGTCACTGCGGCACTCAGTGGCACCTTGGTTGTGCTTTATCTACTGTTGTTGACCATTGTTTCTGTGATTCTGTTTTCCTTAAACAAAGGAAGATCGTTGTACTATTCGTTCTGTCTCATTGAAGTGTCAGTCATCATAGGTACAGGATCATCCCCATTACCGTTTCCCCAGGCCTTCACTGTCGAGCATTAATACTGTAGTGTATATTTCACCTGTGCCAGATGCTCTGTAATTCCTATACATTATTCAAGTTGTGTACCATGCCTTTTAGATGTAATTTAGAAGATGTGTGCTAATGAGATGCATAACAGTTTGCTCATCAACAATTCTAAAACACTTTTGTAGCAATGTAGTAGATTTCAATGCGTGATGCATTACACCTTGCTCTGGCCTAGTGGGTGTTTTACCACCATCATAGAAGCTGCCTCACCATTTCGATAGCAAGCATTACCCAACCAACATGTCGAAGCTAACACGAAAAAACGTGATTGTTCCGATCCTTTATCACGCTTTATCCTGATTGCTTATATCACATAAAAACATGATTGTGTTAATTCACAGAAAAACGTGATTGCCGAATCACATAAAAGCAGGATTAATAGTACAACACAGTTTACCTTAAATGAACCAAATCATGGCAAACAGCACATCTCTTAAAAGAGCTATTAATCTAAAGAGGTGAAATGCCTCCTTGCGAATCTCTTAATCTTCACCCAACCTCAGTCAATATTTGGCCTTATCCCACACCATATTTACCATCTCTTTTCATCAACACATCTACTGCCGTAGTTATTTCACCGTTTGCCAACTCCACCAACTGCATAGAATGTCGAATGATGGTGTATTGAGGCACTGTTGAGCAAATATCGTGAGATGGCATTTATCAAAGACGTGCAGGGAAAATAAGCATTGATTAGGAGGTTAACTCATTCAGTCTAACATCACCATCCCAGTGGCAATGGTTGAGTATGAAGTCTTCTCTGAAGACCATGACCAATCTTACCATGAAATCCAAGTTTTCATAGCCCTGCCGGCCCTGAGTTCTATACACACAGCATTACACCTTTGAATCTGAGAGGTTGATGACACCATGATTTGAATACAGCCTGCATAAAGCCAGATGGCTTGCGGTACAACTCCATGTTTATGATACTTTTAGTACGCAATGTATTTATTGAGAGCGTTTTTCTTCCCCTGTAATTAATACAGCAGAACAATAACATCCAGCAGAGTTGGAATCAACAACTTGTCAGCAGATGCCGATAATGAAACGCAAACGATTAATGCACATCCTTAGAGCATCTTCTCAATATATGTACATCAATGAATTCTATTTTCAAGACCAGAAAGTTCAGTGCAAGACAAGACCAAAGGACAAGTTTGTTTTAAACATCATCATTAAAACTATAATCATGGGTTTCACGTCTGAATATGTTGGAGAAACTGGGAGATGCTCACAAAATATGATGTAATGTAATGAACGCGGCCAAATTCCTCCCTTGGTCATGTATTGGAATGAATGGTCATGCGTCACGTTTGGTCATAGTAAGGCATGTCGTGTATATGGCGGTCTGTTGTATAGTTTTTCACTACATAAGGCAAAGTCTCATGCCTACACCAATGATGAAAAACTCTTTGTTTTGACTGCTTCTGATTAGCTTCAATGATAAGAGGTTCCACTGTGTACCGAGCTTCCACTGTATACCGTGATCGGATTCTTCATGGCACGGATCTCCACAAACCAGTGCATTTGACTTGATTACAGCAAACAAACTTTAAATGCAATAAATCCGATCACTGCTCCATGACAAAACAATCTTAAGGAGATATAACACGCAATTGCGCCATTATGCTGATATTCTGAGTGGCTCGGCTGATTGGCTGTCTTGGCAGACATTGGGCGGTTGAAATCTATCGTCTGTTCACCTCGTAATTACCCTTTGATTGCATGATGCTTTGCATTTCTTGACATGGTTGGATGTTGGTCCTTTGCTATCATGACTGTTGCGTATTTGTGGGTGTGGCAGGGTACCTGCGATGACAACTCATTAAAAAGGGCCCTGCTCTGAGTCTCTGTAAGCGATCCCTACACCAAATCCCTCGGCTGTCCACTCCTTAATATAAGTGTCTACCCCTTGATAGCTGGAATGTTTCCGCCCAACCCGGCATCACAAAAGACAATTCCTCTCCTCCTAATGACTGTCTTGACTCTTTTCAATGTCGTTTTAAGGAGGCTGTATGCTTTGACCAATCGGTGGACAATCTAAGCATTCGACGGACGAAGGACTCGATATTCTGTTTATGCCCTTAAATTCCACTTTGCTTCAGACTGATTTTGGTCGGAACTCTACCGCGTTCATACCCTGCTTGCTTACATACACACTGGGAAGAACTAATAAAGCGAATGTTAGCTGATCAGTTCTGAAACTATAATGATGAGCTTTGGTAGGTTGTGTTTAAAAGAAGAAATAGAGTGCGTGGGTACCGCTGATGGATTGTGATGGATTTTTCCAACCATCCATTACGCAGCTTTTTCCGAGGGAAATTCATCATCGTCACCGAGGTTCTCAGTTGATTGCATGTCGAAGAGCGAAAAGTAGACTAGGATTGTGTCAAAGTGCTTCTGTGGTGCTTTCACCCCTAGAAGGTTTTGAAGAATGTGGACACCTTGCTGTACATTTATCATCTGAGCAATAAGCGTATGAACCAAACCATGATCCCCCAAATATACTGTATCAGGACATTCCCTAATAATTAATGACTACACATAGATTATATACTGGGATCGATAGCCCTCTATGTGTTTGGCTTGTTCTTGGAATAGAGAACCATTTAGATGGTGAATTGCTTGTTACAATGTGCTTTAAAATCACACATGAGGTACACATCAGAAGATAGGCTGAAACTTATTTCATTGAACAGTCTTAAGGGAGAGATTGAAAAGGGTCGTACAAGAGGAATAATCAATGATTCAAGGGGTACTTTAAATGGGATGTAGTCTTTCTAGAGCACGGACATTTGATTGAAACCAATTGAACATGACATGTAGCAGTACAGTGCACCAATACATTTCAGCTTAAATGCATGCTTCAGCATGTGTTTATGACACCCACAACATAACTTGTAATACTTGATGTATTGATGAGTAGTATTGATGTGGTGCTCATTATAACACTCATGTTGGAATCCGGATATGGGCCTCAAGGGAATTTGGGAAACCCCGAGTGATGGCTTTCATCCAGTGCGCTGTTGATCTACGCGAATGCACAGGAGTTGAAATGTAGCATGGATTAACTCTTTCCCCCGTTTATACGCTGATATTGGTGCATCATGTTGTCTGTGTTGTTTAGCCTTCATTGAACATGATGCCTTCACTTACCAGTTAGATATATCTCCAGGGCATTTCTGCGCCAAGCTTAATTCAAGCTTTGAATATTCGATGAGCAGCTCAAACACCTCAAATCTCGACTCTAGAAGATATAACACAGCTTGTTTAGAAGTGGTAATCATCATCATTTATTCATGGAAATTGTCTAGCTATGGCATGTTATTTTGATCATGCGATGGTGAGGGCTGAACCACAAATGGCACAACGAGGGTTGCAGCGCAAATAGCCCAGCACGATATGTTGGAAAATGACCCATCAATTATTACGTAGCGTTACATTTGTAATGGGCATCTGTTGTTTATTGTAATTAATTCCCACGGACGAGGTGATAAATTAGAAATTACGCTGGAATGTATGGTAGCTGATGGAGATCTGTCTGAGGGTGAGATTGGAGACAAGTCGCTCACACGTACTGTCCACCACTATATCCTCGAGCAAGAAGTTGGTAGGCTGTTGGAAACCCTGTACGCAACCATGGCTATGCTTTCTGAACCAAACAGGCATATGTGTCCACTGATTTGACAATACATGGTCAGAAGTCCCAGATCTCGCTTGCAAAATCTGGCGAATGAGGAAAGCGCAGCATTTTTGGTATCCTTAATGGCAAAGTGAGATGAATACTAGCCCCAGTTTAGTGGATCCTCTGTGACTGTGGTTCATTGCCAATGAATACCCTGGATGTCGGGAGTTCGTTCCTCTGACTCTCTCAAATACCTCTACGAGCAATACTGTCTAGACCGGCCTCCAAAAAAACTAACTTAAAATTCTGTGCAAATGAAACTGAAAAACTGATCTATTAATTGGCTGTGTACAATGTGTTGATAGGGAAGTTACCATGTATAGATTGTACCTGATAGGGTCATGTTATTGTCACGACATCTGTCACTAGATACATATTCAACAATTTTAATTGTTCTGTGTAACTGTATTGTTGTGAAACAATCTGTATCTGTTTCTCTTAACACTATATGTGATTGGTAGGCCTGCTATCAGGAAATAGGGCTGTTGCCTATGTTTTACTTGACAAACTCCGTTTATCACGTCTATCTAAAGCTATTTGCTAGTCTCTCCTATTCCTCCAACCGTCAGTCAATTGTGGACATATCATTGGATACATAGAGATTCTTGGATCACGGTGGGGTATCTTCCATAGAAACCGCAAGCAAATGCCAAGAAACCACCATATGACCTCCATAACCGCATATTCCCTACAGGTACAGGAGTTCGTACAGTGATTCAAAGCATCATACAGAAGGAACAAGCAAATAAATATGTGGTATTGACTGTGGTGATCAAGTTTCTCGAACAAGAGGGATAGGATACTGCCTGGCTTGGCGAAAACCAAATGCTACAAGCCAGGTGAACAGTCACTATTGAAACAAAGCAACAGGTGGTGTCTGTGCCAAGTTTTCTACTTTCTTCTTCTTTGGTTGGTTTTTGGCGGTATATGGTAGAAAGAAACATCACTAACGTCATAGGTTCGTTGTAGAACCAGTACTGATTCACCGTTCGTAAGCAAGATACTTCAACCCTGCAGTTGCTTGTCTCAAAGCCTGGAGTAAGGCTGGGTACAGGTGGGAAACTGTATGAGCACCTTCTTAAGTTCCCCTAACAGTAACGCGTTGTGGGAATTAGTGTTTCGATATGTGTTTTGCATGGTACAAAAACATTCATACTGGATTGCAAGTAAGACAATAATCATCGCGTAATCCTATACACAACATTTGCTAACCATAAGTTTGACTTCATGTCGAGGAAACCCTAAGGTAAACCATGGAAGTGATTAGTATTCTGTCTATCATTTCTATGTTACTGTTCCCCTTAATAATGTTGCTTCCATTTCAAATGTGCAATGGATATCAAGTGACAGTGACGTGCATTTATATTTACCCACACATTGTGTTGCTGTGCTACAGGATATTTACTGTCAAACTTTTTTCATGAAAACTTCTGTGATCCATCATCGTAAATGCTGGAGAAGCATTATGATAGAAACAAGGGAATACATATGGATAGTGAATTAATTTTCGGAGATATAATGTTTTGAACTTTTATAAACTTAACTACAGGCACCTACTTTTCATATTTGAACATCATCTGAACATCATCTGCGATCATGATTTTTGCCATCATCATTTATGTGCCTTTTTAATATTATTATACCAAAAGGTAGCTATTCTCTGACCAGTCGATTTCAAACATCTGTGAAGTATTGAGCCATATTTTGATATTGTGTGTTTGTCCAAATGTAGACCTACATACATGTATATTGATGTTTGATGATGCGAGTCTCGGGGAAACTATAGCCAATCCATACTCCAACACATAGCAGGTGATATCGGTTGCGTTGCAGCCTATATCTTTTTTGGTTTCCACGAAATCATTAGTTGCTGTGAATGAAGACGAAGAACAGGCGGTTACCGGTTTATAATTCTGTTTTTCTGCTATAGGTAACTGCTGTCCAGTAACTCTTTCATCTCCCTATATCGCTTGCAGTTCTGCGTCACTGAGTGTGGCTTTTACTGATCATATGGTTCGGCTCATGTGCTTCAGTGTTTTAATATGATTACCACCTCCTTGTAGCCGCTAGTTCCTATCTCCTATAATGTATTCATTACATTAATGGATGCGGAGGGAAATCAAATTAGGATGAGGCTGCTTCGAATAAAAGGCTGGGCTCTAAAGTTGCCGAACTGCATTTTAAAACCCTGAGATAAGATGCGACTATGATCCATTGCAGTGATAAGATCATATGTAGCTTACAACTTCTGTTGGTGTACTGTTTACAAAAAAAAAAGTTTTGCGACGCTTGATGCTGAGAAAAATGATGTTACCACAGCATGTTCTTCTTAATTATGCCCTCTTAACCTGAAATGATCCAGTACATCATTCATGTTGAATCTGTCGAATATTCCATAACATCTCAACAGTTAAAATTGAAAATTAATGTAGCGAATGTCCATGAGTGTGGAGCATTGTCACATGCTATGGCTGCAAGCATCTCCATGGAGCGGCCGCTTATCTTCGCTGTGCAGAGCTCTGCAAGGAGTGCGGATGACAGAGATGCTATGATTTGTTTTCTTGAGGAGGACCCAAGAGGCATCTGGGTTTTGCAGCTAGCCATCGGAAAGCCTGCGTCTGATGTTGTTTATTCCTTTATCTGTCGGTCCAGGTCCTATATGAGGCATCGCAAAGTAATGTGTGGATGTTTTGGAATTGAAATTTAGACCTTGCTGCTGCGATCCTTCGCTGTCTAATCAAGACTGCTCAAAGCAGCAACCGAAGGCAAACCAAAGTCTTGGGCATTACACCCTTTTTCTTGTTCATCAAACACCGTTCATTGGTAACTGCCGGGTTTACACACCCAGTATCTTCTAGATCATTGTTGTGGCAAACAGGTGTTGGCGATGAATTACCTGCACTGAAGAAGTGTTCTCTTCAATGTAATAGTTACCATTCTTACATGTTGTTGTTGGCTACATTCAGAATCAAAACCAAATCAAACTGCTTAGCACAGTCATCATGTGCTGTGCGAGCTTGATAGGCAGTGCCTCACATTGATTGAGTTCTGCTCTTGGCAGTTGAAAGTCAGTCTCTTCACCTCTATTTACTTGAGGTGTCTTGTACGTTGGCCAAAGTGTCAGTCACCTTGTGATAATCTCAACACAGCCTGAAGATGTCATCTACCTTGCCAACTCATCTATCTTGCCAACTCATCTACCTTGCCAACTCTACTTTGTCAACTCATCTACCTTGTCAACTCATCTACCTTGTCAACTCATCTACCTTGCCAACTCATCTACCTTGTCAACTCATCTACATTGTCAACTCATCTACCTTGTCAACTCATCTACCTTGCCAACTCATCTACCTTGCCAACTCATCTACCTTGCCAACTCATCTACCTTGCCAACTCATCTACCTTGCCAACTCATCTACCTTGTCAACTCATCTACCTTGTCAACTCATCTACCTTGCCAACTAATCTACCTTGCCAACTCATCTACCTTGTCAACTCATCTACCTTGCCAACTCATCTACCTTGCCAACTCATCTACCTTGCCAACTCATCTACCTTGTCAATTCATCTACCTTGCCAACTCATCTACCTTGCCAACTCATCTACCTTGTCAACTCATCTACCTTGCCAACTCATCTACCTTGTCAACTCATCTACCTTGCCAACTCATCTACCTTGCCAACTCATCTACCTTGTCAACTCATCTACCTTGTCAACTCATCTACCTTGTCAACTCATCTACCTTGTCAACTCATCTACCTTGTCAACTCATCTACCTTGCCAACTCATCTACCTTGTCAACTCATCTACCTTGTCAACTCATCTACCTTGCCAGCGGTAATGAATATATGAATATAAGTACATAGTGTAATGAATATATGATGTCATAAACATAACAATACATATAAATCAAACCAAAAACATTCTTCACTTTGCTGGTTGCCAAGGTTTGATGATCCCCATCTATCTTGTGAATACCCTGCCATGTTAGTATTAATCTTACAGCTATTATAGGAAGGAATGAGGAACAAGGGATGCATCAATCTGCTTTATTTGTTTCTGTGAATGATTCATGATGATGCCGATATTGGGTGTTTATTTAGTGTTTCTTTGGGCCCAAAATGTATGTTCTACATTGGTTGACCTGATATCATGGAAGAAAAGAAGGCGATAATGGCTATCTTGGGTAGGGTTCAAATTGCTCCATAGTAATCTAAAGAAAAATAAGAAAGATATTATGTATTCTACCAAGGTCAGTGGCATATTGGACCAGAGGGCTTTTATGGCCAGCATTGGCCAAGCACTTTTGTTGATAACCCTTATCGTTCCCCTAGAAGTTGGAATCTTTATGCGCTGTTGACTGGTTCATTCCAAAGAGGAAATTGCGTACTGAGTTGGCCTTGCATATGTGTCCTTGCGATGGTTATGCTGGTCGAGGTATTACCACCAGTCTAGGCTGTTGGTAGATTCTCAATGCGGGCAGTGTTGCCTATCATTGACTTTTGACTCTCTTCCTTGGAAATTGGATATTTCCCAAAGTTTTCTTATTCATTTCCTCTGTGATTACCATTGGTGTGTTCTGTGAACTGCATTACATTATGATTGAAACATTAACATGATGGTACCATCATAACAATTTTGTGCAATTATGTCCAAGGGTTGATGGGAACTAGTCACAACAGGTCCGAGCTGATTGCATGACATGGGACCTACCCAGCTGGCTTGCTGGATGGAGTCTCTTCACAAGAAGTAGACTGGTCTCGATCAACCTCTTTCTTTGTGGTGTCTTATGACAAAGATGTTTGCTTAAGAAGTTTTCTTTGACCTTGGAGTAATATATTTACAGGATGGTTTAATTCAAATTGGAATTAGGTTAGGAGTCCAGTGGATTCGGATCAACTTTGTGGTAATGTCTGATCTTCGAAGCAACACAGTCTAGGATTTTCGTCGTTAGCCCACCTGCCCTTTTTTGTTTCTTTAGACCTATTCTAGATGTAGGATGAAGCTGTTTGAATTCTGTTGCGGTTGCCAGCAGTATTGGCTTTGAACTGGTCAAACACCTTCTTTTATTGCTAGTAGATGAGCAATTTTCAACCATTTCAGGTCTTTGATGTCCTTTCTTAGATTCCTGAAGCCTGTTATAAAACCATGATGCACGTTTATGTAGGCCTACGATCTATCACTCTGTAACACGAAAGCAAGTTAAACTTCAAACGGAGGTCTCAATAGGGTCGACGTGGTCAACCCAGAAGCTTTGTTTTTGTTCGAGTTTCTTTATTTATGTTCACTTTCAGAATCAAAGAGGGTGACAGTTTTCACAGGATACTCATATGTTCCCTTTGCCTCACTTCAGATCTAGCACCTTGAGTTTCCAACATCTCATCACTTATGTGTTCGAAGTCTTGGTGCGAAGAGCGAAGAAGCTAGATGAACCTTGCCAGTGATAGATACTCATCAAGTAGGCCCCTACACTGGAACAAATGGTAAGCATCCACCTGTCGTTCCAGGAATTGAATATGTTCAACTCTAAGATCAATCCTGACACTGAAAGTAGCTCGTCCAGTACTTTCAAAAAGTGGTCAAGTCAACAGGTTCTGACATTTGCTGACTTTTTGAAGCAAATACTGTTGTCTAAAAACTACCAAGTTGCAACTCCAAATGAGAAATTACCATAAAGTATCAGCAGTTACTCTCCGTTTGCCTTTTCCCCACTGAACATGCTTTCTGAACATGGTAAGAGCAACAATATCAGTTGTAACATTGTGTCTACATGTGGATAACAAGACCATGTACCTTTGTTGTGCCACCACTTCACAAATTAACTTGGCTTCAAGTTGCAAGTTGGAATGTTAGGAAAGGCACAAGTCTGATATGATCGAAGTAACAGGAATGCAAGTTGTTAGAAACTTGAAGTTATACATATGTTACCTACCTTAACCTTGTACCTTTGACTGTTGCTGTTATAAACTTGTTTTCTTCTTAACACTGTTCCGAAGATCAGAGAAATGGCAGCAATTCATCTTGGGCGGGGGGGAGGGGGGGGAGGGGGCTTTGTTGAAGCACCGAACTGTATTGCTAACTGTATTGTGAAGCATGTGGAATTGGCCTTGATATTAGTTAGTGTTTCTTTCAGCAAGTGCATGAGACAGTCGTCTTAACGACCCTGATCTCCCTGAGCTGAATCATGACTGTTGCTTTCCCCTTTGTGCTAGACACGAAGCTTTGAGTAGGACACAGATGGATATTGTGTATCTGTGGATTAATGTGTGCTGCTAGTTATTCCCTTGATAAAACATGAATGACCATATTGCGATGTTCAAATCATCATCTCGCCAATTACTTATCGTTATATGACTGTTTATATGTAATCACTCTATGGTGTATGGGTCCATGTTGGACAACTTTTGTGGTAGTTATGGCGACGTCAAGCACGTCTGAGTGGAACCCCGGTAACACGACCACTCATGGGACCGAGTTGAGAGTGAAGTTGAAAATCCGGGGACGTATAGGGTTGAAAAGTTTGCTACATTAATGTGGCCCTTTTATATAGTAAGCGATATGTTTACCAGTCGCCTTGATGCCTTTACATACAGACACAGCAAGTATTTGTAATAAAGCATATCTGACTCATCGTAAAGCATGCAGACAGTGATTCAGAGGAAATGATTTGCTGAGAAAAAAGCACATCTAAACAGTGCTAAGATAATAGAATTATGTGTCTAGGTTAAGTTGTGTTTGTATACTTTCTCTCTATTGTTGTCCATGTACTTCTACACATCCTGGATCAATGTACACAAACTGCACTTTTGAGTTAATGTTGACATAATCATAGCAGTTATGAGTTAAACGGTCTATTCTCTGTTAAAGAATCCTCTGGCAAATACATGATTTTGACCATTCGAAAGGCTGCTGCAAACAGTTGAGTTATTCAAGAATGAAGATGTGGATGGATATCTCTAATAAACATGGTTCATCAGTTTATTATGCATGTTGCTGGCGAAAGACTATTCCTCCATCCTTTCTTAACACCTGGGTGGTCCTCAGCAATATTGAGCCCTGATAGGGTTAATTGATAGAAGCCAAAAGAGCACATTGCTGACAAAGTTCGTGTTGCTGAATATACTCTGTAGAAATATCTAAAATGTTACCTTAACGATACATTAACTTCTCTTCTGTGCCATTCTTAAGATGAACCGATAACCTGAGAAAAAAACTTAATCCTAAGATTGCATTGTTCGAATACCTTTCTGAATTAGGTGAGAATTTTGGCTCCGGTTACGAAATTTGATGGTAACAAAACAATGCTGACATTCATTTAAAGTACTTCCGCATACATTGGAAAGATGCACCATTTTCATACCTTCTATATCATGAAATATATAGTTGGACAATCTGTAACCTAACTAACTTTGAATGATAAGAACGTAATTATAGATCACCCGTGTTCCATCCCGTCGTCTTCTTTTGATTATCCGACAACCATACCTGGACTCTAGCTAAAGTACAAGATCTGAATCCGTCCATCTCATAATATTACCCTTCCCGGGTGATTTGCGGTTATTATTGTCTGCTGACCTGTCTAATTGGTTCAAACGATACCAATAATGACAAACATTAGGGCATGATCCCGCGGCGCTTGACTGATTGATTATATCGATCACGGATCATGGCAACGGTTTTTATCTGCTTGCAGCAATAAGCCAACAATGAATCGAAGAAGCAAATTCTGTGCACTTGCTGGGAATATCTACTCTTTCTCTATTTGGTCTTGTAGTACATTAGGTTGATATATGAGGGACCAGTGACATAGAAGTTGGGGCATCGCCATACTTCCAACGGGTATGTAGCGTCCAGGAGAAGTCTTTGGAAATTAGTTAAATCACTCTTTGAATACCAGTAATACATTAACTGTAGCCACAGTAACCATTTTAACCTGTAGTTACATTTGAATGTTCAATTGATATTGATCCAAACTGATGAATGCGCCAGAAGTTGCTTACTATTCGTGCTTAATGACTGACTTCTGGATGAAATATGGCTTTACTGATAATTGAAAACAGGTTTAATAAATTGATTTTTCAATTGATTGTATACTCCTTTCTACTATTCTGAAAAGAGAAATTTCAATTTCAATTTTATTTGCAACGCCTAGGTTTCCAATACAAGACTAGAGCTTCCATCGGATCCGCATAAGCCAATACAGAAAAACGGATTGCAACACTACGCAGATGCCTTTTATTAAAGTTTGTGGGTCCAAAACACAAATCTTCAACTGTTACATTGTCTATCCATCTTCACCAACGCCATTGATCTAGACTGTCTCGGGGAACTCCCTAATCAATTCTTTTAATCTTTCAAATGTCTGTAATCTATGAATTTGTCTAATCTGAAGAATTGTCACTCAAAATGGGACGCCAGTGCTCCAACTAGGGACCAGTGTATCCTCTGATTTGATCAATATAGCCCTATAATTTCAATCAAAATTGACAACCGATGACATCTTCGATGAAAGATGTGTATTTGCGGAGAAACCCAAACTTCAGTCAATCATGATATCAAGATAAGGCTGACTGTGATGGTAATAACGCTATTTTTGTTGGCGAACATGAACCAGAATCGTCTTCAAGAGATGATTTCTTTTTGGGTGGATCCATATTGGGAAAAACAGCAAAGCTGTCAAGAGGTCCCTGGTTCGAACCTCACAGTCGGCGTGAGACTCAGGTCTCTTTCCTCCTCGTCATACAAGATTACCGCAGCAACTTGTTAGGTTTCTAATCAGGTTTTTGGGTAATAGAATGAATAACATGTTATAAGTATAAAAGAGTAGCATTAATGATGATTGGTGCCTGTGAAATAATGAGAATCACATGACTCCTGCCGCGAAAGTAGCGTGTTTAGATATCCATAGCAAAATGTCTGAGTGGAGTGGCTCGATGCCTCCCATGGCTGGGGAATCAATCCAGAGTTTGCTTAACAGTCAAGACCTCATGCAGCTTTCATTCAGATCATCTCAGTGTCATATTTGCCCGAAATGATCTAAAGATCGAATTGGCCAGACACATCCTCGAAAAACTCTCCAGGAACCTTCCTTTAAGCCTGTACGTAGAGAGAGAGGCTGTATCTCGGCCACCAAGACTTCGACATTGCTTCACCTCCTTCTTTATACTGGTGAAATGGTAGCACAAAACCAATAGATTCAGGAAGGTATAGAGGGCTCTTTTCAAAGAGAGCATAGGTGCAACCTTGGTAAACACAACAGCAAAGAAAACTGGTACCAGTGTGCATCTATTGTGAGTGATATGGACATGACAACTTGTCTAATCATCAGCAGAACTTGTAGCTGTCACTTAATGCACTTATATTGTATATACCTTTGGATATCGAGGCATCACAACCCACTATAAGGCCGAAAGGTAATTGAGATTTGAGAGAAGGAGGAAGGGAGAGCGGTAAGTATCGTGAGGCATGCAAGGTGATGCCAACCCTTACCCTAACCTTCAAAAAAAGTTCTAAGTCCAAAAAACATTTTCGCTGGTTTTTTTGTTTTCTGTTCAAAATGAACCAAAATCATCAGTCCCAAAAGAGATCAGCAATTTACCACTTGGTCATTGACCTTCTGATGATGTTTTTGCCGTTAGTTTAGCCAAAAATGTCCTTATAACATATTTTGATATAAAAATAGCAGTTGTGTAGGAGTGAGGATAAGCCAGGATTATTTATGATACCAGCCTTAACTGCTTCTAAAACAATGCCAATTGGGATTCACATTATTGGTTGAACCTTTCAAACTACAGTGGAACCCCGATAACACGACCACTCATGGGACCGTGGTTGAATGATTGCGATGATTAGGTTTTCCTGCCAAATTTCAAAATTCTGAAAAAATTTCAAAGCCAAAAGTTTTTGGGGGCTGACGATGTTTCTTCATTCTGAGGAGAAAAAAAAATAGTGAAAAAAAATATTTTGACATAAAAGTTTTTTCATCTTTCAGAGTTCAAAATTCGGAAAAATTTTCAAAGTTAAAATTTTTTTGGGACTGATGATGTTTCTTGAATTTGAGCAGAAAAAAAAAGTAAGTGAAAAATATTTTGACTTAGAAAATGTTTTTCATCTGCAGCATGACAAATATGCCACAATCAATTTCTTAACGGAAATCATGGCAACATTCGTCTTTTCACGGCAATTAGGCCCTTTGGTCGGGTTAGAGGGGTGAATTTGGTCATTGGGACCGCCAAATCCAGTGGTCGTGGTCTGGGTACCGCGGTGGTTCTAAACTAGACATTAGCCTCGGCTTTGACCAAATTTCAAGATACCCCAAGTTGTTTTTTCCTGACCACCATCCATACTACACCCCTTGAATGATGAATCCAACACCAGAATGTGTCGAGTTTCGACTAAACAGTTTCCAAGTCATGAATATTTTATTCTGGTTAACTATTGAGCTGATTCAGTCCTGAATAATTCAGTTGAAGCAAGTAGAAAGATGACACGATGACAAGAACTTGAGATGTTGTTTAAATCTTTGATAGCTTGGCATGGCAACGGTTAACCATTCAAGGCCAGGTTTCAACCTGTAGATTTGCGAGGTTGTTCAGCCCCCATACCTGTTTGATTTGAGTTTATCATTGGAATCACTTCACAGCAGTGCTCCTATTCCATGCTTAAAATCCTCAAAACCAATTTACTTAAATTTTTAATAAACTACCCCTGAACATGATCATCATCATCAGATACACATGTGTCTTGCTCAGTTGTGCCCTCCAAAAGTTTTCTGATTAAAGTAAAATAATTACTAAAAAATGCAGACTATTGAAAAATGCACAACGAAGGAAAATTTATTTACCCAGAGGTCAAGTTAATTTCTTTCTGGGCTGTACTTTTGATTAGATCTCTGTTCGTGTTTGATTGATTATGATAAGTTAATGATGTAATTTGTAAACCACATGGTTCCCAGTAAGAGTAATGACCTTTGCTTAAGCGGATGGTATAGGAGCGGGTGGTCTGTAAAGTTAAGGGTCACATGGGTATTGGAAAGAAGGTTTTGGTACCGTATGCTGTCACAAGGCATAAATACTAAACGACATAAAGTCCCTCACTTGCAATTCTTGTGGGAGACATCACCTTCATTACCAAGGCACAGTTGCAGCTTGTATTAAATTTATCAATTTAGTGAAAGCATTACATGTCAGTTTAAGATCTATATGCATTAAATAGGAGGTATTTTATCTCTTGAAGAAATCAACCCTTTATCATTCAGGTAAAAAGCAGCCATCATTTTTTCCATTTATCATTACAGTTGCAAACTTGGAGTGCTCATTGTGTTATACTGCTACTGTTTACATGTTTTGACATGCGTTGTTCATTTCAGGCTTTTCTCTTAACAGCAGATTTACGAGAGAGAAGAAACTACAATTATTAAGAAGCATGCGTTCAGACAGGTAAAGAGGTGCATCGTTTATTGTGTGAGGAGGCTGACGCAGGAGGAGGAATGCCAATGATATAATATTTCTTTTAATGGCCTTTTTCAGTCTCCTGTGTCTCAGAGGAAAAGCTTCGGGGATGCCCCTTCTGGACACATTACAAAGTGATGCATGTCAATTCCATTCGGACCCTACACTCTGTCACAAGCAGATCTTAATACATGTTAAACATTTATCACTCATTTTCAGGTAACAGTATGATAGCTAAGAAAATATCTCTGCTCAGATGGTAATAAGTTCCTCAATTTATGCATTGTCCTCTTCTATTATACAGATACTGAAACAAGAAGAGAAGGAAGGAAGCTGTTATTACAAACTACAAGCATATACAGCTATTTCCTGGTTCATCTCTCAAGGAATTCCTCAATGCTAGATGGAGGCGAATGCCTGCAGCTAACCTTTTTTCGAAGCTGAGGGTAGAAATCTGCAATCCAGTTTACCTATCGAGAATGTGCTAACTTTCTTATTGCTGCAGTGAGAACCAAATAAAAAGATTGGCGCACCGTACTCAATCATGGAGCTGCTCATGTATGTCATGCAAATTGGAAAAGGAGATGAAAATATGGGCCCGTCGTAATATCACTCGAGACGTGTGTGGAAGTGTTCACGCAGTAGCTATCGCTTTAGTGTATTGATGGAATGCGATGCTGTTTGGATTTCTGCTCTGATGTACATGGCTCGGTGCTAACCTAATGGATTCATTCACCAGTGAAGCGTCGACAAGTCTGTTAGCTATCTGTTGCATCGGAATCTATTGAAATAGCTAAATCGTTGCAGGGAATGAAGTAATGGGCCTCATCAATATTTTGCCTGGAATACAGTTGTGTATTTTTTGTCACAAATGAGGATGTATATTAGGAATTCTCGCCAGGTTATTGGATATTTTTCTGTGGTCTCTATGGCGTATTTTGCGGCATTACCTGTTTTTATAGTAAGCAAACCTAAGAATCCTTAGATCATGGTGAGCTTAGAACCCGGATGAGTTGTAGTTGGACAACTGGATTTTGTTATAGTAGTTGGGCAGTTTAAGAGATACAAGTTATTTCACTAGAAGTGTTTGGTCTATAAGGATACGGAGACTACAAGTCAAATTGGAATATTTATTTTTTCGATTTTTGGTGTTTCTCTGCGGATAGTCACCATGGCGATGGGAAGCGGGAAAGCGATCCGCAATATGGCACATGACCTATTGAATAAGCATGAGTGTGAAATCTTAAAGGCAGCCCTCAAGCATTTCCGAGCAACAAAGTCTGTGCCGTTTTTATGTACTTCCTTGATGCAGGTAATAAACACACCTCAGAAAATGGTGCTCTTGGAAGAAATCTCCAACATGCTCCCGGAAAGTCTACGGGGGGATTTCACAAATATTTGCTCCATGAATTTTAAGGATTATACAAAGGAAGATGGTGAGGACAAGAAAGTGATTGCGCAAGATGCCACGGGGCAGTACATGGTGGTTGAGTCAGATCACAGGAAGGATCTGATAAAACCTGGCGACAACCCTGACAATAACTTTGGTAAGTCCAATGTTACAGGAGTTGATCTCAGACTTCAGGCCCCGCCTAAACCTAAAAAGGGTTCAGAGAGCGGTAGCACTGACACCTTGCAGGACGAGAACCAGAATCAGAACCACAATGCTGAGAAAGATATTGACAAACAAAAGCAACGTTTGACTTTGCCACTGAAAGGAGAGGATGGTACACATACGCCAAGTTCCGTGGGGACCTGTAGAACGGAAGATTTGAACGATTATGTAGATAAACACTTAGGTGTGATTTACGAGCGTGAGTTTGAGACGAGTCCATTGCCGGGTGAGGTCACGTCCTCAACAGATATCGGTGAGATGTACGGGCTACAGAAGAAAGACTCGTCGCTTCCGAGGAAGAAGAAGGTTACTAGGAAAGAGGGCGAGGGGGCAGGAGAAAAGGGTGCTAAGGCTAAGGGTAGGAAGATGTCACGGCAGGATAGTGGTGATTCGTCGACAACTGGGGCAAGTAAACCACTATCTCGGCCACAGTCTCGTGGTTCGCAAAGTCATGTTAGTGCAGGAGGACATTCTACGAAGGCTTTGAAAAAGAAGGCCAGTAAGATGTCTTTGGATAGTCGAGAATCTTTAGACAGTCGAGACCAATACCTCATGGAAGTACAGTCCAAGAATGATGACAATGTTGTAGGTACGATAGAAATGAATTCTTTCTCTCCAATGCGAGTACGGAAGGTCATAGATCAGCTACCTCACGAGGCATCAGATAAGTCAATCCAAGTTCTTTTGGACCCGAGAGATGACCCCAGAAATCTCCGCTGCGAAAGCACACAGACGAGTCCGAGTATATCCAGGGAAAACAGCATGCACCAGTTGCCTGTAGGCAAAGGTCGAAGAAAGGCACGGTCGGCCCAAACCCACAAGGGTGAGAAGGGTGAACGGGCAGCATCCGCACCACCAGGCGAGAAACTGGAAAACGGTGCGAAAGTACCAAAAAAAGTAAAAGACAAAAGTAACCCTAATCATTCTAAATCAGGCTCACGTCCCCCTAGTTCTACGATGACCAGGTCATCTAGTTTGGCCCATTCGTTAGGTGGGCGTAATGTGGAGATTCGTAAAGTAAAACTTGCACGGCAGGAGACTTCGGACCTTGGATTTAGCATCCGTGGTGGACGTGACGTTCGGAGTGGAGTATATATTTCTGAAATAGATAGCAATAGCCAAGCTGAAAAACAGGTAAGTTCAAAATGAATATTTATTTAAATAGTTCGCTTCCTTTTCTATGCATACTACTGCTCAATCATATAAGGGATGTGGGACTCCAAAAACCTTGGAGAGGAAGCCCGATTGGACAGGTGAAACCTTCTAGCTAACTCGTGGTGGAGAGATTGTACTATTATAACATTCACTGACAGTCAAGGCGGTATGATGTTTCGTACCTTGCCTGAGATTTGCTGAAACTTGGCATGAAATACTCGATCCAGCTTGTGTCTGTCAGTGGTTCAAGAAACCTGCTGTCTCAATTGGGCATTCGCTTCCCTGTTTTATGCTGTCTCATTCTCAAACGTCTGATAATGGAATTCTTCCCCCTTGTCTGTTAGACGCTTTGTCATTCCTGATGCCGTTCGCCATACGTCCTGGGAACCATATACAGTGTCCCGGGAATCCAAACATTCCACCAGGCATCCCATCACACTCGAATGTGATTGCGAGCAAGAGAGAAGCAGCTCTCTCCTCCTTCACTAAAGTGCTTACTCAACACATTCAACACACTCGAATATGGGATATTCTCAACAGAATCGATATCTTAACTTCCGTGCTATAAATCCTGACCTTGTAGTCTGTGATGTTTACTTTTTGCAGGTTTAAATACCCGAAGTTTGAATTATTAATTCGCCTTGCGAGTTATGCAAATGTACTTGAATTATTATGAAGTCAGTTCAGTGAAGTTATTGATGAAAGTTCTGTTCAACACATTCTCTGCTAGTAGTTAAGATGTTTACTCTGCATATGTCCACAACGCTGGGATGTTGTGCTTGGATCGGATGGGAATGTTAAACATTGAATACAAGGATGGGTCTTTACTGGTGTGGGGTCACACTGCCATGATAATCTGTCTATCTAGAAAAAGGTTCTTCAAACCCTATTGGTTCCACACTGCTTAATGTGGTGGTTTGGCTAATCAAAAATAATGTCCTCGTTGATGATCTTTGCATAGGAGATGCATCTCCCGCTATCTATTAGCCTACAATGGTGAGATTAGTTGAATCATCATCATCAATACAGCTATGGATGCAGCGCGGAGTAGACTATGAGTGATAGATGTTCATACATTGACGTTATTGGGTTAAAAACCTGACGAGAGAGCGAGCTGTAATTCACTTTACTTGGGAGGGTTGCTTCCTCTTGTGATGTCAGTCGTCGCTGCTGTGTTCTTCATTTCAACACAGAAAACACATTCTTTGTGTTCTAATTTGTATTATATCTTCTTGTTCTCAATGGCAGATGAGGAAAGGAGGTTATTGGCTATTGTCTTCGTCTATCGTCTACCTCTCAGAAATAATTGTATGGTGTCTTCTTTGAGCAAGCGCTGATCTTGTGTTTCTACTCAACAGCTTCAAAGGGATTCAGCTAAAGCAATACATTAATGACAGTACCGATCTTTTTGATTTGATATGAAGACAAGGTCTGGCAAGAACACTCATTCCACAAGCCACAGCAATCATCCACAAATACTCGCCTTCACCGGTAATATGCAGGATCTCTGAAGGCGCCCCGTGAGCACCATCAAGATTGTGGTTTAATCGTAGGTTGAGTGGTCGTGAGTGCTGAGTCAGGGAGTGGTGCATTATGGGCCATCTAAGCCATTCCATCCGTATATCATCCTTTGTGAGGGTCGTTCATTAGCTAATTGCATTTATTCCATCCTGGTTAGCATGGTGAAACCCCCAAGAGCTCCTGGGACTTTCTAACGCTTGCATACTGATCGGTCCTTCAGGAAACAGTTCGTTGACCCTCGCTGTGCAAGGTCAGGTGCTAATTGCCACAAACTGCATCTTGCTCCAAGGTCAGAGCTTCGATGTAGACCTGACGTATATTGGCCTAATAACACTGACAAAAAGAGATAAAAAGAGCAAATGCCTCCTGGAGCTAAGGTCGACTTCTCGCACCAAGTGGAACGGCGTTTCGAGGAAGCACCTGAGCCAACCAATCAGCACATTATTGGTGATTGGGAGTTGTTTATTTCTCATGGTTGTGTTACCATTATTGCTGAAAAACAGGAATGAATATCTTGTCCATGAGTCAGAGGTAGTGGCTGTTTCGGTGCAAGGTTTTACGCGAATGGGGGCGAAACTGAGATGGATTTCGGACGTGGCTGTGACTAAAACTGCGAGTTGTTCATTGTAGCGACTGGAATGGCATGTCAGTGGAGGATGTCCCCTATCGCCTAACACAAACCACGACCCCCATAAATCCCGTTTTCTTCCGCCATTGTCATATTAAAACGAACAAATTGGGCAAACTTATCACTTTTTGCTGATTTAGCATGTTCTATGGGTGGACGGACACTTAATACCTCGGTTACAACTCAAATATAAGAGTATTCCTGGTACGGCTAATGACAAATTGAACGTGGAACAGGGCCATAACCTTATAATGTTCCCTGGGCTATTCCTCATCATGCCCTATTGAATTTATGTCCCGATTCCCATCAGAAGTAAGAGGATATATTGGTATTGTTTTATTGTATTAGAGTCATGCCGTTTGGTAGTGATGTTGATGGAACGTTTATAGATTCGAGACTAATGTACTTGGCGCTTAACGCTGAGGCCTCTCGAACTTGTCTGGTTATTGGCTGGATAAAAGACTACCTAGTCGCCAGGTTCGGTGATGGAAGGCCTACTGTCTGCCTCATTATGCAAGGATCGTCAGTTCCTATTCTAAGTCAGATTGCCGCCTTGTTCTCAAAGGTCCTGTCCCCACTACTCAGATACCGAAGCAACTGTGTTTGGTTCCAATGTCACTGGACATGAGCAGCTGTCCGCTTCTTTGCGCAAACCTGTCTTTAGAAGGGACACAAGGGATCCCAGGCTAGGTGATAGGTTTCCAGGAAAAAGTACTTGTTCAGGCTACTCGCCTTTTGGGGGTCCTTACCAGACTGTAAACTCGTCCGAGACAAATTATGAATGTCCAATTTATCGTTGAATACTTGTTGAATCAAATCATCCTCTGTCCCCTAAGGATAACGATGGTTCGATTCTTGGTAAACGAGCCTCTGTGGACTACCCGCACATCATAGATATGTATGCAGGTTGTATAATAAGATTACTTAATGTACAGATCATTAGGTTAAAAGTTTTATAAAGACAATTAATCTTAATTACATTTTGTACTAAATAAAATTGCTATTATATGCGTGGATGATGTTGGCGCCTTTGGGACATCCGACAGTAAACAATGCGGCAGAAGAACATCATTCAATTTCTGTTTCAATACTACTACATCCTGTTGTGCCTGTTCAGAGTCTGAAGGTGGCGATTGCTCTGCTTGTCAGTTTGTGCTCATCCTTATCTCTGCTGTCGACCATGCCCTGGGCAGGTTTGCTTCCATGCCATATTCTATTCTGCGTTTTGATGGTACGTTTTCTCAGTAACCAACGTAAAGACTCACCTTCTTCCTATAGAAATCCTTCTTCTATGCTGCTTTGATAGTGCGTTATCTCTCCTCAGTAACCAACGTGCTGTAAAGACAAACCTTCTTCCTATAGTAACCCTAGTAGATTGATTCGCATCCTTTAATTTAAAGTTCCAGCAGGAAACTGATCAGTAACTTGTGTACTCAATTACTCCTGCTGTTGTACCTTAGGTCGATTTAAAGGTTCATGTGAATCGTACCTGACATATTTACGATTAGAAGTTGCTCCCTGAGTGAGCATCTTTGTTTCTCCTTATTTTCGACCTGAAATGTGCTTAAACTGATTTACAACTCTATCTGCAGAGATTTGTTGAATAAATAACATTAAATTAGAGGCTAAGACACCAGTTTTGATTAAATCCTTGTAATCATTCACCAGTTTCTTTCTACATGGTAACTGATATGATGAATGTGTAACAGAAAGTAAGAACTCCATTGCATGCTTGCTAGATTTTGTCATCATTTTGGAGAAATTCAGAAGATAATGAAATGTCTTCCCCATGATTTCTACCGTTCACCTTGAAAAGTAAAGCCAAGTCTGTGATTGATGGGGTGATTATGGTGACAAATAGATTCATACTCTGAGAGTTTATTTTTATTTGATTAACTGAGATAGCATCTTCTGAGAAGTGATATGTCATCCCTGACATTGCTCCTCACACTGCTCTGTCCAGATAACAGATCTTTTGAAAAGATCACCCGTGTTCATTCCTGTTCAAAAACATGGAACTTGGTGGACTGCTTCATGAGTTCTTGGAGGCGCACCAAAGCATTGATGGCATTATGCCATTTGAAGATCACTGAAAGCTGCTTGAGCCAACTGCTGTTGATTGCTATTGATTTTCCTTTTAGCTCACCTTTAGAATTGTCCAGGCTTAGGCAGTTTAAGATTAGATCAGATTTTAGAGCAGCAGGCTTACAGCAGTGAAATATAAGCAATTCAAAAGTCTTGAAGAGAGTCAACATATGGAGCTATCGCTCTTGTAACTCTTTTTCTGAAGCAAGTGCAAGGTGTTTGGAGAACCAGATCTTGATATGGTAGGCCATGGAAAGTGTTTGCTGATGACTTTAAAACAGCGGCTTCTCTGTATTCAGCAGCGACAGCTGCACAGTGTAACTTACAGTCACATGCTGGAAAACAACAGCCACCAAGTGTAATAATCAAACTGCTACACAGTATAACTTACAGTCACATGCTGGAAAACAACAGCCACCAAGTGTAATAATCATACTGCTACACAGTGTAACTTACAGTCACATGCTGGAAACAACAGCCACCAAGTGTAATAATCATACTGCTACACAGTGTAACTTACAGTCACATGCTGGAAACAACAGCCACCAAGTGTAATAATCATACTGCTACACAGTGTAACTTACAGTCACATGCTGGAAACAACAGCCACCAAGTGTAATAATCATACTGCTACACAGTGTAACTTACAGTCACATGCTGGAAACAACAGCCACCAAGTGTAATAATCATATTGTTTATATTTAGAGGAAAGATATTGTTGTTGCAATATCTCTTTACCTCTAATGAGCAATCGCTGGTGATATAAAAAGACAAAGTCATTAGCTAAATGTTGTATACATTACCTTCTACGGAATGCATCATTTGTTGGCAGCAGCGGGGAACGGTTGAAGCTTGCTGGTGATCGGTTACAGTGTGTGTTCACCTTGACTTGTCCAACTGCATTTTGGCAAGGAATTCATTTTGCGCTGGAGTGAAATAGACAATCTTGGCTTTAACACGTTGTCAGCTTCGTGCACCACAACTCTTGTCTCACCCATTAGCACTGCGTGGACATCGATACATTCGATAAAGGCTTTCCCTGGAGTGAAATAGACTATCTTGGCTTTAACACATTGTTAGCTTCATGCACCACAACTCTTGTCTCACCCATTAGCACTGCCATGGACATCGATACCTTCGATAAAGGCTTTCCCCAACTTCTTTGGTACTCTACTACTAGTACCTCTTTACTTATTGAAGGTCTCGACCACTTGCACGATCTCAATATATTTTGAGTATTTCTTGAGGGAGACTCATAATGAGTGAGATTAGATCTATTTGTGGGATTCCACATCTTCCAATCTCATCCCAGTTCGAATAATGTTCTTGACAAACCATCCATATGTCCTCAGCCGTAACCATGGTAATGTAAGATAATTTTCTTGTGATCTGCCGATAAAAAAACCTTGAGTTAATTAATTGGTTCAAATCTGTCATAGATTAACCTACATCTCATACAATAGTATAGAGATTTTGTAATGGCATCGGCAAAGAAGATGAAGTGGAAACACATGATTCTAGGATCCTGAACCTGTTGCCTGCATTCCACCTCAGACCTTGATTCATTTGATACACTTCGAGGGGGTTTTTGTATTTGAAATCTATTAATCTGCCTTGGCAAGTACAATATCGTAAATACTTCAGTGTAAACATTATTATATGGACTGCACTTGCTACCTGCTTGCTTAATTGGACCCATTACAGATATGAGTGATCTTGGAGTGAAGATTGAGAGAGGTATTTGACTTTGCGAGGAAACGTACAGAAGAAACAAGGTTTTTTTCGAAACTGATGATGTCAGTCATCCAAATATTGGTAGCATACGGCATCTGTTAATACAGACTGCACTGAATGTACCTTACCTGATACATGTAGTTCTTTACTGCATTCTCTTCATGTACATTGAAACCTTGGTTTTAGAATTCACTTGACCCGTTTTGAGAGGTTTTCATGAGCAAGAATCGATTCCTGAGTGTTTGTCTCAGGTGCGGTCAGTCCGATCGGAGGATAAGATCTTATGGCCCTGGAGAGGTAAATGGCTTCTTGGGTATCAAATGATGGTTTATCACATCTCTTTAATGTCCATCACCTAGTACAAGCGGTTTGTTACATGGTAGCAGAACGTAGTTTTGATCTACGGATCTGCGTTATGGGCCCACCACGACTAATTTTGCCGCTAAGTCTAATTGACTGTCATTTCGATGCGATAAGGGTTTGTTCTCCTGATGGGCGAGATCTTGCATATTTTATTTTCTGACACGATCCACCACCAAGTGAATTTCTCCTCTAATAATTACTGATAATGTTTTCTTGTTTTCTCTCTGCAGGGTCTTCAAGTAGGCGATAGAATCCTTAAAGTAAACGATGTTAGTTTTCGGGCCATCACTCACGACGAGGCAGCATACACCATCAAAACGGCCGGCCGGATTGTCATGTTTGTGACATCGTCATTAATACACAAAATGCCAAGTAAGTATTGTAAAAGGAATTTATCAAACTCTTCCTTCTTCTTCTTAGAAACCAATCCAGGTCACCAAATTTACAATTTTCCAATATTTTCTCACGATATTCTTTGATATAATGGGTATGGCCTCCTCTTTTCCCCAAGGTGGCCGATCTTCATGTCGTTTGATTTTAGGGCATGGTTGTAAATTTCTATCTCATTTCTTGGCTAGACTTCTCCTGGGCTGGCTCATTGGAGCAGACTTTTCCAACCGGCTCTTTGCCGTTATGGCTAGTAGGACGCGGGCCTATTCAGCCGTTAGGATGAAAGATATCCCTGCTCTCACTGTACACGCCGCCAACGTATCTTTCTTACGGTCATAGACAGCGATTTGTCAGCCACTCACAATCTGGCAGCTGTCGTTGCTAGTCTTGGAAAGCTTGTCAAGGTCACCTCTGTGATGGAGTATCAATATCGCCAAAGGAGAGTCCAGTTTCCTCTCATTTGTAGTGCAAATCAAATTTACTTCCTCACGGAGCCAACAACCTTGAGGCGTATTGATTATGGTAGGTGTAGTTGTTGAGGGTGAATCTTTTGGTTGATTAGTGGCCACGATAAGTTTGCTTGAGGTGCGGTGAGGGAGAGTTTTTCTTAGTGGATGTCCCTGATGGCTCATGTTACGAACTGATTCATGTTGTCACTTTCGTCGTGGGACGTTGCAAACTAGTTGATGAACAAAACCAGGTAGTCCCTCACCTCACAAAAGTCAACCAGGCTCTTCATTTGTGACGGAGATATGGAATCAAAGGAGACAGACTGATAACCATAAAAGAAGACCCAACGGTTTGCCTGGACATAGATTGTGGGCAAAAAACTAGAATGACCAATTGGAAACATCATGGACTCTCTGAGTGTTTGCTGTCTCACTCCACGCTTTGGGGTGTTGGCGAAATTGGTGTTCTCAGTCAAGCTGAGGCTCTTGATCACTTCATGAAATCCAATAATGAACAGAATGCAAGGCAGCTGAGACTTGCAAGTTTTTCACACTCAAAAGTTCACCTTGTGTACATTTTCAAACTAATGAATAATGCTTCTTATGGCAAATCCCTCATTACGTCTTGGGGCTGTTTTACTGGCGAGTTCTAATGTTGCGCTGCTTTCCTTTGAGAAGAACAATTGTCCAATAACTGAAACTTGTTGATGGAATCCGTTCAGTGCTGACAGGCTGATAGTGACAAGTATACCAACGCAGGATATTGTCAACATGGGATGATATCGACTGATTCTGGATCAGGTTGTTCGCGGCTTTCACTGGGTGTGGAGTTAAGAACGGGTTCCTCATCAATTCAATAAATGTTTTCGGTTCAGTTATATTAGAAACTGATCTTATTCGTAGATTTAGTACAACTTGCACTTTCTACTTATAAGTTTGGCTATTTCTGTCCTGTCTGTCTCGTCCATCTTACATCCGTCTGTCATTCATTTTGTTTTCACTGTCCATGTTTATTTTCACAGCAGAAGGATGGTGCGAAAACTTTAATGGTAAGAATTTCTTTGGCTGTTACTTAGTTATGTTTATGCTCCCTCTTCGACTTCAGGCCGTGCATTTGTTATGTTCAGACTCCTTCTTTTCAAGCAATCAGCAATCTTTCCTTCCTCTTACAGCTCTTAATGTATCCCTAACTACAATTAACCCCCTACTTATCACTTCTGAATGTGTTCAGTTCGATATGTAGTCGGGGTTGCCTGCTTGTGAATGGGAGAATGCGGTTAGTTGGACAGAAAAGCGCTAAACGTATGATTGCCTTTTCCTCTGATAGATTCATACAGTCCATCACTTAAAGACATAACAGAATGGGTGGTGAGACTTGACCAAAATCACATCTGCTGCTCTTCTAAAGACAATTTACTGGTATTTTGAACATGGTTGGGCATGAGTTCTATAGGGTTGTATCTTTCTCCATTCTTCTAAAGCAGTTAACTATCATCAACCCCTTTGTTGAATTTCAGGTAATTTCTACCATTGTTTTAAAACTGTCTGTGTTAACAGTATGCTGATCCCTAATTCCATCCCATTATGTTGTTTTTTTATTGTTTCAAGGACATCCCATTGTAAATGTTTTGTTCGTGTTGTTACGTCTTGTTAATGGTCTCTTGTAGCTCAATATGCTAAATGAAAGTTAGATATTTGAGTTTTTCTTCTTGCTTTGTATGAGAAGAAGCACTTTGGTTTTTTGGATGTGAATTGCGTCAGACTTAATAATAATA
The DNA here is from genome assembly GCF_910592395.1 of Lineus longissimus. Taxonomy (NCBI): domain Eukaryota; kingdom Metazoa; phylum Nemertea; class Pilidiophora; order Heteronemertea; family Lineidae; genus Lineus; species Lineus longissimus. The sequence goes on from NC_088314.1 coordinate 584,304, forward strand.
ATAATAAATTGTTATTTGTAAAGCGCCTGTATCACTTGAAACAAATGTTCACCGGCGCTGGTGAGCTCTATTGAAAAGAAGGGTCTTGAGCTGCGAAAGGTTGAGACATCCGATGTAGCTCTCAGGGTGGGGGAAAGAGACTTAGCAAATATGACTGATAGGTCCGGAGATTGGTTTTAATATTTTTCTCCAAACATGACTAATTTTCAATTTCCGAATAAATTAAGTTGGTTGTTGTGTTGTTTTAACAGGCGAGCCATCCAATTTGATTCAAAAATTAAAATCTTATCGAAATTCAGTTTGGTTGTCAGTCTAATTGACGACTCCTTGATATTGATCTTTCTCAACAAAATTCAATCTTAAATCGCTGATAACGCATTTTTTTATATCATGGATTAAGGGAACTGAATTGGAAAATCTGATGAGTGCAGTTGATGATGTGAAATTGAAATTTGTAAACATTTTGGCTTCATCATAACCCATTGGCAGCTGCTCCACAACTCTGGCCATGAAACCACCCAAACCAATGCAGTCTGTAGCACTACCCTCCGTTCATCAAAAGGACAATACACGTCATCGGGTTGTCATCAGCAGGACCAGGGAGAGCCATGAAGCCATTAATATGTAGTTGTAATCTAGTGTTGGGTTATAGTATGTGCTGGTTATTGGCAGTTTGGTCAGCTTGTACAACTTGGGTATCATTTTCATCGCCTAATGCTGTGAATGGCTTCCTGACCTAGGACTTGAATTGGCTGTCTCAACAGTTGATGCTGTTCAGCCTTGAGTTCCCTTTACCCTTGTTGCAAGGTCGTGTCCATTGGCGATCACTTTGACCTTGTATAAAGTGGAGAGCAATCTCTTGTTTAATAGTCGATTAACACAACCATTTAGCTTGCCCAATAGACATTCGTAACATTCAACTATATATTGCTGATGATGTTCATGGGTCACTTTGGATGCCCCTTGTGAAATTAGGCCCATATTAATATTTGTTGTTTCACTTAAACTCCATCATCTTTGTCAGAATTCATTTGTAATGCTTCACTTAGTGTGTATTCGCTTTTATCCCTCTGATCCTCTGAGATTTGAAGTGGAATGTCACTTACCAATTGTTTTGAATTATTAAAAATGATGGTTGCTTACTTCCAAATGTTCTACTAATTGTTAAAAAAAGTCTTTTGCCAGCTACTCTCGTATGCAGATACTTTTGTATTTCAGCTCTTGGCGCCCTTGCTTCATCTGTGTTGGTCATCTTTTGCTGCCAAGCGTTCCGACCCACTTCGATGTCCTTTCTAACATGATGCATGTTTATATCTTTGCAGCACGGTCAGCTCCACCGAGCATGAAGGGTGCACGTGCCGTAGAGAACCTCAAGTCCATGACAGTGAAAGCCGACCCAGACGGCTGGTTGGGATGCAGCATCAGGGGGTAGGTGTTTACAGTTCGGATCGCCATGTTATTAGTCAACTGGTATGATGACACAAGAACTCTAAGATAATGTCACTTCAGACTAAGAGGATTCGAACTGACATCCTGATCATTTTGAGAAAAACGTATTTGAATAAGACCAACGTGAAGGCCAAACACTACATCATGAGGCTGCAACCTCAGTCTCCAGTTATTGCAGAACTGTATACCCAATAGGGTTCATCTGACAAACATCGATATTCTGATCAAAGCCATGTATTACGCAGACTTACCCGAAATGTCAAGCCCCTAACGTGACAGTATAGTTTAGAGTTCATGTTATAGGGTGTAATCTTGACACACTCTAACATCTTCCTTGTCCGCCATGAACCTGGTGATCTCATGTACCTTTCCTTGTCCGCCATGAACCTGGTGATCTCATGTACCTTTCCTTGTGGTGGTCCACTAAACCGATACAGCCCCAATGTGACAGTTTTCATTACACCAATGCACTTCACGTCTTTCTGATGATGTCACTTAATCCAATGAGCAACATTAACACAGAATTTACGATACAAGACGTCCCATATTTTACACTGAATACTATCACATTCATTCTGTTGCTGTGGTGAGTCTCCGCCGAGTCTAGAATAAGACACTTTATCAATGTGCGTAATGTGGTGTAACACATCTTTTATGAAACAAACGGCCTTGAGAGACTGGCAATGTGAAAAATAGTTAGTGTACATACACATGATTAAATGAAACTGCTCTTATGTTAAGGAATATTCAGCACACTGATATATCAATGGTGCACGGCAGGGGTGTGACGTTTTTTGGAGATCCTTCTTGGACATGTTAGGCAGAGGTTAGATAATGACTATGACGACTCTTAAGTTGCGGCGCTTAATCGAATTAAAAGAGCCTCATAACTCAACGTAGCTGCCGGAGGAAAGCTTTCAATTTATTTCCAAAGTTGTAAATAGCTTGTCAAATCTGAAATGCTCGGTTATTTGTAAAGTGCGTGTTTTTAAAGTATATTGTAACTATCATTCTCCTGCACCCAATAACTTCCAACAGAAATAAAGGGATGGTGTATTTCAAAGGTGGTACTCCTGAGTGATATTGCCGTCAGTGCAATGGAACTCCACTCATACAATTTTAATGGACTTTCCTCTTATACGATGATGAGAACTTGATATACCTCAATTAGATTTCTGAAGTTATATGAAACGTCTTATGAATGGAAGGGGACTTTTGTCATCAACAACCCCCGTAATATTGAAGATATCTCCTCATTGGTAAACATTGCTTGGCTAAGTGATTCGGGCATTCGAAGATAATGGTGATCACCTTAATTCACCTTTGAGACAATTTCCTTGTTCAGCATGTTCAACCGGTATCCCTGGTCGTTGCCTTTGTACAGACCAGAAGAAAAGTCACATTCCGCATCAATCATTCAGGCAAAGTCTGCAGTGGCGATCAGTAGTGTTGCTCGTTGCTTGATGTTAACATCTGTAGAAGATGGATAGGCTTGACCTTGCTGATAGGTGCAATCACTGCTACTTAAGATCGATCAAAAGGTTAAGCAGGGACTGAAAGACTTGGAATTGCTGCCGTGTGGCAACGTATGACTCCTCCAGGTAGCCTAATAATACATTTTACCACCTGTAGCCATTGTGGGGATCAAGGAGAGAATGACAGGCTTACTATACTCAGCCTCCTCTTGTAGGCTGCTGGGGTCTTTGAAGACATGAAACAATCTCAATGCATACGATATAATTACACAGCCATAAACCAAATGGGTAAGAACTCTAGGAATGATTGAAGTACATGAGTTTAATTGAATCGAACTCTGGTCTGTTTTATTCAAGTGGTGTGATAACCCACTTTGAGTCTTCAATACAAGTTCATCTGTAACATCTTGCCAAGTGGCCTTAAACATCACCATTCTACCATACAACGGCTTCCAAAATGAATAGGAATTCTCCACTTGGCTTCACATTGAATAACATTGCATACTGAAGCAATAACTATGGAAACCTTGCGGGAGTCAAGTGTATATCTTGTTGAGGATTTGGAAAGCCCTTGCTCGGATCGATACAGAGAAGGAATTCAACCTAGTGTGAAGAGATGTCGACTTACGAATGTATATGATCCATTCTTGATATATTCTTCCTGTTTCTGTGTCTATTGGTGGCATCTGTGCTCCTGGAAGGGTTGGACTGTTGAGTTGGGGCGGCTAGTTGGTGAAGAGTGGACACTGAGCTAGCATTCAAACGGAAATATTGCCATATACTTTCAGTGCTATTTGTGCGTCATCTGTGTTGTGTATGATCGTTAAACTTTGGTTAAACTAACAGCAAGTCAGGCCTTCCCTTGCCCTCTCCAACAAGGTTCCTGGTGTTACATGTAGGCCATGCAAGCAGAAATGTGGGACAGCTCTGAGTTGTTCAAGAAACATTGCAGCTTCCTCCGAATGATACCACCAATTTCTCCTGATGTAGATAACTTGAGGCACAGCATTACCATCATCTAAGTTTCACTCACTGCATACAATCTCATAGCATATTCCAACATTTTAAGCCATTAATTAATGATAAGTGCAATGTAAAGAATGGTTTCTCATGCAATAGATGGATTCATGAAAAGCATATTTGATTTGCAGTTCAGATATTTGCAGGTTGGCCTTGAAATTTCCAGAGCTGACTTGAAACTATTTTATCCTCTCCTCCACTGTTGGACTCTATTCACCCATGTGAGTTTCTGATTCTTTGACTGACAGGGATCCATTGCTCATCTCCTTAGATCTGTTAGCCCAGTTCGTATCATATGGTCGTCTGCTTTGACAGATTGGCTGTCCTTACTGTTGATAGGAGGAAGCCATAACTGGCACCAGCTTATATACCACATATGAAGTACAAAGTGGATAACCGTTTATGGTAGTTTGAGTGCTCAAATTGTATGGTTCCAAATAAAGCCCATCCCTATGGATATCCTATTTACCAGAATCATACTTACCCAAATGAGCTTTGGGATGTTGGCTGCATTGCTCCCGCATGAGTTCATTTTAATGTAATAGAAGAGAAGCTACCATGTAATTGTTTGATTGATGATCGTGCATTGTCTATTAGGAGATGCTGTTGACGTGTTGACCTTAGTTAGAGGGGGTCAAAAAGAATATCTGTGAATATATGAGTGCTTTGCCTTGTCAACATCTGTTAGTGTATGCGGTTCTGGTCTTGACGCTTGTTCACCAGCAGAGATGTCAGCCTGAAGAAAGCAAGTAAACAACCATGTCTGCATCATGACTGAGTACACTATCCACACATACTATCCCAAAGGGCAACATCAGTCGACTTTGGTCGAGGCAAAATTAGCACTAAATGAGGAAGCAAGTCGCCTTTAGGGAATAATCATTGCTTCGTCTTGGCAGTGACATGCTAGCCTTTGTTGGATGTCTGGTTAACATGCTAAACTGGTTGTCTTGGTAGCTGGCTTGTCAGTAAGGATTTAAGGCCATTATCAAATGATTGGGCTGCATCCTCATTGTCTCAGAGAGGACCAAGGAGGCCATGGTTAACAGTTGGGGTGTTCGACCCTGACTGCATCAAAGAAGACCACAGGGGTCTACAAATGTGGCTGTCCGATCCTAGTCCTCACTGTCCGAACAAGTCAGCAAGACTAAGAAAAGCAATGGTCGATTTGGCTGTTGTATCCTGAACGCCCCAAAGAACCTTGAAAATGACATGGTCATCTTTACTGAGAAGTTTCTATGGTAATGTCTAGAGAAGTTTCTATGGTAATGTCTAGAGTAGAGTCTCTGATAGTCTATGGTAGAAGCTATGGTAGTCCGATGTATGATGTCATGAATTTGCATGTTGGATGTTGCATGTACTTTTTATACAGGCTAGTAACTGCATTGAGTTAGACTTGTTCCAGTAACTGGTCAAGTACGTTGTAGGCGACCTTTCAAGTACAAGTACTATGTCAAGTACAAAATTAGAAGATGGTTTATGTGTAGCTGATGGCTATCATGGTATACAGCTGTAGTCAAAGTATGTGTGCAAAAAGGCTGCTGTACTGCCAGCTTTCCTCTGTCAATAGAAAGGATGAGGAGGACACTGTTACGAAATATACATCATGCAAAAGCAGTGGAAGAGCCGTTTTGTAGTCACCTCAATGACAGCCATTCCACAAGTCATTTGTAGCACTGGGATCACCATTCATGTTCTGCTTGTCATCCTTGAAATCCATCTTACATGCATTGCCCCTCCTAAATACCATTTCATTTCTTCTTCTTTCTCTAGTGGTACAGACTACGGGATGAACCCAATGGTTTCAAATGTGGATCCTGGATCTCCGGCAGAGAAAGTAGGACTCAAAAATGGAGATTTAGTTGTTAGGGTAAGTTTATTCCATTCCTGGCCAAAGACCTGAAAGCGACCTGATCCCTGGATTTCATAGTACAACAAAATGAAATGGAATACATGCCACTTTGACCAAGACTGCAAATTTAATCCAGCTGGTGACTGCTTTGTAAAAGTGGCTTCTTTTAATGGCCAATGAGTGTCTTTTTGGCTGGAATGAAAATGAATCATTGCTCCTAAAAAGGACAAATAACTGTATCCTTGTCTTTTCTCTGGCCAAGGCCAGTACGGTACCATCCCCGTTAAACAACCGCACAACAAACTAATTAACAATGATGTAGTCGTATTTTGCTGGCATTGGGTGTCTATCAATTGTTTTATAACAGTTGCCGCATCGTTGAAAGGTGATAAATTGTTATCTTCTGAAGTCATTTGGTTCACTGGTAACTCTTTGCCATGCCATTGTCGTTCGGATCGATAGTAATAATGCTTAAAGTGAGGGGTTTGGAACCCAGTCTGGTTAAGCTCAGGCGATGCACTCTTTGAGTAGTTACAAAAGCCACAGTTCCTCTACAGAAACTAGTGGCCCATTCTACGCCGACAAGCTCAAAAGTCCTCTTTTCATTTTCAGATGAACGGCGTAGATGTGACCTCCTTAACCCACATGCAGATTGTCACATTAGCAACATCAAGCCGGGAATTACGTCTTCTCATCAAACCCATCGAACAGCCGCAGCAACAAGGTTTGTATTAGAGGCACCACCTGTATAACACTGGTCAGAGTTAACATACTTTGTTGAGAATGTAGTGGGCAGAAACGACGTTGTGACTGCTGGAAATGAAGTTAAATGTCTGTGGAAGACTTCATACACAACTGTCCTTTTGACGAGTACATTAGGGCTTCGCATCTTATGGTGAAACGTGTCTTGTCCTGTCTTCCCCTGTCATTGGTTTTAGTAATGCTAAAAAAGGTGTTTACTAATAGTCTTGAAGCCTTTTGCCACAACTTGACGGTTGCTATTGATAGGCCTGTCGCCTAAATGCTATGCTTCGAACTTATCTTGGCAACAACTTTCCGTGGTCTTATCTTCTTTCTTCTGCACAATACACTTCGCTGTCAGTTTTGGTTTTTCTGGAGTAGTGTCTTCTACCCCTCAACTTTGCCTCACATAATACACTTTTTCTTTTTATGTTAAGGCTTATCTTGCTGAGATAGTGCAAATCATTTAGTATGTTCTGTTAAAACTGTGACATTTTTTATGAAAGCTGAAAGTACAGAATCAGTTCTAGTTACCAGGCAATGCTCAATCTGTTTAATTGGTAATTGGTCTCGATAAATCCAAAAAAAGAAGTTAATCGCATTCTACTCATGCAGATGAGGCACGTGAACCGCTCGAAGATCTCTCTGCCCATGAGAGCACCCCAACCCCAACCTTTCAAAACCAAGGAACATCACCTTCCCCCGTAGCCAGAGAAGGTACGTGGTAGTCTTACCATGCCTGATTGTCTTTTTTTGTGCAAAAGTGCTTCCAAGCTTTTGTCATTATTTGCAGTACACCCCTAAAGCTTTTAGACTTTTTATGCCAAGCCAAACCACCCCTGAGGGTTTTTTTGCAAAATGACCAAGACGTCTGCTTCTGAACCTTCTTCAGTGCTTTTTAAACCTCTGTTGTGGAATTGTCAGCTTATGGTAATTGTTTGATTTCTTGAAAGACATCTCGTTTTTCTGTCATAGATTCAAACCAAATACATTTCTCCCTTAAATGTCACAATCCCCATATGCATGTACATAAGGTTACGTGGAGCAAGGACAATATAAGTGTTGTACCTCCTTGTAGTTTGAAACTAAAACATCTAGTCGTGCGCCGCATGCTCAGTTCCCAAATGATACAAATGCTTCCCTGCCTGTATGTGTCTTAGGAATGAATACAACATCCTGAAGTTCTGTCTTACCATTGTTGTCATTCCTCACTAACTCTACCCTCCTAGAATGTTCTGGCACTCTTCTTCTTGTCATTCAAAGGACTCCATTTCTCAACCTCAATGGCTTATTCAATTTTTTTCCAAAAGCATCCTGCATCATTCATCTCCTGGTCACACCTTCTTCAAAACCCTCACATGTGCCTTGCCATACTATAACTTCTGCTACCTCGCTCACGATCGCTTCATTTCATGAGCCAGTGACAGTGTGAGTTGTATCCTCCTATGCCATTCCTGCTCGTTCACCTAAAGCAAAGGAAACAAGGTTAAGCATGGTTTGCTTCGGCTGATGACCCATCAAGCATTATTCCTAATGCCCGGTGTAATGTTTTTGAGTGTTTCTGTTTTTGAGTGTGTCCCCTCATTGTTTGGGAACGCTCAAAAATAGATTGACGAGTTTTTCTGTGTATCCCCCCTATTGAAAAGTCATGGTCTCTCTAGCTGCCTATTGTTTGGAAACACTGAAACATGGGGAACAACCACAGATGTTACACCGGCATCAATTACAAGGAACTCCCCTTGCAAAACTATCAACTTTGTTTTCAATGGGTTCTCTGGCATAGCGTTATATTGTTGACAATGTACGAACACAATTGCCCTTCCAACGTGCTGTCAATGCAATGTATTTCTTCACTAGTTCCATCTTTATATCGACTGCTAACCTACACGCAGCGGTGCGATGAACGGATAGAGCTTGCAAAGCTGTGAAAAGGAACACATCGCCAAATGTATACGAACACGTACGTTGGAACCACCGTCGGCGACCACCCGCTATGACGACCAAGAATCGCCGGCCCCGAATGGTTTCACCGGGGCTCCATTCTACTTCTTATATTGCAGCTAGCAACGCCTCGTTATCACAGTTTTCAGGTGTGTAGCCTAGGAATCCAACCTTGGGAGCTAGGGCCCTTATCATGAGGCCTGTAACATTCCACCATGGAGCAAAGAGAACAAATGGGACCTCTTGCTCTTGTTTGCTGAGTGTTCTCTATATAGTTCCTTTTCTTTTGTCACTGCAGCCCCAGTCCCAGACCAGCTACCTATGCCAGAGAAGACTGACACGGGTAAATCTCCAAGAGGGAAACGCAAACAGAAGAAGTAAGTATGATGTAGAAGAAGGTTCTTTAGAAGAAGCCCTTTACACCCTTCCTTCTTCCAAACGTTGATATTAATGGACGGTTCTTGTAAACTTGTTGACGGTAGTCGTTGGTGTTTGGGGTTTGGCTGATAATGCATCTACATCGGACAAAACCAAGTGAATTCAAACCTTTGATTGGGCAGGATGATTTGGATGAACATCACTTCCCAACCACATTGTGTTGATTCCTAAAATATATCAACTTTGTTTCAGATCTGACAAAAAATATGCCTCCACCGACGCCATCAATCACCACCATCACGAACACCCAGACCTTGCCATAGCCAAAAATGATGAAAATGAACCACCGGCAATCCGATTGGTCAACGCCACGCCGTTGATTGATGGGAAGTCGGAGGCCAAACCCACAGAAGAAGGGGGAAGTGCTAAAAATAAAGATCACGAAGAAGAACGTAAAAAGGAGAAACGAAAGTCGAGATCGAGACAAAACCTTGCTCTCGACGAGAAAGGTGACAAAGGAAGCACGCAAGGGGACAAGGTTAAAAAACGTGACCGTCTCAAGGTTGATGGTGACGGTGATGAAAAGACCCGAAGTTTGGATAGGAGGAAACTACGGAAGGAACGGGAGGAGAAGAAAGCAAAACGGGATGGGACGAAGTCTCTTGATCGGAAAGAGATGGAGCAGATCTCAAAGGACATGAAAGATGAACAGATAGAGGAGAAGAAGAAGAAACGAAAAGAGCATGCAGATGACAGAAAGCATGAGAGTAGGGAAGAGAAAAGGAGGGAGCGTAAGGAAGAAAAGGAGAAAATAGCAGAAGAAATCAAACTAAAGGAGGCAGCAGTAATAGCTAAAGAAGCCAAGGCGAAGCATGAGGCTAAGAATGCAGAGAAGCATTCAAACGATGAGACGGAACATCGGCGAAAGAAATCCGCAGAATGGTCCCGTACTGAGAGTTTTGAGGAAGCACTGCCGCAGGACGAAGGGCCGTCTGATCGCTCTACACCGATTATGAAGCAAGTCGAACATCCTGAAGAAACAGAGGAACAATCACCTGTTGCTCGGAGAGTGTCCCCACAAGAACAGAAGAAGTCTTCACCATCTCGGGAACAGAATGATGCAATACAGGCCCAGAATCAAGACTCTATTCATAAAGTCGAGAGAAAGACTCACTTTGATAAGAAGTCTTCAGTTGAGAATGAGCCGGTCCTTTCGCCTGAGAAAGAAGATCATAAAAAAGGGAGAAAAGAGCAGAAGCATGTTGAGAAACATGCTGAAACGTCACATGAGAAAGTCACAAGAAACGAAAGTCGTGAAGAAAAATTTGAAGATTTGCCCCACAGAGAGAAAGAAGTGCATCAAAATGGCCAGCATGTGGTTCAAAATGGCGAAAGCTCCCATAAAAATCATCATAATCAAAAGCATCATGAGAAGAAGAAAGCTAAACATGACAAACATTCTGAGAAGGTCCATCACGAAAAATCTCAAGAAAAAGCCCACTTAGAAGATGAGAAACCAGCAGAAAGAATTAAGAAAGATCTCTCACCAGTCAAACCAAGGCAGCCCATTGAGGTTAAAGAGGAGGAAATCCAGATGTCTGTAGCGAGTGAAGTGGCCAATGGAAACTCTGGGGGTCCTCATCACCGCGGTAAGAAGGAGCGACAAGCATCCAAAGAGGAGAGAGAGTCTCGTCGTAAAAAGACACCGACCTCTGAAGTTGATAGCGGGTTGCCGCCATCAATGGAAGATCTAGCAGACGACAGGGACCCACATAAATTAATACGCCGCATGACGCAGGAGGATTCTTGGAGTGATAACAACGCTTCGTTCGATCGCGAAGATTTTGATCCCGGCTCATTGAATCGCAAACGTCGCACATCGGTCAGTTCACAAACGACTCAGAGCACACAAACAGACATTAGTGGTGAGATCAAGGTCACAAAGGTCATGTCGGGGACGATCCGAATGAATCTTGACCAACAGGGAGATGATCCTGCGAGAATGGTGCTTTCGCCAAAAGATCATGTTAAAAATATATTTCCAATGCATTCTTCGAGTGATCACTTACATCATGACGAGGGTGCGCAAACGTATATGTATGGGTCGATAGAGGGTATCAATGATGCGAATCCGGATAGCGCATCGTTAGAGGATGCGCCTCATCGTAGTACCCGCCATGCTCCGTATAAAAAGTTAAGTCGCGCTGGTTCTGACGCGTCTCTTATGAAGAAAAAACAACATGGTATTAGTCTAAAGCACAAAGCTCCGTCTGTTAGTAACCTCATGTTGGAGTCCTCGCCTGGAGTTCGTCAACGGCCTTCTAGGTATGATAATTATAACATGGAATATCCACCTCAGATACGAGATTTGCGGCTGTTGGACTATTATGAGCCACGTGTGCGGTCATTACCGAGGGGAATGCCCGGTATTGACCGCCATGACGGAATGCACACCCTCCCTAGAAACTATTCGTTCACTCGTGGACTGCCTGACGATTATGAAGAAAGGTACTACATGAAACGTGACCCACATTCTGAGTATAGTGTGAGTTCTACGAAGGAACATGGTAATGTCAGAACAAAACTTCCAAGGGACATACATTCTGAGTACAGCATACGAACTGCTCGTGAAGAATATGAGCCTGACCGAGACCAGGCGTGGTACGATGACAGCTTAGAATCAAACTGGCGTATTCCATTAGACAAGGAGAAGAATGTGTCACATGCTGCGGACCTTCGCGGGTATGAGTCTGATCACATGATACGGCATGGTCGAGAACGAGATGACTCTGGATCAAGGTCCGTTGCAGGTGATCGGGTTGAAGGTCGGCGTTACTGTGATAGAGACTTTGAGCCAGTGCGTGGCAGGTATTACTCTGAAAAGGAGTACCGCAGGTGGTTCCCGGAACAGGAATACTCACGACGGCCGTATCTTGAACGTGATAATTCACACGAAAGACGCTACTTGGATAAGTATTACGATAGAGATTTACCTATGAAGGAGTTTATTGATAAGCCTAGAGAGTACAAGGAAAAAAGGCAGGAGAGAGAAGCCGACAGGAGTCGTGAGCAAGAAGGAGATAAAACCCTTGATCGTGACATTGAAAAGGATCGGGAAAAAGATTTTGAAAAAAGAGAACGGGAGTTTTTCGAATACAATCGTGAACAAGAATTAAAAAAGAAAGGAGAACAAAAGTTAATTGAGAAGGGGCGAGATAGAGATAATCTGGGTAAAAGGCATGAGCGGGAATACAAAGATCATAAGCAGGAGAGAAGGTTCCATGAGACAAGGGGAGAGGACGACCATTTAGACAAAACACGCGAACAAGACTACCATGAATATAGTCGAGAAAAGGGTTATACCGAGCAGAGTTATGATCCGTATGGAGAGAAAAATCGTGATCGGAATCCATATTCAGATCGAGATCGGCCGCATAGCTACGGACCTCCTGGTTACCGATGGAATCCTGAACATAATGCGCCTTATGATAAACGCGCTGAGTATGGGAGGAGGGATAGCTTGCCGAGAGAGAGTCAGTATGATAGACCTTACATGGGCCAGGCAAGGCGCAGGGAGCGGTCATTTGATTTAGGTTTAGAGCGCGAGAGATCCTTTGGTGCAATGTCATTTGGTGGTTATGAACACGAGGACAGGCGTGAGAGGGAGTATTCAGGTTCTCAAGCTTACCGGCCTGGATATGGTGAGCGGCCACTGGCAAATAGACCTGAGCCTGGTTACCCTCCACCTGAAAAAGTCATACCAGGTCGTCAAGGTATTTACCTACCAGACCCAGAGCAAGCGCGCCCTCCAGGTCCTAGTGCAGCGCGACCGTATCTCGATCCGACGTTTTTGCGGCAGCCACAGCGTTTGGCCCCTCCTTTTAACACTGAACAAACTTCATTATCCCGGGAGTCTTTAGATCATGACACAGATAATGAGCATGTAGATCCGCGGGTTAATATGTCTTCCCCTTTTGGTGTGGAACATTCGCAGTCACAGCCAACGAAAGAGAAGCCAACACTGTACCAGCAGACTGTTGGATCCTTGGAAGGGCAGGGGATACGAATACAGTGGAAGAAACCACCCCGGGAACTCGAGCAGTTTGCTCTCAAGGGCGGTCCACTCCCTTGGCACTCGCAGCAACAATACAGTCAAGACTCCGATACCAGCAGTGAAAAGTTAAGAAACTTGAGTTACGGCTATAGTAGTTTTTCTGAACCAAAATCCGCTGTGAAAAGGTTTGATTCGTCTTCACCCATTTCAACGGAGAGGGAGGAATTCCAAAACTCATCTGACTTGTCTTTCACTCAGAATCCTTTAGATTTCCATTCAGGCCCAAGTGGTGTGAATCGTTTAAGCGGTTTTCATGTTTCTCGGGCAGAACAAAACGTACTTAATGATGAGAAACCAGGTAACAATCTTGGGCGCAATGACACGTTTTTAAGCAACACAGACAATGATTTTGTGGTGAAGAATAACAAAGATATCCGTTATCCAATGGATGAATTTGACACACTGGGTGATGAGACGGACCAAATGACAATAAGTAGCCTTCCTCCTGATGACCACTGTGAAGATGGTTCAGAACAAGAAACAGGCCTGCCTCCTGGCGGTGATGGGAAGAAACCTGTGGAACTCGAAGAGCACATTGTTGTTGAGAATTCAGTAGGTTTGTCTTGTGAACCTTCCATGAATTTGGATGCACCTTTGGAAGATCTGAGACCAGCGAAAACATCGCCCAGTTCACGTCCGCCCCACATGAGACAGACCAGTGAAGAGGAGGAGTGGAATATGTAGACCATTTTACCCATGTCCATCTTTCTAGAAAGAAGTTGTCCTGGCTTGCTTTATTGGTATACGCGATGGGTAGTATAACCATCGCGTATCCTTGTCATTGGTATCCTCCAATGCAAGATGATTTCATTTCTACTGGACGTCAGGGCTATCTAGGTCACTTCATTATTGAGAGGGAATGAGTAAGATTGTTTACGTATTGGCCCACCACTGTAACCATATATCACTAGCTAAACAGGAAGTTCATGCGGTCTTTTTTGACACTTTTGAAAGATCTCAGGTCGGGGGAGTTGGTTCCTCTGATGTGGCCAAACATTTGTGCAATATGTGTTTTAGATGATGTGTCGTAGTTAGAATGGATTGTAGTTGACCTGTAGTGGACTGGAGGGATACATAACATGTTCTGCAAGTAGATACGTGATTGCAGATGTTAACAATCGATTTCATATACCGACGTTGATTTTGCATTGACAAAATTATCGTCCTACGGTTGGTTGTTTTGCCTTCAGTCCTGTGGGTTGGAGTTTGCTTTTAAAATGGAAAATTAGTCGGCTTTTCGTGATGGCTTTAAACGGGCTTTATGCTTCTTTGACGTGTAAATACTTGATTGGCTGCGATTATATAGAGTTCCATTCTCACATGTAACGTGTCACTGTTCACCTTTCATGCGTGACATGAAGAACGAACAAGTCATTTCCAAAGAGCGGGCTACATACGATTCACGATGTCACTTTTCACACTCACGTCGTGTTTTCAAACCTGAGTCAGTTGACTCGTGACAAGTGAAACATGACAAGTGACCACATGAGCCCTATATAATCGCGGCCTGGTAGATACTTCACTCACTGAGAGTGTCGAATAGGCGAATGGTAAAGCTGGGTGTAAGGTCAGAATATCATTTTGTGGAAATACTACAAAAATCCAATACGCATCCACGACGGTTGTAAAAATAATCATTTAGTCACGAAAATTTTTAAGTCTTTTTAACAAGATGAGTTTGTAAATATACTGGAACAATTTGTACAATATATATATCTATCCGATGAACTTTGTAAAGTGTTGTCATATAAGTATTTGTACATGAATTGCTGTCATCATTTCAACTCATCTGTCATTATAAAGCCTCTCTCCTCTGTGCAATATATGAAATATGCATACATGCCACCATTGATAAGTTTATACTCTCAAAAGCTATTCTTGACATGATCTGAAGTCCTGTTTCGCCACCACATGAATTGATTGGTGGTGTTACAGTGGTTCCATCTCGTCTCACCAGACACAGGCACCTTGTTGATGGAGTTCGCGAGTACATAGCAACTCTGCGCATGCAATGTGCGTATACTTACAGAACAACTTTCATTTTTTGGCATGTGTGAGCATATTTGAATTGTTTTGAAAATTAAAAATATAGGCACAATACCTATTTTTTCTGTAACCTATATGTACGGTACCTGAGTACAAGACCATGCTGAGTATCAAAATCATGACGTCTTCTATATGGCTGGGGTCAAAATGCTAAAAAATGCATAACACTTTTTGAGTTTTTCAATGGTCAGATATTCTGCCAATTAAAAACATAGCTATATAAATTGTGTCATTTTGTTATAATACATAAGTTACGTGTTGTGACTGCCTAAACCTAAATTATTCCTGGTCCACTTTGTGTATATTCAAATCTAGTCAAACAAGTATATTTCAACAAATAAAGTGTTCACATAATGACGATACTCGGCTGTTTTTTGCTCATTCCTCCATCACGGCACCAATCACTCGTGGTTTCTTGTTTTGTCACTAGCACTCCCTGGAGCCCGGCCAGACGACTTTTCTGCGATGTCACGCCCAAACACGTGGTGGGGAGATGGCCAAGCGTCTGAATACGCACCCTGATAAGGCACATCTTCTGATGGTGACAGGACAGAGGCGAAAGACATGTTGTCAGTACGCAAGACTATCGTCAGTTGTTCAAGTTAATCACAGAGGCGTTGTCGGCGGCGCTGCTGGTTGGATTACAATCAATAGCATCGTCTGCCGTGAGCTCCGATGTATAACTCGATCACTGTTACGACATCCTGCAACAATTTATGAGACGGAACTTATGGTGGCGGAACCCCTGGAATTCGTCGGTAATCAAGAATTATTGGTATCGATTCGAAAACTTTTGATCTCGTAAAAAGGTCAGGCGACATTCTTTTGAATGTCAATTTAAATCGCGAAGAAAGTTTGATGGGTATATAATTTGGTCCCACGAGGTTGCCTGCTCACTTCCCAACTTGAAACCTCAATTGGTTAACGCAAAGCCTAAGTGGTTAAGTGGTCTTGAAGCATTATATCTAGTCGTTTTAACTAACTAGGGGCGATTGGATGTGGAAAGCAACTCTTTGGGATTAGAAATTGATTTATGCTGAGTGAGACACTCGGAAAGTTTTTCACACTTGCAAGCAAGTAAAAAACCTTTCGTGTTTCTCATTAATATAAGCTGCTCAGCCAAGATCACAACGAATGCGTCGGGTTTCTGATGTATTATATCAACAGCTGCAGGCCTTTATCATCTTGCCCTGCTGGAGCAATCTGAAGGCTTGGGAGTTTCGTTACACACATATTTGAGCAACTCTTCGATGATCACTGAGAGTCTTCCTTTCTTTGTTAAGGTTGAACGCAACACAACTTCCCGTCTTCCATTGATCAGCTTTGTTCAGTTCCAACGTAACGGGCCGTTTTCCCTGCCTGCCTGCCCGCCTGCCTGCCCGTCTTCCATTCATCAGCTTTGTTCAGTTCCAACGTAACGGGCCGTTTTCCCTGCCTGCCCGCCTGCCTGCCCGTCTTCCATTCATCAGCTTTGTTCAGTTCCAACGTAACGGGCCGTTTTCCCTGCCTGCCTGCCCGTCTTCCTTTCATCAGCTTTGTTCAGTTCCAACGTAACGGGCCGTTTTCCCTGCCTGCCTGCGTGCCTGCCCGTCTTCCATTCATCAGCTTTGTTCAGTTCCAACGTAACGGGCCGTTTTCCCTGCCTGCCTGCCCGTCTTCCATTCATCAGCTTTGTTCAGTTCCAACGTAACGGGCCGTTTTCCCTGCCTGCCTGCGTGCCCGTCTTCCATTCATCAGCTTTGTTCAGTTCCAACGTAACGGGCCGTTTTCCCTGCCTGCCTGCCCGTCTTCCTTTCATCAGCTTTGTTCAGTTCCAACGTAACGGGCCGTTTTCCCTGCCTGCCTGCCTGCCCGTCTTCCTTTCATCAGCTTTGTTCAGTTCCAACGTAACGGGCCGTTTTCCCTGCCTGCCTGCGTGCCCGTCTTCCATTCATCAGCTTTGTTCAGTTCCAACGTAACGGGCCGTTTTCCCTGCCTGCCTGCCCGTCTTCCTTTCATCAGCTTTGTTCAGTTCCAACGTAACGGGCCGTTTTCCCTGCCTGCCTCTGCCTGCCTGTCTTCCTTTCATCAGCTTTGTTAAGCTTAAGCGTAACGGGTTGTTTTACCTTCCCGTCGTCCTTTCATCAGCTCTGTTCAGCTCAAACGTAACGGGTCATTTTCCCCTCCCGTCGTCCATTCAGCGCCAATCAGAATGCACTTGAACTGAAAGCTGCCAGTGCGATCAATGAGGATTAGCTAACATTATAACAAGTCAGATTTCATCGCCAACTTGCCACACTACTTACTATTTGCCTCTTTGAATAATTATCGGCATCGCTAACCGATTTTATGTTACGATAACTCGCTTCATAAGAGACTCGCTACCGCGCTCGGATACAAAGCCACGTTGTTTGTTATTTCACACGGGGATGCTGGATGACGCCATTGTGTCATTTCACGCGGAGTTCGTGGTTGATTCTGCCGGTGACATTCGATTTAATTGACGACAAATATTGGATAGCAAGAAACTGCAGCGGCTCATTCATCGACGTAACCCTCTTGACCAATCAGGATTGGTGCTCGCGCTGACGTCACATTACAGGTAGCAGACGACGCAAGGGACCAATCGCACCTGTGCTCAGTGCGACCACGTGACAGAGCATTGAAAAGGGAAATGGGACAATTACTGGCGTAGTTTGTGGATTTACATTTGTCTTTCGGACTCGACCGTTTGCAGTATAAGAGGACCACAAGCCAAGCAAGCGGCCAAAGTTACCAACTCGCTGATCAACGCCACAAGTCGCAACACCAGGCGGATATGAGGTCGCAAGACATATTAGTATTTTGTTTCATACTTGGGTCATGTCTAGTTAGCACTGCTTACGCGGATTCTAATGATAAACGGGCCCGCAACTTCCTCGGAAAGCGAGATTCGGCGGATACAAAAAATGAGGACGATAAGTCTGTTTTGAACAATGATGATTTCGTCAAGAGAGTCCAGGAATATCTGGACCATAATGACTTTTTAGAGGACGGGTTGGATGAAGACAAACGAGGCCCTAGTTTCTTAGGAAAACGTGCTGATGATATCGACGAGGAAAAACGCCGGCACAGCTTCATAGGAAAACGCCGGCCAAGTTTCCTAGGGAAGCGTGGACCACACTTTTTGGGAAAACGTGGCCGATATTTCTTAGGCAAACGCGGGAGATATTTCCTTGGGAAACGCGACGGTGACGACGAAGACATGGACACTTTTGACGAAGAAAAGCGCAGGCTTTTCCTGGGCAAGCGTGCGGATTTGGACGACACGGAATTCGGAGACATGGAAGACGAAATGGAAAAACGGCGTCTGTTTCTCGGGAAGCGTGTGAGCAGGAACTTTATCGGAAAGTAAGGACTGACTAGCAGGCCGATGACCGGTAAGTCAGTTGCTTTTCTTGGCTTATGTTGGCCCTGTCCCATGTGCACTGTGATAAGCCCAACTGACTCATTGTACATTGGTAGTGTTTCTCAACGCTGTTTTCGTCCGTGTATGCCGAGGTACCACTTTCTGACTCTTGCCTATTTAGTACTACCATTTGCCTTATTTCGGATACTTTAGTGTACATGGACGTTACAGGCGAAGTAGAGTCCAGTAGTTACGCACGTGTTTATGTTACCTTTGCCAGTGCATCACAGGATATATTTTGGAACAATCCTCAGCTAAAAACAACGCAAATTTGAGAAAAACGTCGTATTTCGGATATAAAAGGATATTTCCATCGTAACTGACTAATGTAATGGGCGTCCATGAAATTATGAACGATCCAATATAGACAGTCGGAAAAAGCCCCAACCAGAAGAACGAAAAGAGATCGACGTACGTAATAGAAAAGTAGTCGTCACGTTTTGAGAACTGCTGATTTAATTGGGGCAAAATTGGCGGCACTGCCGTGCTGAGCCGCGTCCGACTCTTCATCTGTATTCAAAACGACAAATATTTGAACTAATTACGAGAATTTTGGACCAAAAATCAAACTTTCAACCCAAGAGTGAGTTTGTAAACTGTCACCAAGCGCACCAGACATCGTTTTGTGGACATCCACCCTGAATAGAACCTTCCAACTTAATAAACAAATCTCGGACAAAGATATTTTTCTTTTCAATCGCACGGAACGCACTTTTTGTGACAAATGTCATGAGCGCAAACATCTATGAGTGTTTTAATGAATGTTACAAACGGATACAAAAACAAAACAAAATGATGGAACTGCCAGGTTTATAAGGAATGGACCCAAATGAACCATTTATAACGTCTTGCGCGTTGTTAGTGATTTATCGTCGTTGTGCCAAAGAAACGCATCATGAAAGGATATCAAAAGACTCAGAGATTTTTCAATTGTGTTAATCGATAGCAAAGACTCAACGGAACTATCAGTGCTGTCATAGTTATGACAACCTTTCAGAAAACGCCTGCAGTTGAAATTTTTATTGATTTTGGTGGTTCAACTTTTCATTATTTATGATTGCTTAAGACAAATCACGCTCTTATTGACATCAGTCGCAAACTGGTCCTCAGCTGGTTTCCCAATACCATCTATTGAAATATTATGCTCGTTTGGCCAACGTATGTGTTGTTAATGGTTTTGAGGTGAATTGTCTTATCTAACATCTGCTGAGTCTGGTTAATTGGTTGTGAGTATAGATTAGTGATATTACGATGATGTTACCCTAAATGAATCCGTTATTGATATAGGGTATTATCTATAGTGATATACCTGTGAATGATGAATATGACAAATTGGTTAAGCGCCCGCAAAAGAGTGATATACATCACTATGACATGTACGGCAATCGCTCGTATACGGTAAAGTCCTCAAACTCTATGATAACAGGTTTACCTGCAGACCAGAGATCCATTTGTCACAGATAGCAATGATTGTAATCGCAGTCAGCTACGATTTAAATCGCTTATTTGCGGGGCGCTTGAGGTAAGGTAGTCACTGACTGCGATTCCGACAAAGTACGTGGTAGTTATTTTACGCCACGCCTCGCCAAAACTTACCAAAACAAAAAAGATTGCTCTTCTAAGCATCGACCTACGGAATTGCATTGAGTGACTACCTTGTGTCCATGGCACACTTGGGCTCTTTACGCCGCTTTTTGAGATACGTCGGTCGAGTTTGAATTAGGGAGTGAAGGCTCGGCCATGTGGGGAGGTTGTGCCTCGGGAACAATCAAAGTCGAGTTGGCACTAATGACCTCCTGTTTTAGTATATTCAGCTGGTAGTTCCGAGATCTTGTCGTATCGGTCAAATATATAATGAAAGTCAAGGTAAACCTTACCCGTTACTCTCGGAAATTGATATAAAACACCTTGATTATCGCGTTCTTGCTAAGAATTTGTTCGATACCTGAGAAATCCCTGTCACATAGCGGTGTAAATACCCCAATTGTGCGAATACCTTTGTTTAACAAATGACACGCTGAGAATAGAGGTTGCTTGTAAGAAGAGAAAAAAAACTGGAGAAATACATGTTTATAAATAAAGAAAATTTATATTCTTTCAAATGACGCCGGCAACCGTTTTCTTTTACCGTTTTCTTTCTGGTCGTATTCTGTGTGCTGATTCACGTGACAGGCTACGCGTTGTACGTTCTTCCGCTTAGTTCTGCTTCATCGGAACACAAAGTAATTGGAGCGTGCTTATTATCCAAGTTTGAATAGGGCGGCGACGATATTTTGTTGTGTTCAGCTGAAGTGGAACAACTCAAATGCGTAGCCTACCATATGATCACCATACATTGTTGTAACAACAGCATTTGGATTTGGAATTGGTGAGTTCCGCTCCTAATGTTCTTCCTGGCTTGGTCCTCTGCTGGGTCAGAAGTCAGACCGCATGGTCGGAGGAGTCTTCATGACGATTGCACCACGTGACAGAATATTTTACATATTAGAAAAACACCATGTTCATTCTCAGTGACTGAGGCGATGCGACTGACCTTTACCGATCAAAGCAGGACCAGGTTGTTAAAAACAAGATCTGCACAGCAAATGTCCCGCATTCTTCTTTGAGTGAAGGAGTGATGGGCAGATGACAAAATTAGGGATAACGTGTCAGAATGCTTTCGATTCGGCACATGTCTTGCTCGTGTTAAAAATCTCTTCAAAGTTCTGGTTTACGCATTTCCCTGAGAATAGCTTTTCAATTGCCTTTAGGAGGATAAGACGGGTTATCGCATCAGATATACAATAATGACAGTGTATCCCGTTTGCTAATGTCGTCATTCCATAATTGGTTCGACGAGAGATGATGTCATTTCCATAGCGACAGGTCATGAAATCCTAACCTCACTACTGTCATACAAATGATGGGATACTAGTTGTTACATATGATGATGTATGTATATTGCGCATCTTCCTGACAGAAAGTGAAGAACGAGAGTTCGTACCAATAGCATTGGCTAACCCAGGCCAACATTCCCGTAAAAATCTCTAACATCCAGACCGATTCTCATAAAATGGTCAAGCTATACAAGTCCTTTATGGTTTTTATAACATGGTATCGATCTTTGAGAATGTAACTTTATATTTCTTGGGATAAGAGCAATTCTGCGAGAAAGGCAATTTGACCGACTCTAATAACGCTAGGAGGAAAACGAAGCAATAATCGAGATAATTCCTGCATCTCGGATAACGGCGGTGATTTAGCCAATGGTTTGCTCGTCTTCCAGCTTTCAGTATTATTTCGCCATTCGATTGTTCAAAACGTATTATAAGCGCAAGACAGATAATAAGACATTTTTTGTTATCTTTCCCAACAGTTGTAACCGAACTTTGCGACCATTTGTTAATTTCCCCAGCACTAATCGTCACAAATATCACTCACAATCGCCAGCTTTGTGTCAGGCTCGTGTAGATTGATAAATCCCGTCAAACACATGTATCATGGCGTGTAATATAAGACGCCTTGGTCATTCTTTCGAGCCACAGAAAAAGCGAAGGGAAATCTTCGAGAAACGATGCGGTAACGTTACAAAAAAGTCATCAAACCAAACAAAAATGATAAAGGCAAAGAGATTTATGAATGCCAATAAAAGATATGTCAATGTAGTCTTCCAGTAAGGAGGAGGAGGAGAATTCTCCCGATACCATTTAAGATTCTTTAACATCACAGCCGGTATCGTATTTCGTGCATTTTATTGTATATAATCCCCGTTACCGTCGCTTCGGATTTCTTTTAAATCACCGTACAAAAGCTCGGAGATGAAAGCTGAAAGACGCTAGGAACTTTTTGCAACACGTTTTAGTCAATAATGGAATATTTCTCCACAGTCTCATAGTATCTTTAAATGCTTTTATTATCTGAAAAAGGTTGGAATGTGGACAAATCCTTTTGATTTCTCTCGGTAAATGCGTCCCGTCATTTTTCTACTCCGTTTAATTTACAGTCTCGTTAGTAGAACGTTTCCATTTGAACTTTGACCTATCCGAGCAGCCTATTCAGTGTCTCTTCAGAGAGATTCCAACAAGGTATTTAGTATTTTGCTTCAAATTCCGCGTTATCACCGGACCTATTACTCTCAGGTAGGGTCCTTCCGCGTCGCCTTGCCTTGCCATCGAGTTCCTCAGAACGTCCTGAGGATACGCCATATCGAGGATAAACTAGCTAGTCGTGCTTGTGTCTGGTTCAGAACATCACGGCGAAAAAGAGTGCATTTCAGTAATCTCTTCGTTTCCTGAAGCTTCCTTAATCTTGCCAGTCGTCGGAACGCATTTCTCCCGAAACCTTGTGACATGTTGGCTATCGGTTTACGGGAGCGTTACCCCAAGGCTTGTAAAAGGGTTAAGTAGACAATGGGAACGAATAAACCAAAAAGTTTTACAACACCAGATAATGTTCGGCAACGGGTAGAAAGCTTAGGAATCGCTATAGCAACGCTCTAAGATGAACCGGGCTTATATTTTTAGAATGTTTCGCTGCAGGTTTCCTTCTGTTGGTGAATAAAGAGAGATGTGGGCGGTTGGTACCACTGGTACCTCATATGCTGCGGGGAACGCTGGCTCAGAGGAACAACAATAACACCTTTTTCTGTCCCCGAAACGAGGGCTTAGATATGTATGAAGTACAAAAGTCTGTAAATAAATGTGGTAACAGAAATTGCTATCGGCAACTGAAATATAAGCAAATCGTGGACATGAGCGCTGTGAATGCTAGTAGTTGACAGTACGCTGGACAGTCACACACGATGAAAAAGTACTTTCTGCAAGGACCCGCCCATGTAAATGCCATTTAAAAGAAGCGAAATTGGACTTTTTGATCTAAGCAAAAGATAGATAGAAGTGTATCAACTTGCAACTTGTAACCTGATGCTGTACCCAGTTGTCTTAGACAGAATTTGGCGTCTAGTCAAAATAGGTTTTAGCTTTTCAGCTTGGTTCCTCCACTTAGTCGAGTTATAGCGTAACAATGTGAACACGCGGACCGATGCCAGTGAAGGTAAACTCACTCTGTCGTCTTAACAAGCAAAATGCTATCCTTTTATCACCGTCCTTTTGATCGGACGCAAGACACGCAAGTCACCACTTATTCAAACGCCGAGCGTTTTGTGAAAATGGTTTTATATTCACCCCAATTGGAGCTTCGCTTTTACCGTGCAGTCTAGCCAAATATTTGATATTGTATTAGACGCCTCTTGGAAACTGACGTGAGATAGTGATTCAAATATCTTCCTCGATTGAAGACAATGCATGATTATGTTCGCCATAGCTCTCGCGCGAATTGAAGTAAAATGTACATAGAATGGCCTGTTTATTGCAACTATGTGCGAGCTCATTCCGGTTTTACAGAATTGTTCTCAGAAAACCAATAGTTAAAGGATTTTTAAGCACCGAACCAATCCACCTTTCTCTTCCATATTTCTGGACTGAGGCTTATCTTGTCTTCGTCTCATCTCTCTCTATACACTATACGTCCGTTTAGAAATAGCTGCTTCATCGACAGTCTGTCGTGTACCCAAGGTTCTGAAACTGTGTTCTGACGAAGTATGAAAGAAAAAGAAGGCGAACTTAATTTGAATTGCGTGCCGCTGAAATCAGTGGAGTGAGAACACATTGCCGATAGAATGTTTCTCGTTGGTTTGGTCAGGTGTCACCAGGGCTTGTTGTCCGTTTCGATTTGATTAAAAGCGCAAAGAAACACCAATTGTAAAAAGATCTCCTTTGATCAGATCTGTAAACTCTGCACCAATGTCAACATGGCTAAAAAAGGCTTCAGACGACACTCCGGGATATTGGTCACGTGACACGTTGTTACCGCTTCTACCAATGAAAAATGATGCAGAAACTATTGTTGGCGAACGGGATTGGATTCAGATTTAATGCAATCGTGCAAGTTAAGAGAAATCATTTAGCGTGGAGTGATTTTTTGTGTTTCTCTGTCATCTTGGTTGGAAAGAGATTCAAAATGGCGCCGTTTCCGCCGCAATGCTGTACGAGAAACGACAACTCCGCCATGTTTCTACACATTTGCTGACATGCATGCATGATCATGGACGCAGGACAACGAGCCAAGTCGGTTACATGCACAGATCCCTCGGGCGAAATTACCAGGGCAAAATGATAATGAAACGGAAAAACAGTTTACCGAATTCTTGGGGCAATAAATTATTATCTTCTTTTTTTAGTTGAGAGTTATATCTTTTTTTATAGTTACATTTACGGTACCAGCACACTCCCTCGGTGATAAAGGTATAACAGCGAGAGAGAGAAAACAATTTTAAATGATTATTTGATCAGTCGATGCTCGGGAAAATACTTCGACTTTTGGGACAGGATCGTAAATCAACGCTGAAGTGACGGTCCATTAGTTGAACAAAATTAAGAAAAAAGTACAATTTGAAAATTTTGCTGCTGATAAGTGCATGCCGTTTTAAAACGTCACGTAATGCATGAAAGTCTTTTTAGATGCTTCAACCTTAACTGTTCGGTATATTCCACTGCTACTCTTAACAAAGTGGTTTGGCTGCGGATTTTATTATTTTGATTCAGAGTGTATTTGTGGCAATCGACTCTGAATACGATGAATGCCTTCCTCCAACTCACACAGTCATACCAGAATACCGTGGATTTTTTTCCATCACAACATGAAAAAAATCAAAACAGCAGGAAATCCGAAGGTTTTTTTTCAGAAAACGCATCTCCCCGTGTCAAATACATTCCATTTCTTTTCTGGTTACACAAGTTGTCGATAACGTACGAAACAATAAAAACGTTACCAATCTTCTTTATATTCGATTTTTAATTTGCTGCAATGATCAATTACCCTCCTGCACGCAATTAGTTAAATGAGCTTCAGTTGGGTTACATGATTAACAAAAACCCGTAGGTGAATAATTGAAGTTTTCCCTCGATCTTAACTGCATTACTCGTTGTGAGATCGAATCCTTTTACAAGGTCGTTTATAAAACTCGTACAGCGTGGATTCTGTTTTAAATGTCCTTTCGGTGAACGATTGTGACAGAACCACAGATGCTCTAAGAAAGTATTTTATTAGAACCCAAGGTCCGTATTCAAAACGTGCGACCAAACCACAAACACTTTGGTGTAGTATCTTATCATCGTCAGACGATGCCTTGCTTCAGAAGTCTTTAAAATAAATGTTCGATCAACGTAAATCTGCGTAAACTGCCTGTGTACAGAACGGCTAGACCTCCCGTGCTATCTCGTTACTTCGTAACAGGACCCGAATCTAACTCTAGTTACAATCACACGGGGTCTAACGGCCACAGATCAGTCGCTGTAGAGATTGAACTCTTGATCGGATCACTGACCTAACTTTAGGTCCGTGATTGGGGCTAAAAGGTTACTAAATTCATTTGAGAATACGGCTAAATAACATGACTGACAGTGATACTTAATACTCCCATCAAGCCCGAGTATACTGCTATACAAAGACCAACGACAGGGGAATTGAAAGGCGTAGGCCGCGATG
This sequence comes from Lineus longissimus, assembly GCF_910592395.1. Lineage (NCBI taxonomy): Eukaryota > Metazoa > Nemertea > Pilidiophora > Heteronemertea > Lineidae > Lineus > Lineus longissimus. Next base: position 610,271 of record NC_088314.1, read on the forward strand.
ATAGGGTTCGGTCGGTGATCGGATCTCAAGAAGAAGAGGTGTCATATCATACTTGGCCCAGCTTGCACCTGGTTCAACTTTGATTTTCATTTAGATGTCCATTCCTCAATCCATGCCCAAAGAGCGGGCGTCATTTTTGCGAAAGCTTTCGTTCGCAGTATACATTTATAGTTTGTGACGGTAGTCATTTTTATTCCCACGGAATTCGATGTATCGTGTTAAGCAGGCTCTGGCACTGCGGGGAAGTGGAAGATTTGAAGCCCAGCAAAAAGTGCTCATCATCTATTTAGGGGATGCGTAATAACGGCTATTGTCATCGCATAGCCTTCAGCGCGGTAATCCAGAGTCATTTTCCTCATTCACTTCGATTACGCTTACGAAGCAAGCCTCCCCCTCAGATGAAACGATCGCATACGGCGGCATCTTCAGCGGAAATTGCTTCTAACAATGACAGATAGATTGGGATATTATATCAAAGATGCAACGGTCGTGATGTAATACTATAACCGATAATAAGGTCATTGTTGGTCTTTTCTTGGTTTCGGTTAGAAAACAGACGAAAACATTTCAAAAATACGATGTGTGTGGTTAATCAAATGTGCCGTGTACTTCATCTTCTTCGTCGACCTGTTGCGGGCTAGCATAAACATTCCACATGAGATCAAAGATGTTTCAATCGTGATGCATTGGTCTAACTCAAGCAACAAAATTCCTTTGTTTGACAGAGATGTCATTTAAATTACCCTCTGGTATGGTTGACTAAAAAGGTTTATGGACTTACTCCATCGGTGACTCGTATAACAATTAGAGCTTGTCAGACGCAAGCATTTATCTGGAGTCCTCTATTCATAAGACCATACCAGCTTTCTCCAATTAGCTCATGTCGATAGACTCAGAAGGGATTAATAGATATATACGGCGAAATGGACACTGATGCGCTTCGGAATCATTGGTCGAGTAAGGACTCTTAAGAAGGAGAAGAAACTAACAAGGCTTCTCGTCGAAGGATTAGCGACGATCTTGGCATCTAAGAGGTTTATTATACATTTTTTTTACTCCGACTTGACCATATCTCTCAGAGGTGACCTTACCACCGTCAAAAGCTTCTTTTGAACGCTGGTAGATAGTCTCATCTTTAACATGTGCAGCTTCGCCTGCTCTCTCTCTCTCAGTAAAGTACAGAATACTGCAGTCCCAAACAAGCCGCTAACTTGTCAGTAACAAGATCAGATTGATGGCAGGCTGGCGATTAGGAATTTCTTTACGAGCGATATATTCCTTGTTGAGACGAAATCAAGATGTCGTGATGGGATGGCCGCTCAGAACTCCCCAACCACATCCTTTAAGCAAGACATCTTTCCGTCATGCATACCATATGAAACACCACCAAGGTTTGGTTGTACGATACGTTGACGACTTAAGTGAATTCCCTTGCAACACGTCCGTGTTACCCACTTCAATTAGTATCGAATTATTATTTTACGCCGATAATGAGATTCTCCGCACTTTCATTATCTGTCTAATTATTATTTTATCGCACGGCGAGAGAATTCAGATTGTTAAAGTTTTTTGTAGTTGGCGTATAGCGTTACTCTAAGAATCTATTTGGACATCCAGCTATGGGTGATTCCGTCTGTGACAGATATTCAAGCCTGGTTGTCTATGGTAAAAGAACAATCCTTAGTAAAATGTCCCCTTTAGAAAAACACAATGCATTCCACTTTTAATTTCATTTTCTAGACCTTATAATAGAGAACAGAGATCGCTTGTGCATCCATTATTGATAAAAGACGTTGTGTCTTCTTAACAATACTTCATGAAAATGAAGATCTCGTTCCAGCAGAAGCATCTAAATTCTAATGATTTCTTACGTATGAATATTGTACCTCTGAGCCGGGCCTTTTTCAACCCATTCGCTAATGTTGATTCAGGTCGCGTGCGGCAGTTGGTCAACCAAGTGTTACATCAGTTATCCAAGCCCACAAACGTTCATCAGTCATGCAAAGTAGTATTTACTCCAGACACAGTTGAATTCATTTATTCCAATATGCTCGTGTAGACAGTGTCCATAAGTTCCGCCCCAGTGGAACACAATGGAGTCGGTCCATGTATACTTTGGTAATAGGGGTATCAGGCAGTCACTTCACCCCTCTTGCAGTAAGCACGGCCCAATTCAATCGTGTTCCGATGAAGCAGAACCATGAGAACAACTATAAATACGTATGCATTGTCACGTTCTATCACTCACCGCTGGCGGCGGAGGACGAACCTTTCGCACTGCGTGGTTAAAGCTATTTCAAAATCGCTGGAGGTGTTCAACGAAATTGATACTGTCTTAAAAACTCTTCAATAATCCATAAGCCATTATCATCCGACTGTAGTAGAACGCACGCTTGCACTTCTATTCCCCGACTGCAGATACAAGTGAAATGTACAGACGGTAGCCAATGTTTTCCTACTCATCCGTTTTTTTATCAAGTCATATAGATTTATAGACCATTGCAAATTCTGTCAAATTGCTCCCTGGAGTTTATATTAATCATACTGTATTCGCGGGACAGTTCCCGAGCTTTTTTCTCATTCATGAATAAGGTATTGTTTTGTGAATTTAGCTCTATTGTTCATGTATAAACGTGTCGGTGAAGTTTTCTATCATTTTTTTACCCTTTCAATGCATGGTCAGGTTTTGAGAGTCGTGCATTTTTCATTGGAACCAAAAAAGTATTATGTCCACGTCTCATTTTAAGTGTTAGTGTTTGATTTTTTAAGCCTTAGGGGCTAGTCATCACGGTCATGGCGTGGGTAAAGGAAAGCTTTTTTAGTAAGCTCAACATACAGGCACGCATCAAAAAGTGCAAGCTCATTTTTGGTGAGATGCTGATCCTCCTCATGATGCTAATGATCCGACAATAGATAAAAAAATAGCGGGTGCATTGTTACAAAACTTCGTCGCCGATTACATGGTCCTATTTGAAGAGATGCGACTGACCAAATACACCAATTGATGTGGTCAAACATTGGAGATTATTGGACGCACATGGTGCACCATGTCTGCGCTGGTCTGGAGGAGCACTTTGGGTATGTCTGGGCGGGGAAGGCAGAGACAGTGAAAATACGTGTAACAGTTTAACTGTCAAATTAGAAGGGGTGTGCTTCCCTATTGTGACTGATCAAGGTGTGGTTCTACAGAGATCTATAACCTGGAATACACCAAAGCACATAATAGGCACATTTCCACAGATGTTTTATCCTTTGGGCAGTCACACCACAAATCTGACAGATATTTCGCCCGTTGGCAACTGACTAAAGCCACTTCCTTGTTTGTTGATCACAAAAACAAAATCGTATTCAATTCATAATTTCTACCGTGAGTGTAATTCAAGATATCTATTTCCCCTACCCTTGTGTGCTCGGCCCCATCTCTCTATGTCGAACTGACTTCGAACACCATCGTTTAACGACTGCCCTACGAACATGTGTCAGCTAATGGTAGACCCAATTTGGGAGTGAAGATCACTTGACGAGTACTTACTCGTTATAGAAGCCTTCATCGGTCATGTTTTGAGTTAGAACTTAACTCTGTATGGTTGGGTTTACAAAGAGCTATACACGGTACACGGATACACCCGTGAACAATGATTGCGTGGCGATGAAGCCTTTGATAAGTTGTTATTCGCCGGCGTGTCTGCATACCGTGCGGCTCTGTGTAAACCCGATATGAGGGACAAAATCACATGCTCTCATCCTTCATGTTCGTAGCTGGATCTAAAATATGTAAGGGAGAAAAGGTCATAGAGTTACCATTGAAATCGAAATATTCAGCCATTTTTAGCCTGTTGATCGATATCTGTCCATGTTTTTGACCTCAAGCTTCTTAAGGGTCCATGTAATTCATATTGACCGTTTGTTATATCAATGGGGTCGATTTTCTCATCCTTGGGGACTTGTCTGGTGAAAGAATAACCAGCTATCTGCAGCTTTCCCCTGCGATATGATCTTCATTGCCATGGCTACTTCTGTTCTTAATACTGTGTGACGAAGGGATCTGGCAAGCGTTCGACATCCATCCTTCGGACATTTCTACGAGGAAGTGGGAAATGTTGAGATTTGGAGTTGATGATCTCTGACGCAGGCTCCGGTCTGCTAATTCGTCAATCGGCGTCGATTACACTCGAAAATGCTTTAAAAAGTCAGCGCGTGATCTCACTGTCCTGTGTATGACTGATATCTGTTAATCAGAATGTAGTTCCGCTGATGCCATATGAATCAAAGCTGTTTCTGCCGAACGCTGATGATGTTGCTAAGCCTAAAGTGAGGCAAAAACAGTGTCAGTTACTTTATGATTTGCTCATATACGCTCTTTGTTATTCAACCACTTTATAGTTATTGCATGCTCTTCTTAGTCATTCTAACGTTTATTGTGTATGAATTTCTGTTTTTTAGGACAACTTGGACAACATCATATACAACCATACTCAACAGAGATTAATCACAAACTGCGCATATAAAACATGAGAGCCATGCCGTTGATTGAGGACGTGTTAATAACGCCTACTCATAACACTGGTAATATGGATCGGAGCGTTCCTCCCTAACTGTTATTTGAATTTGCTTGTATCATCCATATTGAAATGTCTTAGACCCGAGAGAATCGCCCTTACAAGGAGAGAAGGGGAGGCGAGATAAGAGTGGGCCCGAGGGAGTCACTGTGACAGGGGCATCGATTCAATTGTCCGGTCAGCTCATCCACAATGAGCGTATACTACTTTTAGTGTCTGACTGTTTTTCAAGTCTCTTGTTGTTAATTGGACTTGCCGTTAGCTCTTCCAATGAGTAGTAGACTGGTTGCGTAAGCCTTAAAACGGCTACGAAACGAAGTATTAAGGTATTTTATTGTCGATTTTTTTGGAGAATTCTCAATTTTTCCTGCAACATAAAGATAAAAGATGGGTTGCAAGGGTCGGGAAGATGAATTAACATAACATAACATACTGGTACACCCTGCGTCTAGTTAAGTTTTGTGCTTGGCTGTCGGCGGTTTCTTGAGACGAATATTTTTATCTCGTGTTTCGTCTTAGAGTTTCATGTCGATCCTGAATAATTGAAAGCCAATTGTTTAATCACACCAGTCCAATATCAAGTTCGATAGAGTTTGTATTTTTAGTGTCCTTTGGATGTACATGTTAGTAATGAGTCTTGGCTGGCTCCAGCAGAGAAATCGGATATACATTCCTCAATGTTTCCCGAGACATTCAGAGCCAGACTTGATTTCTTGCTTTTGGGAGCAATCTGAGAGAAATCCTATACTTTTAAGCAAATGAGTCCATAAAGAATGAATCTACTTCAACAATCTTAATTAGGATAAGTTAAGTCAAAGTGAAATAGCCAATGTTTGTCTCAAAAAAAGAACCTATCGGGTAATTTCCAAGTAACAATGGATCAGAGCTAGAGCTATTTGTTGTTTGTGTTCAGCTTTTGTGCTGAATTGAAGCTTTCAAACTTGATGCCTTTGTGGTTGTTTGTCTATTGAACCGTTCAGGCATAGCGATCAGGCATAGCGTGAGCATGAAGGAATGGGATTGGGGGGGGTCTTGTGTGTAACTGAATTATGTGGTTATGTCATATAGTCAAAGTACATACAATAACGCTCGAGGCCCTCCTAATCCCTCAAACCACTGTTCCTTCACACCCTTTGGTCATCCCGTAACGTAATGCTTGCATTCACTGTATATTGGGGCTGAAAGGGTGGATGTCGTCCTGGGTGCCGACAAATGGTACCCAGGTTCGAGATCGACTGGACAATAAGCACCCTGGGTGCCATTACACTAGACAAACAGCACCCAGCTTCTTCTTCTACACTTTTTCTATACGTACAACCGATGTTGGCCCCACGCTCACGGAGGTCACGTGTCACGATAACCATCATTTTGCAAGATGGCGACCGTCCCTGTTTCCAACCGCGCTCTCAAAACCTTTCTTTCATCTCTTTTTTCATTCTCTATACAGCTGGGCAACGTGAACACACGTTTGTGTGGTTGCTTCTAGTGCTAGGCCTGTATAGGTAATGCATATACGGGAATTTCGTCTGGTGTTTTGGTGAGATCTTCTTGTGCACGCACGGTTTTGCGTGGCCTCTGATGACTGTGATATCGTGTCGTTGAATCTTAGTGATATATTGAACATAAGATTATTTTGATGATCTTAGTGATATCAACTTAATCATGCTGTATAGCTCTTGTGAATCTTAGTGATATTCTAGTATTGGGCATTTTGGAGTGCTCATTGGTACGTATAGTGTCATGTGCGATTGTAAGGAAACATGTGTGACAGCACTCCAAAGATTGATTTTCACGATTGAAGTTATTCTTAGGTGATCGTGTTCCAAGCTAGTTCGTCTTTCTTGGTAACGTGTACTGGTAAGAACGTAATATGACACATGAAATGTTGGATTGTTCTTGATTTAAGGACATATATTGGATTTTTCGTGGAGATGTATAGATTTCCTTCCAAAGCGATTTCTCCATTACCGACCTTCCTTCAAACTGTGCCGGATCCACAAGAGCACTTCAAATGATTTTATTTCAATCCTCCTACTATCAAGTTCCAATAAGATACGTATGTGATCCCTAATGATGTCGAGAGGGAATTTCCATCATTTCAAATCAAGAACGTACTATTGTTTCAATCATATAACAGCAAGTGGATCAGATGTTAGTAATTTGTTGGATATAGACTGGATGCCCCCTGCGGCCGCTCGTGGCAAGGCTTGGGACACGGAGTGTCGTCACTGTCGGAGAATGAAGGGGATATATGTGGTGGGTGGGTGACATGCAGCGAACGACTTTGATTACCTGTCTTGGTTGGGACCAATATAGAAGTCGAAGGCCGCTCTTTCCCTTTAGGAGGTTGAGAAGACGAGGGGGTGGCTGTTGGGGAGAATATCACTGAATAAGATAGAACTTGAGAGGAAGCAACTACTGAAGTAACAAAGAATTGTATTTTCTATGAAAGTAGACAGTTCTACATGTACTAGACCATTGGCTACTGTTTATTTCGTGTCAACTACTTTCTGTTCTCTCAGTGAGTTAATCACACGTACACTCGTGATGTTGACCTTTTTGATGGTCCTGCCTACTCACACGAGGTGATGCATAATGAAACAATGTGAAACATGAAAAACCTTTGATATCAAACCTATCAATAATAACACCACTCGTTCTGTTTTAGGAATGACTGGCAATTTGCTGAAAGACTGTACCAAACACAAGTGTTTTTTTTAATGAAAAGTAAACAACTACCTGTTTTGGTAAATTAGGTGATGCAATAGCTTTGAACTAATCAATTGTTGGAGGATAGGTAAAATTACAGACTGATTCGGTGGAATATAAATAAATGGATCGAACTGCAGTTACAAATCCTTTGTTAGTTAACAGAAGATCACATGCTATAAAATATGACGAAAGCCGCCGCATTCTGGCTAATTTTGGCTGTTTTAAATCGATAGCGATTCTGCCCTTTTCTGAATTAGAGGCGGGAATGCAGTAATATATTGACGTGTGAGAGGACTGAGTTATTTGCAGGGGGCTGAATCCATCGGGTTCCTATCTGAAACAATAAGGTGCATTTTGTATTCAAATAAGAGTCAACACTATGCCCAATACAATCTTTTTTTAGAAATCACGATTTTTATTTCGATTAGAAATTGGAAAAAGTACATATTATTGACATTAAACTGAGATAGACGATTTCGTGCTATTTCACCATTGGATAGGTTCCGATTTTTATCAGAAAACAATGTGGCAAGTTCACGAGCGATAACGTGTTGTTCTCGTCAAATATGCAACAACATAGCCTGGTATTCAAAGAAACAATAATAAAAACAATCGAATTGATTTAATGACGTCAGCAAGAGAAAAATAATCCAGTAATCCAGTTTTCGTTCTCGTTTTCAGATCAAAATCTGCACATCTAATCTATAATTGAAAAACCTTAAAATGATATGGGGATGATGAAATCTGACATTTTGTGAATAAAAATGTGTTTAATTTCTATGATCTATTGATTCGTCTTTGTATGACATATCGATAATGATTCAATAACAAAGCACGCTTTTAAATGTACCATGACGTCTTACTGGTATATGTCGTGTTCTGTGGTTATGGTGAATGCACTGATGGTGCACAGACGGATATGAGCCTAACGACCGGTCATTTGAAATTCATTTTGATTCCCGTCGTAGCCCAAAATGATGCTTGAAATGGACACTGTGGAAGCAGTATGTCCCTTGCTGAAAGTGAAGTAGTAACTTGTATTTCATTCAAGACACAAATTGACCATTTTAGTAAGAGAAACCTAACCAAACCTTCACCTCCAGCTGGTAACTGTGTTAGTCTGTCAGTGGCAATAAGTCAGTGACCATGATCTGGTAAATATGACCATTCTATGGTCCCGTGGCATCGTCACAAAATTGGAAGCAAACCACCATCAAGATACAACATGAGTCTTGAAACCTTTGCTACGACTGACTTGCCTCAGGGCAAATACCCGTGGCATTTCCTTTACAAACTCTGATTCCAGTATAAAGTGATAACATTAGGTTGACAAAGACAACCTTTATGATGTTAAAAAGAGAAGAAACAATTATAGATCGTTTGAACTTCTCAACGAATCGATGTCGTTTTCTGCTCTCTTAACTTAAATATCGAAATGGATGCTCTCTGATTCTATTACTGGTTATTATCCACCACTTTGCCGGAGGGATTTGTATCAATAGATACCTTAGCTTCCTGACATTGATTGCGTCAAAGTGAAGTGAAATCAGACATCATTTACTGTTCATCTGAATACAGATGCTCCAATTATGATGTAATTTTATTCTGGCTTTTCGGTGAAATGTAATGGTGACCAAACCCCAGCCTAACAAACGGATAGTATCGTGCAAGATTCACTGAACACCCGACTCCTGTAAAAGTGAGACGTCGGCATCCGTGCGAACTCAAAACCCTCCGTATCATGTCTTTTACGATTATACCAATCCTACGATAGCCTCCTAATGGCGAGTTAGGCATTTAACTTTTTATAATTGTTTGTTATTAAGTACATTTCATCCTTTGCCTGATGGAGACTATACATAAAAATGTCTTCTTGGAAAGCCTAATGCGAGCTCTGTTACGACACTTTATAAGGTGATGTTTAAAACTGACGAAGGAATCCGTGAAAGGGTTGGTTTATCTAAAAGGAAGCGTATATACCAGAGCCGGTCTAACACTTTCGAGTGTTTCTGTTTATGAGCGTCTCCCTCATTGGTTGTCATGATCTCTCCAGCGTTCTACAGTATGAAAACAGGGAACAACGAAAAATGTGCACTGGCGACAAACCACAGAAGAATGCTGGTCATGGTGTGGATGTTTCAAGCGCAATGGGAATGCATGCCTTGGTGCGAGCGGGCCTTGTTCAAAGACAATAGACCTTGTATTAGAGGCAATACATCGTAATGTAAGACATGTTTTCACGGGTGTACGAGTACACTATTCCGTCAATTGTATTCCTTCTAAATGTAGTATTGTTCCGTCATTTATCATTAAATATCAAGATACGCTTATCGCACGGGGCTGTACGTCACAACTGCTACATTTGACTGCGTTCACTTAATTTATTACTCAATAAAACACAATATTGCGATGAGAACATTGGCTGATTGTGTAAAAATATGGGTTTTCCATTGTTATTCCTTTGTCTGCTACGTCAACTTAATGAGATATTTGTGTCAAAATCGAGTCAGTGAGATGATATGCGTGTTTTCTTTCCGAGTAGTATTTACAAAGCATGGACTATTTGAGACGTCCTCGACTGAGGCCATTTCATTTTATATCATATATGACTGTACGCAGAGACCAAAGGTGTGTAGCCTGGGGAATAAAAGAGTTAATGTTAGCTCCTAGCCCAAAGCCTTGGTCTCACTAGCAATAAATATCTGACGAATACCGTAAAATTGATTGTTGGGGGGGGGGGGGTACTTTAATGCTGGCTATTTTTAGTTTTGAAGCAATGATAGAGCTATTTTGTTATTCCAGGTATTTAGCACGAGCGAACAAGGTATACCAGCACCGTTACGCCACATCGACCAGGCCAACCGTCAAACTCTAGTAACATTAGCTCAGCGCCAACAAATCCAGAACAAAAACGCATTTCTTACTGAATAATGCAAGTTGTAAACCTCGTGAAGTCAGTTAGTAATTCATTTTTAATTTGATACTTTGCCCCCAAGTGAACGCTAATGGAAAGTTAAGGCATCCGGCGTTCACCTTTTGTTTACCTTGTACGTTTTGCATTTGCTGGTGGTTCACTATGACTGAATGAGACGCTGTGGTGTGAAACTTATGTTTGAATATGGCAAAACTAACAATATCAGAACGACAACCTGTATGCACTCGACACCAGGCTCTTTTAATGCACTTTCAGCTGGTTACTAGAAGATGTTATCCCATTGAGCCTAGAGAGTACAAATCTTAGAAGCAAGCACAGCCTACAAACAATGGATGAACAAGCGATGTATACGATTTTGGACCCAGTTAACAGGAATTGCCTGATATGCACTCATTGCAAAATCACGCTTAACTTTCAAGGCTTTCGGGTGTGTAACATTGAACAATAAAAAGCTAGTTACAAATCAAGCCATGTTTCTTTGCCCAAAGAGTTACCACATTAAATATACAGCTCCCACTGGATGTCAAAATGCCTTTGTCTATACCACTGCATAAAAAGAAAACTTTGGGAAATATTTTGGTTTCTGTTACGCAGCTTTAGGTGGAAGCTTTCACAGGGGTATTGTTTATTCATACAGTGGAATGCGGGCAAACATTAATAGTTCATAAAGTAACTTTACCAGTAGTGATATGTAACAGGTACTGCCTCTTTTGTATTGTTCCCTTAACTGTGGTGTGAAACGCTGATCTGAGAGTAGCTTGACTGAAATGGGAAAGTCAACTACCAGTTTTCCATATCGTTTGCCATTTAGCGATATTTGTTTACCAACGAAAGATGCACAGACTGGGACCTAACATGAAACTAACAATACAACCTTTCTCTTGGGCGTTCGTGATAAGATGGAACGCTGGTCCCTCGTGGCCTCTTTATAGACTACAAGTAAACAATAGATCCAAAAACATACAGTTGGCACAATATAACTCTGTCGATGTTATGAACGAAAAAATAGCCAAGCTTGCTGTATCCGAATATGACTGATGATCCCGCCTCGCTCAAACAAACCACCATTGTTACTGTTTGCTGAAGGAAATGCTTTTGGGGAAATGTGTGGCTGTCTGATTAATTAGACTCAGATCTTCAGTTTAATAGTCTGTAGACTATGACAATGATTTATCGCTCTTCTGTCGGCTTTTCTTTGTAGAATTGTCAAAACAATGGCAGAGAAGGCATCCAACCTTTAAGACGATCTCGTGAACGACCGCCGCATATCAAAGATGGGTTGATACGCGTGAACTCCAAACATCGCTCAGTAGGGATATACTGAGTTCATATCTGAATGATGTATACATGTTTACTCTCGGGGATATAGTTGCATTACGAGGTGTTTTGATCATAGTGGTCTGAGATCGATGCAACAAGCCATGTACCTAATCACTAAAAGGTGAATTCTAGTCCTCAGCGCTTTACAGTGTACAACCGTCTCAAAGCATTTTACATTCATTCCCACTCCTAACACCTCTCTGAAGATCCAAGGACCGGGGAAACTGCGTTACACTTGGTCATTTCAGTCCTGTTAAGAGTACAGCGTGGCACTGACCGAGCCTCGAACCCACAACCTTCCGATTACTAACCCAGACGGGGCTCTTCCTCTGTGCTCCACCAGCACTTTAACAGTTCAGGCGCCAACCAAGAGCCATCCTTGGTGACAACTCTCACATGACCAGCTGCATGCACAGGGGAATTATGTCACTGCACTGCTCGAAATATTGACCAACCTCCCTAAAAGGTGCCATATGTTCTCATCTTTCTTCCACCACTTATGCTTAAGTGTGTTAATGTTTCGTAGCCACACGGATACCATTCCCTTTGTTGACAATGGCGACAGATATGCATTAACTTGTATCATTCGCGCGAAAGAGGGCGAAGAGCCGCATAAACAGTCGGAAATGGTGGAGGAATGCCACAAAGTGTCCTTGTAGAGCATACCAAGCCGATAAGGCAACGGGGCTCTAATCGCAAAAGGAACAGGCCACGTATTATCGGAATGGTAACCTTACCCGAACTGTAATCATGTTCATGGATTTGTTCACAAATGCACTGAGCGATCTTTTGTTGTGACTAACTGATGTTGTAAGATGATCTCATGTAATGGTTCGTCCTGCATTGGGTATGTGGTGCAGTGACGGATACGACAGAGAAAGGGCCGCCGCGTGCATTGGTCATGCCACAATGACTAAAGCCACTACATGAACTAATTCATCAAATCCTTGCATGGTCAAGACACCCATGTGTATGTTACATACAAGCATTGTAGGTAACCACTGGACTCGCTCTGAATATCGCCAAAGCTTTCCTCAAGTGTAGAATACTAAAAGCATTCATTGTGACGACCCTTGGTCATGTTCATGTGTATCATACCACACAGGTTGATCAGGATGATTTGATTGTATCCCTGAGGAGATTCAATTTCCGTCTTGGCTATTCGATTGGAGTCTTCCTCTTATGGAAGCACTTTTATTAACGACGCATTCGGTGAAACTTTCATTTGCAGTCTGGTGATTTTGATTCTAGCGAACTGGTCACAATGATATTGGTTTGTCCCTTTTGTCCCTGTTCGTGCTGGTCCTTCCTGCACCTGCTAGAGAATGCATTTGGCTGATTTTGCAGTAGTCAAATTGTTATCAGTTTAGGCTAAGCTTGCTTTTAACAGTAGACACAATGTACATTAATCTGCAGCCCGAAAGAACGATCACACAATAACGCCCTTAAGATCAGGCTTAGAGTCGAGTATAAACCCAAAACAAATGAATGCATGAGTATCTCAGATCAGCTGATCAGCCGACGATGTACGTGGAACTTGCAATCCACGCCAGCGGCCATCCGCAACAAGAGACATCAATAAAGAGAGATTATCTTTCATCTTCGTCCTAGGTAGCATCCACGATTTTTCAACATGGGCTTCTTTTGAAGGCACAGGACCACTTTAATTGTTTTAGCAACAATATGACTCGGTAACATCAAAGCTCCAGTTGCTGTAATTGCATTTCTCGAACACGGATCTGAATAAAGTCAACAGTTGCTTGCGGTTAGTCACTTTTGGTCGTTTAATTAAGAAATCATTATCGCTGCTCCGTGCTATTAGTGGTGGCTTAATACTGATTATGCCTTCTAATGTGCGTTGAGAGATACTTAGGGACAAATGATATCTTCTTTTAGATTGTCCTGGTGTCACTTTATTACATGGTTGGAAAACACAAAATAGAAAAAAATATAATTCTGTCTTATTTTTACGGAACGGATTCGGAAAACACCTAAGAGGAAGTGTTAACACCAATAACTGAGGATGTATTCCCATGTCGCCAGGACAGCTGGTATTGTGTTTGTATAAAAAGCAGCCTTATTGTGATAACATAGCCCTTTTCCAAGTTTTCACCAAGGAAAGGTCACTCAGTATTAAGAGAAACCCTCTTCTATTTCGGTTTGACTACTCAACAGCATCAAAGATGTACTCATTGGTGACTAACTTTAGGCCTGTTCGGATTGTTGACAAGTTTGGAACTGCAGCAAAGCAGTAAGCCCCATGGAAAATTCAATAGAGTACTAACGTTAGGTTTGCCTGTGTGCAGACCGAGTAGGACTGTTTTCATGTCACCCAATGTGAATCAAAGAGTGACTTCATTGTTTAGTCTTTACATCTCATTAAAGAGGTAACGATGTGTTAATGACTTGAAGCGGCGTCTTTTAAGCCATCAAGGCGATAAGATAACCACCATCCGTAGAATCAATGACATACAGGAGGTTATTAAAGCCATAAGAGGCTTTAGTTATTAAGTCCCCTTTTCTGCCCGAAGAGCTCATCAGTAGGTCGTAGTGGTAAAAGCAAATCGGGTTGCGAAATTAAATATTCACTTTTATCTTACAATACAACTGCCGTTGGCAAATTGATTTCGAAAAAAATACAATAAAGCACTGACGGATTCGGTTTAACTAGTTCGTACAAAAAATATTTCGAGGAACTTTATTTTGAACTTTTCAACTTGTACCGGAAGATGAAAGGAGAGGTTCAGGAAGGAGTATGAAGATACTAGTAGCTTATTACGTAGATAAAAGTTGACTATAAGATGTAATGCCATTTAATTCAATACTTTTTTGATTAGGTTACCTTCATTCTAACGCATTAAAAGTACATTCTGGTTAAAGGCACTTCAGCAACAAAAATGTGACAAGAAAAAAGGCCGTGGGAGGTTGACTGTTCAAATTAATTTCATATCATATAAGCCTTCAAGATTTGTCTTGCTTCGAAAAGGGTCTAGAATAAGCATGTCACTCTAATTTCAATAAACCGGTTCTATAACTAAGTATACGAAAGGGCGTTTGCAATGTTCGCAAATGAGCATTAGTTCATCTGCGCTGCGTCTGTGGAATGCTTCTGTCGTCCCCAAGGTTTACATAAGTCATGATCTGTCTCACTAAGCTTACTGATGTTGAATTAGTTTGGTCCTATTCCCTTCCACCATGGGACCATGATCTTGCTATTTTCCATTTTTCTGTCCGCCTGCTCGCGAACTCATCACAGAGTCATTGCAAGAAGTTGTTGAATACGACCGAGGTCACGACTTCCTCTCAGGGAAGAAACGGTGCTAACCTTGGTCAAAGCTAAATTCCTTTTCTGTTTTTCTCCATTAAAACAAACAGGTGTCTTAGTAATAAGCTTATATACTTGAATTGGTACCAGTACCCGATATTTACCACTTATTGGAATACTGCTTAACATCGCGGATTCAATAGATATTTGTTAAACACAACCCCCGCAGGTTCGTTTTGGTGCGTTGAAAATCACTGAGGGTACATGAAGGTAATTCACTTGATTATGTGTCGGTCCAGTGATGGCATCGTTTGGCCAGATGTCAGGTAGAGCAGACATTGCAACAGACTGTGGAACGATGCGAATTGTCGCTATGATTGCGAGACGCTTATGTTATTGAAACTATCATCAGCAACAGATGCAAGTCTAGGCTAATGCGATGCATAATGAGAAACGCCAGTGTCTCTAGCTGTGTGAGGACGAGTCTCTAGTCTAATGTGCTTGCAGATAGGGCGTCATCACAGACACTGTTGAACACCACCTCGCAGCACGAATCAAGCAGTAACAGGTTTTAGGACATTTCCACACTAAAGAGACACTTATCTCGTTCAAGACATCACCAGCAGCAGATCCACTTCAAGTCAAGGCTAGCGCTTAGTGAAATGTTTTGTATTTTTGGTTGTGAAAATCCGGCTGACGAGTCTCTAAACAAACATCACGGAAGTGGTAAACTTGAAGCGCACTCGGCAGAGGAGGAGCATGATAAAGGCGTTGTTACACGACCACTCCTCGTGAGAATAGGTCCACTTCCGGCACGAGCAGACGACCATCGGGCCACTAAGGGGATTATCACGTTACGATTATGATAAACCGGCGAAGGGTGTTTGGGGTTTGTCAGCAACTACACTGAATATTGCTGTCAGTTACATGGTCCTGGCGACAGCAGTGCTTACTCTTTGCTGTCTTTGATTTCAAGTGTATTCACTAGTTTCTTCAACCAGCAATAATTTGGAACTTTCTGTTAGGTGACTGGTATTGGCTAATTAAAGACCTGACACTGTATGGCCATCTTTCTGGACCAAACAGTTCTGCTTGCTGTCTTTTGATTGGCCAATACCAGCCGGAAAGTTCCAAATCATTGCTTGAGGAAAGTTGTGAACATGGCTCAAAGTAAGCTAGGATTTCTTGAGAATCAAACTTCAATGCAAATACAGGAGAACTAAATCGACATTGTGATCGCTTTAACTCTTTAGGCCACGAGATATCACAAATGTTTCCTTGCCTCGGAAACCATCCAATGCTTCATAGCAGCACCGGATTGACTGCTCAGAAACCAAATGCTCTAGTTGTTATTGTCGTTGTTACTGTCATTGACCCCTGTGAGCCTTCCGGGCTCTGCTGCACCCTCGATTGATGTGCGTCACTGGGACATTATCAGCCGAAACCTGGCAACGGACAGGTTCACATGGCTTGTTGTTAGGTTGGTTCATTGGGTGCAACGGTTAAAAGGAGCGTTACATCCTTTATTGAACAGGTCACGAATATATACAAACACATCAGAATCATTACCAGTAATAAATATTGGTAATAACTAACTTTCAAAGAAATTTACCGGTTGCTTCAAAGGGTCAATGGTAATCAATGACCCATTTAATAAATAGAGTGATGTTGAAAAGACTTGTATGACATGTACGTGAGCCCCCACCCCCGCTCCAATCATGATCACGAGTATAAGCAAGCAGGCATCATCTGCTACTGAGTCTGCCGAAGTTTAAAGCTGAAGGTTATCGAAGTCCCAATTCTCATACAACCAGCATTGTTTAAGAGCGACCCGATCTCTATCGCGTTTCCGAATCGTTCGCAGCTCAGCTGTTTCGACTAATGGATCGATTGTTGGGTAAGGTTCTGACACATGCTCTTAGAAGATCAGCATCAGAGGAATGCTCCAATTTGCACTATTAGAGCACCGCACAAGAGCATTTTATCGGTGGTAGAAAATCCACTTCTAGCTGCTCAATGCGAGAAGCCGTGGCCTCTAATGAACTCATTGTAAGGCACCAACGAATAACGTTCTCAACGAGCAGAATCCTCGTCTACCCGAAGAACGTGTTCTTTGGCGTGAATGAACTCCTCGCACTTCCATTAAGTGTCCATTGGCAGCGAAATGGGTGCTAATCTTTAAAAGAAAAAGCTTTCAAATAATTGGTTTGGTCGCAAACGTGAATGACATCCATCACTTACTTTCCTCTTGTCTCAAGAATATCACTTGAACAGAGAAGGGATGTGTGATGCGTTTCAAGATACACGATATCCACACATCATCCGCCGCCCGATTTGACTGGCTGCCACTTTTCGCTGTTTCCGGCGCCTCATTGTTGTTATCAAGCTAGATTCGGCTTTCGCTAATTCACAAGCTTCTTTGTGGACTCTCAAATGTTGTCCTGTCAATCTTTGATTGTTGATACTAAAGGGTCTGATCGCATGCTGCGTCTCTAACTGTTTGTTTTCACGATTTCATCTCCGGCTGCTTAAGCCTTGAAGCACAGAATGATTCTGTGAAAGTTTCGAAAGTGTATGATGCCCTCGAGTGCAATCTGTTATGATATGATTAGTAGCAACAGAAAGTGCTCATCAAAAGCTTTCTGAATGGATGTTGATACCAATGTTCTTTGACAATGTTGACGATTTGGAAGAATACCTCCCTCGCTCTTATGGCAACAGATCAACATGGGACGGTTCTCTTTCTCGCTGTCATTCCTTAGTGAGGCGTAGTGTGTGTGTGTGCCCAACTTACGTTAGTAAACAGACATTTCTCCAAAGATAGGTGTACAGTCTAACTTCTCGTATACACCAAGAGTTAGAAATAGAAAGCAACCCTTGCGTGGCTCACGTAGCCAGGTAACGCTAACTCGCAGAGTCAGTTGATTCTACGTGCTTTAGGCACATGTGATTGTTAACAATTAAAAGTATCTTTTATATTAGCAATGACCATGGCAACTGTCACTTTTTTAGTGTGTGCAGCTTTACGTTTGATAGTGTTGTCATAGTTATAATCGTTAAAACGTTTTATTTTTACCTACAGTTTGTAAGATAGGCAGTGAGAAGGCAAGATTGCCATGCACATCAGTACGTAACATTGTAAGTACTGATCACGTAATACGTTAAATAGGCCTACAACAACCACGTTATGTGGTGAACTTTACCAAAAAAACACTGAAATTCAAGCCTGCATGTTGCTTTGTACTCCCACATAACTTAAATATAAGCGTTTTGTACCAATTACAGTGCATTTTTGCGTTTGCAGGCTTAAGACGACAACCGTTTTCTTCTTTGTATCGAATATCGGGGGACGCCAAATCCTTAGCAATAGTGCCAAGCCCCCGCTTATCGGCTAAAGTTCTCATCGTGTGCTACTTTCATCCATATATTATTGGGTTTGACCGGAGCTAACACGATATATTGTTGGAAACCCTCAAGTGGAATAACTCCAAGAGCTTCCAAACGGTACTTTTGAAAGTTGGGGCGATATCTTCTCATTATTGAAAGCCCCAACGTTTCCTATCCTACAAACAATTTTTAAAGAAGTAAGGTAAAACGGAACGCCTCAAATCTGTCAATATCCTCCACGGTACTGAAAGAAAACAACAGCAATTAGTTACTATTCCCGGCAGAAATCGAACACCAATATCCTTTGGTCCCTCTGGCATTTCATGATAATTTAATGCACGCACTAATGTAGCATAAAGACGTTGAAACTATAGACAAAACCAACGCGAATTCTCCGTATCATTGATAATGCACTTCGATCAATGAACAACCTAAACAACAAAAACAACTATTTTTCTCAGCGGTGACTTTCGACTTTTGGTTGTATTTGTACCTTTTGTTGTAACAGGAAAGCAAATAGGACTGTTGGATCGATTGTTAGCAAGGCTGGGCAAGGCAAAGGAAACTGTATGAATAAGTAATACCCGAGGGTGGCAGCCCTATGTGCATTGACAGCTGTCTTTTCGAAGTGCTTATGAACGAAGTAAAAAAACGTTTGTTCCCAGCAGTATGCGAACGGGAGGTATGATACACGAAACCATGATATACAGATCAGTGTTGATCATGAACGGAACCGCAGATGGCTGCCCTGTTACAAGTAATTTGCCATTTCCTGAGGTTGCTGCTGACATGTCGTCATGCTCTAGAAGGACAGGTAGCCTGAGGCGACAGTCTTGGATGATTCCTGCACTCAGGCTGGGAACAGGGCTCCTTATTTAGCCGCAGACACTCAGCACGGACTAGGAGGGAGCTAAAGAGAGGACACTCTACACATTTATATCCACATGTTGTTTCCGATCTCCACATAAAAAGTGTACTCTCCCGAAGGTGGACACCTCCGCATTATCTCGGCAAACAACATAGTATCAATTTGTAAAGTGCATTACTTTAGGACAGTGGTGAAAGGTATTATGTTTGGAAGATTCGGTCAAAAGTGCCGTAAAAAACAAGTGCAAATGTGTGGAGGCGACTTGTTACTTTGTCTGCTCTTAGTGCAATAACCATTATATTCTTAAGAATCAAAACACTCATCGTACTTGGAGGAAGCGAGAAGATAGCCAGGGAATACTGCCAACTGGGCACATGATGCTCCTCATTATTTTGCATCAGTTCTTTGATATTATTTGTCCGAGACAAATATGTTATATAAATGTACTAAGATGATGCGGATACGTGTATTGAGTTGCTGCCATTGATTACCATATGGGCAGTGCACTTATGGAACCCGTGGCTCCAATATTGCACTTCTCCAAACCCTGCGTCTTCAAACGCTGATTTTGTGGAAAGGGACAGTAGTTTGGGATGTCCCAGAACGCCAGGCTATCCCAGGACTGACAGACATCCCTGCTACAATGTCCAACCTCTTGGCCTATTTTTCTGATTTGCGCAGCCGATTCCGTTTTGCCGATAGATAACGGTTAAAAGAAGTAATTAACTGCCAATAATCTGAGCCTGGAAGTTCTCGCTCGATGACTGCTTGCTCATGTAGTGTTTTTTAAGGCGTGGCGATTTCTTGGGTCACAACGAGTAAACAGAGCGCCCTAAAGGTTATTCAGTCCGCCACATCATCGGTGTCAATACGCCTTCATTTCTGTAATCAGCAGCGTTTTCTCCAGGATTTTCCCATCAGCAATTAATTATGTCTTCAGATTGTGACGTGCCCTCATCTTTGATGAGATACGGTGTCGATAGTGATGTTCGTTGTCCCTTCTGTGGCAGCGATGACATGAAATCATTAGGATCGTTAATAGAAGGTATAAGTGTGACACTTGATATTGACCAGAATTCGTTTTAACTGACACCAGGTTGTTTGTGACCGGCCAGACAAGCGTGATATGAGCTCAAGGGATCTTGATCAGTGGTCGAGGCCAGCGCGAAACGAAATATAAACCAGCGATTTATTCTAACTGTCATAACGTCGTGTAATCATCGGCTAGAATAAGCCAAAGGTCAATGTCATGGGATACTTCCATGGTCAAAAGATTGACTTTAAGGCCTGATGGGTGTTTTTGAATTCACGACTATTTCTACGTGAATTGAGACAAGATTCTGACCATGAGAACGTGTTGATCGAGAGTTTGCCAACGAACGGTCATGTTTTTATTATTTTTACGATTGGTACGACTAGAACGTACTCATTGAGAGCATTCTAATGAATGGTCGTGTCAGTGGTATTCCTTGTGGAAAAGCTATTACCGAATAGCAAATGCGTTACCATTGCCGAAGCCTAAGGCGACTTGCACTTCTGTGTGCATTTCTTAGGTTATACCGATATGACAGTACAATACATTGTATTGTATGTATTGTCATATCCTTGGTAACACAAACAGTGTAGTGTCAGTCCTGTTGGTGCATGGGCGAGGTAAAGCTTAACGATATGAACTGATTCTGAGACGGATCTTGTCCGTAACGACTGTGTTCACTCTTGCACCTTGTTCACATCATCAGTATGGACAGATATGCTACAGATATTTTGCTATTTTCATAGCTTTTTCTCTCACCTATACACTACTGCAGTGTCAGAATTTTGAACTGACTCTGAAAGATGAAAAAATTTATAAATCCAAATATTTTTTTTCACTTGTTTTTTTTCTGCTCAAAATGAAGCAACATCATCAATCCCAAAACTTTTTGGCTTTAAAAAGTTTTTCGGAATTTTGAACTGATGAAAAAAATCAACTCTGAAAGATGAAAAAAATTCTAAGTCCAAATATTTTAACATGCATTTTAACATGCATTAACATTACCCGAGGTGAGCACATGGACCATTTTTTATCATTTATCTCCCAATTACCAACAGGCATCCACCTCGAGTTTTTAATCAAACTCCTCCCAGTGTAACTATAGTATTTATCAACAAATCAGTAAAAGAAGAATCGATAGGACCTAATTGACATTGATTGCCACGTAGCAATGTTCATTTATGGGAAGGCCTGAGGGTGCATTATCCAAAATGATGTAAACAGGAAACTTATGTTATTAAGTGAAAAAATAAACGATTTATTGACGAACGCCGACTAAATTGTCCATCCACACATACATGACAAGGAATGCGCTTCGACGTTACAAAGGAGAGATAGTCACGGGTATTGAAGGTTGAAGAGCGTTTTTCAAAGTTATCGTCAAAGAATAGTCGGGGTTCGAAATACATATGAATAATGAAATGGCGTCTGACGTACATGAATTACTCTGATGTTTTATATTAATGAATCGTAAACCAGTTCTCTCTTCCGTCACCGTCGATTTCCACCTACGCCGAAATTATAAGGCCTGACTTCAATGCCACTTGTTCAGTCCGCTTTATGCCACTTGTTCAGTAAGCTTTATGCCACTTGTTCAGTCCGCTTTATGCCACTTGTTCAGTCCGCTTTATGCCACTTGTTCAGTTCGCTTTATGCCACTTGTTCAGTAAGCTTTATGCCACTTGTTTAGTCCGCTTTATGCCACTTGTTCAGTCAGCTTTATGCCACTTGTTCAGTCCGCTTTATGCCACTTGTTCAGTAAGCTTTATGCCACTTGTTCAGTCCGCTTTATGCCACTTGTTCAGTAAGCTTTATGCCACTTGTTTAGTCCGCTTTATGCCACTTGTTCAGTAAGCTTTATGCCACTTGTTCAGTAAGCTTTATGCCACTTGTTCAGTCCGCTTTATGCCACTTGTTCAGTAAGCTTTATGCCACTTGTTTAGTCCGCTTTATGCCACTTGTTCAGTCAGCTTTATGCCACTTGTTCAGTCCGCTTTATGCCACTTGTTAAGTCTGCTTCATGCCTTTCATTCAAATACAAACCCCGTCTCTTATCCACTCCAATGAGGCGGTGTTTGATTTCATTG
Organism: Lineus longissimus; assembly: GCF_910592395.1. NCBI lineage: Eukaryota > Metazoa > Nemertea > Pilidiophora > Heteronemertea > Lineidae > Lineus > Lineus longissimus. Next base: position 632,437 of record NC_088314.1, read on the forward strand.
ACTCAATGAGGCAGTAACGTAATTCTAACAAAATCAAGGATGCAATATTTCGTCATTAAAGCACTAAATTTACGTTAGTGATGAAGCATGATTACTCGACAAACAAAGAGAGCATCTGCGCGTCAAAAATTAGTGTTTCCGATCTGCTGTGTTCATTTTGCCATCATGTTTTCTTTGATATGCAGCTTCCTAAAAACTTTGCACGAGTCAATGCTCGCAATCACAACATGTAAACAAAAGGAAAATCCTTTCTTCTCCTTTTCGCCGAAAGTAGCAACTTTAGAACATAAATTCTAAAAAGCTAACTAGCAGACGACAGTTGAGATGTTTTTCAGTGCTCATCAACTCCAAACGACAGCGTACATCGTCGTTTTCGACTTCACGAGACAGCTTAATGACATATCATTATTCAATTTACAGCAATAAACGGTCATTATCTAAAAAAAACGCCGATTTATCCGTCAGTTCGAAGTACACTTCCCTTCAGAAACCAGCCAATTTACTGCATCGATTTCACTGAAGGCCCCCGAGGCTATAATCATTGTTACGGGCACGAAAATTAAGTAATTTACTGTTCAATATTTTCGAGTCATTCTGTAGTAAATTCAGTCTAAGGTGACCTCGATAGGGGATACCTTTATCTTTGCTATCAATCAAGCACCACGCTGGTCTGAAATGACTCCATCAAACTATCTTTACAGTGCGGATTGACCCGTTAGTCTGAAGTGACTCTATCGAATCTCTTCATCGAACTGTCTTTAAAATACAACCAATGCTTTCCTATTCAAGTCAAAACTAGTGTAGAAGACGAAATTATTGCTATTTCACATATTCAGAAATCGTTAAGACTGTGACAGCTCGTCCCGATTCATCTGTCGTCTGCTAGTATCGGCAACATTGAATCCTGACAGCCAAATTGACAACAACGGACAATTCACCAAATCATGAAATTCATTATTTATTTATTTATTTCCATGGGAACGGTGCATTTGAAAACAGATCTGAGAATTTGTGAGTTAAGAATGAGGTGGAGTGTTTTTGTGTCCGAGGAATGATTAGTAAGATATTTGGACATGGCAACCAATTATGTTGCTGTGACAGCAAGACCGGAATGACATCACACTGTCATCATATTCTCAGAATATTGAGACGGTTTAGACAAATCGCTTCTTCCATCGATGTAATCGAAGAATGACTTGTCTTGTGAATGTTGCATGACACCTGCTTACATCAATTGCCCGTAGATGGGTGATTCCAATAAAGACGGGATCAACCTTCTAACTTTGAGAGACTATTTTGACCCGGCGATTCCTTTTCGGATGTTGGGCATGATGAGAATAGCCTTAAAGTATAGAACATATCAGGTGTCAGAGGTTAAAGGTCAAAGCTATTCAAAAGGGCGGATCATTGCGACAAGGTTCTAACTGAAACAGTCAACCTTTTCGAATCCATAGTCGTCAGTCTTATTGGAATTTCAATCAATGTTGCAGTCAACAGTAAAATAGTTTGCAACCTGATCGATCTTACTTCAATTGCTGAAAGAGACGCCTTTCTTTGGCGATTCGACCACACCTATAGTTTTCTTTCATCTCGAACGATTTCTCATCCGGTGTTTATGTTTTCACTTCCTTGAAATCAGTTGTTCATTAATAGACATTCTGTGAGTTATCGTGCCGTTTCCAATATAGAAACACGACAACAAACACACATTAACAGGTTGAAATGGTTCTGGAGCAATCATTTCTTCTGGAAACATTCATCAAATAGGAAACACAACAGTGAAATCTGACGCTTACAAAAAATCAGGTGTCCGATTATTGCGAGAAAATGATCGATTATGATGATGAAAGGAAGTAATTGACAATGAAGGAAGCTGTTGTTTCATTGAGATATTGATCTTAGCTATAATTGGTCATTTCTGTTCATTATTAGTCGCCCAGTGACGGAAAGGGGGCTCGGATGGAAAAAGCAGTTTTTAAATATAGTTTAACGTTGATATGAATATAATGTTTACTTTGAATTCTAAGAATAGTGTGCTGCAGATTTCTGTTAGAGTTGTTGTCTTATTTGGAATTTGTAAAGTGATTGATTTTCATTGGCAGTAGTGTAATGTATCATAATATCGTTGAGTTCAAAGAGTCTTGCGATCCCTCAACTACACCCTCCATGTCCTCTAAACTTTCCGTTTGAAAGATTCAACAAACCTCCTCATTTCATACGAAGGCAAAAAATACATTTACATCTTTGAAGTTACATTGGTTGCTTTGAGATAAACCATTAACGGTACGTGAACTTTTGAGTGAGCTACAAACTAGAGTACCCAGTCATTTGTTTCAGTCAGAATGCATTCGTAAGCTAAATGTCAACTGTTGAGAAGAATAAGATGACATTACTTTTAAAAGAATACTTAGTTCCTTTCGTAAAGACCTCAAGCGAGGTGGCTGAGGCCTCGGAAACATCAGCAATAAGTTGACTGTGCATGCTTCTTCAGATTTTAAGATTAGATACTGAAATCTGAAAACCCAGAACTCCATATCAGAACTTCTTTTGAGCCAACAGTTCAAAACGTCCGGGAAGACAGTACAGATAACAATACCGACCCACGGCACCTGCCGTGGGAACCAATCTGGTGAACCACTCAACCCTAATGACCACAATCCGGAAAAAACACCCCCACATCAACAACAACTTAAGAAGACATGAGTTTTTCAAGTGGTTCTTCAGCATCAAGAATTCATTAGAATGCTTGGGGGATGTTCCGGCATATCGATCCCGGTGATCGAGTGTGCGTAATCTGGTGTGCTGGGCGATGACAGGGTCATTCTAGTGAAAGGAATATGTCAAAGATCTGACAACAATGACTGTTGTGATTATTACCTGCGGTAAGTGATTATACGATTGCGGGGAAGCTGGGCCAAAGACAAGCACTTTAGGTGCTGTCCAGGGGTTGTGATAGTCAGTGATGAAGACTTCGTTCCCAGCGGCAAGTAGTTTTTTGCCGGGATCTAATGGTTAGAAAAACATAACTTTAGGACATCATTGACCTCTATAAACAATAATTGGCCATAAACTATAATGCTGTAGAGAGGAAACCGAGCCTGTCTACGAAAACCAACCTGTCAGTAGGAGAGAGAGAGTTGTCCTCCATATTACATGAGTTGTCCGCTAGGGGGCCAAACCCGTGACCAAGTAGTGACAATTACTTGTGTTGATTTGCGCCACTCTGACGGTAAAACATCTACCCTATAACCTCTCTCCTTCCTTGAGATGTATCATGAGTGTGGAGCACAATCACACCTTTGTACATTCACAAAATGAATAGATAGAAAGAATTTCGCGCCCTTAAAATGCTTCAATCAGCAGGACTGCAGAAGCATATCAGGTCCGCAAAACATGAAAGCGCGTTAACTGATTTTGCTTAAAGCAATGATGATCTTCCATGCGAATTGTAAATTCAATCATCAGCGTTTTCGTATCGGTTACGTTCTGCTGGATTGAATTAATTCTACTCGACTCTGAGATCCAGCAGCAATCTTGAGCTCGCGGAGGGGGTAGTCATGGGATCATGTCGAAGAAGAAGATTCACCACTCGCCAAGAGGTACAAATGCATTATGGCGATCGTAACTCTGATGCAACATTATTTTGATCCTCAATACAAGTCAGTGAGTTTCAGCAAGATGTGAAGTTGCCTTGATTTTAGCCGGGCATTCTGTGTTCCACATCAGTTTGTCTTCCCCGCAATTTTCATCATTTCACCAGGATAATAAGAAGTCATTGCATTGTTGGCCATAACAATCTCTGGTTTATTATGATATCAAAATACAATAACTCTTCGAAAATTCAATAGACAATTTGTCACATCGTATTGACAATTGATATCGACCAAGATATCATCGATAGTGATAAATTCACTGGGGACTATCGAAATGGGTAAATGGGTATTGTCCAATAATAATGTAAAGAGTGAGAATGGGATACCTTATGAGTTCTGCTCAGGCTACACCTTGTAAACTATAGTCCATTTCATTAGTGGTCGGTATCGCGTGACTGTAAGCATAACATAATACCTCGAAAGTCCCCAGTGTTTGCGATAACCTTGTTCGTACATGGTGATACCCACGCTCGGCCCAAATGTGTGTTTTCATATATCACTTCCTTCAAACAAAAGGGTGCTGGTAAAAGGCCCATTTGAGCGAATTGAAACTCAGTGGAGTCGTGGTGATACCCAGTCGAAATGGGCAAGTACATGTATCTGTGTCGGTATTTTAAGATACGTCCGACTTAGTTGCGTTAGGTTTTGTATTCGGGTTTTCCGTTGTGTGATTTTCTCGAGAAACAGACTATAAGCTAGGAAGCCGCAGAAATCATTACAAACAAATGATGCATTGATTGGCGGGAAATCACCTCAATAGTCGTCTGCTCGATAACAAAGGTCAGTTGATTTGTGATGAGAGTCCTCGGTGAGAGATTAGCAAATAATAGCGCCGTTGCTACAATAGAACCGGGTGGGGTAGGGTGCAGGTTCTCGGTTGGTGCGTTTGGTTCAAAACGAATATCTGCCAATAAGGTTTGCCATACCATAAGTTCACACCTGGTACAAGAAGCTGAACGTTGAAGCTTACTCCGTAAATCAGCGCCCTCATCTGCAAGGACTATATAGGTAGGTACAAAGAATGTCCCAAAAAGCAATTCAGAATGTACCCTGGCCTTATGTGCTTGATGTTCGGTTTATCGTTATCGCTGGTGAACTTGATGCTGACTGTCATTTCCTTTTTTTAGAAAACAATGTTAGCAAGTGTTTCACGTTTCCTTCTCGATCGGATCGATGTTGCTCTTTGTGTACCGGGGCTTTTGCTTGAAACTTCACACTAATGGCTGGCTATCACATGACCTCCAGCAGCTGATGGCAAGATATTGTATTCTAATGACATAATGAGGTAATAAACCCTTATAGCACGGCTTACTAGTAGTGAAATACGAAAATACATATCACACGAATTTGATAGACGTTGAGGTTTTTCTAATTAAAGAGTGGATACCATTATATGCACTATTATGTGATTTCATGCATTTTTGTGGATTTCATAGCTTCATGTTACTATCAAGTATCGATTAAGCCATTATAAGCCATCTCATCTATACACTTACGTTACCATATCTGTATACGCGTTAGTATAACTAGAGTATGGGCCTGGTGATTGAGTGCTTATTGGCCAATGGAAACAAGCATGAGACACCCAGCGACTGGTCTCACTTGACTGCACAAACAACAAGTTCAATGACGAGACAGGTCACAGGGTCGCTCTCGTGTAAAGGAAAAATGAAAAATATTCCTCGAGCGGGTTCGAACTCGGAACCCTCGCCACTTGATCCTTGCCGTCTTACCCACTATGCCATGAAGCCGTTGTTGTAGATTAACATATTTTTCAGTTTTTCATTTCACGTACAAGCTTGACAGAATGGCGTCTTTTGTGCCATCTGTACCATTTTCAGTTTCAAAGTGGCCTTTAAAATTTGCCCTTTTACAATATTGGAAAAGTGAATTCATAAGATTCATAATCAAGAGATGAACATGACACCCTGTGATGATTATAGGAGCACGCAGCTAATTTTCGAATTATAAAGATGCAAAACAATTTCCCGCTTTGCTAGTATTAAAACCATGCGTGTATTGAGGAACTGTCTGATGAGGTGGCATTCGATTTCCAACAATGGTCGTGGTCATATCTGTGCTCCGCACCCCGTGCTCTTTGGTGAATACGGTAGCGCCGCTGCGGCCTGTTGGTAGTATATCACATCCGAGGGCGTTTGAAACATGGCTGACCGGTCGTTCAAAACATGGCGGACGGTCGTTAGTGTTTTCTAACTTTGCCGTTAGGGTTTATATGCATGCATGTCAGCTTTAAGGCCGCTGGTGTGTTAGGGAAGGAGTTTGCTCTTTATCGACAACCAACGAAAGGTTAGACACTGCCTGAGGAAAAAGACGCTGTCTTGTAAGCTCTAAAGCTTGAACAAAACAGAGTTGGGTAGACGACGTGGATTGAAATTACGCTTCGTAAAGTTATGATGATGACAAAGAAGTATATAAGTGTTTTGCGTCTACCACAAATAGTGTAACCGTTATAAGTCAAAAACGGGAAACAATGTCAGACAAGTGACTGAGAGAAATATTCTATCGGAGGTGAGATAGTTTCCATCACCGGTTAGAATATTTCCACCGGAGCTGAGAAGTCGGAGAAACAATCAACGTATTCCTAAAGTATGAGAATGATATTTACTAACCACCGTAACTAAGAGAATTGCTGAGACAAAATGCCGGCATATATGAATTATATAAAAAATGTAACTAAAACAATCAACCTAGTCAATCACACCGATCTAATGTTAGAGTTTAGACACTGTTAACGTGTCAATTATGTCTCATATGACATCGACATAGTATATTTGAACATTTTTAGGAATACACACCGAGTTAACAGCTCCGAGCAAATCGTTTTCATAATTGATGAGGTTTAAACTATGTGGGTGGTATCAGGAGGTGGTATCCTGGATGACTCGTATTCAAACTGAACATTGACAAGTCAATAACAATAGTTTTCAGTATAAATGTATATACACACCCGAAGAAGCTATTGTTTCGAACATGCACATCGCCTCAACACACCCTCAATGGACCCGAATTTCCAGTTAAATGACTCGGGATGAAACATATCATCTGAATCGAACATCTTCACGTCTGGGCCACATGGCTTTTGTTAGAAACAGTCCGGTTCCCGTTTCATCCCCACCGTTTCCCAGCTTGACCTGCGCTGTTTCGTATTCAAAGCCAAAGTAAGCTCTCGTGATTCAAGCTGTATAAAAGTGAGGTATTCCCCTGAGAAATCTCAACTGCAATCGCAAAGAACCCTATCTTAGGGTGTGTATATATAGATTGGATAGTTCTGCTAAAATGATCGTGGTCGTGTAATTTGTTAGTCGTGCAGACTGAACAGCTCCCGGCTACGATGAAAATCACTCGGCGGTTGCATGACTTGGATAATCTTGCATGTTCCTTCTTATAAACAATCTATTTGTCATTCCAGTTAGCGCATCTGCACGCGTGAGGTGTGAAGTCGCATGACAACCGCTAACGTGTCTTCTAACCACAACATTAACGTCTTGTAGATCAGGAGTCAGCGCCCGCGTAGTCTCCGCTGTTGCTTTTGAGGCCAGATTACTGGTTCTCTCCGTCGCCGCTGGCGTCCTCTTCGGTCAGTTTCATGGCAAATGAGTGGTTGTGAGCTAACTATCTGCACTAGCGAAACTGATGAGAAGGAATAGAATAGGCTGGACTTCGAATTCCGTCTCTGTTAAGCAAACGGTAAGATTCGGTCATTGGCTTGAAACCTATTTTCAAATAATTCATCATCCAAACCTCCTATCTACATGAAGTTCTAATGAGGTTTCCCGACCTGGCGAACCTAAAACAATCAGATCCATTTCACTAAATCGGTATCAGTGACGTGAAGGAAAATAAGGCATTCTTGGAGGAGGCCTATTAGTCAATCCTTGTTGATAAGGATGACTTTGAATGATGCATCGGGCTATTTGTCACTGTTTAACAACAGCAAAAGGAATGTCGAATACGTGGTTGGCTTAATGGGGTAGAATTGGTTGTTCAAATCATGTTCTGCTCTGACTACATCTTTTAGCAATAATGGTAAAGTCGAGGCGTGGAATTCGGAGCTGTTGGTCTAATGTGATCGCTGGTTGCGTCTGTTCGAAGTGCAGTGCGGTTGTAAGACTGCAATACGTCAGTCCAGTTCATACACCACCAAATCACACCACGTGGGGATCCTGACTGAAGTCCGGACTTCATCATGAGAGTCCTTGTGACCTTATGGTTGCGCCACCAGTCCGATCAATGAGCTGAGAGCAGCCATCATATCTAACGAAATTGCCCAAATTACCGGCAGGATTAGATTTTTGCAGATCATTCGTGAACTCTGTCAAATACAACAACGTTTTCCTGATCCTGACATTTGAGAGATACCAAACTCCACTAATAGTCCGACCTGCCATTGTGGCAGGCTTAAGTATCCCGCTGGCGTGTCATCCACAGTCGTCACGTCAACCCACCCGCCCCTAACCTCTATCGTACGTAGCAATTATTCTAGGGTCAGTGACAGTCATAACCAGATTGCAGTGACATCGTCATGCTGAGAGAATTAAGCGAAAAGAGGCGTGGTCAACTGACTGCTATAAACATTATCCATCAACATCCAGTAAAGTCAGACAAGAGAAACTAGTCATGTTTATTAACAGTTCTACAGCTATATTTAGATGGCAACATTGGAAAGCAGTATCATAGTGACGTTACTATAACAGCCAGTAAATATCAAACAGAGCTCTGCTACGGCAACGGCACTTTCAACACTAAAACGCCAAGAAAGTTGACTTTATTTAGTCTAGCAGAAGTTTAATTAGCAAAGTTGTAATTACACATTGAAATATACCATTACGGCGGAGGAACGTCGATTGAGTAACTAGGCATTTGACGATAAAATAACATTAGTACAAAACCTGATGAGTCGCACGAGATTTGTGTTGAATTGATTATGGGCTTGTTGGTTGTGTTGTTGATGTTGTGGTGACGTCGCGTGTGCCGAGATGAAGTCAACCTGACCCAGGTCCGAAATCCAGATAGATTCTTATCAGATTCTTACTTAAGATCTTTAATCAGTTTCGTGTATTCAACAATTCGTGTGTGTCTCCCCTTAGAAATAAAGTAGAAAGTAATTGCTCATTGCCATCAATAAAACAGAAGGAGAAGCAGATGGTCCAGCCAGACCGGTGTAGATGCATGGCCAGTGCGCCTCATCGGAAGTTAACTCGCAGCTTGCAAGAACCTTTTCATTTCTCACCCGTCAACCTTTCTGAATAGCCAAGGAAAGCAACGCCCGGTAGGCTTACATTCAGTAGGGACTGTGTAAGAAGATACAGCCTAACATAGGACACTCCTAAAGCCAAGATGCGCGTCGAGTTCCCGACAGTTTCTCCCTTTCGCCAACAGGTTCAACGCCCTTTTGAAAAATCGCCATTGTTATAAGAGGATAGTGAAAACTGTTGTCTACATAACGGCATTGTTGATGTTTATATTCAGTGCGTAATTTTCAAATTCGAGTTGACTTTTCCGGTTTTTGGACAAAAGGTGTAGGCATTTTAAGTCACTCTATGATATAATAACTTGGCTATGATAACTCCATGTGATCTGCTCCATTCACTGTTCAATTGAATTCTCATTACATATCATGATCGATCACCTTTAACTTCAGCAGTTACTTTGACAAGTCGCCGATTTCTTGCTGGTTTTGTGTTTTAATCGCTGTGAGTGTCTTTTCTCTTTATATCAACATGCCAATACAAATCTTTGAATCAACATGAGACATGGTGCAGAATAGTTTGATCGATCGAGACAAAGCTCTCAAAGTCTTTTCAATCAACCTGTCTTCAGTTGATTGATGCTAATGTTCTGAAGGCAATGCTACTGCAAACATGGCAAGTAAATAAAGTCAGTGACAGTGCTATAAATTGCCAAGGTCTTTATTGCCAGAAATAGCTGAAGTCATTTAAGACTCGAAACAGTGAGTCAGTTAGCAATTCAATTAAACTTCTTGATCTTGTTGATGTAGCGGGCATATACGCTTGACCGTGACACGACCGACACTCGTGCCCGGCCTACATAGGATTCACGTTGTCACGTCTTAGGCTTGAAAAAACGACGTGGGGTTGAAAAGTGACACCGTGAATCATATGTAGCCCGCTCTTTGGACATGACATTAATAGTCAATATCATTACCTAACATGGTACAATGTGATGGATCAGAAATTGCACGAATCGTTTCTCATCAAAGTTCGGCGGAGTTTATTTATACCCAGCCAACGGATTCCTTGAGACTGTTAAGATAAAGAGATGTCATTTCGAACTTTATTCAATAGAGCCTCGCGGAAGCTTTCTGCTCCGTCTGAACTGATGGCAATATCATTAACCTTTTCATGCCCTCTTTGATAACATTAATCAATCGACAACCACTTTGAACCTCCAATGCCAGTAATTACATTTTGTAGAATTCATTAGCGGAGATCAGATAGGAAAAGTACAAATAGATCTTAAACGACAAGGAAGAAATTTTTTTCCTCAATTTGAAAATTTACTTAGGGTTATTAAAATATTTCCTTGACTTGTTAATAACGCTTGTGTCCTTGTTGGTGTCTCTTCCTGATGAATAATAAATGGTGCACCAGGTCTTCTCTTGATCAAACGAATACTCAAACAGGCTGCATCATGCAGTGGCATGCTCAAGACTTGTCTCTTGTCCGTCCGACCTTGATGAGGGATACCAACAACTGGTACGGACACGATGCGTTGGTATTACCAGTCATGCCTTGTCATGCGCAATCATTTGAGGGCTGGCTTTGATATAAACATATGGAACGCCAAGAAAGTTAGGAATTAGGCGTTTATGAACGATCTAACATTGACACCAACAGGCATCATACCTAGAGTTCCCGTTTTCACAAGTAACGTGTCACTGTTCACCTTTCATGGGAGACATGAAGAACGAACAAGTCATTTCCAAAGAGCGGGCGACATACGATTCACGAGGTCACTTTTCACCCTCACGTCGTGTTTCAAGCCTGAGTCAGTTGACTCGTGATAAGTGAAACATGACAAGTGACAACGTGAACCTTATAACAACTTCGGCCTAATCTGCGCTTCTTTAATTGAGGTGTATTTCGCACGACTAGCCTTTCAGCATACTTTTACATTTTCACCGCCCACGAGAATGTGCCTTGTTGTTTCCGGCTGCGCAGAAGAAACTGCACTCGTATTGAGCTGGCGATATTCACATGCCGTTTTTTTGCTCGTTCCGTCTGCCTCTATATCGCTTGAGTCAACTCACTCATTAAGCAATTCACTGCTCGTTAAATCTCTACCCCCGCTTGAAAACAGACGACTGTCGTATTTGTAAGGCATCTTGTGGGTACGTAATACGGTTAAACCAAATATGCGTTCATTTCGGCAGTTTTAGATGCAGGAAACTGCACTGAATTGAGATTCGCCACGTTTTAACCCGATTAAGACAACCCGCTTCAAAGTCATGCAGAAAATTGCAGAAATTCAACTCTTCAGAGGAAAAAGTCAATCGCTGATACAGCACCCTTGCGTCCAATTTGAAATCATATGCCTTCGCTTGCCTTGATCTCAGTAAAATTAATGTCATAACTGCGGATGACTTATCTTAATCAGGATCGTAAACTAAATGGTCGGGAAAAAGGACAACTGCTGGCACATGAGCAATTCAGTTAATGATGAGTTTTGATTACCGAAACGACTGCTTGTGCTGATTAAACTGAGATGACACCAATCATTATTTCTGTCCTCCGATAGCAAGCCTTTGGGTCATTTCTAAAATACACCTCACACAAAGATTGGTTGAGTGTAGGAGCAACACAAAAGCTGGGGGAGGACAGATGAGACGCTTGTAAACCGAAGGTCCTTGGTCGTTTAGCTTATGGTTAAGCTAAACATGATTGCGATGATGGCTCACAAAAATGAATACAGTGGAACACCGGTAACACGACCACTCATGGAAGCGAGGTTGAATGGTCGCGTTACCGGGGTGGTCGCGTTAGTGAAGTTGAAAATCCGGGAACAATTTCTTCATCATTCAGAGTTGAATTTTTTCATAAGTTCAAAATTCTGAAAAATTTTCAAAGCCGAGGGTTCCACTGTATAGGCAGCGTTTTGGTTCCACAAGCTTGAGGCATTTGATAGCATCGACATATCTGTACCATACAGGACACACAAAATGACGCGTTTCAGCTTGGGCTAATAATAGGGTTGCATGATCTGGGGTGATGTCTATATCCATTATAAGCAGTATGTGAGGAAAACTTGAAAGAAAAAAGCATTACCTTCACCAGCTCAAGCTAACTTAAAAGCACTCAATGTGGAATGGAGAATGGAAGTGAGAAAAAAAGTTCAGTCGGCTTGATTATTTTATCTTAGATTGAATGTGATTCGATGAATCGAGGAAATAGACAAAAATGAAAGAAAAATAATGATAATGTAAAAGCACGCGATCTTTGGCGATGGAATGATAGAAAGTGCATTATTGGACATGACAAGCTAAGCATTTGCGCAGTGGGATACAACAATGATGAGTCGCTTAAAAGTTTGTTCGTTAGGGAAAGTAAGGTAAAAGTGGGAGCCAGCTCGAGAGAAAGCATGCCGCTGTTTCAACTCAAAGTCTCGAGTAAACGGAGATATCACAGGGCAGAAAGCTTCCCAGCTTTCCCCACGTTCACCTTATAGAGCATCCACGCTTTGATAGTGGCGTATTGTGTTAGATGAGAAGGTCACGTCTGTGATCCGTTGATTTTTATACATTTCTAGCAAAAAAGGCACCATTCCACTGTAATCTGCTACGACTTTGATCCCAATCAATTGTCGATGGATTCAGTGAGAATGGGCATCGATTTGCAGCCAGTTGTTTTGAAATGCGAAGAACGTTTGTCGAGAAATTCGAGAAGGATCTGTTATGACCTTCAGGAGTCGGAGGAACCAGCTTGACGTTTACACTATGGGTTTTTCGATAGATTTTGTTTTGCTGAAGTTGTCATTCCTGCCCCATGGGTTTGACCTAAGGGCAACTTGACCCGAGAATGAGGACGTTTCTACAGTGAGATAGCGTATGACTTTAGCTTTATCATTAGATCTTAGGACTGGTCGACTACTTCGACAAGACGACGTTTTCACCATTCTCTCCGAGTGGCATCATCTGATCGGTTTCTGTTTCATAGTAAAGGCAACATTGTCAACATTAATCTTTCGGTCGCTTGTAGCTATGTCAACTAGGTTCTAATGATACTCTCCATAATTCGGATAGGGGTCTCTATAATTGAATTATCTCAACTGTTGGAGTGTGGTTCATTGACTGAACAGAGATTATGGCACGCAACGTGCACTTAAACTTCTACCAGCAGGATATTGTCACGGAATCACATTTACCCATAATGCGAACACATTAGAAACATACATTTCTCCAACCAACTCGGGCAAGTGAAGATCAAATTAATTCCACCTGAAGTTTCTTCATTCGCCAGTACATATACGTCATCATTCCGTGCATCAATTCGTTGTCGAGTCATTTTACAGAATTTCGCATGGCATGTCCATATCAACCGATCCGTCGTTTCTATTTTCACTGCCTCTCCGTAGCGTCTAATTTCTCCATGATTTGATTACAGACGGAGAACCTGGTTTATATATCAGATTTGGCAATCTGAAACACGTCTACAATCCGCCTGGGAGGGAGGATGACTCGATCGCATGTGGGTTCCTGTTCTGTAAATACTGCTTCCAATAACTGGGAGAAACCCTAATAATGTTAGTGTTATTGGTGTGGAACCTGAGCTATAGATAGAAGCCGTGGTGTAGAAGGCTGGCCAGAGTGGCCGAACACAAACATCGTATTGCACCCTGAAGAAATAGTTTCTCACCTTTCTTCTCTGTTGGTGCAATGGAGCCGATCTTGTAATGATACCATCTACAGTGTAAGAAAGAGCGGCCTTTCGAACTTATGGTATTGGTTTACATGATTTCCCTTACTTTTTGCCTGGTGTTTTGTTTTTGCTTCAAATTCCATAACCTTACCTTGGAAGTTGGGTTATGAAACCAGACGAAACCGCAGTCATATGACGCGAGTCCGCGGCCAGGAATCCCATACCTCAAACGCCTGGACAAAACTAAGGTCATACGGAGACTATACTCAACCCATTAGTAATATCCGTGATCTTAGGTCCCTGTAATATAAAGGGTCATTAGACAGCTTCCAGCTGAGTTACGTCCATTAGATCTTAAATATAAACAGGTCCTATATCTTGCTGGCTTCATCACCCCCTTTATTCGAGACACATCATTGATGTCCAAACCAAAGCATTCGTTTGTGATGTACATGATAGCTTTTAACGCCTCCAATGTTCTCTCATTATGAAGAGCCGACGAGTTAAAATATCGTCTAATGAAGTGAACTGACGGTTATTGCAGCTGTCCTTTGCTAATGGTACAATAACTTTAAGAATAATGAAAACGCGGGCACAATCCTGTACTGTTTTTAGAACCAGCTATACAAATATTGGGGCAAAGTCTGGTCTGAAACGACTTGATGATGCCAAAGGCGAAAATCTATTTTTGGAGTGGAATTAAATTTGATCATTTAACCGTGTAAAGTTGAACATAAGGGATGTTAGTTCCATGAGCTGCATAGCTCACGCTGTGAATTTGCTTCTTTGTACTCATATCAAACCGTAGGAGGACAAGTCTATGATTCGATGCATACAGCTGGATCACTTCTGGTTTCAACAGGGAAAGAGTTTACGGGGTACAGCCGAGTTGTACAACTAAATCAAATAGACGTCCACTACCGTCCTTCCACTGCTGCACGGACAATCTCTAACGATACACCCAAACATAGCTCTGTCTTCGACAGGTGAAACACCTACTCCATCGTTTGAATCTATGTTCATTTGGTTGGCTAGGTCGTGGACAGTGACTGCTCCTGCCCAATCAGATAGCAACCTAACACTTTGCGCAGTAAATCTCTAACAGCACGCCCTCAAATGTCCTTTTTTAGACACGTGAAACACATGGCTGACCATGTTCGTCTCCGGTATCGCCTACATGCATCCGATTACAGCAAACTTACTTATTGCGCAGATAACCTCTAACTGTAGGCTACACCTTCAAATGGCCTTGTTTCAGGCAGGTGAAACACCCGATATCTAGCAGTGCGCCCCAACATGTTCTTGTCACAGACATTTGAAACACAAACTCGTTTAATTCTGACTATTTCACCAGGCTGACCATACTCGTGCTCAGTATCACATATCAGATTACAGCAGCCTAACTCTTTTAGCGGAGAATCCTGTGGGAGGCAAACCACATCAAATAGCGGAGTTAATCCGCCTGAGCGAAGGGATTATTGACTCACTTGTGGGAGTTCGATGCTGGACTGTTGGAATTAACAGTAACGGGCTACTCGTTTGATATGTTTGTTTGCGGTGATATGCTGTCAATGTTCAATAACTAAGAAGAAGAACAAGGGTGAAGTGCATGCAGACTCAAGTTGGCAATTCGAACTACATGTACATGTATGTTCTCATTGGCAATAACCGTCGAGGAACACAAATAAGAAGAATCAGGCAAACAATTTCAGTTCTTTCCTGCCATACTGTCCGACAGGTCTCGCGCTGGAGAAGTCCTGGACGTCCTGTGCGTATCAATTACCTCTTCGTTCACGTTGGCTCTTGTCCATTCCTTCCACGTTGAAACATTTATCGGCCCATCTCCAAGGCCATCCTCCACTTATCTCTTGACTATAGAATTATGAGATTATTCCTAACGATTAAAATGAAATGCCAAATCTTATCTGCAAGGAAGAGTTGTCGCGAGGGTGGAACAGGGAGATGCTACGTGCGATAGTGGCGGAGACTTTCAACGTATTTCCGCATCTTATTAAAAGTGTCCTGTATCTGACCGGGATCAAAAACCCATATATAGTAGCCTGGACTAAAAAGGATACAATTGTGCGAGCATCATCAAAGGTTTAGCTACACCAGAGCTGTAAATGTCAACAAAGTGCCAGTGTGACGTAAATTAAACCTTCAGGTAAACCAAGGCAATGTCAAGGGTAAACTGTGACCCATTTTCCTTGTATTCGTGTTATTTTAAGGCCTGTTTGGTCCCTTAAGTCCTATCATTCTCCGTTAGCAAAACAGTAGTTGCCATCACGACGATGACGGTATTGCTCCTTGGTTTCCTTGACGTAGTGAGTTATTTCGAACTGGTGGCTGATGCAGATCATGGCCATATTTCTAAGCATTTGCTGTTGCTTTGACCAAACATAGGCCAGGCGACAAGGACCTTTCCGTCTCGGTGTTTTTCTGAGACGTGACCGTTACTCTCGGTATCCATATGGGCCAGCCAGTGCATAAGGGTAGACGCAGAATGTTCATTACAAACGTATGGTTTGTTGAAGGCCAATGTCCGATGCTTGTCTATCTTGCTGCCAAGCCCTCACAGACGAACCCAATTACACAAGGACATTGCCACTTTTCATAATGATCCGCAAGGTCAGTGTTTCAGTCGATGTTCTTGTATAGTGACAAATTGATAGATATATGATCCTCGTCATCTTTAATGCATAATGCATTGAGACCAATCGCTTTAACTTCTAGCGCCCCGATTACCCTTACTCCTATGAATCGCGTTAACGATTCCGCAGGTGAGCCTGCAACCCACTCACCTACTTCTCAATGATGGCCGATACCGAAATCTTCGATTTTGTCCTCTGGCTTTGACTGCGATGATTGTGATGTTGATATAAGATGACGTTTTTCCTCTGATCTTTGATAGTGTATCGGGATTTGATCCGGTTTATAGTGGATGATTGCTAGATAATAGATGATTTGCCTTTACCTCCATCTTATACTGCTATCAATCGGACCTCATGAGATGGGTACATAGCGAGTGCATCCGGGGGCGACACCCGGGTTTCAGGGAGTGACTTCCGATTGGACTTTCTTGTTGCCAGAGCTCAGTTATTTATTGTTGCCAGAGCTCAGTTATTTATTGTTGCCAGAGCTCAGTTATTTATTGTTGCCAGAGCTCAGTTATTTATTGTTGCGAGAGCTCAGTTATTTATTGTTGCCAGAGCTCAGTTATTTAATGCAATTTGATGATTAAATTATTCACTCTAATTAATGAAAAATACCAAAGATGTTCTAGGCATTCGCTCCAGAGTCGCCAGTCAGTTAATGGTCATTTTCACGTCTTGACTAAGATCTTGTGACGGAACATATTTTCGAACTTCAATGTTCAGTTTGTCGAGCATCTAATGCGACATGCCGCCTCTTACACTCTGTCTGATGGAAAGTTCTACCATTGTATGGCAGCACTGAAGAAAACCACTTTACTAAATTGACGGACCTTTCTTGTCGCCCCATCTCTATCTACTAGTTGATATCATTCCTGTCTCAGGAAAGAAATGTCTCACTTTTACTGGTAGAACTTATGTGCTCTTCGCATACGTCAATATGGCAGTGCAAAAACACAAATACAAAGTTGGCACCATCAAATTAATGAAATGCTCATCAGTGTATTGTGAAATAACAGGTTTTAAAGGGCATCACTGAGAACGTCACCACACTCCGGCCTAGTGATATTTGCCACAGGAGCCAAATGTCAGGATGATTTTTTGTGAGGATGTTCTGTTCCATCCGGTTCCTTCGCTATCATGGTATGACGCACTATTGACAGGAAGCGTTCATTAGATACCAGCATCCCCCTGGTGCAGTCGCGAAACACGCATTCCGATTTAATACCGCAACGACTAAATGGCTGCCGGAACGCTCCGCCGTGTCGGCAATTACCCCTTTCCTGCAAACGGACAGCCCTGTCGCGTTTGAGAGATAAGTGGTGTGGTGTGAAGAAAAACCGAGTATCCCCTGGCAGAGGATGCTCAAATTGTCTCGGCACTGCCAAGGGCATTCCCCAAGGTCGGTTTTTGGTTTGATTAGCAGGTACCGTTGGACATGTTAAACCGGAGCCGCCATGTCGAAAAGAGGCATAGTGGGTCAAGGTCATTTTTAGTGGTTTTAGTAAGGCTTTGGGGAGATAATTACAGCTCTTGTTAGTGGTTAGTTATGTCCTTGATCCAAGCTCTGAAGAAATTGATGAGCATTTCGAAAAATAACTCATGAAAGCGCTGCTACTCTTGACCTACTAAATAGAGATGCAAATGGGATTGTAAGGGCCTGTTACAAACATCTATTTTATAGCGGATGTTCGTGCCGAGAGTGAAAGGATGAAATCTGCAAAGACTCTTAGCTACCACGGAATTGGTTTTTGTCATTGCGACGTCTTCTTATCGTGTGTAATAGGACATCACACATGGGATAGTAGCAGTTGGCGGCGTTTATATATTGCTTTCAATTATCGCAGTCGGCAATTATTGCATGACGAGAAAAAGGCCCATATTACTAACGTGATGAACGACTCTATCCGTTTGGAGTAGGCAGAGGAAAGGTATGATGAAGCATCAGATGCGAGTACCTGGATTGATAACCTTCTCTGACTGGGTCGAGTGCCGCCTTGAAGAAAAAGTTGAGAAGAAATCAGTTCTGATTATGGAGCTTGAGGTTTGTAAGGCTTATAGGTTTAATGCTTTGAAGTGGATGGCATGAATGCAACAGTTCCGGTGCTTGTATCGACTATCTGTTTTAGTTACTGTAAAGTATGAGTCAGTGGCGTCATGGCTAAGTTAGAAAAGAGTCCACAAGAATAACAAGCTAGGTGGAGGAGAGGGTATGCTAATGTACTTTGCTACATGTTGAGCACACGAGTAATGCAGCCGGGGGCGGTAGCAGTTGGTAACAAAGAAATGTCGCCCTGATTTGCTGAACCGCGCTTGCCCTCGAGGCTACTTGAGGTCAATAACCCCCGATGTAACTAAACCTCCTACAAAGGTAGAGCACGATGCCAATCATACCTTTCCACGGATGTTTCCTCAAGAAGCATGATGACAGGAACAATTTCATAAACTGATTTCTTTCGCTCAGTCAAGTTCGAATTGCGCAAAGACGAATGGAATGTCTGATATGATTGATTTGAATCCAATTATCGAGGAGCGAAATAATAAAGCCAATTCAATTATTTTATGATTTGTCGTCTACAAAAAAGACCTTTGATTTGGTTCGGATTCACGGATAGCAATATGTTTGATTTATTGTCCTTGGCTAGTTGTCAAGGCTGCTCTCAATCTTTGTAGGGGCTGTCATGGCCATTCCATTGACAGAAACAGCTAGTAGTCGTGTTTCCACCTTTTTCATGCCTTTTGGAATCTATATTGCCCTTTGGAATGAATGATGAGCGCTCTTCTGTCGTTAAAGACCATGATGAATGTTATCAAGTGCGTATAAAGGTCTTTATACATACTTGATGTCATGTATGGTTGGTGTAGCTATATTCTAAGATGATTTTCTCGATCATCAGAACATTTGGAAGTGATCTTCATGCGCTTGAAAAGTATAAACACTCAAAAGCCATGCCCAGTAAGGTTCTCTTAGACCATGCTCCTGCGGAAGAATGAACAGGAACGGGAAAGCACACAAACATGACTTCCATTGCCTGATGAGTACACACGACCTTCGATTCGTCTTTGTCTTCGACAGGCTGCGGTGAAAATGGCATTGCATATTCCTTACCTAGCCCACTTCACTGAGGTCAGCAAGTACCCAGTGAAGGGCTTTGAAGCTCATTTTGGATCACAGATCACCTCTTGTGGCACGACGGCTCCTTCAACCCAAACGCTGTGTCCTTTTACGATATAACACGCCCAATGACAATGTCGGTATCCTGATGACATTGATTTGCCATCCTCGCGTGGCATGTGGCTGTCGAAGTCAGTCATCCCTGTAACACTTATCAAACGCTTGGGCGATCATGGAGTGAGAAACTGGGGGAGAACACGGATTCTGATGGGGTAGCATGACATGAATAGCCTCATGGGATCGTCATTTAGCAGCCAATAGGATGAAAAAATTACAGCTGACAAATATTTGGTTTGATTAGCTGGAATGATTGCACTCGTGTTTGATTGGCGCGAGTGTGAACCGATGACCTGTGTTGAAAAAGAGGAGCAGGGGCTATGGGCAGTTGAGGGTAAAGTCTCAGCTGAAAACAGCACATTTATAAGCCAAGATATAAGACATTAGATGCATAAGATAGAAATGCCATGTACAATGTACACGAAGTCTCACTATCATTGTCATAAGTTCAATGTGACTCAATCACAGTCGCACCTTTAGCTGTTCTTTATCATAGTATCTTCATCAGAAGCTATTAGTTGGATTGTTATGGCCATAAACGGCTGATGTGATAGCAGTGCCGACGATCACCTTGCTTTACTGACACCATTCAGCTCTGTTTAAGAGTCAACAGAAACTCCGGTTTTTCGTGGATGCTGTGCAAGTATTGTCTGTCGTACATTTTATCTCAGTTTCCTTGTCGAACTGTGACCATCAATCGATGCATTTCCTCAATATGTTTAAGCGGCGAATTTTAATTCGTTCTACGTTTAATGAAATAGAACCCCATATAATGTGACTATCAAGAAATCACCGCCACCACATTTCACTGTAACCTGAATATAGACAGCCCCTTTGAGCAACAGCAAACGTTATCATAACAATACCAAGTCGCAGAATCGGCAAAATACCTCATAAAATACACGATGCAAATAGCTATGTTGGCTTCGTAGATTAGAGTCTACTCTGTTCGCAAACGTGAGCTCAAAGGAACTGAACAATGGACACAATCCGCCTT
Source organism: Lineus longissimus (assembly GCF_910592395.1). NCBI lineage: Eukaryota > Metazoa > Nemertea > Pilidiophora > Heteronemertea > Lineidae > Lineus > Lineus longissimus. The sequence goes on from NC_088314.1 coordinate 652,866, forward strand.
CTGCTGGTACCGGTAGTAAGACATTGATAAAAATCACAACAGTTATTTCTATGGCTACAGTACCCTAAGCTAATTTCTTGGATGACGAATACTAACCAGCGAGAAATCTCGGCTCTCTAGCTCAATGTAAGAATATCTTCTATGCAGCATCTGAGATTCTACAAATCTCACTGTGTGGTGAGATGATGTTGGTCATTATCATTACTTTGAGTTTTTAATATCCCAACCCATCGCTTTATTGTTAGTTTTTACCATACCATACCACCGTATTGACATTATTTTGTATAGTCCACTTTGTAGCCTACCAAGCTTCACGATATCAGAAGCTCAATGCTACCCTATGATATCATGTCGCAAGGACCAATAACCGGCCCAAAATGATTTTGGCTCAAACCATTCTCCAGGCAGATCTTGTGATCTACTCCACGAATCGTGAATTTAGCGGCCTGTGTTTACAAACTACGACTCTCTACGTCGTTAAGCTGCTGCAAGTTTAGACGATGTTTTCTTTTTCCCTTCGTTCGTCTTCCTGCATTCATGCTTGTGATCAATGGACGATCAGAGACATTCATCAAATGACCTTCAGCCCATTGACGTGGGTAACCGCTCCGCGAATGCCGCAATGCGATGCTCTTTGTGACATGCATACGGTCATCCCCAGGGATAATATATCAGAGATAGTAAAAAGATGATCATGCTGTGGTTGTTGATTGTAAAGAAAGGCTTGTTGAGTTGAAGATTCTGTCATCGCTGTGTCTATTGTTAGTAAAACGAGGAACAATGATAAATCAGATGTCCTGAGTACGCACCGACAAAACAAGTTGGAAGGATCGTTTCATATTTCATCTCGGCTTTCCCGTTCCAGTTCATTCTTTCTTAGAAGCATGGTCTTCGAAAACCTTACTAGACTTGTCTTTCAGGCGTTCACTCTTTTCAGACGCATGAAAACCTCTTCCAAATATTCTGAGGATCCGAAAAATGGCTATAAGGCAGTGATTCCAGATGACATCGATGGTCACCTCAAGACTTCCCTGAGATTCGTCCTTTGGTGGGAATCGGCACCAACTGTCCTAATCCCATGTATCATTACCTCGAACACCTTAAAGACGCTATCTACCCAAGATACACTGACAAGGGGATCATGTTGGGTGATGAATGGCCGCTGACTGTCAAAGAACGATTCGGAGCCTTGTTACTACGGCAGGTGTGCAATTTCGATCAAGATTTGATCGACGCAGACGTGCTTGTTGGTACTTCTTTGATACCAGTTTGGTTGGAATGACTGTGATACATTGCAAACCCTTTGTGTTTTTATCCCCTTGCCATTTCTTGCCTCCTTCATAACTTCGTCTAATCTGGAAAGAGTTTAGAAGACTTAATAGTGACACCAATGGCACCAACAACAACAACAACAACAGCAGCAGCGATTGTTTCGTTTGAAACGTATGAAATACCTCATCAGAGAGAGAGAGAGAGGGATGCATGGCCATCTGGAGAATTAACCGTTCATTCCTGTGGTGATTAACTCGGGGCATGATGCCATGTAGGAAACCCCCTTGGATGCCACATCCAACCACTGTCATTCTTAATTACCAATCACTGATGGAATTAATGGAGAATGGGAAGAATGTGTTTTCGTCTGATATGTCCTTGAGTAGACCGCGGTGTCGAACCCAAGACGGAAACTTCCCTTTAAGTGGTGAAGCGTGTGACTACTGGTCGTTCGTCATTGTCATAGCGTTCTCGCTGGGAAAAAGGTTGATTCAAATCGAATGATTATCTGTATTTGATCTTAATCATATGCGGCTCTGGTTTACACCTGTCAGTTGACTTAATTACTGATGGTATCGGGACCTATGTTTGTAGTAGCGAAACAGGTTTGCGCGACTGTAGACTCATTCGATCTTAAACACCCAGGGTATTCTCAAAGTCCCGCCCCATCTCCACCAGATGAACCAAGAGATGAAGCAAAACTCTCACTGGTTCCAACTACGCAATGCATGTCTTGTAATTAAAGTTGTCTTGCCCATCTTTAGAATCAAATGACTCGCAGCAGAGTCTTTCAATAAACGAGAAATGATATAAAGAAGGACATCGGGGATATTCTGTTCCGTGTGTGCCGTCGCTAAGATCCCAGCTCGCCCACTGTGAAAGAGTGGCCATTTGTGTGACAGGCTCGCAGGTTGACCACCTCACCCGAGGTCGCCCTCGGGCCTAACGCCACTAATGATGTCAATGGGTTGTGTGCAGATCGGTGGTTAGCCTCACCCTGCACGTAATCAGACTGTGATTGGTTAGATACCGTCAGAATCTCGCCTATCTTCATTCATCCTATATACATCTGTTGAGAGGTAATTCTGAACAGCTCCCGTGGCAACAGTGCGGAATTTGTGATTATTGAAAAATACCAGTTGAGTAGTTGATCGGCACAACTGATGACAGTCAACCTAGTGCTCGTTCTGTAGCACAGCTACTCTGGCCCAGAGCTAGAGAGAGAACCGAAATTGCCAGTATGGTGGCTGTGGACCGTCGATGCGAGTTCCAGTCGTTAAAAAAGTACAACTCCTCCCAGAGCTCGAGAGAGACTGGTAGCTGAGGACAAGCGACCCGAGTTGCAGTCCTCAAAAGAGTTCACTAACCACTCTATGTTTTGAAATCGTATCTCCTGCCGTGACATTTTCCCAATGGTTCATTTGGATAGTCGTGTCCAAGTATACCACTGGAGAATCATCGATGTTCCCTGTAAATTGAATTAAACAAATCTAATTTGACATCCAGGTAAATACGTTCAACAACTTAACTCAAGGCGTACGTTCGCTACTCAGTCAATCTTTTCATTTAGGGCCATTATCACGTCTGCACAACGTACGCTTTTTTTACTTCTCCAACCATACGAACCATCAGCGAATGCGAAAGGAAAAAGGTATTTCCATACATACGTGGATATACGCTATAAGGCCCTTCTACTTAAACATGAGCTAAGTATAGGGCTCAACAGCGCTGGCAATAAGACCTACAATTTCTTGTCGAATATCATACGAAAAACGATCCATCCTGAAAGCTTCGGTCATATTTAGAATAATAACTATCCTCCCTCTTGCAGTCCACGAATAGAGAACTGATCGTTGCTTTTATTATCTCTCCATTAAAAGCTTTGAAGTTGTCAACTTTGAAGGTATAAACTTGAGCATACCTTTAAGATTTCTTACAAAACCTGGTCAAAACTAACATAGCAAAACATAACCCCATGAAAATACCAAATGATCACGGCGGCTTGGCCAACACAGCATGTCATCAAACCGTGGTTTTGATATCAAATCCTACTCTCTCTCCGGTGTCCTTGTTGAAGTAAATACTGCTTTGAGACAACCGGAATCTGTCCTGATCGTGATCTCATTTCAAAGGGCGTCGTCTTACAGAAGGGCTGGGCTAGGATGCCAGGAACAGTCTGATAAGCCAAAGCGTAATCACCGATTTGACTGGTTGTTTTTACTTCAGAGAAAATACGATTTAGTACCAATTATTGTCATCGTCATTGTCTTTTGCCTCTAATACGGTAAAGAGAAGTTCCATTTAGTGTATTGCCCTTTTTTATGGATTCCCCTGCTGGAATTATAGTTCAGATGCCGCAGTGAACGAACTTGGCCAAGCTCTGGCAAGATGAGGCTTTTTAGCCAGCTTGAACAGTAGTCCTGCAGAATGATGTTTTCCAAACAAACATTTCAAAGTTTGCATACATGTATTATACTGTACGTGATGTGCGCAAATGTATGCATTGCTACAAGCCAGATAAACTTACCATCAAAGGATAGATAGATGTACGGAGACTATGAAGTTGGCTTTCCGGCAGAAAAAAATGGTACAAGGAACAAAATATGAAGGAAATGAGCGCTGACAGCGGGCCTCATTCATGTAATGGCGTTGTTACGTGCCTCACAGTAAGGGAACTTCCGACCATTGACTCGACAAATAGCACACTCAGTGTAAGGAGGTGCGCTCCGCTTCTAATGAGACACGATTAAGACCGTTGGAGATACAAAAGTCATTTTTAGTCACAGAAAACCAGGAACATTAAAGAAAAACGATACGCCTACGATTGGCAGGGGCTAGTTTTTCCGGTGTGGTGGTTCAAAGGAAGCCTGTCGTGAATCATTCACAACTCGCCGAACTTATTTCTTCCTTCTTAACCATAGGTGGTTCTCTGGCAGAAAAGGTCTTCCTCCCTTCAGGTGAAAGCTTACACCAGCCTCGCCACAAGCTTTCCCTTCCCTAATGTGTCAAACTGAAATGTATTTTCAAAGCCAAAATTTTTTGGGAGCCGTTGATGTTTCTTCAAGATTTTGAGCAGAAAAAACAAGTGAAAAAAATATTTGGCTTTGCATGTTCAGAACCGTGTAAAACAAATTTGAGAGACCGGTTTTCGAAACCACGTTCTCAACATACTTCCAAAACAACCTTTAAAATGCTCGTCTTTGGTGACACCCTGCTTCTGAGTCATGGTCGATGTTGATGAGAAAATTACCGATAATTAGAAAATGTTGCTGTAATTTTTGTGTCAACCTCGAAGAGCATCCGCTTATCAGACTCAAGCTTGATCGCTACCGGAAGTATCCTTATATACATGTATCCAGAAGTATTAGGGTAGCAGGAAGGGTTGGGCGTTTGTGGTTTCTGAGTCTGAGGGGGTTGGTGTCTGTTGACTGTGCTTTAAGAGAGACTAGGCATGGCGCCAGTCTCTCTTAAAGCACAGTCAACAGGCATTTGGTCTCAGTATTTGGGTTTTGATTGCCATGACTGTACCCCTGTAAAAGTCAGAGGAGGAGAAGTTTGGAATGATGAAAGCATTGAAGAAGAAGAAATGTTATTATATATTGAGGAAAGCAAAATTTATTATGAGACTAGAAGGCAGTGTCCTGACTTGATTATTTTGAAAATGGCAGTCTGAACACATTAAAAGGTGGAACATGGCATTTTATCGACTTTGAAGTGTTCCGCAGTTAAAGGGAGACTATAGGCAGCAGCTAGGTAGGCAAGATAAAGTCATACAAATTTGCCAATAGGGGTCAGTCATATCTCTAGGCATGGCGCCAGTCTCTCTTAAAGCACAGTCAACAGGCATTTGGTCTTAGTATTTGGGTACAGAATCAAGGCAGCTCAGAGAGCAATGATTGAACGATGCTGTGGACAAGTCCAAGGATACTGCATCAGTCACGACCAACTTCTCATCAGAAAGCGTCACCACCAGCATATTCAATGTTCAGTTCCAACCTGTACCAGTCCAATGCACGCCTGTCATGGTCAGCAGTGGTCAGCGTAGCGCGATATGAAACATTCTTCCGAAACTCAAGCGAGGTAAGTCTGCTCATTAGCCTATCTCGCGCACTGCTCCTTCTTGTCAAACATCGTAGTGAAATCGTGGTACAGTGTGGCGTCCTCGAGGATTGCAGCTGGTCGGACAGACGTGAGGTGGAATGTGGGCGGCTGCACTTCTTCGTTGATGTGCGATGGCAGATAGCACAGTTGTTGCGTTGCATGACAGCTGAAAGTGAATGTGATATCATAGAACTGAGGCGTTTGCAATGAGACTATAGGTGAAGTAGAAGCAAGGAGTGAAATGGGCCATCTTCCAGTGACTAATATACAGAGTAAGGGCACTGGGTGTTGTTAGATTCAGCATTGAATGTATTCCTCGTACAAGCGTGAATAGTGTGGACATACAGTGAGAGGTGAGAGACCCCTATTGACTACTTCTTGTAACTTTATCTTGGATATTATATTAGTATTGAACTTCTAGCCATGGATTATGAAGAAATTGAAGTTGTAGGCATGGAATATGAAAAATTATTCAACGTTGAAAGACATTATTCCATGAGGCTTTGCCGTGATCGCAAAGGACGCGACGCGATTGGTTCACATGCTAATGAGGTATGATAATGATAATTACCTCTATAATGCTACTTGGATAGCGACTGTGTCGTTGATTGCAACAGTGGTCTATGTCAATGTGTGCCTGTAATGTCAATGAAGTATGATGAGGTGATGACGATAGTGCAATTGACTAGGTGGCGCATTTTAGAATCAGCAGTGAGCACTGTGTGTAACATGGTGGAGGCAGCGGAGATAATAACTGTGTCGAAAGTATTGTTATAGGGCCTTCCCTAGGCCCATGGGGTTAAATTTACAATCCACGATTGAAAAGATGTAGTTTGATCGCATTCAACTATAAATCCATTGAACAGTTGTGTTCCTTGGCTTTAGTCAACCGATGACCTTTTGTTGGGCCATGATCGGGGATTGTAAACTGTAAATGTATTATGGACTGGGAGACGGGGGAAACACAAGTGAAATAGACCAAAACAAGTGATTTTGGGGCTTTGGTTTAGACGCATGCCCCACATGCGCCATGCGGGATTATGCGGGATTATACGGTTCATGTGAACTTGTTGACATCTACATGATCTAGTGCCGTTATTGGTCATGGTACATGGTAGGCCTAATCATCATGGCAATATGTTTCAGGAAAAGCTCGGAGTAAAATGAACTGCCGATGAATAATGATGTTGTTCATGTTTACCATGTTTACTATACATAGCCATAGGGTATGCACTGGCCAGTGCACTTTCTGCACGTCGTCATGGTCATGTTACATGTACGTGATACCTTGCATATTTTGTTTTTTGAATGCGCATGCTTTTTGGGCAAAATCACTTGTACCAACACTAATGAATAATGTCTTCTTATCCCTATGACTCCATACACAGTGAGGGCATTGTCCCATTCTCATCAAATGGTAACTTATTGTACCGTATTAGGGTGGAAGTTGGGGAGCAGATACCTACCGCTGCACGCCTGTCATAATCAGCAGTGATGAGCTTAGCGCGATATGGAACATTCTTCAGAAACTCAAGCGAGGGAAGTCTGCTCATTAGCATATCTCGCGCACTGCTCCTTATTGTCAAACATCGTAGTGAAATCGTAATGGAAAACGTCTGGCTTTGCGCCAGACGTTGAGACTAATAAGTGAAGAACTAGTAGGTAAAGAACTTCTACATGCGCGAGACTGCTCTGATAAAATTATCATTGCAGAGACTACGGTGACGTACACATATATTTTTTACAATCAAAAATGCCCTCAAAAGACGACATGGAATGATTATTTTATTGATATTTCCTACTATATACCTTCCAATTATCACTTTATACAAATAGATCGGCGTTATGTCGCATGCTTTTCTTTCCTGGTGACACTATAAAGCAAAATAGTTGCAACCCCGTAAATGCGCTATAAGTCCAATAATAAGTGACGGTGACCCGTTATAAATGTTTCGCCAGCTTCGCTTTTTTGCCGCTACGCGGCGCGTTGGGCCCTTGCGTCAAGGCGAGGGAAGATAATCACCTGGGTTTCTGGAGACCAATAACCTCAAGCGACAAAGCCTTGTTTCGTACTTGTTTATGCGGATCGACGAATTGAATAAGGAGGGGCTATACCAATCCATCTATATCTATTTGGAATTCCTGTCTACCTCTGTTAGCTCTTAAAGGATAATTCAAAAAGATTTGGAATATAAATGAATTTATTCGTGATGACATATTGCGTATTGATGACCATTGATGGGTCAGAACATATTTATACTCGCCAAGCTCTGCCCTGCATGACAAGATAAGGCGATTTGTAGGTTTTCAGACAATGTGATGGCGTAGTCTTGCCGTCCAATCGATCAGGCCTCATAAAATCGTCTCCCATCCAATTATTCGCCAATTGCTTCCGAGTCTTCTTACAACAATGCCATCTCTAACTACCTTACACCCGAGGAGTCTTTGGGAGAAAGAAATGGCCGATTGAGTAGCAAAATGGCCCCCTTGTGGCGGCACTGACACCCTAAGTGAGGATAATAACGTGAATGGTCATATGGTCGGCGATGATTGCTTGGATGCTGAGGGGAGGCACAGAGGCATTCACCCAGTATCCTGGCCTGCTGTGATCTCTACGAGGCACAGTTACAAGTAGCCTCGCTGCAGATTTCCTCTGTGTATTTTTCTGATCACTACCGAATGTCATCCTGGTTTTCTACTCATTTCGAATTCTTTCGATCTCGATGTCATTTTGAGTAGGTTGGAGAAAGCTGGGTAAAACTTAATTTCTTCCCAGGCATTTCGATGTCGCCGGGACGGTTCTGACGAAATCTTGAAAATGAAAGCACGTCGTCGCGGTAACATGGTTTAGATTTGTTACAGCAGTAAATGATATATAACCTAAATGATATTTGTGTTTTGTCATTTCTGCGGGAATTTTTTCAATAATAGACAAAAATTGCACATTGCATGTTCCTCTTACTCTAGTATTCTCATGCACAAAACTCTAGATGGATAATGTTTTTTAAACCCTACTCGGATATTGGTTTAACATCCCAAGCGTGAGGAAAGATGCCCTTCTGCGTTTTCGTGCAGAATTGCTTTTTTCGAATCATAAATTCTGAAGGTAAAATCAATTACTGTACGTTGGTTTATTCGTACAGACTTCACCACGCCACGCAAGCCCGCTCGCCCGCTCGCCCTTCAATATTCTGAATTCCGAGGTCGGAGACCTTGGAGCATCGGTGGAGTGACGTCCTTTTCATTGGTCATATCTGCTGAGGAAGTAGTCATCCATCAATTCTCGGGGTTTATCAGACGGATATTGATGAATGGATGAGGGGGACGTGTTGCTTGACCAGTCTGGGGTGGTCATGACCCGCATTCGGCAAGGGTGGATTGTGTGTGTGAATCCTGCGAGTACCCAGGGAAAACTTCTCGGATGATTTCTAGCCTTGATGAAAAAGTGCATCTTCCAACTGAGTCCTGTCCTCTGGTCACACCTTGTTTAACCGTCAAAAGTCAAAACGGGAGCTCGGACGTAGTTAGCGTTATCACAGGCCTTCGAGGTGGCTATTTAATGTGGCTAGAAACATGGCCAGATTGGCAAAGCTGCTAAGATCTATGGCGCTATCACTGACATTTCACTGAGAAAAAACGCAGTTAGGTAAGCTTCTTAGCGTGTTGCGCGTTTTCGTTACTCATTCGGCTAGCCTACGGCTGGAAGACAAAAGACTCGGCTAACGGTCGCATTTTTAGCGCTGGCGATATTTTTTTGGCACAGGCAATATTCAGATTAACCTTAGTGTTGGAAAAATCGACAAAGGATTATCATCATTCCTTGAGCAGTGTCAACAAAATGATGTGGTCTCGGCATGTTGATAACCCCGCAAAAACGGACCATGGTCGTTGGTTTTAATATGTGGTGTTAGGCCCGGGGTGCACTGGTAAGACAAGTCCACCACTTTTTGTAAGGTCTTTGTCGCCGTTCGTGTGCCTTCCTAAACTACCTTGGATGATTTGGCCTACTGCCTAGACCAAGTCTTCCTCTTCTCCTCCTCCTTCCTGTGCGTTCGAGATTGGTTGACGGCTTCACTAACATTATATTCTTGGTTATAGAGCGTTAGCTTGCATCACCTCATAAATTGATCTATCTGCATGTCGACTGTAATCACAGGCAGACGGCGAGTATCTACCAATGGGTTTACTGAATTGGCCGGGTGATTTCCCGAGCCGGAGTTTCAAATCATGAGAAGGCACGCCCGGTTGTAATCGACAGTTGGATTGTGTAGCTTACTCTTTTTAGAGAATCATTAAATAGTGGCCTAACCCAAGTGACAATCTCTCTGTTAAACCTCATGTCTAAATACCACTAAAGTGCATCACATCTTCAAACATGGTCATGCGTTAACACATACGGAGATTATCTTATACATGTAGTCAATGGGTCATGGTGATTTTACCTAAGATAGAGAGATTGTCGGTTACTGGCCTCTCTGTGGAGTCGACATATCTGTATCCATTACCACACCAGTAACCACGAATAAAGGCGGCCAGTACCTTTAGAGCGACCGACAGTTCAATTACCCTTATACCACTGCGACCCTGATTTGAAGCTGACCTGAGGGACGCCTGGAAAAGCCAGATTTCGCCAGTTTCTGCTTGACGACAATAGCTTCCTTTCGAGTCGAGGCGGCGCGGCTGATTTGCTGTAAATGTGGTCTACTTATTATTTTGAGCTAGTTTATCACCCACAAAACACTTTACAGATACTATCGATACCTTAATTTGCCCGTACCTAATTAATTTTTCTTTTGACAGCCGAGTAACGTACGTGTACGGTAACAGTCTAGGAGCAATTGCTTCGTACGAGCTCCTTCGCACCACGCAACTCCGGGCTCGTGAGCATAGATGAGCCTGAGAAGCGTGCGGAAGTACAGATTGGCCCGCTTTCTGAGAATGCCTGTTCCGAAACAATCTAGGTGGACGTGACCACAGCCTCGGTCACTCGGTCACCAAGTGGCAACGACCGCACAAATCTCGCCACTCCATGCCCGTGACAGGTAACTGGCTTGATCAGCTACCACTTGACCAGCTGCAGGATGATGAGTCCTTATCAACTTGGCAGCTCAGCCCGAGTTATTCAGGCGACTGCCGAAGAGATTGGCTGTTGCACGCGCCCTTTTTTGACACAGAAAAGTGGTGATGGAGAAGGTACATCTAACGATCAACTGTCTGAAAGATTCGAGTGAACGCGAGGAAGAATAGAGGGCGAATATCTTCGAAATAAATGCTCATAGATGAATACGACCCGGATGCACTTTGACTTCACTCAAAAAATTTCGTCAAAAATCAGCTGGACCTTTTTCTCCGCCGTCAAAAAGCTCCAACAGGACATTTTGCACCAGCGTAGCTTCACCATACCGAAAAAACAAGCACAACGGTTAGTCTTTGTCAGTTTTTCTACGATGCCAGAAAATGCTTCCGATTCCTTGCTGTGTGTATTCAAATCGTCACCCAACATAGCCCAGTTGAGAATATAGTCAAGGCGACCCTGGGGGTGTGACGGGTGACCGTAGCCGAGCCAGCTGAGTGGCCAGAGCCCCTCGCAGACATCAGTAGTCCGGGCTACAACTCTTCACTGGCAAAGGTATCATCACCTCGACAACAAAAACTAATCAGAGTGTTATTAGAAACGACGTTTACTCGATTAAGCTAATCATAAGTGGCTTTTTAGCAGCTCTCATCGTAATGACACAGTCTCCCTGATGCCTGGGGTAACTTGCATTGACCACGGAAGTCATAAAAACATTAGTATGCGGCATATAGTGGCCATTATCTACTGAATGGCAATTAGAGGAGAATGAAATCTGACCACAGGCTCTCATTACCTCATTAGGTTATCGTTGTCTTGATTAGATGGGCAGTTGAAGGCAAAGAAAGGGCGGTCAGTCACGATGCAGGAAGAAGAAGATTTTCGAAGAAAATGTTGATTCCCCAGAGATCACTTTAACCTCAGATCCATCTCACTCATGACCTTATACCTTTACCACCAAAACTTAAGAGAAGTTCAAAAGGGTTTGGTTACGATGACGGAAGGTCATAGAGTGGGTGGACTAATATTGTCTTCTTCTTGTGAACTTATGTGCCATTAAGTACAATGCTCTTAAATCAATATTATCCTTTCTTTTAGACAAGGAGACACGAAGTGATCTGTGTCAGATGAAATGTCATCGCCTTAAGACATCAAATGTATCAGTCTTTTGTCATACCCTCTTTGAGCTTGTGTTTAAAATCAAGCAGTGACGTCTGTGGGCCCGGATGACACGTGACCTTGATCGCGTGTGAACGAGATTTGGACAGTGGCCATCTAGGGAATATGGTGATGGGTTTTGCTTCCATCTCTAAACACGTATAGCAATGTCGTATACTTTGGCTTGGTTACGAAAACGAAATAAAGGTGTTTCGGAAATTGAAAGATAACAACCATTGGCGCCAAACGCCACTGGGCGTGAAAGTGAAATCAACGTCGGATGTCGTCGGACAAGATCCAAAACTCTGCATTTGAAATTTGCACGTAAGGCTGGTCAATTACTGACATTTCCGTTTCAAAATGTGTTATCTTTGTCAAAAACACACACATAACACTTGAGCGGCCATCCATCATCAAATTCTGAAACTTTGAGTGCATGATGAACCAAAGAAAAATGTTTCCACAAGCAGAGCAGGACGCGGCGGCGAGGGTTGAGGGATGTAGAATATCGACATCTCCTGGCCAAATTAATCATATTGATCAATGTTTTTTTCCGACTGGTTTCTAGCTGTATTGTGCTGTGAAATGTCACAGTCTATCACTGAATCGTTCACGGGAAAAAAAACAACCTTGTTGCAAAAACATACTCTGGCATTACGGCTTGAATAACATGACTGCTCCATCTGCCAGCATAACCAGCGCCCGCACTAATCACTTCCGCTAGACACCAACAGGCCCATCTTTGGCAATTTGCAGTCGCAGGAACTGTCATCGTCGAACATTTTTTCTGGTTAATTAGCATTTTTAATGGTGCAGTCTGGTTACCTGACATGCTAACGTGAAAGGTGCTAGCCCGAGGCAAGTGCAAATGTCACCGCGAGATTCAGCACTCGTGGGCTTTAAAGTTCTTATAGATAACCGTTTTGTAACAAAAGATCGGAGAGCACAATGAAACTCCATTACCGTTTTAGTAAGTCAACTAACATTCTGAACCATCAGAGGCAGTCTGTCCGTGACCTCCCTTCATTGGTGTAACCGAGTCCGGGTCGGCGGAGCGGACCCAAAACGGTCATCAAAGTCTACTTGAATGGCTAAATGGGATGCGTGATTCCTTTTATATGTTACAAAAGAGGAGTGTTAGTCGTTATGATGGCAATCAATGAGCAAATGTTCTGAGATTCAATTGCATAAAAGTGATAAAACGATGAAAAAGTTTTTAAAAAGGTATGTCAGAAGTGGGATTCGAACCCACGCCCACATTCGTGGACCAGAACACTCCACTGACTCATTGCAGAGTAAGGCATAAACCTTGAGTCTGGCGCCTTAGACCGCTCGGCCATCCTGACACGATGAAAGAGGCACAGCGAGAACAGAACTGATGCTCAAGTTTGACTCTCTTTCTTTTCCTTCGCCGTATCATGTTGAAGTTGAACCAACAAGAAGATATCTGGTAGGTGGTGAAGAGGAAACGTGAGAACGTTCGATTTCAAGCCAAACACGGAACGACCAATCTACTTCACTTCACAGTTCATTCGCTGCCATCAGCCACCTTCGGTACCTTTTATCACCACTAACCATGTCATGATGTGCATGATTGAACCGATTTCCGTTTTACATGATGTAATAATAAAGAATAGTCTTCAATGATTCTTGGTCTTCGTTGCCAATTCCAGTTGGTGATATTTCACTGCCGTCTTCACCACTCACGTCTGGATGCCCATGATGCGGCCATGAAACCTCCGCAGCCAGTAACATCAAGAGACGATCCCCTGATATCAAAACGACCATTCATGGCTTCATTACAGGTATTCATAAAGCGCCAGCATTGTTGCCAGATAATTTCACGATGGTTAAGATAATCTTGCCCATCATGGCTCAGTAATTTGTCCGTCAGCGAATAAGACGGCTTTGTTCAGACGGTCAGAAGGGAAACTTTTGGGGCAGTCAGGAAATGGACGAGCAATGAATGATCCTGCGAACAGATAATTGCCCATGTACATTTCCGTGTCATTCATTAGGGATGGGGAAGCTTGTGGCGAAGGTTGTAGCTTTTGGCTAAAGGGATGGACTATGTAAGCTCTCCTTGTTTATTTAAGAAGGGAAATTCAGCATAACAAAGGAACGGTTTGCAATTATGGGCATGGCGTTTTCATGCCAAGGACTGAGCCCCGATCAATCTTCCCTGAGCAACTGACCAACAGAACAACCAAGCAGTCAGCGGTGTTGATATGCGTATTCGGCTGTTCTTTTTGCTCTCAGTTTCCTCTTATATGAGGTAGCTTTTATTTCAGTCTCATTGACCGGACCCAAGTTATTTGGAAATCCTCGAGATGATCACTTAAGCAAGATATCCAGTAGGCTATTGATCGAGAAATCATACCGAGATGCTTGTGTGTCGCGTCACCAGCCTCTACTTAGGTGACACCTGCTCTAAAGTAACGAAACCACCAGGCTGCTTTCAAGTCATCCCGCTGAGGAAATCAGGGGTTAATGTTCGCTTCTTCGGCCGGAGAAGTGAACATTAACCCAGAGTCCCCGTTCTTGGTACATGTACTTGGTAAAAGTACGATGCGGCCCTTCTTGTTCCATTCCCCCGCTTATGCGTGTGGGTTGATTATTTCTTTAAATAGAATTACCGGTAAGTTATAATACAAAGTAGTTTGTCTTGGATCCAACGTTTCCATTTCGAATAACCAAAAGTCAATTTCTTCAAATGGAAGTGCATTATCGCCATCAAAGCTGGCTAATAGTATTACGGAACTGCCTTTTGCTACTGTTCGCCGTTTTGTGCATTATGCTCTCGGATTATTGCAGCAATCATTGTAGTTAGAGACATTTGCTGCCGTGTCTTTGATCGGAATCGTTAAAAAATCGAATGAGGTGAGTCGTGAAAGGTAGGCACCGACATGACTGAGCCCACCCTAAAAGGGATGGTTTCCTTTTTCAAGCAACAAATTACAACTGTCAGGCTTCTTGGAGCCACTAATACGATATGCGTTGGCCATGAGACAATGTTGATTTTTTTTAAATAAGAAAACGATGATTTGGTCACCATTCCACCCACCATTCCCGCACAACTATCTAGCTAAGATATTGCCAGCTTATACAGTTCATTCCAAAATATGGACATCATATTGTCAATAACTGTACGACGTTCAGAACTTTAGGATGTCACGATTAAGATAACATGACAATCTTTATCTGTATTGAAGACCTGAGGCAGTGATCAGTAGACGTTTCTCAGATTGGTTAAGAATAAGTCGATTTGAACAGTTTTTTAAACATGCCGATAGCTGGTATGGAAAGGTATTGATCAATTTTGTTCAATGCGAAACACGCCGCTGGATGATTCGAAAAAAGAACGATTTCAAAATAGACCCCGAAAGTAGTCCCAGGGGGCGGGTCCCCATTCAATTATTCTCATCGTTCCCGTCATTACCAGTTCAAGTTCTCCAACTCGACGACAGAAACACTACACAAGTAATTCGACTACAACCATCTTTCACCATTTTGTTATCTTTTTTCTAGAATTCGTTTAAGCGTTGTCAGTTCACCGGCGGGTGAATTTCCGTTTTAATTTAAGTCAGATCGCTAGGCTGCAAGGCTTCAGCGGTAATGTCAAAAAGCAATGATATTTTGAAAAGCGGAAGTGGGTGACGTTGCCGGTGACATATGACTTTTACATGTAGTTCTGCCTGTCATTTGTTTAATTGACGACGGACGTCCTGCGTTCCGTTGGTTGGCTAACCGCGGCTACAAATTATGTAGTATTATATCTGGTAATTTAACCTTCGGTAATGTCATTGAGTAACTTCTTTGCTAAATGAATGGCGTAGTTGTATTGACATTTGGAGATAAAAGTTTCCAAAACACATCTCGAGAGCATGAACAACAAGTTTGATCAGAAATCCAAGTCCTGATCGAGTTCCTGGCGTGGGATAGGTGAACTATTCGTGTAGGGCTGCAGGGTCCGATTTATTTAATCAGTTCAAATCAGATTGAATTTAATCAAAACTGCTGACTTCCATCTCCAAGTTCACTCAGTTCACTTTGATCGGTAACCAAATATTGACCCGTCTATGGCCAGGGAACTCTTACTTTACTAAGGTGGTCTAGCAATTATCTTACTCGTGGATTACTGTCATTAACAGATAGAATCGTTATCAAGTGATTTGCGAAAGATTTCAGCAGCTTTTAAGCGTCCAGTGTTTTTAAACATCGGAAGGATGGCCAATGTGAACATTTGGTGGTTGGTACTATTTGCCACCATGAATTCGTCTTAAGATCTTCCCATTAACCCGAACCCGAGTCCAATGACTTACACTAGCAGTTCGAGTAGGTTTACACAGATTGCACGCATGCGCCGTGCATCATTTCACCCCGCACTGCACCCAAACAGTGCAAAAATTGCGTGCATTGTAAAATTCATTCCATCGCATACTGTCAAAACCTATGGTATTTCTGTGGACAAAAGAAATGTTTGTACAACTTCACTGATTGATTCTTAACGAAACATTAGCTGCAGAATCACTGGAACAGAAATGGAATGAAGAAACAAGGTAGACGCCCAATTAATCCTATAATCGAGATGAATTCAGGCGTGATGCTCATTTGCCCGAATCAGTAAATGATTCCAGTGACACGGATTTATACCTGCATGACTACTCCGCTGTTCAAGTGACTTTTTCGATTTCATGCTGTAACCACAATTTCAACATTTCATTTTATGCGCTGGCATAAAAACGCGCATCTTTCTGCCTTATTTTCGTGATTTGATTTCAAGACACGCATAATCTCTTATGAAAAGTGACAATCAGGGAAATGCATTTTATAAATGCAATTAAATGCAATGAGCTGTTGAATTTCTTGTATGATTCTTCACGACAGAGTAATGGGGCGAGTTTGGGGGCAGCCTGTCGCGACTGACGCAATGTCGTAAACATCAAAGACGGACCCCATTAGTCGGCCATTTTGTTTCCCAAAAGCAATACTCCACCACTAGGGGCGCTGATCAGGAAAGAGGCGAATGGCACAATGCATGCAATTCTTGCATTCGATTCTTGTATGTTCGGGTGCAGTGCAGCGTGAAATACCAAAGCACTATCGCAAGCAGTGGAAGCCGACCCAATAAGGTCATCAACCAACATTCTAACCGACCACCACACAATCGTGAAACCAACCTTGGAAGTCATTTCATCGTCCTCCATATTTGACTAGGTCAATTTCGTTCTTAATGGGCTACATCAATACCTCATTACTCTGTCTTTGTTCCACCCTCCTTAAAACCTATCACCTCCCTCGATATAAAGTCTACATGTATTGCCGGTTAACTAAATTACAGTGCCAGACCTTTTATCTACGTATGTTACCCCTTTCATTCACAAGACAGGAAATGAAACTATGCTCAAAAGGATTCTGGCTGTGGGTGGTTCCGATGAAAGGGGTTGGCAAATTGGATTACATACCTTTGCTTCTGCACCCCCACCCCCATCCCCAGTTACGTTAAACGAAAGTTCATGTTCGATCAGTTTGACTTGACTCAATTCCACCGTGCAAGACTTCGATAGGGCGGATATTTGACAGAATTATGATGGTTAGTTTTCAAAGAGCGGGCTGCATACGACTTTTCAACCTCACGTCGTGTTTTCCAGCCGTAGTCAGTTGACTCGTGACAAGTGAATCATGAACCGTATAACTGTTTAAAATTGCATCGAGTGATGGCAAGTATTGTCACACATCACATTCCATTTAGAATTCGGCGGCACGGGTCATTACCAGCTTACGAGTATCATTCTAGTCAGCTACCTTGTGTCGGTACCTTATGCATTACCCACCAAGTGCTCGCCTACGGAGAGGACACGATCAAGAAAGGGTCGAAATATTAATTAATAACTTCCTTTCTCTCGGTCAGCGACTGTGTGTATACCTGAGGCATATTGACTTGTGAGCGAGAATGAGACTATATTTGCTGGCTGAGCTACCAGGCATACCCGCCAAAGCTTAGAAGCTGTCTTAAACCTGTGTTGCCTCTTTTGAAGGGTATCTCACGCGTGATTAAATATCAGTTGCCGATATCCAAGAGGGACTTGTAAAGTGGGTTCCATTGACCGCAATATACCCCCAGAGGTTCCCAACTACTTATGATATCGGGAATTAATCTCCGCTTCCAATGGAAATGTCATGATATAATGGTTCAAACTGTCTTCAAGGTTCGGTTTAATTCATACTCCCCGACGACAGTTCTTCCCGGGCTTGCAGTGGAATTGCCAACAGCATCAGTGGGTCTCCTTCATTGGAGTGGAAAAGATATGTGGGTGGATCCTGCCTTTCCAATATATGTACTATCAAAAACATATTACTTCAAATTATGTTTTTGGTAATATTGATAATAGACCATCATCATCACATGTGGTTTCTTGATCCATGTGGGTATTTGCCTACCTCAGGTTGTTGAACCGATCATGTTCAGTGAACCATTCACCGTATTTACAGTGATATCTCTGTTTGACCGCACTTTTGCCAACCGGGCAACATCCTCTTTGGAGATGAAAACGATGTATCACTACCTGTTTTTTCGACCAATACTAGTACTAGTTCAGAGGACTAACCAGATCATTGGACAGGTGACTGTTCGATCGTCTACGAGTTGCTGTTTACTCTAAGATACTATCAAAGAAAATTAGTACCGAAAAGTCTTTTATATCATAATGACCAACTCCGTAACAACAGGAAGTGGTCGCTCAAGATTTAAACATACAAATATCACCCAAAGGATATTGGGGGAATAATGTTGGGATGTCCGCTATCAGAAGAGACACCTTGTTGTTGATGGAATCGGCCATATTCCGTGTGAGTCTCAAAACAGACAGGAGCATCCGTTGATCTCCTCCAAAAGATCTCGTGCAGACGATAGCGAAGTTATTGATGACAACCCTGCGTGACGTGCCAAAGTCACGTTGTGTTGCTGAGGCTAATGGCAAAAACGGGATTTGTAAATCAACGTCACGATCAAAGTAAAGGTGGTCTGTGGCCCCTTTTTACGTGGTTTTGTTGGTGTCATCCGCGAGGAAATGGTCTGCAGCCTTTCACAAGATGGCTTTGTCAATCCCACGTCTTCTGTTTGTGTTTGGGTTATTAGCTTGGGACGAGTTACTATCATAATGCCATGATCGAACCTATCTGTTGGTCGAGTTGTTCAGTTCCATTATCGATATTCGAAGCATGAAGGTGTGGGTGATGTTGATGATTGTTTACGTAGGCTACCGATTACGTGATTGCTCAAAGGTGATTGCTCAAGAGTGCAATGTTGTGAAAAGTTGATGTGTGAGCGATGACGATTCTCTCTTAAAACGGCAGTTGTGGCAGTGACAACGAATTTTTCTTTCAGTGCGTGGCCTTGTTTGTAATTACTGCTCTGCCTACTCGCCGGGTAGAACCTAACGAGGCGGAGAAAGACACTAGTTCATCTGCTAATTAGGCTAAATCTAGTCGCCAAACCGGAAAGATGCTCAATGGAAGCATTCCGTGGAGAAAAAAACTCGCTAAGAAAGTTAGTCACGAGCTGAAAGGAGTTGGAGCGAGGTTCCCGAGTCAGCTAGTTTAGTCAGGGCGTCACCTACACCTTATTCTCCTCCGATAGTCTACAAGTCCGTCCCTTGACTGATGGCATAACCTGCGTGGAGAGTCCCCCCCTACCCCTCCGCCACCCCCATCCACTCATTATGGCCAGCGGAGTATGGGGGAAGTTCCTAACTACCACCAATTACAACATCAACATCAATTGCACTGACAAACCACTTCCATGTGGCGACAAAATTTGAAATATTACTTTGAAATGGTTATTTTTGGTCCACCTGTATTCCTGTTTTGGGTATGATGTTTCTAGTTGGATTTTTTCAGTGTTAACTAATTAATGACGGCGAACTAAGTGCACATGTATTTCGTAATCATCACAAACTAGTCAATCATCCCTTAATTTATTTCTTGTTGCTCGAACATGTTCTTTTGAGGTTGATCGTATTTGTGGAATCGTGACTCTGCGGAAACATTACATTTCCTTCTGTCGGGTAGATTCCTTTCTAATTATGTCTTAATCAGCATACGACCGGAAGGGCCAGGTTAAGCCACCGAATGAAGCCTTTAAGGAATGGAAGTGGTTTACAATAATAATCGCTGACACTTCCTAAACTAAACTAAAACTACAGTCTTGATAACTAAATAAGCGGCGAATAAAGACTCAACAAGTCAGAGGCAATGCAGCTAATTCCTCACGCCATGCAACCTAACCACATCTGCAAGATCAGCCACAGACACTAATCGAATTGTTGAAATTCTTTGAAGATCATTTTCGCCTAGTTGACACAATCAGAATGGATTAGGAGAGCTCTTATCTAAGAATCAATGAGCTTCACCTTCAGCAAAGGTGCCCCACCACAAAACTCGTCACATGCGCGATCACGTAAAATGGAAAAGAGGTTAAAAATTACCCATTAACCCATTTCCGGAAGTAAAATGTACCGGAACCCTCCTGAAGCCGAGTAGCGCGCTGCGACTAGCTCATTTCCGGTTTGCGATGCAGAATTACGTACAGGTATTTCTAATTGGACGGTATCTGCTTTCTGGTTTCGGAAATCATCGAGCATCTTCACTGAGTGGCACGTCCTGAGACCATGCAGATTCAGTGCCGACCTCATCGTGACCCTCAATGTATTGACACTACGGGCGTCAATATGGGCGGAGGAAATACCGCTGGAAGTTTTGTATGGTGGTGACTTGCCAAGAAACCTGCGGTGGTTTGCCGATTCTCTTGCTACTTTCCCTCACAGCAGCAACCACAGCGGGAAAGCATTGGCTACTGGTTGAACCAGGCCTTTACCTTGGCAACCTTGGTGACTTTTAAGCGGATGAACAAACACCAAACTCCATGTTGTCATATTGTCAAAGGTCACATACGAGGACCTGTCCTTATACGTAACATTCATCATTTGTCAGGTATTCTTCAGCTTTTGTGATGGCCGAGTGAAAACTGTCTTCCAAGTTGCTTTGTATGTTATATTTCTATCGTTCCAGAGACAACGGGCTGATCATGATCCATAACATCCACCCAAACAAAGTGCCACAGTGCCACGTTCAACAACACCATGTGACCGGGAAATCCACTTGTCCACCAATAAGAATTCGTAGTGTCCGCCGTCCTGTGACGTCATCATTATAGTAGCATCGCGATCAGAGATAGAACATTTTGATATGGAGGTAGTTTGCAAACATGTTTAGGATTTGTTGAACAATTTTGAACAACCATTGTCTAACGCGACATGAAAAAGTACGTTCCGATACTATACGTTAACAGAGTGAGAGGTCTCATCCCTATCAGGCCCATTGCCTCACGGCCATCTGTCACTCATGTCAATTTGTCTTTATGTTACATGTAGGTTGTTCATCTTTCGAAGATGGACAACATGAAACCTAAAAAACAACATTTCGATTTCAATCCTCATTTCTGCATGGTATTTACATAAGTTTTTTTAAGTGACATACTTGTACTATGTACTACTGATTCTGTAACTGAGGCAAATATGTTGCCACCAGTGAGTAAGGGAACTATAATGTCGCCAACAAGGAGCGCTTAAATTGAATGAGTTATTGTAAAATGATGTCATGTTGGAATTATTCGGGATAAATGTTAAGATGATATGGCAACAAATAGAAATAAATACCCGTTGTCATGGCCTGTTGTTATGTAAGTAATGTTATTTTCAAGTCGGCAGCCATATTGATTCAGCAAGATTTGGTCGAGACCAATATTTTGAAAGGTGAGTGTAGGAGGCCATATTGAATTCGACAACAACCAACATGGCCAAGACGAGGAGGCGGCGAGCTTGAGCGACAGAGGTCTCTGAAAGCGTTTGAGCGCTGATTGATACAGAAAATGACAAAGGCCAAAAACTAAAAGATGACGCGCGATGGTCTAATGGGGAACGCCGATTGATTCAATATGAATATCCATTACCGGTAACTTTCATTTCATTATGTTTTAAAACAAAAAAAAGCCAAACTTTAGCAATCGCCACTTTTCTCCAGCAGCTGTATTTGGAACTTCCTGTCATGAGACAAGTACTGACCAATAAGCAGACATGTGACAATCAAACGTAGATAGGTGTCTCCTGATTGGGCAATGTGACAGGCTGTCCCAGATTGCTGCTTGTGGGAAGTGGTGAAGATTGCTTTTAGAGTTTGGTCGTACACGATGCGGTACGCATGACTTTTGACCGGATCAGCGTGATGATCATATGGATACATTAGGGGCCTTGGCTTCCGCTCATCCGTCAAAATACTCAGGCATGACTACGTTTGAAAAAATGGAAGTAGTTTTCAGAATTATATTGCTCGAAACTTCATTAGGCTGACAAATTATCAAAAATTGAGCAGATTATAAAAAAATTGATGACGGAGTTTTAGATTACTTGCAATTTTCTGCAAAAGTGACAATTTGCTGTTGGGCAAATACCGCTACGTGAGCGGCACAAAAGACTCCGCGCCCGCAGGCGTGGTTAGATTAAACCACAGTCACCACCGGGAGGTAATTAGGCACAATTAAAACGTAATCAAGTTCAATAAATTTGATAAGGAAGCTACAAGTGGTCATTAAAAGACAAATCGAATCGCTGATCAATGTAATCGTCGAGTTTGATCAAGTTTTAATCACCGCAATTTGTAAGATTTGGCGGATGTCGGGGCGATGAAGTCCTGGCTAATTGAGCAGGATGAGTTGAACTTCTCTCACGCTCAGAGTCAGTTTGGGTACTGGTGGTGTAACGGCAAGAACGGAGTCGTATGCAATGTTTAGACGCGAACGACGCGTCAAATAATGGCGGATGGGTAGACGAACGCCAACGTGGTCATTAATTTTTCCCTCGCCTCCCTAACTTTTTTGTGCGTGTTGCGCTCATGATCGATTAATATGTAAAGTCAAGGACTTAGTGAGCCCCCCTTTAGGTCGGGGGAGCTCCCCCGAACCCCCCTACGAGCATATGTTAAGTGCAAGCTCTAACAACTACAGCTGTTACAATGGGGGGGGGGACACCCCCCAAACCCCCCTCCGTCGACATAGGTTTTTACCAGTGCGTTGGGGGGAAGCCCCCCCCAAACACCCCCCCCCCCCCGGTGGACAGTCAACTAGCCCTTCTGTGTCATACTGCTGGAGGGGGGGTGCGATGGGACCATCCATATAGTTCCTTCCGACACATTTTTGTTTTGGTAATGTAATACATTGTGATTGTCCTTATTCACGGGAATCGGGCGTTTCCAGTGATATACGACACAAATAGGTTGTCCTCATGCATTCACTTTGGAAACGCATTTTAAAATAGATGTAACGTCCTGTTAATGGGGCACGTCATCATCGCGTACATTTGGGAAAAACTCCCTAACGAGACCGGAGCAGACGGCTGAAAGTAGTTTATTTATTGGCCGCTAGGGTTCAGAATGTCGCTCACCCGAATTTTTCACGAAACTTTTGCTAAATAGAGCTAGTTCCAGCTTTGTAATTAATTTTGATACTTAAGATTTGGGTAGTAGACTAAAATAACTTAGTCGTCAGTGTGGTTTTAAGCAGGAAAAACGTATTTGTTTTTCTTAAAGTGCCTTTTTTGGACGGGTGTGTGCGATTGTTTTGTTTTTATGTCACGTGACCTCGACCATGTCGACACAAAATTGAAATAAACCACCCTTTTCTGTCATTATTTAGGACGGATATTTCTCTAATAAAAATATTAATATAATTGGCCAATTTCTTAGGCATATGTAGCGAATTCCCATGAAGATTTAAATTAATTTAAATTATAATTTCAACCAATGGGATAGCAACCACCACAGGAAGATCGCGGAGAAATCGGTAAACTCAACGGAGTTAATTCAGAAAAATACCAAAAAAAATTGTTTGTAGGATACACAGTTACTCTCTTTATTTCTCATCATTCATTTACATTATGTACTCCCACACACACGTGTATCTTAAGAGCCCCTCCTAAAGGGGGCTTAATATGTAAAGTCAGGACTTAGTGAGCCCCCCTTTAGGTCGGGGGAGCTCCCCCGAACCCCCCTACGAGCATATGTTAAGTGCAAGCTCTAACAACTACAGCTGTTACAATGGGGGGACACCCCCCAAACCCCCCTCCGTCGACATAGGTTTTTACCAGTGCGTTGGGGGGAAGCTCCCCCCAAACCCCCCCGGCGGACAGTCAACTAGCCCTTCTGTGTCATACTGCTGGAGGGGGGGTGCGATGGATGGGACCACTCATATAGTTCCTTCCGACACATTTTTGTTTTGGTAATGTAATACATTGTGATTGACCTTATTCACGGGAATCGGGCGTTTCCAGTGATATACGACACAAATGGGTTGTCCTCATGCATTCACTTTCGAAACGCATTTTAAAATAGATGTTACGTCCTGTTAATGGGGCACGTCATCATCGCGTACATTTGGGAAAAACTCCCTAACGAGACCGGAGCAGACGGCTGAAAGTAGTTTAATTATTGGCCGCTAGGGTTCAGCATGTACGTCGCTCACCCGAATTTTTCACGCAACTATAGCTAAATAGAGCTAGTTCTAGTTTGTGATTCAATTTGATACTTCAGATTTGGGCAGTAGACCAATATAACTTAGTCGTCAGTGTGGTTTTAAGCTGGAAAAACGTATTTGTTTTTCTTAAAGTGCCTTTTTTGGACGGGTGTGTGCGATTGTTTTGTTTTTATGTCACGTGACCTCGATCATGTCGACACAAAATTGAAATAAACCACCCTTTTCTGTCATTATTTAGGACGGATATTTCTCTGATAAAAATATTAATATAATTGGCCAATTTCTTAGGCATATGATGTAGCGAATTCCCATGAAGATTTAAATTAATTTAAATTAATTTCAAGCAATGGGATAGCAACCACCACCGGAAGATCGCGGAGAAATCGGTAAACTCAACGGAGTTAATTCAGAAAAATACCAAAAAAAATTGTTTGTAGGATATACAATCTCTCTTTATTTCTCATCATTCATTTACATTATCTACTCCCACACACACGTGTATCTTAAGAGCCCCTCCTAAAGGGGGACTTAATATGTAAAGTCAAGAACTTAGTGAGCCCCCCTTTAGGTCGGGGGAGCTCCCCCGAACCCCCCTACGAGCATATGTTAAGTGCAAGCTCTAACAACTACAGCTGTTACAATGGGGGGACACCCCCCAAACCCCCCTCCGTCGACATAGGTTTTTACCAGTGCGTTGGGGGGAAGCTCCCCCCAAACCCCCCCGGTGAACAGTCAACTAGCCCTTCTGTGTCATACTGCTGGAGGGGGGGGGGTGCGATGGGACCATCCATATAGTTCCTTCCGACACATTTTTGTTTTGGTAATGTAATACATTGTGATTGACCTTATTCACGGGAATCGGGCGTTTCCAGTGATATACGACACAAATGGGTTGTCCTCATGCATTCACTTTCGAAACGCATTTTAAAATAGATGTTACGTCCTGTTAATGGGGCACGTCATCATCGCGTACATTTGGGAAAAACTCCCTAACGAGACCGGAGCAGACGGCTGAAAGTAGTTTAATTATTGGCCGCTAGGGTACAGAATGTACGTCGCTCACCCGAATTTTTCACGCAACTATAGCTAAATAGAGCTAGTTCTAGTTTGTGATTCAATTTGATACTTCAGATTTGGGCAGAAGACCAATATAACTTAGTCGTCAGTGTGGTTTTAAGCTGGAAAAACGTATTTGTTTTTCTTAAAGTGCCTTTTTTGGACGGGTGTGTGCGAGTGTTTTGTTTTTATGTCACGTGACCCTGATCATGTCGACACAAAATTGAAATAAACCACCCTTTTCTGTCATTATTTAGGACGGATATTTCTCTGATAAAAATATTAATATAATTGGCCAATTTCTTAGGCATATGATGTAGCGAATTCCCATGAAGATTTAAATTAATTTCAACCAATGGGATAGCAACCACCACCGGAAGATCGCGGAGAAATCGGTAAACTCAACGGAGTTAATTCAGAAAAATACCAAAAAAAATTGTTTGTAGGATATACAATCTCTCTTTATTTCTCATCATTCATTTACATTATCTACTCCCGCACACACGTGTATCTTAAGAGCCCCTCCTAAAGGGGGGCTTAATATGTAAAGTCAAGAACTTAGTGAGCCCCCCTTTAGGTCGGGGGAGCTCCCCCGAACCCCCCTACGAGCATATGTTAAGTGCAAGCTCTAACAACTACAGCTGTTACAATGGGGGGGGGGCACCCCCCAAACCCCCCTCCGTCGACATAGGTTTTTACCAGTGCGTTGGGGGGAAGCTCCCCCCAACCCCCCCGGTGGACAGTCAACTAGCCCTTCTGTGTCATACTGCTGGGGGGGGGGGGGGGGGTGCGATGGGACCATCCATATAGTTCCTTCCGACACATTTTTGTTTTGGTAATGTAATACATTGTGATTGTCCTTATTCACGGGAATCGGGCGTTTCCAGTGATATACGACACTTAAATGGATTGTCCTCGTGCATTCACTTTGGAAACGCATTTTAAAATAGATGTTACGTCCTGTTAATGGGGCACGTCATCATCGCGTACATTTGGGAAAAACTCCCTAACGAGACCGGAGCAGACGGCTGAAAGTAGTTTAATTATTGGCCGCTAGGGTTCAGAATGTCGCTTACCCGAATTTTTCACTCAACTTTTGCTAAATAGAGCTAGTTCTAGTTTGTAATTCATTTTGATACTTCAGATTTGGGCAGTAGACCAATATAACTTAGTCGTCAGTGTGGTTTTAAGCAGGGAAAACGTAATTGTTTTTCTGAAAGTGCCTTTTTTGGACGGGTGTGTGCGATTGTTTTGTTTATGTCACGTGACCTCGACCATGTCGACACAAAATTGATATAAAACCACCTTTTCTGTCATTATTTATTACGGATTTTTCTCTAATAAAAATATCAATATAATTGGCCAATTTCTTAGGCATATGTAGCGAATTCCCATGAAGATTTAAATTAGATGTTCTCGTAACCTGTTACAACTGGTCTGATTTATAATTCAGCGCTACAACTGGTCTGATTTATTTATTCAGCGCCATTTTGAAAAACCAAAAAAAATTGTTTGTTGGATATACAATATTTACTCTCTTTATTTCACTTCATTTACATTATATACTCCCGCACACACGTGTATCTTAAGAGCCCCTCCTAAGAGGGGGGCTTAATATGTAAAGTCAAGAACTTAGTGAGCCCCTCTTTAGGTCGGGGGAGCTCCCCCGAACCCCCCTACGAGCATATGTTAAGTGCAAGCTCTAACAACTACAGCTGTTACAATGGGGGGGGGACACCCCCCCAAACCCCCCTCCGTCGACATAGGTTTTTACCAGTGCGTTGGGGGGAAGCCCCCCCCAAACCCCCCCCCCCGGTGGACAGTCAACTAGCCCTTCTGTGTCATACTGCTGGAGGGGGGGGGTGCGATGGGACCATCCATTCCTTCCGACACATTTTTGTTTTGGTAATGTAATACATTGTGATTGTCCTTATTCACGGGAATCGGGCGTTTCCAGTGATATACGACACTTAAATGGATTGTCCTCGTGCATTCACTTTGGAAACGCATTTTAAAATAGATGTTGCGTCATCATCGCGTACATTTGGGAAAAACTCCCTAACGAGACCGGAGCAGACAGCTGAAAGTAGTTTAATTATTGGCCGCTAGGGTGCAGAATGTACGCCGCTCACCCGAATTTTTCACGCAACTATAGCTGAATAGAGCTAGTTCTAGTTTGTTATTCATTTTGATACTTCAGATTTGGGCAGTAGACCAATATAACTTAGTCGTCAGTGTGGTTTTAAGCAGGGAAAACGTATTTGTTTTTCTTAAAGTGCCTTTTTTGGACGGGTGTGTGCGATTGTTTTGTTTATGTCACGTGACCTCGACCATGTAGACACAAAATTGATATAAAACCACCTTTTCTGTCATTATTTATGACGGATATTTCTCTAATAAAAATATCAATATAATTGGCCAAATTCTTAGGCATATGTAGCGAATTCCCATGAAGATTTAAATTAGATGTTCTCGTAACCTGTTACAACTGGTCTGATTTATAATTCAGCGCTACAACTGGTCTGATTTATTTATTCAGCGCCATTTTGAAAAACCAAAAAAAATTGTTTGTTGGATATACAATACTTACTCTCTTTATTTCACTTCATTTACATTATATACTCCCGCACACACGTGTATCTTAAGAGCCCCTCCTAAGAGGGGGGCTTAATATGTAAAGTCAAGGACTTAGTGAGCCCCCCTTTAGGTCGGGGGAGCTCCCCCGAACCCCCCTACGAGCATATGTTAAGTGCAAGCTCTAACAACTACAGCTGTTACAATGGGGGGACACCCCCCAAACCCCCCTCCGTCGACATAGGTTTTTACCAGTGCGTTGGGGGGAAGCTCCCCCCAAACCCCCCGGTGGACAGTCAACTAGCCCTTCTGTGTCATACTGCTGGAGGGGGGGGGGGGGGGGTGCGATGGGACCATCCATATAGTTCCTTCCGACACATTTTTGTTTTGGTAATGTAATACATTGTGATTGTCCTTATTCACGGGAATCGGGCGTTTCCAGTGATATACGACACAAATAGGTTGTCCTCATGCATTCACTTTGGAAACGCATTTTAAAATAGATGTTACGTCCTGTTAATGGGGCACGTCATCATCGCGTACATTTGGGAAAAACTCCCTAACGAGACCGGAGCAGACGGCTGAAAGTAGTTTAATTATTGGCCGCTAGGGTGCAGAATGTCGCTCACCCGAATTTTTCACGCAACTTTTGCTAAATAGAGCTAGTTCTAGTTTGCGATTCATTTTGATACTTCAGATTTGGGCAGAAGACCAATATAACTTAGTCGTCAGTGTGGTTTTAAGCTGGAAAAACGTATTTGTTTTTCTTAAAGTGCCTTTTTTGGACGGGTGTGTGCGATTGTTTTGTTTTTATGTCACGTGACCTCGACCATGTCGACACAAAATTGAAATAAACCACCCTTTTCTGTCATTATTTAGGACGGATATTTCTCTGATAAAAATATTAATATAATTGGCCAATTTCTTAGGCATATGATGTAGCGAATTCCCATGAAGATTTAAATTAATTTCAACCAATTGGATAGCAACCACCACCGGAAGATCGCGGAGAAATCGGTAAACTCAACGGAGTTAATTCAGAAAAATACCAAAAAAAATTGTTTGTAGGATATACAATATTTACTCTCTTTATTTCTCATCAAATCAGTATATACTCCCACACACACGTGTATCTTAAGAGCCCCTCCTAAAGGGGGGCTTATTAAATGATCAAATACCCGGTGGAGCCTGGTTCTGATCTGACTGTAAGCTTACATAGTAGTTACAATGCTGGACGACAGGTCGATCTGCCTGCGCTCTATGGGTTTTCCCCATACCGGAAGTCTTTCAATACCATACTTGTCAACATAGTTGACATCATGACCGATTAAGCGCAGCCGATATGCATACCATGCAGTGGGAGAAGGACGCCGTGCAGGTCGTATGTATTCTTCGTCAAATGTATAGCCGGTATGAGTAGGATAGCGTTTGTACACAGTGAATATTCTTCCCAACTATAGCGACACTTTACTGATTGCCAAGCCTTTTGGTCTGCAGCTGCAGTTGGACCGTGCCTAACAAGACTCAACACTTGTCATTGGCTGCGATCTACAAGAACACCTCGTGCTATCTGTTGACCGAATCTGTGAAGGCTACTATGGATCCTTTCGTTGCTCACCTCCAGGAAGTCATGAGGGCAGAACTGGCCAAATTCCCTCTGAATGTAGCTGCACGTGAGGGGCGGATCGACACAGTTGTAGCCTTGGTGGAGGCAGGAGTGTCCGTCAACAGTGCTGACGCAAACGGATACACTGCCTTGAACTATGCGGAAATCATGGATAACACGGAAATGATTGAATGTTTGGTTGGTTTGGGAGCTGACATAACTTTGAAAGATAAGATGAGAATGGATGTTCTTTTTAATGCTGTAATCAGTGAACATTGCGATGTGGTGAAGTGTTTGGTTCGTCATGGTGCTGACCCCAACACGAATGATGGTGAAGTTACCCCCTTGCACCGGGCGGCGAGTCTAAATATGTTGGACATGGTGAAGCTGCTTGTGGAACTAGGAGCTGATGTGAATGTGAGGACAGTCAAAGGGTGTAAGTGGGCACCCTTACGCCATGCAGTCGCAGGAAACCATGTCCAAATGGTGAAGCTCTTGGTTGATCTGGGAGCTGACATGAACCAGAGGGATCTTATAGATATAAATGCTATCTGCGCTGCGGCCAGTGATGGCAAGTGGGAAGTCGTTGAATGCCTGGCCAGTCTTGGTGCGGACCTTGACGCAAGCAGCTTAGGTTTGCCCCCGATAAGCTTTGCCGTGAATCTCGGCATGGCTGATGCAGCCAGGACACTCGTCAAGTACGGCGCAAAGTTGAACAGAACGGACCTCCAATGGTCATTGCTGATCCGTACTGTCACAAACCACGACGAAGCAACTTTAGCGGTGCTTCTTGATGGAGGAATGGAACCTGACCTCGGCAGATATGAAGGAATGTCACCATTGTTCTACAGTGCCACATTGGGTAATGGCTCAGCAACCAACATGCTGATTAAAGCAGGTGCATGTGTTAATTTCACCAACCCCCAAGGCATGACCCCACTCCATGGAAGCTGTACGTACGGCCACACAGATGTCGCTCGACTGTTACTCCTGGCTGGCTCTGATATCAACAAAACCGATGATAAGGGCAGGACGCCAATTAGTTGTCTACCTTTCCAAGACGTGGTAGACTACAGCTTGGAAAGAAGGTGGCTTGCCATGAAGAACCTTGTCGAGAACACACCACTGGACACCATTCCAGATGTTACCTGCCCTCCGCTAGAGCAGCTCCACATCATCCCGGGGATCGGAAATGTCCTTGCCATTCCGGGCGGCTTAGCCAAGCAGGTGTTCGCCGATGTCAAAGCATTCATCGGGAAGCTTCCAGCCTTCGCTGGCGACCTCTTCACTGGGGTCAAGCTGCAGCAGGTTGGGAGCTCAGGCGAAGAGACCAGGACGGGTCTGCCCAACGAAATGGACTTCATCTTCCAAGTGAACCTTGGCTTCGATAACAGGGCAGTTAAGGAGGTAGGATATGGATACGCATTGGTGTCCTACCCAGTAGATGCAAAAAGCGCCTATCGGTTTGCGTTTTGGAAGGGCAGCAAAAGCTTCCATGATATATTCAATGACATTTTTGAAAAGTTCAAGAGAACGTCGGAAGATGTCAGAGTTAGGATAATGGAGGACACAGAGGAGGTCATTAAAGAAACTGATAGGAAGGCGTGCACTCCAATGATGATCTGTCGCGAAGACGAAGAAAGCAAGGAGAGAGTGGCTGTATCTGTAGATGCGGTGCCTTGCATCCACATCAACGACTGGCCGGAAAACGGCACTCGTCAGACTTGGCTGATGGACTACGCAACCTTGAAAGGACGTGGTTATAACCTCATCCCAAAGACACCAAATGCCAACAGTGAAATCGCCCGAGGTTTTAGCCCGAAGGATCTTGAGGAACTCTGGCGGATCTCCTTCTCGCATCTAGAAACGGAGCACATGTATAATGTTATCCCTCGAGTCAAGGCCGTTTACGTCACAGCCAAATGTCTACGTAATCCGGACGTCTGTCAGATTCTGATCCGCGACCAGGGAGCGAAGTTGAAGACGGCTGAAAGCTACGTGGTAAGCTACCTCTTGAAGATGATGTTCTTCCAACGCGTTGAGGAGTTCCAGAGCACTGAACACAGTCTTGGGAAGATGGTGTGTCAGTTGTTTGATGACGTAGCGGATGGCTTGACCAGGAATTTTATCCCTTTGTTTTTCATACCAAGCATCAATGTCCTCGACGGTCTCAAACTGGACATCTTCAAGTGCGCCGCAGTTGCACGGATCATGTCTCGATTTGTCAAGGCGTTGTTCTCGCGGGATCTCGCTACAGACGTTACTGACGTCACTGACGATATTACATTCAAAATCTACCAACGTGATAAGCCTCTCTACAAGATATACGACATTGGTGACATCGGAAGGTCAACCCAGGATGGCGAAGTGGGTCTCCAGATGTTGAATATAGAGGGTGCTGTTGGAGAGGATAGTACAGTAGAGAATGCTGACAGCAAGATGGCCAAGTTGCTCGCCGTAGTGACGGAATTCACGCACAAACCAGACATATCGAAGCATGAGAAAGCGTATAATATTTTGAGTGCTTTGGATGAAATGGAGGGGTCTTTGAAAAAGTCCAACGAGCTCCTGAAAGACTCCGCTAAGTCTGACCCCACAGAGCCTCTAAAAATGCCATTTTCACAATAACTTCGAAAGCCATGTGAGTGAAAACTTAGTCTCCTTGAGAATTTGTCCTATGACAAGATTGTACAACCTTGATTAGGCCCGGCCCGGTGCAAATGGTGAAAACCTTCTGTTATAGAACATCCGGGGAACAAAGGATTCTGTTGCTCTTTAATCTCTAAGCTAGATGCAGAGGTCATGGCCTCTACATGTACCACCATTTACCATTATCCGTCTGAATACAGAAGGGCTGGACACTTGTTTCAAGGGGACAGTAACTGCTTCTACACCGTCATACATGCAGAACCTTTCAAAACAGCTTCTTTATAAGAAACGTGCATGTTGGAATACTGGTGAGAATGTGAACCGCTTGCATCTTTCCGATAATATTGTCTGTCGTCACAAGTGTATAGCTTTTTTATGTCGTGTGTGACCTCGGGTGGCTATAGTAGCATTAGTAACAACTTGAACTGCTGTTAATGTTAGCCTTGGCACTCTTGACTAACTATTTTAAACTATTCTAATGAATAAAAACGCATATAAAATTAACGTATCTTATTTCACACTTTACAATCATGTAGATTCAGCTCTTGATGCAACACGGCGCTGCGTCTCTCGTGGTCAAATCGGCACATCTCATTAGGCAGAGTTCGCAACTAGCTACAATCAGCTTCATAACGTCGAAGTAGGAGCTTCATAACGACGAAGTAGAAACCTGTCTATCAAATGAAGGAGGACAGGACGAATACCGGGCGTCTCGTCCTCTCGATGTCCGTCTCCGAACCTGGTACAACACTCATGGTTGTGCCACGTCTCGGTGTTCCGAACAGTGAAGGAATATGCTGTCTCGTGGCAAAGGGGACACTCGGAGCATGAGCCCCTCTTCCTATTACTTAGTCTGCTGCTACTTCAATATTAAGCGAAGCATTGAATAAGGAATACTCGAAGACACCTCACGTGTCTCCGAATCGGTTTCGCATTCCACATTCGCGACACCTATCCCAAACACATGTAACAAAACGACTGCAAACCTGTCGCCATGAGGGAGAATGCCCAAGATTTTGTACATTCACAACAAGACGAGACAGTTCAAATCTTTATTGTGTAAGTTTAAGTCGTACGAGTTACCACATACATCAAAATTATGACTGGCGCCACTGACACAACTCCACTGCTAATAGAATAAAGGCATCAGCTGTCTTGCAATAATAGGTTATGAATAGACAACACATTTGTTTCAATGCTCTGGTTGTGCCTGTCTTCAAGGACACAGTGAGATACAAGCTCTACCAAAGGCAGACGAATGGTCATGATACTGTCCCAACAGGTACCCACTGTACAAGGAACATCCAGGAGTTACACAGGCTTGTCTCTATGGTCTTGGTGTGGCTGTCTTCAAGGACACAGTGAGATACAAGCTCTACCAAAGGCAGACGAATGGCCATGATACTGTCCCAACAGGTACAGACTGTACAAGGAACATCCAGGAGTTACACAGGCTTGTCTCTATGGTATGGTTGTGCCTGTCTTCAAGGACACAGTGAGATACAAGCTCTACCAAAGGCAGACGAATGGTCATGATACTGTCCCAACAGGTACCCACTGTACAAGGAACATCCAGGAGTTACACAGGCTTGTCTCTATGGTCAGGTTGTGCCTGTCTTCAAGGACACAGTGAGATACAAGCTCTACCAAAGGCAGACGAATGGTCACAATACTGTCCCAGCAGGTACCCACTGTACAAGGAACATCCAGGAGTTACACAGGCTTGTCTCTATGATCAGGTTGTGCCTGTCTTCAAGGACACAGTGAGATACAAGCTCTACCAAAGGCAGACGAATGGCCATGATACTGTCCCAGCAGGTACAGACTGTACAAGGAACATCCAGGAGTTACACAGGCTTGTCTCTATGGTATGGTTGTGCCTGTCTTCAAGGACACAGTGAGATACAAGCTCTATCAAAGGCAGACGAATGGTCATGATACTGTACCAGCAGGTACCCACTGTACAAGGAACATCCAGGAGTTACACAGGCTTGTCTCTATGGTCTTGGTGTGGCTGTCTTCAAGGACACAGTGAGATACAAGCTCTACCAAAGACAGACGAATGGTCATGATACTGTCCCAGCAGGTACCCACTGTACAAGGAACATCCAGGAGTTACACAGGCTTGTCTTTATGGTCTGGTTGTGCCTGTCTTCAAGGACACAGTGAGATACAAGCTCTATCAAAGGCAGACGAATGGCCATGATACTGTCCCAGCAGGTACAGACTGTACAAGGAACATCCAGGAGTTACACAGGCTTGTCTCTATGGTCTGGTTGTGCCTGTCTTCAAGGGCACAGTGAGATACAAGCTCTACCAAAGGCAGACGAATGGTCATGATAATGTCCCAGCAGGTACAGACTGTACAAGGAACATCCAGGAGTTACACAGGCTTGTCTCTATGATCAGGTTGTGCCTGTCTTCAAGGGCACAGAGAGAGAGGGAATCCTTTCACACAACAAAACGCTCACAACAGCGTACCTTAGACAAAGAACAAAGAGGTAGTCTAACAGAAACGCGTTGTTTATTATTTATAAATGAATGAACTGACAGAGCTACATTAACATGTGTATACAGAAAGTACATTAAGAACTCAGCCAGAACAGAAGATCGCCATTTCTAATCGAATCTGAATCATTCATCATAGTTGGTGTGAACTAATGCATTTTGGGCTTGATACGAGAACTATTTTCCACACGAGTTACAAAATAGTCTGGCTGTGGTTAGTCTCTCAGTACACTACAGTCAACTTGCCATCATTACGTCAGAGCGGCCCTCAGAGCAAACAGCCTCCAATTGGCTACACACTCTTCAGTCTTACAAAAATGTCTACAGATCTGCCCAGGAGAAACTGTGCTTGCCCATGCGACATTACACACTGGAACATGTTTCATAGAAACTCACATTGATATCCAATCCTATGATTTCTGAATTGAGGATGTATTGAGTTCTCCTCTGCACACCATCATAGAATGAAGTGATGCATGAGGCCAGCAAACGCACAAAATCCCTATATGAAACTGCCTCAAGACGATGTTTACACTTCTAGTTAATGATTAGTGAAAGCTTACAATTAGCATAATAAATGAGTGAAATGAGTGTGTGGTACGTGTGTTCCCACCAGGGGGCATTGAGAAAAAGTGCAACATGGGGTTAAACTCTCATTTTTTTCTTCATAAAATATCATTTCATTAACGAATGTATGTACACATTGAAATCATTTTGAAAAAGAGCATGGTAAAACCTCTTGGCCGCTGTATGACGACAATACAGTAAGGTCATACTCATCTAAAAGGGGCCAACAACCCAATATGAAACATTAGTGTCAGCCTATCAAATGATGTTTTTTCTTTTGCCCTCTCTGTAAAACATTAACTCAGTCCTTTAGTAGATTTGTTTACCATTTATTGGTAATATTTCCTTGATAGATCGAAGTTTAAAATACAGGCTGCCTGGAGAATAAAAGATTACAAAAGACAATGGACAATTGGAAAACACCATGCCTGCTTCTTGAGTGCTGTACTAAGAGGCCAAGGCAGGCCCTTACATGCCTTGGCCTCCAACCTCCAACCTGACCTTACATTGATCTCTCAGGGTCCAGGCCCTTACATGCCTTGACCTCCAACCTGACCTTACATTGATCTCTCAGGGTCCAGGCCCTTACATGCCTTGACCTCCAACCTGACCTTACATTGATCTCTCAGGGTCCTGTACTAAAACAGGCACAGTGTTTTCCTAACGAAGTCGAGCTACGATAGAAGCTGCCAGACTTTGGTTTACAGTCATTAGCCCGACCAGAACGAAACCAGTACTATCATCTGCATTTGAAACCAATACCTTTACTGAGGCCAAACTATAGTTGCATTTCCACCATTTCGGTAACCTTGCAGGTTGTTTGTACCCTTATAGAGTAGTAACACCAATAACAAAAGGAGTGAGACACAATGAGGGGTGCCACGGCAGATGAGGATATCTCGGCAAGGTGGTGTAAGGTGTCTCAGGGTCATAACTGACGCAGCTATCGAATGACGGTAGCACAAAAAGTGTGGGGAACGAATTGGTGGAAACACCAACTATTGGTCCTATTTTACAATGCAGCGCTCAACAAAACCTGACTGAACTGGCTGACTTTCCCTGAGACTGAATTGAAGAGGTATTCAAGAGATGAAGAGAAATAAGTGGATGGATAAGTTAAGAAACAGCTAGAGTAGCAGTCACTCTGAGTCTATAATCGGACAACAATAACTGGTTTTGGATATACACATTCATATTCAGGTAACTAGCCTCTCATTTGAAGCGATCTAAATCACCAGCCAATCAAATGGCCGGGTATCTTTACATGAATATTCATTACAAATTTCAAAGCTTCTTTAAGAATGCGCAGGCCTTACAGACTGAGCATTGGTTTTGGAAAGAAAACATTCATTTCTTGAAACTGACAGTTTTTCAAATGGAGGCTGCCTTTTTTGCTAGACTTGAATGACTGACAAACAATTAGTATAGGAAAAGCTTAAGGGGGTTGTAATGAAGGTGACATTTTGGCATGAGTACCAGTCTGTTCTACTCTACATCCCTCACACATACATTGCAGTCCATTTTCATAAATTCAGCTCACTTTTCTTCTATTATACAATATTTTCTAAAATATCTAGTTGTTAAATCTATACGAGTATCCCACACACATCTGAAAATGAAAAGTCAATAAATATTGTAGGTTAAACCAGCTTCAAGTCTGCTATAACAGAACTCATCTCCTGATTAGGCAGCTTCAGGGCCTTCATTCCAATCAACGAATGAAGCATTTAAGCCATGAACCTGCCTTTCCAATGGATGAATGTTGTTCAGGGTGGAAGCTGACCCATGACCCATGACCCATTTCAATCAACTATAATCAAATATTATAAAGGAATCTATTCTTGTAAATAAAAATTTCAATCTTAAAAATTCTTATGGCACTAAGATCAGAAACCTCACATATATGAAATAAATTCTAACATTTGATGTCCAAAAACATTGCACAGTGCTTGCACAATTGTAGTCCCACACATCCTGTTACCTATTAGAGAATGTTGTTAACCAGTGTCGTGCATTGTTTCCTGGCGGTGAGGTTGGTTGGCGGTAGATGTTCTAATTGACAATCAGTTCACCATTCTTACACCAGATGGCTGCACTAACCCTTCCAGATCAGAGTTTTCAACTGAATTCACACCAACATAATCCAAATCTGTTATATTTCTTGAAGGCACACCAAAAACATCAGAAGGGTGATTTTGAAGTCTGTTTCACTTGACAACCAGGAATTCTTTGGCATGAAAGTAGAAATCTTTCAAAAAGTAAAGTACTACAATATCATTATATAACAACGCATCTTTAGTACATTCTATAGTAATTTACAGGTTGAGCACATCGTGGCAAACATCTGTACACATTCCTCTCAGTAGCTGCAGACCAAATTCTTCCAGTTCTACTCAAATCAATTCATGATACCTTATTGAACATCAGACTGGTGTAAAGCTAACCCGACTGAACAATTGAGAAATGGCGGTGAATTGTCAGGTCGCTCCGTCGTGGCAGTGGTGTATTTAGTTTGTCAGCACTATCATTATCAGCCAGTAGCCTATCTTATAGGAGTTTTTATAGCACATTCACTTATATCATCAGATGACTTCACATAAACTTCTGGACAAACTAATGATTACAGCACTGCCACCTTGCATACTGTAATGACTCCACACTCTGTATCACCCCAACAAACCTGAATCGCCGCCTCATTTCATGGAAGATTTCACTCAGCAGCAATCTCTGCCACAACAACCGGGATACACAAAATAAATACTGATCAGACGCATCCTCTCACCAAGGAAATTAAGTCCCCATCAAGATGATATCAGTTGTTTATGGTGAACAGCAGTTTACGCCTAATCTTGATGTAACTCACAGGAAATATACCAAACCATAAGGTGTCGCCCTTACCAAAACTTATCCAAGGACAACAGACCCATGTTGATTTATGGAATCCAACAAAGCTCTTTCTAACACGATTACGAACACAGATGACGAACTGCACATGAATCCTTTGACCAATAATACTATGACACATTATCACAGCTACTTTTCTCATAAACTTACATTTTGTAGTTTCACAGGGATAGAAATAATCATCGGCAAGAATTGTTATCATACCACCTTTATAAGCTAGTATTACATAACATGGAGTTCAGTACCAACCGTCATTTCCCTTTGTGTGAAATAACAATACCTCAAACATGCTCGTTCTTCACTCTTGGTTCCTCGCTTGAAGTTGAGACCAGATTTACATCTAAGAGACAATGTGTCAAAAAGATGACCTTTCAATTCTGCTTATTAAGGCCATGAGGTGTTTGTATCAGGCCAAAGAGCTAAAGTAGGCGCAGACAAGCACTTCAGCTTGCAGCGACCTACGACCTGCGATTATAATCACTGAAATGTGCGACAAAAGAATCTCTCATCTGCGGGTAAAATCATGCTCCAGCATCAAGAAATGAATTGTTATACGTTGCCAATAAGGTAGATAAGCTAGAATCTGTGGAACTAAACGGCCATCAAAGCATTATTACACCAGCAGCAAACACACAACCATTCTGACAGCTTTGAGGATGTTTGAGGAAATATCAACATCAAACTCTCAAATGATGTACGCCATCAAGAAGCAGCAAAGCTGTGGTATTTGTAGCTTGTCAGTTTTTGACACAGCTGTCAACTGTTACTTCATCCAATTTTTAAGAAGGAAATTTATGAAATTCATTTGTAACCCTCCCCCGAATATCTTCACACTAAATGAATCAACGGTTTTATTACATTGGTATCAAACCATCTTAGGCCTCTGAAGCGAATGCTCAAACTGAATATACACAAACTGTACACATTATTTCATATATCCTGATAATATTTTGCCAAAAATGTCGAAGATACGTCGACAAGAAGCCAATGAAAAAGGTTTTCAAATTATAACATTTGACAATGAACCCATTAGGAAAATCATCTGAAACTTTTGGCAAATATTCCCGTTTAAAATAGAATCTATTGAAACCTTCATCACTGTAAACTAAATACCTCCACCAATAGCGGCTCCACACTCTGTATGTCTAGCCGAGACGCGGCCTTCGACGACAGCTCACCTAACTCGCGCACCTCCACCAACTTCATGAGTAACTTTGGGTAGAGGATGCGCGCCTCTTCAGGTGGGTACTTTGATTGGATATGAAGTTGAAGCAGATATGAATATTGTTCCTGTGCAGCCTCCACTTTTATCTTGCCTTCTAAGTTCGCCCGGTCCGGGGAGAACAACTCAATGACAAGCAGAAGTAAGATGGCGGTTTTGTCGCCACCGACGAGTTCATTGAGAGACATAAAGAACTGTACAGCATCACCGTTGTATTGGCCAGCAGGGCTGTCCGCTTTGCCTAAATTTTTTTCTATAAGTTTCGAGTTGATTTGTCCTGCCGCGACTTCAGAGCCTTGTGCCTGACTGAACTTAAACGACAGCGCCACCATGTCGAATTTCAGGGCACCACGTAAGATCATCACCTCCATTATTCCACCCTGCAACCAAAACAGAGAAAAGGCTATCAAATCAACTCTTAAACACACCCAAGTCATGGACCCGAAGACCATTCATAACGCCCTATATCCCCAGCAAATCACAGCCTCATTTAAGACAGGTTGAGATGGAAATGTGTGTCTCGTCCGTCACCAATATTTCAGTTCCAAATGTTAACCAAGAGTGGCAGCACCATCACAAATACAAGGAATTGACCCACTGCCCTGTCCAATCCAAACTTCTTTGATTGTACAATATTTCAGTTCCACATGTTAACCCAGGCGGCAGCACAAGTACAAAGATCTACTGTCAACCCAGTGCCCAGGTCCAGCCAACTTCGACTAATTTTCACCAACCCCAGTTAGATTCATGCAAAGCTTCCCAAGAATGTACCTTCACCGTTCATACCCCCACCCGCCCTGTCATCACTCCCTATGATTACCGGCCATCACCCTCACCTTCAAGAGTGCTATCTGGTCCGCCTGCGTCAAGCCAGAGAACTCTGGCATACACTTGCAGAATTTTATAAACCGCCGTATGAATGTGTCAGCCATGTTGAACATGCCACTTGCCGACGACGGCATGAATTTTGAGCAGTCCGCCTCAGAGTACGGTGAATCTACAGTCTGTGTAAGCATCGCTTCTAAAGTGGCGATATTGCGCTGGGCCTCCTCTAGATTAGTGTCCCACTGAACCGAAGACGATGATGGAGATTCTTGTGATGAACCGGACGTAGACGGTGGCGACTCGGGCTCAGATTTGACCAACACACCGGACGAATTAGAATTAAAACTTCCATCAGGGCTGGGGATTTGTAATATCTGTGGTGAAGGCCCGCTACTCGTTTCACTCGGTGTACTGCTTGTGCTGCCACTTCCCCCACTTCCTGTACTCGTGTTCCCGCACGGCGTCACATTCATCGGCACCGGGCCTAACGTCGGCGCCATTGGACCTAATTTTGTATCGTATTTTACGCGATCCTTTTTGAGTAACGATCTCTCGCGTCTTTTCTGGAGCTGCTCATCACCTGAAAATGAGACGGCAACGATTTGAATTGGGACGGGGGGCATTTTCATTTGTCCAATCTCAGAGGCAGTGAGGATTTCTTCAGAGATATGGAAGTTATCAACAGACACTCGAGCACTTGAAGAAATGAGGCTGCAGCAGTTTCAAACTTTCAAATATTTGAGACGCGATCCTCAGAGTGACTTGAGTCTTAAGCGCCGTGCAAACAAGCAATTTAAACTGGACCTGCGATTATAATTGCTGGGCTAGTCACCATGATTACTGAATTATGTAAGTGCACATATGGGGAGCATCCAAACACTTTCCATCTCGGAGAACCAGTGTCGATTTTCTCACTTACTTAAAATCCATTCCTTCCGCATGCCGATGTCAAAGCATTTCTTCAAGCGGCATTCGGTACAGAAGCGGCGTGTATGGGGGTCCAACTTACAGTTGCCATCAAAGTTACATTTTATTACCTGCAACGATCGAAAAGATTCAACATAAACCTTTTTTTTGAGAAGACCTGGGAGTCTGTTCTCTGGACACCAAAGAACAGACACCCGTGATTGAAATGGGCATTCA
Source organism: Lineus longissimus (assembly GCF_910592395.1). Lineage (NCBI taxonomy): Eukaryota > Metazoa > Nemertea > Pilidiophora > Heteronemertea > Lineidae > Lineus > Lineus longissimus. The sequence goes on from NC_088314.1 coordinate 694,108, forward strand.
CTTCATGTTGAAAGAGGTCTAATTGCTTTAGGATTTCAAGTTCTAGCCAAATAGTGGTGCCTATGGTCAAGCCTTCAAGAGATTACAGCAGAGAGTCATTTGGTGAACCCTTGCCTGATGACACCTGTTGATGACCTGCCCGCACATGTAACATGAACTAGATACCAGACATCAGACAAGTTTGCTTCTGGTTCCTATTTTCAAATTGCCTCCATCAAGTTACATAATCTGCAGTCAGGTTACATTTGAAAACTCTCAAAATGGGGATTGCATATTCCTGTAGAGATGATATCAAATGGTTGTGTGCCTGAGTCCAATAGTTCCAGGCCCATTAGATCAAGAATGAACCATGATACATGGTGTACCGTAAATGGGCACCAGAATCGAAAATTCTTCTGATGAGCTTTATCAAACAACTTAATACTCATTCAGCTAGGTTGGAATGAACGAATTGAAGAAGTTAGCATTCTGTCTAGAAGTAGCCTTGCTTGTAATGCACATTGTATAGCTGTTCTAGGATAAATGACAAGTACTTTATACAAGGTTTTACACAGTTAATGTCTATACATGGGCTAAATATTGTGTGACAGAAGTGTATTCTTGGTCTCCTAATTTAGTTCAGCCAAACTATAGCACATCTCATACAGACTGTGGTACAGTTATCACCAGCATCGTAAACCAGCCCTTTCAAGCTAAAAGAATTCTTTTAATTCAGGCAGTGATCACTGGTGTGGTTGCAAAATGACCGTTGACCATTATTATGTAATTTTTATGGCTGAGCGATGAGTTATGATATGTGACTCGCTCTACCAAAACTAGGCGCTTGTCGCATCTGAACTTGACAGGTTGATACGGACTTGTTGTTCATTTCCCTATTGTAGACCTTTTATGAAATCTATTACAAACTGATTTGGTCACATTTCACAAAAGGTCTACAATAGGGAAATGAACAACAAGTCTGTATCAACCTGTCAAGTTCAGATGCGACAAGCGCCTAGTTTTGGTAGAGCGAGTCACATATGTAAGCAAAAACTTCTCCGTTCATGTGTTGCATTCCAGAGGCTTCTTGCTCGACCCGCTTCGACCTGTCCCATACAACTTAAATAATTATACTTTAAACATTATAGCACGTAATTCTAATCACATCAAGATCTGAGGTAATCATAAAAGCCTGTTTTATTTCTGATCGACCAAATCGGGTTGTTAATGTAATTCGCAAAGAATGGAATAAAATTTGGTTTGATTGAAGATTATGACATAATAACTTGTAAGAAAACTAAACATAGAAAACTCAACATGTCGCAAATGTGACTTACGACCTATTTTGGTGTGACAGGTCACATTTCAGGTTTAACTCTACTGCAGGGTATTAACAGTGTTTGCTACCCCTGGCCCACACCCGGTATAAAGCGCACTGGATCCCAACTTGCATAAGGAAAAGTTTCATTGCTAAACAGCAAGCATTACCAAATACCAGGTACAGTGGCGAAAGAGGATGTGATCTTCCAGACATACAGTTGTGTATCACCACTGGACAAAAACTCAATGTTATAAAACTATAAAAGTGAACTAGCCTGTGCCATGACATCGGGGTGATTCTTCTGCAAGTAAAAGAAATAGAAACTCAAATGAAACATAATAAGCGAGGGAAGTTTGAAAGGATTGATGAGAACCAAAGAAGACTATGGGGTTGTTTACCCTCCCAGGATTGTCCATCTCTCCAAGTCGAAGCTAACCACAGCTCTAAAGGGTCACCCACCTCTCTTCAAATACGTGTACTAAAGCCTGAGACGCAACATCATTTTGAATGCAGTCCCCTGAGGAGTGGAGAACCAACCTACAAGCAATCAAGGCTCTTCTAATTCACATCGGAAAATGTGACGTCAAATCAACAGTTGAAATCTGTGCTCACCTCCAATCGTGCGGCATTCCTTCGAAAGAATGCCTTGCATGATTCGCACGTGATTGCATTGAAGTTGTACCCATGGGCCTTGTCCCCACATACACCACACATGAGGTCACCGGTTTCTATGCCAACCGGCTTGACGCGACGTTTCCGACGCTCCTTTTTGGACTGCAAAGAAAAAGAGAAACAACTAATAGACTTTATAGTTATTCAACTCGACAATATACCCCATGTTTATCTGTGCAGCAGTCATCAAGGCTCTGTCCCCAAGGAGTTTAAGTGACTCAAGTGGACGCAACAACAAGTCTCTGATACGCTCAAGAGAAACATTCAAAAGCCAACTGATGACCAGCATCAGCTAATGAATTAGAAGTACATCCGACCTCTAAAGTATTCAAGGTCGTTGTCATGGCTACAGAATCCCTAAAGACAGAGTCATAAATCTGATGCAGTCTTGAAGGTGCAATGAAGCAGCATTGGTAAGTAACATTACACTATGCACCCAGTTGCAAAGTATTTGAATTGACACAATTACAGCCACGTTGCAGTAGAAGTTTAAGCACGCCGGTTTCAACCCCTTGACCCAGAGTTCCCTTTTATTCAACTGCAACATACATTTTTTACATCAAGAGGCAACACGTGCAAAAAGCATGTGCAAAGACTATTGAGTATACATATTAGAATAGTGCTGATTCATCACTTGAGTTACAAAAGATCGATTGTAATATACATGTAGCCCAGTGAAACATCACCAACTGCCCCTTGAAACTCCTCAATTTGACAATGCCACGAGACACCATGGTGCAGCTAGAGGAGGGTGTTTCAGGATGACAGCCAAATCCAGCTGTGCCGACTAATCATGCGAAATAATCTTTGAAAGCAACAAGGACATGAGCAGATACGTGCTTCTTTTGCGCAAACCTTAAGTTTTTGAAATGACAACAGTTTATAGCAACTAAATTGACTAAAATGGATGTCAATGGAATGCTAAAGGAAATGAGTAACCTTGGTCTGGATACAGTAGATGTGCCAAAGGCTCTTTTAGCAAGTCTGTGATCTTACATCGGGTCACCTGTGGTAACTAAGTTACTATAATGTACCAAATGGTGAGCAGTCAGCGCAACCTAAACACCATTATTCTACCACACTATCGACCAGACAAGAAAACTACTGGTTGAGCTTGTCTGTTTTGGCTGCCATTCTGTTCTAGCCTGACCAACATCTGGCAGTGGTTGCAACAATGTGTCAAATGGCATCCAATCTCAACATCATCAACCCCTACTGAGAGTGTTGTGAACCATCTCTTGGGAGCCTATACCTACCATACATGATATATCCTGGTCCTCCTGTCCAGAGAACTTTGGCCCGAGGCTTTGCTTGATAGGAATCGAAGACTTGACAGCAGTAGCTGTGAGAGGCACTGATGGCATGCAGTGATGGCCTGGACTGGTGTTCATAGGCCCTGCAGCCAGTGGACCATCCATCGCATACCAACCCAGTCTGGAAAAGACAAAGTGGGGAAATGATTAGAAGTGAGGATTTGTGGGGTAGCACAGAGGGGAGGAGGGGAGGGAATACAGGAATGGCTGGACTGCTGAAAAACAAAATTCAAAAAGAAAATGTCTGCTTGTTTTTATTTCTTAATTGAAAGAAGACAGCCCAAAGATGGACCAAACGGACACCAATGGAGATGGCCTTCAGGCCTAAAGGCAACGTAGATAAACAACACAACAATCAAAGTCATGCAATATTAAAAGGGGAGCATGTTATTACATAGCATGTGAAAATGCAACCAAAAATCAATGGCAGCGGTGTGGAATAACGTGTTTCAAAAAAGCTAGAACTAACTCTGGCAGCACCATCCAGCAACGGGGCATATGCCACAAGTAAATACACTTTCTCTTGGACTCCTCACTTAATTGCTAAATCATTGATTTAGTGAGTCGTGAAGTGCAGGAATATGGAATTCAAGCATTGTACCCATTAGAATACTGGTACCTCCAGAAGAACCAGTGGATGACTTATAAACTAATGAAAATACACTGAGGCTTACAGATTTGTGCAATAAGGTGCAATAAGGTGCAATAAGGTGCAATAAGGTGTTAAGGGTTGTGATGGAACTAAGAACATTAGGATTAAGGAATTGAACCCGAGGCGGAGGACCTTGGTTGAGTTACCAAGACACTCGAGGGTGGAGCTAAAATACAGTCCAAACCCGAGCCGACAGGCGAGGGTTTGGACGAAATTTTAGCTCCACCCGAGAGTGTCTTGGTAACTCAACCAAGGTCCGAAGCCGAGGGTTCAATTTCTATTCTAAAATACCTCAAACTTAAAAAGATAGGCCACGAAATAACTTGAATATGTGCGAATTTGGCAAATTCCATCCATCACCTGCCCGGAGCGCCGGTAGCGCCGTTGTTTACATTATGTTACGGCAGCCCGTATAGGAAGTCCGGATCGGCTCGCTCAAGTGACGCTAAAATCCGCGCAAATGGGCTATTTGGAGCGTTTTTCTCAGCAAATATGTGTAGTGCTCATTAAAAAACTTAGGGTGGTTGATGCTTCCTTGGCTGATTTGTGTTTGAAGCAGTGTTTTGAGAGCCTCAAACTTCTGAAGTGAGCTGTGTGCATGGTTCCACATTTTAGTGCAACCCGAGGGAACTTTGGTAGAGCATCTTGGTTGCGTGTCCAAAACACTCCACTCTCAGAACGAGGCTTATGCATTTTCCATTTAAAAGTTGACTTTACGCTACCAAGGTATTTTAGAATCACATATATAACCTAGCCTAATAACATGTGTTTCTACATAAAACTAAGAACTATAGCAAGTGTTTTGTATGTTTAGTTCATGTCACACACCAAAAACATTAGGATTATCGATATAATCCAGGATAATGACAGCTTTAGGTGTTTCTATGAGACAATGGCTCACTAATTTCTAGCTATTCTGTGAAACAAATTGGAGACGGACAAACCGACTGCCAGCTCTGCCATTTTTATACTGACATCTCGCAATTCAAAAATTACACGAAAAGTCATTTCTTGGATATCCAGTTTATACTCTTTATCAATTTACAAAAATAACTATTTGTCAAAAAATATGATCCAGCCGGGGTACAGTTCCACAATGTCCGAGTGAGATGACTCGCCGACACATTGTCTACGCATGATGCGACAAAGCTTGAATTCATGCCGCCATCCATATGAGACAAGACCACTAATGAATATTCATAGGTTGGAGGGTCGAGGCCTATCAATTAGACGAGTGCATGTTTTTTACTCTCAAGTACATATTTGGAGAGGTATTGAAAAAATATTTGCTGTGGCAAGTCTACAGATATAAATAAATTGTTTGGTAAAAAATTTTGAATTTTGACAACCTGGCCATAGGGGGGTGGTTCAAATTTGGAGTGAAAATGGCTGAAATGGGTAAAAATGTCCACTTGTGTCAAACTTGTCAATTTAAAAAAAATTTCCGTGGTCAATCACCAATTTCCATCGCACCAGTTACTCGCAAGACTAACCCGTATATCATATCCGAATTTCAGTTTCACAACTCCACGCATTCTTTGATGCGTCGCGGTCAAACATTGACAATTTAACTGCTAAAAGGCTTAAAAAATCAATTGTGGTCTTGTCTCATATTGAGTCTTACCTATATGCAGTAGCATAACCGCAAAGTTCCGGTAGATCTAGCCGACGTCGATACATGTTATCCATAAAGCATCTGCATGCATCACCAAAAACACACAACATCTATACAACCGAACTAAATGTTGAAAAAATCCCATCCACCATCTCCATTTTGCAGAGGGTATGAATAGAGTGTTGAGTTGTTTACAGAACAGTACAGCATTTGTCGATTTCGGCAAGACAGCTGAGTTACATATACCCACAATGCATGAGTACGATTTCCACTTAACAATTGAGACTAGGTAAGTATGGCTCTTTTCACTGTGTTTTATACGAGTACTTCCACACCATAATGCACAATAAAATACGGGCCGGGACGAGGTTTACACAACACCTGACACTGAAGTGGAAATTTACAAAGCATGTAAAATATATTTCAAGTGTATTATTGACCGATTTTCCATCTTCAACTGGACAAGTCTCGATCGTGCCAGAATATGTAAATGAAGGCCTGACTTTCTGTTTTGTTTGATGGCGAATAATCTACAAATCCAAACCCAGTTACTCAAGTCAAACATAAACACCTTCTTTCACTGTTTCAAATGGGGAACACAGATCACCATAAACACCTTCTTTCACTGTTTCAAATGGGGAACACAGATCACCTTAAACACCTTCTTTCACTGTTTCAAATGGGGAACACAGATCACCATAAACACCTTCTTTCACTGTTTCAAATGGGGAACACAGATCACCATAAACACCTTCTTTCACTGTTTCAAATGGAGAACACAGATCACCATAAACACCTTCTTTCACTGTTTCAAATGGGGAACACAGATCACCATAAACACCTTCTTTCACTGTTTCAAATGGAGAACACAGATCACCATAAACACCTTCTTTCACTGTTTCAAATGGGGAACACAGATCAACAGTTTGGGGACGGGTCTGTGGTCTGAGATTAGGGTCAGGTCTGTCCTATGAAATATGACCCCCAAACATCGACCTCATAAGTATTATCATGGTCACAATAATTACTCCTCAGTTCAGGTGACCAATTGAACTATTATGTGCAAAATGACCAGGCAAAAGTGTTTGGGCCTTATTGATAGCTGACATGAGGGTTTTTGCCCAATGTTACGTCAACAAGGCGAGGCATTGATACTTGCAAGGAAGAAGACGAAGCGACATCTATCAATCCAACTACATGTATTGCAAAATGTTTGTGTGTCGCAGAAATATTGGTTGGAAACAGATCACTTGTTGGATTAGTCGGTGCCATGAGACTGATTCTTCAACATGAAATAGTTATTACTACTTGACTTGTGCACCAAACAGCTGTACTCAACATGTTTGACATATTTGAAGCATTTCTCAACAGGCCTCGATTCAAACGAAGGTTGGCCTCACCTCTTTGGCCTATTTTATCAATTTCAGGCCATCTGGTGTTACAATGAAGAACTATTTGATCACAGTAACGAACACGAGAACACTGGCACATATAATGACTTATCAAAGGCTGGTGGAGCTTGTATGATGCCTCATTTCCTTTGATTTAGGGCAAAACCGAATTTTTTTATGTCTGCACTAATCTGACTAAATTTTTGAGAAAATTTGAAAAATATATTTTTTCAACTTTTTGAAAGAATTGTTTTTCCAATTTTTGAGAGAAAAATCTTTTTTCTCAATTTTCAACTTTTTGAGAGAAATTTTTTTTCTCACAAATTTTTCAACTTTTTGAGAGAAAATGTTTTTCTTCGGACAATCGGGTTAAAGTTTGGTGCAAAATCTGTGACAAATAATACTTTAATACTGGAACAAAACATCTATGGCAGAGGCTTGGCAGAAATTAGAAACATCCTTTCAACTCTCGTAGCCAATTCATCCTGTCGAAAAATATCAGAAATACTGAAGCACCAATTCCCAGAGGTTTATGACCTTGTCCAACATAACATTTCTCAATCCGCTCAGCTTGAGAATGCAAAGGTGATCCAGAGGTATCCTGTACACTTATCTATAGTGGAAAAAATATGCAGCAGTTAACTCGGGCCATGAACGTGTTTTATGACGATGGTTAGTAATGGTCATTGTGTTTGGTAACATCAATACTGAATTTACGAGCCCAGGGATGCAGTTTTCATTCAAATCATGATTACGAGAAGCTACAGACAGGCGCAATGGAAAATCGGATGAAAGCACAGCATGTGATTTGTCCACATTTCAGTTTTGAAAGCATGGACAATAGTCACAAAGATGTATTACCACATGTTTCATAAGCCCATTACAGGCCTATAAAGAACCCTGATCGAGTTGTCTAACAAAGGAACATTTGAAAATGATTCAATTTTCTCAAGTGGGACCCATTACTATTTTTATTGTCTTATTTGAGTCCAATGAATATGATTCTGAGTGACGCATTGCATGGTAAGCTTATACAGAGTTTAAAATGCAAAAGTGGTTTGAGTTTTTGATTAGGGGTTTGAACCAAGGCCCGTTCTGGCATGTTCTATTTTGCAGTTCAACTATTTTTGGTGCCCTTGTTATGAGACAGGGTGCCTGCAGGGATATAAGGGAAAAAATGAGCCCATAAGGATAAAGTAGCCACAATACAGACATTCTTAAGAAGAAATAGAGCTCAATTAGGCCTAATTCCCAATAAAAAAGCGTTCCTGATGATCAGCACCGAGTAATGAGTCTATAGACCAGCGATTATCCACCTTATTGATACTCTATTCTATTGACAGATTTAGGGTCTTACAGTCACTTATTCCTTTTGTCCCCTTTTTCGAAGATGACTAAAACGGCTTAGGCCATAAAGGCTTAAGCCCGGTCTGCACTAGCCAACATGAACCAACATTCGCCAACATCGGGTTGGGCCTTGTTGCAGAGGCATGTTTGCTATTGTTTGCCAGTGTGGACGGGTCCAAAAACAAGTGAAAACATCAGCCAACTTGTTGGCCAATGTTGGCCTATGTTAGGCCATGCTACTTCTGAACAACATGTTGGTTGGTGTTGGGCAATCAGCAGCCAATCAGGGAACAGATTTGGATCATGTGATGGAGCTACTGGGACAAAATGGCAGCCTCAATGAAAGATAGAGAATGGAGACAAGACCACTAATGAATATTCATAGGTTGGAGGGTCGAGGCCTATCAATTAGACGAGTGCATGTTTTTTACTCTCAAGTACATATTTGGAGAGGTATTGAAAAAATATTTGCTGTGGCAAGTCTACAGATATAAAGAAATTATTTGATGAAAAAATTAATTTCGAATTTTGCTAATTGGGTAATAGGGGGCGTGTTTTGAGTTTTTTCTGCCAGTTGGCTGAAAACAGTGGAAATATCAAAGTCTGTCTAATTTGTCGATTATAAAAAAATTTCCGTGGTCAATCACCAATTTCCATCGCACCAGTTACTCGCAAGACTAACCCGTATATCATATCCGAATTTCAGTTTCACTACTTGACACGTTCTTTGATGCGTCGCGGTCAAACATTGACAATTTAACTGCTAAAAGGCTTAAAAAATCAATTGTGGTCTTGTCTCATGGCAATTTCAAGAAATTGAACACTTAATTTCGGAATACGAAAAGCTTCATCCATCTGCAGGAAATTCTTGAGGCTTTTGAAGTCTGAGGCCATTAACTCTTGAAGAAGGCAGTGATAGGCCCCATCATGCTTTTTCCACAATTATGGCTTTTGTCAGTTGCGGCGGCGACGGGGGTTAATCACAACTGAAAGAATTGCTGCTGAAGCACCTAGGCATGCTTTCTTCCTGTGGTTCTCCATTGTTTTAAAGAAAAAATGAAGAGAAATGACTGATTTTCCCTCCAAATTGCCCTCAAATTCATGCCAAACACGGCCAAACTTAGTCAAACTTGTTTCGCAATGTTTGCCTGTGTTTGATAGTGTGGACGGGTCCCCAAACATTCGCCAACATGATGTTGGCTCATGTTGGCCAACAATTGTTGGCGAATGTTTGCTAGTGTAGACCAGGCTTAAAGCCTTAAATGGATAGATGGTTGAATCATGTGACACCTCAGAATCCATGACAGATTCAATGTTTTGAAATGGCAAACTCTCGTGCCATTTTTCGGATTTTTAGATCTGTAGCAATCTATATGCCGTGGTCACACTGGGGTTTTAACACGAATTGAATTCGAATTAAAACGTTGATACGTATTGGGGCGTCACACTCAATTCGGTTCATACCGATCTCAATCCGCTTTTACCAACACGGTTCTTAAACCGAATTGAATGCGAATCAGCTAATCCAAATCAACGAAACCGTATTGAGATTTCAAGTGTGACGCGCTTGATACGAATTAAGAATTTCGATCGCACTGCGCATGCGCCCGGCGCACTTACTCTTCCGTTAATTCTCCGCGCCAAACTTCTATCAATTCAGTCATTGTCGTGTCAAAATGAACATGATGAAGTTTTGTCTCTGGTTATTCTGGCGTTGTTCAAAGCGTCTGCGGCGAACCCTGCCCAAATGATGCAACCTTAGCATCCTACGATGTTGCCTCTGTGCGGTGAACAGCAAATGCATCAACATAATTCTCACGAATTGAAGATAAAAACGATTATGATCCCTGTTTTCATGTCGAAGGTTTATGGGCGCACGCTCTACGGAATTCGGTTTCAATTCGCATCCAGTGTGAACACACCAATAGACCTGCCATCACAAAATGGACCTATTCGACAAAGACAAAACAGGGCCTACACAAAACCAATACGCACACTCAGAACACATCAGAAGGCCTAAGCCGACTCTGGACAATGCCAATGCTACTGTGACCCTATGTTACCCACAATCAAACTTGCAGCACCACTTTTTTAAGAGACCAGTCAAAATATCTTGCACTTACAAGTTAAATGAATCGTGCCCCTTACCTTGAAAAAAATTCGTCAGAAGGGTCAGTGACTTCCATCGAGCTATGTTGAAAGGCCATGGTCAGTGACGATGTTGAAAGCCCATGTGAGAACTGTCCAGTAAGCAACTAGCACTCCGACCAGCTCGTCCTCCTTTGCTCAAATGACCATCAGACCTATATTTAAGCAAATCCTCCCACTGGGCTTTACAGGGTCTCAGTTGTTTGCATGTTAATTAAATCTTATATCATACACCCCACCTGCACTGAGCCATTAAACCGCAGTCACTTGAATTGAGTACCTCCTATAAAATCATTAGTGGTACCTTCCATAGTATCCACAACTGTGCCATGAATTTTTGAGGTTATTATCAGGGCCTAGGTTGAGAAGGACGGTGTACAAGATGGCTCTCAGATTAGAGTGTCCCAAGAGAGAGGGCTGCAAATGCAGAGAAAGAATCCCGCAAATGCGGGATAACATTGGTCCTTTGAAATTGCAACTACTCCATCTCGTGGATGTTGATAGGAGGCACCACCATCAAAAGTCAAATTAGATTTCTAGCTCATGGCAGGTGCTTTGATTGATCTCAATAACCACTGTTCCCCTGACCTACAAATAATATAATGTGGAGGAAAATCATTTTCTTCGACATGATGCTGATAGCTAGCAAAACGTCACTCTAAACACAGACGAATTAAGCAATTTACTTATCTCTATGCTTTATCAGGAGTCGCTTGTTTCATTGATGTTACCGCATCCTCCAGCGATATGTAAGATATGTTATCGTGCGATAACACCCCATCCTGGAAACAAATATTCTACTGTTTGAGTTCAACGGAGGAAAGTACCCAGCCTTGTATGAAGAGTAATGTATATTATATGATTTACGATTCTAAATATCGGAACCCACATTAATTTGTTAGTTTTTTTCTGTATCAATCAGCCTTAGGCCATGGTTAGGGACCTACCTACACTGAAGTTCATAGTAAAGAGAGCTCATGTTTATGGGCTTTGGGCAGCTGCGTTGGGTACCAGTTTGCCAAAATGGACCCAAGGTGCATTCCAAGACACAGACAGTCAAATGTCATCCAAGAAATTGTATACAAGGCAAACTCTCGTAGTACACTGAGTAATTTGGGGCACTATGATTAATTGGCTATTCTCTAAGTAGCTGATATACTCATCACGGGACCGGCCATAAAACCATTCATTCCCTCCAAGGGAGATAAAGGCCTCTGTGTGCTGCAAGGTCATGGTCTGGACACGAGGAGAGATAGCAAGATTAGAAGCTGTAGTATTGCTCCTTCCCGGTGAGGGCTTGCCTGTATTGTGGAATGTGCCTCCCAAGGAAACTCTAGCTTCTTCATTCCAGTTCCTGAAGAATATTGATAAATTCCCTGAGAAAGACATCCATGTGAGTTGTTACGTCAATAGAAGAAGGACTGCCAGAGCTAAGTATCAGTCCTCCTTGTGAAGTATGTTGTACTGTTGACCATTTCTGAACGTGCCTGTGCCGGGCAAATACGTTTTCTTCAGCGGTGACTGAAAGTTTGAAGTCAATCACCAAGGCAACAGAAATGAACATGACCTATCATCATGGCTCCAGTCCTCATGTCACATATTCAACAATCTAAAACATGACAGATACCATGTCAGGGACACAATAGACGACCACACTCAGACAGCTTTTCAGAGTTGAAAGTCTCCTCTTTCAGTTGCTTTCGCCTCTAAATTACATCAGCTACTAGGTTTCTGGCAAGTCCATTTGGCTCATATAAACCAGTATATCAATGTGAATCACTTCACTGAAAACTGACAGTTTTATATTGATCCTTTGACAGTGAAGCGACAGAAAATTCAAAAAAAATTCAAATTTTCACAAACATTTTACAACTCATGGACCCTGCTGCAATTGAGGAGCAAACAATGGTTTCTATGGCAACACACAGTAAACATCTATAAGCCCATAGCACAAAGCCAGACCAGCATACTCCACAAATCATCAAGATATATGATATGCAGCAACTGCACACTGAACTTCCCTGGAAAAAATTTACCAAAGGTAGGATTGCAAATTATTACGAGAGTATGAAATTGCAGCTATGTCTCATGTGACTCCAAATTTCAAGAGAGTACACTGTCTGGGAGACAAAACATTCTGAACCTGAAGATATCACTAGCTTTTTTATTAAAAAAGGTAAAAGAGGGCCTGATAAAGACTTTGTCAGAGCGTTAAATAAATGTTGCTATTGTTTATTAGACTTGCTTGTTGTTGCTGCCTCAACTCAGTGCATCTTGCGTAGAATGGGAGTGATGTGTCTGGCAGTAGTATGAGGAGAGATGAGGCAACCCATCACCAATGCCGAGAATAAATGTTCACCTGCCAATCTTGACCATTGAAACCAGCATTGTACGCCATTCAAGTTTAGGTCCATATCGTTTTTACAATTTGTGCATGATAATAGCATAGCTGTGTACATACCTTCAGTTAAGGACACTGTCGACATCAAACAAATATTTTATATTGGTGGAATTTTTCCTACCCCACAAGCCGGATGGATGGAAAAAGAACGAAGCAAGTGTTCTCTAGTGTATGTTACACTGCGGTAATGATCGTTGATGATAACGACCCCATAATTCATTGAGGCAAGGCCGATAACCACAGCTAAGAGTCAAACAGGTGCAAACAAGATGTCTACATACAGCAGGCGGTGCTTGACAATGTATTAAAAAGAAGTGTGGAGCGCAATCAAAAGCCCTTCACTTGAAAAAACTGCTTAACCTAAAATATAAGTCAGGTGATTGAACACAGAAAGATAACAATATATACTTCTTCAAACATATTGTCCAACTCTGTGACCTTTTTTAGAGTTCATCTGTCCGTATTGCTAACGGTTTGATGTCAAGACATGCCTCAGGCCCAGAAGGAAAACGAGGGATTTCATTACCACAGGTGGCAGCACTGTGCTAGCTTTTAACTGTTAGCTCGAGTCCAATTACGAGCAATTCAAAGGAACCGAAGCTTACACAAACCACGTTTGAATTGCCATAAACATCAAAAAGCCTTCATTGCTCAGCCCTGTGGCTGAGTTGAAACGCATTCACCTCTCAAGAAGTGCTGATTTCAAGTTTTGATCAGGTGACAAAGGAGGATCTGTTTCATTCCCAAGGAGTATCTTTTTCATTCCCTTGGGGGATCGCATAAAACCAGGAAAAACAGTCCAAGTGTAGATAGACTAACAGACAAATGATGACAAATAGCGACTGATCATAAATGCCACCACTGCAATTTATATGCTGAGGTCAGAATTAATGGCATAAAACAATGGTTTGTTGTATAGCAGGTAGTATACTTTAGAGAGCTCTGCTTGTTGAAAAGAAGAAATCCCTTTTAAAGAGTTGAAAAGCACAAAAATGTCATCTTGAAGCTTGCAATTAAGCCTACCACCAATCGAAAAATGAGCATATTCGCCGCCAACTTTTAGCTTCAAGAACATATTATACCATTTACAGTTTATATTCAGAACTTTTCCATGGACAATGTTCATTCTTATGTTCAGGATACAAGGAGATGAGACGTAAGGGCGGCAGCTGCCATGTTTGGTAACAAAGTTGCACAGAGAGGGTATGAACCCACCACCTTTCTGTGCTGCATCATGATAAAAAATGGCCGACCTTGAAAAGCCACTCAGCCATGAGGGAACAAAGAGATTCAATTCCTACCCGACTTAGAATTCGAATACAAAGCAGACGACATTTCGAAAATTCAAAATGATTGATTCAAAATGTCCGACCTACCTTTCCATTTTTCATCGGCAAGATACTGTCTGGAAAAAACTGTCCGCTCTTCTGTGAAAATACATAAATAATGATATGACAACTTGAGATCTGAGTAAATGTGCAATGTTAAGACACTTTGGTACGCACAATAAGAAAAGATATGCTGCGCATAAATACAGCACAGGATATTGTAATGCATGTGATTTTAAGCCTGCACCGGTGGCTTAGAGTCTGAGACCATTATCTCTAGAAAGAAGCAGAATGCACCGTTTGAACTGTGATACACCACTACCAGCATCTCCGGATCTCTAGTGGGTCTCCGATGGCCAAAAGCGGGTCACGCACATTAAAAATCCGGATTAGTAATCCATAAACTTTTCAGATTACACACATCTGGTGCAACTGTAACTTCCATTAAGCGTAAAATCGCCATTACAGCAATTCCAACATCACCAGACCCCTAACACGGCCCTCTGACACATGGTCACGGCTGCTACTCTAAAGTCTTTGCATCGAAGTTCTGACAGACACACTGTCAAATGTCTGAACTTTATGACCGGTGATTATTATTCAGAGTGGGGAATTTAACTATGTCATATCCCAGGCTATATCAGGGAGCCATAAACCATCTAGAGTGGCTGTTGCCGACATTTACCAACATCCCGCCTGTAAACAAGTGTTCTACTCATTTCTGAGGTGAATTTCACCCGAATCCTTTGTTCATAGATTAAGTTAGAGTAGCTGAACATAAGTCAGGCCACGTGGCATCCCTGAGATTAGTATGCAGTCTTGGATGGGTTAGGAGAATCCCTCGAAGAGAGGCAGCCATACCACAAAATACACTCAGTTTTTCTCCATCTCCAAAAAAGTTCGATTATGCATCATCACGAACTAGGAGTTCTCGGCAAACATACCCGCATATTCAACCAGTCAATATGCATCACATCTACACCAGTTATTTATGTCAGCATGGACATATCCAGGGTTGCTCCCAGATGCACACAGACCTCCCATGACTTGTCGAAAATCTACCAAGAATTTTGGGGAATCGACTGTCACGGATGATCAAAAGCCCCAAGGGGCCTTCCCTTGCTTCAACTGCTGGCCATCACAGATGATCAAAAGTACCAAGGGGCCTTCCCTTGCTAAGACTGCCGACCGTCACAGATGATCAAAAGTACCAAGGGGCCTTCCCTTGCTAAGACTGCCGACCGTCACCGATGATCAAAAGTACCAAGGGGCCTTCCCTTGCTAAGACTGCCGACCGTCACAGATGATCAAAATTACCAAGGGGCCTTCCCTTGCTAAGACTGCCGACCGTCACAGACGATCAAAAGTACCAAGGGGCCTTCCCTGCTGTATCCAACCTGGATGATACAGTTCCGTTGTCAAAAATATTTTCACCAAAAATAGAATCAGAGATTTTATTGAAAGAGCTCAACTGAGGCAATGTCTAAATTTACTGCATCCCCTTAGCACTACTTCCTGGCAGGAGAATGTTAAAGAAGCTTTAACTTTTTTGCATTCTACAGAGAAGTATCAAGAGCCTCAGAAGTTGCCTGCGATTTAAAGGGGCTGTTCCTGTTCTGGATGACGAGGATTAACGTATTGGTAGCACCACTGAGTAGCGAGACCATTTTGTCAACTCCAGCTACAGTTTGCATGGTTTGCAACACAGTGCAGTAAAGAAGATGCCAAAATATGACTAATATTGGTAGATCCATGTTGCCTTTGTCATAAGCAGCTAGCACGGACTCCAGGTCAGACAATGCTTCTGCAAGTTGATGTGAAGTTTTTCAGTAATGTAGTTGATAAGAGGCTACTTTATCGCTTTAATAAGCAAAGACTTTGACACTTTTTTGGGACTTCCTGTCTGTGTACATTCAGATTTGATATTGCTCAACAATTCTGAGAATCACCATCAAAAGGAGGCGATATTGCAAACGACTGAAGCTGAAAGAACCATTCTTGCCTTACTTCTCAAGGTTGTAAACATCCTGCTCTTGTTTACAGCAAGGATTTCAGTTCCTACTTCCAACAATAGATGGCGAGTGAAACATTGATTGATCCAATAGGTTTATTCAAATTACACTGCAAGGTGTTCATGTGTGAGAAGGTTGCCAACAAACTATATCTAATCTCCTCCTTTTGAGGCTTAACTATAGACCATGCACTTGATTGGAAACAACGTTTACATAATGTAGTGTTGGCTGCATCACGTCACCAAGCATTTTAACATTACTGTAACGTGACGAGACGGACATCTTCTGGTAAACGTTGTTCCCAATCAAGTGCATGGATTTATAGTGATATCTAGCCTTTCCAGGTGTCCAATTTTCAGTCTCACACAGCTGTTTTGTTCAAACACAAGTTGAATAATATAGTTTATTTCGTTCAGGTTGAAAATAAAAAGTCACCAAACCTGGGAAACGTCATAGTGTCCATTTGAGTAGTTCTGCCAACACAAACTGCACTGCACTTGCACAAAAGCCATCAGTGTCATGGTGACCTTGGGTTGGCACATTACCTACAGTAATTTACAGTCCGGCCCTGACTCACTCAGAACTACTGCCATAAAATACAAATTTCTTGACATCCCTGACACTCTGTGATGTCACATGCAGCCTCTGTCATGAATAATGGACTTACCGTGAGGACAGCGATCTGACATCTCACTGGTAATTAGGCTACTAACTTGACTGTCGCTGGGTATGGAAGAGACTTCTTTGCTTGGTCAGTCAGGCTACAGCAACAAATGAACTTTACTGCACTGATGAAGAACAATTTTTATTCATTTCATGAAAAAATAGTACTCCAGATTTTATTTTTAAAAACAAATGCAGCCAATCCACACAGTCTGAACAATGTCAATGAACAAACTTTGAGATCGACTTGTTTTTGTATAAAATATATCCCGTCCTTGAGGGCAGAAGACATCTGGAATCAGATGAGAACATCAACATGATACGACATTGTTAGGGAAATAATTGGCAACATTACTATCTTGGCCAAGTTCGACCAAGTTAGGTGCAGACATCAAAAGAAACACATGGTAAATGGTCTCCTCAGGTTTCAATCACATTGCATTTGCATAACCTTACCCACTTTGGTACCAATGACAGTGGAGACTGCCTCATAACTCACCATGATTTATACGTCTGTGTTGATATGGTGGAAAGCCAATGATGCTGGGACCATGGTTACAAAAGATTGTCGCAATTAAACCACCCACTGGCTGACTATTGCTTTGGAAGCCTAGCCACAAACGAGGGCAGGGTCGTACTTATGGCTGTAATATCTAACCGTTTGGCCCATTGACCAACTTATCAAGCTACACCTTCTCTTCCTGAAAGGTTTCAAGTAACGTATGAAATAGTCGAGGGTCTGTCGGATGAGACTAAAAGCCGTGGTTCCTTCTACCTGAGTGTCTATGCCAGGGCAAGTAAAAGATCCCACATAGGTGGACAGTAGCCTATAGTGGACTCCATACCTCCAATCCAATAGGGTTACAACGCCGGTAATGATGATAATGATGATGATGAAAAAAAGTACAATGGCCCAGCTAGCTCCACATAGGTGTTTCATGCTACGTACTGCACAAGACCTTTGTTCATGATTTAGGGAAGTGGCGTGACCACAAAGGCCTCCTGCATGAGACGAGGTGTGACATGTTTATGAGTGGACAGGCCTTAAGGGTTAAAACCCCATCAACCCCTGCCCAGGTAGCTGGCTGCCAAATATGGGTGACTCTCACTCAATCAAGCCTCAAGAGGATGTACCAAATCACCATGGTTTCAGCGGGATTACTCCAAGTTTGATCCGGTAACTGTATGATGATCAAGGGTTTCACCCGAGTTCTGGAAATGTCAACGCAGATATATGTAAAGAACTATCGGGAGAACCAAGCTTGTTAAAGGAAATAAACCCAAGGCATAATATCACTGGTCTGCAGACTAAAGACAGAGGTAATGGAATGAGACTAATCAATGGAAATTAAGTCACTCTAAAAGATCCCAAATTCGTCGTATTAAAATATCAAGTATCTTGTTCAATCAGTAGCCTACAATGAAAAATATTTTGAAGTATTAAATTTGCACTGATGAGAGCACACAGGTGCACCTCCCCGTCCGCATACATGTACACGGAATATGTACACAAAAGGGCAGTCATGTTGTGTTATGACACAAAAGTAGTGCATAATCAAAGCATATGTAGAAGAGCACTGTGCTTTGCCACCTATATAGGGAGCATGATTGTGCCCTTTTTACCCCCAAAATGCGGCCAACCCCTAAAAAGTTCCCACCAGGAAAATGGCAGCCTCCTTGGGCCACATGGTATTCAGGCCGGAAACGTGGCTTGGATGTTTTGTGTATAAGTCCACCTAATACACAAGATTGGTTAAGTTGAGGAAGGAGAAGAATATAACGCATCTGTCATTTACTGATTGGGATGAACAAATGTCTTCACACCAACAAACCATGAGCAGGAAGGAAACTAAACAGATGGAGAGGTGGGAACTGTTTCAATAGGCTTTATAGTATACACGAGTGGAACTGTAGATGAGGCTCACGAACATTGCATCAACGAGCTGAACATGATTGGCTGGATCGATTCCTCAGGTGCAACTGAACAGTGAACATACAGCGTCACAAAAAGGTTTTTTAATTTCATTGTAGTAAGTCCTTCACCTGTGGTTTCTAACTGCAGTTCAACGTGGCATCCTTGTCCTGCGCCGCATCATCAATGGAATGTATCAGACAGTCATTTTAGCAAGAATTGGGACAAGCTGTAGACAACTTGATGCCCCCTCCCCCTTACACCCCTGCTCGATTCTGCTCTCCCAACAACCAAGCTGTAAGGTGAACTGCCTTGGGGGCAGATTGACTCAAAAATGAGAATGATACATTAAATCTCAGAGCCACGTCGGGCTGGAAAAGACGGAGTTTAAGGGCCTCATGAATATTCGACAGGTGTCAAGAGGCATTCCATTGAGGTCCTTCAGTTCACTTACCGACTCATCACATTTATTGATTTGAAACCTGCATTGTAATCAGTCAAATGAACATCATGAGAGGAAATGTGGGCTTGCCAGAAGGTGAACCCCCACGTACACACTTTACCGGCACCTCAAGCACTTATTTTCTAATGAAGACTACAAGAATGAGCAGCGATACCTCATGATGACCAAGGTCACACACAGTGCTCAAATAGTGCAACGTACCTTTAACGAGCTGCCTCATTAGGCTGCGGCTCTGACATAGCGTGGTAAGATGATGATGATGGAATATCAGACATTATATATAAGACTGAAGCAGACAATTAATTGTGTTGAATAGCCGATGTAACCTGGTCTGATCTAACCAGGTTACGATCACATCATCTAAAATTCATCACTGAGCAGCCTTTGAAAGTGTGATTGTGGAGTAGGGTGAAATAGCCAGTCACACTGTGCTCATCTGGTGGCAGTGATGAATAGAAAAGATGTAAGCCCTGTGACGATGATAGAGTTATCAAATGCATGAGGACACCAACTACCCACAACAAACAACAAGAGAATCGACTGAGAAATAAGTATCAAAGACAGGGCAAAATTCATCCATACATTTTTACATACAGACTTCTTTCTCGATGGATTGACTGAAGACCCTTACCTTTTTGGACAATCTATGATGAATTCTTTTTCTTCTCGTTCTATTTAGACAAGAGGGGACAATGCATTGGCTGGGTCACAACGTCGTCCATTAGGGCGGGTTCAAAATCTGAAAGATACGAAATTATACTTCAAAATGTCATTATTCATTTGGAGCTATGTGAAAGACCAGAAAAACATTTTGAATGAAGTGGAAAATGGGACTGATAAATGAGAGCTAAAGATGGGCATTTCAAACCCAGTGCAGGGCAGAAGAAGGGTAGAGTTGAAATATCTTATTGAGGCATCTTCACAACTTAACATCGTAAAATACATGAGCTTCCACAAGTCATGTTTTCCCTGGGACCCCATGGCAATGGATTCCGAGTCAGAAACCAAGGAAATAAAGCAAAAACATCTTATTTCAAGCTCATTTCCTGGAGTACGTCAGGGCGAAGTTACACTCTGATCACACATCATCTCTTTGCAATCCTCTGGTTCTCAGTGTCTGTGTGTCAATCTGAGAGTCAGACAGTCTGGTTAGAAATGAGAATCTCAGAAACAACAAACTTAAAAATCTTATTGGGTTTGCTTGCTAGCCAAACAAGGCAGTATTGGAAAAGCTACAAGTTTCATTAGCCTAGTTATGCTTCAAACCGGAGCGCATCATCAACAACTCCATACCCACATGATGGTACCACGATGGTGAAATATTCAATGGAATGCTGAATGCTTCATCAAGAGGGAAAAGTGAATGGTACTTGTTAGAATATCCCCATACCACCCATAACAAACTGTCATCGAGGGGTACACTTGCTGGAAACAGATAAGTTGAAATCCACAGCATGAAGTCCAAGTCGATGGCAACGAGGACAACGAACTTGAATGTCGGTAATCCACCTCAACCAGCACAGAACTAAAGATAAGTGGTTTTGAAGTTATTTTTCATTGCATTGCAGGGGAACTGATGCAGGACACCTGCATTAACAGCTCATCCACTCCACCTCATTATGCGATGGAAACTCAAGTCCATCCTCTGAATAATTCAGCAGTTAAAGTCCACAACGTCAAATTCAAGATCGCAGCCTGACAGTGATATTGGATATAGGATTGAGCCGAAAATTAGGGCACCAGTCCCAACCCATCATTAAAGTCATCGAAGACTCGTCCTGCATGAACTTACACTCGTATGCAATATCCAAGATGGCAGCCTGGCAAGCATACAGGATATTGGATCAAGTCAAAAATCTTAAGGCACCTCCCCAGCCCCCACACCTTACACCCAGAGTCATATGAATCCAATCCGGCTACCCATCAGCAGTAATTGCCTCAGTCAAATGCACGTACGGACAAGGGTTAAACTATATCCATACCAAACTCATTTGGTTGGATGAATAGAAGATTTATTGGCAGAAATTCATCACCCGTATGTTATGACATTCCTCCGTGATCCAGAGAAAACCATCTTTTCTATAGGAGAGAAAAAACGGTTAACAGTTTTGCTCAAGGACACACGCAGCTGGCATTTCAAATAACTGTGAACTGAGCAGACTGCGACAAGCCAAAACATTCTTTTTTGTGATCATCCCAGACAGAATTCATTTTTATAGCGGTCACTGACATTTTTACTTCACCAGTAGCAGGTCACCAAGGCCGTAATATATGTCACACCACACTTGATTTAGGGACGCAATTGAGGCAAAGTTATAATGGATAAGATTTGGTTACCAAGCAACCAGGAGTGTGCCGCCATAAAGGCAAAGCTAAATGGCCCGCGTTGGCAAATTTATGGGATGGGTGTGATTCAGCAACCAAAGACGTTCTTTCAGATGCAACTTCAGGCAGCCGGCCACATTTTTTGAAATTTTTTTAGAATTTCAAGACAAAAATGACACCGCTTGATCCAATAAATTTCCTTTTTTTTTAATAAAAGAAGGTCAACACAAATATGGAGGAGCTACCTCACTGGTCTTATAACCAGGAACGCAAAATGTTTAACCACCTGCCGAGACCTCTCGTAGCCAAAGTTGGATCATTGTGGTCGTACAGTCATGGCTCATACTTCATACCAATTCAAGAGGAACTTTCTGTCTTGTCTTAGGAGCAACCTAAGGGTCATAAACATTGGAATGAAGCCCTCGCACAGTTCTTTCAGTAACTGAGTGACAGAACCAATTTGTAGACCGACATTAGGTCAACCTAATGGCCTATCTTCTACGCCAAAGAGCTCCCTCTTTTAGATAGCTTTGCACTGATTCTATCCTTGCTCAACAATCATATGGGAGGGCTTGATGGTCCAAACATTCGATTATCGAGGAGATGGCAAAATTATTCCAGCGCCATTCACAAAGACGGCAATGACATCCCACCATGATTTATATACTTTTATGTGACGACCCAGCGCTTATTAGGGCTGCAAATATTTAGATAGAACTTCATCAGTTCTAATTTCATATGCAAATGACGGTAACGACTAGCCTTTCCATTTATTACTTAACATGAGTAAATCTCGTGTTTTTCTCATCTGGCTTTTAGGGGCAAGGAGGAGTAAAGGTCAAGAATTTTTGGATACGAGCACTAACAGTGGTGACATTTGGCGACGATATGTCTGAAGAATTTCGGATATAATGGTGAAGGTATAGGGCAGGGCACATACTACCGCCCTTTGTGGGAAGGGGGAGGGGGCAATTCATTTAATTTAGAACCGTGGCAGAATTTTTCAGGAAACCTGTGTGTGTTGTCCAGGTCATCAATGAGTCTAAACAGACCCTTGGTCTGCCATGTCACCACACATTTCCACAAGCATTTTCTCATCGAGGCTTGAAGACAACATATATAGGCTTATCACCACTCAGGCCTATTCACTGCCAGCAAAAACTGCTTGAAGACATATTCTTGCTGTGATGCAACAACTACGTAAACTGGTATATAAAACTACTTCATTTTTTATGAACAATACCTCAGTAATCTTATGCATTGACATGTAAAGTTATCACTATCAGCCAGTATGATCTTTTTTTACATTGGACATTTCCATAACATGACTAATATAGGCCTAGATACGTGGATATGTAAATGCTTGTCTAGTGTTCAATTCTCAAAGAATGGTTTGATTTTTTAAATCATTTGAAGGACCCTTCAGCAGTCTGACCTTGTATAATTTTGTTATGTCGTACTCGCATCCCTATCTCCTATCTTGACCTGGCAAAGGTGATTTTGAATGAGACCACGAGGTGTGGCTAAGATATCAACGTACAAAAAATGTTTACGGTATTGTACAGAAAATCTGTGATGGTTTTTTTGCAAAATAATGGCCCGATACCCCAATTCTTTCTCTTGTGTTGCTCCTAAATGGATCCCAAGATCACCAAGATTACTGTAGAATCCCGGGGCTGGACATTCATCAACTGAGTGTGGAAAACGTTTCAGGGTTCAGATTCTCTGAGAAGAAATGCCTGATGGCAGGTTGTCATTGGCCGACTTAAACAGCGCCATCTAACGGCCAGCCAGGACCTAATGTAGTAAGAAGGGCAGGAGGACAGCACTCAGCATCTTTGGGACAGACATTTCCACAAATGCTATAGCAATTCACTTTGAGACAGCAGCAAATTTGTCCTTGATTGACCTGGACGGCAAAGGCGTCTGTCAAACAATACTGAGTCATCAAGAATCATAATTCATTGCCCTATAATCAGTATCAATTATTTTTCTAAGGCACACTTTATCAGGGTCAAGCAGGACAAGTGAGTACACATTATGATATCAACGCAGCAACAATCCTGTTCCAACAAGACTTCAAGAATGAAGATATAGATTTCAGAGGCGGGTTCGATGTTCAAACAATTTTCATGGATAGTCAAATCATACATTAGATCTCTGATAGTCACATCTAGGTCGCTTACCACCTGCCTTAGACCTGGACACTACAGACAGTCACAACCTCTGTCCCTGTCAGCCTGGCTGTGACCTGGACAATACAGCCTTTATCAGACAGTCACAACCTCGGTCTCTGTCAGCCTGGCTGTGACCTGGACAATACAGCCTTTATCAGACAGTCACAACCTCGGTCCCTGTCAGCCTGGCTGTGACCTGGACAATACAGCCTTTATCAGACAGTCACAACCTCAGTCTCTGTCAGCCTGGCTGTGACCTGGACAATACAGCCTTTATCAGACAGTCACAACCTCGGTCTCTGTCAGCCTGGCTGTGACCTGGACAATACAGCCTTTATCAGACAGTCACAACCTCGGTCCCTGTCAGCCTGGCTGTGACCTGGACAATACAGCCTTTATCAGACAGTCACAACCTCGGTCCCTGTCAGCCTTGCTGTGACCTGGACAATACAGCCTTTATCAGACAGTCACAACCTCGGTCCCTGTCAGCCTGGCTGTGACCTGGACAATACAGCCTTTATCAGACAGTCACAACCTCGGTCTCTGTCAGCCTGGCTGTGACCTGGACAATACAGCCTTTATCAGACAGTCACAACCTCGGTCCCTGTCAGCCTGGCTGTGACCTGGACAATACAGCCTTTATCAGACAGTCACAACCTCGGTCTCTGTCAGCCTGGCTGTGACCTGGACAATACAGCCTTTATCAGACAGTCATAACCTCGGTCTCTGTCAGCCTGGCTGTGACCTGAACAATACAGCCTTTATCAGACAGTCATAACCTCGGTCTCTGTCAGCCTGGCTGTGACCTGGACAATACAGCCTTTATCAGACAGTCATAACCTCGGTCCCTGTCAGCCTGGCTGTGACCTGGACAATACAGCCTTTATCAGACAGTCATAACCTCGGTCTCTGTCAGCCTGGCTGTGACCTGAACAATAGCCTTTATCAGACAGTCACAACCTCGGTCCCTGTCAGCCTGGCTGTGACCTGGACAATACAGCCTTTATCAGACAGTCACAACCTCGGTCTCTGTCCTGGACAAAACAAAACAGCTTTTATCAGACAATCAGTATAGTGAATATGTCTAAGTTCTAAAATCTCCACAAATCTAGACTGTTTCACTCATAACCTTCCCTTTCAACGCCTACATGTACCTATCTCAGCATCTTCATCTCACATGAGCCATGTGTGTCCCAATGAATGTGTTCCTCCCTCAGGCCTGTCTGGTAAGGAATCCTGATAGCTGTATTTTAGTCAAGAGACAACTGAGTGAAGTAGCTGTTGCCATGGAAGTATTTGGTTTCAGCTTGGAACTAAAAACGCCATGAAATTATAAAGTTTTATGGTGCCTTTGAAACAAAACCAATGCAAAGCCAATAAGCTTCCCTGAAACAGCTGATCAATGCCTCGCTTATCAACAAACGAACCAAGCAATTAGGCTCTGATTAAGTAAGAGTCAATCATTTCAATTCATTCAAATCAACACCAACAGAAGTCAGTTGAGGTCACACTCTTCTTTCAATAACTTGATTACCATACCATGGATTAATTAAACTCAACCAAGCAACATTGAATGTGAGTTGAGATGTTAAGTCTCACTTCATTTCAAATAGTATAGTATCTGAACTTTAAGATTAGGTCAGAGTGTCTGTGCTGCATACCCCCCCCCCCCCCCTTGACTGTGTGATGAGCCCCATCAATCAACCCAGTTCTACCTGAGAGAGATTCTGTGTGATTTCGTCTTAAACTAAAGACAGAAAGTTAGCCAGAATTTGAATGTGACCCATCCTGCACCACCACATCCAATAGACATCCTATGTCATGGGGGTGAAGTAATGCCAAACCTGGAAGGGCTCAGAGGTCAAGACGGATTGGACCCAATGGGCCAATGTCATGTGTCCTGATGGTAATCTCTGATCTATCACTGAGATATACTGTTATCCGAGCTGGAGAAGGGACGACGCAGAGCCTTGTGTGTCAAGAGGATAAAGTACAGTAGCACCTCCCTATAAAGGAGACTCTTGGTACTGACAATGATGTCCTTAATTGAGGGGCACCATGATAAAAGAGGTGAAATTCAATGGAAATCACCAAGTTAGGATCAAATAAATTGTCCTTGATAGAGAGGGTTTCCCTAAGGTAGGTTTTACTGTCGAAGACAAATCTGGTTACTCTAGAAAGTAATATATCCACAGCAGATCAAGCCTGTAGCTGCACCCCCTGGCCAGCACTTGACTAGTGGATAACGTGATGCAGATATCACTATTTCTCCATTTAATATTTCATTCTCACAGATTACACTAATGGGTAAATGACTAACCATATGTTGGAAAGGGTCAGATCATTGCAGTACCGTTAACTCTCAGTTCACACACAGAAAACGTCCAAAACTAACTACATACGATACATATAGCACTCCAACGCAATTTCATGAGACACGATATATAGAAGATGTACACAAATGCAACAATGTATCTCCATAAAACACACCAACTTTCACCAGCCAGCTACCCTCAAATCTAAGCACGATATCGTTCAGACAATTACGTTTCGTGAAACACGAGATCTTCAATCACAATAAGAATATCAAAGTTACGTAATCAGGGTTAAAGTCTTACCTGCAGAGACTGGTTAATATGCCTATTTACTTCGCGAAACGTGATGGATATAGGTTGAATCATAGATGGCAGCACCGCATGTGAATTGGCCTTCTGAGGTCAAGAGAGTGCTATCCAAACATCAAACGTGCCGCCCCAGTTATCATTCAAAGCGGATTCAATTTGCCCGGGTAATTTATCCAACATGTGGTGCAATGAATTCTCACAATAATACGAACATGATTAATGATACCAAGTATGTAAAAAACCTTAATGACGATACCGGTGGCTGCTCAACAATGGTTATTCCAATCCTGAACCTACACGTATATGGTTATAATCAAGATCATTTATGCATTGTATATGTATATACCCTTCATGAAGGCTACAGTTTCTGATCTTGATACATTGCAAAACTTTAGTGGTCAATCATCATCATCATCATCATCAACATCATCCGAATCATTCGTAGTGATACGGTGTGAAGATTACACTCCGGACGCAGTGGACTGGCATCGTCCCTCACCATAAGCTAAATCAAAAGCAAAATACACAGCTGAGATGTATCATTTCTTCCAAGTTTGAAAGAATAACACCCAGCCTCACATATCAAAACAAGTGATGGACCAGGACAGTAGTTTTACATCCCTTGGAGCCTTGATGTTTATTCCCAAGGATATTCTTCATCCCCTTGGTTCACCTGGCTAAGTTCCAATTCATATTCAGCAACAACATCTCTTGTGACCCATCTCGCATTGTTGAAAATGCTCCAGCATGATGCCTGAGCAGAAATCCCCCTACAAGCAGCATAACATCAACTTCGGGGACCAGAGTTAGGCCTCTCACCATATCAGAGAAGATGTCATAGCAGATATATCAAAGAAACTTCTCATGTATCTAGATTTGAAAAGTTACATTGTCTTAATAAATCAAATGATTCTTTTGATGTGATATTCTTGATATTTGTCCTTTAAACCTGGCCTGGTTGTGACTATCTCCTCTCTCTCACCATGCTGTCAACAAAGTGGAGCAGCCAGGACTGATTCAGCCTGGCTGTGACCGTCTCATCTCTCTCATGAGATTGGTCCATCACTTCTTTTGATATGTGAGGCTGGGTGTTATAATTTCAAACTAGGAAGAAATGATACATCTCAGCTGTGTATTTTGCTTTTGATATTTCAATAGCACTTGTGATGCTCATTCTAAATAATGTTGGACCCTTCCAATGTCTCCTGTTGCCATCTGTTGGTGTTGGTTGAAAGCACAAATATCAGGAATATCACATCAAAAGAATCATTTAATTCATGAAGACAATGTCACTTTTCAAATCGAGATACATGAGAAATTTCTTTGATATAACTACAATGACCTCTTTTCTGATATACTTCTAAATATCATACCATGGAAGAGGTATCATTCCCAGAAAATATCAAAATGTCCAAAATGAAAACCATGGGAAATTTAAAACCTTTTTGAAATAAATACTGACCCCCAACTCCTACTTCAACCTGGACCTCGTTTATCTTGGACCATCACACTTGTTCCCGAAGTGGTGTCTCACTACTTGTTGGGATTAGGTCATATTTTCCCTGAACAGTTCTCTTCATTGGGTTGCTGCTCTAAGGGTTCTGCGATTCTTTACGCTGGGCTGGGAAATTCTTCCAGGCCCAACTCTGGTTCCCGAAGTTGTTGTTAGGCTTCTTGTAGGGGGATTTCTGCTAAATAACGTTAGACCCTTCCAATGTCTCCTGTTGCCATCTGTTGGTGTTGGTTGAAAGCACAAATATCAGGAATATCACATCTAACCATCTGGTCCCCGAAGTTGCTGTTAGGCTGCTTGTAGGGGGATTTCTGCTCAGGCATCATGCATCATGCATCATGCTGGAGCATTTTTAATCCCCCCCCCCCCCCCCCCCCACCTCAATAAGTCCTTCTGAGACAATTTAAAGGCACACAATATACATCTTGCTATGACCCAACTCGCATCACAAATCAGCTAAGGCGGTTTCGTTAGCGATAAATCAATTATTATGTATCCAGATTTCGAAGATTTTGTCTTTGTGAGTTTCAAGACCCAGAGACACAAAATGACTCCCCCTTACACATGTTTCCCAAACCCCCAATGCACTGGCTAAACATGTCAGAAGGACAGGGGGTTTGGGAGACCCCCCAATGCACTGGCTAAAACGTATCGGAAGGACGGGGTTGGGGGGGGGGGGGGGGGGTGCTCCCCCATGTCAAACAGCTGAGTGAGTTCACTAGAGCTTGCAATTACATAGTATAAAACTAAATATATATATATACAATGTATATGTATATAAAACCGTCATCGGATGCGCATCCGATATGCCACGAGATCCTTCACCGTCAATTCCCTTACCGTCTTCGGATGCGCATCCGATATGCCACGAGATCCTTCACCGTCAATTCCCTTACCGTCTTCGGATGCGCATCCGATATGCCACGAGATCCTTCACCGTCAATTCCCTTACCGTCTTCGGATGCGCATCCGATATGCCACGAGATCCTTCACCGTCAATTCCCTTACCGTCTTCGGATGCGCATCCGATATGCCACGAGATCCTTCACCGTCAATTCCCTTGCCGTCTTCGGATGCGCATCCGATATGCCACGAGATCCTTCACCGTCAATTCCTATACCGTCATTGGATGCCACGAGATTTTTTGTTACCTAACCGTCAATTCCTATACCGTCATGGATGCCACGAGCTTTGTTCGCGTTGTAAAGGTTTCGGGGATACGACTAATGCATGCGAGCACCGTCGGCGGAACCCCAAACCGCCCTCTCGATCTATCCGTAAGAACAAGCCACTCTCGTGACCGTCACATTTACGGACTCCGGACCTCCAGACTTTAGAGACCGAGCTTTTCTTTACCTTACAATTACTGTATACTCGGCACCTCGCTTATATGTGTTGTTTTTTTCACATACATTGTTCTCGTGGTTTACGGAAAAGTAGGCCTAAAATGTTATAGTGTCTAAAAACAATATTCAGTTAATGGAATTACACTTTTTTCCATTACTGCTTGCTTGATATTGCCCTAACAACTTTTTCATGAATCAATTTTGAGCATAATGTTTACAAAGTAGTTATTATAGCACGAAATATGAGTCTAAAATGCCAAATACTTGCAACTATTATGTTAATCACTGAAATCTTAGTGTACTAATTGCTCGCTATAAGCTAGGTTATTGCGCCCCTAAACCAACGTACTGACAACGCTACCTCCCCGGAACTCAAACTTTAACGTGAGTTAATTGTAATCTTACCCTTTATATACCAAAGTGATTTACCTGGGAATACAGTTGCACTTCACTGAAAACTAATGATGTGTTGATGAGTTCAATGAATCCTTCGATTCCTTTGGTTTTCTTGGCGAACTGACGTCCGACAATCAATGACCCGTTGACATGTCGACATGTACCTGCAATACGCCATTGCCGTAGTGTGTAAACAGATCTATTTTTGGACGAAACTCAGTCCCCCAGTCGATTTCGCCAGTGATGACACTGCTTCTAGGCTGTTTTGAAACTGAGATGCTCTTAGATGCGTTTCCCAAGTGTCTGAGAGACGATGTTTACTCGTTAATTCACTGCAAAGAAATGCATTAACGAATAAGCCCCCTAGCCCTAGGTTTTCTTCTTTAGTTTGGGTTGCGAGTATATTTCAAATCATTTGAGCAGCAGTATCTAACCTACATCGCCGTCAATGATTTCCACTGTGCTCATGTTTGTTTTGTATATCATTACTGGAAATGGAAGGATTAGGAAATTCTTTTTATCAAAAACCCATGCCCACAATCATCACATCTGTTAGATTTACAAAACTTTGATTTCCAGGAGAGTGTTGTAGAGATGCCAAGGCTGACAGGGAAGAGGGGAGCTGTGGTAGCGACAGAGGAGAGAAGAGCAGTTGAAGAGAAGAAAGGCCGTACTGATTCAACAAATAACAAACCGACGAGCCCTACCAAGAAACTTGGAAGATCCATAATGATAAAGTCATCTGCAGGTTCTGGTTCCCTGAATACTGCGAAATCAGAAGAAGGGGATGTCACTGTCAGGAGAACCTCTGCGAGAAAAGCAAAGTTAAAAACAGCCAAAGCAATTTCAAAATATTTCCAAGAGGATGAGGTTTCTAGCAGTGAATCACGAAAAGCAGACGCAAAAACCAAAGAAACTGTTTCTAGGTATTTTGCTGATGGGGAGAGTGGGTTGAAATTGGATGAAAATTCTAAGACATTTTTGAAGACTTTGTCTAAAAAAGTTGGTGCATTGTCAGACAGTGGTTCAGACAGCAGCAGTGATGATTACAGCAACTGTGCATCAAGCAGACCTTCGTCATTGCCACAGTTTGGACAGAAACCTCTAACTGAATCAACTGAATCAAAAATTGACTCAACGAAAGTTGAAGGAAATTTCAATTCTCTCCGTCATCATGCAATTTCTGTTAAAAAACTTCATGTGAATTCCCCTACTCTGTCGACGATTGTTACTAATTGTGAGCTCAAGGTAGATATTGATTCCGACTTTGAACCTGATTCAATCAGTATTAATCTGGCTGGTTCCTCGGCCAAAAGGAGAAGTATGAAAGGAACATTGAAGGAAGAACGCTTGAACTTGATGAAAGAAAAGCCTGTCAAAGTACCTAGATCTAAGACGAAAACAGATGTTCGGACTCGGCGTGTTGGGAGGGGGAGAAAGTGTGGAGTAAATGATGGAACAGATGGGGAGCATTCTGGTGAAATACTTCCACGATGTAAGAGGCTAATTGTAAGAGGTGCTATTACGTCTAAAAAGGGTGGTGCAAAGGCAAAGAGTGGTGTGAGTGAAGGAGGGGAAAATGTGGTGCTGGGCAATGCAGAGTTGGACAGTGATTTCTCTTGTGATGACAGAGAGAAAGTGGCAAAGCCTATGAAAAGAAAAAGGCTTGTGAAGAAGAAAGATGTGTCTGTTAATGGGAAGACAAGGAAGCAAGTGGTTGCTAGGGGACAAGTGAAGAAGAAGGTTGTAAAGGTGGCACCAGCAGCAGAGTGTGTGAGTGGTGCCAGCTTGGAGGAGGAAGGCAGCTCGGATAGTGGAGAAGACTGGGAGGAAGTGGCGGAAATGCCAGGCCAAGTCAAGAACCAGATACCTGACAAGCCTGTTGAAATCATTCTGAAGGACCCTGGACTTCTTGCAAAGAAGAAACGAGGTGTTGACATAATGGCACTCTTCAAGAGGCAGTGGAACAAGGCGCAGCGCGAGCATCGTGTTATGGTCCACAAGGCTCATTTGGTGTGTCTCCTTGCTGCAGGATTCAGAGAGAACGCACTCTGTGGCGATGACCTTCTCAAGGCCATAGCACTGTCCTGTCTACCTACGAATCTTGCCTTAACAAAACCCAAGCAAGCCGATGTTCGCTTTCTTGAAATTACGTTAGATTGGTTCCAAGAAAAATTTGACCCAGATGACAACATTTCAGGTAACACTAACAGTGACAAGATAACAGATGCGACTCTTGCATCGTGCTTCAGAGAGGGACATGTGGGGACAGAGAAAGTAATGGTCTTCATGTTGCTCATCATACTCCGATGTCTCAGGTTTAATGCGCGACTCGTGGTCTCACTGCAACCGATTCCTATCGAACCTCTGTTGGCAAAAAACAAAAAAGCCGCCATGCGAAACACAAAGGATTCTGAGTCATCTTCTGTAAGCCAATCAGGAAGTAGCACACCTCGTGGGAATCTGGCCAAGAAATTAAAACTTAGTGCAGCAGATAAAGAGAAGACATCCTCAAAGCAGACGCCATCTTCAAAGCAGATGTCATCTTCAAAGCAAACGTCATTTACAAAGCAGACGTCTTCAAAGGAGAATGCTAGAAAGTCGTCTGCCTCGTTACAGGCCAAGAATAAGAGTAGAAGGAGTCGTGCTTCCAAGATCAGCAGTTATAATGAAGATGTGGTCGAGATGGACAGCGACACTCATGAAGGGTCAAAATCGACTGGTAAGAGAAACAAGGGCCGACGGGAGAAGAGGAGGACAAGCAAAGTAGAGATGGATCTAACTGCAGAAAGGTGACGTCTATTTCTGTATGGTACTGTAAACCTAAATTTATCCCCTGATATGAAAGCAGATAGCCTTTTCCTACCCGCATACCTACCTTCTTCTTCTTATAGAACAGAAACAATCTTGATTTTTAATGATGAAGTCCATTCTAGATGTGTATGTATGTTTTATGTATAAGATTGGCCCTTTGTTGAACTAGTCTTGAACGTCTTTAGTTCTATTTCAGCTCGGACAGTGACAGTGATTTTGAAGTTGTGGGAGAAACAGACCCGAAGCGGAGATCGACCAAGAGGAAGAAGCAGAAGATAGTGTCGTCTGGTAGCGAGGATTCTGTGGAGATCGTCATGGTCAAAGAGAAGGAGAGAGGTAGGGAGAGCATGAAGTGGGCTGCCGTGTTCAAACAATCCCTGCAGGTGGCACCAGTAGAAGTTGTGCTCATTGGTACTACACGTCATGTCAAGTGCTACTGTCCTCAGACCCCTCTGTTGGCGGCCTTTCTGGGACATCAAAATAGAACAAGACATGTCATTAATTGTCAAGAAGAAGCACATCGCAGCTGCTCCAAGTCGTGCGTTCTTCAAGGGTTCCACTTCAGTCTCTTGTGCAGGCGGATATGACTAGTTATTGTCTCTTTGGCAAGTAAGCATTATGATTATAGTAGATATTGTTTTTCAGGTATTGACTACTGGTTAGAGGTTTACTTGGACAAGGAAAGGGAGTGGACATGCGTCAACTGTGTGGAGATGTGGGCGACGATAGGTCAAGGGGCATCGAGAAGGGGAGTGGAGAAATATGCCACCAAACCACTGTCTTATGTATTGGCGTATGATAATTGTGAGTACAGGAGGCCTTGGTGGTCATACTGGTGTTGTGTCTTTGGGTTGGGAGAGAGGATGTTTTAGTTCTTCCAGAAGTAAGTGAAATGTCAATATCCACGAGTAAATGACCCTCACAGGAAACAAACTAGCTTCATTTTGTAATCTGCGGTGAGCCATGTACTGCAACTTACAAAAACTACCTTTCATTTGTCTTGATCTGAACGGAAGTCGGTCTCTTGGTCTATTTAGCACAGTGCTAAAACCTGCACAGATATGAATTCCCACCTAGAGGCAGTTACAAAGAAAATGGAGGTTCACTTCATCTATCAAACTCATTTCTTCTTGATTTATATTGCAGTTGGTTTCGTTCGTGATGTAACTTGCCGCTATGCCAGTTCATGGTTAAAAAACACGCGTAAGTTACGAGTGGATGCGGACTGGTGGCAAGAGACGCTTTTACCTTACCAGTGTCCGGATGAGGCGAGGAACCGAGAAGAAGATGAAGCATCACAGGCACTTCTCCTCAAGAAGCCATTACCAACGAGTGTCGCTGAGTACAAGAATCACGCACTGTACGCACTCAAGAGACACTTACTGAAATTCCAAGCGATCTACCCGGAGTGCGCCATCCCTGTTGGCTACGTGAGGGGCGAGCCAGTCTATGCAAGGGAATGTGTCCAAGAGGTCAGTGATTCTATTCTGCACACAAGCTCTGCCAAATGGCCAATTCATTGAGCAAAAGGAATTTTCCAGCCAAGTTTGGATGGCATCAACAGAGGATATAGAGCTGTCAACAATGATGGAGTTTGTGTTGGCATTGACTTGTGAGACAAGAAGTAAGATCACTTTATGTTGGGCTCACCAGCAACAAGTCACTCAACTTGCATGTTTGTCTCTTTTGCTAGCTTCATTCACGAGACAGTTGGATCAAGGAGGCACGGCTTGTGCGTGTCGGTGAGAAGCCATACAAGCTGGTGAAGGCGAGGAAGACCAAGAGGTCCCAGTTGATGAACCCGGAGCAGAAAGAGCAACTCCTGGAGGTGTTTGGCTACTGGCAGACAGAGGAGTATATACCAAGACCTCCTGTTGATGTGAGTTGGCACCGATCATTTTTAGAGTTAGAACATGGTTTGAAACTTGCAACATCGTGGCAAGGTACACTCTGGCATTGTTTTAGATGGTAGCAGTCCCTCCCCAACCCAGGCCAACAAAGATGTTGATTGGTTGTACTGAATCTAGTAGGAACCAGTTTTGTTGGCGGTGGGTTTCGTGTGGCCTATTGCACAACTTCCAAGTGTGATCAAGTAGAAACTCTCTGGTGTAAATCTAACTGTGTTGACTGTTTAGGAAATTTGAGCCACTTCATTGCATTAGTAAGCTTTGCCATTCTTTTGTTTAGGGCAAACTCCCGAAGAATGAGTATGGGAACATCGAGTTGTTCAAGCAGTGCATGCTCCCCCCAGGGACAGTCCATCTGCATCTTCCTGGGCTGAACAAGATCGGCAAGAAGCTGGGTCTGGACTGTGCCCCGGCGATGGTCGGCTGGGAGGTCCATGGTGGCTGGTCTCATCCAATGTAAGCATTGCCATTCAAACTTTCAGAGTTAATAATCCGGCCTCAGAATCTCGTACCTAGCCTTACTTGGGGCAAAGGGCTGTTGGACCAACACTCCAGTTTGTCACATCAATTTTGATCTGAGAATATAATGTTGTCCAAGGAAAAGTCTGGTTATTGTTATATCCAAACTTGCAGTCATGGTATCGATCTGTTACAAAGCATTGCGATGTCACTGAGAGTGTAGCCTGCTGATTCTGTTACCTTCTATACTTAATGTTAAATATGGGTTTCATTCAGGAACTGATCTTTAACCTTTTATACTTGATGTTAAAGATGGATTTAATTTCAGGTTGGAAGGTTTTATTGTGTGTGAGGAGCATAAGGACATCTTCCTGGCAGCGTATGATGAGGAGGAGGTGATGAGAAAGGAGAAGGAGAGACAGGTAAGCTCGACATCATCGGTGTTCAATCCTTGTCATTCGCATGAAAATGTGCTCAGACCATTTTGAAGAAACCCACAACATCACAGGTGATCGAGCTGGAAGGACACTTGTTCATCAGTCTCACCACTGCTGCACTGTAACGGAACTGGGCTCAATCAGTCCTCATGTACTTGAATCGTTGCATTCTCAGCAGACCGAACCGATGTTTGACAAGTTTAAATGTACCTCCAAAGAAACGATGCTGGTGATCTGGTATTTGTGGTTCGAGGACTGTTATAATATTCAGATTTCCATCCTCCTTTTCCAGAAAAGAGAGAAGCGCTCACTTGAGAATTGGAAGCTGTTGATACGAGGCCTCCTGATCCGGCAGAAGCTCAAACAGAAGTACGATATGATCAAAGATCCATCAGAGTCTGAATCATCTCGGGGGGTGACAAAAGCTAAGGATATGGCAGCTGTGTGGCCAGCATTGCGCCAGAATGGCCAGGATAAAATGGACAAAAGCAACTTGTTCCCATTCGAAAAACTGTGAGATGTTGCGAGCAAGCATCAATGTTCTTCTTTTGTGATTTTTTGGTAGAATTATTTCAGAAGATTCTGTAATGCATAACCTTGTCACCAGCCAATGTTTATTTTTATAATAAAAGTACTTTGTATGATGAAATAATCTTGCCTTGCTGATTGTGAAAGCAAATTGTTTATCGATATTGATCAAGTATGTTAAGACAGTTGGCATATCGGATGCGCATCCGATGACGGTAAAGGAACTGTAAATCTCGTGGCATCCAATGACTGTGATATATTATTATTATTATTTTTATTATTATTATTATTATTTTAGTTTTATACTATTATGTAAGTGCAAGCTCTAGTGAGCTCGCACAACTGTTTGACAGTCCTGGCTGCTCCACCGTGTTGACAACATGATGAGAGAGATGAGATAGTCACAGCCAGGCCGAATCAATCCTGGCTGCTCCACCGTGTTGACAACATGATGAGAGAGATGAGACAGTCACAGCCAGGTCGAATCAGTCCTGGCTGCTCCACCGTGTTGACAACATGAGGCACCTTCTCCATAGAGCTATACCCTATACTACACTATACGCGAACAATGGCTTCACAAAGGGTGCATGACCATGAAACTATTGTTCGCGTATAGTATAGTATAGGGTATAGCTCTATGGAATAGGTGCCTGATGAGAGAGATGAGACAGTCACAGCCAAGTCGAATCAATCCTGGCTGCTCCACCGTGTTGACAACATGATGAGACAGTCACAGCCAGGTCGAATCAGTCCTGGCTGCTCCACCGTGTTGACAGCATGATCAGAGAGATGAGACAGTCACAGCCAGGCCGAATCAGTCCTGGCTGCTCTGCCAAGTTGTCAACATGGTGAGAGAGATGAGGCAGTCACAGATAGGCCGAATCATCACATGGGATTGCATGAAATCAGAACACCAGACCTGAAGAGACAGCATATACTGCAACAACCATACCATAACATGCTGGCACAACCAGACCTGATAGACAGGAGATGCTGCCACAACCAGACCTGATAGACAGGAGATGCTGCCACAACACGACCTGATAGACAGGAGATGCTGGCACAACCAGACCTGATAATACAGCATATGCTGTCACAACCAGACCTTATGAGATTGCAGATACTGTCACAACCACGACGGGCAGAAAATGCATGCTGATTGCAGACTAGTATTCCACTTGCTTCATAATGTTAGCTTGATGTTGATGGTCGGCCTATAACTCAACGCCACCTTAAAAAGCAGATACTATCACGTACAGAGCACTCGCAATCAGCTGGGACAAGTACTTAGGGTGCAGCATTTATTCATTTTCTTCATACTTTTT
The DNA here is from genome assembly GCF_910592395.1 of Lineus longissimus. Lineage (NCBI taxonomy): Eukaryota > Metazoa > Nemertea > Pilidiophora > Heteronemertea > Lineidae > Lineus > Lineus longissimus. Next base: position 731,176 of record NC_088314.1, read on the forward strand.
GGCTCTGTGGTACTTACTGCTGGCCAGCTTCTTGTTGGCCAAGGTTAGATAGTGATATTTAAAGTCATCAACTGGGGGATTCTGAGGAGTGCTGCGTGGAACATGTCCGGTCGCAAACACCGATGTTATCTCAAAGCATAGACTGTGACCACTACAATGAATTCAAGTATACTAAAAACTATCATGAAGACAGATCAGTGCTTGCTCTGGGCGATGGTGTATTTGGGGTATTACACCTCCTGAAGACATATTAGTGCTAGCACTAAGCAACAGCGCATTGGGGGAACAACCTATCTTGAAGACAAGCATCAGTGCTAGCACTAAGCAACAGTGCATTGGAGGAACAACCTATCTTGAAGACAAGCATCAGTGCTAGCTCTAAGCAACAGTGCATGGAGGTAACATTCTATCTTGAAGACAAGCATCAGTGCTAGCTCTGGGCGATGGTTTAGTGGGGGAACAACCCATCTTGAAGACAGATCCGTTTGAGAGCTCTGCTGGGCACCAGTCTATTGGGGGAACATTCCATCTTTGAGATAGATCAGTGCTAGCCCTGGGCGATGGTTTGATGGGGGAACAACCCATCTTGAAGTTGAGCATCAGTGCTAGCTCTGGGCAATCGTTAATTTGGGGACAACTCATCTTGAAGACAGATCAGTTCGAGAGCTCTGCTCACCAGTCTATTGGGGGAACAACCTGTCATGGAGACCAGATCAATGTGAGCACTTGGCGATGGTTGAGAACTATCGATCTCAGAGAAAACTTTTACTGGAGTGAAATCCTTCATGTAGGTCTCCACAGACCTTTTCATCGTGATGTTGAACCTTGTAGAGAGGATCCTTTTGCCAAGAGTGACCGTAAGCAGCAGATAATAAACATTGGCATGTGTGGCACTGTCCTTTGGCCATAACTGGCTGTAAACAGGATGTGACAAAATAAACCCGACAGACTACTTTGAATAAAAATGGTTTATTACAAACGAAACATGTTTACTGGATATATCTCAAAGATAATTTGACAGCTATGTATGTACAACATACAAACAAAACGCATCAATAATCCCCCCCCCCCCTCCCAAGGTACCAAGACGTGAAGGGACTCCAGGTGAGTAGGGTGTAGTTCAGTAATCTGCATGGGATTTGCACTGGCAACATATCACTGGCTCTAGAAAGCACATAAACGCATGATAATGTACACTAAGCTGATTTCAGTTCTGTCTCAATTTAGAAAGTGATTTCTACAAAACCTAAAGAATGGCACCATTGTTGCATAGTCACATGCATGCCTGCGCAGTTTTTGAATTCTTACAAAAAATTCAGACATCTCCAATCGTCTGTTGAGGTTACATCACATATTTCAAGGTCACACCATCTCAAGTATGCACAAAGTTCAAGGTCGCACCCTCTCAAGGTCATACAACTTCAAGGTCATACAACTTCAAGGTCATACAACTTCAAGGTCATACAACTTCAAGTCATACAACTTCAAGGTCATACAACTTCAAGGTCATACAAAGCTGGCATTTTTCGGGTCCTGACCTCCCTGGTCATCGTACCATGCCAGCATTTCTTCGCTGAACTTATCCGCCAGATTATCGCCAGTCGGGTCCGGGCCGAAGCTGCTGTTCATACTCAGATCATGAAACTTATCCGATAGGCACCTGAAGACATAAAAACACAACAATTGAGTTTCTAACATTTTCCACAATGCCCTCATCACTACTCATGCTTTCGTTTTGTGATGAAATCAAAATGGATTTAATGCAAATTTATGCAGGCAACTTCAAGTGAAGTGACTTGCAAGAAAATTTCAATTTAGATTTTGAAAAGGAATCCAACAAAAATTGATACCGGTACTTGATAAAAGGGATTAAAACAGTGGGCTATCATAACTAAGTTCACAATGCTACAATGTATGGCAAAGTTACATAAAACTAAGCTGAGAATGCACTGAATTGGACTACACTATCTTCATTCAACATGCTTTGCATACTTACAAGACCAAGATTGTGCAAGAAATAAACCAGGTTAGGCAAAATATCACAGGGTTAGAAACATGATGAGTTATTTACAACATGGTAGTCTGCTGCAAATGAGATTGAACTACCATCTAGGTTGACCCAATAAACGAGAATGGTAAACTTTTTAGAGTTCATGGATCGGCCATTAATCATTATGGTGTCTCACAATCTGACCTCAGGGAACACTGTGACTACAACCCCCCCCTTGACAAGCTTTTCTCAAGCATGGCAACAGGTCCTATAACAAAGACAATAATGACCGGCTCATGGTTAGAAGAAAACATCCAACGATTTGAGATGTCACACACAAGTTATACCATTTCAAGAAAAAATGTCTTTAAGTCAAGAATTTCCCAAAATATTGAGGGCACCAACATCACCTCCAATACGGTTCACCCAAACCTGATGAAGATAGTGACACCTACACAACTACATTGTCAATGTACACAACTGCACTGTCAATGTACACAACTACACTGTCAAAGTACACAACTGCACTGTCAATGTACACAACTGCACTGTCAATGTACACAACTACACTGTCAAAGTACACAACTACACTGTCAATGTACACAACTGCACTGTCAAAGTACACAACTATACTGTCAATGTACACAACTACACTGTCAAAGTACACAACTATACTGTCAATGTACACAATTACACTGTCAATGTATGTTACACAGACATCTCAACATGAGGTGCTCACTGTCTTATATAGAGTCTACAGAAGCCCAATGTTTACAATATTAAGAAAAGAGGTCATATCTTCCATCACAAAGTCTTTGGACTGAAGGAGTAGCTCTCACTTTTCCTGGTCATATATGCAGGGACACAGAGACGCTGACCATGTAACGTCACTGGTTCTTCGATATTCATCAATTTATAGGATTTTTCCATAGTTTATGGCATCTTTGTGCATTTTTTGGGACGTGAAGAATATTTGAGGAAGAGTCATGAATGACACCTCCCGTGGTCAGATAGGGTGTGATGTGATTAAAGGTTATAACTTTGTGATTGAAGATATAACTCTGCCACGAATCATGGCGTGTTTAATGGTTAAATATGATTTGAAATAAAACATGTACCCACCTCCTGAAGAGAGTATACATTTGAGGCGACATGAGCCTTTCGGGATACCTGTCAACCACAATGAGAAACATCACAATCAAAACCTCAACAAGGCACATACGCAAATCAATGGTCTTAACACACAGAGGTGCGGGGCCTGCACCTCTATTGTTCAAGTCAACTGTAGGCCCGCCAAGCATCGACTCAACTGTAAGCCCAGCAAACATAGACTGCTAAACTTTGTTCTTCAACAACTTCAAAACCTCTATTTTTCATTTTGGAGGCAAAGATTTCAATCAATAGCTAAAAGAATGTATATACCACACATGAACCTTTTATACAGTGCTGTCTTTCAGTATCATGCCTTGGTGCATCACGCATCTCACATCAGCTGCTGTATATACCTGCTACGCACTAATCTTTTCTTTGAGATGTATTATAGTCCTTCCAACCCATCTTGTGAACGTGCCAACTCTAGCAAAGAAGTAATCCCTGACTTTGGCCTGGCTTGGCATAAAGGACACAATGAGGAAATCCTTACAGGACAGACTCTGAGGGCAGCATGCAACATGTGACCACAACATCTTCATGCAATCATCTAAAAGCATTTTACACAGATAAAAGACTTCTATGGATGGTATTTGGGTAATTAGAACCATCACTATTGCAAGCAGCATGCACCATGTGACAAACATAGGGATTTTGAAAACATAATATTGCAATAACGAAGCAACTTGTACTCAGGCAAAAGTGATATGGTGCAATTCTGCGTGATTTATCAATTGTATGTCATCAGCCCCTGTGTGACTTGTACGTGGTGGAGTGAGATGAGATATGAATAAGATATCAACATATCATCATCAAAGATGTTAAAATTAGATCCCCCCACACTACCACTCCTAGCTACATGTACATTTTCATAGAAAGTCACAGAAAATTATATGTACCAGTATTAGTTTCAAGGTTCCTCATTTCATTCTATTCAAAAGTAAAGGCGTACAGAATGAAATGATAGCAGAAAATTAAAAAGATACAAAATGTTCTAACATCAGTTATTTTACATAGAATTAAGATAAAAACAACGTCTATCTAAAAGCAAGGTAAAAAAGAATTTACAAAACGTGTATCATTTGTATTTCATCTTTCAAGACGGAAAATCATAACACCAGTTATCTTGTATTCAACTTACTCTCAACACTACAACATTTACCCAAACGCACATGCTTTCTTTGTGAAGAGATAAAGGGATGATGACAAGGATTGATGAACAAGGAGTAAAATATCATGGAAAAGAATGAAAAACAAATGATGAGGGTAACAATGATGTCTCTTTCTGAGAATTAATGGCTAAAGTTAAGAGTAGGAACCACATAGAGAGAGGAGGGGGTATCGATACATCTGATGATAACATGATCAACACGTTTCTTCTGTAGTCTGGCTCCCTCTGTGGCCCCAAACAAGAGTGAGTGAGCGGTATTAAGTCAATTTTAGAAATGGCACGAAAGTCCCACTGTAACACATATCCCATGAATTAATAGTATTTGAATGGCAAAGTCGGAAATCTTTCCTACTTCACCCAAGCTGCACATTAACCACAACCTCCCTCTTGATGTGATTCCCACCAACAGAAACTCTCCAAGAATCAGCAGCATGTCCATGCAGCTCATGCAAAGACATCACAAAAACTTGCCTCCGTCATTCCGTGTTGTAGAAAAGACTAAGATACGATGCAGCTACGGCAAAGCATTCATGGTACTGCCATCTTTTGGTTATCATGAGCAACTTGTCACGGCTCATAAGTGTCAACTGTGATGTGAATCCATTTGTGTAGGTATCATGTTCAGATCTGCTCCGATGATCTACCCTTGTGACACTTCTTGGAACCAATCATGTCTTAAAGGGAGACTACACGCAGAAGCAAGGTGGGGGACATTAAGTTGGATAAAGTGACCACCAGGTGTCACTGCTATCTCAAAACCACCCCCAACTGTGCATATTAGTCATGTGGCCCCTAGGCCCTAGTTCCTGCCCATAGTCCCCCTTTAAAAATGACATTCTTAAGCCTCCTGCAGCAGATTCTTCCAACATATGTTCAATGTGCCAACATCAGAGAACACCTCCGCTCCCATCATGCACCACTGCTCTCCAAACTGGCTGACGGGAAATCCTAACGAACACCAAATCTCCATCATATGCATTTTTATTCAAAATGTGGCTTACATTCATCTCTTATAAACATTGACAACCTGACAATACCTCTTATGCATCTTCTTTATACACTAACTACATCTCATGGCTATATTCCTTGCATTATAAAAAGCAATACACAAAATCGTGCAAATACATAATCTTTCAAATAAAAAGCAGTTTTGGCAAGTCACTGAGTGAAGTGACAAGATTTGATAAAATGACAGGACACATTTGTCAGTATCTGCTGTCTAATGAGGTTAAGCAAGTCAAGGCTCCCACCAAACTCAAACTGGCTCATTCAGGTTCTCTGACCAAGAAATCGGGACTGCTCATCTGATAACATCTCAGTACAGAGTGCCCTTATAACGAAGTCCCCAAAGTGGAGGAGAGACTTGATGAAGGCTGGACTCCCCATTAATTGTCTGACCGAATTCTCACAACATTTTCTTCACAGCAAGTTATTCAACGACTCTCATCCTCTATCAAAGCTCAGCTTGTTTTCATTTGAGAACAATTCATATAAACCTAAACCAAGAACATTTTCATAAAATAATCTATTTTTCGGATGAAAATGACGTTTTCATTTCTAGCATTATAAACACATGTAACTACTTCAGTTTATACATTGTACATTTTTCTACTTGCATAGCAACTTAACACACGATTGACATGTTTCAATCATTTTAGGGAGAATTCAAAATAGCTTATCAATATGATTCACCTGATATAGAAAATGCTGTCTTGCCTTGCCAATGAAAGTACTGTAAAAGCTGATATAAACGAGATAAAACAGCCCTGAATTCCTCTTTTGCTCTCAGAGAAACATATGATAAAAGAATAGAGAATTTAAGTCAGGCATAGCATTTTGCTGCATATAGTCAGCATGAAAGTGACCGATTATTGAAACACATTTGACTCTATGAAGTTTACAATATCTTTATCTAGGTTCTTATCCAGACCCACTAGTATCAGTACACTACCTCAATCGGTATGTACGCAGAAATATGAATCCAATGCATAAAAAGTTTTCAGAGGAAGCGAGACAATAATGCACTGATGCACCAATAAAAATGGCCCTACCCATGCATTCAACACAGTTAGATATAGAAATTTAACAAGTAATTGAAAAGAACCATTCCAGTTTTCGTGCATAATTGTACCTCTGCCGACACTACATAATTGCAATTTTCCAAATCCAGCTTGCTGACTTTGGCCCTTTTAAAGGGTGGGGATTTTAGTGACGGGTAAAATGGACTCAGTGTGGAGGTTGTGCTGTGATGTCGACTGGCAATCGACCATGCTGATGTCAACAACAAAGTGAGCCATGTGTGGATCACGGCTCATGTAACCACAATGAACTTCACCATGTGCGTATGTGCTCATCATTGGCCAATGACTTAACTTGACTGTCAAGATGGCGGATTTTTGTGTGTTGACGTCATCAGCAATGGCTCTCTTGCCTGAGCACATTGAGAGAGGGTTAAACAGATAACATGATGCACTGTGAACATGAGCAGTATACGTCAAACAAACAAAACATAACTGAACAGTTGCAAGGAGCTTCCATGAAATGGTGGGTCTGATGGTGTCTTCATTGCCAAGTGGGTTATACAGAAATTATCCTGAAGCAAAACCCATTGACATGACTATTCAACCGAGAAGCTCTCAAACAGCACTTTCTCAAGGTTCGATTGGTTTCTTGGTCCATTTTTATGATGCTATTTGAGCCCTTGCTGGGACGAATTACAGTTTAACCCCGAAGTCACAGAAGCTGCCGGGCAATACAAAACACCCCTACAACAGGCATGTGAACGTGGACCCTTCCCAACGAAACAATGACAAGACCATTACAAACAGAAAGTGAGGGGAAGAGTCCACTAGTGCCAGGGGAGAATACAAACAGAAAGCATGGCCATAACATGGAGTGTTTAGTAAGGAATTGAAGCTTTCCCCATGTGTTTTACTGTTACATAACTCATAAATAACAACTCCCACACTTCAACAATAATGGATTTTCTGACTGAACGATTTCAATCACTGGCTTATTTTCTATAGAATTTTCACAACATCAAGGCTACTGGTTTTATGATTGACACATTTCATAGAGCTCAGCGATGTGTACACAATTCACACTTATTTTGCAGTTGAAGCAGATCTGGAAGTTAGTTACATCTTAAGAGAAGCTCGTTCAGAAGACCATCAATACATTCTATTGACAAATAATTTTGGAAAAAGAAGCTTTTGGTTCTACAGCAAGTTGTGTCCAAGCTGTTCCTCATGGATGTAATGACCAGGAGTGTTTGTGGCTACAGTGTCTACTATGGGTCGTGAAGAGCTGAAGGATTGGGGGTATTTCACAGGCAACTGGTGGTTAGTCGGCAAGCAAGCAACAAATAATGTTATGTGCAAATGTTATCACCAAAGTCCCGAAACAGACGTTAAAAGTTGCACCACCTATGTACACTATCTGAACCAAAACCTTCGGCAAGGCGGCAACTTTTGTGCAGGAGAGACAAGTGGAGATGGTGAAGTTGTCTGAATGTCAAACCCACGATAAATAGAACTTTGGTCAATACCCTGGCAAACATTTCAGGCTTTTTTATTTCAATTCATTCTGAAATTGCTTTCAAATTGAGAATTTTGGGAGGTTCGAGAGTTGGTAAAGTCAGTTGCTCCATAAACACATTGTCGATGGCAACAACTTCTTTACTGTCCATATCTGACTCAGTGGTTATCAATGTCTCATCTCTCTACACAAGAGTTACAGTAACCAAGAGATGAAATCCCTCCATCCGGCACCACCATGTCTATTTGCTAAGGCTGGTGATCCATGGAAACCATCGTCATGACTACGGGGGTCAAGGCTAAGTACAAACCGTCATGGAGAGATCATACTAACCTCTTCAGGTCACTTGGGTCCTTCACGGCCTCGCACTTCATGGGGACTGGCGACTGGTAGAGACGCTGCGATCGCTGAGGTGTAGGCGACTGGTATGGCGATGCGCGACCAGGCGGCCCTGCCATATACGGTCCTGGGCTACCTGCACGATGAGTCATTTGCGGGCTCGGAGGAATATGTGCCATTTGTATTTGCGGGCTTGGGGCAACATGTGCCAACTGTGGGCTAGGAGTCAGTATAGGCCCAGGAGAGGGTGCTCCACACTGGTATTGTTCCTCGATGGGTACGCACATACCCCGCGGTCCCGTCCCTGAACCAGTATAAGCATAATCCGGCTGAGGACTGAGTGTGTCTTTTCGCATCACAGGCACAGAGTGAGCGTAATGCGGCACAAAAGCTCGTTCTGATGAACTCGAGGAGCAGTGACTTGGTGCCGGTGATTTAGCCCGTCGTGGTGGCTCTATATGCTGGCGTTCTATACTACGCTGTCGGCGTAACTTTTCACTATATTTATAAAAGTCAGACATTTCAAATGGTTTTGACTCCTCCTTATAGCTCGGATACTGATGCACTGTCGTAAAAGTTTGACCTTGAGGGAACTGACCGATATTCTGTCCCACGTACGGGTGGGGAATAGGATTGTCTTCCTGGGGAGTATGATCGTCCCCTTGACCATACTCAGGCGCGTTTTCCGCAATATAAAACTGAGCTCGTGACGACTCATATTCGGGTGGCCGATCTCGGTCCGAGTATTCTGGTGGCACATTATCCGTATTCACACCACTTTCCTGAGTTTCATACCAATGTTCGTGATCACCTAGAGGGCGCTCTCGCTCAGAAAGCAGATCAGATTCAGAATCGGCCGGTGTATGATCCACCTCATACTGTCCAGCCTGGTACTCAGGTTGCTCAGCCATAAACGCAGTCTGACCACTGTAACTAAAATTACGTTCTAAACTTCCGTATTTTTGGTCCATACTAGAATTAGAATTTGTCCGTCGATACGTAGCATCTAAACTCCCATGGCGATCGCGAGGTAGAGTACGTAACCGTTCATCACTACACACATAGCGATAATCAGTCCTCTCCGGGTTTTCTGGCGTGACATACGGCTCGATACGAGTCATTTGTAAACTATCCTCACTGTCATAACGAGACGTACGGTTGGTTGAGATGTTATACACATTATAATCCTCCTGGCTGAGTTCACCTTTTGATCCTTTGTAACTCATGTTATCATAATCTGATTGGTTACTCGTTACTGACTGCCTCGTACTGAATGTCGGGTACATTTGATTGCGATACTGGGTGCGTGTCGTGTAGATTGAACTGGGCATGTATCCTGTCTGTCCACTGTGGCTCCTGCAACAGACATGACAAGTTAGATCATTATGATGCAATAAACATTTATAACGCTATCTGTACTTCAACCAATCAGAGAAATGTCTAAGACGTGTGTGAGCAGGGCCGGAGGAGCAAACAACCCCTGATTTCCTTTGGATAGATTCTTACCTGCTTGGACTAGGGCTCGAGTCTCTCGACTGCTGTTTCGATGGACTTTGCGGTGAAATATTCTCCGATAGTGAACACAGCGATGACCCCGTTGATGGTGCGTGTTCATTGGACAGCATGTTAGGTCGCTGGAGCTCCACAATCTCAACCTGAGGAAGGAACATAACATTAGAGAATGCGGGAAATGAGATCAGTACACTGAGCCCTCAAATTGATAGAATCCAATCGTCATAGAGGGAAGAAGATGACAGAGGCACACTGCCTAATTCCTTGGATTGCGCCACCTGGAGGTGAAATGTGAAGGTGATGATCATGTCTAGACATCATGTGGCACAGTGCATGACTTGTAGCAGAACTCACCAGCAAATCTCTACATCACCAGTTTTGCTCAAAACCTTTCTCAGGGCTGTGCCCTAAAATTTGATATCCAATTCCGAATTAAGAGGGAAATTCTGACCACATTTGTCATCGGGTGATGAGCTATCAACAAATGATGATAACAGGATCGATGTCAAGTGAAGAATACTTCAAGAGGAATCAGAGCAAATCTTATGTTGACCATAAAACTGACTCCACATGCATCATGGTTTTACATGTTGTCATACAAACCATGAACCAGTGTAAGTATTGATGATTGGTGCATGACAAAACAAACAAATAAACTCAACCTACTCTGTCTTTTCTTCTAAGGAAACAAAGACATAGTTCTCATACTTATGTGTGTCACCAGACACTGTTAACCTAGATTAGGAAACTAATACAGTGATGTCATCACCTACCATGCTGAAGGGACAAACAAAAGAAGTCCAAATGACCATGACACCATTTGACTCAATTGAGTCAGGCATGACAGATCATTGTTCTGCCCTCATAAACACTAGGCCACCAATGAAAGGTTGACATATGTTGTGCTTAACCATGCATTGCAAACAATTAGGTTCCTCTTCCTAGGTGCGACATGCCTTGAGTAGACACACCTGCCAGTGGGACACCTTTGTCTCAAGGACATCACTGTCCCAACCTAGTCACTTCCTGTAAAGCAGACAGTGACAGACTCCCTGTAATGAGAACACCTACAATGAATGACTGACTAGACATTTATCAGTCTCTCCCCCGTTCCACCTAAGCACAACACAGGTTTGGCTCTCTATGAAGGACACTGATGTTTGTTCCAGAAGGGGTCAACACTCAGTTTGACCGACCTGGAAACCTCTCTATTGACATCTATGGAGATGTTTATCTGTACTGCATGGGTGACAGCAGGAGGTGATTTCATTACAGCGTTAAAGGCTGTCATCAGGACAGACGTGAATGTTTAGGATGCACGTTTTCTAACCAATACAAACAACTACTTCAGGCGTAAATATGACCTTGACCTTTGTATTCTCATGACTGTTCAGCAGCAGCTTCTTATGCACAGCAGGGGAGCCGGAGTTCTGGGATATGGCATCGGATTCTGTGGAGAGAAAGAAAGAGAATGAACAGGTTCTGTTTACATCATGTTGGCTTTCAACTTGGGTTCACCCTAGACAAGGGCATTGAGGAAGTTGTTCATTTGAACTTGATTCTGTCTAAATGCATGAAGCCACTGCTCTCATGTAATCTTGTAACAATAAGGAAGCTTACTATAACTGTTCTGATCGGGAAGGAGGCATTTTCATGCTTCATGCTCAACTCTTGAATGATGCTCCATGCTTTGCTAGTATATAAGCTTGGTACAATGGTCTTGATATGTACACAACAGATGATGATCATGCTGGGTTTGGACGTTTTGCCATAGCAGGGGTTAACACATTGCCACCCAAAGCATTTTTTTTGGTCATCACTGGTGCAGTATGTCCAGTCATGACCAGACACCTTGACCTCACAAACAGGTCCTCAGGAACATTCACTGTGACTGAGCCACTCTCTAAGCTATTCAGCTCAAGGGGAACCAGGCCAAATTCACTGCAAGCCTGACTGACATTCCGTCTAGGCTGGGTGACTCCACATGGCAATTCCATCCTCTTCTCTTGAGTCAAGGAGTCATCGTGGGGGCATTCTTACATGTTTGTTCAGATCTAACCCATGTCAGATAAGATCATGTTTATGAAATCAAGGGGGTTGTGTCCAAAGTGAGTGACAGTAAATAGGGATAGAGATCTGGGTTGGTGTCCTTTCTGTTCGCTTGGGACAGTCGTAGGGCCAGGCTTTCAAACATTTCAAAGGCATCATGCTGTTTAACGCATGCTTGAGACGTCAGGAGATAAGGAGACAGAACCAGCTGACATCAGTCTCGGACACTCAACTCAGTCTCGGACACTCAACTCACATTCACACCTCAACAACAGAGAAATCCACAAAAAGCTTTTCACAAAATATCTCCATTTATTGTTGTGGGAAGACAACTCTCTGATTCACTGGTGCAGTCATGATCAAGCATACAGCCGGTCTAACACGCATTGAGCATACACTTTTGACATCATTGCAGAGTCAAGACTGAGAAATGATTGCAAATAAAGTTTGTCCCAGTGACCATATCGGTCAGCCGGACGTTCACATTCCATTGTTCATGATCGACATACTGATACTCAACAACAACAAAATCTATTCCAATTCTAAAAAAATACACCAAGTCTCCATAAAATGTACACATGATACAAATACGGCCAATAAAATGCTCTATAAAAGGAAGACACAAGATACCAAGATCAAGATTTATGTACAATTTCCTTGGAGCGATCTCACTGACTTAATACCACAGCACAATCACAACATTAACAGGCATAAAGGGCATCACAGGGTACAGTACTGTCCACAAGTAAACATTCAATGCATTGTGTGAATGCATGTTACTTCTGACCAGAACTATATCTCATACATCATTTACCGACAACAACTTCACACACACACAATGTACCTTTCAAAATCATAACATTTCTTCAGCACAACAAGTGCATACTATCTTCAACCACTTGGAAGTGGGGGATAAGGAAGCAATACATACAGCTGGCCCAAGCATGTTTCTAATATGGCTACGGAGTTGAGCCTTCACAATAGTCAATACAAAGTGGCTACCACAGATATGACTCTAACAGCGTCTACAGTCACAGAGAGAGACAACATTAAAAGCGACACAGTGCTGCCATCTGGAGGTGGGAAGGCTGGGGGAAGATTTTCTAACTTTGACCAAATCACATTTCTTTATGCAAATATCCAATTGTTAACCTCATCCACAGTCACCCTCATGTTAGTTTAATCAGAAGCCTTCATCTTCCATGTTGTTATTAGACACCTGTTTTGTCATGCAAAGACAAAACTGGCCAAAGGATTAGTCCAAACAGTTCACCGCACAATGAGGTTAGAGAGGGGCAGCATTGGAACTGGTCAACAAGGCTTTCATGAATTGGTTAAAACAGGGATAAGGGAGTGTCTATTATACATTAGCGACAGACCATGAGGGGATTATATATTTAGTCACATGCGAGATTTTTTAGCTCGGAGTGTCAGCAGTTGGAGTAGAGACAAATCACCTCAGAGTTGAGTTCTCTGACACAGTGACAAGATCTGGCATGAGAATTGACAGAAAGTTTAAACAAACTTGAATTATTTTTTCAATATTTATGTAGGAATAGTTCTTCCAGTGAAAGTAAGGTTATAATATTAAGTATCTTTTGATGAGAAATTTCAGGACTTTTTCCTCAACCAAATGGGGAAAAAAGCTTTTGCCAAGAACCAAGAGATGACTTCACACGCCAGGTCTGTGAACACTGTCTGATAAACAACATCCATGCAAACACCAGGTGGCAGGCCATGCTCCGTGACCCACTTACCACTGTCCGTGGTCAGTCCCAAACTATCATCAACACTATCAAGATCTGAAAGAAATCACGCAGGACCATGCCTTTAGTACACGACCACCAAAACATGGGGGGTCTTTTTGAGTAATGCACAGTTCAAACCAGTCCAAAATTTCCAAAAATGCACCAGTAAAGTCCAGCCAATCTAATTGGCAGTATTGCACAAGTCCATTCATTTGATCCAAACGTTCATTCACTAGATCCACATTGACATTGACAGTGACTTTTCCATTGAACCTACACAAGAAAGAGAGTGATTTGATTCAGCCACTGCTCCCATCAGATCAGAATCGACCCCAGGACAAGAGCAGTAAGTCACAGCAGTTTGCCTCAGACCATCAGAACAGTTCCGAGCCTTGTCTATGGGGTGAGGCTGATCTCATCAGAGCAAGGAGGAATCTAATCAGTCTATGAACTTGAACAGGACAAGACAAACACGTCTCCAGACTCGGGCAATTCTCGACAACTTTGCCACAACGAGTCATTCCATGATTTCTGGGCAGGTTCTTCATGATTTGTGTCGTGACTTCACAACGATTTGTGTCTGAACTTCAAACCGTTAGTTGAGTTGACGGCACTCTTTCCACACGTTAGTCCCGTGACGACTGTTCACACAACATGCTTCAAGCAGAAGGTACAAGCAGCTATATCTACGCCGACCTTTACTTACCATCAACTGACGAATGGGCGGTGAGAGCAGCACGACCAATATTCCGTCGGAGATCGTTCAGTTTCTTTTCCAATTCTTTCAACTGAAAATCAAGGAGGGAATCAAGTTAGCAATCGTTCCGAGTCAGAAGTCAACCAAGATAGTTTGTTAAACCATAGTTGATATCTCTTATTTGAAGAAGAGTGGAGGCCAGGAAACGTCACTGCTCATACCGGATTCACACCATGGTTGAACAGATTTCCGCCTCTCTTTCAAACACCGTGACTCCAGCCAACATCTACCCAAGAGTTCTGGTTAAGATAACGCAAGCACTTACCTTAAGAGATGATTTCATATAAGCCTCCTTCCTCTGCTTGCGCACCTTCTTTGACATGCGTTTATCCTGAGCGAGTTTGTGAGCAGCACTACTGATCTGTTTCTGGAGTTCATACTCGAGTTCCAGTTTACCTATCTCTTCCTCCTCCTGTAAGAATGGAAACAGATTCATTTCAGGCAAAGTTATCTACGTTTACAAAACTGAAGACAGATACAACTGTCCTTGCACAGACAGCAGGGAACGTAGGTTCAACACCTCATCAAAGCAATTATTAGTTAAGTGTCTTGTTCAAGGGTACTTAAACCTGCTTACCTCCGTTTGATGATCGCCTGAGACTATTTTGGGTGATAACGTAAATGCTGTGCCAACCCTCTTCCTGAACTTGGGCAGCTCTTCACCAGGAACGAGAGGAGTCTCGATCGGCAGTTCGCCAGTCAGCTCCTGAAAGTAGTGAGAATATTGAGAGTCTTTCTTGTCATGTGTTGGGGCGACAACACAAGGGGAGTCTATTAAAAGCCCACTTGGATGGGATACTTTAGATGAATGGATACCCTTGTAAGGAAACATTCAAGCTGATTACGACACTTACCCCTTCGTTGATGCATAATGCTCGGAGTTCTTCCGTCTTCTTCTTCAACTTCTCCTCTAGCGCCGCCTTACGGGCTTTCAACGCTTCAAACATCTCCTTCTTGGCCGCGGCGTATTCGGCGGCCTCTTCTGGCGGCACTGGAAACAATATCGATGTCACGGTGAGATCAAACATGACAAGGTGCCGCAAGTCAAGATGAAGATTGACACACATGAACACAGTCAGGAAGAGTACATGCAGTCATTCTCCTTGCTCTACTATACTTCAAGATTCACCAGCTGAACACATCCACACCTAATCCAACTTGGAGCCAGAGGTACAACAAGCAGGAGAAGGTAGAAGGGTTACTTACGCTGCGAGTACTTACGCTCAAGTTTAGAACAGTTGGAGATGGAGAGGCTCTGGGTGCTGCCGAGACTGATGTTATCAGAGGCGGCCGAGCTGTGGAGGGAGGGCGTCGACTGTGAGAGGTCAGCAGCTATCTCACTCATTGAGCGCACGGCAGGCAGCTGGATCTGCAATGGAAGAGGAAAAGATGAACAAACTGGTACTGAGGCTCTGGATGTCGTCTTAACCTTTTATGTCGCTAATTTTTCAGGTTGAAACAAGTTTTGAGGGAAAAACATGATATCAGCTAAGTACAGAATCTTACCCTTCTTACCCTTTTAAAAGAGGGGAAACGCCGATGAGGCCTGGGCCACATCATCATAAACAAGTGAGGGAGCGTAGGCAAGCAGAAACACAACTTGTCCACGGACTGTGTGAGAAGCCTATTCAATGTTCACACCACAAGATGAAAGACCAGCTGGCCAACAAGCACAATGTGTGGGGTGGAAATGGAATATTATTGATGTTCCCAAGAGGAGAGCTGGTCCGATTATGATCAATCTATCCTAACACCCCCTCTCTTGTGGTCTGACATTGAGAAGGTCAGATCCTCAATGTCAAGGTCACTGTCTCCTCTTGCTCCTCACAAAAGGTGACAAGATCATCTGTTTACAGGTGGAGTGTACACAAACACTAGCAGCAATTAAGCTGTATGAGTAACAAGCTTGGACACAAGGATTATATGGTTGAGGGAATTTACTCAATGGACCAATCAATCAATCTTTGACAATGAGGACCAGTTTGGCTTGTGGTAATTAATGGGGATAATGAGCACAGCAAGTGTAACAAGATTGACTTCATTCCTCAAAAACATGCCACACACTTCAACCAGAATATGAACACAACATTTTAATCTTATTATGATGTCAAATGGGAAAGCTTTCCATTGTGTTCTGCAAACAATTCTCTAGTGTGTGAATAGGAAGCAATGGACAGGGGTTCGCTGGGACTGAATCCCCTTCCAATGCAGCTGTTTTTCTCTTACCTTGCTTTGTTTCCTATCTAAGTAAAACTGATGTTGGCTGACCGCCATTGACCAGATACATTTCGTCAGTGCTGCTGTGCTCGTAAACCAGGCATAGACGTTAACATTACTAGGACCAAACGTTCGTCGACTCACTGACACTCTGAAAAAATAAAACTGAAATCTTGAACACTGTGTGAAGAGGAAGTCTGAAGACATTCATCTTGCCCATAACCCTATTCGAACACTGATTCTACTTTATATGGTTTCACACTCATCATGGTTTCACACTCATCATGGTTTTAAAAGTCTATAAACTCAAATGTACAACACTGCAACAGAAGACGTGGTTAGTCGACATAAAAGTTAGCAAAGCTGAAAACTCTTCCATTAACAGTTTTTCTATCATATTCAAATGATCAGACAACAGAGACTGACACTTGTATTACAAGACAATTCCACTCAAACCTAAACCAGGGTGATTAGATGGCCACACCACAAGATCTGGACACCACCTCAAGGTCTGGAGAGACAGTATGCCATTACCCCACGAAGGGAATCCACAGGGGCAGGGTCTTTTTCTGGTTAGGCGAAAAGTGAAATTCCAACGAAAAGTGAAATTCTTCAAATGTGAAATGATTGCACTCAGCAAGTCACACGTGAAACTGAAGCATACATGTAGGTTGTCTCACTAAAAGCTGGGAGTGAAGTACCACACTAGAAACTGAGGAAATGAAACCAGAAACACTTTTCAAACTGCAGAGAATTAAACACAACCTGCATAGATATGTGGCTTTGACGGCCGATCCATCACCAGAACGTGATAGACCATATTCATAGACTACAAAGCATTTACACATATTTTGATTATAAAAATAAGAAAAAGTTCAGTAAGATCCGATATTTCTTTGATTGAACTCAAATACATAAATCGTTTGTTCGAACTGAAATACAGTTATCATAATACAATTCAATTTCAAAAGCAAGACATGATGCACACAAAACTGCAATTAAACCAATCTACTCTTCATCATGTGATAGAGAAGTCATGCAAAGGAAATGGTAGAAAACACAGCTGAGAAACATGAGACCAGAAGAACTGAACTGAGTGAAGATTGTCCTGACTGAGTGACAAGTTTGGGAAACATCGCCCTCAACAACGTGTCTGGCTAGGATGAACATTTTCTAGCAAATTTTGCCCACATTGAAACTACAGCAATCATTTCAAACACAATTTGATACGCAGCTTCCTCAGTTCACTTCTCTGGCACTAGATGTCACCACAAGGACCAAAGCACACACCAGGAGCTTGCCAATGAATATTAACCCCGTACTTACTGTGTGGTTGGGTCTGATATCGCATCAGAAAGTTCATCAAACTCCTCCAGGGGTTCTTGGATCGCTTCCTCATACAAGTTGAAACTGCTCAACGCGTGGATTATACTAAACAAGGGTAAAACAAACACACATTCTAAAACTGAGGCACCTGCTTCCAATTTTTATAACAAGCCGACGTCTGCTGGTTTCGTTTTTTCTTCATTTTAAAACAGGGTTGGTGAAAATCTAGCTGACCATGACACCTTTTACCACCAAAAGCATGAGTAAGCACCATGGGCCTTTTTCTTTTAGCCCAATGCTGCAGTGACAGGGCACTCATGGTCAGTAGACATCACTGCAGACCAGGTCACATTCCTTAGGATCATGCAGGTAGCAGTTTGCATCAAAAACTGGTCAGCATTCCATACCAACCAACCCTCATTCAAGCATGGCATGGAATGAGTCCTATTCTAGCACAAACCCTGGACCATCTTGGTGACTGTTCTGTTGTACATGGCGATGGTGTAACAACCAGCATGCCAATGAAAATGAATCCAAGCAGTGTGATATGATTCGAAACAAAAATCTAAAGAACATGAGAAAAAAATCTTTGAGCTAGCTTGCAGACATGTTGGTAAGGAAATCAAAATAACACAAGTGCAAAGGGCCACGCAAATTCTATGTTGTATTACTAGACAAACTAAAAATGAAAATGTCTCTTTGCGGAGATCAAGAAAGACTGATATTCTACAATAATCGTACTAGAAGAAGCTAATCTATTTAAAGTCCAAACATTGAACTTCTCAAGAAATGAAGCAAGCAAAATTAGAAGAGCGCACTATATTGACAAGTCACGCCAAAACACTTGATTTAGTTGTTTTGTTACCGATTAGATGAGCATGCAATGATTTGGGTGGTTGGACCCTAAATGCCATGATGAACAACCTAACACCCCTATTACTTAAACATGGAAGCTTCTGGCTATAATAAGACACAAAAGCAGAAGGAACCGTTGTGAGAAAGTAGGGGTGTAGGCTGGTCGACTGGAAGAACAGATCACCAAAAGGTGCCATGAGCTTTGAAAGAAGGTGCCTCTGATACATGGTTTGATTTGTGACTCATGATGGCTGAAGTTAGAATATTATACAAACATGTTAATAGCGTTGTTACAATCACAGGAAAGTTCACTTGATTCGTTGATATCCCTCAGTAATCTTCACCCAATACCGCGACAGATCACTGATTTTTACTGGTTTCTTATACATGGCTAAATGAAGAAATTTTATATTATTTTGGAATCGATGTCACAAAATGTCAACAAGTGAAAGACTGATGTAATTAATCGAGATAAATGAGCCATTTAGAGCAGACGAGACCAAAGCCTTAGGAATGGTTAGAACACAGTAGGTTTAGGAGAGGACGGAGGGAGTTTGAACAGAGACATGGATGTGACAAAGCTATGGATGTAACGAAGACACTTTGAGACATCCAAGTAAGACGAAATGAGGACTAATTGCAAAAACTGCAATTAAGCAGAAGACCATCCGTTTATCTTGACGCTTGTGTTATCTCTCATATTCCCCTGTATATGGCTTGTGTTATCTCTCATATTCCCTTGTATATATGGCTTGTGTTATCTCTCATATTCCCTTGTATATATGGCTTGTGTTATCTCTCATATTCCCCTTGTATATATGGCTTGTGTTATCTCTCATATTCCCCTTGTATATATGGCTTGTGTTATCTCTCATATTCCCTTGTATATATGGCTTGTGTTATCTCTCAAATTCCCCTTGTATATATGGCTTGTGTTATCTCTCATATTCCCCTTGTATATATGGCTTGTGTTATCTCTCATATTCCCCTTGTATATATGGCTTGTGTTATCTCTCATATTCCCCTTGTATATATGGCTTGTGTTATCTCTCATATTCCCCTTGTATATATGGCTTGTGTTATCTCTCATATTCCCCTTGTATATATGGTAGCCCACCCGCCAGCCCATCAGTGTTAGTGAAGGCCATACAAGCCTATGTAGACTCCTCCTAGCTGATCACTGTCACCACAGAAACCAGAGATTAGCATTACTGCAACAACATACCAAGGTAATTGAGTTACAGCAGGCAACTTGTGTCCTCATTTATATCAATAAAGACACAGCTAATCATAATACACACGATACTAAATGCTTTAGCAGGTTATTGATATAAGACCCATAGAAAATCATTCTATCTTTATACCACAGATCGGAGGATTAACACAAAATGTTAGAAAGCATTGACATCAACATGCAGTTGTGACAGGACAGTTGCCCCACAATTATCAGTTCTATTTCAGCAATAGTCTGATTCTGGCGCGTCATATGCCTCAAAGTGACCAGGAAGAGATCACAATACCAACACAGCATCAGATAAAGAACTAAATGTGCCAGTTAATAGCCTGGTCAGGCAATCACTGGATGATCAACTGGGCCACCAATCACAACTTGCTAATTAGGATATCAGGAAATCCTTGTCAAGTATTCCCTGTACATGACATTCTCTGCATGCTTGGGTTAATTAGAGTTGGGGTATACAGGGTCGCCCGATAAAAATGAAGCTTTTGTCAATTGGAAATTGACATGTCCATAAAGGTATGTATTGACATCACCGAGCATACATGAGGAGATTGAGTTAAGACATTGAAGAAGCAGTTATGCATTGATTAAGAACCACTTTTAAGGACTGAATATTTGAAGACATTTTCAAACATTTGGTCAGCAATCGGGGAGAATGTCATAGTTTTCGCAAATTTGTCATGGATTTGTTAAAACTGACACTTTTTATTGAAGTCTATTAATGCATGTGAAGATGGTAGTATTAGGCCCATTTTATTAGAGCATTGTGCAGTCCTTAAAATGGTTATGACACGAAACTGATCCATGAGGAAAGTTAAACAGAAGGATTAGGATTCTTAATAAAACTCGCCATCATAAGCCACAGCCATGAAAATAATCAAAACAATAAGAATTGAAAAGTTACCTGCTTTTTTCCAGCCATCTTTGGTTTGCAGACTAGACGACGATTCGGAGAGACATAACTACTATACACACATTCGACAGTGAAGCATTAACATACAGGGATTTGATTGGCTGCCACATGCTAGCAGGCAGCCAATGAACACAGAGACACCTCCTTCAAAGCAGATGTTACATTATGCGTTGGCAGGCAAGAGTTAAGGTCTGTACATACCGTTTTGGGTCATGCACTTCTATTGAGAATTTCTTGTCTCGGAAGTAGAGATTTTCTAACTGCTTCCACGCAAACACCTGGGGAGGAAAGAGTTGAATACTATAAAGGAAGATGCTGCTAAAGAATGAAGACAACAGCGAAGAACCCTCACACTCCTGATCACCTCAACCATCATGTCACAGCCGACTTCCTCTCCAAGTCTCCACAGCAGACCTATGGTCAATACAAGTCATGGTGCTTTGGTTGAGCAGAGTGGAAGAGGGGGTCTGGATACTGCTCAGTTCTCATAGCGGGTAAAATTACATCAATACACAGGGTTTCAAAGAGCAACAGTAGAAAATCTTACTCGTCTTGGGACTTTCTTGTCACAGTGGTCATACTGTGAGATTCCCTTGTAACTCAGACCCAACCACCACGGCAAACCACTCTTGTCCTAAAACATAGAATAAGTGTAGTATTAACATCTTTTCAAAAGAAATCTGCTGGAAGATATTGTGACTTTCATAAGGATGAAGTGACTATTAGCCGTGGAATTTCAAGTTTGACAAAAATCTGCAAAATATAAACAGCAGAATGTTTTTAATGGGGTCAGACACGTTGACATATCAATGTCTGCCCTCAGACACACTAGATTATACATATATACATATGTGATCAATTTCACAATCAGGTTTGAGGCCCCACCAAGTGAAGTACACATGCAGGCCAATTTATTCCCCATTGACTGAGACAATCACATCCATTTCCCATAATGAAACAACTCAACCAGACAAACAAGCAAAACGAACAAAGGAGGGGGTCATTGAAAGCTGTGAATTGTGACTGTTCTCTGCCTATTTGGCAATAGACAACTGTTGGGACATACAGGCACTGGACAGTCCTGTTAGGTGTATCAGTCAAGTGTCCTCCATGTGAAGGATACATGAGGGAGAGGACAGGACATGGTACACAGGGAGGGGGCATATGGCACATGTGTACATGTGCACAGTACCACTAGATGGCACATGTGTACAGTACCACTAGGTGGCACATGTGTAGAGTACCACTAGGTGGCAATACCAAAACAAGACAAATGAAAACATTGGCATAATACCCACAGGCACTGTTAGCGATGAAAACACAATATTCATAACTCTTTGGCCAAAACCCCAGCACAATGTGTGAGGATTCCCATACGATATCGACATGGTCCAAAACTCACCTTTACTTCATAGTAATGTATACCATATGTTGGACATGATTCACAGATGGTCATATAACTATAAAGAGAAAGGGAAAAGTATCATTAGTCTACTCATTTCCTGAGGTTCTCATTAAAGTCTGAAATGCCTGATCAGGTATTTCAGCTTGCCTGCAAGCAAAGGAAAGGGACGATACATGTTGACTCTAAAGGCTTTGACCATGTTCCACTCCCCAGAAGTGCTGGTGAAGTACGAAGTGTCACAAGCCCTGGAGTCAGGATGCTATGGGGACCATAATGACTCCAGACCAACAAGGGCCGACAGATTACAATGTGTAACCCTTTGAAACGCACTTCAAGAGATATAAGCCTGAGACCCTGAAAATATCAAATGCCACTTGATTCCTGAAACTTCCCTCCAACTCCAATGCTTACCAACATCGCACCTCGCCAAACCACCTGTAGTCAATGAAGTGAAACTTAGCTCCGAGCGATGCACCCTGCCTCGTGGAATAACCAGAGAATGGACCATTCATGCAGACATTCCATCAGAATCGATGCAAGATACAAAGATGCAGATCTCAAGGTGACGTCTGCTTCAAGCAAACTTCCCCATTTTCATGTACATTGATGCACTTTGACACAGAAGTAGTACAGTGATACTATAGCCAACTTGAGATGAAATCAATTTAGAGACCACTTCATGATGGTTTCTCAAAATCTTCCATACACAAACACATAGAAATGTACACATTTTCCAGCCCATCTCGAACTGGGAAAGATCTCTACAACTGTGTTATTTTGGAAACAGCGGCACCTTTGTGACGCAAACTTTCGACATCCGGTCCAAGACACAATCGTTTGACAACAATGCAGCCAACAATGCAGCCAACAATCGCACCAACAATGAGCTAAACGTAGACAATGTTACGATATTTTCGGCATGGTTTCACTCGATTCCTGTACGATAGGCTTGATTGATGCTGAGATATGCTTCAAAGATTTGACAGGAATGTCCGCCAAGTGATCCCAAATTTGTACCTGATACTTGTCAGTCTTGTCGAACTTCAGCTGGTCATAGATCAGATTGGGGGATTGTTTGAAATCTCCTAGAATGGCTGCCTGATGCTCCCCCTTCTGTAACTCATACCGCTGATGCTGCCATGGATGACATGTCCACAAATAGACGGAATGTAACTGAGGTATCCATTCCTCGTTTGAATGGGTAATTGGGGCTCTGTCATGCAGAGGAGGAACCTTTTATCCAGGTTTCCTTTTGGAGGGACACAGCTTATATTTGGACATATTTTAAGAGAAAGAAAGATACCATGCAGGTTCTTTTACCACATCAGCCATCAGACTCTCAACTTTGTGGCAGTCACAAGGATGGTGCAAGGCTAGTTCCTCAAGAGATTGATCTTCAATTCTGCTCCCCCCTTCAGCTCTACAACAGTCATTGAAATATCGATATTCAAAGAATAGTAGAGCGAAAGTCACAGAAACTGACTTTATTTTTTCTTTGATATCATTATTATGTAGCCAAGGCAACTTCATAATACCAAGAAGTAATAAAGACTAGTCTTTATGAGATCTTGTTCTTGTTTATACATACCACAAGTCTGATGCTTCCAACAATGACACAATTCAAAGACAGTATCCAATAACACGAAAGTTTGGGAAGACACCGATATTTGATGCTTCCAATGAGAAAGAATCGGAGAGCAGCGACAGAGAATCAAGTTCACTCACAGTCAAATGACAATAGAATCGGGTACTCATTTCCGTTTTGCATTCCTGTAATATTCCCAACTCATTATAAGACAATTATTCCATATTTGACTACAATTATATCACGGTCAATTTAGATGGGGGTTATTCAACAGAAATCAATGAAATGTTACATAACATCAGGATAAGTGGTGAACCATACAGATGTCACTACCCGGCTGACAGGCCAAAAGGATCATGAGCAGGGGAGACCACTATTGTGGTTTAAAGTCTGTTTATCATGCAACCAAAAACAGAATCATCCATGGTCA
The DNA here is from genome assembly GCF_910592395.1 of Lineus longissimus. NCBI lineage: Eukaryota > Metazoa > Nemertea > Pilidiophora > Heteronemertea > Lineidae > Lineus > Lineus longissimus. The sequence goes on from NC_088314.1 coordinate 755,399, forward strand.
GTTGGTTTGAGCTATATACATGGTGGTAATACAATACACAACAGCACTATACATTCCTATTACACCAGATCTCTGAAAACTTGTTGGACCAGTTTTCACCGAAGAACCAATTAGATTATGCAACCACTCCCATTTGTCTTCATTATAAGATCCAATAGTTCATCTATTACAATGATCCCATTTTAAAGAAAATAATTCTTAATTATCTCATCCTTAGTTTTACGGGTCTCAGAGGGTCATTAGAGGATCACTTGTGGAATTGAGATGAAACTGTCCCCAAATTGAACTCAGCAGTTTGCTACAATGAAAGTTCACAGGTTATAACCACTTGATGGGTCTGTTGAGAAATGACCTAAAAACACACAAGGATGGAAGTCAAAAGGCTTCCATCCAATCCACATGCTCCACCCCTTGCATGTAACCTGAAGCTCACCAATTGCTAAACCCACAAAGCTACCAGAGAGATAGAAATCACGATTCAGCCACTTTTCTCCATTTTGCAAGGATGACCTTGTCCGTGACAGCGTGCACACATGAACGCCTCCCTTAATTATACAGAGACGGGAATGAGGTTAATTAACAAGCAGCCAATTAATGAAGTGTGAATCATATCAACGCTGATAATCACATCGGAGAAGACCGAGTCTTGGTATCAAGCATAACCACACAACACATTTCTTCACAGCTCACATATCGTGAGGAGAACTGTGGACTGGCATAACCAGGAAGAAACTATGGCATCGTCAAATTCAAGAGGTGACACCCTCCATGTGATCTAACCCTTTCATTGTGAACAACATCACAGCCATATTTGTCCCATTTTCTGGCTTCAGTGTGTATAGCGGCCTCATTCCTCAGCTTATGCCTCCAGTCCAATCAACTGCAGTTCAGACTACTCTCAGGAATCGCCCACCTCAAGATTACTGGTGGTCTTCAGCTCAAACTACACATTATACTTTTTTTCTCATATCAAACTTGTTTCAAACTGCACACCCAATATTTGCCAATGTCTCCATCACGAGTGTCACGGACGAATGTTAAAGACTTGCTCCACGATTACTCATAGTGTACTCACCACTCATTTCCTCGTCCAATCAATAGGAGTAATTGGTTTCGATGTAAATCTTATGAAGTCGCATCAAGAAACATGCGAGTGGAGTGAAACATTAGCAGAGGATTTCAAGATCTTGTGACTTGGAGGACGTCTGCTTACGAAATGATACAATCAAGTGTCTGAATGACTGAAGTCCCCTGGGGACGGTGACAGCAGACGGCTCATCCAAATTGACTATGTTCTGTAATCCTCACAGCGATGCACGACGAAGTAAGTGAGAATGATGCAAATGATTTGCTGGTCATTGGACTATTCATGAAATGAGGAAATGAATGTCTGGGGTTTCTCCTCTGCTGACCCTAGGGAATGACTGATTTCTTGAGGCGTAGAATTGACCGTTCAGAGACAACGAGTGGCAGGATTCTTGAAATCAATGTCTGAATGATGGAAGGTCTCCGGTCACCTAGCTAGCCTCCCTTGTCTCCCCACTTCAAGCTTTTATAAACCCACATAGGGTTAAACAAATGACATTGAAAACTTCATTAATTCACTCCATTTCGACACCAATTAATTTCCTACAGCTTCAGGAGTGACTCAACAACTTGGTTGCAGAAACATGCAACAGAATATCATCGTGACAATCAACGGGGCCGCGATGTGTCCAGGCTCCGTTATGTGAGTGAACAAGTATAATGATACCCCTCAACGGGGCCGCGATGTGTCCAGGCTCCGTTATGTGAGTGAACAAGTATAATGATACCCCTCAACGGGGCCGCGATGTGTCCAGGCTCCGTTATGTGAGTGAACAAGTATAATGATACCCATGAGGGTTTGATGGAGGAGACTGAGTCACTCACTTGTTATCAGGGTCTCTAAGTGTTGGCTCTTGTCAACTGTCATCAAAATGCTGTGTTTTCCACATTGTGACAGAATTGAAGCCTGGACTTATTCCATTGCTACAGACATGTCACTGAGTCTTGTGGTATGGTTAATAGCTGTCTCAGAGGGTCAAATTGCAAGGCATGTTTTATGTCAAAGGCAGTCCTGTTGCAGATCAAAGCTCCAAGTCCCCATCAGGACCAGGAAAGTTCTTCCTCCAAGGACAAAGCTGAACTATCTAATCGACATAGAAGTTCTTCCACCAAGCCTCAAATACAAATGGCTCTATTGAAACAGAGTTGATCAATTAATCATCAATCCAGGGCTCAGCGAGTAATTTGTAATCATGACACCCACAGGAAATCTTTTTGAGTGAGTATCATAACTCACTATGTTCACAAGTGTTTTTCACCACTAACTTAACCAACTGGGAATACGTTTCAACATATGAAACTGATGGGGAGACCGAGGCAATGTTCATTATCCCACGGAAGTGGACAGGAGATGTCCACGAATGAGGTGTGAATCGCTTTAGCCTGGTGGCAAGTGGTGACTACACATCCATAGTCCACGGCACAATAATCTGAATGCAGTGGATCAGGTTCATGCAGGAACTCATGTCTGTCATAGATCTAGCAGAGCCTTGGCTGCATGGAGACAACAACACAATACATCAAGAATGGGTTATAATTGCTCTGGGGCTGGAATACCCCGCACAGTGCAAGATTTACAACAGCTTGCTCAGAGATTCATGACTGGAATAAGCAAGAGAATGTAGAATGAGTGGAATACAAACGAGGGAAGATTTCACTCAACAGTTCTCTGAAGACATAAACCAAGACCTAAGCAATCTTGCTGGCCAGTGTTGTGTCCGACATCCTGTATCTCCTGTGTCACGGAGCTAGCATCGTGCTACAGACACGAGGTGTCTTATCTCAGATCATCATGTTGGCACATGCTGCAATTTGTCCACACTACTTGTCAAAACGTCCACGATACGATCTCCCAGCTCTGGGTGACATTCTCCAGGACACATTGACTCTCACTTAGATTACAGATAAATCATAAATGGTGATAAATCGTCATGTTTCTTGATGAGCAGGGACCCTTTCCACGGCCAGGGTGACACATGATCATGCCAAGCCATCGCTGGCTGAGGGACCAGATGAGTCATTGATACTCTGGTGTTCACCCTTCAGTGTGGTTACCTAAGTATCACCGAGGGACTATTAGGAAGTGGCGGGTACATCCTTTTACTGTTCATTCTTAGATGGCAATAGGCATATTGCCTTGTGCACACTACACCAACAGATCACTTCCCAAGTCCCAGTCACTCATCACTTCTTTCGTCACTACAGTTCCTTTACACACATGCTTAGCTTTAAGAAATCATCACGGAAGGCATGATACATTCTAAATTAAAGATCTACTTACTTGACTATTGCAGATCCCCGAGATAATCCAGCGAGTTTTTTATAGTGAGTTATGATCTCATCCTCACTGCAAGACAAGAAAGTATGGTGTGGTAATGTGACATATCTAGACTAATTGGGAATCTGGACACAACCTAGATCGAGTGATTCATTACGGTAAAGGCCAATTTTACCAAATCATCTCCAGCATTGCAACGGTTGGGCTAACACAAACATTACGTTGATCTTATCAGTGGCTTGCTTTTCTCTGGCTAACGGCTCCCACACAAGCTGCAATTTTTGTTGCAGGACGCTGCATTTTGTGAAACAAATGCACAACAAATGCACCATAGGCCTATAGATCAGCATTGAGCTAGGACGTACCAGTATGAGAGAGAAGGATGTTCAGTTAGAGTCCTCACAGGAATCAATGGCAGTCTCTTGAAGTCCTCTCTGGCAGTGTCCTCACTGAAAACAAAATACAAATCATTTGAATGACTTGTAAATGGAGCTATGCCCAACCAGTACCACACTTTTTCTTGACTCTGGAATTTGGCCTTGTTTCTGTGAACTGACCTTGTCAAGGCATGTATACATGTACATGTAGGCCTACATATAGAGTGTAAACAAAGTATTCTTTTGTTCAAAACAGAAAAGATATACTTAGAAGCAGCAACAGTCACTAGGTCAATCTTACAAATTCTGCCAGGGAAGATCTTAGTGCGGAAAAAAACGGGCGATCGAATATTCTGGAGTTTACAGTAATAGAAACCCTGCTAATCACTTGGGGATAATGAACTGATGTAGCGATGTCTTGTTTCAGGACAAGACAAGATGGCTTTGATCCAATCTCCATTAGGTTCAAGTCAGCCTCAGGTGAGGATCAGACGAGGAGAAAAAGCTTTAATTCCGCTTTTGATGCCAGGTGTCGGAGAAAAGGCTTAAAACGGATGGCTTATAATGAGGACGACCGGAGACATGTTTCATTAGTGAGGATTAGAGATTGTTTTTGACGTTTTAAAACATCATGTCGATTGTCTCGCGAAGTTCAGTGATCAATTTCACTCCACAGGATTGGTGAAGGATAATGCAACGTTGGACAGATTTGGAGGGAAATGCATACTTACTAAGTAAAGTCTCCATGTGTCGCCTGCAACACATGTGCAGCGAGTTCAAAGACAGTCTCACTGTCACACTCGATGATACCCTGCAAAGACACAAACAAGGGAAGTGGAAGAGTGGGTTACACATGCTTTGACTTCACGATGCCCACGTCGATACTTCTACTTCACCTGAGAGAGCTTGATGAATCTGATGATGTGTCAATACCTGCTATAGATTCACCCCCAGGATAACCCTCCTTACTAACGACCCACCCTTATACCCTGATCATGGATATGACCAAACCTTATACTCACCTTGGAAGAACAAAATAATCAGGAAAAGACAAGACTATTCCTGCAAAATCGAATCTGATCACACCAAAATATCAGACTCGGAGAACCACATGTCTTCTATCATCTCCTGCACCAAGCTAAATAGCCCTTACTAACGTAACAGAGACCTTTAAACCCCTGAATTGTAGGGTTATATAAACCATCCTTTATCAGAATAAAGAGCATGAATTCCAATGTGAAGGGCACTGGGATTTGTGTTGAATGGTGGAGAGATTGGTTGGGGAGTGTCATTGTGCGAAGGTCAAAGAACTTCCTGGAGTCAATGGAGGAGATTTGACAAGGTTTGGGGACAGGAATAGATGAAGGGATTTGTAGGGAGTGGTGTGGAGTGGGGGTTCAGGTGGTGGTGGCGGGGTATGAGGCAACACAATCATGGCTTGGGTACAGGAATAGATGAAGAGATTTTTAGGGAGTGGTGTGGAGTGGTGTGGAGTGGGGGTTCAGGTGGTGGTGGCGGGGTATGAGGCAACACAACCATGGCTCAGGTACAGGAATAGATGATGGGATTTGTGGATCAGACACAGAGGGAATGGTTTATTGATGGAGGAGAGGCATGAGACAAGAGCACAAACCATGAGTAATCTTACATCTAGCTTTCACACCATTTGTCATGCAGGCATCGATAAGCCAAAATCTGTGTTGAAAATCTCAGTCAGGTTTCTGACATCAAATCCACACTTTTCCCAAACATTCCAACATACCACCTGCCACTTATCCTAATATTCCATATCGAATATAATCCTCAAGGTAGAAGTATGCCAATAAGCTTTCCAAATGAATTCACCACACATTGCACTGGTGGGCTATACAGCCTGAAAACCCAAATATTAACCTTCCAAGCAAAGCCATTGTGGGGCTCTCATTCACAATAGGCCCATTGTTATGCTGACAATTGGAAAAGTTTTTTCTAAGAACTACCAACATTACCCTCATACTTGCTAATTGTTCTATTATATTCAAGTACTTGGAAGGATTAGCTGAGTATCAATTTGAAGGGGAAGGGACTCATAAAATCATTCTAAAAGCTACTTACAAGTAACAGTTTTGAAAAGAAGCAGACACTGCTTCATAATATGCAAACAGCTCTGCCCAATCTTTCAAGCTGAGACTTGTAAGTCATCATATTTCAAAGGGAGTGCGGCTCTTGGCTTCTTCAAGCCTTCAAAGTTGATGACAATCTTTAATCAACTTGACTCTCAGATCCGGACACCTCTCTACTGAGAACAGCATTGTCTGTCCCAAGGGGTGTCCTGAATAGGGAGGTTCTAACTCCACATCAAGTATGTATGCTCAGTGTTGGCTCGAACGATCTACTAATTCAATTTCCTCTTGAAAACGATGTTTAAATCTCCGCCTGCAATCTGTTGCACAGCACTGCCTACTCATTAGTGCGAGTTAACGATTTCTCTCGGCTTACCTTATAAATGTTCTGTTTGGCTTGTAAATAAAACACCTCTACGGTCGCTCGATCTCGCAGGTATCCTATGGACTCGATAAAAAACCTGCAAAGGTAAAGGAAAAGCTATGAAAATGGAGTTTATTCTGGTGTGGTGCATCGGGAGAACAGTGTCTTGTCCAAGGTTACAGGTTGGAGCCATCATGGAGCTATTTTAACCCACTACAGCCAAGCGCAGGCGTTAACTTGGGTCGAGACATCCAATGGAACACGTCTGCTTTCTTTGGAACAACTTCTCAACCCAACATCTGTTTCAACATTGGGAATATTTTGATATGAATAAGCTTTTTTCCAAATGACTCCTCAGTCTGTAGGCTAAGGGACGTGTTTAACTACAGGGGTGTGCCAATTAATCAAGCAAATATCGCTGAAAGAAATCACCCGATGATGAGGGCAATGTGATGATTTCTCCATTTGCTGTTAGAATCAAGTACAAAACCAATAGAATTAACCTTGATAATTCTGTCAGCGAATAGCTGCCACTTCTACTCGAGAGGTTCGACCGCCATGAACCAGAAGATTGCATGAACCGAATCAGTGATGCAAAATGTACGCCAGTACATACTGTGACTTGTCCTTGCATACACCTTGAAACATGGATCCATTTGAGTGAAAAGTGCACTCCATCAGAGTTAAATATGATAATGGATTTGGAAGAGGCAGCTCTTCCAAGTGACAATTTCCACTGTAAACATCATCCTCAGAGTAAATGGTTTGTAATTTCGTTGAATCTATATCAGCAACATGTCCATGAAGAGACTTTAGATGCATTACCACTGCCATATTTGACGTTAAGTGGAGGCAGCCAATAATCACCAAATGAAATGTCTCAACATGTTTTGAATTTGCCAATAGAGAGCAGTTTGTACCAGGCTGGAATTGGGAGGAGAGGCTGGTTCAAACTCCAATACACGCACATCCAACCACCAGCCTTTGACACAAGACACGAGATACAGACGATAGGTTACCATTGGTAGATTGCTGTTGGCGATCAAGGTTGGAGCTCAACTTGGGCTTACCTGACTAAAAAGTGTAAAACTAATGGACCGGACTTCTTTGGAAAATCATGTTCTAAGACTCGGCGGTCGAGCTGTAACCAGTTAAAATGGCCGCTGGAAAGAGAAAGACGAGAAAACGAGTTAGACATGAGCAACATGGGACACATTTGAGGGAGGAAACATGCAGTTCTTCATGTGTTAGACAGTCTTCAAGGTCTTCCATCTACCTTATACCATCTACCTTATACCATCTACCTGATGTCGGACCCGCCTATCACCTTCCCCAAGCAAGCAAAATGACAAATTTGATCTTGACCTTATGGACTACAACACACTGCGACCCTCGTATGCAACATCAGACTGAGCTTCTCTTCTGGTTTCTTCACCAAGCCAGCACAGAAAAACTCTTTTTCCTGCCCATTACATCACAAAACTCTGCATCCTTGGAAGAACGTGCACTGAATTAGTAACAGTATGCACTCTCCATTCATCAGTTCTATACAAGAGCACATGGCACTGAAGGGAACCGATCCCCATAATAGACGAATGAGCAATAAGCTAGTTTATGAGATCCAGCAAATGAATCGGGAAGATTCGAACAAAAGAACGTAACTATTCTTGCTGATTGTTACTGAATGGGAGGCTGATGAAAATAGGGATCAAGCTGCAGCAATAAGTGATGGCGATGCTGGGGGATTAGTGATCTGCCTTGATGAAACTGAGATTAGCATTGCACATGGGGGCAGATTACGCTATCTCTATTCAGAGAGGAGTGCAACAGGACATGATGACTAAGGAGACCCAGTCTAGAGAACAACGATTTCCAAGGATCTTGCCAAGTTGCAGTCTTCGTAGGCTCATGTCTTGAATTGTCATCTAGATCGCCCAAGGCTCTGACATGACCACAGGTCACCTTGAGGTACCTCAGTAGAAACTAAAGCTTCATCACCAAGTCGATGAAAGGTTCCAAGGAACCGGAAGTCTTACTGGCCTTGTGGCTTTCATAGTCAGTAAATCTTCAGGTAATCTGGTACTGGTATCTGTGAATCAACCAGAGACACTTTACCTATTCAGCAATCGTAAACATGCCAGTCTCACAAAGGCTTGTGGCAAATTGAACCTAGAGGAAGCCAGATGAAGGAAGGGGAGTGGTCCTGGTTAGGGTCGGATTAGTAACGGCCTTCAGGTAAACTCGTTTGTTTACTCCCATGAGTCAACTAGTGACACAAACGTACAACAGCTTTGGAGGCACATGTTTTTTACAGCCAACACGTGGAAGTGGGTCGTGGAGGTGGAGGTGGGTCGGTACAAAACGGATCCCAGCAATTAACTCTGCAGCAGGCACAACGCTTGTCAGCTGGTCATAAACAGTGTTTTTCTGATAGTGTGCCAGAGTCATGTTTCCTGCCTTGGGGCAGGTCTATAAGTAAAAGCAATACATCCCAAGTTTCGCCCCGAGTCATGAGTGTGCGGGGCCATGCCACCAGCAGCAGGTACAGCCCAGCCCGTGGTCACTTCCTATCTCATGTTTCAACACTTCCTGGCCAAAAACCTCACAACCAACTAGAAAAATATACATCACCTGGCAAAGTCAAGAAATTCATCCTTGAAAGTGAAAAAGTTCAAACGGTGCCAGAAGACCGCTTTTGAGCCAGGTTTGACTGAAATCAACCGAATTTCTTGGTAAGACGAGGTGGCTTTATTTCCATGGTTCACTCTTTTAACCCAGATGGCCCCAATTCATCTCATTTTTTTGTGGAAAATAGTCCATACAATAACATGAATCAGAGCATTTATACAGTTAGAGTAATTGTTGTGGAACGCCTCCACTTCAGGTCAACAACGAGCCACAGGTCTCTAGCTCGACATTTACAAACAGGATAAGTGAGGAAAAACTATCAAATGGACAGAGCTTGTGAGAGAAGGACACTTCCCCTCCACTCACAACTAGCGGCACATGTGACAACCGCTCATTGCGTGGTCGCAATTTTCACCAATTAAGCCACCATTAGCAAATATTTGAACTATTTACATTGAATGAGACTGAACTTTGCAGTCCTTGTGTTGACAGTTGAGAAGGTCATAGACAGATCCACTTAGTCTAGTTTTCAGTTTGGGGAAGTCTAGGTACTGGGCCTACATGGGTACCGTAATCTCATCAGGGTGGCGTTCTCCCAATGTCCCATTCCCAGAAAACATGAAGTACACTCTCCCAAACTGTACATGGTGTGCGTGTGAACCTTGACGTGAATGTCGTCCCTCCCACAGGCCACACCCCCTTCACACCCGGGCCACCCGTAATGATACCCCATTGAAAACCCACTCAGGCAGGAAATGTATTTTACACATAAAAGCTGTAATATCGCTTATGATATGAAAACCTTTGATAATCATTTACATTATGTTAGTTTTGAATGGAGAGCGACATCCCATGCTCACATATAATCGAACCCATTCACTATAACATGCATTTCTGTCCCCGCCGGAAAGAGGGTGTGTGAATAGAAACAGAAAGGACAAATCACATCATTCATATCCGTATGTTCAAAGATCTTAAAATGAGAAATGATGATATGGAGGTTGGACGCGGTCATTGGGTCCGGCCATGAAAGGTTGACACAAAGCAAGATGACCATCACTCGACCAATAAACTTGTAATTGCTTCATATATCAAGGTATTCAGGGAATTCACCCAAGATTTTGGCCACTGCATAAGGAACCCTGCCCCACTACATGAACAGTAATGTACTGGCCGATCCATGAATGTACCCAGTACCACTCCACTCAAGAAGATCCATACTAGCAAAGCCTACAATCACTCATCAGACACGCTCAAGAGACAACTGATGAGTTGACTGGACGCACAAGACAAACTCATCATACTCCAAACCAATATCCTTGTCGTACTTGCCTTATAATCCACAGGAAATTGAGAACTCCACTGCGACTGTATCAGCCGACTCCAAGGAACAGAGTGAGACAGTCTCATCCAGTGAGTCAATCATAAAGCACACTTTATGGAGATGGGCATTGGGTATTTATACAAATCCGGGTAGGCACCGCAAGCAGTACTCTACACTGATTGTCAGGTTGTGACTGACATACAAATGTCATATATACAATGGAGAGTGAGATTGAATGGGAGGGTAAACAGTGACATGATAGGTGCAAGTGTCACCCGGCACCAGATGGTGATTACATGACGGTGGTGGCATCATCATATGATACAATGGCAAATTCCATGGCACAACCTTGATAAATACTTGAACTACCAATTAACCAACAGACATTCTGACTCTCAACAACAGGACAGGATCACATCATTTCCAAGTGCAAAACATCTCATTTCTGAACAACTAATTAAAAACTTGATTGGTCTTTGTTCGTGACGACACGTTGATTAGCCGGTGATAGATTATGGACATCTGGCTCGTGGTTTGAAACAATGATACTTCAAACTTGTTTCCAATACTTGAAGGCTGCTGTTTCAATCAATTAATTGGCCATTTTACTATTCGACTTTACTTTTACCTACAAACTCTGAATCAGTTCATGTTTTTCACCGAGGGCAATTTTTACAGTGAATAGTTATTTGCCATTCTGTTTTGAGACACCCTGTATACCTCAATAATTCACACGCACTTTATTTCCCAGCCTACCAGTCTCCAATCAACGTTGCAATTAACCCCAGTAAGCTGAAAAAGTGCGGGCTTCCCGGTACAGGAGAGAGCAATTAAAACTCGATCACAGTGAATCCAAAACTATCTGATCTCCGGCACGATTGTTAACATGATTAAAGTCATCAAGTTATTTCCTCTCTGATTATATCTGACCAGCGCTGCTTTACTGAGACTCCTTTGAAGCCACTACTCTACTCAGCATATGAACTGTTTCATGATTTAGCCCTGTGCCACGGAAATTAACTAAAGCAGTGTAACTTTCCCCAGGGGTAGGGAAAATAACATCTAAGTGCTGCTTGAATTCTGAGAATGACAGTTTTGAAGAGGAAGGTTTGTGATGCTATTATAGGATGAAGTCCCTTGGGCTGTCACCTCAACAAGACAACGATGCCAAGCATCGAGCAGGTAATGAAAGGGTTGAGTTAATAAAGCGAATCTTTAGAGCAGTACACCCGGCAAGCCTTCATTGATATTCAAGCTACGATGGCTTGGACTGTAGCAAAGATTATGGTTTTTTCTCCCAGCACCTGCTTGGAGCAGCTTTTTTAACATCTGCCAGAAACACACCTGGCATCTTTGCTACATCTTAATTCTTCTTGCGGATGTCCTATCATATGGTAAAGTGATGGCATGAAGAGTTTTGGTTCTTTGTTTCAGTTGGCTATGATGAAGCTGTGGGGAAGTGAGTATGTGACTTGCCATGTTGCTTTCTCCCGGGACGCCGAGGCCATTTCGATCAACCAAGATGATTGCGGAGCAGTGTGTACTTCAATTCGTTTCTCCCAGAAGAACTTGTACAATGTTCCCATTTTAGAAATGTGAAGATCTCCACACATCTTGCCTACCCCAGCAACACTGCCAGCCAATTCATTCCTTGGTTGGCTCATTTAGAGCAGCACTGGCCATACGATCCTGGGGTAACTGATTGTGAGGGTGAATGCAGCTATTCGATTCCTCCAACATGGCCAATTGTCAGGTTAGTTGAGGCCATTTGATTCCCCAGTTTAATCTGGAACATGTACCCCATCATCAATGTTTACAGCTATTCAGATTGGCCAACCTTTCCATGGTGTTGATGTCAGATTTCTGGTCACATCAATAGGACTCATAGAGTTTACAGAGTTCCCCCAAATCCACCAGCCTGTATTAGGCTGGTTATGGACCAAGGAACCCTTGACCTATTCAACAAGTTCAATCAATTATTAATTAGGCTTTGATGTGGCTTCTGGGGGCTATTGTGTCTGGCAATGACAGGATTGGTGATTGACATTTTGTTTCTGTTCAAGCAGAACTAAAGGTTGTGAAAGCTGGTTCTGAAAGAAGCTACAGGGTGATGGGTCTTCAAGCTCATTCAGATGAGCAGGAACGAAATCCAATCCACCTGCTGAGCTATTAAGATTCACCTCGAAACTCGTTTTATCGCTGATTTAGAGCAGTCTGTTTTGATTTGATTCAAATCATTCACTGGACCAGATAATTTGTGATAATTTTAGATGAAATAGTGGTCTTATTCTCAGAATGCTTTGCTTTATTCATGCAGTTCATCAATGGTGGCAGACAAAATGTATTTTTGCTCCCTGGGACAGTTCAGCAACTGACAAAACCTCACTGGCAAAAACATTTTTACATCTCATCTCATATCAAGTATCTGTAGCTCCATTAATTGAAATTCCATGTCCACGAGTGGCTATCGAGTGAAAAAGAGAGATGGTTTTCAACCAGATCACCAGGTCATGTTTATACTGCTGAATATATGGCACTAATTGATCCATATGTGTTTTATTGACTTTCACAGGAAACCAGGGCTTGCTTTCCTTGTCAGTGTCACCTGGCTTCATCATGAAGTATAGTCCATGGTCACAATTTGTGGGATAATCGAGAAAGTATAGTACTGAGACCACCACTCCACCAAAACCCTGCCAGGAATACTCTCTGTACATTATACTCACAAACAGGCTTATGGCATGATACCGGGCATTAACTCAGCTTTACTAAGCTTTAACAGTATAAGCCTACTCACATTCGTTAATGAAAGATATTCATGCAAAATAAGTTGAAAATCCATATGTTATGATCTGGAGGCATACAGGCAACTATGGAGTCTCTGGTCTGTGTTCAAAATGTAAACAATGCCAGGGAATGGTACACCTGGGTGAAGGCACCATCAATGCTTACTGTCTAGATGACCCCCCTGCCCTGCCCACAGTGACACTCTTACCTCAAAACACAATGGGAATGACAAATCCTCCAAAAAGTAGACTGAAATCACTCTTAAACGGCAATATGGAAGTGGACAGATAGTCCTTGATGTGTCAAACACACAGCACTGGCACCACACAGCTACTCAGTACTTGGAACACCAGTGCTGCTGCCTGTGAACTGATTAGAGTACTACATCTGTATGCAGGCTCAGCAGACCACTGAGAACAACAAACCAGTTGGAAACAAAAGTCCACGTGGCTGTATACCACGCAGACTTTCACCCGTTGGGTATGTTTTTAGGTTGGTTTAGACTGGCTGGCTGGGTATGAAGTCAAGACAACAGTAGCTGGGTACAGCCACATACAGTGATGAGGAAACATGACTCGTGCTCATTACGCTTGGTACTTACGTATCATCAACGAATGCTAATCCACAGTATTCCTTTTCCTTGAGGTTGTAGTGCGAGGCTACCAGGTCGAGCAGGTCACATGACAGGAGCTTTGGCTGAAAACAAACAGAGAAAAAAATCTAATAACGAAAACTTTTCAAGTCTGGAGACTCACCAAATCTCACTGAAAATCTTGGGATCTCGTATTTCACAAATAACCTTCTACTCTTTGGGAACCTTTTAAAACTGACCTTGCTGATGAACTGTTTATGTCCTGACCTACATGAACTGTGGTCAAAATGCGGAAATCCACCAAAGACATGTTGACCAATTAAGATTTGTGTGATAATCAGCGACTCATCAGCATTATATGTAAACATGTAAACTCTCTCATTACATCATATGATTCTATTCATAGGATTAGCAGATATTTGTCACTGTTGACCAACCTAGGTGAGGTAACCACAAGGATAACAGCTGATCAAACAACCTGAGGTGAAAATTTACATATTTGGGCATTTAGAAGCGACATGATACCCATGAGGGTGATGTGGAGAGGGCCCGATGACCTAACACGAACAGCTACACAAACAATGGATTTCTACTCAATTGGTTTATGAGATTTCATACAGGCCACCAGTGCTGCCATCTGATAATCACAAGAAGAACTACTTATCAATTCTTATTCCTTGGCCTGGACATATCTCTGATATCTCTGAGAGTCTAACAAAATCGCTGGTTGTGCAATTGTCTCTGAGGCAGTCACCAAGGTTGTGCCATTGTCTCACCTGAATGAGAAACTCGAGCTTCCTTTCATCTAAGAGTAGGACCTGGCTCTTCCTTCCCTCAGCCATCTGTAAACATACAAAGGGCAAACAACATGAGTAAACGCTCAGCGGAGAAAACCACAACTTTGGAGAAATCTCTGTGGAGAAGCTGAATTCTTTGTCGGTCAACCTTCTGAAACAAGACACGTTTAAACAACACGGCAAACTAGAGCAAAAGTTAATAGAGACAATGATTGAACAAAATGAATTAATACCAAGAACTAATAAATTAGGTCATATAAATAACAGAATCATGAATGATATGTTCATGGCTAATCAGAACCCTGGGGGTGATCGAATGAAATTCTTGTCCCGAATTTGTTCCATGCAACATTCATCACACCAGACTGTACATTCTGCCACAGACAGGACTGTCCTTCATAGCGACTTGACATGAAGCAAAGATGTATGATATGTATTGGTTTATGATCTAAATGAAAACATTAGCTCAACTGAATAGATGAAGAGGCACCCCTTGTCAAAATGCAATATGATATTGTCAATTGCAAAAGGTCCATATGGCAGTTTCAGCTAGAGGGATAGTACCCCGCCAAGAACAAACACTCACAATTTGTGTTAAATCCATTTCTGAGAATGCATTATAAAGGGACGTGGCTGCTTCTCGAGCTTTAGAAATTGAGCCACTCCTTCTGACAGCCGGTAAGGACAGTTTCCTTCTGACCAGGCGGAGAGGGTCGACTGGAGGTTCCATTCTAAACACTTCACGCACTTACGCAGGTACACTACTGTTTATAATCTATAATACTCCACCTCAGGACTAGCACTAAGAGTGAATGCAGTTAATTAGCACAACTGATTAGCCAAGAAAGTTTTGGGAAAGAAGGTGTTAATCCATGGCAACTCATATCTGTAAGTTTTCCCGAGAATAGCTCAGTCAAAAAACAGTAGCTCATCATATGACACCTCAGCAGACAGCAGGTCGACCAGCAGACGACAGGCAGAATCAAAACAAACAAAAGTTTTGAAGAAAAAGTTCCAAATTTTCAACTCTCTATCTAACAACCTCAGAAGTTTGCATTCCACTTGGGAAAGGAAGTTTAATTCATTAAAATGGGAGCAAATAGTTGATACTATAAAAGTATAATGTCTTCAAACCATTGTCCTCAAGGGCTGCATCTTGAACTTTGAGATTTCCCATGCATCTGCGTCATACCAGTTGCAAGTTTGAGGACGGAGAATGGGTTTCTAGGAATCCGCCACATTTAACCCACTATTTGTTGCGTACTGTGCACCACTGAGTCACCAGTCTATCCTCATCATCCAAACAATTCGCTCTCCACAGGAAAAACTGGTGGATAATTCCAGAATCCAAACAACCTTTCACTTATCAAATTACTATATTCCTCTGACAGCATAAATCACATTTTAACATGTTAAGTTTTTAACAAAATCCATGAAAACTTGAAGATTCTTCATCACAACATCGACCATTTCAATTTCAGAACACTCTAAATAAAGAATTCAGAAGTTCACAATTGAATCTCCAACTGACTGTACTTTTCATCAGAGTGGAAATAAAAGTAAATCAAATGGCAAGCCAGACAGTTCCAGACTGGGTGAAGAAAAATGAATTAGAGTCGAACCAATCCGTGAAGAAATAGCAACAACTGGTTGAGCGAGGCAATCATTACCAGGAAGAAACATGTTGGAGTATCGTTCAGTATCTGTCACAGCATGAAGAGGCCCAACTCAAATCATCAAAGCATTTTCGATGGATTCCTTCAGCAACTGGTTTCAAATCTGTTCATTTCAATACAGCTACTCAAAGTGCCAAGTGATTCAACGTGAAGTCATGTTTTCCTCGGGTTGAAACCACAATCCTGAGTGTTATTGAAGAGATGACCATCAGGAGATCCCGTGAAGTGCTAGTCCCAACTTCTTTTGACAGATGCAAGACGGAACTTTACAAATTTGTCAAAACAAACACTTGATTGGATGACCAACAGTTGGAAATCAGGAAAGTAACTAAACCAAGCGAAGAGAGGAGAACCTTATCCTATATAATTTCACCTCTGTTGCATAAAGCAAGCTTTTGAAATCACATGTAAACACTCATAAGACACAAACATGACTGAATTGCAAAATGAAAAGTGCCTATCCTGCGTGTCTTGTAGTTTCCTCCGCTCGACAGGAAACAGGATAGAGACCATTAGCAACTTCTTGTCATGCAATATGACGACAGAACCAGGGGACCTAGATATTCAAAGAACCTCAACAATAACATGCCAAAACTCGAGAAAACTCAAGTGGCATCTCAAGGCGGCCTTCCTCAATATGATATACTTTGGATTTATTTACATTCAAGTTTATTATTATATTCGAGGCTGGTCATGTATCTTTTAAAAATTCTCAAAAAATACGGAAAAAAAACACTGAAAGTTCATGACCAACACACAGGGGAAAAAACCATGTATGCCTCTGTCCCATCCTCTGAATTCCACTTGACAAGGCAGACGGGGAGATAAGGCCACTTCCTCATAACACAATACTAATAGAGCCACCTACCACATCAACAAAGAACTAAAGTCAACCTGTCTGTCTACATGGTCTAACCTCATCGCACACTCAAGATAAATGAGTGACTATTCAATGAGGAATATGATTGACATGTGGAACATCCCAAAAAAGCCAGAGATAGGAACAAAATACACATCAGAAATAGTTCAGGGAAACCACAGCATTAGTGTGATGTTCAAGGAAAGCATTACCACTCGAGACAGACAGAAAATAGAATACCAAAACTAATTATCGCAAAAATGCAAAAAGAACCGACCAGTTAGCCGCAAAAAGATGAAAATACATTTGATGTGAAGTTCTATGAGGAAGAGCGTGTTCGTTATAACTTCACCTGCGGCGTTACAACCAGAAACATGGAAGAGATACCTTGAGATGCCTCAAGCCTAATTCCCTGGAACCCAAATCATTCATTTACAGCCCAGGCAACCTTCACAGGTAGCCGCAGATTTCAAACTTGTTGTAAATTTGTAAACAATATGCAAAAAAACAAAGAGAAACTTCGAATGTCAACCAGCATGAGCTGATTTGGGTTCTCCTTTACACTGGGAAAGACAAAAATTCACTTTGGCTCCAAGCATGATCCATAGATCTATTTTCTTCCCCAGAATGAGACTACCTGCTCTATGATAACAATATCATACCAAACAATGTATCCACGGACCGTACACTGGTGAACCATATCTCCCAACATGTTGAGAACATACCAAACCCTTGATCAGGATGCCTGTTATGGGACCTGTAATCAGGATCGCTGGTACCCAAGCTGATATACTCATATTTCGAAGGCTATCTTGAGCTACCACTGGTTGGCCCCGACGACTCTACATAGTGAGCTAGTGATTGTTGCACCGGTTCTGGTCAAGTATACTGAAGACCAAAATGTTCAGAGAAAAGACTTACCAACAATTCGAACTCAAGATCATCCTCAGGAGCTGAAGGAAGTCCAGAGGACTCTGCCTGTTCCCCCTGGTCCTGTTTGAAATCATCACCAACTTTATCGCTGGAAACAGGCTGCTCCTCAGAATGTCTATGTTCTAGTGAATTTCCCTGGCCAGCAAATGAAGATGAAGCCAGCATGTCCATTGAATATGACCGCTGTCCGAGTCCTCCGTGGTTTGGACTTGGAACAGGAAGGCAGTCTGAGTTTGTTGACCCCTCTGAAAGCCTGCGTTGAACTGAGTCTCGCCGATCCGATGGTGGCCGAGCCTGGTCATCAAGTTGATGGTCAGAGGATGTTGACCTCTTTGAATATCGAAGCTCAACTGAATGATTGGAATCAGGTTTGGCCCTCGTAATTTGAAAATCATGAAAGGAAGACATATTTGTTGTTTGTTGCACTTGGTCAGATGAGTCTGAATGTCTCCATTGTTCATGGCAAGGCCTACTCTCAGTAGACCTTGGTGGTTCTTCTGAATGCCTCCGATCTTCAACAGTTCTATGATCATAGCTTTCATGGCTATTCCCTTGGTAAGGCTTGGGGGCAGTTTGGTGAGGTGAAGGTGACTTGGGAAGAATATCAACTGAACGTGTGCGCAGTCCATTTCTTTCAAGGTTAGGACTTGGAGCAGTTTGACCACTGAAATTCCTTGACTCATCCACAGCTCTAACACTAGTTCTAGTTTCATAGGACCTGACATGGTCCTCAGCATGGACCCTTTCTGATGGTGAAACAACAATAGAAGGGATTCTCTCTAGCTGTTTCTCAGCCTTCCTTGGAGGACCTGGGCTGTCATAGCTTGAGGCGGGACCAGTTTGGTTTGTGGGGAACCTTGGCTGCTCCTCAGACTTCCTCGGGGGCCCCTCACTCCCATAGTTGGAGGTGGAACCAGTTTCGTTAGAGGGGAACCTTGATTGTTCCTCAGACTTCCGCAGAGAACCTGGACTGTCATAGTAAGAGGCCATGGAACCAGTTTGGTTTTTGAGGAACCTTGGTTGCTCCTCATGATGTCTCTGTGATCTTGGATCATTTTGTGGGTCAGGGTGCCTTCTACGTTCTTCCGGCTTTCTATATTGTCTGAAGTCCTGGTCTGTTGGGCTCTTTGGACTCCTTGGGTTTTCCTTCGAATACCTCCATTGTGTATATTCCTTTACATACCTCGATTGCTCCTGCGGATCCCTCGCATCTGCCTTTGGATCTGTTTGAGTGCTATACGTCCTAATGAACTTCTGAACAGGAGTATACCTGGATTCTTCCAGCCTTCCAGAGTTCGGACTCGAACCTTTGTCTTTGTTAGAAATGTCTGCTTGTTCTGCAGATCGCCTGCGACGTGGAAGGGTTTCATTACCTGGCCTGGCCTTGGACCTATAAGCAGGCAAAATCGTAGGTCTATGTTGCTCCTTATCATTGGAAGGCCTTACACTGCGGCTAGACAAAAGTCGAGGTCTCCCTACTTTTTCAGCAGAACCTCTGGATTGTCTCAAGTTGAGTTCACTACGATATTGCTTGGACCCTGCCAAATTGCTGGGGGATCTAAGCTGTCCTTTAGAATCCTGCTTTTCTTCATGATCACTGCGCTGGGGCCGAGGCCAAGTCTGGTCATAGGAAGGGCTTGGTTCCTCCTCTGAAGGTAGATATCGGCCTGAATCAGCCCCGCGGTATGGCCGCAGATCAGTTTGATTGTCAGACGACTTGGAGTTGGACTGTTCCAATACATCCATTGAGTGCCAACGTGGCCCAAGCCTTCCATAATTTTCATCTGTTCCATACCCAGAAGTAGATCTGGAGAAGGACCCAGTTGGATCCCCTGAATACCTCACCTCCCCATGACTAGGTCGGTAACGACTTGACTGCACTTCCCTCTGACCATGATCACGTTGGAATTGACTGGGTGACTTAGAAAGTTCAAATGAACTCCTGTACTGTTTCAGATGGTCAAACGAAGGGTCAGAATCCAACAAGTTAATCATAGACATTTCCACGAGTTATCCAATTAACCTGTGAATGAATTTCTCAGCAAAAACTGTCACCTCATCCTAAAAAACGTCCGTCATCAAAATGGATGACACTACTGATAATATGACTCATTTTACACGCATATACAAAAAGATAGACACCCAGACTGAACTTTATGACGTGATTAAATTCTCCAAAGTAGGCCCTACATTTAGACATTTATATGTATTGAAGAGAGAAATTGTATGCGATGGACTAGTAAGTTAATAGGTCAATCTTTTATATTAACTTATCAAAAACACAAAAAGAAATCCACTTCTTATCACACAAGGCCTTGTTTACATGCATTCGTATCAGGTCGTGGACATAAAATATCCACCCACCGCTTTACTTTGAACAAAATATACTGGGTAATATTTTCAATTGAAATATGCTAATGAACAGATTGAAATAAGGTCAATGTCTGAATAAATATGATTTCATGGCACAAATACATGTGGTCTTACTAGAGAGGTTTGACATATTCCCATTCCTATGTGGAGAGGGTGACCTTGATAGAGGGGTGTCTGCTAAGGGAGGTTCCACTGTATTTTCACATATTCTGAAAGTTGTTTGTTGGCATGCTACTCCAAGCCCACTTACCATCCTGACTTCAAAGGCCTTCACCATCTCCTTGACTGACGGGAACGTTACCCCGCTGTATCTAAACACATACAACACAGACTTCCTCCGTCTGATTCCATTCTCTCCCTTGATCGTCGGCTTCAGTAACTTCTTAATCGCCTCGATCACAAATCCACCTGGCATTCTTCACATCCACGCCAACTCAATCCAATATTTCAGCAGGATAAAGAGTCAGAATCAGGTGTTACCACCTCATCTACAAGGTCATGTTCCTTTTGAAACTGCATGCCCCCAAAGCAGGTTTTTACACCAAGTTTACTCCTGTGTCCATACTGGCCTTTTGCCTCCACTGCTCGTGAGAATAACTGATGTTTCCCAGCTTGTGATATTCAGCATGGGCTTCCTTTGCCAACCACGTACCGCAAACCAGCTTAAGACATTAATAAATTGGTGATCATGGGCCAAGTATTGCCAGATGTAGGGTAAGAACATGTAGTTACCAAGCTATTAAGTTTACCAGTTATTCATGCGTGTTTCGCAGTACCAGGTTCTGCAATATAGAGCATGTTGATGGGAAGGGTCTGCTTCAAGAGGAGTTTGCTCCATTCTGAAGTAGATTTTTCAACACTATGCACACAGCCTGTTTTGGGAAACATCAGTGGAATGGAGGCAGATTGGTACTCCACACTCAACAGGTAGCAGAGAGAAAGCAGTTGTTGATGCACTCAGTCCCTTTTATTGTTGTCAAACAAACAAAACCATCCCCACCCAATCTAATTACCACTCAAGTTGAGAAGGCTCCATCACAAGACTTGACACAATATCAAGATCAAGGATACATTCCCTCCCGATAGTTTTTATAAAAGTGAATCTCCAGTTCAAAGTCACTTTCATCAGTTCAATAACCAGTTTATGGAAACAATGCCAGCCACATATCTCCTGGAGCACCAGGAGCCTCCAAGTACAAGATACTGCTCTCAAACATGACATTTACAATCTAAAACACCTCAAGGTGCTACATGCCCTGGAGCGATCTCACTCTCAAAGGTGACATTTACCACTGAAAACTGGGGGACAAATCGTAATGAATTCTCAAAGCCGCTCGAGGCAGGCTGGACTTAAATCTAACTAAATCAACCACCTCCCACCCTAACAAGTCCAATTTCTGCAAAAGTGGGAGTACACCTTTCTTTTAACAGCCCACGGGATATTGATCTTAAAGGAAAATGAAACCAATTGTGTAGCATTGCCAATCTAAACTTTATCGTTGACCACTCATCAAGACAAACTGCAATCCTCCACTCTATACACCAAAGAAATCAGTTCTTCCATTCAACCACAGATGGCACCACTCTATACTAAAACAAACTTCAGGAAACAAAAGTATTTGGAGATTGAGTCAGAGCATTGTTTGTTGATCATTTACCAAGAAATACTACACAATTAGTCTTTGTGTTTGAGTTGGCCATTCCCAAAAATATTGTCAAATACTTTAGGTCTAATCTAATGGAGAACAACATTGAGTATGTTTTCTTATCAAGTTCAAGCATGGAACAGCAGGACCAAACAGGGCTTTCTAAAATTGGCTCAGCAACCAAGTAACAAACATGTATGTTGCCAACTTCAGTCTCCAAGCAATATTGACAAAAACTGGCAGTGAATTCTTATAACAATGAAGAAACAGACCACCCAAATAAAATACCTTTTTTTCATGGAATTCAATTTCATTGAAATTTTT
The DNA here is from genome assembly GCF_910592395.1 of Lineus longissimus. NCBI lineage: Eukaryota > Metazoa > Nemertea > Pilidiophora > Heteronemertea > Lineidae > Lineus > Lineus longissimus. Next base: position 777,545 of record NC_088314.1, read on the forward strand.
TCACAAACTGGTAATTCATGACAAAAAGTTTCAACTTCAAAGAAACCTGACCTAATTTCTTTGATCAACACTTGAAAGACCAAGAATTCGCTCAGTGGTAGAATTATCAAGGAAAGTTGGCAAAGATTAACCCTTTAGGGGACATATGAATAGAAGAGATTACTGACTTCTTAAGAAAGGAATGGCAATTCTTCTTGGTCAAAATTTGTAATTGGCCATAAGCTTACAGCTTAGTAAACAATGGGCTTTTGATTGAGAGCATTGCTTCTGATCAATTCTGAGTATGTTACAAAAAGATCAGCACACAAAACAAGGGTTAAAGCTAATACAATAGTAAAGTACTAGGAAATTAGTAATAAAAGTAACTCGGCCAAACAAGTTTATTGTGAGCTTCATTCTCACCATTGTTTCTCAAGTATTTCTGAGTAAGTTGTCAAAAGTGGACAGCCAGGATTCAGCCAGCACAGTGGAAAAACACACCCTCAGAACCATGGAATGTTCACATTCGTTGTTGATGTACACATCACCTGATTTCTCAAAGAACTTTACAACACACACTCATAGCTGATCTCAGTGCAGGCTCCAAGTCAGATGCATACCTCGCACAACAAGAGCCATCAATCTCAATAATACGCGTGCATCGCATCATTCCATCAAAATCTATATTCCCATCTTTGTTCTCCTCCACTTTTTAATACCTCCCATTATTTCACCATAATCGACGATTTCACAAGTGCCAGCAGCATCCCACGAGATACATAATGGGAGAAAAACATGCGGTAATGATCCAGAGTCACAATCACCAAGACTATAATCAGCCTCATGATATGTCGTCCGCCAAAATATTCGTGAGTTACTGGGTGGCAGATCTGGAGCAGTCAGGCACTGTGAACCAAAGATAAGTTTTTTCTTGCCAGGGCGGCTCAGAACATTTGTTTTTTATCACCTTTTTTGTAGCCTGATCAGCTCAGAACTGAAACTTATTTGTTGGGTACCATGCAACAGTTACACTGAACTGTCAGCACATCAATGGGTACAGCGCTCTGATCATGTGACTATCTCGGACACTGGATTTGAGCTGGACACCCACATCACCAGCTCTGCACCAAATATGACAGCTTGTCAGCAATGGCAACAGATGAAGATGTTTATATCATCCAACGCTTTGAACCGTCCTCATTCTCAGAGAATTCGTGATTGGGATTGGTTGATAGAGGTGCAGAAGAGTACCAATTGTCACCTCTGATCTGATCTGTGTCATCAGACCGACAGGCCGAGACCAGCCGCCATGACACCCGTCATCTGTGTCATCACGCGAGCAGCAAGACTAATTATAAGGCCGGTGATTAATGTACAAGAACACAAAGGCAATAATGTTCCATTGTAAAGCCGCAGGGACAGTTAAACTTGCTCCCTGCGTCGGTTTCACCTCAGGCTATCAGCGCTGTATTTCGCCAGTATATTTAGATATCACCAGGGCCGCAAATGGATTTGAGAAACAACACTCGTATAGGTGTGTAGATGTCATGATGTCCAAACTAGCTGAGAGAGCAATGACTGAATCCGCCAATAGGCACTCTTGGTGAGCAGGAAAACACTTTTCGAAGGGGGAAGGAATAACGCCCTTGGGACTCTATGTAACTGAAGGGCTCAATTTCCCCCAAGCAGTTTCAAATGCATAAGCCGCACTTACACCACCTGAAAATGGACCACCAATCTTGGTTCGGGAACCAATGCCGCACCATCGAAAATCCACCAAGCGCTTACACCAGCGCTGCAGCTAGTTATAAAATCCGGCTACAGATGGCGCGCAAACAATAAGCAGAACGCGGAAAGCCTTGGCAGAAGCGCCATTTCGAAAGCGCCGCCTGGAGCCGAACCATCTAACTAGCTAATTGCCGATCCATTTGCGCTTACACCACGACAAAGCCGAGCTTTTAACAAGCCGGGCGAATTTGGACCATCAAGCTTGGTGGGACAAATTCGCTCGGCAATTTGTATCGGCAATGGATTGCCGAACCAATTTGTCGCGGCAATGTGGTGGTGTAAGTGCAATTGGTCCACCAATATTTCGTGGTGTAAGCGCAGCTATAGACTGAGTTGTGCTGGTGCTGAGTATCCATTGTTTCCAAACCATATCAAACTGAGTTCAAACAATAACACAGTGTATTCGCTTACAGTTACCTGTACATGTGGCACAATTCACAAAGCTCACGAAACAACAGCATATTTTCCAATTATTATCAAGGTTTGACTTGTTGGTGAACAATTAATATCAAAATTGATCTGAAACATCAGACTCGTGCTAATGAAAAAAACAACTTAATTTGTGATATTGCCGTACATAAAGCAATTAGTCGTAACAAAATCTGTAACAAATAATAGCTTTCTGTATGTTAGTTTGATGGTCGGGAAAATGAGACAGCAACTGTTGACCTGATTTCGCTCGTGGCAATCACCGACACTAAACCTGTGAAAGGTTTGAGGTTTTTTGTACCCAAAGCGCACAGTTGGTTTCATGAAAACTTGGCTAGAAACTATTCACTGATATTGACATGGTCATACATGCAGCTTCAATGTCAAAGACAGTTGCCCTGTCTTGACCAGTTTCAGGCTGAGGTGACGACTGCCTCATGGCGGCCAGTATCACTGCTTTCCCCACATCCATCACCCAAGTATTCAGGTGTGGAAGCAGTTGCATCTTGGCAACACCAGATGGAGCATGATTCACTAATCTGGCCCCAGGGTCCACATGTGGGAACGCTAATCCGTTATTCATTCAAAATGAACTCGATTATAACCCTTTACAAATGATGGCAAATAATTGCCTGGATGATTTCTATGGTGCCTGGTTGAGTTGATCTGCAAATATATACTTACCAACTGGCAGTTGTTACATTTCATTGGGCAAAACTGGGCCAACTTTCATGAAGCAAACAAGAACTAATTATTAACACCTTGGAAAAGATTACATTTCAGTCAAAGTCTACAACTGCCCAATTTGAAGCCAAACAAATGCAAACCACAAACAAGTCATTTACTGCCCATAAGAGTGCTTTGATGGCTGTTTTGCCGGCTTAAGTCTATTGGCCTAAATAGTAGGTCTTTTTGTGACCAAGTCTTTGAGGTTAAGAACAGGATTTTGAATGTATAAAGATTTTGAGACTCATTGCATTGGCCAGCAAGTCTACCGACCGACATAGTACATGGTCCACTGGCAAACTTGAAGTCAAAACTCATGAATATGAATGAGGAATAATCATAATATGATCAATTCTGGTCACATCGGCTGGTCACAAGGTCACAGAGTGCTCTTTGATGGGAATTAGGCTATGTCTGGATAAAATCTAATCACCTATAACAATCAGCTATCCTGGCCATTTTCAATCATTTCAATTCAAAATTCAAGTCATTGGTGAAATGATCGTCAATAACTTTTATATGTGCTGGGCATGTAAATGAGTTATCACAATTGATTGAAAGCTGTAGATCTTGGGAAACAATGTGGTCTCCCTACCTTCCTTTATTGACTGAGGTGTCCACATTTTCGAGGTTCTACAAGATTACATGAACTCACTCACACCTTTTGATATGAACAAGTCCTCTCAACTTGCAAGCCTTTATTGGCTCACAAGAGGCACACTTCAGTCGACCAGCCGTAAAAGAGGACAGGATTTCACGGAATGTTCACAATCAATACCACCAAAATCTCTGCACTCATTCAGTAAGATATAAAGTAGGATGGGTCATTCTGAATTAAGTATACTGCAGTCCCACCTGAACCAATACCATGACTAAAATAGACCTCATAACTTAAGATTGAACTTGGCAGAGTTACCCACACTCTCAGTTTGGTATTCAAGAAGGCCTACATTCCAAGCTGTGGAGGTGGGAGGACAAAATGTTGATAAGAGACATTGTCTGGGATGATTACATACAATCATCAATATGACTACCTAGAATTTCAATGGCGATGAAAGATAACGTATAGAAAGTCGACCTAAAAAGGTTAAATCAACGCCATTATGACAGGTTTCGCGCCCTCATACAACCAGTATTGACTTTTTGAAAGCGTGCACCAAGTAATAAGAAGCTGTTTCTTCTCTTCAATGGCAGTGAAAACACTTCAACATCATAATTGCCTGTCCTTGTAGTCAGCAATGAAGAGGCAAGAATTGGGATGATGTTCCACACAAACTCTACTTCATTTCTTCAATCTAGTTGGGGAGAAGTTTGTTTGGCTGTGTTTGGAATATTTGTCTCAGTGCAATACCATTTGGGTATGGCATCCTCATCTTTCAGCCATGAGAGTGTACGGCTGGATATCAAACCTTATGTTCTCAGGCAAGACACTTTGCTCTTCTTCAATGATGAAGAAGACAGTGCAGAATACAGAAAGTTTATGTTCATGTATCTATGTGCATAATCATATCTATTGTCATCATAGGCTATTGATTGAATTAAAATAATGGTTCAGATAATGTTTTGCACAAATAATAGTTATAACATAAAACAGATCCAGAACATGGCAAATTGTGCAATCTAATGGATGGCATCAGGGTGATGGACTTTATAAAACCAGCAGGTGGGCAGTGCGAACAAATAACCCATCAATAACTGAGGGTAAGAGCCAGACAAGAGAACTAAAGCCCAACATCCTGAAGGCCTACTCCCCCACACAGCATGTGACGATGGTGACAGCAGGGATTCTAATGAACACCATACATATGACATTACAACAGACCCCAAGAACATGGTTGATTTGTCACACAAATGCCTGTATATATCCTGTCCACCCCTTGCTACCCAGGGCCAGGGACAGCAGGATGCCAGGGTCACTGCACCATATAACCCTAACAGATGGTGTCCAAGGATAAGGCAATCTTTGGGTGGAGCTTATAGAGTCTTTGTGTCCAGGGTGTGACATCTGGAGCCCCCTAGAGGGAATGAAATGGAGGGTGGGTAATTGTGCCATGGACACCAGACTGGTGTGGATGATCTTACAGTGAGTGACCACAGACAAAGGCAGGCCAGCTCACTGTTGAAGACTGACCAAAACAAAGAAATGTACGCATGTCTTATTCCGCTTATTCATGAGTGGCTGACAATGCATGGACAAAAACATGCTCCACTGTCATTGAGTGACTACAGCAATTACAATGAGCAAGCCTCATCAATTATAGATCTTGAAATTAGTATTGGCCAGTAGACGACTCTTTTGTCACAGTATGTTTATATTGGCAAACCAAACCTGTGTGACCATCAGCCCAACATTACAGTGACAGCCTGAGGGCAGAATGAATATGAGATTCTCATATCAAACAAACTTTTTATCAATCAATTCGTGATGTTTTGACAAACCTCAATAGAACAATGGTTGGTATCGAATCTTTCTCTCCAGTCCGTCCATCACGAGAAGTGTATCACATTTTTCAAATATCATTCGTTACCTGCTGCAACATGTGGCTATGGAGCATTGTTGAAGGATCGATCGCATGATGTGTAATAGAATCGATGGGAGACATCATACCATCGCTGATGGCTCTTTGGTGTGATCGAAAAGGCTTCCTGCTTATCAAGACATTCAAAACACAGCAGTTGTCCCCTTATCAAAAACAACAAACAGTACGGTCTGGTCTAATTGATTGTCTTGAGGAGGGGGGAGGCCCAATGGCTACGATATTACCAACGGTGATGCTTTGCCTACAACTGCAGACTTTACAGCGACCACCCTTCCCGAACTGAAGTTGAAATCTAACAGCCACTTCTAGGCTGGGTGTCTTAAGAATTCTGTGTATAAAGGGTTACTTGACTGTCTGAGACAACTCATTTCTAGAACTTGATATGGAAGTTTTAGGTAGTTAACACAATGTTTTGTTATGAATGTCTGAATCTTGTAGGCCAAGTATTTTACCTTCCTGAAAAAGACACTAGCAGGAAACATGTGGGTCAAGCACAGGAAGCCGTGTGGGGTCGGGGGGGGGGGGGGCGGGGGAAAATGCAAGCTCCATTGCCAATCAAGATAAGACAATGCCCTCCTTTACTTAAGAGTCACTCTATGTACATTTCTTTAAACACAAATGCACTACTTTACCATCACAACCAATCTTGTCAGCATAGCGATTTCTCAGGTTATGCCACAACCAATATTTCAACATAACAAGCTATATCAACAATATGATGCCCACAAGAACACATAACCTGCTCTATAATTAGCTGCCTTAATACTCCAGGCACAAAGCTAAAGTCTCACGAATATTGATTTTAGATCGGGTAATACTAATAGTACCTTGCAGTGGCATGAAGAAACCTCAATGTACTTCACTGTAGTGAGACTTGCTCAAAGACTGAACTGAGTTGTCTGCCAGTATGTCTTTAAGTGCCACTCCAGTATCCAGGACAAAGATCCTTACAGCAGTACTTCCAAGCAGTAGATTTGAACTTCACTGAGAGTACATCAGTCTAAAGTAATAAACTGAAAATTAGAACTGTCATTTCTCGCCAGATACTCACATCACTAACAAACTCAACACATTTATCACAGCAATAACTTGATATGTATTATGAATTCTAAATCAGCCGTTTCATTCATTTGATCCCAGGAGACTAAAATAATCAGATCAATAAACTATTGGATGTAGAATGTACACAGCCATGTAACAATGTGGATCCAACAAACATACAGGTAGTTTATTAGCTTTCATCAGGGAAAACTAACCAAACAATGAGTTAATAGAAACTGGATACAGTATACTGTATTGGCTGCTGGAATACCAGCAGCGGGTTTGACTCAACAGTAGTTTACAAACACCCTCATAATCTCACCCACACCTTCATCAGACTTGGAAGAGAGAGTGGAGACGGCCCTTTTCATGGTCGTGGAAGCTGACGACATGGCTCCAAGAGGACAAATCACCATACACACACCAATAACATAGAGAACAAAGTTAAGGTTTCCCCAATCGTCCTAGTAATGGAGACCCACACCTCAACGCCGGACTTCCCCCCCCCTTAACCACCAATACTACACTCCTGATACTACAGGGAACAATGTTGTCTATACTTACATGTAGCAGTATACTGCTTCTCCTTCTGCGCTTGTTAAACCCACGTTCCATTGTTCACGGTGAATGTATCCAATTGTTAATATCACATCGTTAGAAACACATCCAATAAAGTCCCAAACATACACTGGTCTCAACTAGTGAGTAAGTACGTTTCCTGTCTTCTTTACCGGACAACGTTCCACTGAATCATTTCAAAATCAAATCAAAACAAGAGATGGACAATACCTCTGCTGCCGTGGAGGCACACGATCTAACGACCCACTTCAAACAGATGGAGTCTAATTAGTCCACACTTTGATAACAGGAGCAATTTACTTCCAACACAATCAGAAACCAAATCAGTCGGTACTAAAAAACTGAGATGATTTTATCCACTGAATTATATATCCACAAGTTGTCTCTACGAGAAAGATTGTGCCATGTGTGTCCACACTGAGCTTCACAGCTACAATGCTCAATCTAAGTCTGCCGTGTATTTAAATGCCGGGCATGAATGAGCGTCCATTCATAGCCAGGTCAGGCAGGACAACGACTGGATACTGTGTATGCACGCACTTTACAACACACAAGGGTCTGAGAGCCTTGTGAGTTGTTTACACTAAGAATCTTTCCTTGATTACTCCAGAACAGTCAAGAGTCGCTGTCTAACGGACAATTTGATTTTGAAAGTTGAATAATGCATCAACAACACCAGGTGCAACTATGTCCCTGTAATTTGTGGGGCACTTAACGGCAATATAATGGCTCATCGATGGGGAAAAATCAGCCGAGGAGTAGCCTGATTGGTGTGGCTGGCCTCTGATCCTGATAGGTAGGCCCAATACTGCTCCAAGTGTGAGTAGAACTGAGTGAGAAACTATGCTCACTGTTGAATCACATTATTCTTATCAAATCAATATGCGGTGAGACGTGAATCAGAGGTTATCACAACTGATGAGTATCCATGCAGCAACTATCCACAGAAGTACAAACTATCCCAGGTCTGTGAGTTTCAAATCTGTCCAGAATGTTATCGCAGGAACATGAAGCTAGGGAAAATGAGCATGGATGTGTGAATGTAGCAGAGTCGGGGTATCATGTAACTCCATTTATCTGTATCATTGCAACATGCAGCAGATATGATTGCAGCATCCAGAAACATGAATCACCCTCCAAGTCCTTGATATCTAGCAAATCTCAGCACTTGCCGATATCTTGTATCAATCACAGATACAGAAGCAGGTAAACAGTAGCAAAACACGAGTCGAAATCTCAAGCCTCCTCCAAAAATTTCAAGTCTCTGAGTCACAAATGATAGCCGAGAACATCCATCATAGTTACCAATACGGCCCTCTGGAGCATTTCCATAACATGAACTGGATCAGGCCTACTTCAACGCAACCAGTGCCAACAAGTTCACAACTTCTCAAATCAGTGAACTATCCTCTCCCATTAACTTCTACCAGGGCTCCTGTCCGTTATAATCGTTTTATCAATCTGTGAACTGACCGTTATATCCCCAATGATTAGCCACTCAGAGTCAGAGCACAACTGGATCCCTCGAGCTAGCGCAGAATCACATCGATCATGCGATGTATTGAGAAGCACAGGTGAATCAATGCTTTATTTTCGAGTGATTAGTAATGCCATGTGCAGGTAGGCCCACGCCACATGAGGCCAGTCATAACAACAGGCAGACATAAATACTGGAGTCAGTTTCACTCAACACCCACCACATTGAGTAGGAGCAGATAACCACTTGTACAGGCTCACATGAACAGTTGTAGCCTACAGCGCTGAGAGATGAAAGGGATAAACAGCCACTGTCTTCATCCCAGGCACCAGCCAACTTGAATCCTTGCAACAAACTCCAGACCTGTTGATTAGAGTCTACACCATCAAAAATTGAAGGTCGAATGAACTTGGAAGTCTTGACAACAGCCAGCAATAAGTTAAACCTTTTCTCTCTCGAGCAGCCAGCTCGTCCAAGGTGTGGTGGTTTCAGAATGCCACTGAGCAACTGTTGAGAAATGTTGAAGTAAGCATCCGCTCTTTCCCAGGCTTTTCTAACAATGGCCTTTTAATGCTGTTGTTAAGGCAACAGCTGAGCAGCTCTCAACTTGGCCCTGAAGTTTTACATACCAAACACAACAGAACAAAGCCTTCGAAGCTAATTATAAGCCACTGACTCTAACCCCTAATGACTCACTTCGGCCCACTCAGATCCATTGTTTACACACCTCAACTTGCTTTAATTGATAAACAGTATTGCCATCTTGTTGTAAGCCAAAGAACTATTAAAGCAAGTATGACTATTGGTGTCCGAGAACAGCCAATCACAACTGATCCGGTCCACGAGAAAACTGCAAAGACAGGTCCACCAAAATGATGTTTTCATACCATTAGCTCTGTCCACAACTCTCACCAACCACAAGAGGCCAATCTCTACATCACGGATTAACCCACAAAAAGACCTCCAAAAACATCCAATTGTGCAACACAACAGTCAGGGGTGCAAAACACAAAGGCCAACTTGAGCTGGGTGACAGGACTAACAGATGACACAGGAGGCACAGAACGTGACAAATCTCTCCATCAAAGATTACCCAAGAACGCCGCAGAGAATCTCAAATCATCTGTTACACAATCCACTCAAACACAGCTTAGCGGTGACAATAGGAAGAAGACCAATATCGCACATCACTGCCCCGATCTCACGATAGACTGCAAGTCCGGTATTTTCAGTGAATCAGGTATTTGAGCACTGACAATTCCCTTCTAAAAACAGCCTATTTAGCGGTACCTTTTGGCGCAATGACCTGAACAATTTAAAAGGGTTGTGCTTCATTGCTTCAGAAGAGTCCTTGAGACCAATTTCCTCATCAACATGTTGACCACCAACAAGGCTAGTTTCTCAGAGTAAACGGAAAGACGCAAATCGAGTGAAAATCTTTTTGAGAGTGGCTGAAGATGGCCATCATACCTGGAATAACGGTTTAGGTCACCTTATCTTGATAGTGGAGCAGCACTCTGGCAATTACCGGTAGGCAGCTGGCAGTGGCTGTGCTAGCTTTTGAATCGTAACAATATCGAAATTTTCCCGATACCAGCTATACCAATGAAAAGGTGACAGGTGTCACTACCACTACTTGAGGATACCACCACAGTACTGTAGGTGTCCAACATGTCGAGGAATGGATTACACCCATCACCTTGGATGAAGCCATCACGATGACTCAGTCTTGTTGGGCGATCAGGCCATACACCTGAATCAGTAAGAAGAGCCACCATGTAGCTAAATACACCAGATCTTGCTATTTTATTGGTAAATCAATCCCAATGGATGGCGGATGAGCTCTTACAGATGCAGACTGGAGAGATACCAGTTGAAAATTGAGGCAGTGTCTAAAATAATGTCTCAGTTGCTGAGTATGTGTGTGTGTGTGTGCTGCTGCATATGTACCCTGGATGATGATATTTGAGTGGATGAGCCATGTCTAAGTCTGTGTTCATACATAACATTCACAGATATCAGGTAAAACTGACAGGCGCAAAGCCTCACTCGTCACCATCAGCAGCCAGACATGACGATGACATGTATTGCTGCATTTCATCAAGGTTTTTATAAAAGTGTGGAGAGATTGGTAGACAATAAAGTGATAGAGCACAGGAACCATTTCTTTCAAACAATTCTTTCTCACAAACTCGGCCTCAAAAGAAACCAACTGAAGCAAGCTGACAGAAAACTCAAATGAAAAAGATGCTTGAACCATTCTGACAGAACTACTAGTGACACCTGGTAGAAAGGAAGAGAACTTCTAAGCCAAAATGCCAATGAGAATGCCAGAGGCTCAGCATCCTTCAACACTTAATCAGCTTTTTGCCATTTGGCTGTGGTTCTCGGGTGCATTTTTGTCTTCTCCAGGGATAACCAATCATCCATTATCAGCCCTGGTGAGAGAGTTGGGAACCAATCTAACAGTAGCTGACTGGAGCATCCAGCCCACCTCCACTCTGATTGATTACAGTACGAGTTTTGTATGAATACATGGCATGAGTCACAACCAGGGACAGTCACGCGAGTGCATCCATGTCCGCGAGGAGCGACCAAGCAAATATAATGGCTGTCATCCCTGACAGCTGAAACAGTCCATGGAACACCGCTCAGCAAAATATGTGAAAGAAAACATCAAGAGATAAATGAGCCAAAGAAATTGAAGTAACTGCTGGCATGGCACTTAAATTGTCCTCCAGTATGCTCCAAGTAAAATTGCATGAACCACCAATACTGAAAAATAACTCAGTTAGAAAGAATGAAAAGGTGAATGAAAATGAACTTACCGTGAAGTCTAAAAGACTCCGCTATCCACTGTTTTCGTTTTTAAACTTCCTTTAGAATATCCAGTAATATCATGATGAATCCTGGAATGAGAGAGGAAGGCACGTGGTCAGACTGGTATGGGGTCATAGGGACTTCAGCCAGAGTCCTCAATGCATGCAATGCCTGTGGTTGTCCCTCCACTTGAGAGAAGAGACAACCTACACATATATACAGTCATGTATGTCATCATGTTTGTCTTCTTCAACAGCGGTGTCAAACACAAATGTCATTACGGATTCCCAAGAGAAATCACGAACTTCGATTCTTGAGAAATGACGGCCTACTTAAGTGAATTAGGGGGCAAAACACTGATGTCTCACTGTCACTGTATCCCCAGTGTATGAGTCCCCTTGGATTAATCCATGGTATTTGTATACCAATGACTTCTGGCACAACAGGACTGACATCGAATGGGTCCCTTGAGATGCTATTGAGACACACAAGGCTCCTACTCCCAGACAGCACAGCCCCTAATAACAAGCTCTATAAGATCAGACTATGGGTAAGACGTGGAGAGGCCTAAACCTGCTTCCCTCTGCTGTATCCATATGGAGAGCTCAGCACCCACTGGATCAATGTTCCTTTGCAACCATGGCCAAACCTCCATGGACTCAACAGGATCTTCTCCCGCCCCCAATCAACATGGACACCCATCCAACAACCTCATCATCACCATAGCAATAGAGCATAATAAAACAGCTGATGATCACAATGAGATGATGTTACCCGACATATTGGCGTAAAACCACAAGATCGCCAATGCTAGCAGCCGACAATATTGTCTTCTTCAAAATAACAACTCTGTCATATTGTAGAAGATCAAGCCCGGAAAAAGTCCCACTACTTTCAAACACTGAGCACATATTTGATATAAAGACGATGCGATTTATGACCTTATCGCAAAGAATGTGCCAACAAAGCAGTTAAGCTGAAAAAAGACTGACACTTGCCGATGCAACTAATTGTGGATAATAGACCAGGAAGCAACTGGCTGACATAAATCACACGATTGTAAGACGCTACTGCAGTCATATCTTGAGAAATGATGATGATTTCTGTAGAATGGCAAATAGAGTTCATAGGCTCTACATGCATGTAACATGAATGGTCATCAATCCTTGAAATGACCAGTGTGACTCAAGCCGCAGCCATGTCAGTGATGAAGGCACTGTAAGTCAGGCCCAAACCAATTGCCTAGGAAGTTAACCCGGTGACATTTATTGGATCGCTCTCAATGACGACTTTACTCAGGAAATGCAAATGGCAACTCCACCCCCAGGCAAAAAGGTGTGTGGGAGGGAACTCACAAGTCAAAATGGATTCACCGCAAAGAAAGCTGGCTTTTCTATGACTTTTGTCCCAAGGACTGGCGCAGAGAAAGCCCACAAGGTTCAATCAATGTTGTCAAACCTAGCCATTGCCAGGACCACCTTGGGCAATAAGAGATTGAATTGCCCTACAGTCATCATCAGTTTTATTACTCTCATCACCTCAGCCAGTAATGTATTCCCAACGTGGGGCAAGGATCATTAGTTCGGGTCTCCCATTGCTTCAAGCAGTATGGTGATCCCTTTATAAAACAGCAGCCAGTTGCTACTGGTAAGGAACAAAAGATGGAGGTGTCGGGACCATAGGGACACTCCAGACACACAAGTCGAGTACCAAGGTGCGAACAGACGAAACTGTCTGAGCTCATCTTGATCCCCAAATGCCATGACGTCACAACTGGTAAGAAGTCCTGAACCTCCCATGCATGAACAAGTGTCACTTCAGCCAGCATCATCAGAATGCCAGCTGATGCCATGATCCGACACATTAAGATGGCATTTTCTCCCCTCGAAGCAATCACTAACCAATCAATCTTGGAGCAAGCGGAAACCATCTTCATCTACAACTATTATAGAAAGACAGTGACTAAGCCTTCGTGCCATTTGGACCTCACAGTCACACGAGACTTGAGTCTGCTTTCCATTCAATGCACTCAAGTGGGAACATTTCAGCTCATTTCAATGTGCTTTGGGTGTGACACAAATGGGCCTCCTCAATTTCTTGCAGCAAAGCTGGCAGTCTAAGTTTCTCAGAAAGCAGAGCGAATGCAAAAGGCCAGGAACACCAAATAAAACTTGTAAATCTTTTGCCAACTCATGGACATAATGAATGGCTGATTAAGATGAGGATGCTTAATCTTCCCCAAGGTTAACCAGCGGCCAGATTTGATGGCGCTGTATCGATTATATCTTTAAAGAATGAAATATGGCCGAGGCGGAACGCACAACCTTGGAGAGCAATTGAGTCGGGATGAGCTATTTTTGAGCAGCAAGACAACTTGGCTGCAGAATGAGCCCTGCATGTACTTTGTACCGCACGTGCAGCTTCTTTGCATTCTCCGCTAGTGCGGCTTTTCTTTTCAATCGTCCCTGATCTCGAGAAGATTGGATGACATCTCAAAGACCCCGATCATATGCAACCTTGACAGATTTCAGTAGGATGAGCTGTGCCTGCACTTTGTGTCTCATGTACGCCGGTCTTCTTTACATTCGCTGCTAGCACAGCCTTATCTTTTCAATCAGCCTTGGATGGTGACAAGACTACAAGGAGACTGGTTAGCAATGCTGGTATTGGTAATGCTGTAACATAAATGGGCATCCTTTATGATGCTGCAGCATGCGAGGGATATTGCTGCACTCTCATCAACCTTGGGTGGTGACAGGATTATTGCCGAAGCAAGAGGATTGTGCGCTGCTGCACTCATATGGAGATCAGTAGCGAACGCCTAGCAGGAAGGGGTGAATTTGGTCATTGGGACCACCCAATCCAGTGGTCGTGGTCTAGGTACCAGGGTGGTCGCCGACCGGGGTTCTACTGCATATGGATATGCGCACAGGCTAGTGTCAATTTGATCAGCATTCCATATTCATGCATCGCTTTACAGCATCCGTGATTAATCAAGGGAACGTCACCGATACAAAATACCATCAATCCCATCATGCTCACTGTTTACCAATGGCAACCCCTGACGACCACTCAATTATCTGTTTAACTTTTGACTCGCTCCCTCGCGATGACTAACATGTGTTTACCATGCATGAAAGGCAAGGTTTTTATTTGTGATGTCATCCGACATGGACAACTTGCATACTACTGCAATGGTAAACCTTCCCAGAATGTAACCCCAAGTCCGCTCAGACTACTACAGCAAAGTTCATACTCGATTGTGACGTCAATGTACCATCTGAAACACATCTTGTCACCACTGACTGACACTACAGATCAAGATTCGTCTTGATGGATTTCTTGTGTGATTCAGCAGTGCGATCAATCCACTCATTATTGATTCCCAATTAGCCACGCTATTTGTTGCAAACACAAAAATCACAGTAGCACTGGGCTTATGCCATTAGCCAGAGCAGAAGTGTGAGATGTTGAGTTCAATTCAATGCATACTCAGTTCATGCATGGACCTAGATTCTAACCTTTTGAAAATAGGGGAAATTGAAGGCAGCTTTTATTGACGAAGGGTTACTGCTTGCTTGCGATAGACGATGTCGGAACCCCACCACCAAAGCTAACACATCTTACGGAAGTTATATCAAGACCAACCCCCACCTTCCATACTTAACAACAGGCAGTGATAAAGGGCCTTTGCCAACTCAGAGCCTTCTGCTGACACTATCAGTGCTGACACATCCAGGACGGCCGCATCCACCATCCACAATTGAACGGCTACTCTAACGAAACCCTGTGCCATCATCCAATACCAAAATTCTTCTTGTTGATCAAATATTCTGGTCAGCCCCCTCCTGGCTGAAGCCGTCTGCCAACAATGTTATTCCAATTCGTCCTGGTGAGAATGTATGGTAATCAACAGGTTGCTTATTGGTAATGGTATAGCTAGACAGACTGGCGGGTTGAAACTTGGCTGATGGTCAAGATATGGAACCGAATCATCTCGAAAGCCGACATGTATGTTGTATGACGAAGGTTGCAGAAACAGGTTGCCAATGTTGTTGTCACAGTCTCACACCCATTTTTTTGCTGGTTCAGAGGTTGTTGCTCAGATGCGCAGCAAAACTGCAGTGAGACGAGGCCCTCATCTGCCGGGGGGGGGGGGGGGGGGGGGGGGCAGAATATCACATTCCTCCCAAATCACACCATTTGGGTTCCAGACAGTCCCAAATACTCGGAGTCTCTCAAAGCAAGCCCGATCATTTTCAGATTATACCACGATGGAATAAATGAATACACATTTGGTGAGGTTGCTAAGGAAACCGCTAGATTCTAGGGTAACCACTGAGACGAGTAAGACTTCAAGTGGTACGCTGGTCCTTCTCCCGCAGGATATAAGCCCTCAACTGCCTCAGTTTTTACCGCAATCTCATTGAAAGGAGATGTCTGGGGAAGTTTGAGCTGCAGAAGTGGAATGAATCCAATTTTTTTTAAGACAATTTCATTTCACTTCTTTGTGGCCCTCACCCTTTTCTACTCAAGTAATATTGTCCATGAGTCGCCTGGGACAAAGTATGGAAGATGAAGAAGAAGAAGAGGGAAATCTAGCCAATACATAGATTATAATGTGCTCAATGTCATGTGGCCTGACAAGCCTGACTATTCAGGATTTATTATGCAACACAATCATGGCCATGGGATAAACAGACAGACATGAACCATACATACAAAACTGAATCAATCTATATGACATCACAATCCATAGAACTCCATATCACATACTGCACACATGCATTAGCCATTGCAATCACCACAATGGGTTTTTTTACTTTTGGCAGCAATATCCATGGGTTGTGGTAGCTAGATGACTGGGAAGGACTATCTCATGTCTCTAAGGACAGTCCGACACAGACGACACGTGATTGGTGGAGCTTGGTGAGCTAAAGCGTATTTCATAAACTTACAGTGCGCTGTCAACTATCTTATCACATTGGATGGGAAATTGAATTAATGGGCCAGCTTGAACCAGACGATATCAGCCAAGCAGAATTTTCATCCATCTAATCTCTAATCAGGAGGCGCCGAGCCTCCAGAGTGTTGAATTTCATAAATTATGAATGCCAGTCGTTCTGAATTAGTGTTTTGAGCAGAGCAGATGAAGCAAAGGCCATCCAATCAACTTGTTGAGACAAACTGTTTGCTTTGCACTTGAATATCGAAAGTGTCAAGGAGGTCTGACACAAAGGTCACATTATCTTTATTTTGTCATTTTGTGGGATCGTTTGATTCATGATACTCATGATCTACTACTAGTGGCTTGAGATTATCACTGAGAAAAAGCTTTTTTCAGCAAAAATTAAAAACTTGTTTTTTCCAACCCAGGCAATGCCAGGAGTAACCTGTATTCTTTCACTGTTGCATGCTATGCCAAGTCCCCCTCTAATCAGTCTTCAAACACCAACACTAACTCCATTAGACATTCAAGCTCATCAAGCCATACTTTATATTCAGCTTGCAGCCTAAACACCCATTTGTATTCCATGGGCAAAATGGCTTTACACAGAACTGACTTTGAAATGGGTTGTTAATGTCTGTTCAGCTTATCTCTGGTCCTCACATGCAGATATTCGTATGGCAGTAATGAGGAAGGAAGCTCACTAAAGGACCAACACTTACATTTTACATCAATTACTTCCTAGTATTTCCAGGACAATGTCACAACCAGGATGAAGGGACCTAATTAAGTTAGGATTTCAAGTTCTCGCCATGAGACTGAGAGTGATTTTACAACCCAGTCATTCCTTCTGACTTATGACCGGTTTATTATTTCTATCTTCGAATCAATAGTACTCCAGTCGGACTCCGCCATCCGCCGTCCTCCACCCTGGCACCAGCATCGACTTCCAGTTCCACTTCTGTTCTGCACTTCCAATCTACCAGAGTTGGGCAGAGATCCCTGATGCTAATCGCAGAACGATGTAAGTTTTGATTATAGGTAAAGATTGCAATTACATTCATTATACTAGCCAACCACAGCATCGTTACAAAACAATACATACAATGTACAGGTTTAGTGTAGCCATACTATAGTTACACTGTAACACTACAGCAAAAATGAGAGGGAACCAGGGAACAAAACAAATCGGTAAAACAAAGGTTTTTCAAACACAGAAAAATGTGCTCAAGGGCAAAACATATAGGATATAACTGACCTTTAATCGAGTATATTTTCTTTCTGCGAATATATGTAGTTTTAGCGGTACTGTCGCATCATTCCGACACCTAAATTCAAAATAATATCAGCTAAATATCCACCATTATGATTGTTTATGCAAATTCAACATCCTTGAGTCAGTCAAAGCTGGGCTGCAGACAAAATGCGTGGTGTTGATTATTCAAAACGGTGTTATAAGTAACGCTGGCGTTACCGCTGTCTTTTCAAATTGACGATATATCAATTTCAAGAATTATCACGTCATTACTTTATTTATACGGTTTAATAAATTGGTAAGCGTGGATCGTCACGGTACGGGGCATAAGCTCATGAGCTTGGGGTAATAAGTAGTCTGAGTGGTCTACCCTTTGTAAAAAAACTTGATTGAATGTTTTGATGGTCTGACCTACTGACAGACTAATCTGCTAATTTCACTGACTAAGTATCCAGTAGTAACCATACACAATTTAAATACAAATTGTTTAGACCATTTACTGGGAATGATACATGGCTAATTGAAGCGGATGAGGCCTATGCATTGGAGATTGACGATTGAAATCAATTCTGCAATTAGGCTAGTTAATCCGTCATTGGCCCGATTAATGCCAACTCAATTTTTAAGCTTACACGTGCGATCTGGGGCAATCAAGCGGTTCCAGGGGTAATCAAATAGGATCATGCAAAAGCTTGGCCACGTGGAAGAGTCATCGAGTCAGATAACGCTTCGAGTTACTCTTAAAGGACAACGTGAAACTTTTGTATGACGTCAAATTGGATTTTTGAGTGTGGCGTCGTGACGTCACGCGCACCTGCTCACCAAAAGTGGTGGCTTGAATATTTTGATGATGATAAAAACGCTTTTAGCAGTACTCTACAAATAATTTGTCTGGCTATTTCAGGATGAGCCCCAGCACGACTGTTCAACATTTGGTCTGTCGACCTTAAAATTGGAATACGTCACGTGATCCAATTCTCTTCAACGTCGGCCATAACCACAACCGGCGCACATCCGTGAAATTTCACGGATAAAATCTCTTCGATTTTAGGACTTGGACATCGACAAACGGATTTGGACACATCGATTAAAACCTCAAGATGGGAAGTAAGTATCTACCGAACCGATTCTGAATACGAAGCCGATTTATTCCTATTTCGTGCACTGTTCTGAGAGAGGGTCTGTCCCGATTTCGGTTGGATTTGTCCAAACTGCTTACGTGGCTTTCTGCTGTTTTGATTGTCAAAGTTTTTCGCCCACCAGCGCCCGAAAAAACTAACCGATCCCCCTCTTTTTACTTTCAGTCAAGTTTTTAGAATTCGTAAAGCCGTTCTGTGCGGTTTTACCAGAGATTTCAAAGCCAGAACGAAAGGTAAATTGATCTCAAGTTCCAACTTGTCTGTGAACGAAAACAGCTGTGCAATCTGTACACAATACACTATCTTATGCAGTGTGCAGTGTACATGGTTGGCCTTGTGTACACTTTGCCCTGTTGGCACATCTGGGCCTCAACCTTCTGGTAGCTTCCATCATGTCGACTGGTCTCAAATGGACTTGATTAATTTGAACTTTTTGCAACAAACATCAACATTTGAATATTTGAATATTTGTATCGAAAGTAAAAGAAGAAATTATCGGCCATTACATTAGCCTTCTTTGATTATGATTGGAATAGTCCGAATAGCCTGGTAAATGAAATGAAGACTCTTATCATTCAACTCTAAGCCAAGTGTAAAACTAAAAGTTTGGGTGTGGTTAACCCTTCATGATGACTGTGGTTCCCCAAGATGCTGGTCAACACTCCTGTTTTATAATAATTTGTTCATTTTCAGATTCAATTTAGAGAAAAAGTATTATGGACTGCCATCACCCTCTTCATCTTTTTAGTGTGCTGCCAGGTTAGTATCTTAGATTACTTGTGTAAGTCTCATAAGGAGATTGACCTGACTTTGTTTTCAGCTGATACATTATATTTCTGTGACACTTCATGACTTGGTGATTTATAGTCAAAAGAGTTGAACAAGTGTGTTGGGTTGTTAGATACATGTACACATACCAGTAACTGGAATATGCTGAAGCACATGTTTTATTTGAAATGAAATCTCTGTAATATGAATCATACGGTCTTTTTCTTTCTCCAGATTCCTCTGTTTGGTATCATGTCCTCCGACTCTGCAGATCCCTTCTACTGGATGAGGGTCATCTTGGCCTCAAACAGAGGTAAGTTCAATTGGGTGTTCGGTATCTGAAAATGGTCGGTCTTTAAGTATTTTCAAATACTGTCTGTGTAAATGCTCTCACAGAATGTGACCCTCAATGATTATTATGTTCTGTTATTTACAGGTACTCTCATGGAGTTGGGTATTTCACCCATCGTCACATCTGGCCTCATCATGCAGCTCTTGGCTGGTGCTAAAATCATTGAAGTTGGTGATACTCCAAAAGACAGAGCATTGTTCAACGGAGCACAGAAATGTACGTATCATATGTTCTTGTCATAATTTGTCGGCTCGGATTTCAGACAACCGATAACTACACATTTCAAAGTTGTTTTATTAAAGACATCACAGCCTATTACTCTTCTGGTGAATGGGTGTTTGGTTGGCGGGTGGTGAATTGGAGTAACTTCATTTGGTAGACAACAAATACAGAACACTGTCTGGCTTTATTCTAAATATCATGTTTGTCTCTTTCAGTGTTTGGTATGGTGATCACAGTTGGTCAGGCTATCGTCTACGTCATGACAGGAATGTATGGTGACCCAGCTGATATCGGTGCCGGTGTCTGTCTGCTTATCATTATTCAGGTAAACATAAAGAACATGAAAAACCACTGTATAGTGCATGTGTCTTATTGCCACCAAAAGAGGCGTTGTGTAAAATGGAGCTGGACACAAATAAATCTCAACTTTGACGGAAGACAACTGAGCTTTCTTGATTACCTGGTCGTGATCCAGCTGTGACAGTCCTGTTATGACATCTTTCTGACCGAGTTGTGTCATTTTGTTGTAGTTGTTTGTTGCTGGTTTGATTGTGCTGCTCCTCGATGAGTTGCTACAGAAAGGCTACGGTTTAGGATCTGGTATTTCCCTCTTCATCGCGACAAACATCTGCGAGACGATCGTCTGGAAGGCATTCTCTCCTGCTACCGTCAACACTGGAAGAGGTAAGCAGTGGCCGATATTTTGTCTTGGGCCTACTGGTGGATCTGGAATCCCGGACCAGACTGTGGGGGATACAGACCTAAGGACTGCTGAGCAATTCGTCACAACCACAAAACAACTTTTAATGAACAATAAGGAAAAGGTCAACTTGAGGCTCAATCAGATGCTGAGAAACTTTGTTAGTGTTGTGTCTACTGAATCCTTTATACAAAGAATCATTTTGATATCCTCTTGATTCAATGTGTGTAAATTGTATGTTTTCAGGTACTGAATTTGAGGGCGCCATCATTGCGCTGTTCCACTTGTTGGCCACACGTACAGACAAGGTCCGCGGTCTTAGGGAAGCTTTCTACCGACAGAACCTGCCCAACTTGATGAACCTGATGGCTACCATCTTCGTGTTTGCAATTGTCATATACTTCCAGGTGAGATTGGTGGGGAGAATGTTTGTGGATTGCAGTTTGCCATTGGCATTGTGGGGGCCCATGACATCTCATTCAAAGCAAAATGACCAAAGTTACCAAGTTGTGTCTCCTGAATCTTCATTCAAGAAGTACAATTGTTGTTATTTGCTCTTATTCTATCTTATTGGTTGAGAATCTCAGATTATGTCATAACATAACGCATTCAATGATCGATTTCTATTCTTTTCAGGGTTTCCGAGTGGATCTTCCTATCAAGTCGGCACGCTACAGGGGACAGTACAGCTCCTACCCAATCAAGCTGTTCTACACATCTAACATTCCCATCATTCTACAGAGTGCCCTCGTTTCCAACTTGTACGTTATTTCACAGATGCTTGCCGCGAAATTCAGTGGCAACATTTTTGTGAACTTGCTCGGAGTTTGGGCTGTAAGTATTTTCTTGGAAGTCCTCTATTGAAGCAACAGGAAGAAACCTTAGTAATTTGTGAAATATGGTGTGAACTGCAGGTTATAGTAGAGATTCCTTCATCCTTTGTTATCACCTGCTTGGTGGAAACACTCCAATCCACTCAAGCTAAGCAAGCAACAGCTCATATAGCCCGCCAGTAGGAGTCTAACCAGTACAGGAAGATAAGATAAAGAAATTTGCAATAGTTTTTGTAAACTAAAGATTGATTGATTGTGAACAGCAACACCAAGTTTTTCTGTGAGTATTCTACTGAAAGAACAGCAATCAGTTAAATCAACTGTTTGTTTTTCAGGATGTTGGTTCTGGTGGGCCAGCAAGATCATATCCTATTGGAGGATTGTGTTACTACTTATCACCGCCCGAGACGCTCGGTCACGTGGCAGAAGATCCCGTTCACGCTGTCCTCTACATCATCTTCATGTTGGGCTCTTGCGCTTTCTTCTCCAAGACGTGGATTGAGGTGTCAGGATCCAGTGCAAAGGATGTAAGTCACTTTGTTGTGCATTTTGTGTTTGTATCTGTAACAATAGGAGGCATTTGATCAGCTGTGAGACAGTCTTAAAATTCATATTTGTATCTCTTTGTGATGTAGGTTGCTTAGCAACGATTTTCCAATGTTCAGATACTAGTTATGATGGAGATCGTTAGCTGATCGATGTGTATGGTAGATGAAGTCTGACAGGTTTGAGCACAACATCGAGCAGTTGTTGATATTGCACCGTCTGCTAAGCCTGTTTAAGATAATCATAAGCAGACGTATGGTTGCTGTTGTTAGACAGTGTTCTATGTTTCAATGTTTTTTCCAGGTTGCTAAGCAACTGAAGGAACAGCAGATGGTGATGAGAGGACACCGAGAAAAGTCTATGATCCACGAGTTGAACCGATACATCCCAACTGCTGCTGCATTTGGTGGTCTCTGTATTGGAGCGTTGTCCGTTTTAGCTGATTTCTTGGGTAAGTCTTGTACTTTGACATCGTTTGGTTCACAAAATGTCTGACTTTGCCTCTTCTCTGAAATTCTCACTCGGAGGTTTTCGCCCTAACTCTATTCATGACTTGTCTTCAAATGTTACGCTGATCTGAAACGCTTTCACATCCATCTTTCAGGCGCCATTGGAAGTGGAACAGGTATTCTATTGGCCGTCACGATTATCTACCAATACTTCGAAATCTTCGTCAAGGAACAGAGTGAAATGGGAGGAATGAGCACGTTACTGTTCTAAGTGGACTTCAAGCAATAGACTTATTTTCTCAGAGACAATTTTATAAAGTATCTATTCAGATGACTTGTACATATTCTTATCCCCGCTATTCCCTGGAACATCGATACACTATGCTACAATGGACATCAGGTAGCATTCATAGTTTGTCATGGTCACATGTCTGGTTACTCAAGAGTGGAATATGATGTCAAAACAGGGATTAACAACCACTGTTGTGTTGTTCTCACTTCCTCACCTGCCTAGCTTCTACAGCCTGTACAGCACAGACTTCTGAATGTGACAGTTCTGTCATGTATTACTCAGCGAGGACGTTATGTTCTGAACATCTGTGTTGTCATAAGTTATGCTAATGTGATGGTTCTGTTCTTTTGCCTGATCAGCATTGGGTCACAGCCCACCTCTGCTCACTACTATTTATTCTCTTTTGTTTGAAGAAATCAGAGTTTTAGTTCAGTTTTATTTTGGATGATCTTCAATAGAGGGAGATTGCCAATGGTGTATTTGTCTCAAATGATGTTGTGGTAGGAAATTAAAATGACTGTGTGCTCTTGTAGTATTATACCCTAATGAAATGTTTGATTCAATCAAATTTGATAACAATGATAGTCAGTTCAAGTGATTTAATTTGCAGTAGTGATGTTATTGGTTTGGCATCTCGTGTGTTTTGGAACATGAAGTGCAGTTGGGTCAGTTTTGTTGGTGGTGGAGTTGAACTTGTCTGTAAGGCCAAAGGAGAAACTCTGTGTAGAGAAGACTTCATGGTTGTGCTTGTGTTGACAGTACACGTTGGTAGGTTGTATTTCACCTGTTCTTGACAATCACCCTGTATAGGATTTCATGCAATGGGGAGACAAAAGCAGGGCTAAGTTATGTTCCTTGTCTAGAAATTAAGCAGACGGCTTCAGTCAACTTGGTTACAAAGAGATGTCACTTGTGTATATTGCACAGTGGATGTTTTAGCTGTTGTCAACCGCCAAAGTTTTTAACCCTTGGAGGGCTGTAACATACATACATGTAGAACATGGTGTTCATCTTAGCCTATCCAAACATCTGGACAAAACGACATCGTTGAAAATCTTTGTCAACTTTTGCTGTATTTTCTCTGTGCTATTTCCATTCCTTGAAGGTTTAAGACAAAGCATTCATCCATGATATGACTTGGCCGAGTTTGATGTCCATTGGTGATGGGTTTACCTGCCGGCACTCAAACGAGTGTAACTGGCGTTGAAATCAACAAGTTTTAAGTTAAAAACATTTAGAACTTTTCAGAAGTCGTCAAAAATAAAAAATGGAAAAAGATAAAAACAATAAAGGCTTCTTTATAAAAAAACTGCAGTGTCTGTTTTTCTTTTGTTTGTTGGTATAATACTCAGTCACCATGCTTGAGCCTAGATTATGTTTCAGTAGAGTGGTACCTTGCACATTATAGATATGGACTTGTGTGCACTGTTTCGTGGAGCCAGAGACTGTCTCTCAGTACTTGAAGGAATCATGGAGCCAGAGACTGTCAGTACCTGAAGGACTGCAGGAGTACTACTGTGATGGTGATTCGAATCAATGTGCCGGTAACCAGACACAATCGTCTCTTCAGAATCTTTTGAATCCCCACAGTTGGTGGCACAGATCATTGTTGAGGTTGTGACAACACTTCACTCGTCCTCCTCCTGTGTTGGACAGGTTGTGACCTCGTCTGTGGTACCAGTTGTTACAGCCTCTCATCAGCTCATGGAAATGGGGCAGGTTGTAAGACCACTCGACTTCAGCAGTACAGGGAGGCTCGCACTGTCATCGAGGAGGTGGCCTGGAGGTTGGGGTGACATAGCACAGCACAGGATGTGACAGTCTCTCAACAGTTTGACAGGCTGCAACTATGTTTTTCTTTTTACATGACAGTAATCTGGCTCGTTGAACCAGACATGTGGCACAGCACAGGATGTGATTCTCTTTAAGTTGGACAGATTGCCTCAGTTTGTGATAGCTGAGCTCTGTACCTACCCACAACTGATAAATGAATCCTAACAACTGTTTGTATAAAATATTATGGACAATTTATTTCAAGAAAAAAAATATGCAAAAACCAACAAAGAATGTGACCAAAACGATCTAGCATCTTGAGAAACCAGGTAGCATGGTGCCTTTGGTTTTGTTCCATCTCCATGGATAAGTGTAGAAAGAAATGTAATAATCAGGTACAGCATGAATGAAACACAACAAGAGGTACAAAACAATTTGAAGAACCAGATCAATGACAGGAACTCAAGTATACTGTAGAGATAAAAAGAATGGTATTGCTCTGATCACAATCTCAAATGTCTATAGGCTTGTCAGTGTCTCCTATTTCATATATTTATCCTCATGTGCAGCGAGAATCTTTGCTGAGGACTTGGCATCGAAAAAGAGTGTGTTGATTTCCTCAATATCTTCTCGAGAAATATCTGATTTTCCATTGATCTTGGCGAGGAGTTTTGCTGGTGTCAGAAGCTGTACAGAATACCTGGAAAGAAGGAGGGATGACAATGTTAATAGAACCCGGAGATGCAAATGGGAACCAACTTTTAAACATAATTAGGCTAGAGGTGTTCTATGGTTATGAGACTGAATCTCAATCCCAGCCCTCACTTGTGACAATCCAAACAGACATTATCCTGTGATTGGCCAATCTTGACTAATCAGCATATCATTGCTTACCTTAGAGTTGAGTTCACACCAACGTCAGCCAGAGCTGCTAATGAATCTTCAGTCACACTAATCGACTCAGTCTGTGCTCGAATCTTAATAATCTGTGCCATCTCGTCCTTGGAATACGGCAGTGTTCTGATAATCATCACTCTGTCTAACAAATCAAGGGGCATTCCATGTGGTGACAAAATATCTTCTGTTCCTCTGAAATTAGTAAACATTGGATTCAAATTTTTAAGTAAGCAGTGAGCATTGGATCAGGCAGACATCTTTAGAAATGGGTAGGGAGAAATCTCATCCCATCAAACCACAGAGGCTGTTGGAGGAAGCTAGAAGAATAGAGGTTTTCAGCCACACACATCTGAATCTACTGCAGCAACTACTCCACAAATCTCACCTGATTAAGCATTTCCCTCTATTGGTGGCAAAGATAACTATAGGTGAGATGGAGGACTCTAATGCTCTGTGTAGGTATGTGAAGCATTCGATGTCCAACATGTGGACCTCATCAATGAACAACACTCCAGGCACCAGCTCAGCAATACCCTGGTCAATGTACTTGTTCACCACTTTGTTGATCTCCTTTCGTAATTTGTCTGCAAGAAGAATGAAGCAGAGTCAGTACCGTATTTTCCGGCGTATGACCCGCGGCTTTTTGCCCTCAAACAGGCCCAAAAAGTGGGGGTGCGGGTAATACAAAGGTGCGGGTCTTGCGTGGATTCTGAGAGGGATAAGCCCCAACCCCAAAGAAAAAAAAGGGGACCAAACTGGTTACTTGATAAGGATTTATGTCCATCGTTTTCGCATTGTTTTCAACCAATATTTCCGCCATGATCGCATAGTTTGTGATGTCTCCGCTAGGGAAAATAGTTACGGCCATGCTGGAATTGATCCACTTTGGTTAACAATTAAAAAAAACATGGCGGTTCTAGGATGTCAACATCAATGAATGGCTTACTATTTTTGGAGAATGCGGGTCTTGGAGCAGTGCGGGTCATAATCAGGTGCGGGTCTTGCGTGGCTTTAGGTAATGGTCAAAGGGGGTGCGGGTCATAGGGCAGTGCGGGGGATAATCCGGAAAATACGGTAATTGTCAGAAAGCAGTGAATGACATTGTCGAAATCAGGGGGGAAAAGGTCTGAGGAAAAGGTACATTCATGTGTTGAAGTCTCACCCACAAGCATGATCACCGAAAGTTAAGAGACCATCATTATCTTACCAGTAATCTCTGTCTTTTTTGGTTTCATAAGCTGTCCCATCATGGAGATGATATCTTGACCTCCCTGCGGCCGTGCATTAGCAATGTCTAAGTCATGAAGTGTGACATCTTGAATGACTTCTTTCTTCTTGTGGACATCTCCCTTGGGGAGCGGCACATACTCCTCAGCCTCCAGGTCAAACTCTGTGGCGTATGTGTCAGATCGACCTTGTCTCTGAAAGGTGACAAATACAATGTTGAGATATACAAATGGGTTCTTCACACAACAGCTGACTATTGAGAGGACTTATCCTTTCTCTGATACATATTATACATATTTTATTGTTGTGACCAAATCAACCACAGGGACAAATGTGCCAAGTCAGGCTTTCTCACCAAAACAAAACAGTTCATCCATGTTGTAGACTCACCTTGACTGCTCCACTGTTGGCCTCAATGTAGATGACATCTCCAACCTCCACCTTCTCCTTCTGTAAACTCTCATAGATGGAAGGATCCAGGCGAAGCTGCTTTGTTCCCTTGGCTGTCTTCAGGCCTATCACAACATGGCTTACTGTCTTACCATAACCTGAAACAAAGTCTCTTCCAGATAAATCAAGTCAACACTCATAGTTCATCAGCATCATTTAAAAAGTTGTTGTGAAAGTCAAGTCAAAGAGAAGTGGCCCAGCCTGGCCCAGTGATGAATGGTACAAGGATAAACATGACCATCTTCCTATTCCTGGTCAAACGTATAACTCAAACTTATAACAAGCCTCATCAACTGAGCTTTGCAGTACTGTACAGTGTTTATCTACCCACCTCCCATTGGGTTCTCCGTCTCAACAGGTGTCAACTCTGTCACCTCTCCTTCATACACCTCCTTAGTTTCCTTGATTCGCAGACCAATGGCACGGCGGAAATTCTCCATCAAAACCTCTGTCTTCTTGATCTCAGAAGAATACACCTCACTTCCAACCATCGGACAAAATGGAACTTTGCTCCCAAGTTCTTGTGCTATTGCCAGAGCTATGGCAGTCTGAAAGGTAGGAAATGATGATACAATAGGAAAGATCACATCAGAGATGAATGGAACTCACTGTACAAGGATTCGAAGCTTTGCTCTGTAACAATTCGCACTTGTGCTATAAATCAACTGTTGACTTTATATAGGAGCGAATTCAACATTGAAGTCCAGTTATAGGCTTGTTTATCATGTACCGCAGCCCTTTCATTCTTAACTTACTTTCCCAGTTCCTGGTGGACCTGCAAGGAGAACAGCCCGACCTGCCATTTTCTTGCTTTTGATAAGTTCGACAATAACACCAGCCGCCTGAAAAAGAAACACATTTTTGCTGAATTTCTACACTTTTCTTACAGGATCATTGCCGGGACACGGAGAATGCTGTGCCACAACGCTAAGACCAATAAAAACTGAATAAATGCAATCAGTTTGCCTTTGGCGATAAAGACACAACTTTAGGGACCTGGCGAAATCAGGGGAGTGTATGATTGTGTGTACAAAAATGAAGCCGGCATTCCACATACCTCACGAGCAAGTTCTTGGCCGACCAATCCAGCAGCAGATTGAATCGCTGCGCCAGTTTCATCCAACCCAAGTCCTTTAATATGACTGTGGGTAGCTATCCGCTGGGTTTTAGTGGTACTTTTTACTTCTTCGATCTTCATTTTGACTACTTTTTTCGAGAAATTTCTAAAAAATCCGAGTCAAAACTTGTCACGCTCGCGTTTTTCAGTATGCGCATGCGTATTTCAAGAATTGCGGTTGTTTCGCCCCTTGGCGTTTTCGCCCCCAGTCCTGTTGCTCCCGCTGCAATTTAATTCCTTAAGTGATTTATTTTCTTAAAATAGACCACAACAAACACTTTTCTTGTATAATTAGATACTGAGATAGTGAGTTATTAATGTTTTGTTGTGTAAAAACGTTAGTTTTGCCAGGTTTTCATGGTAACAGGCCGAAAAACAACATGGCGGCCAGAAATCAAAACAAGCACCTGCTGGCCTAGTTTCTTTATAAAATTCTACTTTCTCAACAACTGATTTTAATTTTACACCAGTAAACTATCTGGTCGGTAGATACATAATTCATTTTATGGAGCAACTGCAGAATAGCTGGGACACTCTGTGCTAAATGATAGGAATGTGTACATAATGTACAGAGGGACAGTGTACATAATGTATCTACATACAGAGTCAGAGCTACTACTGTCCCGGCTATTCTGCAGTTAGGCCATTTTCCTCACACGTCACTGGCACTGTCTGTGGTATTGACCTTTGATTGTCTTTTCTAGGATTCCTCAGTGGTGTTTTCCTGTGTGCACCATGAGTGACACAGAAAGTGAGCAAGAGTCCGATGGGAGGACGCCATCTCCGTCTGCAGACTATCAACCTGCAATCGCTGCCAAACCTCCAAAGGTTCTCCTGCAGGAAGAGAGTCAGTTTGAAGTCTCGGCCAGTCCAGCATTCCAGTGTCTTGATGATGTAAGTAAACACAACACGATATCTCCATCTGAGTTCAGCTTATATGACTTCAATATGAGGCACATCAGCTGAGCCATTTAAAACATTAGCCCAAGTTCAGTACAGAAGTGAGAAAGTAGTCAAGAGAAGACATTTCAAAATATCTACATAAATATACTTTATTTACAGTAATTTACATTATGTTGACAGTACATGTAATAAATACAACTTTTCAGTCATCTAATGTTACGTCTTCTCCATATCATGGATAGATGTCATGAATATCAGATGACAATTCTGTCTTAATAAGTGTTAGTGTTATGCTGGTTATATTGTTCCATAGATTCATCACAGATGGCACAGACGCATAGTCCATCCTTGTAATGAATACAAGTCAATGCAAGCAGAACACTAAGGCTCTACATTTTGCGCATCAATAACTTTTTGTTGATTTTTGAGAAAATTGGCTGGCCTCACTTTGATCTCTGTTTTCTTCAATGATGATTCATGACGCCACGGCTGCCACATGATACCGTCTTTACGGTGGCTCTTATAGACACCGCCCTCGTAATAAAGTCCATTCAAGTTAGCCACCATGCAGTTATGAAACCACCAACCACTGCTGTAGATCTCTGGACAACTTCGTCCATATCTGTCGTTGTCATTGTCTATAGTTGAGAACTGCTGGTTATTGTGTCGTAGGAAGCGGTTACCATAATGGAAGGCATTGCCAGCATCGCCAGAGTACTGCCCAACCTGAATCCGGTACTTGTCGTCCTCACCAAATAAGATAAACTGAAAACATAGAAGGCGATATG
Source organism: Lineus longissimus (assembly GCF_910592395.1). Taxonomy (NCBI): domain Eukaryota; kingdom Metazoa; phylum Nemertea; class Pilidiophora; order Heteronemertea; family Lineidae; genus Lineus; species Lineus longissimus. Next base: position 807,583 of record NC_088314.1, read on the forward strand.
TTTTGAGTACTAAAATCAAGTTGATTTTATATTGCTTCACATTCTATTCCTGGCCAAAAATTTGTTAAATATAGGTAAATTTTTCAAAACTGTGAAATCGAATAGGGCCGAAAGATCAAGTCTTACCTTGGTGTATGAGGCATGTGCAGTTTCCCCGGCAAAGTCCCACAAGTCAAAGCGAACGGCATTGTTTCCTCTCAGGTTCAGGATGTACATCTTCTCAAGGCCCAGCCAGTATTCACCGGTCAGATCACCAAAACCATCCTGGAAAATATGGATGTTGAGGCTGAAGAGTGGCCAAGGCTTTCCTTAGTTAGTATTTCAGCGTGTGTCAGATCGTCCAGATGAGTTTCTAAACTACTGAATACTGTCTTTACGTCAGACTGTTGAGGTGATAGTGCAGGATGAAGTCTGTCCAATCCCTGGTCTGATCTTTGTGTAGCCAATCAGGCTTTCTGATTATTCTGCTGAATCATTGATGTCGATGATTAGCTCAAGGAATAAAAAAACAAAGCAAGTTAATTTACCTTATAGTCTGCCCATTTCCTGTCAAAGTTCTGCATGCCATCCTCCCTGCGCTGTAGGACCGTCCAGCCACCGCCATCAGTCTCCATATCACAGTACACATCAAACGTTGTGCCATTCACTCCAGGGTCAGGCTTGATCGCGTAGACACCGCTAATGTTCATACCAGCGTTGTACAGGACAGAGCAATCAGTGCCTACAGCTGGAAAGAAACATGGAAACTTGTTCACTTTGATTTTTTGGGGATGAATCTAAAGACAATAGTACAGCGTTACCACAGATAGCCTACCTTTATTTTTGAATGGGGTGTGACTTCAGACTCCCCTTTTCTTAAGTGATCTAAAAACCTTTGCTGAATGTCATACTCTTGACTTGATAAAGGCAAGGCATTCATTTCATGTAGATATCTATAAATGTGGTCTTACCCAGATTTTCAGCAGGTTCAGGTTGCTGTACTTTGATAACGTACTGAAAGTTCTGAAGGTCATGCTCGCTCACACCGTCCTTGTACATTGCAAAATACTCCTCCATAGATTTCAATTCTCCCTCAACTTGCACCATCTCAGCTTTTGCTTTTGATAATTTGGTGTCCAAGCTACAAAAAGAAATGAAAAAGTTGTTAACTCACCCACGATATGCCTGAGAGGAGCTTCTTCTGATATTGTGAGGACGATGTCTTTCTGTGGTATTTTGCCCATCACTATTGCCTCAATTCTCTGCATGCGCATCTTGGCGAGTGTTATTTTCTTCATGTAGGTGTTTAGTTCATTCTTTGCTCTATAGGTGGAAAGAAGACAGGTAACTTTGCTATTATCGCCATCATATGATGCAGAGTTGTATCACTTGGAGATCTGAATGGAACATTACACTTCTCAGCTATAAGTGTCATTGATTAAACAAACTGGATGTGACTTGTCCTATCCATGGAATGTAATGTGGCATGCCACTCAGTGACAATGTCAAGTTGAGTGGACATTGTCCATATTTGACAAGATGTTCCTAACAGCTTTGAGTTGGATGTGAAGCACCTTCTGAGCAACTGAGCAGGGGCTTTGTGAAAAAGGTCCCTGATTTTCTTGTTACAACTTTGAGAGAAGGGGGAGGGGCAATTTGGAACTAACCTATGAGACCTAATGTCACTCACCTCTGCGTAGCTGCTGCCACCTTTGCCTCAATCTGGCTGACATCGTTCTTCAGCGTGGAGTAACCATCGTTCAGCATCCTCGTGTGCGAGTCGACGTCTTTCACCTTGGTGTCGATATCTTTTACGTTTGTTTGCATATTGTTGATGTCATTGGTCAGCATCATGGTTTCTTCGTGATTGGCCTGGAAAGATCAACATGTGAAGGAAAAGTTATAGAGATTATTTCTGAAAGAAATGTGTCAGAGTTTGATGATGAGGTGAGCAAGATGGCAGACAGTTCGTTAAATTTTGGAGGAAAGGTATTGGGGGACCTGCAGCTGTGGAAGAACTTGGGAGCAAATGTCACAAATGAAAGAATCAACAGAACTTCATCTCATGACCGAAACAAACTAGAAGCCTTTCTTTCAACAATCAACATTCCAACGCTGCCTCATCAGCTGCCATGATCCTAATTACGACACGCTTCCAAATTATCAAAACAAGCATATCATTTTTTCTCTTAACTATAGTTTTGGAAAGTTTATATTACCGATATTGGGCTAATTTGATTTGTAATAGAAATGAAATTGTGTCACCTTGAAAATTTATCGACTTCTTGACACTTTTCAACTTAAGACACAAAAAGTTGTGAGAGAAATAGCATTGATAAAATCAGGAGCAATTATTTGAGAATGTTGGGTTATAAGGGCATAAGACACTGAAGAGAGCAGGTTAGGTTGATCCTCCATGGTAAGAGGTAAATGATGAAGTGTTTTGCCCAAGGTCACAAACATGAATAGAGACAAATGTTTAACTTACCATTGTGAGATTATATAACGTATTATGGAGAACCTGAAGCTGTTCTTGAATGACTTTAACCTTTGGAGAGTCAGCATCGATTGATCCCATCATCGAGTCCACGTCCAGCGGCAGTGGCATGCCTAGTGTGGCTGGTACCGTCAAGGTGAAGATATACGAACACGTTCCATCTCCGTGACAAACGGACCGATATTGATGTACGGCTGCCTGACGTTTTTCATCCTCGATGATATCAGTATCGCCTTTCTGTGGCTCTTTCGTGACCTCTGATGGCGCGGTTGTGGATCCATGAATGATGATCAAACAACTGAACAAAGTTAGAAAGAATCCCGATTTCATTTTGAGCAATGAAAATCTAATCAACAAAAGAAATTATAGCAATGTCCAATGCAAAAAGAGTGACAATTCCCTCTTTTTGACTTCTTGTGGAAAAAGCTTTCCTGCCCCTTTTTAGAAGTTGTGGTCCTTTCCAGTGGGTCTCCCTCAGAATGGTCTGACTTCCTGACTGCTTGGGTTTTGTTTGTTTCAATGCTGTCTTAGCCTTGACGTCACCTTTTTATACTCCCAGTTGCTCCAAGAGTGACCCAGTTGGAGGAAAGAAGAGAATTCTTTCCTATTTTGTGTAGGCAAGAAGTGACCCAGTTCATCTTTCCTCAAGTTCCAGTTAGCCCACCTGAGTTCTTTTACCTGGACGATATGAGAAGCAATTCAGATATTTGAAAAGAAAAATATCAATGTTTCCAGTTTCTGAATGATGGGTTCCAGTATCCTTGTACAAATAAAGCTTGTGGTTGACGGGACATTAGTCTATCAAATTGATGAACACAACCTTGTCCTGATGAGGCCAGTAAGGGGTTGACCTTATGTGGTCAAACATAGGAAAGGTTTCAGGGGTAGAATTCTCCCAAGTTCAAGCAGTTAGTGTGACTAACTTTTCGGTGATGAGTTCTGCGAAAGGTGATTTCTTTTCCACCTCTTGTGCACCTGTGGTAATGTGATTATCATCATCATCATCATCATCAACAACGCCTACTCATATCAAAATGAGTTTTTATCATTGTTTTGTTCATTAATGTGTGTTTTTTATCAATCAGAAAATAGGAATACAATCTACTGCGATGCGATTTTGAAATTGGAATATGGGCGCCAGTGCTCAAGTTACTTTTAGATGATGGTCCAACTGACATGAGCTGACAACCATCTTCACAAATATCTGCTGTTTTAAGAAGATAAAAGCCAGTTTACTGCAGCTAAAGTACCGGTGATAGGTACGAAGGTGGTTGAAAGGTTACTGACTTGGAGATCTAAACTAGTTTTTCCTTCCTCCCACTACTTGCACTTTGATCAGTTGCCAAGTGATTCATTGTTCTTCATGGCCAACTGGAACTTTTTCTAGGTTTTCTAAAAATTTTAAGTAGATTCTTCAGAGTGATCAGATTTCTTTCATTGCATTCTTTTGCAGAGAGAACTGTCATAATGTTTAACTTTTTCATCAGGTTTTCTGTATGTTTGAAGTTAGCATTGTTGTGATGAGTTGGCCATCTAAATATATCTGATGTGTGGCATCTTCTGATCTTGTAGTTTCTAGATTCATCTTTCGGCCTCATTCTCAACAATATCAAGCTTCCCTTGACTGACACTGACAGATTCTTCTGTTTGTTGATGAAATTCTTGAGTTCAGAGCCAAATTGTAGTGTCCGCACCAGAGGTTAACAAGTACTGCAGTTGCATTTATGAAGTTCTTGTGCTCAGACAGCTGTCTCCCGGCTTGAAATCTTTGAGATGTTTTGGTAGGAAAAAAGGGACGGAGAGACAGGAAAGTTTATTGAATGAATTTATGAAATTGTCTTGCGTCATAAGACAGTGTCATGGCCAATTACTCCACACAACATTGAGAAGAATTCTAACTATTTGCTTCACTGTGCGGAGATTGTTGACAGAGATTTTTCCCAGACTAATTGCTGCAGGTTTTGGCTTTGGATCAAGAAATATAATGACGAAGCGTGTAGCCTGCGTCAGGCTCCAGAAAAAACATCTCCCACTCATATCTGACGTTCTTTGTTCAAATACTTTCAATTGAAGACTTATATTTCATGACGCCCGGCCAGGTGAAATGATCCCACATACATGATATCAACTGGAATTCATCATAATGTTTCTAATCTGATCAAATGATCTTTCTCTGTAGTTGTTTCAAGAGGGGAAGATCACTGGAACTCGAGTGGCGATGCTCAAGGCAAAGTACACAGAACTTCATGAGACGTTAAAGAGGTGAGTACCCCCCCCCCCCTTAATTATATCAGACCAAAGTCTGTCAAAAAGAGAAAAAAAAAGGCATATTTCGTGGGTATTTGATCCTGTTGGAATTTCCTGAAGATTTTTTTGCAAGTGTTAAAACCAGTTAAGGTCAGAACTCTCTCAGGTTCTTGACCTTGATCTTAGACTCACTTTAGTCAGAGCCACCTCCACACTACACTGAACTGTCTTAATTGATCTAATTTAAAATTATGCCTTTCAATTTTCAAATGCCAGTGAAAAAGCACAATTGTTAAAATCAGTAGCCGCCAGCCAGTTATTAGGTGTCAAGTGGTTCAAGGTAGTGAATGCTTCTGTTCTGTTTACTGTGCTAGTTAGTGGCAATTAGTGGTTGATGACGTTACTTGCTGACTCAGCAGCAAACTCTATACTGAGCATTTTTTCTCTTCTGGCACTAAATTCTGTCTTTGTTGACTCTAGTAGAGTTGTGTTGGAAAAAATCTCGACATTTTAATGCTTTTTGCGTGGGAGTACTGATTGTTATGAGACAAGACTTGAGATAGAACATCCGGCTTAAAATACCTAGCTGATGCCTGATACTGAGATTGGCTGCAAGAGTTTTTGCTCTGGTTCGGGTCTCGGATTATGAATTTGCAAGCATGAATGAATGAGAGGGCAGTTTGAGTAAGAATCTTGTTGCTGTTTTGCGGGTGTTCTATACCACAGCTTCCACGTCATCCTGAGACATCTGGGTTTTCACTTGTCACGTCCCTCCTATTTTCCAGCACAAGAGACAATGAGACCCAGCTCCTCCAACAAGCAAAACAGTTCTCCTCCGAGATGGATGCCCAAAGAGGCGAGCTGGAAAAAGCTGATAACTTTCCTGACTCCTCCAATACTGAGGTCTCCAAACTTCGTGAACAACTCCTGAAACACAACAATGAGCTTGCCCAGTCTGAGGAGAGGCAGTACCAGTTAGAGTACACCATTGAATGGTATGTAGTCCTGTGGGTTGTTCTTTCAAGGAGTAGCTGGAGAGTTCCAAGATCTAAACACCAGGATTTCCAATAAAAAATGTTGTTAGTTGTTTCTTTTTGCAAGTCTAACAGTTTGATTAAGCCAGCATTTGCCACTGAGTCCACAACACTTTCTATTTTCAGCCTAAAAGAAGAGAAGAAACTTATCGACCGAGAATATTCACGCATGCCGAAAGCTGGGGTAAGTCTAAATAATGATCATGACTAGTAGCTGTGGCCCACTTGGAGGCAGACTCGAGCACAGTGGGTCCGCGTGGGTTTCATGGCACAAAGGATATGTAGGAAAGATACAGCATGGGCCAGCTTTTCCTCTGAAGGAGTACCTCTAGTCTTTGTTTAGGTTACCTAACCTCCTGCTAACCACAGTTCAGCTAACTCAGACCTCTTTCCTGCTACATGTAGGTCTATCAAAGCTGGAACGTTACTTGATCTGGGCTCTGAAAGTTAAGGCCCCAAAAGTGCATGTTTCTCTGCAGATTCCCTATAAACTATTCAAATGAATCACCAAACAATACAAAGGTATTGTATTCCTACTCCAGGTGTATTTGTGTGGGTGTCTGTTTTGACTGAAAACAGTAAGCCTATTCTTGAGAGCATTTAAAGAATTCTAATTTAGGTCTCAGTTAGTTCAAGACAATTAGTGCTGGTGCAGTCAAATGAATCTCCTTTTGTTCACAAAGTCTGAACCTACTTGTAATAAGGAAGAAAAAACGTTTTGTCTAGCTTGCAGTTACAAGTTCTTTTACTGACATTACAATGGTTAGGACGAAATCAACGTCACCTGATCTGAGTGAAATTATCAATTGTTGAACCTGCCAAGTATTTTTATGTTGAAGATTGTACAAAAAACCACTGAGCTGGCTGGTAACTGTCCTTGGAGATTCTCCAAACATTTTATCACTGTTGAAGTTGGAGGCATTGCTGACAAACCAGAAGCTTTCATCTACAAAAAAATGTATTTATTTTTTCAGGAGGTAGAGAAAAAAATTCAAGAGCTTCAGGTTGCCACTAACGATTTGAAAAAGGAGATCGCCCAGAGACAGCAGGAGGCGAAAAATCTGCGAGAGGATGTTGAGATTCGAAATCGGCAGGTTGCCAACGACAACAAGGAATATGAGAAAGAAGTGGAGGAAATGGAAAAGTTGAAGGTGAGATTGTTTATTGGATCGGAAAAATCCTGACTTCTCTCCCTGTGCAAAGTAACTGAGCACTGAGGTGTTATCAGCAAAACTCATTTTCAGTTGGTCGGAACAAAATCCTTTGAAAAGAGGCAGTGTGTATTAAAGTTATCGCAGTGATCAATACATGTCTTGAGATTAGAATTTTGGACCTAATTACCTCTAAATGTGACTTGCATTGTTTGCTCTTTCATTCTAGGGAGAATTAGTTGGTGTGAATTCCCTTCCAAACCAAATAGCGAAAGAAGCTGATAAACTACAGAGACAGAAAAAGTAAGTGATTATGATGATAAAGCTAGATCTGCGAGAGACTGTGGCACAATTTGTGAGTGGTGACTGGAATTACATGGATTGGTTGGGCTATCATTGATGTGAATAGGATGCTTATCGTGCGAGTGATCTGGCACACAGGTGTGCACCCTCTTGTTAACATGATATACTCCTATCCTGAACTCCTGTCTTGGTACTTCTTTCTAATGAAATGAATTATGAGTTGTTCTGTTTTTTCAGTGAAATTGATCGGCAGAGAAAGGTACTCGATATGCAGTTCAAAGACCTGACAGAACAGCTCAAGAATTTAGAGAGCCGGCGCCAGCTCTTGGACGGTGAGAAATGTGACACCGAGCGTGATCTTGATCGCACGAGAGCGACTGTTGAACACAAAGAACGAGAATTTGATGACCTCATGAAACTTTTCGAATTCGCCAAGGAGAGGGAGTCTGTTTTGATGGGCGACAGGGCCACACTTGATGTGAGTCTTCGCCACATCTTCATCGAGAAGAAAAATCTTCACGAGCTTCACTCGAGGAAAGTGAGGGAGAAAGACCGAGATGTGAGGAATCTGAAGAAGGCTGAGCTCCAACTGAGGGTGGCCACAGAAGCACTGGCACACACCAAGTCTGTACATGAAAAAGTCAAGGGTCAGGTGAGCAGACGTCATTTTCTTGTCAATATTTTGTGGGAGATACTTACCATTTTGAGGATATTCCTCCACGAAGCTCTTGAAAGATTTGAGCAATAATGAGTCATAAGCCTCTAAGAAAGACAAGAGAAACTTCGATTCTGTATGTTGCAGAGAGTTCGATGCTGCACAGGACATAGACCTGTTTGTTTGAACCAAGAAAACAAGAGGTTTACAAATGTGTGTTTTTATCGTAGGTCGACTCCCAGCCCAAGGATGATGGGACGTTGTTCGAGAAAAGAAAGGACCTCCAGAAAGAGGTGGATCAAACAAAGAGAGCATTGGCTCAACAGGTAAAACACTTCTTTCTTCATATCATTTGCAATCAGCAGGTCAGTTTTCCCAAAAGCCGTCTGCTAGCTCTCAACAGCTCCACTGCATTATTATGATCTCTTCTTCTTGTAGAACTCACTAACTGCAGTTGAGCAAGTAAAAGTTGAACAGAGTATAGCTGAAGAAGAGCGCCTCCTATACGAGCAGAGCGATCTTAGAATTGAGGTGGTCGAGTTGACGCGTCTGGCAGCCATCAAGGCAGATGAACGAGAACAGAAGGCACGAGATTTCATGAGGGCAGAGATGAGGTTCCATCGCGCGGTCGAGGATTTGAAAACAAAGAAGTTACAGATACAAGATCACCAGAAGAAATATCAAGAGATGTTGATGAAGTAAGTTTTAAGATTGTCTCTGTCAGGGATACCGTTGGGACTGATCAGTGCGGCCTCAACAGAGGAATGGTTTCATCATCCTTCTAACTTAAGGAAACTTCAGTGCTGCCGTCTTCTGGCTATGAAGTGAATGACAGAATATGTGTCTTTGGTAAGATAGTCATGTTGCCTGTTCTGTCTGTTCCAGGTTGAAGGAGTTTGCCAAGTTGTATGATGTCATCAAGAACGAGCGTAACAAGTGCGTCAACCTGATTCAGACGAGTACCCAGAAGGCCGCAGAGATGAGGGAGAAAATCAAGATCCTACAGAACGAGATTGAGATCCTTAGGACTGCTGTCACACAGAAAGAGAGGTAACATTTGCTTGTCTCAGAACTGTAGTTGCGGCCAGCAGAAAAGTCAATGTGTCTGATTGTCCCGCTGTAAAAAGACATGTTGTTTTCTATCAGCAACCTTGCAATCTTTGTTTTCTCCAGGCAACTCCAGAAACAGAGATTAAAACACGTCAACAGTATCGTCTTGAGAGACAGCTTACGAAATGAGGTGGCCAAACAACAAAGAATTGAGGAAGAAATGAAAGAGAAACGAGAACAGCTTCGAATGGACATCGCCAAGTTGAACTTGATGATCAACCAGGCTGAGGAACACATGGTGCAGCTGAGGAAGAGATATGAGACAGCCGTGCAGCACCGGAACGACCGCGGGATTCAGCTGATTGAGAGGAACGAGGAAGTGTGTATCTTCTATGAGAAAGTGAATATCCAGGGTAAGTGTCACATCGTCATCTCCATCCTGAAACCCGGGGCCAGACCATCGTGTCTTTTGACCCTGTCAAGTGTCGCACTCTAAAGGAAGAACACAGTCTGTTGGTGACACAGTCAATTTCCTGCACTTGATGTCGAAGACCAAGAGAGAGATCTGTCATATCTGCATCAGGTCAGGTGGGTGACCATAATCTGAACACTTGCTTCCGAAACTCCTCCTCAGGACTGTTGATGTCATTATTGAGTCAATAAAGAAACGAAATCAGCCCAATAGATTCACTCTTCCGTCTTATTCCAGACCAAATGATCAGAAATGGTGATGTTGAGATGCAGGCGCGTGAGGAGGAAATCCGCTTCCTGAGGATGCAAGTAGCAGAAGAAGACAGGAGCAAACACCTCTTGTGGAAACAACTGCCACAGAAACGTAACTTAGAGTCTGAGCTGGTGACGTTACAGATCCAGTTGTCGCAGTGTCAGGATCTCATGCTTGAACTTGAGAAGCAGTTGGAGAATCCTAATGATACGGAGCGTGTCCGCAACTTGAAGGGGAAAGACCCAGAGCCAGCGGAGATGCAGAAAAAGATCGAAGAGGTGGGTAGAATGAATTTGTGATGATCTTGATGATCTTATCCGTCTAAACCGTTGAAGTTAAGAGTTGTGACTTTCCAAGTCTCATTGGCCTCAAAAGCTTTCCATGGGAACCTGAATGTGACGTTGTCCCCATCTTACAAGATATCTCTTCTCTTGTAGCTTGAGGTGCGACTTGCGGAGAAGGAGGAACAGTTATTGGAGAAAGACCTGATCTTTGAGCAGGTGACCAGGCTGGCAGACAGAGTGAAGAAGAAATCGGACTCTGGGAAGGATGATACACTCAGTCTGGCCAAGAAGGTAAGTCAGACTTTGGGTTATGGATAACTTAAGAGAAGGCATAATCTGAGTTTAATGTATGGTTCACACTGGTGGGTGCAATGAAAGTGAAAGAGTGCAAGAGGTTTGAATGTCGTTAGGTCCTTTATTCTGATCCATGAATAATCTCTCTCACGCAGGTGAATGAATTACAAGCGCGGATCAAGGATGTGACCAGGAAGATGATGTCGTACGTCTCGGAGCTTTCCATGAAACAAGCGGAGGCGTTGAGACAACAACAAGAGGTGAAGGAGAAGGAAGCAGACATTGAGCAGGCGTACATCAGGATGGAGAAAGGAGAGCCACCTAGTGAGGAGATTGAGTTGGATTGGTTCAAGATGCTGCAGCGTGAGGAGAGACGAGCCAGAGAGATGGAACAGATGAGAATGGTAGGTTGAAGTTCTCGATTCCAGGATGTGACAAAATGCTGGAGTGTGAAAGTACGGAAAGGAAGTTCTGTCCCCAGGGACACTAGAGTCTTGAGTCTCATTAGAAAGACTGTGAAGAGCCAGGAATTTAACTTCTTTGAGCTGAAGTCTGAACATTTTGATGAAGCTTTGTGTTGTGATCAGATAAAGTACATGAAGATGACAATTCCTTTTTTTCTTCTCTTTCCAGACCGAAGAGGAGGAAGAGCAATACCTTATTGCCGGTGGTATAACGACAACGGCTGAACCACGACCGAACGCTTACATACCAGATGATGAGACTGAGCTGCCAATCCCACGGCCGTATGGTTCACATGCGCCATTCAAACCAACAGAAGCTGGATCCACCATGCGACATGTCAGGAAACCGATACCGAAACCTATTGAAATATAGACATTGAGGTTTGAGGGGGATTGTGGGAAGTTCTCCTCGAGGCCGTTTTAGTTGTTGATAGACATGGCTATACTCCATGCCTTTATGATACTATGCCTCATTGCATGGTTCAAGTCTGGAGAATTCAAGGCATGTTCCAGGTATCAAGTTCACGAGTTGATAATTTTGTATGATATGTTCCGTCCATTCTGTTTTTCAGATGTGATATTCCTTGAATCATTCCACAGTCAGTGGTGACCAACTAATATGGTCATTTTCCGTCCATGTTTACTACATGTAGTAGATTGACTCAGTTCATTAAATTCAAACCAGCGGACCCCATTTTTATGTTGATTTTAAAGTGAGGGTGGCTGTTTCGAGTTTCAATGTTGATTAATGTCTCTGTGATATAAGTAAGTAATTTTTTTTTTTGATATGCCAATTACATGATTTACAAATTGAAGTATAGAGGGTGGATCAATGTGAATTATACAGCCCATTTTTTGGCCTTCAAATATGTGGGGCAAGGACCCACTACCAGAGTTGGCAATATTCACATCACCACAGACATGAAAACTCGGCTCCATGCTTGATCCACCCTGAAGTGTTAATAAACCAAATCCTGTACAGCCTCCGAAATAGACAGATTTTTATTCAATTTCTTAAATAATAAACTGTATATAAATGAGGAATCGTGTCTCGTTTTGTTTGTAGAGTCCAGAGAGTACAGCAAAGTCACAACCAGAATGCCAGGATAAGAGTCGGGAAACCATCTCTCTTTGCAGAGTTTTTGTAGTCCCAATTTCAAGAGAGGTCCTGTCCCATCATGTTGTGTGTACCAAGCTCCTCTCAAGCGATGGAAGGTCACCCAAGACAAAATACAGGAAAAAAGTTAAAGTATTGATTCATCTCGACAGGTTTATTAAGAAGTACAGGACTATCAACTGACAGAATATTCACAGTTACATAAGCTATGTGTTCATGATCAACCTAATCTTATTGCACATGCCTGCTCTATCAAATCACACCGAGGGACAACTGACCACAAACCTGTGCCTTCCTTCGTTGGTCACATCGCATTAAACAAATCAGTTTGGAATCACTTCAGTCCCTGCATTGAAGCCATATATTTACAACACGGATAGATTAAATTTAACTCGAAATCTATTTCTTTTTTCATTACGATGGAACATCAAGTATCCTGATGTTCAAATGAAGTACTCTCGTCTGTAATCTTCCCCAATCTACGCCTTTTGTCAACCCCATTTTTACAACTTTTATACAAATAAATTAAAAAACATACAAAACACAGCACTTACGAACAATGGAATTGAATGACATAATCTGGTCAAATCACTTTGATGACTTACATGCTAGTACAGAGTTTACAAGAAAGAAACATGAAAGGTGAATGTCTTACAAGGGCTCTCCTTGTACAGCCAATCTACTAATTATCCTCACAACCAAAAATAGGTTTACTGAAAGGGATCTATGCTACACACTAAGTAAATGCCTAACATTGTCACAATTAACTTGGTTTTGTTCATTGTCGTTGATGAAATACAATCAATATCTTTTGATTTGGCACTCTACAAGGCAGTAGTGGGATTGCATAATCCTCAGCTTATTGCTAGCACCAGATATACTGCCCAGAGGTCCTGCATCACCTGCAAGATGTTATATGAACCTTGAAGCATACTACTCAGAATCAAGTGGCATCATCTGTTAGCTGCCAGACACGAGCTGAAGCCCCAACCCTCAAAAGTTCAGGGTGGGATCTCGGAGGTCAAATTGTGGCTGTTAACCAATCTTTGGGCTCCACTGGAAACCAACATGGAATCAATATCAATACGGAATGAAATGATCCAGCACTTGGCAAAGGCAGATGCACAGTAAGTCAATTGTCACTCAGCAGAGATCAGAACCAATGTCAGTGTCAGCACCTCAGTCTTCCCGGTAGTCACAAAGATACACTCCATCTCAGCAACTCCTTCCTCAGTGCTAGCAATAAGTTGTCAGACCCACATCTCCTCATCACGTTTTCTTTGCCTGCTCCTCCTTCTCTTTAGCTTCCTTTGCGAGCTGGCCTTCAAATAAATCTAACAGTCGTTTGATCTCTTTACTAGAGGTGAGTTAAGGAAACTATCTTCATTCTGACATGTGTCCATCACACATGACCTTGAGTAGTTTACCACTCAAGATCACCTTGATCATTCTTATGTCCTAAACTGTTACCCTGTAGACAAATTTCTACTGGACTATCCCCAAAATAGAAACATTATGCTGATGTATACAAGGTAACAGTAAGCAAAGTAAAGCTCTCTTCAAGATGACACTAAACAAACAAAGCATTGTCTTCAAAAGGATACATTTGATCAGCGAGCTGGTGGATTGGTTTCATGCCATGGCTCACCTCTTCACACTTGGCCATCAAGGCATACATGGACTGAAATGATGAAGAAAAAGACAGTAGTCAGGTAGCTGTGCTTTTCAAAGTTATGTGTCAGGTGCAACAAGCTTAACAAGACAATCTCATTCAATGATGACATCTTGGCCGATGAGAGGGCATTGTTTTTGTAATACAAGATCATCACTACAGAGTAACATGGCTTGTACCTTAATTCCAGCATCCACACTATCACAGGTACTATCAATCCCTTCCTTGTAAACAGAACAACAACCCCGGGTTATATTTGACATCTGAAACAAAAAGAAGAAAATGGAATTAATTCAACTTGATATATTATGATTTTGGCATCAATTCAACTTGATATATTATGATTTTGGCATCCGTAACTCTGTTATTTAAGTTCCCTGACAAGAATGTAAGGATGAAAGAGCCAAGTCAACTTACTTTGTGCAAATTATTCTTTAAATTTCCCATCATCAGGTCCAGGTTGTCCGCTACACGTTTGGCATGAGTCTCTATATCCTTCACAGCATGAGGGTCGATTGGTGGAATGTCATCTGGAGATGGGTGAAGTGGCAAACTCGAGGAGCGAGACATACCAGAAACTGAGGTGCTACAATAGGAAGACGTCACACTAGATACACTTGATACACTTCTGGAACTCGGAGTCCTGCTTCCGCGTGACATCGGGCTACTCATTTTGACGAGTTCATTTAGATCCTCAGCTACAAATGCCATCATCCCACCCTCCTTTAGAATGAGACCCTGTTCATGAAGGGGATTTTCTGTGACTGCCTGTATTACATTGTCCAAATTCTCTAATGAAATTTCAGAGTCGCCACTAACATTCGAAAAACTGTCTGAAAATTCAGAAAGCTTTTGTCTTTCATAAAATTGCAATGGTCTTGGCAATACAAGACTTTCTGGTCTATTTGCATTGTAGCCCTCAGCACCACCGCGTAGACTAGATTCACTTTGACTGGGAGAACTGCTGCTGCCAGTACTGGCATTACGAAATTTACGGTAGAGATCCTCGTCTAATGGTTGGTAGTCTTCTTCTTTTGTCCCCTGTCCCCGATCCTTGGGCGCAACAGAACTGTCAACAAACACTTCCCCACCAATGATATGTCTACCATCATCATCTAATGAGTATTCTTGTTGCAGCCGTTTTTTCTCGCTGCCAGATTTCCCCGGCCCAGAGCCCTTCCCATCTTCACTTTCCCTTTTTCCCATACCAAGAGGGACTGATCCATTTTGCAAAGGTGTTGTATCACCAGTGGCTTCTTCTGAAGTCCCTGGTTGAATGTCAGGAGAAGATAAACCCTCAGGTGCAAGTCTTTCATGAAGGGTTGCATCAGATGCAGAACTGGGGATGCTGGCATCAGTTTCAGGAAATGAATTTTCCCCAGAATCTGGTCCGTTTTCAGCTTCGTTTACCTGCAATACGTGATCGAATTCCATCGCAATGGTCTCTATAGGTACCTACTAATTTCTTCTATTACTTGCACAGTGTTTTGTTTGCACTGATTAACACGGAAATGGGATATTTTGGAGAAAACACAAAAAATTTCGGACAAATTTTATTTTCGTCTGCCATTTTGGATACAGCGCAAGCGCAGTTGCAGCGTCCGGTTGACATCCTCGCCGTGCCAGTTGGCAATCTGACTGGCAATCATCCCCGATTCCACCTTTGCACGCAAATTGGCCAGTTGACCGCGTATTAATACATATTTTCATAAAATCGGCTCAAACTCAAATTCCACTGATAGAGATATCAAACTTTATACTGATATCATTTATTTATTATATTTTAGAACTTTAGAACCAAAAGTTTTGGTTTACATACAGCTTTATATTGCATTACTATTTCTTAATATCGGAGTGAGGATGTATACATTTTGGGTGCTCTTCGGTCCCATGAGCCATGTGCTTTTTGTTGATAAATAAAAGTAATATAAAGTGAAAAAAGTACGTTAGATATACTGCATCTGGGGATCTGCTGATTTCCTGTACATTAATTAGTAACTAAGACACCATTTAAGGTGTCCAATGTACAATGACTTTGCTGTTTAGCGTGAGAAAGGAGAGACAAGGTCAAATCTGAAATTGGCCACGATGGCAAAAGATGATAATGATGTTAAAAAATCTGGTGTGACAGGAAATGTGATCCCCTGGAGAAATAGTCTCTGAGATAATGTAACGAAGGGGGATTGTGTAGGGCATGAATGGAATATCTAATCTCGATGCAGAAAATGTTACTAGTCGGCGCCTTTTTGTCATGAATGCCCTGCGGCTGTCACAGCCCTGGAATGGAAGCCAGGGCTGGGCTGTCCTGTGTGTGCTGACATTGTATATCATACATTTCACTTTTATTTACTTTTCAGGTCTTCAAGATGGGAAAGCGAAGAACCAATAAGAAACCTAAAGTTACAGAAGTTGTCGTAGAAAATGTCACACCTAAAAGGATTACAGCGTACAGCGCCTTCCAAGAGAAGAATAGAATACCTAGATCAGCAAAACTGCCAATATCTGCTGGCAAGAAAAAGAATAAGGCAAAACTATCTGCCAAAAAAGTGAAGGAGGCTGTAAAGATGGAATCCGATTTGAAGGCAAAAGTGTCTATTCCGTCCAAGAGTCAGAGTCCTAATCTGTATGCCCGGAGTTTTTTCAAGATATTGGGTGGGAAGCCTGCCAGTAAACAAGTAGAGTCTATATCTATTGTTAGTGAGAAACTACCAGGTGCTACCAAGAAAGACGAGGTTGATAAACAAGTTGTCGGTTCTGATGGAAAAAAGGGCAAAAGGCAGAGTAGGGGAAGGAAAAATGTCCCTGTGAAAGAAAGCCCGCGTAGATTTGATCCCAGTGTGTTTGAAGCTGGGAAAACTGAGCTGGATAGGGCTGTGCCACAAACTGCTGTGACAGAGGTTGGCATTTCAAAGGTGGGCTGTGATGGTGGTGATGTCAGGAAAGTACGGAGGACCTCAAGTCGAATTTCACCAAAACTGAAAAAAGAGGATGAACCCAAGGACTCTGAACTATCAGAGGCAAAGAATGCTACTGATAGAAAAAGGAAAGCATCTGAGACTGAGAGTAGGAAAACTTCACCAAGAAGTGTAAGGACAAGAAAAAAGACCAGGAAGGGTGATGGTTTGAAAATCGTTGGACATGGGAAGGTTGATTTGGAGATTGTGCCATTTGTCCGTGCTGGTAATGATAGGATAGTTGACGAAACTGTGGAGGACTCCGTGTTGGACAACACTGTAGAAGACGATGTCACTACGGAAATGAGTGATGATACCTCTGCTGTGATAAAATCTAATCAGTAAGTAAATTTTTTCCCTCGATTTGTTTATTTTCTCTGGATTTGTGTCTTTGCAACTGCTAACAGAATGGAATGTTACGCTGAGTGTTATTGAAATCATGCATGTATAATCTGCCTATCAGTTGCAAAGTGCTATGTCATTGTCTGTCACGCTGCTAAACCATCTACTGTGTAGTTTGTTCTAAAAAGTCTGCAAGCTATGAATGTTTGTTTTCTCTTCTAGGTTGATCCCAGTGCCTGATGAAGACCAGGTATATGTCGTACTCGATCACCCACAGGAGCTGTGCCTCAGAGGAAAATATTCAGTAAAGACTTTGCTAGGCAGCGTTACCCTCCTTGGCTATGACATCAAACAAGGCTCGTCTACTGTAGAAGTGTTCTCACCAGAGAACTCAAGCCACCTTGTTATCAAGACGATGGCTGTCACATCAGAGCAAACAACAATTGTGTTGGAATCGGAAATAAAATCTAAGAAGACATTGGAAAAAGTTCGAGAGGTGCTTAAGGGAAACAGTACTGTGATTAGATTGGAGAAGCTAGAGTGTTCAGTGTGCGACAAAGTTTGTGTGGTTAACCCCTTCCAATCTTTGTTTCCAAAGAGACATACAACAGCAAAATCATCTGACGTTGATGTACAGCTTTCAAAGATTGGTCTGACTGTTGCTGATGACAATACTAGGAGGTGTGTTATTGGTGAGGAGTATGACCAGGTGGCCAAGGCTTTCTCTGCTGCAATTCAGACTGAGGCTGTGGCACCGCCCGTAGCTGTCCTCTGTGGTGGGAAAAACGTTGGCAAGTCCACCTTGGGGAGATTCCTCATCAACACTGCACTAAACAGGTGAGTTGGCTTGCATTCACATCGCAAAATTTGCAACGTTGAGACGGAGATGTTAGTGTTCCAGTCAGAACTTTCATGCCATCCAGGGTATCATAAATTCCGAGTGTTAAGCCTCACCTTGCCCCAAAATTCTCATTAAACTGCATTTGGTCAACTCACTGTTTTGCGTAGTGGTGGAACTACAGATTTTCTATTGCTATTCATACTGGCATCATTTCATCGATATTTGTTTATATTGTTCCATTTTCAGTTGTGATGCCGTTGGATATCTTGAGTGTGATGTGGGGCAGACAGAGTTCACCCCTCCTGGATGTGTGGCTTTCAATATCATCTCTAAACCATTACTGGGTGAGTCATGTCTTGGCCAATATAGTTAGAATAGAAATCTTGATTGTATGTATTGTGTCATGTTCAAGTTTCCCAGACTCAAGTCTATTTGATATAAATGAGACATATGATAAATTGTGCTCTTTTCGACTGTTGAGAATACTGAAGGTACTTTGTGGTGTGTTATAGTACCTGTAACCAGTCATGATAGAAAGTTAAATATTGATGATGAAAATCTTACGGTTAACACTTGAATTTCAGGCCCACCATTCACCCATCAAAGAAATGCGGAGTGGTGAGTTTTATTTTGGTATTCTTTTCAAGATCAACGGTCGAGCGCTATCCTGGTCTTCCATGATAAGGAGATTTGATATGAGTCGGTTGTAGATAACACTCTTCTCGTACTGCTATAGGAGGGCCACTGACACAACTGTCATCATATCAACTCAAGGTGTTTTGATCTTTTGTTGCAGCACACAGCCTGGCAATAAAATGATTAGGGTTGAATACAGAAAGAGATCCTTGTAGAACTTACATTTACGTCTCCGATCCTTCCTTTGCAGCATGTATTACATGGGTGCCTCCTCCCCTGGTGACAATCCATCATTCTACATCGATTGTGTGAAGAAGGTGTTTAGTGTGTATCAATCCATGGTACCCAAGATCCCTCTCATCATCAACACAATGGGCTGGACTCAAGGTATGAACATCTCGTTTCATTACAAGATTGTTGATAAGTAATCAGCCTGCAAGTGAATGGTTGAGGCAATCGAATTCAAGAAGAGTCAAGTTCTTCAAAGTTAATCCAGAAAAGAGCAGGGCTTCTCTGATACTTTTGTTCATTGTTTGGCCTATTTCAGGTATGGGCATCCCGTTGCTGATGGACACCTTGAGAATAGTCGGCCCAACTTTCATAGTGCAGCTCCAAAGTTCAAGCTACTACAGGAACTATGCACCACTTACGACGGAGTATGTCTTGAAGACTCCAGGATGGAAACACACAGACACCAAGAACAGCGGTCATGTTCACCATGAGCACTTTATGATACAGTCACCTACCAACTTAGCCACGGAGTAAGTACTCAGATACATCTTCAGCAGGGTAAAACTTGGCCTCTCCTTGAGCTGAAGTCTGAAACCTGTTGTCTTTGTCCTTGGATGTTCCAAGACAATTGGACTCCCTGATGATGACAGGGGGAACTCGGTGCTTAGATCTTTCTGGCATGTGTTTTATGGACTGTTCAAAAGAGTTATTTTTCACCTTTTCAGTGGCCATGAGAAGTATAAGGCAGCCGATCACCGAGACCTCGCCATCCTGGCCTATTTCAGTCATGTGCTGCCCCCTAGTGTCAGCCTGATGAACATCCACAGCATCCAGCCTTACGTGTTGAAGTGGAGTTCTGTTGCAGTCCATGTGGCTAACGCAGTCGTCCCACAAGCTCAGATCATGTATGCCCTCAATGCAACCATTGTGGCTTTGTGCCATGCTGATACTTCATTGGTAGGTCCGGCTGAGTTATTGCGACATTTTAACATTGGCTGGTTAAGTTTGCTTCAAGTAAAACCTTGTTGGCTTTCTTTGGCTTTTGTAAGTTTGTGCTGGAAAATGGCTTTGTTTATTGTAATGTCAGATTGGCACAAAGGATAAGACAGTGTGTCCTCTGAGATCATGAGTTTGATTCTGGAATCAAAAACAAAGATTGCTTCTCAGCAAGTATAAAGTATAACCCAGCCACTGAGAATGCCAGACCCAATTCCCAAATAGGAGAGGCAGAATTATTCAGTTGAACCCTCTCCTTTCAGATGATACAAGGAAAAGATGAGAGACTTCCCAAGTCCTTCTCTAAAATGCCCACCTGTGATTGTATAGGATTTGGTGTAATAAGGGCTATTGATCCCGTAAAGAAAGTCTTCTACATCCTGACACCCGTCGCCAAGAATGAGCTCCACCTGGTAAACACGATCATCAAGGGCGCTATAACGATCCCGAGCGAGTTGCTGGTCATACCAGTAAGTTCCTACCTGACACATCACTCATGACCTAGAGGAAGTCACTTTACTTTGATTGTCACATCCTTTGAATAAGATTGAAACCAGGATTCCTTGTGCCAGGTGCCTATTCCTGGGCAAGTTATGATCCCAAGTGATAAACTTGTGATGGAGACCTCCTTTCAGTAAGTTATTGGTGCTCAACCATCGTGGAAAGGAACAAATGTTTGGTGAAGGTAATGCACTGAGATTGAAATTGCCTGTTTGTAATGATGATCTGTCTTTTCTTTTGCAGAAATCCAGTGTAACTCGGCCGTATGTCGATAATCCACAAAACATACTAGGAGTTAAGCCTGTCGCTAGAAATTACTTGACGAGAAGAAAATCACCCCACAGAGTGAAAAAAGCTTAAAGTGGTGAGTCAGTTATGTCTACAGTTGAACCGAGAGTCATAAAAGTCCTTCATTCCACCCTCGCTCTGTCTCTGCTAAGTCAATGCATGAACTCTCCCCAATGCTGTTAGATCAGTTGAAGTGTCAGGGTCATGGGACCCAAGCTGCCTCATTCAAATTCATGGTCTTATCTGATTGGTTTTATCTTGGTGTTCAATGTAAAAGGTGATTGTTATTTAACCACAGGGTATTACTGTGATCACTCTGATCCTGTTTATATTGTTGTGACACAAGCTCCCTCATTCACCTTTATTGTCTCAATGGTTACTCTTGGTGTTGAAAGTCATTGTTATATCATAAGGCATTACTGCTCTGATTCTGATCAGGACAACAACATGTATGTTATCTTTGTGTAAAACTAAAGAATAAGGCCTTAGTAGCTCAGCAATTGCAGATATAAGATTGATGTCTGTTTTCAGATTTATGTATGCTAGGTGATGAAAGGCCAATGCACATTGCTTCTGATAAGATAAATGGTCCAGTATGCAGCCCATTTCTTACAAGTTCTTGTACATGTACTTCAAATGATCACTGGTCATGCAACGAATGATCATTTCAAAGCCGACAGGCCTCAACTGAATGAATATACATGAGTCGTGTTGACATGGCTGAATACATCTCTTGGGGTACCGCCTAAATGTTCCAAAACACACCAGAAACACACCATAATGAGCAACCCAGGAGTCTGGCAAACACATTAACGATGCATATAAGCTTTAATTAGAATGAGATCTAGGTTGTGAGCTGATCAAGCCTGCCAAGGTCACATTCATGACCTTTGATTAAATTCCAACGCCTATTGTCTCAGGATGCTGTAGGTCTGCAAGGGAGGGATATCTGATAAATACTATTACAAGCATCACACCTACTGCATCACCACTGTGTGAATGAAATAGGAAAAGATCATAATCTTTATCAGCCAGTTGATAGATCGTATCGTGGTAAATGTCAGCATCAAGTACTACTGGGTCGACACTAATTATAACTTGGTTTTGGTCTCCGCCCATGTCTGACTCCAATCGTTATTAGGTTGGTGTACAGGTGGTCCGAATCTGATCAATCTGATCAACTGGTACCAAGTTCGAGTTACTTGAGCCTGTTACTTTCCAACAATGGTTTCTTGGACAGAGCGCATGCACCAACAAGAAATCCTGTTTTTGCCAGAGTGTGCTGCAAATGTTGTTACATGGTCTAAAATGGAAACTATGACAGTTCTTTTGTCCACAACCACCTCAACTACTCAATCAAATTACTCATTCTTCTTACAACAATCTGAACTCCTTGTTTTGTTATTATGACTAAGTGGTACTTTCACAATAACACAAGAGCACTTACACCTTTTGTATAAAGACAGAAAACCCTCATGTGTGAAGGTGTTAAAGCATTTGTCTTTGGAATTACACAATTCTCAAACTTGCAATACCGGTTGTTGTATGACACATCGTTCAAAAAGATAATTGTTTTTGTGAAGAGATCATGAACTTGAACTTGCATTGCAGATATTTCCTTCAAATGATGTTTGATACACCATTGCTCCACAAATCAGAAAGATATTCTCAAATTGGGTACCTCCCAAATTAGTCATCTTGGTACATAAAACTTGTATCGTCCTCTTGGGAGTTTTAGTGTCCAAGGTATAGCAAAGAACATATGGCTTTCAACAAGACAGGACTGGTCTTGCCAAATGTAAAATCTGACAGGCCGCCACCTTAAGCCAAGTTGTGTTCTTAATTAGGACTAATGATGAAACTTGATCCCTGCTAGTGCTTGAGCCCAGACTGCCCAGACTGTTGTTCATGTGCATGCAGGCCCAGGTAATAATAGGATTATGGTCATAGCTCAGCCTCTATGAGGAAACGGGCAAACATTCCTGGACATTCCTTGGCCAGTCTACATTTGTCATCTCTGAGGCAACCCCCTTAACCCGAGAGAGAGAGATGGTTGCAGTACTTGCCCTGGCCGAGCCTATTGATGCTGATGAGGTGTTTTCCTAACATGCTTTTCACCACTCTAATAACCTTCATTATTATCATTATTGTATCTTACATATATTTTGTATCTCAGTTGGTGCAATAAGGGTCAATTCTCTCACAGTTTAACTTGACTTTAACCCTTTTCAGGACTAAACACAACCCATAATACAGACATCATTGGTCATAACCAGACTTCTCCTTATTTGTGTCCTTGCAGAAACGCTGTGGATGTGTGGTTCACCTGAGGATTGGGTTGACATCAAAGTGATACAGACTATTGCGAGTACCAGCGTGTTCAGTTAGAGACTTAATTTAAGACAGAAGTTGAGTTTCAATGATTTAGTGGACTTCAGCTGTTTCATAACAGGCTCATCTACACAACTGGCTTCTCGCTACAAGAGCCAGAGTTTCTCTGATGTTAACCATTCTTGCTTGCATGGCTTGCTTCTGTTAACACCAATACTTCAGCTCCATGCTAATGAGCGATTTTCATCACTGCGGCAACACTCCAATGACAATCATCATGTTGTCATGGGTCTGTTGCAGATTGCAGTTACCAAAACTGCTCGTTGGCTCAGCGCATCATGCTGAAGGCACTTTAGGTACCTCCGGACTGGCTGGGTACTGAAGTTGTTTCTGACAGTAAGGGTAATAATGAGGGGAGAATCTGTGGTGGTGAGAGACACTGCCACCAAACAAACCCCATGAAACAGGATTCCAAAGTTCTGCCCTGTTTCTTGGAATCAGTGACGTTTCACGGAAGTGCATTTGCTTGGTGTTCCAACTTGTGCATTCTTGTGCATCAATATATGATCGATTTCAGTAGCTTAGGGTGAAATGACAAAAGGTCATGGTTGATGTTTACACATTCACATAATTGAATGTGACAGCAGGAGACTTGCTTATAAAAATAGTTCATGTTGCTAATTCAGTGTGGTTTTTGGGTTTTTGATTCTATGTTGGGAAATTTGATAGATGTATCAATTGAATTATGTTATGAGGCATCTGAGGAAATTCCTTTGTAAAGGCTCTTACTCATCCCAACGAATTGGTGTTATCGTGGGGGATAAGGAGAATTGAAGTAAAAAATTGTGATTACGCAGTGCTGTTTGTCTTTCTGAGTAATCCTTGTCTATGACCATCTACCATCAAGTTTGGGTGTAACTTCAGAATGAGGAAGTTTTGACTGGTTGAACAGGTGTGCATTGTTGGAAATAATAAAGTTTTAATAAAAGTATATATGGAAAAAAGATTGTTCCTTCTTTTTGTGAGAGTAAGTTTTCGAGTCAAGAATAGGTTCCCAAACTTCTGCTTCTGATTGAAAACTTACAGTTCCCTGACATTTGAAATCATCAAAAGATTCTGTAAGAAAGGCCTTACTTTGTTCAAAGTTTAATACTAATGCTACATGTATATTACCTTGAGCACCCATTAATGAGAGGATTTTGGCATCAAATACCGGTCATAAAAACCAAGGGGTTAAACGATAATTTGCCAGTGGATTTGATATGAAGATTGATGTCCAATCTCCAAACATTTCAAACATGCCAAGCATGGAGAATGACACATATCCTTCTCAATCTCTAGACTCATTAGTGCTCTGAACCTAAACTTTAAACCTGCCTCTGCTTGGAGCTTGACTATGAGATAGAAACACTGCAAGGATCAGGCTTGTACAGAAGGTCTCTGCTTGGAGTGCATTCCCCACATGACGTATCTATGACCCTTGGCCGGTTAGGCGCGGCGCACATGCATATCTTTCCACCCAAAGACACCGACTGCTGTAGGACTCGCAGAACTTTCATCACTCTTGGACTAAGACGCATATCAAAACTGAATGGAAACTAATAAGCTACAATTGGATACTATTAAGTTTAAGGTTATCAAATATCAGAGGGATAGTTTGTTGAATTCTTTTGTTGTTTTATGAGTAGTTCATGTGCGTGGTTGCTTTAAGATAAGAGGGTCAGACTTTCCATCTCTTTCGATGTTTTAGTGATATAGCTGTGGAACAACGTTCTCTTTTCTATGGACTTATCGTAAGACTGTGATAGACACCTTGGACCAATCATGAAAACCTTTATTGTGATACTATGTTCAGGATTACTAATCCTTAACTCATTACAAGGTAAGTCAAGCTATAGTCCATTTTGTCTAACTTTGACTTCACTGGGAGGTTTTTCACATCCAGCTGGCCTTTACTGCATAGTTAGTTGATAGGCTATTTCAAATGAAGAATTTGGTACGTTTCTAATGCCGTCTGGGAGGTCCTACCCCTTGACTGACCAGCATCAGTGGTCCTAGTCATTGCCTAACCTTGTCTAGAGCTTATATCAAAGATTTATTCTCCACATTTTGATATACCACTGATGAGATTTTCCCACCCATGGTTGTCCCCCCCCCCCCTCCTCTATGATAAGGTTTCCCATTGTTCATTTTGATATTGTCTATCCTTGCCTGGTGGGAGAAAAACGATCATTAAAGCTCTTATCCAGGCTGGTCTACTCCTAAAGTATTTCAGTTGGCCCTTGACTGCAGGGATGGGATGTGGAGAACCCAGTTTAGACAGGGCTTAAATGAGGGACCAAGTAAGCTGTTCTCAGTACTTCTTTAACTTCATCAGACGTCCCAGCAGCCTTGCCAATATTGTCCCTTTAAGATCACCCTTACTCCTGGAAAGTGCTTCAACAGGTGAACTGTGTTCAAACTTGCATGAGACCAGTGATCACTCGATAGGAATTGGTATTTGATAAGACTCTATAATAACATACCATTGGCATTGTCTCTGACTCAAGTAACCTCTCACAGCATACATGCCTTGGATCAAATTATAGTCTATCGAGAGGACATCCTTAACCCCTTGGGCTGCTGTTATGTGTGATTATTAAGCCCTCTTGCCCATTGCTATCACAATTGGATTGGTTGCCAACCATCAAAAATGTCATCTGAGGAAAGTTAATGTGTTTAGCCAGATCACCAAAATGTAAATCGCTGTGATCACAGAAAACGGGGGAGTTAAAAAACCTGATGTCTGCTGCCCTTAATGAGCCAGAGTCCGCATTGAAGTTGATGATTTCCAGGCTTGCTTTTATAAACTTCATGATAAAACAATAGTAACCAAGTCCCAGTTTATATAACCTTGATTTGTAATCTAATTAAGGGAGGGTGCTTGTTATTCTTTGCACTAGAAATTATATGGCACGTCTCATGATATGAGGGTTGCTGATATATAAAGTGGTACGCCAGCTAATTTGAACTTGAGAAAGCGGGCAAAAAGTTTAGCAAGCAAGTTGTTCTCAATCAAGTATGGATTGATGGCAAACAGTTCAGGCAATTGAAAGTAACGCCGTGTTCAAACTAGTAAGTAGCAATGTGTTCAAGGAAGCTGGCATAACCATTGCTTTCATGCAAACAGTACAGTGTAATGTTTCACTTCTGTTCTCATGTGGATCTTTTGACTTGACCTTTCGGTAGAGTTATTACACAGGAAATCTTCACAAGGTCATGAAGGTTGATCTAATTCACCAAGATACAAGAAAATCTTGAAACATTTCAAGAAAGTAGTATCAACAGTTTTTAACCCCTTTAGTGTTGACTCGCTATATTGGCAAGTTCTGGTATTATCTTCGTGAAGAAGAGGAATACTCGATTTACAAACCTGTTTCAATCTTTTCTGATTTTGGACTGCGGTGGCCTGCGAGGCACAGGTGTTGATGTTGATGTTGGAGAAAGCTTTTAGGAACAGGCCTATCAGAGAATTGAGAGTGGAACACTTGGCCTTCTGTTATGTGTTGGGAGGTCTGTGTTTCCTTATGATTTCTCAGTCCATCCAGACTTGTTTACAAATCCAATAACCTTTTGCAAAATCATTCTGGGTGTGACTCAGATCTACTTTTCTGTCATCTTGGAGATCAAGACCCTTTCAGCTTATCTTCACTATACTGCCACTCTAAACAACAGGCAGTGGTATGGAACCAGTGATCAAACCATGCACACAAAACTTGAAGAAAAATAGGTCTAATGTTTCTGCCGAGATCATCTCTCAATCTGACCCCTTTTATGAAAACGCTCGCTCTAATCAGGAAACAATTTGTGTGATATGTGTCTCTGATACTGTGGAATACACTGACTGATGCTGAACATGGCATTCAGATACGTTTTGTTGTGATGTCTTTTTAACACTTTGAAGGCCAGATAACTTCTGACGGCTGAAAATGCATAGTTAGGCCCACATCAATGAAGAGTGATACTTATGGTGTGACCACTCTAGTCTTGAAAGGGGATCACATCATAATCAGGACTGGATCCAGGGCGTCTGATTGTAATGTATCATAAACATGTCACTTGCAGTATTTGCGTTTATTTTCAGTAATATCATCAGAAGATCCGACAGAAGGTAGGCATGCCTTAAGTTACTGTGTTGTTGCATCTTCTGTTTTATTTTGATCCTCATCAGTTCTGTCATAATCCATTTATCTATCCTCTCAAGTTAAAGCAACCAGTTAATCATAGTTTTACTGACAGCATCATTTCATATTCTATAGTTGTGTCTGCTAACTCTTGTATCCTATCAATGCGAGCCTATCTGCATCAAAGAATACCTCTTTAAGCTAGCCACGGAAGCCGTATGTCTTCCAAGACAGAATGTTGTGTTCTTGATGATCCTTTCTCTGTGATGCTCCGACTGTCAGTTCTTCCCCTTGCACTCTGTTTCAGCCACAACAGCTACCTCTGAAGAAACAACCATTCTCTCTGCGACAACATCTGCTTCTCTCAGCGCGGTTACAACAGGCGTTGCACAAGATGAAACAACAATTCCACCAGAAACCACAACATTAGCAGATAGCGATACAACTATAGCAGCTGTTGCAACAACACCAGCTGTTACAGCTGCAGAAACAACTGTTTTAGCAGAAGGTACTACAGTAGCAGAAGTGCCAACGACTGCTGCTGCTGACATGGCAACCACTCCTGCTACAGTTGCTGAGACAGCAGCTGCAGTTGATGAGATTACAACTGTAGATGCTGAAACAACAGCTACAGTTGCCGAGGTAACCACTGTAGATGCTGAGACAACAGCTACAATTACCAAGGTAACCACTGTAGTTGCTGAGACAACAGCTACAGTTGCCGAGGTAACCACTGTAGTTGCTGAGACAACAGCTACAGTTGCCGAGGTAACCACTGCAGTTGCTGAGAAAACAGCTTCAGTTGCCGAGGAAACCACTGTAGTTGCTGAGACGACAGCCACTGAAGGTGCAGTGACTACAGTTGCTGTAGTTGTTGAGACTACTGCTGCGCCTGTGATAGAGACTACTGTTGCCACTACGGTGGCTGGCACTGCAGAGACTGCTGGAGCAGCAGAAACATCGACGTTAAGCGCTGGCAGTGATGATGCAACCACTATCGCTGCAGGTACTTCTTCATTTTGAGTTTTCACCAAATCATTTTCACCCCTTTTTCCATTCATAAAATAATTTGCTAAATGCTAAGCTTATTTCTATGACATAGACAGTGCCTTTGATTGCTCTTCAATGCTTTTCATTCCTTTTCCACCAAATATACATTCTTTCTGCACCAAAGGCTTTGCTTTGCTTCACATTTTCAGGAACTACGCAATCAACAGTTTCTCTTCGTGCTAACACTACCACAGCTGCTTCTGTTAAAGATGCTTCGACGTTACCCACTGACTCCGCTTCAACAGTGGTGGCTTTCTCACCTTCTGACGCAGCTACCAGTGCAGATTCGACGTTACCCACTGACTCCGCCTCAAAAGTGGTGGCTTTCTCACCTTCTGACGCAGCTGCCAGTGCAGATTCGACGTTACCCACTGACTCCGCTTCAACAGTGGTGGCTTTCTCACCTTCTGACGCAGCTGCCAGTGCAGATTCGACGTTACCCACTGACTCCGCTTCAACAGTGGTGGCTTTCTCACCTTCTGACGCAGCTACCAGTGCAGATTCTACCAACGCGGCTGCCAAATCAGCTGTCACTGCCACCGCTTCAACAATGGCTGACGTAGCCACTTCTACCCCAGCTCCATTCACTGCTACAGCAACTGGGGACATTGTGACATCTGCTTTAGAGTTCAAAACGGCCACCACTTTCACTGCTTCAACTACTAACTCCTTGCCTACAGATTCAGACTCAGATGTGACAACTTCAACGTCAGAGGATGGGGCGACTCAAGCAGAAGGTAGATAGACAAGTGTCGAATTGAGAGACAGTCTTGACGTATCGAGCTCCTTTACTCTTCAACTCTACAGTTCAATGTCTGTGCCAGTGGCATCTCATTGGCAAATTGGTCCACAAAATGACTTTGGACCAACATCACCATTGGCTTCATGACTCCTTGGTGGACTTGGGCCAAATTGTTCCAAAAGAATTAGTCACTTTACATCACCTTGAACTCGGCAATAAACAGGTAGCATTTGTGGCCTGGTCACGAGTGAAAGGGTATGACCCAATAGGGGGTCACCTGCTACTATAGTACTCATGCATTGTGTTGTATAGTAATTGTAAAACCTTTCTTATGAGTAGCACTGTAATGTGTAATTCTTGGAATTAAGTGTGCGGGATTATTGGAATTGGGTTCAGATAAGATACCTGTGAAAATTCCCACGGTCTACTTTTAATCCTCCATTCTCCCCAGCGTGATCAATTACGTCAGCATTGATGCGGCTCCTCATTGGATGGAGACGCATCAACGTTGCCCCCTGATTGGTGCAGACAAAGCTGCGCGTGAATACAAAACAGCTGTCCGCACGCTCTCGGCAGAGAGAGAGAGAGAGAGAGAGAGAGAGAAGAGAGCGATAGAGAGTTATTCCAGTCTCCCGAGTATTTTATAATCACGTGCACGAATCGTCATCCCGACGAACTATTTTATCAATTATGACTTTGGTGTGTATAATTTTGTGAATCAGTGTTAGAATAAAGGATCCGGACGTTAGAAGGCAAATTCAGGACTTATTACGTTTGTAACCTGAGCAAATACAACAATTGCATCACATGCACTACTTGAGATGGAACTCCCCATCTGGAAAATGGTTTGTCCCGATTGAGATACTGATAAAGATAATGTAAAGATCACAGTGCAGCCCCTGGCATTTACTTACTGAACTCATTACAGCAACTACTGCAGCAGCCGCAGAGGTTCCAAGTACAGCAGCCGTAGAAGCAGCCACAACTCAAGCTGCAGAGGGTGGGGCAGCAGTGACAACAGTCACAGCAGACGGTAAGACGGAATATTATCTTTCCCTGAACTATTCCATTGGCTCTGTTTTCCTCCTGCCTTATGTTGTAAGCTGATACATGTAGTCCTGACCTAGAGGTTGGGGTACCGATCATTTCTGAAGCTGCACGTTAGATTTCAAATGTTTGGACTAAAAATACCAAGCCCTTAAAGCATGATTCTTAGAAAAACAATGTAAAACAACTAAAAAGTAAAAGCTGAACAATATATATAACTCACAATTTAATCAAGTTGTCCGTAACTAATATGTAGGCCAACATTTCTCCTTTCACCACAGGTAATGCACCTGCAGCTACAACCGCTCCAGCGGGGATAACCCCCGCACCAGTTGGGTTGACTACGCTGGCAGGAGTGGTTGCCACCACCACACAGGACACTGCTGGGGCAGTTACTACCACTGCAGCTTCTCAAGCAACAACACAACCAGCAGGTAAAGTTTGATTTTGGGCACAGCAGTTCGATAAGAATCAGAATGCAGAGTTAAAGTAAAAGTAAAAGGCCTGTATTGCGGGAAATGTGTGTTGCATGCATGCGCAATGTAGAGTAGTAAATCCCAGTGAAGCTGTGTAACTTTGATCTCAAACTTGACGATAGCAGTGGAACTTTCGTATGTACATGTACATGATATTCTTTTTTCTGTTGTATTCATAGATCCTTGTACTCCGGGAGGCTACAAGCTTATCTCAGAAGCCAATCGCCACTTCTCGAGCGAGACAGCCCCCTCCTGTGACCGCTCCTTGCAAGAAGGATGGTACAGGTTCATGTTAGACGGCAAAAATGCACAAATTACTGACCAATGTATAAAGGTGAGTATTTTTGAAGTTAATAAAACCAAGTCATGATTCAGACCAGCCAACGAGGAGCACCTACAGCCTAGTGGTAAAAAAACGAAAAGTGGAAAAGTGCTCTGTTTCCCTGACTAAAAATACCAGACTTCCTTGAGGTATTTCTACCTTTCGGTGTCACAAATAACTGTTATGCTGGAATTAAAGTACCGGTATAGGTCTTAGACAATATTATTTGACAGAGGAAAACCTAGCGCTGTATGACATCAGTTTGTTCTTTTCAGGAAGGTGCATGTGGCTCTCAATATCCAATGAGGATTGACCTTGGTGGCAAGACAATGCCCA
The DNA here is from genome assembly GCF_910592395.1 of Lineus longissimus. Taxonomy (NCBI): domain Eukaryota; kingdom Metazoa; phylum Nemertea; class Pilidiophora; order Heteronemertea; family Lineidae; genus Lineus; species Lineus longissimus. The sequence goes on from NC_088314.1 coordinate 838,310, forward strand.
AGGAGGGATCTGAGCTGAAGGTAGAAGCTTGCACGGTTGGAAAGGGGCCATTTGGATCCATCGAGTGTTGCCTCGCTCGTGTCAATGTCATTATCAAGGGATGCACTGGATTCCATGTCTACAAACTGCAGCCGACACCTCACTGTCAGGCAATCTATTGTGTACAATGCAAGTTTCAACTCTATATTTCATTTTGTTGTGTTTATCATCTAGAATGGCCAGACCACATCTAGATGTTGATGACTTGTAGCAGACATTTCCATCTTCATGAATAATGAGGTTCCTTGATGGGTTCTTTGCAGTATTGTAGCCCATATACAAGTGTCTCTACCTTCATTTGAGAAGAAGGCACTGCAAGCCCTGTATGCATGGGTCTGGGCATGATGTAGATATGGTACTGTATGTCTGTGTAACCAAAGCCAGCAGAAAATGGCTCTAGATCACTCTATTCAAGTTATGGCAACTGTTTCTGTCTTTGTTTAAGATGTTGATGAGGCAATTCCAAGATCGCACCAGGCCATCCCACCACCTCCAGTGAGTAATCTGCAAGTAAAGTTCTACTTGATTTGTGGCAAACTCTTGCATGAAGCCACTTTGACTATAGTAATGTGTGGTGGTTAATCCAGTTTTGTGACCTGTTCTGTATTCTGTTATCCTACAATTATAGTTGAAGGGCTATAGAAAGGATGACACTAATGATTGGTAACTGGCTCCATTGGTGTGTTTAATTCCATTGAAGAGTCTCAGTCTTTATCTTAACATTCTCGCTTCAGGTTAACAGAGAGCTCAAGGAACTCAGTTCAGAGGAGCGGTCAAATGCTGTCACGTTTGAGGCAGATATGGGAGGGAAACCATTTGTGAGTATATGGGTTGTTTGGAACCAAGTCTTCTGACCTGGCAAACATGCCATCATTAAGCTTTACCCTGTTGAAATGGGTGTCCTGTTACACGGCATTGTATGGTTATAATTTATACTGTATGTTCACTGAAAAGTTATTTTGAATTCCCATCAAGTATCAAAGCTTTCATTTCAGGACCAGGACAAATTTTCTACAGATTTTAAAGAAATCTTGATAGCTGTTCTCAACAACCCAGATCCTCCAGCCACAACTGTAGCTGCAGGGACAAACGTGCCAGCAACAACCATCGCTGGAGCACCGGTGACAACTGCTGTGGCAACACCCGCAGCTGAACCTGCAGCTGCAACAACAATAGCTGCAGCTGCTGTAACAACAGCTGCAGCTGCTGTAACAACTGTTGTGGCTGCTGTAGCAGAAACTACTGTGGCTGCTGCTGCTGTGACTACAACAGCTGCAGCATCTGCTGGACGAAGAAGAAGAAGAAAGAGATCGGTGAAGTATGGCACTGACAATGTGGTCTTTGTCGCCCCAACACCCCATGTGCTACCAGATGGTAAAGTGGAAGTTGTATTCTTTGTGAAGAGTTCAGTTGATGGTAAGATATGGGTTTGAAATTTGATGTAGCCCTGGCCTGGTCATTTCAAAAAGTCCCTTTGCACCCATTCAATTCTAGACGGTTATAATTTGCTTTAGGGAAAATGATTGCCAGTGGTGTTTGTGAAGTAATAGGTTCTGTCAATGTCAGAGGACAACAACAGAATGTATTTGTCACCATTTCAAAGTTAATCACTGTGTTGATGTTAATCAGTGACTGTCAGCCCAATTATGTTGTGTTTAACAGTGATTGAAGCAACTGCCCTGTATGTCATAACATGCACAGTGGCCTATTCATTGAATGCAATAGATCTGGCTAATCAGGATTAATCTGTTTTTTGTAATAATAGTTCAGTCAAGTTTGACTTCAAAGCAGTTTGAGTGGATACTTGACATGATTCCAGTGGCAGTAGTGGATATGTTCTTTTACCATGATTCAGTTGTCTTATGACATATATGTAGGGAATAATTATCATGTTTTAACACTGCATAAACCCATTCCTGTGTTTCAAGATGGCTTGAAATGTTTTCAGGAAAACCAGTGGTTGTCTCTAAGGAGGACCTTATGAAACTCCAAGAACAAATCAAGAGGGAAGTGGCTTCAAAGGTATGTTGTCTGCTTGGTTTAGTGTAATAAGTTTTCATGATTGTAAAAGGTGTTGAATTGTCATTGTTTATTAAAGTTGGTTATTCAACCAACTTGTCTTGTTAGTGAAAGTAATCACTGTTTTCGAGATTGAACGGGGCATGATGAACCAGCTGTAACAGGCTGCTATGACTGATCATATGCAATCATTTCAGATGGGTGTCAATATTGTCAAAGTTACTCCTGGGGTTCCGCCTTACATCCTCGACGCAGAGGCGAGTGAAAGCCGTGGTGGAGAATCCAATATCTTCATGGATCATCTCGGATTGTTCGTGACCATGATCGTCGTTGCTTGTATCTGTATAATCGTCATAATCGTTGGGTTGATACTGCTGAAGAAATGCCGCAATGATGAATATTATGTGAGGTCAAGTGTCCATGATAAGGTGAGTGCAGCATCTCCTAATTTGGGGCGATTGTCTGCATGAGCCCAACACGACGTTCTTGACTTGTTAAAGGTCACACTCGAGGTTGGTGTCAAGAATCTACCCAAGGTGTTCAAACAGCACAGAACAGGCCGACTGTCATATCCCGAGTTACTATCCCTACTTTTGCATGTGTCACCAAATAAGATTTTCCTTTGGTATCAATTTGCCATGTGATGTCATCTACCAGACTTATTCCTGTTGAAATGGCTCAAGTCATCTTCTTTTCTTCTTCAGCATTCAGAGGTTAACTCTTCCAATTTCTACCTCTTTCAGGACACGCTGAAGATGGAGGAGGGAAAGAAGGGGAAGAAGCAGGCGATGGAGAGCCCGCTTACCGATGAGGAGATCATGAAGGACGAGAAGCCAATGTTAGAGACCACGCCCTCTATCAACGGACATGGCAAAAATATGAATAAACCTGACGATGATGGCTGGGTGGTGCCGTATGAAGAGCTGACCAAAGACCAGAGAGAGCAGCTCGAGGTAGAGGATACCAAGTTATAGGACTTTGGAACATTTTAAGCACAAAGATTTGGGAATATTTTGTGTGGGATATATTAAGATATACAGAAATGGGACTTTTCAAGGCCCATGCAAACATTGTAACAATATCAACTGCTGATGATGTCGAAAATGCACAACCTCATCGCCAGTACAGAGTGTACAGTGTCCAGTACACTGGAGGCCTCATTTCAAGTCATGGTTGAGCTCTCCGATAATTGAGAAATGTGAAAATTAGGAAATGTAAGGAACATGTGTGACGAATACAATGTAGTATGTAGTATTGTACTGTAGTGAAGCATGTGTTGTAACACCTACCAATTCACTGTGGTTAATTGAAGATTAGGGCTGGTGTTGGGGGGTTGACATTGAATACATCCTTTCAAATGAACTGTATTCAGTTTTCTGATGACAGCTGATATTTTCCAATGACTTAAGGACTATGGTTACCTTTATGAGGAAAAAGTGTAAACATTTGTTTGTTTGTGTTATCTGTTGGATGGGAAGCATTTGGTCACTAATCCAAGGTATAGCAAACAGTGGGGTGAACATTTTGGATTTGATTAGAATTGTCTGCCCCAGATAAAAACAAAGATGGACAACTGGTACCCCATTGACCTCAGTGTCATGAACAGACCTTTGGAATTGACCTTATACTGGTGACATTAGAATTTCTATACTTCTTTGTATATTGGCTTCATGTATCTCTTGCCCAAACGAATCTATGTACATAATATACATGCAATGTTGTGTAGTGTAAAGGATTATAAGATGAATCTCACTTGGGTTTTTCAATGTTATAAACATAAACACCCTTTCTGTATTGGGTAGACATCGGTATAATCAACACTGAACACCAATTGGTGACACCACTGAAATCATATAACACTGATATTTCAGGTTATGCATAGCAGTCAAATAACCCTTGCACCCATGCTTATTGTATCATAAAGCTTGCCTTATCTTTTTGGGATTTTGGACAACTGTTGAATAAATTACATGTATGTGGTTTGATCTTAGCTAAACTTAATGTTTTCTCAACACCCTATTGTAACTTTTGTGAGGATCATTTGTTCTGGCGTTTCACTGAACATTTCCGTTTACAAACACTCAAACATACCTTGGATATCATCACAACCACATTGTTTTATTGGTTGCTTGATATGAGGTATTAACACCGCAAAATTAGTCTTATTTTGGCGTTGATCTTTACGAAGTGAGTCTGAACATTCGGACCCTATCAGCAATCTTGCCAAACCCATATAATGTCTGGTTTATTGTTCCTTATTCCTAGCTGTCATCGTACTTGTATATAACATTCACCTCATACCTGAATAGCCATTGTGTTACAATTCAAATCTTATATGACATGGAGTAAATAAACTTTGGTCATTTTACAAAAGAGTATTTGCTTCTGTTTGTTTGAGAAAAGTTTGTTGATTCAGTAATTGACAAAGAGTCCAACCCTGCATGGAGATGTACAGTTCCAACTTGGTCACTGACTTGGCTGGAAAATCCATTGGATGGGTCCTGGAAGCCTCCACCTCTTTCTGCCCTGAAAATATCAGTCTAGCTCTGACTGACCTAGAGACCTCTGTCTGACTGCCCTAGAGACCTCTATCTGACTGACCTAGAGACCTCTATCTGACTGCCCTAGAGACCTCTATCTGACTGACCTAGAGACCTCTGTCTGACTGCCCTGGAGACATCCATCAAGTGGTTTTTAGCAGAAGTCTCTTTACCTTCATCTCTACCCGAGTCCGAGACAGAAACATATCTTAGAATTGCCTGCCCTGAAGACAAACTGGCAATCTGCAATCTCGTCGGTGGCAGTATCTGGTTGTGCCAGCATTTCCTGTCTGTCAGGTCTGGTTGTGACAGCATATGCTGTATCATCAGGTCTGGTTGTGGCAGCATGTTATGGTATGGTTGTTGCAGTATCTGCTGTCTCTTCAGGTCTGGTGTTCTATGCAATCCCTTTATGATAATGATCAGGTATTCACCATGTGAAAATGAGACACATTTTCCTGAGGGTGAAGACAAGGTCCACCCTGTAGAAACATGGTGCACTACGTTGGGGGAGGACACATCTAGATCAGACAGAGTAAGCATAGTGAAGGGGCATGGCACATGGTCTTTTCAGTTCCTACCGTACCCTGAAGATGGCGATGGCGATGGCGAAGTTCTTTCATGAAGTCATTTAAAGTTCTGAACTACGCCATCGCCATCTTCAGGGCACGGTAGGAACTGAAAAGACAAGAAAGCTCTTTATAGTTTTTACCTTACCCTGAAGATGGCGATGGCGTAGTTCTTTCATGGAGTCATTTAAAGTTCTGAACTACGCCATCGCCATCTCAGCCGAAAACCTTGAAAGTGCCGTCCGTATACCACGTCTTAGCTTGTCTGTATCTTGTCTGTGGCAAAAACGAGGTGGCGTTTACTCCCGACATGTACATCTCTTCTTTGGAAGTCATCTGGGTGTGCGAGTTGTCAATCTCGAAATCCAGGTCACGTGGCTCGGCTGGTCTCATCTTCTGTCGGTGATAGTTTGCGGCTCTGGCGAGGTCAACTGGCTTCGGCAGGGCTTCCAGCGGCTGGGAGGTGTCCTGGATCCCTTCATCGAGCATAACTTTATTCACGATCTCGGCGGCTGAGGTGAAAATCTCGGGATCTGCCCATCTCGATTTGGAGCTTATGGCGATTACCCCAGGCAAAGCCCAAGCCCCCAATGCCAAGCCACCTTCAATTGAAAGCGAGGGCGTTTTTGACACGAGGACGTTTTGGTACCTTGAAAGCGAGGACGTTTTGGCATGGGGGCGTTTTCACTGGATACCATACCTGAGTGATTAAAAACAAATCTCATTTCAATGCGGCCTAATTTGTATGGATGGAGGCAATACCGCTGGAAATTCAGGATGCTTTACTGGAGAAGACTGCAACAAGATCCCACCCTTGTCTTGCTTGTCACGCCCACTTTGTACCATGTGCTTTTGTTTATATTTACATCCGCAAAAGGTCATGTTTTTATCACGTGACCTGTTCGTCAGTCCATCATGGCGGCCTCCTGCACTGACAACCAAAAGAGTCCGCTAGAAATCAAAGATTCGTCGAGTCCAAAGCTTCCGAGGGCGGCGATCAATGATATAGAGAACCATGAAGAAACAGGCGTTCCTTTAAACACAGCTTGGACCTTCTGGCTGGACAAGTATGCCCGGATTTCGTCATTCTTTGTGGCTATTTTCACAGTCTGTCAAAAATCAATCCCAGAAGCCACTGCTGCAGTGCATCAGCTGTTAACCTGTACTGTTCACTGTTGTTTGTTGTTTGATCCAGGATGTAACCTCATAGTGTATTATGCTCATTTTGCGGATTGGTTTAGGCAATCGGTCTTCATGGCCTTGACTGTCAGTGTCATTGTGACAAAATGAAAGTGACAAAGTAAAAATGACAACAAGTTAAGTTGTCATCATCATTCATCCATGTGTACACTCACAGTACATGATGTTTATACTATAGTATAGCCTATAGGTAGGCCTGGGTCTGCCAGTTTTATCTTCAGATTCATGATCAACCTTTCTGCAAGTGTCAATCACAATCAAATTATTCCAACAATGACATACCATAATGATTGTGCCATTCATTCTGGGCATTGTCAATATATATGTGAGATAGGCCGGTTAGTGTTGATGGTCTTGTTTCTTCCTTCCAGGTCGGTCCGCTATTCCACTGCTGCAGAGTATGAAGCAAATTTGAAGAAACTGTACACTGTCAACACTGTCCAGGTGAGTCAAAGTCGGTGCTTGTCACCAGGCATTTTAGATTTCAGCAGTGGTTGTGAAGTTCTTGACACTGATGTGATAACCATACATGCATTGCTATAGATGGATATCTTTGTTTACAAAATGACATTGCTGGATGCAAGGCAGGCTACAGAGGCATTCATTCATTCATACTTGTTTATTTGATTTGCAAGGTATGTTCTTATCCTTTTCAGAGTTTCTGGAGTGTATACAACAACATCCCATGCGTTAGTCAGCTCAGTAGTCGATACAGTTACCACCTGATGAGAAACGAACGCCGGCCCATCTGGTAAGTGGACAGGAAATCCTGTGAATTATAGTTTTGTTCAAACACTTCATCATGACCACTTCTGTTCTGGAATGAGCATTGAAACAGAATAGCGCAACCATTCACATCATCATTTAGTACAGTTGGTGATAACTATTTTGCTCATTTTCAGGGAGGATGAATGTAACAGACGAGGCGGCAATTGGAGATTAAAGTGTATGAAATATGACTCTGTAAGTGTGGAGGGATGATGACGGTATAAGAACAGTTTATGGTAGCATATCAATGCGTACCACACTTGTCTCTCCTTCAGTGGAAGTCAGGGTTTGCTCTAGATGTAAACTTGAGATAAAATAGACATGAATGATGAGTTTGATTGGTATTTTTGGACCTTTGCACAAATGAAAGTTCTGGATGTTTGGAATTAATCAGTTAAGCTCATTGATTACTCTTACTTTTCAGCCTATAGTTTGGAAGGAGTTACTATTGGCAGCCATTGGTGAACAATTCTGTGATTACATGTGCGAGGGTAAGACATCCTAAACACAAGCTTTTGTCCCTTCAGTTGTCTAGTCCTATTGAGAAAAGGAAGAACGCTTTTGTAAGATCCAATTTACTGAGTAGGCTTAAATGCAGAAAGTGTCTCTGGGTGGAGTATGCCAGTTCACTGTCACAAATGTCAGGGTGTCAATCCAGAAACAGTGCTCCTCAAAAAGGGAAGTGGCTGAGAACATACAGGGGTTTCATGCTAGATTGCCAGAATGTGGAGCATCTGACGGGTTTTGATATGGTGAAGCTTTCAGATGATTGTATACTCTTGTGTGTTTCAGGTGACGATGTGACAGGTCTGAGTGTCAGTATCAGGGATCGAGATGACATAATCCAAATATGGAACTGTGATGCAAAACTGGCGGAGCAGTCCAAAATAGTCGAGAAGGTTAAGAAGCTGGTCCCTAACGTCGTATTCTCGGCCATATTTTATAAAGGTGAGGCTAAATTGTGTGATATGTTGCTGTTGCTCAAGTTTAACCCACTTCTTCTGTTTGATACAGGTTTAGTGCAATGAGAGTAGTTCTATGATTTATTTTGATTATCTCTCTTTCAGAATTCCAGACACATCAAGCATTTGAAGGTAAAAAGTGAGTGAGAGGACGTGATCACAGGAATACAAGCTGGGTTCAATCAGTCAAGAATATCGTTGTCCAGAAGACAAGTCTTGTATTCAGTGGTGAAGTTGTTATTAGATTTTGACTTGTTGTCACGACTGGATTTAGAGAGGCAAATTCCTTGATGTGTGTGGCAGTCATATCATTGAGTTGTTACTTGTTAGGGTGTTTGCCGTTGTGTTGACAAGTTTGAAACCCTGCACAGACAGCCAAAAGATTTCATGAAGTGTTTTGTGGCTGTCTGATGTTTTGTATGGAGATGTAATCAGTGGTTGTTTGTAACTGCGGCTATAAGCAGGTACTTCACATTGACGAAAAACCTCAGGATGGTTGGATGGGTATGTTTGTGTTAGCTCTTTGGGGACCTCAGGATTAAAAGACTTACTCCACATGATCAGGCTCAGTCAATGGTTTCATATCAATGGGACCAACCGGCGTTGATATGTTGAGTTAGAATTGTTGGATGGTTCTACTCTCAGTCTTACAGAAATCTACGTTGTAGATGGGAATGTTTTTTCACATGAATGGATGTGACAGAGTGTGACAGGTCAAATCATCTAGAGCATTGTCTTACTCAGATGACTCCTGATGGAGGTCAATTTTCTGATTGTTGCTTCAGTGCCTTCTGGTTGCCTTTTCAAAAGATAGATGTGTGTACCTGTTTGCATTTGCCATGAATTCTGACACCTTTGCCTGGCCTGATCAAGAAGCTCCTTAAAGAGTTAACACTGCTGAGCACAACCAGAGTCTGAGTTCAATACTGGTGCATGTACATATGGATAGGATATTTAAATGATGGTCAAGGTCAAGTCTCGTTTGCACAGCTGTATAGCACTGTCATTGGTGAGACCTTGACTTCAGCTGGTCTGGCCAGATGTTGAAATCCATGTTAAATAAAGTGTGGAATTGACAATGATAATAGCACTTTCATGTATACACATATGTGGGTGGAGAAAAATGAGAGACTTCTCAAATATGATCAACACCAAATCATTTCCTCATCTTCAAGATTCATGTAAGTTGTACTTATAAACATAAGAGACATTCCCTTTTCCTCTGCCCAGTTAAGTAGGAACTTCTCCAATTTCATGTGAGAACTTTTCTCAAATTAGGTCGTAATTTGTGATAACAAGGTTTTCAATGTCTTGCCTGACCAAATAAAATACTGCCTCCTTCCTTGAAGAAGATTTTATAGTCCTGTTATCATTGTACTTCTTTTGCCAAAGCACTACATCACCCATGGTCAGTTTCAGTTTTGGTATCTACGTGAGAAAACTCGAGTGTACATACCTTATGAAGTTTCTTCTGTCTGGAACTGACAGTGGCTAAGGTGAGTTTTGAGTTTGGCAAAAGGAGTAGTTATCATCATCGTCAAATATATCTCATTGTCATCCTTGTCATTAGTCGATCCATTTGGGTCAAATGGTATCAGGTTGGAATAAACGCATATGTTTTTCGATGTCTGAATGGTCTTGAGTTTGGCCAAAATCGGTTCTGAGATGAGTGGCGTTTCTTTTGACAAATCGCTACTTTACTAGAATTACAAAAACAGACAAAGTCTTTAAAAGCTGCTACCCACCTATTATCACACTGAGGTAGTTAATTAACATATTGGAGGCCTTTAATCTGACACTAGTTCGTGGCATGACACATCTTAGTATGTGCCTTTCACCTCCTCATGAGAAAGTGAACTTTTAACAAATCAATAATTTGAGAATAATTCACTGTGAAGTTGTTTATTTTTGGCACAGGTGTAACTCCAAATTTGTGTTGAGATTTATCTAATATCATAACTATGATTTTGCTTTGAATTTCTGTAATCTCGAGTTGTTGGAGTTTTGTTAATGAATGGGCTGATTTGAAGATGATCAGAAGTGTTATCATAAAACCCCTGTTGTATGATATCAACCCAAGGTTGTTTATAAGGAGGGGTCTATCTGAGTTATTGACGGTCGTCAAAAATGTGTCGTGACTGATGACTGAAGTACAGAGATGGCTCCACCTTTATGTTATATGTTTGTCACGATGCTGTATCTACAGAACAGACTGATATCTGTTAGATTCCCGATTGTTTGATTCTGGGCTAGTCTGCCGCTTCCAGGAACGCTCCATTCAAAAGGATATTATACTAATAGTCTTTTCATCCTGAATGAGCCTGACATTTTCCTAATATTTTGAGTCTTTGATGCAAAACAATTACATATTATGTGCTTATAATTTCTGGTCAAGTTAAAAGTTTTGTGCTATGAACTTACATAAAACTATTTTAGCTTCCTGCAAATGATGGAAATGGATTTTGCTCGTTTTTGAATTAATCTCTTCACTCGTATCTGTTTGGAAGTACACTGTAGTCTTATTGTGGTTTAGTTGAATTGTTTTGTTGACTTCACCACAAAGGCCAACATTTCATTATTTTGATTTCTTTACTTCCTAAAAGATTCCTGAAACATGTGGCCTTATAGGAATAACAAAGGAGGGTGGGGTAGAACACTTGAAGAAGAATACATTATGTAGGATAAGTTAAGTCGAGATAATCCATTGACACTTTCAGGGAGATTTGATGCTAAGGCCAACATGTATCACATTCATAATCGTGTTGTGCTGTCATGTCCATTGTGGGCAAGTGAAAGTGTGAGTGTATTTATAACTTCAAAGTTGAAGTGCACTAACATCATCTCATGTATACTATTTACATCATAGAAAAATCATGTTACCACTATCAGTATATTGGACGCTAAGTATGAGTGGCAGTTACATCATGAACACTGTAATCTCTTTGTCAAGTCTTGCCGGGAAAGATCAAAGTTTGATTTCTTAATAAAGGCTGATGGCAACATAGCACCTGTAGGTTTCAAAAAGAGTGACCAAGTATATGTGAACAAACTAACAGCAGCATAATAATCCACCTTCAGTAAAGTCATTTGGAGTGACTATGAGTACTGCAGTTGCAATTGCTTTCGATTGTAATTAGTAGCATTGGCCTTGAAGTTACTGGCCATGGTCTGCGTTATCACTGTCAAACAACTTGAAAATCAAATGGCCCATTCCATCCTGTAAACCTTAACAACCAGTGCTATTCGTGTCTATCAAATGATGGCTGTTCTTCCTCCCCAGACGGTATAGATAAACTACCATACCAAGGCCTAGTTGAACAAGAAAGCTTAAAGCTTGATGATATATGTTTGTAGTTTTCACTGCATGCTTGTACTGTTGTTCAACAACTGTCTGCAGTGGAATTCCATGCACCTCATCCTCATGGCACTTGATAATAGGTGTATCAGATCCTGGTCGTATCTAATCAATAACTACAGCAGCTGGTCTGAAAACAGTCGTGTCATTTAAACATTTCTCTGTATATGGTAATATGTTTTGTCACAGTTGAATCGCACTATAGGTACTCTTTAAAACATCTGTTGTTGCGAACTTAATGATGGCAATAGAGACAGAGAGGGGTTAACAGTATGAATGCACTTTCGAGTCAGTTTTGATTTCAAATCATATGATTTCACTTTCACTTGAGCACATTTTATTGATGTGTGTTGTTTGTGTGCAGTGGTTTGACACACTTCCACTAGGGGGCCCTAGGTGGCATTATTGAAGAAATTATGAAAATACTGATTATAGGCACGAGTTTTAATCTTCCATTCAACGCCTTTGCCTCCCAGGTATGTGTGGGATCACCCAGATGAACTACCTGGATCCCCTTATGTGCTTAATGGATGGCCCCTGTTCATGTGCTTAGTCGTCTGGTGTAAACTTTGATAGCAATGCCCAGCACCAGTGCATTGCTATGCTGGTGCTGCCATTTAGAATGTTTGCAGGGCTCCTGATCAAGTTCACAGAACTTTGTGTCACCCTTGCCAAGTCCATCACAAAAAGATGTCAGCAACCTGAATTATATATTGTATTATTGCAACATGGATGCTAGATGTGAACGTCACACCCTGTGAATGCTCTCTGTTTGGGTGGGACTTCATGTTTGTTGAAACATCAGTTTTCAATAGGAATTACTGTAAAGATGGCTAGGTGCTGTTGCAGCTTTCTCTATGGCAGCACAAGGTGTGCAATGATTATATTCGATGCGAGTCTGAATGGCTCCTTACTGTATGACAGTAATCCATACTCCTTAAAACTCCCAATATGTTCAATATTGGTGTTGCTATGGAGACAATAAAGCACTCACTTGAGGTGAGACTATACATGTACATTGTATTTGAATGTCCTCAAATTATGTATAAACTTAATGTATATTCATCAGATTATTCCGACCGATTCAGGGTGGAATTGTGATCTGTTTCAACAGAGCAATAATAATCTTATTCTTCAAGACTTTTAAAGTAACCACCAGGGCTTGAAATGCTATAACTGCTTTGTCCCATTTCTCGAGTTTGTCACATGAATTGTACAGGAGCTTTTAAAATGTAGTACATACATGCCATAATGGAAGGCCGATGTCCCTTTCACTGTCCATTTGGTGTGTCTACTGAATAGAAAGAGTGACACTGACATAGCTTCCAGTCTTCTGTACCATGATCTGAGGAATGGGGCATAGTTCCACAGTTTCCTCACTTGTATAGAAAATCTACCAAACTGCTACGATGTATGACTAGCTTATTTCCCTTTACCAGCTGTACATCGCTATTTTGTGGATACAATTTCATGCCATGTACAAAAGAATCCAAAGAGAAAGTAGAGGTTGGAGAGATGTCCCAATTTAGGGCGGAGGTTTGACCTTTCGCGATGTGGAATCTATACATGTACTAAATGTAGCTCTTTTACACCAAATTCTATCAGAATACATGTATAAATATGTTCCTCCCCTTCTTTCAAAAGATGGCGTGACCAACTATTCTCACCGATACCAAAATGAGATCAAAACTTGGTTAAGAATGACGTGAGGTTGAATAAAGATGCTTATTTATGTCAAATAACTGTTTTTGTTTCTTGGTTATCTCTCAAAATCAGACAGTGGACCACTAGGTCTCAGTGTTCAGTTGGTTCCTCGGTTCCTTCTGGATCCTTCATGAGTAAACCTGTGTTCGTCTCCTCAGGTCGTTTCAAGTGAGCCCTAAAGTTGCTCTTCCCTAAAAACTCCTTCCCACATAAGTTACACTGAAATAGGGGAACCACGCCCAACACTGTTCGCATTCATAAGGTGTTTGACGTTCATACTCGAATGTGTTTCCTCAATAAACTCTTTGAAGAGAACCAATGTCCACATTGTGAACACACGAATGGTCTTTCTCCTGTGTGAATACGTATATGTTTGTGTTTGGTGACGTCATCTTTCCGGGCGAATTGTCGCAGTGTTGAGACACAGTAAATGGTTTTTTCACCAGAGTGTGTCTTGACGTGATTCTGTAATCATGGATTTGAACGCAAAATGACCCCCTTCCCCTAGAAAACTGGTACGCGCAGGCGGCCCCCTAAGCTATCTGACTGGGGCGGCCGGGTACTGCACTTTCCCCACGTTGTTTAGTTTTGAGAGCACCCCTTGCAAGGCGCAATCTCCCGGGCGCCGGGCCAAATGTCCAATTTACATGCACCCGCTGAAATTGTCACAAAGTCCCTCTGCTACAGTGATCGTCCACACACTGATCCAGTGCATATAGTGCGCTGCTTGTAACATTGATTGAAAAGTATTTTTGTTATGTTTCGATAAAAAAACATTTGAAAGATGTCGTGATAGCTCTTTTATAATACTGTAAAGGGTATTTGTGTCAAACAGATGCGTAATAAAGATATAGATTTTAACAATGAATGGCGTAGTCACGGGCGCCCAGTGTTACAGTAGGTCGAGTGAGTAAGGCTTGGCAACGATGATCACCTTTGACGACGCTTGGAGATTATGCAAGGCGGGGACGAATTCGATGATTTGATTGGATAACGCTGGGCGCACCTCCTATGGCACGCCACAAACGCACTTGTAGTTATTTCGATTGGGTCAAGTATAGGCTGTATTAGCAAAGTACTTAAACCAGCTTCATCATTGAGTAATTTTATTAAAGATATAAAGACTGATGTGGCAAAGAAAAATACAGAAAACGTTAGTTAAGAGCAAAATGGGGTCAAACCATTTGTTGTTATTTTACAACAGGCGCTCCATATACAGTATACATGGCCCGACATATTGCCATGCATAATGCATGGCATGGCAGATGGTGCATTGTTCTCATACTCAACTGTGTGTGTGAAGTCTGAGTCGCACTTCCATTTTTTGCCGATTATTGTTTTTTTATTTAATTTATATTGAAATAGACCATACAACAATTAAATCATTAGTTATTTGGCTATATCTGAGGACAATTAATTGCCTGTTAATTTCGGATAAGGCAATTGGAAGGTAGTTTTTGGTGTGTCACATTTCACTTTTCAGATTGAATGATTGAGATTGCCATGCGATGCATAATGCATGGCATGCTAGGTGACTCTTATTCAACTGGTTGTGTGAAGTCTAAGTCGCACTCCATTTTTTGCCGATTATTGTTTTTTTTATATAACTTGTATTGAAATAGACCACATAACAATTAAATCATTAAATCATAGTTATTTGGCTATATCTGAGGACAATTAATTGCCTGTTAATTTCGGATAAGGCAATTGGAAGGTAGTTTTTGGTGTGTCGCCTTTCACTTTCAATCAGCGAGCTATGGCTATAGCCTAGCCTCCGGTCCCCGTCGACAACCAGATAAGAAAAAAACTGTTAGTGTTAGTTCAGAAAGGCTAACATGGGCACTGCCAGCAGGCACTGTTGATGGGGTAGATCAATGACAATAGTATCAGTGGAGAAAACATCATTATCACCGACAACATTCGTACACGTCGTGTATAGGACTTGGCGTACACTCTTATTACGGTCATCCTAAACGGCGTCCTCCACCATCCACTAGCGTCCACCAGTTTTAAAGTCATCAAAATAAAATTTATTAGCCATAAACGAAATAAATACACCATAAAACACTTCTTCAACACTTCTTTGCCAACTCTGTAAATGTCGAATTATCCTTATCATGTTATAGGGGCCTAATGAGCATTCTGTATACTTTCAGCTGGATTTTTTTATCTAGAATTTCACCAGTATGTGGAGACTACAGCCCCATCGCCTTGGCCAGCTGGCCTGCCGCGATGCGCGGTCAGCACTGTTTCAGTCTTACCGATGTGCGAGTAGTGGACAGAAGGTGATGGCGATACGACGCGAGGACCACAATGTCTGGGAAGGACGGGCCCCATTGGCCCCATCTCATGTCAAACAGTTAGTAAAGGCAGGAGTTAAGGTTTTGGTTCAGCCAAACAATCGCAGGGCATACACAATGCATGTAAGTTCTAGCCCTAGTCAAGCCCTAATCTAGCTGTATTTATGTAATGGATAGGTATGTACAGTACAACCTCTCTAATGCGGACACCCATGGGACTGGGCGTTGGTGTCCGTAATGTAGAGGAGTCCTTTATAGGGAGGTTATGCCATCATTGTCCAAAAGGTGTAGTCATGTTTATGAACACGGGAGTCGTGATGCCTGCATATACAACTCAATGTTACAATATACAGTAGCTTGACAATGTGATGCACAGTGAAGATAATTAAACAATACATTCTGTTTTAATTAGGAGAGCAGCGGACATTAAATTCATTCCACTCCAATTAACTGAACTAGTGTCTAATTATGTTAATCATTTACGCAAACTTCACAGCTGTTAGGTCTAATCGACTACCTAAGTGAACACGGGAAGCCATTGTTTTTGTTTACTGTCCGTAATTGTGAGGTGATTGGACCAAAAAGTCACCATGGCCGTGACCGCAATTCAGAGTAGAGAGGTGTCCGCCCTACCAATTGTTTGGTTAAAGCAAATGACTTAGAAAAAAATCGGGACTGAACAAACATGTCCGTAATGCGGAGGTGTCCGCCTGGCAGAGGTGTCCGCCTGGCAGAGGTGTCCGCAAGGGGAGGTTCTACTGTATTATCATGTTCACTATTGTATTGTAACTTTTAGGTTGCTCAATAATGTCCAGGTACAACAATGTCAAGCTTATTAAAAATGGCAGGCAACAATGTTTGTATGGACCATTGCCAAATTTGCTGATTGATCATGAATGGTACATTTGCATATGAAATTGGAGGGGGTGATCTCATAAGATTTTTGAGATGATTTTACTGTGACAGTGATAAATAATGTAGCATATTTTATGATGTCCTTACTGCTTGATTTATAAATTGCACTTCTGGAATAGGTGCTTGAAATTAGACATGTACTTGGCCTCGGGTGCTTAAGATATAGAGTGGCTGATTTAACACAAGGAAGATAAGATACAATTGTTAGCCTGTAAAGGGACTGAGGGTGTCTCAATGGTCAGGGGGTCTAGGACATATATATCTTATTAGGATGGTAATCTTTGCTATGGCTGAGTTGTAGTCACCCCATTTCATGTTGTCGCATTGGTTTTCAGGAGTATCAGCAGGCTGGTGCAATCATCCAGGAAGACATCACAGAGGCGTCGTTGATCCTAGGTGTGAAGCAGATCCCGATCGATGCCCTCCTTCCTAATCATACGTATTGCTTCTTCTCCCACACCATCAAGGCCCAGGAGGAGAACATGCCCATGTTGGATGCCATCTTAGAAAAGGTCAGCTGACAATCAATCCATCAATCAATCAATCTGTCCGTCAGTCAATTAGTTAATCATGGAGGGTCTGAAAGAAGTGCTTGAACTCAACTTTAAAGAATTTCTAGTTTCTAAAGGTGCTGAGGACAAACCTGACATTGGTTTCAGATTGAGAAGTAGAATTTGATGACCGCTATACAGAATATTCAGCAGTAAGGTCGTAGAATTCTAATGTGTCTGCTCTTGTTTTGCAGAATATTCGCCTCCTGGACTACGAACGATTTGTTGATGAGAATGGAAAGCGTCTGGTGGCGTTTGGTAAACATGCTGGTGTGGCGGGCATGATCAACATCTTGCATGGGATGGGCGTGCGCTTGCTCGCCCTTGGACACTACACTCCATTCTTGGTGAGTATGTGAGGTTGCCATAGTTACACGAATGATGACCTTGATCAATGAAATCTCAGGTATATTCTGTTCAAATAGCAGACATTTCATGATGGCTCAATGGGCATATGAACTACACATTGTAATCAGTGATGGGTCACAGTGTGCACAAGAGTATTTTGGAACTACTGTGTGATTAAAAACATGCTATTGTTAGTCAGTTTGATATCAATTCCTTTTCAGCATGTCGGACTTGCCCACAACTATCGTGGTACAGGCATGGCAAAACAAGCAGTACGTGATATCGGCTATGAGATAGCGCTGGGTAGCATTCCTCGCAGCATGGGCCCTGTCATATTTATATTTACTGGATCTGGCAACGTTTCAAAGGTAAGCATTCAAGTTCTTTTTTGGAAACACTTTTGTAATGCACGTTGTAAAATCAAAAAACCTTTCTATTTTGTTTATTTGTTTGGTCGTCTTCATGTATGTTTCTACTGTATCAAACTTCTTCACTTTTGTTGTCATTTAGACATCATTTTATTCCTTCTTAAAACGATCATTCAGGAGATACTGATACATGTTTGGTAAAAATGACAGAACTTAGATGTTTTTTCACACTTGGTGATATGTTTCCAGGGTGCCCGAGAGATATTCCGTGAACTTCCTCACGAATGGGTAGAAGTAGAGCACCTACCCAAGGTGGCAAGACAGGGCAGTGAGTACCTTCTACATAAAAGGTTCTAAGATTTATAATGTCTTGGTTTTAAGACTGTTCATTTCAAAGGGCACACCAATTGTTTTGTTAAAAGGGCCTCCATGACTTTCTAGCCCTGCAACATCACATGTGTGTAGGTCTCAACAGAGGCTACCAACTATATCATTCCACCATTGCAGGTATGAATAAGTTGTATGGTTGTGTTGTCAGCCGAGGTGACCACTACGAAAGGATTGAAGGTGGCGGATTCGATGTTGAAGAATTCACTCAACACCCAGAAAGATATATCTCAACTTTCAGTTTGAAGGTCTGTACAGTTGTGCTTGTTGTTTGAGGTTTGTTTGACCTCTGATGGAATCACTGTGCCAAGACAGGCAACAACTGTATCAGGGATACATGCCTAGTGTCCAATTGCTACCATTGGGTGTATTCAAGTAGTGACAGTTATTAAGTCATGCAGTACCCCTATACCAAAGATATGGTGATATTTCTAAGATAAAATGATGTTTCTTGTCGGAATTTTCTGCCATACATGTATAACTTCTTTGATCTTTCTTTCTTCTGATGACAGTGAGTGTGTTCTCTCCTAGGTGGCGCCATATGCAACTTGCATCGTGAACGGTATCTACTACGCCCCTGGATCCCCACGTCTCATCTCAATCCCTGACGCCAAGACGTTGCTACGGCGACAAGAGATGCCCTGGCTCCAGCAGTCGCCCGGCTCACCGACCCTTCCCCATCGACTCATAGCGATCTGTGACATCTCGGCTGATCCTGGCGGTTCAATCGAGATTATGGACCAATGTACGACCATTGATCGACCATTCTGTATCTATGATGCAGACCAGCACAAGAACTCTGAAAGTTTTGACGGTGATGGTGTTGTGATCTGCTCAGTAGAACAACTCCCGGCACAGATACCCATCGAAGCGACTGATTACTTTGGTGACAGGTTGATTTCCTGGGTCCCAGATATGCTCAAATCGTTTGCTACAGAACCATTTGAGAAGTACGAGGCATGCCCATCTGTTAAAAATGTAAGTATACTGCAACATTTAAACCAAGATTCACATCAAATCTAGAGGTCTTGCTGGATATTGTCCCCTTATGATACTCGCCACCCATCCCACAAGTGCTTTTATTTTCAAATCAATACTAGTCTGATATTCTTTGTGATAAGCTCCAGTCTTGCCACACCCAAGCTGGGCTGCTTCTTGCCCTGTGTGAGTGATGTCAATCGTCTGTTTGATGTCTTATGAGAAATGAGAATATGAATGCATTTCCATCGGGTCATATCTTCATATTTTCTCTTCAGGCTGTGATCACATCAAATGGCAAGATAACGCCAAACTATGCGTACATAGAGACCATGAGGACGAAGAGAAGGTAGGAGATGTTACATGAACACTTGTTAAAGTGGGTTTGGAAGAAAAGATAGCTCTCGAAGGAATCCTCACCTCAGGATTCCAGAAGCTTGTTTTCCTGTGCAAACTCGCTGTCCGGGCTGCTGTTGACCTAGGCAGGATATTTCAGTTGCCGTGGTATATACACCAAGTACAAAAGGAAACACTTGGCCGCTAGCTGAGAGTGTGAACCACTCTAGGTCCTTGTCGTTAGCTTTGAGACATGAAGTAATGCATATTCGCTTGATAGGCCAATTGCTGTTATTGTTTTGTGGTTTTACTGCCTGTTATTTTCATTTTTAATCCAGATTGAGAATAGGGTAAGCCATTGTTTCTATCATGAAGCAATGTTCCTAACTCGGTAGTGGTGGTGGTGTGTGCTCAACTCATTATAACTTCAATCAAATTCCATTGAATACACACTCGTATCACTTTGTTAGTAATTGCCATTGCCAGGCAAGCATTTCTCATTTAATCATTCCTCCGACGATTGTTTCAGGTCATTATGGTTACATTGCATCATTCCTTCAAATTCCATTGGCTTCACTACCTGTCATGTTAACCCTTTTAGCCATTTAGCAATATTTGTCCTTCACTTGTAACAACTCATTGCATAGCAGTAAATGAAATGGCCAGGGGCCATTGTGCTCACCGGTTGCGAGATCTGCAATGTAATCAAAGTAAGGTAATCAACCCAACAGTACATTGTAATAGGGACAGATGAAACTGTACTTGTACTGTTCATGCATCTCTTTGTGTACTGGTTAAGGTTATGATAATAATCTACAGTAATGAGAGTCATGTTGATATTCAGACCTTTTGCTCTGAAATCTGATATGACTGTTTTATTTGACGACTGAAGGGTTTCACCTACCAGTCCACCTGTATCCCGATTAATCGTCAGTTGTACATTTTGTTGCAGGGTTAGTGTAGAAAATCAGAAATCTGCTAAAAAGGTGCTCATTTTGGGGGCTGGCTATGTTACAGCTCCAGTCATTGATTATCTCTCACGAAAGAAAAATACCCAATTGACCGTAGGTGCGTACTCTTATCAGTTTGATGTTTTCTCTTTCCTAGATGTAATCACAAGTTAGGTCATTATATTTGCTCATGCCACTTTGAATGAACAGACTCACAGTGAACAGATTTGGGGTTATAATCATAAATCTTTTAGTTGTCAAGTTCCAACCTGAGCATATTTGGTCTTGTGAGTCCATTAGGCCCAAGTGGTGCATATTAGTCAGTTACAAGCCACTTAAGTATCTACTGTTAAATCATCATGAGCACTTTGAGAAAGTTCATTCGAGGCGGTTTGGCTTTTTAACCATAACTTCCTTCGGTTGCATGATGTAACACTTCCTTCACATATTGTGATGTTTACATTTTTTCCAGGTCTAGAGAGTTGGCCTTTATAGCAGCCAAGACTAAACTCAAGAAGGTTTTAGTCCTGGGTTCTGGTTATGTCTCGGCCCCTGTGTTAGAGTATCTAACCCGCCAGAAATCTGTATCTGTAACCATAGGTGGGTATAAGCCAGACATTGTCATGATCAGCATGGGTGCTTAGAAGTTCAGGATGTGGACGAAAGTGGGCCTGAAAACATGGCTCATATGAAAAAAGACCAGTATACTTTTTCTGGTCTTTATTTATGACTCAGTGCAAGAAACAAATGAAGCCTGGCCGAGTTGGGTTAAAGTATCCAATGAGAATGAGTGAACGAAGTTGGGCCAATGCTCTCTTCAGGCGTGACTTAGTAGTGCGTTTGCTCAAGTCATGGTGAACTAAGTGCCGT
The DNA here is from genome assembly GCF_910592395.1 of Lineus longissimus. NCBI lineage: Eukaryota > Metazoa > Nemertea > Pilidiophora > Heteronemertea > Lineidae > Lineus > Lineus longissimus. Next base: position 859,469 of record NC_088314.1, read on the forward strand.
TATGTCTGTATAGTACCCCCAGGTATATGGCACGGCTTAACCCGCCGGCCATGAGGGAATTCCTTTATGGCCCAGTGGTTGGCGCGTTGGCCCCAGAGTGGAAGTTAAGCAACGTTGAGCGCGGTCAACCTTCGGATCGGTGACCGGCGCGTACAATACTATGTCTGAGTCTCTCATATGACATCCTGGTTACCTGCTCCAGAACCAAACTGTTAGGGTGGGATATTGCCCTCCGTCTGGCTGCAGGCTTGGCAGATGTAAAGGCTATAGTGTGCGTTATTGTTTTATTTGTGTCTTCATTTCTTTATTAAAGTCTTCACGTGGCATGTGCGGTGGTCGCATTTCTCCTTCTGTAGCACATGTCCTATCCAATCTTGTAGCTGCTGTCGCTCCACTAACCCCACAAGTCATATCTGATTTCAGAATGAGTTTGCCCTTTCTTCCTCTTCCAAACTCGTGATAAAGTTTCCTCTCTGAGAGGAACTATTGATAATTAACTCCAATGTAGTTATAATGACAAAAGATAGGCAACACTAGAAAAGCGTGGCTTAGATGGCTGTAATTGTACTGTCTGCTTCATTGGCCTACCAAGCACTAGAAGTAGCTCTCTGCTTCTTGGGGAGAGGTGCCCTGAAAAGTTGTTGCTATCTTAGGAAGAGGGATGCACACCTCATGAAGACCCCCCAAATCTGCCACTGTCATGAGAGGGCAAGACTTCAAGAATGGGTCGTCTGCTACCAACATTTGTTTTCACAATTCAGACTGTCATGCTGTAAAATGTTGGTAGGTAATCATTCAAACTGTCTTCATCAGGGTCTCTCCATTCCTTTACATTGTGAACTATACTTCATGTAACTTGTAAGTGGCTTGCCATTCATCTGTTTCACCAAACTATTTCTATGAAATTAAGTTTGTTCTGTTCACAGCGTCGAACAGCCGATCAGAAGCTGCCCAGCTGGCGTCAAAGTATCCAAACACAGAGCCTCATTATGTGGACATGATTGAGGGTGCGGAGAATCTGGATGGCTTGGTGAAGGAGCATGATCTCATCATAAGGTACATGACTGCCCTAACATTTTACCTCCTGTTTACTCTTAACTTGCTCAAGAATGTTAGCGAGATATTGACACAGATTTGTGACAGTTTTGACATGTCTCTTTCAGTATGTTTCCTCAGACGTTCCATATCCAGGTTGCCAAGACGTGCATCAAGTATCAGAAGAATATGCTGACCAGTAGTTACATCTCACAAGAGATGAGGGAACTCCACAATCAGTAAGTACTTTATGACCCGACCGCGTGGTTGCCTCCGGGTAAAATTAGAAACGATAAGTAAAAGAACTTTTAGAAACTGGTTTGTTTTTACCTCATTCTGAGTCGGCAATTTCAGCTGGTTTGCATGAAATCACATCCTCTTCTTAGCTTTTGACAACAGCTTCAAATTCTTTTGTGGAGGATTTCATGAATGGGGCTGAAGCCTTGCCAGCCACCATCCCTTGGGGTTGGGTCTTGATGTCCGGAATCTCATTTCTGTGGCAAAGTGGTTATTCTCTGGCGAGGTCGCTATCTGCTGGATGTCAAACAGAGCACAGTCAGTCAGAGAGTCATCTGAGTCTGGCATGAATGTGCAGCTGCTGTGATCTGTTCTTTAACAAGAAATCTTCCATATTTCAGGGCCAAGCAAGCGGGGGTGACCCTCCTGAACGAGATGGGTCTGGATCCAGGTATCGATCATTGCCTTGCTATGGAAGTATTCGACGAGGTCAAGGAGTCGGGTGGAAAGGTTACATCATTCATCTCTTACTGCGGAGGTCTCCCATCTCCTGAACTCACGTGTAATCCACTTCGATACAAGTTCAGTTGGAGTCCGATGGGAGTGCTGAGTAATGCCATCAGACCGTCCCGGTATCTCAGAGACAATGAGGTAGGCACAAGCTACTAATCCCCATACATGAGGAAGCAGAGCACAGGAATGACAACTCATATCTGTTAAAACTAATGAGCATTTAGCTGTTATCAGTCAAGTTTTCTTAGGGCCGACAGGTCACATTATTGGATGTGGTTTGGAGTTGCTCCGTGATTTGCTGAATATTTACAGGATAAGCTGACATGTACTCTTCATCCCTTTTCAGCCAGTTGAGATCCCTGCTGGTGGCGCCCTCATGGATGCAGTGGAGGAGCTGGATTTCCTGCCAGGATTCAACCTAGAGGGCATACCAAATAGAGATTCCATCATCTATAAAGACATATTCAAAATTCCCGATGCCCATACTATACTCCGAGGCTCAATCAGATACAAGGTAACGTTTCTTCTTCCTTCAAAGGCAGTAATATTTATCTCTGCTGTTTCCAACAAGGCATGATTTCAGGTCAAGTAACTTCGAGTGAGGGGATATCATTGCCAATTACAACTCTGATAGTTGTATTTAATATGGTATATTGTCATGTTTTCAGGGATTCTGCAATGCGATGAAGGGTATCGTATCGGTTGGTTTGATCTCGCCGGACCCTGTGTCTGCCCTTCACCCTGGAGGACCAGACATCACATGGGTAAGTCACCAGTCAACGGCACATTCTTGTACCAATGTCTTTGTGTTGCAGTTTGCTGGCTTGCTTTCCTCATCGTTCAAGTTGCAGCTGTCATCTGAATATTTGGAACTTGAGAATTGGCTGAAAGGAAGACTTGCATAAACACTTTAGACACATGGAATCTGCAATTACAGGATCGATTTCAACCTTTATATGATTGTCAATTTCTGAAGCAAGTTCTCTCGTCTGGTTTTACATTGAACCCTCCTGATTGATTTGTCTTGTTTCACTTTCAGAAAGAGTTTATGTGTGGCCAAGTGAATGCTCCCACGGATATCTTCCATGACACTCTCAAGGATCTTGTCTTTGAGAAGTGTGGCAGAGACAAAGCCAAGTACAGGGCGATTGCAGAGTACGTTGAACACTTGCCTTCTTGCCTTCGTCAACTCATATTTTCAAGATTGCTAGTTTTTGACAGCAATGATGGAGTGTTTTGTGCTTGGCTTACCATCTTGCAATGGCATACTGGTTATCCAGGGCTTGAACTCTCACTTCACGGGTTGGGAGTTGGAACACCTGTCTGATCACCTTTGCCTTCACAGGTGTAACACATTTTGACTGCTTCTCTGTTTCAGTCTTGGTCTCCTTGACGATGAGCTCGTTGAGAAGAAGTATACGCCAGTGGATACACTCGCCAAATATCTCGACAGCAGGCTGATGTATGGTGAGTGGCAACTTTACAAAATAATCTTAAAGTGGCAAAATAGAAATAAGATATTTCATTAGGACTACAGAGCCTGGGTACTGATATTTTGTGTTTGAAGAGCAAGAGTGTCACCTTATTTTACACATGACTTTGGATGTGAGTTAGTGGCATGAACTGGGAGGAGGACAGTTGGTTTTAGGGGCCTGTGACATGCCTCTCAGCAGGTGCCTGAGGCAGGAAGCTTCTGCTTTCATCCAATGATGCCAAGCATCGCTGTTGCTCAAGATGTTGTTTCAAACATGGTTGTCCACTAAGATATAAACCAGATGACAAGCTTGACCGAATGATTGTTACTTCCATTCTAGGACCTGGAGAAAGAGATCTAGTGATTCTACGCAACCTGACCGAGGTCAAATGGCCGAATGCCGCCACCGAATTACGTGATGTCAGATTGGTGGTGTATGGCGACAGTGCCCCCAATGGACACAGCGCCATGGCCAAGTGTGTCGGGTATACTGTTGGTGTGGCGGCTAACATGCTTTTGGAAGGTAGGTGTATGTCATGTCTCCCAGGAATGATCTTTGCTAACTTACCAATATCCCTTCTCTCAAGATGTGACATTGTTCAAGCTTTCAGGCACGGCCCGTGTAAGCATACCAAACACACCTAATTGTCCTCAAAATCCAACAAAAGTGATCACTTTGTATGTGTGTTTCAGGTGAGATCCAAGAAAAGGGTGTATTGATGCCCAAAGATGTGACGATCTATCGACCTGTCCTGCAGCGTCTGCGGAAGGAAGGCATCATCGCAACGGAGGATATCATTAGAGGGAAATAGACAACCAAACGACGAGCCCTTAAGGACCCTCAGACTCTTCATGCATCATCAAAGGAAACTTGGCTGTGAAAGGAGAACATGTTTCATTCACTTCGTAGATCGATCCTTGTTGTGTGCTTCTTGATGCCCAGATATCTTTAGGTCATTCATCCGAGCTGTTGGTTTACTCTTTTCCATTTGAGTGCAAGTAGTTACATGACAACAGATAAGGAAACAGATGAAATGTATTGGCAGCGACAATATCAAAGCAATAGTTATTGATTGGTTTGGTTTCATTCTGTATGTTTTGCCAATGTCATCGCACTACTTGTCCAATGTATTGAGTGAGAAGCATTACAGAAAGGCTGTGAGATGTGTTTACCTTATGCATGGTCCATGAATACCACAAGTTCTTTCATATTTGACTGACTAATCATGTACACTAGAGTGCAGTTGAAATGGAAGTGTTGATGTCTTCTTTACCACGGGACATTCCTCAACAGCTGGAAACTTATACTGAAATATTACCACTGACAACAGCTGAGAGCGCCCAGTTTATCTTACCAACAGCTGATAATAGTCTGGTGACTGTGTTGTATGCCAATTCAAAATGTGATTTGATGTATGGTTTAAATATGCACAAAAATAACAAAATCAAAAAAATATACAGTATACAGTATAGTTTGATTCTTGTTGCTAATGTAGTGATGCTTATAATTATGCTCATAGGAATTGAGGGGTTTTTTTTCATTGAAGAAAGATCTGCTATGTTTTATTCTTGTTATTGACAAACATTTCCTTGCATGTACGATCAAGGCTGATGTATCCAAATTCATGTGAACTTAACTATTGCAATCCTAAACCAGAAGGGAATACAATGTGCACAGACAGGGTGGACCTTTCTTGTAATGCATTGTTCTTGGGGTCGTTAGATAAGCCTTGGACCAACAAGTGGATTTGAAATGTTATGCATATGATATGTGAAGTTGTTTGGTGTTCTCAGTCGTGCTTGCAGTGAGTTGTCTAGGTCTTGTTCGTGTGGCAGCTAGTAGTCGCTAGTAGCGGCCAAGTAGTACAATCTGTTCAAAAAATGAAAATTTCTCCAGTTATGTTTTGCTGCAGTTATTTTTAGCTGCTTTTTATCAACAATGTTAAAAAAGATTTTGCTAGATTTTGCTAGATTCTCATTTGCCATATACGCTCACATACCTTCACAATTTTCTATATAACAGGGTAACAAAAACAATGCATATTCATTTGGGAATGAAAATCTCATATTTATCATTCATGGGCTCCACACTACAGTGTAGACCATATTGATATCACTCAGGTACTAGGTTCTCGTTTCTTATTCTTCTTCCATGAACATCTATGGAGGTAGTCCAGCGAAACTGCTGAATATTCCGAAAATCAATCAAATTTGCTGGTAAGCAAATTTCTCAGTCTAGTTTACAGTTTTGCCATTTCCATCCTGGTCTACCTGGGAAACTATGTTATTTTGTCCTTGATTTGGATGGAATTAATACAGAGACGTTAATCTGGTGATAAGCCTTCATATCCGACAGATCTTAGTTTTGTTGAATTCCAGAATTAGAGTGGTGTTTTATATTTGATTTCTATAGGTGAAACACTTCGGTTATTTTTTGCTCATTGTACTTAGGTGGTGGTTGCCATGAAAATGACACTTTCCCCTTATCTACTTAAATGTTTGCCGAGTTCCTGTGTCTGGAGTAGTGCAAGGGTAGGAGTAAAAAATTGTATCTATTGTAGTCTCTGTACACAGGAGGTACTCGGTACAACAAGGATATCAGCTGCAGAAACTAGCACTTCTCATTCAATGGAAAAATGTGATATTGTTCAAAACTGCAATTTATAGTCTTGTCCATTTCATTGTCTTTGGTAGATTAGATTGTGTGAATAAATATCAATGTATGCGTAATCAAGTGCTCATTTGTTTATTTTCTTTATGATTGATGTCTCTGAGGGAGATCAGTGGCAGGTTCATAATCAGGAGATTATGAGTAAGACTCTTGGAAGGATCACTGTCTTTGTGTCCTTCAGCACAACCCTAGACTGGGGACCAAGGTGTGAAAGACATGGGGGCAATTCCTGCTGCATCAGAAGCCACTAATAGTGTTGTGAAAGACTGGGGTGAATACCTCCTTCGCAAGCCCGAGGGTGTGAGAGACCGGGACTAGACCTCCTGCTTCACCAGGTGCAGATTGTGAGAGACAGGCGACCATGGTGTGAGTGACCTGGGACTATGCCTCCTGCTACACCAGTCACAAACTGAAAGACATCGGAGCCAAAGATTACGTAAGACCGCGGACTACGAGTAACTAATCCCTTTACAGCACCAGTCCTCGGGCTGTGAAAGACAAAGGACTCAATGCCTGCAAACCAGGCACTGTGACGCAGGGGGTATATAATCCCTGGCCTTTCACAACCAATGACTGGTGTAGCAGGAGGAAGAGTCCTCTCCCACAGCCAGTCTGTGGTTGGTAGCTATCAGTAGACTGAATCTGATTGGCCATAGCGATCAGTAATATGGGTTGTGATCACGTGATATGACGTCACCGCGGTATCCTCCTTGGGTACGGTGAGACTCGGTATGTATCCTGCGCCGTCTTGAGAGCCTCCATCGCAAGGTCTCGTGTATTGTTGTATCGCCTCTCAGCTCCAGTTGCACTGAAAAGAATCATAGTTGCAGCTATTATTTTGCTCTCAAGCAGATGTTGTTGTGGCAGAGATCACTCACAACCAGCCCGGCCTTCATTGGAGTACTCAATGTAACTGAAAGCGAAATCCCCCAAAAGATCTTGTGACTGTCCTTGCTTGGATATCTTGTGCATGGGGATGCCAGTTGTGGAATCTTCCACCCAGCAAACTGTGCATGCAAGTTGTCGCAAAATGATAATCGTGGATCTAAAATGAGAACCCAGAAGATGAAAAATCTATGTGACTCACTTTTGCTTGAGCTGTTCAACCTGATTGGAGACTTCTCGTGGTTTCTGCACGGACTGCTTCGCCAGCTCGAGGGCCTCTTTTGATGTCTTGAGAGCTTCGTCTGCAACCACCACGATGGCCTTTGAGGACTTCCCTTGCCTAAAAGAATAACACACAGCTAAGTTTTGGTCCGACTATCGCATGTTCTGTGCAGCAACAGCTTCTGACCTTCACGCTTCAAACTACCATTGGTCACAGAAGCTGTCAATAGTCAAGTTCGATGCGGCAAATAGGAGAGGGTCACTGAGTCAACATATTGTCGTCTTTTGTAAGTGTTCTAGTCATCATAAAACTGGTCCTGGATCTAAGTGCGCCAGATGGCTAGAACTCCTCCCTCATGGCTGCTAGTTCAGGGCATTTTGGACACTCTGTCGTATGTCACATCCTTCGAAGTACAAGGGACACATGATCTGCCAGTTGTGACTTCCTCATCTCTCTCATCATGTTGTCAACACGGTGGAGCAGCCAGGACTGATTCGGCCTGGCTGTGACTTCCTCATCTCTCTCACCATGTTGACAACTTGGCAGAGCAGCCAAGACTAATTTGGCCTGGCTGTGACTGTCTCATCTCTCTCACCATATTAACAACTAGGCAGTGCGGCGAAGACTGATGCCGCCTGGCTGTGACTGTCTCATCTCTCTCACCATATAGACAACTTGGCAGAGCAGCCAAGACTGATTTGGCCTGGCTGTGACTGTCTCTCATCTCTCTCACCATGTAGACAACTTGGCAGAGCAGCCGAGACTGATTTGGCCTGGCTGTGATTGTCTCATCTCTCTCGCCATATTAACAACTAGGCAGTGCGGCGAAGATTGATGCGGCCTGGCTGTGACTGTCTCATCTCTCTCACCATATAGACAACTTGGCAGAGCAGCCAAGACTGATTTGGCCTGGCTGTGACTGCTGTCTCTCATCTCTTTCACCATGTAGACAACTTGGCAGAGCAGCCGAGACTGATTTGGCCTGGCGGTGATTGTCTCATCTCTCTCGCCATATTAACAACTTGGCAGTGCGGCGAAGATTGATGCGGCCTGGCTGTGACTGTCTCATCACTCTCATCATGTTGTCAACACGGTGGAGCAGCCAGGACTGATTCGGCCTGTGCACCCTCGCAAGACGAGTTGCCCATACCAGGTAATGCCAAATCAGTTACCCCCAAGACTAACACTGGAACAATGGGGTTGTCCGCTTCACTGCCCAGACTGCTGTAGGGACGCTCCCATTAGTTTGAAAGTCCTGTGAATGTATTAGTGTCTTTTTCTCTCAAGGAGCCGCATTGGACACTGAGGTGTCACATCCTTCGAACTAAAGGGACACAGCTCATGTGCCCTCATCAAATAGCACTTCAGGTGAGTTATAGCTCAGTTAGTTGTCTCGTATCAGGTACCACCCAAGAAGTACTCGAGTAGTGTTTGAGGAGATGATATGAATAAACACCACCAAATGCTTTGTCTTCAAGTGACGATTGCGGTTTACCAGTTACTCTAAGCACGGGTTACTCTGGGCAGAGATGGGGTGTCAGTGTCTCTCTCAAGAGCGTACTGTCTGCAGGATGCTTCATCCAATACTAAAGAGACAGGGCTTTTAGCACCTCTGTAGGGATAATCACACATCGTAAGGATAGGATACAACACAAGTTTGAATGTCCTGGAATAATTCGCGTCTCTTTACGAGACTAAATCGGACGCTCTGTAATGTCACATCCTTCGAACTCGAGGGACACATAGATACACACATTGAGCGCCAGTTATTTTCCGTGAGTCGGAGAAATAGGACTTTGTCTGTAAAAAATGTTTATCTAGGCAGATTTCTCAAGCCCTCACGAGCGAAGATGTATAAAAGATGGTCTGTGGTGTCATGAAATCCTGCTTAAGTTCAGTTACGCAATATTCGTAAATCGGCTCAATCATTGATACCATGATGACTATACAGATATAGGAAACCAGACAGAGCTCTTTAGAACTGTCGTCATACATAGACGTTGGTCTCCGCAAGGCTTGGAAAAACTGTCTCTTCTTCTCGATCGTCAACTGCTTACATACAAGTTGGCTATCTCATTCGGGGTTGAAACAGGATGCAAATTAAGTTACGGTACAGACTCTGGGCTATTTCGTCCCTGACCGCAGGCGTGAGGTATTTTTGGTGAAGAAGGTGCATTTGGTAAGTGCATAAATCTCACTTTTCAAGAGTGTCCCCCACGCTGAGAGACCGAAGGACAAGAGACAAAGGCTGATGATATGTCATTCTGGATTGAAACGGGATGCAAATTAAGTTACGGTACAGACTCTGGGCAATTTCGTCCCTGTCCGCAGGCGTGAGGTATTTTGGTGAGGAAGGTGCATTTGGTGTCGTTTGGTAAGTGCATAAATCTAACATTTCGAGAGTGTCCCCCATGCTGAGAGACCGAAGGACAAGAGACAAAGCCTGATGATATGGCAACTTTTATTGGGCAAGTATAAAATATATACAACAAAACTTAGAATCAGTGGCCGGCATGCGGAATCAGAAAAGGCTGACCGTAAATTGTTGCACGTGAAGATAGTGTAGTGTGTTAATCGAACTTGTTGGGAGTGATCCGCACACTTATTGACCGAAGGACAAGAGACGAAGGTTATGATATGACAACATTTATTTGGCAGGTACATACATATGAATAATGCAAAACTTGGAATACAATAACACAACGTTGATACTGCTTGAGCCGCTTGAGCAAGCGCGTCAAGGGATCAGATGTTGGGTCAGTGCGCATGCGGGGCATGGGATGGAGGTTGGTGCACTGAGTGTCGATAAGGATGGGGGGGGGGGGGAGGGGGGGCAAAGGCAAATGACAATAGCATAATAACAATTGAACAATGTACAAGTCGTAAGTAACCGTGACCGCTTTCAAGGTGGCAAGAACTGATTGCTGACCAAAACAATGACATATTCTGTTAACACCAATGGAGCATTCTCTTGTACTGTATTTTAGCCCAAAACCGCCCAATCAAAATGGTGCAGAGACTCGATTGACGTTTATTGTCTTCAAGAGGAAATAGATCTCAAAACTGATATGGGCCTATAGTATAGATAATATCCTACCTAAAATATAGGCCTTCTGTTAAATTAGGCCTGCCTTAAGAAAAAAGAAAGAAAACCTACAACCAATTCCTCTTGAAAACAAATATGTCAATAAGGCTCATCCATGCATCATTTGAGTAAAACAATATAGAAACACATTTTTGCTGTGATCAAGATATAGCTCCATTGGTGTAATGTTGCACTTCTTGTGCTGTGAAATAGCTCAGATACGGTAAATGGATTGCCACATTGAAAACGGAACAAGAAATAGCAATATTCTGGATCAGCGAGTACATACATAAAGTGCTATTGATTTCAGGAATAAGCACATATTTTGCAAGGTTCACTTTTAACAAAGAGTAACAATGTTCGATGTTTAATTTTCAGGGTCGAAAACAGGTGAGTGTCTACCCATTCTGAGCCAACAGCATGAATTACAACAAGAAAAGGGTCAATTCCATTGGGAACTGCTGTTCCCTGATCATGGCTCTTGACTACTGGCCTGGAATAGAAAGGGAAGATTTTGATACCAAGAAACATTGAAATATACAATTTAAGAAATTGAAGTATTTGATCATTTTTCATGACGTTTTTTTCAAAAATCTTCTCTATAGCATATCAGTACTATGTCTATACACATGTTTATGTCTGTGACAGCCTCATTGGCACTAACAAGATGAATCAATTAAATTGAATTGTCAGGCAATGGTGGTCAACCTGCCTCGGGTTTGTCCCAATATCAGTCACATGATGACGGACCTAAAGCCTCATTTCATCAACTGTAGCCAGCTTATCGAATTTTATCTCATTTACCTCAATTGTGTTCCACAAATCTGGCATCCTGAATATTTATCTCTCAGAAGTGGCCTCGGTCGCGTTGGCTCGATTCTTGGGACGGGACAGCGAAACCACACGAGATGGAGCAATCCACCTGAAAAAATTGGAGACAATTCGAATGCTGCTTCAGTGAACAATGGGCGATCTGTTCAGGAGACGTCTTTCAAATCGCCTATTGTTTCATAAACGAGAGCTGGACAGACAGTTCCAGCTACCATTCGCAGATTTCCTTCTTCCAATGCATACATCGCGTTTTGTCTCGACCACACTTGCACAGCTATTTACTTTAAGGTCACGTGCAGGTCTTATTGGTTATTGCTGGGGTGAAACAACTTGGTACTGCGGGACAGACTTACATGTCCACAAAACGCCATGTCACTGCTGGACTGACGTACAAGTCCACAAAACGCAGAATCGGACATGGACATCATTACCCCAGCAAGAACCCAATGTAACCCCACAAATAGGGCCGTTTATAATGTTTAAGACATGTTTATACAATAACAATGCTGAAGCTATTGCCCGCAGTGACCTTGCTAATGATTTTTATGTGGGAGGGGCCAGGGACCGTGACTATTGATAAAGTCCTCACGATATTATATTCGTCAACAATGGGGCACAGACTTTCAGATATTTTCGTGACTGACCTATATTACCAGTACAGTCCAATATATATTTCTTTTTTTGACTGACCTCTATTACCAGTACAGTCCAATACATATTCTATTCTTCGTGACCGACCTATATTACCAGTACAGTCCAATATATATTTTATTTTTTCGTGACTGACCTATATTACCAGTACAGTCCAAAGATACTATTTAGTCTGTATATTATTCTAGGGCTGGGGTGGGGGATGGGGAAATTCTCCAGTGACAAACTTTTTGATTGTCATTCTGGTAAAAAAAAAACACGTCCAAAGAAGAAATTTATTCTCATAACTTTTAACAATGCTCGAAAAAAACTTTTAAAATGTTCATGTGGCGAGTCGCCACATGTACCGACTATACCTGTGGATCTAAATATATATATCATCATTGAAATCCTCAGAGAAATTAAACCAAGACAAAAAAGGGTTCCATGCCCTTGGTTTCCATGTACCGCGAACGATGCTAACGATAGGGTTTAGCTGACAGGATTTGGCCACATGAACCCCTCCCTGTCCAGAAGACGCGGGGGTCGTCAGATCAATTTGAAACCGCCATGGACATCACTTCTTCCCCCTCACAAGTCGGTCGCGATGACCTCCATGTGCAAACCATTTTGGCTGTGGATGCCCTGGTAACCCATGTCGCCTAACCAGACATAGCGCGCTGCCTGACTAGAAGTTACCGCCTCTGAGACCCAGGGTTGAGACACTGGGGTCTGCCCCTAGCTGACAGGTGGCTGGAGATCCATATCATAGAGCATACCAACCGTACATAACCGGCTGGACTGGTACACCCTATCAGGCTCAGACTCCCCAACGGAGTCTATTGAGCGCAGCCGCAGCGCCAGTTAATATGGATGGATTTACGTCGTCAAATAACTGTCGACCTGATGAGCATTCGTTCACGGTACATAGAGTTTATCGGGGTTGGAGGCGAAGAGATAAGACCAGGAACTCCTATGGGGTCGCGGGCGCAATGCAACCCGAGGAACGAGATGCACCCAAAGTACAAACTCGAAAATAACTGGCTCATCCTTCGCCATAGGTGTCAAGTATGTACCACTTATACAGACAGGCGTCATTAACGTTGGGTAACACCTCACAAGGAGCAATACCAAGCATTTTCAAGACCTCATATTTAGCGAAAAGGTGTGACAACAATGATAATATATCAGATCCAATACCAGTCCCTTGACCAAACCCAACCATTTCTTGAAAGTTCAAAGGACGTCGGGGCTTCTGAAAGAAAAAGTATTGGCCATGACAGCTACGGTAGATAGATCGAAGTGATAGATGGGCTAACTGTCTATCTGAAAAGGGCGGATAGCGAATTTTTTTCCTGAACCTTTTGGGCACTTTTGTGTACATTGGGACTTTCAGCCAATCAGATTTCGACAAATACATGACGTCAGAAGTCTTAGAAACTTTAGAGCAGTTGGTGGAGCGCTCATCAGAAATGGCAAAATACGATGTTCGATCCAAAGGTCGTGAGTTCGAATCCGGTTGTGGACAACATTTTTCTTTTTCTTTTTTACTCTTTTTATTTTATTTTTATAACGCGTTGCTTTTCCCTTGTTATTAAGATTTTAGATATTTTAGTTATTTCTGCTGCCTGCAACATACCTACAGAAAGGACAATAACAATAGCCCATCACCAAGATTCAAGAGATAGTCCTTCAGATATCATATTGAGCATAAATATACATGTACAATGAGACTTGTCTCATGTGAATGGTCTTCCTCCAGTAGGATAAGTTTCTCTGCAATGAGACTTGTCTTTCGATACTGCCTCGTGTGTATGGTCTTCCTACAGTATATTTTGATACTGTATGCTTCAAATTTGATCAAGCACAAAACAATACAAGCTTACTCCTAAGTTTCATGATGACGCCCCGATGACGACACAGATTTATCGGATTCTGATTGGATGAGAACCTGTGTACAAACAAATGTACACTGTACTGCCCGAAAGGTTCAGGAAAAAAATTACAGTCAGATATTAAAATGGTAACAAAATGGCCGAAATTCATCTTCGCGCACCATCTTTATACTTGTATAGGAGCGCTTTAGGTAAAACTCAATGGTGACGATATTATTACTGCTCCCGAAAGAGATTTTAAGTAGCCTAAGTCTTTTGTTTGCTGCTGGTTTGGTGCGGCTTTCAGCAGCTTCCTACCGACGGCACAAGGATATCTTTAAAAGTCACTACGTGACCGCAGGGCCAATGTATTGGTGTCATTATTCACATTTATCATCTTCGAGACCACGCGAAAACATACTTAAAGCTGACATACATGCATAAAAACCCAAACGACAAAGATACAAAACACAAACGCCCGACCACCAAAAGACAAACTGCACTTAAAACATGATAGTTACAAGTCTCACTTGACTGCACAAACACAAGTTCATTGACGAGACCGGTCACAGAGAAAGAAAAAAATATTCCTCGAGCGGGTTCGAACTCGGAACCCTCGCCACTTCATCCTTTCCGTCTTTTCTAATTCGGTCGTTAGGGTTTTTATGGGTCAAGGTCCTCATCATACATATCACATGTCACAGTATCAAGGGCCGATTGGTTCAGAGATAGAATGTGTTATGAGCACGTGACACATTGCGCCAAGCACGTGGCGTGTGACGTCATAAAACATGGCAGACATGACCGATCGTCTCATTTTCTTGCTGCCAGAACGATATAGTACCATAGATAGGGTATGGGCTAACAGTGTCCTCCTTTCAAAGGTCAGCTGAGCCGAGTGTGGAAATATTCAGAACAGCAGTGGCGGATTTAGGGGTCCCGCATGAGTCATCCCGCTTTGATATTTTAGGGCACCTCTCCTCAAGAACCCTCCCCCTCATTTTCAGGATTGCACCTTCGGCTCTATCATGAGTTCTCATTGGTGGGGCAGCGCCCCCCCCCCCCCCCGCTTCTTTCCCAAATTTTTGGATCCGCCACTGCTGCAGAGATGAGAAGTTTCAAAAGAATACATGTATGTGAGATCAAGGAAGTTTCGATAGAGAAAAAAAACTCACCATGGTGGTGTTCACGTCGTAGCTTGTGATAAACCGATTGGGCAGCATTGGGTGTACATGTACTAGACAGGACAACGTGTCTGGCGTCTGCAAGAAATGAAAATGAAAAGATAAGATGAGATAAGATTGTACATTGTATCAGACAATAGTCGCAAAATTTGGGGAGAAAAAGTTGTGGAGAAATCAGGCTGAACTCACCAATGTTGAACCAGTGCTTCGACTTGGCGTCGACACAACTGAACGCTTGTGTTCCCAAAACCGGTCTGTCATACCAGGAGCACAGCCAAATTCAACGCCCGTATTGAGTACGTTACGTCAGAGAGGTAACCAAACCAATCATCTATTCAAATTGTGATTTTCAATCAAATTCATTGACCCATACAAGAAAATGCTCACAATACAAAGCTGATTGGTCAAATACTGAGGTCACGGTCGGATGAACCTATAAGTCGGACAACAAGTGACATAACTTCGCGGAAACTTGGCTTTTGTGGTATTTTTAAACAGTCTACGTGACGTAACATGATTGTTGAAATTTATAGTAGGCCTAAGTGGTATTCACACAAGGCAAACTTTTTGAAATTCAAGTTCAAGTTTGCGCACCGAGCGATTGAAAGTGGTCCGTTTTCGCGTATGTTGGGTGCGCTCAGATGAATTGATAGCTTATGCTGCTCCGCCTGTCTAGCTGAGAGTTATGGCTGGTCAAATCTCTATGCTGTGGCCACACCCAAAACTTTGGGGGGGGGGGGGGAATTCCCAAAAAACACCAAACTTCATAATTTTCTCCTATTCTATTCCTCTTATTTCAGCTCACGACCGCGAAGCATAAAAAAACGTCTTCCTGCTCGTGAGTCGTCTGTATTAGCACAAATAGCAAACGACGACCACATCAATCTTGTGCTCACAGTGAGTGACTAGACCTAACGGATTCCCGGGCTCACTGTCTGAGGGGAAACCCTGGATCCCTGCCCTGGAGAAGGGCTCCCCCATGTGAAACAGTTGTGTGAGTTCGCTGGAGCTCGCTCTTTACATATTACTAATAGATGTAATTATTGGAGTTGATTTGCTCAACTTAGCACCGTTCAAAAGTCTTGAAATTAACAGACGTGCTGTATATGTATGTGTTACCGGGGTTAATGGTCTTAATGGGGTGAGAGGCGGTACTGCCTGAAAGACACAACGGGAGTTCGCATTTAAGTACGGAGCAAAACACCAAAGTTCCGAAGAACGGGAATTTATTAGCAGACGAACGCGATCAAATCCCGCGCGCGATTCCCCTGCGCATGCGCGAACCCGGCGGCGCGCCCGGCTCCTGCTGCCATCTACCGTTTTCCGAACGAACTGACGAAACATGTGAATTTGAAAAGGGCCTGCCTTACTGTTTTTTACAGCTTAATTGGCCCCCTCTCTCTCACAACCTGTACAGTTAGACACGCTCGAGGTATACAACCTGGTGGCACAAAGCCTGGCCAGTCTTTCACAACTGGTGGTATAGGCCTTTTACAACAAACAGCTGATCCATGTTGAAGGAGTTTCACAATTTGGTCACCTGTCGTTCACAACCAGTGGCTGGCGCAGCAGGTGGTAGACTTTTTTAGTATAGTCCCCGTCTTTCACAGCCTGCAGAAAGGTGCAACAAGAGGAGGACAATCTGGTTCCCTGTCTTTCGGCTGGTAAAGCAGGAGTAATGGTCCCCGTCTTTCACACCTGGTCCCGTCGTTCACAACCGGTGGCTGGCGCAGCAGGTGGTAGACTTTTTTAGTAGTCCTCCGTCTTTCACAGCCTGTACGTGGACAGGTGCAACAAGAGGAATCTTGGAAGGTCCCCGTCATTTGCACATGTTGGCTGGTTTGGCTCTTGTGGCCTGTCTTGAAGACAGGTTCAACCTGCATGTCTGTGGAGACCACTCGGTAGACTGATTCAAGACCGGTCCAGCCAGACCGAATGGAGACCATCACTGTACCTCCAGTACATCATCTACCTGGGACAGCATCGGGACGTGTCTGCCTCTGGCAGAGCTAATATCTTGCTGTTCTCCACCCACGGCCACCTTCACTCCGTTAAGAGAGCTTCCAGTGAAATAAGAACCAGAGGACTGTCATATGA
Source organism: Lineus longissimus (assembly GCF_910592395.1). Classification (NCBI taxonomy): domain Eukaryota; kingdom Metazoa; phylum Nemertea; class Pilidiophora; order Heteronemertea; family Lineidae; genus Lineus; species Lineus longissimus. The sequence continues at coordinate 876,208 of NC_088314.1, forward strand.
ACAGTATGTTTATTTGCATATAAACTACAATCATAGGAGAGCAACTGAAAACACTGTAGTTTGAGCACGACAACACGTCGACATCAAAATCATTGCAGCTCAATTGCCTCTGGCTCTGACACCAATCAATATAATCACAACACTCGGTGGACGATGGAGCGTCTAATCAGAAAATATCACCACCAATGTATTAACATTGGTCATTCATCTCTTTTAGGCTGTAAGACTACCTATATCATATACCTCACACCCAAACCCTCTGTATAATGCCATACTCCTTCATGACATGGATACACTCCATGGGAGACAACATATCACTACAGAGAAAGACCTTCACAACACCAATTAAGCAAGGATTTTACTAACGATTTCAAGGTTAACTTTGTATTTTTCTTCCGACACGAAACTAATGTCATGATACATATACTTGTATGCTGCACCTTTGGTGCATGCACATGGTGTGTCAACAGTGATTTCGTACGATACGACAAGAGAAGTAACTAGTTCCCATGACGACTACAAGTAAACATATTGTCTACCAAAGATCACAGTCAGAAGTAATGGATGGTATTTACCAGCAGTATCTGCCAATGCACCTCAGTCATAACAGCAGACCAGACCTCAGGAGATCTTCATCAGCGTTGTATGTGTTCTTTCCACACCTCCAACGCCCCAGTCTTCTGAGTGTAAACAAATTATTGTGGGTACAATTACATGGACATGTCATTCTTCTAAAACCCTGTGGCATGCAGAAAACTTAGTCTTATAAACTTTGGATTACACACAATGTCAAACTGGATGGAATGGTACGAGTAACAGGGTGGCATCATGAATCAGACACGTTAATCACTAAGATATGAAGCATTCTGTTTCACATCAGTTTGGGTCAAACACTCATTTCTGACAAGAGCAGACGGCCTGCAACCAATTCAGCCCAAAACAACAGGCTGGTTTAATCTCTGTGACTTATAAATTCAAAAAGATGTTGAATAAGATGCGACTGCTTATTGTGCCACCACTGTTTGGGTCAAATACTCACTCGAAAAGTCTAATGCATTTCACCCTAAACCATATCAATTCGAACTTATTAACATTTAATCATTGCAATATAATGATATAACATTGTCTTAAGTCGATTTAGAAAGGTTAAAACTGGTGCTACATTCATTGTCATGGACAAAGGAATCAGCAAATTCCACTTCTTTGACACAATGACCACCAAGAAAATTAGATGTGCAAGGGAATTTGGGCCGAGTCTACTCTCTGTGAGAGTGCATGTAGGACAATGGTCAACAAAAAAAGTACAATGTAATTACTTCAAAAGAACTGACAAAAGAATTAGTGAGTATCCTCTGACCTGTTGTGACGGTGTGGCAACTTAAAAAACCAAACAGAGATGAATTTCAAGCCGTACAGAAATAAATCTATCATCGAGTTCTCATTACTCCAACAGCAACAGGTATAACTATAATACAAACTATAACACCTACACAATAAAGCACATAAATGATTCAAACCCACTTGGGGCAAAGCTTCTTGAATTGCCTATATTATTACAACAAATGACATCTATCAATGGCACATAAAGACTACTCTTAATTAACTCCAGCTTCTATTTATCGATAAGCTTCTTATGGCAACACCTGTATCAGCCAAATCTGGATTTTAAAATGTTGATGGTCACCACAAAAATCAGAATAACTAAATTATAAGGCATTTAATATATTTCAAGAAAGCATGTATTAATATTATAAATGGCCTGAATACATATGATTTATAGACACAAGCAACTCCAACAATAAACAAACCAATCTCTAGCAAATGCTTCAATTCCTGAAGCCAATATCAAGCCCATTCCACATCCAAAGCTCGATTGAATAAAGCTTTAAAATTTCCTTAATAAGTCCAGATTCCATCCAGAAATTTGCAAAAAAAAAACATTTATTAACTGGGATGCAAAATGCAGTCCGTAAGATGAGAAATATTTCTCAATCTTCCCTCCAGAAATCATCTCTGTCTTAGAACAGAAGATTAGCAAGCCGATGTTAGCGCAGGCCCATGAAGAGGTTGGCGTCAATGACCTTCTGCTGTGAGTTGTAATGGTCGAGGAGCGCTCTCCACATCTTATCGCATCGTAGCAGGTGCTGATTGCCTGAAAAAAGAGCGGAATAAGAATGAATCAACGTTGGAATCGTCGAGTTTTACATCAACCAAGGCAAAAACAAACAATAATGGACATGGGGAGTATTCACACCAACATTACTTGTCGACTTGGCTGACCAACTTCAAGTGCTGTGAGCAGTTTTCTAGTCAATCTGGAGCCTTCATTTTGAAGGACCAGATTATACTACAGACAATTTCAACATGACAGGTTCTTCCTATTTCAAGCACAGTAAAGAACTTACCAACAATAATGAGGCCCTTCTTGGCACGTGTTAAGCCAACATTGATCTGATTAACATCTGTGATGAATCCAAGATGGCGGCGAATCCAACCGTTTGTTGGTCGCTTTTCAATCTCGCAGCGTGGCAGGGAGCGGACAGTCGATAGGATGACATAATCCCACTCTGAACCTGAAATAATGTATGATAGATTATTTCCATTTCAGCTTTCCGTAAAGTAACTCTTCGAGTGTCTTTGGTGTGCGATGTAAACTTGATATTCTCAGCACCTCGGGGTCGAGGGCAGACCAACATGCCACTGAGGAAGGGCATTGTGTGCTACAGTCTCAATCAAACCTTCAAATTGAACCAAAGATGACAGTAACTGAATGCACAACACACATGGTGCGTATGCAGAAGAACCACTACATGGCCTCGTAACACAAAGCAGCACCATGATATTCCTTCACTTCACTCACCTTGGCTAGCAATAATGGTCGAAACATTAATTGCCGAGTGACCACATTCATTGAGGCGTTTCTCAACCTCGGCACACTGGGCACGATACTGCGTCAAGATGACAATATTCTTGGGTAAAACCTTGTATCTTACGACCAAGGTACGTGCAAATCGAACCTGTAAACCAGAGAGAAGATTTTTTTCACTTTTTCTGCTCAAAATGAAGAGACATCATCATTCAGAATTTTGAACCTAGCGAAGTCCTACATACCGCTTGGCTTGCCTCCTCTTCATTACTGCGCGATGCTTCATTCCCCTCAGCAGACGCCACAGACAACTTAGCCTCCTTACCCATCACGTGACAGAAGGCAACCGGCGCATTCCTACCAGTCGGACCAGGCCAGATATTAAGGTCTGACGGTAGTTGTTGGTCACCGCTTGCTCCCACTAGTTTGTCAACATAGAAATGTTTGGAGGGGAATGCAGCGATTGAGTTGTGCTGAAAGAGGACAGAAATTTGATCATTCTATCGGGACCAAACGCCGACTTCTTGTCGACTTCAATGCAACAAATCCAAGATGATTCATCTTGACTGGTATGAATGCAAACACAAATGACTGATATATTCAAATGTTACTCCTAAATGTCTTGGTGAAACTATTGGTGCCAAATATCTGTACTTCGAGATATTCTATTTGTATTCACAAAGGGCTTGAACTAGCCTTTTAAACAACATACCATTCTGTACTGGATGGTCAACATGACAACCTTCTCCGCATAACGTTCAAATAACGAGATATCAAGACCAAGATCCTTTGCTTGATCACTGAGGATAATGGGTCTGAGCTGTTGGTGATCACCGATTAGAACCACTTGTGTTGGCCGTGATGTAACGATGGGGATCATACTCTCTGGCTCCTGGCACATACCACATTCGTCAATGATTACCTGAGGAAACAAAGCAAGCCAAGTTAAACAAAATCATTTCACCTTAGTGTACTTGTAAAATGCTGACCAAATTCTGAACACAGAAGAAGATGAAGAACCGCTGATCCAAAAAGAAGTCAGGACCGCACAAACAAGACCTGTCATCATCAAAGAGAAGATGAAGCAGCCTGGCCTGACCTGGGCTGCCGACAAGCCAGGGTGAACTTTGGAAATGGCTGATTAATACAATTGCTGCCTCAAGACTTCTCTCCTGGACTTACTTGATTAAAACAAACAGACCTCTCTTCCTGAATCTTACGAAGCTTCGGCCCAGAACTAGCTGTGCAAGTGCACAGAACGATGTCAGCTCTCTTCAACTCTTCAATCTCGCACATCGTCACTAAATCCAGATACTCTGTCACTTCTTTCTCTGATACATTCTCCGGCTCATTACGGAATCTCTGGTCAAAGTCGGCCAATTTTGAAGCAAACGGTTTCTCTGGTTTACGTATGATGTAATGCAAGGCAATATCCTGGCTTTCTGCATTGACAGACGACTCGACTCCACTTTGGCGCCTCCTGGCAGACAAAGGCTCAACCGGGATGGGGAAATCTTGCCGTTCAATACGCTCGCTGTAAACTCTGACAAGGCGAGGGCAACGCCCACCAAGCCTCTGTAGATAACCTGTTAAAGACAGAGCAGCCCATCATAGCCAACCACCAAGTGATTTATCTTGAGGAATTGAGGACAAATTACTAGCGTTACTGGTCAAGTTGACAGTTGCTGTGCGGTCAGGCTGGGACAACAGTTCCACTGCTCCAGAGTTCCGGCAATGAGGCTTTGCTTTAGGAACTTAACCTGCAAGCAGTCAAAGTCTCTGATAGATGAAATCTTGATGTGGTACTCACCTGCAACAACATCAACAGACTTATTAGACGGTCCACAATAAAGAACCTGAGCCTTCTTGGCTTTCTTCTCCCCACTTAGGTCTCCAAACTGACGATTCAGGAGGCTGTACAAATATGCAATGCGGGCTCCTGTCTCAGTCTTTCCTGTCCCTGGGGGGCCTTGAATGATGGTTAAAGGTTGCGTCATAGCGGTGCGGATGGCCTTGATTTGATCTTGATTAGGAGACTTTAATCCATGGAGGTCCTCCACCTTACAAAGAGCCTTCACCTGAGCTGACTGGGCATAACCTGGAAAGGCAATAAGAAATAAGATCCACGCACATCAGCCAGTTGGTAAACTCATGTCAATACAGCACCCGCTCCCTTATTGCAAATGAGAATAATGTTACCCCAAGGAATGACAATGCTGCATGGTACATCATCATGGGAAGGAAGAAATGTCAACTTACTATAAACTTGAGGTTTCTTCATTAGAGCAATATCCTGGGCCAAGGCGTTGGCATTGGGTAGTTCACGAATAGCAATCTCCATGCGTCTACAATGGAATTAGAGAATCATTTAACGAGATTGAAACTAGCTTCACCAACAGCTCATAAGTATTGGAAGGCAAATCAAGTTGGGCATGCCAACACAACCGTGAAGTGGGCAGATACAATCTATCGAGAATCTGGGGCAACATCTACGAGTGATACCAACATGTGTGGTCATCCCTGGTCAAGGTCAGAGACAAAACCTTTGGGGAGGTTTCTCCACAGTCCTACTTTGGCAGGCGGAACCAAAACAAACAAACCTTACATTCAGTAACTTTTCAAACAACATCACCAGATTAGTTCAAGAAGGATTTTAGGCGACATCTTACCTGCTAGGAAGAGACTTCGGTATAAACTCCACAGTACATGAGATATCGACAGCGTTTCCTTGCAGGAGTTGCTGGGGGAACTTGACACTACTCTGATGATATCTGAGATGAACCTGCACGATGCCCTTCTCCTTAACTGTGATTACCTGCGTCGTGTGGCAGTGAGCAACCCACGTGCCACCACTGGCATTCTCAGGGACTAACGCCCCACCACCAGCCTCGAGACTAAAGTCTAAGCCTGCAACAACAATCAGTGAAGAATGAATACAGTATAAACTACCACAAACATCCAATTTCCCATCCCCAGAAAAACGCACAAGCTTCAAGGACGTCTGTATGAAGCCTCCTCCGTAAAACTCCAGCTTTCTGCAAAACAGAGTCTGTCGCTAACGATAATAGCCATATGGCATTTCAAAGACCACCATAACTCTTAACTACACAAAGTGGCTTTCGAAACTTCTTTAGTTTCAAAGAAATGTATCAGCTGTACGTCTCAGCAATGAAAAACAAACAGTTGATGATGAAGTTAAGTGAGTCTCACCTGGATAACGAATACAGAGGAAGTCATATGACATATTGCGATCACCCATAATCAAGTCTCCACTTAGCTTGAGGTGACGAACTGTGCAAAAATCAAGAGGCAACTGGAATATTCCAGTAAACATCTCTGCATCTTGCGTCTTCCACTGGATGTGTACATTATGGATAAGGAAGTTCTCATCGTTGATGATGGCGGACTGGGCAGATTCGATGGCCATCGCTGGTAGCCATGACTTTTGATAAGTACTGATATCCTTGTAGTTCATACACGACGCTTTCTTGATGGTCGAATTAGCAAAACAGCGCAGCGTCTCCGTCTTGTGCTCAATACATAAGCTGAATCTCGGAGTGAGGCTGACGAGCTGGATACGTGGGACCATAAGGCCTTTGAAGATCTCCATCGCCAGCTGCACCTGGAGCACATGACAGGGCTGGATATTCTGCTCAAACTCGCAGTGATGCTGTACAATCTTCATCTTATCCTTCATCTCTGATGTGACCTCTTTAGCAAACCGCGTATCGCTGGCTAAATCTCGCACCATCTCCTTTGCTTGTTGGAAATAGTGGAAGAGGTTTGCTGCATCATCGGCTTGGACCGCTTCAAGGATCTCCTGCCAGTTCTCAGCGGGAATCTGGATGACGAATCTGTTTGGATTCAGGGCAACACACGGAGTGTTCCTCTCGCGTAGCTCTAACTCATCCATCCAGTGGCTCAGGTCATAGACCCTCTGCTGCCACTTCACGACCAGACGTGACTTCTCAGCGTCGTAGTTCGGCTTGTCTGCGATGCTCAGGTGTGATAACTTGACACCGGTACGTGCTGTTGCCATTCCCTTCTGGTCGGGGAAGGCCAGGTGAAGCCTTTGGTCTCCAACCTCATCTACGACAGGGAAGGCACTCATCGGCCTGGTTTGCAGGGCTGACCCCAGGTGGAGACTCTCAACAACTGCTTGGTACCTGGAAAGATGAAATAAAGGTGATGCTGAATAGTATATAGCTTCTCCATATATCCTCTCAAACCAGTCATTCTTCACAAAACTGATGACAACTCAAAAGAGTAGTGTGAAGCTTGGCATATCCAACGTTTAGAGTTAGAATTCATCGATGTGACAAAGAACTGTAAACCCAATATAACTTGAAATAGAACCTTGAGATCAGATCAGATACGTACCTTGAAGATCTTCGCATGGCAGACGTCATCTGGCCACAAATGTCACCGATCTCCTTTGCGGTATAAGGACTCTGGCTGTTCTCCATGGCGCCCAGCACCATCCGGTGGACAACGATATCCATGTAGCGGCGGATCGGAGATGTGAAGTGCGTGTACGGCATCAGGTTGAGAGAATAATGCCAGTGATCATCTTCAAGGCGTGGGTCCGAGCACACGTAAGTTGACGCATCCTGCAGTTGGCGGAGCTTCCTCTGGGCAACGCAGAGCTGTGGGTGGTTCTCGGGCATGATGACGAGGTTCCGGGCAGCATCCACTTCTCCTGAAACAGGAAGCAGAATAATGAAATCACTCCATCAGCTTGGTTACATTTCTCCAGCTCAGACAAATCAATGAGTGATTGAATTCTATTTTATGATCTCTTTCATGCCTTTTAGCAATTCTGATGAACTTGGATCAATGGACACCAAACCAGAACACAGTACATCCTTCAACATATTCAGTAGTTTTAAAAAGTGACAATCAAACTAGCACTCACCTCTCTCGACAGCATCACAGACTTTCTGCCAGATGTCTGACTTGATGTCAACAAACTTCCCAAGCAGTGGGTCTCCTTCCAGAGAGAGGCTGACGCAGGCACACAGACCATCACACTCGCACACCCAGCCACTCGGCATGAACGGCTGCCGCAGAGCCACTGAGTTCAGCGCTTCAACGGCATGGTTCTTCCTCCACTCATCCAGCTGGAGCTCATTGGGTGCAAGCTGGCGACGTAACGGTGTGCAGGTCGGGTAGCGATCACGTAGATACTTTGCAACCTGGTGATTGGCCATGATCATTACCTCTGACACGAGCTGATGAGCGTATGGTGTGTCACGATCAGCCTCATCCAGCTGTTGGTACAGCGCAGCAGTCCCCAATCTCTTGCGGCGCCAAATCTGACCAAAATGATAAAGACTCCAAATGCTTGTCTTCAACTCCTTGGGATAGGCATCAGAATCCACCCGGAGGATCTCCTCGGCCAGTTTGTATGTCAGCTGGAATTGTGAACGTATCAAACATCTCTTGGGCGTGACACTCACAATCTCTCCCTCCTGGGTCACGGTCAGAAAGATGCTCAAGGTCAACCGGTCCTGACCTTGTTTCAGACTCAGCAGATTCGTGCTTAAGTTCTCTGGCAGCATGTGGATGACCTCAGCACCAGCAGAATACAACGATGTCCCACGGTTCAACGCATCTGCATCAAGAGCCGACCCTCGCTGGATGAAGTGACTAACGTCAGCAATGTGCACACCAATTATGTATTCCTCCTTGTTGGACATTTCAAATGATAGAGCATCATCAATGTCTTGGCAATCTTCAGGGTCGATTGTAAACACAACTTTACTACGATAGTCCTCCCTTCCACCTTGATACACGCTTGGTGGGAGCTGGAATTCAGGAGGATAGTTCTTCTCCAGCTCATTCAAGGCATCGACATGAAACTTCTTTGGAATGTAATGCTCAATATCCAAGATCTGCATGCCCTTTTCTATGGTATCACCCTGAGGTAGCACGCCCACCACGATACCAAGAGGAGAGTAATGCTTTGGCTCCCACTTCAGGTAGCGTACAATGAACAGCTTCCTCGTCGGGTTACACTTGTCAATCTTCTCATAGTGGTGGAAGATGATCTCGCGGTCTTTCGTGAATTGGTACACACAGACATGACCTTTCTTGGTTTGCTGGAGACGATTCTTTGCAGCGACGTTCAAGATCTTAGGAATGCCCCGGTTTATCGGCACCATGACTCCAGTGTTTGACGGCTCGACGGTACACACAAACATGCGATACATCGGGTTGATGGCAGGTTTGAGAATCCCAATCACCTGACCTTGAGGTGCCGTCTGCTCAACTGCATCCAACTTCTGCTCATCTACACTTGGCTCCAAGATCTCCACAACAACCTCATCATTCTCAAACGCTCGGCCGCAGCGCAGTCGGTTACTCAACTTGATCTCCTTCAGATGTTGGTTATTACGACGGTCTAGAACCTCGGCAAACATCTTCTGTGATTTCTCGACATGAGCGATGCAAAGTTTGTATCGATCTTTCTGACGAACCAAGAGGTCCTCCAGCTGCTGACGGGTGAATTCAGAATATACCGTGCCGACATTATCATCTTCATCATCAGCATCTTCATCAGAATCGAAATCCAAACTGTGACCATCACCAGCCAATAGGTGGCGCCTTGCTGCACTTGTATTCTTGTAGTAGAGTACGGCGTGACCAGAGAGCTGTTTGACATTGATGCACTCGACCTTCAAGGCTATGTCTTCCTCCTCGTCTGCTCCATCGAGGCCTTCCTCGATACGACGACAGCGCTCCGCTTTGCGACTCGTCCTGAAACGACAATGACATGAGCAAATACTGGCTGCACTGCACAATAAAGCTTACTCCAAACCGATAACATATTTATGTCAATTTCAAGAGATATGCTGCACCACTTAACTACTCAGCTGGAAACCCCTTCTTACTGAGAAGGAGCATATAAAATTCACAGCAGCGAAACAGTTCTGTTCAAGGACTTTGTGAAGCTCCATGTAGTATACATACTTGAGAACCTCCTTGGCCAGCTGCTTCAGTATCTCATCTGGCTCGATGCGATAGTCGAGGTTCCAGTCGTCTAGGACTGTCCCTATGGCAGTCTTGAGTGACTCTGGCACGGTCCGACTGACTGGGCCACCCACTGGGCCACCCACTGGGCCACTCACTGGGCCACCCACTGGGCCACCCACTGGGCCACCCACTGGGCCACCTACTGGGCCACCGATCGAGCTGCTACCGACACCGGCATTGGCATTCACGTTCGCTGCATGATACTGGAATATAGATTATGGATAATTATATGCCTACTGACATGGATTACAAGGGACTATCATAACACTTAAAGTCTCCTAGACCATCTTTGTACGAATGTACCAGTATTAGTTTGTCCAAAACAAACACAACTTATTGGAGCTTTCATCACAGAATGTATAAAGTTTGAAATGCCTAGGTTATGAAAGTTCTGCTACGCCTCTCGAGGAGGCCATCAAGCACACACAATCATAAGACAGACCTTCACATCATTGGCTGTTATCATGTCTTCAGCTCCCTCATTATCAGTCACACGGTCGTTGATCTGCACGATGTTGCTGCCGTATTGTGACGTCATCAACCCAATGACGGAAGTTTTCACGTTATCGAGTGTGACACTCTTCGGGAAGATGCTCTTCATGTTCTGACAATGTTTCAGGAACACCCGCCAAACATTCATGCTGTCACCAATAGCACACAACGCTACGGGGTCTCCAACTACAGCTACCATGGACTGTGCCCGAGTCAGGGCCGTGTTGAGTAACTTCTCGTCGGAGAGGAACCCGTAATCTCCAAAGTCTCCGTCGCATCCTGTGCTATCCAAGACGAGTCTCGGCATGGTCTCGCACAGATGTCTTGTGCGCACAGTGGAGATGAACAAGACGCGGAATTCCTTCCCTGGAACAAGATATACAAAGATTACAATTCTCTTCTCATATATGGGCGAGTATTTCTTGCACATAACCCTGCTTAGCACAATAGGACAGATAGCGGTGGGGAACAAGTTTTCCAGCTCAAGTTCTAGAATAATGTTCATTGGTTCCATCTCTGTATCTTTGCACAGTTCTGGTTAAGTGATGTGCAGCCACACTTTTTTGAGACTCAGCTAAAGAATCCCGCCCACATTACCTACCTTGGACATTGTTCACTCTTTCCACCACAATGTCCCCGAGTTCCCGGCGTCTCTTCCTCAACGCTGCTCTGATCTTGGTCACTTGGTCATAGTATGGCGTAACGACACCGATTACATCAGCACGGCGCTCTCCCCATTCCTCGGGCCAATTCTTCCAGAGTTCCTCAGCACGGTCTGTGACTTCCTCAACCTCCGCCATGTTGTAGTAAGACGTCCCATCAGAGTCCTGCACCTCACGACCTTGAGCTGTGTAGAAGGTCATCGGGATGATATTCTCACAGGTTGGCTGCAGACTCTTTGAGACGAGCTTATCTGGTCCACCATAGAATACGGCAGCAATAAACCGCACGATCTCATACTTGGAGCGGTAGTTGGAGGTTAGGAGAATCTGAAGTGGGATCACACTTTCCACATCCTTCGAGTGTTTCTTATAATGGTTGAACAATCTCTCCAACAACGATTGGTGGAAACACTGCTTCTTCGATTCACTGCTGTACACCTTGGGACTCATCTGCTTATGGTCGCCGGCAAGGACAACACACGTCTGCTCATTGGCTAGTGGCAATGGCATGATGGCTTCACACTCCAATGCCTGTCCTGCCTCATCGATGAAGATGTGAGTGAAGTGATCCTTCAACCCTTCGTACCGCGACAGGATGAGCGACTGTGTCAAAGTTGTTATGACGATCTGGTGTTCTTGGATGTCATGGCAACCTGGTTCAAGGAACCTCATTCCATCATTGGACCGCAGACAGTACTTCAGGACCTGAAAATGAAAGTAGGACTGGTGTTTACGTCTTCTGCCAAATGTGTGTGACAGAACCATTCCTGAAATTAACAAATTGTCAAAAACTATCGTGAACATTCTTTATAAAACTCTTGAAGAGCACTTTCTGAAAGTACCACTTGTCGTGTGGTTGAAGTCATATTAGTTAAACTGATATAATCTAGCTGCAGTAGAGTGGAGATTTGATCAAATCCTTGGTTGCCATAGGAACTGGTAGGTGACTTACCACTGCTTGTACAGTGTTGACCCTCCTCTCCTTGGCGTAGACCCTCCTGATGGAGATCTGCGGTTGGCGTTTGCGGAAATCATCAAAATGCTTCGTGATGTAAAGATCAGCGGCACTATTTGACTGCGAACAGATGAGGATCCTGGAACTGGGCAGATTCTCACACAAGACCATGGTGGCCTGGGCGATAGTCTCTGTTTTCCCGGTACCAAACGGTCCGTAGATGATCAACGGAGGTGTGTAGCCGGTACGCTCTGCGGCGATATGACGTACGATCTTCATTTGGTCATCATTGAGAACCTTGGAGCTGGAGAAAGAAGAGGAAAAGTCAAGATAAGTTAGAAAATCTCCCTATTGGCTTGGAGCAGATGCGCTCATGTTTGAGAAAATAACAACCAGGTGAAGATATGAAGTATTTCAATGACTTATTCATTTCAAGTAAGTAAGCAGCAGTGGTGGTGCAGTGGAAGAATGGCGGCCTCCTGATGAAGAGGTTGTGGGTTTGACTCCCGGCCAAGTCTCTCTACCGCCAAAATAAACTTGTGCAAAACAATTTGGTGTCAATACTGACCTGAGTTTGAGGTGATGTTTCTCTGTCAGTTCAGGCCTGATCTTGGTCACATCAGGGAAGACGATGTCCGTATTCTTCAGCTGATCGACAGCAAAGTGCATGAGGCTGAACGGCAGACGGTTCATCTGGAACTGGATCTCAATATTCACGGTGTTGTTTGCCTCCAACTCCAACTCTCCACAACAGACAGGGGACAAGCACAGATAGATGTAATCACGCCCCCGGCCATCGTAGTCAAAGTTCTCTTTCTGGACCACCGTCGCCTCGTAAACTTTTTGATTGGAGTTGTTCTGAGGTGCTATGAGGACGGTCTGAACACTTGAGAGGATGAGCTTTCCAGCATCGGTGTCGTCACTGAGTTCCTCGTTGAGGGGGACACGCGCAAAGAGCTCACCGGGCCGGGCGTAGATATACATCTCCTCACTGATGATGTTCAGGAGTTCAATAGTGGCACAAAGGTTGTAGCTGGAAAAGGAGTTCAAGGTTAGAGCTGAGCATTCTCTAATTGTAGTTAAGATTTGGCAAGATTCATTATTAAACCACTGAAGTCTGCCCTTCAGACTACATAACTCTGAAAGACCAGCAGTGAGCCAAGAGAGACCAGCAGTGAGCCAAGAAAACAGAACATAAGAGCAGACGTACCTTGATATGATCTGATGCCTGGTGATCTCCTCAATGTTGAGTAGTTTGTGCATCTTGTGGACGTAGTTGTGATGGTTCAGTTCAACCACAACACTCTCCTGGGTGATCACAGCTTCAGCAGACGTCGGGGGCTGGAAGAAAATGGCAGACGATCAGTCCAAAGCCACGCTTTTGTAGATCAAAATGATCATGTTTCAATACATCAATACTGATATATTGCCAACAGGAGACTACATCCCATATGTAATCATTCTTGGACAAGTGATGAAGCTCATTGTGGCCAAATTCAACGAAACAAACTGCAGACTCACTCTGTATTTCTTCATGATATCTTCATGTCCTTTGTTTTTGGTAGAGTCAAATCGTACAATCTGTCTGTTTTCACTGGTCCATCTGAAAATAGAGTTGGGATTAGAATGCCATCGCCAACCATGTCTTAAGATATCAATCGAGTATGATATGTGCTAATGAAGTTGGATCACATCATCCAGAGAAGAATGATACCGAAACTCAATAGATGTGGTGCAGTGTTGTAGAGAATCCCAAGAAGATGGTAGAGAGACAAATGCAGTGTTTTCTTGAACTGTCTGCATGAAGAAGACAACATACCTGTCAAACTGTAGTTTTTCCCTCAGACTCTGCACCTTTGCTTGGCTCTCTTTTGTTCCAACCTCCACAGAGATTTGGCGGCTGACGACAGGTCGAGAACCAAAATCAAACACCACCCACTGGCTGAATGAACCAAACATCCCTGAGCGGAACATCACCTTAACACTGTAACATAGCGTGCTCTGCAAGAGTGACAACATATTCAATCAAAATTCTGAAATTCCATATTCTGAGAATGAGATTGTATTGAAGTTTAGCCCACTGACAATGCCTGAAGATTCTCGTCATGAAGCAGAAAAGACTATGAAACTCAAGAGGTAGTGTTCCTCAACTCAAGAGGTAGTGTTCCTCAAATGTGTTAGTCAGCAGACGTGACTACAAAAGACATACACTGTACCTTGTTGACCTGGAATCCTTCACCAAGTGCCATCTGACATGGTTTCTGTGTTTCTCCATCAAGGAGTTGGAAGTGGAGGCGATCCTTGTTGTAGAGCATGGAAACTCTCTCCAGGGTCTTGCCAACCTGAAGAGGGACACAGATGATCAAATGATGATTGAGGGAACAGAAGTGAAGTAGAAAGCAGCTCCTCTCCTGCAGTGTCTACATGGCTGTTGCGTGTAGTGTAATCACTGTATCCAGTGTGGTGCCATACAGATCGAGTGACATGAACTTCCAGCAAAATATCAACAGGGAATTTGACTTACCACATCGAATGTCCAGACACACATCTCTCCCTTGTTATCTTTGTAGACTGTCATTGGGTCTTGGGTGGTTATCTGTGCTCCTTCAATATCCTCAGCAATCTGAAAGAGAAATCATCTTTCCATTTCTGCTGTCAAATTCAAGCCTCCTCACAAGGAGAAAACCCCCAGAAATCCTCAAAATCGGAAAAAGTGACATGCCATGGTAAACCCAAGTGGCCGCCAGTCTGTCAACTCTTTGTTATAACCAAGAGACTCACCACAGAAATGGGCGAGTCAGCACTCTCGTAATCATCGACGAGCGTATCCATGTAGGAGAACATGTTCTCTTTCTTGGCCATGTCTAGCTTCATCTGGCGCCACTGGAACCTCTCCTTCCACTCGTCGAGCTCCTCCTGACTGTGAGCAAATGGGCAGTTGTTGTGCATGTCCTCAACGTTCGAGTAGCAACAACGGCCAACAGAGTGTCTGCAAGACAATTACAGTTTATTCATAAACTACGTGCTCACATTGAACAACAGAATACAGACCAGACCAGCAACATTAAGCTTAATGATAAGGTACACATAGTTCTTTGAAAATGAACCTCGGAATGACATCTGGGAGGTGGTGTAGCCCCGAACACTGCTGCCTTCACAATGAAGACAGACCAGCCGGCAGCTAGAGGAGTCGATCTCTCCAGATGATAGTTGACTGATGACCTGCAGGTTATGAGACGAGAACTTGTTCAGTACTTATCAAAGCATACATACTTGTTGCAGAGTTTGTAGTTGCCGTGCATGACTCCCCACGGCGGCTGGCGATAGTTCCACTGATGTTCCTTGTCAGAGTTCACATTGAACATATGCTTCTCAGATGAGCAATGGTCCTCCCACTGTTTCTGGCTGTTACACGTTCGTGAGCAGTATTTGCAGTAGTATGCGTTCAGGATGAATGCAGGGTTCTTCGTGATTGGCTGTGCACCTCTTGTAGTAGCCACTGGTGCTTTTTGTGCAGAGACTACTGATGTACCCTGGGTAATCTTGGGCTTTGCAGCGGTAATGTCGGCATGTGTTCTGGAGCTGACTTGTATGAGTTCTTCAAGGGTCAACACTGAAAGATACCAGAGGAAGATAGAATGAAAACAAGCACCAGGGATCAGGGTCAGCATGTATCTTCATCCAAGGCTAAACATTGCATTATAATTTGTCAACCAATGGGAACTTGAGGTATCCACCTACCCTTATTAGCCACCTGCCAAGTCCACACCTCCTTCTCCTCCTCGGTGTGAGCGTACCGACACTGGTAGTGACGACATTGCTTCTTCTGCTGGAAATACTCGCAGATAACAAACCTGTGTGGAAGAGATTTGAATGAGAACTGAACAGACGTAAACATTCTTGATTTTGAATTCGACAACTTTTTGGAAAAAAATTCTAAGTGAAATTTTTTTGAGACCATCCATCTTTTCTTTTTTTAAGGCCAAAAAAATCTCAGTTGAAAATTGTTTTGACTTAGAATTTTTGGTATCAGGATCTAGGACTCGGCCCAAAATATTTCTGAAGGAAATTTTTGAGAAATTTATTTTTGACTGAAATTTTTTTAACCTTGAAAATTCCGTTGAACAGGCCAAGGCGGCCAGGCCAAGGCGTCAAAAATTTGTTGGGACTTTAAAAAAAAATTTCGAAAAAATTTTGACTTAGAAATTTTTTCGAAAAAAATTTGAACTTGGAAATTTTTTTGAGAAATTTTGTTTAACCTTAAGATTGTTCCGCATGTTCTGCATCTGCAGTAGACCCACTGAACCACACTGGTCGTGACATGATAGGGACACCTTATTTAGGCTAACTGATGAAGTGATACACCTACCTTGAAACTTTCTCAGAATTTGGCGGCAGTTTCCTTATCATTTTATTCTGCGGCAGACGGAAGCCAATCTTGTTGAGGTCCCAGTCATGCCCTGATCCAGCACACTTATCACGCTTCTCATCCTTGCCAACCTTACGTCCCTGCTTCCAGCACAGCTCACACACGAAGATGATCCTGAATGGACACTGCAGCATCTTCCAACCGACTCTCTCCAGGTTGAGCTCACTCTGGGATGAAGAGCTGGAGCTTGGTGACGGTGCTGCAGCTCGGGCCATGGTCGCCTGGGCCAAATTACTCTCGGAGCTGTTATTATATGTAGGCATGGGCATGGTGGGCTGAAAAAATGGTGATTTCAACTCAATTTCATGTCACAATTCATCAAATGTTTTCGAATTCCATACCAACTAATGTTTTAAGCACAAATACTTTTTATGACTTTTCTGCTGCATAACACGATAAGTGGAAAAACTTCAATGACTTACCGGTTGAGGGATTTCTGAATCCTCTAGTACTTTAATGATTTCTTCCTGGGTGAGTTCCATGTCACGTTCAACCAACCAGACATCACGCTCCACGATACTGTGAGCAAATGGACACCCAAATCCAAACCTGCCCGGACAATACTGGAGTTTGCTGCACATCTTGAAAAAAGCAGTCTTGTGTTTGAAATGACGTTTACCAATTGGGATGAATTCACCGTTCGATCTGATGTGTACCATCATTTTGTTTTCCTTCCAGGGATGCTGGGCTGTGTAGCAGACGCCTTGGCCTGGCCGCTCCTCGCTGAGGCGAGGCGGGTTACCAAAGAAACACCTCGAGCACAGGAACTTCATATCGCCGCTGTGTTTGGCAAGAAGTTCTAAGCTGTAGCCCTTTTGTTGTGCAACACTACGATTCGAAAGGATAAACTCAGTTATGTTGAATTTGCCATCTTTTTCCAGAGTCCAGAGCAGCTGCTCATCGGTGTTGTGCGCAAATAGACAGAGTTCTTGTGGAACACGACACTGGCGTGGTGGTGTGTTCGTGTAATGAATACACAGCTTGTACTTGCCGCCAAACATCCTGTGATTACCCCGCCTCTCCCTCACCCACCGCCAATAACGATCGCCCTTCCGCATCACAGCCAACACATTCTCACCACATTTATGAACTTCATTCTCAATGAAAACATAACACCCATGAAGTCCGGTATCTTTCAGGCAATTGACACACCCAATTTTCCAATTGTGGGTCTTCGATAATGGGAAGGGAGTCAGCTGCTTAGTATCCATTGGGTAGGATTGCATCATGGGACCACTGGATGCCATATAACTGTAATTATTCTGTTGCTTCTGTTGCCAGTTCTGGTTAACCGGCCCACTGTTGTTGGGCACATACTGCTGTGGGTGGGGTAACTGGCCAGGTCGCATGGTCGGCCCGGGAGCGGCATGGTACTGTGGATGAGGTGCCATTGAGTTGAGGTTATTCTGTGGTGGCGGGGTCCCCAATAGAGTCTTTCTCGGGCTGCTTGTTGGCGGTCTAACCGTCGACTTATTTTCATAAACCGGTAGAGGCATCCTTTGCTGTGGTTGAGGTGCTGAAATAAAACCAATACATTGATAGTTTGCTTTGGTGATCTCTTAACTTCTTCTATGTTCACTCTTGCTGTGGGATAGGTCCCAGGTACAAGGAATCTCAGGTCGTCTCATTCAAAGGATGTCATTAAATCAGAATAAAACATACCCCGTGATGCTGTCATTGCGGCCATCTGCTTTTGACTGATGAAGTCTTGAATGTTGAATGATCCATCACGGTCATGCTCCCAGAATTCCATCTCCTCATAACTGTGGCAGAAGGTACATTTTGCTTCTCCTATCTGACAGGGGTTGCCTTCTTGGTACTGCTGGCAGAGGCGGTACTTGCCCATGTAATTTCTTTTCTGGAAAAGAGAGCGTGTTAGATCAGAGATTGGAGGAAGAGAAAAACATCTTCACGTTTACCAAAACAGGACTGACCATAATGAAGGCTAATCATCACCATCCCAACATAACTTCCTCTCACTCACAATACAACGCCCGATACAAAAGCCTTTAGGATTCCTTCCAATATACAAAGCAATACAATCAAAGATATAATGCAAGATTACTGTTTGTTGATGATAACTTACAGCAGGAGGCCTCGGCCGAATCTTGAGCCATGTATTGCCAAGCGTCTCCGTTGGTCTGATCAGGAGATAGTCCTGGTTGCAGTTATGGCGGCCATTGTTGTAATTGAACCCATCGAATCCATCGCCGACCTTCCTAAAGCAGGCACTACAAGCCATCTGAAACTGGTAGTTAGCGTGCGGTGATGGTAAGTAATTCTGTCCACTCATGGCGCTGGCAGCTGTATCAGCAGCCAGCGAACGAGCAGACGGCTGGGGCTGTTCTTGCATGCCATTTTGTTGTGACAGAGTTGGGGGCTGCGACTTCTTCTGTTGATTATGTTTCTGGGGTTGAGGTGATTGGGTAGGCTTGACAGGAGTTGGCTTCACTGGAACAGGTTTTGGTCTTGACGAACTTGCATTCATAGATTTCTGGTCCAAAGGCATTCCAAAGTCGTCGAGTCCCATCACTTTCTGTGGCTTATTAGTTCTGCTGTTAGCGACAGGGCGGAAACCAGCTACATCTCTTACTACAGGGTCTTGATGCTGCAAAAATACATCATTTCTAGTTTCACTTCTGTGGGAGAGAATTAGCCAGTCTGTTTATAAAGAATCAACACAGCAATGCTGGGTCATATATGAATGGAAAACACTGAACCCGATCACTTGAATCTCTTGTTAGGATCCTCTTTTTATTGTACAACGCCTAGTGTTATGAACCTGGTTTGCCAGTCAACTCTAGTAAGAACAATCCATCCCCTCATCCTTCTTGACCTTCAACATTTTAGAGTTGTGGCCACTACCTGTCGTGGCAGAGCATAAGCTAGTCAACACTGCATACAGCTTGGTTTGAAACACTTTGACAACTTCTATCTTCTCACCTCTTCCTCACACTCATCTTCCTCACCCGTCTCCTCACTATCCGAGTCGCTCGTTCCCTCCAAACCATCGTAGATATTGAATGATGCCACCCTTGGCTTGGGTGGTGCCACTGCTACAAGCAAACAGAACATAACTTGAGCAAATGATTGACACTTATAAGATCCTTACCCATGGAGTATCCAAACCCAAATGTCGGGGCGAAAACCATGAGTCGAAGTTGGGCACTGTTGTACACAATACTAGAACCAAAGTTATTTCTTGAAAGTTAATTTTTGGACCATGATGTCAGTCTAGCAGTAACTTGCTGGTCTTGCACCCTACCAGTGATAAGATGGGTCAGCAAACATCTCTCAAAGTCTTTCTTCACTACCCCAAACAAAGACAAAGTTTACAGTAATATTTGGCACATTTGCTCCAAATTGTGGCAAAGGCGTGTGCGAGTGAGACGGACAACACAGGACCTACCAGTTCCCCTCCTTAACACTGTGACTGAAACGCAGGGAAAGAATACAGGCTAGAATATGTGAAAGATGCAGCTCTCTGTGTGGCATATCTAATGAGCTTATTGAAGGGTTTCTTGATGAAGTTACGTCACTCTGTGGGAGGAAATAGACAAACAGGGAGAAGGAATGGGGGAAGGCATCCTTAGCTTGCAGAGAAAACGTACAAATGAGCAAAGCAAATGAAAAGTCTTATTGTTGTTGAGAGAAACATGAATATAGAAAACAACAGAGAAATCATCCTTACTTTTTTTCTTTTTCTTCTCTTTTTTTTCCTTTTTAGCTTTTTCTGTCACTTTGAAGTTGGTTCCACTGAGCCATTCTTGATCAATATCGTTGTCTGTACGAGGCGTCTGCCGGGAAGGGGCTTTGTTGTTTGCAGCACTGACCGTGGTCGGTTTGGTTGACACCGTCGCCTTCTTGGGTTGAGGAGCCTGATAATGTTGTTTTTGTTGTTTTTGTTGTTGTTGTTGAGCCAAGTACTGTTGTTGGGCTCTTTGCGAGTAATCAGGCTGTGATGCTCTTTCTGAGTATTGATCC
Source organism: Lineus longissimus (assembly GCF_910592395.1). NCBI lineage: Eukaryota > Metazoa > Nemertea > Pilidiophora > Heteronemertea > Lineidae > Lineus > Lineus longissimus. Next base: position 896,631 of record NC_088314.1, read on the forward strand.
CGATGTCGATTTCTCTTGAGAATATCTTCCAAATCATCTTTTAACGCTCGAAAGTTCCTTTCATCCTGAAAATGAAACCAAATGTTCAACCTTAGTCCATATTGTCACCCATCCTTCCAATGTTTACCAAGCTTTTGGACGGGGAAGAGGCTAAGGCAAGGGCTATCTAGTGCTCCACTGAACTGAATCTCGCTGCAGAAGTTTCCTGAAACCCAATGTACTAAGGCAAACTATGACTAGTTCCAACCGTAAACCTACCAGCAAACTGCCTTGTTTAGTCACTTCCAATGCTTCCTGGTACCTCCCCAAACCTTTCAAAGCATGTGCTTTACGATATAATGCCTTTATAGTGGTTTTTGAACTGGCATCATCACATTGGTTCCGGGCTAGTTTATATGCTGAAAAATAAGATGCCAATGATCAGCGAGTGAATTTCGGTGAAAAGCCCTTACAGAGAATACAGCAAATATACGATGTATTTCTGAATTCTATCATCTGCTTACAAATGATTCATCAGTATTAACACTTAGCTTCTAAAACTTGTCATAAATTGATAATTAACATGATCAGTTCAAGAGTACAATACAGCTGAACTGAGGCACTTGAAATTCAAACCTTATCTCATGCGGTGATTTCAAGGTTTGTTCACACGAGTCACACACATGATTTCCTCCTTCCTGAAACATATCTGATGGAGAAGATGAACCTAGCGATCCAACAATAATGAAACACTGACTTCTGACCCCCTTCACCACCACCAGCAGCACCCTGACCCACACATCATGTATTGTAAGGCAAATCAGCCAGAAAAAGAGCTAACAGGAATGAAGAGCTGTCAGGCTTGAAAGAGATACATTGATAATGAAACTTTAACCCCCTCCCACCAGCAGGTCTATGCCAGCATCCAAAAGGTCTATGATGACCCATCGACACATTTTGTGATGGAGTAAATCCAAAAGAGCCAGATCACTAACAGGAACCACTGTCATACTTGACAAATCAGGCCTGTCATCACATGCAGGTCTGCCATCCCATGCAGGCCTGTCATCACATGCAGGTCTGCCATCCCATGCAGGCCTTGTCTGTGTAGTTCCTGCCACAATGCTACTCCACATGCTGTAAACAGTTTTATGATGAAACTACAGAAGCATCATGACTGTCACATCACCGCGTTTCTAAACCTTCCGAACATAAATGAAAATGAAAGTGATGAAATATGGGGATGAACCAGTCCTCTCACACAGATTGGCCGAATCCCTCCCAAAAAATAACATGGGGAATCCCCAGTACAACACATGGTTGAACTGATTCTATAGATTACCTATCGACAATCTTCATCCAGGCAAGCCCCCATAATTGAACACCTAGAGTAGTCCCCCTCTAACAGGATAACACAGTTTGTCCTAAACTAGACAATGCCTTATTATCACCCTTCCTTCCAATCAATTTTACGACAGGAAAGCAAGAGAGCTGAGGAATGAGGGGAGTGCAAGTGTCCATTAGAAAGGTTTCACCAATAAAATAAAAAGATTGTATGACTCATATGTACAAACAAGTACCAACCTAGAAAAGAACGACAGATGGCATGTGAATCTAGGTCATGAGAAATAAAGCATGTCTACATTTTCAGACATACTTTATTCCACATTGCCTCGACAACAAAAAAACTAGGAATCGCAGAAACGTGGCATAAATGTTCCAGCTTGCTTTAAGTAGGCTTTTCAATACATGTCTGCTGTTGGTCTCCACATAGTACAGTTAATGCCACGCCACACCCGCCTAATGCAGTACGTGATGTACAACAGAACACTGGCAGATTCCCAAGTATACATGAAGAGTAACGTCTGGTCTACCAATTCTGAATGCAGAAGAAGTCTGTACCACCCACCAGTAACTGTGTCCTCGGGTAGCACACTTACCTGTGTCAGCATCTTGAAGGGCATTCTGGTCATTTTCCTGCAAAAAAAGCCAGACACTCCGCTGATTTTTGGCCCTGACACTTTTCTTCAACAAACACAATTGCAGCAAGGGCTTCTTCATTAACCCTCAGATTCAGATTCATGTCCACTTTTTAAGCAGTATGACATGATGTGACCTGCTCATCAATCAACTTGTTGATCGAGTTGAGTACTCGAGAAACACTTCACCTCTGACACCATCAAATCAATACCTCCTCCTCTAGACATGATGGTGTCATTTAACAGTGATGTAACTTCTAAGGAACCCATGTACGATACCGCCCATAATTTACTCCAACTTACCAATTTCAAGTGACATGCTGAACGATTTGCATAAAGTGTGGCCAGCGTCATATTGTCAACACGCTGAAAATGGTGTGTGTCTAACATCTGGGCGACTGTCAGAGAATGTGTATAAAGTGTGCACGATAACTTGAATGAATTCTCTTGGAAAAGAGCGTTGCCTTCGTCTTTGAAATCTTTCATTAGCTCGAGGAGTTGTTCTCTAGGTACAGTTGGAACTTGCTCAGTTCTGAAATGATTTGAGGTATCTGGTCACTCAATTGGATTCTCATCAACACTGTAAACATCACTTCTGCAGGGCCCAAGCTATAGATATTTACAATGGAACCTCCCAAGGGAGCATGAAATTGCTATGAGGCCAAAAAAACAAACGCTGTTCGTCTCAGGGGGAGAACACCAAGATGACACTCCCTTGATGTGTTTCTCCCGTATCTTTTTAGCAACAACAAATATAGTTTTTCTCTGTTGTTCCAATTTTTCACCTGCCCACCACAACCAAGGCAAACTGTTCATAGTTATTGTTTACATCAAAACCTCCACTGAGATAAGTATTGGATTTCAGTTGTTTTCTGCACTGACAGATATATCCAGGGGTTATCAAACTCGCTCTGATGTATGATGTACAATAGTGATAGCACACACAATGACATGCTTATTTATCATACACCATCAGAATAGATTGTCTTTAAAACCCCTGGGGCTTGATATGGGATCCAGCATTCATACACAATGTCATAGGAGACAGATACCAATTTGTTCTAGAAACAAGTTAATTTGTATTAAAAAACAGAAGTTAGTGTTATGACTCTGAAATATCTAAAGCATACTTCATCACAGAATATACTTGGGGATATTGTGATATTTTTTCACGCCTTTTGTATTGAAATAAATACAACAAATACAAGCATGTCGAATATATTTTTGCTGAATGATCAATGTCAACAGTTCCCAAACCTCAGTATGACTGATTTTTTCAAAGACACCATGTGCACTAACTTTACTCTCCATATTTCTTTCGAAAAATAGGGTCCCCCTTATACGTTTTTTGCATCTAAAACCCATTATGGTATTACATGTCACATATTGGCTCCCATTCCAAACGCCTGACTTTTCATCACAAATCATGAACATTTATGAAATAACCTTTGGTCCTCAACTTTTACGGGGGGATATCCCACTCAAATCTTTTTTGGGGGACGCTCTGGAGGAAAGCCTGATGTGCATTCTATACTGTAACCTCAACTGATGTCATAAGGAATAGGTGCCAACTCTGGCAGGGTTACATATTACCTTTACACCATAGCTAGTAAATATATCTAATCATAATACATGTATATTGTCATTCATCAGTATCATAAAATTAATCACAGAAAAAAAGTCAAAAACCAATATGAAGACATGCAAACTCTATTTCAAGAGTTCAAAAGATTTTAAAAATAATATGATGATGAAACTTGCCTAGAAATTTAACCTATAGGTGATAAATAACCAGGATTTCTGACAGGAGGGGGATGGTACAAAGGATAGGGCTTCCAAAGTGAGTTGCCCAAGGTCACTACGGATCTGACAGTGTTCATACAAAGTACCATGATACTCCATAGTCCAGCTTTGGCTGCTGCCATCTTGGTGATGGTGTTGAGATTCTTGTAATTTACAGCTCTACCTCTTCGTGACATCAAGAATTAGAACCTGACATGATGAGATCCTTGGCATTATTACCCATGGCCTTCACTACAGTAAGTTATGTGAATTGCACAAGGACAGTGACATGTATATTTATTCTAATTAAGAATTAAATACTCACTCAACATAGGACCAACATGGCTGTATTCTCTCCAGCCTCTTTCTGCGATCATAGTTCTTTTGCCTCGCTGGGTTGAGTTCTTGTGGGAAAGCCGGCCCCCCGAACAAGGACTGTTGCCGGGAGGCACCGTTATACGCCCAGGGTGGATCTGGGCTATCGCCCATATACCCGGACGAGTACATGCTCATTCAAGGATGAACCACCTGGAAAAGAAAAAGGGATACCATAAAGCTAATGGCGGCATGGGAGTCTTGTGAAGGGTATGAAGTTTGTCTTATAATAATAATAATACGAGTCTTATATAGCGCAGTATCCAACCATTAACTGGCCGCTCAAAGCGCTTGATAGGCCTCTTTAAAAAGCAAATGTTTGAGTTGTCCCTTGAAAGATAACAGAGAGCTGCAGTTCCTAACAGTTGAAGGAAATTTGTTCCACAGCTGAGGGGCTCCAATTGAAAATGCTCTACCACCGACTGACATGACATTGGTCTTTGGGATAGACAGAAGAACGGCCGATGAAGAGCGCAGAGTTCGAGAAACGGTATGAACGGAGAGATACAACCACATGTTATTATGTCATCAACATCTATACATTACCATGGAGACAACATCAAGTCTGCACTGACATGGCAATATCAAGAGACCTAGAATCAAGGTTGGACCTAGAATCAAGGTTGGACCTAGAATCAAGAAAGCATTCACTGAACAGATCCAGCTCACTGCAGTAGGATTGAGGATACCTGGATATGTGATGACACTGACAGATGAGACAGACCGAGAGGCCCATGCTATTTGGCCATTTCCGATAACCACTATCAGGGTCCTACATTAAAGTAACGGACATTAATTAAATAGGCCTAAATTGACCAAGTGTCAAAGGGGATTCCCCTTCGGCTTCAGGATTCCCCACTTTTTAATTGCTCAATATTGCTCCCTTTTTTTCGTGCCACAAATGTAAATTTTCAAGAAATTACAAAGTTACAAATGGTACAATGATGTACACATCAAAGCAGAATACAGAAATAAACCAATCACCTTTTAAAAAATCATTAATTCACTACAATAACTGTGAAAACAGGTAGTCAACAAAGTCCACATTTTTCATTTTTTACCAATTCTGACTTGACCTACTTTTTCCACCTCGTAGGAAAATCCGCACTTGCTGAAATACTTTTGTAGCTCCCTTGAAATCAATCAAAATGGCCAATCAAATTTCCCTAATAGTCACGAAAATCTAATTTTGATACAATCTACTTATTCAGCAAAGAAAACTGTGATATACTTTCCAAGTTGTAAATTAAAGTTTGCAATTACAGTTATACCAAACAATTTAGACTAGCTCAGTCTACTTTTGCAAGGGGTAGTAAAAAATATGACCACCCAGCAATCTACTTTGCTGTGTTTTTGTAGAATTTGACTGAGTAAATGCTGCATATATCTAAACAAACAAAGATTAATTAAGCAAATAACAGCAAAAATAATGAGATAATTCTGTATACAATTATTTTGCTTATCTATCTATCACCCCTTGGCTTGCAAGGAATGCAAAGGTCATTCTAAACAGCGTCAACCAGCGCCCACCAGCGTCCACCAGGTTTCAAGTCAGATATAAGTCATCAAAATAAAATTTAGTGGCCATTAACGTAATAAATACACCAAAAAACACATTTCCTGAAAATTTCATGACATTTGGGTGTAAGATAAGGGAGATGTTGTCTAAAATCACAGTGCTCCTCTTGTAATTGGAAACCCTATCATTTCCTCCAAGTCAAATCCAACATGGCCGCCGACTGGGTGGTGCTGGTACATTTTAGACAACAACTAGCTGATCTAGCACACAAATGTCATGAAACGATCAGGAAATGAAGAAAATGTCCTGATTGTTTCGTTTATGACCATTAGATTTTACTCTGATGACTTTAAATATGGTTTTAAACCTGGTTGACGCTGTTTAGTATGACCCGAATGAAGTGGCACGTGAGTCAAGTAGCAGATTACGAACTCTGTAACATGGTCGACACTGTTGAAAAAGCGTTGAAAAATGTGAAAATTTATGTTTTTTTCTTAAAATTTTGCATCATTTCTAGTTTTAATCATTTCCCCATTGTTGTCAACTTGACTAACTAAACATAAGGTACACAAAATGTTTTCTGTAACGTTGATTTGTTTGAAAACCGCAGAAAAAGCTGTGGCCGGTTGTAGGCCTAGTCGAGTCTGTGAAAAGTAGTAGGCAGTGTCAGACCCAGTTTTAGTGTAGCCTGTAGTGCAGGCAAATGGGAGTCCCTATACTATAGATACATGAACTTGATTGGGAACAACGTTTACGAAGATGTCTCGTCACGTTGCAGTAATGTAAAAATGCATGGTGACGTGACGCAGCCAACACTATATGTAAACGTTGTTCCCAATCAAGTGCATGGATCTATAGCACACCCCTACACGGTGGAGTCAGAACGGTTGCATGATGTCTATTGCAGTGCTTGCGTGAGTGAGTGCCACTGGGTTCTTTTTGTCATTGGTGCCTCATCTCGTGCCAGGCCAGGCCCAAGTACAACTACAAGTGAAACTGAACAACCCTCGAAGTCGACTCGAAGCAGAGACGATGCAGAAAATAATTGTTGTCTTTTAATTCTTTCAGGACGTCTTCTATGTTCTTTCAGGATGTCCGTGTTCAACCATTGGAGGCGTATGTTTCCTTCCCAGAAGTTATTCACAAAAAGTAGCCTACTCCAAGGCATGACATCAGTGAGAGATAGAAAATATAGGTGCAGCCAATGCAGATATGTTGCAAGCATGCAACAGTCGTTATCTCCCAGAAACGAATGTGAAATTTCAAAGTCGTCAGTTCAAACTGGAAGACATTCATTTGGCAGTTTCCCTGGTGCCAATACTGAGAGTAGCAATATGGATACTCTCACTGATCTGTTACTAGAGAATGTTATTTTTGAAAATGGTAACTATAGATGTCATCACACCAGTTAGAGATGGTTGTTTAGTGCCAAATAAACCCTAAATGTAGGCACAACACAAAAAAGAAGGTGTAGTTTGTGACCACACTGTCATTTGTTTGTCATTTTGCTGCTGGTTTGAGGCCTTCAACGACTTCCTTGGACTTGTTCCATGATTTCCATTGTGAATTTCACTTCCAGATAGCACAAACAGTTAATACAAGGATGCATCGGGTCTATCTTAGTCATCTCATAGAGATAAGTGATACTGTCTCAACAATCACATCCCAGGAATATATGGAAATCTTAAATGTCTTCAGTTCTGATGAGATGTTCTGTCATGTTTGATTTGTCATTGTAATCATTATCATTTCTTGTATGTTCTGAAACCAGCAGTAAGCTGTCTCCTTCTTCCAGGACATGTAGTCGCGGTGAACAAACCAAATGGATTAAGCCTACACATCAAAAGGGAAGGCAGCATGGATGATGAAGCTCTCGGCCTCACTGATGTGATTCCATTGATGAAACAGCGACTGAATGTGAAACACCTAGAGACTGTTGTTGGGATCAACAGGTAAACTGATTGCCATGATGAAGAAACGTTAAACTATGAAAGCCAAGGAAATGCTTCCTTATTAACAGAGGCAAACTTAACATATTGTTAATATACAGGAGGGCCTATTCAGTCATAATTATTCCAAGCTCCAAATGAAAACTTACAGTGCTCGGTGTCCAATTAGCCCCTCTCCATTTAGGACCTAAAGAACATGTAACTCTTTATTACCTCAACAGAGAGGGTGTCCCTAATAGAGAGGTGTCCGCTAAGGGAATTTCAACGGTTGTAAAATGATTGAACGCTTTCAGGAAATACAGTGGGGTCATCCTCTTAGCCAAGTCAAAAGAGGTGTGCCAGAAATTGAAGAAGTTCTACACATCATCTGTTCCAGCACAACAAATTCTACCGTATACTTTCTGGTAAGAATTCCTCCTAGAGTTGAGCTTGAAACATTGATGCTGTTTTATAGTGAACATTATCGTCAAACCCCTTGAGACAGACTGAGTTTGAAGTATGGGTTTTATCCGATCATGAATTGGAGCGGTAAAAATGTCAAAACCAGGTTCTGATGGACAGCTGTAAATCCTCTTTTTCTGGAAAATCACAGCCTTGCATTTCATTGGGAGAGACCCCTTGAATATGTCAACCTCAGTGAATAATACATCATTTCATTATCTTTCAGGGGACTGACTGTCAGAGTTCCAAAACCAGATCAAGGCACTGACAAGTTCACTGTCACAAGAAAGCAAATTGGCAGCCATCTATTGGTCAGTACTTCATACTTGAAAGTCTCTGCCTTATTTCTCATTCTCCACAGATACATTATTGATTCATATTTTGTAAAACCGAAAAGGCACTTCTTGAAGTGATAGGTTTTTGTTATCCCCTTCATATTTTCCAGACTTATACTGTAGATAACCCTTCAAACAGAGCAAAGGAGAGAGGCGCATATCTCAACCCGTTTATAAAGTATGAGGTGCTTGATCGAACCACCTCGACCAAATGTGCTCTTGTGGAGTTGAGACCCACAACTGGTTAGTGTCATAGACTTCGTCGTTAAATTCGATACTGCTCTTCATTTCTGTTGTTCTCAGTTTGCCTACAATGGTCAATCAGATGCTCATTTAGGAACAATGAACCATCTCCTGTGTGCTCCTGAGGTCACCCACAGCTTGACCCAGGATGTTGTAGCTTGTTAAGACTTCCCATTGAAGACCCTACAACTGCAGGCCTTCAAACTCTCTACTTGTAATTTCAGGTAAATGGGATGTCATCCCACTGTACATAGTGAAAAAGTTGGCAACTCTTCTTGGAGACCATGTGTATTCATCAAGACTACGAACAGTGCTTGGACGGCCTGTGTTTCAAGAACAGTATACAGCTATTCCAGAAACGCAGGTAAAGTCATGAATCTCATAACCATTCCTGTGATCAGCTGATCAACCTTGTTCTCTTTCTGTTATTGGACATACATGTATAAGCTTGTTACTTTCATAATTTACGCTTGCCTTTCAGATTCTCTCCAAGTTGATCTTTCAAAGTCTGAAGACAGACTGGAAGGACATAGAGAAAATCCCTCTGCATTTACATCACAAGAAATTGATAGTGCCAAAATTATCACGCAAAGTTGACAGTGTTGAAATCGAGGCTCCATTACCTGACTTTTTCATGGAATCTATGATTGAATTGGGATTTAGTGATGAATATTTGAAACAGACTAAGGCGGCAGCTCCAGATAAATCAGGACTTGTGGAAGGATTGGTGGAAAAAATAGAGAGTCAGACTGAGTGGACAACAGACAGATGATGATTCAAATGTGATCAACGATTTGGGTTTTGACTCTGTGGACAGATTTCGGGAGGGGAGTGACTCAAAAAGGTTTGAGACATAGTAGAGCATGTCTCATGGTGCTGATCATTTGCAGAAATCATTTTGTGCAGATTAAATGCTTTTATGAGACAACCTTTGTTTTTTTCTTTCCATGACTTGCTGTTACAGAGTTTTCATAGGAATAATATCACCCTGATGACCATGACCAAGCCATAGGCAGATGGTGGTGACTTCCAAGGATCAAGGTAACAGGATTATTCAGAATAACTGACATTCCCAATGATGTTATCTTAGTGGTCCAAGGGGAATTCTCCCATGGATGAGACTGTCCTCATGCCTGACTGGAGGTGGTTGTCTCTTCATAGGATATCTTCAAGTATTTTGAGGACAGGTTTTCTCATGGATGTACTCCCTCTTTTGGGAGACTTATGCCTGCAGAAGGTAGTCCCCAGGAAGGATTCCCCCTTGAGGTGACTGTCCTCATGTCTTTTATTTTGAGACCGTTGTCTCAAAGCGATCCTCACACTGAAGCCTATCCATGCATCTTTCTGAAATGGTCGTGTCCAGAAAGGATCCTCACTCAAAGGAGACCGTCCTCCTAACTTTTGGAGATGGTCATCCCTTGGGACAACTTTGAGGAGACTGTTGTCATGTCTTTAAGAGACAGTCAAGTTCAGGTAGCTTCACAACTTGGAGGAGACTGTGTCCTTATCTTTCAGAGACAGGTTTCTCCAGGAAGAATTCTTCTTGGAAGAGACTGTCCTCACGACTTCCAGAGACAGCAGTGTCATTGAAGGACACCCACTGCTCTCTCACCATATGTTGGTCAAAGACAGTGACGAGGGTACATAGATCTTGGAGAGGAAACATAAAACTTCTTTGCAGATGTAGTTTTTATTCAATAAATATTTCAAATCTGTTCAACAATAGTAAGGTCAAGGTGAACAATGCAGTGCCTGTTCAATGTCCAAAAGGGAATTTCTCATCCAAACAACCGGCTGCTTCAGATGACATATGTTCCCTTAAAAAGTGTCAGTGCATTGTACACGTACGACATGTACCCCCTATCCTGGCCATTGTTGAACAAACAATACATTTTGGTCGATACATTTGTATGTACAATGACTAAGATGGCAAATGATACGGACACCAGACGTCCTTGTGTGACAATCCAATGAAATCATTGAAAAGATGAAAGGACAATATGAATGAACATGAGGACAAACTTGTACCACACTATACAACTAAAGCTTGGTAAAGCTCACAGCAAATATTTCTTTCAACAATACATGTATGGACTGTCCTCATGAAGAGCTCCCCAAACCTCCCGATACAGGGTTTTCTGACCTAGAAATCCATTTGAAATATGATGATGCCCTCTTAATCTGAGGTTATTGTACAAGAATTCTGAATAGACAAAGTATTATGGGATGACACTCAGGCAAACATGATATTTTTGGACAGTCCATAAATCCCCCCCGCCCCGACCCGACCTGTCCCAAACTTTTGAGTAACAGCAGCAGTCACAAGGCAACATCCACATTCATGGGCTCAATCGAGGTTACCACAAATGTTTCATAAGTTCTGCTCACTACAGAAAGCCTTGTGACCACTGCCAACTTGCCAGCTACATACAGCTTACACAAATCATTGATGACCATACTGCTAATGCTAGTGGAAAAGTGACACCTTTTACACAAACATTTCTTCAGTTAAGGTGTAACTTATAACTCAGTGCAGCTTATCCACTGACAGATACAGTATGCTGTCTCACCGGCCCAACCCCCAACCATCAGAGAAACCAAGGAACTCAAGTCAATATCATTGTTTCTGTCAAAAGTTTGTAAAACAGTAATATTAAGATCCTGAATAGCTTCAGCTTAGAATTAAGACTAAAATCCTCAGTGTGTAAATGTCAATCCCTCGACTTAATGATGCGTACGCTTTCCTGTAGATGGCAAGATCTTACGCTCTCTTGAGCAGAGAGCGTTTACCGGCCTCATCCACCCCCTGCCATAGGTGGCGCACTTGGACCTCCACCACCTGAAATGATATCACAGAAAATTATTATAAAGCATCGAATTCGAAACAAGAAGTTTCCAAGCGACAGCAATATGTGATCTGAAGCCAGGAACCAGTTACAATATGAACTTACAACTGACTTATGACATAGGGGCCCAACAGACTGACAGGCTGAACTACAGCACTTGAGCTCCTATAGCCTAGTTAGAACAGATTGTTACCAAACTGACAGAATAAACATGATACTAACCTCCTCTGAATCCTCCCATTCTTCTCCTGGGGCCACCACCACCACTGGAAAACAAACAGATTGTTTAAACAGATTGTGAGGGAGTCCACTGCAGTTTACCTCCATAAGTGTAGGCTTTCTATCAAGACCTGAGTCAACAGAACTGAGCACACACTTGTGGACTACTGTTTGCCTCAAACAAGACAGCACAAGACACTCACCCATCAGGTCTGTAATCTGAGCTTTGGTTACTGCCATTCTTGGTCAACGATGGCTGGAAAATAAATGGAAGACAATTAAAGCAAATCAATGCTAATTTTCTAATCATCTCACCAAATGTATACTTATGGAATACATATAGTTGATATTCTACATATACACACTCAAGTTAAATCAAAGCAACATATTTGTACCACAAGTGAGTCAAATATAAGTATGTGACAAGAGAAAAATGTTCATACAACAAATCATTGAAACTATAGCACCAAAAATGTCAACAACAGGTCAACCACTCACCTGGAACATTGTTTTAAAGCTGAAAAAAATAAGAAATAAGGTTAAACAAGTCACGTAACCAACAATGAATACTCTTGAACTGTTCTTTGGAAGTTTACAGGATGGCCAGCTCAGTTTGTATAAAATCTAGTTTGATCAGGGGAAGACACATTTTTTAAAGCATACTGACCCCTGCTGATCAAAACCATGTAGATGTACCAAAACTATGTAAGAGAGTGAACAAAGTTTATAGTGAAATCCTGTATATCATCAAAATCTACACTGAATTATTTCATAATCAAATGTACTGTACTTACAATAACACAAAAAAGTTCATGATCCCAAAGAAAAACTCTGGGATGATGGAAAGTCTCCATGGTGATCTAGAGTCGAGGACCTGACCTGAAAAATGTAACAATCTAATTTACTTATTTCATAATTAACCAGATCACTGTCCTGCCAGGGCTGGAAAGTGCAATTGTTAAACATAAACTACCGGTAAAGGCGGTAACTCAAATCAAGAATGTATCAATCATCGGAACTTGATGGCCATCATTAACTATACATAGGCCCTAGATAGAATCTTTAACAAAATAACCCATTCGTATCGTAGGCCTAGTCATTCAGATTCTATCCCAATCATTCAATGTCATTGTCGACAATGATGCAATGAATGATGACGCAGATTTTACACACGAAAATGTAAACAAAAATGTACACAAGTCACAGCTGCAGGCCTACACGCAACAATTCTCTTGATTTATATTCATCCTTTACACATCAAATATAACCAAAGGGTAGCTGAAATGAGGTAGATTTATTATGTCTTAATCTTGTAGATGAAATTGGAGAGGATTTTGAAGAAAACGAGAGAATATTACCTCCTTCTGATACGTAAACCATCTTTTCGTTTTACTTCGTCAGCTGGTATCCGGTCGTTTCGCTCCCTGATCTTTTCGCCCCCAGTCGGCCGCTGAGATAAAATTCGAATCGTCTTTTTTTACCGGAACCATCTCAGTTCAAATACCTCAATTAGGCAGTAGCAGGTAAGTTTTAACATTATTTTATTAAGGTGATTTCTTTTGGAAATATTCTTTAAGGAAGCACTTGATTATTTACATCAAACGTAGTTTTAAACTCAATTAACCGAATTTGTGTCAATTAGGACTTCTATAATTTAGACGCAACCAAGTTTGTACATCGGTCCACGGTCACATGATTTCAGCCACTTGTCAAGATGGCGGACGTACAGCTTTGTTTTGCCCTTTTCTTTCTGGTGCAAGTTTTTGCTCCTTTTCCCGTCGTATCAGCATTCGACGGGGGAGATGCTGTTGCTCTGATATTAGGGTTAATCATAGGCATTCTAGGAATATGTGCTTGCCTAGGTTGCTACGCCCGACGGAGAGCAGGCCAATAGAAATGACTTCAGATTTACACTTTTTCATGACTTGAAAGAAAACTCCCCATTGCCATTGGGCCATACATTTCCTCATGCTCATCTGCTACTCATTTCGTAATTCAGTGCTCTACTGAAGAATACCCGTAAAGGACACTCGCCGAGAAATTCAACTGTCATTGAGCTTTTACGGACCACTGAATCGGCCATGCTGGTTGGAGCATTGAGTGATTAAAACAGGAAGTGGGGTTTCCTTTTCTGTCTGCTTTTATTCTGCATCTGACTTTACAGACTTCTGCAATCTTAATTTTTGTGATCAAAACTATTAGACCTGTGGTGTGAGATGAGACGCTGTTACCTAAATCCAAAGACGAGGGCAGGAGGCTACACCATCAAATTCAAACGGAGATGGTGCCAAGATGGATGGGGCATTACAGTGTGTGCAGCATTCTGATATAATACAAAAGGGAGATAAATTAGGAGATGTTCTTGTTCGTTGATGAATATATATAGAGGTCCTCGCTGCTGCGAGAAATCGCATGTGCATTAATACAGTAATAGGTATAAGGTGGAAGTTCTGCTGTGACAAGTTCTAATTAGGATTTCAACATAGAGTGGGGAGGGGCCATGCCAAACTAAATTATATGATTCGCATTAGTTACAGGAATAATTGAAACTGTGTACTATCATAGATTTGTGTTGAGGAAGATCATTGCCGTCGTAGATGTAGTTCACTGTGCCCAGAATGATTTTCATGTGATTTGTAAGTTTTCAGCATCGGAACTTCACCATCAGTCAGTGTTCGAAAATGTTTTGACTTCACTCTTGTCTGGATTTGGACTGAGTATTCTCTTCTTAACATCAGAAACCTTTGTACATCACAGTGGTCGGATGGAGGGAAATGGACTAAGACATTGGAATGCTAAAGACATTGAGCATCTGATTCTGTGTACATCAGAGGGATCTTGATATCTTCAGAAAATGACACTGACTGTAACAAAATATTCTCAACTACAGAAATGCCAGAGTTCTACCTTCTCATATTAAATCAGAAAATGGTTGACTTTTCTTCATGTTGAAATAATATTGGTACCTCAATTGTTGTTCGGAATGCTACATGTACTAAGAGATATGAATAACGGCAAGTTCCTAAAAAAACTTTGTTTTGCAGTGACAGTACATGTAGACCTACAATAGCTACATGTGTTGTACATGTAGAATTATTGTGGTCTTCACACCTGCTTTATTTTCTGTGTGTAACATTTTCGTTTCATTCTTTTCATTCCACTTAGATTATATGCTGTACTAAAGAAGTTGATTAAGGTTGGACAGTATGTCATGTGTTTTATATAATGGTAGTCCCAACATGTATTGATTGTAACGCATGTTGCCTGGTATAGATTGTGTCATGTGACACCAGCTGTTCATTCCAGTTGTTGCTATCAGTAATCCGTCTTGTCACTCTGATTGTCACATAAAGTTGGTGTTCAACCAAAGTGTGAAAGTTACCTGTATCAGCCAATGTGATGTTTTGAAATCCATCTGAGTATTGCTGTTTCACACGTGGAGATTGTGATTGTCTGCAGTCATGGAGGACAAGTTGGATGAAAAAATGTGCCCACCTTCAAATACCAGGGGTGCCAGCTGTGAAACAAGACTATTCCGTCTGTGCAGGACACAACTTGTCCTTGTGAGGCTCTGATATTAAACTCTCTGGAACTGTCAGTCAAAAGGATGTGAGCCTTACTCAGATGGTCATCAGGACGCAACCATCTCCCCTATTAGTTAAAGTAGTTTGGTATGGAGTTCCTCGCCGTGTTTCTTCACAGTGCACATATTACTTTTTGTGAGATGTATTCTGATGTATTCTGATTACAGTACATGTGTCATCGTGTGCTTCATATAATTTTCTAAGAAAAGATAAAATATAAAATGATAGGTGGAGGACATGATTGTGTCTCCGCTGTTACAATCAACATTGTTACCCATGTTGCAATTCATGATGTATAGTTAATAATAAACTGATTTATAGGGACTTGTCTCTACTCTCATGTTCATCTTGGGTAAAAGGAGCTGTCTGCTGCAGCTGGATCATACTTACATGGTCTGATGAATCTGATTCAATTCCAGTATTGCCTTGGCACATCTCAAGGCAGCAATGTTCCTTGGAATACACCCAAGGCAGTCTCTGTGTAGCCCTGTCCACCAAGAGAGGCTTTGTCACAACCTGGCAAGATGCTGGCAGATCAACAGTCTTCTCTCCAGTTGATGTGGTCTTGCGTTAGGGCTTTGTCAAAGTGGACTGCCATCTGGTGGATCAACAGACTGTCTCCAATTGCTATGACTTGGCCATTTGTCACAACCTGACAAGACAACAGATCAACAGTTGTCTCCAGTTGCCACTGTCTTGAGATACAGAAGTTGTCACAACCTGCCTCCCAGAAATGCAAACTGGTTGATGGTCTCAATTTGTTACTGTCTGGTGATATAAGGAATTGTCTCCTTAGCTATCCGCAGCCAGTTACAATATGCGGACATCTACCTCCAGTGATCTACTCCTGTTACAAAATTGTTGGATTGTTAGAACCTGATGTTCCAACAGGTTTGTAATACAGGTGTTGACATTAACACACATGCACATCCTCCAGGACAACATGTCTTCATTCGCGACCGCCTATCCAGATCCAGCAATCATCACATCTGGAGCTCCTCCTCAATCAACACAACTGTCACCACCTTGCTAGGTGGGAGGACATCCTGGTGGCACTACACTCCAGACGCAGTGGACCGGTCTTGTCCCTCACCATGAGGAGATACAATGAGAATGACGCAATGTACTGCCCTGGGAGTCCAGATCCAGGTGGCACTTGCCAGAGGTATTTGAAGGATGACACTGGTCACCAACTGTCTGGTAATCAACAATGTGTTATTTCACAGAACTACTGTATATGACAACTTATTAAACTTGAAAGGAAAATTTCTGATCACAAAATATGATTTATTGGTATCTTTATAGTAATCAAACTCGACTGGTGTAACATTCTCATTGGTGGAGCATATCATGTAAGTGAAATGATTTGCCCAATTAACATCCAATATGACAACATACCTGTTAGGATTATCAACAATTCAATCAGGCTCACTCATGTCTTCTCAGCAGTGTATGGCTAAACAATTTGCAAGGATAAATATTCCCTAATAATGACAATTAAATTTTTTTTCAAAAGATTGATCCTTTAACAAAATATTCACCTCAATGTTCTATGAAGAAATTACGACAATATTGACATACAGTTATATATAATGTTCATGAAAAATAACAATTTTGAATTGGAACAGTAAAGAATTGGAACAGTAATCAAAAGCAGTGCAGTTCCATCTACTCACTCTTCTAATAATAACTCACTGTGACTATACTGTTGAGGCGCTCTAGCTGGTCGACACATGTCTTTTACACATTATGCCAATTACAAAGGTACATAGTACATAAGCAGCCCTGAACCGGCTTAAGTACATCAACATAGTATTGTTAGAAAGACCTTTTGATTTTCTGAAAAATGTTCACTTTATCTTTGTCTTGTTTTCTCTGTCTCCTGCCAATATCTCCTATGTTCATGCACTGAAGTGATCTGCAAATATCGGCAGGACCTTGGGGGTGCTAGGGTCATTCAGATTGCGGAGGAACTTCTGTGCAGTCAGACGCTCGCTCGGCTTATTATCCCAAAGACTGCACATCAAAGACTCCCATGTCTGATCGAATTCAGATGTAGGTGCATCGACCACTGAGAGAGAAAAGTTCACCCTCGGCCGGCCATATTCGATGCAGTTCATCAAACTCTCCAAGGAATTGATGGGCCTGTCATCAAATTCTGCTGCAAATGCTTCCTGGGTTGTCACCATTTCCCACAGCATGAGACCAAAGCTGTACATGTCACTCTCCTTGGTGTACACGCCCCCATTCAAAACATCCCACGGTAAGTAGCGATACTGCATCAGTTCTTCCTTGGTCATCTCTGGGTCAACGGGGACTTGCTTTGGGATGCTCATGTTGGTCAGCTTTACAACCATGGTGTTTCCTTCCATTTTGTACTGAAAATAAATCATCTGATTAAAATCCCTTGATCCAACGAGCCAATTCTCACAAATGGTACTAGATCTGAATAAGGCACAAATGTTTTTGACAAGGAAGGTTTTTGTGCAAGTCCAAATTACAGTCTACAACCTGGGCTGGAGGGAGGCCTGATTGTGGTGAAGGAAAAACAAAAACTGGCTCAAGTTACAGACAGTCGCACCACTCAAAACATATTGCAAAGAAGCAATACACTGAATTACGTACAAAGTGCAGCAAAACAGCAAGCCCGAGAGATACTCATACTCACTGCGACTGTGTCAAGAGTCAAATCAAAGTGAACTATGTGTTTGCTGTGGAGGTATTCCAACCCTTGCGCAATCTGGCAGGCAACATTATTAATGAGCGTTTTCTTTGCTTCGTCTGTTTGTGGATTGCCTCCAAGTGATCCTGACCTCATTCGTGATCGGAGGTTCCCCGTCATCGGTTCAAGGATGTGGTAGATGATCTCGGTGTCCTCGACTGTCAGGCCGATGAATTTGGCAATGTTCTTTTCCCTCTCTGGCTTTAATCTGAAAGGAGACACAAAACAAGTTGAGTAAACCTTAGCTATATATGCCTTCACACAACTCGCTACTCTGACATGAGTTTTCCTTTTGGTTTTGCCCCCTACCCTTCTCCAATACAAAAAAATCTTAATAAATAAATTGATTCACGTGACACATCTGAGTCGCACAAAGTACCGAGTAGTCACTTCATAACTTATCAAAACACGTCAGGTGTACATCTTGTTCGCTGAGCAACTGCTGTTAACAAAGGCATTTCATCCCTGAAGTAGAGTTGTGGTGGAGTTGTTACACCAGCCAGCAAGATGACACCTAACAGAAACTTACGACCAGCATTCTTCCTCCACCAGGTAATCACCGATATCTTTCTCATGCACTTTTCTCTTGATGCATCTTAAAGAGATGCTGTGTGTTAGGCTGCGACGCCCTTTGCGAGTCGTCAGCTGTGCACGATGAAGTGTCGTGAACCATCCGGAGCATATAGCTTGGTCGTCGATGACCTTGGTGTCGATGAAGTTATGAACGATGATGTCACGGCTGTTTCTCTTCATGTGATGAACTTGGAAGTGGTGCAGACGTTTGCGAAATTCACTCATCAGCGCTCGGTATCCTGGGTAGAATTTCAACACTTCTCCAGCTTGGCGTTTGTCATTCATGAGCGAGATGACCTGCTGGTTATCGCTCTCTATCAGTTGCGGGATGAACTTCTGAAGGTCATCCACAATGTCGTATGCAGGTTTCATCATCTCTTGTAACTGACTATAGAGATGTTCTGTACTTTTGCAATAGAACTGAAGGAATTTACCCGAATGTTGACGCAAACATGCCTGACAGGTTTTGGGGTTGGAATATTCACTCAAATAATTCTGTTTCTGGTTGTCTGTCAGCATCGTCTTGGCAGCCATGGCACCAAAGGCGACAAGGGCTGGAATGGCTGCAACAACAGCAATGGGCACCACAATGGGTAGCAAGAATGATGCTGCCACTGCCTTCGCAGGATTTTTTACAGCTTTGTGAAACTTCTCATACATGAGCAGAGGACTCAAGTCTAATTTGTCCCTCTTTTTCCATGCCTCGGTGTTTTTCACCTCGATCTTTACGTTGGTGATTTTGTCTTGGATCTCCTCCATTTCCTTTTCAACTTGCCCAAAAAAACCTCGGAATTTGTCACTGATGGCATCAGGTACTTTTTCAAAGAACTGATGATCCTCCTCCCATCTCTGTATCTCCATTGTAATTCTCTCCGTCATCTTTTTCTGAATGTGCATGTAGACCTCGTCAAAGTTATAAACCTTCCCCGGAGCTTCTTCCATGCTCCATTGGCACAAACTTTTCATTGTATTTTCCTCCAATAAATGTTTCTGGAGCTGCAAGTGGACATCTTTTAACTTGGCGTCAACATCTTTCTTAAGTTCTTTGAACTGTTTCTTGGAGAGGTTCTTTAGGTATTTGAGTCGCTTGTGAAGTTCACTGAATTGTTTCTTCCTGTCTTCCTCGGATGACTGGAGATGGTTCAGGTAGCCATCGAGCTGGCGGAGCAGCCTCTGCAACAGCGCTGCCAGGTACCTGAAAACACCACCAAAATATTATACATTTGAGGTACATGTACATGTCTCTGACAAACTGAAGACAGAGTCACAACCGGATACGCGAACAGACACATCCAGTTAAAGACAAGTCACTTTAAAACTAAGACCAGCCAGTACAACCAGGAGACACTGGTCTTTACAACTGTGGGACTCTTCTGACTTCTTGTGGAGCCAGTCAGTGTTGGACAAATGCATATATAACTCGGGAGATCAGCAAAATCAATCTCTTCAAAACACACAACTTTCCACAACACTTTCTATCATTTTTCAAACTTACTTGAAAGACATGAATATCTTGTTCTCCAGACCCACAGGGATGAGATCTTCGATGCCATCAAGAAGATTCTTATACTCCAAGGTCATGTAACCTTCGTCGTATATCTCTCCCGCTTCCTTGGCACTGAACGGAATGATCTGATCAGGCTGAAGACCGCTCCAACACTTGGCCAGCTTCTTCTCAGTGTCTGCAAGCAGACGTTCGTGCTCGGTTACGGGAATCTGCAACGAGGCAATATGATCAGTCAACGGGATGTGATAATTGTCTTCAGGAGGTAACTAATGTCATTTCTCAGCAATACTTTCAACAATTGGTGGAGCAAGCAAACTGTCTCAAGCATGCCAAGGGCTGTGTAAGCAAAGTTGAGGACAATAAAAATGAAAAACTAAGACTTACCTTATCCCATTGGTTGCAAACAAATATGGCCGATTCTTGACTGAAAAGTTTCTGGTTGTCAATTGATTCCAAGGTGCGGACTTTCTTGAGCAGAGCTTGGAGCTAATGAGAGAAATAGAACAGGGAAAGTGCAATTCATTCAGTCTATGAATAACGAACTGATTATCGAATGAGAGAACGATATATTTGGTACCTTCAGCGTGTCTTCTCATCAGGGCACTGTGTGCTTGATGACGATGTCAGGGACCATTGAGACAATATTTCAGTGAGTCCGCAGTTCTCACTAGTCTGAGTGTTAGTTTCCACAAGCAATGCAGCGAAGTATTTGATACCCGAACTGAGACTTACCCGATCCTCCTGGACGCCTCCTCTGGCATTGCTGTTGATCACGTAGATGAAGCCAAATGCACTCACAAGATTCTCTATCACAATGTCAGTAAGCCGTGGACTGTCTCCGATGCCCGGGCTGTCAATGATTGTCAAGCCATCCTGAAAGTGAATTTCTAAAGTCACTTTTAAGCCCAATGTTTATGCTCATGAGCAGAAGCCCAATGTCAGCAAGCAAAATCAGATCAGTATAATACTCTAAACTGAGAGGACAGGAGGTATAACACATGTATTGTTGAAAGCCGGTCAACGTCCGCTGCACGAGAAATATCATGAGAGGAAATCAGAAAGTAGGGCGCTGGCTTCACAGCCTTGATGGGAAACAACCAGCACAAACAACCACAAAGTCAACTGGAAGACAACGATTGAAAACAACAAAAATCTAGAATTACAAGAAATGAGTTTACCTTGAGAAGCTCATTGGGAAGAAACACTTCCACCGTCTTGTAGCGCCCCCTTTTGTTGTTGCTTTTGTCTCGAGTATCTTTCTCTTCAATATATTTCGCCGTGGTCTGGAGAAACTTATCTGCCTCCACCTTGTCAATGAATGGGCGTGGCCCAGTCTCTTTAGGCAGGACAATCTCAAACTTATCGCTGATCGAGTCATCGCTAGGTGTTTGGCAACCTACAGCGGCTTTGGCTTCTGAGCTACCCTCGGAACTCAACCCCTGGTCGAACCATTCAGGGACATAGTCTAATTCATTCCTTTTTGCAAGATCCCTCAGAAAATCATCATTATCTGTCACATATATGAGAGGTTCTTCAGGTTTCCATGGATGCACCCTGGCCCCACGCCATTCACCATATTTTAGCTCACATAACGTCAAGGTGTTGCTTAGGAAGTTAGCTGGAAGGACCTTTTCCTCGAGAAGGGTGTTCACAACCGATGTTTTCCCGGCGCAAAGCTCACCTGAAAAGACAAGGTTATTGACATTTCATGACCATAGCAAGAGTGGCAGGGAGAACGTCTCCAAGAATCTCTGGAAAAAATTTGAGCTTCAGAATACATCATTGACTTACAAGTTGATCAGAAAACTATGTCATACATGACATGCCACAGATTACTTGATACAATTCACATACAACATCGATCACATTCTGTTCGGGTTCTGCTTCAACTTCAAATGATAATACATCCTTCACCAAGAGGTTTATGCGATGTCGAGGACATGTGGATGATCGCTCACCTGTCACTAAGATCTTGCACTCTGGATTGAGTAATTTCTCTACATGCTCCCGTAGCGTGTCTGGAAACTTGAAGCCTGGAATACTCTTCTCAAGGTCACCAATCAAGGGATCATCGTCTGCCACCTTGGCCAGTTGTTGGATGCACTCCTCGAAGATTTCTGTCAGTTTTTCACAGCTTTTTTGATAATGTTTCTTCAGCCTTTTGAACACTTTTAGTGGCTGTAATTAAGCAAAAGACCAAGTTATTCATGACATCAAGAGCTCTGAGACTAATACTGTGGAGACCGTAACACATTACATTATCTTGCACTTAGTACCAAATTCTGAAAATAGTTTTTTTACAAAATAAATCAGCTCCAGCTCCTGTGATCAATGTCAAAAACTCATTCATCACTTGTGTCCTCGGGTAATTCATTTCATATGGATTCCCATGAAGAAAATAAACGAATTACCTCATGGCCTCGTTTTTCCATCTTATTAACTTTGAGGAGATGAAGCTTGAGACACATCTGGACTTGAGCAAGAGTTGTGGCCTGTTTGAATCCTTTCACATCCATCATCTTTGCCATCGTCATTGCATCGGTCAGCTTCAGGTTATTGATGTGACGACCACCAAGCAATTCTTCAAACTCCTTCCGTGACAGCTCATAATCAACATCGTCGAGATTGATATCTGGCTCCATGTTGATCAGCTGTCAATACAACTTGGAAATGATCCAACAATGGACAAACATGAAACCTGAAAAACATTAGACATTTCACTCTTAGCAACAGATGATGCAACTTTCCTCTCACTTCTGCAAGGAGCCTCTTGGTACTTCTCCACAGGTTATTTCTGTTTTGGATAAGTAGACAAGTTTTACATTGCAATGATACTAAAGAATCATCATGAGACTCAGTTTTTTGCCACTCTTTCATCAGTACGAAATATCAAGAGGCCGAGTAAATTGAAAACCGCATCCGATTGTCCTCAGCCAATATACGTCGATGGTTCATACGACTAGGACTATCCATTTTGGGTACCGATCCATTTTCTGTCAGTACTGTCAGTCATGTCAAGTGTAGTATGTCAGTGTCTAAATCGACTATATTTACCTGAACGGTTATTTAGAAGATGCTTTACACCACAACCATCGACAGCAACCTAACTGTGCTGTGTGATTGTTCGGGATACTTAAAGGGAAAACTAAAAGTTCCTTGCATGCATGCTGTTCACTTCCTGATTGCAGGCTTGTGGGGAATCCCGAGTTTTCCAATACGTCACTGCCACGGACCGGCTCCAGCCAATGAAAATGCTCCGTGGGCATCACGTGTGTGCCAAAGATATTTTTAGCGCATTGCTGACACTGCGCACGTGGGAGGGGCGTGGCATGAGAGTTGTGTAACCAGTAACACATCTCCAGATAAAACACATTGACAACAGAGAAGTTGAGAATGGATTTGATTGGTTCAGGGAATGACTATTTTCTCAGCTTCCTGACAAAATTTACTCCCACTATCGGCATTGTTGAAATTCCCTGCTGAATTTAGTCCGAGCTGAGATGACTTCAATCATGCCTGCATCATGGCCAGGCCAAGCCAATAGGATTGACAAGATCCTCAAAGGGGAGCAGCCAGACAAAAACATGTTACATATGCCCACAAAATGCAGGGGATTTAACGAACACAATTGAAACAAAACACCAAGTCAGATCTTTTTACGAGCTTTATTCAAATCTGTACATCTCCAAATTCAAGGACAAATATCAGAGGATATATCAATCACTAGGCTGGAAAGCTAAAGTGGGTTTAACATCTTATCAATCACTTAAACTTCACCCAGTTAATGAGTTCCTTTGCTTCACTCTCAACTAGATCCTTGGAATCAACTCACTTTATTTTGAACTGTGACACCTATTATGTTTCCTTACATTGCACATCTCACTTAGGCTAGGGGTAACCCTGTGGCTTATAAGCGAGTGCTATATTGCTATACCTCTACATGTAACCTTACATTATTCCGTATGTACCATGTAAGGAAATGGAAAGGGCTATAAAAACCAAACCAAATGCGGAAATTTATATGACAAACCCAAACAACAAAATATAAGACGGCATCAGCCAGAAACATCACGCATACGTTCACCATACAATGAGCTTAAAGCTTACTCTCTTTGTGCAATTTCCTTCTGGTCAAATCTCACAATGTTAACCCATCGTAAGCATAGCCCCCCCTGCTTATGGTTCTGTTTTAGCTACAGGGAAATGCAACAGGGAACAACAACAAAACCAGGCAAATACTCAAATAATACGAGTCTTTCCCACACAACAAGTGTCAGGTCTTTTTTTCTGTTTTTTTTTACAAATGTTACAGGTGGGCTATAGTTTTGAAGTGAAAGCCTATCTACAGCTTGTACATGAAGTGAGACACCAACACACACAATCGAGCAACCCTGTCTCAAAAGGATAGCAAGATTTCACATTTCCTATCAGATCCATTCACATTAGATTTGTGTTTTTGGTATGTCTCTAGCCCTCGTCCTCAATATCACTTACATAAAGCCCTATTAAGCCTAATTTCACAAAATATAAAAACGTTTAAAGGTAAGACTAGCCAAGTGATGAAAGTGCCAGACAAGCTCACCTACTCCATCTTATTCTACTTCAGTGGACAGAATTGATCATAACAATCAACATTACCACAAGTTCGCACTCTGGTGGACGATCAATGAATGCACTGCGCTTGGCATCATAGGCAACTGCTAACAGCCTGTTCACAAGTTGGTTGATGTGCTCTGGAATCCAAGAAATCCACAGCCATGTACATTTCCTTGAGATTCCACCTGAAGGTAACGGTAAGTTTGATTGTTATGATCAAATCAGTCCACTGACGACAGCTCAGCCCGTGGCACGTAGAACTGTTAGAAGTGGAAATGATTACGCAGCTTGCAAGTCAGGCAAATCCACAATCCACATGTGACCCAATACATATCCAAGAACTGTGAGGGTAAGAAGTTACAAGCAACACCAATACAGACAAAGATTGGAAGAGAAATATATTCATAAAGATTCTCCTATATACATGTGTATGTACAATGGACCGAGAAAAAACATGTCTAAACTTCATCATTTTTATCCTTCTTCACATCAAATCTAATGATATGTACAGTTTATTTCTCAACTGAATGACACCTAGATTAAATATTGATGAAGAAGAGACAAAATACAATACCATACTCTAATACTTTGATTCAGAACCACACTTGAAAGCTTTGTACCATACCGCTGCGGTCAAATGCAATTCAATTACAAGGAAAGCAGACATGTCTTTTCCACGGCATTTGAAATAAAGGCTTTCAAACCACCCTCAGGAGCTTGAAATTGACAACCATTTATTTGAGCAAGAATAAATAAGCTTAGTCATTATTCATTCTTGATTATCAATTATTGAGCCTGAGAACTTCCATGCCATAGCATTATTAACATGTGGAGAAAACTATAGGAAAACAAAATGTTGAAAGCATAGATAAACTGAAGTGCAATGTAAAATAGATGTTGTAACTAGCTGTTCTATTCTTTCACGATTGGGATGAAATGTACATCACACCTCCCTTTGGCCACCTCATCCAACTTTTCCTATCTGCAGATACAGGGTTGACCATATTGCACAAAATCAACTGGTATAACTTCACCGTCTACCCCAACACAATACCATCCACACACTATGAATGGACTCAAATAAGTGACCAATGGCATTTCTAGAAGTCTCTTTAAAATGCTTACTCAAAATACAACACTTGTGGAAATCGTTCAAGATTTCAAAGTCATTGAGACCAAACTCGAAAATAAATTCCCTAATGGAGACCAGAGGAACATCCTTGAAATGAAATATCAAAGTTACACACTGATCTGGAGAGTCACCAATCCCTAGTTTTAGGGCAGATCTAACAAGTACACCCCAAAGACCAATCACTCTATACTTGAAGGTCACAATATCACACTCAAACTCAACCTATCATCAGAACTTCTAACAAGCGATTACCAGTTTAGAATCAAACCATAGTATATCTCAAAATTGCACCAAACAAATACACCACAATGTGCATCAGCCAAGGAAATGGAGGAACAGTTTCATTTTGTCTCCTTCATGATGTTAGGCACCAAGCCACTCATCCACCCGGTCACCTAGTAAGCAGGTGGCAACATCATGTCACCTAGCAGTGACATCCTGCAGCTTGTCCTTGACCCTTGACCTATTCGATGAAGTCCTTCAGTAATGTCAGTCGTCGCTTCTCTGCAATATCCATTTGATTTTCTAAGTCCTGAAAAGGGGACAAGTTTGTTTAGATTGTGTTGGAACATGCAAGCTGGCACAGAGCCAGGCTGTGCAGATGAGGTCATCATTTTGGATGTCTGATATACGTCCTTGATTCATGAATCAGACAGACACCGAGTCATGTATCGTATACACGCAATCACAACACGTGAGTAAGCTGTCTTCAGGAAGTTTATTCTGCATAACTATTTCATGAACTTACCCCTCTATCAGTGATTTCTGCTCTTTCAACTTTCCATGACAGGTTTTCAACCTCAGCCTCCAGTTGTGCTTGTTGGTATTCAAACTGAAGGAAGAAATATGATGTATCATGATGTATCTACATGCATGCTGGACCAAAGTTGTGTCTGGTCCAAGAGGTGCATATCATGATATAAATGACTTGCATCACGTACTGATAGACTGACGTTAGGAAGCTCAACACAGAGGCATGTCACTTTGATTTCACCTTTCCAGCAGACATCACCCATAAGACCCATATGGTCATTAAGAGGGATTAGAATATCAGAATTCCTTTGAAATTGTGTCCAACTCACCAGTTGTTTTCTGGGCCCTTTCTCCAGGTAGTATGCATATGGATATGTATATTGCAGAGTGTAACGACACTTCTTGAGTAAGCTGGCAGCATCCAGCAGGTACTGCCAGTCGATCCAAGTGCCAGCATTATTCATCACTTTGTCGTGGATCCTGTCCTTGATCTTCTTCAGCGTCTGCTCCTCGAGTTTCAGACTTTTGGCATGATTCTCCCACTGCAAGAAAAGAATCGTTATACCATCACACTCAAAATAAAGGTCAAGAACCTGAACAACATCCATCACTACCAGATGATACTGTGACAAGCCAGCAGTATCAAGAAACCCACACTGGTGCATCCAAAGGAGCGAGTCTGAGTGGGCTGCTGGTTATAACTCTAGCCTGGTTAGTCTGACCAGTCAAACAGAAACAAGTAGCCCTCCCGTTGCTTTCAATGCCCAATGTCGCACTATGTCACTTCTGTGAGACACAAACAGAATTCCCTTACCCTTTCAAAGTAGAAGAGATACTTCTTGAGTGCCTCCCTGGCTTTGGCATGGACCGATTCATTGGCAATGTTGGGGTTCTCTTTGTAACGACTACATTCGTAGTATTCGCTACCATGGGCCTTCCAGTCGCCAAGGCACATCCAACAGAAGTCATGTTTACACTTGGAACATTGCTGAAATTAGAAGGTTAGAATGATCAGCTATTTTTGTCACTATCAACTGTTAATACTACTTCTATCAAAACAAGTTACTTTCAGCTATTTGAGTGGGGCAGAGAGTAATCTAACAGATTTACCAACCCTTACCACATTCATGTAAGGTAAAGTTTTTAAAACCACAGCAAAACAAGTCAAGGAAACAGTCAGCTGAAAAAGGCTTGTTCTCCATCACATAGGCCTAACTATCAAATAAGTGATGACTAGACTTAGACCTGGAATTATTAACAGTTTCAAGGACACTCACCATATGATTACAGCCACCATTCTTCTCTATACACACATGGCATTTGGGACACTGAAAATTAAACAAGAAAGTACATGCAGAAGTTTCTCACGTCAAACCTCCAATTTCTAAGGAAAAGATCAACATGACAACTATTGTTTCATAAGAAAGTCTTGGAGTTCAAATAAGGAGCGAGACAATGCAGATGCAATGTCTGCTTGTTCAGCTTCAAGTGTAAACTTGTGTTAATTCACAGAGGCAGTTGACATGCTCCCACTAGACGTTGTACATGAAATCAGTCCTCAGACGTGTTCTCTGTGTGATGTGGCTTGAGCTCACAGTGCCTTTACTACTGTAAATGCTGTCAGAGTAACATCGACGAACAAAATAGGTCCTTGTGCCTTTACTTACATCTTTTGTATGAGCACTTATATAATTGGCAGTTTCTGAATCATCTGCACACTTGGTGAGCCACTTCTTGATCACATCACAGTCGGTCGGGGAGTGGTAGTCGATGCCACACCGAAAACTGAAAGTCAACAACAGGAGATAGATAGGCTTAGAGCTTTCATGATAACATTAGAGCAATAACGCTGTCTATCAGCTTGAGATAAAACATGGATTCTGACTGGTAATAAAGTTAAACTACCAAGACTGCAAGCCAAGATCAGCAAAATCATCAATTTTCTCTGCCAGATAGATCACTTGAGCATCACGGCCCCACGTCAGCCAACTTCTTTGATGAACAATTTACACGATCTCCCACTAATTTGACAACCAATTACGCCTTTGTTATGAATTTGCTTTGTAACTCACCAGAATGTTGTTTTACAATAGCTGCATATTACTCTCTTTTGTTTGATTTCTACAGCTCTCACGACTATGGCACAATTTGGACCAGGGCAGAACCGCAGCTCGGGATTACTCTGAAAGGAACAAACATACGTCAGGAAGAAAAACCTTGAAAGAGACATAACCAATTTGCATCAGGCACTGCTCGACTCTGTCAAAAGCTTTATTTTTGGACTCCCTTCATTGCTAAACTCTAAATTCAACTTACCAGGATGTGATCTCTGAAGCCTAACTGCTGATATCTATCCCTGCATTCAGGTTTGTTCACTAATTGCATCACAAAGTCCTCTGGGACGAGGACATTACAGTCTTTACCCATACATTCTATACCTGTAATACAAAGGTCATGTCATCATAAACAAGAATCAATGACATCAAGTACTGTGGTACAGTCAATTACACGAATCTTGATCAGTTGACCAAAAGCACACGCAGAAGAAATGCAGCAGTGTTACAACCAGAGGTGTCAGACCTCTCCATCTGAGAACCATTCCCAAGTCTGAGCCAGGCATTGCCTCTGATCAGAGACCACTTGCTTCACCATACTGAAATAAGATGCAACTGAACAGCTGAGACCAAAGGTACAGAAGGCCAAAAAGACAATAATGTCATCTTACCTGTAGATATTCCCTGATTAATTTGTGTCATAAAATGCATCTCCCAGCAGTCTTTACAGAACAAGTGACCACACGCCACGGCACACGTGGAGTCTGAGGGACACTTGCTAAGACAGACAGGGCACATCGTAGATTTACTACCATTGGTAGTGGGCTAAAAATACAAGATGACAAAAATGAAAATGTGAAAATGACAAGCAGACAAGTAATGATGAGTAATTATTGGTGAAATGTCAAGCTGAAGGTCAAATTATGTCCACTGAACTATTTTGCTGCATTGAACATGGAAGTTGAAAGTGACTACATTATGTATTACTGATGAGAAAAGTACCTTAGGACATCGAGTAAAAATTACCTTCTGTTTTACTTTTGGCAATATTCGTGAATCTACCAATAGCTTCTCGGGGTTTCTTTTGTGCCTGTAAGGGAAATGACTGTCACTATAAAGTAAGGATATGGTGGCATTTGAAGGCAAATACTGGGAATAAACTCTCGCGAAAAGCCAAGACTACGAACTCTTACATCTACTACATACATGTATTGTAGAGACTGTAATGTTTTGCTAAGAGCCAATAATCCAACCAAAAACAGCCTCCCACACGCACCAAGTTTACAAACAGTACTATTATCATTCCTGGTAATAATTTTATGAGATGCCATAGGAATCTTTAGGATCAGGAGCACAGTTTTTTAAACAACACTTTTTTTTTCCTTTGAAAGAGATCCCACTACGACTAAGAAGTCACAGCAAGATATAAGCCTTTACTTTTTGATGAATACAATAACACCAAGGAACCTGCACCATATGATTCACTTTGAACTTGGCATAAAGCCAGGTGCTTTTAGCTACCTGGAGAATGTTATCATTGGGTTGGAAATGACATCAGCTGAGCAGCTTCATCTGTTGCGTGGTAAACACAGTTTTCTAAGCACGCTGTGTATCAACTTTAATGCGAGTCGTTACTTTTACATCCACTTGACTTGTTGACATGATGAATACAACTCAGGTCAACTGTGAGCGACTCAGGATGATTGTGAGTGACTAGGACAACTACAGATCAACTCAGATTGATTCCAACTGACTGTCCAACGGATTGAATAATTGATTGACTGACAGTCCCTACCTTTGTATAATCTCATCTTTAGCCCATCGGTGAGCATGTAACAGGACTTTGGCACGGGAGGGAGTAACCTGGAGCGTAAAGATAAAGAGTCATCATGAACACCTGATCAAGATACTGAAAGTTAAACTCAAACACCGAATTCACAACTTTTCATCCTCAAACCCACCAATAACAGACATGGCAGAGCCTCAAATCTATGTACATGTCTATAAAGCTTGTCACACACTGTCACCAGACAGTGCCAGCGTGATACTGCATGTTGCCTCAACTTGGCTAATAAGACCATTCACATTAATTTTCATAATTACATCAACGTTTCAACTCACATTGAGTTCATTGCATACAGCTTCCACATTCTCATTCAGAAGTCGCTCCACATCCTCAATTTTGAGAAGTTCAAACTCAAAGTATTCCGGATCCTCCTTTAAATGTGACTTGTCTATAAATTCCACATCATCAGCATTGTCATCATAGTAATTATCATAATTGTCTTCATCACTGCCGTAATCCTCCATGTCGGAGCCATCCGTATTCATGTCCACAGACATCGCAGATGTGTCACTCTAGTCACTGTCTAAAGGAAGTAGAGAATAACTGTAGTTGTAGATTGTAAATCAAGGAAGTGAGCAAACATGGCCACTGACATTTCTCAGAACAGGCATTGCTTTGAAATAGGTATTGATCAGGGAAGCTGGTGGACAAGTCAAATTTTTCATCTGAATCCCCCAATGATCGCTTGACAATTTTAAAGGAAATCGTTGGAGCAATGGTGCAATCCTCCAGAAATAACCCAACGAGTTGCAACATTTTTAAACAATGTAGGCCTAGAAAAACTTGCATCATGCTGTTGGTCGTTTTCACATGATGATGTTATCACCTGCCATGCTGATTGATGAAGTGACAAACAAAATTGAGCAATCCCACATGACCATGACAGCATTTGATACAGTATTTTTGAACGACGGGTGATGAAACATAAATAAAGTCATAGGTTTATGTCGTCCCAGTCGTTGAATGTTATCACTATTATCAGTATTGTTGAGTAAAGCCCTAAGTAAAGGTCTAGGCTACTCTATAATTGATTGACTTGAAATTATTGTTCTCAAATACATTAACAATACAGTACATCAACATCTCTAATACATACAATAACAAATACATAGCCTGGCGTCTACTCATCACCTATGACGACAAAGTTTGAATGGGGCCAGAAAGGAAAATTCAAGCTGTAAGGTTGTCTGAACAATGGTCCTCACATTGCACAATGCAGAGCAATGGCTGTGCATTATAGTTCAACTGCAATACATTTGTGTTTATGTGAAGAGGACAAACTTTGAACGCAAATTTTTTCAAAAATCTATAAAATAATTCGTTATAAATGGCTTCATTCTAAAGCTCCCACCTCCTTTATTCCACTATATCAAATCAGACTACGATTTCACTTCCAGTAAGACGTTAGAACGCAATTTACGAATATAAACACACAAAGTGTTTCAATGAAATGAGGCAGCCATCTTTAAAGTCCCGTGACGTCACCAAGTGACCTCTTGGAGGTCATGACCGATAATATTTGTAAACAATTGCACGTGGTCGGAATCGTGTCATTTTTGGGGTCTCGGACACATTTCATATTTTGAACAATAGTTCAACAACTGCAAATTACAGAGGAACTAGATATACACATTGTAGCAGATGATGTTCTTGTGATATTGCCCCCCAAGTCATATACATTATATACAGATAGCGCTCGAGCGTGTGACTACCAACTATTGGAGTTGATTGGCGTTCCGTTAGAAGAAGTAACTATCCTGAGCTTCAGGCTTTTGACCTTATATGTACGTCAACGACTACGGCCAGCGTACCACTTTAACCATCTAGGCACCAGTGGTTTTCAATATCCTCCGCCTCTCGATATGACGAAGGAATATAAAAAGCCTGAAGCTCAGGATCACCATTGACGACGCTTGGAGAATGGTTCATTGCTGTGAGGTATTGTCCCCACCTCGTACTGTCGTTACACTACCGAAAATGCTAGGCCTAGGCCTATTTAGCTACATACAAGTGGAATAAAGCTTTGGAAATCATTGATGAATTGAAAAGTCATGTTATATGAATGACATGCTCATAGAGACTCTGACATGTCATGACTGCTTGCTTGAGAAAAGACCAAATGTCACCTTGTGCATACTGCATGGCTCATGGCATCGATTGATATAGTGTCCTCCATCCGCACTCCTCGGACAAGGAACAGCCTTTTGTGGCTGAAACATGTTATAAAATGTGACAAAAAGAACTCATTTAAGTCAAGTTTTTATTTTTTCATAAACTAAAACAATAAATATAGCCCACATACTTTGTAAATACCCTAATAGAGGTTGGCACATACAATTTGCTCAAGTAAGTAAATTTTTAACTCTGATGACACTGACAGGCATATCCCGATAGAATTCTGATACCAGACGGAGATTTGCAGTAAAAGTTCATATATCATTATCAAAGCCCATCAGCATATCACTTACTGGAAGAAGCACATACTTGCTGATGGGACCATTGCTGTCATGATAGATTGGATTAGCCCTTGTCCTTCAAGGGTTGAACTAAGTGATATTTCTTAAGTGGAAGGACAGATTCAGTCTATTCCAAGCTGTTGATGGTTCCGCCACAGCCACCGATGGTAGTAGTTCAACATGTGGTCATCAGGTGTCACTTGCTTCCATTCGTTCAAACAGAATATCCTGTAAGAGTCATTTCCATATTTTCCAATCCCGTACAACTCCATGGGGTACTTCCAATCTTTTGAGAGATACTCATCTGTAATTGAAGTAAAAACAAGATTATAAGTGAGAACATATGTACAAAAGGCTAGGACAAGGACAATGGAATTGTCATAAAACCTTCCCCGAAAGTCACTGGGCACATAAGCTTTGCCACAGACCATTTCCCAGCACCACTTCAATCTGAGTGTTTCCACTTTGTGATATGGAAGGTAAAAAGAGGAGATATCCTCAAGTTAAATGTTCTATTCTGATCTGTAAGTAGGCACATGAAGGATTGTGGGTGTCTTTGGGAAGAAGTAAAGCTCTGCATACCTGAGAATCTCACAACAATTTGTGCTCTTTTTTCATGCAAGCCAAGTGGTTGTAGTAGCTTCGCAATTTCTCTCCAATCGGAATCCCTTGCTATCTCAGCGGACGGCCATTTGGTGAAGAATTCCCATAGCACTGGGATGGCAGCTTTACCTGAAAATGGGATCATAATTAGTAAGATTGAGGGATTGAATACTGACTAAAGACATGGTGACAGATGGTCCTCAGTATTGAGAGATTGGGACATTGTCCTGGCATGGTCATAGGAAGTCTGTTATCATAAAGAAAGCTGACTTAGGCTCACCAGCGGTTCTCTGTAAAAATATTGTAGCTATCAGCAATTTCCAAGGATCATGGAACAGGCTCTCTTGAACAAGTTTATAGGGCGACTTGGGAGGGGTCCATTGCTGGTGATACTTCTTCAGGGACACTGGTTCTAATCTGGCTTTACCTGAAGGCAAGAGGTCATAGGTTTCAGATGAGGTAAATTGAGATGAAGAACAGATATTTTGTGAATTTCTGGCCCAAACAAGCTCTTGACTGAAGTCTTCCGCTCCGCAATTGCTAGAGTCACCTGAAGGCTTTTGGACTTCTGGATACACCGGCATCATTACTTAGATGTATTCTACGATGAATAGGCCGTTGCAAAAAGAACGGTACCGGTATGAGAGAGAGATCTGATTTCTGATACCTTTGAAGTAATGACTCTTATGAAGAACTGGTCTTGCTGTCAGGGAAACACCTTTACTCTTTCTCTCACTGTTACATCCGTCTTCTAAAATTGAGTAGAAAGAGTATTTTCAGATGTAGAATACTTGTAAAGCACCAACTCCACTCTGAGAAGAAAAGCTCTGTTCTGTTTGTGAATGCGATCATCTGACTAGCTGGTCAATGCTCCAGAGAAAGAGTTCTTCTTTCCCAGCTGCTAGCTATGGGCATCTCATCGGGATGTGGCATAACTAAGCTACTACGATAAAAAAAGTCTGTATTTCTATACATGATAACTTTAATAAGATATGTAAATATGTAACAAATTGGAGAGTTAACACACTAGTACAGGAGATTTGAGACTTGCTGTGACAGACATGACACTCACACCGACAACCACAACTCTAGGAAGTTTTTGATTTCATGTTGTGGACTTCTGAATGGCCGTCCCTCTGCTTCAAAGTGGCATTTGGCACCAAAAGTGTTAAAGACACTAAAGTAAAGATAGATGCTAAAATATCGCCCTTTCAAATGTACCTGAAAATACCTTTCACCTTAGTTCTTCTAGGGACATTTCATTCCCAGCCAAATAATTTCATAATACGACATTTTAAAAGGTTTTACCAACAAAAAAAATAACAACAACTGTCTTGACGTCGGGATTGCAAGCTCGGAAAGACCCAACACTAAAATCTGTACCAGTGACAAAAACCACTGTCGACGATATCCTAAAATATTTCGAAGTTTAAAACGTAATAACCTGAAACTGGAGTTGGGTATGTTTCATGATCTGACTAATATTCAACTTTCCTTGTTGCAATGTCTAGTAGGCCTACTAAACCATCCCTCCAATTTGGTATATAATTCAGTTGACAACATTTAGGCTTAAATGAACCTACAATAAACAGCTATATAATTATGATAAACATTTCTATATACACTACATGTACATGAAGTCAAAAATTTCCACAATCAAATACATTTTTTATCTAGTAATTTACCTTAAAGGTACCGTAAGTTTACTATTTAATACAAACCAATAAAATATTCTGCTATGTACAAATCAAATGTGTGCAGCACTGGCAGTAGGTATTGTTCAACACCAAGAGTTCAAACTCTAAAGTTTTAACCTGAGATTTCTTTCAATTTCATTAAATACAAAATACAACCCTGGCCCGCTCCAGTTGACGCTCAAAGATACTGTCTGTTATCCAAATTTGTTAGTGTTATTTGAAAGTTTTCTTTTTTATGACAAAATGCTGCCAAAATAAAGGCATCGACATCAGAGCTAGCACATTCTGGCCCACCAGCAGCACATAATAATGCTGGCAATAATACACATTCATCTTACCATGAACCTAAAAGCCACTCAATATAAACCTGGAGAATCAGCACCACAAGTTTCGAGTGTATTATTTTTTTCAAAGTAGGGTTTCCTAGAAATGTCATCCCTTTCTCCGAGGTTATCTCACCGACCCACAGAAGATGCTCAAGTTGGATACACAAAATGTAGCGCTGCTTCTCCAGGGTGGGTAAGGACTATTTACAACACATATAAATGTATTTCAATTTCAGTTTTTTAAAATATACATGTATACTAAGTATATAATTTACAACACATAAAATGCACGTAAAATGTATATACATTTGTTATGCCTGCCGAATACCAAGCAATTTCTTGTTGCAAGCCCTTGCGATGACCACCCCAAACAAGCGATTCTTGTCGCATGCGATCATTACTGCAGGTAGCAGCCGTTCAAATCGATCATTTGCATAGCACTTTAGGACCATGTGGACCTCTGCTGAAACCATAATTGCACTTTCAAGAGACTGCCCAGCACTCCTCATCAAGGCACACTTCACCAGAAATACATGTACCCAGGTCAGCTTGCAACTCATTTCCTCCTTCTCCCAGCCATTACATGTCTTTAGATTACATGTATCGTACATAACCTGCTGTGAGTATTCCTATCCAAACAATGCAACCACCTTAGAATCGTAACGTAAGATTACCACTCCAGTTAGACTCCTGTGCAGTCACGTCAATACATGACTGCCAAGACAGGCAGCAAGTAGTAATAGCAAGTCCGAGGCCTCAATACTATCTCAAGTCACACGGACCTCAACAAATATCAAAATGCAGGGAAATTTAGCACAAGGTAGAAATAAATCAAGAGCAGGGTATCAAAATGTTGTCACAGTTTAGTTTTTTGTTGCCTTGATGCAATATCACATCCCGACAGAGCGACCAGGATGGATAATTACTGGGGCTTTACTCTGCTTCCAAGAGCTTCAGCAACTGGCAATTACATTCCGAGCAACCTTCATCAACGACTTGCATACATTTGTTTACAACCAACTGCCAAGAATGTTTGAATGCTTCAAGACCTGCACCTAACAGTGTTATAGATGCCATCTCTCTATATGATAGTTTGTAAACGTACCATTGCCATTTGAAAATTGCTCAAAATAACCTCAGGAACTGTCAATGTCTTGAACTGAGTAAAGAGTTATATACTGATCCACATACCATCTGGTCCAATCACTCTTACTCCAGACTTGGGTGTTACCGGGGTTACAACTGGGGTCGTTGGAGAGCCAGCTGCCGTACAAACCAAAACCTGCTGACGGTTCTCCATTCTGACTTGAACTGGCTGTGATGTAGTACATGCAGAAGGGCTTGTTGTAGCCTGCTTCAGCACGATCCGTGGACGATCATCCATTCGGACTTTTATTAGCTGCGACGTGATCGGGCTTGTAGCCGGATTAAGGATAATGGGAGCTGATGTCGGGTTCAGGCGCACTTCGACCCGAGGTGAAGAGGACACTGTGGAGGTTTGTGGCTGAAGCGACGTCACAGTTGCCTGTGGCTGGAGTGACGTCACAACCATATTATTATTGTTCTCGGAGAATGACAACTGAGGAGATATGGAAGATGGCGCAAGAACTGGGGATAGACCCTCGGGAGTTGTCCGTTTCTTTACAACAAATATTGTTTTGCGCATTTTACTGTCACCAGTTAGTGTCTCCGAGACTGAGCGCTGCCGGATATTGAGTGGCATTAATGATGTCTTGCCTTCTGGTATAATGGTCTTGCCACCATCTGTAGCTGTTTCAGAGACAGTACGCTGTCTAATACTCGATTGCACAATCGATGTCTTGGGGTCTGACACTATCTTTTTAACAATCGGTGCCTTGCTAGGCCCTGCTAAGTCTACGCTCACAGATCTGTTCAGTTTGCTTTGAACAGGAACAACAAAACCCAACTGCTCCTTCACAACGCGTGGCATCTTCGCGTAAGTATGGCCACTATCCAGAACAATATACTCGCCAGATCCTCGCTTTGGAAACTTAGACATCCATGTTTCAGGAATATCCTCCAATTTTGGTGCGTGTTTCCCGAGGAACAAGTGGGCAATAGGTATCCCATCGACGTCATCCCATTTCTCGACATTGGAGGCAACTTTGACAAGACCCTCTGTGCGTTTACAGGACGTAGAGGAATCGCTACGCTTTCTCGGTTTGGGTTTCTTCTCCTTCACTTCAATACTCCTCTCTTCCGTCACATCCACAACTGAACACTCGCTCTCTTTCATCACTGTTACCGGTCTTTCCTTCTTCCGTTTTTCCTTTTTCATCTTACCTAAGAGTTTCTTAGCAGGGGGTTCAGACATCAACGTCTTAACCAACAGTTTCTTAGATGGCACTTCAGACTTCTCCGTTTCAGACAGCTCTGGTTCCGACTTATCAATCTTCATCTCCTCTTTGCCTGGTTTCTTAGCTGCCTTTTGAGATTTTGCTTGAGATTTTGGCTTTTTCTTGGGCGTTAATCTCTTTTTGAGACTTTTGCTGCTTCTCCGCCCCTTTTTACCAGTCTTTTTTGGGGAGGCAGCTGCCTTCTTGGAGGACTTATTCGATGGTTTGAGAGCAGACTTGGCTACCTTCTGGACAGTCTTCCCCTCCTCAGCTAAAACACTAAGTCTCGCCTTCTTAGGCTTGGGCATTTCAGCAAGGTCAGACTCCTCAACTGGACCCCCACTCCTTAATCGTCGCCTCCCAAAATTCATTTTCACAACAAGTTTCTGCACAAACGTTGCTTTCTGCTTATTGCTAGTATTTGTCTTTTCCGACTTTAGTTCAGCCTCTTTCTTGACTCCTTTTTGTTTGTTTTTGATTATTGATTTCTTAATCAATTGTGCCTTTTTTGGTGTGTGCACCTTTCCTACGTAATCTGCTCCTCGCACACTAAAGTCAAATTTCTCAGGATCAAAGTCCAAACCTTTCTTCAAGAAGTAATATGCTAAATCCGTTTTGGAGCGAAACTTTCGGCCTTCAGGACTGAAAAGAGACATTAAGAACACCATCAAAATACAAACACACCACATAAACTTAGTAAAGTCAAATACTGAGTTCTTTAACCCAAGAGAGCAGTCATTCTTCCCTTTCGCTGAGGGATAGTGAAAAGCCGACAATGCAATACCCCCTCAATCACCAGAGTTATAAGGCAGTTGACAAAGTCATTGGGGCTCTACAAGTATGTTTTGCGAATTTTCTGCCTGATTTGCGTCACTGACCTGAATAAGTAGACATCATATTTTCCAGCTGACTTTCCCATAGATCGTTGCACCACCTTACGTCTCCATCCTTCAGGCAGCTTATGGTCAACTTGCAGCGGCTTTCCAACGAGAATCGTGCTACAAAGAGGAGAGGTAAATGAGACAATGTCACATGAAAACCAACTCGCTGCAACATTTGATGGTTACAATTTTTCCATTACATTTATTCTTTGACATGTCAATTTTCAACTTACAGTAGCTGGACTTGGGAGTTAACTTACTTATTTGGTGAACCTGAGGTCTCAGAACTATCAGCTGTTTCTGTTGCATCAGTTTTATCACCAGGACAGGATGTATCACCTTGTTTCATTGGAGATTTTCTGTTCACATCAGACCTAAAACAGAGAAAGATTATTTTGTAAATGGATTTCTACAGGGAAGATAGGGAAACACGTAGGGAACTTAATAGTCATCTAATCCATGCTTTGAACAGTTGAAAAACACACACAAAAAATTGGCAGTTTACACTATTATCAGAGTTCTTTCTTCAAACTTATGACCTGAAGTTCAGCGGAAATAGTTTGTTCAGCAGAGCAGTAGACACCAGATAGTGTGTGTGTGTGTTTGTGACTGGTGAGAATAAAAACTGAAATATTTGCCTTGTTTTCCCAACATTGGGCACTCTACTCTCTTGGATGTACGAAATGACATAATCTATGATGACATTGCTATTTACAGAAAATACAACCCACAAAATCAAAATATATTAAAGCAACAAATGCTGTGCACACGATCGTAGAAGCCCGCAGGAAGGAAGCCAACAACATCCAACAACAACATGCAAATTAAAAGAAACAAATCAAAAAAAATTTTTAAAACATTGAAGCGAGCAAACAAAAAAGATAACCCAACAATTCTACAATTTACACATGAAATGCATGCAAGAACAACTGATTGGAACAAACACCAAAAACTATCAGGTACCAGAAGAGTAGTAGAATAAAAAAAATACCAATGGACTTTATCCACTTTAAAAATTCATCAGATAAAAAACTTCACGTTTGAGCTGTAAAAGAAAATAAAATATCAAAACCCATACTCTTTTTTTTACTGGACAAACTAATTGGTAATAACAAACACAATACATGCTCAGTCACCTAGCAAATCATCTTGCATGCACACCTCTTATTTATCGGGAAAACATAACAATGACAGGGTGAAGGACATTCCTGTAACTGATCGTCCAACTCTTCGGAATGGAAAAAGGGAGGCTGGCTGGTGGGATTGACATCACGACGTTGTGGATTTTGGATGAGCGAGTTACAGTAGTCACAGGGTTAGAGTAGACGGTTAACAACACAACAGGAATGTTGTCGAGGACGATCAGATAGGAGTTAGAACATGCCCGATGGAGAGTGGAGTCGACAGTGTCAATTATGCACTTCGTTGTTGTTGTTGTTGTTGGCAGTTTTCAATTTTTTCGTTTTTTTTAGATGATATTATCTCAGATTTCGAGAAAACTATACAGGCGATGGCAATTATCTGTCTACCTCTATGATCTATGATACTACATGGTGTTTACTGACCCACATTTAACACTTCAGTATCGTAAGAAATGGGATAAAATTGCATTGTTTTGGTCGAAAATGTACCTAGTAGAATCAAAACAAGAATCCGCCATGATGTTGATCCCGCAGTGCTTGATGGGGAATTACGGTTGTTTCGCTTCCTGACCTTTTCGACCCCAGTCGTTTCGCTCAAAATCGCAAGTCAAAATCGAAGTCGTTTCGCTCCCTGGACTTTTTGCTGGGGATCGAGGAAGTACTCCCAGGGAGCGAAAGGACTTCGATTTGGAGCGAAACGAATGGGCCGAAAAGGTTAGGAAGCGAAACGACCAGATCCTGTGATGAATCAAACCTCGTTTTGAACGGAAGTTCATGGTGCTCTGCCAACTTTTTCAACTAGAAAAAGTCATATTCTTTTAAACTGAGACGTTATAAAGTAATTGTTTGATGTCGATTTCAATCCAATGATATATGAGAACGTTTTAATGAGAAATTGTTTCATGATTTTTCTTTTATATTCCCTGTTTTGACGTTGTTTACATTGACCCTGTTTTGAAAGTTTGTTGTGTGTCACTGTACTGTACTGTGTGTGTCTTCCCAATGCATTTTTTCGTACGTGTAGGCTATCATGGTGTGCATGCACAGTCGGACAGATAGTACACAAGACCAGTTAAGCATGTTAGGTGGACTACATGTAGGCCGAGACATTCTGAAACGAGTTAACAATCCCCGTTCACGGTCCAAAAAAAGGTGTACATTCTGTCACTTTGAAGAAAAAAGCACTGGCCAACCTACCCGAGAATTGCCCTGTTTCTAGTGTTAGGCCTGTAGCTCATAGCTGTAGCCTAAAGGGTAGCGGCCTATAGGCCTATTGGTTGGAACAGGTGCAGTTCTAAAGCCATTGTTTGGCATCTTTGACTTTGACTGAGTCCCTCTGTATTGTACTATTGTCAAGCAGGGTTGACCATAGGTACCGCCATTTTGGCTAGACCTCCAAATCCTAAAGCAATCAAAACGTAGTGAATGCTCATTTCAAGGGCAGGAGTCTGTTCTTTCCAGAGAACGGCCTCGGCAATGAACAGACACAGTGCCTGAGTAAGGACAGTTTAACTTTTCTATGAAGTGGGACGCTGTAAAGTGCTGCTACCTGTATTACGGTAAAAGAACTACATGTGAAATAACTTGAGGTATTGTTGGCCTAATGTTCATATTTTTCATTCTCTATCAATTTGTTCTATCAATTTGTAGGCCTACTAGAGTACTATTTTCTCAAAAATGAATCTTTCCTCACAGTTATATCCTAAATATCTATATTTGGCTTGAGAATGTCCCTTTATTCAAATGACTTGGTCTCAAGCTGTCATTGGCCTAAGCTCGACCACTCAGGTGAAACTAAATACAGTTACTTATGACTGAATGATTTTTTATGACTGCTTAGCGCCGTTATATTTAACTCATAACTGTATAAAAGGGAAACAGTCAAATCGATTCAGTTATCCGTTGGTTTTCACTGTGTGGAGTCTTTTTCCTTACGAAGTTCTTACCTAAAATGTCTGGTTGATGCACAGATTGTGAATTTATACATGAATATTTCCTCCTTCCAGATGATATTGCCACAATTTAGCAGCGGTTCTACAAATACAACAAGATCAATTTCTGTTGATTCCTAAGTGTGGATTGTTGATATTCATTTTGGAAAGCATCGGTTTGAGAGTTTGTGGACACTTTTCTGCCTCGTTGGCCAGAAGGACAAAATGGCTGATTTCAAACTTGTCACAGCAGGAGAAGATATCAGGATCTGGGACATCAATGGCTACAGTTTGGTGAAGCAATATAACCCCCATGGCGGGTCTGTCAACTCAGTCGCATGGAGCCAGGACAGTATCCTTTTTTCGAAAAATCAAATAAATATACCAGTATATGATATGATCTAAATTTTTTACATTTTCTCTCTCAGTTGCATGGGTACCTGTATTAGTGTATATGAGGCTTCCCTTGCAGCAGCTTTCTCAATTTATAGAGTTAGTGTGTATCATGGCAGTTTATAGTTGTGACCAATTATGGCCAAGTGTTTCCATGTTCATCGCTGTGGGTCGATTGAGGTACGTCTGGTCGTGATGATGGTGTTCACTAAGTGCTTCCCATGGAGTATTTCAGCCTGGCTTTTGACAACTGAACTGAGCCCTAGGCTTAAGGAAACCTTGCAGGGCCAGTCTGCATTGCCAATGTTTACCTTACAACCCATTGACCTCTTTCAATCAAGTATTTGACTTCGAATATCTGTTTTACTTGAATCATGTCGTCGAGTCCACAACTGTCCAATCAAATCGGAACTTAATCAATCAGTGAGATTTAAAAACATAGTCTTGGTGTATGGGCCCAGATGGAATAATGCAGTTTTTGAACATATTGCTTTGAATTTTTATGACTTATAAAAATTTAATATGATAATTGGTTTCAAATTTTAATGCATGTCTGAGCCCTAAATTCGAAGTCTTTGGAAGTTATTTTGGGAAAATGTTAGTGGGGGAAGGATCTTTTCACCGATTTAGACTTTGAGCCAGAAATACATATATAATGTAACAGGCTTACATTTTCAAGGGGCACTCTTGGGTTGTAGGGTTTTTTTGCTTGAAAATGCCTGCAAATATTCATACCACCATCTATAAAATCTGATTGTGATAAGCATGTCCATGGTGAAACTCTTTGAAGTTGACCTTACTTTATTGAATAAACAGATAGTTTTTGTGGCAGACGGATGAGACTGGTTGTCGTATAGATCAGAATGGTCATCCACATCGTAGCACACTTTCCCACCAAAACTAATCTCGCCCACGTTTCCCTAAGGTGGTACGAACTATAGCTTTACGAAAGCTGGCTGCATTTGGAAAATGATATTGCAGGCTTATAAAATAAGAATATTAGTTTCGTGGATCATATTGACCCAATGAGGGAATGAATTCACTCAATAAACTAGGGTAAGATTAGAGCTTTAGTCCTGTGGTTTAAGTGTGCAATACAAGTTTTGTCTCCAATCTTCTTAAGTTTACAAATGTGCGATTGATTTAGCCTCTATTGGCAATCAAACTGATGTGATTTTAACCATTGTTGCCCGGTTATTGTGAGTTAGTATTCATCGACCTGCTGAAGAGTATCTTTGATTTGAATGATTAGATATTTTCAAGTGCAAGCTGTCTTTGGATAGCCAGGCATATAACTAAATACAATGGCTAATGATAGGTGCTATTATGACTGAGACAACATTGGCGATATGGCCAGATGAATTCCTCTCTCCGGTAATGACATTCACGTTGTGACCCAGTGGGGTCTCATGGGCCTGGTTAAACAAACAATGCCATTGACTTGACGGCAGCCACTGTCTTGTACTAGGCCTATTTGGAATGTCTCAGTCATGATCATGAAATGCACCAAAGGGCCTAGTTGGAATACAGTATTCTTATAACTCTTATAAAACCACTCGGTTGTCTGTCATTTTATCAATCACTCTGTTCTAATACAACAGCGATCATCTAATTAGAATTGTAGTATTGAATAAAGAGCTAGTTTTAGACCAGGCTTTAATCAACCTGTCAAATAAAAATTTAAAATCTGGTAAAAAGTGTCATAAAATTATAAATGGACTTGAATTTTGAATAAGAGAAACTAGCACTGTAGGACAAGGCTTGTAAAAAGCTGGCTGAGTAGTATTTTCATGGATTTTGTCACCCAATAAAGATTTACTGACCGACTTTCTAATTCTAA
Organism: Lineus longissimus; assembly: GCF_910592395.1. NCBI lineage: Eukaryota > Metazoa > Nemertea > Pilidiophora > Heteronemertea > Lineidae > Lineus > Lineus longissimus. The sequence continues at coordinate 940,691 of NC_088314.1, forward strand.
ATATAAAATAAAGATTAAATAAATTCCTCTTGAAATCTTTTTCAAAATCTGAAAAAAATTCTCTCTACTTCGTATGTTTTTCTTTGCTATGAAATCGGAGGATAAGTAGAAATGGTGTCAGATCTCATTGGTTACCACCTTTGTCCTGTTAAGCCCACAACTCATAACCAGGTTAGCCCTAGTCTAGGTGACACTTTCACAGCTAATCCATGCCAAATATATTTATTAGTTTTGCTAATTCCAAGCTAAAGAAGCTGCATGCCACAGTAAGCCTAACATAACATGATTTTTTAGACACGATAGATTCCATTTTTCAAAGACTTAAAGGTTAAAGGTGCTTATTTTCATTCTAAGGCAATGGTAAGGTTGGGAAATATTTATGCTCTTGGCATGTTAGGACAAGTACAAATACAATTCAACAGTAATTTCTGTTCAAATTCATAGATCTGTTCTTTTAATATCTTTTGGGCTCACAACTTCTCTTGATATGATATAGGTTGCCTCTGACAACTATCGTAAATCCTGGTTGCAATCATTGCAGTCACTTTACTTCCATCCTCAGCTTTGCACATTTTCATTCCGAGTCTTGAGTGTTTTATATCCTTAACTTTCCACCAGATAATTTCATCGCGAGTGCTTCGAGTGCTGGAGACAAGTTGGTGATCACCGGCGTGAAGAACAACAACACAGTCGAAATAGCACAAGGGGTACGTGTCGGGTGATTTGTAACTGGACTCTCGTCTTCGAGCAATGACTGATTTCATGGTTCGACTCTCAGTCAGACTCTATCAATAATCAGTTCTCAGGCAGTCTTGATTGACGACATTGACAAAGTCAGGACCACACTGCCAGTGCAGATCACAGAAAGTCGACTATTGGTTCTGATCATTCTCGATTTTTGGCAGGTTTCTTTGTAATTGTATCACAAACTTATCCTGAATTACTTTCAATTAGATTTTTTGAGATTACGCTTGACTTTCACCTCAGCTGACCACATAATCGTGTTGTTTTCATCCGTCTCGAGTCTTAGGCATAGCCCCTTCATCTTGTAAACTTGAAAGGCCGTCAACATTTCGTTAAATTCAAATATTCTCACCAATTAATGCAGCTCTGCTAACATAAAGTAGGAAATAATTGGTCTAAACCCATAAAACACTTGCTGATGGGCGATCAGTTTGGACTTAAATGCTAGCAGGCCATTTGTGGTTCTTACAGGATTTCTAGGACTTTCTGTCCAACTTCTTCACCTCAACCGACCTTTAAAGTTTTCATTAACTTCTGTTCCTGAAGCTAATGCGGCTTTGCAATCGCTGCTGTGAACATGAAATGATTGTTAATTTGGATATTATCGCCAATACTGCGACTCACATATCTTAAGTAGAAAATAATTGGTCTTAAACCAGTTGAAGGCTGTCTGGTGATCACGAGATAAGTAGCAATTCAACAAGCAGTGATAAATGTTATAGATATTCAAGACAAAAGTTCTCCTTATAATCTCCCTTTGAAGACAAAATCACCACTTTGTTAAATTTTACTGCAATTATGGTTTATGCTTTAAGTTGAAATTAATTGGTCTCAATCTTGAGTTGTCCTGCCCAAAGGCTTCCAAGGCCTCTTGATCATTGCAATATTGGTCTTACTGAGCTGGTAATGACCCCTTCAATACCACACTTGTAGAATCGCTAGTGTCAACGCGGTTAATCTTATTGCACGTGTTATTTTGCTGAGGGTGTTCAAGTCTTCAGTAAACATCTGCAATATTCAGTAGTGTGGTTTACAGATTGATCTTTATGGACTTGGTGAGGGGGCATGTTACAAGTTGTGAAGTTCTGATTGATTTTCATCAGAGAGATAGAGAAGTATAAGCACCTCCAGGTCACAAATCAGTTTTTATGAGGCTGGCATACAGTCTTATCATTTCCTGTCATGAACCAGTTGGTTCCTGAGCTAGTTTCACTTATCAAAGGAAATAATACCTGACTTGAGGTATTGTGTTCCTGAGACAGTCCCTTTGTGCTTTCAGCCTGCCTTGTCGGAAAACCTCAAAAACATTGATTTTAGTAATTGTAGTGAGAATGAGGGAGCACAGTGTTTCCAGTAGCACTAGCAATTAGACCAGATTAGTGGGAAATGTTGAATACTTGAATTTCATTTCAACCATGCCAAGTACATGTCAACATCTTTAAACATTGATATCCACTAACGACTGACATTCATTGCGGTGACCTGAGTGATCAACTTGTTCATAATCTTAGATGAAGTTGTGACTGTCTTTGGTCACCAGGCCTCAGCCGTTTATATCTAAGCTGTTTACATGAGGATTAAATCACTTCATAAATATATTCAAATCGAGTCCCGTTAATGAGTAAATCGGTGCGGCCACCTTTGATCCTTGTCACCAATAATGAAATAATCCAATGGGCCGAGTTCTGAGCACAATTTGCAACATTTCAAAACATGCTACTCGTTTGTTTGTGTTTATAAATATTAGAATGTTTGAAGTTGCTTATTTGAGAAGTCCACAAGCCACCCGGTTTTATGATTGGAGTCATTTGTGCCAAACTTCAAAGATCGGCATTTGGAGTGACGCACTGGACACTTGAGAGCCCTAAAGACGCAGGCTTCAAAATCAAAGTCTGGCACATCTCAATTCACATTAGTATTGTTTGAAGTATCGAGATATGGCAAATTAAATTCATTTTTTTACACTTTTTCATGTGAAATTTCCAATTAGGGAGGATTAGCTTTGAAAGAAGTCCATATTTTGAATGGGCTGAATCCAGCTTTTGAGACCACGGATAATTTGAAATGATTCCATATAAAAATGCCATAATGGGTTGGTTTTAAATTAGGCATTTCAATTCCTCGGAGGTGAAAATCTGAAAATAGGTTTAGCTTCATTTCAAAGTTCTGTATTGTGTTGACGGGTGTAATAAGCTTCGTTAGCCTCTCAATTAAAGTTATCTTTTAACACCGCTCTTGTTGAGAACAACAACATTTCAAAGCTTTTGATGTTTTTGTGACAGATTACAGAGTTTTTTTAAAGCAGGCAGTTTTTGGTATGTTTGTGAAGATGATATTGATAATGGCAGTGATATGCCACGAGTGCAACAGGCATCCTAAGTGATTAGGATTACCAGTAGTCACGCCCACAGGAAATCTCCCAGGGTGCCTCTGACATGATTTTAGTCATTTTTCGCCCTGGCTGAACGCCAAGCTTTGTCATTGCCAGTTAAAAAGGTATGCTGGACATGGCTAATGTGATTTGCCGTTCAGACAATGTCAGTTGTGGGAGTGAAATGTCTTGAAGATTGTCCAACAATGAGCCTAAAACCTACTCAAAAATCAGATATCCCCAGCCCCACCTACTACTGTGTCCTCTTGAATGGCTCATCCCCTTGATCAGCATCCCAATAACCATCATGTATTTGCTCTCTAATTGCAGGAGGACCGAACATGTGTGTCCTTCAACTCCAACTCGCGTTACCTCCTGAGCGGTGGCAAGGCCGGGACGATAGCGGTGTGGGATCTCAAGACTCACAAGTTAAAGAAGACATACAAGGTATGCCCACATCAGAGACTCACATGCTGTGACCTTCAGTGGTTTTGAGACATGTAGTCTCCAACTCTTTCACTTTCAGGAAGAATATTCATCGGGTCAATGCCAGTTTCTAATCTTGTTTTATGGGGTAAAGGAGACATGAATGCTCTATGGCTGAAGTAAAACATGCTGTTCTAGAATCGTTGTCCTCTAGACTCCCAAGGCTTTGGCACTGCTGTGCTATCAGAGAAAGTGTGAGTCTTGTGTCACCCTAGCCTAGCTTTGATGGCTGGTCATGACCAGTAAACGATTCGGGAGGTCTGTCGTCATTCCCATGTCCGTCGCTAATGCTCCTTCTCTGCCTTACCATTGCATGAGCAGCCTGATTTAGTGGAGGTATGTCAGAATGTTCTGCACTCAATCCCCTCCACACGCTAAGAGCACGACCCTCGGTCACTGTTTCTGTGTCTCTAACATTCCAAAGAATCTAAAAACTAGATTGTCAAATCTGGCAATAGCAATGTTTGTGTCCGGATTGTACCTGGGGCAATAGAGGGAAACCCTGCCATTATCGCAGACACATTCATAACCTTGTATTACACCAGTTGTGATACTGTAAGTCAAGTCACTTCATACACAACTGTTTTTAGAGTTTATGAATGCACTTTCATTGTTCTAACTTGGTGTATTTGTTGTGTTTCTAACTACGATTGGAACTGGAAGTAAATGCAAGTTACAATATGTGATTCTCAACATTACAAATTTTTGCTTGGCAAACTCCCAGGCAAGAAAAATCATCTGAACATTTAAAGGCTATTATTGAGATATTTGTAACTATAACCATATAATAGATTCATTTGTCTGATGATGTCTGCAGAATGTTAATGTCATGGCATCTTGATATCATTGATTTGTGAAGAAAGGCAACAAAAAGGTCTTCTTTGTGTTGCTGGCCAGGTACTTTTGCAGTATATGGAGGAATAGCTTCCTTTATCAAAGCTAATATCTTTTCATGTACCTTTGAATGTGACGTCTACCCATGAAGTAAATGACAAGACGAACTCTTTAAATCACGACAAAATACCTTTGTCTGGAGTCATGCACCATGACTTTTAAAGTATGTTGTAATTTCTGGCGGAACAACAGAAATCAAAAAACGGTTTCCTGTCGTCTGTCTTATTAGTCTTGGCTGACTTGGTAAGTTGACTGACTTCGTGAAGTATCGATTTGATTTAGAGACTGTTTTTTTACCGAACCACTGAGGTGTGGTTTGCTAGCTGAAATATGATCAGTAATCTCATTTAACTGAGTTTAATGGAACTAAGATCAATTCAAAAGGTTGTAAAAAATCCAATCATTGGTTTGCTGTCTGTTCAATAAAGTTGTACATGCAATTAATTTTAAAGCAGTTCAAACCAAACTTCATATTCTCCAACAACCATATTCTTATACAAATCAAAAACAGCATATTGTTGTAAATTCTTCTTCTGTGCGTGTCCTCTTGGTAAACCTCACAGAATGAGATTTGAGATTGAGAATTGAGATTTTGTAAGCAATTGCAGGTTTAGTGAAAATACCATTTGCCCTTGATCTAATATTCACTTAAATGATTGTCCTGTGCTCTGATCTTAGGCCAATAGCCTCATTTTTGCATCCCAACATTGTCGCCCGGCTTTCCACATCACAACCAAAATCACTTTGATGACGCCTTAATAATGTTCCTGTCAATCTTCTGATCTTATGTGCCCAGTGGAGCATGATGTGTGGACTTCCCCTTGACACACACAGTTGCTCATTTTCTGCCATTTCCTTTGAAGTTGATCAAGACACCGATATACCATAAATATTGTGTCAGATTTGAATCATCAAGTACTGGTTTCGTCACATGCATGAACTATCACACAATAAAAGCAATTAAGTTGGATATGATGTTCAATTATGGAGCGGTTGACATGAACTGGTACAAATCATTGCCGTTTTGATGAATTTAAGATATGATTGTAGAATGATTAAACCCAGCTATCAATCTTAGTCAATAAAACCTCTGTGCAGCCAAAAAATATCAGGACCAATGCCTGAATTGAGATTGTCTTGGACATGATGTGATTGTGAGAAAATTTACTCCAAATATCATTCAGCCTGTCACTGACTGTCACTCCTATGAGCAAATCATGATTGACTGCACCAAAGTTTAACGAGTTGGAATCAAAAGGGTTTTTTGGCCCTGTTTCAAATTTCACTCCGTCTTTTCGCTTGATTGTTTCCAGACCAGCATTTCATCAGTGCATACTAATCTTTTGTGACCTTTGATAAAACCAGACATTCTTTTCGAATTGTGTGTCGGTCCTTTGAAGGAAGAGATCAAAGACTTACTGGGGAACATGTCAGCATCAGACCTTTCCTCAAGTTGAGTGTCTACCTTTCTGCAAAACACCATAATTTTGGTGATTTTAGTCTGAGTTTATCCCTCTTGTTTCAGGACCACAAGGGCCCAATCACATCCCTCACATTCAACTGGAATGACACTTATATTGCCTCAGGGTCGGAGTTGGGGGATATCATCATGTATAATGTGGTCACTGCTCAAGCTTCAGCCCCGATGACCACCCCCAAGATGCAGGCAATCAGACAGCTACAGTACAGTAACTTCAAGAAGTCTCTTCTTGGAGCTGTGTCAGATGACGGTGCTGTGTCTCTCTGGGACACAAACACAAGGCGACTCTTACACTCATTCACAGACATGCACTGCTCCTCGGCGACAGGGCTGGCATTTTCACCACTCAACGAGATCCTCTTGATGAGCGTGGGTTTGGATAAGAGGATCGTGTGCTATGATGTAGTGGGTAAAACGTAAGTTGAAGAGCTAACCTTGAATGTCATAACCAATTTCATGCAAGCAATAACTGATCCATCAAATGAAAGATGGAGCGCAGTGGTCTATTGGTTAAGGTGTGGTCCTACTCTCCATTTGAGCATTATGGGTTAAACCTTTGTCTAGATGCCCCTTTATCCTCTCAGACTGAGCTGAAGGGATGCGTTGTGTTTTAGCAGCGCCATGACACTCCAGATTGGCTGCGTGGAGACCGTTATTGTTACAGTTGATGAAGAGCAGTTTGAGACCGAACTGGGTCCATGTGAAGTACCTTTAAAGCCCTGTTAAGAATTCTAACACCCGTTTCTGTTTCAGGGCTGTTAAAACAATGACGGCAGAATGCGCATTAACCAGTATTGACATTCATCAAGACGGAGCCACGCTAGCCGTCGGATCAAACAGAGGCAAGGTGTTCATCTATGATCTCCGCCAGAAAGCCCAACCCGTTCACACGTTCCAGGCACACCAGTCAGCAATCTCATCTCTCAGGTTTCAGAGCAACACGAAAGCACTCAAGGTAAGTCATGCAATCGAGACTCTCACCTGTTTTCTTGCTGGTGTAAAGGGCTTTTTAATATGAAACCAGATTCAATAACAAGAGATGTGTTCAGCTGCCTGCTGGTTGAGTCCAAAGAGCATGTCAGTGCCAAGGCCTAGCTAATCTGATTGTTACTTGTAGCTACAGAGGATGTTCCCTGCAACACTGCTTAAATTCGCCTCTTCATCTACAATGTCTTATCGGATGTTTTTCTTCAGAATGACAGTACGTCGAGTACCAAGTCACATCGAAGCAGCATCACGAAGAAGCCTTCCCTCGCTGGCCTTAATCAAAACTCGAGTAGCAATGACAACAGTCCGAGGAGTATCATGAATGGTGATACAGATATGGGAAGGGGTGAGTACACGTGGCTGTCAGTCAAGAAACCTTGCCGAATGATTGTGGAGACATTGTGATCAAGCAAAAGTGGCTGGTGTTGATAAGCTTTTGCTCCTTATTCTTTCCCAGTGGCAAGAAATCATCTCATGGAAGGGTGCGGGGTTTGTACTAAACATCAAAGACAAGTCAAAGATCAATCACACGTTGACGCCTACTTTAGCAGACCCCGAGTCCTCATACCCGTGTTATATTTCCAGGTTTAACCGATCGAACAAATCTAGATGAAGTCATTTCACCATACAGAGAAAGTAAGTTAAATGTGCATTATATGAAGTTCAGCATTTTAAAATAGAAAGTTCCTTGTGTGTGAGATTGAAAGTGTGCTGTTGATGGTTTCTTTGATGTCCTTTATTACACGACCTACATTCACACCTTGTGTCACTGAAACATGTAAACTGTCACTCATTATGGAGCATGATTGATTGATTGATTCATATTCGCCAGCTTTGATGTTCTATTCAAAAGGGTACTTCAAATGATTCCAGGTCAGAAGGATCATGTCAGGAATGTTGATTGGAATTATTCATTAGTTTAGAAAGTTCAGACATAGGAATTTCTGATTAGTACCATTTAGGAAGGTTCAAGGTGTCTGATTCATGAATAGAAGGAGATTTGGCTAACTTTGCTCATGGAACAGAGTTCTAAGTCATGAAGAGATGTGCTGTTGGACACTTCAGGGATGTCAGTGATAAGGAAGCTTTGATAACTTGTACAATTCTCATGCCCAGAGCAATTTGCCAAAGCGCAGGCACCAATGATGCTCATTTGACTTCCATTTGAATTGTGTTTTCATGTTTCGCTGTTTCAGCATCTGTAAATAAGACATCAGAATTCACCGACATCTCATCTGAAAATCGACCAGACATCTTAGGCAAATCATTGAATTACAGTAGTAAAAATATGTCCTATGGTGAGTGCAGTCTCATTTTGTGTCTTGTGTGTATAGACAATGGAAAAGTTCTTTGCTATGTTAGCTGTCAGCTCACAACAAAGGATAATGGTACCCACCTTTGCAGACACTGCTGTAATCCAGAAAGACACCTACAGTATGTCATATTTAATGTCATCCTTAACAGACAGGTTCGGGTGTACATGTAATGTTTAGTAAAGCTCTGGCTTTAAGTGTTTTCCGTATTCATAACATCACCAAACGTCTTCACTTGTTCCTTTCCAGAAGGTGTTTTTTCTCCGCTGAATGAGAACAACTCGTCGAATATGTCACGGCGTACGACCATGGGCACGTCACTCTTATTAAACAGTGGCTCCTCCCCGCCACACATCCACCTAGAGAACGGCCACGATGACCCGCCAATCATCAACACTGAGTTAGAAACAGTAAGAGAACAAGATGTAACGCCGGCACCTCCCGCACCTACACCTACACCTCTTATGGCCCCTGTAAGTTGAGCCGGTGCCCTGCTTCTAGCCGTTCACCTGTGGTTCACTGTTGCTATTAGTTCAATGTGTAGTTCTGTTAGGCTTGTAAGAACATTGCTTCCTGTTGCTTCTCTCGGCTTCACTGCACACCTGCTTTTCTGTTTTGCTTTTCTATTGTTTATAATTCAGTACCATTGCCAATACGACATGCAGTGCCAGAGTCCCCTCAGATCTGCCTTCACAGTCTCTGATGGCTTCCTCAGTCTCTACCAACAGCTACCAACACTCTATGAACTGATTCCCCTTAATTTTGGCCCTTTTAAGTACCTCCTCTATTGTGTTAGACATGTCTTGTTCGGAGACAGCCTCAACCCTGTAGGCGACCCCACAAAGAAATGACAATGTTTTCGTCAACTCAACTTCCTCTTCCCTTTCTCTACACAGAAATCATTTAGTCGCAATGCCTCCCTGCAGAACGTGAGGAGTGTTCCTCAGAGTCCCCTCGAGGATCAAGCCAGTGGCAGTTCAGGTTCACCAAGCCCCAACATAAAGACAAAGCGATCGGCTTCACTTGGAAGCATCAAGAAGGAGATATTTGACCGAGGTGAGTTTGGGTGATGATAAGTCGTTTTTGTTTTGGACTTGTTTTGACCTTGGTCCTGCGTCATAACAAGAAATGTGACGAAGAACTGGTGTGATGAGCTATTAACTGTTAGAATCAGTCAGGCCAGAGTAATAGCTGTTTACCAACCTTTCTCTGTGTTGTGATTGGAGAAACCGAAGGGCAGACAGCTATGAATTGTTATCCTTAAATAATTGGGGATAATCCAGGATTAAAATCAATACCTACAGACCGCTTAGGGGATGATTAACAAAAAGTGACATAGCGGCGTTTCTTGTGTGAATAGGGGTACTAGAGGTGAATTATGAGGTAACGTACAGTAATTGGGCATTATAAACTCTGTCCCCATTGGCTGTTCCCTAGGCGCTGGTCAGTTGAAAAGAGATTTCACCAACCCTTTTCATTAGTTAGGAACAAGGTGGCCTGGCACAAGTTTGTTAAAGTTTCAAGTTGAGAACGTTATTATTCAGAATGCCAAATTTCCGTAAATTTGACGATGCTTTCTTTACTGCAGTGATAGAGCGTGTGAAAAACCCACCAAATGTTCCACCGGTGCGAAAGCTATCAGAAGGTAGTCGGCCACATTCACGGAGTACTTCCCGGGGTGCTCAGCTTCCTGTACCACTGACTCCCCCTATTAGTGAAAACGATCGAGGAGATGAGGCAGCAAATGGTCACATGCCATTGGAAGCGTCCGCGATGCCAGTGACACCCCAGAACTTCCAGACGGAGTTCATCAGGAATATGATTGAGGATGCTCTCGAGGACTTCCAGGATCGAATGCGAAAAGACGTCTTTAATCTTCAGGTGGAGATGTTGAGGCAGTTCCAAATCCAACAGGTAGGTGGCAATCTTGGCAACAACCATCGTTCCACTGTCCAGCATAAAACAAAATCAGTTTTCGAGCTAGATTTCTTTAGTAACTGGTTAGTGGACCCTACCAATAGAACACAGTCTATGATGAAGAAAACAATACCTGTGTAAATGTTAACGCAATTCCTGTGTGTTTCAGGGCTACATGATGGCGGTCATGCAACAGAATTCAATCAACCCAGACTTGTTAGCCGAGGTAGAGAGATTACGAGAAGAGGTGAAACGATTAAAGAAAAACTTCTGACCTGGTTGATTGAAAACTTGGTAAAAATGATTCATTGTTCAATGGCAATGCTCGGTGCTGGTTCACTGAGCTCATCTGCTCGGCGGCAATACGAAGAGATTCTTGGTGAACCGTTGTGGTAGAATGATGCTCTGCCTCAGACTATATCGTCTGCTCGAAAATCAACATGGTGTTGTTGTCAACAAAGCTGCCAGAGGAGCAGCTCCCAGGACACTTTAGCTTGGAGGAGAGATGGACAATATTAGTTGGGATGAATGTGATGGCAGACGTTAGCTCTCCAAGGCTGAGAAACATTTGGAACATTCGTGAAAAGAGATTTGACGTGTTTACTGATGTGTTTTATTCACAGTCTCTTCTTTAACCAGCCAATGGAGAACTAGTGCTCTGATTTCAAGGATTCTGAACTTTGTTGCAAAACAATTGACTTTGCATCCTATTTCCAGATGGTTATGTAGTTCAATGGTTTATTGTTGTTGTAAGTTAAGAAAAGAGGCAGCACTACAATACTGTGAGAAGAAAGGTATATTTTTGAGAATGGGGGATTTTTGCGATCTTTTGAGTAGAGAATGTGCTAGGAGAATTAGTGATTAGGTTCCTGAAGAGATGAAACATGTTCCTCTCAGAAAGGTTTTCGCACTACATGAAGGGTGATACGAACGACAGGAAATTCTTTTCACCTGAGTTTTGTACAGAAAGACCTCGTGTAAATTCACATGAGTCTTTCAGTAAAAACGTTTACTTGTCAATATCCCCAATAGTGTATGAGAACATTTACTCTTTGTCTCATTGTGCTAATGTACATTTCTTCTTCATAAGTTACAAGACTAGGTTTGTAATCAATCCCACCTAAATGTCCTATGTTGGCCTTGTAAATCTTTGCATAATGTCGATTCACTGTCAACAAACCTGCAGGACGGGTCCCCCTTTAGTTTGTAAAATCCCTATTATCCAAATAACTTGAAAACTCAACAAAAATGGTAATAGTAACTTCAGTATGATAAATATATCTTTACATATGTATTCTGTATCATCATGGTGTAATCATTTGTACATACATTTGTAACAGGTTGATAAATAGGATTTGAATCGTTCAGTCTAATTGCTAAGGCCTTGCACAGCTGTTTGCTTCATGATAAGTTTGTTTACGACAGGCTATGATAGTTGGTTGTAAACAATCTGAAAACGTCTTGGAGGGAGGGGTGGCATTGAGTGAAACTCTGGGAAACAGTTGTACCTCTCTGTTGTAGGGTTTTCTAGTCACTATAAAGCATTTACATAGTTCTGCTCTCCTGAAGATGAATTCCCTCTGAGTTTGAAAACAAATCATGTTGTTTTGCTCATTTAGGCTATGATCAGGTATTTTGTCAGAAGGGCAACTTGCCACTCTGTCAGAGAGATAGAAGAAGTTAGTTTTCTCTTGGGATTGAGGCAAATTCTGAAACATCTTAGTTACTTTTTATCTGGCTTCATTAGTCTATGAGATGTAAAGTAAGACGTGTACATGTGACTGATGTGTACATGTGACTGATGTGTACATGTGACTGATTGCCTTTAAGAACCCTTGATTATTCCTCATTCTTTGTACATATTGCATCAGAGCCCCAATAGTGAACAGTATTTTTCATGAATTTTCCAAAGCTGTAAGTGGTGGTTAACACTTTGAGAACTAAAGTTGGCTAGATACTATGTATAAGCAGTTTAATAGTATGCTTTCACAATAAGAAGGCACATTTTGAATGTTTTCATTTCGAGTCGGACTTTATTGTGAAAGTGTTAACTAATAACTACTCCACCTTGTTTTGGTTTATCAAGCATTTAAAATCATAATGTACAGATCTGACTCCGTGATGTATTTTTGTGTAAATAGTTGTAATTGTTTCCATGGCAACATTCTCTTGTTTGACTGTATCATGAACGTGGAAACACATTTTCAAATATTTTTGCTTTCAACGAATAACTGTTGGAAGATTGTAAAACTCATACGGTCTCTTGTTTTCGATCTGGCTTCTTCAAGCAGGGCAGACTTCAACTAGTCACAATCTGGATTCCAGATCTTCAACGCCGCCAATGTTTGTGGGAAGTTTTTGACCAGAGAGACTGTATTTATAACCAGTTGGTAGAGTATTGGAATCTCAACTAGTGAACCATAATTTGACCACTCGGGACAATGTTCGAGGCAGTTTTTGACTAGACAATGAATGTTTAACCAGCTGGAGGAGTACTAGATAACCAGCTGGAGGAGTACTAAATGGTGTAAAGTAATGGGTTCTTTTCTTGTGAATCATAATTTGACCACCAAAGACAATCTTGGCCGAGTCACAATCTGGAGACAACACTGTCAAGTCTCTACAGGGTGTCATGCCTCTTCTCAGACGGTCGCAGCCAGGGCGAATCAGTCCTGGCTGCTCCCCCAGTGCTGACAATATGATGAGAGAGATGAGACAGCCATAGCCAGGCCACATCAGTCTTGGCTGCTCCACCGTGCTGCCAACATGATGAGAGAGATGAGACGGTCACAGCCAGGCCAAATCAGTCTTCGCTGCTCTGACAAGTTGTCAACATGGTGAGAGAGATGAGATGGTCACAGCCAGGCCGAATCAGTCCTGGCTGCTCCACTGTGTTGACATCATGATGAGAGAGATGAGACAGTCACAGCCAGGCCGAATCAATCCTGGCTGCTCCACCATGTTGACATCATGATGAGAGAGATGAGACAGTCACAGCCAAGGCACATCAGTCTTGTTGGCTGCTCTGCCAAGTTGTCAACATGGTGAGAGAGATGAGACAGTCACAGCCAGACCACATCAGTCCTGGCTGCAAGGTAGCATTCCAACCTTGCATTGCAACCATCACCTTCACTCACTTTCAGATGATTGACAGTCAATTAGCCTGTCTAATTAGTCCAATGCAGAAATATCTGGGAATTTCCAGGTAAAAGAACAATGAAGAAAACGTTTTTTCTTGTTATTGTACGGTTTATTTTTAAATATGACATTATAACAAATCATTTGGCATTAGCACAATGACTATTCTTCAACATGGTATCGTAAATTAACAGACTATTACATAGTTATCCATATCCATAAAGTGTAGATACATATATAAATGATAAGATACATAAACATGTTTAACATGGTAATAAGCAATATAGAGAAATACACATATAAAATATAACATTACCAATACTTATATCACATCTCAAGTGGAGAAGGTGGACAATGTCAACATGTACTGATGACCTAGTCTTGTCTTAAAGGGGCAGTAGCATCAAAAAAATTTCTTCAAATTGTATTTAGATGTGGAACAGACGTATGAAAATATGGATACGTTTACCATTATCTTTCAAAAAAGGCTGTTTGTAACAATGATATTTTGAAGGTGAAACTTTCTGAGCCTACTTCTCCTTTAAGCGAGACAGTACCACTGATCCACTTTCCACATTCATGTTCACAGCCTCTATAAGAGGGCCTTGTTGATGGTAGCAATTGATCCAATGATGTTCACAGTTGCAACGCTGCACTTCTCAGGGCCTATATTTGCCCATGGGAGTTTACGAGAAGTCACAATACTTTTGACAATCATTCACAAAGACATTTGACATACCGTATCTTTGGTGTTAAAACATTGTGAATCTCATAGGTCTTACCAATGTTACCTCACTTAATGAGGGTAATCCATCCAAATAAAGGTTTAATAATGCAAGCTGCTACAACAACCTTCATTTCACATTCAGTAGCTGCACAGATAATCTGCAAAAACACTCATTATGCAATGAATAGTCTTACAGTTACATGAACTAAGTGCAATAAATCAAATCATGCATCTACATGTATATGGTTACTTGGTCTAAACAATGAAATGGCTCATAGTCACAGTAGGCAAAACATTCAATGCAGTATGACATGAAAGAGTGAGACATGGAAGAGATCCGCAAAGACCATTTCGTCACAAGCAATCTGTCAATACATTTACATGACCTGTACACTTTCTATGCTACACTTTCCCACCAAATAAGCAAAATGGAAGTCCTATATTTATGGTAATCAAGGGCCTACCGTATTAATGACAGCATCGCTTCTGACCACAATCAAAACACATTACAACAATAAACATACATCTCAGAACAATGCAGCATTACATTTACAGTGTAGGCGAAAGCAAATCTGTCTCTTGAACATGTCCTGCTACAGGCAAGTTGATCCAAAGTGTTAATGATGCTGGAGACCTTCGACAAGGAAACTACCAATAAGCCTACACATACATTCATATCAATATAATAATAAAAATATCATTCACAAAATACTCTATTCATGTAAATATACCACAAGTTTCTCCCTTACTTGATACTGTGCGCGCAACCTTACAATCCTTCAGCATAAAATCGCAGTCATCCAGTTGAATTCAGGAACAGTGAATGAAATACAGAGTAATCACCTCACCTTGACCCTCAACTATGACCCTGACCTTTAACCCTCCAAATTCCAAGTTCTACTCTCAACAGTCTCCTCACACCCGCAAACAATCACATATTGTACAGTCCCGGCATTGTTCCTCCTGAACCAACACAACGAAAAGCAGACTCCTTCCTGTTTGGATACAGTTCTTTTCACCTCTGACGGAAGACTGTCACACCTGCGTCACACCGATGGGCAGACATTGTGCTGTCTAACAACTTCCATGATTCATCTGATGGATCGTAACACTCAATACTGTCAAGTAAGGAACTGCCATCATACCTGCACGTGGAAAGAAAAAAACAAATTGTAGAGATTTCAAAGAGTAAAACTAAGTGAGTAGTGCTAAATGTCTGTTTCTCTGATAACACAAAATTGCTCAAGCTTGCGTTGCCTTCAATACACTACTGACTCACCCTGCCACCACATAAAGTGAGCCCCTAAGTGTACATGCTCCTACATAGCACCTCGGTATCTTCATGTTAGCACCCGACGTCCACTGCTCGGTTCTCACGTTGAAACACTCCACGCTAGAGAGGTGGTTGCTGCCGTCATAGCCCCCGCAAACAAAGATGGTGTCGTGGAGAACAGCAACACCTGCCCCTGGAATGATTGAGAGAAGCAGACGATATATTGATTATAAAAGCAGAGGTAGCCACTAGAAACTATCAAGAATTAAATGGGTGAGTTTGAAAGCATGAATGAGGTCTTCTCCCTCGCAGTCACTGCTTGCATCCATTTGTAACAGTCTGGTAGTGATTCTATCGGATTTTTCTCTTTAGTCCAACTTACCCGATCTCTTTGTGGTCATGGAAGGAACACTACTCCATTGCGATGTGTTCGGATCAAACTTCTCCACCGTATTGAGCAGGTTCACCCCATCATAACCACCAATACAGTAGATGAGATCATTGGCTACGATCAGGCCTGCCCCCTCACGGCCCACCGCTGTGTTGCCGATGGGATTCCATTGGTCAATATGTGGGTCGTAGCGTTCCATGCTCGTGTGGCGGTCCCGGCCGTCAAAGCCTCCACAAACATAGACAGCATCTGAAAGAAGTGCGAGTGGCTCTCAAAAACATGCAAGTGTATGGAGGATGTAAAGGGTTTCTATAAGACCTGATTGGCAACTACATCTGGCTACGAACTTCCTGAACCAGACATGACCATTCATTGGAAAGATCTTGATGAGTCACTCGTGTCATGCACTTTAGTTTGGGGTAAAACACCTCACCTTGATAGACACAGACGCCTGCGAGTCCTCTACGATGCTGCATTGGAGCTACCGTCTGCCACTGCGGCTCATCGTCAGAGAAATCAAGAACCTCGACGCTGTTCAATCGATTCTGGCCATCATAACCTCCGATCACATACAGACGATTCTTCACTGACGCAGCGGCTACATAACGTCTTCTCTTGGTCATGACCTGAGGACAGAAGTGGACTGTCAGAAGAGTATAATTTGTTCATGAACTCTCTTGGCACTGGTGGGACTCTTGCCAAGTGCACAAAACAGAAATGGTACTACAGCATTAAGAACAGTTGAAACCAATATCGACATGACCACTTCCCTGGGAAGGTCTTGGTTAGCATGTTCTCAATGTTTCTGCGATGATGGCGCATCATCTGTGATGATGGCTCATCATCTGCAGGGTTTTTCCCAAATACAGTTCCCACATACTACACTTAGGACCATCATGCCTCTTGTAGGTAGATGGGACTGTATACCGGTACTTACAGGTAATCTGGTCCACTGTTGTTTTTTGGGATCGTACTTCTCGACCACATCAATAGGATTCTGCATACTGCCAAACCCTCCCACGACAACCAAAACACCGTCAGAGCCTGTGCGTGGTTTGGTGCGTATGTTCTGTAAGCTGTTCCTCAGATCAGGTCTCAGGTGATACTTCTTGGCCTCGTCAAGCAAATCTCGACATCGGTGGTTTTGTTTGATCAAAGCCTGAAACGAGAAAGGGTACTAGATTATCTGTGAAAACATTTCCTCAAGTAGGTACAGGTAAACTGACATGAGAGGCACATCACAGTCAACTGTATGTCGACCACACTCAGTCCTTAGCTTTCTGACTTCGACAATAAATGGGATGTTTTCTTTGCTGCTCAAGTTAAAATACTGAGATACTTTCTGAGGATATTGTACCTACCTCGTTATCAACAACATCGGTGAGATACTTGGCTGACAACAATGGTAATCGGACATGTCTGAGGAGCTGGGGGAGATATTGGTCTTTGTTCATGGGATCATGGCGAGTCCATGCCAATACTGCTTCATACACCGGCACCTCGGACTCCACCTGGAAAAGAGAGCACACCATTCCACTTTTGAAGAAGAAGGTTTTTGATGATATGTAATGAGAATTATGCTTCTTCAAGTCTGGGAAGAAGTGTCCTATTCTTACTCCTGTAGATCCTCTCAGCTTGACTTTTCTCATGGGTGGGACAACATTGGTCATCTCATCAACAAGCAATGCCTTAGGACGGACAAGAGTCTTTACCAGAACATACCTTAACAAATGCCATTGTTTGATGCATGATCAATCTTACCTGTATCTCATCACTCTTGATCAGTGTCTCAAGCTCAGCAGCCTGCAGGGTCAAAAACTCCTCCTGGTGGATTAGTTCCTCAAAATGTTTATAACAGAACACTTCAGCGGCATCCTTGAGGTCCTGACAAGAATGATTCTCGGCAAAAATACGAATGCCAAGACAATTAGTTGAATCAAGCTGCTTCTGAAGGAAATCTGAACAGGCTTGTTTGACACCTGTCAGTTGTAGAAGACATGCGGCAGGCAGTAACTCTTGCACATTCTCCACACTCACATCAACCGTCTCCGTGTACACAAAGTCTAGCAGCACCAACATGACACTCGCAGGAATGTCATGGAGCTCAATCTCTGTTTTATTCCTCTCAGACATCTGAAAACAGAACAAGTTTTCTATTTCAAGACGAGAAGATTGTGGTCA
Source organism: Lineus longissimus (assembly GCF_910592395.1). NCBI lineage: Eukaryota > Metazoa > Nemertea > Pilidiophora > Heteronemertea > Lineidae > Lineus > Lineus longissimus. The sequence goes on from NC_088314.1 coordinate 958,593, forward strand.
GGTCAGAACAATTTGACTTCATAATGAATGAAATCTTAAGTTCAGCTGATGTTATATCATCAAGAATTCCTGTTCTAATGAAAACTATCTCATCTGAAACTGGCCACTCAGAGATTCAGGGGATTCTCGAGTCAGAAGTAGATAATCTCTCAGATTTACAACAACAGTTAAGCACCAACAACATGGATTAGTGTGGGCAAACAAGCTCAAGATGGGAAACAACTGGAGGACCATCTCTCTCCCACTTTGATCATTTCATGCTGAAACTTAAGGAGAACTTTGAGCAAACACTGTACCTCGTTCGTGAACATAGCACAGAAGTAATCACTACAAGCAGCAAGGACAATACGATGGGCTGGCAGTGAACGATCCTCAACCTTCAATGAAACATCACATAATGTGTTGGTCTTTCTCAGGTTGTTCATAGTCGTCAAGATAGACTTTGCATGGCTGTCGGTGAAGATCTGACGCTCAATCATATTTCAGTCGACTGCAAAAAATGGCAAGATGAATAGATCGTCAAATTGTGGGTGTTACTGTTATGACATTGTCAATAATTGTCTTCTGAGTGTGCACAGTCTAACTAGTCAGTCTGAACAGCTTGCAATTTGCATAATTATGAGTGCATGTACCACTATATGCATTACAGCAGTGCAGTGCACTTGACTTACAGGAATGGAGTGTTTTTATTTACCTTTTTTAGGGCATGGGAGGGGGGGAAGGAAAATCCAGATCAAAATCGCCCAATTCACAGCCGAATCAAATCACAATCACCCGTCAGAAGCCGGAATATACTATAGACATTCACCCTAATATACTGTTTTGATAATCGCACTCGTAAAATCGTCGTACAGGAAGAAATAGAATATGAAAATTGCATTTTCCTGTGCTGTCAAATGTAGTGGTACTTTGTTTAGCGGAATACGACATCCTGAAAATATGCGCATGCGCAGTTGAAATATGGGCCCTTGACACTAAATTTTCTCAATAATTCGCCAGTTTTACACATACAAAGGATTACATTTCTTTTTCTTATTATCGAGTAAATACATTTGCTGCATCTTTAGCTCAGACGGCGTTAGAATTTGCTTTTGAAAACTATTACATTGTTTATATATTTAAAACTTCACGATTGTGGCATGCAATCCCATATGGTCTAGTGGTTAGGATTTCTGGCTCTCACCCAGGAGGCCCGGGTTCGATTCCCGGTGTGGGAACGCAATTTTTCTTTTTCTTATAACTTGCTCATTAGGAGCTCACGCCACCGTTTGTTTACTCTGGCGGTCAATCCACGAGAACGAAACACACTTTTGGGCGTGATCAAACATTCTTGAGCACTAATGAATCTCCTGGCTTCTCCGCATCCTTGAGGTCAACTTCATGCCTCGGGCAACAGCATAGACAAAGTTGAGATTGAGCTGTTGATGTGTCATCCAAGGAAAAACAAAAGGCAAAAACCAATTTAACATCTACACACAAGGCGGAGTCTATTTATTACACTGACTTGATGATTACAAACAATGTTTGGAGGTGGAAGAAGTGAAAGTACACAACTGTTAGCGTCAAGCATATTAACCCTTCGTCAACCGAGGAGTTCACTCAAAAAAGATCCGAAAAATAGAAAAATCTACAGATTGCAGGGCTAGGCATAAGAATTTTTGATCCATTTGAAGATCAACGGAGATAAAGTGTTTTTGATATAAAAAAATGGCGGATCACATCTCTTGTGACCCGATAGATAGGCCGATTTTTCCTTCTGTTCCTTTATACAATACAGGAGACACTCCTAGTCTACGCAGGGTTAATTTCAATCAAGACAACGATACATTATGAGACTGCACTGTTGTCAATGATATATAACGCTGTACATAGTGAACAATGATTAAAATTGACTGTGGACCATTTAGACTGAATGTGCTGGAGAAAACATCTGAAACTGACTTCACCAAGTCGCCCAGAAACGTTTTTGGTGCAAACCTTCAATGAGGCGCTTGAGAGTTTGTCAAGATCAGTCAAATCACTGTTAAAATGATAGCATTTCTCATGAACAACTTTTATGATCGTTCCAGTTTCATCTCGACTTGGCGAAATTTGTTTCAAAAGCTATTCCCCGTCACACCCCTCGGGATAAAGTGATACCACTGGTGTTAAACAACCAGAAAGATTTTCTTTCCTGACTCCATTATATTGAAAGTTTACAGCAATGCTGTACAATAATGACTAAACAAAGCAGTTCTTCTGTCCAGAACATAAGACAAACTATACATTTCACAGAAGGCGGCTCCAGATGAAACTCCTAGAAATCATTTAGAAAGGAGAATCTATGGAAAGAGTTATTTACAGTCAAAGAAGCATTAAAGCTTCACCCCGTGCCGTGAGTTAGACTCCAACAACAACAACTATAACTGATGTTGAAAGATATTTACAATATTTTCTGCTCTGTGAGGCTGAACTAGTACCTTAATCAGTCCATAGGTGGAACAGACATTAAATGCTGAAATACCAGGATTTGGCATGGGCGTCCAAAAGTTCATTTAGTTAGTTCACCCCGCCACCAATTTACTGGGTTATTATACAATACCAGTCTAGAAGGTATCGCAGCAAAGACAATGTCACCTTAGCCAAATCCATTAGTATTGTGGAGATTAACAACATGGTTACGCCTTATTATCAAATGTGAGGTGTTTGTTCCTTTTTACCTGTTGCACAAGAAAATCCAAAGACCACGAACCGTGCAGCCCTTTATGCAAGTATCAATTCGTTTCTTGTACCCCCCCTCCTCAAGCGTAGTTGAGCTATCACCACTTGCCGATGCTTGAGTAGTGTTTATATTTCCTTCAGTGAAAATTTGGCGAAGCTGGAAAGAATAAGGATGCTAATGTGTCGATGTCTTGTCGAACATACAGCCTTACCCAGTAAAATTAGTCCGGTTACTTTATATGATGGTGACAACTGATATATTGTTGATGGTGATGTCTTGACGAAAGAAAAAGTAGCCTTGGTGAAAAAAGGGTGATGCTAGAGCCTTAAGATGTCGTTATAGGGTGATAAGGTGTCGTACCCTTGAGGAGGGGGGGGTACAAGACACGAATTGATACTTGCATTAAGCACTTGAGCCCTGTGTTGTTTAACATGATCTTCTCAACTACATCCATGTATGTATAAGCTTCACACTTGCAAAGGATGGGCCAAATTCTTCCATCCATGAGAAACATATTCCACATCATCGTCATTTTTACAGGTCGTCAAGACAAATCTTAATGTAGCCGCCTGGCCATCAAATTTACAAATGTAAAAGGGAGCTATTTACAATGTCTCATAAAATGTGATAGGAACACACTCTTCTTATTTGGATGGAAATTGGTTTCAAGTATTGAAATTAGCATAAAGAAATATGGATCCATCAAAAGAGGGATTTTGAACCCAACAGGATTTGAGGAATCTAAAGAAAATGATAGAAAATGACAAGGAAAAGGTTTGTGTAGCATATTCATGAAATAGGTTATAGAATCACAGGGATTGTCAGTGTCACCTTAGGCAGACTGACAGGCACAACTTCATTTTGGTATAAAATGATTCAGAGTATTAAAACACTGAAATTCTACCGATTATTCTCGTTAACCCGAGAACAGAGACTTATCAAGGAGAGTCAGTGAAGAGAGCTGCATATCAGTTGAGATGTTTCCTATGCAGCCAAATCTAAGCAAGAAAAGTCTACCAGATCCATTCTTTCCCCCAACGAGCCATATTTATACATTTTCCCCCCATTTAGACTCACTTCATTTCTCTGATTTGTACAAGCAGCAGCATGCTTCGGGACTATCTGTTCTGTACAAGTGTACCAAGGGAGAAGAGTGGGCAGAACGTTTCAAAAACCTGTATTTTCCAAAGTCTTTTTCTCTCTCTCGAATAGTTTGACAAGTTCAAGTGGTCAAATTCAGCCAAGTGCATACATAACAGACACTGATTTCCATGACAAATAAGTTGACAAGCACGGTCTTTTAATTTATAATTCCATCAAGAAGTGATACATGTAGGTTGAGTTGTGCCGTGACGTTTTTTTTGCATTTTGAACCATACAACACCTACTGTACAGCAGACGACATCTCATATTGATACAACCGCATAAAGACACAGACCAAATATGATTTAAAGATCAGCAAAAAATGACTGTGAAAATACAATATGTTACAGGTACAAAACAGGTCCTACTTACATGATGATAAATAAAATGTACATAACAGTTAAGTATCATATTATAGTACAATTATAAACATAGAGGTTGCATTAGCGCGATTCTGTACAGAGCATGCCTATATGCAAGAAATATTCACAAAAAAGTTCCAGTTTAACCCCACCATGCCTACAGCAGTTTTAAATCTTGAAACAACTTGGTAGTGTTTCATGACCACCCAACCAGAGACAAGTTTTCACAGAGCCAAAAGCCTTTGAAAGTATCAGTGGAAAAATGATTTGTTCTTTTTAGATTTTTATTGTCCACATATCCACATCTTTGAAGAGAAGTTAGCACCATATCTAAGATGGACACTGGACGACAAAATAGGTAGTTAGCACTATTAGTGAGCTACTAAACTTCAGACAAGCTGGGCTAATCTGATGCTATCTGCAGATTCATGTAACCACCAAGTGCACAACAGTGTGATCAGAAAACATGCATCAGTTTTCTCTAATTTGCTGGATTCAAGTTGTATGAAACACTGAGAGCATACACCGTTGTTCAAATATGTCTGACTGGGCTGTAGGTATGGCAGGGTTAAACGAGTCCAGCATCCCTCCATAAGGAGACAGAGGCGATGTCTGATATACAATGGCCTTATTTTTGTTAGCAGAAACATTTTACTATTCATGAGGCAACACTTGGACCAGATTGGTTACATTTGTCTGATATGAAGGTATAACCCCAACTCTTGTTATGTATTATTATCATTCAATGTTTCGTATTGAATAAAAAGACACTTTATTTCATTATACAAGGAAGAATGGGGTCTTTGCATTTGTTATTAACATCACTTTAGTCTAACCTACAATGTAGGACCTTTCAGATACGGTTAACCACAACTACCAGAGATGTTTCAGGAAATTGTCTTATTCTACATCAAAAGATGGATAACCAGTTGCTGGTGTAAAACTCTCTGTAGGACATTAAAGTGTACAAGTTACCAGTACATTCTCTATAGGACATTAAAATGTACAGGTTTACCAGCAAAAAGTGAAATAACACATGAACACGATTCTGAAGGCCAGCACTTTCTACGTTTCTAAACCTTGATGTTTACACCATTTAAAGCACCATATTCTAATGTGATGTGACCTCACTGACCTCATGTTCAACCAACACATCTATCGTACCAGACCATATCTTACGATCATCATGCTAGGTGGCGACACTTTCTCCTCCAGTGACACTAACGTGAGCAAACTCAATGTGAAATATATCCAGAGTATGACAAACATTCCACAAACACCCAATGTAGCCCAACAATGAAGACCGATCCCCCCCCAGCAAAGCAAGGAGTCAATGAGGACACACCCCAGTATAGTTAGCAAAATCTTGCACAAGTGTGAGTGATCCTCCACGCACCCAACACCCCTCACATCCAAAGTGAACCGAACAAGATCACTGTCTAGCTGAGCAATAAGGTGAGTCCATTCTACACAATGAGGGGTGCCTAATAGGCTGTTCCACTTGAGAAGAAGGGGAAAGCTCCATACTGGCTGTTTATCGGTGTCTTTGGTGACGCACAGACATACGACAAGTCCATGTCATCAGATTGCGGATGCGTCCTGTTAAGTGTCGGCTCCGATGCACTCCGATGAATCTTCGGTAGTGACCTGACCAAATTCTCCAACGATGCCAAAACCTGAAAACGATAAAAGAAATGTAATTGTTACAGTTGCGAAAAAATGACCTAAAACTAAAAGTTTCCAAATCAACAGACACCAGTGCCCCGCCCCTCGTCCCTCAAGGGTTAAAACGTACCTGTGGAAAGAGTGGCCGCTCATCCCTTGCAAACTTGATACAGTCCTGGTAAAGTCTCTTGAACGCTTTAGGTGTGTCCTTCCTGACCAATGTCATATCAGGTCGCAGGTAGCCTTTGCCGACCATGAACAGGATCTGCAAATGAGGAAATATGATAATGATAACGGTTTAAGAGAAACTGCTGAATCCCCCTGCAATTCATAATCCGAACACAGTTTTGTTGATACCAAATAGAGACACATCGCTTTTGACCATGTGCAAGTCTCTCAATTCCATTGCAACATCTGAATTGCAACATGAAACAGACTTGTGTACTTGATGCTCGGCAAGCAAAAGACCTCATCCAAATGAGTAACATTAGCCATTAGTGATTACCTCCTCTCCTATGGAGTAACTCTCCAATAGCACAAATGCAGTCTCTAGAAACGACCCACAATTGAGATGAAACAGTCTCTGAAGCAATGAAACTGTCTGAATGAATATAAGTATGGAAGCAATCGTACCTGGTCCTTATTGTTGATATGACAGTAAGGTAACATAGTCGTCATCAGTTCGTACATCACAATGCCGAATGCATACATGTCAGATTTAAAGGTGTACGGGTTGTCTTCTTTCATGCGGATTACCTCTGGGGCCTGTCGGGGAGAGAAGATCGCTTGTTAACATATGTCAAGCACAAGCTTTTCGAATACCATAATTACCCTGTAAGATATTGCATGGAGGTCATTTCAAAACTTCTAGGCATCAGATGATTTTACACATACTCTGTTCTCAGTAGATTAAACACAAATTTAGAAGAGACATGACCTCTTTCCTCAAACATTTCGAGTTTGATGTAATCACACACAGAAACATCCTTGTGGCCATTCACTCAACTTGATGCGTAGGGAAGCAAGAGTCTCACCCAAACGAGAAATATGAGTTGCTTGTGATGGACTCAAATTTCCTGTTACTCACCATCCATAATATTGAGCCTGTTGTCTGCTGGAACTGATGTGACCCACTCCACCGCGTTTTTACTGTGGCCAGACCGAAATCGCCGATCTTCACAGTCAGGTCATCGTGCAAGAAGATGTTATTGGACTTCATGTCTCGATGGATAATGGACTTGGCGTGAAGGTAGCTGCAAAACAAATGTGACAACTTGGTCAGTAACAATGAAAAAACTTGGTAGCATCACATATACAATATGGTTAAGTGTTATATTATCAATCATAAATTCTGTGTGGGAAACTTTTTTTATAACATTTTGTGGATGTAATACATTGATTTTTCCAAAAAATTTGAAAATTTAACTTTTCAAATTTTTTTTTTTTTGCTTTTCCAAAATATTTTACCTCAAAACCAAATGGATAATTTATCACTTTCTGACCAATTTTGAAAAAAAAAAATTTCTCGATATTTTACTTACTCCATGCCCTGTGCTGTCTGCCTTGCTATATCTATTAACTGAATCATTTCAAACTTGGTCTCGAGGACGTGAAGATGCTTATAAAGACTTGAACCCTCGCACCACTGAGTCACAATTGCTAGCTGAGGCTTCGACGTCCAGCCCATGAACAATAACACATTCACATGCCGAGTTTTCCTGAAAAAGAATCAAAAGTCGAGTGAGATTTTGTGACATATGCAGGTTCTATCCTACTCCTCTCAGTCAGGAGGACACTCTCTCTATTTAGGAAACTGTTTCCGTTCAATTTGACCTCTGTAATCACGTCAACTTCCCATCAACTTGGCAAAGGAGTCGAAATAGCAGTCTCGCTTACCTCAGCACAGCGACTTCATTCTTAAATGCCTGCATCTGAGCCTCCGTAGGGTCAGTGACGTTGAGACGCTTGATAGCGACAGGCCCATGCCAGTGACCTCGGTAGACAGTCCCGAATGATCCTGAGCCAATCCTGTGGCTGGTGATGATTTCTTCTGTTGGGATTTCCCAGTCCTCGTTGGAGTCCCGTCGAGGAAGCTAAAACAGAATTTAGGAAAGGGTTATTTTGGAACTCATCATTTGGATCGGTCTGCAGTGGCAACTCTTTAGCAGATACCTCTGCAACCAGGAGCTCCTGACAACTGGTGACCATCCATTATGACCTCCTCATCAAGAAAACCTCTCTTACAAGGATGACAGGCCTTATGGTGTCTTCCATAAAGAAGGCCTAACGGCATCAAATTCAAGCTTCCTCTTTTGACAATGAATGAACTGAATACGTCTGCTGCAGTACTTACCACCTTTCTCCTGTGTTCAGTCTCAGCTGAACTTGACCGCACTCGATAGCGGACACTGTTTGTCGGTGACGCTGTGGCACTGACCGGCTTTGTTGGACTTCCACCAGGACTCTGGATGTTTGCAACCATCGGCGGCATCAACGAGGCGATATTGTGACCTGGAAAAGAAACGTGGACATTAGGATCCAAGATTGTATAATATTTCAAAAAGGTCACAAGGATTTATTGACAATTCTCAGTGGTTTAATTTGTAAACTCAGTAATATGAGGATATGAGCAGATTGTAGTTCAGAGTTCTTGTCCAGAGGGTGCCACGAATGTTGAGTGAGTTCACCAAATGGTGATTTCTCATCAGTTTTAATCAAATTTCAAAGACCACTTCCCGTAGTTTCAGTTTTTTGAAAAGTCAAAACGTTAAGCCTGGCCTCTAGAAATACACCAAGAATTGATGTGCTAAACATTGCCATTGAATAACATGAAGCAGATCTGAAGAAAAGATGCGGAATAGGACTTGACGACTGAAGCATGAGACTAATGACCTGAAACTGAAAGAAATCCTGATGCACATGAACACAATGACCAGAAAGCTGTTAAAGGATCAGTACATGGTGATTAATTGTAGAGGATTAGTGAGACATTACCACCCTGGGATCAGTGTGGTGTGAAAGGGTTAACATGGCCATGTGCTTTTCGTCCTCGGTGGGATTGTACAGAATATGTGGGTCAGTGAATGAGCCATGTTCCATTGTATGTGTGTGTGTTGATGTCCCTACGGTTCAGTGATTACCCTGTTGTTACGTCACTACCATCAAAAGAACCCTGTTTTGTGTGATTTTTAAGCCCACCAATGCAGTGCGTGAGACCATCCATAAGAAAACAACCAGAGTATTTCTATTTGTCTTTCCAGATCACTGCCATCTATGAACTACAAGTAGTGGTGGTGTGCTGCAGAAGAATAGCCAGATCAGTTGTAGGAGTCGGCCTCAGTTGGCAACAACATCTCATGGCTGATGTCACCAAAAACATCATAACCATTTCCTTTCTCATCAAAAGACAACTCATGAGATGGCACTGATGTGGTGAAAGGCAACATACAATCGATCACAACATGCATGTTACGATGATTTTCTCTCTAGTTCACTTAATTCTAAAACCACTGCATAAAGCGCATGGATTTGAACGTCGACCAAAGCTATCGTTGAGACATGATCTATACACTGTTTGTCAAGACTGTGATAAAGACAACTAGACAACAACTGAATACCTATTTGTGTACAGTAGGTCTCAGAACGAAGTGCTGGAAGAGAGAGCAGGACGTTAATGACATCACACAACATGGACAACGGAATGTTCATTCAGGCTCGACGATATACCCACCGAGGCTCATTCACGTCCTCCTAGAAAATCAGGTTTTAAATGAACCATCAATGCAGGAGTTCTCAAGTCTGAAGCATTACCTTTCTCTTTTATTTCAAATGTCTGTATTTTCAATCTTCATGCATCTCGCAAAATAAACTGGCATAACTTGGAATTTGCCTGCATTAATAGTAGTACCGGACGTAGTTTCAATGATGATATGTTATAAGGAGATGGGCAATGTTACATGTTTAACAATGAGAAGCATGCAACTCGGCACACATGATCATGCAGCCAATACTATTAGTGATACTCGGTGCTATTAGTATGAGTTCCAACACACCATGTGACATCAACTCAGGAAGACACAGCAGCCATTTTGAGAAATGCTCTTTGATTTCTCTCACTCAAAATGGCCGCCATCATTTCAAGGTCAAGGGTTACTAGGTTACCATAGACACAGATGACAGAAAGAGGCAAAGAAGAAACAGCATTAAAGGATGAGATGGCTATTAGGGTGATCAATGAAACTCTCACCAGCAGGAAATGCACAACATCTCAATTTTAAGTATTTACGATTTACCAAGTCAGAGACCCCAATTAAACCATATTTTAGTATCAGCCAAGCTCCCCTTTCCCAGCAACTTCTGTGGCACGTTTTAAGCTTGTGCATTTTCTCACTGTTAAGAACATGGTCTGAGCCAGATTTGGAACATGACTGAAAAGACTGCAGATAATCCAAAATACCTTTGTGTATTGTTGGATATATATTATGATGTTTTCGTGTTTGGGGAGCCGAGTCACTGCCATGCCGTTTTTTCACCTCGTTACATCTGTTTGATATCATCAGATCTGTAAGACAACAGAATACAATCACATCACTACAACAACGACTACAACGACAAGCCAAGGACGAAGCAAGTACGCCAGCATGCCAAGCAACAATCAACAACTAAGCCTTGGACTGTTCAATGACGGCCACGGGAATCACAACACCAGCATACCTCACAGCAGATATCGTGTAAGGTCACTTTACGACTTCAGACATGAAGGAGGTATGTGAGGTATCATTTCACAGGTCCATTAGTCGTATTGCAATAATGAACATCGTCCTTGTTCGGTGCAAGACCACCAAGTGGCCCTTGAGGTGAACTTTATAAAGCAAGCAAATTTCAATTGGCAACAATTGTGTCAAAAGCATTGCGATTCTGCCAAATGCATAATTTGAGTTGAGTACTGCCTTGGTCCAGAGTGTCCCAGGATTCAATAGCAAGCCCTTGTGACAGATAAATGTTGTTGTGTATAGGTGACTTCGCTTCTTACTATTTCATCCAGGGACTTCCCTGGACTGGGGGTCAGGTTTTTCACTACACTAAACAACAAAATGCAAGCAACAGTTTCACGGCTATCACTCTACTGTTCTACCAATCAAGTGACGCCATCTAACAATCAACACTTCAACTATGATACAAGCCTTACCTAAGTTATTACAGTGGGACTGTGCGTAGCGCCGCGTAAATTCCTGAAAACCAAGGATATGATGAGAATGGTGATGTTTTCAAAATAACAAGTACACTATGACAGTCAATATAAAACACAACGTCACTCATCAATACCCATCTTTACCATTCCCTCCCCCCAGAACAACACAACACAATACAACACAAAGGCTATGTCGTAGCAGTTATTTTGTTCTACCCTCATTTCAATCAACATATTTTATCACATTAAGACCAACAACAATAGCGGCAACAAGTATCAGTCACTCAAAGTAAACTGCACTACATGATGTAAACCACCAATGAACGCAATATCCTTTTCAAAACTTTATAACAGAATCCAAACCAGTAACAAGATGAAGACAGAAAGGTGAAACTCAACAAATAAAGGAGGGAAACTCAAGAAATGAATACACCACCATATACGCCACTCTAAGCTATAACGCAAGAATATCTTGCAACTACAAAGCAGATAATTTTACCTAAAACACAACAAGTAATCCCAGTGACTTAAAATTTTAAATGAAACCCTCCCTAGAAGCAAAACCTGCACCTTCCGGTAAAACCAAAATGTTGAAAGTATTCAAACCTTCTGAGGAAATAGGGCGGCATGAGGTGGTACGGTACAACCTCCTTGCCGTGGCCACTCTGCACTGTCCAGACTCCTTGCCTCCGGTATAGTTTCTTGCTCTCTCTCATAGGACCTTTCCCACGACCGCTGCAAATGCAACCGATCATGCGGGCGTTCATTCGCCAATCGCTCACTCAACTTCTCCAAAGACCTCTGCAGGGGTCGTAATCTTTCATTACTTCTCTCATGAATGTGCTGCTCAAGCGATGACTTATCAAATGAGCGCTCATACGAGCGTTCAAGAGGTGACTTCTCACATGATCGTTCCAAGGGCGATCTTTCACATGAACGCTCATAAGAGCGCTGAAGGGGAGACTTTTCATATGAGCTCTCGTAAGAGCGTTCAAGGGGTGACTTTTCATACGATCGCTCATAAGACCTCTCAAGGGGTGACTTCTCATGTTCATACGAACGTTCAAGAGGAGACTTTTCGTAAGACCTTTCAAACGATCGTTCCAAATATTCCAAAAGATCGGGATTCGGAGGCAAAGAGTGGCGGACGTTTGGTGCAGACGTGGACCGCACTGGTCTCCGAACATTGCAGTAATGACTCGACATTTCATTCCATGCGGCACTGAAATAGGCCAGACAATAACATGTTTAAAATGAAGGAAGAAACACGACCATGCGGGGGTTACTCCATGTATTGTCCGGGTCTCGGAACTGAACACACCGCCTAAAAGTAAAGGTTAGACTGAAGCACAACAATTATTGAAGCCTAATGCACCACAAGGTCCATCACTGTGTCTTGAGAACTTTGCACACCTGATATCAGAGAGAGTTAATGAGAATAAGCCCTTAGGACAGGGCTGACCAAATAGTCTGTGTGATCAAAAAGCTTGGAGAATGTGCCTCCCAATTCAGACTATGAAGCTGTGCAAAGACTATCAACACTTGTGATGCCCATGAAGTGCATTAAACAAAGACCTGTGTGGAAATGCTTCCTTTAAAACAGCTGTGAGGCATAAAACATTTCAGAAATATTTCCAAACTCTTCTTAGAGGAAATAAACGATGCCTAGATAGAACCTCACAGTTTTGTTGAAAAGAAAACATAGAACAGGGTGACGTAACATTGGGTTACCATGGTTACACGTGATGCCATCTATGGGACATACCTCTGCAGACTCGCCCGGGTTGACTAGATTATAACAGACATTTGGAGCCGAGGTTGATCGTTCTCGCTGTGCAAGGGGCGGCGCCCGTGGACGGGAGGTCGGCTGATTAAAACTTTGAATGTAATCTGTATGACTGCTGAAGCCGGCCGGGAGGGTGTTACTCTGTTCTCCAGCTAACATACTGCAGGTGGGAGAAATGAAGAGAGAAAGTGCAATGACAGAAAGGGTATCAATAGTTTCTCTTTCAAAACAGACTGAGGAGCACGACTGGGCCACATCTTGACCATCACAGCTTCGACATGACCAAGCTCTTCCCGGGCCATGCTACCTTCAACGATCTCTCTGTATCACACTCCCAAGTATAAGGCACATCCAACCATCCACTCCTGGAGAAATATCCTCTGAGGAGTTGTGGTTGACATGCTCGGTTCCATCACCGAAGCTAAGCAATGCCGAGAGCGGTTACTCGGTGAATGGGCAACCAAGAAAACCTCACACTCTCTTCTGAAGTCCTATCAAGTAAGGATGGGATTATAGATTGGTCGAGGAAAGATGTTGCTGCTCATAAGCAAGATACGTTCTCAATCTGATGAGTCTGGATGATTGCATCATTCTGACAGAAACATTCATCTCAAGAGCACAGTTCAAAAGTACTTATCAGTTTGACCTGTGGTACTTTAAGATCTTTAACAGCTGGAAACTGAATGATTATGACAAGAGTACAGCCATTTTGTTGACATACCAACCATGGAAATCCTGATTGCAAAACACAACATCAAATGAAAAGATGTGCGATTCTTGTTTTTCATTTCACAGGCGGCAATTCAAAGGGTTGTGAAGAGTGCCTTCTCACAAATCAAATTCAAAAACAATCACAATAGAATGTAAACAACTAATACTTGTCTCACCTGAACAATAACTCTCAACACCTGCACCAAATAACTCATATTTGCTTAACACGTTTAAATGCCATATCAAGATGATTGTGTTCCACTTAAGTTCATCATAAGTCTATGTCAAGAAAAGAAAGAAATCAAACTTGACTTACTGTCTGGCCTTCTCGCGCATTTCATCATAATGTCGGTCACCCTTTGCCATATAAAACACATCCTCTTCTGTTCCTTGCTGACATAGCGTTGGCACGTGTTCGGCACAACGCTGGTGAAAACGATAGCCGCACGTCTGGCAGCGGAAACCTTGAAACAATAACTTCCTACAACTGTCACAGAATGCTAGAGTAAAGAATGTTTTACGAACCTGAAAAGACACAAAGAGAAAAGTTGTAAAAATAATTTTGAATATCAAGAAGTTTTTTGCCAGAACTCATTATAAGTCTGCAGACAGTACAGTACCAACTCTAAGCAAACTTGTTACCGTATAACCGAGATGCTAGATCCACCTACTCTTATCAACGACTTGGTTAGTAGCATGGATTGCTGTTCAGATTTCCAGTCTGCCTTGCTCGTCCTTGAAATTGAGACCCATTTGAAACTAAATGTCAATAGTACTTACAAAGTTATGAGATATACTAGTGGTGGGCAGGAAATGAGCTTTTAGTTCCACCGTTAACTCTTTCCCAGCCAGGACAGCAGAATCGGTATTCCACGTGATTATTGCCCTGAAACAGTGAAGAGAGAAAGTGAGGTGACAGCAAAGAAACGGAGTGAAATGATCAGCTTTATTTTACACTTTGGAAAACAGTTTTCAATTTTCCTCATAGTGACAACAGATTTCAGGCATCCACCGTGGGTTAGGCCAGAATGATGAAACATGCAGACTGAATGTCTCCTGGAAATGACTACTTCTCCTACCTTGGTTCAGTGCTGTAAACTATACACAATTCTGGTGACAATTCACGTCGTTTCATGGCCTTATAGAGCGCTTCCTCCACGGTCATACCTGGCTTGACCGGAACCTGCAAGCACAATAAGAAAGCTTTTAGAAACCCACAAGATACGGATCACAACATCACCTAATACTGTACAATGATTGCATTCCAAAGCTCCAGATTTTCACAACCTCGTCATCGTAAACCTATCTTTGGACTTGGTTTAAAAAGCTTATATTCATGTTCTTATCCTCCCAAGTGAGAGGCAAGTCATATATCAATGATCTTGACAGTGTTTACTAGTAATTACCGTTGTTTTCTGTTGATTAGGTAGGAATGCTTTAACATAGGCTTTCATTGGTGATCTGTGAGGCATCTGGGGACTATTGGTGATATCATCCTTGAGTCCAACAAGGCTTGTCGAGCTGTTATTATGGGGTATTGTCCCTCCGCCTGGTTCCACATAGTTCTGATCATGAATCAACTGATGAAGGCGTTCGTCGACAAGACGTTCTTCTTCTTGTTGTATTTCTAGGTCTTCACAGCTTCCGATCTGGTCCTGCAGTTTCTGTTCCTTTAGTTGCAGCTCATGGATTTTGCTTGTGAGGCCTTCATATTCCTGAAAGAAGACCGCATATATATTGATGTAGGATCATCTCAGAAGTGTTTCGGGACGAGAAACTTTCTAACCAATCTTCACAGTAATCAAGGAGAGGAGACAGTTGAGTTTTAGGAGCTGCAGCATGGCAGACCTTGACCCGTTGGCAACATTGACCAAAGATTCATGATCTGCTAAACACATCTTGTCTAGAAAGGTTTAACTTCGAAATCTAAGGTGACCAGGGGTAATATCCCCATCTAGCCATAACATATTTCCTTTGGTTTGAATATCATCTCGACACACAAAACTATGAGATCCAACGCCCCCCCTCCTATGATCTTTTAAAGCAAGGTGGAGATTGGAGTTTTTGTGATGTATACATACCTGTAAATACATCGTTGGTGGATGCTGGTGCTTGCCAAACTCTGCATTCAGAGCCTCCAAGTTCTCTTTTGTAAGGCGGATCACATTTTGGATGTTGCGTAACTGGAAGGAGGAAAAGAAGAGGAGACATTAGGAAGACCTGATGCAGTTTTTCATCAACCGAAACAACAAATGCTGAACTGTTTGATCTGGACTCGTCCTGAAAGCAACTGCATTGTTTAGACACCCTAACATTTGGACATACAACACAAAACTAGAAGATCTTGGACTGCAAACGAGACACCTCCAAAGTTAGTCCAATAAGTTTTGAAGTTTCAATGTGAACCTATCCATCATTCACAAGGGTTTTCTCCTTTCCTGTCAAAATTTGCTATAAACGGCATTACCAGTAACTCTGCCTGAAAGTTGTGGCAATGGCCAACTCTGGTCATGTCTCTTGGTGATGATAATGATGGTGGAATGATTTACTATCAGCCTGCTGTAGCATACTCCCAGGGAGTTTATAGCATTCAATCAAAGCAGTCTATGGGACCACAAGGACAATACAGGGGAGTGAACATCTCTTTCATGACCCAGTGAGTTGAATGAAACTAAATATAACTGATCCATAGAGATCTTGAACGAAAGCTGTAACCGAGATTCAGAGCCAACACATCCTATTGTGCAAAACAGAGAGGACTCTCAAAATAGATTACAAAATAAAGACTTGGCTAAAAGGTCCAGCGGCAAAGTGATGTTAAACTTTTGACAAGACTCATCTTCTTTGCTCATCATTCTTGATGGAATGAATCACTTGGCCTTTTGAGTTGTGGGTTTGATTCCCAGCACTGCAGGGCCCGTTTGCACCTATCAGCAAGTGGCTTCACTTTGATAGCTACTACCTTTGGATGGCCAAGATTCCTCGTCCCTGGTGTCTACGTTAGGACAAGCAAAACTACCCATTGAAGTTGACAGTAGCTTGCTAGGGACTCTTCCTCCAGCCTCAGTAACGGAAGTGGCACGCAAAATGCTTGTCCCGCCACACCCTCCAGTTGACCAATCGTTGCTGGCATCCTACCTGAATCTTGATCTTTCTATCCAGTGTCATTTCAGTCTGACATGTCCGAGTACGACGCTTGTATTCCTGCTGTTTCCGCTCATGGAGGAGTCGGAAATACTGAACGAGCTCGGAAATATGGAGCTCTTTCCTCCACGCGTTCCGTTGTTTACGGAAGCCAACATTTGTCTTGGACGAGGGTAACATGAGTATCTCCCGCATTTTCACGAAACCAGTGTTCCAAATCGGTAAGATTCCTTCAGTAGCGCTTCTGACAGTGTCGTGCTAATCCACAGATCTCAAGACTCAGTTAGAATGATCTTGAAAATCCGAATCAAATAACACGTCTGCTCTCAGAGCCTTGGCTTTAATGAACAGATGCCGGCAGTGTGCGACACTGACTGAATGTCATGTTTGCATGAGGTTAAAACCTGACCAATTGACTAAGCCTAAATCACTCAAAGCCTTTTTAGTCCACACTACACTATGAGAACCATTTCGGCCTTTTGTTATTCAAATATGTTGCACGTTCCTGGAAGTTCCACAATACCCACGCACCCACTTTCTGGTCTCATTTTTTAAAGTAAAGATCATTGTGGTATTATTATGATAATATTGCAGAACTTTTAACCAGTTTTTAAAACAAAATCAACTTTGAGTATTGTTTGTCCATTCCAAGAACATTCCATCCGCATACCACAAATTTGGAGATCATTGCGCAGATTAGACTGAGTGACAAACTAATCAACCACAACCAAGTTCATGCCTGCTCTTAAAACATCCATATTTGATATTTCATTCAAATGCACGTTTGGGCATCTAACTGTTTGACAGTTTAAGCCACCCCCTAAACATCCTGTGAAACAATAGAAGATCCCACCATGGGAAACAACCACAGTTTATCAATTTCCTTATTTCTTCCACCGGGTAAGCTTGTAGCTCCAGGCCTGTGTATATTCTGGGAAAGTGGAAACAGTTTGTCGCCCCGAACAAAATAATCGCAGGTTTTTTTCCAAGAATGATCAGTTGAGTTACTGGTTTTGACAAATTTGAGCAAAACAACGGTCTGCTCCTTTTAAAAAACAAGTTTCTGGAACAGGACCCTTGATTGTGTATGGATTTTGAAAAGTGGCAAATTGTATATGATGACAGTTGGTTCCATCCTTATCAGACCATATGTGGCTCCCATAGATTCTTGGTTGACAAGGCCACATGACAGCCAGTTTTCTTTAATCACTGGCATGTCAGGGATCTGTAACTGGTATTATGTTTTGAGTTGCGACCCTTTAGCAAGTAACTTTAAAATCAGTGCTCTGGGTACATTACCAGAGATTGCTAAACTCGGTAGCTATGGCCCACGTGAAAATTGATTATTCGCTAGTGACCTGGAAATAATTAGTTTTCTCACAACCTTCGCACAGGAACCAAAACAAAGTCATGTTTGTACATAAGTGCTCAAAGTCTGGTATAGCTTGGTCATAACAATGGGGTCACCAAGTATGGAGCCTTCACAAAATTAGACACCCCCCAGAAAAGATTAGGCCCTTGACAAAGTCTAGTGGGTAAACACAAGACCTTACTATCAAAACGACCAATTGATATGAATTTCAGCGGCATGTTTTAGACATTCGAAATTCCACAATTGCTTTTGAGTTGGCACATGCATCCAGGCCCCACATCAAAACAAAAGAGCAACCAGTATGGTGCCATTGACATTGAAGGTGACATTAGTATTTGTCTGAAAAGACAACAGAGAGCTCACCGATTGAAAACCTGGCTATAAATGCGCTCAGGCCAGATTATGGTCAATATGCCTACGATTATTTGCTGAAAAAACAATACAAGTTGGAATATTAAATCAGAAAGTATGCAGAGAATTCAAGAAATAAATCGTGGACAATAGAAACTTGTGAAGAATGTATTACCCGCTGAGAATACATGGGTATTTGTTTTCCAATACAACATTAATGAGCGTTGAAGGTTTTTGAAGTTGTGAGAAAAGAATTATCTAGGGTTTACCAGAACTGCCGATGCTGTAATGTTACCCTGGAAAACCAGATTGAAAATTATTGAAATTCAGAGCATATTTTGGAAGCTTTGGTTGTCAACTGTCAGATCCAATCTCAAGTCACCAAAAGGTGACGGGACAAGACAAATCATACCAATACAAACACCATTTCAACAAGATTTCAACATTCATTAAATTGCATTTTTTAACTACCTGTCTAACTTACCAACTAGCATCTTATCTGACCTCTATAGTGGAAGTTTGTAGCCACAAATTTGTGATGACTGATCAAAAACACAAATCTGAGTCCTGAACAACTGAATGTGACCGTAACACATTTGGATCCGAAGCACCATAACAAGGACTCTTATAACTTTGAAGTTTGATCTGATAAAAGATTATAATTTGCGGTGGAATCAGGGACCCTGCGGTCCAAAATTGCCCGGAGTTCGGCCATGGTACAGTGCTGGTAGGATGGATTAAATCAAAGAAGTTCAAGGTGTTGTGATAACTTAAAGCACCAGCCCAACCCAACAGTCACAGTTAATAAGTTCACTTCACCAAATCAAGGCCGAGTTCTGGATTCACTCTTCTAATTATTAAGTCAACCAGACTTTGTACATTTGACATCAACACCTGTGACAGCAAACTGAACCCCTACGGACATCAGACCCCCTTAGTTTGTTTAATCAGTCCACACTTTGACGCACAGGAAATATAGTCTTTTATGCTTCAATAATCAATGGAGATTTGAATCGGGTGAAATTTTACAGAACCAGGATATGGTTTCAATAAGACGAAGTTCAATGTCTTGGCCTATGGGTTGGTCTATAAAGTTTTTAAAGACCCTTTAGAATGATCCTTTAGATCTCACATCTGAGATTGATTTGACAGGCTTTTTGAACTCTAATGCATCAGATATAACTCGGTCAACAAAGAGTAGAGTCATGAGCCACAATCTTAAAGTGCCAGAAATGAAAGAGCATGTGGATGGAGAGTATAAGATGATAATTCTCTATTTCACTTCCAAATTAACCTGTAAAATGAATTAGTGTAGACCACATCAAATGATATGGGTCAGTATACCATGCGAAACCTACCATCATGATCCGACACAAAACATTGATTCTCATAATTGTATTCAATCAAAAAGTGCATGGGTCGATCCGTCCGTCACAAAAATGTCGATCAGGCCATCAAAATGTGCCAATAATCACAAATCTTTACAAATATCACATTGAACAATCCATTTAGAGAAATGATATCCTTAGGCCTGATTTACTTAATGACAAGAATAGATCCACCCATAAATAGCATGGAATGAGTCAATAACAGAACCTCTCAAGACAGACATGCTCAGAGGACAACTGGCCTACATATTACAGGGTTCAAGATTGAACTTCCTCAACATGCATGCTGTCACATGATTTGGAGGTGTTGCCATCACTGGGTCATGATACTGCCCATGAAAGGCTCGACTGTCAGCAGAGAGTCACACACAACACATCCTAGCATCTTTCGTCCCATCATGTGTCTGAACTCATAACAAAAACTGTTTGATAACTTATTAAACTTCTCTTGTAATGATATGGACATCCTTGCAATGTGAATGTCTTTCGCCTATCAACAAGGGATAGCCTTGACACCTGTCATACTTGCACAGCATTGAACGTGCCATGACTGCAGACAAATCATATTTTCCAAAACTAAACTTCCAAAAAGCTTTACGCAATTGGAGGAACTATTCTGACTCATACGCAATAAATCATACTGCATTTCACAAGTTATTCAGACCGTGATAACACTTGATAAAGCAATAAGCTTGTATAATGATATCTTTATGTCAAGAACTGAAAAGTGGCTTCCTAAAGCCCGAGGTCAAATTGATACTAATTGGTGAAGCATTTTTTCCTAGAAGCCAAGTGGGCTACAAAAATATGTCAAGAATCTTGAATATTCAATTTTTTTCTGAAAAAAATATCATTTGGAAAAATGTCCTTTTTCTGGCTATGTCCTCAATGACAATGATCATACACAATGTCAGTTGTCCTAATCATGCATGCATTAGTTGGCAAAGGAAACTGTAAGTTGGGCCTTTCAGACTATTGAGCTGACAGAGTCACCTCGGGGTGCTTTCCTGGACAGTGTAAACTTGTTTGGTACACCACTAACTCTTCCATTCTTCTTGAGCAGGTTATTTTGACCAATTTTCAGGCCAGTATCATACATCATTAGGCCTACTCATTCCCAATGGACATTATCATGTAGAATCGAATCAATTTGCCTCAAGTTCATTGCGACTGAATCACCCAAGGTAAGCGAAGACTTAGTAGTACACCGAGCTTGGAGACAGCAACCTTTTATAGCAATATATTTATAAACACACCACGGTCAGCCAATCAGGGCTTTCATACATCATACAAGAGCATTGGCTAAATTAGGCCTAATGACCCTTGAATAGCTGGGACACAGAGCATTTCAAACTCCTCTCCAAAAACGTATGTACCAAGGCATGCTAGAAAGAGCATAAAATTGGCTGGGCAGACCCCAACGTAGGCAGAGAAACCTGACCGGAGACCAATCGAACCAAAACATTATTATCTGCTCAATCATCATGCTCTCAACCATGAATGGAGGTAACAATCAAGTGACCAATTGGTAGAGGTTTGCACTCACAGAACTAACACCCTCGGCACATCAAAGGCAAACCATGCACTTGATTCTTAAATCCTAATTATTTTCTCTGTGTAATGACACTGTTAATTCTACACATGTATGTTAATATTATAAAGCCTGAGGCCAAGGGGTGAAAGTCTCACAGAGTTTACTTAGAATTTGATTGATCCGAGAAATCACGTTTTAGACTTACACTGGTGACAGTGATAATCACAGTGAAAATTAGTAACAAAAAACATCTTCCAAAGTTAAAATCATCAGTTATACTTATAGTTAACTTAGGGAGGACATTAGTCATTATCCACTGATTTTGTGTTTGGTTTGGGATGTCTTGGCGGACAGTCACATGCGCAAATAGTATGAAACATCCCCTCAAAGAATAGTCACATCTGAATGGTTCTCTTGAATGAAGACAGTCGCTGGCTTAGGGCAAAATGATGTACATTGGCCTACAAGAATGACCACTTCATGAACCATGCCCAGCTAAGACGTGAATCAACCTTTCGCTAAAGCATCGTGGCATGGACCTAGAAGACATCATCAGGCTCAGTCCTCAAGATGGGTTCAATGCTTGTCACCACAGTGCTCATTTATCAACAAACTTTGTTGCATCTCTCACAATGCCAACAGGAACCCTCGAGTGTCGGACCTATACCGTGCCGTCGGGGCTATCGTGCGACCAGGACGCCAGGCTAAGTCAAGTAGGAAGGCTGTGGCAAGCAGAAATTCTCAAGCTGACCACATCCCAACCCTATTATTCGCAAGTGCCATCTGTTGTTTGGCAGTAGAACTAAAGATTTCAATAGGCAAACAATTCTGCAAAAGCGTCAAAGGTTTTCACAATTTTTATTCTTACTAGGTCTCAATGCCTTCACATTCACCATGGCACCAAGGCCTAGACACCAGGGTGACATCACACACAAGATGTTAATGGCCATCCTTAGGCCGAGGCTAAATTGTGAACACATTTCTTATGTATTCTAATCCAATTGGCTTGAACAGGTCATGATTACAACATGATCCATCCAGGGCGAAATGGCAGCTAAGCTGGATGACAACACGGAGAAGTCCCAGAGGGAACATGAATCTTTATAAGGTTTTTACAATCCCACCTATGTTGCAGACAATCAACTTCTATTCAAGAAGACAATCTTAGACATCTCAACACAACAGCTCTGAGAGCTGGAGATTCTGTTAAGGGTTAAGAGTTTGTCATGTCAGATCAGAGCAAGAGATCATATTCATGGAGATGAGAAACTCACATCATTTTGATATTTTCTTCTATACACTCAATACCTAGGACAGTCACACTGCCAAGAAGATCTTTATTTTAAACTTGCAAGTGCAAACACTGACTAAGCAGGGTTAAACCTGCAGGTAACACCTCATCAGCTAATGTCAGGTCAAGACCGGTCAGGGCCTGCATTTATGCAAGCTGACACTGACAGTCATAAACAAATGCACTGCAGTGCAAACTCACACAGACCTCACTGTGCATCAATGCACACAAATGTGCAGCAGGTGCCCGGGATAAACAAGCCACTTCAGCGCCGTCGTGCATACTCAAATCACACAATCAGCACCCGAGCAAAACATGTAAGCTGGATAAATACCTCTTCTTGCAAAAGGGCGGGTTCAAATGTGTCTTCACAGTTTTCTTGAGCACCAATAGAGAATTGTGGGATGTCGCCGTTCAGCGTAGCCTGCTCCACGTCCGCCATCTTCCCTATTTTCATTAGGTCACGTGATCTGAAATTGATTATCGTCGATTCGCGTAATTTCACGGACTCAATTTAACCCCTTGTTGGCGAACACAGGGTTGGGAGAGGGTGGGGGTAAGAGGGTCAGCTCCTTGGAAAACCTGGTCACCTCTTATCATGAAATATATTTTGGCCCAGAAGGAGCCAAAGTTGTTGTGGGCCTATAATGTATTTGCCTCTGTCCACTGATCGGATCCCCCCCCCCCCCCCCCGAAAGCACAAGCTTCTGCCCTCTAGTCTTAATGCTTCCACTGAGTCAGCCCCTGCCCTGGGCTGGGCCCAAGCATAACAATGCAGTGCAATGAATTAAATGCTGCTACCTGTATTATTGTGCTGGACTGACTGGCAAGGAGTCCAAATATTTCTTTGGAGGTCCATTGGAAATCAAATGAAGAAATGACAGAAAGTACTTTCATGAAGTGTCAGGTTTATTGGTTTTTTTAGAATAGCTTTTTTTATACACATGGTGAATTCCTGTCAAAAATACTATCGTGCAGGTGAATGAGGGTCAAATTCTGACCATGTAGCTCTTGCAGCAGATTGACTGCTGCATTACCAGCCAGCTTCACTCGTCCTCGACACTTGACTGTCACAACCAAGCTGATGACAGAAGCTGTTACAATTCTGATTTTACAACGACGAATCCAAGATCTCTTTCGTTAGGCCCTTGTGCCTGTGGTATAGAAGAGATGGCCAAGTACATTATACCCGTCTTCACAAGTATGGTGAGATGATAGCTCAGCCTGAGGCAGTAGGCCCTGGTGTGCATGTCATCTAGAGCACAGTGAGATGTTAGTTCAGTCCAAGACAGCAGCCCCAGATGACTGCTGTGGGAGAGACAAGGCTGTGAATGTTTTCCAGAAAATTGTGAGATTTTAAGGGTTTTAATAGAATTCACAAGTTTTGAACAAGCATTGACAAAAAATACATCCTCCGAAAAGGAATCAGACCGGGACACTATGTTTAAACATTATTTATGAACCCCTACCCTAAACTTACAGTTGCCAAACCAGTTAGCACAAATTTATCACAAAGTTAACTTCACTTTTACAGTCTCTGTTACTTTCGAATGCTTTAACCACAAAACACCAAAGTAAATGCACTGCAACAATTTTGCAACTAATAATACTGCAAAATATGGCAAGATTTTCAGAAGACGCTGTGTCCAAATCATAAGGATTTGTTGAGCATTGTTGGAACGTTACACAAGTTCGTAATATCTGCATGTCTTTGGATCAAAGTAACAGTTGAGACAAGGATCGTAGAGAAGGTCAAGTTCATCCTCCTCATCAGTGTCTTGTTCAAGGGCAGTCTCACCCTGACTGTTCAAACGACTCCGCCGACCTCGCGAATCTGCAATGGAGAGATTCAAAGATGTTAAAATATACTGTAACGAGGAGACATCGTCCAGCTTTGTGAACTTATTTGCACAAAATATCAAGAAATGTGTCGTGTCAGGCATTGAATCCACGATGTTCGGGTTATGAATGTGAGATGTCAATTACTGCATTGCACTGTGCTTGCGGTCATGTTGTCTTGGAGTAAAGAAGGTCAGCCAGCCGCAGGACTCCGTAGAGAGTTGCTACACGTCATCAAACGGTCCATACATTACCTGAAGATTTCTGTCTTGGTTGGGGTGGTTGTTCCCTTGGAGACAGCTCCTCTGGTTTCGGGTCTCTCTTCATTTCACTGGGAAGAACAATCGGTGGGCTAAACACTCCAGACCAGTCCCTGAAATCAACGATATGATCATTTACATTCAGCTGGCAAAAGGCATGATGATCTACTGTTTCCAAGTTCTGCTATAATGCAGACTGGTTTCCACTCAAGTCAGATCTCACTGGACTCACAAAAACGGACAATCGTTTTTCATACTTGGATTTGCACACATACCTGGGATTTGATGAACCTAATGTATCTTGACTAGTCCTGGAGGAGGCTAAATGCATCTCATCTTGATAATGGTGAGGTAACAATGTAGGCACCTGAATAAAAAATCAGACAGTACATAAAGGATAACATACAGCACTAAAAAAGCTGTTTTTACAAGTTCAATTGCCCCGGTAGACATTCCTTGATGTCCTGATCCAAAGCCCAATTGAACTAAAATAACCAAATCTGTGTTCTCCTTAGATACAAAAAACTGTAGCTCTTGTATCTTGTTCTAGACCAGTACCACACTCAACACACCGACCCAACTCATCTTATTCTTACCGGGCTCTTCCAGGTGCTAAATGATGTTGTATCTTCATCACTAGAGGACAATGAATCATCATCATCATACGCATGCTTGGCTAGATCGTGGACGGCAGCGTGATTCTGGGGCTTCCGTAGCGGTCCAGCCTCGTCATTCTCATCTTCATCCTCCCCAGCAGATTCATCCGCCTGACGCTTAAGGCTTTCTAACATCCGAGCTTCAAATGAGTCCGATACCTCACCCATCTCATATTTGTGTTCATCATAGGGTTGCTCAGCAACAAGATTTAGCTGCGACAACCTCGCATCACTCTTCGGTATCTCTCGCACCTTTTTCTTACTAATACTGTGCCGCGATTGGCTACCAGCAGGACTGAGTAGCGCATTCTCTGGCACAGTCACTGATAAAGAGTTCACAGATTTATGTAGCTTCATGCTCGTATTAGAGTTCAATGCCTTGTTATGACCAGACACAATGCTTTGGTATGCTGCTGGGTCTAATTTCGGTCGTGATCTTTGACCTTCGTCAGTGTCTTCTTCATTATTACTACTCGTATTAACACTACTTTCACCATTCTGTTTCAAATTGATTTCAATGTCGCTCACAATGGGAGATCTACGAGGGGACCGTGCCTTGCGCGACTGCCCAGATCCAGGTTTGGGTGAAAGTCTCGCTGACGGTTTCGGAGAAAGTCTTGATAAGCGTTCAGCTACTTGCTCTTCCTCCTCACTGCTGACACTACTATGGAAGTCATCTGCAGGACGTGCTCCACGAGAGTTTGTCGCTGCCTCCATGACTATTCGAGGATGACTTCGTGAGCTGAGTTGACTCATCATGGACTGTGATCGTGGTTCCTCATCGACTATCCTCCGACTGGCAGGTTTCGGAGGAGAATGAAACATATAAACCTCTGCATTGTAGGACTTTTTATCTTCTCTGAAATTGAATCGGAGGAAATATTACTATTATTCCAAGTACAATTGACAGACAACTCATGTCTTCAAGATTCAAGATGCCAATGGTTCCCAACAGTTGAGTTTAAGTCTCCTTTAATAGAATGAAATAGGGCATACTCACTCTTCACTATCCTCATATGAGTTCTTGATGACATCCTCATTCTCCTCGTCACTCCCAACGTCTGTTCTATCAGCCTGCGCCCTCAACGCCTGGATCATGGCGTCCATCGAATCATCGCGGCCGTCATTGTCCTCGGCAAACAGCTCCTTTGTCTCAACCTCCTCATCTTCACTTGGAGCCGAGTCGTTGATGATACCGAGTTCCTCGTCATAATCATTTCGTAGCGATTCTGCAAAAGGGAAGTCATTTACAAACCAACGTTGTTCTGTTGATAAGTTTGGTTTGGGTGTAAGCAAAACAAACAAGCAGGAGCTTCATGGCTGAAAGTCTTCACTCTGACAAGCCTAGTAAGTACAGGAGGCAGAAGTCTTACCTTGGACACTTTCTTCAGGGAATCCTTTCGGCTCTAGTCTACTGGAAGCAGACGGCTTCTCATCATGGTACCTCTCATCAGTGTCATCCTCACTCGAGGGGTGATGTCTCCTTGTTGGTAAGTCATGGCTCTGCTTCGGTCGGATGGAACCATCACCATACTTGCTGTATGAACTGTAACTTGAGGTACTGCTGTCATCATCTGAGAAAAACAGAGATTCGATTAACACAAGTACAGTTGTTGACCTGAAGTGTGAATTAAACAAGTTCAGCAGCATCCATCCATAAATACATGTATCTTACTAAATCTACTTGATATAGGAATGATCAAGACAATCAGACTGAAATAAGAACCTAGACAAGCACAAACTTACAAGGTATATCTTTCACTGCCAAGTTCTGACCAGATGCCACCTTGTCCTTACTGGCACTCTTCACCCGATGGATACGCCGCCTTACCCGATCATTGGAAGGTCCGCTCGGTGGATGTGGGGCGACGTTGGGAGGATGGGGTGCATGTAGCGGGCGCTCGTCGTTCCTGTTGATGCTACCTGACCCAAGGCTGCCACCTGAAGACAGAAGAGCAGACAGATGCAGGAGATAAACTACCACCCCATAATAACCAGCCTCACAATGGTTTAATGGAGGAGACTGCCCTCCTTAGTCCTAGTTGGCAACCTAACTATACCAACCTGTGATAAAAGTTGAAGGGTGAACTGGCCTTACCGATACGGGGCTCTCACCAGGTGCACATGCACAACCAGCTGAACTGAAGTAGCACTTCACAGCTACAGTTCTTTTATTGCTGCACCATGGACTTAAGCTTTAATCCACACTCATCTAAAGTAATCATAGAGCCTCAAGTGACATACCCTTCTCTGCCTGAGCATGGTCAACCTGTGTCCCTGGGTCAGAGCCCAGCCTGTAGTGGGCAGGTTCTATACTAGAATCCTCGTCATGGATTTCGAGGGCGCTCTCCAAGTCCCTGTAGGCAGTCTCCCGGGATGACATCTCACCATTTAATTCTGAAATGTCAGAACAGAACAATTAGCTACGCATTAGTGAGAGTACTACTTTATGGTAGCCAGTGTGAAGAGTTGCACATGGTTATGAAGAATGGACACTTATTGCAAACTACCAAATCTTCACAGGGGTTTTGTTTTCACTGATTTTGACTGGAAAAGTCGAAAGAAATTTCGCAATCTGCGAAAATAACAAATTTACCATCAGATCTTGACTTGGAGAGAGATTTTCTACTTGAGGTGTTTCCATCTCTGCCAGCAGCTACTTTCTTGTTCGCCGATGAACCAGAGGGTAAGGGAACTTTGGATCCAAATGCGATGTGGTACTGGCCAGATCGTCTGCTACCGCTCGAACTCAGGTCTGTAAGCAACAAATGAGACTTCAATGAAAAAACAACACATTAACATTATCAGGTTTCTAAGCCAAAGAGCATGATCCCACATGGCATCTTCTGTTTTGGATAAACCAATCTGTACTTACCAATATCCAATGCAGATGACGGCCGATTCGACAGGTCTCCACTCTTATCACCTTGAGGATGACGTATCTTCGTCATGGTGAGGACCTGAGTAAAGTGAGACACATCATGTGGGATCTGGAACTGTCTTGGTATCATGTCAACTTCACTTGAACTCACATGTGCAAACAGATCTGAAACGATTGAATTCAAAGAGCGAAAAATTACAATTTGCACTCACCACACCCATTTTTCACCATCATTCATGATTTTTGATTTGGAAGCATAGTTGTCACTGGTACAATGGAGTTTTTGCACAAGGTAAAGTCATATGTTCCTAGCTTCAAGCTATAACCAAAGCTCACAAGGACCTCGTAAAAGGACAGGAGTTTTTCGCTGATTTGCCCTTCTCTGTGGAACCAGCTGCCAGCCCATCTCAGGTTGGTAGATACTGTCAGTTCTTTAACACAAAAGACAGAGGTATCAGCTGAATGTGGACAGAAGGATTACTCACCATCATCGTCAGGAGGCTGTGTCTTCATTGAGAAGATTCTACGCAGTTTACAATTTGCTGAGAGTGTGATACTTTCTGTTGCCTTGAATGTCTGGCCCCTCCACGTCTCCCCAACTAACGAGACCATGTCCAAACACAGGTTCACCCACTGAAATAAGGACAGATTAACATCAAGTTTCCTGAATGACAGTTATGAGTTACACATATCAGATATACCTGGGAAGTAAATCTAGGCAGGGTAATTTTCAACGCTGGCTTAGGTTAACGTCACCATAACATTCCTCAACCGAGGTATTATTATGCCTTTGTAGCCTTACTGTTGCTCTCCTCATGATTGTCAGGGGTATCTTAGCATGGAGCGGCGTCAGGCTCACTTCTTTATGAGATGTGGAGAAAACTAGGCGTCTCTTGTTGTTCTGTAGGTCCGTCAATCTGATAAGAGAAATGAATCATTGAAAGCATAACTCCTTAAAGTCTGTGTACTGTGACTGAGTGATACATTAACACAGTGGGTATTGTACATGGCTGTGAAATCTTCACTACAAACTTCTGCTATGGTGAATGCACAAATAGCTCTAATATCAAGCATACACACTTGCTCATATGTAATTAAGAACAAGGAAACTATAAGCCCTGAACTGGAACCTACCCCACATCCAGTGAGAAATCCTGTCCTTGTGGCACATGCAGCTGGAAAACCAAATATCTTTGGATCAGGGTCACTGAAAATGAAGGATGAATGATGAAACAGACCTCATATGTTTGATAAGATCGAGAACCCAACATGGATTAAATAGTTGCACTTAATAATATGGGCTCACAGATCTCCTCAACGTGACAGACTGTCAAAGTGAAAGGTGGCTTGTCAGTTCACAAGTTAGGCCAGGGAAAGGATGGACACTTCTAAAACTTACACGCTTGTTTTGAATCTTTTGGAAGTTGCATCTTGGTTGTTGCTACGCTCCCTTCCAGACTGTAGACAAAACTCTTCACCTCTTTATCGTAGGCCTTGCGGACACCGGCTCCACCGGTCAGTCTCCAGTTGGCCACGGGATCCTTGCCATGGACACTGAATATCTCAAAATAGGGACCTCCCTAAAAGAGGAATGGAGTCATTCATTTGAGCTGAATTCTTAAACATTCGGTTGTTTTGGACATAGGCCTTTTCAACTAAACTAAAGACGATTCCGAGCCTGAACAAATCAAATGTGCCCACCACTGACCACACTTCTACGAAAAGGTTGATTGTACTGCAACTGGTGTCTATGCCATTGCAAGCGAACGATCCTTCCAAGTGAGACATGAGTAGAATAATAGAAACACCGTGGCAGTGACAGTACAGTCAGTAGTAATACTAATAGTATGTTATCTGTTCCATGCATTGTGTGTGTACACATGTGACGCCTACATGTCAGTCACGATGTAAACAATCAAAAGGTTTGTCTCACTTATGATTTTTTATGAATTGTAACAGATCTACAAACCTGATATTCGTTCTTGAACATTGCTGTTGATATGTTTTACAAGTCCTTCTAGTAAGGCTTCCAGTCAACTTATTTCATGAACGTTTTGAGCAACTTTTTTGAGTTGAAAGAAAGTGGAATTTCACTCTTCACTCACACTGGCCCACCATGTTGAAATTTACTTCGGACCTTGTCGGAAATTTCCGAAGATTCCCGAAGACGGAAAGTTGAAGGCGCGGGAAAGTTTGAATGATTGTTAACCCTCTACTGCCAATCATGACGACAAAAGACCAAAATTTTTACTTTTATTTTCTAGAAAAAAGTGTTAATTGATATAAGCAATATTAATGTGAATTTTGGTTGTCTCGGCCGGTAGATGGCAGGGGAAACTTGTGACGTAGCTCGACCACTATGGCCATAGTCACTCCTAAGGTTGCCAGCCACCGCTCACAACAATATTGTTGAATGGGAATCTATCAAAGTCAGGGGGCCGGTCACAGGTTCAGAGCTTACTCTGGGTTGACTCCTGGTGTATTCTTCTGAAATAATGATCCACCTCTGTCAGGCCTCAGTTCACCAACAGAAAAAACAAAGCCATTTTTAACATACCTGTATATAATCAATACTTTATTGTATATTTGATACACTTCTGCCAAATTACAACTATTTACAATATTTTATTGCACACCATGGCATCTCTAGTATGCTTCATTATAAACATTCACAATGAGGATAAGTAAACAGCCTCCTAAGTTTTGATTCCCTTTACAACATCTGAGCTGGAAATAATATCTTGGACCCATAGATTTACATGAGTAAAATCATGAACCATTATGTCGATTGATTATAAGTACTTAGCTTTGATCTCTTGCAAGCGGAATTGTTTGGAATAAAACTTGTACAAAATCATAAATTTCAATAGTGAACCATTAAAGGCCCAGTACACTTGTGAAAATTCATCTAATTTAACAACAGGACAATTATTACTTGGCCTATTACATGCAAATGTACATGTATACAACTGCCATCTCAAACTCTATAAAACTATATCACAATCTTGAGTATAATGCAAAACACTGCATCATAAATTTGATTTGAAAGAAACTTTAAAGGTCCAGTACATCTGAATTGACATTTTACACTTTATGACTCACCTGTAGTTACACTACAGTAGATCACCTGCCTTGTGTGCATTAAAGATCACACAGGAATTCTTTTCTCATTGGCATGTATATACATAGTAGGAACACTCATGACATTCTGATCAAAATTTTGATGTACTGACCCTTTGAGACAAAGTTGACAATTGATGGTAGACATGATTTCAAAAGTTGCACTTCCCAGCAGTTATCAACAACATAAACGATCTGAAGTCAATGTCAGTAGGTTTACGGTAGATTAGCATTGGAATCTTATTCTTGGTTAATTAACTGACACAGTCGTCAACCCGTCATTTGGTAACATTAACAATTAGCAAATTTCTGGGGTAATCAAATTTGGGGAAAATCCGAGTTTGACCAGCAATCTCATCGAAAATCTATCCAATATATACAAAGATCACATACTATTTCACAATAAAGACTGTAGGAAAGTTCAACTATTCTCTACAGGGACAGGGACAAGTTTTCTTCTAACCACAAGTAGAGATGTGTGCCACAAATTGCTCCAGTAACCTGAGGTATTTACGTATATATATCAGACTAGTGCAATGGAGACATCAGTTCCTGTCACATCTGAGGTCCCGGGTTTGATTTCCTGTATACTCCCTTGCTATAGAGAGGCGACTCTCTTTTAGGTTTCATCCAGGTAGCCTGGTTTCCTTCTACAGTACAAATCACCCAAATATTGTCTAACGAGCCAATAACAAGCCAAGTTAACAAGGCATCCAAGGTGATAACATGAAATCAAAAATAGCGTATTGAATCAAAATCTCACTCAATAATAATCTCTGGAATGATAGAAACATCTAGTAACTATGGTAACACTGGTGAAATGATTGTCAAAGTTCACAATGTCAAATTTGTTCTAAAAAGAAATTCGGAAGGTAATCCGGACTTGTAAAAATTGGGAGAGAAATAGCACAGTTTGTTTAAATTATCCAAAAATACAATTATGCACACAGTACTAAAATACAATATATCAAATCTGACAATTATAAAATATACTTTTAGCAAATTTTGAGGCAATATTCATATCACATTATAACAATGTTCACTAAGCTGTGCAGATCAAGATTTGATTCAGCCACTCATCTAGAAACTGGTTTGAGCCAATCACTATTTACAGATCAAATGGCACACTATATAGAAGCAGGGATTCTACAGCTGTGAGATGTACACAACTTATAAAATAGAATTGATAACAAAATACATGTAGTGCAAAATGACAACAATTTATAATTGGACTAGTATTATGATGCTCACAACCACACTGTTCTGAATCACTAGCAGCAGTTACATTGAGTGACATAAAGTCTGTCGGTCCACATAGTTTTATCCACCATCTGGTGACGAAGTTTCTTTTCCAATGAAACGATTTTCTGAATGGCGAGTTTCATCATGTGAATGAAGTATCTATGCGACAGTTGCATCTTTTATTGCCTGTATCCACCTGAAATTAGAATGAAAATCGAGGTTACGACTTCATGATATCGATAGCTCAGGACAGCTCCACCTATCATCAAACTGAAAAGTAAATCAGCAAGGATGTTGCTTAACCAATGGTCAAACTTCAGTCTTTTATTCGGGAGGCAGTTAATCCAGAAACATTTCACCAAGGCAAGACTAAGAAAATGGAACGTACTGTAATGTTCTTTTCAATTTCTGGACAATCATGTTTTTCAAAGATCTGATGAGAACTTACTTATCTTTGGTGGAGGCACTCTCCGTCCGAAACACAACTGGATCTGTTCCCTTGTGCGAAACTTGAAAGACTAGACTTGGCTCTGCATTCTCAAAGTACTGGAAAATAAAGCATTTGACTGATAATTGATGGAGTGAGAGAGTGTCTTGTCTTGTAGGAAATTGCTACCCTACAATGTTATATTTCCTCCAAAAGCATTATGAGTACATGCTGTGCAAACAAGGATTACAGACTTCAACCAAGGGTGTTGTACTATAAGGCAATTCATCAAGTGCTATCGCCAGATGAGTTGAAGAGATCGTTGAAACATTTCTGGTGATGCTAATCAGGACTGTGCTATCAGGTTAGTAGAGGAACATACCATTACAAGTATTAGAATGGAAACTATGCTGTTAGTCTAGAATATAAAACATGAGGTTGAACCCTTTAAGGACAGGTTGTGACATTGTCTTCACTTTTCAGTTGTCCCATGGAGTTTTTTCCCCACAGGTATACTCCAGTCCTTAATGGGCCAAGGGAGTCAGGTGCAAAATTTACAGGGAAAATGCCACACCAAATCATCATCCTACCTTTGCCAAAAAGCTATCATTCGTATCGGCCTAAGAAACAATGGAAACCAAGACAACTGTGTTAACTCTTCAATCAAGACCAAAACCCAAACCACTAATGATTTCAAAGGCATCTTATCCTGTTGTTGTGCAAAGAGCATCCTGATATATTCCGGCTGCTGGGCAGAGTTCAAACAAATGGATTCAGCTATAAAGTACTTTTAGATTTAATACATGCCTTCCTCAGAGAACATGTAATCACAATCATCATTAACACCTTCAGCGCCGAACCACGTAGATCTACGTGGCCCAAATCCCCCTCCCCCTTCGAGCTGGTTATCAGAGTCTCATGGACTTCATGAAAGAACTACGCCATCGCCATCTTCAGGGCAAGGCTAGAACTGAAAGGGGGCCTGAAAGGACCAAACTATCTTTTCGGTTCCTACCGTGCCCTGAAGATGGCGATGGCGTAGTTCTTTCATGAAGTTCTGAACTACGCCATCGCCATCTTCAGGGCACGGTAGGAACCGAAAAGATAGTTTGGCCCTTTCAGTTCCAACCTTGCCCTGAAGATGGCGATGGCGTAGTTCTCTCATGAAGTCCGTGAGACTCCGATGACCAGCTCAAAGAGGGGGATTTGGGCCACGTTGATCTACGTGGTTCGGCGCTGAAGGTGTTAATCATTGGTCAGTTAGTGGTGAAAAGATTAGACCAATGTATGGAGAGTAAAGGGCTCACCTCAGTAAAAGTCTTGATTTCATACCCAAGGAGAGGTGTACTTCTTGAAGCTGCAGCATCCTGAAAATAAATGTTCCAAATTTAGTGATCAAGCTGCACAAGTAATCAAAGTGTAATTTTCTTTGATCCTCAAAACTAAATGTTAGGAATCAGGTAGGATTATTAACTCAGAAAGAAGTTTTGTGATTCCTAACACGGAAGTCAGGACCACTGTATACTCTCAAGAGTTGACCTCAACCACAAGAGGCTCAGGAGAAGGACCACATCGAAAAAGGAATCAGAAGTTTTACAATGTGCAGACTGACTTTGTCAATTTGGATCTCAAGTTTTATAACTCATGGAGGAGAACAGTTGGGAATAACAGCAGATTGACCTTTCCTTGTGTTCTATAACCTTCCAGAGTAAGTGACAAGACAACCCACCTCGCTCGCCTTGTATGTATACAGCACTTTGTCCTTGATGACAAACCATCGTTTCTTCCATTTCTTGCCGCGTATCACCTTCATGTAGCCACTCATTACAGAGCCAGTGTCATTCGCTTGAACCTGGAATGGTAATTCAACATCATCGAGGTGAAAACGAAACTAGTGAGAACATAGAATGGCTTCTATCTCATAATCCTCGTCTCGCACCTTGTTCTCATTATATCATACTGCTGCAAGATTGGCAGTCAAAATCTGAAGCATTGACACAGACAAACACAACTTACCTCCTTGAGAACTGATGGCCTCTTTATATGTAACCGATTCACCCATTTTTTCGACTTCTTAAAGCTCTCGCTGGTGTTCCGTGGCCTTTTTTCCTCACCCTCAGCCGTCGGTGTCAACCGTCCATCTTCAGCTGCCGCTACTGGCTCTATCTTCTCGAAGCATTCACGACATACGCGCACTGACTTGCTCTTCAAGTATATCAATGGAGCTTTGTAGTCGGAGCATGCACCACATATTACCTGGAATAAAGATTCGAAGTTCAAAAGTCTGAATAAAAGGTGTTGACAATCAACAGGAAACATCAATTAACTAATCGTGAGTTGTCCAACAACCGTAACTGAGAGACTATGGCATCTCGCCCAAGAAGGCTGATAAGTTCCCACTCATAGGAGAAATATGATGGTGTCATCCTAGTGCCACCAAACCGGAACGGCATGTAACACTAGCTCACAAGAATGATCACAGACAAAGATAGAGAAACGTGCTACTCACCCTGCCACATGCTCTGCAATGATGTCGTCGCCACGTCACCGTGAATTCTGAAGTACACAGCATGCACATGGTTACCCTGGCATCAGGAACCCACACCGGGGCCTGCAGCCCTAGCTGGAAGTCCTTGTCGACCATAACTAATTTCTGAAATGATGAACGTACATTATTTGGCAGAGAAATATATTCAGGAGATGAAATGTTAAAAGACTGACCCTCGAGCTACCTTTCCGGCACCGTGAGTGAGTTCTTACTTCACCATCACAATCCTAGGGATTGGCACTTGACCTCTCAGGTAGGTGACGATGGATAAAACCAGGGTAAAAAAGAGATGGTCTTACCTCAGGGTGGGTCTTTGCCTGCTCAAATGTGCTCCGCTTCTCTGCATTGTCCTCAATTGCTTGGGTCAATGCTGCGAGCCATGCGTCCCTCTCCCTTGGGGTGCTGGAGAAGAAATGAGACAAGTCGTTAGCCAACATCACATCATAGTATACTTTGGACCCAACAGAAAGAGCTGACAATTGATTATTTACATCAAAGGAAATCAATCAGTAGATCAAAGCCAGATGTATTGTTAAGGAATTAACACTGCACTGGCAGGTTTCTGTCCAGAAATTGTCAGGCAAGGAATCATCTAGCCAGGGGTATTCTTATGATGACATGGGTCACAGACTCATTGACCATAACAGGCATCTCATCATCTTCATCACACATAATCAGCAATATGTACAACATGGAATGTTCTAGCTATTGCATGAGATAACTACTGCGCTCCTACTAACAGCCAGATACATGTTAGACCAGAAGCTGAGAAAAGCACATGTTGGCCAAAGTCATGACAGTAGGCCTATAACCCAGACAATATCAAGGTTAGATCTTTTGGACTAACACTCATCAATCTGGTGCTGAAGTCCACTACATTTTTAAACACATTCCAGTCAAAACTACTGGATCAAAGTACCGGGTACTTAGACATGCTTATTGTAGGGGAGAACGGGACCTGATGATTGACGGCATAGATTTGCAAGCCATGCTAACTTGGGGTCAAGCTAACTTGGAATGTGTTACAATCAGTCAAAAGCCAAGCTCCATGCAGGGAAACAGGACTCATCAAAGAGTCCATCCTTCCAACGTTAAGGTTAAGATTGTTACCTGCAGTCAAAAACTAGATAATGTGGAAAATCCATCCTATAAAACATTGGATTGAATGTTAACAGTTATAGGAACTAGTAGGGTACAAAATGTTGGTGCTTCTAGCTATGGTGGCAGAGTTAACCTGCAGGTTCTCCAACCAATTGACAAACAGATTGGAATCAATTCCTTAAACATCAGACTGACAAGTAAAGAGGAAAGTTCAAGGGCTGCAAACAAGAAACTTCAGGACACCAACTCAGGAGAGGTCGTTTTGAATGTGCATTAGATTTATTAGCCAATCATTTTGCATGTTGTTGTCATTGTTAGTAAAATGATCTGTTAGTGGAATACTCCGATCAGTAA
This sequence comes from Lineus longissimus, assembly GCF_910592395.1. NCBI lineage: Eukaryota > Metazoa > Nemertea > Pilidiophora > Heteronemertea > Lineidae > Lineus > Lineus longissimus. The sequence goes on from NC_088314.1 coordinate 995,660, forward strand.
GATAGGGTATGGGAGTAGAAGGTTGGGAAGAGCAGTGGGCTCACTTTAACATAAAACTGTAAAGACTTACTTTGCACTGATGGTGAATGACCTCTGAATGCTGATCACACTGAACTCATTCTGGAATTCTTCCTGGGTTGGTTTACACGCTTTCATCCCAGCCAACGATAAGACATGATTGAGCTTGTATTCCTTCCCTGTTACTATTGGTGTCGTGTACAGTAAAACATCATTGAACTGGAATGATAATGCAAAACATCATCAACAATCCTGGAAGAAGGATTCCCAATAAAACTAAACCAAACAAAAATAACATTCGAGGGCAGAGTCAGAATCACATGAAGTAAATTCAGCTTCAAAATCAGTCATCTGAAAGTACTCTTACAACAGGGAATCTTCTAGCTATTACTTACTCACCAAGAACAACATCCGTGGCTGAGCTTCCTTCCGCGAGAGCTTTTGGAGGATTCCCATTTTTATCAACGTCTGTAAACAAAAAAGGTTATGAAATGTAAACACCTGATCCAAGCTGGTTGAAAACTTAGTAGCCATGTGGAGACTGGAGCGAACATGGATTTCAGAGCTTACCTGACCTAGGGGCACACATATACAAAGTTAAAGTTCAATCGATCCAGAGGTTAAGAAAGCTGCCATGTTTTGAGACATTGTTCAGGTGACGACAGACTCTGCATATTCACAGGTGTCTACTTACCCGGCCCGGTTTGACAACCTCAAAGTTCCCATGGAGACTGTTTTGGACTTCAAGCAGCTTCTGAAAGTTATCCTGAAATTCAAACATAACACTGCTTGGAATATGATATCGTAAATGCTTTATGGTCACATTTGTTACTTCTAGGTTGTATTCCAGAAAGAGACTACTGTCAAGTGAACGTTGGAGTACGTTGAGCTTGTCTGGTGACACGAACAAACACCAAGATGATCCAGATACAGAGACAACCATTTGGAGGAAACTGACAACAACAAAGCAATGGCCAACGAGCTGACTCTATATTCACTTAACACCCAATCCAGAAGAATACAGCTGATTCACTTACCCCTTCTCTCATACTTTCATTGGCATGTGTAGCTATTTCACTAACAATCGCAAGGGCAGCTGAAACAAGATGAACAAAAATGAGTTGGGTTGTTATTGCAGAATATGGCAGAGCTACGGAGCTTGTGCAGTGATGTCACTTTTGACCAGTGGTGCACCATGCTGATATCGACAACAAAGTATACTACGTCATCATGTCATGGATGTGTCTTTCTGGGGAAAAGACGCTCAGAGTTATGAGAATGTGGCTCCAAAGAAATCTCGACCAAAGGTTGTTGGGAGACCTGGGCAAGGAGGCCGGGCTTGATCAAGTTATCAACTTACCTGATGCATCTTTGTAGTCTATTGAATGCTCAGACAGGTGGTTTAAATAGTCCTGGAGGAGTAACTTGTACTGTGGGATTCTCTGGATCGGCTTCAGCATGTAGTGCCTCAGGGCTAAATTGGCACACCGTTCATTGCCCTAGAGAGAAAAGGAAACACTGTTGACCATGGGGACAGTTGGTGAGAAATCTTAATGAATTCCTCTCTTAAATACACGTTTTTTAGGCCAGCTCTGTTATTTCTTGGCTTGGAAGAAGTCATCCGACATTGTACGAATCCAAAAACTTACCTCAAAATCTTTGACCAGTTCATTGAAGATGGGGTACTTCTTACACGCATCATCAAACATTGATATCATCTCATCAAACCCCTTGATGTATCCAATATACAGCCTCAGGAATGGACCTTTACACACGAAAATGTCTGCTATTCGGGGATCGTCTTCCCTGGAATGGGACAACAACAGATACATGATCCTGTCATTGGCCACAACCTTCGGTTTCCTAATTGTCTTTAGGATTTAGCACCCTTAATAAGCCAGGGTATAAAAACTACATCAATCAAGTGACTTGTAAGCCCATCCCCTGGCATATCCCTGGAGGGTTGGGATAATAATACAATACACAACCTACCAGTTGTCCACCCTCTTGTGCAAGTCCTGTAAGAACTCAGAATTGAAACTCTCCAATTGGGGGAGGTAGTGAAGTATCCGATTCAAGACTACCGATGGGATGATTGGGCGGCCAACCTCCTCTGTAGTGCTGCTCACGGCTTGACGGAAATCCTGTAACAATGTAATAAGAGAATTGCATCACTTTCGATTTCTGATCAACATGAAACTAAAATGCCTCAGAGAGACAACACCAAAAATGTCAACAAGAACAGAGACTTTGAACTCACCAAGTTGAGCAGTTTGAGCACATCCACAAAAACTTCTTCGGACGTCATGATTTCCCTGGCTATGTAAAATACCTTGGGCTTCTTTGGTTTCTAAACATGATATGAAATGAGAATAATGCAAGGTAAAAGCCAAATCAACATGGTTACAACATGGAGACAAGCTGAGAAATTATGTCTGGTTTCAAGATGAGATCTTCAATTTCTCAAAACAAAGAGGTTTACTCTGATCAGTGCAGTTACCAAGGTTACTCACATTCTCATCTTCATCATCGCCAGTCTCCTCCTCGCTTGCTGTGTCCGAGTAATCACTCTGCCCTCCGTGCCAGAGTTCTTCCTGTGATGCTGTCAGGGACTGCAGCTGCAAACTGCCCAAACTCAGGCTGTGTTCTGTGAAGGAATGGCGCCGAGGAACACCCGTCATGTCAAAATAATCATGATTATCACTGCTGGTACTTGACGTCAAGGAGTTATGTTTTGGTTGTAAATCATTCAAATTCCGAGAGTCATTGCGTTGAAGGTCTAATTTCACAGGTGAATTGATAGGTGTGCTACTGATATCATATGTTGACTCTGATTCTATAAGCGGTCTGCCGGGGAGTATATAGTCATCAGCTCCATCTAAATCATCCTCCATTTGACGTTGTGTTTCCGCCGAATCCCTCGAAAGACGTATATTCGATATATCATACGTTGACTCGCACTGGATATTTTGACTTTCCAGTGTTGGCTTTGGAGCACCAGGATAGATGTACTCATTATCAGCATTCACATCTCTAGCTGGGATCTCTGTATCAACTGGAACAACAAGGCTTAAAATGTCCATACTTTTCTGTCGAAGTGTTTGTCGCTTAGGCCTTGGTGGTGCCTGCGGTGGGTCCATTTTCTGATACGTGTGTGAAGACGTTGATGAATGTTGTCTCATCATCACCTCCCCTGGAACCTCATAAGTATCATCAACAGGCACATCAGATACACTTTCTATAATCTCCTTTCGTGACGTGTCCACAAACTCATAAATATGCTGCGAGCTGAGGCTTGAATCGCTGCGTTGTTTCTCACCTTCCTCCTCAGGATAATACTCACTGCTAACATAAGAATACTCCTCCAAATTCGCAGACTGAGAATCTTGTTGTTTTGGCGACAGGTACCCAAGTTCATCACAATGTCCTTCCTCAGTTGTTTCATCCAGCAATTTAGGTCTAGGGGGTGGAGGGGGTGGAGCTACTCGGAATGGTCGACGGACTTCCTTTGAAACGGGAGAAGTCGGAGACACAATGGTAGCTGCTGCCCCTTCACCAACTCTGCTAACTCTTGTCACCTCCCCTGCAGTGGCCTCATCCTCCTCAAGTATCACATCAGACAGACCCTCAAAATCAAACTTGATCACATCTTCAACCGGTGTCTGTGAACCTCGATCAGCAGTGCTTGCCCCATCGATAGGGGGAGGTGGGGGAGCCTTAAACACTGGTCGGCCCTCACGACTGCTCTGCCTCGTTACAGGCCGCTCCACCTTGTGAACATCTACGAAGCCCACCCTTTTTAATTTCTCCGACACCTGCTTCAATTCCAGAAACGTTTTCTCATCTTCATCTGTCCACTTTTTCTTCTCATCAACATCTTGGCTTCTTGGCCGGAACTCCTCCAAGTGCAATGGGATTGGTCCAGGAGTTGATTTACTTCGTTTGCGCCCAAGCGGAGGACCAGGAGCTTTCCTAGCCGGTCGTGGCACTTCCTCTTTACCTGGCACAGGTGGGAGGGGTCGATTCTGCAGACGAGGACCTTGTGCTTTCACTGAGGAACAAGACGCAACTATTTCCTCTTCAGGGGTTGGTAAAGGTGGGAGTGGACGCTTCTCTCGTTTCTTACCCTGGTTACCATGACTACTGGCAACATCGGGAGAGCTTGGAGTTACCACAATATCGATGGAGTTGTCTCTCTTCATCTTTGGTGCTGTTCTGACAGGCACTGGAGGTGGTGGCTCGTTCTCTGCCTCATCCGAGGTCTGTGATGTGACGCTGTGACCACTGCCTCTTCTTGAATCATCCCCCTCACTCTTCTCAACCATTGCCATACCCGATCTTGTATCCTTCTTTTCACCTTCCTCAAACTTTGGTGGTAACCTTGGTGGCAATAAAGGCTGTTTAATCACTGGTTGCGGTGAACGAGGTTTCTCCCTTGAACCAACTGAACCGATCTCTGGCAGATGCGGAGGTGTTTGCGTTGGCGATAGTAGTCTGTCCTCTTCATTTTCTGATGGCGTGAGGCCACCATCAGATGAGTTTGACCTCGACATTGGCTTTGGAGAAATACTTGGCCTAGATTTCATTGTTAACTGATGCTGCAAGCCTTTTGCAACTAAACTTGCAAGTTCCTTGGCACGTTTATTTACCTGAACAGGAGATTGTACATTAGTGTCCTCAATTTTATCACTCTTAACAGACGAAGTTTGTTCAACAGACTTTGCTGTTGGTTTAGGAGAACTTGAATGCTCAAGTTCTGAGTGAATGTCATTAGCATTTTGGTCAACCTCAGGGGATATCTCTTTCGTCTTATCAATGATTTCTGGAGAATGGTCTTTACTTTCCGCTACCAACTGACGATCAGGGCCAGCAGGACTTGACTCCCGACTTTTCTTATTCTTCTTTTTACGCGGTGGAATTTTCAAAGCTTGCGTGTGAGTTTGATTGTCATTGATGATTTCAGTCTTAACTTCTCTGTCCACGACACCTTTCTGTTCAATCTCACAGCCAGAACTCTCATTCATACCAGCTTCCACCATCACTTCATCACCTGAATCAATTCCATGTTTGCTCCCTATCTTCTTTGGACCCTGAACCAACAAACCAGCCAACTTTGAAGAAAAGTCTACTTTCGGTTCAGCAGGCCTAGCAGAAGTAGGCGAACCAGCTGACTTCAGATTAGGTTCTTCATCCACTGACGCAGATTTCTGCATCAGCCGAGCTACTGGTAGAGGACTTGGAGGCTTGTTCTCGAAGCTTCGTTGCTTAGGAACTGGTGGCCGTAGGGGTGATCTAGGAGATGCAGGAGATACAGTGTCTTCAGGCTCTGGAGTCCCCTGGTCAATAGATGACCACGACGTTAAAGAACGTTTCCTTGGCGCAGGTTTCGGCACTCCTTTCGCTGTGGGAGCTCGGGGCCTCATAGGGGGCGCTGGAGCCGCTTTTGGTGGCTTGATGTGTGCCTTTTCAACATCAGCAGTTTCTGAGACTGTAATTAGAAAACAAAGGAATGGGTGAAATATAGTTGATGACATTTCAAAACCATTCACAAGTGAAATCAAACCAACTACATATTCATTAGTGATAACTTGCGACCCTTCACAAGACAAAACCTCACAAGTTTTGGAAAGAGCAGACATATAGATTTTGATGCCAATTTCCACATGAAATTTGATCAACGGTCTTATATCGATGCCTAAACCTTACTCACCTGCAGACCCTTCAAGATCACTTCTTATGACCTTGACCTCTGGAAGTGGGCTTCTTTTAGGCGAATTCCTGGCTGAACTTGGAGATCCTTTTTGACACAATGTTGTGACATCACTGGGAGTTTGAGCTGCTTCATGACTAGGTGGACACTCGGAGTCTGCCTTTGCTGCTGCTGGGCTGGTTTCACCATCCGTCGGCTTCCCCACTCCAAGAGCAGGAGGCTTTGATGGAAACTTTGCTGGCAGTTTTGGTGAGAGTTTTGTTGGTGATCCTTTCGGTGGTGTGCATGGTAATGGAGGAGGTGTCTTACCAGGAGATGATGAGAGCTGGGCATTCGGGGAATCCAAGGAATCTGGAAATCAAATAATGATCATGTAATCACCTGTCCATACTAGTATTGTCTCACATTTTCAACTGAAATGAACTTATTTTTGTATCTAAAGCTTCTAGAATGGTGTCACACTGGCGTGTCTCCAACTTCGGGCTACTTTTCCTCATCTACATCGTACATACCATGTTTCATTGGTTTGACACGTGCCACAGGAGAATTCCTTGGAAGGGCTGGAGGAGACCCTTTAAATCTGGTGGATGCTCCAGGCCTGAAACAACAAGGGGTTAACAATGACAAGACTAGGCACTGCGGTCAAATGCTCTTTCAACATGATTAAAGTCCTAGTCTCTGAACTATCATGGCTGGAGAAGACACAAATGTATTGTGGGTGGTACATCTGACTGTCTTGGTGACACTTGTCCTAATTCAATTATGACAGAAGTGACGCTGAATGAACAATTGAAATGACCCAATACTACCAGAGAAGACCAATTACGGCATGTAGTCACGAGAGTGTGATGATGTTGATGATTGAGGCTTCACTCACGACAACATCTAATCACCTTTTATGGAATCATGATGCTGGTGCCTTAACGACAACAAGCCCAATAGGGTTGAAAGCTTCCTACTCCATGCATGACAATTCAGGATTACAACTAGTGACCTATTCTAAATGCTAACAAATAGGAGTTAATCCAATGATGATCTTCCTGTCAGTCTTTGCCCAATAAAGGACACAAAATCTGTTTATTCAAACATGTTCAATGTGAAACACAAGGAACTTCTCTTTTGCTCACTTCTATTCTACCGGGTCAGTGGTTTTCACTCTGAATACAAACATACATTCATATTCGTATGACTTACACCACCACAATGAATCACTGACGTGATTACTGTACCGTAATTATACAAAACTGGTCAATTATGGCATTTCCCAATAACAAACAATCACTTCACTGGTACATGTCATCTGTGACATGCATTCGTTGAAACTGGCAATAGGCTATATCTGACACAACAACACAATGAAATGCTCAATACAACTCAAGGAAATAAGAGCTGCTGAGCAAGCAGAGCTGAAATCAGAAAAATCTCTGCTGAAAAGGACTAATACACACCCTTTGACTTGTTAGAACTAAAGTGAATATTCCCAGTAAATCTCTTAGATGCTACACTTCTGTTGAAAGGTGTGGCATGGTTCTAGAACACAAATCACTGAACTTAAAAGTGATTGGTTGACCCTGACATGCCTGAAAACTTCCGTAAAACAAACCTGAAACATGATATCATTCAATCAAGAATGAACATAATGCCGGACACACTTGTACTTTATACAGGATAACGTTGTACTTGAGAAGCTTGAACGAATTTTGATTCAGAGAAAGTTTCTGAATAAGTATGGCACGTGCCTTGAAGCAGCCCGTGAGCAATGTACTTTTCATGACAAACAACATAATGCTAGTTCTGAACTTGATGAACCTGGCACCAAATAAGATTGCCAGGATATCAAAGTATCTCGTGACCTCCCCGAGATCTCCGCATTACATGCCATTAATTCAAATACATCAGAACGAGTCTGTAATCGTTTGACTTTATAAGTGACCTGTGGAGAATTCTTACTTCCCTTTTATACGGACCAAGGTCTCGGGCTTTACAATGAATTTTACAGAGAAACTCTGGGTAATCAGGTAGTTGAAGTGTTATTCAGTGCTTGCTTGAGCTTGAGATCGGAATCCTGACCCACAACCCTTGTCCAAATGGGAACCCTCAATATGCCAAATCATTTTCACTCTCAAATCAAGAGGAAACTTTGGGAAAACAACTGCAAGTCCACAGATCAACAAAAACTCACTGCCCAGTTGCAGATACAATTGATGAGCAAGTCAGCAGTCACATATCATAACCTCAGAAACAAATGCTTTGTGTCCTTTAACTCCAGATATGACGAAGACACAAATGAAACAGATCAAACGAACGAATACAATTTATCCAAAAGCATAAATCAACAATACATGTATTTCCATCCAGAATCTTGTTGGAAAAAACTGCCTGAGTGTGGAGGGAGTTAATTGGTGCCATTGATTCATGGTAATAAATAATCATTGTTGTGGAGTCAATGGTAATTACAAGTACATGGAATTCAGTATTGCACAGTTGGAATGGTGTTTTGCATGACTCTTTTGAAATGTGACTAATCCTATATGAGTGGACATGTCAACTTCCTTAAATGACACAATCATATGCAGAAGGGACAATGAACCTTTGGCAGCTCTTTGTACGTGGTTGGTCGATGCTGCATAATCTGTACAGGTTTCGGAAGTTTCCTTTTGATTATTATAAAGTTTTTCAGTATTGTCCTACAATTTATGTATGTACCCGAGGTTATTGGCTAGGTGTTTTGAAACAGATTAAGGTTTTCACATGAAGCTTGGTGCTCCCAAATGAAGCTGACTCAAATAAATATTCACTTGACATGTGCACCAAAAGTTAAAACCTACCTCAGAAGAACACAGTACGGCCCTTGGGAACATTGCAACAGTCTCTCCAAAACCATCCTTGACTTTCAACAGAACTTGAGTACACACTCCAAACCAAAACTAGGATTATGATTCCTGGTATCCTTTGCAGTTAAAAACTGCATCTCATATGAACAGTCCTTCTTGCAAAGCATAGAATAAGGCTCACTGAACATCAATAAATGAAATTGGAGGGAAAATTGGACAAATACTTCTTCGCACAACTTTCATCACCATCAACAACAGAACTGATACAATTTGCGATATCCTGAGTTTAAGTATAAGCTTACTTTGAGGAAGGACACTTTGCCCTGGAAACTGCCAACGGGAGAATAAACCAGGAACTTGGCAAATAGTCAAAACTGTGGTCTTGGATCAAGAAGGTCATTTCAAGATCACGTCAGTCATTTCAAGAGCACCTTGAAGTAAAAGAAGCTGGGAGTGAAGTTCCTCCTGGCCTTGGATGGGATGCTAGTCAAACACAGGTTACTAGATGACTTTCCCTGGGACAACTTGTGCCCATTTGTTTGGGTGCATGCGTCGTGCGACACTCTCACCACCTGGTCTTCCCACTTTTGAGAATGATGAGAATGCCCCCCCCCCCCCACACACACACAACTGGACACAAACAAGTGGTTCATGGTAACATGACTTACAGCAAAAATATATGAGGGAGTCGATATTACAGCGTGAAATAAATAACTTTTTTGTGAGACACCCTTCATAGTAAGCCACATATAAAAAGACAAGATCAAAGTGATTTTCAAAGAGAAATATTGAATTGTTTACTTATAAAAGCTCGTGACAAATTCTTGAAGCTAAAATGATACAGTGTTGCCTTTTGCTTCCGATAGGTCTTGTAAAGGCCAATTTTATATCTGTAGGTTCATGATAAGAGTTCAGCGTTCCTGACAGATTCTGTGGCCATGAGTCATCCACATCTCGGACAGAAACTCTAAGAGCCCAACCACCTAGCTTTGATCTGAGAAGTCAATATGTGACCCGCTCTACCAAAACAAGGCGCTTGTCGCATCTGAACTCGACAGGTTGATACGGACTTGTTGTTCATTTCCCTATTGTAGACCTTTTGTGAAATCTATTACAAACTGATTTGGTCACATTTCACAAAAGGTCTACAATAGGGAAATGAACAACAAGTCCGTATCAACCTGTCAAGTTCAGATGCGACAAGCGCCTTGTTTTGGTAGAGCGGGTCACATATGTGGAATCGTACAGATTCGTGTTTAAGATTTCAGATATTCTATTCTTCATGACAATCCTTCAGACCAATGGATTGCTTCCTATATCTGGGAAATAACAAATGTGGTGATGAAAAAATAGACCGGTACCATAACGTCCAAGTGTGAATGAGAGGTTAAACAACGCGTCATGACAAATGAAGAGGGGTCAGCAGTGGTATGCAGGATATGTGCAGGATATACATCCTCACACTGCCCTCATTATCAAATGCCAACAGCGGAAGTCCACACTCTATCACCATTATACAACCACGGATTCATAACATTTAAAAAAACTTTTTACAGAAATCTGGTGAAGGACATCACAATGTTGACAAAGAAAGAAACCTCATTCTTGTCACTCAGTACAAGCCCTAGTGATTTAAACTGACAATATCTAATGCCATATATGACAGGTCAAAGTCTCCTTTGAGTTCAGCATACATGTAGACAGATTTTCATGGATCATTTTTAAGAGCAGCTCTCCTCTAACTTGAAAAGACAATCCAGTTAACTTCAGTGACAAATATGACAAATGACATCCTCATGGAATCGATCACCCTGAACAAGACCTTCCACCATTGACATGGTTATTGTCTCGATCAATACCGTTCATCGCCAACTTACTGTTTTGAGGAGTCCATATCCTAAATGTACGACAACTACACTGACCCAATTGCTCGGCTTAGATGGCATTAGAATGGACTTTTACATAACAATGTTAATGCATTAAGAGGGATTATGTAATTAGTCCAAACCATAAAAGCTATTTGTCTCAAACCAGACATGCCAGAAGCTAGAGTCAATGAATGACTTGAGACAAGTTTCTGTCAAAACTTTCTTTAACTTGCATTGTTTTTACATGCCAATAACATACATTCTCGTAGTACCTCACGTCCGTTATTCTGCATACGGTAAGTATCTCCATGTTTTGGGGCTGTTACATTTGAAGGCTGCTAGGTGCATATCCCGGAGATTAGAGGATATGCAGCATGCTCCAAAAGGGGGACTATACACATGATAGGTAGGGATCAATATGCACAGAAAGAGTAAGTTTAAAGACTTGCTCAGTAAGTTAGAATGGCTGCCCGATTCTCGACTAGTTGGGAAACTGTTTATCCAGCGTGATATGAGAGCGTAACAGGGACTTACGTGATTTTGGGTTTTGGTGGCGGGGCAGGTCTTGGTCCATGACTGCCTTGCCTGGGCAGGTTCACCACATTCACTGAAAACATTAAATGTAAAGGACATCAGTGTCTTCCCTGAAAGTGATACATACTTGGTATGGTACACTGTTTATGTCCGAGCTCATACAAATAAAAGACAAGTTGTTCTCCTTGGCCGAAAAAGAACATGACATTGATAAAGTGTCTTGCACAAGGATGAAAAATAACAGGGCATGGAAAGGAGAGTGAACCCACAGTGACAGGGACTGAAGTCTTCTATACACATTTTACATACTTGCTTGTTTTGTTTATAAAATATATGTAGTCCTGGGAGTACAGTCTTATACAGAAATAGATCAAATGATAAAATACGGTTTGCTGTTTAAATATATTTAATTAGGACAACTCCAATACCAAGCATGATGGCAAAGTTTTAAGTACAATAAAGTAGGCCGAATGCCCTTGCTTTCAAGAGCACTTGAGATCAGATTTACAATTTTTGACCATTAAAAACTTATAAACTGTCAGCTGTATGGCATCTTTGACCGTGAAAATCTTTTGTAAATATCGAGATGGTTTGCTTTCTTGACCCGAGGTGGCAAAGGCATATTTGACAAGAGGCCTATTTCATGATTTTCTTTATCACCCTTCACCTGAGTGACAGCGCCATCTGTGATTGCGTTTTTAAAGCGTAGTCAGATCCATCAGACATAGGCCTTTTCGAAGAAGACGAATCAGCACCAAACAAATCAAATGCGCACATTCAGAACACGTCGTCAGAGGCCTAATAAAGCCAAGACTCGGCGTTGTTCAAGGTGAAATGCATGTCAGCGCCAAATCAAACTTGTTTGAATTTGTCTATTGACTGAGTATGTCTATGTGTAGATAGTTAACACCATCAGAGACAAAGTTTATAAGTGTGTACACTGTATCAAGTGTACACTGTACATACTACATAGGCCTAGTATAGGCCTAATAGTATCGAGACTAATATTTTTAGTAACAGTCAGTAGGCCTACCTGCTTCCTGGTTAATAAAAATGATAGTGGTTGACTAAAACTAAAACTCACCAGGCATTTTACATTCCATCGCCACAAACTCAACTCTATATAAAGTTCATCTCTAAAACTCTTCTAGGTTAAAGATTTACAATCCCTTTAGTCATGTTTCTACCTCACTTCCTGAACATGCTGAAAGTCCTGAAACTGTACATGTTTTAGGGCCAAGTATGAGTGAATTGCGGTCGTTTCGGTCCCTAACGTTTCGCCCCAGTCGTTTCGCTCCCACTATGGCGAAACCTTTTTCGGGTAGGCTCTATAGAAGAGACGACCAGGTTGTAGCATGATGAGATGATAGCTCAGTCTAAGGCAGTGGGCCCTGGTTTGCATGTCGTCTAGAGCACAGTGAGATGTTAGGTCAGAGATATTAATCGCAAGCTCGTGTTATTGACAGCAGAAATAAAAACGTGGAAAAAAGATTATGTTGTGTCGATTCTCTCAGCATAGGGGACTACTCTTGTGGCTCATATGACGTTGTCTGAACGTATAGAGTAAAGTATAAGTAAAGTTCATTCAATCCAGAGGACCACGTTTGTCGTATACAGGAGATCAAATATACATAAGGTGGTTCACTGAGAGTGTTCGCCTAAATAATATTCACACATTCAGAAAAAATGATATTCACCAGATCATACAGTACACATAGTGAAGGGGCATGGCACATCCAGCAAATACTTGGTACACTCTCTGGCAACATGGGGAGGGCATATCCAGAAGAGATAGGACTATGGTGACTACTATCTCTTTGACCGTAAGTCATTTCTGCAGGTAACAATATAGAGCGACGGTAAAATAAGCAGGCTCGTTGGGGTCGAAAACAGAAATGCCCTCGTATTCACTTTCGCTCTGATGTCTCTGATGTGTTCAATTTCGCATTTCAAACCTTTCTTTCTTATTTGCATGTCATATTTTTATCCTCCGCTGATAGCTGTAACTAGCTGAGCTGGGAGGGGGGGGGGGGTTATTCAAATCCTGGATCCTGCACCCTCAGATATACAACAGGGGAGCTAGGGAGGAAGGACTTTCGTTTAAACTGACCAGAACCTGGGTATAACTGTCCTAAATGTCTGGTCCAGAGTAGTCTCTTTATGTAATTAAGGGTGACTTTGATCTCCTGCTCTCCTCAGTCAGATGGACAGCTACACAAAACTAGAATTCTGGAGAAAAGACAACCTGGATCATGTCACATCTAGTCTCGGGACAAGACAAAAAATCAGGTGGCATTTTAATGATCAGGGATTCACCATAGTGAGTTCAGTGTTCACCATGGTAAATGGCGTGACTTGACAACTTTCAATGTCGCGTCGGCGTACCAAGTCTTCGCGTTCTTGAGTAGGCCGATTTGGTCATCTGAAGCGAAGATCAAGTGGCGTCTTTCTCCGACTTTGACGTCGCATCTAAGGAATCCCTCGGTCTTTCCACGGGTACACAATTATTTCTTCAGGGTCAGACAGGTCTTCCCTGGATGTGCCATCCCACGACAGAGTCTGTCGTGTTCCATTACAGGAAGTAACATGTCTCTACAAGATTGAAGTGCCATGTAATCTGTACCTTGTCCCGACTAGATGTGACATGATCCAGGTTGTCTTTTCTTTTTTATGCCTGCCCACTCCAGATACCTCCAGTGCTCCTCATGCCTATATTTTGGTCGTGAACTGCATTTAACAGGAGAGGTCGTTCCCCGGTGAACTCGGCCCGGCTCTTCTGTAATCAGCAGAAAAACCTTCAATTTTCCCCTGTATCGCCCAATGAATTATCTTCAAATTTACAGGAAAGGTAGACTATGGTATACCATGGAGGTATTATTACCTCCATGGGTATACCAACTAAACGAGTGCAACTGATATTCACATATAAGAAGAAATTAAACCAAAAAACCCAGGCCGAGTTGGTCCGGGCCGAGGCCGAGTTGGTAGGCCGAGTTGGTAGGCCGAGTTGGTAGGCCGAGTTGGTAGGCCGTGTTGGCGTTAGGCCGGAGATGGCCCGTATTCGTACTTTCCCGGGGTACTTCCTCAATCCCCAACAAAAAGTCCAAGGGAGCGAAACGACTGGGGGCGAAAACTGCAGGGAGCGAAACAACCGCAATTCAATTTACCTGTAGCCTACCGCCATCTTGGGAGTTACGCTTTCTTAATTGTCGCGAAAATAAGTAAATATCGAGTAAATATGAGTGTTTTTCTTAATTTTAATGACATGATCGTCATAACCCATGTTCTGCCCTTCTTTTGAGAGGTTTTAGTCCTGATTCGATGTACAATTCGTATGTAAAAGTTAGTTTTTTGGTTTGGAAATAGTTGACCTAATTTGCAAATGACTCACCTAGCTTGGGCAGGGCTGAGCTGTGTACACGATGTACTTGACCTAGCACAAGAAATAACAAAAACACGAACATCATAGGATTCTAAATCCTTCTAAATATCAATTCTTCTCCATTTTCAGAATAGCGGCGATCATGAAGGTGTTGGTTGTGTTGACAGCATTTGTTGTTCTGGTGTCAACAAATACAAATTTATTAGTGGAAGGTGAGTAGCCTAATCAAAGTAGGCCTAGCCTACTAGTTGTCAAAAAAACCCATTTGAACTTTGTTCCTGCTGATGCCGATGGTATGGTTCGCGCACAACTGATCAATCTGCTCACATAACTGAGTTGGCAAATGACATTGCCCACCTAATATGATTTACCTCATTTGCTGGCTCTGTCTTTGTTAGCGGATTGGTCAGTTAAAAATAACTGCGTGATCTGTACAGTCTCGTCCCGGGGTCGGCATATGCGGGACCGAAGGTGAAGTTCTTATTAATTGTTTTATTCACAAGAAATCCAATGTGGAGTGTTAGTCATTTTAAGACAATCTGCTAAGATCTAGTAAGGTTCAACAAACAATCGTGTCAGTCAGATGTTGAAATGATGATGATGTTGTTTACAGGCAAGGACAAATTATTAACCTATTTATTAATATTCATCAAGCTCATCCAAACAGACTACTTCGTCGACACTCTCTGGCGTATAGAAGTAAACATAGTCAATGTCTACTCTGAAAAGTATTGGTGTCGTTAGTTTGGATTAGACTGTCAAAGACATGATAGACTCCAACCTGAAAACTATATATACATTTGAAAATTTAAATTTTAGCCCAGCTTCAGGAGGGTGAGTAGGTGGGCAATGTAATGCCTCAAAAGACATGAAAAAGGTGGCATACTTTAGTATAGGCTTCTGTACAGCGGAGATAGCAGCTTGCTTGATTGTTGAATTATAGGGGTTAAATTAGCAGGCTTTTTTGGGCTTCGGCTGAAGAATTCTGCTCATTGTGCATCACCATAGGTGTTGTATAACTACTTATGCATGTGTATGATTGGTTAGGAGGGGACAAGAACACCAGAAGCTTGCTGCATCTTTGTTGTGCTTAGTGAATGATTGTTGTGTATTGTGTTGTGCTAAGAGTATATTCCCCATCAAGCCAAGCAACTGTTGAGAAAAATGCTGCACTGAATGTGTGGTCCTGTCCATTCTCCCAATTCATTCTTATTCTTCTGTTATCTAGGCCAGACCAATCCCAACCTGATCTTAGCTGGTAACCGTACGTTGACAATTCATTATGTCATGGATAAGGAGAGAGATTCTCATTTCTTGCTTGCTTTATACCCTCCTATCATTATCCCTTGAACTTATGCTCTTGACTCCTTTTTATGCCTTGTAGATAAAAATTTAGTTCAATTCTACTACAAGTTGATTCTGTGCCTCTGCAACCATCCTGTCACGATACCATGTACACTTATTGTCCTCCATTTGTTGTGTAGCTTAGCATTCCCGTCGCTTATACATGTATCCTCCATACCTAAAAGACTGTTTCAGATAATATACACAGTCATGTAGATTTGACATGCATGCTGGAGTCGCTTTGAGTTTCCTGTGCTGCAATCGCTACATTTTGTTTACATTTCTGTCCTCTGTTGCTTATTTGGGTGCTTTTGATGTGGTTGCCTTCTAGCAAGCATTGTGGGCTGGGGAGTATGGTGGCCTGGTTGTTAAAGTGCCTGGCCTTTGACCAAGCAGTCGTGTGTTGTATCCCTTCTGAGGTACTTAGTTCTTTCCTTTGAGAGCTCGAAGGTTAAGTATTAATGCTTACTCCATGAGGCTGCTCCTAAACATTCCCAATAATATTAGGCAAAGCACATTGAGCAAGTTCTTGTCTGTGGAAAAGTGCTATATAAGAAATCTTTTTTCCAGCTTTTACCTACCATACCCATGCTACATGTATCGGTCATTAAACTGACCATTCCCATCTTGAGGTTCAAGCTATGCTAGAGTGTTAAGGAGACTGCTTCTCCAGCTATGTCTTGGGGGAGGTGTCCATCATACATTGGTTTTTGGTAACAGATTACCGTGGTATGACCGTGTCTATGGGTCCTGCAGTGTTCATTTTGTACGCCATGTACCGGTAAATTAAAAATATCCCATATCTTGTGTGTGATGCTTTATCACAAGTACTTCTATAACTGAAGAAGTTGTTCTTGGGCAAACTGCAGAAATTGAGAGTTAACCACATCACCTGCCGTCGTCACGGTCGTAATTTATGAACAAGATAAGAAATGTTTTAAATTATTTCATGGTTGTTTTCTCCAGTGTAATCTTCTTTATTGGGTCTTTTCAGAATGTCCAAATTTGTGGGCGACGGGAGACCAGACGTGTTATAGATTTTTCCAAGATGTCAAAAGGACGTGGGCTATGTCGAAAAAGTATTGTGAGGTGCGTACATGTAGCCGAGATGTTGCTCATTCATCTGGTCTGAAAGGCCAGTAGACCTGCAGCTTTCAGTCATATCATTTTATGAATAAAAGAAATTAAGAAATGTTAAGATATTACTCAAATGAGAACATGAATTCAAACACGTTACTTCCATATTTTTCAGGATATTGGTGCTGCGTTGGTGAGTATCAACACTGAGAAGAAACATCAAGAGGTGACAACATGGTTGGGGGCTAATGATGGCCAAAAGTAAGTCATTCTCATTCATTGGTTGGTATCAGAACAGATTATTGACAATATGAGGAAGCAAGCAGAGAACAGATGGTATCTGCCAGTTTGAATAGGTTGAAGCCGATTGAGATTGTAAGCATGGTACAAGTGTGTGTATCTGCCAGTTACTGTGTGAACAGTTTTAAGCCAATTGGGATAGCAAGCAAGGAACAATTGTGTTTATCTCCCTATTACTGTCTGAGCTGATTGAAAGGTGTCTTTACCTCGTATTGGACCTATAACATGTAAAATGGAGGACGTCCACTCGGTTCGCTGGTGTTCACTTGTGTGTTTATAAGTTAGACTAGATGTGTAATTCTGCCGCACTGACTCAATGACCTTATAGAATGATCTCATCTCCTTCAGCCTTGCTTGGTACACGAGTGGGAGGCGAGACACAGCTGAAACAACCTCTCCTGTCTTCTACTGGGAAACACTAAAACCAAGGGCGGCTGTCAAGACGTTCTTCTTCTGGACGGATCCAAAGAATAAAGATAAACCAGAACCAGACACGATTATAACGTATGTGACAAGTGGTAATACTCGTGGCTGGGATCTGACAGATCCGGCGCAGGCCAAGGCATTTATTTGTGAAAGTCCTCGCTCCGAGGTTCAGAAGCTGACAGCAGACGACCGAGATTTTAGTAAGTTGATATCGAGAGTTGGCAATTATAGATCCGGGTTTGCCGAGATGAGATGAAGGGTTACTGTTACAGTAAACGCTTCACCACAATCCACCGCAATATCGGTCGGTGTGATGATGCACTCTCCGCTCGACCAAATTTTGTTCTGGCGTCGTCATGACCCAATTTTCTGCATGGAATGACAGTTGACACCAACATGAAAAAAGCTCCTAATTTAATCTTTGAGAAGATGAATTCAATTAAACTTGTCATTATTTTCTTTAGCATATGGTCAATCCGACATTGGAAATATTGAGAAGGGACCACACTTCATCCAAGAGCCGCCACGATCTGTAATCTTTGCTTCATCTGAGGCGAACAAACGTGTCTCTTTCGAGTGTATAGCTGAGGCAAACCCACTAGCTACATACCGATGGGTTAAAGAAGAAGCAAAGGTCGGCAAGACGTTTGAAATCACGGCCAGCAAGAAGTACACTTTATCGAATGGAAAACTTACGATACACAATCCTCAGCGTACGAAAAAGGTTGATGCAAGTGATCCTGATGCAGTGACGGACACTGATGTAGGAATATACCAATGTGCCGCCACAAATGCTTTTGGCACCATCCTGAGTAACCGGGTCAATTTTGACTTTGGCTGTGAGTATGAAATCATTCGGGCTGGGTGTCGGAGGGTTTCAGGCATTGCAATGTAATGTACATTCAGTGGTTATTTCTTTAGCCTCAGAGTCTGGGCTTTACATGAATCAGATATCTGAATTTATATATTCCTTCTTTGCAGATATCAATGACTTCAGTAAGACGAAGAGAGATCCGATCCAGGCCAGGCTCAATTTCGACACAGCCATTCCATGCAATGCGCCTCCATATTTCCCAAGTAAGTTGGTCAGATTATTCTATGAATAGGAATGGAAACTTGATGACGTCAGCGATAACGACTTGGACAATGACGCTAATTTGTCAAATCAAGTTTCTTCCAGAATGTTGACGATAAATAATAAGGTTTTTTTTCTTCCAGCAATCCGTTACAAGTGGTACAAAGATGACCCACTGAACTACATCCGTACCGACCAGAAGCCATACATGTTCATTTCCCAGAATGGCAAGCTCTACTTTTCTCGTGTGAAGAATGATGATGCAGGAAACTACTTCTGTATTGCGTCTGTGCCATTGCCGGGTTTCCAAGATGGCAAGACAAGCATGCCAATAGGACTCCTCATTGGAACCGGAGGTGACGAACGAGCACCGCAGATTCATACTGATTTCCCAGCCATCTATCCAGGCAACCCTAAGAAAGGCGACAATGTGACCATTGAGTGCTTTGCCCTTGGAACGTAAGTCTTGCCACTTTTCATCTTCTTACGCCCCTTGTCAAGCAGTCTTATTCGGTGCGTTTGGGAGATAAGTGGTGGTCCTGGCGTACACCTTGAATATTTCACGAGACAACTCTAGTTTAGCGATGGGACGTTGCTCATGATTGTTTGTTCGCACAAGATGATATGGTAAATTTTGAGAATTAACGAAAGATTGGATGAAAAATATACAATCCTTTCACAGATTCGATTAGAAATATTCAGTACGTAATCTTCTGGTGTATTGTTTTCAGTGGTGATCTGCAATACAGCTGGGGTCGTGCCAACAATCAGCCAATGACAAAAAGGGTCTCCTTCATGGACAATAACCGAATCCTGAGCATCAACAAGATTGAACTGGAAGATGGTGGTGATTACACGTGCAGGGTGTCGGCAACTGGAGGTCTTGGTGGCACTGGCAGCGACTCTAAGACAGTCAAGCTGGATGTCCAATGTAAGTGAAATGAGGAACGTATTTGCAGTGTGTGCAATTAGGACATTGACTGAATTGGAGAGGTATTGGAGTGACCACAGAGCTGAGGAGCCGTATGGTCTCTAAACGTTGTCTTTAGGATTTGAATCCCGTGACTGAACCCGGTGCTGCTTCATGCGTCCATACACGGTAAACAGATGTCTTATCCTCGACTGAAATATACCATCAATAACATTGTGAAAGAAGAGATGCACTGACACTGTAGATGATCATGCTGCCGTTCAGACTCTGGCTTTAAAATTAATGAATTTTGCTGTTAAACATTGATCTTTTTCCAGCAATCCCATTCTTCACGAAACCTCTGAAAAATCATCATGTTGACGTTGGAGCCAAGTTCACCCTGCATTGCGAGGCAGACGGTAAACCTGAAGTGAAGTACAAATGGTACAAGAATGGGGTGCTGTTTGATAATAGCACGCTGGATACTGAGGACATGGCACGTATCACATTTGATGGTACCAGAGTAACATTCCAAGCGGCATCGGCAGAACGTGACAACGGGATGTATCAGTGTGCGGCCTCTAACCAACGAGGGGTGTCCTACAGCACTGCTCAGGTCCGAGTACTTTGTGAGTATGAAGAACATTTCCTTGTTATGTACTGGCAATTGACACGTATATTCTAATCTAAGTAATCCAGTGAATGATTTTGTCCAAGCATACATGTAGATGGAGCAGTGTCTTCCCATAAGCACTGTGGAATTTGACAAGGGCGTTGCTGGCACAGGCTGTCCTTCTACCAAGATAGGGGTCTACTGGTCATACAATGCTGTCCTTCTACCAAGATAGGGGTCTACTGGTCATACAATGCTGTCCTTCTACCAAGATAGGGGTCTACTGGTCATACAATGCTGTCCTTCTACCAAGATAGGGGTCTACTGGTCATACAATGCTGTCCTTCTACCAAGATAGGGGTCTACTGGTCATACAATGCTGTCCTTCTACCAAGATAGGGGTCTACTGGTCATACAATGCTGTCCTTCTACCAAGATAGGGGTCTACTGGTCATACAATGCTGTCCTTCTACCAAGATAGGGGTCTACTGGTCATACAATGCTGTCCTTCTACCAAGATGGGGGTCTACTGGTCATACAATGCTGTCCTTCTACCAAGATAGGGGTCTACTGGTCATACAATGCTGTTCTTCTACCAAGATAGGGGTCTACTGGTCATACAATGCTGTCCTTCTACCAAGATAGGGGTCTACTGGTCATACAATGCTGTCCTTCTACCGAGATAGGGGTCTACTGGTCATACAATGCTGTCCTTCTACTAAGATAGGGGTCTACTGGTCATACAATGCTGTCCTTCTACCAAGATAGGGGTCTACTGGTCATACAATGCTGTCCTTCTACCAAGATAGGGTCTACTGGTCATACAATGCTGTCCTTCTACCAAGATAGGGGTCTACTGGTCATACAATGCTGTCCTTCTACCAAGATAGGGGTCTACTGGTCATACAATGCTGTCCTTCTACCAAGATAGGGGTCTACTGGTCATACAATGCTGTCCTTCTACCAAGATAGGGGTCTACTGGTCATACAATGCTGTCCTTCTACCGAGATAGGGGTCTACTGGTCATACAATGCTGTCCTGCTACCAAGATAGGGGTCTACTGGTCATACAATGCTGTCCTTCTACCGAGATAGGGGTCTACTGGTCATACAATGCTGTCCTTCTACCAAGATAGGGGTCTACTGGTCATACAATGCTGTCCTTCTACCAAGATAGGGGTCTGCTGGTCATACAATGCTGTCCTTCTACCGAGATAGGGGTCTACTGGTCATACAATGCTGTCCTTCTACCAAGATAGGGGTCTACTGGTCATACAATGCTGTCCTTCTACCAAGATAGGGGTCTACTGGTCATACAATGCAGAGGACATTGAACGAGTTGTGTTTTGATGAATGTGTCGTGAATTGACCGTTGCATTGATTTTTCAGCGTTTGCTCCATCGTTTGCCAAGCGTCCGATGTCGCCCATCACATATGCTGCTATGGACGGCAAGGCTACTCTCATCTGTAACCCAGAATCTGCACCAGAAGCAGTCAAAACATGGTACAAGGACGGCCAGCGTATGTCCGTGTCGGGGGAACTTGCTGCCAGGATTCATGTGTTAAGGAATGGTAACTTGGAGCTGACCAAGATTGTCGCGGAGGATCAAGGAAGTTATATGTGCATGGCAGAGAATAGCTTGGGAAAGGCTAGCAACACTGGCTCTCTGCTTGTATTGTGTAAGTATGCCTTCATAAATGATCTGCTCGGTCAGAAATAGGCTCTGGGCTCCAGGCAGATGTTTGCTGTTCCGTTGAGGTGATTGTGCACAGAGTTACCATAGACGGGATGTACGACAGGTAACATTGGCTAAGAATTGATCGGGGGACATTCACTTCAGAACATATCGTTCTCAAGCAAAGGCCTTCTGAGTTATTTTGAGAAGATTTCATCATGAAGAGAAGAACTCCAGTGTGAAATCATGATTATTAGACCAGTTCATCTACTTTTCTACTCGACCAAAATCACTTCTAAGCAACTTCGCACCAACTCAGGAAACTTATATAACTTAAATAACCGTTTCCTGGGGGAAAACTCCATTCTATTTTTGTACACAATATCAATGCTTTCCCTTTCTCCATTCTTAGCAAAATCTGTGATCACTGTCAAGCCATTGAGTCAGATCGTGCGTCAAAATGAGTCTGTCCAACTCACATGTGAGGCTTATGTCGATCCCTCGCTTGACTTCACCTATGTGTGGGAACTGAATGGCTTCCCCATTGATCTTGACTTCAATGAGGACTGGAGGTTGAAACAGTATCGCAACTTGGACAGGTATAAAAGGGTAAGCTCTGCTTGCATAAGTCATCCAACTTTCGTCAGCTTTTTTGTGTTTTCTTGTATTTAGATGGTTTGTAACAGTTTTCATGTGTGAACCATTCAATGAGAGGGAGCCATCCATGTTGAGATGGTAGACCTTTTGATGAAAAAACGGTTGATATAAATACTTATGTCAATATTTCCTTTGTCTTAGGGTACTGGTGCAGCATGGGGTGATCTCTTTATCCATAACATCACATATAAAGAGGCTGGGATCTATAAATGCATCGCTTTGACACCACAGGATGAGGCAACAGCAGAGGCCAATGTGACTGTAATAGGTAAGCTTCAACACTTTATAGGCCCATGTTTTGATATTTTAGAACTCCGCCCCAGTCGACACTGAGGTGGTTGGGTTTGATTTCTGGTCAGGCCATTGATGCTGATGGCAGGACCTGTACAAACGGTGTGTAACCCGCCATAATGTGTTCATCTCCCTGAACATCCGGGCATCAAGTTTCTACTTGGGCTCTGTTTAAATTCAAGATGGCGCCCGATTGGTATTTCATGCGTTACGTTTTATTCTAGGTGTTCCCGGTGAACCTGCAGGCCTGGTTGGTATCGAGGGCAGTCTCACATCGTCGTCAATACAACTGACCTGGTCAGCTGGAACAAATCACGGAGCCCTACTCACAAGCTACACGGTGGAGGCACACTCCAATCTCAACCCTAAATGGCATGTTGTCAAAACCAACATTTGCCCCTGGTATGGTGACCCGACATCACTGACAAAAGGTGAATGTCGAGAGATGACGCCACTGGAAAAGGAGGAAAGTCGACCTGGTGAGATATATTTGAATGTTTTGTTAGATGTGTTCCGTTCGACCTATAGGTCATCATGTTGGCCACTTCTTCTACATTATGAGTTGACGCTATTGGACCAGTTTAGGAGTGCCTGAGCAAAAAGATCATCTTGCGTGTAATGGCTGTGTCTGCTGATTCATTCTCATTCAATGCAACATGACCAAAATTGGGTTTGTGGTGTCTGCTGTACCTGTCAAATAAAACACATTTTTTGGGCATTTCTTTTCCAGTAAAATAAGAACATGCGTCCTCGAAAATGTTCCCAGCGTCACTGAGACGAGCGTGGTCCTCCTGTGCAAGTCTGGAGTGAACCACTCGACAGATGTTTCCTCTAACTATAAATGCTTTCCTCTTCCAGAACTCCTCTAACTATAAATGCTTTCCTCTTCCAGAACTCCTCCAGGAGAAAGATCGACTCAAAACAACTGTGACGGGACTATTGGCATATAATTCCTACATGTTCCGAGTTATCGCCTATAACACGTATGGTTCTGGAGACCCAAGTCATCCTTCTTGTAAGTCTGCATTTACTCTGTATATGCCATACTAGTAGTTTACTCTCGTGATAGTGCCTGAAGAAGGCCCTTATTTAGGGCCGAAAATTTGAACTTTTTGTATGACTTCATCTCAATACATATCATGTGTTCATACAAGGTGCTGTTTATTTATTGGCTTCTTGTAAGTCCGATAAGATTTCTTCTTGATAAGTTTAACTTGTTATACAGGAATCTTCTTGATTGGTTAGTGGGTTAAAGTGGTTACCATCCGCTTGACAGGTCTCAACACAACATGCTCTCATTTCTGACTGAATTCTTCTCAGAACTAGAAGGAATGAAAACCTTGCTCTTCATGAATACAAGTCTCACCTAATCAAGCTAACTGTGTGGAGGTCTGTGACATTGGGGGGAGCTTTGAAAACATATCTGAAAGTGAGAAATTGGAAAGGCATTGAAAAAAAAGGAGTAGCCTAAAGTGCTAATCTCCTGGCAGAAGGGTGTAGTCACAACCAACCTGTACAATAATTTGTTGTCTGCTTCTTTCTGCAGCGATCTATACCACCAGGCCTGACAAGCCTTTTGTCATCCCAAGGAATCTTGGTGGTGGAGGCGGGAAGGTAGGGACACTCACCATCACATGGGATCCTCTCCCGGTGAACGAGCACAACGGACCAGGTCTCATGTATCGTGTCTTCTTCAGAAGGGCGGACATCAGCAATCAAGATAAGGATACAAAGGTAGGAGCAGAGGAGTCTTCTAATCAAAAAGGAGTTCTCCCACACACACACCTAAAGCGGTGTCTACTCGCTCCTGACTCATCATCAGAAAGAACACGGCCAAAACTTCACCTGCAGCTTGATGTGGAGCGGGGTCCTGGGGGCTTACATCCACATACATCGGCCTGTTTCCCTCTCAGTATCACAAACATCTCCGGGCCTTTCTAAGTCCTTGACACGGCCTGTTGCTGACGGTCTCTGATGTGGACAGAATGCTGCAAAAACATGACAACCCAAGCTCACTGTTGTTGATAAATTGTTATCAATCTTTCGATTTGATAAGGGAAATCTTGAGGCTGAAATAGACTTGTCCTTTTTCATTTGCCATGTGTTAAGTGGTTAGAATGAATTGGAAATATTTGAAATTTAATAAGCAAATGCAGTGTCTCATAGTGATTCTGTTTATTTCCAGGTTGAAGTAAAACATCCCACAGCAATGTATACAGAGACAATTGGAGCCCTCAACTTCTACTTGCCATACAATGTGAGGATTCAGGCATTTAATGACATGGGGAATGGACCCATTTCTGAGTGGGTGCAGATTTACTCTGCTGAAGGAAGTGAGTAAAAAAGTTTCTGATTTATGTTGAAATTGTCCCGACCCGTTAGGTCATATGGTATTAGTACCGGGTATTACAGTTAACTTCTTTATTTTTGAGGGCCAGTCAAATACGGTGCCCAAAGCTTTAAGTCAACCCAAAGAATAATGCCATTTGTGTTTCAATCTAAAATGTAATAAAGGGCATAGGGACTTCTTGTATTGTATGGTAGAAGACTGTCCCTGGTTCTCTTCCCATGATTTTAGAAGAATTTGAGTAAACTGGTAAGATTTTTGTTTTCTGTGGCTTTGTATAAAAGTATGAAAAATGAAGACTAGTACGGAGTAGTCAAGAAATGAATTGCGTGGGGAGACTGCTAGTCAGCATCATCTCAACGTTGACCTCAACCCTTCTGCTGTAGCTGTCTTTCTTGTTGTGATGTATTCTTTATGACTTTCATTGTCTTTCAGTGCCTGTTGCAACTCCGATGAATGTCCGTGCACGAGGTTATAATTCGTCTGCGCTTGAGGTCCTCTGGGACATGGTGCCTGACACTCGCGAAGGTGTCAAGGGCCGTGTCATGGGATACAGGGTACGCATAGACTCATATGACAACAATTATTTGGGCAAAAAAAGAGTAACACCTCTGTCATCACTCCTACAGATTTCCATGGCATGGTGCTTGAAACACGAAACTCATGAGGTGGTGTGACTGTGAGGATGTCGTTAGAATCCGAGGGATCCATAGCACTTGATTCACTCAATGCAATGTACTTTGACTTGAACAACCACCATGGAAAAGTTAATATCCAACTTCTCTGATCATTATATTGCATGCTTCCCTTGTTTTCAGATTAACTACTGGAAGAAGGATATTGAAAACGAAATGGATGATTACATCCGGCAGACTATCCTAAACCAGACGGACCGTGGCAAGATCATTGGTCTCCGTCCCAACCAGTATTACGAGCTGAATGTGATGGTCTTCAATAATGCCGGCAATGGGCCCAAGAGTGCTATGCGATATGAGAGGACTTGGAGGAATGGTAAGTCAGGCATCGCGACATATTTCATTGACCAATCTGAGTAAGCTTAAAGGGAACTGGAACCGCCGAGCGATTTATTCAACTTTTCGACTTTCACCGCCCGAGAAAGTCAAACTTCCCACTTCCTATTCGAGTTCAGATTTGTAGCTCCGCCCCCAGTGCCCGAGCATGCACAGTTCAATTTGTTATTATTGAGAATCATGTGAGAATCACGTGAGTCATGCGATCTTTCATTCATGAGTTTTCGTAGTAAATTCCATAGTAGTGACGTCACTCAATGATTGACAGCTAGGCGCCATGTTTCATTCATGCCTTGTTCTGATCACCCGATACGCGGGAAATGAAAACGAGGTCATACGAACTGGCTTGGCGGTTTCAGTTCCCTTTAACATCGTGCTGAAGCATTTCAACCTTGACCTCATTTCCGTGGTCACAGATGTCTAACTCGAAAAAGTTTCACTGATAGCGGCACGCAAGAATGAAGAATGAATCCCAACAAAAGCCATTTTGTCTTTATATTTTAGCTCCTCAAGATCCACCAAGGAATGTCAAGGTTAAATATTTGACAGACAAATCGATCAGCGTTCACTGGCGAGGAGTTAGTATTTCTAATAAGGAGGAACCACTAGAAGGTTACATTGTAAGTTCATCTTCACAGAGTACAGATACAACCTTCTTAACTTATTTCAAAGAGATGGTGTTCACAAACAACTATTGAACTAATTTCATCAAGCAATCTCGAATTCCTTGAGCTTTAATTCCATGGGTAGTGATTTAGATTGGTACAAATGTTTGTTTCAATCTTTGAATCTCGCATTGAACAGTATTGTTGTATTCATGTTGAGTGAAATCCTGCTGGCTTTGTTCCTTTAAGCTTATCCCTAATGGATTAACCCCTTGCCGTATTTTTAGGTTCGTTACTGGCCTGCTGGAGAATCAATGGTAAACGCCATTGATCATTACGCAGGGAAGGTAGTGGATTCCGTTCTGACCAATCTGGAGCCTGCCCCGACGCGTTACTATCTGCGAGTGCTAGGCTACAGCCGCGGAGGATTTGGCAAGATGAGCTCACCTATCTTACAGCTCCAAATAGGTCAGTCCATTCTTAGTCAAGTTAACTTCTCATGTCCTTTCTGTTCATGCCATCTCGTCTTTGCCAGTCTGGTTGGCCAATGGTGCTCTGACATCAAGGATGTTATCTCTGTGTTGATCAATGCTCTCATAGTAAACACAGAGTCACTCAAGTCAAGCTCCAACCCTGGCCCTATGTGTCACCCTGGCCCTAAGTGTCACCCTGGCCCTAAGTGTCAACCTAAGTGTCACCCTGGCCCTAAGTGTCACCCTGGCCCTATGTGTCACCCTGGCCCTAAGTGTCACCCTGGCCCTAAGTGTCAACCTAAGTGTCACCCTGGCCCTAAGTGTCACCCTAAGTGTCACCCTGGCCCTAAGTGTCACCCTAAGTGTCACCCTGGCCCTAAGTGTCACCCTAAGTGTCACCCTGGCCCTAAGTGTCACCCTAAGTGTCACCCTGGCCCTAAGTGTCACCCTAAGTGTCACCCTGGCCCTAAGTGTCACCCTAAGTGTCACCCTGGCCCTAAGTGTCACCCTAAGTGTCACCCTAAGTGTCACCCTGGCCCTAAGTGTCACCCTAAGTGTCACCCTAAGTGTCACCCTAAGTGTCACCCTGGCCCTAAGTGTCACCCTAAGTGTCACCCTGGCCCTAAGTGTCACCCTAAGTGTCACCCTGGCCCTAAGTGTCACCCTAAGTGTCACCCTGGCCCTAAGTGTCACCCTAAGTGTCACCCTGGCCCTAAGTGTCACCCTAAGTGTCACCCTGGCCCTAAGTGTCACCCTGGCCCCAAGTGTCACTTGAGAAATGTCGACCATTATATGTGTCAGTGATGTGACAAGGTAATTTCAGATAATTGTACCTCCAAACCAGATAGGTTTCGGCAGATTGAGTCGTTTTGCCATGGAAGTAATTCATCTTGTAGAAAGCTCCGAAAGATGACCTCCAGTAGAAGGCACTCGGTCAGCCGTACACAGTGACATGGACTGATCCCATACGAGCTGACTAAAGAACAATGCTACAACATGGCTCAGAACAATCAGCCTTTTTGGTGTCATGTGGTTATTGTCAAACACTTGTAATCATTGAACTTTTGCCTGTATTTTCAGGTCCTGGACCATATTTATACGTCAACCCGAAGCCAGGATCCGCGGGGCACCTGCAGCCATGCCTTTTACTTATCTCCTTTTCTATCTTGGCACTTTTCAAATATCTGTTATAGAACCTAACAGATTTGGTGATAATCCTAGGGCCTTATGCTGCTAATGCAGTCAAATGAAGTTTCAATGGGGGGGGGGGGGGGGTTAACACTGTCCTTGTAATATTTTAAACAGTATGCCGAAGTTCAAGAATTTGTTCTAGTAGGTTCATATCAGAGCAGTTAAACTGAGGCAATAGCAAAAATGTATAAAGTTTTGTAACAGAACTTAGTGAAGTTCATAGTTAGTTACTGATTTCTGCTTTCCAAATCCTAATCCATCCTGTTAAGACTGTTTCACCGTCCACCACTCTGTCTTGATTGTGGCTTATCCGTCTTGATTTTGACACATTCCATCTTCACTGTGACTCATCCATCTTGATTGTAACGGATGTCTTCTTCATTGTGACACATGAGGTCTGATTGTGATGTTCTCCTTATGAAAATACGATCACAATATACTGGTTGTGTCTTCAACTCAACGGCTCAAAGTCTTCATACATTCCAGTCGAGAAAAAAGTCAACCAGTATTCAATTTCATTTCACTTTTTTCATGACGAAGTTTTAAAGTGAGATGAGTGCAGGTGTCTTGTGTAAGCTAAGAGTATCATGTAAATATTGCTTGTTGAGGCGCTTGATGTGTAGTCTTTTATAATCCTAGCATTTATTCCGATCATGTACTAGCTGTGCCCTTTTAACATTCTGTTTTAATAGATGTAGATTGATTAAGGAATTTGTACAAAATTGAATTATCAAATGATTTATATGTGTATATGTACAGATTCTTATGTATATAAAGCTAATGGAGTCCAAGACATCATTATGAAATTAATGCCTTCATCATGATTTACCTTCAGAACGCTAGGTCATTTTGGTTCCTGTTGTTAGATGTTTTATGACCTACTGTAAAATCACTCAGGAGCAGTTGCGACAGTGTGTTATAATCAATAGCATATCTCTTCTCATATGATTTGGTAACACAAATCAACAACTGTCCATTAGAAGTTTGCAAAATGTAAACAATTATATTCTACTTATCAACTTTGTTACATTCCTGCCATGTCTAATTCCATCCAAAATTTCTAACTATAAGACATTCCAGATATCGTAGAGCAGCATATCTTCTAGTGTCTAGTGTAACACGGGTACTAGCCTCTTGCATTCACTCTGTGTCTGAGTCTTTGAGTCATTGATGCTGTACTGTACACCTTAGTATTCTTGTCTGACAGCATGGATCACACCGAATGTATTGTACTGTACAGAGGGAAAAGTCCATCGTAGAATCTATGTAGGCCTGTGATAAAAACTATGATGATTATCACAACCCATGTTTTACATCGGATCACAACACCACAGGAACTGTTTATAACTTTTTATACAAACCATATATGTATGATAATTATAATAAAAGCTAAAATTCACACAATTGTTGCGTATTGATTTGGACTCATACTTGGATTTCATCAGAGCGATCAACAGTGCCGACAAGCTCTCCTTCAGGTGTTAGCTCAATGAAATGTACAGCTCTTGGCATCATTGGGATTCTACCATGTGTCTGGACAAGAGGTCCTTTGTTGTTGGTCTGGTGTCCTGGACAGCCACAACAATGAGTCCATACTAAGCACTGAGCATTTCAGTTCAGTGAGGGAGAACACTTGCCACAGTATCAGTTGAACTCTAGGACATGCACTTGTTGTCTTGTTTCAAATAGGAATGGTTTGCAATGCTCGGGAACAAGGAAGTTTGCCCTCCCCTGGATATAACTGCCATTGTGTATTGCATCAACCTGTTTCAACCATTGTCAGCAAGGAGCTGGATGTCATTTGGTGCAAACACTCACTTCTACCTAATTTGCCAGAAGACCATACTAGTTCAGGCTTTCTTCGAGAAGATCTCTACCTAGCCTTCCTGTTGTATGGATTGAAATGACAAAGACAGAGGGTCAAAATGCCGTCGCAACATGTAGAAATGAAAACACATGTATTTGTGATCATACATTTATTCATTGCATGAAAAATATGGAACACCAAAAGTAAATTGCAAGTATTTACAAAATATACATTTAGAATTCAGTCTTCAACATGGAGTTATGATACATTTGTTAGTACAATAATGATATTGTGACGATTTCTGGTCAACACACAGGGTCACTTTAGTGAGAAGCAAAAGCATTAAGGTATGTTAGGGACGGAATTTTGATTATACGATACAATATCTTACTCTGTGTGTTGTTAATCGGAGAATGTAACTGAACTCGTAGCTCAGTTATGGACTGAACGTCAGCAGAATATGCCCAGCTCCTCCCAGATATGGGAATGTCCCTGTGGGTATGGTACCCTTGTTCTCTTATTCTTTGTAATAGAAAAGTGTTACCACTGTCCACATTGAGCATACTGTGAGGATTAATGTTTTGTTCAGTAAATTAGTAACCAACTGAAGCTCTCAGCCTGAGCACTGGAGCTCCAGCCAACAGCCAACCTAGGCTTACTGGAGAGGTTGAAGCTTAGGCCTTAGGCAATCAAAAGGAGGCCCAGAAATACTTGAAACGATCATTGGGGTGTCATGACACGATTTCGGAATTGAACACTAATGATTTCTTGTGCAAAACGAAAAAATACTAAAATTGCATTGTCTAAAAATCATCCAAAATTTTGTTTTTCACGCAAAAAAATCTAACCTAAACACGAAATAAGAGCATTATAAACTTTCTACGTATCACAGAGTAGCCTGGGCTTGGATTAGTCTGCTGCCATGGTAACCATGTCTTTGCATTGAACATCTAGTAGTGCTGATTTTTTTTATCAAAGTGAATAAATCTAGATGAGAAAAGATGATTTTCACACAAATGGCAATTTAAAGTGTCAGTGCTATGTCAAAAATAAATATTTCATTGAATCAACTTGATGATCTTCAAACGAGACATGTTTAGTGAGTGTCCCTCCCCCACTTTTCAGAACCATTGTCACCTCTGTTTCGGGACCACAACCACCCAACAGCAGTAACCGCAAAAGCCCTCCAAATGTAATGGATTAAGTGTCATCAGGTCAAGTTTAATCCTCCTGAAGTCGTCTTCCCGCTTGCTGATAGTTTGTTCAGACACAGTACTGTTAATTCGTTCAGGAGCCGTTACAACTTTTGGGCATTGGCACTGGCTGATGCTCTTGCATGCTTCCCTCATGTTGTGAGTCTTGCTGCTGCACACATAATTGTTGTGTTGACCAAATGACACTGCTGACCAAGGCCATGCTTGAGAAGGAAGCGTAGTAGACATGATTACAGAAGTAGGATTTTCATTTAGAACATCGTGACGGCCCCTGACCGAATTAACAGTAACTACGAAAGTCATCCAATTTCTGCTTCGGCTATTTCATGGAGCATGAAGTTACAATTGCAGCTGACCGATTTGCAGTAGCTGGGAATCCATTGTAGTCAAAAAGAGTCTTTACTTCATTGAGCAGCTCCAGTTGATTGGGTTGTACTTGAGCAGCTCCTCCTCGTGTCTCCAGTTGAGGTAACGACTGCGGCGGTTCCAGTTCCATTGCTCCTCCATCAGCTGCAAGTAAGACCAGAAACATATAAGACATTGCACATGCGATGATTCAACCCAACCTCGGCTCGATGGGAGTCTCTCTGTGGGATTTCGTCAGGCACTAATAGTTATGCAATCAAACTTGTGCGTCGGTGTGAAGTGGTAAGCGACGATGTGTCTTTGTCTCCAGTCCTTGACAGAGTGCTCAGGGGACAATGCGTTAAACCGAGTGAACACGGTGTCGTGAGTAATAAGGGTTTGATTGTGCTGACGGACTCGGAGTGGTGTTCGTGCAGAAGAGATCAACTACCATTTTAATACCCCACGTTGAAGATCCCGCTCACCCCTCACTTTTGATATTCCAATTTTGTTTAAATGTGGTGATTGAGTAAATCCTGTTCAGCTGTGGTGACTGACAGATACCATCATATTGATTATCTATTTCTACCTGGCTACATGCTGTTATGGCCAACCTGTTGCATGGTAATGGTATTGATGGCATGTTGGTTGTGAGGCAGTTATTGATACGGACTACAGCGATGACAACGACGATTAAAGTCAAAACAACACACGACGAAAACTGAGGAAACTGACTCATATTGATTGAATATTGATGAGGTGCACACTGGACAAAATTAAAAAAGTAAAACATGTTTTACAAGTTAATGAAGGGTGTCCTGTTGTCCAAGCAACTGTGTTGGTGCGCTTTTGTGCTACACAATAGAGAGGTTGAAAAAAACGAACGCAACGTCACGTAGGTGAAACCGAGTCCCACATAGGTAACAAGGGAAAAGAGAGCATGACAGTTTTCTCAGCCTTCTATTGGGTAGACGCTCAGCCAAACACACACACTCTTTGGACAACTGGACACCAACAAAATTAGCAGACTTCACGAACGTAAAGGTGGGACGTCACAACCCGATGTTTCACCTTATTTTAATGTTCGTGCCCAGTTTATAGGATTGTATTTGATAATTTCTCTTTCATTTGCTATCATGGCGTCGTGTGCTTGTCGATTATGTGCCCACTTCTGTTCCATGAGCTGGGGGAGGAAAGGTAACAGTTAGGGGGAGGACATGGTGGAAACAATGGGGCGGGAACTACGTTCAGGGAGTGAGGGTTTGGGTGGAATGCTTCATTAGGGGAGAAGTGCCGGTGTGGGGGTGTGGGGAGTCAGGGAAATTGTGGGAAGGATGTGCGATGACTGAGAACATAAGTTTCCAAAGTAACAATCCTGAAAGATAAAAGTCGGTAGCGTTCTAAAGTTAAAGGATTTTGAATAGCATTTCATTAGAAATGGATAGCGTTTGGATAGTTTAACATGCTGAGAAAATATGGTGTCCCAACCGGGTATGATTATGTGAGCGAATGGCTCCAGTTTATTGGGTTGAACATTGTCAGTTCTCTCTCGTAGCGTATCTCTCGTCTCCTGACTCTCGCCGTATGCGCCCAACGGTCCTCCATCAGCTGAAAACATCATCATCAACCAATCAAAGAAGATATATAGTTTGTTACTTAAAACACCCTTGAAAACGTCCTGGACGTGGGGAACGTCAGCTCCGGTGTAGGCGAAATGGGACCTCACCAATTCGAATGGAGACGTAAACTCTCCGTCCACGCAACTGGACAAACGCCAGGCATAAATAAAGAGGCAATCTGCTTTCCAGGCTCATCAAGAGCACAGACAGATTGAGACAACAAGAACATCGATACAATATAGACAATCCCTTGGCTTCGGTTGGAAGGCAGCTTGAGAGAAGGTAGAGACAGTACACTGGGGCAAATATGAATAACATGGTTTCTTTCCCACCAGGCACTGCAGTTCGACGTTCGCACCGACCCGATAACCTACCGATTTATTCGCATCTCTAAATGTCTTCATTTGGTTGAAATGATTGTGATAGTCTTGTGAGTCCTTCACGATGTCTTGTCGGTCTTTCTGCACCGCCTCTTCGGACTCCCTCACGCGCGCGTCAAACGTCTGCCGGACTTTACTGTCTCGGTCAGACATCTGTTGTTTAAGACCTTCTCGAAACAAACGCCTGAAAAAATAAAAAAAAGATGATTGCGTTTATATAGCGTGTCTCGTCAGTCTCAAAACAAAAACAAGAGACCATGCATCAACGTCACAGCGGCGTGTGCGCCGTCACAAATCTGTCCTGGTGACAACATATGTGTGACAAGCCCAGTGTGTCTTGAGGACAACCTGAATTCGTTCTGTCACAAGCCCACCCGCCAGCTGGTTCTCTTGAAGACAAGCCGAATTTGCCCTGTCACTATCCCGCCACTCAATCTTGAGGACAACCCGAACTCGTCCCGCCAAAAGCCTAGTTTGTCTTGCCGACGACTACGCAGGTCTCCATACATTAGTCTAGATGTTCAAAGTAGTGTTCCTTACACCATGCAATTCATTTCTATGGTAATGAGTACAGAGTACAGACTGCCCCGAGATATCATAATCATCAACATATACCACAATCAGAGTGATCCACACCACAGGCAATAAGACCAAAATGATTAAGCGTTACACCTCATAGTAAAGACTTCTTGTAAGCCTTTAGCCGCAGGGGACAACCCACAAACCAATTAAAAGTAGAGCCCATGGATTTAACTGTATTAGATCAGCAAAAAAGAACTGTTTATGCGAAGCATTCTGGGTCATCACGGTTTTGGAAGCAAATGAAAGCATGAACCTCCGTCAAACCTTCAAAAGCTATTTTATGATTGACTTCGAAAGAATCGGTGTCCCGTGTATCGTTTGTCCCCAATCAATATATATCGCATGTTAATCTGTCATGTCCTCGTTTGGTGTTCTTTGATAAAAGGACATGGTGATTTAGTGGATTATAAGTAGACCGAATCGACATGTGGCATGATATGTCACCGCTGCTGGTGACACGATACTAAGTATTAGCTGTTGATTGGTGCAATGTTGTAGCGAAGTATAAGTGATAACATAACTGTAGCATTCACGGCGACCATTGTTTTATTCTGCGCCAAACGCTGCTTGGTGGTGCGACAACCATGTTAGGGTGTGATAAGCGTGGAGCATACAACATTGGTATTGGAAAGCAATTTCTATTTGTACGTTATTAAACTTGTTGATTATTCATCTGACGTATACTGTAAGTGCTATGGCATATTTACATCCGGATAGACGATGCTAGCATTTCATATAGACCAGCAACGCACCGGCTGAGAGTTTATATTGGAATTGATTCCTGCAAGAGTTGACGGACGGACGGGGGGGGGGGGGGCAGCTCAAAGGTGCTAGGTACTATGAACGTAAATCGATTTGCCACTGTTGCCATGCCATGGCTGTGTGGCGAGTAACGACTATGAAATCACCCCCGAATAGCAGATGAAGTTTGTACCTAAATGAGATATATACTGATATATGAAAAGCAATAACCCGCTTTTCCGCCATCGGGTGTCCGGTCAAGAGATTTCACCGGAATATGAATAATTTCATGCCGCAAGTATAGATTTATGCGATAGCCATTATTGTAAGTCCATTTAGCTAGAATTAGAAAATAAAACGAAGCTAACACGATAGCATTCAGGGTAACGTGCCCCATGCAATACATAAATCATACGTCAGCATTTACCAAATAATTTAGTCAAGTATGAATAATCTGAATAGGTCTTATATTCAGCCCAACTTGTCTTTCACAAAGACCATTGAACTACCAAAGGAATCGTTCACAGGAACGAAACGTTTAAGCCTCTATGACAATCCAAATACATTTATTCATTTGCTAATGGTCAACTGAGGATTTTTATGATTGTTTTTAATGATTTGAGGCAACCTTCACAACCAGACGTAATTTACAGATTGGTTCCGATTGATTACGAAGTACAAAGGTATGAAATGTTGTGTTTAACATAAGTTGAAGGGGTCTCAGTGATTGAAAAGACCAGTGTTTTAGGGGCCACTCAAAGTATAAGGCACTTTCCAGGGAGAACATTTGGATGGCATTTTATGTGTGGAAAAGATCCTTGTTATACGAAACTATGCAAGATTAGTGATTTGCAGTAAGATTAAAATCCGCGAAATCGGCCATATCCGCAAATTAGAACCATTGCACCGAATCTTCAGGATCAGCCGGCCACATCCACCAAAAAGGGATGAAGTGAACCAAACTTTCCCAATCACTTTGCCTGGCTCGATATCAAATCTTTAGCCAAAGTGCACAACTTCTGTTAAGAAATATTGTCAACACCAAATATTAGATAAGGCAAACCAAGGCATTATACGATATAAGAAAAGGAATGGATTTATTTATTTTAGGCTTATAATGTATTTATGTATGTTTGCCAAGACGACATATCAATGTATTCGTCTCCTCGGGGCTTGCATGAGTATTATTTTCAAAATCAATCACTCAATATTTAAAGGGGGTCTCATGTTGACCCACGAGTGATAATTGGCTGATATTTAAAACAGCACCTTTGATTTTATGGCTGAAATCATTATTTCAAATGCTACTCGAGGGACAAGTTTCAATTTATAGCAACAATGAATGCAAAAACGCCATAAAACTCCATCTTGACCCTCAATGTATATTGACATTGCTCAGCTTCCAGAAAACGCGCGTTGATGTGTAAAATTCTGCCGTGTGCAACTTTTGCCACAAGTTAAGTGGTACCGGTAGGGCGAGCAACCCTGTCTCCTGAAATATTACGGGCTCGGGATATGAAAAGCGGTAGGGGGAAGTTCTCTTGTTCACGTATCTACCCTCCAAACATCTTTTGGTACGTCAAAGCAGAATCGTATTGCCTTCGCTCCATACACGAATCAGAAACGGCTAATTCGTTGTCGCCAAGACGTCCAATGTCACCAGAGTCGAGGTCTATACCCACGTGAAAGGAAGAATAGAAAAAAACGGTTTGCTTGCCCAATTAGTGTTACTTCAATTTTTCACGTTGGTTGTGACTTTCCGTGCGTCTTACCTAAATAACTTTGTCAATATTGAACCCAGGCCACTGTTTCAATAACAGTAAACCACGAACTGCTTACTATTTCCTGTGTTATGTGTGAGTTTAACCACTATTCCATAGAAGAGGGCCAGTATTGGGTAGGAGATATTGCTTAATTTCGGCAATGTTCTAGAAACTTAGAGACGAAAACGATGGGAGCAAAGAAAAAATACTCAGTGTCCTTGAGTTTCTGTTTTGTTCCTGTCACTGCTCGATACTGTAAGGACTGTTATCGGTCCTGGCTATGGTAGGTCGACTGTCCTCGAGACAAAATTGTCCCTGTTAGGATGATTTGTCATCAAGACGAACTGGTGTTCCTCAGGACGAATTGTTATTGGGACTAATTGTCCTCAGGACGGATTGTCCTCATGATAGATTGTGCTCATGACGTGTTGTCCCAAATACGAATTGTCATCAGGTCAAGACACACTTTCCTAAGGACGAATATTGTCTTCGGGACGAGTTAATGATTTGTGGGAGACTCTTACCTGTATATTTCTTTCTCTGCCGGTGATCCGTAAGCCCACTTTTGATACGCCGTATGATACCGACTTCTGTGCATCTTCTGCATCAAGTCACTCCGCTGGTTGTTCTCCCAATGTGGTTCGACTGTCTCCAACATGGCCGTACGCCTCTGGGGCGGCGCCGGAGCTAGAGGGTTCACTTTGGAGGGAATTTTTCTAAAGTCCACATTATCTATTGAAGTGATTAGTCTCGGAGGAAAAGGTTCATATACTGATGGTACGTGTATGTTTTGGAGGGTTTTCGGTCTTGTCATCGCTGTCGGGACGGCAGCTATCACAGGCGGCGTACAGACATAGGAATGAACGCTCTTTGCGGGAGACGGCGGGGTGGCCACGGGCGTCCCCTTCGGGCTGATCTTTGGCAGTGACGTGGCTGCCATCTTGGTCAGCACAACTAAAAAGAAGAAGTACATGTATATCATTGACCAACGACATTGAAAATCTACATTTTGGATCAATGATATGGCCCCAGAAGTCCTGACAAAAATGAAGATCAAAATACATATTCAATACCATATCCGTCAGAATACAATAGGGCCGGACACTTTTTCCAGGGGGAAATTTCTACTTCTTTACCGGGCCGCGGTGTCGTCTGTGTCAGTGGATTTATACGCCGACCTCGATGCGCACAATGAAAGCTAAGCCTGCTTCGGTCATATTTTCATGCATCGACATATAGTTGAATTCGTATACACCTTATTAATATCGCCTTGTGGCAAAATATATAAGGCTATGACGAAGTTTTAAAAGCCTTTATGCGAAGTGTTCATGCTTGATTTCTTGAGGATCGTTTAATATGGAGTTATTTCTGTGAAGCAAAGAATATATGGTGTCCTTAATGCCAGAAAGCTTAGCCAAATATTGGCGATGGATGAATACAAGGACTTTGGAAATATTTTAATCAAGCGAATATTACAATGATTGTGACTTGTGATCGACAACGCTGTATTTGGATTGATGGGACGCTTAGAAATATAGCTAATTGGTGAAAGTCTGACAAAGCGGTGATTCTCACTTTATATGTTAAATAAATTTGCATTCGGTCTAAAATGTGCAACAGAGCATAAAAGTGGGCATTGAACCAAGCATCAAGTTGCCTGAAACTGACAGTTACTCAGTGATAACAAGTTTCGGAAATTAGCTAGTGGTTGTGACATTGTCTCTTACGACATCCTATACCAGCTGTTTTGAGTTGTATTTCATCAACAGTTTATACCACAGTTAGTGAGGATAGTCAATTAAATGCGTGCGGCTGCTTGATATTATAAGTCAACCACACAAATCACCCGCTTTTAAAACACTGTTCAAAACCCCGGTTCCAAACTAGGGTGCACGAAATGCCTTGGCGTGATTAAAGGCCGAAGGCTTTTACATATAGGCTATAGTCTCTATTAATGGACGGTGTGATTTATGACAGAACCTTTATG
Source organism: Lineus longissimus (assembly GCF_910592395.1). Taxonomy (NCBI): domain Eukaryota; kingdom Metazoa; phylum Nemertea; class Pilidiophora; order Heteronemertea; family Lineidae; genus Lineus; species Lineus longissimus. The sequence goes on from NC_088314.1 coordinate 1,034,460, forward strand.
AAGACAACATAATCATATGACAGAAAATCACCTACCTTCGTCTAAACGTACGAAATTCCACCACAAATCCTCGAAGAATCAATGTTTTACACTTATCTAAGATATGAAAATATATCCCTTCATTATAAAATCTTCCCACCCAAGTTAAATTAAATGTGTACAAAATACTTCAATATGTGGACATAAGCACACGACAGGCCTTCTGTTGATCTATGGGTCACGTGATACAAACGTCTCCTCGGCGACCAACGGGACGTTGCTCTTTTGTTGAATGGCGGGGTTTCTAATAATCACAGTGCGCGCTAATCGAGCCATGAATTATTTCGTGACGAGTTTTGCGATAAGATTGAGCTAATCTCCGGCAACTTCATCGATTTTATGTTATAATTAATTGCTCGTGATGTGAAATAGCATCTAGTATGTAGCAGAACTTTGTCGCGAGTTCTGGGCCAAGCGGGATGACCAAGCGGCGGTGTGTCGGCGGCAATGCCGTCGTCTAGATATATAAAAACAATGCGTTTGTTTGCCTCATCCTCACCCCACACACGGGTCCCCTCCTGATATTCCATACACGTCATTTGTTCGGTATCTTTGACCAAGAATTTTACTGAAAAACGTCAAAATCTGCATGAAAAACACGTTTTTCGGTGATCATTGGGGGCCGGTAGCCCCCCCCCCCCCGTAGCCGGTATATACTGTCCTAACGTCTTATTCCTAGTCTGCTGCTGGCGGAGTAGAATTGTGCCAGGAAAACCTTTCTGGTCAACCCTGCAGAGTTTCGCGAGTTTCGTCATCAATGATTTTGACAGGAACCCCACCTGGCGCCATCTGAGCTAAAAGAAATGGTACTGCGCGATTACTTAAAATTAAAAAATATCCCCGTCTTGAGGTGGACATTTTCCCCATTTTTAGAGAGGGGGGGGGGGGGGGACACGGGGAACGAGTTATTCCATGCATAGGGGATTTTAAAGGCTCACGCCGTCTGCCCGTTTACATTGGTCGTCGCTTGAATGAAAATGACACACGCCACTACCGTAACCGTACCGGTTCTCCAGTAAATATATGTGAACGAACGGCGATCCCCTTTAAACATCCTGGCAGCAGTGTTTTTCAATCTACTCCGCCTCTCGATATGACGAAGAAGTATAAAAAGTTTGAATTTCAGGATGTCTTTAACTAATTCTGATTGGAGAAGTCACGGTCTGACAGAAATACATTTCCACCCCAATGTAGCCTCGAGAAATCTTGCTGCTGATACGAATCATCCCCGGAAGTACTCGAATGCATGGAATCAGTGCGTGCTGCTGTTTGAAAAAGTTTGTTTCGGTGGTTTTCTTCAGGATATAATAATGATAAAGATAATAATGAAAATAATAACATGAACATGAATGAATAGATAACAAGATGACGAAAAAAAATAGAAAAAAAGGCAGATTCACCGGGAGTCGAACCCGTGACCAGCCGAACCACGGCCTAACACTCAAAGCGCTGTACCGTCAATGCTTTCATGGTCTCGGAGGATTTTATTTGCCTGTTATCAACGAGCCAGGTGATGCATGACCAGATGACATCCCTCTAATACCATTCACGTCGTCGCCATGTTGAAAACGCGCCGCAATTGTGACAAGGTTGCGCAGGTGGCAGAGTGATTAGCCGAAATAGTTCCAAGTAATCTCATATTTCGATAGTTGTACAGATTTTTCTCAATATATCGTATTTATACACCTCAGTGGTATAAAAGATGAAGCTAGCAGTTGATTTCACGCTCGAATGGCCTTTTTGAAAAAGTTTTTAGAATCGAGGTCAACAGGGTCAAAAGAAATAGTTTTTGGCGCCAACGATGTCAGCGACATGGCGGATTTGTTCTAAACTTCGAGTCGACTCCCTTGGAATCTATTCTTCCCATGCTCACTGTGCCGGCCGGCTGTGATTTGAAGGGACAAATTAGGTTTGGGATCTCGGTAACCAAGATGACTTGTGTTCGAATTCCCTTCCGTGCACCTCCTCATTCTGCAGCATACTTATTCTCGCTAATAATGATTTTGCAAGTGTTGTGAGGTGGTTTTGATATGTCTTGCAAATCTAAGGCCAACAGTTACATTCTGTTGGTGAGATCTTTATTGGAGTTGGTGATTGTTTAAATGTTACCGTACTGTAGGTCTAATGTAGGCTTTAAAAATTCTGTTCTAAATTTGTGGTTCTGTTTAATTATATTCTTGCAGTTCGAAAAGGCTCTATGATCTTGTGTTTAGCACTTATGCCTTAACGTGTGCGAGGGGAGGAGCATTTGGCTTATCTTAAATGTCTCAAAGAATTACTTTTATTGGCAACCAAGAGACGAATACATTTTGATATGTCGTCTTGGCAAACATGCAAACATTTTTTGCAACTTAATCTTATTAAAGGGATACGCCGTCCGTAATTACTTATGGTCCAGTTAAATAGAAATCTACTATGACACAATGCTGTAGTGCAGTAGGCCTAATTGTGAATACAAATTTTTTTAACTTGGTATTCATTGTATTTGTATCAGTCTACACAACGCATCCTGACTCTCATGCGTTTGCGAGCTACCGCTAACGAGCTCCACTCTGGGCGAGTGATTCCATTTCGCCAGATTATTCAGTTTCACATTTTCTACGAACCCGCTCCAATGGGGGCTGACATCTTGAATGCCGGTGATGACGCGGACCAATCAAATCTCGCCAACTGTACTACACATGTACAGTGCATGTGTACATGCTGAATAAGCAGACTACACATTCGTTTTCTCCTAGTATTTACCCTATTTATTGCCGACAGTACAGTCATAATCACTCTGACTGTTCAGTCATCATTCATCACAATATACAGACGACCTGAAGACGCAGTTTGGTGGATTTCTTTTATTGAATAAGTTAGATATCGCTGTTTGAAAAGGAGTGTGATTTCTCTTTTCTTGTCAGAACTTTCAGTTTCAGAAAAATCCTAAAATGAACTGGTCAGGATATCTGAAGTGGTGGTCATGTACCGCCCTGCTTGTCTGTGTCATGTTCACGCAAGTGTACGGCTTGAAACCAAAGACGGAGGAGAACTGTGAAGGTTTGTATTGGTGATTGAATCTTTTCTGCTTTGCCAGGGCCAATGATTGATTTATAGGAGGCATGACTATGATAGCCAGGGCAGGGATGGCAGTGCTGTCGCTGACAAAGTGACATCAGACATGGCACAGATTGTAAGCCACACCATCGATTTCTACTTGGCTTAGAGTGTATAGCCTGTCGTCCAGTCATCGATCGTCCAACCCCAAATAGGGTCTACAGGCCATTCTTGCATTGGTTTGATCGTGATATTTAGGCTGTGTCTGAATGGGAGGGTGTGTGAAAATACCCACGCCTGGATTTGCCGCTGTTTAAACTATGGCCGTGACTCTTCAGTTGATGCTGAAGTTGTCCCATCCCATGTAGACTGTCTAGACTATAGGCTAACCTAATGTTCTTTTATTTCAGTATGTGTGAAGTTTGTTACCAAATTTATGGCTGGCCTTCCTGATGATGAGAAGTATAACCAAGAAAAGATTGAAAAAAGACTTATCGAAACGTGCAAGACAAAGAAAGGAAAAGATGAACGATTTGTAAGTGCATAATAGATATTGACAATTCACATTGGGTCTCATTTATTTAGGTATAAAGCTTTGCAGGTGTTTTTAAGCAAGTAAAGAAGTCCTCAACAGTTTACAAGTAGTAAATATGTCATTTTGGTTTTGGCTCAGTAATCTTGAATGTTGCCTTTGAAGTATGTAACTGGGATCGAATTTTAGCAATTTCATGGTCAACTGGTAAGAATTTGGGAGAGGGTCTGATCATTGTCTTGTTTTCTTTTGCCTCTCTTCTTTGATCTGCCTTAGTAGCCCCTGTTCTACCCGAGCTCTAACTTCTAGGCAATTTCATTTCATTTCAGTGTTATACTATTGGTGCTGCAGAGACCTCTGCCACTAGGATGTTGAATGAATTAACTCGGCCTGCCAGTCTAGGAATGCCTGCTGGAAAGATTTGTGCAAAAATTAATGACAAAATGGATAGCGTCTGTGACTTGAAATATGGTATGTAGGTTTCTTTGTGGCTGGTCACTGTGAAGGCTCTACACCTGGCTGAAAGGATGTTGAGACTGTGAGTGAAGTCTGAAAAAACCATCATCACATCCACATTTCGAGGATAGATTAAGCTGCTGTGTGACTTTCCAAGATTCCAAATTTAGTATAAGGCAACAAGTACAATGGGCAAATGTTGTTCATGTCAGACCATTCTCTGTGTTTCCACTATTGTCATCCTTATGCCTTGTTGCTGTATTGTGCCTATTTCTGTCATGGATACATAGATTGTATTTGGCAACCATGGAAACTAGTAAACAAACTGCCTACTGCATTGGCTTTTGAAAGATTGAAAAGGTTTACTAGTCTACATTGTAAGTAGCTGGAGTTCAGATCTACATGTTTCATGGCTCATGCACAACATCTAGTGTGTCACTGTCAATGTGAGTCCCTCAATTTTTTCTCTTATTTTCAGAAAAACAGATCGATTTGGCATCGGTTAACTTCAGGAAATTGAAAGTGAAAGACTTGAAGCGCATCTTATCTGACTGGGATGAAAGCTGCAAAGGATGCACAGAGAAGACCGACTACATTAACAGGATCAAGGAACTTATGCCAAAACATGATCCAGAGGCTGCAGAGAAATTACGCCAGAGGGAGGAATTATAATGCTTATGTTCCTTAGGATTTTGAATTATGATTTTTCAATCAAGTTCACATGGCTTGGGGTCATTTCACAGCACATGATCTCTCCAGTAATGTAGTCAGGTCATCTTTTGGTTGGGAGAATTCTGCTCTTAGACGGTAGGAAATCCTGATCGCCAAGCTGTACTTCCATTGATTGGGGTTATGAATTATCGGTCAACTGTCCTGTGAAGTGGCCTGTTGGCAAGACAAAACATTCCATTTCATAGCCCAACTATCACCGCATTGCTTTTGTTCCTTATTTGATGTCAAATTTCACTTTGGGTTTGTTTTGTGTTGCCAAACCTGAGCACGGATGGCGGGTTGTGCTTGAGATCAAATTCCACCATTCAGATTACTGGTGTGTTCATTTACTGTTGACAAAACTGCCATTTCCACTTAGCACTTTGAAAAAAACAACGAATAAGATTTAAGGTTGATCCATTTCTTAGTGTTCCATAGCTTTAACACTGGAAATGATACAAAGAGCAGGGTCTTGTGCTGTGTTTGATGATGAGATGATTTCAATCTTTCAGAATCAGCTGAGAGAAAGTTCTGTTGCTCTAAAATTTGGCGTTGTTCATCATGTGTGATGACTAATACACCAACTTAAATTATTGCAAATTATAGTAGACTTTGGGTTGATGGTTTATTTATGTTTTGATTTATTCTCTGTCAGTTTTCCAGTCAACGAGATCTCATCATTTGCTGGTTCTCTCAATTAATTTCTGTGTTATCTTTACATCACATCTACCCATTTGTAACAGTACGCACAACGAATTTGAGCAGCAAGAGTTGGTATGTGCTTGTTTGGTGGGCGTATGATCATCAAACGACAGCTGTCAATTTTGGACAATATTTATGTTGATAAAGACTTGGACTGAAAATATTGGTGGTTTGATGTGGACACCAGTCGGGTTGTGCTATGGTGGTGTGCTGTTGTGAAAATGAATCTTACTTCAGGTGCTTTATAAGTGCATCGGGATATTTCTAACTTTGATAGCTCTTGTGAAAGACTATAAGTGTATTCATTGTTATGTAGTGAAGAACAGGTTCCAGTGTATAACTCCTAACTTGGTGGTGTTGACCTCTGTGGCAAAGATCGTTTGACATGACACTATTGTAGTTAACTTTGTGACTATTTTGTAGTCTCATTTTGTGTCCTTATCACCAGATAATTGACCTGTAAATGATAATCGATGATTGTGGTGGAGGGCCTAGTAACCTTGTTCTTCATGTGTAGGATAATTCCACTTTTAGTGGTTCGGAGGTCAGATATCACAAAAAACCAAATGAGGTTCGTGTCATGGAAATCAGTCGTCACGACTTCAATGCAGATCCTGTTATGAAATCTTTCATTGTTATGAAATCTTTCATTGCAGACTCTTTCTAAAAGCCATGGTAGCTCCTGGCTAGTTTTGCAGTACCTGTAAGTGTAAAAAACCTGTATGTATCTTCTTGACATCATGTAACTCCTCTTCATTTGTGAGCCATTATCGTCGAATGCATATTGCTAGGTTTTTAATGATAACCCCTTGGTACATATTTTTCACCTCGGTGATCTCAAATGAAGTGTGGTAAGATTTATTTTGACACCATACGTGAGTTTCATAGATCCCTTCAAGTCACCCGTCATATCATCTCTGTTCCTTAATCATTTGCCACCCAATTTTGATACATAATGTACAAAAGGCAATGTGCTGTTGTATATGACTTCTAAAAACAAAATAAAAATATTTGTAAATAATATCAAAGAGTTGATAATCCTTTGTTCTTTAACATTCGAACAGGATCACGTGCAAAGTGCATTCTGGAATATCATATCTAGAGGTTGAATTGAGACAACATTATGTCATTACAATTTGAGCTTGCGGACAGCAGGAAATCCAGAAGTAGCTCTCCTCATAGTATGGTCCACTTCAATCCTGTCACTTTAGTCTGAAGAAGGTGTTGTCTTGTCAGACCATGCACCAGTATTCAGCACAGATTTGGAGAAAACGTAACTTGATGTCAACCCTACTGTGAAGGGAGTGAATGACTGGAGCGTCCAACTTCCAAGACGTCCATGAAACTGGATGTGGCTTGGGTCAGGCAGCTGTTACACAACTACTTTCATAGATGGCGTATGTGTTCCCTTCGCTATGACCAGGTCCGAGGACAATAGCACATCCTGAGCAAATTTGCTTGATGGTTTTGCCACCTATGTTCTGATCCACGCACTGATTTCAAAATGTGATCTGTCATAACCCATTCAATCAACACAGATTTCAAATTCAAGGCCTCGTCAACAGGTCCCATTTCGACTAAGAGCTTGTAGAATTTTAGAAGGGAACATGCTAAGCGAACTGAGGTGACGAGGTCGCTACATGCTGACATAAACATGGGACCAAACCACATATAGGCCTATAATAAATAGTCCATGGACTTATGGTAATATCTGTCTCAGTATGGAATTATTCTAGACTTCTCTGAGGCACATGTTCAGGAATCAACGCTCTTAGAACTGCATTGAAACTCGTTAAGACATATTCCTTCTTGCTTCCTCACTTTCAATAAGGTAAGTTTTTATCTTATATCAGCAGATTATAGGTTTTGAATGAACAGCGTGAGGACATTCGCAAGTCCTAAATGGCCTTAAGGATCAGGGAACCCAATGAGGACTTTCCAGGTCCTTTCCGACCCACAGGCTTGAAATATTCGCATCATTTTTGTCTCACTATTTATATTAGAGTTGTAACATCCGAAATCATATTACATGTATTCATAAGAGAGGTTTTGAGTTCAATGGTGATAGTTAGACTCCCGGGGCTGGCAAATAGTCTTCCATCAGGAACAACACATATCATGATCAAATTGGGTCACATGAGAAAATGGGGTTGAACATCATGACGCATCCCAAATTTCTTTTGATAGAAATAGTGCAAAAAGAGCTGTCTTTATGCAGCAGGCAATGGCGTTATAGTAAAGATAGTTGAATGGGGCCCTTTCAAATTGCGGCCTATATCTACAGTGAGATTTATTCAGATACAGTCTTATCATGTGTTATCACCATTAACCACAGCTTAGAGTCAATATAAACGCAATCTAATTAATTCCCAGGACAGGTTTGATCCGGGTCGACACGTCCTCAACCTGACCCGACTCAAATTGCCTCGTCTTTGACCTTTGATAATGCTCCGTAAAAATCCGTTGATGAGATGAGTGTAATGGGATGGCAACTATGTCATTTTCGCTCAATACATCATCCCGCAATTACGGTGAAAAAAGAAATTATAAATGTGAAGTTGGTGGTGGCAATGCATCAAGAGAATGAATCCTTGGTGGTGGACATAATGCTTTCCACCCTGTATAAGCACAGCAATTTGGTATGTTAGACCATCAAACCGACCTTTGCGGAAAAATCTAATATGGCCGCAACAAATTCAAAATGGCCGCCAAACTACCCGATTGAAAAGAACCTTAAATCAAATGGTATGGGTTCTAGGCATTTTATTCCCTTTGAATTGTGACAAAATATGACCAGTTTGTTGTTGAGCAAAAAGTCGTATTTGATTTCATAGCACTTTGGAGTGTTCACACGGTACGGAAGCCAAAACAAACCGTGACAGATTATCCTAATGTAACACTTGTCAATAGTTTAAGAAGAACAAACATGCGGCATGTCGTCGAGACCAAGTCTTCGATCTGCATGCGTACGTCAATACAACGAATAAGAAGTGCTAAAACAGCCAGATCTGACCAGTTCTGTGATTTCCGAATCTAATGAGATAGACACCTAACAAATATTCAGTCACCTTGGATACTGCTCCGCGGGGTTCCTCCAGTCACACCCACGCATTTACAACATGCCTAGGTGATAATTTATACGTGTTGTACCTCTCAAGAACTAATGAAATTATGCTACGAAAGCATTCAAAATTCCTCATAGATTTAGTTGATTTCTTCCGTAGGAGCAACTGTCCGGATGAAGACAGGTAGGGCTGTCTTCTATTATTACATTTCCCTCGTCTTTATTGGGTAGGGGAACTCCCTTCAGCCATTTCATGGGAATAACAGATCAATTATGTGGGGATATTATGAGGGTAAACGTTTGTAGTAAGAATTTGGAATAGCTGCCAAAAATGCCTTTGATTATTTAAAGTTATGGACGACGGGGTCATCGTCTGCTAGTGTAGTCCTAACGACTCCTCAAATACGTTTACATTGACATTGCGTTTACACACAAATCATCTGGTTCATAATGTGCAGCAAACCACATACGTCGGCATCAGTGTTCTTGTCTGAAGTTAAAGACACGCTGTCATGCTGGTTGTGACTATGTCTTCACAAGAGTAATTTGGGATGACCGGAAAATGTAATCAAACACCACTGACTCTCTCCATGCAGCTCAGCGGTGGATTATCTCTTCTGTGTTAATTATGTGTTGACAAGGCGAACCAATGTCAGTGTCATCAATGGGGAACAGTGATATAAAATTGGGAGAAATTGGGTTCAACTCACTACCAAGGATGGTACATCGGTACATAGAGTAGGCCTAATCAACTTACGACCTGACCTACATTTGCGGTATTTACTTTATCATTTTATGTTTATATTACATTTTAACGAGAATAAATAAATTCTGCTCTCTTGTACTGATGGGTATTGTGAATATTCCGTACCAATAAGTGCATCAAGGCTTTGCCGTGTACACTTTACAGTTCACATGTCTCCTTTGAAGCACCAGTATCTCATTTTACGAGTTGATCATGCAACTTTGGCTGTGCATGTGTCTGGTATGAGAGAGTTTAATCTCAAGATAATCAAACCCTACCAAATTGCCCTTAATTGAACCTGATGAGCTTGGACACGACAGGACAGAATTCTTATGTATAAGATATGCACTATAATAACAACATAATAACTTAAATTAGCCAAAATTCTTGTATCAGCTCGGTATATTACAGCTAACATTGTCACAACCAGGAAGACAGTCCACATACCAGCTGATTATGACGTTTTCTTTCTGCCTACTCATAGGGCCTACAGTCCATAAATGATTTCCGATGTTCTTCACGTCATTCATTGTCTTACAAGACTTAGATCATGTCGTCCAAGGAACACTTACTGTAGGAAATGATGGGTATAATACTGGTGATTGTAGCTCAATGACGTCTGCTGCTGACGTCAAAGCGTCTCAGTTCAACAGTTTAGAGACAGTGTTAAAATCTGGTATCCGCCTTACAATTGATGAACTGGTCATGATAGTCGTGAGAATAGTGAATTCCTTGTTAGAAAATAAATATGCGGGGGTGGCAGTAAGATGTTGCTTTGAATAACTATAACTGACATATCTGAGGGTGTATTGTATTCTATCTCAACAAGGAAGATATGGTCAGAGTTATTTCTTCATTCACATCGCCGCAAATCTAGACCCACCCATCTCACACTGACTGATCGCCAGCATCTTCCTGTGGTGTTGAAGTTTCATTGGCTTGGCTGTCAACAGAACATACAATAACTCACTCAAGCAAGTGAGGTGGGAGGAGACGACCATATGGTGGCTGCTTATGTAGCCCTGCAGGTGAGCTAGCATGGTCAGTGACGGGACAATCCCATGCCAGACAGTATCAAAACAGGTCTTTGACATCAAGAAACCAGATGGCAGCCATCAAGAGCAGACGATAGATTCCACACTGCCATTCGAACATTCCACGCCAGAATGCCAATATTCCTGTGATCTCATATAACATGGACGACATCTCATTGGTGATGGAGTTTCGTCAGGGAATTGGTGTTAAAGATCTTAATTCTTCATTTCACGTAGCAGGCTCACCAAGCAGACGCAATTCTTCATGTAGATTCATTTCGACTGGCTTCAACTGATATGTAGATTCACGAACCGGTGCTGGAATAGTAGGATCGATATGCTTGCATTACACATATACACTTCAAGCTGATTTATTCAACAGGTGTCACTATTTGGTTACTGATTTTGCCCAGCTTTCGTCAGTGGGATTGTGTCTCTGCCGGTACGCATACATACATTACCAAACAGGAGTCTGGCCTGTGTCTATATCGGTACACATACATACATTACCAAACAGGAGTCTGGCCTGTGTCTCGACCGGTACACATACATACATTACCAAACAGGAGTCTGGCCTGTTTTGTAACGAACCGTTTTACATTGTTGTTACTTCTTCATATCTTTTTTGATCTGCCTTTACTCATTTGATCATGATTCTTTCTGAGTGCGTGTTTCCTGAGGCGGGAGGTTGATCACAATTTACATTGGTTTGCAATTTGACACCAGACTGTACACACTGCCCAGACTTGTATGGCTTGGAGATTCATGGTATTTCTACATGCAAACCGAGACAGACACGGCACTGCGCAAATCTATAGTGGGCCACAGTACGCGCTGACCCCAAAGGACTAACACGGACTGATTGCGGTTTCGGGATGTCACTTGACTAATATTACTTCTCTCTCTCCTCTTCTAGTGATAAATGGCCAGACAATGAGTTTGACCAATGAGGATGAAGAAAACACAAGACAATATACATTCGTGAACCTCTGTCGCCGTAAGGCTCGACACAACCTCTTGTTGATTTCGTATTGTCCTCTGTGTTTAATCCGTTATGTTTTCTCTCTTCGCCAGGGCTTGACGACCTCAACATGAGCTTGGATACGGAGGATAACTAGAACAGCCGAGAGATGGGTGGAAACCTCATCAGTTGCCATGGAGATAAAAAGGGTAAGCGTCTATATCAAGGCCTTGTCGGCATTTCGAAACGATGTCTTGGTGCATAGTTCAACAATAGCGCCTTCAAGAAGTCGTATCGGATCTACACTTTTAGTGGTCTCAATTCCAATTGCTTCGGGGGCCCTCACCCCACTGCCTGGGGAGTGTAATAGAAGCTCGTCATGTAATAGTGGTATTAGACCCTTGGATAGGAAGTCCGGGTATGAAATGTTCTATTGTAAGGTCTTGTCATTTGTCTTGTTGGTACGGGGCAGTAATCTCAAGAGGATGGATTATCTCCTAAAGATATCCAGTTCAAACAAGTTCAAAATAATCCGGATATCAAAAAGCATTGCATTAAGTTTGTGGCAGACAGACAACAATAGACCTCAAAATGCGCCTGACATGTTCAATACAATGTCTAATTAGTTAGGTTAATAAGGGTTGATCTTTCACACAAATTGCATTCCATAAGGTATTGTTCGGGCACTGTACATTCATGTCAGTTATACTCAACTACATGTATTTTGTGGAGAAAGGTTTTTAACCCATTACATACCAAGTTCAATACCGCCAAATAGGGATTTAGTTTTCATAACGTACACGTAAACGTATGGGTAAACGTGTTGATTCATGTCATAGGTTGACGGACTATCAGTCTACGCTTGGTTAACGTGCCATAAAACTGTGTTTAGCCAGGTATTCTGTTCAAAAACTGACAAAACTCGATATAAAGGCCTGTCAGATTTTCAGTGCTCAACAGTGCTGAAGATAACAACTGAATTTTGCAGGATGACCGACCAATTACCATCCTAAAGTATATTATGCACCCATTAATCTAGTTGTCTCGACTGTCAACCCATTAACATATCCATAAGACCTGTTGCATACATGAATTGCATTTCACTTTTTCTCCGCAAAACACTTTCACTGTTTCAAGTCCACTTCAAAACATATTTTCAATATTCAGTATGTATTGCGTGAAAATACATGCCAACGGACGTCTGGTGGTATGTAGTGGATGCAAATTTGGCACACTCTTAACGAACAATGGCAACTTACACCAGAGTCAGACTATGCTTACACTAAACGCGATAATGATTTTGCTTAACAGCCAGGAGCCGTCACTTCTTCCAGGTTGGTTGGACCTGTCTGCATCGACACCAACACCGAAACGGCTCCTGGCTGGCTTTACAGTAAAGTGGCCATTGACGGTAGATATCTGTTCTATCTGACGATACTGAAAAAAACCCACACAGATATCAAGAAACTGGTCATCACCAAGCATGTGAAGCGAGTTGTTTTGACATCAATTAAGGCAGATGTGACGCGATTTTTCTGCCGCAGCGTCAACAGATATGTCTAATGATATGAGACCGCTACAGGCTGAACTAAACTAGGACTGAACATTATGTTCTCACAATTATCTGGGCCTACTTGAACATTCCAGATGTGATTGAATGTACAAGTACTTTGCACTTGAATCGTAAATCGCATTGCCAGGTTAGACTTTCAACAGTTCGTCCTCAACTTTTCGGACTGCATCTTTCAATACCCAGTAATCAATCCGGGCGGGCGCAGTCCCTGGTCAACACGAAGAGAAAATCTGAACTAAGTTAACAAGAATATCCATACCCAACGCTTGCTCAAAATGATAAAAACTCTAATTGCCTTGACCATGGGACATCAATTAGGTGATTTGGTAGATGTGATCCCATTCCTGATTATAAGGATGTATAATTAAAGTAAACATGTATGCTACTAATGTGGGTGAATCGATACGATTAGGAGATCTCTTGACATTAATACCAGTGTTAGTTGTTAATTTCATCATTCGATTAAATCGATTTAGGAGTTATCGACATATACAAGTATCAGCCTATATTCAAAACCTTGAACTGTGTATTCTTGTTGTCTACTGGCAATGCCATTATCCCTTGAATTCCTCTTATCCGTGTCAAAAGCAACATTCCGTTGTGTGTAACACCATCAGAGATCAGTGGTTTACGGTGTGGTTCAATTTCTGTGAATGGGGTCAAGCTTTGGCGGAATATGGTCAGAGACTGTCATAAAATGTGTTTAGGAGTAGGTCTTTAGAACGACCAGTAACATTCTCCTCACATTTCGAGAAGCTCAAGCAATGGAAACGTTATTCTCTAGCAAGATTCATTGGAACTAATGATAACCAGGAGACTTCGGCCTCTCTTTGTGTTACAACTCCCACTCAAGAATCACTTCCAACTGCTATGGCGTGGTCGGGGGTTCAGGCGATCCCACTCTTTGTCCCATCGTGCTGTTTCTCCGGATCTGGAAGTGACACTGATTCGGCAAATGGCTATGGTAAGATTCGTTGCATTTCATCATCATTGACATCATCATGGCATCGGGACGGGCCTTATTCGCATCACCATTCGTATCACCATTCGTATCGCATACCTTTCACGTCCTGATTCGTCTCCATGACAATAGTGCTCTCAGACAGCTGTTGGTCTCGTTAATTGGTTCTCTGACAATGTTTTGGGCCGAAATAGCGGGTTAATCTAGATCGAGCTTTCTAAAATGATTTCGACTGAAAAAAGTGTGTAAGTTACAATAGAAGATTGTCAATTACACGGCAGTCATGCATTTGGCCCTCACACCGGGTTTTCTTCAAACTGGACGTATTCTGCAGATTCCACCCATTCCGTTATTCCGCCAAATCCGTTGATTCGGTCCAGGGTAACCTGACCTTGACATTGTCCAAAGCCATGGATACCAGTCCTGTTTTGCATCAGAAGGAAAGTCTGACATCTTGCACTGATTTCTCTCCAAACCAAATGGCGACTTGTTCTCATTACCTATGACATGTTTCTCGCATTTAAAACAATACACGGCTCAATTAGTTTAACATCCAATTCACATTCCTGTCCCTCAGGCGTGACAGATGGAAACCTCAGCAGTCTGTCCCACTTTGAAATGACCCACTGACCCGGTACATTGATCTACGCGTCAATGTAAACTGAATAGGTAAAAACTGCGATGACACCGACTATAAATTGATTTCATCACAAATTGAGCGGATGCCCGTGCAGTTGCACATGTATAAATGCACGTCTATTTTGGTCCAACTTATAACCTAACACTAACAATCAGGAAGGCAGGCGATAAGTTGATAATTGATGCTAATGAGACTGATTAAGCCGCAGATTTGCAAGTAAATGTCGTACATGATAGGAATTTGTACACATGACAGGCCATTTGGCGCTCATTTTCGCAGACGAACTTCGTCGGAGTACCATGCCTGATCGGCGCTTCGATATATAATTCGTGTTTTTTTATCAAGCGGGGAAGAGTTTCTCATTGGATGCATCAGACATTCAACTTCGTTATTACCCATTACCAGACCCAGTTACATGTCGCTTGGACAAGGTCGACGACACGACAGACGTCTACAAATGTACGGTTATGGTACGGTATACATGTTGTGGATGTGACATTGTCCCTTTCAGTGTGTGTGTTTTCAAAAGGAATCCCGATATGATTCGTGACTTTTAAGGTGGGTTGCCATTGGAAGCTGAATCAATATCTGGTCACTTTCACAACTTTCACATTATGGATCGGGTCACGGGTAGCTAAGACGTACTTAGCAGACCAGGTCATCCACTATTTTAACCAATTCACCATGCATCCTTTCAGCGGTCGTCTTGAAATCGGGCATGCTGACGATGAAAGGATAAGTTTGTTTTCAGAAGTACATCATCTGATCTTGATTGCCTGGAATTCCTCCTGTAGCCATTGACTAACGCTAAGCCCTATTTATCATTCCAGGTTACAACCCCTTCGAAGTTTACGGCCTCAAGTTGGATGGCAAGGAACCCCTGCCAATGCGTCCAAAGGCGAAGGACAACAACTATACGTCACTTCCGATCAAGGCTGAGAGCGTTCAACAGACGTATTGTGAAAACAACAACTCAAAGATGAACCACACTCCTGATCAGACCCCGAATGGGATTGGGAAGATATCGAACGGTCGCGCCAAACGGGTGTCCATCTCTGATGTTCTTTCAGTGACACATTCCTCTAGTTGTCCGTCTTCGCCGTGCGCGTCTGGACGGCGAGCCAGTCAGCGTCCACCGCCAAAACCGCCACGCATGCGTAGCTATGCGGACAACCAGTACAACACCATCGACTGTACTCGGCGAATCTTAGACGAATCCTTGAAAAGGGCGATCAGGGAGATTAATACTCGACACGGGTCTTTGGGCCAGGGGAAACGGAGACTGGAACTGGCCGAGGCGGGGGAGTGGGTGGACAGTACTGGAGGTAACTTTGTGTCCTTGACCCCTAACAAGTTTGCAAGCAGCCGGACCAGTCTCCTGACTCTGCCCATCGCTGAGAAGTACTCGCAAGTGTACTCATTATGCCAGGACGTTCTCCAACAGATGTTGGAGCCTGATGCGATCCTTGGTCAGTGCGTGGAGCGTGGATTGATCACGCCAGAGACAGAACTAGAAATCATGGGTTGTCTGACGAAACAACGGCGGTCTAGTCTGTTGGTAGGCGCGGTCGTTGATGACAATCCGACTAACCTTGGACCATTCACCGAAATACTCCGAGAGGTCCCGAATCAGAAGCACTTGGGTGATTTAGTAGAGTGTTTGACCACGATTATACAGTCTGTGATTGATATTAGGGACGAACAACTTAGGAATGGGGTTTCTCCCCACTCCGGTAGCCAGGAGGACTTCCTGTCTCAGGAGGAATGTGCAATATTCCAGATTGATATATGTTACTGTGATACTGAGACTGGGGAAAGTGTAACTTTAGACGAGGCGAGATATTTAGACAAGAGCTTGGAGGAGGCGCTTGAAGACATGGGGAAAATTAAACGTAGGTCATACTATGAGATGTGCGCATTGCGAGACTGGAACGCGAACCTGACAAGTCAGAGTCGAGTTGTCCCTGTTGCAAAGGTGGATTTGTACAACAGGAAGCTAGGCATGGAAGGGGTTAAGTTTCTCTCGGGAGTGTTGCAGGACTATAGTTGCATCAGAGAGTTGTATGTAGCAAAGAATAAGATAGATAAGGACGGCGTTGAGTTATTAAGCCGGGCGCTGGTCGCAAATCATGGATTAGCGAAGTTAGATTTGCGGCTGAATGTGTTCGGGGACGACGGTGCCACGTTCATTGCGGAAGCACTCCGACGGAACAAATCACTCCGGTGTTTGAATGTGACATGCACAGGATTAACTGGGGTGGGTATGAACAGGATAGCAGCATCTCTGGCGAAAAACAACTCTCTAGCTGAGTTAGATGTAGGGTTTAATGATCTTGCTGGTTCAGGATGTGACTCGTTGGCAGAGATTCTAAAAAACAACGCGTACACAAAACGTCTCCGATTGCGCCATACCAATCTCTGTTCTGAAGGATACTCAAAGATTTTCAAATCTCTGCGGATAAACTCACGGTTGAGTATGTTGGACATCAGTGGCAACCGGATAGGGGATGACGGGGCGTCTATCCTGGCCGAGATCTTGCTCAGCAACCGGACACTCCTGGAGATCAACTTGGAGAAGTGTGAGATCACCAGCGTGGGTGCCGTAGCATTGTCTCGATCGCTCAAAGCCAATACGACCTTGAAGACAATGGACATGAGCATGAACACGATCCATGATGAAGGGGCCACCGCCCTCGCGGACTCCATGAAATACAACCACACTTTAGAATGTATCTGTGTGAACATGTGCGGCATCGGCAACGCTGGCTTCATCTCGCTGCTAAACGCTTTACGCGTCAACACGTCCATAACGGTGCTAAAGATCTGTTATAACGTCCTGGGACACGAGGAACAACCCGAGGAGATCGAGAGGTACTATCTGACATTGGAGTCTGTGTATGAGAAGCTGAGCCAGGTCCTGCGGACGCGGCCAGAGGTGAAACTCCTACTCTGGGGCAACCGTCTCGACGAGACATTCCTCTCAGACGACGTCAAGCTGACGTGAGAGAACCAGAGGTTAATGTCTTCGAAGATTGACCTTAAAAACCCGGGCGCAGTCGTTCCGCCGTCTTTGATTTCTACGATAGTTTGATGGTGACTATAAACGTCATCTCGGTTAGTCAAAGACAGTAGAAACTGCTCGTCTCTGGTCCTCCTGACGGCCTGAGACGAAATCCTACTCTAGTCGTCGGCCGACCGCGATGCCTTTTTCACACACGCTTATGCCGGGATAGATCTATCCACCCGTTGGTATATCACGTGGTTGCATTCAGTTTCAGATCATTAGATATTATTTATGATGCCAGGCCTAATAAAATAATTGTGCCTAATACGATATGTAATTATGAATAACATATTCAAATAGTGTTATGTGCAGGTCTGATAGTTGCTTTAGATAGCCGTAACAGCTCCTGGCCGATTTCACCGTATCGGAACAGATGCCAGTATGTTGTCTTCACGAGGTAGGCCTACTGCCTCTTCACAAATTTCATTATTTGTTGAAATGATGATGTTGTTGGTTGTGTACATAGCTGTATATTTTGCATCATGTAATAAAACTCTAGTCACACCCACCGATTGTTCATTCTCTCTACCTAAATGGCGCGGGAAATGGCATTGCTCGTCTCGCGCTGTATGCGCGTGTGCTCCTCAATCACGCTAGTTTGTCTCTGACAATGCAGATGGCGCCAACATTCCGCGATTGCTCGACTAACGGGGCAGACTATTTTGTCATCCTGAGTCCCGTGTCTCTCCTTATGTTAGGGCGACGGGTAAAGCTGGTCCACTGCATCCGGCGTGTGCTTGAGCGGATCACCTGCACAGTATCAGTCGGCGGTCACTATCATGTGCTTCCTGCTTGAGAAAGCACGTTGGGTAGTACGCTCCAATACACTCATTGTGTGTCCTTGATACTCATGATTGTGACTTTGTCTTTCGGTATTGTCTTTGTCGTCGGCGTTTGGAATAGTCCTGCTTATCCCCCAAGCTATGGCTTACAAGGGCTCGTCTTCGAAATGTATGGTTGTGACCTCCATAAATCCCCAGGATTTGAATGTCATAATCGTGTTTCACCTGGTGGCCTTCTCTCCCACGAGAGATGATGAGCCCCTGACCAGGCCGAGGTTGTGTTGCACCTCTTGTTTGGAGAGTGTCAACCCAGACATAATTAAATTAAGGGACAAATATCGTAATTTGCCGTAAATATGTATACTATGTCGGCGTTGTTTGGTGTCTGTTTTAGACTTGATGTGTTGGGTAAGAGAATGTTTTCATACTCGGACATGTAAACAATGGCACGAGCGTTCATTGTGTCCCTCTCGTCTGATCGATATATATCGGTAAACAATGGATTGATTAAATGGCCCGCAGTAACTTTCTGATCCCATGACATTGATTGGCCGGCGTTTCTTGCTAACAGAGTGGAGAACGCTGCGACAAGGAGCAAGAGGTGGCAAGGAATCGACCCCGAATAATCTCGATAATTGTATTTTGACAAGACTTGAATTTTTTATGAACTTACATTGTGAGACTTCATTTATCGTCTGCAAGTCGATTGAATCGCTTAATTGAAATATCAGAGGATTATCGTCATTTGTATTGTTGTGGAATATTTCCTTTTGCAAACAGGACGTATTTTAATCAAAAACTTATTGGATTAATGTTCAATTTGGATTAAAACTTAATACTCTTTTATAAAATGCCTCGACGAATTTTGCGTGACCCAGTGCGTGGTTGGCGCGGTTGGGAGGAGACAGTGAACCAGGTGACGCAGATGAGTCTGGTCTCCATGTATGCAACCAAGATCAACAATGGCCAAGCCCGTCACAAGGGCGAGGTGACCTTGAAGCAGATAGAGGATGATCAGAAACTATTTGAGATCAAGTCCCAGAGAGAGTTGAATGGATTACGAGCCGAATTCAAAGAGATGTTGGCTTATAAAAGGGTTTACGCCAAACACAGATTCAAGAATTACGACAAGACGAAGAACGCACAATCCGAGACGGCGGAGACGAAGGACAAAACGACTGGAATCGCGTATCCGAAAGATCTAAAGGAGGATGTTGAGAGCAGTGATTCTGACAGTGACTCGGACTCTAATTCTGACTCTGATATGAGAAATCCACACGCCAGGACGTTTGATGGCGTAACGCCCAGGCAGACGACGGAACTGACGTCACAACCAGCCGTTCCAGTGGCAGAACCCAGCTTCATGCCTGTTATTTTGGCGAAACCACGGCCTTCTATATTCACACTACCTAAAAAGAGGGACTTGGATTTGATATCTTGGTCTGATATAGATGATGACACACCAAAGAAGCTAGGAATCGATGTTAAACAACAACTCAAGTCATCTCTCCCGCCTATGACTCACATGCGTCATGTGAAGGCGCTCTACGGACGCCTCTATGGGAAGAGCAGTCAATTCCTCAGGAGCCTCTCCTGTCGTCTGCAGATCTTCCCGGGAGATTCTAAAAACACATTCATGTTGAAGAGGTTCCTGAAGGGAGAAGTCGATGGCGTTTTGAACCAATGGTCGCCAAGCTATAGACGACAGTCTCAGATTGAGAAACTAAAGGAGAACAGCCAGCTACCGGATGTGATCAGTTATGATAGGACTACGTCTGCTATCTTCAGGGACTTCCGGTCATTCCAGGATGAGAAGAAGACGAAGACACGAACGCTGTCTCTGCCTGCGATGGAGCTGAGGATGGTGCGAGCCCAGAGACCGAAACCTGTCAGGAGGGCCAATACCCTCCCAGCCGTCTAGAGCCATCACAGCCAGTGGTCGAAGAAGAGTTCAAACTTTGTGAGGAGGGCCAAAGCCCTACCAGCTGACTTCATAATCGTTTCTCTTATGAGCCAGTCTGGTGATGCGTTCTAAAGAACTGAAAGTTATGTCGCGTCCCGCATCTACTCATGTCTGATGCACTTTCTATCGATTAAAAAAGGCTGTCACGGGACGGACGAGACTTATACGACTGTGTCTTCAATTGAGGTTGTGACACTGTCCTGCCTTGGAGGTACATAAGAGATCCTACCATGGAGATATATTTTGATGTAGTGACATTGTCCTGCCATTAATGTATATTAGAGTTCTTATCACGGAATTTTGATGTTGTGACATTGTCTTGTGCGGTCATGAGGGAAATATCTACACTTCTAACTTCAACGTTTTGGACAAATGCTTCCTAATACTAAGGTGTAAGACTTCGTTAAGAGTATTTTCTTGTAATCTATACGAGAGCTTTCCCTCCCGAGGCCCTAATTTCTATATTGATACGAACTTTGCGAAAAGGCCAGATTCTTACATCAACAGGGCTCTGTGCCAATAGGAACAACACTAATCAACCTGTCCTTGTTGGTACAGTTTAACTTCCTAATAAAAACAACCTGTTCATAAGCGGATAAGGCCTTTTAGAACACTTTACTTTACTTTAATGCATGTGATAAGCTTTCAATGAATCCCAAACAAGAGCTCGGTGAGGGAGATAGAAGCTCGGCCAGTCTTACTTAGCCAGTCTTACTAAGGTAGGAATGGGGTGGATCCTTATCCAAGAAGGCACCTGGGTCTGTCTTCAAGAGCACTGTGAGATAGAAGCTCCACCAAGACAGACGAGTCATTGGGTTATACATGGAGTAAAGTGAGATAAAGGTATTCTCCAGGCGGAAGGGTCCTGATGCTGTCCTTGGGACAAGAGTGTTGATGTGTCCTGATGCTATAGATGGGTTGTACCTCATAGAGCTTGTCTACTGGGCTGTGCCTGTCTTCAGGTGCACAATAAAGGCAGAGGGGCCTGATGCTGTCCTTGGGACAAGAGTGCTGACGTGTCCTGACGCTAAAGATGGGTTGTACCTCATAGAGCTCGTCTACTGGGCTGTGCCGATCTTCAGGTGCACAATAAAGGCAGAGGGGCCTGATGATGTCCTTGGGACAAGAGGTAACCTCAGGTACATGAACTTCTACTTCAAGTTCGCAACTTGAGTTGTCTCGTAGCTATTCGAGCCCGTCTTCAAGTGAACGGTGAGATATCTACCATAGGTGGAAGGGTCAGATGTTTTCCAAAGTACATCTTCTCCTGGGACATGTCACAACCACTGTGGAGAAAGGCAATGTCATCTCATCAGTTTAGTTTCTCATCTGCTCCTTGGACATGTCACAACCACTGTGGACAGAAAAGTTTGCTGAGATGACGTGACCATCCCCTTGGTGATTGTGACATTGTTCTCGAAGTGATCCGTTTACTTCTGCAATGTTTTGGCTCTTTGATCTTTGGTTGTGTGGTGGATCCAACCCAAGATGTAACAGAGGAACAAAGACCAGAATATCACATCACTGTTTGCAAGTTTATTCCAGTCAAATTAAAAATATTACATAAAATTGTAGACAATTTGTGGTTGTTTTGTGGAGATTAAAACACTAGGAACTCATGCAACATTGACAGGTTGGCTGTCAGCAAATAAGCAACAAAGTAACTGATAGATGATAAAATGGTCATAATCTTGAAAGACTGGATGCAGAAACAATTTGAAACTTACAATTTGTAGAGAATAGTGCAATAATTTGAAAATTTTACAGCCCATTCAGAAATTTTTGGCATTGAAAAAGATACAGGTGACTCACCTTCCTTAGGGCAGTTTGAGTTAAGATGACTAGAAGCTTCTGTAATCCAGCAATGTATTTTTTAAAGTATCAATGAGTTCCTAGTAGCATTATCGTTTATCATACGGATAAAAACATGTTACAGTCAGTCCCAGGTTAGGAGGCAGTAGACCACCCTCACATTGTATATAGCACAATGTGTGGATGACCTAATCCAACCTTAATCCAGACAAAATTTAAGAGAAATTTCCAAATCATCTTCTGCTCAGAGAGAAATGTAAGATTTTGTGACCCATTGAGTCATATATAGATATTTTTTGACATTAAAATGATCATAAGAGAACGATAGCAGACAAAATAAAGTCTTCACCTTGAGAGGACACTTCTCATACAGCTGTAGTGTCTGAGTAAAATGTTGAAAAGCAACAGTAAAACTTGAAAACATCAATAGCAAAACCTTTTGTTATTAAATGTCTTTGATTTGCGCTCCTAAGATTCGTTTGGAAATTTCCTTACTGAGTATTTTAAGCATTAACAATTATTTTCTGCTCAGAGGCAGCTCAAGTAGTCACACTGCTCCATGTAACAAATCTGCAGCAAATGCAGAACTAATTGTGACACTAAATACTGATTAGCTCAGTGGCTTTTCATTTTGAAGAACAAAATCAACATGTCATGTTACCGAAGTACGTGATGTTGTTGATGCATAATGATGAAAGCTTACAAGTTTGTTGGAAGACAAGTTTCAATCTTAACAGGTTAAAATTCATTTAAAAATTCGAATTGCCACAGAATCTTCCAGTCCTAACTGGATTACGAATGGTTCTCATCCAATGTGTTCACCTGATACTGTAAACTCAGCCACTTCAAACAGTCAGAACAGCTCCTGACCTGCCTCACAGTATTTGGCGATCGGAGACAGAAAGTTTGTGTCGGTCCAGAAATAAGCCAGCTAGGGCTGGGGCGGTGTTTGAGTTATGACAATAACTTAGTTATGTTACAAGGGCAATCTACATGGTTTGTTTGGTGAGAGTATTAGATGCATGGCAGACTACATGTGTTGATATGCTGATATAGATGAAGTATACACATATACATAAGGTCAAGAGTACAATATGAACAACTGACAACGTGTCGTGCATAATGTGCCGTCGACATTTAACAGCTGCAGCCATCAGTTTGCTGGTGCCTCGTCTCTCGTTCCGATCAAATACGTTGTCAGTGAGAAACCTTTCAAAGTCAGATAATTTATCTCTTTAATCCTTAAAAATGCTATTCCCAACCAGCAAACTGATTACTACAACATAGACTCATGGTGACTCCTCCTTCAAATTCTTCAAAACTAAAACATTAATAAATTGCATCATTTTTACCTGCGCCACCTCGAGTCATTGAATGAAACATTGAGCACCATACCTCAAGTTTAGTAGGAAGACGGTTAATACATTGTCTGTTTCGGAGAATCTCCAGAACAGATTATATAGTTCCATAAAAACAAATTATATCTCTACCTATACATATTCTACATGTTGTTTGTACAAACATAAGACTCAACGAGACTCTTTTTATATCTAGGTACAAATTCCAGGCTACAGATTCATTAGTAAAAAGTTTATATAATATCTATTACAATATGTCTAAGTAGCTGTTTCGACTCTTGAGGCACTTGGGTTGTTTGAGTGTGACCTTCTTGGTTGATAGATATTCACACAGGTTTCATAAATGGCTTAGTTACCATAGCAACTGTGTGTTAACATAGAAACATTGCACAGTGACCAATAGCAACACCTCTAGGAGTGGTATGTTACCAAGGAAACAGTTGCCATGGTGACCACTGTCAGTGAAAATGAAAAGTCACTCAAAATCAAACCAAAGTATTTCAAGGGCGAATATCTCCTCCTGCAGCAGTCGCCCACAAAAGATTTTCAGCAGTTCCCAACATACGATCACAAACGATTCTTACTATCTTGATCAATCATCACCGTTCTGCTCCCATCATTCACATGGCAGTCGAGGGCTTGAGGTACAAGTAAAGTATAATCCTACATTAGGGTCATGTTACACCGTACCATGACCAGAAATTAAACTGGCCTAAAACTGGAATTGCGCAACTGCTCTCAGAAAAAAAGCAACCACTTCTACGTCGGCGTTGTGAGGTTCAATAACGGCCACAACAATTTGAAAATCCTCACTGTTTCCGTGAGAGACTGTCATATTACCATGTCAATTTCCTCCCCATGAGACACAACATCCAACTTTCAGAAGTCCACAAACCAAAGCTATTGCACTAGACTTCAACTGGGATGAAGTAAAACTACTGAAAATGGCTGAGAGGCAGGCCGACCATTCACACATATGGTGCTCCCAACCTCTGAAATCCTAATCCCCTGTTAGAAAAGCTGCATGGTGATGAGAACAAAAGGCACAGAAATCAAACATCATGAAAATAACACTTTTTTACGAACTGAAGCCGTGTGGTTGCTGCTCTTTGTCTCTGACTAGCACCTAATGACCGCTCATGCACTGAGAATTTACAAAGCAATACATATCAACTGTACATTGGCTCAACAGGAAAGAACGAAAAAAATGAGAAGATGGTAGGTAAAATGGACACTTATTCTTCGAAAACAAAACTCCTCCAAACAGTTTGATGTTCTGAATAAACAGAAGACTGCAATCTTAATGTTATTTCAACTGCATCATTCTGGCTCCATTGAGAGAAAGGATTATTACTGGCCAAATAAGATTCTTCTTCAAGAAAAGTAATTTACAAGACAAAGAGCAGAAAAACAGCCATCCTCAAATATCTCACATCGAACTCTCGTTAGTTTGATGTGTCATATGCTACACTAGCACCGCCTGTTGGAGTTTAAGGCGTACAGATTCGGTAACTATCGCCCTTCTTCTGGATGTCTTCGAGATAAATGTTCATCCGTCTGTTCATTTCTTCTATCATGGAAGACACGTCTTCTAATGTCTTCTGGTTCTGACCAAACTCCGTCTCGATCACTGGAAAATTAGAAACAAGATGTGATAGGCATGTTTGCGATCACCCCATATCATCCCCACAAACTGCTCTCTTCGATGGTTCAGCAGGAAAAGACCAGGCAAGAGCATCTTGCAACCGAGACTAAGATCTGTGGGAGGCATTGGCTGCAGAATCAGGGCGCCACAGACAAGATTGACACATCCATGATGCTAAGAATATCATGTCAGCATTGAGAACTAAAAAGAACTGTTCACCCATGTCTAAACATGTTCCTATAATCACATGTCACAGTAGCACAGCCAGGATAGCACTGGTGTACTGGGGATGAGATTCAATACAAAGCTGTACTCACTTTTTAATCTCACAGTCTTATCCTCAGTTGTCTGTGCTAACTTTTCTGCCCGGTCTCGTAGCGCCTTGGCACGATCCCGTGCTGTTAGCGTCATGTTGTATTTAGCATCTATGGCTTTAACAGCGTTTCCATATTTTGTCTCAAGGGCATCAGCATCCTGAAACAAATAGAGATCATCGAAAACGTTGTCAACATTAGTCATGTGACATAGGAGAACGTCGCTGGCGACCAGCCTCAAGTTCAACTTAGACCCCATCGGGGATGACAGTTCTTAAACATCACAACAACAGACAATTGTCTATGACATGACAGACTCATGTCAGCAACAGAATTTTGATCAAGCAACGGTCACTGACGTATGTGTTTGGAGTACGGGAACTCCAAAAAGAAGAATAAGGCACCACTTACAGTTTTAGCATTATTGGCTAGCTCCATCGATGTGTTGGCCTGCTGCTGGGCCTTCTGGGCATTGAGTTCGTTGATCTTGAACTTCGCTTTGAGCTTCTCCAGGCGATCTTTGAGGTCCATCACCTGGTTCATAGATCCCATCGAGATGTTCATGGCATCATCGGTCTCTGTCTCAACCTGAAAGGGTTAAATAGATGATGCAAACCGAGGACGCTTTCAAACTGAATGACTGTTGACGAATGCCACATGTCATCAAGACTAACAACCACTTCTGTTGTTGCTGATTGTGAAACAGTGATCACCATATGCAGCTGTGAAGGGTCTTCACTCACCATGGTCAGGTCACCCTGGGCAGCACTGATGGCCTGTGTGGCGTTCTGAATGGCGGCCTCCGCAGCATCCTGGGCATCCATAGCATCGTCGAGAGCACCCGAAACTCCCTGCGCTGTGTTCAAGATCGAATCGGCATCTTTCCTGGAAAGTAACGTTATGGTGAGAATAAGGAACATTGGTGGTTGGCTTCTTTTTCCGAGTTGATCACTGTACTATCAGAGGCCTTGAAAGAGGGAATAGATGAGCCGGAAGTCTCTGGTACCAGTAGGCACTTACTTGTATGTCTTAGAGTTGCTTGACTGAGCCTCACATGTTGTTGAGAGACTGTAGGAAGCAACCCTGAAGACCATGGACCATCAGACGTCCCTTGGACACGGAGTAGTACTTACTTTGCAGTGTCTGCTCTGTTCTTCAATGATTGAGCACGATTTAGATCATCTTTCGTCGCCTCAAGGATCGCATCGATATTTGTAAGGCCTTCGATCGTATCGTTGATCTGCATTGCCAAGTCACGGATTTGATCGGGCGACAGTGAGATCTTCATGGCTAGGACTTCCTCGGCAAGCTGGGGGAGGAATTAAATCAAAGAGATGACTGACAAGAATTCACTCAAAGGAAGAAAGACTTGTGGACTCTTTCAATAAAGCAACAGACACAGCAGAGCTACTTTGAAAACGGTAAAAAATACTGGCTGAGGTTGTCCCAACGTCTGATCTATAGAACAGGGCTGACACAAAGTGGCTTTGTCCCAAGTTGACTGAGCAAATAGTGTAACTAGAGATGTGAAGACAACTCACCGTCCTAATGCTGGCTGGCTTGGCTCCCTTCTGCCCCAGGAACTCGGTGATTCTGTCAATCATTTCTTGAAGGTCGTTAACACCTTGCATGGACAAGTTCTTGGCCAGTTCACACCTATCATGAGCTTCCTGGGCTGCTCCCTTTGCTCGTAATGAATCGTCCTTCGCCATCTCAACCTGCAATTGAAAAGGAAAGTAGTTAGAAATGCCTCCATGTTACCAAATTCTCATAAATGTAAGAAGTTCAGAGCAACAGTCTGTTAAGATTAGCACTTACATTATCCAAAAGAGTTGTAGCGTCCCTATCCTTCTTGGTCAGACTAACATCAGCATCATCAGCGAATTGTTTGCCACCTTTGGACTTCATGACCGCCGCAGAGTCGCAGAGTAACGCTCCTCCACATCCTTCCTTACAGAGGGCACCACCACAGAGAACGTCACACGGGTCACCACGGTTACCACAAACCTAAATCAGAGAGACGATATTTATCATGAGATCAGACAACAGGTCATGAAGTGCATAATCTATTCCTTTATGTCACAGACGCCAAGTGACACAGTCCTTAGTATAGACTGACAGACCTTAGTATAGGAGTCTCGGCCCCTGAACCTCTCCAGAAAAGATGGCACTCCAGGCGGCTTTATCAAGGACTTACCTTATCGTTAAGGTCGGGGATGCCTTTCTCCATATCATCGATATTCGCTGCCACATCATCCAACGCCTCCTCATTCACCTTCATCTTATCATCGAAGCCATCCTTGTTGGTGGTTAGGATGGTCTCGGTCTCTCGTCGCACATCCATCGAGTCTCCCACAACAACGTCTGTACCATCGACCGTGTCTTGAGCAATCCTGGATCTGTTCTGACTCTCTTTGATGCTGTTATAGGCTCCTGAATGAGTGCAAGTGTCAAATATTACTTCTTATGCAATGGTTCAAAGAGAACTATAAACAGCAACAAGGAAGGGGCTCAAATTTAGACCTATCATCGATTTTAGCAAGATGTTCCTCTCTGGTCAGTACACGAATGCAATCCCACCAGTCACAATGTCAAACAGCATCAATTTACCTTCCACGTCCTTGTCTCTGATCTCTGTAGCATTACTACGGAGATCATCTGCTGACTTCTTGAGCATATCAATCCTGTTTTTGAGAGACCTGATTTTGGCATTCAAGTCACTGATACTCTGGGTGTTGTCCGCCAGCTTCAGTTCCACTTTCTCATTCTCTTCTATTGTCGTTGTGAAGTTCTCTCTGGAAAACAAGGATGCGATTGTATTAACTAACAAGGAACAGGAAACGGATATCAAGGGTTATAAAAAAAGAGTTGTACAGTGCTTGAGGCAAGTGACTGACAACCCAAAGGGTCTGGGTTCAAACCCTGTTCTCATCACTAGTTCTCTTGGCTGAGCTTATGAGAAGGTCCTTGAAGACCTATGACAGAGACAGTTGTCTGTGCTACACAAGCCAACCTCCTCTTCTCTCAGGCATGATCATATTCATGTCAAAATACATACTTGATGTTCCTGAGTATGAGCTCCAAGTCTGTGACATCACTTGTTGAGACGTTCGTGTTGGCCAAGATTGCCTTTATCTCATCCAACTTCTTCTCCATCTCGATGAACTCAGAATCAAACGCACCGGGCGCTCCAGTTGTCTTGATGTTCTTGATCTCCTCAATCAACATGTTCGTCTGATCTGGAAAGAGAGATCAAGGAAATGAGGCTACTCAAGGTTTGAAGTGGAAGAAAGTGTGTCATATGGCTGCACACAGACGTTGTTGTGTTGATGACAGGGTGTTGCTGGCAAACACTTGGCTCACAGTGCAGCCTGGTCCAATCCTCTCGACATAAACCTGCTCAGTATTTGGGGCTCAAAGACAAGACTTGATATCAATACACAAAACACAAACTTACTTCTCAGTGTCATGATAATTTCATCCCAATTGTCGAAGCATTCTCCACATGGTACGCAGAACGGCAGCTGTCCGGTGGTTCCCCGGTCACACCGGTCGCACTTGTCACCCGATACTCCAACGATGCAGTCACATCTTCCAGTGTTGCGGTTACACTGCATGGTGGCAGAGCCTTGTCGGTTACAGCGACATTCTTGGCAACCGACATTAGGATCGCCGTAGTAGTTGGTCTCGCAGTCGCCGCAGGTTCGTCCTCCTCGACCAGTCTTACATCGACACTGACCATCAAACTGAAGGACAAATACACATCTTAGATTATCATGATCATTCATATACAGTTGAGTCCCATTTGAAGAGGAAAAGCTTCTGAATTCACCATAAACCTCAAAATATCCCATCAAACAGTTCCAGGAAACCTTTAACATCATTACTGCAGGATAATCCGATAGGTGCTTGTTTCAATACAGTTTATGACTGAATAGGTTTCACTAACTCCCACTTTGACAATGTCAAGCGTGTCCCCCTGTGTTACATCAAACCAGACAAGATAAACATCACCTTACCTGATTACACTGAGATGAGAGGGAGCCATCAGGATCACAGTTACACGCGTCGCATCCCTCACCGCTAGCGATCTTCCAGTGATCCACCTCACAGCGATCACAACTTTGACCGACAACATTTGGTAAGCAAGGACACTGGCCCGTCACACGATCACAGCTACCAGCCTTTTGGTCGGTGCCGAGGACATCACATATGCAGGCTGAAGACGAGAGAGAAAAAGTATGTTAAGGGGGATGCATTAACTGACTTGTACAGGCCTCTCACTCAAGGCAAGTTGAGGTGGAGACTTGAATTTCTGCATGATGTCACATAGACCTAGTGATTGAGACTACAACCAAGAGTGAAAATGTCAAACTTTACCTTGGCAAGACTGTGTCGTGGCATCTCCATAGTAACCATCCTGACATCTCTCACAGCCGAAGCCCTCCGTGTTATATAAGCACTTGAGACACTCTCCAGTTGTGGAGTCACAGCTTCCAGACATGTCGAAGTCGATGTTGTTGTTACACACACATGCCTCGCACTTGCCGTTCGGGACCAGCGGATTACCGTAGAAGTTCTCCTTACAACGCTCACACTTGTCACCTGAAGAGGAAAGAAAACCATAATACACTCTATGCTACAAAGGTTGGGCCCCAATTAGACTTATTAACCTCTTAGGCTGTTCAACACTAGCTTCTCATGTTTCTCACATGATTGAAGTGTTTGCTTGCCCTAGCATAGGACCTTTCGCTTCTCATTCAAAGATTACTGTCTTGCCCAAGACTACAGGTGATGTAACCTTCTGTTATTCTTGAGTGTGGACCCAAGTTGACACTAACTTAACAGTCTACTGAACACCTACCTACATATCCCGGCTCACATTCACAGAGTACAACCTGTGTCACAAGGTCCAGAGTACAGGTATCAGCATGGGAATATCCGCTGTTCTGAGACCCGGGACACATACACTCTCGGCAAGGCAGGCCGAGCCCAATCCTTGGATCACCATAGTAACCTTTCAGGCATCTGGAAACAAGTTGAGATTGATGTGAGAAAGGGCAGAATGTTTTTGGGTATTTTTGAAATGATAATACCTATGATTATTAAGTGTTTTGTTGGTGCCAATGTGCAGAGTTCTAATCTGTTTACAAGTGGACTAAAGTAACAAGCTTCGTATTCAGCTAAAAGCAAGACAACAAGGGAAATCTCAGACATCTTACCTGTCACAGTGGTCTCCTGCGGTCGAGTCCGTACAGTTTTGACAGTTTCCAGTCCTGTCCTCGCATGTCTCAGCATGACCATTACACTCGCAGCGGCGACAGCGAGGGAAGTTGTAGAAGCCTTTCTGACACTCGTTACATTTCTGACCATAGGCATTGGCGATACACAGACACTGACCGTTGCTGATGTCACAGAAGTTATCAACAGATCCTGACTGGTCGCAGTTACAGGCTGGAAGATCAACAAGAAGATTAGTACGACAATATGGTTTTTGCGTAGAGATAGCAGTAAAGATATCAGTATCAGTAAGATCAGAGGAGGTCAGACAAATGCCTCCTGGTCCTTATAGTAGGTGGGTGTGCACACTTCCTGGAATAGACATCTATGCCCCTTATCATTGTTGATATAATTCATCAAACCTGACCCTCACTTACGTTGACATCCGTCCGGGCCGAATCCCCACATTCCTGGGCTGCACTGGTCACATCGACGGCCAACCACGTTCTGCTTACACTTGCACTGACCACCAAGCGGGTCGCACTCGGTACTGAGGGAGCCCATGGGGTCACACTGACAGTCCATGGCCTGCTGGTGGATGCTGGCAGAGATACTCAGGTAGAGCCTGGCACACACTTCAGGCAACTGCGGTCTGATGACGGACATCAGCAGTTCACGGCAGCGGTAGTGATCGAACTCTTGCTTGGCTCTGCTGGCCTCGATCTTCAGGAAGATTGGGATGGTGTCAGTCTTGGGCAACAGAGCAATCTGAAGAGGAGAAAATACTTCATTAACGGCAAGTTCTCTCGTACACCAAAGCTTGCCTCAAATGGGTCAATTCACTCTTTCGTATAAGGCGTCATCTTAAAGTTCAAACATCTATCGATATCCCTGCCACTTATTCCAGCTGTGATGTCCTACTTACTGAATCAATGAGAATGCTCGCGTCTGGTGTAACCTTGTCTGCCCGATATCTGGGGAACTCCAGTTTGATCTTGTAGGTGACTCCTCTCTCAAGACAGGAACTGGGGGCAACAACATAAAACCTGTTGGCTGAAATATCAAGATGCAAAAGTTAGGTAGACCTTTCCCAAGATGTTTTTGCATCACTATTACACATAGATTTTGTAACATGGCACCGAGTATGTTGTGTGGATCATGTGATACTGAACAGTAAGTCTGGTGACGAGTGTACTGTCTATGAATGTATGCACAACCAAAAACTGTTTCTGCCAAGGAAAGTGTAGGTGTCCGAAGCTACTACATCATGTGATAACATATAGTATACGTCAAGGCCCCAATTGCAGCTTGGATGTGATAACATGGTGTAAGCTTGTGTGAAGTAATTTTGATACATATTCAACAAGAAAGCTTTGAAAGAAGGGAAGATAAGCCATCTGAAAATACCTTATACCCAAACTTTTATGAAAAGATGAAAGAATTTTATGGTGAAGAAAAGAAGGATGAGATTTTGAAATCATCAAGCATTCGGATAAAGAGACAGATCAGTACATCCTGGACAACTGAAAGGTGTAGAGAATGAGTGTTGATAGAAGTCTAAGCGAACAGTGGAAGATGACTTGCAAGTAGTCAAGAATCATTTGCTGAAAAAGTTATTTAGAAGCGCTTGTTTTCCTCAAGAGTACCCTGAACTGGAGAAGCAGTCTTTGGATGAAATGAATGAGGCGAATCTGGACGACAGCACACGCCACCTCAAGAATGAAGCAAGCAGATTTAATCATAATAGGAAGCACATGAAGTAAAGAAGCAATCAAATCTAGTCCAAACCTGGATCCATATCAACGCCTAGGATGGGCACGCCTAGCTTTATGACTGTCGAGTCTGGATAAGGCATGTTAGGGTTAACGTTGGCGAATGGTTGGAGATTAGAGTAGCACTAACTATCATTGAAAATACTGCTTCATTGTATGTCAAAGTCCCGTTTCCCAGATTTGGTGATAAGGGTTAAGTGTGTTGGTAGAGGATGCCAGAGTGTGACTCACACAAGTTATCTCCCTAAATATCTGAGGTTAAATTTGTTAGTAAACTATGTGATTCTTTGTTAGAATATCAACTACAGACTAACTCAATTAACTGTTAAGAGATAAACTGTAGTGGCCTACTTCATTACAAATGGTGATTGTGGTCTCATAGACTTACTCGGTGGCAAGCTGGTTGCCTTGAAGTCATCCTGTGGGATGCTGTTGGCACATGGTCCTTGTTGGTCTGGCTCGCCCGGGCGGGTGATGGTCACACGCACATCCTCCCAGCGCTCACCCATCTGAGGCTCATAGCGGATGACGAGGTCGTAGTACATGTCCTGTATGATGTCATTGATGGTGAACTCCAAGGTGCTCCCCTCGGTTACTCTCATGAATCCTGGGCCAGTCCATGTCGGCTGGCGGCCGGGGTAGTGCTCCCTGATGATCATACGAGTGTCCTACAAATGCAAGAAATACACTGACATAAGCACAAAATCGCCTCGCTGAAGGTTTGGCAAGAGTTGATTCAGATTTGTGTCCACTGACAGAAACTATCTAGCATTTCACAGCTGATCTCATTACCAGCTTAAAGGCAGAACCTTTATATTAGCCTTATCTCACTCCTAGCCTAATTTGGTTAATTCTATATGGGTACTGCAGGTTTCATATGTTGAAAGGCTGAAAGACATCTCAACTATCAACTCACCCCATCTCCCTGGGCGAACTCTCCTTCGTAGGCATTGTAGTCGAGCAGTGGCAGGTAATATCCCGGCTTCACCTGATCACAGTTCCTGCCGATGATGTTTGGCCGACACTGGCAATGTCCGTCGCCTTGGTCACAGTCTCGGTTGAAGGCACCCCCAATGTCACATTCGCAGGGTTTGCAGCCATCGGGGTCCTCGCTCAGGCCCCAGTATTTGGGCTAGAAGAGTAGAACCACATAATCAATAACCACAGATGACTCCATTCCAACAACAAGGAATTGTTGAATCCTCAAATAAAGAGTATTTCGACAGGTATTACCTCCTATGTAACGTAATAAACAAGGTAACCTGATTGAAAACCCATGTTTGGCACAGCATCTTTGAGAGACCAGAAGCAGCTCTAGGCAAGAACTGATGATACTGTGCCTGTGAGAGCCTCAAGATCCGTAACCAGCGAGTCCTGAAAACCTTTGAATCTTGTAAGATATCTTACCACGCAGACATCACAGTCTCGTCCTGTGACGTATCTCTTACAGCGGCATTCTCCAGTGTATTTATCACAGCCGTAGTTACCAACCGTACCCAACAAGTTGCATGAACATTCTGCAAGAAAATACGAATGAGAATCAATTTCAATCTTTTGAAATGACGAGAAGCAGTATGCTTGTTTTTCTGCAAGCCATGCAGAGAAGTACAACTGCTCTCAATGCATAAGAGACAGTCAAGTGAACACAATGGTGATGGGCACCAACATCAACAAGAACTGACTGCCATTTCACTCACTCACTATGGCACAGACAGACGTCAAGCTTACCTTGGCAACCATCCGGGTTGGCATCCTGAAGATTCCAGTAGCCATTCTTACAGTAGTCGCATCGCTGTCCGTCAACATGACGCTTACAGATACATCGTCCTGCAACGAGGTTGAGGTCAGGATCGGTCTTACTGTCACACTCTCCTCGATTCTCTGAGCCGGCAGGGTCACAGTTGCAGGCTGGAAGGACAAAAAGAATCAATGAGAACAACGAATGTAATCTAAATGACGTCAAATTTCTACAGCTAGTTGGTGACAGCGTATTGACAGGGGTAGTGGGCAATATTCTCTGTTCACAGAATGTTGAGATATTGACTAGAGTGTTTATTTTTATGCAAAGAACTTGGTCATGGCGGATATGATTCCTTACGTTTGCAGATCTGTGGGTGCCTGATGTCGAGGTTGGGATCCTGGTAGAAGAACGGCCGGCACTCCTGACAATTCCTGCCCATGGTGTTATCTTGGCACTGGTCACACACGCCACCGCTAACTCGGCCTGTCGCCTCGTAGATGGCCGGGTCAAAATGGCAGCTTGTGTCATGGTCGTTACACTCACATCCTGAAAGAATCAACCATAAAGACTGAAGATCAAAGAGCAATAGTGAACAGCAGAAGTCTGAGTTGTCGATACCATACAGGCCTCAAGTGGTGTTCGCCCCTGATGGCCATCAGGAAAAGTTTTCATCCTGCTGTCTTTAGACTTGGAGGGATTTCAAATGCATTTGCTTTGCCAGTGCATTGCAATGCAGTCTTGTGTAATGCTATGCACTGTAAACAATTAAGCACTGCACACAACTGAAACCACATGTGGAGCAGACAACCTCTGCATGAGGCCTTCCTCTGCAAGCACTACTTTCTTACCACAGTTTAATTGGCATTCAACAGTTACATATCTTAGATCATACGTTCAGACTTTCTTTTTGCCCCAATTAAAGTCACTGCAGGTAGAAGCATTTCAATTGTGTTTTGAAATCAAACATACTTGGCAACAAGATACTCTTCACATGAGCATTCCCTACTCAGGCCAACGCAATGGAATCAGTACAAACCACGATTGATTTGGTTGAAAAGATATTATGATCTGATCTCATACACAATCCTTGAAACATAAAACTATCTTCGCTGAAGCTAAAGCTCACTGCACAGGCATTCTCCTCTAGTTTACTGAGGAACGTCTTCTTCTCAGGAAGAAACACACATTTCAAATGGAGTAGACACAGACTAGCGAGACTGAATGTCTTCTTGATGTGGCCTACTCCTACTAGACTAGAATATGTGCCCCTTGATGCCTTTCCTGCTTCAGTAGGAAGTCAAGGAAGTGCACACTCGGCCAGACAGGAAACATAAAACCTGTCATCCTTGTGACAGAACCCACACACCATGGGAAAATAAAAGCATACTGGTCAAGACAAGAATTCCTTTGATATTTAGTTCAGACCTTTGCTAACTACAGTTTATTTGTAGCCTAAGTGAAGTGCACATAACTGAGCAAAATACTGATAATCTCGTCCAATTATGGTGCTACCATAAACTCTCTCAATTTGATCATTAAGGATGTTTAAGGGACCCTCATGAGTCACAGCTTTTCTGTCATAACCCACAGACACTCTCCATTCTTAGACCAATGATTACGAGCTTTGTTACCTCTGCCCCTTAAGTTCTGGCACCAATTTTGATGTAATGGAAGACAGTTATGTTTGCACAAAGAAAATCATTGCGCAACAACCACAACGACAGCAAAGTGGCCTTCGTCATAAAGAGGTTTCTAATGGTAGTTAAATCTTAAGTGTATGAAAAATGTGGAGACTGAGGATAACACGGATGGACAAAATCTAAGTGGACCAGCCTCACCAGTGATCAGCTCAACCAGAAGACAAATCTAGGCATGCTTTCTTCACAGCTTTTAGCTGCAATGGCACGCCTATGATTCCAGGTCAGGGTCAAAGTGAATGAGAGAGAAGAAATCATACTTACGTTTACAAGCATTTGGCTCTGTATTCCTTGCCGGCCGCCATGGCAGATCATGGTAGAAGTCATCACATTTCTCACAATTGTTGCCCTTGGTGTTGTGGGTACACTGGCACTGACCATGCACCTACAAATATAAACACCTATATTAATCCTCTTCAAATTCTATTTCCCTAATCTTCAAGATGAATCTAACCAACTTTGGCTTTGGAGGTGGTCATGAGACATGTCAACTGGTAGTGATGTCCTACCTATCTTACAAACAATCACTGCCAGGAGATGGAGACAGATTGCTGACACTACATCAAATTGAGGACCTGGGCCAGGATAGGGGTTAGCGAGAGGAAGCTTCCGACTGCCACGCAGATGTCAGATGATGATGTGCAAACCTACCATGTCTCCAGAGTTTGGGATTTCCTTTCCATCAATGGGCAGACACCGTGAAGCGTGGCCGTAACATGAGCAACTCCCTCTAACCACCATGTCATAGATAGAGTAGTAATACTTCTCCTCGATTTCATCACGGCTGTCCAGAAGATTATCACCTGAAAACAAGCACAGATTAGATTAAAACATTGCTAAGTAACTCAGCTGTGCCAGTTATAGGACTCATCAGCAATCTGTCAAGCATGTCTCGCTCTTGCTGAGGACAACACAAGAAGGTTTCAGGCCCGTAATCGAGCAGGGGGTCGGGGGGGGGGGGGACATCCGCCTCCAAAAGCATTGCTAGAATGGAGACCAGAGACCACAGGGGGAGCATCAACAAGGACTATACAGGACGTATCATGATCCGAACTATTGCAGTGCATTTTTCAACACAAAAAAGTGTTATATCTTTCATTAACAATGTAAACATAATACAGTGGAGAAACCGAGTCGAATCAGTTTTCAGAAACCAGAGTCGGAGTTGAGTGCAGATTTTTACCTTCACAGCGAGAGAGGTGACTGTTTCAATAATGATGATCAGAAACACATGTTAACTGAATGGAAGTGTACTTAGTTAGACCAGTTAGTGGTTTATCACCTCAGTGTTGAAGTCTAGACTGGAGAGAGTTGGTTAACAACCAGGCCAGGCAATGCCTCTCGCACAGAGAAATCTTTCAAGGCTCGGCCAATGTTTGGCAAGTATTTACTATATTGTACCAGCAAGGTAGATTATATGCATGCTAGTATCTTCAGAGCATAGCTCAGTATTGACACTGGTTCACTCTTACAAGCACATATTGTCACTGATATCACTTTATTAGTGGTATGCATACGGTGATATAGCTCCTTCTTTATGCAATCAGCTGATCAAAGAAGACAAGTAACTACACTACTCTTTCTCCTGGGAGATCTGGGGGAGAAATTCACAAGCACCAAGACACCCCAGTTCTGTTTACCTCAAGACATTCGGTTGTATGTGTTTCGCTTTTTACAGAGCAACAAATATTATGAGTAGGATGGGTAAACTCGTGAGTAGCTTTGCCGATGCGATACCCATCTCACCCATTTTTTAAACCATATCTCTCACTCACGGTGTTTATACTGAAATGCTGGTCCCATCACTCATAGATGTATTCTTCTTCTCTACAACTTTCATGAGGAATTCCCACCGCAAATACAAAGTGTGAACCTTGAAGGGGTCAATTCACAGGATGTTGGAATGGTACATACTATCGGAACAGACAGTTAACAAGGCTAACCTAGTGCTCAATCAATCTTACATAGCAGGTGCTCTCTATAGGTGCCTTCAAGTAACGCCAGTGTTCAGAAGAGAGATTCTGAAGCATCCCCAATCCTCCTCTGATTGAATTCTGGGACTTACCAAGAGTATGAAGCTTTGTGAAGTTTATTCTCAAGTTGGTCATTTTGAGTAGATCCTGAACTGCTTCGCTGTATGGGTCTTTAATCTCGACAGACGGCGGTAACACTCTGAAGATTACCTGTAAAGAAGGGAGGGATGAGTTAATCAGTGTGCTGTAGAATGGGACACACACTAGGAGATGAAGTCCTTCGCAACATGAAAGCTTGCCACGAGTCATCAGTCCTTGAATGTGTTGAAGGAGACCTCTTGTATCAAGGCAGCTTGCTGGAAGTTTGTGACACCTGGGGCAAGCACAACCCCAACAAAGTGGACAGTAGCTTCTGACCAAATTCCTTCTCCATGACCAAAGACAAAGGGCCTTGGTCAGTAAACTGGAATAGAGCCCAACCGTAGCAGCATGAAACTCTGATGATGGGTGAACACTGAAGAAGCAGGTTGGGACTATCAGAATGCCCTCACAGCTAGGGTTGGCCAGACTCATGGATGGGGGCAATCAGGATTGGTCGGTCTACCTGATGTCCTCCACTGTATAACAGATTACAAGGTACCACTGTCAGGCAACTCAATTTGTGCTGCCTTCAAAGCCCAAATTACCCAAAATGTAAGCAAGTGAAAACCACCTTACCTCTCCCTCAGTCGAAGGTGCCACATTAGAATAGCGTGTTTCACAAATAACTTCCGTAATATTCCTGACAGGTCCTTGCCCGACACCAGGGAAAGAACTTGCACAGTCGTACGCAAAATAACGATACACTTTCCACGTTTTTCCAAAATCTGATGAACGTTCTATTAACATGGCAGCAGGTCGGAACGTTTTAAATGTCATGATTAAATGAGTGAAATGAAATTCTGCTTCTAAATCGAGACGTATTGTCGTATGTTCCTTGCCATTTTCTGCCTGCCACCATCGGTCTTTACGACCCTTAAACGATGACACAACGTTTTCTACCCGATGACTGTTCGGGTAGTGGTCCTTATCATAAGGTTGTCTCGAGTCACACTGAAAACATTTTGTTGTGTCTTCCAAATGCGACACGATACAGAAACGTTCACGTTCGTTGAGACCGCATGTTGATGATGACCAGAGTTTGTCGGCGCGCCCGATGAGCAAGTCCCCTGTAGCTGGGTAGCAACTTCCCTGTTCACAAGCGGGTTGCTGCTGTGACAATATACCTGAAATGACAAGGGGTAAAGTGGGACTTATTACCAAGACAATCTTTATGAAATGCCGAGCTGCAACTAACTTTTGATCCAAGGGAAAGGAAGGAAAGACTGTGACAATACTTGGAAAGGCTATGGGTAACATCAGACAACTTGATCATGAAATGAGTAGCAGTAGCTAGCTTATGTATGGCTGGCTTTGGTATGGCTGGGGTAAAAGTAACTTAGGGACAAAGTGGGACTTATTGTCGAAAACTCCGCACTTCGGGTTTTCTACTGGGGAGTTGCTGACTACAAATTGATGGTGAACTTGACTCTATCGTATCTTTTTTACAACTGACTTTATTTCTACAAACTATTGACTAAGTAAACAAGATTACAAATTAACAGATGTTAAGAGATGAAAGAAGGTGCTTAGACGATTAAGCTTAGCTTAATCCGCAAGGATTTCCTCAGACTTCCTGGCTCCATGCAGCTGCAGTCGAACTAATAACTTGATTCAGGAAATGACTTGGTTCAGGAATGCGTAATTCCTGACATTCCCCCGCCCGCAAGCACATGGTTAATCCTTTAATCATATGATTATTTTAATCCCTGAATAGTTAAACAGTGATTGGCTAATCATCCTCGGTGGTCTGCAATCCAGACTGACTGATACTAAACGGTGTTCGAAACCGCTAACTACACAAAATACTTGAAGTAAACATGAGATGGTAGATAAGCTTCAATACATGCAAAGTACGTTAAAGAGATTAATCCGTATTGAGATTCTAAAGTTTCTAAACTAAATGTCGAGATGGTGATGATCAAAAGATGAATATCTATAGCACGATGGTGTCAAACATGTTACAACTAACTAATATTCCATGATAATGTTCTAGTATTTCAATATAGATGAAATTCAAATGTCAATTCGATTATGTTGATTGTCTCTTCAGTTTCTCATGGACGACAGGCGTCGTAACCCCGACGGAGGGGAGCATCCATATTACTATACATTGCCCAAGTGTATAGCTTTGACGAAGTGAATATTAAAACGGAATGTCACGTACGCTACAATATCTACTGTCCGTAGTAATCCAAGTGCTCTCTGATTTTGAGCCTCGTAATGTCAGTGGTTGACCGTTTTGGTCGAGATTTAGTTTTTTGAACAGATTTGATTTGCGCAGACCGTTCGATGCTCTCGTCAACGGTTAACTCAAGCGGATACAATTTTCCGATTGCTCGGTTAGATTGCCCTGTGGCAGTTTTGACAAGCGCAGATCGGGTCAGCCCATCTTGGCCTCTGTTGAGTTCTTTTATGATCCCAAGTTTCCAGTGTCTCCTCTTGGCATCCTTGTCGTGTACAAGAATGACGTCATCAATTTTAATGATGTCAGCTTTGGCATTTTGTTTGCTAAGTTCGTACTGGTGTTGTTCCCGTAGCCTAGCGAGATACTCGTCATAGAAACGTTTCTTGAATGTTTGTAGTCGTTCTGCGCGTTTGTACGCCAATTTCTCAAGTTTATCTCTGCCGGCGTATGTTACATCCAAGTTATCTTCTCCTTCGTGTGGCAACAAAGACATATCATGTCCGTATATCAGATTATTCGGTGTTATCGCTTTGAGTTCATTTGGATCTGATGACAAGTATGTGAGTGGTCTGTTGTTTACCGTTGCTTGAATTTCTTTGATGAGAGTTTGAAACTCATCAATTGGAACGAGTGATTTGCGCAAGGTTTTCTTAAGTGCAAGTTTCGTCACACCAATCAGTCTCTCATGAACGCCAGCGAACCAGCTGGCTTGTACGGGTGCATATTTGAATGTTATTCCTTTCTTGGACAGGTGGTTTTGGAATTGTTCTGTTCCCACAATGTTGTACAGCCGTTTCAGCTCGGTGTCGGCGCTTGTAAACGTTTTGGCATTGTCACAGTAAATGAGGCTAGGCACTGAATGTGTTGAAGTGAAACGTCTGAAAGCTCTTAGAAATGATTCAACAGTTAAGTCCGGCGTGATTTCAAGATGTATGCCTCGCGTGGTGCAACACGTAAAGAGACAAACGTACACTTTTTGTATCGAGTCCTTAATTCGTACGTAGAGGTGTGATGTAAAATCTACAGCAGTGGACTTGAAAGCTGACAAGTCGTTAATCCGAAAGTCTGGCAGTGGTGGTGCGATGGGAGTCAGATATGGACGCCCAGACACTTTCTTACAGATTACACAATGTCCGATGATTTTCTTAACGGTTGAGCGCATTGATGTGACCCAATACTTCTCCCGAAGATAAGCCATGGTGGACCCTAAGCCGTAGTGTACCACGTTGTGGTGGGCGTTCCGGACGATTAACGTTGTTATGTAGGATTGATTTGGCAGGAGAATTGGGTACTTCCTGTCTGAGCTGACGTCTGAATTAGTAAGCCTCCCGCCGCAACGAATTGTTCCTTTTTTGTCAAGAACGAGCCCTAATTGACTGATGATTGTGGGTCGAGAAGGCAGCTTATGCCTTCCACTTTGTTCTAACTTCAAGTAATCCGTAACATGTTTATAGTGTTCGTTTTGAAGATTTGTAATCCATTTTTCTTCCGCGTTAGCGATATCTTGTGCAGACAGTTTATTCCTGTTTTTGAGTCCGGGTTTGAAGGCGCGTGATACTAAGGCGGTAATTCTCAGAAGTCTATTCCATGAACTGAACTTGTCCTGTGCTATAACGTCGCTGATACTTGCGACAGGTGTTGTTGCGACCATGCTTGTAACAACGAAGTCATTTTGCATTTCAAACGCGGCTGTCAGAGAGACGGAACTGTTCAAGGTTAGGTCGGAAAGTGCGGTTAAAGGCCACGTGGTTTTATCATCCTTGAGCCATTTTGGTCCCTGCAGCCATGAAGAGTCCTTCAATTCCTGATGTGTCGCACCACGTGATAAGATGTCTGCAGCGTTTTGTTTGGTTGACACATGGTACCAAGAAGTCAACTCTGACTTCTGACGTATTGTTTGCACGCGGTTGTGAACAAACTGTTTGAGTTTTTTATTGGATCTGAGCCAATAAAGCGCTATCTCTGAATCAGTGCTGTATACCACTTCGATTGTCTGATACTGACTGATGTAGGTATTTCGTAAGGTCTCTGCATAATTTACCCCCAAGACCATGGCCATCAGTTCAAGCTTAGGGACTGTGAAATTGACATTTTTCTCTGAGATGACTTTGTTCTTAGAGCCGATGAGGGCGACTTTATTGTTCTGTTTAGCGTAAGCGACACAACCAATGGCGGTGGTGGGACATGCATCACAGAATACTACGATTTGTAACGGTTTGCTGGTGTCACCCCCTAGCCAACGGGGTATAGATAGCATGTGCGTGAGAGAGAGGGACTCCTGTTTGATTGTTTCCCATTCTTCCCGTTCGGTGATTGATAAGTGTTCATCCCAGGTTTTTTTGCCTCTCCACAGGTTGTTCACGTAAGACTTAGCAGGGACTGTCAGCGGTGCTACAATTCCGAGCGGGTCGAAGATTGATGCGGTCTGAGATGTTACTTTACGTTTTGAAAGTTCTCCTGATGATTTGAGATCCTTTTTCGCGACTGAAATCTGATCAGATTTGGTATCCCATTTCAGTCCAAGTACCCCTACAATGTCAGATTTTGTTTGTACTCCTTCCGATCTGATTCTTTCATCGAGTGTTTCCGAGTTTGAACTCCATTGGCGCAAATTGAAAGACGCGTGGTTCATGATCTCACGAGACTCCTGGAAGTAATCCAATGCTTCCTGATTTGAATCGACTCCGGTTAACAGATTGTCAACGTAGAATTTTGTTTTCATATCCTTGGCAACTGGGGTATCGTAACTAGACAGATGCTTGTGCAGAGTGATAGCGAGGGCGAATGGGCTGGAAACATTTCCGAATATGACAGTGTTACAGTGATAAGGAATCAGTTCTTTCGAGACATCATTGTCTTTATACCAGAGGAATCTAACCCACTTCCTCTCCGATTCTAACAAATGCACAGCTAAAAAGGCACGAGCGATATCTGCGGACAGACCAATCCGTTTGGTCCGAAAGAGCATGATCAGTTCAGTTAGGTCTTGAAGCATATTAGGTCCTTCATAAAGGCATGAGTTGAGCGATGGGCTACCACTACTGGCGTCAAAAACGATTCTCAGGGGGGTTGTTTCACTGTCACGGAGTACGGGAAAATGAGGCAAATAGTGGCCGGTGTCACAGTCATCTGGGCTGCCCTCTGAGATGAAACCCTTGTCCAGGTTTTCCTGCATTACTTGGGTGTAGTTGTTGAGAAGGTTTAACTTACGTAATCTTGCCATGACTTGACGTAGCCTGGCTTCGCATTCCCTTCTGTTAGTGAGTAGTTCCGCGTGGTCTGGTCTCCATGGTAACGGAACCGAATAGTTCCCATCCTTGAACTCGATTTTTTGCATGAAGTCCGATTTAAACTGTTCATCGAAATCAGTGTCATTTTCATCCGTTGGCTGAAGAGTGCTGCTGTTGATGAATTCCTCAAGTGATTGTATCTCGGGATCATTGTCCTCGATGATATGTTCGTTTGCGGTTGTGTTGATTCGATCTGCTGATGTAATCACGGAGTGTTCGATTTTAACGGGAAACAGTGGTCCTGACACAAAACATCCCAAATTTGAATACTGTACTGTCGGCCCGTCCCCTTTCACTAGACGATTTTCAAGGAACTGGAAGGCATGATCACATCCAATCATGATATCCACGGTGAATTCATCGGCACTAAAGTTATTTGCTAACTTGTTTTCAATGTTCGCTATGTATGGGTACTCCTTACATGTATTCCATCCTCGTTGATTGATGGGGTTGACTATTTCATCGGTGATGAGAACTTCAATTATTTTGATGCCGTCAGTGGTTGCAATTTCAACATTTGCAATGTCGTATTGCCGTTTTGAAGAGTGGCCTCCGAAGCCATTAACACTTATGGATTGGGAACGCACCGGGTTGAGTTGAAGCTTTTGTGCTGTATCTTTGCGAATGTAAGAGGACATGCTTCCTCTATCAATCAGCACTCCTGCTGTGGATTCCTTCCCTTTATTCTGTAAGGTAACATACCCTGTTTCTAGTAGAACTGTGGACGGCCTATTGGTTGCGCGTTTTTTGGAGTTCACGTTTGTTGTTTTAAATCCCACGTGATCATTGATATCGATTTTTCGTACATCGGAGTACTTGGGGGTTACGGCACACATTCCTGTGTTACTTGAATTTCTGTATTTCTGTTCAAAGTATTCGTGAAGACTGGTGTGGTGCTTTTTACCACACGTGTGGCATTTGCTGCGGTTGTTACATTCCTTGGCGATATGAGATGTTCGAAGACAGTTGCTGCACAGGCGTTTGTTGAAAACGGCATTGTATCGGTTTGTTGGC
The DNA here is from genome assembly GCF_910592395.1 of Lineus longissimus. Taxonomy (NCBI): domain Eukaryota; kingdom Metazoa; phylum Nemertea; class Pilidiophora; order Heteronemertea; family Lineidae; genus Lineus; species Lineus longissimus. The sequence goes on from NC_088314.1 coordinate 1,078,888, forward strand.
GATAGAGTGCATTCAAAACAACTGTGACTGGAGTTGCAGAATTGACACATTTTGGGTTTGGCTGCGGGCACACTTACAAACGAATCCAATGAAACTTTACTCCCGTTCGGGTTTCGATTCTGATTCTGCGTACTTTTCCTATGACTGTTATCCGACTGTGGAGGAGCATCTGCGCGTTCTCCAATGTTTTCAAGCTGTTCCGAGAAAGACTGCATGAATCGCTTTAAGTCAAAAGCATCCTGTTGCCCTGAGGTTCCCATTTTTTCCCGGAAGAATTTCGGTAACTTCTTTTCGATGATTGGTACAATAAACGGAGCGCATTTGTAGATATCGACGTTGAGGTTTTCTAGGGACCGTATGTCCCCCATTACTCGGTTGTGGAATTCCCGGAGAGCATTATAATGTCCTGCAGGCCCTGGCATTTCTAAGAGGTTATTCACATGTGATCGAATGATTTTTCGGGGTTGTCCGAAACGTTCTTTCAAGATTTCTACCAGTACTTTCAGGTTTTCCCCTGAAGCTTGAAGACCAGCAACAGCGTCTGTCGCTGAGCCCGTTAACTGTCCCTTGATATAATTGTATTTCGTGATATCCGCATAGTTAGCACTGAGAACATCTGCTTCAATCGTGTCCCAAAAGGATTTCCATGATGTGTAAGTCCCATCGAATGTCGGTAATTTCAACTTTGGCAGTTGCGCTGTTTTGGGTACTGACGCGGCTGGCGCGTCGACTGTCGCTGGCTTTGCGACCGTTTTCTTGGACTGTAATTCTACAAACTTACTCACGTGCACTAGTTTAGTTCGATTGTCTATATTCCTCTGTTTCGTTTGTAAGATTTCCTCTTTGGTTAGGTCATCTTCCTTCTGTTTTGTAACTAGTTTCGCTATTTCCACGTTTAGACTTTGTAACTTGACGAACGTTTCGTCGATTTCTGTTGAACATGCTTCAACTTTTGACAGTTCGAATTTCGTTGGTGACTCCTTTTCAATCACGGCATTTGCCTGTTCGAAACCGGTGTCCAAGGCTTCCTGTAACAAGTCTCTGTTTTTCTTGAGTTGATCGATTTTATCCATTTTGACCTTTACGTTAGTATATTGCGTTGTGTATTTACTCGGTGAATTTCCCAGATCCTGGTCACGGCACCATGTCGAAAACTCCGCACTTCGGGTTTTCTACTGGGGAGTTGCTGACTACAAATTGATGGTGAACTTGACTCTATCGTATCTTTTTTACAACTGACTTTATTTCTACAAACTATTGACTAAGTAAACAAGATTACAAATTAACAGATGTTAAGAGATGAAAGAAGGTGCTTAGACGATTAAGCTTAGCTTAATCCGCAAGGATTTCCTCAGACTTCCTGGCTCCATGCAGCTGCAGTCGAACTAATAACTTGATTCAGGAAATGACTTGGTTCAGGAATGCGTAATTCCTGACACTTATTATCAGAACAATCTTTATGAAATGCTGAGCTGCAACTAACATTTGATCCAAGGAAAAGGAAGGAAAGACTGTGACAATACCTGGAAAGGCTATGGGTAACATCAGACAACTTTATCATGAAATGAGTAGCAGTAGCTAGCTTATTGGTATGGCTGCAGTAAAAGTAACTTAGGGAAACCTCTTTCAATCCATTATTCACTGCCCTAGGACAAGATTACACTGGTTTGATCAGCTAAAGGAGGGAGGGTAAGACTGGAAATATCGTACAACTTGGTGTCACTTCTTCCAGTATTGGTGTTATATGAAATATGACCAATACATCGAGTTTTAAACAGTTGAAAGTGAAACTGCTTCATTCATGTTCATTTGAAATTCACTTTGGCAAACAATTGTTCATTTGAAATTCACTTTGGCAAACAATTACACATTGATTGCCTCATTCTTTAGCTCAAGAATTTAGGATCCAATCTGACATCGATACTAAAAGCTTCATTATTGATGTCGGCTTGAGTATGGGTAAACACACAAAATCGCATTTTAATGTTCGTATTGTAACTCAAGCCCTTCAAGACGTCCCTCTTCTTAGAGCGGCACACTCCACGACAATGGCACTTTCGTCTTCAAGTACTTGAGAATGGAGCCGGAAGGAATGTCACAATGCAGGGCCACAGCAGGGTCAGGCGGGAAATACTGCCCATTCATAAAGCTTTTAGAGAAAGCATCATAAAGTAAATTCCCAGCAGGATTTCATTCAACATTTTATTACTAGAGGTCTTTATCATATGAGATCAACACAAGTAGCATGCCCCGCCAAATGACCTTCTCTTTAGACATTGGTGGGACAGGGGAAGAGAGTTACATGATCAAGAGGTTGCGGGTTTGATTCCCAGCATGTTGACTACTTAGTGTCGTCCCTTGACTCTGGTCCTGGCACCTCCATGGTCACTTGAAGTGGGGCTTTTACATGTACGCCTATATGCTCTAAGCTGCTCTCACCAGACAAATGGTAATTTCAACATGTGCCAGGTTGGGCAATAGAGATGGCTGGGTTAACAAAAGCACTTAATTGTGAATAAAAGCATCTGGTGATTTGACTGTACATCATCATGTCAATTGGTCATTAATAACTGGTAGTTGGTGAATTCCTGTGGTTTTTTAGCAATCATCTAGGTCAACATTAGATCTCTTGATAGCATGTACTTTATATTTCTTTCTTCAAGGGAAATACATCATATACTGTGGAACACTGTTTTGTTCATCATTCAGCCCTCTCAGTGTTAGACATGCTGGGTGAACAAATTCAACTCTGAAGTATGAACAAATTTCTAAGGCCAAACATTTTTTCACCTTTTTTCTGCTCAAAATGAAGAAACATCATCAGTCCAAAAAAATTTTGGCTTTGAAAATTTTTCAGAATTAAAAAAAAAACTAATAAAAAAGTTCAACTCAGCAATCACATCTCACCACTATTCCACCTCACAACGAAAGGCCTTTCACACACACTATCAGCTCACCAACAAATTGATCAAAGTGAAATTGATATCCGAGTGGGGTCAATTAGATTTGAGCAAACCTACTTCAAAATGTGACCTTCACAAGTGATTTTCTAATTTTCTCAACCGCACGGCCAGATTGATTAAGTCTGTTTGATTCTTTATCTACACACAGGGCCAGGCATCAGGTGACTGATTTGACTGAACAATATTGCTGCATGCTGCATGAGCAGTTGGATGCAGGAATGATCTCCTTTGAGCATGCCATCTGGTTCAGCCGATTACACATTGGGCCTACAAGACAGAGTGAGACGAGCTTATCATTTCCTTCCAGGCAGACTTGCACCCAGGAAATGCGTAGGTTACAGGCTTGTCTTCCTGCTTTTTCTGGTGTCAAAGGTGACTAAGTAATGGTAAATATAAGAAAATGTAGGCTAAACATACAGATTATTGTGGCAGTTTCAAAAAAAGATCATACCAATCAGTTTGCTATTGAAGAAGTCACGTTTTAGGTGATGATGTTGTGATACGTCCGAGTCAAACCAAAGCCACAATGGCTCAATAAATACCACCAGACACCATCATAAAGCAAGAGGCCAAAACACAAATAAAAGCGTGTTAAGGATGTTATGAAATGAAAACACATGGACAAAGCCATTAGCTGTCATAAAAGAAAGCTTCTACCACAATCATGAGAGAGATATTCAGGTCACTGAAGCTTGTAAGGTCATTTTCACCATGTTGGCCTATAAATCTGGGATGTTCACTGCAAGGAAAAGAGGCATAAGATGGCTGGGCATGGGCAGAGCTTTCAGTATTTCACATCACTTTGTCTATCTTCACAGCAGGGAAAGTTTGGCCAATTAGGCCCACAAACTAGCCTGAAGCATAGGCCTACACATCCAGTAGACCACTACATCTAGCAGAACAAGACATAGACTGATATGTGCAGCCATAAATGTAGGCCTGCTGCTATAAAGAATAATGAAAAAGAAGAAGTTTCATTTAAGATTCTTTTTTCAGCATGGTGTAGGTTTGCACCTGGTTCTTGATGACTTAATCCGCCCCCATCACCTTCAACCTGCCAAGAGCCAGCCATACTGCACCACGTCTACCTGGGATGCTTGTGGAGCCATATTGCACCAGAGCTGGATACTACCTTGAGGAGTACAAAATCTAACTCAGGCAAGGATTTTGATAGACAGGAGCCTCAAATCAAGGAAGAGAATGAACCAGTGTGTAAGCTACGAGGAAAGGCTTTGCACTGCAGTCTTAACCCAAGCAAAAGAAGCTCTTTGCAAGTTGAAGAGAATGACAGGTAGCTCAGAAGGCCAAGGAGAAAGACCATGAGGTACAAAAGAAAATTCCATCAGATTTAAATCAACAGGAGCTCAATAGTCATCAATGAATATATCAACACGTCAGGCCCTGAAAAACCTCCAAATTATGAAACCAATTGTACACTCAGTTGATAGGTTTATTTCTACCATACATATCCATTTGCTTTTGGTTGACAAAAAAGAACAAATGAAACATATGTAAGACTTCCTGGGTCACTTCAAGTGATATCAAACTCACACAGTTGTACAGAAATCTGTGAATGGGGTCCACTTGTTGGACAAAAGTCATGGTCACACAGGGTCAAGCATACTTCACATGTCACACTTGACTGTAGATATCATTCATGTTCCGAAGGCACACTTCTGAATGGTCTTCATCTACCGTGGGACAGCATTACAGGAGCAGTTTTGATTAGTTAAATTTCTGCAGAGTATCAAGCTTTAGGTACCAAATCATTATCTTTTTACTGTAGGTTTAGGTTGCTCCAGACGACAAGAGATACTTTCTAATGAGAGGTCATGGGTAAGACAACATGAATGGCTGAGCTGTGATAAATTAACCCCAAGGAATGTCTCACTAATCACATTATCAAAAGGCCTTGTGTCTGCGGTCAAAATGACTCCGAGGAGAACTATTTCAAATATGTTGCAGGAGAGAAGTTTGACTTGAGACGCTTGTATTGAAATCATCTTAAAACCTGACAAATACAGCTACTTGTGGAACCTTCTTCACTCAGCACTCCAAACCTGACACACATCAGAACACGAAAACCTAGACAGACAGGAACTCTTCAGGCAACTCAGAGAGGATGTATCAAGTGGACAGAAACAACATCCACACCAGCATCTACCAGACTGAGACTTGCATGTTTTCTCAAGGGGTGGATTGGTTTTTACACAAGATTACAGTGGAGATCTACTGAAACACACAGGACCTCCTGAACGGAAGAGCAACATCAGTCGAAGCACATTCACTCCTTCTAGTTCTAGCACAGAAGAGAGAGAAGCAAGCATATCAGTTGAAAACCTAAACATCTCCCGGGCATCCGGGCATACCCCATCAAACGGGCTACAGTCCATGACAAGGATAAACTAATGACATACATAGCCATCAATCTGTCCTGAGGCTGGATCTCCCTCCCAGAGGTCACTGCCAGAGAACTATTCAAGGAATGTCTCTTCTTCCTCCCAACCAGCATCAGAACCATTAACGAATCATATCTTCATAAAGGGTTCCCCTAAAACAAGGTCATTTCCTGGTATGTTAATTACCGTCCATCCTTAATTAATGAGGGCAACAACATCATCAGCAGAGTTCCTCCATCATTTACAAAACTTCTGACAAAATGGACAATCAGCACAATGGAATTATCTTACTTGGCCAGTGCTGTGGCATAGTTTTCCACTGATTCATTTAGGGTGTTCTTCTGCCATAAGCTCATCTGATTTGATTCACTGGAGCAAGCCAAAATGGGTTTTCATCCGATCTTGGCATCCCATGGCAGTGAAGACATTCCTGAATCTCCTCTACCATTTCCTTTCACAGGATCTGGGATGAAATCACAAGCATTATGGTTCAGATTGTTGACATACCAGGCACCATCATCATAAAGTTATGGCTAATAGATTGTCCGACTCTTATGAAAATGATGGCAATAATTATTAGCACGGACAATATGATTTAATGAGCGATGTATTCATGTTACGATCATATTGCATATTTTCCATTATTTACAATTTGTATTCCAATTTTGTGAAATTACCAGTAGGTATGATTTGATGAGTTCAGAATGGAGGCCATGGCACATTCTTTTGCAATCACTAACACAGAGGACATTTCATTACCTTGTGTCCTCAATTCTGGGAGCCCAAACAGCCTTGATGGTGGTCCTGTAGTACAATGTATCAAACGGCTCGAAGCAGAGATCTACGACTGAGTCTACCGAAGGTTAGGATTTACAGCAAAGAGCCTTCCGATGGTTCTTCAGCATCTCAAACTCCTCTTGGGTGTGTTCGGAGAAACAACTACATCAAGCATTACTTTTATATCAATCTCTTACGACGTGGGCCCAAAGTATACTTGCACAATCAGGAAGCAGGGTTTCACCAGTTTGCTCTTCTTCCAGTGGGGGTTAAAGTGTACTACATTCCAGGGCTGGCGAATATTTTGACAGCAGTGTGATGATGAATTAGGTGGTATTGTTTTACATTGGTCTAACCCTGACCTCGGCCATCCCAGAAGCTCCGGTCTGTTTCAGATACATGGAGACTGATGTTCAACGGAATTCTATGTGAAAAAGCATAGAGGAACCGACACACCACTTGGTCAAAGTTAGGTTGACCAACTTCAATGGAACTTTAGTGATTTATTTGAGATTTATAGTTGCCATGTGAGGGCTTCTTGCTAATGTTAGGTTGAGGTCACCAAGTGGAGAGATCAGTGATTGATCGTCATTTGGATGACCCAGAATAACCCTTCAGGCCTTTGAATCAACACCAGTTCCCCATGCACATTGATATCATCAAGGATAAGTAAGTCGTAACCAAGGCAATATACATAATCATGTTCTGTTCTTTTAATCGTCTTGTATGTTTATTACATAAAAATCCAATGTAAATATACTTTTATAAGGAGTAATAAACAATTTGAATTTGAATTTGAATTTGAAAATTTGCACATGGGTAACCGATCAGCAAATTTGGTCGTATTTCTGCCAAGTGTGGCGCTGATTCTGAGTCTCAGATTGATCTGAAAAGGCTTTCGTCTAAACCAAAAATTTTGGTAGACTTCGTTGCATGTTTCATTTAAGGAAGTGACTTAGGCCAAAGAATAGACTATTATGGCAAATGACATGGCAGAACTTAAGGGGCCCACCAATGTAGCTCAGCATATTGGGATTAGTTTGCCATGCAGAAAATAGCCCTTTTAAGGACATTATTATCGAACGACAGATTTAATCTTTTCAAGCTATTTGACTTTTATTAACATCCAAACCAAACCTATTATCAGCAAATCCTCTGCTAATGCACTCGGCCTACATCGACCCATTCATGACTAAACCAGGCCAAGCTTTTAAAGTCGGGCCAAGGCCTTTTGAAGGAAACCCTCAGGGCTAAGCAGGGGGTACTGGTCAAAACAACCCCTCCTCAGGGGTCATTTTGTAAGATTTTAGAATACAGAGTTTGTTTTGGAAAAGATAACACATGTGTGTAAGGACCCTATAGATATATGCCTTGGACAATGATGAGGGCTTAGTCTCAGTGTCAGTATACAAAAGAACCTTAGAGGGGTTGGGAAGACCAGGGAAGACAAAACAATGAAAACTCAAGGATTGCATAAACTCCGAACAGGAGAATCCATGCATCTTTCAAATGTGTAGATCCTGACAGAATCACAATTTCACCCTGCCATCTCTAGTGACCAAATGTCGCCAGGTCAAATAAAGGTGGGTGAGAGGACACAGGAGACACAAGGCTACCCCAGGTGGTCCCGTGCTCACTCCATTCTACCCAACCTTGAGACCGTCAGCCTTTCTCCTCCAAATTACACACAGCACTGACCTTGAATACTGAGACATGTGTGTGAAATTACAACAAGAATTTGCTCATTATATAGAGATGAATTTGGTTGAGATTCCATATTGTTCAATCTCAATTTGATATGTTCCCTGTAGCGGACATGAACATGTGAAGTCTTTCAAAAGTTTTATTACTGAGGAGGGACATTCAAATGACCCATGGGATGAGTCCTTCAACATGCCGAAGTATTTTGGTGAAACTTGACCGAGGATGCCTCCTCTGCCTGACCATAGGTGCTTAGAAGAGATTTGCTTCCCTGTCTCATACAATGAACATGTTCATATCGGGTAAGACAGACAAGAATGTCGCGGAGTGCAATATTGGAGAGAGGCAACTTCTGACAAGTACTCCACCAAAAGGTACATAAAAGGAGTGCCACACAATATGCTTCCGTGTGCATGTTCATAAATTCTCCCCCGCGTGGTCTCAGAGACAACTCAATGGAACCAAACAAGTAGAAATAGTTGATTGGAGGCCAAATTACGAGGGCCTTCACAGTGTGAAGTGTAAACCTCAACAGAACGCCATATATTTGTACATGGATCTTTTCTTTACATTGCATTATGACAAGGGTCCTTGTCTTCCAAGTCACAAAAGTCTTCCATCATAAGCATGCAGTGTGATTTATTGAATATGACCGACAAGTTTATGAATGAACTAAATGTACCTAGAGCTGTTTGACAAATCGGCCGTGGACTGATCATTTTTAGAGCAAGACTTCAAACGATGTACGCAAAATAGGCAAATCTTTGATTCATGGGTAAGATGTCTTCAAAATGTATGGGAACCAATGGATGGATGTGCACCGATCTCACTTTAGAGGACGAAAGGCGATTCAAGACAATGGAACATGTAGAGTGAAGAAGAATAGGCAGTGCAAAGAATGGGGGATAAGCTATTTTCTGAACACAGCAGCAAAACACATCACAGACCTACAATGTGTGCTTGATCCTTTTTGTCCTACATGAAGGCCTACATGTACAGAGTGTAGGACAACACAGTACTTTTACACAATGGGACAACCATAACTACGCACACCCTGTGGTGGGGCGTGATGGTTATAAAAGCACCAAAAAAGTACACTGAGTACAGTGAACTTCCCCTGTTCCAAGCAGAACTGGGTGTGCCACCACAGGGGGAGGTGGCCAGGTGAACAAGTACAGTGCAATGAACAAGGAGATGCAGGAATTTATATGGGGCGATCACCTGGAATTGTTCACAACTTCTATTCAACAACCGGCCAAACTTATCACTACTGCATTGCTCTCTATGCAGGAGAGTCTTTGGTTCATGGAAGAGCAGATAGAAACTGGACCCAGAGGGGAAGTGACATTCCCAAGGATACAGATCATACTATGGACATTTATAAAAGTAATCAGCTCAATCCATACACATGGTCTTCAGATGTTCCAAAAAGTAGGGCACTGCACTCATTTAGGATCATAAAGTGTCTTCTGGTTCTGATTCTGTCTCCACTGGTTCCTTTGTTCAGGAGACAATAACCATGTAGAGACCATGAGCTTCTTTCTGCTCAGGCCACCAAGCACAGATTCAGAAGCACCACTTGCATACTTGATGACATTTTTTGAGTCCATTACCACACTATGATAATTACACGTTATTTGCTTCACTAACAGAGCTCTTTATGCATTGATGGGCCAATGATACAGGAATGTAAAGAACTTCACTGGATACTCTGTCGGCCTACTTTGTCCTACCCCTTTTGGCTGACACCATGTGAGACTCAATATCCTCAGGTCTCTTCCCGAAATCCCATCCAATAGCAGACGAGAATCTGGGGTTTTAACCTGGCAATAGGGTTCCAAGAGATACCACAGTATAGATTCCACATTGTACTTTATAACAGTCCTCTATGAAGTTCACATACTTTGCGGTACCAGAAATTGTGGAACAAAATCAAGGCATAAATTTTCTTGGTCTAAACTGTAATCTCTGCCAACCATGAATACCACCAATTAGAAATAATATGATAAGATAACTTGTTGGCAGCCAACCTGAATAGTTCTAACGATGTTGGCTATTTTCAGCCGCATAAAATGCACATCAATATTCTGATGGCAAACAGAGCAATCTCTACTGTGTCTATACCTTCAACACCACTGATACGGTGGAGAGTACAGTTCAAGAGGATGATATGCTGAATATCTTGAGTCTGGCAAGATTGTAGGTTGTTCAATGAGGAAAGTAAGCCTAATTTGTTCAATGAGGATCATAAGCCTGATTCTTCAGACCACATAGAGAATCTTCTGTCACTGCCTCTCTGACATTGTAACCAAAGTTCTCCAGTCTAGATTGGGATGTCTGTCACATTCTTTACAGCCTTGCTGACTTTGTCTGTGTGTTTATTTCAACTGAAATGTCAGACAGTGAGTCAAGCTGCAAGAATGTTGTGACACTGAAAAACTAAGACGGAAAGCTCCACCACTGCACAAAGCCAGGGAACAAGATGCATCTGCCACTTTATTTGGTTGACCCACATTCCTGTTCCTAGCTTTTTTTTCGAAAAATGTGAGTTTGTTGAAAGTTTTGTTTTACAATAATGAGGCCATGAATGTGGCACAGACTCAGGTCATGGTTTCTGTTCATCTTTAACCCTTGGGAGTCATGGAAAAATCCTTTTTCAAGAGACTCCAATGTCTATTGTAGCACAGCAAGTGGAAAAAGTTTTAAAAATTGGGAATTTTCTTACCTTTTATCACCAAAATACCGATGAATGTCTTGATAAACATGTTGGCAAGTCTATGATACACAAATCCAAAAGATGAGAAAATAATCCAAAAGAGGGCAGCCTGGTAGGAATGCTGCGAGTTTGTTTCCTCCTCGGTTTGCGATTCACATTAGAATACCATATTCATCATTCCTGAAAAGAAGAGTGAAATCATGAAGGGTCTGGCAATGACACAAGTCATAACTGCATTCTGTTGGTTTATGACCTCAGACAAGACACTTCTCTTTAATGTAATTGCAAGTCTCTCTGCTAGGCCTTGGCTCCAGGCTTACATTTTCACAACTGTTAATTGTATGGTCCCTACTCTTTAGTCCTAGCCACATATAGAAAGTTTTTGACAGTAAAGAACGAAAGGGTTAACAGGAAACCCAGGAAGGAAGTGACAGACATATTACCTAAAAGTTATTCTACACGCCTGCTAATTAAATATAGCTATGTCATCACTGGAGTGTAATGTTGAGCGACTACTAGTGTCAGACCTCTTTTTGTATTTATTCAGCTGTGCAGACCTATTGGCACCCTTTCTTTCTAACATGATAATTCCAAGCAAGTATTTTACTCTCTTTTGTATTTGGACTCAGAGGGAGGCAAGAAGGCAAAGGAAAGCCTGAACAACAACACAGAATCTCGGCAAATTCCCCCAAAAAGGTCATCACTACCAAAAGGTTCTATGGCTAACCCTTACCAAAACCTCTCTTTGAAGCATTTTTCAGGGATTCTGTATGCCTGTCGAAGAGCCCCAAGTAATAGTCCTATAAATGTGTAAGATGCCCCTCGACCAGCTAAAATAGAGTGGACACAAAGTCTAAAAACACAGTGGAAAGACTGAAATTTGTTTCACTATTAGGCCTTACTAAGATATGGCAATTGAAACTGGCAATAGGCTAATTTTGGATAAATAGGTAAATTTTCACTCTATTGGTTCATGTCATTACTAAAGTATTTATTAGGCCTATTTCGAAATACAGCGGTCATGTAGCTTCCAGGTGGATCCTAAGGCTAAACTGACCAGAAGACCTTACACAACGCATACTAACGGTATACTAACACACTTAGCACACGTTGTGCTCCCTACAGAGCTCCGGTATCCTTCTCAAGAAACTTTTCTAAGAAGTTTCGTCAATACGTTTTCACTGCTAATAAATGTGCGATTGGAGCAAATTCGACACTGGCATATTCACCTGCTAGTCCTGAATGATGGAAATCAAAGTTATTCACTTTATTGAATAGAAATCGGTAACTTTAAGAAACTTTCACTTACCAATCGATTTCGCCACCCAGCTGGCTCGCATTCAACGTGAGGCGTGCACTGCCAATGGCGGAATGACAATTGGCTCTTCTAGTCCCCGGCGGCCATCCCACTGGTTGTGCCGTAATTGGTATTTTATCAAAATATAATCTCTACAAAACTTGCATTTCAAATAAAACAATCTATTTACTCACATTTCTAGCGTTTCATTTTATCATTTCAGACAGTAATTGACTGATTTTACTGTCTTATGTTATTTAATTTCTACCCTTTGTCCTTATTATTCAGGATTTGTGCAGAGGGTGTAAAAACGGTTAGCTGAAAAGCTACTGTCCAGGGTTACGTTTCGCCTCATTGGAGTTGAAAATAATTGAACTTCATTCACTTGTGACCGGAAGAAAAGGCTTTGATTAGGAAAATTGAGTTAGCCTTCCCTTTTGTTCCTCTGATTTGACAGGGTGTTCCCATCGAGTCACACATAGTGCCCATTAAATGGCCATGAAAACAGTGGTAAAACCAAATACCATCAGAGTTAATTGGTCCGTAACGGATGCGTCCGGGACGGCGGAGTGGATCCAAGGCTCGAGGGTCAAGATGCAGAGACAGAGACAAAGTCACAACCATCTTAAAAATGTTTGGGACAAAACCGGGGTACAAAACAAGGAATGGAGGGGTAACCCACCTCATTTTTCATCAGAATATGGGGGCTCAGTGATGTCATTGCTTTGGAATTGGGAGTCAATCTGGGTCAAAGAAACAAATTCTAATGCAGTACTGATTGCATCGTCATAGATCAAACTTTATTATTGTTATGTCTTTGTTCACAGTCAGAGAAGGCAGTTCAGTTACATCATCAAAAATATATATAGAGAGATGTAGAATATATTCTCATAAAAATAAAAAACAAAACATTTCAAAACTAAATGCGGAATATTTATAATTCAAATGTATGTGAGATTTTTGAGTTATACATCAATAGCGCAGAGCACTAAGGTGACACACTCCAACCATGTGCTGGCCGTGAAGTTCTCAGGGAGTGTGATACACCAATCTAAACCTACAATTCCTATTAGCACTATCTTATATGAGGAATATAATCAACAAATGTGTTTTGTCTCCGAGATCACAATCTACAACAGTGTGGGGTCACTTGTGAAGCGACAGTCAGGCCTCGCCAAGCTTGGACAGGCCGTCCTTGAAGCCCTTCTATCACACACATATTTCAGTTGCCTCATACAGTAAGGACTCTCATTATTATTACTCTAATCCCATTTATATATAATGAAAGGGCGTGGTGATCGCCACCACAAAAACTGATAGGGTGAGCTTTCCTTTTTGAAATCTGCCATTGCTCATACCTACACAGACGTCACAAGTTATTTAATTTGAACACATTTGTCGTTTGTCCGGTACGGTAGAAATTAAGAAGTTCTATTGTTCTTACCGGCCAAGATACATCGCTATCACATCACAACACTGTTGTATACATATATTATTTCATAATCAATCAATCATACAATACGGGCTTGTAATACGATGTGTCCATAATTATTCAATATTACTGTAAACTCCACCAGGGGCTGTCACAACTTTCAATTCGGCACAACCAGTTGGTTCCTGGAAGGTGCTGCCATCTGGTAATTTGTGACAGCTTCTGACTGATTGTACATTGAATTGTACTACTACTTAATAATTAGCTGTTCATTGGCAATTAAAGGGGGATTATAGGCTAGTCAAAGTCTATCAATAAATCACCCAAGGTATTGGAGCATCTAAATTCACTAACCATTTTCTCATCACATTCTGCCTTGCGGTGGGCTCCTGAAACGCACCTGATTTAACCTGTTCGCAAATAGTAACTGCAAAATCAGCCAGCAGGCGTCAGCATTTTCTCGAAGGCAACACGTCGTGATAATGCATTTCATAACAACGCTGAGTACCACCTTAAAAGTTGCAACAAATCTGATTTCACAGTAATCAATGCATTCCCGATCCCCAAACTTGTTGCATATTGACTATTTGGTAGAATTACAATAGGTCAGGGTCCCTTCCAACAGCATAAAATCTGAATGACATAACAGTTCATAAACTACATTACAACTATCTCAGTCAACATTCTGACTCGGAATCATTGGTTCGCTACAAAACGAGAAGACGTTACTACCACACTTTTCACAATTGTTGACACGGCATTCAAATAGCAGCTGAAAGCCATTTCAAGAGGGGCACGATGCCAGAATTCTGCCATTGTAAATCAAAAGTTTGAAACTGATATTACACAATGGGATGATAATCTCCTACGCTCCGTTGGCTATGGCTTCAAGCGCTCCGTGATCAGTTGCCCTCCCATCACTCACCCTAGTAGACCTACCCTCGCTCCTGGATTTTATACTTTTGAGTCATTCTTTGACAATTGAACAAGAAGACAACGCAGCCTCCTCAATCGTGTAGGCCTATTCCCCCTGCAACTGATCAGATCAATTCTTTAATCATTTCACCAATAACCTATAAAACATCCTTTGGGGTATGCCAAGAAATAAAAGTACATTCTGAAGAAAAATATGTTGAATAAACAGGCCTAACAAAAAATGAATTGACTAGATTGATAATTGCACACACCCTATTTGGCCGCCTGGAATGAACCTGGTGTAACAGAAATCAGTGTCCCTAGGAGAGTCTTACCGTTGTTCCAGTGGTAAGACAGATGTCCCTCACTAAAAACGGTGCCTGACACCTCTGAGGTTGTTGGTCTGACTCCTGATCAGAGCACATCAACATGTGAAAGAGAGGGCGACTCTTTAAGAGCGTACATTTCCTCCAGGGTCTCCAGTTTCCTCCTACATTTCATTTCATACAGAGCTGCTTAGTTACCAACTGCAGGTCTGGCATGCATCTCCACCAGAGGGACCTACATACTAATATTGACTTCATCGATTTTTTTATTTTAATCATGGAAGGAAAACACATCAAAGTTTGAAAAATAATCTTCTCTTTACAATTACTTCAGATATTAATTCACCTATTCCTAGTTTAGCCTATTGATTATAATATCATCTACCACATCTCTTTGAAAAGATAAAGTTACCAGTTCGAGTTTATTCTGTATGTTTGTGTGCAAGACCTTGAGGTGTTTCAGAATAGATACTGATACCACACAGTCCGTATCGGTTGTCTCACCAAACACAGCCTCTCAGCTCAACCCCATCCTTGAATCATTGGAGATTCCAGGCCGGGCTCGATCACAGTTCTGTTTATACATTCCTTCACATGATAACCATAGCAACATGTTGCTACTGGCAACATGCTTGCCAAGACACTATCACCATAGCACATGGTAACATGTTTACCATGCCAACTATCAAAGTTCAACATAGCAACTAGTTCACCATGGCAACAGTTCAATTTCGTAGCAACCATCATCATTCAATACAGCAACTCGTTTACCATGGTACCATTTTGATCAAAGTTCACCATGGAAACAAGTTTGGGTGAACAAATTGATAGCCACAGTTCCAAGTCCACATTGAGTAGGCCCAAAATTGTTGGCTCCATTATTCTGGTGAGTCCAACTCTGAATCTCTGCCGTCCCGATTCAATCCCCGTATATGGACATACTGCACACTCTTCTCCGCATAGGACTGTAACTTGACGGCGCCAGTGCCAAACCATGGCCGTGCAAACAGACCTTCCACTTCCTCGAGGCTCTTGCCCTTGGTCTCTGGTAGGAGGAGCACGAGGACGATGAATCCGAGGGTCGTCAAGGCAGCGTACAGCCAGAAGGTGCCTGGAAGAAAGACAGTTATCGAACTCATGACGCTTGCTACGGGGTACACAAAGAATACAAAACCACCGATTGGAAAGAGCTGGGAGGGTGATAATTAATATAAGACTTCCTTTTCTTATAAGATTATAACATGCTTGGTTAGTTTCATCAATTATCTCCTCTTATAGCGCATGTGCATGGTACTAGAATGTTGGATGAACTGGTGCCCACTCCTAGGAGACGATGTAACTCACCATATCTTGTGAGTGATTCTGTGAGAGTGAGGAATGTCATGGAAACAATGAGGTTGAAGATCCAGTTGGTGAATGTGGAGACAGCATTGCCTGTGCTCCTGGCCCAGAGTGGGTAGATCTCAGAATTGATCGTCCATGGCATGGGACCCATTCCTGGAAGAGGGGAGACAAGGTCAGCAGAATACAAGAATCATGATCTCCAAACGACTTGAATGAAATCCCTTTGGCTCCTTACACTGATGGACCTGAGAGTGAAACGTGGTACCCATCAAATAACTCCAAGTGGTGCCCAAACACAGTGGCACACAAGAATCATTCACTCGCCTTACCTGGTGCGAAGAAGACTAGATAGAGTACGAGGCCAACCATGGCCATCCAGGCGTAGGATGTGGGACAGTATTCATACGCCCAAGTGATGGCTCCTGGTAATTCCGTGGCGTTGCATCGTCCCACCGTGGCGCTGAGGGGATTGTCGTAATTGGTCGGCAGACAGGACCCGTTATAAGGCGTGACTGTTCCATCCATATAACAGTACCCGCAGTATAAGTCTTCCATACATTGGTTACACGTGCTGCAACAGTTAAGTTCAAACTCTCCATGATTTTTTTAAAAATACCAAAATGTCAAGTGACTTTGACAACAAATGTGGTTGATGAGTGTTAAGTATGATCAGAAAAGTCCCTTTCTGGTCCTCTTTGTTTTTCATCCACCGCTGCTTGAGCTGTACCGACTTTTGAATGAGTGTACTTTTCTACTGAAAGCGGCTTGAGGGTGAAGACTGACGGGCAGGACAATCGTGCCCAGTCACGTACGATATACTTTAGCAATACTCTTGATAGCTCAAATTCTTGCAGCTCCCCCCCCCCCCCCCAATTATCATATGTTTTTGATGATGCCTACCTATATTGACTACAATGGGAGTTTTTACTAACTGTCTCTTTGAGTTGTAGTGATGGTGAATTTAGAGCGGCTAACTGGAATCCCACGGCCAACCATATAAGACTGATTATAGCACCTGAAATAGGACATGAAAAGTGAGTCAAGACCTCTAAAACCATTGTTGTGACAGTGAACCACGAAGACAATCCTTCGGTTAAAACTATCAACCCAATCAGGATATCACCTACCTATTAAACTTCCCAGCGTCAGCGGTCTCCTTCCGATCTTCTCCACCAGATATAAACCAACAAACGTGAAAAGGAAATTCACCGCCGATGTAACCGCTGAGAGCCAAATGGCGGTGACTTCATCTTTAACTCCTGACATCTTGATGATAGTGGCACTGTAGTACCTGAGGGAAACCAATGGGACAGAATTAGAAACGTGGTTGGAATCACAGACAATAGTGGCCTTTATAGTATCAAAACTGGACAGGTAGCAAGACTATTTATCTACACCCAGTAGTTCTAAGCGTGCAACCGTGTTATCATTTATTGGAATTAAGTAGAAGAGAAGGTTTACTTTGTTTACAAAATCAGTTATCAAACTAGATTACCTCCAATATTCATCAGTTTATTGGGCGTATAACGAATTTAGAATGCTCAGCAAACAATTCAAGTATATTTGTTTTTGTCAAACAACACTGGTGTATTTCCTCGACTATTTCAGCAGTTTTCCCAGACAGTATTGGTAAAGCCTCCAGCAAGGCAATCGGAATATCAATTATTTTTGATTACAGTGAAAAATTGTCTCACACCATTACATTTTAACCAATAACATGCAGAGTACAAACTTTATTCAGAAAACAGCGGTGAGAAGAAACAACCAAAGACTGATGTCAATCACAAGGATTTAGTTTTTTTCTTCCAATGACCCAGACGCATAGACCAGTTTGTTGGAGCCGATAAGCCATTCATTAGCTTTCTCAGCATGATACAACTCTATCAATTGTGCCAATATTTACACCGCAGCCCACTCTCTTGAGGAAGAAATGGCATCCAATCATAGTAACTCATGATGCTCGTACATAAAAAGTATCATTGTGATAGAGTGACATCAGTTCGCCTGTCCCGCGGAGGTATGGGTTTGTCGATCTAGCCATGATTTGGGTTTCAAGGAATGTACCCAGATGGCAGCAGTCTCCACTTGCTGAGAACGACAGTAAACCAATGACGAGCCATTACTGGTATCTGAGATCTCTGATTAATGAAGAGGTAATTCGACTCATGCGGAAATTTCTCCCTCATGAAAAACGCCTCTTCTCTGCGAACATCTCTATTTATAAGTCACTACCCTTGAATTTTGTTTGATTCCCTCGTTATGCAGACCCAGTAGGTGTAAAACTTCAGTGCTAACTCCTACACATTCCGGATAAAGAACCTAAAAACACCCCAACCGACAGTTTAATTCTTAAAGAAATGTACCATTGATGAAACTTCTTTCCCGCTACACTTCTGGTGACAGGTGCAGGACTAACGGTGATACTTACATGACTGTATTGATGCCGGCTAACTGTTGGAACATCTGCAGACTGCACCCGATGAGTAGGGCACGGCGCAGTGAGGGAGTCTGTAACATTTGTAAGATGATGGGCGCCCGAGTACCTGAAACCAGGGAGGGAGGCGGTGGTTACTGGCAGAAATCTACAAATGGAACATTCAGCTTAAAAGCCTATTGTCCAGTGACTTTGGTGGGTAAGGAACATTCGCAAACCTCTACCAGGAGATTTGGTCACAAGTCCTCCAGACTACGTAGTAAGTTTCTCAATATCTTTTGATCGATACTGGGACCTGTCGGGAAAAGCTTTATAAGTGCATTTCGTTATATTGTTCTCTATCAAAAGTTCATCTGCAATTTTGATGATCAGAACTCTAGACCAAGCTCAACTTGTCGCCTAGTTCTTGCTAGATGACTGAACACCACTTACTTCTTTCCTTTCTCTCTATCTCCGCCAACATGCAGTTTGTTTTTATACATTCGAACTCCTCCTCGATGTCTTGTTCGCCTCGTATGTGTTGTAAGACTTCCCGGGCTTGCGCCTCCTTGTCTTGGATGATAAGCCATCTCGGACTCTCCGGGAGGAAGAGGAACCCGAGGAAGAGGATCACTGACGGGATGGCACCGAGGCCAAGCATGTACCTGAAAAGAGACAGCGAAAATGGCATGAAAACGTTTGTCATTACCTCTCCATTACACCCCAGATTCAATCACGAGAAAAACAGCACCATCATAAACTGCTCTTCTTCCTATCTTCAGTAACAAGATGCCGGCACCTGCACTAGTATCGAAAATGCTATTTTGCCCAATGGCTTGCAAACCGGTGTAATGTTTTTGAGTGTTTCTGTTTTTGAGTGTTTCCCCTCATTGTTTGGGAACGCTCAAAAATAGATTGACAAGTTTTTCTGTGTATCCCCCCCTATTGAAAAGTCGTGGTCTCTCTAGCTGCCTATTGTTTGGAAACATTGACACATGGGGAACAACCACAGATGTTACACCGGTCAATAGGCCTTCAGGCCTTTGACAATATCACGATGACGATGATGATGATGATGTAGCCAGTCAGATGTAGCATAATACCTAGATTCACAGAAGTCATGCTGGAGGCACATAAGCCTTTAGTCACAAACCAAACATAATCGCCAATCGATACACCAGCAGACCTCTTAAGTCCAACCAACGCTTAATTGGCAAAACTAACCTCGACATCTCAATTCAAGGAGTTGGATAAAAAGCCATTTCTCTGGCTCGGCTAGATAAGGGAGAGGCAATTACTGATAGAATACCACTGGGAATAGTGGTAAGATGGTCAGCTTTACAGGGAAAAACATTCATTCCTTGAGTCAGAGCCAAGAGACAAGTTAGAGTAAGCGGTGGAAGGGCAGAAATCTTAGTTAATTTTGAGAATTAAAGTTAAAATACGTCAACCTGATATCTAGCACTGGCTTGGTCTGCGGACTTTACTGCCCGGCATCATTGCACCGCCAGCCACTGGAAGAACTACATCCAAACCAACAGCTTTTTGCCGAAGACTTACATCATACATACCAGTGAACATTGCCTGAGGAAATTGGCGAGGCAATTGGCAATTGACAAGTGAAAACAGAAGGACCCTGGTCTCAGATATTCTATATTGACTTGAGCTACCACCACTGAAGACAGACAAGCCAGAAGAATTTGGCGATCGATATCAGCTGTGACCAAACCAACCCAGGCGAAAGTCTGATATAGCTTCCTTATTAAGTCATCACTCATGCTGGAAGCTGCGATCTAACAACGAGCACGCTGTTCCTTCTTAATAGCTTGCTGGCCTGTCAAGCGACAATCCGGATATTGGCTATGGTCGCCAACAATTTCAAACGCCTGCAGCTTGAAAAGCTTCAGCAACAATTAGCTACTACCAACAGCACAACTGGTTCTTTGGCTTCATCATTCTGACATATCAGGCGTGTTGCTCTGTCTGAAGACAAATACTGTGTGGTGGAACAATTTTTCCTGATGTACAACCAGCCAATCGTGAAGTGCAGAAATAAAAGTCTGGCGATCATCCTGAACACCATTCTGACAACTTGAAGAGTAGAAAGCAATGGTACTTTTTATGGCAAACGAGAACGCCTGAGCTCTCATCCACACACAACTCATTAGGATTCATGGAACACCAACACAGATCCTCCTCAAATTGCCCCGGGGTAGTTTCCTATCAGTGTGGCTAATAGCATGGCTAGGAGGTGTTTCGACAGAAAACGAGCTGGCTAACTGTCGCGTTAGGGAAGAAAACGTGCCATAGAAACAATATCGGATTTGGTAACTTTGGTTAGATGCAGCTCATTGATATCGTTTGCAGAAGATGCTTAGTTCATACTGATCCTTTTCACTCTCTGACTTTATCTTATTTTTGGTAACATCCTTGCATCAGGGTTAAATTCATTTTGTTCTAACCTATTGAGTATTGTAACCACTAGTGCACCATCAGTGCAGCAAGGACAACTATCTGACTTTCTGTATTCCTCAATCATGCTCAATCTGATCGAGTCTTGGCAAGAAACCTCATTATCAATACATGTATCACTCAAGTCCTAACATTATGGAGACAGCGATTATTCAACCACTTCTTCCCGACAGCAATTTCCGTCAAGCAGCAGCTCTCCATAAGTCGAGCTGGACTATTTTATGTGCACTGAGTCTGACATATTAAACTGTGCAGATTCTGCCAGGCGTTCAGTTTTATTTTCTGCAGCTGGCGGTGCCGACAAGGCCGTCATAAAGCTCACGTCATGTAGTCACGTCTGCCCAGCCTACTAGTTATATTCAATTCAATTCAATTCAATTCAATTTATTGCACAACTATCAAAGGATAAGACAGTATGGCAGTACATTACATGTACGTGTATATACAAATACAACACATACAAAAATAGGTGGCAGCATAGACAGTTATAGGTCAGCATAGACAATTACGTAGCTGAAACGTAGCGAGGTCAACCCATGGGAGTAATGCCGCGAGAATTTGCACTGCATATAAGAGTCTGGGAAGGATTATAGAGTGGAACAAAGAAAAGCTGTGACCGGCGACGGTCGTCAGTACCATGTTTGGGGTTCATGGAATAACTCGTCCCCCGTTTTCCCCCTAAAAAGGGGGAAAGATTCCACCCTATGATTGGTAATTTTTAATTTTCAGTAATCGCGTAGTTCCATTCTCTTAGCTCAGATGGCAGCACCTGCCAGCTATAGCCACGACAAGACATCAGAGCGAAAGTGAATGAATACGAGGACATTTCTGTTTTCCACCCCAACGGGCCTGTTTATTTTTACCGTCGCTCTATATTGTTACCTGCAGAAATGACTTTCGGTCAATGAGACAGTAGTGCAGCATAGGCCTATCTCTTCTGGATGTGCCCTCCCCTTCTTAGCTCGCCATGTTGCCAGAGAGTGTACAAAGTCTTTGCTGGATGTGCCATGCCCTTCACTATGCGTACTCTGTCTGCTCTGGATGTGTCCTCTCCCAACGCAGTGCACCATGTTTCCACAGGGTGGACCTTGTCTTCACCCTTAGCAAAATGTGTCTCATTTTCACATGGTGAATACCTGATCATTTTCATAAAGGGATTGCATGAAATCAGAACACCAGACCTGAAGAGTCAGCAGATACTGCAACAACCATACCATAACATGCTGCCACAACCAGACCTGATAATACAGCATATGCTGTCACAACCAGACCTGATGAGATTGCAGATGCTGTCACAAGTACAACCAGACCTGACGAGATTGCAGATACTGCCACAAGTACAACTAGACCTGATGAGATTGCAGATACTGCCACAAGTACAACCAGACCTGATGAGATTGCAGATACTGCCACAAGTACAACCAGACCTGATGAGATTGCAGATACTGCCACAAGTACAACCAGACCTGATGAGATTGCAGATGCTGCCACAAGTACAACCAGACCTGATGAGATTGCAGATACTGCCACAAGTACAACCAGACCTGATGAGATTGCAGATACTGCCACAAGTACAACCAGACCTGACTAGATTGCAGATACTGCCACAAGTACAACCAGACCTGATGAGATTGCAGATACTCATATTAGTCAGGGAGCCAGTGAGAACGGGCCATGGGAACGATGGGCTATTTGTGGTAGAAATTTTGGAAAGAGTTGGAACCTATATGTCAAATAGAAGACAGCAGGCATAATGACAAGGCCAATTGATGGTGATTTCGGCTACAAATAGAGAACAAAGAAGTCCTAATACATGTGTATGTAAAACTAAGCATTCCAAATAGCTTGAAATGCGCACAACATACTGGTCATGCTTGAGTTATTTCATCAGTACAAATCAATGAGTGCATGCTTAATGAATAAAACACAGACATTTACATGTGAATGCAATTTGCTACATATTGATTGCGTGATTCTGAGAATGTTTCGTATAACTTGGCACCAATCGACTAAAGCTTACTATCGGTTAAGGTCTTTGCGTTCAATCCAAAATCATTAGAACATAATCTGCTTATAGCGAGTGACTGGTGCTGCACTTGTTTTATCGGTAATCGCATTAAAGGCTCCAAGCGATATTCAGGGGGTTATAGGTTCGAAGTAACAGGTGACATGGTTAAGCCATAACACGACTTGCCATAGAGAGGGAAAGAGTTACTCTCGCTCACATGACAATGTATTTGGAGTTCACGACCAAAGCAACTGTTTACAAATCTCTAACTTCTCTAACAGAAACTTGTCCACATCGGTTCTCTGTCCAGATATGGCGAGACTGTATAAAGATTCCAGCATCGCCTTTGATCCCTTACAGACGAGCGGTGATTCATCAGTCACCGCGATGTTAGTTCCGTTCACGCCTGATTGGCTCACTTCATTGGATGAGCTAAGCGGCTCTGCAGCACGTGAATGTTTCGTCTGACACTTGCGGTGGGTTAGGTTTTTGGTTGTTCTACTACACATACGTGCCAGTTAATTTTGATTCCTGTTCTTGATAACAGTTTGAATGTCAAGTATCTTATGTTGCTCGTCCTTGAAACACCCCCCCCCCCCCCCCAAGAGCTTCTTGCTCACCTCAGAATAAGACAGGGAACAACATTCATGCATGAAAAAATACTTAGATTGCATGTAATTGAATGACTGATATATGAAGTAGGTATATCGCCGTGGGAAACTGAAAGCCCAGATACACACATACCCAGATTTGGTCAATATAGCCATCACTTCCAAATGCTGCTTTCTATTTCCGGCAGTGATTATGGTTTGCTTGATTTGTGTCAGAACCCGCCCACGCACGGCTGATCAATGGCTATTACACTCTGTCCACTCTCACTGCAACCACCTCACTTTCTGTTGCAGCGATTCAAACATATTTCACCAAGTATCAGGAACGCGTTATTGTAAATTGTTCAAAGGGTTTTCAGAATAAATTAAGAATAACACCATCTCGGTGTTGGTTTTCAGCAGGATTTGAACCGTGACTCAGGTTATTCAATATCTTGTGATGGGTCATCAAATTTCTCGCCCCATGGCCCTAAAAGTTGTGATTCACTGATTAGATGTCTTTACTGGACTCCTATATTGCATTTTCTGGTCTGTTTGACCCTCTTAGTCTTGTGAATCATACATCCAAGCGATGCTTACTCAATTGATTACATATTTGGCAAGTGAACCATGGGACGGATTTAGTCATACTTCACGACAGTTGGTTCTTTTGATGAACAGCTAGCAACAAGTGGCTGACGATTGCATCTCCCCAGTTTGTCCCACCGTTGGGTGAAACTGCATAAAATGATCTTCCTATTCGCATTGCTATGACAATGGTTGTGACGTGAAGACTCTCGTGGCAATCATTATCATCAGGATTGTTCACGACTTTCACCAATGCTATCGTTTAGTACATGGTGGCCGTGATAGGGAAAACACCAGAAGGGTAAAGAAGGCATCCTGAGGGGACGTTGCGATTTCAGAGCCTTGCCAGTCTGGAGCAATTTTCATTCTCTCAACACAACGCACTCACATGTCCCAAGGTGCAAAGTGATCGCAAGGTGACAACCATCAATCGAATCAGTGCCAACAGTGTTTGAATATGAATTATTAAGCGCGGCGATGTCATCGATACGATCCCAATATGAATAATACATCTTCTTCGACATTGATGTCTGGCAGGCGACTACTGGTTCACATCAATCAAGCATAGCCTATATAGAGCTTCAAACTGGCGAATTCGAAAGCTGGATTCGCTTCGTATTTACAAACCAATTTCAAGCTCTAATCGTTTTTTACGAGAGCCCACTGATGGACTCAACTACCAGAGCCTATCGCCGTTGGTGATGTATAGACTGGTGTTGGTCTCATGACCCGAACATCATGAGTTGGACACCGGACTTGGACACGCAATTTGTGACCCTGGGCAAGTACTTCGACTGGCACAGCCTTTGAATGAGAGGTACGACAAAGATTTTTTGTACCAACGCCAAGGCAGGTAAAAGACCTTATCTCAGGGACAAAGATGAGTCGCTTTGAAATGAACTCCTCCTGCCTGGCCAACGATCATCGGCAAGTACTGTTGATGTGCCTGGCTGTACTGAGCGGCAAGCGACTGGTAGTCAAAGGCAATAAGGAAGAAGAGGAGTACCACCCTCTTGGAATGATTCTTGGCAGAATTGTTGAACTCAATGCACACAACACACCGCTCAGCCAGGATCATCAGTTTCAGGGGCAAATGTTAATGAAAGCCATTAAATCTTTGAATACTTCTTGCAAAGCAAACACTCCATTATGAAGATAGCTATAATCGCTAGCCTGATCACATGATTTAGCACCCAATCGTGTAGCTATTCAAAGTTCCGAATCGCTCCAGTCTGAAATGTTGCAGCCATTTCGTTACATTTCTAGGCACAGCATGGCCATCATTGCTTTCATTACAATGTGCCTTCAAATGTTCAGTACAATTACGACGATCATGCAGTTGTTACACCACAGAGTACAGTTACCGATCCACTAGGACTCATAAAAGGGTCTTTTATGGAAAATGGTGCTCGAAGAGGAGCGCTTCACTGACCACCACCACCAGGGAAGCCAGACATCAGAAAGGCCAGACTTGCTAACTTGTTGCCTAATATGGGAAAGCTATTGCACCATTCATCACAGAGGTGTTTACCCTAGCAGTGTCAACAACTGGTGGCTCTCACCAATCACTTTCAATGCTGTGAACTCAAACTGACCCTCAACTACTGAAGTTTTGAACAAGAAGTCAAGAAAACACCAATCCCAAGGGTTTCTTCATATGCCAAGAAATGTCTCTTTCTTCAACACTATCAAAGGCAAAGAACCTGTGTAATGGCTATAAGTGCTTGGTCGAATGGGCCGCCCCAGAATTATGCAAAGCCAGACACAGTTAACACCAGAATGTTATAGGTTGGAACATCAATCATCTGAGTATTTGCCTGTTCAGTTTACACAACAATAGCTACAGCAATGGACCACCAAGAGATCAATAGCTATCTGCAAGTCTGACCAATCACTGATGACTAAACTTGCGCTGGCGGCAAAAATGACAAAACTCTCGATAAATACGCGTGGGAATGACGATTTCCAGGAAAGCCATTCTGGTGACGTCGGTATTGGTAAGATAACCTGTTGACAATCGATACTGAATGGATGTGATTCACCAAGGATTGCACGCTCATCGAATCTTATGTCATCTCACCATCCGAAACCTACTTAGTCCCGAGCCTTAGACGACGGACTAATCTTGAGCTGGATTTGGCAAGGAGAAAAACTGTGTGGGTCCTTCGTAACCATTTTGTCTCTAGGTTGACTCTTCGTTATGTGACAACCAATGGTTTATAGATCTGCAGGTTGATGGTCATTCACCGTGGGCATGTATATAATGGTGATAGCAGCTTCTCCAGAGGCTGCCCACGCTTGTAGAATGGCCTCTAGTATCTATGATATACAAAAATCTTAGAAATAGTAGCTTGTTTCTTTCATTTTAAAGTTCATACTATTTCTCTGTTACATTCTTCAATCTAAAATAACTCCAAGCTAAGTCTGCAACCACTGAAAGAAGAGAATCAACCGCTGAATGTAAAGATCAAGTCCCCAATATACAAAAGAATCTATTAGATTTGATGGACGAGTTCATTCCTATTCAAGATAACAAACAGGCCAGCAATTTCATTGAATTTCCCATCCAGGATCAGAGGAAATCTCAATATCCCACTGGGGGAAATTTGATTCACGATGCCTTTGTGGAATCTGAAATTCAAATTCATTGTTGGGGATCAATGTGAGCAAGAAACAGGAATGGAAACAGGAATGTTGTTTGGGGGAAAGTCCGTCTTCAAAATGATCGGCAGTATAAATTGAAAATGTGTTAATCAAATTGTATGTTCTTTGTCAGAAATCCTCATGGCAGAGAAGTGATCTTGTCAAGAATGCAGTGTTTTGGCATACAAGGTACCTCTCAGTTTTGGGTTAAGACTCTAGTCTGGTCATCACATGTCATTCACAGGTCCAGCTCAAGCGAGCACTGTATCAGCACCTCCTTGATACCCCACAGAGCCACTGCGGAGAGTTATGATAGTGACAGTCGTATAAGTTCCACTACCAAAAGTACACAGCATCGAATGTAAAGAACCTTAACTCAAATTTCTGACAAAAGCATCGTGAAAGTGAAAGTAATCCAGCTTCAACATGCATGAAGGCAGTAAACATAAGTGTTAAATGAAGTATGTTGATTTACGGTAATGAGCTAGCCTCTGCACGTTCAACATTATCAACATGTTTCTGATTACATTACATCCTCCCTGACACTATTCAAATATTGCCAGCATTGGTTTTTGAAAATTCGATAGCAGCGAGGACCTTGGATGGAATGTTAACAAATAGTCATCTGTCCCCCTAGAGAGAAAAGCTCTTCGTAAATTCGAGAGAAAACCAATGAGGATGTCACTGAATGAGAAGAAGAACGTAAAGAAACCAAGTGGGTCATCTTCTCAATTTCTTTCCTGTGTTACAGTAAGTGGTTTAGTTCCTCCATTTGCATATAGCATTTGATTTGAAGAACATGGCATTCCTGATATAGAATAGTGGAATTGCGTGAATCCGATTTTTTCCCGCCCACCGACCGCTCCCCTCTTGCAAGAATTGTTGACGATTCTTCCATCTGCCACATTCCCCTAATACTAGTGTGTTAAAGAGGAATGGGCCGGAGACAAGTGATGTCACTCAGAGTGAGGTAAACCCACAAGCTATGGTTATTGTAAGATATGAGGGGCGCGGGGGACGAGGGGGTGATGGGAGAAGTTCATGATGAGTCAGCATAAATAAACTCCTCTGTACAAGACTGGGGTAGCTGTTTCATGTTTGGTTTCCAGTTGTTAAAGAGATTCTTGAAGTCAAAAGGTGGATCTATAACGACCAATGTAGTGGGTCTTGCCCATCTGTATTCCAAGAATATACAATATCCATTCTAATTATATATTTTCAGACTGTTTTTTCTACAATATAACCATCCCTCCTTCTCGGAATACCTGATCACCCTTGATCAATATGGCAATACGATAAAAGAACAAACAGTTCAATGAGAGAAGACGAGATCAAAGCTAACCACGCACTCATTGACTGGTCATGGCCGATCAATCAGGCAGCACTTGTTGATGGTAATAAAAGATTGCGGATGTCAGCTACTAATAGTATCATTGATACCAATTGAACTGCAGCACTCCTTTAGGCCAGATAGAGATGAACATTTGTTACTTGTCCTTGCCCACTCCAATTTTAAGAGCAAATTAAGAGCTGTAATAAGCAAGGTTTGATTTAGTGTCTCGTTGTAATTCTCATGTGATGAGTAAACGATGGCTGCACTTGCACCCACATATTGATGCCTGGCACCGGATGTTGGAGGAGTAAACATCATTGATTCACTCCAGCATCAGTTTTAGATGACTTAAACCAAGTATGGATTAAAGGGTAAATCAGACAATGTTTCCAACACCAGATATGTTTGAAGACCACCCTCCTGCATCATGACATGATGAATGACACAGCTTGAAAAGTGACCTGCTAGGTGAAACTCGAATTCCCCACGGCCTGGTGGAGCTTGAGCCCGCTCTCCAGTGTAGAATTGCAAATCCCACATCTCATAAGCATGATTTGTGATCTTGCGTTGATTGAAATATTTCTATGAGACAGATGCTTTAACAACAACGCTCGGCGCATATTTCTGATCAATTCCCTGGGAACCACTTAGCCATAACTCCGCACAACTCTACCTCACCATCGCATAAAGAATCCAGAACACGCCCAATACTTTTTTCGCCGCCATCCTTGCTCCGTTGACGGGGTGATATGGAAATTCCGCCAGCGTCTGTTGTCTGTCAATGATTGATCGAAACTAGTTGAGAAATGCTATTGATTACGCCGCTGTACCTATGGATCAAATTAATGCCTGGTTCACTAGATGAGCATGCGTTACACGCCGTACCATTACTGACTTGACGATTCTCTTCACACGCAGTGGCATCATGGGATTGAAGAGCTCCGGTAGCGCCACTTCCGACAAATAACAGTGAGAATTTGTTGGTTAAGGTATCTCCGGCCTTAAAGGGTCAAAGGGTTCAAAGCGAATGAAGAATTTCCAAAGCCCCATAGGTTAATCAATCGTTTCTCATAATGAAGGTCATCTTTGTCGATGGCATCTCATCATGCCAGCCACACCTGTGGTTCCTCCAATCAAACTCTCAGCACTGAGATTACAAGTGCGAGGTACAGGGAAACGACATCGATCCAAGGAATCACTCAGAACTGCTCGGGTCGTCGATATTCCAGACACAGTTTTCTAACCATCATAGATCATTGGCCCTGTCGATCTGTATGACCATGACATGTACTGTTGTCTTTTGCCAAGTCTGGTTTTCCAAGATGGCGCCCTAGAGGTCGGTCAAACCCTGACTTCATCAGTCGCCTTGTCTCATTTAAATTGCCCAATCCCTGGGCGAAAGCTGGGTCTAATATGGTCAGCCTCTGAGCGTGTCCAGAACAGGGGAAATCAGCATAAGTTAATAGGGAAGTTTATTGATATCGGTTTGAAGTTACATGTCATTTCTCACCATATCTCCAAGGTGGCGCAACTCAATTGGCAGGAAGAGCAATGTTTGGGTGAATTCGGAGAAACGAGTTTGACTCGCTTGCCTTTCTTGACAGTTGGGGCGAGTCAATTATTTGCAAAGATCCCCTATATCGAGGCGAGGGAGGTGAAAACGGTCAACATTTCATTTGGCAATGAATTGTTGCATCCATGCATGAGGGCTGGGTGAAAGAAAAGATTTCAATAACCATGCAGGGAAGCTAGCAACGCGGTCTTCGTTCAAGTGAAATATGTTATTCAGTCCACAACATCTCAACAAATTTTCTGCCTACAGCGCATGACAAAACTATCTCATCATGAAAAGAGAAATGAAATGATGAAATGCAGGCCGATAACCTTTAAATACTGTGACTAAAGAGAACTCATCACATTATACATCCACTTGAACTGACATCTACCTCTTCACGTCAACTTTCCGAAGCTCTTCTTCCAGGGATGTAGTGGGAAGAGGTGTAGAGAAACAGTCACAGAACTGTCGAGAGGGTGGTCGGCCATCTGCCCTTAAACCATGTCACCAGAACAGCTATGGGAGTGCCAACAGTTCCGTTGCTGGCAATAAGAAATTGGAGGACGAATAGTTCGAAACTGCAGATCAGACTTTATGAGGCAAGCCACGTCAACGGTACCATGGCGGCTTGCCATAAAGACCTTCGCTTGCCTGTCACAGGGAAGTCCTCATCAATGACCATCGCACTGGTGCAGCAACCTCCGCGACTAGGACAGTTTGCTATGCAGACCAGCATCAGCTTAAAGCGGTTCTCATCAATGGCAAACATACTGGTCTAGCAACCTCCATGATTAGGATAGCTTGTCATGCAGACCAGACATCAGCTTGTCCCAAAGCAGTTTTCATCAATGACAACCGTACTGGGGCCGCACCTGCTCCATCAGAAATGCCAATACTGCCATCATTAATGACAGAGCTCCATTATTGGCAGGTGAGCAGGGAGATGACAAGACTGTCTGGAACAGTGGCAGGTGCTAGTCATGTCACTAAATGGCCTCTTCAATCAGATGTCTGGCGAATGAAAGGATGAGTTGAGAGTGCTTGAATCGCTTGAGGAAAAGGGTCGGAAAGTGACTATCATGTTGATGAACTCAATACAGAAACACAAAACAAATAGGAGGAAATTTGATTGGGGTGTTGTGTACTTACCTCCAGCCATTTTCGTTAAAACTAAATATTCCATCCACGACATTAGCGACAAACTGTCCACATGCAATCATCGCCACGTTACATGAGACGAGGCGGCCTCTGATATGTGACGGTGCGGCCTCTGCTATATACATGGGCGTGGTCATAGAAGTCAGACCTGGAAGAGAAGAAGAAACAATTTCATGGAAAGGCAACAGAGTAAGCTGCACACATGAGTGAATTCAGGAATGGCGGAATCTTAAGGTCCCCACGACCAGCAGTAGTATTGTTGCATCTGGTTTACATTCCGCTCGCGGCGACTTGCGACAGACACGTGACAAGCTACAGCTTAGAGTAACCAGTCTGGTTAGGCTACAGCATCCCTGTTGCCAAACCAAACCGAGTAGATTCCTAAACTCCTGTTCAAGAAGTCTTTCATCAAAAGATTTAACCAGTTTCTGAATTGGATTTGTCTCGCTGTTTTCTTTCAGCAAATGTATAACGCAAGTCAGATGAGAACACGTGAGATCGTGCTGCCAGCTTATTGCCACGTTGTTATGAATCGAAGGTAATTAAGTGAGAAATAACATGCGCCAATAAAGGAATGTCAGAAGGAGATGGCGAGATGTGGGAGACGGAACAACGATATTGAAGTAGAATAAAGTAGACAAGCGTGGCTAATGTTGACCTATTATGCAGTCCTTGGGTTATCAGAGTTCGAACATGCCCTGACAATGCAGTCAGGGTATAGCTACTGACGAGTGTAACCTTGAAATTGCTAAGAAGTATAGCTATAGCGACGTGAAGGATTGATAATTCAAATCTTGCCTCTACTAGCATGAACATCAAATCATCTTGATCATTCATCAAACCAGTCTTGATCATCATGCCACTATCTCTGGGTTTTATTAGACATTACACTTGTAAACTACCCCCAAGGCCAATTAGGCATGCAAATTAAGAAGTCTACGGATGTCTCTTTGGGAATGTAATTTGCATAACTACCTCATACTGCACTACTCTCGGACTTCTACTGGTTTATACCAAGACAAGTTACATCCAACATCGACTATAACTGTGATATCTGGGAGTTTTATATATCTTTGGATGAAAGATCAAATATACTTATTATGTCACCAGGACTTGTCTAGCCACGAATGCATCAGTCTGACAGAGTATTGATCAAACTGATGGTCGACTCTTGCCTTTGATATTGCATGTCAAATAACACAGTTTGAAAAATATCCATGTCTTTTGAAGACGATCTTTACAAGAAAGTGGCACGCTAGTGTTTCATGAAATCCTAGTAAGGGAATATTCAAATGATAAATCATAAGAGGTCCAATGACACGTCTTTCTTATTGATAACTGCCTGGAACTCCAGGAGTATATGTACGTGAATCTGTGAATCTGTTGTAAGCCCAAGAAGTGGGTATGGTGGAACTGAAGGAGGTCTTGTTCTGCCAGTCCTTGCATAGAAGGTCATCAGCCAATAACAACCCTAAACCCCTTCCTAACACCAGTAGCTAGAAACCCATTTATCAAGACTTTGCCTACACCAACCAACAACATTTCAAAATCCCTTGAACACAAATATCTTGCAACCCATTTACTGAGACATTTGCCAATACATCAGCTAGCATATTCCACTTGGCCATCACACAAGATTTCCTGATATCCAACCCGTATAATCCCCAACATTTGAAATAACCAATCAATGTGATGCAGCGATAAACTTAATGGATAGGTTGTGTTTTCGAGATCAGCAAGCGCGAAATCAGTCTGCGTGGGGCTGGGTTGAAAAGCCGCGAGGACAGGGATTCATTTGAATGTCAGCAAAAATAAGGCTCGCTTATATATCTTTGATGTCACTAATTCATTATCAATTCTGTTTATTCATTATCTGTTTAGTTGATGTTTATGAAGACAGGATTGATTCTCTGCTAATCAGGTTAAGTAGGTTCAACATGCAATCTATCAGTGTCGAGGGTCATGAGGACATGGTGCAAAATTAGATGACCCGAAGTCATTTTGCGTCAGGTCAATCATGTTTCACGTTTAACCCACTGAAACGATTTTGAATGGTGTTTCTGGTGTTCACCATTATAAGTTAGATGGTGACAGCTGTCAACATAGATTCAACATTACATCAACGTTGAAGTTGTCATATCCTCATGCAACCTAATCTCGTAATCTTGAGGCAAAATACACCGCAACACATCATCACAATCATAGTTTACATTGTCCTTTTTATGTGTGTTTGCCATCGAGGGTTGATCCGTGCAAGCCACGAACAGAAAAAAACTCTCAAATCTAATGCAGTCATCTGGATTGGTGATGTAGTATATCTTTTAGCGGTAGTGGAAAAGATAACTGCATACTTGGATGAACATTCTACCGTTTCTCCCATTTGATTGATGGACAGATTCATCGGGTAGCGCACTGCTGGAGTCCATGTAAAGAGACTATAAACACAAACCAACAGGTTTCCCAAAATATCCCAAACAATACTAACATGCCATATTTTCTCCTCTTTGCAACTCCTTAAGAGTCCAAGAGCTACCAAAAGTCACTCACTCGCAAGTCAAAAGGTGCTATTAAGATTGATAACTCGCATGCTCGTCAGATGTTGGCACAACTTAACACAATTATCAACGACAACGCATCACTTGAAGGATCAAAGCCGGCAAATCGTATCCGCTGAGCAGAGCCATCAAAACTGCGGAGAGCCACGATGCACGCAATATTTCAATAACGCCATGATGAACTTCCCACCAGAAACTCTTCTTCTTCTCTCATGGTGTGCTGAGAAAGATTCTAAACAGGCAAGTTCCTGAAATTTGATTTCTGCGTAGGATGAGGAAGGAATTTCATTATCCAGTGAGAAAAACTCAAAATGTTGAGATATCGCCAAAAGCTCTAGTTTTAAAGCAATTTTTTAGATTGATTTTTCAACCACCTCTCTGTCGTTTCAGTTAGTGTTATCAAGAATTTATAAAGACTAGTCTTGGTCTAGCTATTCTCCATGTTATACACACAAAGCTTGGATGTGCAACAGAACTGAAAATTAATCTATATCGGAAGTTCCCTCAAAATTTGTTGGAAATGAGGGTATCATGGTACTAATCAAACTCCACAATTCCTTTTTAGCAAGACACGGTAAAGATGTAATACTTTGAACAGAGTTCCAAACCTTGTAACATTTGTATGAAAATCGGTGCTTGGAGTAATCTATACACTTTGGTGTTTCTCTCTATAACCAACCAACCGGTAAAGAAATGTCTGTTACGAGTCTGGTTCAGCAACGACATCGGAAATTGTCATCATAGATCAAACGAAACTTAAGGTGAGATTTTAACGTTTACACCAATTACAAACCACAACAATGAACACCGTCATCAAGATATGGCGCCAACGATCCAAAATGGACACATGCAGTTCTCCTCATCACTGACATCAGTCAGTGGTGGAATCCCGCCGTCTCAATCATTAAAACCTATCAGGCCGTGATCATCATAGCCCATACAGCGCTCGCATATCAACAGTCAATCTAATCCCGCCTAATTAAATAATGGCAATCTGTTATGAGAGTGATTGACATCAGTTTTCAAAGGGTGTGCTGCGAGAGATCAGCTAATGAAAGCGGGACATATCCAGGTTAATCCAATGAGTTTCTACGGGTCCTGTAGAATTGACGAGAAGGTTGTGGCAACTTCACCCCGCAGATGCATGTACGCATCCCCTTCATATGTCCTTCCCTGTGGCTGACCAGCTCAGCAAGGGACTCGTGGAGGTGTTGAGATTTTCAACACGTCTGGTAGAATGAACAAGTGTGTGTAGTAAGGAGGAAGACGAAGATATGTGATGACATCAGGTCACCTGACTCTAAAACCTCTCAGTCTATAGAACGATGCGCTTCCCCAGCGGCAGCTGTCCTGATGTCACCTGAATATATCACCAGGCAGAGCTGCATAACGTATCGGCACGATGATGACAGTCACTAGAGTCAGCTGGGAGGACCAATGAGATACCTTCACTGGAGTACATCTGATTTATCTGCCAAATAGAATAGTAGGACCATTGTCTGGGTGTCCCGCGGAGCTCCTCGATAACCATGAAAACATACATCATGTAGGCTACATTGCACCAAACTGAGATCAAGCAACCTATATACATGTACTCGGCAAGTTAAGCCCGTGACCTTTCTGAACAAATCTCAGACAGACCGAAATGATTTCTGACTGACAGTTCAGATAGGATCAGACATCGATTGTCAGACATCGATAGCTTTATCGCGCTCACTTGTAGCGATCTCGCTGGTGTGTGCTGAAATCAGATTGGTTGGTTGCTATCTTGGCTTGCAGTGCAGATGGCTGTATTAGCTGGAGAGACTAAACACACAGGGACAAATTGATATTGATGTGAAGTCCACCTCAAATATGTGCTCGCCCTGACATCATTCTCATTTATTATACTCTCAGTGAGCACAATTTCGGCGACCAATTCAGGGTGTGGACTTTGTAACTTTATATGATTCCCAACTGATGTGACTTTGTTCCTGTGTCTCAACTGGCCGGTTGATACAGTGTGTTCCTTCAGCACACACCATCACTATACCAGATTTCCAACACCTCCAAACAGAATGATCTCCAATCCTAACCAAATACCGGATAATAAACCTGCAACATAAAATACCTAATGATGGGATTTTATGAGCAGATCAACACGATTGTATTATGAGTATTGGCAGTCTGATGCCGGTAATGGGACAATATGACGTAAATAGGATTAAACCTGAGAGTTGATGACCAGGACATAATGACTAGCTGTCCTGATGTGATATTTCATCACTGTGAGGCACTGAGTAGCAGTCTTGGACGGCAAGCCCGCTGTGCTGACGAGCTTGGAGCTCGACCACTCGATCGATCATGAAGTAACAGTGAATGTTGTACCATGGTCACTTGTGACCATGACTGTGGCCACTTCAACTCAAGGAACATAGATTAGTGACTTGCAAGCGAGTGCAATGCTCTTGATGTATGTATGATACCTTGAGCTAAATCATTCATCTCAGTCAATAGCAGCTATTCATCGCGCAAACAATTGAGCTAATCAAGCTAATGCCATTACATCGCTGACTATGTTTGCATAATCAGCCATTGCCCCAAGCAAAGAATCGTTCTCATGCTTTTTATTAACCAGAAGGGCGGCATACTGATAGATGTGTATTGATCTGAAGAAAAACTGGGTATACAGGAACCTCTGTTAGCAAGAGTTAATGGGGTTCTCTTTTACAAAGAGCACTGGTATATTGGCTCTGAGGCTGCGGTGATTTTTTATCTGGCAAGAGGGACTGTATTGAAAGGCGTAAATCGAATAGCGATAGTTGCTAATGTGGAATCTGAGGCACAATTCCTCTTGCGTGATGGAGCTGTCGGAGTAGTGCATGTGGAAACATCCGCATCTGTCACCTCTGAGGTCCCGGGTTCGATTCCTGGACGCTCCCGCTACACTCATGTGATAGAGAGGGCGAACGGGGTTTCTGGTTTCCTCCTACTTCATAACAATCACTCAATATTGTTTATAGAGCTGATAATGTCTCGTTGGTGCTCAGCTCTATGTACCTGTCACACAAGAGAATACATCGAACATGTAGAATGTTAGCCTTTAAAGACGTCTTGGTTCCAGTGAGTCTGAACAAGTCTGGCTTACCAACTGATCTGACAATCTGTTGACAGATTCTAACCACCCAATTTTCGTATGTTTAAAGAAGGGGGGCGTTAACAAAGGATAAAATATCGGGCTCATCTGGATCCGTCTACGTGAGTGTCTCCACAAGAACGCCACTCAGACGTGGAGTGGAGTCTGGTGGTGACATGGTGGAGATGAGACGATAGAAATCAGCACATCCGCGATGAATCGCCAAGCTCCACATGAATACTGATAGGAAATTATATCGATCCAACTTCTGTTGGTCTGAAGTGCAAGCAATATTTGATTTCTAATCTGCAGAATCCCCTTAATTTTTTCTGCATCATTGGATCATATTATGATATTAGCACCGGGTGTCTATTGGTGAGGTCTGGAAGAACAGGAGAGGCCATGATTATATGATATTGGAAGGTTACCCTCAGCCTATCTTTTGTCATTCGCCATTAACACAACCATGCTTTGTCACAACTTGTCTTCTGCTTGGAATAAAGAATTCATGACCGATTAGTAGGTAACAACCAATGTGAACAGCCATGGTCATTCATACTGGAACAGTTGAATAATTTAGTCACGTTGTAATGTACATGGTCAGCGCTGCCGGGCAAGTGTCATTGATCAAGTTCTAGCATAGAGGTTGTCGCGGCCAGGAAATACCGCATGGTTCCCCATTCTCCAATCAATATATACAAGTGGTATATTTTGAAATATTCTGCAAGTTCCATTGCAGATTTGCCAACATAGCTCGGGACGGCCTTATCTCATGTCTACTCGACCTTTTTGCATAGGATGGGTGAAAACTGGTATTTCATTTTGATTCAATCGAAATCACACCGAGGAGCCAACTCCAACATTTCCATAAATCTGTAGTGGAATCCTGGGGCAATGGCGGCAATCAGAGTCAGAAGATGCTTCAGTGTGCAAATGGAGAGATTGAACCTTTCTCGACCCATAGGACCATTTCACTCCTCACAGACATGCCACACGAAATATTGCACTTTTTGGCGGTTGGCGGTTGACGATAAAACTAAATTACCATACTCATTACAAGGAGCAACTTTCCTTGGCTTAGACTCTGATACTGATTCTATATATGGCAACCAATCAGTTTCCCTGTTTCATGTTTTCATGCTAAACCAACATTGGCGTAAAGGCTATGCTAGCCGATCGACATCTATAGTTCAGAAGCAAGCTTTCACTCCAAAAGCATGAATGGGCAGACACACATATTGACCATGTTGACCATCCCCATCAATGATTGAACATCTGATAGTAAAAATAGAGCCAAGTTATTGAGGGGACACAAGACAAATATTATAATACCATTAATAATATAACGATTGATTGATCTAATGTATTATGCGCCTTTTACTCCCTTGTCTAAATAATGTCCAATTGCATCATACAATTTGTATTTGGCTGTTTCTGCTTTTACTGATATTTTTATTCACGATACAATATGCATTGATCGCACAATGCGATATCTGCAGCTAAATGCAAAGCAGAGTGTCGTATAAGACTGAGTTGCTCTCAAGATAGTTGACGACATTCACACCGGGACATCAGCTACACAGATTTCTCCCTTGACAATTATCCCTGAAACAAACCTGTGCGGCAGTGCCTGGGTTTTAGTGTAGCCTACTACAGCAGTTATTGTAAAGGACTAACGTTCTATACCCTTGTGAAGTAACTTTCCCTGCACCACACTTAAACGCCAAGTATCATATCATCAAGTCAGTGACATGGAGGAATGACCTGCAGAATGAACTGACACAACCCACACCAAGAAGCAACTGAGATTCCGGTGGCTTGCGTTAGCGCTCAGTTTTCTCAATAGAAAATGCACCCCTTTCAAATAAGATGAATAATCGTTCAATTTCTGTCTTCTTATCAAAGAAGGCACTCGATCATCCTCAATGTCATTGGCACAAAAATCAGGCAATTAACACTCCCAAAGTGACGCAGGCAATTAGCACATACACGCAGCACTGTGACAAGGCAGGTTTCGTTGGATTATACAGACTGGCATGTTGATACTTTGCATGGTAATACCATGTCCCCAATTCAACCCTTTTTCTACAGTCCAGTTCTAACTCTAAGCTCATCCACAGTGTCAATCATTGCTTGAGATGATAGATACATAGTCCAAAATGGCCGCCAAAGCAGCCATATTGGATTTGGTTTATGTTCACGCAGCATTCCGTACCTACATGTAACATGCTTCATGATAAGTGTGTATTCATTGATTCATACTTCATTGATTTGGTCTATTTTCATAGTAAGACTCAATCACCCATTCACACTAAGTGCCCTCTGTATAATATTTATGTCGTTTTCAGGAGTTAGATAACAACCCAGCCTACTGTTGTATTAAAACAATGCGTAATTACCCATTCATGACTAACATGCTCGAGGGGTTTTGAGACTGGGCGAAGGGAACTGAAACGTGAGGACCAAACTGTGGCTGAATATCCCTTATTCCGCCGCCAAATTGAGTTCACTTCACATTTGACAACTTTTGGAACCCTTGCCCGATTCACGAAAAGATTCCAATAAACATACTCTTATTTCTTAGCTTATGTGCAGTATGGGGAGGCAGTGGAAACAATCTTGTGTGCATAGAAGTAGCTGCCAAGTTCCTATTGCAATGGTAATCGTACTAAAGTGTCTCTAGATAAATGAGATTGTCCTCTTCACAAGCTTTTTGCTCTATGGAACTTCAACAAATCATCCTTATAGCCATGTAACTGGTGATTCTAAGAACATATACCGTGACAACTATTTCGACCTCAAGCATTTCCATTGCCAAACAAGTACCACATACTTATGAAAGAGTAGCTGCAACCTGTTTAAATATTGAAGTTGTTTTGAGGAGTTCTTTCTCTTCCAGCTTTCATACAGAATCAGGCCCAACGGTGTGAATGAACCTGTTCGATTGATTATATGTCATTCTTAAAACCTGTTGAATCTCTCACGGGTAGCATTTTCATCCTTCACCAACAACAGGCTAGAACTCGAGGCCAAGAGGCCAGGTGGGCTTAACTGCACTGGAATTCCACGGTAATGATTGTAGACACCTACACTCCCCATAGAAGTACATCAGGTCCTCAAATGCTATTCCATCGTCAGCAGTCAAATATCACAGCCAGAGCGTTGATGAAATTACCGCCCAATGAAGTAGAGCCCACTTGTCGGTATGAAATATACGGCCAATCGAATCTATGAACGCCCTGGCATAACTAACAAGGAGACGTCTAGCTGCTTGGCATGATATCTTGGAGCGCAAGACTTATAGGACATGATGTGTTTATTACCGACTGGCAGGCTATTCGGCCCCAGGACAGACCCAGGGGATCAGTCAGGATTGTTGGGAGCTGGCAAGAGTATCAAAGATGCTCGCTCGCAAGTCAAGAAGTTAAGAGTCACAACCAACCAAGGAATCGTCAACCGAAGGACTTAAAAGGAGGTTTCACCTCTCACAATTTGCATATAACGTGATATTAGTGTGGGGGGTCAGTGGGGCGGTTTCCATGTGTCCACTCCTGACATGTTTTCAGAGTTCAGAGAGCTAATAGCTGAATTTACCAACAAGAACTGGGCGAAAGAGCCTCCAAAACCCGGCGGGAAGATCTTACAAGGACTGAGATCATCGCAGTACCACCGCTGCTTCAGCACCAATGATTCTACTAGATACAGACCCGAAGGCCAGCAGAAATGCTCGATTTAGCATCATTGCATTTCCAATTGAAACTTGTCACTTTTTCACCCGAAACTTACAAATATCCTGAGGGCGAAGCGGAGCAATTACGAGACCAGGAAACCTGTCAGGGTTCTCGGGTTAAACAGGATAGCTCGTTTCCATTTCTATCGGAAATCATATACTGATACTTGTGTTGTTGGCCTCAGGTGACAAAGTTTTATCGATATGTACCGGTGAACAAATCCAGGAAATAAGAAGTAATCTTTAATGAGCAGATTGTTTTCCTGCATCAAGGATGGTTCATTATCCTTGCCTGAGGCCACAATGTTTATAATGTTTACCATGTTTGTACACAATGAAGATATCACGTATCGGTAACCCATTGAAATATGATATAAGTACACTGGTACACGTCTGAAGTATAACAGAATCCATTGAAACATTTCAAATATCCTTTTCATAGAAAATTGTTTAAAAAACTGGTGAACTGCGGAGAGAACGGATTTGATTGATTTATCTGATTATTTCAGGTTGCGGAATGGCGAATTATGAATGACTAGCGTGAAATTAATATTCCTAACTCAACAACGAAGGTCATACCGTCTCGTAAAGCGAGCAGTGTTGTGGATATGCACAGCAGATAGGAGGCAGTGAGTGCGAGACTGAAGATCTTAAAAGACCATGAGCCGGTCATCTACTGCAAATAAACCTTCTGAGTTCAAGACAGATGTCAGAACCTAACATCTTCTCATAAAACTCCTGTTACTTGATCAAACTGGTGACCAAGATGTAATCTGCCATGTGCTGGCAATTGGCTAACTCCCACCACGGATGTTGATGCTCTGCACCCGTGTTCCCACCAACCAAGCTGATGGACACAGAAACAAGAGCTTGTTGATCATCCCAAACTGGTTTCCAATCAGCCGATTGGAATCCGATATGCTGGTATTTGCCTAAACCCGCTCCTTAGACATTCATAGCTCATTGCATTGGTGATTAACATTGTTGATGTACAACAATCCGGCTGTGTTGGGACGAGCTGTCATTGTCATTACCGATTTTGTATAATCACAACGGCAATTCCGGAAATCTTGAGTCGAAGCCATCAGCATATTGACGCCATAACGTGAAAAGTAGGAATAAATGTTGTGGTATATAATCACCAAGTTTCTTTATTTTGTGGCCAATAAATTCGGGGACGGAATTGTCACAGTGCTGGGCTGTTACCATGGAAATGCGATATTTGGCGGTGGTTTTTATTGAGGGTTCATTAGCTTTCTACAAGCAGCTGCCTCTAGGGAATTGAAAACATTGTGCGGAATGATTTCTCGATGTCGATTGTGTCTCATGGGCAGGCTCCAAATCTGGAAGCATTCTTTAAGGCATCAGAGAAAGGGTGGTTGCATCGTGCCTCGAATTCATCATAATGCCACATCGATGTCTCTGGAGCAAATGTTTAAGGGGCAGTGCTCACAGAACATGTGGTTATCAAGATCTTGGAAGTTGGTATAAAGCCCTTTAGAACAGGTCCTCTTCAAACGTTTCTGCTCAGAAGCAAGTCCCCACTGAACACTTTAGGCTTTCTGAGTAGAGAAACCATTTTTAGAG
This sequence comes from Lineus longissimus, assembly GCF_910592395.1. Lineage (NCBI taxonomy): Eukaryota > Metazoa > Nemertea > Pilidiophora > Heteronemertea > Lineidae > Lineus > Lineus longissimus. Next base: position 1,120,505 of record NC_088314.1, read on the forward strand.
GAGTATGATTGAAGAACCTTGCAACGATTTGGAATCTGTGCATATTTAAATTGCGTTGTGACATTGTCTCATCAGAAAAGACAGTCACTGGAAGAGCAGCTCCAACTGGGTCTTGACCGGCAGCAACATTTGTCATTTCTATGATGTGACTTTGTCAGATCTGAGGAGAGTTAGAGCTGGTTGTGACAATGTCTCCGATGAAGTTGTGGCGTCCTTGAAATGTGCGTTGTTAAATGGAATAGGGCCAGCAACAAGAGGATACCAATATCGACAGCAGCGAATGGGTCCTTTCCAATAATGCTTGCACCTGACTGGGATTAGTTTAGGAAAGGGGGCTCAAGGAATGAGCCAATACAAAAGCAACCTAAGTATAAGGTAATAAATTGTATGGCCAAAAAAGTACCTGAAACATACACAATCCAAAAATATGCCTCGCAAAAATCGATAACATTAATAATTAATCTGCTGTGTAACGTATTGGATAATAGGGAATTATAGATTCGTCACCAACTACTTGCTATTGAATGAGATAGCTCCCATTTTATATTTTTTGCTGAATGGGGCAATTCTTATTTCACCTGCAGCTTTCTCAGTTATGGAAGCTCGTGTGATCATTAAGCAGGGAGTTCTCAAGCCATTGTGGTGCATTCTCAGCTTCAGTTTGCCATACCCGTAGGCCTACACTGCTGCCAGTAGTTATCTCAAATGTGACCCGTTCCAGCAAAACCAGTCGCATGTCGCTCTGAGCTTGGCAGGTTGAGACGGACTGTTTGTTCATTAATTCACAATTGTCTGCCTTTTGTGAAATCTGAGGACATCAATTTCTTCTATTATCTCCTGGTGTCGTCTAGGCTCATCTTATGTGCGACATGCGACTGGTTCTGCTAGAATGGGTCACAAATGGTTTTGGAATGGCTTTTTAACAGCCCATGTATCTGAACACTTTATGGGGCGGGTGTCTCTACAAAGGTGTGGGGTTGAGGGCCAATTGGTTTACTTGGAAGTGTATTTGAAAGAATAAAGTGTTTAGGGGCCGACTTACCTATCCCTGCGCCGATGATAATCCTGCCAGCAAGCAAGAGACTCTTGCCGGTGGTGAAGGCCAGACACAGGGCCCCAGCGGTGTAGATGAGACTCGCCATGAGGACGACAGGCTTGCGGCCTATTCGGTCATTGAGGAAGCCTCCAAACAACGCGAAGATGGCAGCCGCGCCTATTGTCATACTAACTATCATCTCTTGCCAGAGCGAATTCAAGATAAACTTATTCCTCAATAGAATCATAGCTCCTGATATCACCCCCGTATCATACCCGAAAAGAAAACCCCCTATAGCAGAGATGATAGTCAAAATGTACACGAATCGTGGAGTTGGGGCGGCCGGCTTCAGATTGTCAAATCTGAACTGGTTATCCTCCACTGGAGTCTGAGGACCAAACTCAAAACTCTTCTGAGGAGTCTGCATCTTGCCGTTGTGTTGGTAAGTCATTTCAAAGCGAGAGAAATCCGGAAATCCGAGAGAAAGGGTTGGAATCCTTGAGACTGTGATAGGCCGATACTTAGTAACCGGCAGCCGACCTCGTGTCAGAATATCGTCTGCCTTAACTGGTCATGCGCTCTGTCGTGGGGTTGCCGCGCTATTCCCAGCAACCATTGCGGAAGGATGAAGAACAATTTGCAACTTCTATGATGTGCAACTGCCACCTGTCAGGCATCCACGGAAGTTACATAACCAACTAACTTTTCCAAACCCACGCAATGGAATACAAAATTGGTGTGGACCAGGCGCTTGTGCTGCTGGGTTACTGGAAGCCACATTCGGCCTCGTTCCGCACCCGAAACAGTGCGACAATGGTGAGCTTTCTGGAGGTTTTCCTGCTATTTGTAGGAGTCCATAAGAAGACCAAACTAAGATGATGCAATGGGCTGCCCAGGGAGTCTAGGACGAGGTTGAAGTAAGAGAGAAACGGAGCCATTCATTTCCTTGAAGACAAGACGTCTGAAGGACATCTTCTTCCCTTGGGTGGTTGAACCTGCAGGTGTATGTCAGGTTGGCCTTGGCCAGATGAATAAGATGTCCTTCAGACTGTCAGTATTCATTTTCGTAAGGGTACTGAAGGCATAATCAGGGACGAGGTGGCTCCTGCAGTAAGAGAGCAAAGAGCCATTCATTTCCTTGAATGGCAACAAGTCTGAAGGAAAACTTAGTCCTCTGGTTGGCTGTACCGGCCAGTTGATGTCAGGTTGTTCAGGTCCAGCAATCCATAGAGGGGATAGGTTGACCAGAATCCATTACTTTGTGTCATCCTTCAACAGGGTCCATCTCTAAGCTCCTTGAACTCCAGGCCAACCATTTTCATTAATCACATCATACGATACCAGAGGTAAGACAAAACAGAGGAACACATGATTTCAACTGTAAAGTGTTTGTTTATTGAAAGTACACAAACACCAATACAGGTCACAATGACTAAAATATTAAAAATGTATAACCTGTTCAGAGATGGTCTACTTTCTATTAGCCTATTTGTTCTTTTTGCCCAAGATTGGCTTCACTGGCAGCCCAGTGACGATCACAGGACAGACAGTGCAGCCAATCTTGGGCGATTCAAAAATATTCATATTGCATTCTCCCATCCTGTAGCTTGAGATAGAGCTAACCTTCAACTTAAAGGCCCAGTACACCAGTGTACACTGTGTCCCTACCTACAACACACACAATGGAATGATTCTTTATTGCAAAGTATGAGATGCTCAGGCCTAGCCAAACAACATTCATGTAGACTACATGGCTACTATGATCTCCTGCACTACTGGAGATAAGAGAAAGTGTATGCAACACTGCCGACTTTGTCAGCTGAGCTAAAAATAGGTCCAGATTCATCAAAGGGACCAGCCAGCCGTCAATCATAATAGTCTGCCATTCTGAAGGTATAGGCTTAATGGATGGTCCCTTGTTTTTGATAGAGATATCGGTTGAACCGAATGGAGCTGGCACATGTATCAAGGCTCGAATAACCTCGATGAGATCTTTAGTTCATCTGGATAAAACTGGGTTCGTTTTGTACTACACGTAATATTTGTACACACAGAATGCTTTTAGTGTAACTAGTGAGAATAATGTGACACAGATATGGTTAACCTTTAATGGTCAAGGATGGGGTCGAATATCTCAGCATAGAAAATGCACATCTGAGCATTTCGCCAACAACATTGAGTTTAAGTTTGATTGATCCAATGTGACACCATCTTTCGACATAAAAGGGTTAAACTGGAAAGAAATGACAATTGATTTCAGCAATAAATATATAAAAATGGCATGCAACATTGAATTGCTTGAAACACAACACTTGGTAGAACAGGAAAACCCTCGTTTTACAAACACCATAAATCAACTAAACTTTAACATGTGAGACATTTTTCTGCCCGAGCATTATTGAAAAATTCACAAATTCGAAACATCAATAAAGTCTTTCATTAGGCATAAGTACATTTGTCGCCTGTAGTTCTTAATCAGGGCGTGTCACAAGGTTTTACTGTACATAAATCCAAAAGTTACACATTGCTTTTTACAAATGAAATTGAATAACTACCTAAATGCAATTTGAGAAATGTACAATGATGAAATGAAACAATATTTCAATCATGAAAACGTGAAATGTGAACACGATTATATCTTACAAGTTTTGAAGTGGGCGATTATGCTACAGATCTCATGACACCCTTTGAAGGAGGACTCGAGAAGAAAAATCCAAACTATCCAATTCTCGATCAAGTCACTACGGCAATGGTCTTCATCATATAGATTGATACATACAAAATGCCAACTTTTCTTCACACCGCTCAACACACAATGTACAATCATCATACATTAAAGTTATCAATATATATTGCAACTAGAGAAATATTAGGAATTTGTTCCAACTATGATAATCTACTGATAATGTTCAAATTTCTAAAAATACTGCCCATGACAATAATAATTTGACAATGATGACAAAGGGTTAACATCTTTCTCAATGATCAACAGCATACTTAACAATCAAAATGCTCTCTGAAGTTCTCTAAAGACCCTCCAAGTCATCCTCAGCTAAGCCCTCTTTACAATACAGGAACTCTAGAAAAATACTCCTGCAGTTGGATCTTATCAGATCTTGACAACCAGGCCCCTATTCCTCTCCGAGAATAAAGCACTCATTCAGACAGAGCTTGAAGTCCATAGCACAGATTATGACATACTGGTCCATCCACTGATTGTAATCAGATCCTTCCTCCTATCAAATTCACTGTTGACTACTACCGTCCTCCATCTTGATTTTCTTGGCAGCGGGCGACATCGCAGAAGGACTTGTTGCAAGCCTGAAGTTAGAGAGAATAATGAATCATTCTGAAGTCAAAAGATTTCATATCCAAGGAACTGCTTACGGTAACAGGCAGAAAAGAAGATCCAAATTTTGTTCCCATTGACATTGCCCTCGACATGTATTTGACATGTGCATGAGAGGCTTGTGATAAGTTCTCCTGCTGGGTTTCTCAATGAAATCACTCAAATTCTGAGTGCCATTTTCTGGTGAGAAGCAGCAGAGATGTACTTACTTGACTTCAGCCAATGGTAACACCCGCTTCATTGGGGCTTTCACGGCAGCATTCGCTGTGTCTGAAAAAGAGACAATGTATTGATAAAGTCACCAGGAAACAAACAAGTAGTGTGTTGAAACCTTTTCAGCAGGTCTCATGAGCCAACCCTGGGTAACATTCTACAGTATTCTTGGTTTTTGAACTTGTTTTGCTGGAAACATGATAAACCATGATACAACTTCCTCAAGTCTTATCACACAACAAAACAAGAAATTTTTCAGACACAGACTGATGAATCTTAAAACCTTCCTCAGATGATCTTGACCAGGAATGTCAGATGCCAGCATTGACTTTTTTAAATGATCAGCCAGAATCAAACTGTTCTCACCTTGCAACCATCTGACTTGTGTGGCCGGTCCGTAACCTTTCTCGTTTCTGGCAGCGATTCTGAAGATTATGGCAGGTTTTGTAGTATAGTCGATATGAGCAGACGTCAGACTACTTGAGCTCACAACACACGATGGATGTGGTCCACAGTAGACCCGTACGAAAGCCAGCTGAGGTGGAGGTTTGCCTTCCTGGGTTGATGAACTCCTGACTGCCAGGTAGACCGAGTATTCTGTGATCTTTCCAGCTGTGTTCTGTGGGGGTTCCCATGATAGGTAGGCACCATCGTTGCTCTGCAAATGAAACAGAGATTATATGAATTCAGGAGGTCAGGTGAGAAAATTGCACTACAGAATGATGTCTGATCTGATGAGGTTTGGTGGAGGTATTGGATTCCATGACTTCTGCTGAAATAGCCTACACACATCACCTACCTTGCTAATCTTGATTGCAGATGGGGCACCAGGGAATCCAGGCAGACACGTCTTGAATGCCGAGATCTCGCTGAACGGACCGCGTCCACACGCATTGATTCCAGCAACGCGGAACTTGTACGCTGTTCCTGGAAGGAGCTCCTGTCGCTTTAGCACACTATGGTCTGGCACACTCACAACGTCAATATCCTGGAAAGAAAGCGAGTCGGCACGTTGTTATAGTGTCTCTTGTCTTTGCCTTAGGTAGTACTGCTGGACTTCTGGGCTGTCTTATTCTTGTCCCAACAGTTCATGGGTCAGAGTGAGTAAAGTGATGAGTTTTCTTACAACTAACAACAACATTACAACTGATGAATACACTTACGTCTCCATTTCCCTGTCCTGCCTCTGATGGCAGATGATAATGTGAGACGACGGTTGTTGTCCCTTTGATGACACCAACGTCGTACCATTGGTTGCCATCTTTCTTGATCACCAACGGCTTTGGCGACTCAGACTTGACTTCCTAAAGAGGAAAAGAACACATGTAGAAACCACGATGATATTAGATATACCAGTTCTTTTTTGTTGTTCTGAGACTGTCGACTCATTATTTGATTATCAACAACTGTCAGATGACTTTGACTGCTTGTCTTATTTAGTAACGACAGCAGATTCAATGGCACTCTACCAAGAACCGGCTACTTGTCAAAAAGAGATCAAAAGCCATTACTTCTCTGAGGATAAACAAACATCCAAACTAACAATAACAAACAAGTCCAATAGCTTACTGATTTGATGTCTGCTCCATTTTTGACAGCACTTCCCAAACCAAGTTCCTTCTTGATAGAAGCTGTCGTCGTCAAACTTGTGCTGGCCGTGGAGATTGCTGCGGTGGCCAACGTTGACAGTGGGTCTGTAGCTGCTGATGTGTCGTCTGCTTTCTCTGCTGTATCCATGGGTTCATCCTTGGCAACAGCCAGAACCTTACTTACAGCGGTTTCACTGGCTGCAGCAGATGTATCCATGGCTGCCTCCTCTGGTGCCTTGGTAACCTCAGGCAATACAGATGGATCTGTTTTTGCTGAAGTATCTTCACTAGTTTCAGTAGGACTTTTGTTTGATTCCGTAACAGCCTCCCCTGCTACCTCTGCAGTGTCTGTTTCCTTTTCTTCTCCGGCTGCCTCAGTCATCTTTTCCTTCTCTGATGCATCTGTTGCCTCAGAAGTCTGCTGCTTTTCATCACCCTCTTTTCCCCCATCTCCCTCATCATCTGTTCCACAGTTGCCGCTGCCAGGCAAACAGACTGGCTTGCCAGCTTCTTCTTCATCATCTGTTCCACAGTTGCCGCTGCCAGGCAAACAGACTGGCTTGCCAGCTTCTTCTTCATCATCTGTTCCACAGTTGCCGCTACCAGGCAAACAGACAGGCTTGCCAGCTTCTTCTTCATCATCTGTTCCACAGTTGCCGCTACCAGGCAAACAAACTGGCTTGCTGACTTCTTCTTCATCATCTGTTCCACAGTTGCCGCTGCCAGGCAAACAGACTGGCTTGCCAGCTTCTTCTTCATCATCTGTTCCACAGTTGCCGCTGCCAGGCAAACAGACAGGCTTGCCAGCTTCTTCTTCATCATCTGTTCCACAGTTGCCGCTGCCAGGCAAACAGACAGGCTTGCCGACTTCATCTTCATCATCTGTTCCACAGTTGCCGCTGCCAGGCAAACAGACAGGCTTGCCGACTTCATCTTCATCATCTGTTCCACAGTTGCCGCTGCCAGGCAAACAGACAGGCTTGCCAGCTTCTTCTTCATCATCTGTTCCACAGTTGCCGCTGCCAGGCAAACAGACAGGCTTGCCAGCTTCTTCTTCATCATCTGTTCCACAGTTGCCGCTACCAGGCAAACAAACTGGCTTGCTGACTTCTTCTTCATCATCTGTTCCACAGTTGCCGCTGCCAGGCAAACAGACTGGCTTGCCAGCTTCTTCTTCATCATCTGTTCCACAGTTGCCGCTACCAGGCAAACAAACTGGCTTGCCGACTTCATCTTCATCATCTGTTCCGCAATTTCCACTTCCGGGCAAGCAGACATTGTCCTCGTCGTCTGTTCCACAGTTTCCACTGCCAGGTGCACAGGTCTCTCCAGCACCATCTGTTGAATCCATGGCCTCCTCAGCAGACGCCAAGGTTGCCATGGTAGCACCAGCAGTAGCAGACGTGATGACTGGTCCAGTGACATTCATGGTTTGAGAGATGACAGGTGTAGTGACAGCAGACGTTAGAACTGTACCCGTCGTGGAAGATGCTACGGTCGTGGCTGTTGCTCTTGTTATGGTCACAGTTGGTTTACCATCTGGAAGATAGAAATATCACACGATAAGCAAGTGGAACTTGAAAGTCAATGGTGGAATCAAATGATGTATAAAAGCCTGCAGAAACAAGGTCATTACGCCAGCCTGGTGGCACAGATGTTGACATCATTAGGAGACGCTTAGTGTCCAACATCTTTAAGAGTTACTTGCCTATAATCTGAATTCCCTTTCCAGTGGCCGCTCCAGAGCCGGAGATGATACTGACGACTGGTTTTGATACTGGAACACCAGATGCTGAGATGAGCTTGGCACCAGATTGCAGGAGATGAGAATATTGAGATGGGAGTGTTGTTAACTGTTGGCCACCTGAAATGGAGTCACTAAAGTTTTCAACACATGATCAAGTCTGCTTGAAATAAACAATGGTATGGCATTATAAAGTCCCAGTATCATTGTAAAGACAAGTCAATCATCTGCCAGTACATGCAACCTTAGTATTACTTCAGCACAGTGGCAACTTTGACTTGCTAAGAACTTCTGTTGGTCATGGGAGTCAATACTGAGAGAAAACAAAGAGACGATCCTACCAGAAGTCTGTCAACTTGAAGATTTTGAAGTGTCTGACAGTACTCATCAGTACTATTGAGTAGAGTCAACTTACCATCAGCAGTTACAGTTTTGACAGTCACGGCACCTGGAGTGCCACTCCCTTGCGTATTCACCACGATATACTGTGTGCCACCAGATGTTGACGTACTCAGCTTGGGCATTGTGGTGATGAACTTAGTCGGCGTGCCTCCAGTGCCGGTCGCACTCTTGGGAGCAGCAATGACGATTGTTTGTTTGCCACCTATAGATGTGGTTGTGATGCCTTGAGATTTGGCCATGGAGAACATGGAGCTTGGGATGGTTTTGATGATCGTCGACAGGTTCTTGCTTTGAGATTGCTGATGACAGAAGCAAGGGAGAGATCAACAGGAGGAAGCATAGATAAACAACACACAGAATCATAACAAGGAGAAACCTTCCTCTCATTTTGTCAATCCAAACGAGTCTGCGGCCCCTTTTGGGAAGTGGAAATTTCACAACTTGGGGCCGAACTCTGCCAGACAAGACTTGGCAGGGTAAAAATATGAGTTGCATAGATGGCAGGCAGGACAATCACTGCACTGGTTAGAAATGCTGTGTCATACCTGTGGCTGTACGCTGCTGATGCCGAGTATCGTCGATGGCGTTCCTCCATGTTGAGTACTGGTGATGATGGCGGGCTTTCCACCGGCTCCACCCTGGGTCGTGACAAGCTTCACTATAGTTGCACCTTGTGGAATGCCTGACTTTGTCTGAAACCAAACAATAGAAAATTGCAAGAATATTGATGCAGACAGTGAGAATTGGAACGACATTCATGTACAAGGAAAGAGGTAACATTGTAGTTAAGTTAAACGTTTGTACTTGGTCTTTTATATCTTCAATAAACATGGCACTGATCAAAAATATCTCTGGAACAAAAAACCATCCAAAAAACATTCTGTCCAAAAACAGAAGACAACAAACATGTAAACTATTTGATGGATGCTGAAATTAGAGCAGATATACCTCCTCCATGGAGTTGAACAACACAACTAAAGTATTGGCCTGAAAAAAATCCCCTTGATTCAGAAAAACATGCAAGAAAAAATCATTGAATTATTTATGACTAAGACATGAATGGACATGCTTATTACGTATGAATCTACCTGAACTGTATGAACAGTTTGTGAGCCGGTGACGGTCGGTCTTGACTGGAACAAGGTCACCTTGGGCATCTGTTGAAAGACAGAGAGCAGACCGTACTAACATGCCAATCAACTGATCTTACACCAAGACGCAAGCACCAATATCCTGGCCGCAAGAACTGAATACAACTTAAAATTCTTCACAGGTGAAACAAGACACGCTAGCATTCGCAAAACCCATCATCACATCGATGGGTACACATGTAGGTGTTCTATCTTCACGAGGACCATCAGGGAATGGAACATGTTGCCGAAGAAGACATCAGCAGCAGACGACTTGAGGCATTCAAAGCAGTTGTCCCAGCCCTTTGATGTGCTGCAGTCCGACAGATACAACATCAAGAAATATGTACTGGAACATATAGACACCGAACTTCTTCAAAGATCTTCACACTATCATTTGTCACTGTACGCAACACAACTTGTTTTTAACACAAATCAAGCTTTTATAGTAAACATCAATATCAAGACAATGATGAAAGAAACTTATTTTATGAAGAAGAAGGGCAATGAAGATTGAACCGAAAGCTACAACAAGACATCCTGTGACTCGGATCACGACACAACACGTCAACATCAGAGAAGCACAAGTTCTGACAAAGCAGAGGATGGAAAGATATGCAGGTTCAACCAAAGAATTGGAATTGAAATGACACAGAACAATGCCTTAGACAGCCCACTAAGCACATTCCCAAGTAAGACAACCATCACACCGTCACGAGAAGAAAAGCAAACAAGATATTAAACAAATATAGGAAATTTCATGAAGAACATTGCATTTTTGTAAAAACCTACAACATCAATGAATAGGAAGATGACAAAAACATCTGGACAGTTGAAAGTTCTTTGAGACTTTCAAAGAAACTTGTTGGACTTCTCTGAATGAAACTTGATTCAGACTTAGTCTTGTTAGCAAATCTTAGACATGAGATACATGTTCCTTGAATGTATAAAGGAGCACTTTAGCCATTGAGAAATACTTGAGAACTTCTACAGATTTCAGTTGATTGACCTCACACTCAGTAAGAAAGATGTTAACTTACAGTAGCCACTGTCATGCCTTGTGTTGTCTTTACTAAAGTCACAATCTGTGGTTGGCTGGTCACAGCACCCGTCTTGTGAACAGTTATGATTTGTTTCTGTTGTCCAGGGACCGAGCCCGGTGCAGATTTCAGAATGGTTGTTCCGGGCGCACCAATTCGAACAGTCTGTGTGCCGGGGGTCAACGCTCCTGTAAGAAGAGAATTTTGAATAGAATCAATGTTTTACATTAGTCATGGCCACTGGAGACACCAATGGCAGGAGCACGTTCCTTTAAAATTCACTTGTTGCATAGTTGTCACACCAGTTCTCTTCTTAACGACAAAAATTTTTCAAAGTCAAAAAGACACACAACTCTCACCCTTCAAAGCTCCTTGTACTTGGGTCATTCTCACACCTGATGGTGAGACAATGGTTGGATTTACCACCCGTATTCCTCCCATTTGTGTTGATGTGACACCAGTGACTGACGTGCTGATCTTCTGGGTGGCAGCTGCGGCCGCTGCCAGGGCAGCGATACCACTCATTGGGGCACCAGTCTGGAAGAATTAGCAAATGATTGTCAAAACTTAAGAGTGCCTGGCATTATCGAATGGAGTGCAAAATACCCACCAAAGTCTGCAAGTGTCAACTTTTTGCATCAAGTTTCTGATTCTTGTTGAAAATAATGCAACCGATATGAATTTCAAGATGAATTAAAGTACAGTTTGACGAACACTATAAACTTCTACTCACCGAAGATACTGGTCCTGGCTTGGACAAACTGACAAGCTGCTGCCCACTGGCAGTGGTACCAACCACTTTCACGGTCGTTCCAGGGGGAGTGGATGTGAGGGGAGAGTTGACTCTAGGCCTTGGAGCTCTGATGGCTTGTGGGGGTGTCATAGTCAGGGTGGCTAATGTGGATGTACCAACAGGTCTCACCTGGGCTGGGGCTGCAACAAACACAGGAAACAGTTACTCCAAGGGAACCAGACCCTTCAAGCTTGCAAACTGCAAATCTAATGCCCTAGTGTTGAGCATAGGAGGAAGATAGATCCAGAGCAACTCCAGAGGCAAGTCTGGGGCGTCGAGATAAACTGATATCCAAATCAAGCGGTTTATCAGTTGAGGCCAAGATGTTTTGGTGTCAGTTTAGACAAACCAAGGTTGCCACACAGTCCATGATACATACCAGTGCCTAATCTGATTGTGCCAGGTTGTGACGCAGGTGCCTGGTTGATAATTGCCTTCGCTAATGGACTGGTACTAGGAATACCAGTAGGTGTCGTAGCTTGTGTTGGCGGCATGTCATACTTCTGTAGCTGGAGCAGGTACGCGTCGGCGGTTGGCACCGCACCCCAGCAGACTTCTAAGGTAGTTGTGCTGGCTCGTACTAGCTGCACCTTTGATGGGGCTGGGGGTTTCTCTGGAAAAACAAACAAGCACTCGCCATTAAAACTGCAGGGAGAACTGAAATGTGAACATCTGGAATAGGAAACAGACATGTTTGTGTATCAATAATAACAAGCATCATTCCTTCAAACGCGAAAGCTTACTTTGTTTCAGTGATTCAAGTGAAGTGAATTGTCCAAGGAACTCTTCTCACCTGTTTCTAGGAACCACAGATCCTTGAAGCAGACTTGGTTATTCCAAGCTTTCCTGTATCCATCTCGACCACTCCAGATGTACAGCCTCGAATGAATGGCAACAGCACAGTGTCCAGCACGAGCACGAGGGAGAGCATCCTCAAATACCTCCATGGCTAGGGGTTCCCAGGTCATTGTATCTAAGAAAGAGACGATTAAACATAAAGTCTCAATAGAATAATGTCTAAGAGACCATGATTACAACCAGACATCTAGAACACACCAGAAGATGAATCAACAAAAGATCTAAAGACTCTAGAACCCAACTCCACTACAGTCTTATGATAATCTGAAGTTCAGAACACCTGGGTAAGGTAACAGACTGACGGGTGCTCTGGACTGTTGAAGCACTGGTGCAGTACAGGATCAAGATGGTGTTTTTCCTCTCCCGGAAATGAACAGGCAAGAACTGAGACAGAGCTTACACGTGATAGATTTTGTTGCTTGTGACACGTCAAGCAAAACTAACCTAGATTAAGAGATGCCAATGTGTTGGTACACTTCCATTCCTTCTCATGAGTGGCCACCTTGACATCGTCCATGACAAGGGGGACCCATCCACCAAACACAAACATACGGTTACCAATGACAGTCGCAGAGTGTAGACTTCTAGGCAGCGGAGAGATTCCTTGTATGACTGGTTTTGTCCAGGTGACAGAATCTGAAGAGATGACATAAAAACATCAGACATTTCAAAACACAGAAAGAGCGTTAGTACAGATTCTGGTCTATTGTTGCAGGGTAGCTGAACAAAATTCTGCCTGCCCAAGAATTTCAGAGTGACAACTTTACAAGTTGCAAGAGCTTCTGACTTACCAATATCATACATCCACAGGTCACCAAGCCTGCAGCCACTCATTCCTCCGTAAATGATTAGACGTGGCCTTGATCCATTCTTGCCAATAAAAGAAGCTGCAGAGTGTGACTCCCGAGATGGAGGGGGCTGTCCAACTGTTGCTGGCATGTCCCAAGACATGGTGCTTGAATTAGGCCTCAACTCCAACGCATATAGATCATTTAAATACCTGAAAATGAAATGAAATGATGATCAACTGACTGTTTGGAATTTCAAAGGTTACTGAGATTGACAGCTTGACTGGGTAAAAACTACCCGATTGTTCTTTGTTTTGAGTTAGAAACAAGTATTCATCTACATGACATGATTAATGAAGGTCAATGACTTTATCCAAGCACAATCATCACATCACTCACCTTGGTATGTTGTTCTTAGGGTCTTCACTGTCATTAGCCAGACCACCAAACAGGTAGGCCTTGTTTCCACAAAGGGTAAAGCTGTGACCTGGAAACACAACAAATGTTACTGAGGAGTTCCGAGTACAGACATGAACTTTTCAGGAAGAAACAAATGAGTGACAGCTCGCTTTGAATTTTCTGAAAAAGCCTGGAAAAGACATTATTCGCATGTCCCCGGCTGTTGTTACTTACCAAGTCTTGGACATGGTGGTGGGCTGTTCTTAGGTGGTTTTGGTTTTATTCGCTTCCACTCCCAGCGACTTGCTTGTAATTCGTACAATTCATTAGAATATTTGCCATATTCCACCATTCCACCGAACACCAGGATGCGGGTCCCATCGCAGACGAAACCATATGCAGCACATCCTGGAGGGACGTCACCCCGAACAGCAGGGACAAACCACTGACCAGTAGCTAGAAAAGAAATGTGAGAGTATAGAAAAGTACCAAACGGTAAAAAATAGCCTTAAAAGTTCAATTTGGCTGATTTTCACTTTATGTCACTACAATGAGGACATTCCGGCCAATGTGGAAATCAAGAAAATTGCGACTGCAACAACAAACATAGCCAAGAAAGTTTAGCCACAGATTCGAACTTCAACAACTCTCAAAATCGTCATGATTTTTCAGTTTCAATCATTTATGAACAGAGGAAAATATGGTTCTCCAAATTAATGCATTAGGTGCAACCCTTCAAAACCAACAGTCGTTGTTGAGGCCACTTTATCAGTGTTTAATGCCGCCATTGACAAAAATAAACATCTCTGATTTGGCGCCATCTTGAATTTTGAGGTCAGGCCGTAAAAAATTACCTGTACCGAACAAAAATCAACTTTCTTAAAGGTACAAATTTATTTGATTTTTGTCACTTTACCTTGTGGACATGCACAGCTTGTTTGCAAAAAATCGGGCCACGGAATCGTTGTTTATTCTGGCAAAATGCCATGTTCATGATTGAAGACTGGGAGCCGCCATTTTGAAAATCTTGTGGAACATTTTCCAACGTTAGAAGATGGAATTCGCGTGTAGATTTGAATAAAGAGATTTAATTGAAGAGAAAGTTTAGGCGTGCTTACCCTGAAAATAAAATTTTACCTAATTCAGCTAAATTTACGCCGAAAACTGGTACGAATCGAAAACAACAACAAAAGGCCGCCATCTTGGAAACTCCCAATGGCCGCCCGAAACTTCAAACTCACCGGTGTTGAAAACGTGCAACTCATCTACGATTCCTTCGTTACCACCACCGAACACAACCATTAAATCTTTGATTGCCACAGCTCGATGGCCATGACGAGGCCTAGGACAGGGCCCAGTCGTGTTTGTAACCCTCTTCCATTTCAGTATGGGTGCCGCCATCTTGTTTCTTACCCACAATGCTGGGTAAACGCCGAAATGCCCGGATGAAAGCGTCGTCACGTGACCTAGTCAATTTTTGGGTCAATTAAGTATTGATTCTAAAATTTCAACTTTTATATCCTGGTTGTCACTGGAAGTTGCCTGTGACTGTCCTTTCGGCCTGACAACCGCAGGTAAAGAGATATAGCGCAACTACAGGGCTGATCATGCATATGACATGTATTGTATTGATTGTGATTTTGTCCTCAATAATTCTTGCAAGGACATCATTTGTCAAAACGAAGGACGTGAACCACTCTGTAAGAGCATGGTTGTGACTTGATGATTGTGACAAGAGAGGCATATCTGTACCTCGGGCATTGCCAGTGTGCAGAAGGAATGAATGTCTGTAGTGCATGATTGGATTAAAATGCTAAATACATCATGTTTTCCAATTATTGACCTTTGTCTGACCAACACATGCTCTTCTCTTTCCAGGTGAAGATGTTGCTCTTGACGACATTCCTGCTTACCTTTGTCCCTCTGTCCCTTGTAGCCTACTGTGTATTTCTCGGCATATTTGATGCTGCAACTACTGAAATTGGACTCGAACACTATGGAGAGAAACCCCTTGTGAGCATACCATGGCTGATGCCTCTTAACACTGCAGTAAACTTTGGCTATGTTGTCCTCGGATTGTACTGGATTTACTTCTCGAAAAAGAATCTTCCAACAAAGGAACAATTCTTCTTCCACATTTTCAGTTGGTTCGCCATTATTTATGGACCAGCACAACTCATGCGATTTTTAACCCAGAGCCATCACTGGGCTATCATTGACCAGTACTATACCCTCCCCATCTTTGCCTGGGTGATACCATGGGCTTTACACTATACTGACTCCTACACCAATCAGAAGGCAATACTAATAGAAATAGCCTCTGTACTCAGTTATGTGTTGACTCTAGTGACACCCATTGGATTCGAGATTGCTTTAGGTAGTCACATCCTACTTGTTTGTATCATCGGAGTGAACTGCTATGTGAAACACCAGAGCAAAGATGCCCTCAGAGCTCTTATACTTGCTGTGTTAAACTGTGGCGGATTTGTGGTCTTGAAGCTGTTGGACTTGCATCTCCCAAAGGTACATCCTTTCTTTGAGCGCGTCAGTGGACACTTTCTGTCCAAAATATGTGATTGTCTTCAGATCCATTATACATTAGAATGCTTTTATGCTATGTATCGGACAAAATCTGCCAACGAACAGAAGAAGAGGTAGACTTCTTGATTCGATATTCATTATGTCCTCACACAAATGATTGTTCTTCAGACTTTTTTTGAATTTTAGAAATAAAGTCATCAATAATTGAATAAGTGGTTGTGCAATGTTTGCTCTGATAAGATAAGTGATGTCATTGACCTTGAATGACTAGTGGCCGTCCATTCAGGTATGGAGGAAGACACAGATCAACAACCCTGCTTTTTGTCCTCTCGAGATGGTTCAGGTCACTCGAGGGTAGAAACATCTCTGCATTAGGCTGTCTTGATACAGCGAAATGGTCCGTTCTTACCTCCACGATAACAGGGTAATACAAAGAAAAAGTTCTGCCAAATACTTCTAATACAGCAAGTTTTATTGTGAAAAATATTGTGTACAACATTTACAGCCATGAACAATAATCAATGAAAAAGTAAAATATCACTCTAGTCCATTCGTAAATGTTTTGTCTGCATCATTTGGGGCTCTCGAGCAAGAACTACTGGTTGGATTTCTTTGATACCGTTTTTTTTATTGATCTGACCATCGAAACCAATCAGCATATT
This sequence comes from Lineus longissimus, assembly GCF_910592395.1. Taxonomy (NCBI): domain Eukaryota; kingdom Metazoa; phylum Nemertea; class Pilidiophora; order Heteronemertea; family Lineidae; genus Lineus; species Lineus longissimus. The sequence goes on from NC_088314.1 coordinate 1,137,049, forward strand.
CAGGGTTTGTTTCTGGGTATTTCGTTCATTAATTTTTGGCACTTCAAAAAAAAAAACTTCAAAGAAATCCGATCTGTAGTTTGTGCTCCAGAGCTACAAACAATGCAGTCAATACATTTACAAATGGACTCCAAATAATATCGTCAATTTCAATAATGATTGAAACTATGAAAATACATTTGTACAGGTACAAATCATTTCTTTTCAAGGCGTGTCATCTAAAAGTGGTTTTCAGGCCAGTTTCTACTACAGCTGAGAGCGTTGGAAACTACAGTTTCTCGGTCATTGGATTAATTTTGAATAGCTCGACAATTGTAACTGACCACAAACGCCGACCAAACAGCTGAACTGCTGCAGTTGGATTAGGCCTCAAAACAGTCTTCCATGGGTGACACATGTCCTATCACAAATCTGGACTATGATTAACATCGCAATGGATGTTTGTTGGCTCAGGAGTTTTTTGAGAAATCAGTCAATATGTTCCCTTGCATAGAAATAACCTCATTCACCAATATCAGTCATCTTCAAACAGTGGGAGTGACAGAAAACACCCTGAATTACTGGTTCACTGATCGTAGTCCCTTCCCTGATTAAGATACGACATGCTTCTGTCAGAACCAAGTCATGACAATCTAAAATAGCTAGGCAATACACACAACACGTTTCTTGATAAAAAATCTAAACAAAAGAGCTTACTAAATGGACACAATGACACCATTTTGAATTTTGACAACAGCTATTGCACATCTTGCTTTGCACCATAATATACTTGATTCAAATCCCCTTTTATCAAATCCAAACAACAGGTGCTGCTGTGTTACTCTGGTCCTTGAGGGGAGTTAGCGGACCAATGCACAGCGGCAACAAATCTGAATACTCCAATATATTTCTGACAAATTACAATGCCCTTATAGAACCTTTGACAGAATTCCCATCACAAAAACTACGGTGGGAATTCAACACAGACTCTATGATGATCCATCATTTAGTCTATGATGGGAGATCGGATGTAAAACATGGTTTGTGACATTCATCATAGATTCATCATGGGCCCATCACAGATTATAAGATGGAAACTTTCTGCTGTGTACTCCTTCCACATGACAGGTTAATCTCCAATTCAATTGTTGATATCTTAAGTACTTTATGGCCATCAGACATGAGATTCACTGGTCATGTGACATGGGCCAGCCAATCACAACCCAAAAGATATACCGCAGAGCTCATCATTAGATGTTTTACTGCTAACAAATGCATAAAACTTTACAGCAGAACAATCTTTGGAATCACCTCCTTCTATGGATACAAGTGATTCTGAAACGTCTCTGCTGTCAAGAATAGAAAGACAGGCATTTGATATGAGATGATGTTTGAAGAAATTTGCAACTGCACCCCTCGAAGTATTTAAAGTGATCAGTAACCAGAGATTGAGATGATTAAATGACTTAAATTGGCACCACTGGTTCACACACCTTATCATTTTTATAATCTCCACAGTGACACACAGTGTAATGGTTAAAAGGGCTGCAGCCCGAGCAGTCCTGTCACCAGTCACTCAACAAGCCGTATATCAGGCTAATCTAACAGATGCATGCAAAATTTCTAGGTGGATAATAGAACCAGAGAACTAATGCCTTTGATCTGAGCTGTTATGAGCATATGTAGAACATCAAACTTGCCCTTCTAAAGGCTATACAACAAAACAAATAAGCAGCTGATACATAGCCTGTACATCAGATCTATCATACTCAGCATATAAACTGTTCTCAAACTATAATCTGTCATTGAGCTGGTTTGCCTAAAGAACTATCAAATATACACTTCTGAATAATACAACATAGCATTTTATCAAGATTCCTGTTATCAGACTCGTTCCATTCTCTCCATACAGATTACAAGAGGCACCAGTCATGAGAAAGGAACCAGACTGTCATCAGGACATCTTTGTGGACGAAGTCTTACAAAGCCACTGACCAAGGCAATTGAAAACTGCCACACCTTGATCAACACATTACACTCGCACGTTAAAAGTTGAATCCTGGCACCAACTGAATACTGCACTGATACACACCATACCTGTATCAGTGCCAACCATGTCTATCAACATATCACTCACTTGCCCATATGCAAGTAATGCTACGTAAAGCACACTAAAATGCCAATATGTACATCAAGAGAGGGGTTGCATCTAAAACATATCACAGCTTAAGATACCGAATTGTTTAATGGTACAAAACTGACAACGTTAGGACTACTAAAACCTGCAGAAACCACCGATTCATTTCAAGACCTCCATAACAACATTCAATTGGCAAATTGAAGTGTGTTTCCCAAACATTAGTGTTTGTGGTGTCCATGGCCACGAGAATAACTTTTCACAATCTCACATCGGTCAATTCTGAGCTGCAGATACAACATCTCTCATTCCACCATCCTGGCTGTTGATTCCTTGAAATAACCTTGTACTCCCACAGCAGACTAATGCATATCACAGCCGTGAACATATCCATCTCCTCCACGGTTGACAACATCTCGTTTGAGAAATCATGAGAATTGAGACATCCATTTGTAAGGAGCTTTTTGATTACACAACCAATCCGCACTCCCGCTGCTCAAAATCTTGTTGTGTTATCGACCTGGAAGCATATAAACAGGGTCAAAATAAAAAGGGTCTATTCAATTAATACTGGAGAAGGCAACTCCACAGCAGAACACATTTATTCCGAAGAATTGTTAATGTGCCCCAGCACAGACACTCAAAAACCAGCAATCTTGAGTTTCTCCTCATTCAAAGGACAAAACCAAGTGACTTGCCCAAGATAACAAACAAGGTAATCCATGTCAGACACAGAACCATGAAGGTTTTGACACCATTTAACCACAAGACTACAATGGCTACATTAGAATGTCAATGGAGTTAATCAATGAATCCATTCAGAAGCCACTTCTCGATGACAGGAGAATTCATTATAGAATGCTATGTTAGAGAACGTACTTCATTAACAACATCTTCAACCTCCACTTCTGCGATCACCTCAGCTTGTTCACCTTCTTCCTCATGCTCCTCAGCCTCCTCTATAACACTAATATTCGTGTCCCCATTATCAGGCGTACTACAGCAGGAGTGTGGCACTTCCAACAAATCCCTTTGAATCGACGGTGAGCCACTCTCTCTGCCCTGACTGTTTATGACCCGCCTGAAGACCTTAGGGGATATCTTGGGAGTAGGTAGCGGGGTGTGGTGGGGAGACTTTCTGAAGCTGGTCGGGCTGCCGCTAGCACTGGGGATTCTGCTGTCGTTGACCTCGTAACATGGGAACATGGGGGTGTCAATAAGCAGCTGGAAGGAGAGGCAGGACTTGAACAGTGTGTATTTGTTCAACAAGGAATATTGATTGGAATGTCGCGAAGCAGAAAATGGGACAAGGCACCATGGAGGCTATGGATATTTAACTTCTCTGCCAAGGCGGTCTGACTCTCTTCTCAGTCCTTCTCTACTTGTAAACGTGTTTCCCCTAAGATATATTCTGAAGGCTTAAACCACCATGAAGAAGAGAGCTGATGAGAGGCAATGCTTACCGTTTGTAACACGATGTCTTCGTTGTTTTCCTCACACGCAGCCATTACTGCATCATGAACAGACAGGAATAGCAATTCCTTAGGATTCTTGTCAAAGAAATTCATCCGGCGAAACATTTCTCGGATTCGGACTGAAAGAACGACATGTATATATGATTCCCAGCTGATCTGCAATTCTGATTTGACTCGTTTTCTGACATTCTCTTTGTCTTCAGAGAGACATATCACACACTCAAGCAAAGACATTTTCCCAACAACTACTCAGGGACCTGCAACAAATTCCAACGATATTTACTTCGAAAACAATCCAAGAAACTGTATCCAGTTATCAAAAACATGACTACTTACAATTGCAATTTGTCAGGAAGACCTTGACGTCTGCTTCTTTGTATTCTCCAATAACCTGACTCAACATGTTCACACCGACGCAATCCATATATCCCATAATACTACAGTCGATCACCAGGTGATGACAATCAAACATCGGCCATTCGGGATCTGAGCTGAGGCTGCTTGGCATATTGGAAGGCACAAAACTATTCGAACCAACATTAATGACGACATTATCATCAGACTTCTTCTCAATAGTCTCATTCTCAAAAACATCCCCTTTGATGGTACTGATCTCCACCGAATCCCGATGGGAAATGTTCATGCATAGATTCACCTGAAGTCGAGAAAACAACAACGTTAACAAATGCTCACTCTTCAGCTAACAATATTGGCCATCACACACTTCTCAGTTTTGTGGCAGTTTACATATAGCTGGCAGTCCAAAATCACGAGGAGGTCTGTGAAGAAACAAGAAGTCTGTACTCACCTCTTTACTATTCTTCCTGTTATCCTTTTTCTCCTCTTTGATTTTCTTCTTTTCTTCTCTCACTTGCTTCCTTTCATATTTCTCCCTCTTTGCCTTCAGCTTGCGAGGATTCAAACCGGTCTTTTTGTACAATTTCTTAAGGAAATATTCAGCACTCGCATAATAGAGGGAGCCGCCAAACCGAAAGAGCTTGATTCCTTTTACCTCTTCAGCCTAGAAAACAATATTTAATCCGAGGTTGAATTACTGACAAAATGGAAGGTTTTGGCGGATGTTATCTTAGACTCAGCATCACCAATCCTACTTGATTTTACCTCATTACTGAGTAAAATCGATGCCACCTATTAACAGGACAAAGTGTATCCATTCTGACTGCAAGAGTACTGAGGTTATACTCTCTAATAACTGTCAAAAACATGTTCACAGTATGTATGTATGCTCCTTAAGTAGTTTGGTCCGTAACCTGCCAATGCACTTGTATTGGGTGCTACTCGAAATAGGTGTTATGTTACTTTGGGAAAGCATGGATTGGCAAGGATGTTAGCACAACATATCAGAAACAGGTCACTTACATCATTGTAAACAGTAGTGTCCTTATAGATATCAGTATGTGGCATCCTTCCGAGAATGCACGTGTACGGCCCCTGCGTGCGCCAGACAACAGTGAAGAGGGTAAAGGCCAGGGCGATACCAAGACCAAGGTCGACATCAAGAAGGGCGGTCGCCAACCAGGAAACAATCCAGATCGACTGAAACAAGAGGTATAAAGGTCAAGGTGAACATCTCACAGTCGCCAGCTACCACACAATCGATACATGTAGAGAGGCACCAGGCCAACAACTCAAATTGGTCACAAACTGTTGTGGTACACAACAAACTCGCAAAAGATGACAAGATTGACACAAGCAGAAGCACAACATCTCATAGAATCTGGCATACTTACAAAGTCATACTTGGATATCTTCCACAGGTCTTTCAGCTGCTGGAACTGCAGGAACATTCCCTTGAGGGCGACCAGGATGATAGATGCCAAAACACACTGCAAAGATGAAAAGATGCCACATTTGCAGGTAATTCTATGTTATCAATGCAATTCTGTTCCTACCTCGGCGGAGATGAAGAGACATAGAATGTTCTCACTTATCGTCAAATCTTCATACAGAATACTTACATTTGGTAAAGACCTAAAGAGAGGAGCTACAGCCAGAAGAACCACCAGTACCAGGCTGGAAGAGATGAGGCCTGCAATCTGTGTCTTGCCTCCCATCGACTCCTGGACCAGACTACGAGAGAGTGAGGCAGCCGAGACGTAACACAGAAAGAAAGATGAGATGATGTTGGATCCTCCATGGGCAATGAGTTCCTGCAATTGGAGAATTAAGATTAAGAGTCACTTCTTGAAGTGGGTAACTTGATATTGAAACGTCACTTTGATAAGATCTAATGCTGTGCTGGGACAGGCACATTGTACGAGAAATAGAGTGACTTGCCAAAGGTTACAAGTCTTGTTTTAGTGTAAGGTGTCGCAGGCACGAGATCATCAGTCAGACATGCTCAACTTACCTGGTTAGATTCAACCTCATAATTGTGCTTGGTGGCGAATATCTTTGCCATCGATACAGATATTGCATAGGCAATAATGGCAATAACAACAGCATCAATGAACACGCCTCTCATGTAATTCGTCGCAGGAAGCTGTGGTGGCGGGATTCTGAAACAAGAAGGCAAGGTCATATTGATATACTAACCATACTGTTTGTTAACATTACAGCACTTGTATTGGATGCAAATAGATACAGTAAAACCTGAAGTATGGGTAGAAGGTACAATGCCCTGGGAGAGAGGATGAGAGAACTTTGGACAAGGTCAGTTTCAGGTTATCAAAGTGTCACATTCCTATGAATGCTCATGCAAAACTCACCCTGTGGGAATGTATCCGACCACCTTCACCTTATAAACCTCACTGATCTTGGCGAAGTGAGAGATCACAGTTGCAGCAATCACCACAAGGAGTTCAATCGGTACGGGCATCTTCATCTTGTCCTTGAACTTGTTATTGATTCCTTCCTTCACACCGACAAGGGCAGCTACGCATATCAGCGATGTCACCAATGACGCAATGTTAGTGTGGTGAATATTCGAAAAGAGATCACGGTAAATCTGAAGCAAAGATTAAAAAAGTGGCAGATTTTCAAGATTGTACTTAAACAACTGACACAACAGTTGACAGTCTTTAAAAGACAGGCAGACAGTTCAAGCTCTGTCTCAATTTCTTGATGACTTTCAACTTGTAAGTTGGATCAGATTATGATAACCTCAAAAGGCTTGGGAAAGTCTGAAATAGCGTCTCATTGCAGAAAGTGCCTGGTTTGGATGCTCTTGATGTCATTAAAACCATTGTTGCATGATTGAGCTTACTTCCCAAAGCACTTGAGACAGATCTTCACATCCTGCTGTGACCTAAACATGAATACTAAGATGTCATTTTTTGACAGCTTGTTTGCGCAGGTTTGTCAATGACTTTTTTGTTTTTTTATGGATGTGTTACTCAAATGCATGTCTCCAATCAAAACTGTCATAAATATCTTTTAATTTTTTGTTTACTTTCCACAAGTAGGCCTTTTGATCAAGTAGTTTGTCTATCTTTCTATCTATCTACGTCATGCGAGGCCTAAAATTCTGGATAAATTCAATCCGTCAAATCTTTTTAGAAGTCAAAATCAAGGCATATGTCACTGTTTACTGATCTTTTTGATCCATAAAATTCTTTTGTCTAATTTTTTCAAACCGAACTAAACTTACATAGATCAATTTAAGTGGTCCATAGTATTTTGGAATGGACAGTCCAAACACATGCGTGATTTGACTAGTGAACACGTGGAATGCTGCGCCAGTTGTGAATCCACTGACTAGTGGTTGGGAGAGGTACATGGTGAAGAATCCAAGCTGACATATACCCATTGCAAGCTGAAAGAAGAACCAATAATTTAGAAATGAAAGCATATTGTCCGGACTTTCTAAAGGCTTTGTTCCAGTTTCAAATAGCGTCAATTACCGGGACATCAGCGCTATTCATACATGTCGGATGTTAGGATGTGAATGATGCTGTCCACCACTTCATAGTCCATTATTACTAGGCCCTCAGATGAAACATTACCATAGCTATTCATAGAGCCAACAGGCCCCCTGCACCGGCCCGCCCACAGGCATTCGCAAAATCCATTTCAGCAAACATTAATGACAGACATACCTGTATTATGCCTACTAATACTGTTAACTGTATGGCGATTTGAACTTTCTCATCCATCAATGCATCCTCCCGTTGTGTGTCAAGGTCGACCTCAGATTCGTTCAACAATGTTATATTCAGATCTGGTTGGAAATTGGCAGTTTCTCGATCGAGGGCTGAGCCCACCATCAGACTTATCACAGCAAATGTACCTGAAAACAAAAAGCTTAGTTTTAAATTTTTTGACAACTTGACATCATGATGTGATCTGATAGATTACCTTTTTTCACTGCGTAAATGAGTCATCAGAGTCATCAATGAGTAATCACATCAGAGCAACAAAACTTTGACCTTCTCCAGAAAAGGAGAGCAGACGTCAAATTGATCATGATCTGGTTACTGGTGCAATCACTGCCATGCACCAAAATTACTTACCCACGGATATATGTTTCGATGTTCCAAGGAAGAAGTAAATTATCACAGGGAAGAACGATGTGTAGATACCATAGACCGGACTAAGACTCGCCAACATAGCATATGCCATACCTGAAGATACATTTGACAATCCATCAATGACTTGTCGAAAGCTTTACTTCCAAACTGAAATAGGTCTAAAACGTGGCAGTTCTATTCCAGCTTACTATCAGATTATCAAATATCTCCATTTTTATCACACTTCAATCCTCTGGCTCAAATAGGAGGATATCGTATTCAAGCAACCCAGCCACACCAAAGGCAGCCTGAATCAAACTTAACAAAATGAACAAACCAGTGCAGAGCCCAAACCTGGGTTTGCTCCCATCCATTAACACCAAATACTTTTTGCAAACCATTTTGACTAGTCAACATGTTTGTCTTTGGAAGGTTCTAAAAGTGTCTGATGCATATCTACATCTACGAAAATCATGATGTTTTAGAGATCCCTGTAAGGGCAGGGCTACTTACTTTGGGGTATTTGCATGATCCCGACCGTCAACCCTGATAAGAGGTCACTGACTGCATCCTCCCGAACCTCATACTTGCTCATAATGTCAAGAAACGGGAGAAAACGGAACAAAAATGTCTTGATACATTGCAACGAACATGTGCAGTTCTCCTTTTTCTCTTTAAATCGTTCTTTAATTGTCTTTTTCTGGGGACGCTGAGGCTGAAATCCCTGATCAAAGTATTGTTGGCTGTAAACGGGACGGTTAACAATGAGTATCGACGGCACCCGGCTGCCACGGTGTCGCGGTGTCTCGGCCAGTGAGCTTGTAATGCTGTTCTGTTCGCTTGCTTCTCCATATTGTAGATTGGTGGGCCGGGAGATCCGATCACTGGGATTAGAAAGCTGGACAACGTTTGCTGCATGTTCCTCACCAATGTCGAGCCCAGGGTTTTCCATCGGCTGTGGTGAAGACAGCAGTTCTTGCAGTGACTGGAAAAGACAAGGGCAAAACATTCAATACTGCAGATTCTAGACCCATGAAAACACATTTGATTAATAACATTTTCACTCATGATCAGAACCGACATCTGAAAAAATATAATGGTATTAGTATCGAAAATAACTTGAGCTTCATCCAGCATTTCATGGAATTCACTGAAACTTAAATGTAGAATGGACCATTGAGGGATTTGAATCGATACAACGATCATCATTCATTGGAGCAACCATACACTGAGCCGGCTCAGAGATGACATGTTAACTGATGGTGTACGTCATTCCCAAGGTCTCCTTCAAGGAGGAGGATACTCATAATGCTGGTGAATTGGCATGCAGATAAGAAAGAGCAGCCATGCCCCAGTTGTTGAGCCAATTTCCCAAGAATCCTTGTCAATTTCAAAGATTACAAAGGCTCTGCACACTTGTGACTTACTTGCAGTTTCAGTAAGGAGTAAAACAAATTCTGCTAGTATCAACAAAATAACAAATTGACAGCCACACATAGTTTGGCGAAAAGACAAAAGGAAGTATGATTTGTGTGTCATGTATTCCAGAAAGGTCATGATAACAACAGTCGTGACAGGAAAAATAAAAGTAGGTATGTATGTCAATTGTCAGCCCAATTGAATTTAAACAATGAGAGGCCGGTTCATGTGATTGATTTTGTCAATGTAAATATAAACCAGAACTATGAAATGTGACACAAATTTCTGACTAGTGGTAAATTTTCTGGATTCCAGACTTGTTCTCGAGTGCAACTTCGCACCTAACAGACATTGCAGCGGAACTTAGACCTGAAAAAAACCCCACTTAAATCTCATAGTTACCTCATCATTGTTGTTGAGCCTTGCACAAAGATCACGATATGTAGTAAATTTGGGTCCAGTTCTAGGTGTTGTATCTCTACCTTTGGAGGCTCTGTGCCTCACATTATCTTTACCTTTAGTTGCCATCAAATATCATTTGATTAATAATCCAAGAGTTGTCAACACAAGCAATCAAACTATCCCACCAACATAAGATGCATGTATACTTCGTCCTGGAAAGGCTGGAAGTTCGCTTATCCATTCAAACTATCACTCATGCCTTGCACCCACAAATTAAGGGAATTAGATTGTTGATGCAACGAGTTTCGGCGGCATCAACTTGGGTGAGAATGTGTCAAAGTGTCCTGCCAGGAAACAAAATCTGGTCGGATGAATCGAGAAGATCACGTAGATGTAAAATCATGAATTGTCTTTAAAACACAACATGTCACGCGAAAACTGGACAAAATCATTGTGGGTTGACATCAATCTATACCAACTGTGGCAGTCTTTCAAAGGAGTTTTTTCCATGTACTGTGTTCAATAAACGTATGACAGACCGTCACTTCTGCTGTACACACACAACATGAGATTTAGCATGTGTATTGAACATAAGGAGGTCACATCACTCAAGCGACCAACTCTGGGATTGTTACCTCATGTGCCATGCATGTGGTCAGATTAACACCATACTGAACAATCAATCATTCACAGGTTGATGGGGTAATTACACTAACAAGTCACAGAACTCTTAGACAACTTAGAATGAGGTGACACAGACTTCTATTCCAGAGTAACTTTGTTCAAGTGAACCACAGGTCTACAATGCCATGCATTGAGTGAACAGCTGGTTTATTGGGGTGAAACTGACCACACTTTTCCCACTCAAAGCTGGGCAATCCACAGGGAATACAATAATACACTAACCAGCTGATTCAGCACTTAGTTTGATGATTGACAATGAAAACTAGTGACTGAACTGTTTTTATTATTCTGCTTGTTTACTATAAAACCGGGCTCAAGCTAGACTTTCTTCATCACGAGTCAAACTAAAGTCTTGACAGACAAAATCTCAGGAGTTAAAGTTTATTTTCAAATGTGAGGGTCCTGGGCGGAGTTTCAAGCTTCAAAAGACACTTTTCGGGGGTTATCTCAAGCCCTGATAAAATACAAAACTTACACAGCATATTTCATGACCTGCGATGAACATCAAACAGAGCTTGTCCTACCTGCAGACAAGTAGTATCTTGTCTCATTGCAACAGCTGAGATCACAGCAACAAAAACACTTCTTTGCCAGTAAACGCCAAAATGTTCATCCCGCATTCGTGGAGATACCCTGCGGAAAACAACTCCAACAAGTGCAAAGCGACACTGTCACTGAAGAAGAAATGAAACTCTGGAGAAATTCACGAAATCAACTTACACGTTTCAATGGTTCTCTTATGTAATCGGAGAAATCATTCCTAAACGATTTTAACTTTCTCATGGCGTCGGCAGTAACTGTTGCAGTCCGAATGAAAAGCATAAATATACGCACAGAGTCTTAACCAAACACTTGTCTATCTCAACATAACCATAATTCGTATCAAGAGATATCAATGGGTACACCAGGCCACAATCACAAAGGTGAAGTACACATAAGAGGTGCAAACCATTTTTAAATTGATGACATCATTGGGCTTTAGATCAGGCCATATTTGTGACTCGCTCTACCAAAACTAGGCGCTTGTCGCATCTGAACTTGACAGGTTGATACGGACTTGTTGTTCACTTCCCTATTGTAGACCTTTTGTGAAATCTATTACAAACTGATTTGGTCACATCTCACAAAAGGTCTACAATAGGGAAATGAACAACAAGTCCGTATCAACCTGTCAAGTTCAGATGCGACAAGCGCCTAGTTTTGGTAGAGCGAGTCAAGACTTCGGTTTTGTTTGGCTGTCAATTTTCAAGTTACCTTGATGATAACTTAACAATGAGGGTGTTCTAAGATTGAATTAAACCAAATTACACCGTTTTTTTCCAATGCAATTGTGAACACCAATATATAATCGCAATAAATACATGTCAAATTTGCAGTTACTGCACAACAACAAAACAACGACCATGTTCCTTTCTAATTTTCCAGCGGGCCATAAACAAAAGACAATTCACTATTTAGTACAGTCATCATGCAAACATTTGGTTTAATCTGACTTCTTGGAACTTTCCTAGAAACATATCTCCAGAAAACTATTTAGTACTTAGTAGTTGATTCACCCCCTAAACAAGCAATATGAACTGACTCAGGGAACCATCCTGAACCTGTAGGGGGAGCACTCAATACAAAGTTGCAGCCATTGTACCTTCTCATTTTGCTAATCAGTGCGGTTTGCATTTTATTTAGGGAAATGCCTGTGTTTTTGAGGGACACTCAATTGACACGCACATCTCAACTATGAAACTGGGAACTTATGCATTTCAAAATGAGATGTACTCAGCACTTGGCAATCATTAGTCACTGTTCCTCAATTGACAATTCGTACATGGTAACGGACACTTAGGTCTTCTCTGAGTGTTGACTGTTCTTGAGAGAACGTCTTGTAGCTGTATACTCCAACCCTCTCGGAAACATGAGAGCCGGAAACAGTGGAGAAAGGTCTATTGTAACCAAGTCAACGATGGTTGATTATGATAGGCACTGCAATATTTCAACTCTTCTAATTGAAAACCAAACCATATAAATAATGCTTTTTCAATCGTGAGAACTTGTCAAAAGGGTCAGGAAATCTATATATATCTTTTTCAAGCACCCTACAGAACCTCTGACAAAACTTGGTGTCCAAGTCTAAGAATAAGCCTGACTCTTGTCAATTACCACCACCATGAACAAGGCCTAAATCAACATAATTGATAATACTGACAATAGTGACATCTTCCGATATTTCTGCCATTCACCAACCACACTGGGTCAGACAGGACGATGGAGAAAGTTAACAACTAAACATTATGTATTGATCACGAGTCCCAGGGTCATCTATAGTTAGGCCTTGCTGTAAGTATGCCCACACACAGTAGGCCCTGTAGGTCAGGCTGAACGCGGTAACACACACAGAAGGGGCATCTTTTTATCACAATGACATAAAACGAAAGCGAAGGCATCACAGACATTTTGGTCAAAACCACAACTATCGCATGACCTGAAAAGGATAATGAATAGAACAGGTTTCTAATCCTAGTTGGGTTTATCCTCGAAAATAACTCATTATCAGTAAAACAGCTCTACCCACATAAGGGGTAAACCTGGACACTTGGCCTAGTTTGTCCAGGTCATGGGTGAAACCTGGATGATCATATGAGAAGTTACTGTTTAGAACACAGGACATGTCAAGTATTTTTTCTGTTGAAAAATCTATCACGAAACAAATCAATATCAAGCAATAATTTGAGTTTGACATGTAAGTGCCAAAAATAGAGTAAAATGTGAGAATTTTGGAAAAATCTTTTGTATTGTCCTTGATTGTGAGTAAGAAATGCCAGGGCTCCCACTCAGCAAATACTGGATCAGTGCCCCTGGGGGAAATATCAAAATTTGACCAGTGAGTAAAGGCCCCAAATCAAATTCAAAGACATTTTCTCATGCTGGGTGCAAAAATATAAAACGACAACAAAAAAGTGACTGACTGAAAAAGTACAATTGAAAAGCTGGCCTTGAAATTCAATGTTGAAAGTCATTATTGACAACACAACCCAACCCATTAGAGAGAAATCATGCAATGGATAATACTACATGTACTACTACTAGAATAGGCTTTATAATCTTCAAAAGATACCCTACACCAAAATAGTCAACTTGTAATAAAATAGCAACACGGTAGAATCATGCAGGTTGTCAACATTTACAATTTTGCAAAGTTGAAATGCTGAGAAAAAGAAATGATCCTTAAAAAACAAGATAGAAAGCATACCTTGCTTCCATTTGGACCACACCTGGTCAGCTCTTAAAAAGAACATACAAAACCACTTTAGTCCTTTGACTTGTTTGTACAAACTACTGGCACTCTTCTTTCTCTTGGATTTCTTGCTTCAGAAGCACTGCCATGCCAGCAGCATCTCATAAATCAATTTTTAAAGAAATACTGCCCAATGCAAACAGTGGGAGTGCATTGGAAGACCAGGGTGTATGATTCAGCCATCTGGTGACCACAATTGGAATATATTATCAACGGAGATAATATACACAACAGGTTGGAATGAAAGGTCTGGAAGGGGAAGCTTAGGTGATATGAATTAACAACCGTTATCAGGCTGCCTGAAGAATATCAACTCACCACAAATTTGACTGACTTACTATACTTGGCCATCACCACATGGCCTCGGGGGTAGGACCCCAGCCCCTTACGCAGTGTGTACAGACAGAGACACAACGCACCCAGGTTCTGGATTAGTACGAAAAATGTGTTGTTTTTGACAAGCCAACTCTGGCACAACAATCTACAGATTTATCCATCGAATTTTAGAAAAAAGTTTCATAGACTAAGAACAGGCTAGGTAGGAGAGACCTCACTGAGAGCAACGGCAATGAAATGGACAGGATGCACGCACAACACTACCTCAAGCAAACTAGATGCACTTAGGTGAACTACTTGGCAAAGTGGCAAATGCAACAACCATCATATTTCATAACATCACTAGACCCACGGTGGTAAAATCACAAACTATGTAAAGGAGAGGACCTTGCTTCTTTTTATAGATCTTTTTATATTTTCTTGGGTGAGTGGAGTTGATGAATGAGAAACGCATTATGTGAACAATTTCATGCATGCATGGAATAGAATGTACACCATATCAAACAACGTACCTCATTTCCCTCATAAAGACAGCTACATGTATTCTCATTTTGCGTTTTGCTTGGTATGACCCCAAACACTAAAAATCTTTTCTTACCATACTCCTGCCGCAAGGACTCATGAGTGACTTGGGATGGTTTTCAGGAGCAACAATATTACATGCAAAATGTATATAACTGTTGGATTGTCCCTACCAGATATCTCCAAATTGACCATGGGTGATGACATTCATGCGGATGAGGAACATTCGAACTCTCAATTTTCTCTTTAACCTTCATAATCCAAAATGTCCAGCAAATAATCCTTCAATTCAGGTAACTCTCTATATGAAGGGAAAAACTCTTGAAATATGTGACGTTTCAGGAAGAATATCAACATGTAATGACGACGGAGAGTTTACACGGAATACTCATTTGACTTCAAATCATTCATATATTCATACATTCATACATTCATACATAAATGAATATTGAATAGATGAATTTTGAAGAAAAAAATTATAAAAGTACTCATTGAAATTCACCAAGGGTTTCATCATCCTGGATTTTGTAATTTTTTGCCTGAGCGAGACAACATCTGACAGATCCTGTAGTTACAAACATGTGATGTTTACCCAGATAAAAAAATTGTTCCTCTTCTGAGGTCAATCAAGGGTTCAGTTAGTCAGACTCGGATGTCAAAATGTAGGCTGGTTCGGAAGGGTTTATTTATGTGTATAAAAGCGAATTTGCCTATTATTGAAATTCTTGCGTTTTTGTTATCAGAAAGCCATTTGAATATCAGTATACTGGTATATTGGACCAGGTCACTCAGTAACAACGCAGTATATGGAGATAAATAAGATGCACATTTTTATACTTTTAGTTCGTACTGGTGCTGGCCTAGATGATTCACATTCCTCACATGAAATGATGAATACAATAAAACCCATGACTACATGTACGAGTCATAGAAACGTTAATGAAAAAGACAGGCATGAGAAGGCCCACTGTACTTATGCAGTGCATCAATGCAAAACATGCTGCCAGTGTTCTTGAAATATGATTCAGATGAAGACCACAACGGACACAGATGTAGACTCACTGACCGGTGGGCACAAAAAATTAGGTAAATGTAACATGCACATGAACAAGTGAAAGGACAGAGAGAATCTTCCTCACCAAAAATCTCAGAGGTCTACGGTCCTCCCTTGGATGATGAATATAAAATCGTTGAATTTTCGGTTTCATCCTCATTTTTAAAAACAGAGACTTTATACAAGTCAAACAAGACAGAAACACCAACCAACCTCTGTTAAACGCTCATACATGTACTCACCACTGAGGTTGATTCCCGAATGCTGTAATGTCGTCACGTCATCCAAGAGACGCTAGTCGGCACGGTCAATGTCAGGCCTCATCCCTCTTTGACAATATTATCATGAACAAGCACGATAACATCCTTAGGCCTATGTCACCAACATGATTTGTTCTCAAGGCACCAAAGGTTGTCGAGGCAACAATATATTCCTGTTTTAGACGGAAACATGGTTTTCAATAGAAGCTCAATGTTTTTATGACCTATGTATACCCTCTAGTTTTAATTTCAAAACTTGAATCAGGAATGAGCACTGTGCGAATGCGATGCATGGGAAAACTGATCAATGTCCTATTCTACATACTGTTTTCATCACTATGATGTTTCTCAATGTCACTAAATGTCATCAGAACCAACTTTCTGCTGGACTTGGGCCAAAACACCTTTTACAATGTTCAACAATGCAAACAGAGACAAGTCATGTAAGGAAAGCAATCTTGCACACATTAACCACTCACCATGTCAGGCTCCATGGCTGCCAAGTTACCAGGATGTCCATCAACTTATTTACACAATTCCATAAGTCTTGATGTTCAACCTGAAAATTGAAATATGCCATTCTTATTTCTATAGCAATCAAAGTTCTCACTTCAGTAAAATTGGAGCCTTTGGACAGAATAAAAGAAAAGGGTTTGCTCCATCTGTCTCTGCAGGGTGTCTTTTGTTTTCTGGACTAACACTTAAGCTTGGTTACCCCCAGCCATCTCATATGTTTTTAACACTTGGCTCGTGGCAGAGCATCTCATTCTCAAGAGGTCTCTAGCCTCAGGGAAGAATGATTATCTACGACCGTCTGTCCTAGCACTAGCAGATGGAATTTGGCAGGACAGACTGTTGTCGAAAACTCTCTTGGAACTTCTGAGTGATGAGGTCATGCGGTCCCTTGGTTAAAATGGTCACCAGGCCAGCTGATACACACTACATCATGGTGAGTCGCCCGACTCTGGAGTCTGGTCTGGTTTCTGGTTATCCCGTACGCACTCGAAGCTCGGTCAACATTTACATTACATATTCCAACAGCAATGCTGGACCTTCTCCAGTATAGAGTTGACCGGTCAGGTACCATGCTGTTAGTCATAGTGTTCTATGCAGAGATCTCAATGTTGTGGATTTCTTCCTTTGTTAGAGGGACCCCAGAGTTCATCTTCATGATTTCACCAACATCATGCATTTTGCATGGATGGTTTGCATGTCACCATCATCATGCAATTCATTTCATATGTCTGATGTCATAAGTGAAGTCAAGACACAGACACACAGAGCCAGGCCCAGTGCCAGTGGTGGGTCATTGTACTACTTTTTTAATCATGTCAAATGCGACGAGGTTTTAAACTATTGCACTAAAGGAATCTTATCTACAGAACTAAAAGAATACGAATAACCTGTACAACACTTACTAGTTGTTTTTGATAAAGAAAATAATGGATTAAATGAGCTTTTTCATCCTTTTTATCATCTATCCATCCATCATGTCCATCATCATCAACGCTGAGGGATATCCCGGGAATTCCCGCTCCTCCGTTACTAAAAATAGCTGGGTTGTTAGAAAATCCGAACCGGTGTAATAGAAGAAAATGTCCCCCTGTAAAAGTGCATAGCAAGCTAAAGGAACAAAATGGAGATGACTACCATTGCACTGCACCCTGGTGGAAGTCTCTGGAGAATTTCGAAGCTTGACCCCCAGTCAGACTCAGAGTACAACACGGTACTGATTCGGCCTGGCTGTGACGGTCTCATCCATGTTTTCAACACGGTGGAGCAGCCAGGACTGATTCGGCCTGACTGTGACTGTCTCATCTCTCTCACCATGTTAACAACTTGGCAAAGCAGCCAAGACTGAAGTGGACTGGCTGTGACCGTCTCATCTCTCTCGCCATATTGTCAACACGATGGAGCAGCCAAGACTGATTCAGCCTGGCTGTGACTGTCTCATCTCTCTCATCATGCTGTGAACACAGTGGAGCAGCCAGGACTGATTTGGACTGGCTGTGACTGTCTCATCTCTCTCACCATGTTGTCAACACGGTGGAGCAGCCAAGACTGATTCAGCCTGGCTGTGACTGTCTCATCTCTCTCATCATGGTGCCAACACGGTGGAGCAGCAAAGACTGATTCGGCCTGGCTGTGACTGTCTCATCTCTCTCATCATGGTGCCAACACAGTGGAGGGGCAAAGACTGATTTGGACAGCTGGTTGTGACCGTCTCATCTCTCTCATCATGATGTCAACACGATCGAGCAGCCAGGACTGATTCGGCCTGGCTGTGACCGTCTCATCTCTCTAACCATAATGACAACTTGGCAGAGCAGCAAAGACTGATTTGGCCTTACGGCTGTGATCGTCTCATCTCTCTCACCTTGTCAACAAGATCGAGCATCCAGGACTGATTCGGCCTGGCTGTGACTGTCTCATCTCTCTCGCCATGTTAACAACTTGGCAGAGCAGCCAAGACTGATGTGGCCTGGCTGTAACTGTCTCATCTCTCTCGTCATGTTGTCAACACGGTGGAGCAGCAAAGACTGATTTGGCCTGGCTTTGACCGTCTCATCTCTCTCACCATAATCATTGTGAAAACATTCGAGCAGCCAGGACTGATGTGGCCTGGCTGTGACTGCCTCATCTCTCTCATCATGTTGTCAACACGGTGGAGCAGCAAAGACTGATTTGGACTGGCTTTGACCGTCTCATCTCTCTCACCATAATCATTGTCAAAACATTCGAGCAGCCAGGACTGATGTGGCCTGGCTGTGACTGTCTCATCTCTCTCATCATGTTGACAACTTGGCAGAGCAGCCAGGACTGATTCGGCCTGGCTGTGACTGTCTCATCTCTCTCACCATGTTGACAACTTGGCAGAGCAGCCAAGTCTAATTTGGCCTGGCTGTGACTGTCTCATCTCTCTCACCATGTTGACAACACGGTGGAGCAGCCAGGACTGATTCAGCCTGGCTGTGACTGTCTCATCTCTCTCACCATGTTGACAACTTGGCAGAGCAGCCAACAAGACTGATGTGGCTTGGCTGTGACTGTCTCATCTATCTCATCATGGTGCCAACACAGTGGAGCAGCAAAGACCGATTTGGCCTGGCTGTGACTGTCTCATCTCTCTCACCATGTTGTCAACACAGTGGAGCAGTCAGAACTGATTCGGCCTGGCTGTGACTGTCTCATCTCTCTCATCATGTTGTCAACACGGTGGAGAAGCCAGGACTGATTTTGACTGGCTGTGACTGTCTCATCTCTCTCATCATGTTGTCAACACGGTGGAGCAGCCAGGACTGATTCGGCCTGACTGTGACTGTCTCATCTCTCTCAACTATCTTTGATCTCTGTGTTTTGGCACAACAGTGATCAACAGACAATCAAAGCCAAAAATCTTTTTTAAGGACAAATATTTTACTTAAAAATAACAAATTCTTCAAACTATTATGTACAAATATAATAAAACTCCCTTTAGAAAAAGTTCCCTATTGACATACAATGTATACCTATACGTGGAAAAGTTTCGACACCATGCGTTAAAAAGTTCTTAAAGCGAAAGAAACAAAGATATAAATACTACAAAAGCAATATTTAAAGCATCTGTGTACAAAGTACTAAATTAAACACAGAATTTTTTTGGGGGGGGGGGGGTGTGTCTTATTTACAGCTTTGACTGGGTGTGGAAATCTATCTCATACAAATAGTGGATATATTTACAGTGTAGAGTAATCAGAAAGCCTCTTAGCGCATTCAATACATAATATTCTTTAAAATGAAGCAGTGAACTGAAAAGCGGTAGAAGTTCCCTAAAGGTACTCGTCTCATAACAATCTTTAGCCAAGCAGCATCGGGTAAAGACCGGGTCGATATATAGTTCTGTTCAGTTAAACTTGTTCTTCAATTTTCATCACTCAAAGTCAACTGTACATACACTAAGAATCAAGTTGAAACGAACATTACAATGAAATATCAAACACATCAGACAATTATTGTAGAAAATACAAAGCAAAGCAATAATCTCTGCTCATTGAATGTAGTCTGACAGTAAACTGACAGTGGCTTCTGCCACTTCATGACAGCAAGAAGCAAGCATAGACTTAAAATATACATAACAATACTTCACCAAAATATATACAGATCAGTAATCAATTGTTTCCAGAAATGATTTACATAAATTTGCCTGAAATGTGTAATAGTACTGGTTCCTGTAACAGATTGAACATGGCAAAAGGGGGTGGGGTGCGCACGCCTCTTGCATCACATCCTAAACACGCCACATCATCTCAAGTGCCAGCAGGTGCATCCTGGCCAGGCCCATAGAGACTTAGAACATTTCCTCCGGAATAAAATGGAACTCATTCAAGTCCATCACCAGATCTTCTCTCAACAGAGTAGGTCTGATCCAGAGTGTTACGTTGTATCGTCCTCTCAGCAAGCTGTTGGACTTTCCTTGCAAAGCTTCTTGGTGATTCTCTCCCAAGCATCGGGTTCTGGCCGTAAGATTGGAGACTTCGTCGACGCAGGTTGTAGTGGTTCAGACCAGGTCGTTCAGTCTGAAAGACATGATACCGGAATACATTACATGTATTCAAAGTTGTTGATCGAACTGATGATTCTGCATTTGCAGTACCCAAATGATGAAAGAGAAAACCTATAATGATGTATTGTCAGGCAAACTACATTTGAGGAAATCTTAAAATCATCTCAACACATGATTTTTAGGATCAAAATGTGAAACATTTGTGCTCTAAACGATAGTTGTAGCCCGACTTCACATCAGCCAGGTTCGCAAAATATATTAATAGAATCATTCACTCAATCACAGCTAGAAACACCAGCAGCAACATTCAGCCCAGCAGACTTATCAGTAAGTCTTTGACCGTGTGCTTTGAAAGGTTACATAAAAATCACTGTCAACTATTGCTACTCACTCCAGAAATATCTGTCTTCCTTCGTCTTCCTTTCTTCCCTGTCGAATCGGTCCGCTCTCCTGAGGCTGGCTTCGGAGGTGTTGCATCACTTAGCCATGATGACACACACATTCCCTTGAGCGGTGTAGCCTGGCAAAGATCACGTAGCTCCTCTAGCAAACTTGGAGTACCGGACCGACTGGATGCACCAGACACTGGAAATGAATATTGAATTTTAAAACAAGTAAGGATTTCCAAAGATTTTTGAATTTCAAAGAATCATTGATAGAAGCTTTTTCTCCAGAAAAAGATTTATCAGAGTGAATTTCTGATTTAATAGACCACTCTTAATCTTTTGACGGAAGAAATTCTGAATATAAACATCATTATGATGCAGGTGCTACCACTTTCATAATGTAGTGAAGGCACATGATTGATATCAACACATGGTCTTCACCTGTCACAAAACTATCTTCTTCACTGACGTCATCAGGCTGTATGTAAGTGTGGTCACTGTCTGTATCAAATGATGTGTCTGGACTGGAACCATGTGGGGCTGTAAAAGAAGCATCAGAAGTTCAATTGAATTCAGAATAGCACAAAGAGACCTCATTCTCACATGGCATACTGGTTACTCGGTTCTCTCCTGTCCTGGTCCTTGCATGTCAAAATATGACTGACCAAGATCAAAGTACTTATAATTTGAGCAACAAACCTGGGTAGCATATAGATGTCTGCGATGGATCTGGAACAGGTAGAATGCCCTGCTTGATCATCTCAATCTTCTTCTCCCCATGATCACATAACATCATCTCAGACTCTTTCTGTGGCCCTGGAAAAGGTTTGGCAAAACATCATCAGAGTGAAGAATTCACTTCCCAAATGACTATGATTCGTGACACTATATGTTGAGGTACACATTTCAGCCTATGCATCCTGGGGCCTCATTCAAGCCATGTCATTTCCTGTAGTAACCACAGATGCCAATTCTCCTTGTTAAAACATAAAACTGTGTTGATTGATTGATTGATGAGCGAGTTATAAAACTAAAAGCTTTTTGAGACATGGGTTTATCTCAGATAAGAACCATATTTTGAGGAAAATCTCACTTTCAGCCTTTCAGGGCAAGCTGATACGATATTCATACTTACCAACCAAACCACAGAAGAATGAGATAAACTTACTGTAAGGAAGACCTACTGCTATCCCTGAATCGACAGATCTACGTATCTCATAAATTTGCTGACGTATTTCTACCAGATGTTGGTTGTTGATCTTATTCAAGTCTTTGTAAGTGTAGCCAAACTTTGCCAGGAGGGCGACAGCAGCAAACCAAAACATCTTGCGACACAACCACAGTCTCTCATACAGGATACTCTATAAAGAACAAAAAGATACCAAATTTGGTTCATCATTCACATATCAGAGCCAGAGGAACCTAATTATAGACAGAATCAGTCATAAGATGATTTACAATTACATTTGCACATATTCATGCAAAATGTACTTATATCATAACAACATGGCACTATACCATATTGTGGAAGAGGAATTTTATCTGAGTTGTCTCAAAAACAAATGAGGCAAAATAATGGACTTCACTATCTAGATTATGCTTTTCCAAAAATGATCACAGAGATCTTAAATAGAGAGATTTATGTCCACAGACTTACATTTGTATCATTGACACTAATATGAGAATCCAAGCCACACCATGACACAATCATCCTCTCAACAAATATGTCAGCTGTCATCAGAAGGAACAACCAAAATCTTGCTCCACTCGTTCGAGGTGTTGATGTTATCAAATAACTGATGGCAATTGACAACACATAGAATATTAATGAATATAAACTGGTGAATTCTCCAAGGACAAGATTTTGAAGACTGCTAACTCGGTCAAAGACATCAGTGATGAGTAAGCGTTGCTCTTTTGTTGTCTTCTTATACTCATCAAAGATTGCTTTGACGCCAGATGTAGAACTCTCTAAGACTCTTTCCAACTGATCTCCACTCTTCAATATCTTATCTTGATTTTTCAGTGATTCATTTTGCCGTTTCAAAAGCACTTCCTGCTGTTCACTGCTTTCCAAAAGCCTTTTGGCAGTGTCAGAGGATGCTGTGGCTAGACGTGATATTGTGTCCTCTGTTTTATCATGCCAAATTTGTAGCTGGAGAAACGAACACATATTCTGCGTGTGTATGAAATAGTTATTGTGCAACTGAATGAGCGAATTATCAAAGTCCCTGGTGCAGTCCATATAATGTGGTTTATGGCAAATAAGGCTTTCCTTTCCTGTACTCAGTAAAAAACAATTGAGAAAGGAGATGGCGAGCGTATGTTGCGTTTCATCGGTGAGCTGCTGACAGCCTTCCTCCAACTGTGACAGAGCATTCTTCCAACACTGGCCATATTCAGGTATTCTTGACTTCGATTCCCGTAGTGCACGTTGATAAGCCTCTCTTCCTCTCTCTATCGACTCTTCACTTGGTTGGCTGGCTCCAAACACCGTGGCTGCACAAAATGCATTGCACAAAATGAGCAAAGACAAATGGCCAACACAAAGCATCTTTCTAGGGTTTTTGCCATCAAAATGGTAAAATTCTAACGTTCTAGATATTGGTATCTTCATTTTCATTTTCTATAGCACGGGTTTTTGCAGAGGTAGCATAGTAGAGAGATGACACATGAGAGGCTTTATGAACGAAAATTTAGAGATTTAAAATTGGTGACCAGAAAACTGTAGACGGAAGTGTAAAAAGGCATGCGCGTAGAATGGATTTTAAATTTTTAACCAATCAGATTGGAGAATTTGAGTTGGGTACGACAGTTGTAATCCTTTCACCAAATAATGAAAATTACGAAATTGCTCATTTTGAAAATATTTTACCTTCAAATGTGCAATGTTACGCACAACCTAACATGAAAATGTTACCTTTATGTATAGAAGTTGTGGTCTAAGTGTATGTGTACCTTTTTTGTAGACGGGTTCATCTGCATTTCTCTGTAATCTGAAGGGTGAAATGAAGGGTGCATGATACTCATACTGATAGGCCTAGCTGTACTACAGCCTACAGAGAGATGTACAGTCAATACTGCCAACAGGAGTTGAGGAAATAAATATACAGCCACGGTAGTCCTAACTGTACTCTACCTGCAGCCAATTTCAGCATCGGGTAGACTGTAGTCAGTGCAAGCCATTAAGAGTGGGGTTTGAACCTCGTTTCCAGAGACCAAGTCCAATGCATGTGCCAATGTCCGTGTATGGCTTCAGAATGATGTTGAAACCATCCTGATAGACTGGCTTGGTTGTTTTTCAGATATCTTAAAATGATTCGACAGGCAGCCAAGCAAGTTGTATGTGGCATATCTGGTGGAGTTGATAGTGCAGTTGCAGCACTGTTATTGAAAAAGAAAGGTGCGATAGCTATATTATAACTATTTTAAAATCCAAAATATTCTAATTTAAAAGCTTTTTTTCAAAAGAACAAAATGTTATTTTGAAACTTCTCTAAGGCCAGCTATTGGTGTAAGATGTAATGTAGCTTGCTTGACAGTCATTAAAAAAGCCCTTGTTAGGGAAAAGTTCTATACAATTGGCCTCGGATGTAAAATTTGTTGGAAAACTGTAGTATGTAAGCTTCAGGTTTTTCTTGTTTTAGGTTTTCATGTCACTGGTGCATTTATGCGTAATTGGGATACGAAGGATGAATTTGGAGAATGCCGAGCCGATAAGGATTTAGAGGATGCCAAGCTTGTTTGCAGTCATCTCCATATACCACTGCATGAGGTCAACTTCGTCAAGGAATACTGGAATGAAGTGTTCACGTGAGTTGACAGATAATGTGTACTAAGTTGACTGAAAGAACTTGCTGATATTTGGAGGAGAAGCTGTTAAATATCATGATGTGGTTTTGACATAGTTTGGCTAATGAACATAAAGGAGCCTCATGGCCTAGTGGTTTACACTGCTGGCCACCACGCAATAGGGCCCGGGTTCGGGGAGAACCCATGATCGTATGTCTGGATGAACCGGCGTGGCTTTCAAGGAACTAAACTTCTGGCTCTTCACAGTCCTTCGAATGAGACTCAAAACCGAGGTTCCTTGTACCTGGTGTCTATGCCAGGGCAAGCTAAGACCCCACCAAGTGAGAAACATGAGTAGCTTGCGTGGACTCTATCTCTCTCGCCAAAGTCGGACCACTAGGCCAATAAACCCAATTGGCGCCAAACCATAGTGGCACGCAGGATACGCTCATCCCGCCTTGGAGGAGGATTACTTCTAGGAGAATGACCCCTCCAAGTGCAGAGCGAACGCTGAAGAAGAAGAAGAAGAAGAAGGCTAATGAACATCATTTTTGCACATTTGCAGGCCATTCCTAGAAAATTATCAAAAAGCTTGGACTCCAAACCCAGATATTCTTTGCAATAAGTACATCAAATTTGATGCATTCTTCGATCATGCAATAAACAACTTGGGGGCAGATTATGTAGCCACTGGTCACTATGCAAGATCAAGTTATGGTGAATACATGGAAAATTACAACAAAGAAAGTGGTAAGTTTGGTTTGTATATACTGAGAATTCATCTTCGAAATTTATTTTTTGGCTTGATCGTCAGAAGAAAAACCATTCTATTACAGACTTGGGCAGTTTTGCGAAACGGAACATGATCAGACCTTGGCCTTTGTAATAGTCTAATCAACATTTCCTCCGATTTATAGGTGCAAAGTTATTGCGAGCATTGGATGACTGGAAAGATCAGACATTCTTCCTCTCCCAGATCAACCAACGTGCCTTGCAAAAGACGATCTTCCCGCTTGGTGATATACCTAAAGAATTTGTCAAGCAGATTGCTCATTCCGCTGGCCTCAGTAAGATTGCTGAGAAAAAAGAGGTAGGAAGTTAATTTACACTGGCAATTGTAGGTGCAACGAGTGCAGTACTTGTACATGTTTACCAAAAAAATCTGTTTAAACAAATATTTGTTTCTATTCAAAGCAACTGCTCTCTTTTCCAGAGTATGGGAATATGCTTCATTGGGAAGAGGAAGTTCAAAAACTTCATTGCAGAGGTAAATATTATTTGATGTTTTGTGCCCAGCATGGCAGGCCCAGGGTCTGTCTATCAGAAGGTAGAGATGTAAGCAAAAGGAAAACCTGTGTGTGGCCCTGAATAAACAATTTATTCAGTCAAATTGTAGTGGCCTTCCGATATGCTACTTGGAAACTTGTACTCAATCAGCCTCACTGAATGTTCACCTGTGATTAAGTTTGGCCCTGAAAATCTTACCATACATCTTTTATCCTTTAGTATATACCACCAAAACCTGGTCAGTTTGTTGATGTCGACACCAAACAAGTTCTAGCAGAACATAAAGGTTAGTTACTTTGCTTGTAATTTCACCTTCTTCATCTGGGA
This sequence comes from Lineus longissimus, assembly GCF_910592395.1. Lineage (NCBI taxonomy): Eukaryota > Metazoa > Nemertea > Pilidiophora > Heteronemertea > Lineidae > Lineus > Lineus longissimus. The sequence continues at coordinate 1,163,410 of NC_088314.1, forward strand.
GTGCATCTAATGCATGATGCTATGTCACTGACAAAATATGTTGCATTTACTTTTGTTGTCAAATGATCAGGTAACACCAAACTGATAATACATTTAGAATCAGCATCCTTCCCTAAGGTGAATATAACTGGTGTAACCCTGTTTTGTAAACTCAGCGACGAAAACTCTCGTCTTGTGAAAGTATACGTAATGTCTGCAACTCTCCTCATTTCAGGTATACATAACTACACTCTTGGACAACGCATATCTTGCCCTGGATTAAAATTTCCCTACTACGTAGTTGAGAAGGATGCCAAAACTCAGGAGATCTTAGTGGTAAGGGAAAAACACCCACACTCTATCCTTTTCTCTACATTATAATCCATGGCAATCTGTAAGTCACAGCAAGCCAGCCTGAATTGGTAGAGTTCCATAGTTTACCACTCATAGCTTCAATGGATCAGTTCTAGCTTACTTACTTATCCCCATTTTTGTCAGTCTTCGGCCACTCTCTGAGGTTGTTCCTTTTGGCTGTCTTGCCTCAGATGAATGAAAGTCGTATGAGATGATGAAGATCTCAAACCTTCACTCTGTCATTATTGGTTTTTACCTCTCTTGTTTTCCAGGCTGCGGGAACAAATCACCCAGCTCTGTTCACAACAACAGTGTTCACCGACTGTGCCCACTGGATTCACAGTCCACCAAGGTTGCTTCTTCAGGATCAAATGCTTGACTGTCAGATGAGGTTTCAGCATGTTCACCCGCTCACTGATTGTACATTAACATTGTGTGGAAATAACTGTTTGATTATAAACATTGCCCAGCCAATGAGAGCAATCACACCGGGTCAGTATGCTGTGTTCTATCTCGGTGACGAGTGTCTTGGCAGTGCACAGATTATGCAGACTGGGGCAACGCTTTATACGTTAGGGCATAGGGAACAGGTCAATAACCTTCCTGGATTCACGTGACAATTGTACCAGGTTACCCCTGGTATATTGTTTTAGGAGTTCCAATTCAAGTTGTGATAAATACGAGTGCAGCCTGTATATTAGAAAAAACCTCTTCTTTGGCTCACCGTTAGGGGAGTCTATACAATAGCCCTGTGTCCGTCGTCCGTTGTCGTCGTCGTATCCTGTGGCACGTAGAAATAACCGAGTTGTTGTACACTCCTGTCATTGTCTTGTCTATTTATGTTAATTTCAATAATTACATTAAAATCCTTGTTTCATTTGACATGTCATTTTTCTTTGAGTTGTGTTGAGTGCAGAGGATTTGCTCATGTTTGAACGATACTTCTATTGACAGTTGATATCTGTTGTATCCATTGCTGGACGAGTATCTAGGTCTTCGTAGATTATGGGATTGCACCATTCTCCACTCTTGGCTTCCAGCAGTTGGGACCGGTATTTTCAGTTCTGTGGTTAAATATTACATTGGGCAACTCAAGTTTGTTGCCGCCCCCAAGTGTAAACTCCTGTCGTCTCACGGATCAATTGGCACATTCAATGAAGGAATTCTGTCAGGACTTCATTCTCATAATGAACGGAGTTGCCAATTGGAGTTGCCGACTGGAGGTGTCCACAGAATTCATGGGGCAAACTCGGAGGCTTCCCCGCAGTGAATTCTCATGCAAATTAGTTACATAACTGAAAAAATGTAACATGCACAACTTCAACCATGGCTCTATGTTGTATATCAACTGGGGAGGACCATGTTCTTCAGAAATGACTTCTGCCAATGAGGCAGTTGACTGGCATGGTCCTTCCCTCCAATGGAGACACACACCCAGTCCTAGAAACTCTGCTGCCGAGGCACAGGTTGTGTCTGTCCTCAATGACAACATAACAATCAACTGAGACAGGTTGTGCCAGTCATTAGTGAACATCCCATCAACTGGCCCCTATCTATTTTTGGGCATGTCTTACATTGGACTATTGGTTGCCTACCATTTGTAATGGGGGATGCCATATGTTCACACAGGCTTTGCCTACCCTGGGCACTATCAGTTGATTGAACGAAGTCCACTAAGACAGAACACTGACAGTGAGTCAGCATGTCTGCAGAGGGAATTGAAACAATATTCCCACACTGAATTTGACAAGACAATATCACAACCAGTCCAGCGAAGAGAGGACAAACGTGAATATTTTGCTCTTCAGCGATTTAATAAAATCATTACTATGAGATATACAGGATCCTTTACAATAATTTGTTACAAAGTTACCAGAGGCATTTACATATACAACCAAAGAAATGAACAAATGTGGAGAAACATGAAATATAGTGAAACGAATTTTAGGTCACATATGATGAATTCACAGTTATGTTTATCCGGGTGACAATAATCGGTAATGGTTTCCACAAGGTACCCATATACAAACAACAAAATGAATAACTTCTAGTTTCTTTGTTCAATTCTTTGGTCCATTTAAACTGCATCTGCCTCAAACTGTGACATGCTCCTTACAATGAATTGGCCCCTTCATTAGATCACTGTATAGGTTTGGAGAAGGCTGACAAGAGTGGGCACTACTAGATAACTCATGTCCGGTATGTGAGGGACATGACATGACATTGTCAGCCACGTTCAAAAGGATTAGCATTGAAAGGAATGATGCTCTGACATCTTCATAGTATAGACTGCAACTTGAAATGGGCAACTCAGGACATTCCAAATGTAAAGACACAAAATCCACCTGCCTATCTTACCACAACCACTGTAGTAAACTCCGTATTGAACTTTGCAAACATTGTTTGACTTGTACTCCCTTAACGGGGTAGAGAAACCTGTGTTATCATTTTCCTGAACTCCTAACAGGAAACCTGGTCAATAAGAGTGAAAACTGTCTATGTTCACTTTATACAAATAATGCCGGTGCTAGACATCTATATTCTTTTGTGATTTACTATATACAGCATACAATGAGCAGATGATAGACACAACCCCACAACAAGAGAACACAGCTTTTTCTTTTACTGATCATGGTTGGGGAGGGCTGTGCCCATCACAGTAGCACAAAAGCTTCCTCATCACTTTATCTGCCAAATACATCTGTCCATAAATCTATCAATTAGTAGACCATGATCAGATTTAACACCATTTCCAAGAAATGTTCGACTTCATCACGGCAAAACCACACTGACGAAATGTCATTCTGAATAGTCTTCTTTACCTGGCTTAAACGACAAGTCAAGCTCTAAGAGTCATCTGCGATAGCATCACTTTCGGTTCTACCAGCAAGACCTCAAGTTAAGCATACTTTCTTTCTCAGCCTAAGATGCATGGCTGAGAATATCATCATTTGTTAGATAAGTGCATAGTTTCCCATAACTTGTATTATGATTGACCCATGCTACCAAAGCAGAGATCATGTTTGCCTGCTCAATCAAAGGGAGAAGTGTGATCTTCGATCTCGTAATTGCCCCGTTTCTAATGTGAAGCAATAAACCGTAACCATGCCCAACCAAGATTCCCACCGCATATTTGGTCTAACAGCAGGTCATAAGCAAAACACGACGTGCGGTAAACGTGCAAAAAGCACTACGGAAGCAACCTGCTTCCCAATTGTCAACAATTTATACATTACAATGTACAGAAGTATTTAGCATAATCAAATGAAGTATAATACATGTGAATTTATACAACGCTTGTACAATTCTTGCTTAAATGAGCCAAAGTGGACACTCACAGGACTGAAACTCTCGCTTTGGTACCAAAGATCCCAAGATTAAATGAAGTCCTAATTCCAGGGTGAAATGGTTGGATGTAGTGGGGTGGGATGCAGCAATTGCAGGTGTTGATGGAGCCTGAGGTTGCTGCTGCAGACTGGAAACAATTGATGACATCACGTTGAATAGAAAGATAGAGTCCTGAGAGTGTCCACTTGGACATGTCTGAAGAGATCAGCCACCCAACATAATGTCATGGCTTAAAACACGAGAACTTATGTGCAGTCATACTCAGTGCAATCAAAACTACAAAATGTAATATGTAACTTTACTTTAAGAGACTAAATACATGTAACAGAGGAGTTCTCCTCACATGATCCTAAATACCTGAAGATGCATGAGCCAAAAGCTAGAACTGCCACATCTGGAGTCCATGTGGTGGCTCATGCGAGATTGGTGGCAATCAGATATGACAATATTGTGAGGTTATAATGTCCTACAGTTGATTCATGCAGTTGTTTTACCGAGCTACAATGGATGCCAGTTTAAGGGACATCTTATTACCCAGTATGAATATATTCGCTTGTAGCTGTGCTCACCTAAGTACTTCGCTAACTAAAATAGTAAAAGGGGTGCAATGAAATCGCTTGACAAATCTTTAGACCAGACATAATCAGTGTGCTTGGTAAAGAGGATCTGACAAAATAATACAAAACCGAGAGAAGATAAGTACAATATGCCAAAAAGTTATTCAGTGGTTTGACTGAGAAGAGGTTATCAAAAGAGCAATAGATTTTACCCATGCGATATCCTCAAAAAGATCAACATTGATCACAATTGCACAAGCTTTGTTAGTGATTATTTGTGAGCACATATTTTTGGAATGTGAAACTTTGTTAGTATTTGGGCATAGCACCACAGCTGATCGACATAAATCAGAGATTGTTTCACCAAAATCTGCAGAATAGCGACTGACGTAACGGTATTATTTTGAAACCATGTCGAGACGGAGTATAAATATTAAAACTTGTGATAAACTGTTCTCATACATGAATGTGTGCACAGAGCTAATGACACTTCATATGCTACAAAATATTTACGAACGTTTCCTAAACTAAAAGTTATTTTGATTTAGAAAATGAGGACTGAAGTCCATGAAATACCTACTTCATGTCAACTATCATCAATGACTGGGCAAAGATATCAAATAAGATCAGTTTGTATGTTGTGTGATGCCACATTATGCACTTCAACTCAATGACAAATGAAACAGTGATTCTGTAGTAGCACACTCTTGCCCTAAACCGGTAGAACAAAATCATAGCAGGAATGTTACAATCTAAAGAGAACCTATCTGGAATGGGTGATTCTGACCTACGGAGAAAACTAATGTACACATCCAATTGTCCTTGAAAGAAGTCTCACCCACTGCAACTGTGACACTGGTAAAAATTGATTACTGTTTTGTTTTTGGTGCACAACAGTCAACTACATGAGAGACGAAGCCTGAAGGGGCCTACATGAATCTTACTTCATGTAATGTGCCATTTTATGATCCTACATGTAGAGTGTAACATATATGACTGGCAAGATGAAATAGAGTAAATAACAGTACTCCAGTGCATATGGCCGTGGCCAACTTATCAGGTCACATTTTACAATAGGTAAGATTTCCTCTGATTTTCATTTAAAAGGTAAAGCACCTGCAATTACAGACTTTTGATCTCAATACCGACCATGGAAAAAGAAGATACTCTCAGAAACATTACTTTTTTTCAAAATCTCATTTAGCTCTGAATTTTCCACTAAAATATTTAAACTACTGGGCACTTACTGGGCTTCCGCGTGTCGCAAGTGTTAACGATGTAGAATTCACAAACAAAATCAAAACATGAAATCAATGTTTGAGGCAATCATTAATGCCACATTTTTCTGAGAAAATTGTTTGTCCTTTCCATTTCATGACCCCTGACCTTGAATAATATCTCATACACTGGTTGAATCCAAAGTGGGGCCTCCTATGGCCAGCTAGAGTACGGTAGTCTGTTCAAACTCTATCATGGTCGTTACTATTTACTTGTTTTTGAGTTGGGGGGCAATTTTATACGACAGGATCTTGTTCCAATCTATTTTATTTCGTGTCACGGGTAGAGCACGTCGGAGAGCTTTGAACGTCGTGTCAGACATTGTACGATTAGCCTCATTTATACCAAACTGGAAAACGAATAATTATATTGCTTAGCTCTTAGAAAACATTCATCATAAGTCAAAGACAAGAAGAGCCTCATCAATTTGATTATAACACCTAATTTGTGAACTATCATACAATCATATCAACATGGGGATTATTCTCAGAGCAATCAAATCTTTACGTTGATATAATCTTAACTGACTCCTGAAGTCGGGATAAACCAAGGAGAGCTGGGCTTACCTGGAATTCGTTCTCACTACTTTCAACCACTCGCATTAGTTCCTTAGCTGTTCTCTCTTCGTCCGTTATTTTCACAGATTCCTTTATGTCTTTTAAGCAAACTGTCTGGACATTACCATCTTCATAGTAATGCACCTGCACAAGAAGAAAATGTCAGTCAAAGATTACATATCAACTGTTCCTCTTCTTGCATTTATCAGCATTCGAAAGTACATGTTGTCAGTTTCTTAAACCTTTTCTCTCCGTAGTGAAAACAAGCTTGTCCCTGGAGCTAATCATTCTTCAGTACTTTAGAACTGCCCTATCACATGATTCCACAACACTCATGAGCCAAATTTGAAAATGTCCTTAAACACCATGACAGATCTTACAAGACAGACCATACTTACATGAACTTTAAAAACACCTTTGACTTCAGCAGTACAGCCACCACCTGCTGGAAATGTAATCGACCAATGTGTGCGCCAGCGCCCATTCCTGAAAATTCAAATGAACATTGAAAATTCCTCACTTGCCCCGACAGACTATGAGACACAATCAGGCAGAATGGATCTCTGATACGTCTCGTCCAAAGGACAACACCATCAATGAAAGTAAAGCAACTTTTCACAAGATCTGAAGCCGTGTCCATGACAGACACCCAACTTATGATGTTATGTCACCATTCAACACATGAAACCAGCTACAGAACAATGTAATAACTGATGTCTTACCAGAAATTGTGAGGAGAAAACACATGGTCCTCTAAACACAAATCTAAGGTGATTTGGTCTTGTGAACTGGTTCCATACACCGCAGTTATTCCGTTGGGGTAGTGTTCTTTACCATAAGCCTCAAAAAGCTTCTCTGCTGCCGCTCGCCATGGTTCTGACGTTGAATCTGTTTCCGTCGATCCAAAATCACTGCCCTCTTTTCGTAAATGGTCGTATCTAGGAATAAAAGAACCAGATTTGATTACCGATATGTTTCAGTACGATACTAACATGTCAGGCAAAGGCACTCAAAGCTTTTACTACAAAGCTAATTCAATGCAGGTTAACATTTATGGCCAGATGAATGCTATTATGTAATTGGAGTGAAACTATCAGATCTTCTGACATTTGTTGAATTTGCGCCTGAGAGAAAAAGTTAGTAACTTACACAAATTTCTGCTTTGATTTTGGATCAAAAAATTGTCCATCTGGCAATTCAGCGAACTCTGTGATCAAAGTCTGAAAATGCAAACATCAAAAGGTGAGCAGGTTATTGATTACATGTATCTCTTTGGAGTTGTCCTTTAAACAACACTTTCACAAGGCTTTCAAAGGGGGCGAGAACTGCATCCTGACCACAAAACCTTAGTTTCAAATTTCTAAATTCCACAATCTTTTTGTTCAATACTAGACTTTAGTTATCTCGAACAAAATGTTTGTAGTTCCTGACGAGAAATTGTGCATCTACCTGATGATCTGCCGACACTTTCACAGGTGTGAATTGATCCTTGTTGTAGGAGGAAAAGGCACTGAAATTATAAAAAGCAACAATTGAGCCATCTACCCAGATGTCTGAAGTGTCTGGAGTCGAAGACTAAGTGATTATGTGACCCATTTAGGTACGTGCACAATACTAGGCCTGACAGCATGGTGTGATGCATCATCTCCAGTAAAACTGACAGAATAATGATATCAACCATACGCAATCAGTTTGACAAAGACACCATATATTACATGTACCTCTCATTATTGACGACTTCAACTGAGTTGTAACATCGGTCTAAGAAATCAAGCGCGACTCAAAACATGCTGACACTAAGACTGAGAGCTGAAGGACAACTACATAACTTTGTGTCACTAGTCTACTCACCTTGATGTTTGTGTTTTAAGTAGGTAGTCATTATCCAATAAAATACGACAGTCTGAATAAAAGAGAAAGTACAGAGTTTTAGTTGGTGGTCCCATCTAAAATGAATGACAAGAACATTGAATGATGGGCAGTTATTGATTCCATTCAACCAACACTTAGTGAAGGCATCTAAAAGCAAGACGCCAAGAGGACAAAGAGGAGGATTACCTACCATTGAACACTTCATTAAACTCTCCAGGAGGACTGTGCTTCAAGAAATTCGATACTATTTGTACCTGAAAAGCAGAGCAGTAGTTGATTATTATGACTATGACTGTGTACGAGCCTGAGCGAGGGGCCCTCTAGTCTAAAAAATCAAATCGACAAATCATGTCTCGACTCTGGGCCCTCTGGATTTGTGTGCAGTCAGATAACACATTCCTTGTTAATCAACTCGGAGCCATCAACTCTACATCATGGTGACATCATCAAACCAATAATTGCTATCAATACTTCAGCACTTGAAGAACTATTACAGCACTTCCGTATGTACACATCTATGTAATGTACAGCAAAATGTACAGGAGAAGCCAATGCATTTTACTTCCGGGCTTGAAAAGTGAAAAAACCGGCCAAACGAAAGTTGTCTCTATAAATCAAAACAGCGTATGCATGTCAACGAATGCCTTATATTATATTTGAAGACTAGCAACATGGTAAATGTGGGAAAAATTCACGAGATCACCATTAAAATCACCTTTTGGCCATCAGAAACGGGCTGATAATCTGCCATTTTGCTCGATCTCGGTTGTCGACACGCCTCGCGAAATGCTTGCCGGGTACCTGCAAACCTCGTGTCCAGGAAAACCGACCTGCTGCTCCATCCGAAAATATTGCAAATTTAAGGATGAAAAGTGGAACTACACTAACTGGAACCCTTTATATAATTACTACTTATCCATTTAGTGTGATTTGTTATAGATTTAATTGTTTAATAATGTCTAAACTGAGTAAGGAATTATCCAATTGGGGTCCTGGTTTGAGATTAAAAACTTCCGTGGTGGCGCTGTGTGCATTGTTTACATTGGTTTCTGTGAAGTGAAGTCTGTTCCATATTTCATTTCAGCTCTCACTCACAATCCCAAATTATCTAGGATGTAAACTCGTTGTTATACGTTTACCTTATTTGGTCAAGAATCCTTTGACACTACAGACTGTCACTTAATTGTTATTTGTCACGAAGAGAAACTGAGAAAAAAAGAATGACTTCTCAAGGACAAGTTCCAGTCAACTGTGTGGTGAAATCCCCTGTCCATATCAAAATTGGTGATTATAAAACTGAGTTCCATAGTGGATGTGCCATCATGGATATCAAATTTCCAAATGTTTTTCGTGTCGAGGTAATCATTGTCTATTAGTATTATGTCTTCTGTTCAGATTCAAAAACTGCGGGTGGCAACTGTGGAGTAGCGGGCCTATCATCAATATTGATGATTGTTCCAATTAGGGTAGTCTGTTTATTGCAAGACCCTATAGGCAATGACATAAAGGATTGCTCCTCAAGGGTGCATTTTGGCTTATTTCTGTCATATAATTGATTCAGTCTCAGAAATCTTTGTACTTTGTACTTTAGTCCATGTGTAGATAGATGTGCTTGATGTCTTCTTTCCTCTTACTGTCTCTTGCCACAGTCTAAGCCCATTAAGTGGGAGCAGATGATCTGGGATGAGTTAGACAACATCCGGGTGAGATCTTGACACCAGAATAAAAAATCCCTTACTTCTCTCCACACCTCGGCTAATTCAAGCACCGATTGTCATTGATAAGATTACACATCACTTTCATGAATTCATTTTCAGCATGCTTATGACTTCCTTTGCTTTGTCATCCTGGCCCATCAGGGGTTAAACACTTGTTGTACCATTCTAGTGTCTGCTCTCTCCAGTGAAAAGAAGTATGGTCTGAATTGAGTTCCAGAGGAGCAATTTGTCCCCTCATTCATTTGGAGGGAGCAGAGTAATGGTATGAGTAAGTGTACTATGACCCCTGACATTTGACTATAACTTTATGCCGTTTGTCCCACCTAATTTGTAGATCATCAGTATTTATCTTTTAATCTTACATAGATTCTTGTCATTGTTATCATTACTAGTACTAATGCAGAAATGCATCAAATTTGGGCTTGCTTTTTCACATTTACGAAAATAATGAGAATAATAATTTTCTTGACCTTATCCTAAATGTTTTGTGTGTTTTAACTTAATTCATGGAGCCAAATCACAGTTTTACTTACTATGCATGTAGAATTCATTGAGGCATCAGTCACTAACTTAACTACATCCACGTAACACCAAGTTACATCATATAATCTTGTGTTATTTTGGTTCCTAGCCATTATGTAGTCACGTCACTTCTTTCTGCTTCGTTTATTCATTATTATGACCAGCTTAAAAGGAATCAAATACCTACCATAATAGAGCTGACATGGCTGACGTATGAAGTAAACAGCAAATTCTATGTTATGTATAGATTGAAAACCGTAAAGGTTGCAGCCGAATTCATATAAAAATTGCTGTTGATAGACTAAGATACCTCAAAGGTAGATTGACCTCAAAGGAATTGGCATTATTGCAATCTTATTTCATGTGCTGTTATGAAGTATCATAAAAATCCCAAAAGAATACTTGGTATCATTGCTGTTTTGAAGTAGCTCTGAAAAGTGAAAATCTTATCTGAGACATGTGGGACTCATGGCTCTTACTCATTTCAGGTCGGTGAGATTGTATTCAGAAACTATTACACAGCAAGTGTGACTGTGAAAGCCCGAGAGAAGGGAACTATGATTGATGGAGGTTAGTTTGAGATTACTGTATTGTTCATGAATTGATTTGATGAAGTCTTGTGGTTGGTTTAATCCAGTGGCCGCATTGGATCGTTTTCTCGTAGTCTTCATGGTTAAGCATCTCAGAAGACAGGCCATTCATTGCTGGTCTTCTGGATTGTTTGAAATAGTTCTGAGTAATAGCTCTTCTGCTTGACCTTTGAGACTCCTGATTCAAAAGAAAAGTTACTTACCGGTATGTAGAAATTTTTTATTTTCATCTTTCCAGCAGGTACCAAATGGCGGACCCTGGTTCGGAATATGACTCTGATGCCATATCCTCACTGTGAGGAGAATAGCCAGAGTTATTTTACTATCAAGAAAAAACAGGTTTGTCAATTTATAGAGTGACTTCTTTTGGGGGAGTTCATTCTTTTGTTGTGAAAATGAAACTTTGTCTGCTGTCCTGTAATACTTGGTTGTTCAAGTCATGCATATCATCAATTGGTTTTACCAGGATTACTTTGTCATTCATGTAGGGAAAAGTGAGAAGTCCTAATGTGTAATGTGTGGTGTTGTCCCTCTAGTTAGGTCATGTTGTGTGCAGGGGAGTCCATTTACTATATTATGAATACCTTCAGAAGAATGGTTGTCAATTGCTCTCAAATCTCCCTTTCAGATGCTGTTCGATCCAGCTGGTATCAACGGTTTGAGATTCATTCTCAGGCAGCCTTCACCTGTTTGGAAAGAGTTCAAACTTGAAGAAGTCAAGATCTACAAAAGCACATCTCAGGTGAGCATCAGTGAGAATTTACTGTTGAGATTGCAACATCATAGAGTCTTCTCTTCACAGGACTCAAAGACAAAACAGCAGTAATCCCTCAAGAGTGCCTAACTCAAGACCTCCTGATTCTGAGCCAGGCACTCTTAACCACTGTGTCACTGGTCTCCCAATGAGACCCCTTATTCCTTGCTGTCATTTTTCAGGACTTACCAGACGTTCACATCCCGCCTTGGGTCATAAAACAACTTGTGGACAAGGACAAGGATGAGAAAGTCGATGGGGAGGATGAGGAGGAGGAAACCAAACATAGGACCAAATCAAATGAGATCAAATACATTGAGGTTAGAATCAAAACTTTTCTGTATTGTAAAACTTCTGGTCTGTCCGTCAACTCTGTTGAATCAACTTCTTTGCTTCCAGCAAGTAGCCTGCAAGCAGGTAAACCATTATCATGGAAGACAACCATGGGACCTGTTTGTATTGGGAGCCATCTTGGCTGTGAAGGACAAGACAGAGCAAAGATTGCACCATTTGTTGTGACATCATTTTCAACCAAATGATTCTTACAGTTTAGAGCACAAGAAGTATTGTTTTTAATTATAGGGTGTGCCCCATATAGATGTCGTTACTGAAGGTTTACAACAGCTGTGGGCAATGACACAGCAAGTCAAAGCTGCACAGACACGCACTGCCCTTGGAAGATATGATGTAAGTACCTGTGGTTTCACTGTGTCCTTTGAAGAGGCCCAAGTCACAACCGAGATTCAGGCCAACAACCCCATGTGGAGAATAACCTATCATGGAGTAAAATCCTCAAAATAAACTTTTAAAAATTTGGTCCTGTCCCGTCTATTTCCTCATGTCTGCTGCTACCACCCCCCCCCCCCACACCCCTGGTTGCCACTGAAGACACCTCTATTTGCATTTTCAGGTTGATGGCAGCTACGAGATTAACTTGTTGTCCTATACGTGATACTAGTCAGAGGTCCACTAAGAATGAGACTTGTGTTAGAAAGCGGGTTTCTGGGACTAGAGGCTCTTTGTTCGGATCAAGTAATGGACTTTCAGGGTCATCAGAGGGAGTTGAAGTTAAACCTGTCCCTGGGCACACACACACGAGTCGGCGTCTCATTGTTTATGGTGTGGCCCTCTAATCACTTGGCCTACATGCAGTATAGATGTACGTATCACATGTATAGGCCAGGACTTGTATGACTACAAGTCACAGTCATGTCGTGGTTCAAAATCTCCAGATTCATTCAAACTTCTGTCCCGTGGCAATACTGAATACAGCAAGAACATGTTAGTTTACAAATTTTATTCAATGTAAATGTACATAACAGACATAGTAAATTATTTTGTGAAGAATGAATGTTTTGACTATTCAATAAAGAAGAAAATGTCACAGAAATCTGTTGTCTTGTATTTAGATTCAAGTACCCAGTTCCTGATGGATCTATCTACTCAGCAAGATCATACTAATAGGGTCATCTATGAAGAGGCACTTGCGAAACTCACAATTACAGTGAACACAACACTTTGAAAGCATTCTGCTCTACTCCATGATGCAAAAGTAACCCCTCACTTGACATGCAGTCCAGAAGAGGGGCAGCCATCCATCCATCGAGAAGTAGACTTACTGCAAGAAAGCAATTCCATAGACATAGACCTGTCCAGAGACAAGAATGTTCCCTTTGTCTCATCTGAGACATGGATGTCCTTTGAGATATTTTGTCACCATATCCCGACGATCTCCCTGAAGTTCTATCACCTCTCCCTTGATGACACCTCCACAGCCACACTTGTGCTTTAGGTCGGACAACAAGGACGTTGCATCCCCGGAGACATTAGCTATCACAGTCACCTTCTTGCCCTTATTTCTGTTCTCGTAAGAAATTGGCAAGTTGCCCTTTTTAGTCCGTCTGATGTGGTATTCTGGCTGAGACTCTACTTGTCCAGCCAGCTCAGGTATGGGATCATTATCTACTGTAGACACTAAAGATGGAACAGCCACTGTGACTGTCTGAGGTTCCACTTTGCTCTCGGGTCCTGCATGAGGATGAGGTGGTGCGGCGGCTTCCAATTTGCTTGCAATGAAGCTTCCGAGGGTTAGGCCAGAGGGACGTCCTTCAGACTCAATGTCTTGCTTGCCTTGCTTCTTTTTCTTGGGCATACTCTGAAGTAAAAAAGAAAGAACTTTGAAGTGACTGAGACAGGAACTAGGAAGTTGGAATCAACGAGAAGGATGTCAGAGGTTGTCTCCGTTCTTCGGGGGGTAAAATAGGTCTGTTCGAGTCTGTTGTGGCGAAGTTGTGCATTCTAGACAAAATTCAGTTCCTATCACAGTAGAGATATCCCAAATGTCCAAAGAATAACAGATCGATAAGATCCACAAAGGATATACATTTGCCATTACCATGCAAAATGTAGTTAGCCTATATACAGTATTTCGGCTAGGCTAGTTGTTTATTTTTTGAAACATCCTGTCTAGTGTTATAATGAAAATGAAGAAGTCAACTACACTGAAACAAGTATTTCCTGGCTTTATGGTGATTGAAATTTGATGTCACTTTTCTAACTACTTCTCTATATATCCACCTAACACGTACAGAGAATCTATATAAATCGAATATAAGAAAGAGTCACAAAAAGGAAAAGTGTAGTAAATTTTTGTAAAATTATTGTTTACTGCGCCAGCGCCCTCTGTCGATTATTCGTTACACTTTTCAAGATGGCACCTTTCTTCATGAATCGAAAAAATTTGCCAAAATATCATCTCCAACAACCATTTAACGCTAGCGACAGTTAAAACAACTGGTCACAGAAATGTATTTATAACCAATGTTTCTTTAACTGAAGGTAAAATACTGACATATTGTTTAGAAATATTGTAGAGATGGCTTTTTGCACGAAAAGTTTCAAAAAATATGGCCGTGGTTGTCGTTCATTATTAATAAGATTCCACAGTTGCCGTGCACTAGAGCGTTTTCGCAACCTGACACGAAACGCGTACGTAAGCCCTCAGTTCAGCTTGCAGTAGGATTGAGGATAAACTACTAAGTGCAGTCCAGTTGCGAGGACCATCTATTGGTGACAGTGATTGAATGTTGTACCCCGGAAATAACATTCTACACCTCGGCCAGGCAATAAAGCCAGGAGGTTCTGGCATTAAATCAGGTCGACTCTTCAAAGACGGCTTAAGTTTTGGGGATTTGCAAAAGTCAAATGATTGCTGCAGTGTTTCCTTTTAGATGGCGCTGAAGTAGACCTATATTCTAGTCAATAGCGTAGGCCTTAGCTTGGTTATTCCATCATTCATACGACCCATCTTGATTTTTCAGTTATACCGGTCTTCAAGATGAATGGATTGATTATTCCTGACACGCCCATTGCTGTTGATTTCTGGATGATACGTCATGCATCACAGGCCAAGCTGTTCTTTCTGAGTCATGGCCATGCAGACCACACCGCTGGTCTGTCGCCATCATGGAGCCAACCCATCTACTGTTCAGACATGACTGGACGCTTCATCCGCAATAAGTTCCAGATAAAGGAAGCCTTGATCCGCACCCTGGAGGTGAATGAGAGTCACATCATCCCACTGGACGTGACAAGTAAAGAGACAATGACTGTGTCTGTCATTGATGCCAATCACTGTCCTGGTTCTGTCATGTTTCTCTTCGAAGGATATTTTGGCAATATCCTTTATACTGGAGACTTCAGATACCACCCAGATATGTTCGTGGATAGTGTCCTTAGTCAAAAGCAAAATATCGATATACTTTTTCTTGATAATACTTACTGTGACCCTCGCTGCGTTTTTCCAACTCAAGATGCAGCTATAAAAGAAGCCTTAGACGTGATCAAGTTTCATCCAGATCACAAAGTGATTATTGGAACTACAGATATGGGGAAGGAGGAGCTGCTGATCAGTATTGCAAAAGAACTCCAAACTATTATTAATGTTTCAAATGAAAAGTTTGACTTGTATAGCATTCTTGAGTTGCCAAACGTTTTCACAACAGACCCAACAGCAGACGATATTTGTGTCATAGCACGTAAAAAACTGACTGTCCCATTTCTCCATGATCTGACTTTAGATGAAATGTTGCCTACAATTGTTTTGATTCCAACGTGTCTGTTCATTGGGCTTGGACACAGTCCATACGATAACATTGAGAATGTGTTTGTGATTCCGTTTTCAGATCATTCATCCTATACAGAGTTGTGCACCTTTGTCTCTAAAGTGAAACCTAAGCAGATTATCCCAATTGTCGAGTACAAGAAGAAAGTGTTTGGTGTGAATTGTTCTTCCCGCGCGGACATGACATGTTTTGATAAATATCTTGATTCAGTAGCGAGATCAAAGGTTGTTGTACCTAAATCAGTACAGCTTCTCATGTCATCTGCTAATACCTTTAACCTCAAGCGGCCTGTTCTCGCAAAGCGGGCTCGGACTGAAAGCAATGCTGTTAAGAGAAGATCAAAAGGTGCACGTCTCGGAGTTCTGTACTGTACGCCAACAAAGAGTGAGGAGAAGGAAGGAAAAAAACAGGCAGCAGACGTAAACGAGGCACCAGCTGTTGCCGAAAATGAAAAGTTTACTTTTCTAGATTTTGGTCCGACTCTTGCTGATGATGTGATTGATTCTAGTTGTTCGGAGCCACAGACAGATGGTGCTCCATCACTCATGGTGCCCGAGGCTGTGTCATCACCTTTAGAGACAAACTTTCCTAGCATGCATGATGAGCCCTCTGATCAATCTTGCGATTTCTTCTCCGACCTCACGACGTCACAACCCTGTGCAGAAAATGCTACCAGTCACATTAGTAGTGATGGAAACAGTGGTTCCGTAAGCTTGTCGCAATCAAATGCAAACCTTTCTCGCATCACAATCAGAAAGTCTGCCAGGATAACTAAACTGAGTGCTGCAGGAGAGGCAAACAGTTCTAGTGAGGAGACACTCTCGGTGAATAACGGATGTACAAGAAGACGTATGACAAACCGGGACCTCTGTCGCATTCTTAAACTGACAATCCCACCCCCAGTAGAAAAATTGGGGCCAACTTTCACCTCGAGATTTTGATTGATCCATTTTCAAACTATCCACGAGTGGTGATTTTGTAGACAAAGACCATATTTTACCAAATATTTTAATTAAATGATCTTTTTGCAAATATTTTTCTTCAATTTATTGGAAATTTAGTTAAAGAAAGTGTAATTTTTCTGGCGTTGGACTGATGAAAGTGTGTTGTTCTTCAAAGTCTTCATGAACAGTTATTGTAATGAAAGCTGGCCTGTTGTGATGTCTGTCTCGACTGATAATGACGACCATCTCGACTGATTTTGACATTTGCATGTCATCTATCCCAATTGGTTGTGACCTCTGTCTCGTTGTGGGACTTGTTGATTTTGACTGCTGTCTCAACTGGTAATCACCACTGTCTCAACTGGCTGTGACATCATTCTGTCCCAACCAGTTGTGACCTGTCTCAGCTGGTTGTGTGTTCAGTTTCGGCTGGTTGTAAATGGTGTCCTGACCTAAAGGATCGGAGTCCTAATTTTCTGCTCTAAGAACATAAGAATTTAAACCAAAAGAACCGTTTTATCAACAGATACAACTTTATTTCAAAATATCCAAAATCATACATGTACTATAATGTCTTCCGAACTTTCTTTGCAATGCACAACAAACTGACTGGTGCATTACTAGCTAGCATACATACTGTATGCTTGTGTAAATGTACATAAATCAAACAGTGTCCCCGCATGACCAAACCTTGTCCCCGAGAGATTTAATGATGTTCAACATCGACTTGATATCGTTTTCCCTCGAAAACATTGACTGACCACACGCGATCATCCTAAGATATGTCTGCCTCGACTGTGCATGTAGTCATGGTGGCCGATATCTACGGGTCCATTTGGGTTTTCAAACCACAGGTACGAAATCATGAATCTTTTGCTAAGTATCTCTGTACATGCGCAGCCAATGCAGAAAGTTTACCCTGCCACCTTGACAATCCAAGGCAGGGTGTTCCAAGGACTGTCTGGGTCAGAGGATTTGCGTTACTAAACCTAAAGCAGTAAATCTTTACAAAATATACATCGCACGAACAGTGCATGGAATGAAAAATTCATATGGTAAATTGCCTCCGAATCACAATCAGACATACATCAACAAGTTAACACGATACTGGTTGACAATACACGATTTAAATATACAAAGTCGAGTTAATAATTTAATTGTAAAATCAATCACATTTTGCTTGTGCAGATGAGTAAGTTAAAAATTCTCATTGAAATACTGAATCTCACTTGGTGTCATTCGTGATAACAAGGACAAGACACAAATTTTAAATAATCAATTCACCCAGCTAGGTTCCTGTAATTAGAAACTTCACCAGGTTTTACAACAGCGTAAGTGTATGGTCACCAAACATGACTCTTCAGGATGTGAATAGAAAATCAAAAGCAATCTTGGGGGTTTCTTAGTTTTTTTAACAAGTTCATCACAAAGTTCGATCAGGATATTTCATATTTTTGGCAAATGTCAGATAGTTGGCCAACATCTGGCCACGGCTATCATTGACTAGAAGTTCATGGAAAAGCTACAGCTTACATTTTTTTCACATTAACAATAAACGATTGCATTTTACGCCGTCTCAAGTCTGCCTGTCAAAAGTTTCTTGATAAACAATTTATTTTGTATTCACCCCAAAGAGTCCATGTGAAAAGGCACAAAACATACAAACTATGAAAAAATAAGGTCTTCTCACAAGGCATCCGGTGAAATAAGGTCTTTAATTTGATGTTGTGATGTTAATACTTCCACATATTGCTATGGAAATGAAAGTCTGTTCGTCTTCTAAGGACAGTAGAATCCACCATCGTGTTTCCGGGAGTAGCCTCCATTCGTTGCGGCGCTGTGATGGCTTTCTGCAGAGGAGTGTAGAAGACAGCGGGTTAGTCTTGGATAGTTTGAAGCAGATGGGACAATAAATTAGCAGAGAACATCAGGATGAGTTACAACACAACGCTTACATTACAATACCAATAAGGAGGAAAATGTCTCTTTATTACTTCCTTTGTTGAAACTGTTGTATACATGTATCAGTGTGGCAGTTTGTTTCATTGGTTACAGTATCTGTAAACCTGGCTAAACTTTAGAATCCCCGATCAGAAATGACGTAGTTTGATCGCATTCAACTATAAATCCATTGAACGGTGGTGCTTGGTTAGTCAACCGATGACCTTTTTTTGGGGTGTGATCGGGGATTCTAAACTCGTTCCGTAAACCCTACCCACAGACCAAGTGAAATACAGCTGATCTTAGAACTACTGATGTTGTGTTGGCAGGAATACTCTCATTTACACCAAATTATATTTAACCAATTTGAAAACTTTCAAAATCATGGCCATGGGTTCTCTCCACAAAGGATGTTGGGTAATGGCCAATTATTGGCCATAATCTTTGCTAAAACCATTTTAGACTTAGAGAAGCTGGAACTGAACTAATGCAAGCAGTTAACTTTGTTAAGAGTTAGCAGTTAACTATAGTATTAGTAACACCAGAGGACAGGCTTGAGTCATACAACAGTAAGCGGTTTGTAATGGGGTTATTGGGGAGACAATCAAGTGGTCTGAGTAATTGTGCAGATTAGCAATCACAACATTGAAATGTTACAAAAGAAAACTTGTGTGAGGTAAGATGAATGTTGAATAATGGTACGACTATTTGATTTCACGAACAAGAATGCTGTAGGCCCAGTTCCACACATCAGTTTTTCAGGATGTAACCAGGTTAAAATGGCATGCCAACATGGCAAGTGGAACTGCAAGTCAACACTTCGGTTATAAATTATCCCACACAATGATTTTCAAGAGACAGTATTTCTGGCCGTGAAATCAAAACTGGTTCAAAACAAACTGAAGCAGCAACAACAGGAAGCAGCCATGTTAACAAGCTGAGTGAGATAAAATGTTGTTAGCGACAACGTCTAGATTACTGCAGTACAGACTAACAAGAAAGCGGCTGAGGTTTCAAGCAGTGAAGTATCCTCCATCATGCTTTCGAGTGAATCCTTTGTTTGTTGCCTGAGTGTGATGGCCCGCTAGAAAAACAAAGACAGCATGCATCGACATTAGTCCACAATGAGTTCATGAAGCTTGAATGTTAAAGTAAAATTTGAATTTCCCCAAACTGGTGTGGTCACATGGACTTTTTGTGATCTCGTCTACACCAGCATTCACCAATGAATGTGAATGCCCAGGACAACACAGCTTAGATAATCCCATAACAAAAGTCCTCTATTGCCACCGAAGCACAAGTGTGAATTGTAAGTACATTGAAGCGCTATAATTCCTACCTAGAATGGAAGAATGAAAACTTGAAGTTAATAAGCTATGGGATGTAAGTCAATCCAATACCCAAGGTGATGTGAACCCTAAAAACTGAAGGCAACCTATTTGCTTCTTCTGATCACAGCTATCTATTCTACAGAGTGAAGACGTCATCATGTTTCTACTAAAATTAGTAAAAATGAGGTCTTCATCTGTTATACAGCTGGTAGTTTTCACTGTTGACAGTAGTCTGGAACCGGCCTTATATATTAGAAAGCCCTATACAATCCTAAGAGGTGTCTTTCTCCATAAAAGATAACTGTGATCTGGGAGGACATCTAAAAAGCATCTAAAATACTAAATAGAAGATAAAATGAGAAGTACTTCAGCTAAAGTCGATGATTGCTTAGATGGCGTAGTAGCCACCATCATGCTTTCTGATGTACCCCCGGTTGGTACTCTGGGTGTGTGGATGGAAACCTGAGAAAACCAATCAATATGAGTAAAAAGTATAGCTACAATTGTGAATAAATATTCATGGTAGACTCTGTAGTATTCAATCTTGAATGGGCTACTCCTGAGGTATCCAACATACTTGTCGTTTCTTTCTCTTTTGAGTCACATCTGCTCTGACATTTGAACCTGACAGTTGAGTTTTAAAAACCCAAACTCTCTTCAAGTGATTTCATGTGGCAGGATTGGGTTTTGGTCTGTACATGCCTTTAGAATAACTAACAAGAGTTTTAGAGATGATTGGGTGTGGGAATGCTTTGCATTTTGCCACTTTTCTCAAGCAAGAACATTGGACTTCTGCACAGTAATTGGCGAATGAGAAGCCCTCGAGCTGAGCTCCATGGCCCTTGCAGTCTCAACCTAACAAGTATGATATAGGTCCTCTGATTGCATTGGTTAGTTTTTCTGATTGGAAGTCCCAAACTCCTACATGAGGAAAGTGGCAAATGGTGTATTATATTATCATGCAATACGTACCAATGGCATTGTGCATACTGTGGATAACTTGCTTCTTTGGAGTTTCGTAAATTCGCAGAGGATGATTCAAGGGGTATTCAACTTTAGGTTGTTCCTTCTCTCTTTTTTTCAATGTACGTCTGCAACAACACAACAGAAAATCATCATATTGATCTGGGCCAGGCTGAGATTCTATTCACAAATCTAATCACAATTGGAGATCAATTAACTACAGCATAAAGCATGCATGATAAAATCTGCATTCACATCTGTTAGTCCAAAGAGGTTTTCAAAAATAAAAAATTACCACGACATTCATTTGAAAAACAGATGACAACGTACCCATGGTCCAATCCCAAAGTTTCTGGTTGATACAAGGTTTCATTTTTGTCCCTTAAAAATTCATCATGATGATTATATTTTGCTTTTAAAACAAAATCTAATGAATCTCTTGGTGCTTGTGGGTCATGATGAAAAACATCCCGCCTCGAACTGGATAGCGTAGGAGCTGAGTTGAGTCGTCCCCAAGGCTCCTGCTGTTGGGCTATGTGGGTTGGATCGCAATAAGGCTCTTTCTGTAAATGAATTGAAGATTATAATACAGAACCAGATATAACCAATACTTAATACAGAACCAGATATAACCAATACTTAATACAGAACCAGATATAACCAATACTTAATACAGAACCAGATATAACCAATACTTAATACAGAACCAGATATAACCAATACTTAATACAGAACCAGATATAAATAATGCTTTTTGCCTTGACAGTTCATCCAGATGACAATTGACATCATTGATTCATATTCCTTCCCCCTTTGGCTTTGACCATCTTGGCCCTTACTTCTTGGACTCAAAACAGACAGGGGAGGAGCAGCCTGGGTGTATCTAGGCCTATTTACGCATGAGAGCAGCCAATAGTATGATCATTAGATACAACACAACAGAGCAGTAACAACTAACTGACATGACATGTCCTGATAAGTGATGACACTGATTTTTGATTTTGACATTTTTTGTGTACAAAATGTACACAAAGATTCATGACTGAAAAGTAAGACTAAAATTACACCTACCATCGTCTGTTGAGACCCTGCAAATTTATCATCATTCTCAAATGTTGGGAATGGATAAGGTTTTCGGTTAGAACACATAGTCGTCATGTTTGCAGAGAAATTGGAACTGTTTCAGTGATATCCAAGTTTCCACAGCTTCTCCAATGTTGACATTACCATGGAGATCGCGGCATGCCGGGAAATCTGCTCAAAACTCGAACGTCTTACTCGGGTGAATTCAGAGTCGAACCCAGTAAGTTGGACTGCGCATGATCGGCAGAGATTAACTTCCTGTCTGTGGAGAGGAAAATTTAGAAAAATCTCTCCAATATTTAGCCATATTTCTCATCATTTAGGAAAGGGAGACACATTTCAAGGATTGTAAAACGTTCCTTTGGTATATTTGTACATTCCTTCAGTAAAGACGAACTTTCAAATGTATCGGTTTCGAAGTAATTGCCATTTGTTGGCAGCCGTGATCTGCGCTTCGGTTTTGCAGCTGGTCGTTACAGACACACTTCCAACATGCCAGCCGGTGAGTATGCGTTGTGTGGCCAATATACATACATGTACATTTGTAATGTAGCTGTTTATGTTTACCGATACTGTCATATATGTATAGCTTGGTTGACCTGAAATACCACACTTCAGAAGTTGGCCTGGAAGTGGCGACGGTACGTTTTAGACGATGGGAGACGAAAGCCGCACTGAGACTGAGGATGCAATTTTAATCATTCCGAATATCACATTTTAGCAGTCTCCAATTGAATTGTCTAAAAAAGTAAAACATACCGTTGCCACCCCTGGGCCAACTTCTTAAGTGTCGTATTCATCATTCATAAGACAACCTGCAAAAACAATTTTCGGCCATTTTCACAGGCAGCGTTTGTTTACCATGGCATATTCCTGAAATAAATGTGGTTTCAAAGTTCGATCCTCTGTCGCATGTTTTTTTACACACATCAAAGTTCTGAGCGGGAAGTTTGCAGATGTATAATTGATAAATTATTTAAAATTCTCTGATACTGATAGATTAAGATGATTGCAGCCAGGCTGTCCTATTTTCACATTCCAACCATGTCTAGCTCTTGGTATCAAGAGTGCGTCGCCGAGTACACAGTCTAGAAACTGATGATGATAATGGTGATAATTGAGCAAATTATTCGCTCCTAATATCAATCATCCTATTGTGTTGGCTTGTCCCAGATGTACAAATGTCACTGTGTGTTGGAACATAGAGGTGATGAACACTATACACATGAATGAATGGTCCAGACATGAACTTGGTACATAATAATGATATATAATCTTCAGCAATTGATAATGCTTGTAGTCATACACGAAAGTGCTAAACCAAAAGCACTACACTTCGTCCTACAGGCTTTTCATTAAAAGTTAATTGACCAATATGACATTGTATGATTGATGAAGTAATTTCAATTTTTTTCTAGCATGAGCCACAGATTCAATTTTTTTGACTAGACTGGTGGATCAGGTCTCAAACTGGATGAAGAGACATCTATTTGTCTCCATTCTCATTTCATCCACAGACATAAAGAGTCACCATTTCATGTCTGTCTTTTTGTTTATATTTGCAGAAAGATTTTCATTACGAGTATACAGAGTGTGATAGCTACGGTGGTCGATGGAGGGTATCGGTACCCAGCCCTGCCACATGTATAGGTGGCGCTCCTAATCCACCAATCAGAGGGAAGGAGTGCAGTAAGTGGTTTACCTTACATGTTACATGTATTCTCATACAGAACAGTTTCTGTTGTTCAGATTTTATCGTCTGACAATTAGGTTGGATACAAAATTTCTTGACACCTATGTTCAAACAAAAGGTTTCTGAAAGTAGTGGCACTGAACATAAATAAAATGGCAGCAAAATCTTAAGTGGATGTATTTGCGAACATGATAGGTTGGCAAAAATATGGTGGTTCACAGTATTTCAATCATTTCCTGCGTAATTTGTAATTTCATCTTATTTGCAAAGCACATAATCGCTCTTATTGTCCGATCGTCAAGTAAATTCCATCTGAAATTATGAGCAATTAGATTAGGAACTGCGTAGATCTGGATGTGTGTATCTGCCCACGTGGCCTCTATGTACCCGGGATGAGTCATGCATGTCATGTGCGCTTGGATATTTGGCAAACAGCTGCATTAAAGGTTGCCATGGTTATCATAACGAAAGACTTAAAAAAATAGATAGATTTGTTGTGATGTTCAAATTCAATTCAAATTAATGAATGGATTGTTCTTTTATTCTGTTGTTCACTTGGTTGTGTTGGCCAGATTCATTATTTTGTTCGCTCACACCCTGAACTGCCATCATTCAATTTCAAACAGTATGCTATCACAATAACTTGTATCACTGCACCGATTTCATCGCCAAGCAGCTATAATCTTTACAAACAAACAATCACAAATAATGTAATTTCCATGTTTTATTCCTCAGGGTAACAGCTGTCATGGCCATTGGCACAGTCTTAATTCATTCAAGTCCTTTGTACGTAGTTGCGAGGATTTGCATAGATTGCCTTAACCATGTCTACTTGGCTGTGATCAAGATAATAAGCTAACAAATGGCTCTTTTATGACAAGCTGTTTCTAATATCTGATGTCCTACATGTATGATATGAAATGGAGTGAACGAGGCATTTTAGTCACTAATATGGATGGTGCCATCAGGTTAGGGTCTTCTTTTGCCCATATAAGTAAGAAGACAGTCAAAAAGCAAGTACTGTAGGAGTTGGATGACTGCACAGATCAGTGTGACTGTGGCTGTGCATAAACAAAAGAGTCGCTCATCCTGAGGATGATTCCAACAGGTGGTTGTGATGAGTCACACATAGCACACAGATGAGCATGAATATGGTGGTGAATACAGAGCCAGCTGGCCAGCAGAATCAATAAATAATGCTGTGTACACTTTTATGATTACGATTCTATACAGTTCAAGTATGTAGGTCATGTGCATGCTGAGTGAAATAATATGTCTTCTGTGCCAAAATATCTGGCCCGTTGTAAGGTCAAGTCAGCTGTAGTCTAAAGACGACCTTGTGGCTTGACTCGGAAAACAGCTTGTGCTAAAATATTAGAGTACACAAGGCTGACTTTATACTCAACTACCAATATCAAATAAGTGCCAAAGTGGTTGGTTCTGATAGCAAACATTAGTGACACCCCTCAGGCTGACTGATGACGTTACTTACATGTAGACCACTCTAACTGGTTGTGAAGTGTGGTTGTGTGGGCGATGTTATATCCTGAGCCTGTTGGTTTCCAACATACAAAAATGTAATATGAATGCAATCATGCTAAAAAGTAGTCTCGCTGGTGGCTGCTCTTTCTTGTTGGGTTGGCTAACAAGTTTGAAAAGCAAGCAAGCCAGCCACCATCATTTTTAGTGTTTGTGTGTTTCCTTTGAAACGTCAGCCCACTTTGTGGTTATATAGTGCATGTATGTCTGCCAAGATATTAGCTTCAATCACTCTGTGAAATGCATAGATGCTGCCCCTCCAATAACACACTGAATGTTCTGTTGCTGTTATAGATTTCTCACCAGTGTCACATATTTCAATGGGTTGTATTTCAATTTCTCTCTCAGAGTTCACCTGCAAACCTGGCTCATACCTGGACATCAACGGAGACCAGCAGTGTAAGGAATGTCCAGCTGGGTCCTACTCGCTCGGGGGTGGGGTCAGGTTCGACAGCTGGGCGACTCTGCCGACTGGGTTCTCCATCAAGACAGAAGAGTTCAGCGGCGGTGCGACAGGATTCTCTGAGACATCAAAGGGGAGCACCAACTGTTCCAAGTAGGTAGTGCCTGTGCGGTTTTCTTCCTAGTTAATAGAGTACTTGTAAATCGACTCATGGGCAAAGATGCGTGAAACTGAAAGAACTCCATCTCTCCTGGAAATAAATTGTTCACTAATTTCCTGTTAGATTTTAAAAGCTAGCTGGCCCGCAGCCCTGCCAGTCAACCAACTTCATTGAAATTGCCAATCCTTTCTGATAAGAACTTCATGATTTATTTCATTTGATTCAGTCGAAGTCATTTCCATTAGCACCACATCGTTACCATTCCCATGGTATTGGCATGATATGGCCTGTGACATCACCATCACTAAGAAATTAGTCTTTCGTTCTTGATCTGGAGTTGGATTTCAGTCGCCATGGAAACTAAGCTGTTTACACAAGATGAGGCAGGTGGCATACACGCCATAGGAACAGGGATGGGTAGATTGTATACTTGCAGTTCCTATCAACTGAAATGCTGGGGGGGGGGGGGTAGGTTTGCTGGTAGAATTCATTTCAAGAAAAGTACATTTGCAATCTACCTGACTAATCCTTTTCTTGGCATTGCTAGTGAAGATTTGTCAGTCTGTATGGTGATGTAGGAAGTATCGAAACTACAAAATCTGTTTGACATGGTGAACTACAGACTACACGTTGCTTGATCTGAAAGATTTCTATCAACTTTCTCATTCCAGAACTGGCTGGCAACCACGAGGAGAGTTCATTGCCTCGTTTGCTGATTCGTGTACAGCTAGTCTCGTGTACTCGGCAAATCTGGTCAAAGCTGGCTCAGTCTCGTTCAAGTACAAGTACAATGATGAGAGCACTATATTCCACTTCTATGTAAGTTGTGCCTGTTGGTATTGGCAATACTCCCTAGGCAATGGCCCCCTGTCTGTCCTGGAGAATGTCCCCAGAGTTACCAAAGAATATCGTACCTGAGATACTGTGATCTTGACACAGTTCTTCTGGTTGTGAAACATTGAAATAAAGGGATCTCATTACATTTTTGCGAGCAAATGCTCAGAAGTACCAAAGTATTGAGTGTAAAATGCATAAAACAGAATATTTCATTCTATCGCCAATTGAAACTGAGGAAATTCACGAATTCACGAATCTTGTGTGATTGTAGGTGGAGAATGATCTGTGCCAGACATACACTGACAGGAAGTCTAATGTGTGGCCCGCAATGACCGAAGAAGGCGAATGGAAAACACACAGGGTAAGAAAGATATCAAAGTGGTAATGCCATTGGACCAAGTAGTCACGGATCTACCTCAGGCTACAACAGTTGCCACAGTAGTGCCAATCAAAAGGACAGGGTTTCAATCCTTCTCAATGCTCCAGAGTGGGATCTTATATCATATGGAGTTCTCTAACAGCATGGCAAAGGGCAAGAGGGGCTTTACCATCGCCTACTCTTGATCCGTATACAAACTTTTCCTGGAAATATAAGCTTTTGGGTAGTAACTGGGATTGCCTCATCTTTTGCAGATGAATCTCAAGTCGGGAGTGAACATTCTTTACTGGAAAACTATAGACATCAACCGGGACAGTGAACATAACATCAAACCTGTCCTTATCAAGGAAATCATGATTGATGGTAGGTACCTGTCTTTCAGATTATCCGGTCACGATCATAAAGTGATTGAAACAATCCTAAAGTGTTTTTTCTGTCCAAGATGGCCAATCCTGTTGTCTGTCACAATTCATCCTAGTCACCATAAAGCTGATGCTGGATGCAGGGTCTGGAAAGGCTGACCTTTTCCCTCAGGACTGCATTCAATCAACACCTAATTTGTCCACACTGCCCATATGCCTGGCCTTGTAATACTGCCGTAAAAGTAAAAATGTCATGTAGATGATCGCATTTGCTGATTTCAGGTGTTGCCTTCACATCTGAGTGTACCATGTGTAAAGGAGGTACCTACAGCCCAAAGGGAGCCTCGGAATGTTCCCCATGTGCTGTGAATACATATTCTGCAAAGAGCGCTGAGACATGTGCACCTTGTGACAAGAACACCCAGTATGCGCCCATCAAGTCTGACAAATGTTTGACACGCCCTGCATGTAAAGCAAAGGATTATTTCGAGTATTCTACACCATGTGATAGTAACATTGAGGTAGGTCATCAATGCGGACAATTCTTCTTGTTTGTTCTTTTATTCGATATGTTTTCCTGTTTAATAAAGCTTGAATAGAGAAGTTGATATATGTAGTAGACTAGTGTTGGAAGAACAAGACTAGAGTAATATTCAGTACGATCTCTTTCCTTCGTTGCTCAGACCCAGAAGTACTACAAGTGGATTGAGCCCCAGATCTGTCGGACTGACCTCCCCGGTGCTGCTCAGCTCCCAACGCCAGGAAAGAAGGAGAAGTGTCCGCCATGTAACCCAGGTGAGTCAAGGCTGCTGACTAGGGAGCTACCAGTTGTGATCTGTCAGCACATCGTATCCTTGTATCCATATGAGTGTCAATCTGTAACTGTCAGTATTGGGTAAAAGTTGAGTGCAGTGTCCAATTATGATTGAGTGGATTGCAAGACGGAAACAATTAAGTAGAGATATTTTGCAATGTTCTCTATTTTGCAGGTATGGCTGCCAATACTACTGGATCTTGTGTGTTCTGCCCATCCAATCAGTTCTCCAACGGTAGCGTGCCGTGTGAGGAGTGCCCGGTCTCGACTGCCCCTGTCTATGGTATCGTCTACAGATGGTGGAACAACATCCCACAGAATGTCTCAACTAGCTGTATGTCAATGGACAGTAAGTATTCTCATACAATAGACACAGAGCAGATACCATTCAAGAAATCATGCCATTTTGGAACTTTTCAGGACTCTTGCTAAAGTTCAAAGTTTGGGTATGAACAAGGTTGACGAAATTGAACCTTCAGAACTTTCTCAATTAGTCCAATAGATATACTCATCATTGCTAGGAAGCTACCTCATCGATTTTTCATTCATACTTGTCAAATTTTCAGAATCTGGTTGTGCGACTACCAACGGTTGGATCCCAACAGGTGACCACATCACCAGTGGAAAAGGTCATGCCGACGATGCTTACCTTGTCTTGTCTCTCAACGTTGGAGGTTTCAAGGGCAATGAGGGGTCGTTCCAAGGTCAAGCAGCAGAGATTGCACAACTCTCCTTCGTCTTTGAGCTAAACTGTACAACAAAGTGTGCCTTCTTCTTCATTGAGGTAAGGATGATTATCCCGGTTCACTCGTTGATTTTGATCAAGACCTCACACACTCCCCTCAACCAGTTTTTCCTGGACAGATCTTTTGGTTTTTGAAAAGTCTCTGAATACCCCTAATGCAGTGTGCTCTGTTATTGTTTTGCATTTGTAGGATTCTCCAGAAAGGGGGGCCTCGGTCATCCAAACCTGGTCAGGAACACAGAAGAAACAGAAATTTACGTGAGTACACATGTTCATTTTCATGGGTATCACCAACTTACATAGCATTTACACCTGTTTACCTTTGTACATCTGCTTCCTTGTTTTAACCGCAGACGTCACTTTGTAAACAACAAGTCAACACTGAATTGAACACTGGCATATGTCTCCTTGCAGATTCCCGATTACTAAGAACCGTGCTGCGACCTTCAACTGGGCGTTCCAAAAGACGAGCTGGGAGGAGGCGTTTGCTATGGAGAAACAATCCAAACTCTACACAAATGATGTGGCCAAGATTTATGCTATCAATGTGACGAATACGGATGGGGGTGGCGCGTATGAGTGTCTGCCTTGCCCTGAGGGCATGACCAAAACCGGGTAGGTACAGGAGGGAGATGCCCTCATTGATATTGAAGCCAGAATAAAGTAATTACTTTCTTACGCCTTTCAATTAAATCGACATGGATGATTTGGGATCTCTTAAACTGCAGTGAAGAGGTGTGAGAGTAATTAAGAGTGGGTTGATTTGACAGGTGATGACTGTGTTACACAGTAGTCACAATTGTGTTTGAATCATTCAAATTGACACATCTGTCACTTTCAGTCCTCCTCATTTCTTGAAAAAGATAGGGTATCAATATGTCCGTTGTTGTAGTAACAATGAGCACTTGGCAAGTGCATCAGCCTGGATGCAGTGATATTGTGTCCAGATCCAGATGCTGTGAGTCTGTACAAGCTCTGGGTCTTGTAGACGTGGACCAAGTCTGCGTACACTGAATTAAGATTGTGCACACGGTCGGGGCAAAATGAATGTTCAGCAGAACACGACTGTATACTTGCACTACACATTCCTCTATTCATGTTCACAATATGATACTTTCAGTCATTACACAATCAAAAGATTCAGGTAGACTAACTGGTGGTTGAGAATTGCATGTGTGCCATCCTTTAGTTACAGCGGTTATTTTGTAGAATTCATCAAAGTGGCCTGTTCTTCCGTCAGTGGCCGGTGGATTTTGGGGGCATTACTTGGGGGCATTACTTTCTAATGGCTAGGGCCTAGTTGTTCAATCCCTGGGGCTCAATCGATACTATACTAGCAGTAACATTGGCAATGAGTCCTTCACTGAAGGAGATGATGTACACTGGCGCTTGTCTTGAATGCTGTTTGAGCAACTGGGCCCAGTTCAATATACCTCAAGCTGTAGAATTCCGTTGCTCACTCGTTTGATTTGTGCTATTTGACTTTATTTCCATCCTCTTCCCACGCATTTACTTCTTGTTTTGGGTCGGCTACAATTTTAAGCCTTTAGCTTTCACGGAGCCTAAACCTATAGATTATCAGACCTGTTGCAGAAAAAGTACTATGTCAAGAATCATGTGGTACCATGAAGTAATGTCAGAATTGGCCATGTACCAAAGGTTTTGGCCTCGTGATGCGATGGTTTTCAAGTGGAATCTGGTTGTCTCTGGGGATTTTCTGGCAGTTTAAACTCAAGCTTTGCTGGTCGTAAGGAACTCTGCCTTGGATCCGTTAAACATTCGAATTTCATAATATGAAGGGAATTGTTTGTATCTTATGTCAGTAATGGTGGTTTGGTAGTATCTTTTTCAATTGCTTTATCCTCAGCCTGGTCCTTTCTTTCTTCCTGAAACAAGTTCATGAACCAAAGTCTTGGCCTTCAAGCTTAACTGTCGTTTTACATTTTGGTCCAACCCTCACCTGCCCTTCTTTGGTTTCCTTGAAAGACACTTATCTTTAGATCATGTTGATTTTTTTCATTTGATGATTTACCAGCTAGCAGTTACTTGAGTCTTAGAAATTCACTTTGCTCCTCAACCCGTCAGTTTAGTTTGCAAGAGATATTCTGGAAACGTCCAGAAAAGTATTTTTAACCTCTGATAATATTTCACTTAATGTACATGAATGTAGTGTATTCTTCTATTTGTACAGGTGCATCCCATGTCCAGCGGGGGCCTACATCCAGCGCAACACAACCAAGTGTAAAAAGTGCCCAGCAAACACCGTCATCCATGGCCAACGTCCGTTTGGGATCGAATCGTGTCAGAAGTGTGGCCCAGGTCTCTTGTCGAAGAACCACAAGAGTTGTTACAGTGACTGCAAGTTTGTGTCGCCAGAGGGACGAGAGTATGACTTCAGTCCTCTCTCAAAGTGAGTCTAACTTGGTCTCCCTTGATCTGGCTGATATGATGTCTATGTCACATGAAGAGTTTTGGTGTATATTTCTCAACCAGCCTTTATCTGAGTAACTCTTACATTCGAGTTGATTCAGACAAGTGAAGAGCTGGTGAACATCCTCTCGTTGGGAGAGAACTTGCTTGAGTTGGTGTACACAAAACTTGGGTGAAGTCCCACAGTATGCTAGTTTGGGGAGGCCCCCTCTATGTGTTATCTCCTGACTGACATTGCCTGTCTTGACATTGCTCATGTAATTCTTTCAGCGCCCAGATTGTGACTGGAGCTCACCTCTTCACCTCTAGTGGCACCCAGTACTACCATATCTTCAATATCAGTTTGTGTGGAAAAGAGATGGTGCAGTCTAATTGTTACAATAACTTCACTGTCGGGGTAAGTCATCACCTTTGTGTTAAGCAGTACTTTTTGTTACGTTGCTATTTTGTTTCCTCATTTCAAAATTGAGTTCTGTTTTGTTAGTGCAACCATTACAGTCATACATGTATGTGTTATAACGAACATTCACGACTGCACCCTACGATTTGTACATACATGTCTGTGCAAGTCTAACTTGGCTCATTACTTGTCACAGTTTCACTTCCTTGATTCAATCATAAGATCAGTGTATTTGTAACTAACACTGAGTTGCATGAGACTGCACTCTTTCATAAAGTAATCCCTCAGTCATCTCTTATTCGTCTCTTCTCCACTGCAATGCTCGACTTCACTATCAAAGCCTCTCACAATATGGTTTTCAAGAGAATGTGGAATACTTATAAGTATGTTCCTCAGACCTGTAGAATACTGTTGAACATTGCTCTTCCCTGCTCAAATAGAACTCTTGTTGTACAATTTTCAAAAAGGTGAATATTTTATGGCCTGCCAGGCACACTACCTGTTTTCGACCAGAAAATATCTGATCGATGACCCTACAATCTCTTTCTGTGGTATCTACAGACCCAGGGTCCCACAACATCACAACAAGCCCTACTTCGCCATCTTAGTGGAATGAAAATACAAAAATCTGGCTCATTCAACTTGTTATCATCTCTTCATAAAGTAAGTGGCCATTCGTCGCAGTCCAAAACCCGGCCATACCCATTAGTGTGAGATCCCAACTCTAAAATCAGACCTACACTTACAGACCAAAAGCCACCAAGTTGTAAATAAACACTCCTCCTTCAATCCATTTTGACTGAAAAGTTTAAAATATTGCCTTTGTGTGCATTTCAGATTCACTTCTGTTTGTTTTCTTCTTTCTTTCTTATCTCATTCCTTTGCTCAGCTTCATAATCCTTTATTGACTATTTGTTTACCAGAAAGGATGGTCTGTGACTGGCCTTTGTGTACAAGCAATACTTCATGTCACTCTTGTTTATTTTCTACTTGTCTCACCATTTGTTGCTGTTTTGTTGCATAATAGAGTCCCGAAGAATCCACGAACCTTGCTGTGGTAATTAGTCTTATTCCCTGTACAC
The DNA here is from genome assembly GCF_910592395.1 of Lineus longissimus. Lineage (NCBI taxonomy): Eukaryota > Metazoa > Nemertea > Pilidiophora > Heteronemertea > Lineidae > Lineus > Lineus longissimus. The sequence goes on from NC_088314.1 coordinate 1,196,169, forward strand.
AATGGGATTATCTATTAACAACTATAATCATTATGCTTAGTTGTAATCCCTGTTGAAACTGATTAACCTTTTGAAGTTTAGAGTAGTGTATTCATCTAAGCTAACATAATCTAACCCCAGTCTTCTTTCAGCATTACTGACCAATGTGTAAATAATGCTTCCTCTTACCAGTAACTAACACAAGGATTTGAAACACAATTTCATAGAAATTTATGCAATCATTTAATGACTTTTTAAGACAAGCAGTCCATTCCTGCCTGGCATGATCTTAAAACGACCGGCAAGTACTGAACTAGACTAATTGTGCTGGGTTTTATCATGATTATGATTACTCATGGGTCAAGCCAATGAACCTTTTCTCAGGCAAGCTACTGCTATTCGGTGGCCTGCATCAAGCTTTGGCCCTTATAGCTTCTTGGTTTATATTTACCCTGGTGATAATGGGTTTTATAGAAATATTCATTTCCTCCCCCACTGATTCGGTTTGATCATTCTACTGAGAATATTTTGCAGTCATTTTCTACAGAACTATACATCCACGTAGTCATGATAATATTAGTTCCCTAAATAACCTCATCTTTATTTTGGCTTGGGTTATGGATTGCTTTGGCTTCCTGCTTGAACGGCAACAGGAGCTCAGTTGTTTTCATTTGGTCTTCCATCATACCAATCATTATTTGTCACTTTATTGCATTCACAGTGGCAGGTACTCCAGGTATGGCAAATTCAAATTCATGATTCAAAATATCTTGATTTGATATCTCAATTTGATGCATTTTCAACTTTGAATTTGAGTTCATTTTACATTGTCGTCCCTACAACGCTTGTACCCCTCCTCTTCAGACTTGAAGTTTGTGATATTATTATGAAGTCTTCCCGTGTCCTGCATGATTGTTAAGAAAATTTATAGTGATGTAAGGCAGATTGATTACACTCCATAAAGGATTAGGAACTTGGGGATAATATGGTGAAAATGATGAGTTCTGTTTTCAACTCCAGGAGTGAGATAAAGTCAAAGCATCAGAAGGTATTTCATGATCTTCTAGCCCAGAGCCACACTCACAGAATGGCATCTTGTGTCCTGTCTAGTTCCCCTCTTGTCAAAGAAAAAACAAGGAGACGTCTTTTTGTGAAGTTTGCCAATAGTCCTAATCATACTAATCTCTTTCAGATCCAAAACTCATGCTTTTACTTACAACCTGTGCTTAACTCCCTTAACCCAGCTGTTGTACCTTACCCTGATTCTCAGACTAATGATGGTGAAAAGAGCCATTGACCAGCAATCAGTCGGCTTATAAGCTTTATATGATGCACTGCATGCTTTATTATCTCACTTGCACTCTTCCAGAGTCATCACCCTGATAGTGGTAGTAATGGTACACAAGTAGCTCATGTATGATTCAAGTTTTCAACTGGTTTTGATGGTTTACTTTGGGTACAGGGCCTCAGTGACTCCAAGCTTATTACGCATGTGTTCATTGACTAATATTGTAGATCCCATCGAAGACAAAGTGACTAGCACTGTGTCAGGAAAATATGATTTGATGTTGAAACCACGAAATGAATGCTAACACAATAGTCAATGGAATGTCTGGTTTTGGAGTTAGTGAGGAGATATCTGTTTGATCTTAGATGGCTTGACTGAATGCTAGTGCCCTGTCACTCAGGACTGCATGGCCTCTTCTACCAAATTTTCTAGGCATTTTGTCTTGCGCTTGCCTGATGTTTGCTTCCCATTGTGCAGGTGCCATGCACTGATCAGTCAAAGTTCAGGAGATGGCCAACAGTCCTGAATGATCTTGCTGATTTTGAATTTGGTGTTGGATGTTTGCGATATATTTCGAAATGGGATCATGTATGTCATAATCTCGATGAGATTCTGTGTGTTAGATCTAGCCGCTCTTGCCAATTGGCCTTTTCTCACGAGCCGAGGGTGCGTTGGGCTTTCATGGGTTTGTAGCTTCAAAATGGTGAAAGAGATGAGACATTTCATGCATGTTTTTTTGGTTTACATTTCCAACCTAGTTTGTCAACAACAGATGTTAGCCCTGATGACCATCTGTTAGATTTGAAACTCTGCATGATGTGAGAGATAGAATCCCATGTACTTGTATGTTGGCTGTCCTCGAATGCATGATGATTAAACACAGTGCATTCTAGTGTTCATGGCTAAGGCCATCCAATTCAAAGTATTACAGAGCTTGGCCTTGAAGTTAGAAGTGCCTTGGCCTTGTAGTTGACTACTGAAAGTCCATTCAGTATCTGTGGTCTTGATATGACATCATGACTTTTGTGGTAATTGAAGCTTCAGAGGTATCAAGCTTAAGCAGGCAAACCTTCTTGTTTGTAGAAAAGCTGTTGTTTGAAAATTGAATGGCAGTTGAGCTGACAAATAATTACACAGAACCTTTTGGCACATGCCCACACTTGGCTATCATAACCACAATAGTTGGTTCAATTTCCTCACTTTCTTATTATTGCCTTACCCAGATGTGGACAAATTTACTCAAAATTGATGTTTATTTCAGCAACTCATCCCGAGTGTCTCACACATTAGTGCGTTCGTCTGCCGGTCGACCATTATCCCGCCCAAGAACCCAATGGCTGAACAGGTTCTGTCTGCGCAGCCAGTGAGCCTGGGAGACCTCTTGGTCAACATCAGCAGCCATCACAACAAGACTAAAGACCTAATGAATGAGAGGCTGAAGACGGCAGGATGGCCCATTGATGGTAAGACTAGGAACAGGATACAAGGTCAAGACTGTGAAACCTCTATCAGGGAGGGTGGCGTCTGACGCTTAATAACATAGTTTGAATGAAAAGACTAAAGAGGCTGATGGTTCATAGCAGGGCATGTCGTAAGTCCCTTCCTTGTTTAGAATTTGTGACTGGATTGCTCTTGTTGGAACTGATTTTGGACAATGGAAGTAGGTTTTGGCCAGCAAGATCCAAGGAGTGTCAATCATACCCCGGTACAGAGTTCATATCTAAGAATGTTTTAAACTTTTCTTTTCCAGAGGATGACATGGATATTCACTTCACGTTCAACACAGAAGTGTAAGTACTTGTTACCAGATTTAATATCAAAAAGGTCAAAAAGCTAAAATTGTAGATCTAACTCCATTGTAATCATCTCAGGCTTGGATTTTATCATGGCTGACATGAGACTCTGTAAGATCTTAACAGAGAGAGTACTGTGTGTTTATTGGTTCTTTCCATCTTTTCAGCCCAACAGCTGCGTGCTCTAGAGGCCGCTCGGTCATCATCACCATGAGATGTGACGTCAAGGAACAAGGCAACGGAACCATTGAGCTGCCGCCCAAATGTCCCGATGGGACGTGCGACGGTTGTAACTTCCACTTCTTGTGGAAGAGTCGCCACGCTTGCCCCCAGTGCAAGGACGAGGACTATGAGGAGGTGAAGGGAGAATGCATCAAAGGAGAACAGACCATCTATCACTATCCACCCAAGTAGGTTGATTTGTCGAGTGTCTTCTTCTCCGGCCCAGTTGATCTTGTCTCCATTTGGTGCTCCAAGTTTCATTGAATCTCCCTATTGCGTTTTGTTGAATACTCCCTGTTCCATTTCAGACATTGTGTCTTGTCTGGTACTGATAACAAACCCAAGAAGACGACGATGAAGTGCTCCGTACTGCCGATGTGGGTTTGGATCTTCCTGGCCTCACTAGGTGGCACTGGCATCCTTATGTGCCTGCTCATTTTCTACTGTTGGGGCAAGAACAAGAGGTGAGGACGTCAACTCTTCAGCACTTTCACTCCAGTGACTCCAGTCAGCTGGATAAATCTGCACTCTGCATTTTCACTTTGCTTCTCATCAGTCCTTCCATCAGGATGAAACCATTTACCTCTGATGTCCTTTCTGGTTCTTTATGCAGTGAACCTTCAGAACATGTGTGTATGACTCCAACCATTAACCGTCAAAATCTCTATAGTATAAAGCCGTCCATTGGTAGGATGGCCGTCTGGTAGACCCTTGGTGGTATCCCGTCCTCTTGATGAAATCTGCTGAATGTATTTCAGGCTCGAGTACAAGTACATGAAGCTAGTCACTGCATCGAACACCAAGGATGGTGAGCTGCCTGCTGCCGAGACGTGCGCCCTGGATGAGGATGAGGATGATGACCAGTTTGATGTGAAATACAAGGAGAGCAAGGGCAAGAAGTTGTTTAACAAGCTGATTGCTATGGCTGGGAAGGTAGGTTACAAACGATAGGGCAGCTGTTCAATGCATAAAGGTAGTAACTGTGTTTGTTTGGTTTTACTGTGACTGTTGAAGAGTTACAGCTCTTTTTCATGGAGCCATAACGAGTATGGACAGAACCACTAGGGTATGTCAAGAACATGCACTTATATCCAGAAGGAGACGCTGCCTGAAATCAAAATCAAACTGCCTTTCTGCATGAATAGCTGAGGGCTGTCTTACTATAAGGTCCACTGACTCGTGTCCACAAGGGCGGGTTAGCACCATATCATCATCATTACACTCACAGGTTGGGTTTGGTCTATAACATGTGCGATTCGTGTGGGAAACTCGCCCGTTTTTATGACATTTCGTACAAACTGAGGGATGAGCTGCAGTTTCAATAAAAGTATTCCTATCCGACTTTGGGGCCAGATTGCAACCATATTACTAGACTTCTAGTGGTGGCAACATTTGAGTCTCAGTTGACACTCATCCTTGTCCTTTGCCTCTAGACTAACAGGTTTGAAAGATTTGATACAGACTAGTATCATGGGACACAACAAGCAAGGTACGATTACCCCAAGAAACTGCAGGAATGTTCTTCAAAAACTGTTCATTCTTCATCTTTGGCTGGGGAGGATTTTAAGTCTTGACGTGGTGGATGACTTTGCATTCGCATGTCTTCATTCATCTCTCGTCTTCTCGACACAAATTTTGAAATGAAAACTCTGTAAATCAATGCAGCTAAAACAGTCTCGCGGAATCTACATTGCATATTTATCATGAGAACCGGTCGTATTAGGACTAACTGTTGTCATTGACAGTAGGTAAAGGGAGGTCAAACAGCCATAAATGAATGAAAACTAACATGTGCTGCCCCCTCTGGGTTTCAGGAAAATGAGAAACAAACTCAAAACCCAATGTGGTCCCTTGGTAAGTGGTTTCACTCTCATGCTCAGTAACATGAGATTCTAGTAGATGGCATACTAAAACATACCCTCTGATCCAACAGAGCCATTATACAAGCTATTTACACTCAAGTAACACAATAGGCTGTCCTTCCTGTATTCAAGCCTTTCATACTATCCTAACACAATAGGTTGTGTATTTAAGCTATTCATACTGGCCTTTCACAACAGGCTGTCTGTAATGTATTCATGTGGCGATTGTCACCACTCTATCTCTGTTGTAAGGCAAATGGCTGAATAGTGCAAGAACAATTGCCCCTTCCTTGTAGTTGTATGTGACTAAATATTGTTAAGACAATGTCTCCACCAGTTGAAATAGTGTCACAAGACATTGTAACAACCTGTCTTTAAGTGCTAGTCCTAGAAATATGTGTAACACTCATAGAAATTGTGCTACTTCTGTGTGTTAGTGTAGCATGCTTGCTTCTGTTTAACAAACAAAATTGTGACAACAAATATAATTGAGATTGTCTTGGCAGTAGTTATCATCATAAAACTGACACACATTCAGATTGTATTTTGGCAGAAATATGCTTATGTTCATGAAGAATCCTTGGATCACATTGTCTGGTTTAGTATGCTGTCAACTCAGGTTGAGGTTGTCAGTCTTTTATAAAACGTTGGTTTGTGGCTCCTTGTCAAGATTAAATATCAAATAGAATGCTTCCCAGATATTCATGTTTCATTCAGTGGGCTTTGAGAGTCAAGGATCTGCTAGTGAGTGCTAGATTTTGCACAACTTTTGTGTGGCATGTGGTTTACAGAGTTTTCAGTTGGGTTTACAAGAGTCTTGTTCTGCCTTGATACCCTTTATAAAATGAGTTGAAAAGCCCTCATTATTCAGGCTCCCTCAGTCTTGCTTGTTTTCTCTTTGCTTGGCATAACATGTTTTTATCTTCCCCTCGAAGGAGAAAAACAGAACCTATTACGTAAGTAAACCGCATGGTTTTAGCTGCGGGTGCAGGATTATCCTGGTGACATTAGGCAGGGAGTTAGACGCAAAGTGGAGCTTGACAAATCATTGCTTTGGAGGTGTTCAACTGGGCCTGGGACTTGGTCAAAGCAACACTATCTTGATGTTATCTTCATCATACCATTATGTCTAATGGGCTCAACTTTAGAGATAATATCAAGAAAGAACTTTGTAAGCATAGACCAGGGCTTCCAGCAGTTTTCATTCAAATCTGGACATTTTCTGATGGCTTGAAATCGTGCTGCTCAACATTGCAGCATCTGAGAGAAAATGATTTGTCAAGCTTCTAGTATAGAATGGCCCATGAGCTTTGGATGAGATGGGCAAGTGAGGTTGTGGATTCAATGCATGAGGTGTGCTTTAGATGTAGATGTTTCTTTGGGAAAGGAATTATGAGATGATGAAATTGTCAAAGCAGCCTCGCGTATTTTCAGCCATTCATTTGTTTTCTCAGTCCTTGCTCATGGTCTCATTGTGTATGGTTTGCTACAAGCAGGCGTATGTTGAATACTTCTATCAAATACAATGACTTGCAGCCTTCAAACCCGAAAAATAACTGGTTTGAATATGACTTTGGTAGATTGTGGAAGTATTCAACCTGTGAGACACAAAGATATGGATTGATGCTATTACAGCTCATCTCTGTCGCTTTTACAGTTAATGTCTGCCTCTGTTTGGCTTTAGAATGTGCATGTCCCTGCAATTAGGTTGGTTGAAATGAGACTCGAGCATGTTTCAGTCAGGCCTTCTTGAAACTTGGTCATCTGAGACTTCTCACGGACTTGAACTCTGTCTAGTTCTGACTTGTCTTCATAAGGAAGGATACAACTGTCATGTTCTACAAGACAATCGTCTCCCTATCTGTTGCATGATGCCTGACACTCCTTTCATTCCACCTCACTCATCTGCAACTTCAGTTATGAAACCAGCTTGCAGTCATGCAGGAGAACCAGAGGACTAGAACGCCTGTCGTTGAGCTTAATGACGCTTGACACTGTTCTCTAGCCTGACATCCTCTTCCTAAACGCACCACCTAACACCAGCATGAATTGGGCTTCTTCGTCCAGCAATTTCAACATCTTGTTTGCTGCTGTCTCAATCATGATATTTAAGTTAGCAGGCACAGTTTCTGTTGACTCCAAGACTGTCAGCATCTCCCCCCTGGTTGAGTTGAATGGATGGTCGACTCTAAAAACAGGGTCTGAATCCCTCCAGAATGCACGACCCTACACTGCCTCTACCAGTATGGTATGCTGAGGTGATATTTTCTTGCACTTTTTTGGTGTTCAGGGTCAAAGTTTATTTTTTACAACATTCATGGGGATGAGGTGAAATGTTCAACTCAGGCAGATTTGGCACAGCTGTCCGTTTCAGTTCAATAGAACATCTTCCAATTGCATCAGATGTGGACCTGTCTATTGAATGAATTCATACCCCAATCTCTGTTGGCTAGGGTGACACATCGGAGAATTTTGCTGAACTTCGTAATGACTACCATGCAATGGAGAATACACTGTGGGCTTGTGATCAGTGCCTACATCATCGCAATCAATAACAAAGTGTTTATTCAGTAACATCCTCACTGGTTAGTTTCTGTGTGTGATCATGATTAGATATTGCAGTTGAGCCACAGCCCAAGCTTAGACATGCATCTTTGCTTTACCAATCTCTGTATACGTTTCCCATCAGTTGTAAGGGAAACTCTACCATTCTCTGTGTACGTTTCCTATCAGTTGTAAGGGAAACTCTACCATTCTCTGTATACGTTTCCCATCAGTTGTAAGGGAAACTCTACCATTCTCTGTGTACGTTTCCTATCAGTCGTAAGGGAAACTCTACCATTCTCTGTGTACGTTTCATATCAGTCGTAAGGGAAACTCTACCATTCTCTGTGTACGTTTCATATCAGTTGTAAGGAAAACTCTACCATTCTCTGTGTACGTTTCCTATCAGTCGTAAGGGAAACTCTACCATTCTCTGTGTACGTTTCATATCAGTTGTAAGGAAAACTCTACCATTCTCTGTGTACGTTTCATATCAGTTGTAAGGGAGGATATGTTTCGAATCAACCATGTCTGTAATAGAATGTTCTAGTTTACCAAATAAAGTAAAAATCTGACTTCTTCTTCCAGGGTGACGACAATCCGTTTGAATCCATCAAATTAACCGACAAGGCACCGTTATAGGACTGGTATTACATTGAACATTAAAGTTGAAGAGAATATCCGACTCTACAGCCACACGGAATACGATGGATAAGGGAACATTGATCAGGAGATTTTGGACAATTGGACACTTGCTCCGTAAATTGCGAAATGTCATATTGACTTCTCAAATTTCTTCAAAAGTAGTGCAAGGATCACTTCACCTGTAAATCAGGACATTATCAAATGTCAGACTATTCATTGAAGAGGTGTATTGCTCCTGTGCCCTTCCTGTGGAGGAGACGAGAGCAGCTGTAGATGACCTACAACTTTGTGCAATCATACACTTATGCATGTATAGCTTTCATAGGCTGACCAAAGTTTTGGTACAATTTGCTCGGTCTTAATCAATGAAGATCGACCTATTCAGGAATATCATGAGTGCAATCTATACTAATGTAAAAAATAGTCAATTTCTGGGAATTTCTTGCTCCTGATGATTCTGCTAGGCACGACTGCAAGAAACGTCCACACTGACTTGAATGTTATTCCATTAAGCTATACGCTTGGTGCTGATCAGTTCTTCACGAAAGGACTATTGAAAATTGCAAAGATGTTTTTTGGTCAAATCACTCGCCTGTAATGTTTGAGGTGTGTTTCTTCTAATTTCCGTGCATTCCATTCATGGGTTGGTGATTTTTATCATGCATTCCACATCATAAGTTGATAAATGCTACATTTTGTTTGTGGAGACCTTCCTGCTGAACATTGAATCTCACTTGAACAGAACAGCGAGGAAGAAATGGCCACCTTCAAGTTATGGCAAGCTGTATCACCTCTTCTGTAGTTGTGGTATAGCTCCAGAACATCCCCTGTGTTACTGGGGGAACTGAAAACTATTATGGTGAGATTCACTGTGCAGTGGTGGAGGGCCAACAAAAGTGATTTAACAGACTTGAATGGAGTCCCACTCGGACACATAGAAGATCATTCTATTCTTTACTTTGCTTTAATGAAGTCCATGAAAATTAAGATTATTTGTAAATATTTCTTGATGTACGGTTCTGGTACATATTTTTTGTACATGGAAATGTAATAATATATATATTTTGTCCTAAATTTATCATTCCTATTGCTGGATGTGGACATGAGTGGTGGGAAGGGTTGGTTCCCTATTCTACCACTGGATGGGAGCACTGCTGTTTCAATTCTTCTGTCAGTTGATGATCGGTACGCGGTGTGGTTTGAAGTTAATTTTAAACACTGGTGTCTCTCATGTTGTTATAGGGCAGGGAAGATGTACATACTTTCAATGTTGTAAACATGCTTATACACTGATGGTGGAGATATTTAAAGAAGAGCACGATGTTTGCTTGTATGTTTAACTATTTATTTTGAGGACCAATTCCTCACTGATCTTTTGAAGATGCCACCAAATGGTAGACATCGTTGGATGTGATGTATGACATACATGCACGTGTACTAATGTACATGGCATACATCCACGTGTACGCATACATGTATGTTGCATGTGGCAGTCAGATTTTGTTTTTTTAGTATTTGCAATTAAGTTTTTCAGAGCGATTTGTTTTGATTATTTTTAAGACATGTTTTGGATATCACCTCTAATATAGATCAGTGTGCACTGCATAAAGGTAATGCATTCGGTGCTAGGTGTTTTGAGTTTTTATAGACCTGTAGTGTTAGACTAAGAGACCGAGAGTATTATGATTTATATTCCTAGAGAATAGGTTCTTTGAATAATTTGATTTTGTGTTTATATGCAGTGCTAAATTGTGTTTGAAAAGTACTGTTTCCACTCTTTTTTCAAAATTTTTGCAAAGCTGTTCATGAGAGTGAGGGCTAACAAGAAATGCCATAATAAGTGTCATCATTCTCATAATTGAACTATTCGATTCTTTCATTCCTTCAAACATTGACAAGATATGTTTCAGGGGTTCATTAGTGTTTTTCTAGTCGTACTGTGTTGTATTAAATGAGTGCAATCATGATATGGGGAAACCTTTCAGACCCGTGTTGTCATCACCAAAGAATAGTTGAGAAATGTCAACTATAAGGGTTAAACTCAAACGTTGTCGATCTGTCAAATGATACCTCAGTTTCCTTCGTGTTTCTTCATCTCTCTGAGAAGTATTAGATAGTTGGTAATGTATGACTGTTATGGGATGGAGCGTGACGTCAACTACAGTCCAATTAGAACGGTTTTAAACTCGGCATTGGTTGTTAGTTGCATTCAATCCGTTCGTCTAAAACATGCTATTGAAATGTTGGAGAATATTTCTATATGTATTCGATTCCAAAACTCATTCTTGCATTCCGCTACACGTCTTCATGATTATACTACCATTTTCTCTATTGTTTCTCCATGTTTTCTGGTTACGGGAATATTTCATTGCCAATCAAATCATTCATAGCCAACATTTTCTAAGGTCATTGTATTCACAATAAATAGGGTCATGAAAGTACCAAATCAATTTTCTGTTCTTTTTTCATCAGTTTCGGTTGTCCAAACCTGAACCAATATCCCATGGATAATGATCTTCAAGACCTGTCAAATGGGTATGCCATCTATCCACTTGGCAGTTTCCACCCATCGTTAACCTAATATGAAGCTGCTGTTCAGGTATCGGTGTGATCTGGTATGTGGAGTGAAGGTCATACTTTCACCACATTCCAACTGCTGGGTATTGGAGATACTACCGACATGTTGTTCACAATGGAGCTTTTCCTTGGCAGCATCTGTGTCACAACCTTCCATGTCCTCGAGATGTGAGGACAACGTCCCAACGTTGCCAAGTCATGAAGAGACTGTCCATGTCACAACGTTACAGGGCAACTATAGACTTGTGGACGTCCCAACATTGTCAGGTTGAGGTACGAGGTGATTGTCCGAGTATTGTCACAACCTCCCATGGCAACTATTGACTATTGTCCCGACATTTCCCAGTTGCTTGCTTACACCCATGCCTGGCTGCTTTCTCCAAATGAAGACTCCGAGCTACAACCCCAACTATGTGAGGACATTGTCCTAAGGCTGCCCGGTTACTCACAGGAAGTCTGATAGTCAATCTGACACTCTCCCATCTGAAAGAGTTAAACATTTATTCAATGGTCTTCACAGGTCATCGGTCTGTGATGGTGCACCTATACAAACAGACTCATTAAAGAAACATAGGAGAATATCGCTCACAATAGCTGCTACATACTATTGCATTCCCGTCATTGATTGAGGCGGCAGTCGGTTCAGTTCGTGATCGTCTTGTGTAGCATTTGCGTCAGTAAGTTCCGTTGCTGAGCACCTGATGAAGTCGACCTGCCTTAGTTACTAACGTTTGTGGAAGATTTAGCAGTCATGAGACACATGACAGCTGTCTCATGTTATAGTATGACTCTAATTTTGCGAGTTGAGAAGTAGGATCATCAGAAAACACCTGTCCCCACCATAGATCTGTCACCTCTAATACTGTAAACTTGATCAGGAGCCATAAAGACTTTCAATGTTTCAGGCCAACCTGCCTTGTAATGGGACATAAGAAAGATGATGTGATTATTCCTGACTAATTTTACAGTAGAGGAACTTTGTATCAAGTACTGAAATGATGAACTCAGCCAGGAATACAAATATCGTTTTATAAAGAAGCAAGCGTGATGTCACAATGTTCATTGGTAACAGCTAGACACCTTGACAACAAATGAGAACTCCGTTGACAGAGTAATCAGTAGCACGTGGTGACGTACATATTTAAGGGATTGCTTTTCATCACCATAGCAACAGAATATTGATAGAACTGAATTTTTGATGGAGTAGAGCAAAGTTTCAATTCTACAGAAAGTTTCTGCGTAGTTTACAGAATAGCGGAAGTTAACTTTGACATAAATTGTCGATACTTGGAGTTGAATATAACATTAACCTCTGTTTGAAAAGCAGAGCTTACTTCAAGGAGATTTACTCAGATTTCATTTATAATTAACATCGCAGACCTGTGCAAAACAAAATTATTTTGTGTCAGCAATTCAGGATTGGCAAAATGTCCACTCAATGTCAGCCCGGATCTCTCCAGAATGAAGTGTTTTGAAAATGTCAAATATGATTTTGCATCTCATGTCCTAAACATGCAGGTTGTCTGGTGGACTTTACTTCTCTAGTCTTATCTGTATAGCTTTTGAAGTTATAAATATGATAAAATATGACAAATAAGTCTTGTATAGTTCCAATTGCTCGGATGTACTCAACATGACACCGTTCAAACAGGGGTGTTTTCAACTTGGCCACCGTTTAATGTGTCTTCATAAAGGTGAACATGAGACCAAGTAAAAGGTCTTTGTTCCTCTCATAACTTTTGATAATGGGCATATTTACTAAGAAAACGTCTCCCAATCGTACATATATATTTCTTCAGATCTGAACTAGGCAGTCCCCATGTACAAATATTTGCTGGGTGAGATTTTTCATTTATGACCATATCACTTCCATTAGTGGCCCGTGTTCTACAACAGGCCTTGGGCTGATTCCTCTGATCTTTGAAGAATGGTGAGGTCTGGTGACCTTTGTAAGGCAATCTTGGTTTGAGGTGGTCTTGCTGCAGCAGAGACTGGAAAATGAACTTCCTTTCGCTGTTCTACTCCAACAGGCACAACCATGTATGGCTGTCTCTAAGGACACTGACATTGAAGGTGTTAAGCAATAAGAGTATAGGCCTACTCTCCAAGTCCATATATGGGATAAAATCCACATAATCACTAGCAATACTATAGCAGAGGCCTGATTTAAACAGGTGAAAGTCTTCCGATTTTAAAATAATCATTCATTTACAGCATGTTGGGTATTATAGTAATCCCATACCAGAATGCTAAGGTTTGTTTAAATCAAACTCAATTGGCAGTTTGTAGTGAAAATGCACACAAATGAACTAGGGGCAAAGTTGACCATGGAAAAGTCTCATTAAACATGTATGTAATCATGTGTTCAGGCCTATGTTGAGACTTTAGGGCTGATCTTCAAGAATAATACTGTATTAGTATTTCTATTGTTGGCGAATAGATTGGCATGCAAGAAAGAAAGTCTGCAGGCAATCTTTCTCTTTCTTCTATATTTCACGCAGGCGATTTTTTGCAAGGAACGGACACACAATCATTAGCCACCAAGTGTGTTAGTGTTGGGGGTTGAATATAAGGATGACGTCCATAAACATCACTGTGTTCCACCATGTTCAGATTGGGTTTGACGGCGTTTCCTTCAGTGTAAAACACTGAGAGAACTGATATTCAACGGACTAATGCTTTATCTGAAAAACCCCAATGGTGACCAGCCCTTTACCCACTCCCACTTCCTTCCATTGTTAGGATTATGAAACACATTGGCGAATGATAAACAAATGACGAAATGAATAAAACAGAATCACTCTATTTCTATAAATACAGAAAGAGGCCATACAATCATTTGGACGGAAATAGAAATGGAATATATATCATATACAGGACATGTAAAGTCTAAAATCTATGATAATACACAGAATCAGTGATGACCTATCCTACACTGTGACCGCATACTTGATAACCATAACAATGACTTGCAAACCAACCAACAACACCAACATCTCTTCAAATATAAAAAAATAGAAAACTGGGATTTTAGCGAGTTTAAACCTACTCTGACATCAGAGTAGGAATTCAGTCACAAAAACACTTAAAATGACATAAAAAAGTAAATTTTGATGCATGGCTTAAATGCCTAACAACGTTTATTAATCATTTTAATCAAATATTTGATACAAAACATTCTGTACATGACTCACTTAAAAGAACTTGAGAAACTGGCTTCAATGTTGCTAGCTGGTTTTTGCAAAAGGTGATGTCTTTTTCAAAAAGGAAGACGATTAAAAATTGATGCACGTATCATAACTCATTACATTGTTGCTCAGCACTCACAAAATCCAGTATCTCTATATCTAGTCGGTTTTTGAACAGCTCCAAGGAAACATTCCAAAAGTTTCAATAGTTTTTCTCCATCAAATCGATTAGTTAGGAGATTCCTACACAAATCACAAAAGGCAACAGCGGGTCACCATAACAACTGGTGGGTTCAGCGAAAACAGAAACAGTGTAGCAACAGTTATAATACTGGATGAAGTAAACAGAGCCCAGCATAAAACTGCTGGATGTTTTTCATCTTTCTGCGGGCATTTACAAACAAACAAGAGTTCTCCATATTGCAGTAAACTCCCCTATGTTTCAGCAAAGGACGTGATATCCAAGAGAACTTGCTTTCAGAAAGTATTTTTGATAAGTCAAATGGTCTGGCAGAGCCAATCTCGCGTATTCCACAGAAAGATGAAAAAAACTGAAACCCCAAGCAAGTTTTCCCTTTCTGCATGGAAAATCAAGTGACCTTTAACATTTCAAACAAGCAGGGGCCATTAACTTAGAAGTTTTGAAGTGACAAGTCTCATTCAATGTAATCCCAACCATGACAATGTGGTGTAACATTCATAGACATATTAGGTACAATGAGCTTGAGTGGTTCATTCCTTGGTGAGGAACTTTATAACCGGTTAGCAGCAATCCACAAAAGTGTGTGTAATCACTGCCACTTTTTGGCAATAAAATCCCTTATCATCATGGGCTGAATCCCTTTAAGTTCAACAGACAAAGATATCAACGATAATACTTGAAATCTATTTACAATATAAATATTACAATTGATTGTACAAATAACTGATATGATTTATAATTGGATGGAGACTGATATTCTGACGATCATTTCTATATACAAAACTGGTGCAAAGTGAGGGAAACTGTCCTGAGTCAATTTCACCAAAATGAGTGAAGAAGTATCAAAAAGATAGAGTTTGGAAATCCACTGCTATGACCCATAGTTTATAATTCAAATTTAAAGTGGGGTGTCATATTTCGACAACGTTGAGAATTTTGTAATTGACTCAACACAGTTAACCTCAAAAAAAGACTAGGGCTGGTATAAAACAGCATTGGTTAACATGAAAGTTATCCTATGGTTCTGGACTCATCACTTTGGCACATAATAGTATCACAACAGGAAGATCCTGAGACAATTTAAAGGGAGACTATAGGCAGGAGCAAATTGGGCATGGACACCCACCAACTATAACCACTTAGCTCCTGCCAATAGTCCATTTTGAGGGAAGTTTCAAGTTGTCCCAGCCGAAATAATCATTAAATCATGATGACTGTTGTTAACGCAATAAACATGAAGCATTCCCAGAATTTCTGTCAACCACACCATGAGTTGACTATGAACTGTTTCAATTGAGCAAACCCTTGGCAAATAAATCTGTTGTAATTGCTTGATGCTGACACTCAACTCATTACCAATAAGCTAGATCAAGTCCACATAGTTTGGTAACATTGAAAACAAGAACTTTAAGTTCTGTTTTCATATTTTTCTGTTCTAAAACTAATAGCAGGTGTTCCCTTGTCCAACCATTCCCCGACATCTCACCACATCCTTTTTCTCAACTGATAATTTTCCGTTTACATCAATGACTGCATTATATTATCGATTGTGACCAATGAAAATCAATCGCGCCATTGATCAGAAAACACGATACCTTCAGCATGGCTGATGTCACTGTTTCCTATACACATTAAATCAATGATTATTGACATTGCTTATATTTCAATACCCGGGCGCTAATTATCAACCACATAATAAACTATTATGTTTAAAGGTCGTGTTATCCCTCTAATTATCTCGGAGAGGTTATCACGGTGTGAGCAACAATCGTGACTCCACATGAAAGTGATCACCTTCAAAAGAAAAACCAGATCAGGCAGAAAATATTGATTTAGGGGATTGGTAAATAGTTGGGTGAGACCACAGACTGAGTCCAGAATGTATTTTTCCCACAACCACGTCCAGCCAAAGCTTTACCCTGACTTAGATAGACAGAGGACAGTTACGTTTCCTTTACGCCAAGAATCATTTCGCTTCCGATTTCTTAGCGTTGACAAACTCTAGTTCATGCTCAAAACTTCAAAAGTGATTTTATGATTGTCAATGCATTGTCATAACAACTGAAAACATGATACACTTTTCACACCTTTCCTGACCTGAATCTTCCAGCAATCGAAATTCATTTTTCAGCAATTCCGTGACATTTTTTCATGTCAACCAATTCTCTTCTAACCCAGCCCCAAAAGACTCTAGCTTTCAGTAGCAGAGACTCTTATAAAGTCACAGCCACTGTACATGGTAGAAAAGTTTCTGTACAAAGTTGTCGTTTCACAACGACAATACAAGTAGCAGTGATGCTACATAGACCCAGTGCCGTAATTTAATGAGATCTAAATTGATATAAACTAAAGGCTTGACGTGTATATTCGTCGTGACTAAAGAAAAATCATGTAAAAGTTCTCAGCTCAGATCATTTGAAAAATCTATAGCCTAATTGATGCTCAAACTCCTGACCATCGGCGTTCATAACACAGGATCAAAATCTGAATGCCCATGTAAGACTACAGTTCTTATTGGCGTCAATATTTTGATCGTGTGTCAAACAAAGATGGTTGTGAATTGGAGTATGAATTTGGCTTATGAGACTCGCTATTGAGTAGGACATATAAAATATGACAGCTTACAAAATGCTATCAGAATTGAACCAAAATGCTGTAAGCCCAATCACATTCAGCCATATAGTGAGAATATCATCCTTTAAACAAAACTGTATGCATGGGAAGATTTGTCTTGTTCAAGTTTTCATTTGTTGTAGGACTTCTATTAAATTGTGACTCAACAAATTTGCCCGCCTTGCGTTACAAATGACCTTCAGTCCCCTTTCATGAAACTCCCTCAAATGATGGCATTTAACATAACTGGACTTACAGTATCATAATGCACAGAATTCCAAAACTCAAATGTTACAAAATCGTACAAGCCTTTGATTTGCCCTGGTCGCCTCCTCCCGCTGCCTGGCCGTTCGCTTTCTCTCGATCTAAACTCGTCTCCAGGTCATGATTCTTATCCTTGGCCGCCTTCAACTCCTGTTCCAGCACCATGATCCTCTTATCTTTCTCCTCCTCATCCTTGACTAACCGCTTGATGCGGATCTGAAGGTCATTCACCTTCACCTCATACTCCTGCTTCTCGACATCAGTCTCTGATAACTTCTTTTTCAACTCCTCAGAGTCATTATCAACACCTTGTTGGTGCGATTCCTCCTCTTGCTTTATCTTATTCTCCAACTCGATTATCGCCACATGCTTTGCATTTAACTCCTCCTGTTTGACACTTAACTCCTCCTCTAAGGTTTGTTTCTCACTTTTTAACTTGACATTCTCGTCGATGAGTTGTTGGAAGGCCTCACGCTCAGCACCGGGATCTGCAAGACTTGACGTCTGCTTCTCGTCTGCGCCGTCTCCATCCTCCTTCTGCTCCTCCTCCTTCTCAAGGTCAAGCTCCTCAAGGTCACCTTCAGGCACAACCTCGCCAGCCTCCTCGGTGGCCTCCCCATCACCCTCCTCCTTCTCTCCACTGGGAGACTCCTCCCCATCTGCAGCAGTCTCCTCCCGCGTGGTCTCCTCTTCCCCCTTCTCCTCCGTCTCTGCTTGGGCATCCTCCGCCTCAACGTTGTCTCCCAAAGTCTCTGCTTGACTGTCGTTATCCTCTTTGATATCTAAGGCCTCATCCTCATCCTTTGCTTCCACAGCTTCCGGTTCAGCTGTTGGTTCATCATCTTTCTCCACCTCCTCAGCAGCAGCAGGTTCAGCATCCGCTGCCTCCTCTGCTGGCTCAGATTCAGCAGCAGGTGTATCAGCGCCATCATCAGCTGGCGCGGGCGTCGCTGCCTCCTCCTCTGGTGCAGGTGTGGCAGCCTCATCCTCAGGTGCAGGTGTGGCGGCCTCACTCTCTGGTGCAGGTGTTGCTGCAGCACTCTCTGGTGCAGCCTGGTCAGTCTCCGCTGGCTTCTCCTCCGTGGCAGAATCTGAGGGCTCCGGTTCCTCCACTATAGTCTCTGTTACACCTTGTTCATTCTCGGCCTCCATCTCAACAGGTTATTACTACAGACCTCTAATCTGAAAAATATAAAGGGTGAAGAAAGTGTAAATATATGTTCATTTCATCGGATCATCAATTTTGACGTCATTGATCTGAAATAGTATATGGTAAACAACTCTTGATGGGTTAAAATATTTCTAC
The DNA here is from genome assembly GCF_910592395.1 of Lineus longissimus. Taxonomy (NCBI): domain Eukaryota; kingdom Metazoa; phylum Nemertea; class Pilidiophora; order Heteronemertea; family Lineidae; genus Lineus; species Lineus longissimus. The sequence goes on from NC_088314.1 coordinate 1,214,652, forward strand.
AAAGGCTATTATGAAGAGTCTGATTGAGATGGAAGTTGTCTACTGTAACATTGGTCCAACATATTATGAAATAGCACAAGGAACATTACCTGACTTCTGATATTGGTCATCCTCGTATCATTTTCATTTTCCACACAAATAAAACTTATGAACGCTTTAATCACTTCTGCCCTTGTTAACTAAGTTATAGAAATCATTTGTATACTTGTCACTATGAACAATTACACAAAAGAGTGCTTAGTGCCAATGCTTTCACTAGTAAGTCTAGCTAATATAACATGCATGTGCATGACATAAACTATTGGGTGACCCAGATCAATAACCAATTAGTTTGACAAATACGATTACCCTAATTTTATCACAAGGAATACGCAACTTGAACTATGATGACATTCTGGGATCTATCAGTTGTGGTTGATATGGCATTGACTGAAGGAGTCCGACTTCTTAATGTACCATGCAAGGGGAGGAGCATGTCTATGGGCAAACTTGGTACGGAAAATTGTTAAGGTGAAAGTGTACAAGCCCAAATAAGAAGTATTGTATTGGCTAAAAACATTATTAGCAACACCTATTCACCGGTCACCCTGAAGGGTTGACCAGTTCACTAACAACTTTTCAAAAGTTATTTTCCAAAGAGAGAATGAAATGATACCCACTTGATAGTACGAATAGTTAGATACCATTGGAGAATGACGTGTCCTACTCCTTGCACAATACGGCAGTCAAGTGGTATTAAATACCATAGTGTATTGGTCATGTCATCTGTCAACAACATCAACATGGTTTCCCCTACCAACATGTCATCATGATGTCATGTCATGATATCAATGTGTAATAAACAGAACTTTCAATCAATTCATTTAGAATGGCTAACGCTATAACTATGCTTTTTTGATGTCTGGAGCCATGGGGTGACAGAGAAGTGTCCATCAGTGTCTATAGTCTTGTTTTCATTCAGAGACAATGGGTGATATGAATAAAGACTAGCAAATGCTTTTACTTCAATTTTGTACAGAAAGGCCCAGTGTATATGTACATGAAGTTTTAGATAAAAGCATTTGCTAGTCTTTATTCATATCACCCAATGTCACAACCTTTTCCTGTAGTTAGGTAAAGGACAAAAGATTTGGTCCTTGAGTCAGAACAAGCAGACAAAGTCATCTGAAACATGTCTCCCTTGGCCTCAGGTGTGACAAATTTGATCAATTGATGGGGGAAATTATCTTGTCTGGCACTGGTTCAACGTCTCTTGCATAGCTTCATTGACCGATCAGTCTTTTGGGGTTTCAATCAATTTAGATTTTGAGATTATTCTTGACTAATCACTGTTGTGTATTCCTTTATTGTTTGGCTGTATGACTGTCACATTTATTACTTTGTATACATGTTGGCACAAGTAAATAGTCACTAAGGATTAACACGAAGAGACAAACAACAACTAACAAGATTTGTCATATTGAACGAAAGGATTTATTCGTATGAGAAACACGCAATCATGAGCATTCCACTCGAAATTAGTCCATTTATACCCCACAATTCATAACTAATATTGGTCATAAAATGGGACGACAGCTTTCTCTTAAGCCAATGCACAGTTCATTGAAAAAACTCGCCCAAAATGTCGTGCTATTATGAGTAGTTGACTGTACGAGTATAGTTGCATACAATCATGATTGTATGTTGCAGTGATTGATACCGCTTGTTTGCGGATGGCTTAAGGTTTCACCAATGAAGCACATCAGAAATAAGTCAATGTGTAACTTAGCTTTGCATAAGCGACAAAGCACACAGAACCTCGGGACATGAATATTAGACGCTCCGGGAATGATAGTGAAAACAAAATATTGACTGGTATGAACTCCCTATAAGCATGGTGAGTGCTTTTCAACAACAGTATGTATAAAACCTATGCGTTGTCATGGTAATCATATCATTGACGAACCTTTTAAAAATTTTAAACAAAGATAAGTGCAGGTGATGTGAAATTGGTTCGGAAACGAAAGTTTTTGAAATCGATGTTGGAATTAAACCAATCATTTGTTGCTTAAAATTATACAAACCCTGGGTGGCAAAAACAATTTTTCACATCTTATCATAAAAGAAAAGAGTTCCATACTGGTGCTAAAGAGTTAGGTCAATATACACTGTTCTGAATTTTCAGACTGATGGATGTTTTCAAAAGTGCTGCTGAACCCTAAACTATAAGTTAGTCAATAAACGGACATGTCTGTCGGAACGATTCATTGTCAACTCTGAGACTAAACGCACCTCAAATTTAGACAAACATCTTTTCACCAGTCATATTGAGTGTTTGAAACTGACCTTTAAAGGGACTATGATATTGACAGTGAAGCAAGACATGCTAAGCGTCAAGCCAAATTACCAGAATTAACAGCTACCTCTAATTGAGGATTGTCAGCTGATCGGCGAAACAGCCTCCTGGTATCTGTCATGTCATTCATGTCTCAGTTGCTAAGGTAAACAACCAACATAGCCAAGCGATGACAATTTGTTGCTACGGAGCTACCATTCACACACATTTTTCTTTCTTGGGTAATTGATGATCTGAATAACGAGATAGCGTATTGATCATGGACGGTTTCCGCTATCATTGGAGCCAGACACGTGGAACCATGCAATTCAAAGAACTTCAACGTGGGCAATCTTGAAGCTTGTACATGTATCAACTATCATACTGACATGTTGGTCCTTTTCCAGGCATTTCAATCCTATAAATCATTTAAACTGGCGAACCTTCAACTATTTTTAGTTCAGCGACTAAAACTTTGGAAACGTTTCCAGGGTTACTGTAAATGTTTTCATCCTGTGAATGGAAACAGATAATGCCATGGAGATAAATCCAGGCATTGCAATCTAAAACTGGTATTGGTTCACTATATTGTATGCAAATATAAGTCCTAGATACCAACATTTTTATGTATATTAGGCCTATATCTTGATCTGAGGTACCAATGTAACGTATGAGGGCATGTTTCTTAAAAAGCTTGTAAGGTTCTTACTTAGTATTTGATCAAAGAAATCCTGTCTCAAATTGATTTGTATAACTGATACCACTTAGTGCTTGCAGCTACTATCAAAATGATATGTACGATTTGAAGAACATACTCATATAGACTAAGATATCGCAACTTCATGAGGGACTACGGTTTTTGATGATTTTGAAAGACTGGTTAAGTAGGCCCACTAGCTGACTCTAACTCAAGAATAGACTAAAAAAATTGGTGTTTTTAAGTACAACCAAATTCATGACAATCCAACTGATATCTCCTTTGGTAGGTTCATCAGTTCCAATTGTTATGACTCTTAGGTTTCCTTTCTGATTCTGTTTGCCAACCCTGGTCATGGGTATTGACTGTAACATGTTTTAACAGTAAACTAAAGTATCATATCTTAAAACACAAACTGATTGGTATATTTACATGTATGTAGGACAATTCGTTAATGTTCACCATTAACCTAGGCCAAGCCATTCATTTCCCTTCATTTTTTCAATAGGAATCAAGCTCAGCTGATCACACAAGTTCAAACACTTTGACATTTTTCTAGCTGATTTAAGTAGCCCTTGACAACCACTGTTACCTTAGTAACCGACAGATATACCCGCCATCAGTCATTGCAATGTTCTACAAGTAGTTAGGACAGCAGGTGTCTGATGAGAGAAAATTATCACTAAGTTGGAGAAAAGGTGAGAAGTCTTACCAGAAGTATGTTATTTCCACACGATCCTTGTCTGTAGTGTAAATCCACCAAAATGGAAAGTTGCCTGGCACTAAAAACACTCTATATACACATGTTGTGTAACTCCACAATTAATCCAGCTAATCATTCGACTCAAAGGCCATGTGCTGGTCTAGTGCCATGTTTTGTCAGGAGTTGGCAGCACTGGATATTAACCAGCAGGCAATAGATGGCAGCTTGTTCCAGGCAGCCACCCAATACGAGTCCTTGACGACACTTCAAATGTTAGTACATAAGTAAAGGTCCGATATCACCTCATGAGCGAAGGACAATGTCACAACCTATAGAATATAGGACGCGGACATTGACACAACCTTTACCCTGACTGATCCTCGGTACTCAAAATAAAATCCCAACTTGACACACAACAAGATATAACACAAGGGGTTTATATAAAAAGATTTAATCAATATGAAATTTGGTATACAAAATACAAATTTTACAAAATATGACCATGTTTGATTTTCCAAAGTAAGCTACGTTGACACTTACTTAGCTCTGTTGAAGAGAAAAGTAAATTGTGTGCAGAGCTGAATCATACTGGAGGAGGAGAAGTTCATGCATGTGTGTTTACTTTTCTTTTCCCAGAATACAAGTACCCTTCAAATAAATGCAAGTTCCGATCTAAAGTTTGGCGACTCCATTTGGCCTAAGATTCCACGGTTTCACCTTCCTCCTCTTCTACTTCTCTCCACTGGGAGCGCCACTGGTCAGGTTTAACCCCATCTTCACCATAAACCTGAGGAAAACAAGAAGTTGATATGTTTTTTCATCGATTATATCGGCAGCATTCATCAACATGAAAGTACAGACCCCCTTTGAATGCTTAGGAAGGATGTAAATTCAGGCCCAAGTAAAACGGCAGGTCTAAAGGTTTCTGGGTAGACTTATCAGACAATATATCTTTCAATCTATTTCTTCCCTTCTGTTGACCCTACGCCAAAGGTCCAACTCACCTGACACACAAAGTCGAGGACCTTCTTCTTGGTGGTCTCAGCCCTGGCACGGCAGCCCCATGTGAAATCATACGCTGGAGGATCACTTTGAGGCTGGCGGATGTACTCAAGGTAACCTTGACGAACAAACTCTTGGCAAATCAGTTTCTTGGTGTCGCCAAAAACTTCATGGGTGCGTCTGAAAACAAGTGGGATTGATGAATATGATTATCAATCAGCAGGCAGCACAGTAAACCTAATCCAGGTGAAACACTTTGTTCTGACTAATGGTCTGCAAAGTGTGTTGATTGAAGCCACCTTGTATAAAGTAATCAGATGATGAATTTTCAAGAGCTCATAAACCACTCATGTAAGAAGGGGCCAAGCCTTTCTTATGGTTCTGGCTTTTTCTCCCCAAAATGTGGCTCAACAGTATCCCATCTTCTATTGTTGTCATTCTACACATTGCAGTTTAAATCAGCTTTGATAACATAACACTTACTCTGGTTCAATGCCCATCTTGCTGAGAGAATGCCACAGAACAGCTGCAAAGGAATGGAGTAGAAAATTACAATCTTGGAGATTTTCTTTCTTATCAAATCCCACTATAAAGTAGAAAATAACATTCCCAAAGTATGACCATAACTTGTACAGCAGACAAATGAAGTGCCAAATAATCCCACAAACATTATAGATTCAGACCCTGGCCCACTGCTGGACATAGGACTTTCTTTGAAATCTTTGTTATATAGTAGTTTTCAAGTCAGTTAATTTGAAAGTTTGCTTTTGACTTGAGCAAGCAAGGCTTTTTTCCTTGGAATCACTTTTTAAGATGGGATTAGGAGGGAGGCGTCAGCCATTGCTCTAAGACATTGTGAACTTACTGTCGGCCATCATGTTTCCTTTCATGAAGATGAGACTGAGAATGATCATGAGTAATCCCATCTTGCTGTTGTCTTCAGGTCCCCTGCAATAAACAACACAAGAATATCAAATGATTCTGCAAATAAAACCATTGTCATACTATTTAGCTTTGTACCACCGTAACAGGATATGATATTGTTCAACTCTAGTTTCCAAGGCCAAGGGCATAGCGGGGTTAAACTTCTACAGCCAAAATTCCTTTAGATATCATAACATCCCATTATTCATCATCATCATCATCATCATCATCATCATCATCATCATCATCATCATCATCATCATCATAATTTTTGGCTACTGACCATGTAAGATGAGGATTTTCAGAGTCAATATCCAGTGTGTTGATCAGCATGTAGCTCTTTGGTTTGGCATCTGTCTCGACCACTTCTATACCAAAGATCTGTAACAAGAAGAGTTGATCATCATTTGACAGTTTATCATTGCTTTTTAAACATATGACAAACTACACTATTGTGTCAGAGGAGTATTCACTGGACTTGTTTACAGCAGCCAGCGTGCAATGAACTTACATTTTTGAGTCTTTCCTTTGCTTTTGTCATGATCCATTCAAAACCTTTGTTGAAGTCTTTCAGAACAAGTTTGTTGATATCTGAAATATAACACAGCACTATTTTATTTTCGTCATTACAAAAAGGTCTAAAATAGACAGTTGTCAGTTGTTTGCATGGCTCCTTATGATGCATTATTTTTATTGTAATGCAAACAGCTTTCAAAAGACGCAATGGACAAACTTTTGAATGAAAACCTTTGTCAATTTAGAAACAGTTACCTTGCTTTTTGATTGGAAGTTTCTTTTGATCCATGATCATTAGATAGTGGACAACATCATTGATCTGAAAGTGACAAGCAAGGTTATGTCAATCTAACAACTCCATCAAATTCAGATTCAGTGAGGGGTTGGGAGACATGATCCTTCGGAACTGAAATGAAATCCTATTCTAGAAGTTGAGAGGTAGAACCAGTTGTTTACAGCCTTGACTGGCAATCTTTAGCTTAAGTATAGTAGTCTTGACTGGCTGAACATGTAGGATTGTTGTGTCCATCACAGCACAGAAGAAAGATCTTCAAACGATATCAACTCCCAACTCACCCTGCGGTTCACCTCCTCCTTGTCCCGCTCAGAGATAGCCCTCTGTGCCTGAGTCATCGACTGTGACTGGGATGCCTGTGTGGGGGCATATTCTTCTTCCTGCAACATAGATTATGATCATAATTTCATATCTGGGATCCTTGTACCCTATTTGTCGTTAAGCGATGCAATAAAATATGGATATGGCCAGATTGGTGTGACGTGTGTGACAGTCACCAGTGTGGTGAGAGTGAGCGAAGTCTGAAATCGAAATGGGTGTCAAAATCAAGACTTTCCAAACCTAACAACAAAAAAGCATCATCAATATATTCACCGAATCTTCTTCTTCCACAGGAGCTTTACGGCTTGCGGCTTTTGCTTTGGATTTCGGCATTGTAATCGTTTTTGTGGATGATATATTTTTCAACTTCATTTCGCAATTTGGCTGAAGTTCCGATGGCCACCAATTTTGTGGGGGAAATCTGTCGGTGCAAATGACGTCTCGGCGTGGAATTCCGTTCATTAGCGTGTCAGTATCTATTTTAAGGTCATACTTACGTGTTGTTGTTTACGTTTTGGACTGATCAAAAGGCCTTGGGCTTTGGGCTTGGGCTTGTGAATTGGAAATTTGTAACAATTTCCGTTTCTTTTACAGATACTCACGTTTAAGCATATTGACTTAATCTTTTATAACTGGTAGTCTGTGCACATTGAAGTTCAATTTGAAGTACGGAAATTTGACTTGATCATGTGACTGGTCAAAATGGCCGCGCCCGTGAAAAATTTGACGTGTCAAAATTTATAGATTTTCTTCGGATTTCGGGCATATTTACGCTATTTCTCCTACTCTTTACAATGTGCACTTGAGGCAGATTTGTCGGACAACGCAATCAAAGTACATTAGTGCCAAAAACTTTCCCTCAACTGCTAATTTCATTAAGAAATCATCCACCAGTAGGCCTACCAGTTTCCCAGTAGTTACATAATATTACTACACATTTACAAGTGGTAGTAGCCTACATGTTGTATTTAGTACAGGTCAATACACATTTTCGAAGAAGACAAATCATAGCCAAAACAAATCAAATGCGCACACTCGGAACACGTCTGAAGGCCTAAACCGACTTCAGTTCCTCTTCAAAACGATGCTGGTCTAGTTTGTCATTATGTTGATGTTGGAGTTGTGACAACCGTCATGTCACAACTTCTTTAAAATTTCTTATTCTGTTTTGCGTCATTTACGTTGTTTCCGTGATGATCTCCTGACACATGTTTGATTCATTGTACTTTCTCTTATTTTCAGGTTCAAAACCTGCCATCTCAGCAAGCAAAAAATGGGGACTAGTAAGATCTTGGCAAGCGCAGCAACATCAGCATCATATAACATGATGTTTCAGGTGAGGAAAATCATTCATTTGAATTCCTTTTTTCTTGTAAAGATAAAAATTTCATTACTGGGAGATATCATAACAACCTTGATTCATAACTACTCATTTTCATTTGAATTGATGTCATGGAATTAGGCCCCCCCCCTCCAAGATGTACCTCCTTTACTTCCTTGGAATAATCTATATAGCTGATACAATTCCTCATTCTTTGCAGTTGATGTTCCGCCTGATGACTTTTGTTTTGAATGCTTACATCTTACGCCATGTGTCAAAGGAGTTCCTGGGTGTTGTCAATGTCAGGTCAGTGGAGCAATCAAAGATAACTGAGAACGTCACTGATACTGAAAGCAGTTAGACATGACACTGCTAGTAGAGAGCGGAGAAAACGTTGTTTTTTAGTCTGGTAGAGAAAATTAATTGAATATGGCTGAAACTGCTCCGATATTGGAGTCAATTCTTGTTGACACTGCCAAATTTTCTTGAACATTGGTATTTTCATGTTCCTGGCTTCATTCGGAAGTGGATGGTGGGGTCATAACTTTCCTTTCACACATTTCAGGTTGATCCTACTGTACACAACAATCCTAATGATTGTGCGTGAGGCATTCAGGAGAGCATGTTTGAGTAAGACTCAGGACAGGAAGTGGCAGCAGGTCATTAACCTCTTATGGTGCATGTGAGTATAATAATACTTCAACGTATTGATGTGAATTCATATTATTTCCTGGGCATGAAATAAAAATTCATTGGCTCTATTCAAATGTAGTTGTAGAAAAACTTGGAGCTTAAATTGAGAAATATATTGCTTACTTTGCTACTATTATATTATTCACTTCTAAAATGTTTATTCCAGTTTGCCCATCAGTGTTTTTGTTGCCTCATTTTTTGCTTACATCTGGTATTACATCCTGGAGAAACCCGACCCTGATTTGGTGCCAAACTATGGGATAGCAGTCATCTGCTTTGCGGTATCGACTGTGATAGAGAATCTAGCTGAACCTTTGTGGGTGATTAGCCAGGCATTCCTGTTTGTCCGACTCAGGGTAAGAATCTTTGTTCGGAATGAGCTGCTTGTGTAAACGAAGAGAACTACTAGTCACTGCCTTCTGTCACTTACATATTTAAACCAGCAATTCAGAATTCCTTTTAGTTCTGGAATGAGAAAATGGGCACAACCATGGGACCACCAACTCTTTGCGCACTTTCAGGTAGGGTATTTTAAATTGTTCTCCTTTTTCTGGAATATTGTTGTCTAAATTTGTTCCCAATTCCATTTCAGGCAATCGTGGACGGAATATGTCTGGCTTTGCGTGTTTTACTCACTGCCGTTGCGGTAACATATTTTCCACACTGGGGTCTGTTTGGCGCCTGCTGTGCACATGTGAGTGCTTTCAAGCAATGCATTGAATTACAATTACTTCAACGTGAGATGGTATTGGGGAAAACATGAGGCAAAAATGCTACGAAAATAATGTATGTTTGTCAGAATTCACTGTTTTTTGATCAAACAACTGGGAAAACAACTGCTCAATACATTACTCTTTTCAATCATTAGCAGTTATCTGGCATTCTGTTTTTGTTTCAGATAATCAGCACTGTTGTGTACCCTGTCATCTACTATGGTTATTTCATATACTACCTGTCAACACATCAGAAAGAGATTGAGACCGACAAGTTCCCTCTCAGATCCTGGAAAGATTTTCTACCAAAGCAAACTAATGGCCAGGTTTGTAATCAATTGATTAGCAGTCTTCTCTTTCTACTAGCATTCAAAACCAAGTGAGAGTCACCGACCCACAATGTTGACTGTATTCATTTGGTCCTTGTTTGATGCCTGCTTGTTTCCATGTTTGTGCCATTTGGTCGTTTGTCAAGTTCCAGTGACTCATAATCAGTAAACGTTATCTTTCAGCCACTGTTCAATGCTGGTCTTGTCAAGTTAACATGGAGTTTCTTCAAACAAACCGTCCTCAAACAGCTACTCACAGAAGGTGAGAGATATGCCATGACCATCTTCAACATCCTGTCATTCAGCGATCAAGGCATGTATGACGTTGTCAACAACCTCGGTTCACTGGTAGCCCGGTTTGTTTTCTTTCCGATCGAGGATAGCGGCTTCCTGTTCTTTACTCAGAGTTTTACCAGAGGAGTACCAATCAAAGATCAGAATAAGGTCAGTTTACAAGCAGCTTTAGTAAACAATACCAGACAGTCATACACAATCACAAATTCTCTGCATTGAAGCCGTTTTTTACATCCAAACTCGTACAGTTGAACCTGCCTGGCATACAACTCTGATTTTGGTCCTAAATTGATCTACTCACTTCCTATTTCAGGAGTCAGTTACCCTGGCGTGTCGAGTGCTCGAGTCTCTGCTGACCTTGGTTGTCTTGATCGGTGTCACTTTCCTCGCCTTTGGTTATCCGTATTCCTACCTTCTGCTCGATATTTATGGGGGGGAGAATCTCAGCTCTGGATCAGGTACGATACTTCCAAACTTCCACTTGAATAAGTAAAAACAACGACTTCTCAATGTCGTGTCGTATCTCCTGAGAGTTTTCGGCTTGGTTGCATTTGAGGCCAGGGAGGAGGAGTCCATCAAACATATGATGTGGGAGAATGAGTCAGACACCTCCACCGTTCAACCCAACTACGAAGCTGATAATCTGTATCTCTATAGTTACGTAAACTCTGGTTATTTCTTGGTACTCAGTGGTTTTCTGGTATTTATAACTTCAGGCCCGACCCTATTGCGATGGTATTGTGTCTACGTCCTTATCATCGCTGTCAACGGAGTGACAGAGTGTTTTGTCTTTGCTGCCATGAGTCAAAAGGAAGTCGACAAATATAATCACAAAATGCTGCTGTTCTCCATCATCTTCCTGCTGTCTTCATACTATCTTGGGAAACATCTTGGAGGAGTTGGGTTCATCCTAGCAAACTGTCTGAATATCGCAGCGAGAGTTGCTCATAGGTGAGCCTTTTTTTATTTCTGTATCAAAAATCCTTTCTCCTGGAGAGGAGAGGACAATGTCACCACCTCAAAATAAGGTGTCTTGTTTTGGAGAAAGGAGGACAATGTCACTTGGATTCCCACTGCTACAAATGGAACAACCTTTCTTTCAGTGGACTGTTTTGAGTTTGAATCTTAACCTAACAACCATCTTTACTTATTTTCATTTCAGTGTCTATTACATTCACCATTTCACCAAAGACAGTGATCACTACCCACTACGTGGAATGTTTCCATCGATGCCAGTCATGATATGCTACATTGGATCATTTCTCATTACATTTTACTCAGAGGCAAGTAAAAAACCTTAAAACCTTTCTGCTTCTTTGTGTTGTCAGGTTTATGTTACATATTTTGAGAACTGGTGATCAATAGGAGACACCATGCTTTGAATTCTAACATTCAATGATTCAAGCCTGAATTATCAGCTCGAGCAGTAGCCAAGGAGTGCCAAATGTGATATGCAATGTTGGGTTTTTTTCGAATAAACTTTGTCAAGCAAAGTCATTGTGAAGACTTCCCATCTATGTGATCCTGGTTTGATGTCCAGTTCTCCTTATCAAGAGAGTAACCTTGATTCCATAAGGTTATCTTCAATCAGCATGATGTGTCAGCCCTTGAAGTTATCATAATATTTTGTTCTTTCAGAGATTTTTCTGCTGTGACTCAGGTTGGGTAACGCGTCTTGTCCACATCGGAGTGGGAGGTGTGTGTCTTCTTGTTGTGCTCGGTGCCATTTTCTTGACGCAGAAAAGATTACTGACGTTTGTTGTTGAACAGTACAAGGAGAAAATAATGCATACAAAAGCTGAGTGATGTCTTCATAATGGGACAATAAATAACTTATGTGGTGCGTGCTTTTGTCAATGGTTCAACATTTGACCAGTGTCACAATTTGTCTCTGTCTTTTCAATAAAATATTTATATTACACATAAATGATGTTTTTCTTTGATGTTATACTTAACTTGTGGTGCAATCATTTTCTCCAAACCCTGGTTGTGACACTATGTGTGATTTCTCTGAAATATTTCTCTCCCAAAATGACCAAGGAGGATAACACTGTCTCAAATATCCAGAATTTTTGTCACAGCGAGCCAAGGGGTACCATTGTAATAAGCCAAGACTCTATGACACTTCCTCGATACACTAGGAACCCAAGAACATTGTCCTAATATGATAAGAGTCCTAAGGGACAACTGCCTTCATGTCGAGGACCAAGACGCAAGTCACAATCTCCTGAAATCTCTATCAGTACCTCTAGGTGGGTTAAAAGGGCCCTGTCTCATTCAATACAACCGCAGGATTCTGTAAACAAGCACAGACTCTATCCCCGCATGTCTTTAAACAAAAACATGCCACGTGGTAAACCAGCGCACCTGTTATGTCTCCACCACGTGGTTCGACGTGACGTAGGCCTACATAGGCACAACAGTACATCAAGATTGTTGCAAGACAAACGTCATGGCGACATTGAAAAAGTACTTGGTTGTGACAGAGTAACGTTAATGGAGCCACAGCCACAGGACACCCCAGGGCGGAAAGAGACGAGGACCGAAACGAATTGCGCCTTAAATCCGGAAGAAGAAAAAAGGAAAGAAGACATATTTGAACCTCGTGAAGACCAAACTAACAATACAGATGTTGCCTCGAGTAGTGTCGGCGAGGTCCAAGTTGAGACGGATGCTCCTTTGACACTTGCTAAAAAACTTGGCAGCACAATCTATGGTCACTGGTTAGCAGTTAACGAAGTATGGGACATAAATGATTCCTCAGCATTAACGGACATAGAATTAGATTCGGTGACTTCTTCTGATTGGAGGACAACATCCCTTTCGGCAGCGGTGTCGGCCCTAGCAGTAGCGCAGCAAGACGTTGCGGGTACTTCGACAGAAAAAGATACTGCGGAAACTCCAGGAGACGACGAGTCGAAGGCTGCCGATGCTGCAGGATCACCTGATGTCGAAGATGACGTCTACTGCTGTTGTTACGAGGACACAAGATCACCCCATAACAAAGTCATGACAAAGTTACTCGGGGTAATTCAGATCGTCTGCGCTGTGACGATGTTAATTCTAGCGGTGAGTATAGTTGTAACGGAGGAGATGTACCACTACACCGGCTTGTTTGGCCCAATCACTGTCTTTATTCTGTCGGGAACATTTGCAGTGATTGCGACAAACGGTGACAAAACTTGCGTCCGAAACGTTAGTCTTTTCATCGCATGTTTCGCCATTCCTCTCTCCGTTGGATGTCTCATTGTCGCATTTTCCGATCTCCATAACGCTGTCATCGGAGTCAAATCATTCTCCAAAACCTCTGTTTCTCATGACGCCATTTTGGCGCAACATGTGCTATTCGCCGTCATCTGCTCTGTTCATTTCTTGGTGGAGTTAGCCTTGGTCCGGTTTGTAAGTTTAGGAGTCCAATTGGACTGTTTCCCTGACGACGACGACGAAGCTGACGACGACAGCTTCACTAACGAGGATTCAGAGGATTTAGAAATTCGGCAGGCTCAGCAGGAGAGTATCTGTGCTTTTCGAGAAGAGCAGAGGCGTAGAGTGTGCAGGGAGATCCGGGAGAGACTAGCTCGCGAGGACAATGTGATCTGAGCGTCTTGGCTGTTTGCGACATGCATCCGTCCATCCCTGTCACAACCAACGCTGGCGCACACTGAACCTGAATACAGAGACAACAAGATAATTAGTGGACCTTTTCGAACTGGTACCGGTAGCCATATGAATGACAAAGTCGCTGTCAAACAACAAGGAAGTTTTAGACCATTATTTTGACGCTCCAGAACCGCATCATTGACATTACTCAGCTCCTAGACAACGCGGAGGCTACTAAGGTAATACCGCAGGAATTTTAGTAGGCCTATGTCAGAAGCGGGGCGACATTGTTGTATTTGAAACGAATGGCTGTGATTTGCAGACTCTAGGCGTAAAGTGTGATGAGAAACTAGCCACAAACGAAATTTTGATGATTTGTATTTACTGACATGCACATTACAAAACATTGCTAACGAATGTATTTAGATCTTCTAATCGTACCTTTCCTTCCCTTGAGTTGTGTTGGTGCCAGACTGAATTTTGAGACCCATGCAGCCCAGGGCGATCTGGTCCCCAAAGTTGCTATTAGGCTGCTTTTAGTGGGATTTATGCTCAGGCATCATGCTGGAGCATTTTTAACATGCGAGATGAATTAGTGGAGAGGAGTTTGCCCACTGGCTAGGATGGGCCTGCCTAGCCAGGTCAATGCCAGGCCTGTCCCACAGCAATAGGCACCTCGCACTTCCTCCAATTTGGGGACGAAGTATTAGTCTAGTGACCACTATGACATCCCTTTAATACCATTCAAGTCGTCGCCTGAATTGCGGTCTCAGAGAAATACATTTCCACACCAATGTAGCCTCGAGAAATCTTGCTGCTGATACGAATCATCCTCGGAAATAAGGATCGAATGCACAGAATCAGTGCGTGCTGCTGTTTGAAAATGTTTGTTTCGGTGGTTTTCTTCAAGATATAATAATGATAATGATAATAATGAAAATAATAACATGAACATGAATGAATAGATAACATAAGATTATGAAGAAAAAAAATAAAAAATAAGGTAGATTCACCGGGAGTCGAACGCGTGACCTGCCGAACCACGGTCGAACACTCTTAGCGCTGTACCGGCAAGGCTTTCAGGGGCGGATCCAGGATATTTCGAAAGGGGGGGGCGCACTTTGAGGGCGTAGCCCGAATTGCGAGCGCCGCAGGCGTGACGCGATGGCGGGGGGTCTGGGGGGGAAGCCTCCCCCAGAAAAATTTTGAAGATAAGACTCCATATATGCGATTTCCTGGCATCTGATCTTCAAATATTAAGTACCACTCCCACCCCATTTTCAGTGTTTTTTGTCTGCAAAATCATCAGGAACAGATCGGTATTGCCTGAAAAATTTCTGAAAAAAGTCCGACTGAAGGAAAGGCACGTGCTTTGAAGGAGGTAGTGATTTATGAAAGAAGGTTGAAAATTCTTTTTCAAAGATGAGCGTCTTTTTTCTACTCTTCGCAAATAAATCGACGAGATATGACTGCGACTTTCGTTTTTCCGCCATGATTAGGCCACCTGTCCTGTAGCGCATCTGCGGCGCATTGGTCGGTCAGCTGACCATTGCACAGATAGCCGATTGTGGCGGGAAAGATCCTTCGTGGGATCATGGCGTGTACATATTCTCGCGCTAAAGCCAAGGGGTGTGGTCATGTTTTATATGAGAGTGAACGTGTACGAAAGTTGCTGCACTGGCTCGTTCGTTTAAGCTTGTAATTTGGGCTACAATTTCCTCGTGTGTAGCGGGCTTGGTTTCCTCATGAGTGAACAATCTCCCGTCAGCTAGCGCCATCTCTCAGACGATATAGAGACCATTTCGTGATAATGATGCGGCTATAGATGATGCGGCATGCGTTAGAAAGATCATTCGATTTCCACGATAGTAAGGCGTACGATTCAATCCCGATTGGTCCATCTTCATCTCAAGATAGCCAAGGTAGGCTATAACCACAGTGAGCCGATTTCTTTGATCGCGTTTAAGTACATTTTGCCATCGTATTTCATTCGCTTCCGCTTGGTATATGCTACAAGTAGCCTAGTAGACGCTTAGCTTAATGGTATAGTTTTATGGCGTATTTTATAGCAGAAGGGGGGGGGGGGGGGTTGAAAAAAGACATAATTAATTCGTCTCTCTTTTATTTCTTTTGCATCGACTATGAAATAGAACCTCTCTATTTAATTAAGGACATCCTCAGGACTTACAAATGCTGTCCTTAATAGAGAGGTGTCCTGATTAGAGAGGTCAAATTGAATGGAGACAGCCAATTTGGGACCAAAACTAGTGACTGTCCTTTATGAAGAGGTTCTCCTTTATAGAGAGGTGTCTGTTTAAGGGCGGTTCCACTGTTCCGGACATCTCTTTATTAAGGACAGCACTTATCAGAGGTTGGCCTTAATAGAGAGGTTCGACTCTACTATTGTGATCGAGGTACTGTCAAGATTTCTTGCCCTAATTTGCCTCAAATCCCTGCAGGGAGGGAAGAACAGTGTTTTGTTAGTGTTTTTGGCGTCTATGACAATTTGACATGCTATCCATTTATTTCAGACTCCTTGATTACTCCTGATTCTCAGACAATTATTGTTCAGCACAGGTAGTTGTAGGATGGAAAGAGAAACCACAAGATGGGCACAAAACATCTTCCCATCATCTCAGTGACACTCCTATCATCCAACTAGAACAATGCGCAAAACATGATCGCAGCATCCAACATTCCTCCATCATCTGACTAGAACAATCGCAAAACACTGACCATCTCCATTTATCCGATGAAAAATCCCGGCCACAGTTACCAGCCTCCGCCACATCAGAAGTGCCACAGAAATATATGGTTTCCATGACGACATGATTATATACAGTCTCTTATATTTCTATTTTGATCTTGTGTTCTCCCAATAGTGTAATTTCTGCGGCTATCAGTCGCAGTTCGATGGTTAGAATTCTACCAATTTCTCATCTTTTTCAACTGGAGTCGTTTTCAAGATGATTGGCAGGCTTCTATCACATACGAACGTTTCAATCAATTTGTCCATTGATTTCCTCCTTAGTAGTAACCCTCTCTGGCTTGTGGAGCTTGATTTTGGCAAGTTGTGATGTGTTCAGTGACTAATTTGCTGATGCCTGTTGCTAATTTTGGTCTTGGTGACAGCAAGTATAGCAAGACAAAGTGAGAGAAGGTCTAATCCAGGTCTTCATACATTGACTTGATACCACTTGTTCTATTCAAATTTGTTCTTCAAATCCTTGCAGTGAGCTGCCAGTAGTGTTACAATCAATGTTTTGATAGAAAATTCTCTCAAATCTGATAAGATGTCATTTGTAAAGAAGTGCCTGCAGGATATTCATTAAATTTCTAAATTTAGTTTAAATTGAATGTTTTGTACATCATTGGCTGACTTTCATGTTGTAGTTCTTGTGAAATTTGGGAGTTTCTGCTTCCAGGGTTATATAAGTTAAGTATGAAGATGAAAAAAACTCTTCCTTAAAAATTTAAAAGTCAATACCACATTACTATTGTACCCTGCTACAGCTATTCATGAATGGAAGCATGTTCAGCAGATCTAATCAAGCCATCTGAGTATACTCCACGCTGGTGGGCACTTTGGAATGGTGGTAGGTGCTGAAAATGGAAAAATAGCCTAAACGCTGGCAGGGTAATAATCACTTCAACCAGCAAGGCAACGCAAGTGAAAACCCAGTCTTGTGCTGCCACCTTAAAGATGACATTTGCTGACTTGCAGAGACAGAAAAGAACATACTCCTAGTATCGATGTTTTTTGACAATGGTTCCAAACCAGAAATGGCTATTGCCAATAATATCTGCTTCCTACACTGTTGGGTCACTTTGCTTACCTCATCAGACACAGCACAGCTTATCAGGAATATTCATCGCTATCGAACATATAACCCTCTTGCCAGAAAGATCACTGTTTCCATGGCAACATAGTTTCTTTCTTTATGCAAGTACTTGATAAGGTCTCAAGTATTCTCCCCTGAAATATGAGCTTTGGGCAGTTTTATTTCAAAAACTCCCGTGAGGGCTGATGTTGCAGAGAATGGGCAAGGTTTCTTTTTACTTGTGAAAAATGCCAAGGCATTGCAAGGATGACTCTTGTCTTGGTCATTGACTGATTGGTTGATGTTTTGACTCAAGGATCGCGGCACTCAACCAAGAGTCCTCGGTCATTAGCTCATGCTTGACAACCCCATAACGGTAATTTCAATTCGATTTTCTGTTTGGCTGCCATAGATTTTCATGATAATCTGTAAACGCAAAAAGCGCAAAGCAAAAGACATGCGAAAGGGAGAGCGGTGTTCAATCGGGAGTCAGTGTTTTGTTGAAAGCGCCCATTTCGTGTGATGTGTTGTGGCAGGCTGTGGCAACCGATTTTCCAAAAAAAACGTATAAACATGTCACCACTTTGTAACATTTACTGACCGTGATGATGAATGCTAGTCTAACCTTTCTGTGTCTAGTCGCCATGGTTTTAGTGTTAAAAAAGCTGCAATGTTTACTGCTGTGAGACTGTCACAGCCGCCAATTTTCCCCGGCTGAAGTGGCAATAAAGCGCACCACTTGGGAGCGTGATTTGGTGTGACATCGAGGGTACTTATCGCTCATGTTTTTAGTGCAAACGCTCATTATGATGATCTCGATATCTGCTTGTATTCAAGTGTTGATGAGCTTGGACATTCTGTCGCGTGAATAATGTTGAGTTGAGTGCATGTGAGCAGACCTTGCTCATTATTTGCTCTTTAGACCATCTCAATTGGGTGAGTTGTATTGCAGGACACCAGCAATGCACAGAGTTGGCTTAGCACTTGGTTTGGCTTGACTATCAACTTTACAGCTGACTAACGCTCATATTGTCACATTGTCCTGACCAATGATCGGTCAACGTTTTGACAGCTGCTGCAAGCGACAATTCTGATCATTGATGATCGACTCTTCAAAAGTTGATTGCATTGCATTCATCGAATGATGAACACCCAGCATTCCTGGGGAGATCTGGAGCAAGGTTCTTTGTCCATCAAATTGACTATCAGGTTGTCGGTGGCATCCTGACTCAATCTGGTAAATGATGAGTATATATCAACCTTACTTTACAGATGAGTTTATTCTTGACATTCTTGACTTCATGTGGAGGGGACTTTGCATCAGTCAGACACTGACATCCTCCAGCATGGACACATCTCTTAAGTGAGTTGGTGTCGTCACACTTTTTCATGGCATTGACAATCATTCAGCAATTGGCGCCGCCTCTTTCACTGATGCCTTGATCCTGTTTCAGCCAGAAATCTAAGAAAACATGGCAGATAAGGGTTATCAGTCTGGAGAAGGCAATGTGCAGCACCCTGCTTGGAATGGAAGGTGCATGAGCCACATGTGAAAGAAGGCATGGCAATGAGAGAAGTTTGAGAAAAGGCAGGGTGCTGCAGGGGGGAGGGGAGGGGGGCTAAACCCGGCTGAAACACTGTGTTGGTCCTCCCCTGGATGGGGTCTGCCAGTGAGATGCTACAATATGGAAGTGTTTAGCTTTGGAAAAAACCCAATAGTGAACCGTAGATCTGGGCCTTGGTTAAACATTGTGATGCTCCTCATGTTTATCGACCACCTGTTCCGCTTGAAGCAAGGTTACATAGGCTTCATCTTCCTCACATCAAACTTGAATCAACAGCCTCCCATTTCCCTCTCCATTAACAACACATGCAGCCTGCTTTGCCAGGGCTATTTATCCATCAACAAGAAGTTGTTTGACTTTCAGGTTGTAGTTCCTCACAGGTAGGTGAAATCGGTCTTAAATCTGGCGTACACAACATCTTCAGTCGGGTATATGAGTATAAAGAGATCTTGCCTCCTTGGCAACAAAACAACTTTCGATCATCAGTGGCTCCGAAAAGTTAACTATTTCATTTTGATCGGCATTTCACTCCCGGCTGCCAAAAAAAATTGACGATGTTGATGACTGGAAGTGAAACTGTTGAAATGTCGGCACCTGCTGTCATTAGCTTGCAATCTTTCCATCTCTCTCACCTGTTAGCCTGAGTGAAAAATCAGTTCTTTTGCCTGCTGGTAGACATAAACTGGTGCTGGGGAGCATGTCTTGTCATGGATAATGGTTCTATACAGGTCTAGGATAGGCGTACACAGAATGGGAAATGTTCATTACCACAAAAGTTGTATTGCGAACATTTTCCGGTTTACAGACTTGGCTCATCTCTATGAATAATGAGAACATTCTGTGGCCGAGTGTGATGTTCAATTGGTAGTTGACAAAATTGCATGTTTACTGCCATAATCTATTACATGGGTGTTGACATTTTTGCCCGCTAAAAATACAAATATACAACTGGAGGTTGCAAATATTCCCGGCCTGCAGACACCGCCTGGGTAATCATTGACCACTGATTGTTGACCAACATGTAGGATTTACGTATTCAGCCCAAACGCTGTATTTTGAAGAACAAAACATGAGATATATGGTTGCCTGATCACTCTGAGTGGTCAATAAGTGTTCGATTATCAGCAATTCAGCCGTTTAATATACCATGCATATGCCAATAATAATCCATTGCGTGGACTCCTGATCAGCTAATATTTCCTATAATATTGGTCCTTTCATCGTAAATAATTGAGATGAGACCTCTGGCTTCATTATTCAATCCTTTCACTACGTAACGTGAGTGCCCAGGGTTTGACAATCCATTTGCTTGCTATATTGTAGCTTACGTTACATTTTTTGACATTTTTTATGCGAATGGGCAAATGTTGGGGGGATGAACCGTGGGACAGTGACATCTTTTGAAAGACAAGGGGTCCTCAGACTCAAGAGTGTAGCACACATATACATCAAATGACCTGTATCACATAGTCATTTACGTCATCAAGGGCAAAACGGTTCGGAGTATAGGCCTACATTTCTTTTATAATTGCGACACTATTTTCATCAATCTTACAGCCGCTTATCCCGTGTTTCCTACAGCTTTTATTTCCTAAGTCCCTGCTGGTTAGGCCACTGGGATTTCTACGCAAATTTGATAAGCTGTTTTGAAAATGGTAACTGGTGCGTGTAATGGGTAAGATGCACAAACTGTTATTGTAAAAGAAAAAGGCTTATATGAACCCTACAGTGTGGAGAAAGAAATGGTGCGACTCCTCTTTAAAGCTTAAGTCAGGATTACAAGCATGACGAATTAGCCCCAATAACCTTATAACCTGTGGAACGGACCTGCTGCTCTATTGTTCAGGTATCGTGTCGGACATAAAAAGATAGTTATCGGATCTTACTTAGCTATCGTCAAAACTCAAGTGAGTAAGGTTTCAGTGCGCTTTTCTCTATCCATTTGACTACCGCGTAAAACATTAGGCAGGTAGGCAATCCGGCATTCAAGTGCGCTTGTACAGGTGGAGTGGGGTTTTTGCCTATTATTTCCTATTTGAAATACAACCTACCATTCTAAACATTCCCATGGGGGTGTGTTAAGTAAGACTCAAACTTTGTTTTCTTCAGTAGATTTTGGCACATCCTACAGACTTTAACCACTCGGGGAACTTAATATTGCTTATGACACTAATGTGATTTAAAAGTAAAGTGATGGTAGATATAATTTAAAAGGTATTTTCCATTGGCAAGTGTTGCCACCTGTGTTTTGCTGCGATGAGTGACAAGAAGATCGCTTGTCTGCGGGCCATTGCAACGTACATGTATCTCTTTCATAACAACATATCTCTTTTAGTTGTCAAACACTACCAAGATTTCTCATATATATCTGTGTATGCCCATGACATGTCACTGCCTTAAAGCGGGTTGCACCTTCATCTTTTGAGTCATTTATTAAATCAAGTCTGTCACTGCGGTGTTTGTTTTGTATAATCAGATCAGACGAGTTACTGAAAATCATATTGATTTTGTAAAGGAAGGTGTCGAGGAACTCGGTGTACAAACGTTTGATACTGCTTCATTCAGATTCTATGAACAATTGCCAAAGAGAGGGCATGGTGAAGGGGATTCCGGTTCAGGGGAGACCGCTGCGATGTTATTACAGGGTTTGATAGAGCAGGCGATTCAGTACTGCCTCTTGGAAGGTTTGTTGATTGCCAATCCATTGAGAATCCGTCTCGAGAGCCTTGGTATGAATTGGTCATTGTAATACTGTATTATATCAGTCTTCATGTCCACAGATTCACTGTTCCAATCCTTGTGACATTGTTGATGAAAAAGGAAGAAATCAAATATATAGAAATGTTTATATTAAACTCATCTGACCAGGTCTACAACATGCATGTACACAGTTCGGGATCCCAAGGCTAACTGAATTTGGAGGGAAACTCAGTAGACCAGGAAAACTATACAAACAATAATAGCTGATAAAGCACATACAATGAAATGACATAAGGCTCAGGGACCGTGAAGGCCCAAAATAACCTGAGCTAAACCATTGGTCATAGCAGACTTAAAGGGGGAATAAACTCTTCAAACTGTTCAAATTGAACCTGTTACACATTCCCCTGTCAAGAGAAAATGGCTCCTGACATTTACCATAGATAAAAAGAAATGTACACCATATATACAAAACATGTAACCCAAAATACCAGGTGAAACTCAAAACGAAACCGAGTTGAGAAAGATGCGAAACCAAAACCTTCAAACAATAAGAAGGGAAGAATGGAACCATCAAAGAGCAGAATTCAGAATCATTAAAGACAAAGACTGAAAAGTGAAAATTTCAATCCAGCATCCTGAAAACTGAAAAACACCATAAGGTAAAGAGCTACAAGAAATGGAATTATTATTGTATTTACAAATTAACAGTAAACTTCTAGAGTTCACACTGAAAATTAATTGTATCGCACGAATCAGAACGAGATTAAGGCGAATAGACAAGATACTGAAATATATAAGTTTAGAATCATTATCAGAATACGGTACTGTGAAGAACTATTGTAGTATTGTTTGATTTACTGAAGATCATTGCAAGAAGATATAATAGAAGAGAAGGGGTAATGACCTCCTCAATCTTACCATCACACCACAAAACAACAATCAATAAGATGATACAAGATTGGGAAAAAAGGAAAATTGCAGGGAAATGACTTACAAAACATCTGGAAGGTATTAATTAGTAACTGTTTGACCAAAAACCCTTAGTCCAAAAGGGATTTACATTGATAAACTGTCAAACAATACCTTGAATAACTGATATGAGTAGAGATGCAACAGAATAAGTACTGATGAATTATCTATGGAATCTATACAGACTCTAATCATACAGTACAAAATATCAATACCAAGAATTACTTGATATAAATCTCCACGAAATATCGAAACAAAAGAAGAAAACACACACTCAAGTAGAAAACAATCTCTTGATTGACATGGCCTGCCAAAACCAGCCAACATTCAATCAAAATGTTATATATATTTCAAACCAGAAAATAATCACGAGTTGAAAACCAACTATCATTCAATCCTTCATTAAAGACAGAACTTTGTCAAGAATAGCGGGATTTTGCGCAAACTCAGGCTTGCTTGCAAGCGACATAAAATAATCAACCTTGGATCGCCAAGGCTCAGGCGGCGCGCGCGGCTGTTGCTGATACATCTGACATGGCTTGAAACGGTTAGGCGGTTTATGTTCCCTCTTAGATCTCCTCGGGGCTGCAACAGGGCTGTCCTCCGGAGCACTCTCTTCCTCGTCATCCTGGGATGTGTGGAATTCAGCAGAGGATTCACCAGGGGGAACATCTACAGGGACCGTCTCATCCACTGGACCAACGGTTGAAAATTCCACTGGAGGCGGAACAGTACCACCATCATCAAATTCCACTGGAGGCGGAACAGTACCATCATCGATCGAAGTCACGTCAAGCGCAATTCCTGACGGCGTATCGACATCTATCAGTGGAGGAGGAACGGTCACATCTGTAGTAGGATAACTGGCATCTACGGCAGGCTGGGACGCGCTGACATCAACCGAAGACTGGGACGCAGGCTCAACAGCAGCATGTTCGGACGCACTAACATCAACCGAAGACTGGGACGCAGGCTCAACAACAGCGGGCTGGACCGGAACGACATCTGTAATGGATAATGGTGGGGTAGAATCGGTAGACAAAGTAGACGGAACAATATCAGAAGGAGGTGCAGCATCAGATCTGACAGATGTAAAAGATGGAAGTTTGTCACCATGTGGAACATCGGCGGTTGAAGCGGATGCAAAAGAAGAAGGAACTTCATCAACACGTGGCAAAATCATCACATCGACATCCTCGTCATCACTCATCGCAGGCTGTACAACAACTTCCTTCTCAGGGCGAGTACGACTGGACCGGGCCGGAGTCTTCACAACTTCCTCATCTCTAATCTCTCCAACTGGCATCAACAAATTACGGTGTAAAACACGCGGATTACCTCCTTTCGAGGAGCGAACCGAAAATACCGGAATATTGGGGTTTGGTTGACCCACAACAGTATAAACATCGGTCGACCACTTGTCAGCCAATTTATGTCTACCGCGTAAGTGGACATTGCGGACAAGAACACAATCACCAGTCTGAAGAACAGAAGCTTTCGCTTTGAGATCATATCTCCCTTTATTCTTACATGAAGCGGTATCCTGGTTTTTCATAGCCATAGAGAATGCATAATCAAGACGCTCCTGCAAAGATTTAATGTAGGAACTATAAGATTCACTGGCGCCAACATCAGGAGTACCGAGACCATAATTGATATCTACAGGAAGAAGTGGCTCACGGCCAAACATTAGAAAATGCGGACTGAATCCAGTAGAATCGTGACGCGTACAATTGTACGCATGCGTCAACGTGGAGAGGTACAGCGACCAACTACTCTTCTTGTCCTCGGACAACGTACCCAACATTGACAAAAGGGTGCGGTTATACCGTTCGCAAAGCCCATTGCCCATTGGATGGTAGGGAGTTGTCCGAGACTTGGTCATTCCAGCTAAAGCACACAATTCCTTTATAACAGCAGATTCAAAATTACGGCCCTGATCACTATGTAGCCGACCAGGAAAACCATAATGAACTATAAAATTTTCATAAAGAGCTTTGGCAGTAGTATGTGCTGTCTGATTTCTTGTTGCAATAGCTACAGAGTACTTGGTGAAATGATCTGTAATTACTAAAATATTTTCACAACCCCTGGAAGGTTCAACTGTGAGATAGTCCATACAGACCATCTCCAGAGGCTGCGACGTGGTTATGCTGGTGAGAGAAGCTTTCTCATTAGTAGGTGTCTTTCGGCGTAAACATCGACCACAAGTTTGAATGTAATTCTCTATATCACTGACATAACCCGGCCAGAAGAATCTGGACTTTACAAGATCAATCACCCTATCCTTACCAAGGTGACCCATGTCATCATGCAGCTGCTTCAAAGTAGATGTGTGAAGAGACAATGGCAAGACGACACGATCAACAACTTGATCATTCAACATACTTTGTTTTACTAAAATACCTTTGTCGTTCAATCGATAAGAGTTAAAATGACGTAACCAAGGTTTCAGCTCCGGAGAGGGGTCAGGACGAATACCTCTGGCCAGAGAAGCAATGATATCTGAAATATATTTATCCTGCCCCTGATGATACTTAATATCAACAAAATCCGTAGTGAGCGAATCAACTTGGTATAGGGAATGTGAAGAATCAATATTGGCATTCAGAATTTCAACAGCAGAGAGATTTTGACAAGTGAGGGAAAGTGAAATAGCTTTTACAACATCCTCATTGATCAGACTAGTTTCTCTTGGAAGACGAGACAACGCATCTGCAGCTGCATTGCTCTTTCCAGCAAAATATTCGATGGTAAAGTCATAAGCTGACAACTCAGCTAACCAGCGGTGCCCTGTGGCATCGAGCTTCGCACTCGTCAACACATATGTCAGCGGATTATTGTCAGTCTTGACTCTGAACTCTGCCCCGAATAAATAGTCCTTAAACTTGTCAGTCACTGCCCACTTCAGCCCCAAGAACTCTAACTTGTGAGTGGGGTAGTTCCTTTCTGAAGCGGACAGTCCTCTACTAGCAAAATATATAGGTTTTCTAACATCATCCTGGTACTGGTATAATATAGCTCCAAGGCCACCTCTCGAAGCATCTATTTCTAACTCATATGGCAAAGAATAATCTGCAAAGCCAAGGACTGGGGGAGAGCACAATGATTCATTCAAATTTTGAAATGCGGTTTGTTCTTCCTCTCCCCAGCGAAACGACGGCTTGTCTTTTTGCCTTTTCTGAGTAGAATGACCTTGGAGTAAACAATTCAAAGGTTTAGCTAACTTAGCATAATCCTTGATGAACCTTCGATTGTATGATGTGAAACCGAGATAACGCCTGAGTTCATCAACCGACTGAGGAGGTGGCCAGTCTCGCACAGCCTGAACTTTGTCAGGGTCCATCTCAATGCCTTTTTTGGAAACATAATACCCTAGATATTTGACTCGATTTAAGAGGAACTGGCATTTAGAAGGCTTTAACTTGAGTCCGGCTTTGTGTAACTTGTCAAAAATGATTTCAAGACGGTCTAAATGTTGCTCTACAGTAGGACTAAAAATGATGACATCGTCCAAATACACTAAACACATCTCAAGATTTACATCGCGCAAAGCCAGCTCCATGAGACGCTGGAATGTACTGGGAGCATTTGTAGCCCCAAACGGCATAACGTTACATTCATAAAAACCCAGCGGTCCCACAGAAAACGCAGTCCTCTCCTTATGTTCTTCCTCTAACTCCACTTGCCAATAGCCTGCCTTCAGATCAAGACAGGAGAACCAGGAAGAACCAGCAATAGAATCTAGAGTCTCATCAATTCTAGGCAATGAATATGAATCCTTGATGGTCCGTTTATTAAGTTCCCTCAGATCAATGCAGAATCTGAGAGACCCATCTTTTTTTCGTACTAGTACAACAGGAGAACAGTAAGGGCTCTTAGACTCACGGATGACTCCCGTGTCTAACATTTTCTGTAAATGAACCCTCACATCCTCGTACATGTTCGGTGGAATTCTCCTATGCCTAATCTTAAATGGCTTATCATCGGACAAATCAATACGATGCTTCAAGACATTTGTCTTGCCCATCTCTGACTCTGACTTGGCAAACACATGTTTCCATTTCAACAAACGATTCTTCAATTCAGAGAAATGTTCTGAGTCCATGTCAGACTGAAACTTGAAAAGTTTAAAAAAATCAGAATCAGGCATTTCATCAGAGGTATCGGAGACTTCTGCAGCAGTCTCGATCCCAGATGCATTGGGAAAAGAAGTATCTTCAATGTCCATAGTAGGCGGAGAAATATCTAAGTTGGCTTCTGAAATACTACAAAGAACGGAACGCTTTGGTATGGTAACTGGAGTATTCGAAACATTCTTTAAAATAACCGAGACTTTCTGAGATGCACTGCGAGAAGACACTTTCTGAAGAGAAGAAACAAGTACAAGTCCACCTGGAAGTGGCCTGGAAGATTCAGTAACAACATTGGCAGAGTGACCTAATTTACAACGAGTAATCCCCTTTATTGAAATCTGAGAGTTGCTGTTAATTGTAACAGACTTACATGTTGTAACATTCCCTACAGTACTACCGGACAGGCAGTAACTGCGTAAAGTATCACGCCAAACAGAATCCTCAACGTTACATCTCTCCGGAGCCAACTCAGCAAGCACATTAGTTCCAAGTAAAAGTGGAACAAGACGGTTATAATTTGTATCTGGCACAACTAGAAGTAAAATGTCGAGGCGACAGGAACCGAGGGTCAAAGGTAATTTGACATAGCCCATATAGGGTAATTTATCTCCTGTCGCACTCTGTATATCTATAAAATCATCCAAAGGATGAATGTCTTCATCGGGAAAATTCTCTGAAAAATAAGTAGTAGAAATGGTGGAGACCACAGAACCAGTATCGAGAAGACAATCAACATTTGTCTCCTTCAATAAAACAGTGGTCTCCGACGCCTTTCCTATCAGAGAATTGTGGGGGTGGGGCTTTACTCTTTGTCCCCTTGACCGCCCCCGATCAAGGGTGCGTTGGCGTTTCCCAACCGCTTGTTCTTATTCTGTAGTTTGAAACAATCATCGATGTGATGACCCTTCTTCTTGCAGTAACTACAAATACCTGCATAATAGGACTTTCCACCTGAAGAAGAATGTGTAGAGGTGGTAGTAGAATCTGCAAAAGAAGAAGTTTGATCTGCTCTCTTAGCAGCCTCACGAGCTTTCTCTTTCTTCAAAGTGGCCAACTCACCTTCAAGAGCAGTAACTTTCTTCAAAATCAAGTCAAGCTTGTTTACCTCCGCGGCAGTAGAGCTATTGCTAAGCTGTTGGACCGGTTTAGGTTTCCCTAAACCCATCTCTTTCTCCACCTGCCGGGCCGCCACTAAAAGCTCGCTATAACCACGACCTGCATCGTAAAAGTGCCTAGTTGCCGACTTCACATCCTTTGACCTGAGGCCAGACCAAAATTTTTGTCTCAACATGGCCTGGGCCTGAGGACCGGTACAATATGTGTCATCGGGGCACCTAGAAAGAATCTCCCTAATTCGGCAACCCCAAGCCGCAACGTTTTCATCCGGTTCCTGCGACGACGCGTAGAATTTCGCCAACACCTGTTCAGATGTTAATACCTCCCCAAACATTTTGTCAAACTCCCCAATGACCTCATGCGGGGCGAAGAGCCCCTCCCCAAACTGCAATAAACATTCTGCAGCCATACCCTTCAATGATCTCCTGATAGCACCTACAATGGTCTGCATAGGTAGTCCAAGGTCAGCAAGTAATCCCTTTACCTCAGCCCTCCACTGGCGATATGACACCTCTGACTTTTTGTCGCCAGAGAAAGAACCTAAACGTGGAGTACTGACTACATAACGAGGCTGCCTTGAACTGTCAGTTTGATTCAACTGAAAAGAAAGTTTCTTTCTCTCAGACCCTATAGGTGGTAACTTTGATCTAATACTATCACTATCATGATCAGCTGAAAGGGAAGATGCATGAGGATGAGGGGTAGATGGTGGCATATGAGGTGGACTGACCCCAGCATACCCACCAGGGGAACGGACAGGGGATGGGGGCGACTGAGGTGTAGCAGTAGCACCCTGCGGCGTACTATGCCGCAGCAAATCTCCCATCGTTCTACCCCGTCCATCATTAGGACGAGAAGTAAAATTGAAAATATGTCCACGACCCATTGCATTTGTCTTAACTGGGTTTGAGACGGTAGACGATGTTGCAGGAACTGAAGTTACAGGTTGGTGTGCACTTACAGGTTCAGACTTCGGTTTGGGCTGCGACTCGCCCAAGGCCTTAATGAGGGCCTCCCTTTGACTGAAGTCGAGATCTTTTATCATCTCCAAACAAATATTCAAAACTTCTGTCCTATTGGACCCTATACCAGAACCAGTAGTAGCAGTCAAATCCATGTCTTCCGCTTTGAAATTATCACCAGTTGCCATTTGGAAAATCAGGCGCATAACAGCGAAGACAAGGAGTGAATGAAAATATCAGACGACTATCAACAAATATGTATAAGTATGAGGACACCCTCAACCTATCATATGCAAATATCACTAGTATGGTATAATCCAAATGCTAAGAGCAAGTATAGTTTTACCTAAACCTACTAATAGACAATGTCAACGTACGAAATAATATAATATAGAGTAAGTATTGTTTCACCAAAACCAACTGCAAGAAAATATTACAAAGTACAAGATGAAAGAATAGCAAAGAAGTATGATAAATATCTGTAATGTCTTCACCCAAGAAAATACTAACTCCAAAACCTGGAGAGCATACAACACTCTGGGTAAAGAGATGAACAAAGATGACCTGTAAAATAATCAAACACAATGAGATCTCACAGTTGAAAGATGATCGGCATCCACCAGACAGCTGTAACAGTTGTAGTGGAAGTTGCAGTTGCAGATCAATGAACCAGGCAGAAGTCCACGTCAACACGGTGTAGAAATCTTGGAGACCAAGTACCAAACCATCACCCTGCCAAAGGAAAATGTTCACAATTAATGATCAATAATATAAGTGCAAGTACTAAAGACTCACAAATAATACCAATGATGATAAATCAAATCAATCCAAAGTCACAAAGGACACCCTGTATAAATGATAAAGTTGTACTACAATATGGAACACACTTTATGCTGAAACAAAAATGAACTGTAAAGTCCACCAAGAAACATCAAAGTGATTCCACACACTGTAAGATTCACCAAGTACCATCAAAGAAATACATAGGATCACCTGACCAAAACAAAGTAAACTCAAACCGAGTCACCCTGTACCTGACAACTAAATCAAAACCACAAGAAAATCCAAAATGACCCAAGAAATTCAAAGTAGTACCACCAAAGTTATTATCATAATTCAAGCGAACATTATCGAAACCTATTCGATTAATGACGGCAAGTTACGCAACGGCCAGGTCTACAAAGTCAACAAAAATTCAAACCGTCTAAATGTCAACAAAATTTACCCTGTCTGCGTATGACCTAAACACATCATTGGAAACCAAAAGAATCTTCATGCAAAATAATACACTACTAAGTACATGCGATGCACAAAGACACCATAGGAAAATAATTGTCAAATAAATTATTTCCAAAATAACTCAAAATCACATGCACTAAGTTTCAAGCATGCAGCATAATGTCACCAGAAAGGAAGGCACCCACAGCAAAACCAAGTAAAGACACAAAGTCCCCAAGTGTCACTAGACACCAAAAACACAGGTACACTTTCCCTTTAAATTTTCAAAAACCCAACTACACTGCATGGCTGAAAATGTGTCAAAAATTCACAAACAGAATTTTACATAAATTGGTTACAATGACATGCAAACTGAATACAACAACACACAAGCATTCTGTTACAAACAGAAAGAAATGACAAATCAAAGATAATATAAACTTAAAAGTTCAAATGAAATGAGAATACATGAAGAATGAAAATGAAATGATGAATGAGTTAGCAAAGAGAACCAAAACTGTCCATGTTACGAACACAGAAAAAGTCAGTTCATAATGTCAGTGTCAATGGTCAAAGTCGGATGTCCACAGCGGAAGTCTTGCACGAGTCAGTCATGTACACGGTGTACAGCGCAATACGCGGAATACACAGTCAAGCAATACACGGAGTCAAAAGTCACAGCGCGATGCGCGAGACAACGCGAAATTTATGCGGGAACGCGGCGAACACTAAAGATGGACCGGTCAAAAGAAAGAACAGTGTCGCAAGTGCACAATGTATCGACGTCAAAACGACAATGGCGGTCTGCCAAAGTCAAAACATCACGAAGATGTGAAAAAAACCAGACGATCACTGGGCGAATCACTCCCACTACGAAAAACACAACTGCTGGCAGCAGACGATAGAAATTACTTCACGTCGACGACTCCATGACAGCACACACGACTTCCTCCTGAAGGTTTCGGAAACACCCGTCAGCCATCTTGAATTTTTAAATCACAAAAGAATGTCCAAGGAATACCTATACCCAAATAAAGTTCAAACGGCTGAGCCCCCAAATGTAATACTGTATTATATCAGTCTTCATGTCCACAGATTCACTGTTCCAATCCTTGTGACATTGTTGATGAAAAAGGAAGAAATCAAATATATAGAAATGTTTATATTAAACTCATCTGACCAGGTCTACAACATGCATGTACACAGTTCGGGATCCCAAGGCTAACTGAATTTGGAGGGAAACTCAGTAGACCAGGAAAACTATACAAACAATAATAGCTGATAAAGCACATACAATGAAATGACATAAGGCTCAGGGACCGTGAAGGCCCAAAATAACCTGAGCTAAACCATTGGTCATAGCAGACTTAAAGGGGGAATAAACTCTTCAAACTGTTCAAATTGAACCTGTTACATCATCATGATAATAATGGGGCAAACGAACTGACTAGCTTTGTCTCTTATTGCATGGTCAGCTTCTAGAATAGTTTCTGATAGAAATGCAAGCAAAGTAAAGTTGGAGCCCTAGATTTGCCAACTATCCTGCTTGGAAACCGTACAGCTTTGTTGCTACGTGTTGCCAGTTTTATATCACCATCGTCATTCATCATCATCATCATCATCTAGTTGGTAAACACAATTGCGACATAGGGTTTTAGTCAATGCCACCACGACAACAGACCTTACCAGCTCGTGTATGTGCTGCTGCTGGTTGATTAGCACTATAAAAGTAAACATAGTGACAGCATCCATGCATTGCTTTGCCTTCCCAACTGAAGCAACAACTGCCTACCATTCTCCAGCCAAGCCTCAACAAGCAATATAACGCACACATTGATTTTCCGCCGTACTCGACACAATATTGTAATGTAGATGGGTTAGTTGAGCCTGGTTGAT
Source organism: Lineus longissimus (assembly GCF_910592395.1). NCBI lineage: Eukaryota > Metazoa > Nemertea > Pilidiophora > Heteronemertea > Lineidae > Lineus > Lineus longissimus. The sequence continues at coordinate 1,246,760 of NC_088314.1, forward strand.
CAATGATGGGGTGCAGCACAGCACGGAGCCCCAGGAACGTAGTATATGGTTATGTATGCATCTCGTTGGAATTGCTTACTGTATTTTAGCATCTGATTTAGTGTTCATTGCCCATTTTTTGCCTTCTTGCTTGTTGAATAGCGTCTCGATTTACTCTCGTGGAGCTGTGTATATCAAGGTAGGTAATAGAATCAGGTTGGGCACATTTTCACAATCAGTCCGTCGACCAAAAGATTGTTGGGGTTCTTTTTGCCTTGACTGTTGTGGTATCACGACCACTGCTTGCATTGGTATTGGGCGAGTACATGACTGATGTTGATATGGTACTCTATATTGGCTGATTTGGCCTGCAATGCATTTGATCCCTGTTAACAAGGTCGTTGTGTCCTTTCGTTACACCTAAAACGTTGGTCAGTAGGTCATGATGACCTACTTTTTACCTAGTAGATGTGCATCAGTCATACCTCAGAGAGGCTTCCCCATCAGGATGTTCAAATGAGCCATCTTGGCTACTTATTAGATACTACTGTGTAATGCTTGGTTTTATTCGTGTTTTATGCAATGATATATCTGGTGAGAGAAGTCAATGTTATTGTTTACCATTGCAACATATGTTTACCTGCTGTCGTTGTGACTTGGCAATCCTAGTATACAGAATATATCGAATTGCCTGTGTCAGCTGCAATATTGGAAATGTTGCTGTATGGAATTGGAAGTGCTATGATAGGCCTACATCTGTTACCCTTCCTATTTATGCTGTAGATGGGTCAATGTTATCTTACAGCTGAAGAATTGGCAGATTTAGAATGGAGATTTGATGGTGCTCTGCAGTGATGGGGTATGCGAGGTTCTCCTGTTCCGAGCAGGTTTGGTTCTGGCTCTTCCTGTCTTGAAGTATAAAACTGTCTCTTCCCGGTCTTTGGAAAAAGACTTCAAATCTCCATGGCCACCAGTGCGTAGGCAGTTAATTTTGTAGACACTGATTGATTGATCAGGGGATTTGAAGTATTCGCCTAATTGAATGAGTAGCGCTTGCACATCGCTGCTCACAGTTCTCCTAATTAAACTTGACACTTTTTCGTTGAGAAAAATGTGATCTCGCAAAAAGTTTACTGAGCTAACTCATCACTTCCTCAGCAACAAAAACCCATTCGAGCCGGCATCGACTTCTGATGCACATTTAAGATGACCTTGGCAGGCTTCTGAAACTACTAGGTCCACTATCGGCAGGAGCTAGGGCTCCAACTGAAGGTGACTGATATGCAGAGCAAGGGAACTGGGCTTAGCTTGACTTAATTTGGACCACTTTGCTCCCGTTTAAGGGCTTGCCTGTGATGTGTCCGATAAAATACTTATCCAGACAGACACAAATCAAACCTTGTTGCACTCTAAAGTGAAGAGTGTGCACTAATGGCCATGAATCCCCTGTGCACCCGAAGACATGTCAGATACTGTCTTCCATCTATTGATTCCATGTGACAGGCACTGCTGACCAATAAACCGATCATCTCCCTCGCCAGCCATCAAGTTACCATGGAAACCAATCACCAAATTAGCATTGTCGGCCATTAGATTATGATTTTCTCACCTCAGAATATTATGAGATTTGGCGGCAATGGCGACAAGTTGCGATAAGGATATCTTCTCGGATGATTGGAATGATTGGCTGATGTGATGTGCAGGTGAGACCAATCACACGTCTAACAAGGTTAGAGCCCATCACGGGGGAGGGGGGGTACCCACTTCTGGTAGTTCTACTTGTCAAGAAAAGTGTCGACCACGTGTGCCTCTGTGCCAGCAACAGCAGGGATTACATTCACGTGTTGCTTGCTATATATTGCCTTGCAGACATGACCACCTTTTGCCTTGTCTACGGTGCCCAACATGCAGGGAGTGGTAAATCGATGATACATGACATCCTTGCCAAGGACTTCTGATTGTAGAGAGTGTATCCCATCTCAGTCTGGGGATATGTTGACTTTTCATTTCTTCATATTCTTCGGCAAACAGTAAGGAAGATTGATCTCCTCCTGAAAGATTGCAGCAGCACTGGGTATTTGTTCAGCTGTAGCAGTTACCAAGCTCTCGTTCTGTGGTAACAGCTGAACTCATCTAACAAACAGGTTGATTGTCATGGCTGACAAATATGGGGGTCGTCATGAATACTTTGAACTCAACAAACACATTCACACACAATATTCTTCTCCACTTCTCAATACCGCTGTCACCCTAAAATGTCTCCTACTGCTATTGTTGTCTGGTGGATAATCTTGCACCCAATCAGAACCTCGCCATCAATCTCTTCCATGTTTCTTATCTCGGTTCCTAAATATGCAAAAATGTTCCCCATGAGTCCACTTGGCAGGAATAAGATATTCCTACCAAGTCGAATCACCTCTTAGATTAACTGTTCCTCTCTCGCCGAGTTTCTACGTCATTTAGCATGAGACTAATTCGAGAATGGTTTGGGGGCTCGGAAGATGAATTGATATTTGTTGCACACTTGCTCTACTTAGTCAGGTTATTGGACTGTACTGAGACACTCAACCAGTTTATGATGTTTTTGTAAATCAGATCCCATATTCACTATTCAGGACAAACATGTTCCATTCTCTCTATGACATTGTGGAGCTGGACTCGGAGTCACACCAGTAACCTCTAAATGTGATTCAGAAAGTAACTGCAATCAATTGCAAAAACGCTCATCCCCGCCGTGGAAGAGGAATACTATCTGGACCCTGGAAACAACTCCTCTAACATGTCTAAGTGCAGAACAAACGCTTATTTGGTTGTACAGTTGAAAAGTTAGCCCACTCGTTTGCTTCTTTTCCAGTTGAAGTTCTGATTGATTCTGTACGTGATAGCACAACAGATTCTGTCATCACAAGTAACTTAAACCATCTTTTTATTCTGTATTTCCAGAGTTTACTGATGTCTCTTCACTGATCCCAATCTCGACCCAACCATGAGCAGCAACGGCAGTCCAACGTTTCCTGAGAAAGACATCAAGATCAGTATTGACCTTGTGGAAGCTTCCAAACGTCTGCTGGCCATACTCAAGAAGGTGAATGACATACCACAGTTGTGCGAGCCTGGCCCAGTGATTGAGAATGCTATCCGTCGTTATGAGAAACTCTGGCTGCCGTTTCTAGCAGAACAAAATGGAAACGGCAATGGTAAAGACTTGATGCCTCCGTTGGATGTGCACTGGGTTTGGATTGTTCATCTGCTTGCTCCATACTACTACGAGAAGGACTGTAAACGCATCATTGATAAAGTCTTAGACCATAAATTGCTGGCAGATAAGGAGGCCAAGCAGGCACTTGACCGCACCCAGCGCTTGTGGCAGGAAAAATACCCCAAGGAACCTTTCCTGGTGATCCTGACTGCGACTTCAGGTCAACCTGTTACCAATGGCATCTCGAATGGTCACACCAAAGAACCAGATGACAATTCAGAGAGCAAGATTGCTTACGATGTGCGTGCGGCGATATTCCGCCAACGGTTATTCTATTACCAAGTCTCGCTTCCGCATTACCAGGACCGTGGGTTCTTGAAGTCTGCCGTGGTCAGGTACAAGAAGTACTTGTACCTGAAACAGAAGAACCCAGAGGAGTTTCTTGTACCTTGTTATGATTTTGATCTGGTCTGGCATTCTCATCAAGTTCACCCTCTCATTTACTCACAAGACACAACAAAAATACTCGGACGCATGTTCAACCATGATGATTCTGTCAACGACCGCGGTCCCGATTCGAAACTGAGTCGGTCTGACACAAAAACACGCCAGCTGTGGAAAGAGACCTTTAATGAGGAGTTTGTCTTGTGTGGTGCCATGTACCGCGGTAACCCACCATGTGGGAAACTTACCACGCTCCTCCAGGAACAGGTGTTCCAACTGTCGAGCAAACGCGCCGATGTTGTCATACAGAGACTCGAGTTAGGCAACGTCAATCCGTCTGATCTGGATAAGTTCACACTTCAGCTCTCATTAGGATACAAAAACAGTACGAAACACCGCATCTTGAAACTGAAGGGTCCACCGAGTGTGTGGTCAAAAAATGGTGGTGATGGACTTGTCAAGTTTACCTTCGACACAGGAGCATGCAACAATATCCTTTTTGAGTTAATCGACAAGCGCGGCTTTCTGTGTTGTAGCGGAAACGACGTCCTCGGCAGCCACATCTTTCCGTTTCGACAGATTGTTGAGAGCACTCCTATTCAAGGTCAAACAGTCACCAAGGGGTTGTCGTTGACAGCGCATACACAGGATCAGATCGGATCGATCAGTATGACGGCGGTTGTTGGAAGCCCCAAGCAAGGCCCATGCCACCTCACCATGCAGAACGGCTCCTTCCAGACGTGTACCATGCCGGAGAACATTGAGCAGCTGTGGGGTCCGATTCCGTTGGCCAGGCTACCAGAGGGGACAGCAAACACATGCATTGTGGCATCACATAGGTAGGTGGTTTTACATCATTCTAGTATATCATCTGGTGAAAGTTGCTGACTGAAAGAAAGATTCCTTGTCGTATGTAAGACGAATAGTAAGAGAAAGAGAAGGTTTCTTGTATTCTTATGTGTACCATTATTGAATCCTCTTGGATTTCACCTTTGGTTACAAACTACTAATGAAATCTTGTATGATACTGGTCCCAGTGGACAGTGAGCATTGAACTCTTGAAAATATCTGTTTACAGCTGTGAAACCTTTTGAAGTAATGAGAGCTGTCCAACTGTCCTTGTGATCAACAAATTGGAATCCCTCAAGCGTATTCCTGTCGGTGCACTCAGCGAAACGTGGAACTTGAGACTCTGGCCATTTCAATTATTACGCTTGAATGCTCACCACTTAATTCTACTTGCAAATTCCTCCAACCAATTAGTGAGCGCTGTTAGAGAAACTGTTTGAATTGAAGACGCTTTGAGATGAGGCAAAAATACACGGTCAGTTCGAGCCAGCTTGATTGTAATACGACGGATGATGTTGACGAAACTGGTGGTTTGGAAGACATGTTTGTTGTTGCTGTGCTTGGTTTTAACTCAGTATCCTCGAACCCCACACATGGCATGGCAGTATCAAGACTCTTTCCACAAACACAATGCAGAGGGGCTAGCAATGTTAGAGACTTGTTCATTGATAATTTACCTTCTGCAGGATGTTCAACCATGAAGAAGAAGTCAAGTTCACTGTCCGGGTGATCCATTCGATTCCTCTTATGATGTCTGCAGTCCAGACGTTTTACGAGGACAAGATGGTGTCTGTCGCACACCTGATTGGCACAGACCAGCTACCAGTCATGTCACAGGTACGTACTGCTTGCGCGTTTCTTGTTATGGTTCCCTGTTGACGGCTCTAGTTGCAAAACATAGGACTGTAAAAACCATGAAATATGAGTAGGAGAGACCTTTTTAAAGACCAGATAAGTTGGTATTGAAAATCACAGCCTACTAAGCAAAGGTCTATGCTTGAACCCACTTTCCAGCAGTATTTCGAGGCATAAAATCCTGGGTCTGTACAGTCTGCCTGAGCTGATGGTCCCTTGTCTGTACCAGGAAAGCTAAAGGGGAGGGGATTGATGTGTGACTTCAAAGTTTGACGTCAGAATTGCAGAAGTAATTATCACCTATATTGATTATCTATCACTCAACCGGTAATTACCACAGCATGATATCATCAATGAGCGTAGAATATAAAGATATTCTGCAGACGTCATGATAAATTTATAAACAAGAAAGCAGTCTGCAACGGTGTGATTTCTATGGCGGAGAATGCTTGAATTGGCTGCTCCCAGCCCATGTCCGACACAGAAAATCACTTCCTCTGGGAATCTGTATTGACATTTTGTCCATTTGTTCAATCTCTCTGGGCCCATCAATCAGTGGTCGGAGATCGAAGAAGAATGTAGCGTGTTCTCATACTGAAGTCGCTGGCCACTGATACTAAAATGAGCTTTGCCAATTCATCAATTTGGGCTTGGAAAGTAAAAACATTGTTACCCTGGTTTGGTATCGGGACAGTAAAAGACCCACTGGGGGTTAATAATTGACTATGATATCATACAAGTTATATACGGCCATGAGCCCTGGGAAGATGAACCATTGTTTTGATCATACTACTCAAATGCTCCGTTTCATAAGATAAAAGAGCAATTTATTGATTTTTTTTGTACATTGGAGGCTTGCTAATTGGATATGATACCAGGCATGCTGCTGTAACAGAATAGTCGGGAAGGATGTATTGCCTGTTATAAATCAAAAAGTGTTTTCACAGTGCTTGTTCCTGTCCCAAATTGTAGATGTTATGGTCTTTGTCGCAACATAGTTTTGACCAGGGTATGTATCTCATTGCAATGTCCTATTGGGAGGACTGGCTGTGCCGGCCCCTCAATAACAATTGAACATGAATTTTGGTGAAATTCCCCTAAAATCAGGAGGACACACCCCCTATCACCGAGTACGCCTCCTTTTCTTTGACTCTGGATCGGAACCTGATCTGAGTTCAAAGTTCGAAATTCAGTCATTTGTCTCATACATGTCATACACTCAGTGGTGCATGACCTGTGGAATAAACAAAGAATTTGTGATTTCCTCTTGCAGTAATGTTGTTCTTCACACTCAAGTTAATCTCTCTAAGTTCTCTTCACCTACTGAATCATAAGTTTCATGATTGAGTGGACCCTGCAGCATGGTCACATTGGGTGACATTGAGGCATCCATTCGTGAAGTTTTCTGCATCGATTGAACACAGTCAGTTACCACATGATTTAGTTGACTTCCTGTGCTGTAGCCTTGACCTAAGCATGATAAAAATGCACCGATGGAATGGAGATTAAACTCTGGGAGATATTGCTACTGCTGTTCAAGGATCCATCTGTGACTCGTTGTGGCTTCACTTACGGAATGTTCCAAAGGAAATGCATCAAGATCATCATGATCGTCTATGATCTTTTCATCATTACAGATCACACACACGAAGACCGGCATATCACTCGACTTTGGCGGTGGTGAGAGAGCCATGTTAGTTAAAGACAACCTTGGTGACTTTGGTATTGTCATTGGCAAGTGGACTGGCTTTAGGAAGGGAGTCCAAGGAACACCAGGTAAATATGTTTCACTTGCCTGTGTCAGACAAATCATTCACTGATACCTCTAATAATGAATGACTTCTCTCCTTGATCTAAAAGAGTTACTGATGTTTTAGTTATTTGTATTTTCTGGCCAGGATCACTGAGAAAAAGGTTGTCATATTCTATGCTGTTCATTGCCATTATGTGTTAGCCTATGGTTCCACACCCAATGACCCCTAGATTAGTTATGCAGAGAACTGAATAGAATGAGATATGTTTAGAAACGAAGATGTACAGTGATTCTCCATGGTTATCTGGAGGCATATTTATTCACCTGCTAGTTGCTGGCCTCTGGTGACTACCCGTAAAACTAAGGTCATTCAGCTTTAGTCCATTTTCGTTTCGTTTGTGAGTATCATTAACTTATTGCTTTGGATTTCAGGTATCCCTGGTACCCAAGGGCAACCTGGTGTGAAGGGTGTTCCTGGAGTGCCAGGCAACCCAGGCTACCTAGCCATCAGCTTCCACAATCTACGAACGGGCAAAGCCTTCCACTCTGTCATCCATGCTGCAAACTACAATTTCACGTTCACCCTCGATAGCTTAATCTGCAATATCGAAAATGGCACCATGGTCATTAACAGCAACGACGTATCACAGAGCATCTCGGTGGCATTATCTGTGGCGGTGTTACATGTGTTGTGCCAGCCACGTCCGCCAGGAAAGGAGGGCACATCACGTTCTTCCCCACAAAATGAAAGCAATAAGTCGGTTCGCAGGATAGAAAATGACACTTTATTGCTGTGTGTAGCAGCAGGCTGGGCGATGGATGTCCCCTCTAATTCGTATATCAGGGGGTCCATGCAAGGGGCAGCATGTGGTGCTGCCTGTGGTGGTGATGCTGGGGGTTGTGGGGGATGTGGAGGCTGTGGTGGGTGTGGTGGTTGTGGAGGGTGTGGAGGCTGTGGCAGCTGTGGTGGTTGTGGAGGCTGTGGTGGATGCGGAGGCTAGATTCTCACAGTCTTGCATTCTGGTTCTGTCATGGACACAATGCTGCATTTGTCAGCTGTATTTTCAAGGAATTCTTTGAAACTTAGAATAGGACATGAAAAGGGCAAATATTTTGTTTCATATTCTTTATGATGTGAGCATTTGTAAGCTTTTTCAAAGTGAAGCTTTTAGAGATTTTATTGGATGGATGCGCCAGTGACTCAGTACATCGGTAGAGAGAGAGTGCAAAAGCCAGGCGAGTGATTTTGCTCCATGCAATGGATGCATTGTAAATAGTGTTTGTCACAACCATAAGATAATGGATATTTATCTCTCAGCTGGCCTTGGGAAGAGTGTTCCGGAATGCGGTATATACTGATGGTGTCCTTCACTGTGAATAACTGACATTGAAATGATTTCCAGGCAGACTTGCGATTGAGTGAGATCAGTTCACAGACTATGAAGCATAGACTTCATTGATATTGCTGACACCCTGGAACTTTCCAATGTAAAGTCAGTGGTTTCAAATCAACCCAACTGGGTTTTTGCTGCTTGGAGGTGACTATTATAGTTTCAGTGAAACTTTTTGAGCATTACTTTGACCAGTCACCGCAGAAACAGGAGAAAGAGTTCATATATTCACATATTGCCAGCAAAATTGAAAGTGATATTATTTTTGTATGTGTGAAGAAAACAATATCAAGTGTACCCAATACAATTGTACAAGACGTGCAATGAACTGATTGACTATATAGGCCTATTATAATCCACAGGACATTTATTAAATGTTCCATCTATACATAAAATTATCAGTGTTTAAGTGTTATTGTTCATAGGATAAAGTACCGTAGTTGAACCAGTAATCCGGTTTGAGATTCAGAATGCTTTGTATTCTAAGTTTTAAAATATATTTGGCCCAAAACATGGCTGGTCTGTGTGTTGATTATTTCCGGCTGAATGAGTAATGGGGTTGATTTCACCGGGCTCTTTCGTATATTTTCATACAAGTTTCTCTCCATTCTGACACTGCAGCCTCAGGAGGAACTCGCATGCACTTTTGTTGGTGTCCTGGGCGGGTCCCTTGAGAGGATCCGTCTACATGTCGTGGTAAATCAAGGTGCTTAAGATCAAGATGGGAACTGAGTAGCTACCTGGCCAAACCGAGCCCACAATCACTTTGACTTTCTGCATTACCGGGGACAAAAAGTGATACCAGCTACTTCTAGAAAGTTCTTTGTGTTTGGGTCAGTTTCTTGTGTGTTATTATCTTTATCATTATTTTGTTGATATCAAATAATTATAATTATTATATAAGAATAACTACAAGTTTGTAAATATCATTACTTTGATGATGTAAAGTACTTTTGTGAAGTAGCTCATGTATGTATGACTCAAAGCAGTAACTGTTGTGACCTTAGAAGCAGATGCAGTGAAAATCCTGTGGATTCTTCTGCAACATTAAAAGATGTCTAAAATCTGTCGTATAATCCATTAATTCTTACTCGATGTATAGAAGTGATCCCCCTCTCAAGATCAGGTATATGTCCAAAGGTTCTTAAAGGGAGACTATAGGTAGGAGCCAAATGGGCTGTGATAAGTTTACGAACCGGCTGATACATCGGTGCTATTCATGCTTGAACCAGACCCAGGTTCCAACTATGGTTATCAATCACCTGGATACTAACAGTTTGACCCCAAGGTTTCTCTCTGTAGTCCCCCTTCAGATTAGAAAATTATGTATAAAAAGAAAATGCATGGAAGGGGAAGCGATCACTACTACTTTCGCATAAAGGGAAGAGGAGATGAATTGTAATATTTTGTGAATACATTCAATGTACACCCTCGATGACAGTGACCTATTCCCACGACACAACGGGCAAAATACCAAAATAATCTTTGTAAATAGTGTACATAAAAACCTGATATATGGCTATAACCGGTTGTATTGAATCTCAAAGAATATGGACTTTGTTGTAAAAATTCATGTTTGCCCTCGATTCGGTACTAATGGAATAAGTATTGTTGAATATTTATTTTGTAAGGTGTTTATCTTTTTGATTTATTTGATATTTTAATGCGAGCTTGAAATGTTGGAGTGTGTATAGAGATGCCATTTGTGGAGGGACCTATGAGGTGCCATAATGTTATACTGATCACTGTAATAGGCATGGGAGTCAATATGGCATTTTACGTTACATCTGGTGAGGGGTGTGTATTGTATTACATAGAGAATGACTTGTACGTCAGCTGCTTTTTCATTTTTGAGATCCCGGCATGGGATGAACAGACGATGCTTCGGTCTGATGAAGGTCATATCCTTCATTTATTCATTTGTGATTACGTTTGCAAATCTGGCATCCCATATACCAAATGAACGCACGTTAACCCATTGTTTGTTATGTCTCCTGTAGCTATTTGTCGCTGTTGGCTTAGAAAACCGATCAAGTGTCAAATATGCGGCTCTGTGAACAGAATAGACAGATCTGTTTCCTCTTTTTGTCTACGCTTATTCTTTCATATTGTTTTATACATTTTTACCAAAATTTTCTTTCTCAAGTTATCTGTTATGTTTGTGCCTCATAACCAAGTCTGGTTTCTATCGAAACGCTAGCTGTGATTTAAAAACAAGTACAATGAAATTGTATTGTAAAACATTCGTTGTCATTGTATCCAGTCTGAGTGCTGAGCACTTTTTCCCTCTTTGACCTGGAGGGTGCTGTAAAGAACTTCCACAGAATAAGGTTCAGGGTGAAAGCTTGGAATGTGCTAACAGTTTCTGATGTGAGTATTCTTTTGGTTTTCCTCTCCCTGGCTTTGGTTGTGCAGGCTTCTGTCTCTACTGTTTCAAGTGACATGTACTCATTGAAAAGACAGCTCCGTGATTGTTTGCCTGATGACTGTAGAGCATTTATTTACAAGATCTCTAGAATAAGCACTGGCCTACTGAGTCAGTGAGTGATAGCCAACTGGCCTCTTTCAAGATGAGATACTTCGTGCGTGGAGTGGCTGAATTTCGCTGAGTTATGGCAGCCTCGAATGATTTTGACATCACAACTGATGTATTTTTAATGTGAAAGGCTTACCCCATAAGTCGGCCATTTTGTTTCTTTCCAGCAGTGCTCCACCACTAAGGGGCACTGATGGGGAAGAGGTGATTGCAAAGCAGTACTGGTATAGACTGGTAGGCATGTGCACCCATCCTGAGAGGATGGCGTCTTGACCACAGCGATAATAGTATGGACATAGTCATAGGCCCTAATCCATTGTGCCAAATTAATATTATGCCTTCGTGTTGGAATTTTATCATTGCTTACGTTAATGAAAGTATTTATTGAATCATGATAACAATTAGAGTGTTAATTAAAGACAACATAATGAAGTTAAACCATTCTTTGTGTGAAGTTACTTGGACTACTTGAGTTACCAAAAAGGGTACACTTGGACCTGCTTCAAGAGCTGAGTGTCCCATGGAAGTGTGTCCCTGGGGCAGGAGGATCTTGATGTTCCACTTCAGGCACACGAGCTACTTCCCGAAGGCTACTTGAGTTGCCAAGTAGGCTACTTGGGCCTGTCTTCAAGTACATAGTGAGATAGGATCTCTACCAAAGACAAGAGGGTCTTGATATCCCAGGTACATGAGCTACCTCGGGCACACAGGCTACTTCAGGTCGGCTATTTGAGTTGTCAAGCAGGCTCCTTGGGCCTGTCTTCAAGTGCATAGTGAGATAGGTCCTCTATCAGAGACGGGAGGGTCTTGATGTTCCAGGTACATGAGCTACCTCGGGCACACAGGCTTCTTCACGTAGTAGGTGACTTGAGTTGTCTATAGGGAACTTGGGCCCATCCTCAAGATGACAGTCCAATGGAAGCTTCACCCGAGGTACCACAGGTGAGGAATACGATGGAAACTCCCTGGCCAAGTGACGAGCAACAGCAACACACAAGTAAAGACGGATGTGGTATGATATATTACAATTTATTTTACTCTAGGACACCTCACATTACTGCATATACAAACTAAACTTTCCAGGCACGAACTAAAAAAGTTGCCATCATCTCTGCTTGGCCAGTTTAGATAATCAATCTTACAATTTGAAGCATAATCTATTGATTGCTGCTAATAAACCCCAAACACATGATGAGCACATGTCTGATACTTTCCCATACATACAGAAGTGCAGCAGAACCTCTCTTTCCGGACACCTCATTCAGGAGGACAAACACTACATTGAAGATGCTCATTTGGTCACAAAGTGCTCACTGCACCTCTGTAATCAGGGCAAGTTGCTATTAAAGACAGCATTTTTCAGTCCCAAGGGTGTCCTTAATAGAGAGGTTTTATTGTATTCCAAATGTGTAAAATCACTTGATGAGTCAAGCCATTGTGAGTTTCTGGATGAGCACCACTCTATAATAAATCCATCTCTCCAATTTATAACAGTCATTTTGTTGATCGTGGACTTGTTCTCTATCACATAAGCAGCTCAGCTGAAGAAATCCAAGCTGGCCTTGGCCTTCTCCATCTCGTGAAGGAAAGAGTAGAACTGAGGCAGGGAGAGTTCTGAAAATAGAAGATGCTGTCGGTCAACAGATGTCAGGATCATAATACTAGGCAACTAAATGATACTGATGCCATGATGAAGGCATAGTTTACAGTACCACAGTGAATCAAAGCAAGACCTGCAAACCTGGGAAATAATCTGAACAGTGATGGGTATTGCATTCATTGTATCATGAATCACAATCTCAATTGTACAAATGAATGAAAGTGCTGGCACCTAGACATAACTCTCCAACTGAAATATTGCCTCCAAATGAAAACTGAGGCACAGGGAACTGCACATGTCGATGAGGGAAGGATTTGTAGTCCTAGTCCTCAGTACTTCAATTGCCACATAAAGAGCACAGAAAGTCTAAAACTTACCCATGTAGACATTTTCTGTTTTGTTACTTCCTTTATTGATCACTAGTTTTAACTGAAATGAAATAAACGAAGATTTATGATGAAAGAATACAACATGATAAGTGCCCGAGAAGAAAGTATAGGTTGCTTTTTCTCTTTGTCAGTCACACTGAATCAAATAATTCCTTAGTTTTTAATCAGGACAAACATGTACTCCGACAGCAAGGGCCTTGTAACTGATTAGATGGACCAAGCTTTACATAAGATCTGCATACATGTAGGCAAAAATCAGTAAAGACTAGTCTTTTTTTATTCTAGGTATAAGTAATTATCACAAAGTTACCTGTAGGAATGTGTTGCCAACTTTGTCAAGTTCACTACTGGCTGCTGTCACTGAAAAGAGTAATTAATGTCAGATTTAGAAGTGAAAGATAACAAGGAAAGCATCTTTGAATGCTGGACTAACATGTAAAACTATTTTGTCCTCCATTAACTGCATTTTCCTCAAATTCATTGTTACGTTTCTGATTGCAATGAATTGAATAGTCACCTCCAAATTTCCATTCCATATCAACGAGTTGGTTGACCATCAACGTTTGTCCAAGGGCACTTCTTGACAAGGCGACCAGGTTGGTTTTATACTGGAAATACAAAAACATTCATCAAGAACTGGAAACTGTCCTATGAATAAGTGTTTGTCCTTGAAGGAGTCAATACTGATACAGTTACCGACATGTGGTATACACGAGACTAATACCACACTATATGAAAGTCCTGAGCACTTACCTCAGATGGTACTGAGAGTCATGAAATGTTACTATTAGAACAAAAAATCACACATGACTACTTATGAAAACTGGCAACATAGTCTCTGCCAAGACCTTCGATCGTAAGATTGATGACGATGATGATGATGTGTTTAACAATAAGATTTTCCACCAACCTGTTCTGAAAAGTGTGAAGCTTTCTCCTCAGACAAACCTGAAAGAGTATAAGACGGTGAAAGCGATAAGATGAAAGGAACGTCAGACTCCTTCTATACAGAAAACATGATGGGGGGGGGAGCTCAGACAATGAGACATGTCAGAGACTACAGGGGGGGGGGGGTTACAGGCATCTAACCTGTGGTTCATTTCCTTGCAAAATTATCAGTTAGTGGGTTCAACATCCATCCTAGTATTATGAATCATATCTCACCTAGATTGACCAAGTCTTCCTTCAGATGTGTTGGGCTGAGATTTTTCTTCAACGCACCTGGAACAGATCATCTCACAATAAGTTCATCATTAAACAGGCGAATCAAGTAAGTCTTGAAAAGAATACTAGCACATAAGGATCACGCAAAGCTTTTTGGGCATTTCATAATGACATTGTTGTAACTCATTTGCAACACATTGAAGTGATTGATAAGACTAGTTAGTACATTAATTTCAGTTCTGAAAAGAAAGGCCTAATGTATATAAAATGTACACGACTCATAAGGTTTTCAGTAATAGTACTTTTTGATGGCATTTTTAAGTCCATATTCATATCAATCATTGTAACAATGAGTCTTCAAGTCACACACTTACTGTTCGGAATAGTAAGTAAACTTTTGATGACATTCTTGAGAGGACCTGCTGGAACACCATGCTCAGAGGCAAACTCCTCCAGTTGACTAAGAAGGCGGGATGACTGAAAAAGACAATACAGTGTTTATTCAGTTGTTGTGACAGGAAGCTCTCAGCATGGTGAATTCAGAATTCAAGCCTGAGGGGATGAAAGTGGCTGGGTTTCAACTTTCCAAAGCTCAACAAGAATTGCTCACCTTACTGGGTTCTATGAGAAATGAGAAGACAACACCGGACAGTTGACGGAATTGCTGCAAAGTGAAAAGAATAGGCTATTATATTACTCTTCCTGAGAAATCTCACCAAAGAGTTGATCAATTATTACACCATTCAGTTCTACGACAAACAAAAGAACACGTGTGTCGACGTGGAATGGGGGGATTTTGACCAGTCTGGTAGTTTTACTTAAAAGACATTTAGTCAGCAGCTGCCTGGACTGGTTTGACGTCTCTCAATCAATGGGTTCCTCCGACTCGTTTCTTCTTCTTCTTCCAGTTCAAGTGCAGTACATCCGTGGACAGAGCCCAGTGGATGAGGAGATGAGGAAGGAGCTGCTTTCCCTGACCCTGGCCTTGGCCATCCTTTAATTCTCACGTTTCTGGGGGGGCCGGGGGGGCTTTTCTCGAAAATGTTTCCCATTTTCACCACATTCATGAGAGGGATTTGAACGATTCGTTGTTTTATAGTTTCTCTGTATAAACAGTTGTCCATTTTACCTCATCTTGAAATTTGTTGATGGTCTGAATATCAGAAAACATGGAATCAGGAGGTGTTTCCTGACTGAAATGAAAAGTTGACGCCATTTTGGATAAATAGGGTTTCCCAATCTAAAAATAGATAAAAATGACGTAACGAGGGCTAACATTCGGAATCCCCATCAATTTGCTGTAATTAAGCCTAATTAAACCTAATAAAGCCTCAATAAGCCTTTTGACGATAAATGCAGCACTGTTTTGGCATGTTTGGCAAGAATATTTTGCCGTCATCAAAAGGCTTATGTTTAAATAGTACTAAAAGCGATGAAGTCTCCAGCCGGCTCGGTGGTCTAGTGGCATGATTCTCGCTTAGGGTGCGAGAGGTCCCGGGTTCGACTCCCGGTCGAGCCCCTGTTACATTTTTCATTTTTTGTCCTTACTTTTTCACTTCTTCTTGTCCTCAAGTTTCGTTTTTAACAATGCTGAGGAAGGAGCTGCTATGTTACAAACATCGTGTAAAGTCTTCAGATATCTATATATTATTATAAATTGTCGACATTAGTGGTGGCCTAGCACGGTCATTTATAAATGAAGCTCCTTTTACCAAGTCTAATATATACAATGTAGTATATAGGTGAGATAAGTGGTTTTCAGATGCAAAAGGAATTTATTTCTAGTTGTATTTTGAGTGGAAAGCCCTTTTAGAACCAGCATTAAAGTGTACATCGGGACATGAACTCCATGGTATCTTGCATTTCAGCCGCCGTATTGTATCTGACGGATTTCAGTATATAAATTCTGTAGTGGCAATGACTGCCATTGCCTCAAAGGTAGAATTCTTTGTTTTTGGAAAGTTTATCCTATGGCCGACATTTCAAACTTCTACACATACCTGGCATTCCTGCAGCCACACCGATAATCATCGGGTGAATAGGTCGACAACGTAGACACAAAGAACATTGAATTTTTGTCTGTCTTTACTTACATACATGTAATTTACATTTCTTTATGTCGAAACAAGTAATAAGTTCGGATGAGCAGCTCATGCAATGAGTTTCAAGGGTTTTTCTGGCAATTCTCACTAAGTGCAGGCCGGTTACACCGATTCGTGATGTTTACCATCAGTGTTTACCATATTACACTGTACACTGAGTGTTCCCCTCTTGTATACGTAATGTTGCGTCATGTTACTGAATCATTAGCATTTTTGTTCTCATATAAACTACCCAGTCATGACCCCAGTATCCTGCTAAAATTTACGGAGTTTAACGTTGGTGGATGTTTGCACTTCAACTGCTCTCTTCTCGTTTGCCCAGATGCCACCCGATCATTAGTTCCGCTAACAAACAGGGCTGAAGATGGGTGGTTTATTTAACGCGGCCCTATTGCCTCACCCGCTGCACCTTCTACAGTATGTGTTTTATCAGTGTCTATTGCCTCGGACATGCCAAACGACGAGATGAGAACATTCAAAAAAGTGATGACGAACACCACGCCTGTCGTCGCATCATTCATCCTCTTGGCCTTGTGCTGTTTCACCGATATGGCGTCACTTCCTTCCTCCCCGTTAATGTTTGTCTTCCCGAGGCAGATGAGCAAGATGGCGGCTGAGGCTTGAAGAATGATCGACGTTATGATTAATGTCATGAGAAGGTAGTAGAACTCCTGTTTGTCCGCTCCGAGCGACAGACAAACCTTCAGTTGGCTGGCATTGGCAGACAACAGCGCTACGTCCATCAGACCTTTGGCCACAGTCTTTCGCGTGGCGAAATCGTTGTGGTTGAACTTCTTTTCCTGAAAAATAGAACGAGGCATACTATTAATATTCTTATGAATGTTCTGGATGTGACAATAAGTACATACGCAAAGGTAAATCCGCCCCGCCGAAGACGATGCCACAACCAAGGTACGCGAAATTTCAGTGAGGTGGTTGCGACATCGCCGGTGACAGTACATATGAAAAGGTAAACGTAAGACGAATACCGATTTACTGGTGTTGTGCGGAGGAGCGATAGAATGACGTACATCACCGAAAAGTCGGCATGGTTAAATCATGATGTGAGACATATTATTATCCTTTCTGGCTTCCTGTAGCTCTTGGTCGCCTTATCTGCTACGGACCACCTTGTCGCAACCACCGAGACGACTAAAGAGCATACCGATAACGGTAGGCCAGACTCAAAAAGGCAACGGATCGATTCCACATTCCTGTACACATGTCTAACTTGCGCATAGCGACAACATTATTTTAGGGAGAATGTAGAATGTGATAATTCGGACGCACCTTCTCTAGAATCTTGTCCTCCATGCCATCATCTCTGGATCGTCGCCGCCGGACTTCCCGCCTTCCACCAAATTCTGTCTCCATGTCTATCGTGTCAGCCATTCGCACTGGCTCTAGTGTTTGTCGCCCAGACTGGTTGTGATGACGCCTGCGTCCACGGAGATTTATTCATTTAGTGGTGGTTTTTCGAATCAGATGATCATGCATCTCTGTTTTAATTGACCCACTAACACCCCATTCTCATTTAGTCATGAACTACCAACTTCCTCGTCCTCAGAACCTGACAATGTCAGAGTTCTATGCTCGAGATCTTATGCTGCTTTTCAGCCAATAGGATGATAACTGTCGTCTATAGGGAAGTGGCCGATTTCATTTTGTCTTCCAAGTAATCGCCAGAACCCGGTGTAATGTTTTTGAGTGTTTCTATTTTTGAGTGTTTCCCCTCATTGTTTGGGAACGCTAAAAGATAGATTGACAAGTTTTTCTGTGTTTCCCCCTATTGAAAAGTCATGGTCTCTCTAGCTGCCTATTGTTTGGAAACACTGACACATGGGAAACAACCACAGATGTTACACCGGAAGAGAATAACCGACCACAGCCCATGGCAGATGTATCCAGTTTGTCCCCCTAAAAAAGTGTCCGACCCTTTTCCGAGTAGATATTCTGACGGACTGTGGTATGTTCTGTAGAGACAAAGACCGTAAATACCTCAAAGAGTGCACACTAATAATAGCATCATGAGTTCCATGGACATTCTATCCTGGGATATTTCAAACTTTTACACCGGAGGATGATCATGATGCAATCGCTTAGCACGTTGTGACGTCCTTACTTTGAATCTGAATTGTCTTCCGGATGGTGCTCCAGGTTGTTCCATGTCGCTGAGTTAAGGAGAATTGTACTTCAAAACTACAGTCACGTTCATTGACGACACAATGCACCCCCTAGCCTTACCTGCTATGTTTGGCTTCAGACGTGCCATAAACAATCAATATATAACTCACAGCAATAATAAGTGTAAGATGAGAATATTCCCCTTTGGGACTCATGACCCACCATCTATCCCCGATTTATTCATGACCACCACGTTACTACGATGAATAATTTAAGCGGTGAAAGGTCTTGTGAGATATCTAAATGTTATAACTCTTCCATCTGTTGACTCAGTGGCTAAGCCAAGTGAAAATTAAGCTATTTATCATCGTCACCTTAGCCTCAGCTAATTGTCGTTGGCCTCTCGCATTGACATCTTCTAAAATCTTTAACTGACAGGATTGCCGAAGTGACCAGTTGTCCCATATGGTCTAGTGGTTAGGATTCCTGGCTTTCACCCAGGCGGCCCGGGTTCGATTCCCGGTGTGGGAACTCACATTATTTTAAAATTTCAGTGAAAGCCAGACTGTGATCAATTGAAGTGAGGACGCAAACGACTTGGTCTCCAAGAGTAAAAACGTCTCATTGATAGTATATTTACAACAGCATGGTGATATACGAGAAAAAAATTTTATATTCAAACGAGATCTTTAGTTCTCAAGATATATTCTCCATTGATATCAAACATTCTAGAGAGCACCAATTGGATCCCGAGGTCCCGCCTATAGTCTCCCTTTAAGCATGAAAAGTACGTCACGTTCTATAATTTTTGCACGACCACAATTCTCCACAAGTAGACTCTCATTTCGCAATGATAACTGACTTAAAAACGGCTCAATGTTTAGTCATCATCAGCTTCGAGAGGAAATTAAACACACGCCGTAACAAGCGTTTCCCTTCTGCTTGGATCTATTGGGGGCGAACAGAGCAGGGTAAGATACTGCAACAAAATCATCATGTGGCTAAATCTGGATGGTCCAGCGTCATCTATTATAATGGCCCCTCAGATGATAGCAAAATACATGTATTGAACTGTTGCTTTTACCCTCTGCTATCATGCTATCGTCTGCTTTTCTGGCTTTCAACCCGTCGGTTGGAGGACGCCTTTTTCGAAAGACGAGCCTTTTAACTTTCATCCCACACTGAAAGCTCTCTTTGTGTTCTGTTTGTTGTTACAATCCTGAAGAATTACACAGTCAGATGAAGACTATGATATCAAATACGTTCCTGTACATCTTTGCGGGGCATTTTAACACTATGCACACTTCTCATTCTCCAGAAACTCACCAAAAGCAATCCTTATACCCGGCCTTATATCGGCAAAATGCGCGAAGTATAAATATCTGCTGAATACGAGAATACCCGTGGGTACGTCAACATGTTTGATTATTCATCAGGCAGACAGATAGCACTACAGAAACAACACTAGTAGTTCGCTTCTCATGCCCAACGAACTTGCAAGTTACTTCAGCAGTTGGTGGAGGGAATTGTCAGTGGTGAATTAAGAACGCCAGTGGGAGTCAAAGAAGTATCTTATTGTAACTGCATGCGTTTTTTATAGGAATATTTTATGACAGATCTGTATGTTGGTTGCACATTCGATTATAATCGCTCGTTTGTCAGGCGCTTGCTCGTTGGTAACAACCACATCACACATATCGAAATCCATGAATCGTTAATTAGCCGCATCCTCGCATGGGAAACACCATGTTCAAAGTACCAATTAACTTTTAATGTCCAATCTTTTATTTTGCATCATCATTTGGGAAACGGCGAATCAAAATTACGAATCAGATGCAAATATGGGTTTAGGAATCCTCATAGGAGCAGAGTCCATTGGCACATTTCTCCAAGACCGTGTTGATCGATCTCGAAGCTCAAGCAATTTGCCTATAGACCTTCTTTGGCCTCATTGTGGATGGAGTCCCAAGGGAAATGAACATGGTATATAGCCAAACATACTAAACTTAGGTCAAATATAAAAACAACATCCGGTTTACTCAATGACATAATTAATCTATACGCAAGCAAGAACCGAGACTTGGTATAAATATAAAATGTAAAACAAATTTCAAACAGTTCGTGAAAACCAATATACAGCTCAACCTGCTTGGAATGAGAATACGAGACAACATTTCATCTCATTAATACAATACCAAGCTTACATTGCCGCAACAACCAGGTTGAATTGGCTGCAGAGAATTATTCCCAATCGTGTTGCGTGTTTTGGGTAGTTATTGCCATTAATGCTGATGAGGATGTATACAGACACATACAAGTTCTAAGTAGCGCTGGCTATAGCACACATCTCGTTATCCTTAGACAGCATCCATTCTGGTGCAGCTGATTAGAAGGGCGTATGCTTGTCATGAATAGTGGTTACTCTGAAATAAATGCCAGGAGCTTGTGCGTATTACCGTCATTACTGGCGAAGACCAGCTATTGATCAGGCACGAACACAAGCACCCTGTTTCTACTTGTCTCCACAAAAGGTGCGAACGACCTTCATCAGGAGCAAATCATCATTGACCATTTGACCATTTGAAGATGTAAAATATATACATTTTAGAGATTTGACCACCGTACAGTGATAGCCTTTGGTGTATCCTAAAAAAACGACCCCCTCCCCAGCCACGGGTTACTTCTTTTTAACGTTCAGAGTGTAACAAATGTGTTACTGAATTTTTTTTCTAACGCTCATTACAGAGCTTACGATGGGAGCATATCGAACACCGCTACTTCACTGGTACCAGGAGCCCAGCTAAATTGCCATCATTAGTATGTATGATGAGGCTACGGGGTTATCGTTTATAGCACCCATCATCGGCTCCATCACTCCCAACGCACGTCCACAGCCAATGTTGGTGTTAACACAAGAATTGTTAACAAAATGATGATTATCTGCGTCTGTCCGTCTGATTTTGTTTTCGGTAGTGCTGGAATGAACTTCCCATCGCCGAGCTACACAGGGTTATGTTTGTTCCAAACAGAGCGAATAGGTTATCCCTGTGATGAAATATTTACAAACGCAGTCAGCGCCGAAGTGATGATTGTCCGTAGCTGTCAGTTTAACATCGTAGCTCCCACAAACTCGGTGCTACGAGGCCACAGTTGGCGGATTAATGGGCGTAACTTTGTTAGAATTGCTTGCAGGACTATTTTCCTCCTCGACTTTGTCCGTCATCCCGAAAGAAGTAATAAAAACATTGACAACAGTGATCAGGAAGACTAAACCAGTAGCGATATCGTTTAACAAAGCTGTCCTTTTCTGATTGTTTCTCTCGTCCTCTGTTTCAGAGTCTCTGACATTACCCCTGGCAACCAGCATAAACAATATGGCGGCGGCTATCTGCAATACGACGGACGTTGAAATTAGCACCATTAGCAAATGGAAGAATGTTTGCCTTGGCCCCAGTTGTAGACATATTTTCATCTGGCAGGCGTTTGCTGAGAGAAGGGCGAGGTCCAATAGGCCAGTGGCAATGGTCTTCCTCGTCGCGTATTGATTAAAATCGAATGGCTTTCTTGGACGACGAGGCTGAAAGGATGCGGAATGAAATCTTATAATGTATCAGAAATAAATGGTGTTAGAATGTATCATATTGTTTAAAATAAGATGTGATAATCTGATAAAATGATATGGCAAAGCAGATGAGCGGAGCTTTCCAGGCAAGCACGCCTCAGCGCAGACATGATGAAGCAATTTCATCAGCAACAGCGAGCGGGAGCTACCGAAGCTGCAAGGCCTCTTGTTGGTGCAAAATAATAAAGGACCCACTTTACCAGCAACGAAGCAATATCGCATTATGTCCCATGCCGGAACCTGGGCAATTTGCGAGAAAGTTGTACGTCAGGTGATTCCGGGCGACAATGCTTTCTCGCAGTGTTATTGCCCTACTCATGATCAAAGGTGATTACCTATGATCGGTATACCTCCTAATCAAGACACGACACGATGGGTGATCATGAGAGGGCTGTGTTCAATCTAAGATTGTTTCAATAGGACACTGATTGGACGAAGACGACTCTTGAAAGGAAGATGTCATTCACTAATAACTAGAGGCCTGCCGATGTGCTGACATCGTGTAGGCGGGCCGGATAACGGGTAATTGCACCAGAGTCACCGGGGAGTCATGCTTACTAAATTTTCATCCTCCCCAAGACTGGAAGTAGACCTCCTCTCTATCGTGCCTGTGTTCAGAGTGAGAGTTGCGTCATCATCCGGCTTGCCGATGCTGCGCCGGTCCCTCGAGGGGGTTCCATTAATCTCCACCATTGGGATCATGGTGGGAGTGTTGGTGAGTTCGGTCATCCTGAAGAAAGGACAAAATGGGTTTATTAGGAGGATCATGTCATCCAATTCGATTTCTCTCCATGATAACTTATCGACTGAAGTCACGCCAGACGATGATATCAGAGCCATTAGCTTATACCCCGATGAACAGTCACGATAAGACTTGGTCCCGAGTCCATTAAGATGTTGCAAGATACAACAAATTACATTCTGATCTATATCAATTGGGAAAACTGTTAAAATTAATAACCTTAGCCGCAATTCCCACAAAACAAGATGACAATCAAAATCGAAACGAGGTCAGGTCGAAGGTGCATGCGTACCCCTCACGGTATTCATCTATTTACGTGACTCAAAACGTGAGCATGAGTAAAGTTTCACAGGTTTTAAATGGTATTATTCTCTTGACCTATTCAAAGTCAATTATGATGTTGATGTTTCAGTCTGACTTTTAACTTCCTTGAATGAGATGATCGCCGTTGAGACAAGCGGATGATGGGATGTGATTGATACCATTAAATTCTCTCCACCCAATGGATGATATATCAAGCCATCAATCAATCAAAGCTTCGATGGTTCGCTCGTTGTGGGTATAGTCATGAAGTCGACGCCATTCTTTTCCCTGTTTTTCAAGAGATGGCTTCAGCTGAGCCAAAGACCCCGAACTTTTGATGATGATGATGATGATGATGATGATGATGACTGTATGACGGCAAAGTCATAATCGGGGAATATGAACACTTCTGTATGACAGAAAATGGACCAACTCACCCTGGTTCCTCAGATGACATCCTACACTACAGAGAACCTACTAGTATATCATAACGAGCCAGCAATGTATACAGAATTGTACCAGTAAAAACTGGATCTGGGTTAAATCTACATAATATTAAAAGTATGCTAGTAGATAAGGTGCCTTAGTACCAGCAGATAATTGTAAGTACTTAGTTTCGTTCCTGACGGAATTTCCCAATTTTGCGAGTCTTTATCACCAGTCTTCCTCCTTGGAAAGCTAGTAGAGAACACGAATCATTGGAGGACATGGCAAGGACGCCGTGGCATGATATGTCTTGGGCATGAAGTAATAACGGGAAATGCCTAGGATGAATACTAGCTCAAGATATTTGCGATGTTGCTTAATGTCTTGTCTGGTCATGAAAGCATTCGAGTTGTTGAATGGTGCATCCTAACCCCTCGCAGTGGTTTTGCAGTGAGCGGGTGGGACCCGCAAGCCTTGCATGAGTTCGATACCAGTCTCTCGGGAAAGTGATTGGTGGAGGTGAGGAAATTAATGCTTGTTACCTCACTCGTCCTTTGGGTCTGTCCCAGCAGGTCGACCTCCCAGACAAAAATAAAAAATCTGGAAAGCTGTCTTAGCCAGATGTCTTTCTGTTGTCATGAAATGCTAATAGCATCGTTCCATCCCACTCAACAACTGCCGAAACGATTTCATGTCTTGCCGCAGTTTTTGCTTATTGGCAATGTCTTCGGTGATTTCCCCCGAGGAAGTAAGGGGGCTTTCTAGGACAAAATAGATGGCAACATATCTGTTATTGCCCAAGTAAACGGCCATAGATTGCTGAGAGCGACGAATCGGGTCAAAATCGCAACGACACGGTCTAGAGGGGACAGCAAATATTTGATTATTTGAGAGTCAGCCATGAATTGCTATTTACAATAGTTCATGGATGTCAATGCGTGGTTGATGATCACAACATACTTTATAACACATCGTTACACCATGATTGTCACACACCATGTTTTATAGTCTTGGCGAACTCGAGCCTAGATCAGGCCGCACTGTCACACGTAGATCCGGTACAGTTCTATAGCATCGCCCGCTTCTCTTCACGATGCAAAGGAATGTTACCGGATCTAGTTGAACGTAGCATACGCGCTATTGTCCATATTTGGGACATTATACATGTACTGTGCGGATGTTCTTATAAAATACTTGATGAGTACATTGTACTGCAAGATATAATCAGCAATTTGCCATGGGTTAAATTCTCTTATGATATGTGCCAGTCAGTCACTGGTCATCAAGGCTGTTTGACGTCTCATCGATTAACAGTCTCCCTCATTTGTCATGAACATCCTTTCCATCTCGTTCGATATAGCTTCAACACTTGACTTTCATGCATTAAGTCAATTCCCCGGGGGAACAGGCGTCAAATGACATTCATGGTTAGATCCTCTTGCATCACGTGGTTGTTGTCAGAGGACTTTTACCCAGCGTAGAGGAGTATAGAAGTGTTTAGAAGAGCCAATGGTCAGCGCAGTTAATGACTCCTGAATGGTAAATTCTTGAATGTCCTTGACTTTAAAATCCTGACAGCTGGCTATAAATCAAAATCAATGATAGACGTGTTCGTAATTGGAATGTATTGATAATAGATAAACCTTCATGAGAAGGCCATACATGTACTAATGTGAAATATCACAATATCGAGCATTAGTTGTTAACGTCGTTGTTGCTGAAGCCATGAGGCAAGTCAGTGCATTGCCAGCAGGTGGAGCCGTGGCAGAAGTCAGAAAGTAACAGCATACCAGAGGAGAGATGCGTGATCGACCCGAAAGTCAAAAACGAGATTATTCACTCACCGTTGACAAGACGACTTGTTCTGGCACATCATTGTTGCAAGATGTTGTAATCCAACTCCGAGCTGAGCAGTCCAATTTCCCTGGCTGCTTTAGCTGAATAACACTAGAATCGGCCTCTGCCCTCTTCCAAGAAAGTAGACAAAGGCTGACGAATGCCTCAAGTTTATAGCTAAATGAGCTGCGAAGACATTGCCATTGCTATTGCCATTGCAAAAACACATAAGCGAGCCGAGACCTGCTGTGGCACATCATTTTCCTGGAGGCCGTAATCCCACGACTCAGAGGTGCCCGTCGTGTCCGTGTCTCACAAAATAAGCTGTTTACACTCATATCATGCAATAATCACATGTACAATTGAGATCACGACTTGATTTGGCACATCATAGTCATGGAGGTGCACCCAAGAGGTTATAATCCAACACTGCTCTGGAATGGATCCCCTGACTGCACAAAATAAGCATCGTGACATAGGCAACAATGATATCATGACATCGATCGTGAAAGGAACTATGCCGCAGGTGAACTGGTGTGTGCATGAATTCGTGAGGAAGTATCTTTTCTCTAGAATGTCATGGACGTGGCGTCTTCTTATTACTACTGAAGGAGCCCTGGCCGTAAACCTGGATGTTCACATACCTTCCTTGCAAGAGACCAGTCCTATACTGTGGCTTTCCGGAAAGTTAGGGCCAACTGGAACCATGTGCGTCAGAGACGGTTCCAAATATAAATAGCTCTAACGTCTCTGACTCATTATATAACCATCAGAATATCAGAGGACCCCTCTAATCAGCTCTCTTGAATTTGTAGTTACAGGTACATGTATATCTGCCGTCATTTATTCATTCAGCAGAAGATAGATTTCAGAATCGTATACCAGTTGGAGTGACTCCTGTAATGTCAAAGAATGGAGAATGGAGGCTAACAATACCAATGCGCACGACATTGGCTAATTATGTCGGAGCGTCTGGGGTCCGTCTCGTCGTCTTGCCGTCTAATGCCACGACAAGGACATCAATCGCCGCCTCAACTAATTAACACTCCCAATCAAGTCAAAAGCTAAATTACTACGGGCTAATTAATCACGAGGCGGTCCCAATATCGACCCAGCCACTAGGTTGAGGTGGGGATGCATTCCAGTACCGGTATTACAAGGCGTCACGTTATTTTGTAATACCCTAGATTGGTCTGTTCATCACATTGTTCCCAGGAACTGATCTCAGACTGTGGTCTTCAGCTCAGCACGTTCGGGAGGGATTATGACAGTATCTTCTGCCCGAATGAAGTGCAGAATGAAGTGCAGAGGAGCTAGGTAGCTATCCTTAGAAGTCTTTCCCATCATGTTATTAGTTTGGGGGGAAGCTAGTATTGCTGAAGACGACATACGGATCAACATATAGAATCAGTCCCACAATTACATTGAGACAAGGCTGGATCCAAGCAGGAATACAATACAAGACGCTGCTCGTGCATCATGGTGTACCTCGGAGTCTGTAGTATGGCGTACCAAGGACCCTATAAGATGATATTTTTCTCTATTATTACTTTCTCATGCATTGACAACTTGCTCCTAATTCATATTCAGCCCGCACAAGACTTTGGTTGTCCCAGGACGCGGCCTACATCGCGTCGAGTGTCTCCTCGACTTTCTTGAGAGGACTCCTTCATCAATTCTTGCATTAAATGAATGTTAATTTGATATCGAACCGACCTACCCTCAACTTGATATGAAACAACTTTTTGGGCCGTCTCAGAAGGCGGCTTTTCCATTCGACACTTTAGTATGGGACTTCTGACTCAGGTATTGACCAATAAGAAGAGAGCCATCATTAGAGACTGTTATCAATGCACCCTCTTTCGCAGGCACAGCGGTCATCAGCAGCCTTATGCAGGCGAGGCAGTCATCAGAAACCATATTTGCAGGCGAGGCAGTCATCAGAAACCATATTTGCGGGCGAGGCAGTCATCAGAAACCATATTTGCAGGCGAGGCAGTCATCAGAAACCATATTTGCGGGCGAGGCAGTCATCAGAAACCATATTTGCGGGCGAGGCAGTCATCAGAAACCATATTTGCGGGCGAGGCAGTCATCAGAAACCATATTTGCGGGCGAGGCAGTCATCAGAAACCATATTTGCGGGCGAGGCAGTCATCAGAAACCTTATTTGCGAGCGAGGCAGTCATCAGAAACCGTATTTGCGGGAGAGGTTGTCAACCTCAAACTCATTCGAAGGCGAGGCTGCACCAACAACCTTATTCGCAGTCCTGAATAGCTAATAGAAGCCTTGGTAGTACGGCTGAGACTGATCCAAGGCCAGTGGTATCATGGTGCTGATGTGTATTCATTA
This sequence comes from Lineus longissimus, assembly GCF_910592395.1. Taxonomy (NCBI): domain Eukaryota; kingdom Metazoa; phylum Nemertea; class Pilidiophora; order Heteronemertea; family Lineidae; genus Lineus; species Lineus longissimus. Next base: position 1,274,427 of record NC_088314.1, read on the forward strand.
TTAGACTCTTCAAACCCACAACTGCAAGTATCGACTGAGGCCTCCTCTTCTCCACCTCGAGCACCGTAGAGGATCGATGCCGCATCGTCATATTCATTTGATGAAGCTTGCCTGAAGCCAACTCACATTTTATGGAGATTCCAAAAAGCTCCCCATCTCCATGAGTTGATGAAAAAACACTGCTAGTGCTTCTTCGTCATCGTTGAAGACTTTTAATGATAGCGTGTTGCAGAGTATAGTCTGGTAAAGGTATCTTCATTATAAGTACAGTTTATCACTATACAACCATTTCATTATTATAATAACACCACGTACAGTCAGTCCTTGATCGACTGCCATTTGATGTTTGCCCAAAAATCAAAGAAGGTCGCTCCAAAATAGCTCCATTGGTTTATTTCTGATCACAGCCACGGAGCAACATAATGGAGCGTTTCTAATTGGACAAAACGAGAATTGAGCGTAGAACCTGCATGCCCATGTGTGTATCTCGACGAAACGGGCGGATAAATCTCAATGAAGAGCACTACCTGGCAGGGATGAACTTGCTGGTCTCCCAAGTGCCTTAAAAACACATAAAACGCGCCCCAAATGTTCGCTCGCATCAATTTCTCGGCCATTTGGTCCCATGTTTCGACCTGATACGATGATCCAGCTATCTTTCAAGCCGGCAACTGCATATTGATGGTGTCCATGGCTCTGTTTGCCGGCCATTTGGCGCTGGACTCTGCCACAAATTGCGCAAATAGCAATTCCATTAGCCAGACTCGGGACATTTGTTTCTCTCGTGAAGAATGTGGCGGTATTAGTTTGTCAATAATTTGATATGCAGGCACCACCTGCCATGAATTGGAAAGGAAGATTAATGACAATGGTGGATATGAAGCTGAAAAAGCGAGAGTTCCAGCAAGTCGGCCAACACAGTTGCGCCGGTGAGGTAAGAAGCTAGCTGGTGCGGTTTGAATCGGATAACCGGAAACTTTTCAGCATGTTAAGAGCCCTGCATGCAGTCTCGGAATGGTTTTCATGAAAGAGTAATGGATTCATCCCCTTTCACCCATACGCCAGTCGATTCTGTTCTTGAACCTGAACGAGGAACGTTGTATTGTCATTTCGGGACTTAGATCTTCTTCTCTGAAAGGAACATGGCAATGCACCAGGAGTTAAAATACTCCCTAGTGAGACAGGCACCTGCGGCAGAGCTTTAGGCAATGATTGATGAGATGAGCGCATTGAATGCGCCATGATGGGAAATTGATGAGTAGTGCTCCCTCCTGTACGATATTGGGCCATTCAGCAGACATGTTGTAAGGAAATACATGTATCTTCATCTCACGAGCACAACCAGCAGAGATTTGTTCAAACAGCTTTGTGCTCGTTTTGAAGGAATTATACCATAGATCCAGGCAATGCTTTCATGCTTTGACACTTAAATCAGTGTTATATCCAAAAGTGAACACAATCTTTTTCTTCTACAGCGCAATGCCCGCGGAGTTTTTCATAAAAATACGTTAGAATATTGACAATAACATGAGAGACAAATAAGGAAAAGTCGTCAATCATTTCTCATAAACTAAAAAAGTAACTGCCCCAGGTGAGGATCGAACTCACAACCTTCGCATATCTGAGTCTACCCGTGGTGGGCTAGTACTGCTTATAAGTACGACGCGCTGACCGATTGTGCCACTGGGGCAGATGACAGATTGATCTAACATGAGGTTTATGAATGAATCTATCCTGATATCGATATTACAATTCATATATACTGAATTGACAATCGACATGTGTTACATTGCTTGTGACTAGGCTTTTCTGGAGTAATTGCTTTTCTAATGTCAATGAAATCTACTTAAGTACAGTGCACATGCATGTGCCCAACACAGCCATAAAGAAACCTCGGCTGACTGTATATTTAGGCGCCCAATTAATGTACATGTAATGTGAAAAAAAGAGGCGTTTCTGAATTGCATTGCAACTCTTGAGGGACATCAATGCGGAGAACAGTGGAATTAATCCCCGTTTTAAACCCCAACACGATTTTCTTTCTGAGTTCTGGGTTTGCGTGAAAAGAACAACCGACCAATTCTATTAACTTTATAGTGATGTGTTTCTATAGTGATGGTATGAGAATGGGTTAACCCTTCTTTTGTCACAAGTTGACATCCTACTCTCCTCTTCCTGCAATTTTGAGAATTGCAGCAATAAACCTTTTGAAGGAGTAATGTGTTTCCGCTTTACCATGCATAAACAATTAACATCTATTACTGATCTGGAAAAAGTGATTTTTATGAGTGAGCGCTTGGCTGGTCGATGCAAATGTAATTTACAAACGTATTGTACATCAATTTGTACTATAAAATGATTCAAGAGCTGCGCCGTTTCTCACAACATCCAATAGCTCTTACATTGGCTGCGTCCTGGGACTGCGTGTGACACGAAATTGAATTTCCTGCAGTAAAACTGTCTCCGACTGTGACAATATTGGCTCAGAGAAACTAGTGGTGTTAGCATCTGTCAATGCATGGCGTCTAAAGGAATGGATTATCTAGTGATTTTACAAATGTAACGAGACTATGTTCAGGGCCGGCGTATTTGGTTCTGGGGAGGTCTTCTGGTTAGGTAGAACACCACCTTTCGTCGGAAAACTTGCCCAATTTCGCACGAAAATAAAAATTTTCGGACACCCCCGCTAAATACCGCCCTGATGTTTCACCCACTGCAGAAAAAACCCAAAGTAACGGAATTTGCCGAATGGAAGCTGCTTTAGAAACGCTGCTCTCGGCTTCTCATGGGTTACACCAGCACATGGCTACGGAAATATTGATTTCAATGCCAAAGGTATGCCATGAGCAGCCGAAAATGTTGGTTGTATACTACGAAATACATGTACCTAACTTCATTATTCTATTAATTATATCAATCTGGCAATCTTCTTCCAAATGCGATGATAGTTAAGCTATAATGAAATTTAGCAAACTATCGATTTGTGATTTTGTGGGAACATGCCTTATGGTAGTTTGAGTAAGTTCAGATCGATAGCTGCTGAGGCGAGATTTTGGGCAAGCAAAAAGTCGCTTCTTTCCATCGCAGCTGTTACTCTTAAGTTTTTTGAGCTTTCGAAAAGCACGAATATGCATGCCGAAGAGGTTCTTCAGCGAGATAAAAACCCTTAGAGCTTTTTATCATGATCTTAATCCGAAAGCGAATGATTGGCTGTCATCAGGGGCATTTTATGATGTGACGTATAGGGCCCTAGCTGGTTTGGACGAAAAGGCAAGAAAATAGGTAACGAAATCTTCTTACCTTGTTAACATTGGGCTTGAATTCGAGTTTGCCCTGATCTGGAACAATGGACTCTCGGGTAGGTTGCCCCGGGCAGGGGTGGGGTAGCCTATGATCATCATCTTCGGACCCCAGCCGATCTCCGCCATAGCCACCACCCAGGAAAAGTCCTGAGTGACCTCTGCTGACCTCGACTCAATTCTGAGAATTGTCTTTCGACGGCAACGAATCCTGTTCAAGCCCTCGACAGCAACGGAAGCTCTTGTCGGTTTTCCGGTAGTAAGTACAACTATATAGTCCCGAGGGCGCGTCCAAGAATCCCAGGACGTTTCTATCAATTTGTCCCTCGATCACGTCGATCCTATTAATTCATGGCAGCTGGTCCTACGGCAACACACTAAAAACCCAAGCAATTCCAAGAAGCATGTCAGTCCGTTAAAAATCAACCCCTGCCTGACTGCTGTCGCTCTAGCTCCTCGCCAGAGATCGAGCAGATCATTGAAGTTACGATCGCTAATCCAGCGGATAAGATATTTACTCAGCCTCCAAGAGTGTCAACATCAATTACAAATTAATCGACACCGGCCATTTTTGAACAACTTTATGACGGTGTATCCGAATGGCTTCCAGCATCTTTTGGGAGGTTTGTATAGAAAGTAGCAATGCAGTAAGAGAATGGATCGTTCTCTCCCACCGTTGCTCGTTCTTCTATTAAACGATTCTTGGCACGTAACTGGATTTGCGGCGATAATGAAGTGTTGCCTCGACCCAGTACGACACCAAAGCTTGGGCCAGGTCCTCCAGTGGGTTGAGGAGATGCTAGAAGATGCGATGCTGATTATTCCTTTGCTATGAATATGGAATTTTCGCCCCAGGCTTTAGTTGCGGTAGCATATCTTCTATGTCATGAATATTAGCGTCGTTTTCTTGATACCACAAGTAATATTTTCCCATGTTTGTTTTGATTTTGGCGAACTGGGTATCGCTTGAGAGAGGTGTCCGTTTTTTCAAACAAGAAAACTCCAACAAAGACAAGTTCAGGTCGGAGGTTAACAGCAAGACCCAGTTGTTTATCCAGGAAAACACACACTTATCTAACAAATTTCATTAATGATCATGGAAATATGTATCAAGATAGTAAAAAGAAAACAGTGCAGCGTGTTTTTTTAACAATAAACGTACTTGACCTCAGTGATCACAACCTTGCTGGAAGTTCTATATTGAGACCTACGGCTAAAGGTAACCTACTCCTACTATACATGACTTGCATACATAGTCTATGGATGGATGTCTTGAGACGAGGCTGTGACCTGGAAACACAAACTAGGCCTATGCACTTGAGACAACAAGAATAGGCCTATAAGTGGGAGGAACACAGGAAGACCTCGCAATGGAGGGAGATAATCGCGAGGCGGCAAAGTATAGCATTAACTCGGACGACGAGGTGCCATTGTCCACCACCATGTCGATGCCCCCTCCCAACCAGGAGCCCGCCCCAGAGGTCAGGAGGACCACCTACACCAGGGACCCAAAGAAGGTCGACACAGTCGACAGGGATCCCACGAAAATGAACGATCATGTCAGGGTAAGTTCAGGTTGTTTTCGATCTGTCTCGTTAATCTGTTGTGTGTCCTTCAGGCCTATCACAATCTGTCTTTGGATTTCGTAAGCTTCATCAGCGTGTGGCATTGAGCAAGTCACAGTACAATCCCAAAATACAACCTCGCTGTCACAATCTGACCAAGGACAAGACAGAGGACACAATGAAAGTGAAGATGCTTTTCTCTCGAGGCACTGGTGTCGAGTCAGGACAACACCGAGATGTCGCGAATAGAGATGGCTCTCGTGTCGCTGACGTCTTGAGCAAGACCCTTAACGCTTACTTCTTTTTGCAGATCATGTTCGAAGACGTGATAGCAGAGCCAGAAGGATCCCACAGCTTCCGGTCCGTCTGGTTGGTGAGTTTCACCATCTTCACCGAGTCTAAGGTGTGGTGCTACCGGATTCTCTCCGCTGTATGCGCCGTACCCTGCGCCCTTTACTGGGGGTGCGTCTTCGCCTGTTTCACCTTCACACAGGTCTGGTACCTCGTCCCCTGCCTCAAGAACATCACCATGGTGCTGGACTGCTTTGGACGGTTCTGGCGGCTGCTGATATCAACATGTTTGAATCCGTGTTTTGACAGTTTTTCGAGGATTTTCGGTGGATTTAAAGTTGAACTCAAACATCCGTCGAATACAGTGTAAGTTGGAAAGTAAGGGTGGTGGCAGTAAACAGCTGAGAAGAGTATCATGGGCATAAACAGATGTATCTTGTAAAATCAACATTCGAATGATTGATTGATTGATTGCTCTTATGGAGTATATGATCAAGCCTGAGGGGCAAAAGTACTGGAGATATGTGGGGACTGATGAATAAGAGTATCCAGTCATTCAAGGGAGATTACTTTTTTGCTGCTGACGAGTGAACTGGGCCTTTAGCGCATGATCGCTGATACAGACCGTGTCTGGTTTCTGTTAAATTCTAGTAATAGATAAACTGTTAGCAAGACTGATTCAGTTACTTTGTAAATCTGATCTAAGACATCTGTAAATTATTAGCGATTGTATACTCGGTGTAATACATTACTTAACTTACATTTATCTAGAATGCATTTTCAATATTTCGGACAAATTAACAAATCTGTGATACACCCCAGAAGCACTGGACCAGTCTCGTCTTGTCGACCAGAAGGAAGGACCATCAGGATGACGAAATGGACTGCATCGGAGTCTACCCTGTGACAGAGACCAATCAAGGTCCGCCCCACGTGTCACAGTCTAGGTTGTTTCAAGGGAGACAGCTAGTCACAACCCAGCTGCCCGAGCTACGTCACAACCACCACAACGCAGCCACACCCTCTGGCGAGTAAGACATATACAGTTATCAAGAAATTGATTAGAATCAATAGAAATTGAATGAAAAGCGAAATTGATGGGTCGTGACCTGGTTAACACGCTGGTCTAGTTGGACGAATTTTGTGAATGGGGAGACAATCTGAAGTGGTCTCCACACCTGATAAGATATAATCATCGATTCTGGTAGCTCGCCCCAACTAGGCCTTCCTCGAAATATTCTTTCACATACACACAAAGTATCACATCCTATCAACTACTGCGACACAACCAGTGCAAGGACACAACTGAGACACTTTCGGACAAGTGCTGCCAGCCATCTCATCGTTCTTGCCACTTCGGCAACACAGTGGCGTTGTAAAGCTTGATTCGATCTGGTTGTGACTGCTCTCGCCATGTTCGCAACACAGTAGAGCTGCCTGTTTTGCCAATATATAAAGGTGGAGCTGCCAGACAAGACCTGGTTGCGACTGTCCTGCAGTGTAGGCAACAATTCGGAGCAGCCAAGCTGACACACCGTGTGGGCAACACGGCAGAGGTCCCATGCTCAATTCGAGGTGGTTGTGACCATCGCAGATCACTCTTTTGCCAATATGGTGGAGCTGCCAGGCAAGATTTGATCTGGTTGCGACTGTCTCATAGCTCTCTCACAACATATAAGCAACATGGTGGAGCCACCAAGCTGGATTTGACGTGGTTGTGACAGTTTCAAACCAACACTGTTTTGCCAACACGCAGCAGCAAGCAAGACTGATTCTGTCTGGTTGCGAGTCTCTTGCTCCGCTCCTTGATTCGGTCTGCTTGCGGTCTCATCTCAGTCACTATATTCCAACAACACGGTAATAAGATCAACACCCCATACAGGAAACATGGAGTTTCTCAACCTGCTGTTACTCAAAACATCTCACAAAAGACAAGAGACAGATGCACAGAAGTTTTCAAGTAATAAACTAAATGATTTATTCTCAATTTTAAATCATCCCAAAGCCGTATGAAGCCAGTGCTCCCATAATTAGAATATAAGATGCTCCATTTTAACACACCTTGGTCAATCTGTAAAAGGTCTTTTCAAATACAAATGCAAAACGTATTGGGTTCAAATGAACACAAAGTAACTCCTGATGTACATGTAACCACTTGGATTACATAGAGATTATGCTAAAATCACCTCTTTTGGCACTTCCATTCAACTTCAGTGATAGGTAATCATGGTAACTGCTATACAGTGATGCACTTCACGGCCTCACCCTACGTGTATACACTGTGTTGACCTTGACAAGCAGGTGGAAGCACGTCTCTTTAACATAGGCCCTTTAAGAAAAACAGGCCAATACCACAGCTCCTCCCCTCACCAGCTTAAACACATCGACAGTGTATTTACAGATTTGTCAAACATGGATTAAGAGTAGCAGGTGTATTTCTTTAAAATCATTTGAAAGTTTTCAATACACATGCATAACTTCAAGACACATCATTATTTAGAAATGTTATCATTTAAAATCACAAGTCCTGTTATCAATTAAAATAAACACAATTTAAAAGTGTCTCCTTGTCCCCTCAACACGAATGTGACCAGGCCAGGGAACAGGCACTGTCACATGATCACACTGTACCATACCAAGTATCAAGATATATACAAGCCTATACTGAGGTAGCTTATATCAAATACAAGTTGGTTATCTGGAATTAGAAACTGGAATATCTGTTCTTGCAAACCGGAATCAGAAACCAATTGATTGAGAAATGATTTTCAGTTTCTAAAACTCAACAATATTACATGATTTCTGAAGTTATACAATATCACAGAACTTGATCCTGTTGTACTCCAAGGAATAACAAGTACCGGATCACTTGCTGCCAAAAGGTCATAATCTGTTATTACAGCCCCTCAATCATATAATATATACCCAGCAGGAACAGATTGCACAAAGTGAATGTCAAACTTGAGTACTGAATACATGCACAGCGGACTTGCATAAGCTACAAACCACAATGTACAGGCCGATAGCTGAATAGAATGTCAAAGCACAGCTGAGCACACACTCTTTGTTGAAAGGTGCACTATATAAAATTTGGATAATCGATATCAAAATCATATCATATTGCTTGAGCCTAAACCCTGCCTGCAGCTTACTGTGGTAGGCATGCTGGATAGCTACTCATTCGGACCCTTTTGCATACATGTATATTGTCTGCTTCCATGGTTACTGTTTCAAACTCTGGACTGCTTTCTCGGCCGCATCTGCAAAGTCATCAGCAGGTGTGATGGGAAGGCCACTTGTGCGTAAAATGCGTTTGGCAGAATCAACATTGGTCCCTGGAAAGGTTAAAAATATTCATGAAGGCCAGCAAAAATGGGCTCTGATGGCAATGATTGAAACTAGAGTAGTGTAACCATTACTCGTGTCACTGACAGTGTACATAGGGGATATTTAAAACTGACCTCGATCCCTTCTTTATCTCAAGGGCAATGGTATTAACAATCCTTTGTCCCTAATCCATTCAATTGTCCATGACAATTTACCTTCTAATCTGACCACCAGGGGGATTTTCAGTTCTATATTCCGACAGGCATTCCGGATGCCTTTTGCTATCGTTTCGCAGTTGACAATGCCGCCAAATATGTTTACCAGGATTGCCTTAACCTGAAAATGCACAAATATATCTTTAGAGATTGATGCCAGTTATAAACCAATCTGTGTTATTGCTCAAGATCCTCATAGTTTTTGATTTAGCTTTTTTCATTAACAGTGCTAAAAATACAGATATAATAGGGCAATTCAACAGACAGCTAGCACCAGAAGATAGAGTGTTATTACTTTGTGTTGACTGTCTAAGATGTCGCTCAAGAATAAAAATAATAATCGTCGTATTGATTGGATAAAAGTGGCAAATGACAGTCATAAACGGGGTAGAGCAGCTGTTTAGTAGTTCATAAAATGTGTTAGTCAGTGAAATTAGTAGACCATGCAGAAATGAGTAAGGATCACTGAATACAATTCCGCCCCAAGACCATTCAGCTCTACAGACAGTGAATTCAAGGTGCAATGTATACTACACAGATAAACAGTCAACAACAACCCACAGGTGAACTGTTCTACCACTGGAGGGGAGTGCATGAGGGGCTTTACTGGTAGAGAAAGAGGACAGGCACTGTTTTTTGTGGAGATTATACAAGAGAGAAAGGACAGACAGCCCGAGAGGATGAACCGTCATATAGTGACATGCTGGCATACTTTTGAATCTCGACTTAAAATCCTAAATGCGTGTAACACCTGCTCCTCATTCACATTACCACCGACGTCAAGAAAATTAGCAGGTTCTCCACCATGCAGTTTGACAATGTCCATGGTAGCCATTGCCAAACCTGCTCCATTGACTGAAAAACATGGGAAATTCACACAGGGTTTATTTCTACAACCTAAGGGGACAAGGGATGCAAGTTGTGACTACCCAGGCCTATCTTGTCATTTTATGCTTTTGATCAGGTGAGATTCCTGAATTCCACAGATGTGGGACTCTCCCAATGTCATCACAAAACTGAGCCTATTTCCCAGAAAGGCATCTACACAGACTTCCATAGAGCTGTTGGTTATTCTTTCCATAGTGGGTAGAAGATAGCAGATGACTGCACAGGATTAACTTGCAAATGACATAATAGGCCAAGGTAGTAAGGAGAAGGTAAGAAAAGGCATTCTACTAAAGGAAGGACAAACACCTATCATACATTAGGGTCGGAAGTTAGTATCCCAAATGCACGTAAAACTTGTTGCTCAGTAACGCCGCCTCCACAATCCAGGAAATTGGCTGGCTCACCACCATGGAGTTTAACAATGTCCATAGTTGCCATGGCGAGACCAGCACCATTGACTAAAATGAAAATAATCATTCAGACATTTAACAATATTACTACATGTATACTGACTATTGCTGCATTCTACTTTGTATTGCTTACACACGGAAAGGACCAGATTTATAGCTATTCTGAAAGCAGTTGCCAAAATTAGTAGGGTAGTGAACTGATATCTAAAGCGTCAGTTTTTTAATGATGCAGCCGTCTTGAAATATCGCAATAATGAGATGGTGATGAATGATGATGATGATACTCCTATTGTTAGTAACTTGCAGGCTTGTCTTAGGTATGAACAGTTTCAAGGGAAGTGAATCAGTGATCACACTCCACTAAAACTATCCTCCGGAGAGCAGTAATCACACCCATGATAATTTCCTTCATATTTAAACTGTATGGCGAGTAATTCAGCTCTGCATACTGGCCTCAGGTGAGCAAAAATAGCTCTCTCCCGATTTTCAAATTTAAAAACCTGCTTTCAAGAGGAATGTCTTTATGAAGTGTGATCAATTGACATGCCTTCCATCCTCAGCTCAAGGACCAACCACTTTGTCACTGACCTAGGCATCCGATGTTTCCATCCATGCCAATGTAGTTAAGGTCCCATTTGGCAGCCTCCCTTTCCCTGTGGTCATTCTCCATCATGTCGTCGAGTTCAAAGATAGATTCTTGTCGGAACGCGGCATTGTCGTCAAAATTGAATTTGGCATCGAAACATACAACTGCAAGAAAGAAAGTCAATATGGTTCAAGGTAAACGATTGCAAAGTCGTCGTGAGGAAATGCAAGCTACTGAACTTGTTAACTAATTGCTCCAAATTGCACGTGATGAAATGAACTTGGTGCAGTTACCTCATCTATAGATAAGTTGAACTAATGGCTTTAGTTTGTTTCTGAAGTAAGCCTTACCTCGGCCATCATCTGTCTCCCCAAAAGGATTGATCTCCACTTGTGTTGCATCCACTTTGATGAATAATTCGTATAATTTCTTAATCTGATCTGATGCCTGAAAAATAGCATTGGAATGATGAAGAAATGTTTGTAAGAAAACTAATCAATTAGATAGATACAATAGTATGGTTTTCTGTAGCATTTAACTTGCTAATAAACACAACAACTTTACAAATATTTTCAGACAAAATCTCAACTGATCTGAAAATCTGGGGGAAAAATCTGACCCCCTCCCCCTTGCCTAGTTTTCCTGCCTGTATTCTGTACATCATTGATTTACCTGTTTATGTTTATCACCCAGGAAGCCAAGATTTGTTGCCATTCTGTTGGCCTGATCGTCACGAATTCCCTCCACAATATCGACGTACTCCTGAAAAGACAAATCAATCAATAATTACAGTTAAGTTGCTGCTCACTGAAGATTTAGACGTTCTAGTTAATGTATAATGCATGAAGAGACACAACTATCATAATTCAAACTATTGCTGTTGGAGCAAATGCAGAGTAAGGTCTGTCTAGTAACAAATGATAGGCAAGATATGTAATCATACCAAGGCCTGAGTATTCATACCCTCACTCATACCCATCAATTCCAGTTCATGCACATGCAGCTGTAAGCACTGTTATTTACACCAATCAATTCGGACAAAGATTTCTCATTTGACATACCTTGAAGATGGCATCTGGCGATGAGCGAGCAACCTCCTCTATATCCATACCTCCCTGGGGGCTTCCAACCAGAACTGGGCCGACAGCCTCCCGGTCCATGAGGATCGCAAGGTATGTCTCGCGCTCAATGTTCAATGCCTCTGCTACCATTACGCTCTTGACCATGACACCTTGCTTCCCCGTCTGTTTTGTGACCAACTTGTGTCCAATCATCTTTTCAACCAGACTGGGGACATCTGCTGGACTGGAGAAATGAAAATATATACATCATCATCTATAAACATGGTTGCACAACCTACCAAGGGCATGGCTATGTCAAAACATCAGCCCCTCATTTATTGTTCACTTCATTATTTGTTAAAATCTAAAGCAATCCCCAATTCCCAATATTTATTTCAACATCATCTTATTCAATATCATTAATGACCAAAAACTATGTTCTATGTGTGAAAATCATCTCACTTTTTGGTTAGATGAACGCCTCCTTTGAATCCATTGTCGAACGTTCCCTTTCCCCGTCCTCCGGCCAGGATTTGAGCCTTGATTACATACTCATCCACCTCTGAAAACAAGAATGATCAGAATATGGCTTCTCATTGATTCATATGAATGTTTCTCTCAGAAGGATGTCTTGATATTAGTAGACACTATGAAGAATTTGCTCTAGTTATTACATTGCCTAATATTAGATGGCCAGGCAGCCAGCCAACTTACTAAAGTCTTTAGCAGCAGCAATGACCTCTGCTTCATGCAAGTCCTCAGCCAACTTGAACTTCTGGACGTTAATTCCAGCATCTGCCATAAGTCGCTTGCTCTGGTATTCTTGCAGGTTTAACCACCGCACCGGAACACAGCAGGCTGCAACCTAAAAAAAGAGAGATTAGCACTACTCAGTGTCCATCTAACATCTTCAAGTTCAAATGTCCCCTGTGCGTGGTCTACCGGTATACTATATATATGGCAACCTACCTATCCCACATTGACATTCAAATAGCACAATGAAATGATGATAGGCTGGTCGCTTATAAACAGCTGGTGGGAAATGCTGACCTTAGATTAAATTAACATTAGAATAGTTTCGGACATTTTCTTCAGGGGATATATTTTTCCGTTACACCGGACTGGCCTGGAAAAAAATGAAGGTCACATACTCAAAGCGTCATAACTTTCTTATTTGATAATAAAATTCTTTCATATTTCCCAATATTATAGAGCAGGTATCATATTGTTCAATAAACGTCGCATTTTTATATTTCTATTCATGTTTACCTGCTTTTTCATCAAATGAAATGCCGCTTTGCGAACAACTGATTGGAGGGCCGCCATCTTGGAAAGTCGTGACCTTTACACCACAACAATATCCGGCTTATCACAGTCAAAAAAGTAGTTCTAGAAAAATAAGATAATGCAAAAAAGCGTCACTTTAAGGGTACAATAAATTAAGTTTAAAATGTCTGATGAATCATTGGTAATTCAATTCTCTTCTTTGAATGATAAATATGTCTGAAAATAAAAATTAGCTAAATGTTCTGCCGTTCTGCATCATTGATTCTGCGTAGTGATACAGAGATAAAACCCCAGCAAACTGTGCAATGAGACGTCTTGAACTGATTTAACCCTCTCCGGGATGGTGTTGCTACCTATTATGACCAGGCAACAGGGCACTGTCTCCACTACAATAACTATGCCGTTGTGCAGCTACCGGGACAGTGAAATAAATAAAAACCTCAAGCAAAAGTTTTATGAAAGTTGTTCAATTTTATTTCAGAGATATCACAGATTGACAGAAATGATTTTTTAATGTATAGCCAAGGCACCAGACACAAGCACATACATGTTAGTTGGGACTGCCCCTCAACTTCTTACAATATATGCCAACAAATTTAATGTACTGTGTCTGTCTAATTTTGATATTTAGTCAGATTGTCCTTCACTGCAATAGAAGTGGATAAAACACTGAACTGGTGACAGCTGTCTTGACGTAAATGCAGCAGAAACCTAAGTGTAAGAGCAACAAAAACATGTCCAAGGTTGAACCAACCGAGCTGCCAATAAAACAATTTCAGTTCACATGATTTTCTCTCAGCCCAAGGATAATATTCAGTTTTGGTGTCTAGCATATCGATTGATATCAAAAGTTCAAATCAAGTCATTGAATAAATCATTCTGGAGAGAATTATTCTTATGTGTAGGCCTATACAAAATTCCATGAAGTTGCCATTGGAATGATCATACTTCATTGGAATCAGATAGGTGATCCGGTAGAGTATTACTAGCACATCTAAATCCAAGGTTAGAAGCTGAACTGTCTGGCGTATTTTGGCTCCTGGCTGAGCAGCGATAACGGTAACAGTACTTTTTTGTACACATATAAGATCCTCCTTTTTTGACTTTATCTTTTCCACTTTTTGGGCCATGCTGAAAGATAAATAATACCATAGTGAAAATGTGATATTAATAGGCAGTTGAATATTGTGTACCAGGGGTGTAACTCTGATGGTTGTGACTCTTTGATGAATCGGCTCGGAAATTCAATCAGCATACCTTACACTGGAGAGGGTCCTTTGGCCGAGGAGAGCTTTGAGGAGACAAAACAAATACCTGTAAGATTTATGAAAGATGCATCCTCTTAAGATGTCTTAGCTTAGCAATCACACGATTTCCATGCGGCTAATATCACATGGATAAGCTCAGCTGCTGCCTACATTGAGTCATCAGTACTTCGATCTTGCCACATGTTTCAAGCGAACTCACAGGATTTTTCTGAAGCTCCGTACTGTGATGTACTTCCCACCAATCGGATGTCCACTCCCAAGCATTTCCAATGATGTTTTTCACGCCAAACTTGTTTTGGGGAGGGTAGGAAGTCACCTGAAATACAAAACATTCAATGGATTGCGGAGCATGGGTTAATGTGTCTGTAGGTAAAAAGCATAAGTCATTATGATTTTTGTCAGTTAGGTTGTGTTTTAGAGTTGCACTGTCAAATGTTATGCTTGACATGTCACAAATCTTTGTATAATGCAAACCACCTTGAGGGACAGGGCAGCGTCATTCGAATGACTTTTTGCTATTTGCTTCAGCTTAACACTGCGTGAACTTACAGGAGCTGTTGTAGCATATCCATCATCTTTTGTATTGTTTCCTGGGAAGTCTCCATGCCAGATGTTCATCCAATGTTGGTTCTTAGGCATCTCCTTGTTACCCCACGGGTACAACCTAAAAAGTTAAATCTTGATGCTTATAATAGATTCAAATTCTAAACTTCCCCAGGAACCGTCTTCATATCACTTGGAGACCGCTGTCTCTAAGATGGAAACTCATTTTGAGGCAACACGTTTACTGCCTTTAAAACTGGAGGAGCCGACACAAAATCCCAGACGACTTGGACATAGAGATAAGACATCACACTGACACAATGGGAACACATCCCATACCTTTCAGTCAAGCCTCCTTTGCAGACATATTCAAATTCAGCTTCAGTTGGTAGTCGCTTGCCTGCCCAATCACAATATGCCACAGCATCATTCCATGAAACATGTATCACAGGGTGATCCATTCTGAAATGAAAATTCAACAATTCGGAACAAATTAACATAGTTTTGCAGAAAAAGTGATTTCATTTTCAAACTTCAAACAAATTAATGAACATCAACATAAGTTACAAATGTAACTCAAAAGGACATTTGTTCTGATTTAAACATATTGATTGATGTACCTATTTTTGATGTCCGTGTCTGGTCCTTCGGGATGTTTCCAGTCTGCTTGTTTGACCGGTAACCACCAAGGTGCAGCGGCAACCTGCAAAAATCAATTGAAATTGACAGCTTACATAGTTTAATTGGATTAGCACCCAATCTAGTCCAACCCTATTGCCCTCCTCCTGGAATTTATTTCTTGTGAACGACTGTGATTCTTTTGTTTTCTGCATCAAGACAAGGATACTCACTGCTTGTGATATTCCCTTCAGTACTTCTGGACTGATAAAAGCTTCAAGAACAAAAGAGTCGCCAAACTTTTCTGCCTGAAATATAAGTTGCAGTATATAATTAGAACACAATACAAGGAATAGCAACACCTCTAGATGTAAATTTTCTAAGCAATTTTTTACATATGGTTGCTGCAAACCATGTATAGGCTTCTTTACTACCGTTCAAGCTCCAATCCAAGGACATTGGTTGGTTTTATATGAAAATAATCATGACATACCATCGAAAATAAAGCCGTGCTATAAGGGTGTCAGTTTCATTGTAAGTACCTCAGTAACATAACCAGTGTCCTTAGTGAATAGCTGAAATTCTGCATTGCTGACTTCATGAATGTCCACATAGAAAGAGCCTATTTTTGTTCTTCTTGCTGGCCCCTCACCATCCTGTGGAAACAGAGGCTTGTCTGTTCCCATTAAAAACTCCCCACCGTTGATTAACACCATTTGATTCGTTCTACGGAACACTGGACTATTTTTAGCTCCACTGTATTTCACTTTGTCATGGTCTGCTTCTCCCTGCTCAACATCTTCATCTTCAACTGCTGCAGCAGACGAATCGTCGCCATCTTGGTTCAGATTCTCCCCCGATTTTTCAACGTTTTTCCGATTCAAAGCACCACAACCGCACGATTTTTCATCACCAGTTGCACCATCTGGTTTGCTACATGAACTCTGATCATCTTCACCGCATGCAGTAATACTGAGGAGACCAATAATGAGCAATAAAACAAGAAATTTTGAAGAAATCAACATTTTATTTTTCATGGGCGCAGCCATTTTGCAATGAGGTCACATTGCAGGGGTTTGATTAAAATGTGAACTCACGGCAGCCGGCCGTACATATTTGCGCGCCAAATTCAAATCAGCATGATCGCCAACGTGGCTGCTCTATCTAAGAGCTAGCTCTATTTAGGCCAAGCTTAGAGTAACCAGCTGGTTACTCCAGGGACAAGTAAGCGATTCTTAGGCCGGGCACTGAGGATGACCTTGAGTCTGCCTGTGATTGGTCATTCATGATGCACCACATAGACTACAGAGACCAATGATCAATTCACAGGCAACTCCAGATCAACATGAATCAAACTTTGAACGAGTTATAGTTTTCAATACAACGATGGGTCATACGGAAGAAACCCACGACAGGAAGACGCACCGCAATAACACGGCTTTCGTTTTGATGTGATATCACAATCTGGGACATCAGTCATATCGTCGGCGGAGGCTAACGACGCCTCAATCGACGTCGCTCCGTTATTTAACCTAAATTCACCGGAATAGTCAAATGTTAATTCCTCTCCTGAGTTGATGTCTCTTGCCGCAAACAAACACAACTTGGGCACGTTGTTATCAACTCTAACCGGGAACATGATTAGATTCGGCGCACAAGAATGGTTGATAAATCGTCCCACATTGCCCATTGCACTCGGATCAACGCAGGTCTCAACTGTCCCGAGATTTGGCAAGATTTCTCTCAAGACAAGAATATAGTTCATAGCATTCGTCTCATGGGAAATTTCAGTCCTTCTCTTCGCCTCCAACATCGTCAAAATCTCCCCAGCGTACTCGCACACGAATCTAAACTTTGGTATATCTTCCGCAGTTTTCAAACCTAAGCCTTTCCAGCTTGTGCGAAAAACTATGAACTTCGTCTGTACTCCAAATTGGACAACCCTGTTCGGACATTCTTGAGGACAGCGACAGTTCTTGCTACATTCGTAAATAGGCTTTGCCGTCGTGGATGACACGGCGATTTCTAGGATTCGTCCGTCGTGTGCGTATGTCGGGCCAAAGCGACCAAGACAAGGACAGTCTTCGTGGCATCGGTTGCTGCAGTCGCATCCTTCGAATTCTTCTTCAAAGTGCTCCGTTGATGTCCCAGGCCCAAGAATATTGCATTTGACATACTGAAAAGAGAATAAAGAGCCAATTCAGTTTGAAGACATAAATTCCGAAAATGCTTCTGACTACCAAAAACACTGGGACAATCATGTCACGTCCTTGACGGCAGAGCTCGCTCCACGGCCACACGACGAAGTGAACAGTGGCCTCGTAGCCACTTCTTTCCGGTTGCCTGTGGTAATCCATAATTTAGATCAACCCAATGAAACGGCATTACAGATAATGTTACAAATTGCAGCAATACGCCTACCGTAAACGCGGCTAAGGCTAATTCTTGTCCAATTTCACTCTTGATGGCACATTGCTCGATACCCTTGCTTAGATCTGTGTGCTCCATATCATCACACATTCAGTCGGGAAGGCTGGACAATAACATGTTCTGGAAGAATTGATTCCTCGCGTGCTGCCATCTCTGATGAACAAGTCAAACTAAAGGATGCTTGTCTAGGTGTCGACCAACAGAAAAAGAATGGAAGACTGTACTGCCGGTGGTGTAGAAGTTTGAAATGTCCCAGGATAGAATGTACATGTCCAGGGAACAAAGAATCTTTTTAATATCTGACGGTCATGGTTTCTATATTGTAGAACCATTACCATAATCCGTCGAAATACAATGGGGCCGGACACTTTTTTTTTCAGCAGAGGAATATTTCACTCTACCAATACCAGGAGTCAAAAGCCAGTCGGGTGTCGTCCAGACATAAAAAATATAAAAAAATATGTTGGTAGAAAACAACAACTAATGATTGAATAAACATAAAACTAAGTGCAAATAAAAATTAAACAAAAATGCGTTCCCACTCCGGGAATTGAACCCGGGCCTTCTGGGTGAAAGCCAGAAATCCTAACCACTAGACCAAATGGGATTGCTGAATGACATATTCGCCTGTGTTGTATAAATTCTCACTGAGACGACTAGTTACCTACCTCGAGTGTACATTTAAGAGCTTATGTTACTTGTACACACCAGTCACCATGAATGTTGTGATCGTCGTTTTTGGTTGAAATTAGATTCTTTGGGGCCGCCCCTTTCTTTGGTTGCTTGTCTTTTTGTTGTTGGAGGTTGGGGGTATTCATGGATGGTGTCAACTGTAGACGGTTTGGAGGACTGGAAGGTTCTTTTGCCCAAGTGGGTCCATTGTTGCTACACGCTCCGGACGCGGTGGACCGGCCTCGTCCCTCACCCTATGAGACAGAATGAATAGGATGACGAAATGGATTGCCCCGGGAGTCTATTTGTTGACAGCGGATCGAAATTCTACTTCTTCTCGGAGTTGGGTACGAATGCATTGACAAAACATCTTGATGAATGCTATTGTGATAACCCGGCACGGGATGTCCCCGGAGACAAGCGAGGGTTAGGGGCAGAGTAATGTTGAATACCGACTGTGATCAGTTTTTGGCCAGGATTATGATTTTAGGCCTAAATAGTCGGTGCCAACGGGAGGGGGCCGGGGAGTTATACAAAAGCCTAAACTGTCTTTAGTTGGTTTTGTACAGGATGTCTTAAGAAAATCAAAGGGAAAATTATCCAAATCTGAGCGAGCGCCGTGTTACATAGGCCCGAGTCCTGGGAGTAAAGATTAAAGAATACCCAAGCAATAGCGAAACATTTATACTGATATGGAAAATATGTTGGATTTGGAGCATTAGAATAAGTATAGTTGTTATAGCTAATCATATGAAAATTAAGCGGTGTATTAAGAAAACGAAATAAAGGGATAAAAAATAATCCAAAAGGCAAATACATACTTGGTATGTGGACGTGTTGGCATATCGTCTGACTGAGATTGTTTTTATTCGATTAAAACAATTATTGCGACTGTTTTCTTTGCTTTTTTAGTAAAGAAATAAAGGTGTTGATGTTAGTTATACTTTGGAATGTTGAAAACAATGTTTTTTCACTTAAAATGACATTGTATGAACAAGTAACACTCTATTTCAATAAATTGCTTTTAACGAAGCGGAGTATGGGAGCAACTGGACCCTATTTGGAGGAATAAGGATCTGAGACATAAGGTAAGGAAGGTCAATATTTTCATCCCATCCTCCTCTTTGAAGTACACCCTGTCCTCAGGGGTTAACATTCACGAGGTGAGTTGACGGATATGGTGGCTCATCGATAACGCCTTACTTCAGATATTGATTTTAGTAGTTATCTCCAACACGCAGCTTCTTGGTGGTCAATTACTATAAAAAGACCATTTTGTCTTTGATTAGTCCATTCTAAGGCGGTTACCTCTCGCTATACCGTATGTGCACAATTTCATGGTCTCGCGTCAATGTCCCACTGTTACTCACACAAGAAGGACCATTACTCTGTTCAGTGGAATGGAAATAGAAGTTTTCTCTGCTAGTATGGGGTATATTTAGTCTTAACACTAACTTGTGAATAAGGGACGAAACCACGAAACGGAATAGTCGTTTGGAAGCCTTCTAGCCTACATCTGACTTCATCGGCAAATGAAAACTGACAGAAACTACCTGTCGCAAATCCACCAGAGGTGGTCCGAGGCACTGGTAGTCTCCATCGGGGCCGCTTGCAGGGCTGCTTGGAAATCATTGGCACATGGAGTGATGAGATTATCTCTATGCGGCGGGCCAGCAACAAGTGGAATAGCCTGTCCCATTGGCAGGATATGAGGAGACGGAGTGACGGAGTTGTAGCACTACGGATGGGAAATGTAGGTTCCTCTAAGTGCCATGTCAGTGTCACGCGAGGTTTCCTCTCCGGTTTGTTCCTTCATTCTACACACTAAAATAGCGGCATTTGGCGGACGATAAGATGAAACTGATCGGTGCTGCGACAGCGCACAATCAGACTCGAGTCTGACGATTTTCGGGCGATTCCATAGCCTCTGTGATCTGTCTTCTGTATAATACAACTACCGTCATATCTGTACATCATCATGGCAACTCAACAAGTCTGCATGGAATAATATATCAGTCGTGATCGATGCCGGATGCTCTAACACAAATTGTATTGAATATTTCATACAGGTAAGCCCTCAAGACAAAATGGACGTCTCCGCCAAGACACAGTCTCTGGACGACCTGTCGCGGTACAAGTCCACGCAGCGGAGGAGCGACAACATGATGAAGAACCTGAGGCGAAGTCTGCAAGAGGAACGGTGGGAGACGAACAGTGCAAAGCTGGAGAAGAACTTGTCTTCCACTTATAACTCAAATAGTAACTCGCTAGCACAGGGTGGAGAGTTTTATAGGTAAGTGATTTATCATCTTAGCCCAACAGGTCAAAAATCCCGACCTCACATTAGGACTTCTGAATGGTTAAAAGTCGGGACGTTGCGATCTCGGAGCCTTGCGTGTCGAGATGATGATATACATGTAACTACATAAATCGTTTGAAAGTATCGCCCTCCTGTTCTGTTTGAGAGTAGGAGACCACCATAGGTATTAGGAAGACTTTTTCCGTAATGGACGTTTTGTTAATTTTGCCGCCTAATTGTATGTAACAATCAACCTGAGAAGAGCAGGAGTGAATGGCTCAATTTGTGAAGATGTGGTCTGACACTATCAAATCTACTTTGTCACAGGTTAAATCGCTCTAACATTAGGCGCACGTTGGACGCAATGGACGGCTCACGAAAGACGGTAAGGAGCCGGTCCCTGTTAGATGCCTCAACCACGAGCATGTCGCAGTCAAGCCTCTCAGTGGTCTCGTACTCATCTCTGGGGAAACAGAAGAAAAAGAAACAGAAGAAACGCTCATTACAAGAAACGTCATCCAGGAAATCGAAGATGAATCTGAGTACTAGTATTCGGACCATTGAAGACACAAAGGAGGAAGTTGATGACAGTAACTTCTTCGATAGGTTCCAGAGGAAGGGGAAGTTTTATAAGCGGACGAAGTTTATCATTGTGATGTCAAGGGTTTACCACGAACAGTCGCAAAGGTAAGGGTGCATTTCATATTTGAACCTTGAATCTTCAAACTGAACGTCTCAATGATTTACAAGTATCGATGTGCCACTGTCTGTGAGGTCCCACTCTCATCTAAATGATCAGACAGCATGGATGCGACACTGTCAGCGAGGTCACACTCCCAGTTTATGTGATCAGGCGTGGATTTCTAAAGCGCTGTCCAGAGCAGGCCTACTCGACTTTAGATTGCCGCATTTTGTTTTCAGGGTGAAAGATGTGCTGAGCCACTTCGATGCCATGGATGATTCGCTTGAAGACATCGACCTGTTTCAGACAGCCTTCCCAAGCATGGATCTCATGTTTGATGTGACGGACTATAAGCCGTCCTTGAAGGTATGAATTAGTAGGAAAAAAGCTTCGGAATCTCTTTCTATTGAGGTGCCCGCCTGGTGTTATCACGGACCTCTCATTATCCGTCCTAAAAATTTCTAGCTGGCAAGCTACAGCTAACGTTGGCGACAGTGAGTAAGTGGCATTGTGAAGTCCGTGAAAGACAAATACAAAGACATTGAAAACTAGAATGATTTCAGCCAAGAAATTACTCGTATTTAGCACTGAAGTTACTGACATTACTATACCTCCTCTCTTGGACCGATATTCATTGTTTATATCCACAGGGTCGCATATCTAACGAAGTGAAGCGGGTACTCTCAATACCCCCCGGACAGCGGACAGAGAAGGAGCTCCATGCAGTCAGGGTTGGGCTGATCAACTACCCGACCATCTGCCAATACCCCGTACAGATGCAGCAAAAGATTGCCGAAAGGGGTTGGTATGAAGGGTAGGCATACTTTGATATGGGCTCCAACTTTAAGGGTTCGCCAACACTTCACGGAAAGAAGCAGAGTTAGTTCCCTGGCCACCTTTGCAGTATCATTGTAAACTTGTAAACCATTTTACTTTTTCCAGACACGCCGCTCGCAACGTGATACTCCGGGAGGGCCACAGTGTGCTCTATTTTTACGTCATACTCTCTGGATCAGGTAAGAGACATTCTCCGAGCAGGTCGAAGGGAAGACGTCCCATCAATATACCAGTCTCGTTCTGGGGCTGCGCAGAGGTCAGAGATTGATCATATCATCTATATGATGATCCGGCAAATACTAAGTAATTGTTTGGTATAATGCACCTTCCGTTCTTTGTCCCCTTGACAGAGGTCGTTAGTATCGTTAGATTCTGGCGAAGTATTATCTTTGCACATTAAAGTTATGGATATAATACATTAACTCGAGATATAGACACAGCTTAAACCAAAAGTTCACCATTACCTCCTGTCCATCTTCAGCTGTTGTTGTCGTGCTGACCCCTGACCGCACCAAGGTCAGACGTGTGTGCACCCTCAGGCGCGGCGACATGTTTGGGGAGTTGGCCATCGTCAACCGCACACGCCGCCAGTCTTCGGTCATCTCGAGGGAACACTTGGAGCTACTGGTGCTGGATGAGAGCGATTATAATGATATCTTCTTGACTGGAGGCCTCAACGATATCAGCGACCCTTTCCTCAAGTAAGGGAGAATTAGATACAGCACAACCCGCGCGTCAAAGATGTCTGTCGTGCCCGCTTTCTTGAATTGTTCTCATTCATTAGCTTCACGTCAATCAAAGACATTGTTTCTTGTAGCTTTCCAATGATAACTGATTTAAGCAAAAGAGATCAGCTTCAGATCTTGAATTTGAGATCTTGTCATTTGGGAAGCACAAGGTTTTCGTCAAGTGTCATTCTCTGGTAAAATTTAGTTGTATCTGTTTTTGCAGAAAATCCAAGTATTTGGATGGATGGCCACTGGAGTGCCTTCGAAATAACACAAAAAAGGCGATGTACAGTTACTTTAAGTGAGTAAGGATCATTTAATAGATGACTGAAGTGATGTAGATATCCACTATTTCGCTGATGATGGCAACGAAAGGACGAGTAACTGGCACTCATCCGAATACTTGAAGCAAGTCGTATGGCTAAGAACTAGAGACAGACATGTATCTGCAGAGTTAAGCAAACGTGGTACTCCAAGCCCTTTTGATAACAAAAAGGCACACGAATGGCGAAGTCCAGGAACCTTCATCAAAATATCTTTATATCGTTGCATCTTTCGTTAACAGGCGCGGCACAGTCGTGGTGCAGAGTAACAAGTTCTCAGACTGGTTGTACTTCATCAAGTCCGGCAGCTGTAAGGTCCTTCTCAAGCTCAAGAACTTTGATCCCAGGAGGAAGAGAGAGGACGAGACAGCTAGGAAAAGTAGGTTTCTTGCAATATAGTTCATTCGCCAAGTGGACGTTGGAAATGGCTAAATAAGTGACTCCCATCACTAAACACCGGAGAAGGGAGTATACTGAAATGCCATGTGCAGAGATGATGGCTTTCGGGCTTTGTCTTTATGATTAGCATGATTTCACCTACATCATTGTTGTCGACGATTGTGCGGCAAGTTGACATTCGACCTCGTTGTTTACTTGTAGAGCGTCAAGAAAAGGAGGACCTGGAGGACTTGATCTGTCACCTTCCCCACTCCGAGCAGCTAACAGTCCGTCTCGAAGAGGAGAATCTAAAACTAGAGGCACAGTCGTTCACGTATCAGCTGCTCCTTCCTGACATCAACGTACCAACAAAGCCATCTTACAGAAAGAACAACTTCAGGAGATCAACTGTGAAGGAGGCGGATGGAGAGAATAACGTGGTACGAGTTTGAGGCTAGTATTAGCAGATGAGATTGTTAGCCTCAACGAAATATAAGACATGGTGTGACTGCATAGCCATGCAAAGAAACTACGATATCGTGTTGGTTGTTCGAGTTTCATTTAAATTAAAGAGTATCCTCTGCTTTACACCTAATCTGTCTTGCCCAAAGTTACCTTGAATGGCAAGAGAAAGCCTACTAAATCCACCGACCCAAAGTCCCTTGTCTCACACGATAGGTTTACCTTAACTCAAACATTGGAAAAATACCTATGATATGGCGTGCATGTTCTTCATGCAAATAGGCTTCCTATCCCCTAAATTCTTCTGATAAATTGTGTATCCTCGAAGTATGCATCAAATGATTGTGACTTTAACCAGGAAACCTTTGCCTTCACCTCCTTCCCACCGTAATGACCTCGACCTTCACCGTATTCCTGCATGTTTCACCTCTCCTGCAGACCCCAAGAAGAAAAACAAATGCTTCATCAAGAAGGTCCAGCATAGCCTCCATCGTCATGAAACTCCCGAGTAGAATGCCCACCATGTCTTCTCAGGTAGGAGCCAGTGTCCTCAACTTCACTTCGCGGCTACTGTAATGAACCTCGTCAACGGGATAACTAGCGAAAGAAAGAGTTGTTCCATGGAGTTTCTTTGTTTAGTTTTCAACTAACGGGGCAGATGGAGTAGTAGCTTGTATAGTGGTATTCATCACGATCCCCCAGCTCAGACAACGCAACGAAATCGAGTTGAGAAGGTGTAGGAGACTGAATACACCATGAACCCCATTCGCAGAGTGTCATGAAAGCCTACTAACGTGAAGGGCTGATTACGGCTGTAGGTTTCACTACCGCAGTTGCAGCATAAAGCTTCTTATCATCATCATCAGAAGTAATGAACAGCATTCGTTCTTGTTCGAACTATTGATTAATATTGTATCATTCAATCTGTTTTTTTACACGAAAGCTGCTTTTCTTAAAAAGACAGCAACTAAGATCCCGACATTGAAACGGAGGTGACTTATCTTGACTGCTAATGCTTTTGCTTTCACGAGCAGGCTCCGTTCCTGGCCAAGACGCCATCAGCTGCCTCATCGGGCAAGCGAACACCCGCGGTACCAAACCTTTCCCGACGACTATCGAAGAGACGACCTTCAGAATATGGTAAGTTTTGAAATTAACTCGGACAAAACTAGATGCAAGATCTTGTTACAAGTTCTTAATAACAGGTTCAAGCGAGTAAAAGCAGTATAATCTCTCCGACCATGGACTTATTGGTCGGAGACTGAAACAAAATCATCACGATCTGAGGGTTCAGATGTATCCATTTGACACGTTTTCATCAATTTCATGAGTATTTTTTCAGCTAATTCCGTGAGTGGTGCTAAGAATCGAGCAACATCGTCAACAAAGCTTAGCTGATATTACGAAAATGAAATACGAGGCACTCAATATTCTAAACCATCTGATAATCCCGACAGTTAATTGATCGTGAAATTTGCCGTTTGGTTGTAATAAATCCGTTGGAATATCGACCAATGGGATCGATTGTTTTCTTCATTGCGGAGTGGACATGGCGCTCCTGCATCAATTACTGCTCGGGTTTCTCCGTCTGGAATTGGGGACAGAAAAGGCAGATATCTCCGAAAAACGTCCAATCCAGCAGTCCACATCATTGTGGTGAAGGGCGGAATGGTCGATGTTGTACCTTATATTGTCTCCTTCTGGACTTCTGGGACTTGAGTTAGTTGTTACGACTCTTACAGACTACCCATGTCAGATTTGCGCCAGGGAGGATGACAGTCTGACGGCGGTGTCTAGTTTTGAGCACCAGTCAGCAAAGTAGTAGGAGTATTCCGAAGATGTTTTCTGGCAACTTACCAATAAGGAGGGATATTTCCGCTCGCCTCGGGTAAGGAGCATTCCCTCCTTATAGCCAGACACGCACGCTACTCTTCTGTTAGGGCAGAGACAGTGTTTTCCAATCTCCCGCGAGCCTGGGAGGGAAACAGATGGAAGCGTGATTCGGATCAATGAGAAATCTGAAATCTCGAGATGACTTAGCACTGTTTCTGGTATCGTATATGGTGTGATCGATTCAGGGAGTGCTTATGCTGTCGGAGACGGAGGGCCCCAGAGTAAAGACCAGTCGCTTACTAAGGGTACTCACTCAGTAACCCTCCACTTAGCGTTTTTGGAACGCGGCGTGGAATAACGTAGGCCAATTTGGAGTAACCCGCTGATGTGGAGATGTACCTGTATTAAGGAGCCAACTCCATTCCCAGACCATACAAATATATTAATGTTCTTTCCAATAGCCACTTCTTCGACATCGAGCCATTCGAGTAGTAGGTATCTTGCATGCTTACTATGAACCATTTCAATGCCATCATCACCCTTTATCATCCTATCGAGTCCAAGTTTCCAATTACCGAGTCTTTTTGTGCAATGAACTTTCGCATGTCTTGTATGTAGGCTGTTAGAATCGAAACAATCTGTCCCTCACTGTGGCAAGCAGCTAGGCGAGTCCAATCTGACTTAGACTTGAGGCCCTTCGATGTATCAAACCTATTGAAGCTAAAATCTATCCGCTTTCTATGACAAGTTATCCAGTTCTGATGTAGCAATAGATTTGCATAAAAGACTATTCTCATCCTTGTCTCGAAATGTCCTGCTCTGTCCAGTAGCTTACATGGCTATCTTTTAATGTGAACAACGCATGCCTTTTTACTCCTATCAGTAGTTTGCCTTACCACCTATAATAATTTTCGCAACTTTAGCTGGTACCATGGGTAGCGCACTTGTGATACACTAGGTACGGCATCTGTGATACCCTAGGGACCACATCTTTGATACCATGGATTTCGCAGCTTTCGTACCCTACTGCAGTTCATCTCAACTTGCGGTGACGATGAAAATGAGAAGTGGCAACCTTCTTTGGATACACCATAAATCGGGAAAAGAATAAATAAAAGGCTCGACCGAGATCGGAACCCGGGAATGTTTCGCACGCTAAGCACACTAGAGCACTACGCCAATGTAGAAGCTCAACAATGAAGACAGTTTTGCACCTGTCCCTTGATGTTGGTTGTGCAAGGCCGTTAATTCGGCGGACGAACCAGCTGCAGTTAGTAAGCCTATAATTTAATCGTTTGATTTTTCAGAAAGCTTTGTGACAATCTTGGAGGATGGCAAGATCGATGGTCACCGGACGATAACCACAGATCTGAATAGGGAATACTTCTCAAGCGTAAGTAGGAGGGACCGCCAGTTGAAAACCGCTACACGTACCTGACCGCAACATCCATCATGTCTTCGTTACTTTGCTCATTCGAGATTCTTATTCGGACATAGCCAGTGTCTTATGCCAAATGTCTCCAACGAAACAGCAGACAAAAATGATGTGATTGTGTCAAGCGCTTTAAAGTAGCCTGTTCCATTTTACCATCGTTTATATGCATTTCACCTTAACTCTTCAGTTGGCGAGGCAGAATCGGGACAAAAACGACCCCGATGACGTCACGTTTGTTTGCGTCATGCAGCTGAGCGAGGGCGACGTCTTTGTGAGTGTTTAAGTTTATTCTAACTGCACGGGTAACATTGTTTAACCAAGTACTCTCATTTGCAAACCAAACGACGACCTTCGTAGCTCGTCGTCGGTTACTCAACTCACAAACTGCTTCAATTACCTATCTCGCTTGTTAGTAATTGACGCAGACTTCGCATTTTACTAGCGACGTTTGGATCGTCAGTCTCAACCTGGGCAACACAATACAGGTTTCGAATCTTAAACTTTGATGTTATTATTCGTGGTGACAACTAGAACCAAGTGTGGTATATTGATAAACAAGCGAGCACATGCACCATGCTGCAATAGCATTCTATCAGTTCGTCCCCAACACCAACTCCCCACCAGCCATGCCCGTTTTATTCGGACTATTTGACTAGATGACTGAGGGCCAGACGACTTGATGTAAACGAGGGAGATAATCGACTAACGTCATGAACTGGGGAATGAGCAAATAATTCCCGGGGGGGTATGCTACACGATCGGCCATGGGGTCAATGCTGAAGAGGATATGCCTTACGGCCAGCTCTGTGAGGGACGAAACTCTAGTGATGACGTAGTGAACATAGACGAAATAACATTTTGACTTCTTCCCACTGGATTTGGTATAATATCATACCGCAGATACAGAAATCTGTCAAATCTCATATACTGTACTCTCTCTAAGGATCTTACCACGAAAGCATCTTCCAGTTGTTTTATTGGTAGATCTTACACCGCCAAGGGCCATATTCACTCTGCCGCATACTGGGCATACTCCTCGCGGCAATTCAGACCACCATCTAAATTCCCTGAATCCCTGCGTAGCAATATTCAATATTACTGTCCACCGTTTTTATGCACCAGAGTTCTTGGTCAGTATATGAGAGAAGCAAAATCATCTCATCGTTTTGCAATTTGAAGGAAGGTGTGCAACTTTCTCAACCGAGGAAGAAACACGCTGCTTTCTGCGATACCATAATGTCATATGATTGCGGTCACATTGAGTAGATATCTCCCAGCCACCTGCAAAACCATCGTTGTCCTTCACAACTGTAATGCGAGTATTTAAATCCTACAGCTAAGTTATAACCACTGCACAGCTCTCTTAACAAACATATTTTATAATAGTCTCGGAGAACCTGCGATCCAACAAAGATGAGAACATAAAAAATCATCACACACATAAAATTGCTATCAGAATTATATGCCAATCAGCTTTAGTCAACGCTTAGTTAAGCCACGATACATGATAGCTCCTGCAGCATTCGACTGGCTCAGTATTACGTGTAACATTTATTAGTTTCATTTAAACCCATATCCATTCTTGTCACGTATTTCTTAAACCATAAATGAAAAGCTCATTCTGACGTTTGCGATGTGATTTTTGCCCTATGCGATGATGTATTTGTACACTGGGAGCGATGAGTAGGAGTAAAAGTGGTGCTCTGTGACACATCATAGAAAAAATAAAACCCAAGGACGATGCTAGTAATTGAATAGAACGAAAACCGTTGATTGCGCCATGAGAAACGAAACCATCTGTTGATTTTCCACACAGGTGGGGATCTTACACCTCCAGAAGTAAAATAATGAATTTTGTATTGAAATGAAAAACGACTTTGAGCGTAGACTTGAGAACAGTAAGCAAAAGCTATCGCCGTCATCACTATCGCCAGATACCAGGTCAAGTCTGCTGTCTGCATTGACACATCTTTCTCAACACATTGGTGTTATTGATGGAAAGGTGCTGCGTTACATGGTCATGGCCGTCAACTAATAACGTTAATCGTGTTCCCTCATGCGGCGAACAAGTAATAGAGTGATAAAAAATGTATCGGGAGTTGATGATGTTCGTAATTTGTAGACGGCAGTCGAATGAACAGGTGATGGACTGAAATCATGTATTTTTTTGGAAGCAACTAACTTTATCATGTTTATAGCTGGGTGAAATGCTTGACCTTCCATTACACCGAAAACCTGTTGATTCCTGTGCTTATAACCTATTGTTGAAAAATATCTATGGTTAGCACCCGAGACTTATATCAATTTACCACAATGGCTGACATTTTGCTATGATTGTTGTAAGAAGATCGGAATTCTCCGAATCGTTGGCACACTATTTGATAAGGACCTGCACGTCCATTTCTGAATGAATTGTTGCCTGTTAACACGAACAAGAATATCTGAGGTGTCGGAAACATACATTGAAATTGTCAAGAACCACAATAGCCATCATGCGAAAGTGAAATCAACAGAGAGATTACACGAACTAAGTCGTGAACTGCTCATCTATCTGTATGCAAGTTATGTCCCCAGCTGTTCGGCGGCAACGTAAAGCAACCTCCTAATTATTGGCCAGCGACAGATGAGGAGGGAACCTGATAATTTGGCCTTGATTAGCTAGACAAAAAAATCTGAGGAAAGATGGCATTTTTATCAAGGGTACAGTCCACTAATTGCCGCCAATCAGGGATGGTGTGGGAGCGAGCATTTTTTTTGGTGATAAGATGGATAGTTAACACGCTACACCAAAACCAGCAACGGACTGTAGGATTGTTTCTCCGAGCCAAAGTTTCAGATGATTGACCAAGTACGTCGAAAGTTGACTTATGCCTTAACTGTCAAAAGGAATGACTTGCTTTAATATGCTGAATTATCATTCAACCTGGTTTTCCTCTGGCTTCAGTCCGAATCTTTTGGTTCAGATGCATAATGCCATTGACAGAAACGTTGGTTTGCTAGAAATCGCATGTGTCACATCTTTGCAGAAACGAGAAAGTAATCTTCTGGTGAAACAACTTTCGATCATATTTCAGGGTATAGCAGACGACTTGTACGAGAGCCAACCAGAGGTGAGCCTGATCAGCAATGGTGCCGAATGTCTCCTCATCAGTAAGAAACTCTACTGGAACAACATACCTCCCCTGGTCTACACCACACTAAAGGATAAGGTAAGTGCTTGTCCCCTGACTGGTGTAACATCTGTCAGTGATTACCATCAGAAGAGAAACACTCAAAAGACGGGTTTAGCGAAAGCAATCTGGCGGCATATTTCAGGTTGACTTCAAATGCCCTGAATGTATTTGTAACTGCAAACGTATCTGATGAAAACATCACTGTTAACCCAAAAGTCGAGTATTTTGTCGAAGATTGGTTGATTCTCTTCTAATGTGTGCGAGCAACAAAAGTCAATCAATTTGTTGAGTCAAAAATGCAACCAGAGCTGATGAAAACGTCCAAACTACAATGCACATGTACAACATGCACATGAAGAATCTTGGATGAACTATAAAAGAAGTACGATTTGTAGGAAATGTTTTTCCAAAATGAGCAAGGGGTTCAATTCGCACGCTTAATGAACATTGCCTGTTACTACTGTATCGGATTACGGTGTCTCTCGTAAAAGGAGAGGAAAGCGCTCTCAGCGTATACCACTGAAATAGCTTTAGATCAATACATAGGGTGTGCATTACTTGATGGCGACGATTGACAAGTAACGAAATTCCAAGAAACTTTTTCAAGGGTGCCGGATCTTGAGGTTGTATTGCGCGAAAGAAGTGCAAAACTGTCTCACTTTGATGTCAATGACTTCAGTTTGGTGTAAGAGATTTTTATGACAGTGTATCTTTTGTCAAGTGTCCTTCAAAGCATTGGTTTTCTTCTTTCATCTTCTTCTGCAGACTGACATTAAAGCAATTGTCTTCTTTCGTCTTTTTTTGCGTACGGAGACTAGAGCATTGGTCTTCTTTCATCTTCTTCTCAGTAGTGACATTAAAGCAATTGTCTTCCTTCGACTTTTTTGCGCACTGAGACTAGAGCATTGGTATTCATTTGTCTTCTTATGAGTATATACTGTTGATTTATGTGATTTAAGCACAGCTACTCGCTGTTTTGTTGATATCCTTGCAAAAAGTCAATTTCCCAAATACGGGTAGGAAACTTCGCGCCTCGCCAGCGCATCATTTTCGTATGACCGTGCATCAGTGTTATTCTGATATGATCAAAGTTTCACCAAACCACAACTTCACACACTCAAATGAAACTGATCGAGTGTGAATGTTCACGATTTTTGCAACATCTAACTGTTCACTGTGCATCAGTCCGGGGGTATTCGGGGAGAAAAATCGAACTCGAGGTTATTAGAAAACTGTCAGCTGCACCGGGTGGCTAGAAGTCGCATTTATGACAAGTTACTTGAGAATTACTGATGAAACGATCCAAGAAAATCCCGGGTGCAACCAAGTGTGCCAGAGTCGAGGAGCAACAGCGCTGATTTGGATTAAAGATTCGCTAAAATGAACAGTTTTTCCTAGTAAGGAAGAAATATTTGAACGTGACACATAGGTCGTTTGAAGATTTTATGGTTCTCGGAAAGAAATCTTTTATAAATCATGCTCAGCACAGGTTATCAGGACCTGAATACAGGCCAGCTTGGAAAAAGCAATATCATAATTGATGACAGTTATGTCAACAAGTTGCCTCCAAATTACCAGGGCTAAGCAAAATCCAATAAGCTGCCTCCAAAGTACCATAATCGCTGTATTTCCATTCCCTTCTAGATCGCGCCGTACCCGAGCCTGGAGCAGTACACAGATAAGCTTTATGCGGCGGAGGACTGGAAGGCCCACACCAAGGAGAACCTGAGATCGATGCTTCAAGCCATCAAGGCAAGGAAGACAGACGTACACGATGCCAGGTCGTCCCTTCCCGTTGAGAGGGAATTCGGTAATCTTAGGAAATCTGTCAACCAACCAGATGGTTGAAAGCGAAATTATCAAAACAAATCTCAGATCGCACATTGGCTATATGTATAATGAGAAGCTTATCATTTTGTCACGCAACTGCCGATTTGAATGATAAGTGTATCAATCCTACGGTCGCTAGTCAAGTAAGTTCGAAGGAACCACACCATTTCATTCCAACCCTGGGTATGTCCTCTGAATGAATCCAGTCTCCTATATATATGTTTAGTCGTAGGGAGCTCTACCGTTTCATCCCCAACCTAGGCATGTGTGCACATTCTTATGACAATCCAGTCTCTAGGGCTGGATGGGTTCCACAGTTATCTTCCATGACAGATTCCTTAACTTTGCCACTCCCGTAATGTACAGACATGTAACGCATTTTATAAAATTGTAATTATACATAACGTTGTCAATAAAGGGTATATTTACATGCATTTCTTAATTATTTCAAATATCTCGTTACCTTCTGTTTTGCTACCAAAGATAAAAGGCGAAGACGTTTCTTTGTGCGCTGTAAATGGCCCAGAGATTACATTTGCGGTTCTTTCTCTTCATCCCATCAAGCCATCTGACCAAGGTGGCGATAAAGTATCCCCGACCTGACTAATAGTCCCCAGGATCATATTTGCCTTTCCATTCGTACAAGCTGTTCCCTTACAGAAGATGTAATTAATCCTTCCTTAACATGTCTCACGCCCGATTTACCCCAACCCATGAACACGATGCAAGGTTTATTGGGAAATAGACTGACACGCATAATTTACGAGGCTAACCGTCTGGCTCGCCCAGGCTATCATAGACCTACAGAAAGACTGTTGCATGCCACGGATCGCTCGGTGGACTTTAAAGGCCATGTCCGTCTACCCACTCTGGAAAGCACCTCTCGGCCCAGTGGTGCAGCTGGCCTTTTTTATGACAATTTCGCTTTTCATCAGCCACACTACATACACTGAATATTTTGAATGACCAAATATCCGCTGGAGTCAAGTCGGTGACCACTAAAGTTGAATCCGACCTTTTTGTTGACCAAACAAATTTAAGTAGATACATCGGCCTATCATTCTCTTTCGGATATGATATGTTTTCTTAAGGGGAAGGGGTTTCGCATGCTCTCAATTGAATGAATGACTAGCTCCACATCTGAGACGAATATCAAAGGTGGAAACAAAGAA
Source organism: Lineus longissimus (assembly GCF_910592395.1). NCBI lineage: Eukaryota > Metazoa > Nemertea > Pilidiophora > Heteronemertea > Lineidae > Lineus > Lineus longissimus. The sequence goes on from NC_088314.1 coordinate 1,308,039, forward strand.
AATATGAGACGTGTCGTTGCAGAATCACAACTGATCATTGCGAGGTTAACCAGGGCGATATATCTGCAGAGCCCTCCCCGAGTCCTCTCGTCAGGGACATGCAGAAGTAATGAGAATCGTGATAATCTGATCGGACGCTTTGTCAACAAACCGACAACCAAATCAAAGGGCGAGACGACACTCCAGTCGCAGTGCGTCCTTTCATGGAGAAAGTATAAAAAAGCAATGAAAATGGGTTGCCGGGAGTCCAGGTCGACGCTGGCCAGCTTAGTAACTATTGTGGGCCAGTTCTCGTGTGATCATGTCTCCGACACCAACACCTAAATCATGGATTTCAGACCAAAACAATTTCTGGTCACTAAACTAAACCGTTCTAGGTCAAAGGGTTAATTTTTGTTTTCTGTTGGTTTTATTGAATTATGATAGTGGGTCACACCTGCGACGGATAATCATAGACTGAAGGTGATACAAGATATGGATCGGTGGCTTGAAAAAGGTTGCTAGATCCATATGGTTACTCCATCGATACGATCATGATGCTGCTCGTTGCTGGCAATGAAGTGAAAGTTGGCAGATGTTGATTTTCATAAGTTTGCAGTGTAGATCAGACTCAGTTCTCGTAAGCGGTGAGATGTATCGTTAATGATTCTGGACCTTCGTCAGGGGCATCAAAAAACACAAAAACACCCAGGCCCGTGGGAATTTGCAATAGATTGCTCGTCTATTAACGTTGATGGACAACTAGCTGACACCTTGTTCCCAATACCTCACTTTAACAACGCCAGTATTCTAACCAGTTCTCAAATCACTGCAACTACTCGATAATTGTACTCCAATAACATCTGATGTGTACCTTTTTGAAAGCTTAGTTAGGCGCACGGGGAATCTAACTTGCGGAGGTGGAGCCAAAGTTGGTAGTCTAAGAAAACATCTATAGCGATACCACTACATCTAAAGAGAAACCCAATAATGGTTTACTTCCACTCCACGAACAAGACTCAATTAAATTGGATTTCTTAGTTCTTCTGTCTTCTGTGAACTTTTTATAGCCGATTGTACAGGTGCTTGACGATCATGGCCTTTCCCCAACATCAAAATTCGACCTGTAGACTCGAACAAGACCAGAAGAAAAATAGTAAGAGATGATCGTTGGGTTCATTGAGCTGCACGGCTAAAGAAACCATGACCGTAAGGTATCGCACAGAGGCATGTCGACATGACGGTAGACAAGAAGTAATCACCCATCCAATGATTACGGCGTACTGAGCATTCAAGTAATCCCTTGCATCAGTTTGGAGTAGGTTCATGATTAGTCAAATCGTTATGGCGATGTTCCGTCCCTCAGTCCCACACCCGACGATCTTTTGCCCCGAATGGCGATGGTTGTCCCGAAGTGCAGCTATAAAAAGGCCGTAACCCGGTTTATACCCAAAAGGAGTTTCGACCGAATCCGAAAATGAAAAGAGGTAGCAAAATAAGTCTTTCCTTTTGGAATGAATCTTTTACACGAGCCAATTTGCACTTGAAGAAAACCACTGCCAAAGACCTTGTACCAAACTTGACAATCATGTTTGTCTATTAGTATGTGTCGACAACAGCTGAACAAAAACGTTATCAAACTGACCATCAAAGTAGAAACACTTATTGTCTAATGTTTCAAAACGACCATCTAGTCCGTCTTCAAAGGGGTGAAGCTTTAGCAGGAGGTTCGTTCTTCTCGCTGGTGGTAACCAGAGGAATGGTGCTCCTTGTCGGTAAGTAGGAATGCGACACTCTGCAATGAGTTTTTCACAAATGTTCTCGAGACTTGCTATCACTCGTAACCGCTCAGTCCAAGTAGTAAGTACGAGGTGATACACAAGATGTTTTTGATTTTGAATAACTCCTATGTCACTCACAGATTTATCAAACTTCGGCCACATGAGGCCGAGATGAAAAGTTCCTTCTTCCTATATGTATTACTTCCAGATGTTCTTTAGCTCGGATAAAAACGCCAAAATGACGACTTAAAGAAGGACGCCATCACGATGATGCCTGTGGTTCAAGATTGGGTTACTTAGTTTGATTGTCCAGTCCTGGCGGGTGACAATCGCATTGCTTCAACCAGCATCATGTTACGGCTATCGATGACACAACTCGACTGGTTAATCTAGCAAACAACACGGGTGATAGCTCAAACACCACAGCAAAACAATACAGATATCATTGATTGAAAGGCAATATATATAGCGGACACATTAGTCTAATTAACGGACAATTGGTCGATCTTATTAGATGAATTATATCTAGATGGGTATACAGACCCCGTATCGCTTTCAAAATTGCATGACCATGCCAAGACTTCCAGCACTCACCATAATTCGTCTGACATAGCGAGCCAAGGGTATTGTCTAACTGTATCAGAGAACCGACCACTTGACCACGTGTGACTTCTTGACATCACATGGTCGAGTCGCTGGTATTCAAGCAGTTGCATTTATCAGGAATCGCCTCCAAACAGTTTTTATCGCCTACGTATCGAGATTCAGACTATTAGTTTGGGCTCGAATTCCTTGGAGGGCATTGGTCGGGAGCGGTTACCACACGAGAGGCCGATATTTCCAATTCAATGAACTACATCTTTAAAACTTGTTGTTCCTTACAATATTAAAAAGGGACAAACTAACAAACCACTGAAATGATGACAGGTAGCTGCTTTAACGGACTATAGTGCGCTTCTTCGCGTTCAGACGAACAATGTACAAGTAACTTTGAGTTGCGTAAACGACTGCCGAGGGCATGCAGTTACTGGTTACATTTACCACAAATCAGATTTGACACACCTGCACGACAATGCACCACTGGGTCGTCTCATTAGTGTTAATACGGAACGATAAGTTACTTCACCAGCTAGTTAGCGTGAAACTAGTCCACGTTTAATCGTTAGCAGTAGCCCTCGATCGGAGTAACATCCATCGCGCGAGCTGATCAATAAACGCTGATGCACAGGTGCCCAAGAACAGCCTCACTTTGAGCCAGAGCAACTCGGCGCACAGGATTCTGGGACAGTTCATTGCTGGAGAACGAGGGACACGATCCGAGAACACCCGTAACTTGGAAGCTACGAAACTTATGTCAATCTATAGCAATCACTGGAAATTAATCTAAAGTAATAGTCCTGGACCTTTGCAACTGAAAGGGGAAATTTTCCTCAGGAAATCGCTGCCGTATTTTGCTCTTCTTAACAGTGAAATATCACTTATGGGATTTGAAATCTTTTGGGATTCTTAACTAACACCCAAAGCATTGCTATTTTGGGATTTTTTTCTGTTTGATTGGAGTTTGTTCAAAGGGACACCAGAAGTCTCGGGTGGCTAATGGTACTTGCGGTAAACGGTCGTTAAAGATAGCCCGAGTTTTTGGAAAGCGTTGGGCATTCGCCGCGTCTTACTATTCTGTACGCATCGATTATAAAGTTCCTTTTTCTCTCTAATGGGAGTCTTGGCCTGGACTACTTTCTTGTGAATAGTTAGATTGCATACTGTAACATACGTGGCCATGTCGACGAAAGAAGAAATGCAGGAAATAGACAATTTCAACCAAAAGCAGAATGGTTCACAGCCCCTTGCACCTATTGAAGGAGAGGGCGAAGACCAACCCCTCAAGCAAAAAGATGGGGACGATATTCCTGATAGGGGCAACTGGACGGGCAAAATGGACTTTATCCTCTCGTGTATTGGATACGCTATTGGACTTGGAAATGTGTGGCGGTTCCCTTATCTTTGTTACAAGAACGGCGGTGGTAAGTTAAAAAAATCCTTTTCTTTCTGGATATCAGTTCTATTTGCTTGAAAATGTTGTTGATAAGTTTGATAGTAAGCAAGACTTGGCGTTTTTTTCGAGCAGGAAGTATCAATGAAATTTATCAGCTTGTTGAACAAGCCATCTGCATAAGCACTGCCAAACGGTTTTATCAATGCCGAGTGAGTTTTCTGAACCTCTTTATCAATGCACCATCATCAGGCGAGTAAATCACAATATGCTTCCTTCAGCCGAGGATGATGTGCTGGCTTAAATAGTTTAAAAACGTATTGATGAAGATTTTGAACACTGCCAATAGACGAGCCTGATTAACTGAACACTGCACTTCGGACTGAGATTCGATTCAGTTTTCAAAGAAGAAAAAGAGGTGACACAAAATGCAGTTCGCGATTTAAAGATACCCAAGTGCCATACCCAGTCTCCATACGTGATACTTTGGATCAACATTGTTACTCTAAAGAAAGGCATTAATCGGAAGAATAGCCACGCTCTATTCACTGAGACCACATTCTCTAATTTTGATAGTAAAACATTTGAATTACGAATTATGAAATAGATATTGTTTCCATTCTGACCAAGTCAATCTGAGGCCATTGAGAATAGCGTGTCAAAATATTGGCGGAACAACTTACGAATGCACCCTTGACTATTAAATTGTGAATGAGATACATCATAAAGGGCATGAATAATCAAAAGGAAGAAATAAAATAGCAACCGCCAATATTATGAATGGTTGTAATATGAAATAACATGAAACGCCGACGAAGAAGGGCGCGAACACGGAATTGGAGATGTGGGAGGGCGTCATCACACTGTATAACGTCAAAGAGTCTGGTGTTTCCGGTTCAGCTCTATTGGTCGTTGTATTGACAACTGCCTGTGAATAGACATGATAGAAACGATCAATTTGAATTGGATCGGATCTTAGTAGAAAACAAAATACGCCTACAAGGATCGACTTTTTGAAAATTCATTTTGATATCGACAATAGGTTGATACTCGATACGCAGTATAGTTCTGCTTCATCCATTTTTTTCTTCAAAATGGATGTGGAATCCTTTGTGCTAATCGATCAATGTTGGGTCATATCATCTGCTCCTCAGGCTCGGGTTTCAAACAGATGTTTCTCATTGGTTACTTTTATATATGTTCACCAAGAAACAGATACCCACAGGTTAGTCAGGTTACAAGTTCTTTCAGTTGGTATCTATGCTGCGTTGAAGGTATAGTCGTATTGTTCTGGTTGGTTAGTTACATAAGAGCTAAACGGGCTAAACATACTAACATCTTTAAAGAGTTCCAGGGGGACCTCGATTTTTCATTTCCACAAGAAATGAAGAAGGTAAGATTTTTACCACGGGTTTGTGATGTAAACCAAGCGTGATGTTACATCCGTTATTATTAGAATGCAACGCGTATGAGAGTATGTTTTACGAGAGGATTCCAGAGAGATGACCTCGTCAAGGTTGATAAATACCCAGGTAACACGATTGGTTATGTACAAGAGACGGATAACGCATTTTCATATTACAACGGGGTTGAGAGTTTACAAACAATGTACGGTACAGTACTACAAAGAATATCATGTCAAGGACCTGGTTAATTGCTAGTATCTGGTAACTAGGTCTATTTGCCACCCAAGTGTACTTCGGTAGCCTTCATCCTAATTTTCCTAACACGAGTTCACAAAGTGCCCATCAAAAGAAGATAACGACATGAATTAGATGCAAGGGTAGGTTATTATTACAACAGTTAGATTGCTTTCAACTTGTTAATCATTGAAAAAACCTTTAAGCAATTTTCGCACAATATTTCAATAAGGTCAATTGCTAATTAACATTGTATTAAAGGAACAATTTCAGTTGACATAATACGTTACTTATATTAATGAGGTTAGAGCGGTATTAGTGAATCTTTAAAGAGACCAATTTCGAACGGGTCAAATATGTCTCTTTTCTAGTTTTATTATGTAATTAAGCAAATTATTACCTTTTTGAAGTGGTTTCTGTCTATGCAAAGTTATGGTTTACAGGTATGAGACCAAAATAATATGATCAAATGCTATTTGTTGGTGAAGTCACCTGACCATTGAGACCGCAAGCTAGTACAACATCACCATTTCATGCCACATTGATACCATGACAGTTCATTGTGTCCTGCACTGAACAATCTGCTGATGTCACATAGAACAAGGTTCATCGCCAGAAGTGTTTTTTCGGGTAACTCATGCCTAATTGATTTCATCTCCAACATTGACACCGTAAGGGCCCTGCATCACGAATGCTGGACAGTAGCCCCGAAGCAAAACGGCTCAGATGGCCTCTTTGGTGGTACATGTAGTACCAGCACAAAAGACACTTGACTAATCTGACGTAAGACATCTTGATGATTATGAATTATGTGTGACAAGCAGTCTTTCTTTTCATTGGCAATTGTTTTATATCAATCTACGATTAAGAACACTCGAACAAAATCGAAACCCCTTGCTGCGGTGATTTACCATGATTGAAAGATACCATCATACATGCAAAAAGATGTTCACTGCACAAGTGATATCTGAACTGATGACGACCGTCAAAACTGGCCAGAAGGGTGGTATAGCTTGGTGTCAGCATGAACTTTGTAGAACTCTACTTATGATGACGTTCACGTCAGCATTGATTTCCTAATACAACATCTACGTTGCTAGCGATTTCGCCGGCGGTCAACTTTGCTTTGACCGGATTTCGTGCCTAACGTTGGTGACGTTCTCATCTCTGCTACGCAGAGTCGCCCGGGTTCACCACGATCGAACAATTACCACAAGAAGGAACTGGCCATCTTGTTTTGGCCGTAAGTAGCTCCTGTTCCAGAGAGTTGAAGAGAGAAGTTTGAAGAATGGCGAAGAGAATGGTTCCTTGCGGTGCCTTGTCAGAACAACCTGCGTTTGAAGAGGGATCTTTTGTTTATGCTCCAGATCGAGATGTCCGGCAGGTCTGTGATACTGGTATCTGAAGGCGCCATTGGTAACTTTCTTGGAAGGTGCTCTTGTTCTGTTGTGTACAGCATCAATGAAGACCTACTCCTTATTGTGGACATAAAGTGTACAGTTCTGTGTCTTCTTCTTCCTTTTTTCTTCCTCTTTTATCTTTTAGACTGAAAGTATCCTCCACCTGTATCCTACAGTGCAATTGGGTGCCATTTGACCATAAGTCCTCTCAAAAGTCTGCAAGCACACGCAGAATAGTCAAGAAAAATGGATCAGACAAGGGAATGCACCGAGTGCTGATTGCAAATGCATCATTTCTACGTTGGCTACTTTGATAAGGTTATCATTAGACACTTCTCTACTACGCCCAGCGATATATTAGGTTACCACTTGGCTGGTGATTAACGCCTCCTCAGTGGCAGTGCCTCAGGGCATTGCCGACACTCAAAGCACCGTTTCACTTCTTAGCACAGCCTCTGCCAGCATACTAATGAAACCCATGGTTGTCCGTTGCGGGTACGACCATTGTGACCCAATGAAGTCTTTGATGGAATTCAGCATTGTTTCTTCTTGGGTTAACTCTTAACCGATATGCTGCATTGACGCCAATATGCAATTCTTCATTACTATACTTCGATACGTTCCTCCTTCATCAGCTTCTTGTAATAAATACTCGTGGTGCAATACACTTAAATAAATCACAACGGAGCACAATGCATTCTACATTATTTTATGTAAGTGATCATCGCCCAATGCCCCCTGAATCCAACCGAGAGACCCGGCGATGATTGATGAACTATCAGTTATTAGAAAACTAGGAATGCTACTTAGGTAACGCTAGCGACATTGTCGTCAAGTAATGCCTCTGACTATCAATTGATAAAAGCTATAAAGCAATAAATAAAGCGATGCGGGTGCAATGATTGTTTCTATATTGTAACTATTGAGATGATGCGGTGTTCCATGGGGAGTTATGCGATGGCACGTCTATTGAATGCAAGTGGTGTCAGGGGAGGTTTTTAAGTGTCGACGACTTGATAAGGCATCCCCATGGCCATTATTTAGTGCAAATCGTTATGAGTGGGGATCGTAAGAATGATAGGGTCCTTTTGGGCCGAAGTCTATTACTGAGAAGTGTGCCAGCACGTTAAGTGTTCTTAAGCATACATCATCAAGGGACATTGGCTCCAGTCAGTAGGACATCGAGATCCAGGCAGTACAGGTGCATTACAGGTGCATTACAGGTGCATTACAGGTGCATGAAAGTGCATTTTGTATACCACATCCCCGGCACATACATTCGATTGCTCACCCCTGTATTATGGTGAATTCTTTCACATTCAAACCATGCATATCTTCAAATAATTACTTTCGCGGTAAAACACTACGTCAACGTCTGGCTTCTTTCAGCAACCAGGCTTTTTTCGATTAATATCATGTGTCGAGATGAAGTGATTTCAATTTCAAATATAATAAGTCTTTTAAATCCAAATGGTAATTGCGTTCCTGAGAAAAAAATCCTTAAACGTTGAAGCAGCAGTGGGGATTAGAATGTGATTATGATGTACACCTCAGAGTGCGAGGATGTCTGGCTTCACCACACTCTGTTTAATACCCAGCAGTCTAAGGTACATCGACATTCAGACGGTCGCCCATCGCATTTGTTAGAAAACAAAAATCGCATCTGATTAGGAAGAAAAGATACCTATATCATGTGGCCAAAGAAAATGTCCGGCTATCATAAGTATCCCGTAGATTGTTACGAGACATATCGATGTCGAATATATCCGCAAGGATGAGCTTTGTTACATCGAATTGGATATTTGCTTCAACTTCTTTATCCTGCGCAGTATCTCTCAAGTATGAGCCTATACTGATAAGAAATCTATCGATAATCCAATTCAAATTCAATTCCTGCTATAAACCGGTCTGAGTTAGATTCTCAATAACTCCAGCTTGGAGCTGATCCATTTTAATTGTGACCCAAGGCAAGGCAGGAGTCACGCAGCAGTAGATGCTGGTGATCGTTACACTTGTATACCAATACATTCCTGATGGCATCTTGACTTTTTAACCTCTGTACTTTACACTTGAAGCCAAGGCTTTAAGAGTACCTCCGTCAATATGCTGTCGCGTTATGGATTAAGTAAACCAAAAGCCTACCGGGTGCACGTGAGAACGGCGCACAGCTTTTTCTTTGTTACTTCGAAATGGTGTTTTTTCATCAATATTGGTAATTGACGACAAATGATTCAGGAACAACTGCTGTTAAATATTTAGTATTCTGTTCAATGCATTCGTTCTCATGGCAATATCAAACTCTGTCTTGGTCAACAAATCTGCTACAATCGGGGATGGATTATCCGAAAGTTATTTTTCTCGGACTTTTCGTCGAACAGTTTCGTACAAATTTGTACAGCTAACAGTGATAGCAATATGATACCCATCCTGATTCAATGATCGACGAAATATGACATGTAAGCGAACATATCATTGGAGTTTAATTCTATAACGAAACAAGATGTTATGGGAAATAGGTATCAGATTAGATTTGCAGTTCGATATCGTCGTATTGAAAATAGCTACGCTGGTTCATGGCCTTGTAAAATGACACACTGTGGTTTGTGAGAAATGTATCTCGGGAGTGAATTATGGTATCACATTTTACACTATATATAGTGATCTGATTTATCAATCCGACAGCCGGCTGCATTAAGGCAAGAAGCGTTTCTTGCCAAGTTTTGCAAACATTGCAATGAATTACTTTAAGCTTTTATAACTGAAGATTAGCTCAGTTAACGAATGAGTCAGTGCAGGAGATGTCAGCAAGTGCCCTTGACTGTCTCCATCTCAACGCTTAGATATAATGGCCACTCTCCCTCAGTCCTGAGTCCCCTCAAAGTTTCAGCCTTCTGGAATGACAGCCCGAATCTGTCGATCAGGTTTACGGTCGATAGCAATGGACGGACGGAGATCTATAACTACACATTATGGCTGCAACATGAATCAGTTACAGTGTGATGCACTCTCCTAGTTGTCATGATTGTGTATCTATGCTGATCTTATTCGAACACACTCTTTTCTCCTCACTCAACCCAAGTGCCTTCTTCTGCGGCTGATATTATAATGCTATTAAAATTTGAAAGACTGGTAAAAAAGCTAGTTTCCTTCGTAGAACGCAATTCCTTTTTCAAAGAAACAGGCAATTCACATCATTGTTGCTCATTGTGGGCAAGGGCAAAGTGAGACAAGATCCTTTGTCTCAAAAACTGGTCCGATACGTCAGCATTTCTTTTCTAAACAACACTTCAACCCCTGCGTTGCATCCAAGCACGACCCGAACATAGGGTACACCACGATATGGAATCAATATCCCCTCCCATGGCCCGGGCGGGACTGAGCGAGGTGTTAACAAGTTTAATACTCCCGCATCGGAAAATTGATAATCAAAATTATTTCCGATAACATAGGTGGATAACTGCCGGTATCGTGTCGAATGTAAATGTATCGCTTTCGATTGAAGTGCGAGATTCATAGACAGATGAGATGATGAGCTGTTGGTCGCGATGATCAGATTCCACCTTGAAGGAAAAATGACAGGTCGTCTGATTAGGATTCCTGTTTTAAAATTCTCAATTCACACATTGAATTTTTAGTGAACAGCCAAAGTAGTGTTACCGACCTAACTTGAGACACTGAAGCGAATCGATTGGGATTCTCCAAAGCCACGACAAACGACGTGACACGCCTTCTCTGGAGATTGCTAGTCCTGTCACTTGCACCTGTGTTCGAGCGTGATCGGTGTAGAACTGTTCAAGTCAAGCATGTGATGCTTTACTAATCTACAACGGAATCACCACGCTAAGTATTTTCGAGAAACAGTCGAGAGCATTCTGGTTATTTGGCATCAGCTTGCCGCAAATCAGGCGTGCACGAGCCTTTCTTGCGAGGCGTCAACTCCGCTCAGGCGACCGCATTGGATGGTGTTTCATCAGTTCAAGGCCCGTTGTCGCTACAGTTCCCGCCAGTTTCCCTCTTCCTCGCTGCTTTGTATGCGGTGCACAAACCCTGGCCGATTTTAAGAGACGCCCAGGGGTGCAGTGGAAGTCCTTGGCGAACTTGAATGCTGGATTAGTCTGATGAATACGAAGAAGCCGTGATCTGAATCAGAAACGTCCTTGGATCTGTACAACATCCATTTCATCTTTGTGCAACGTTGCAGATTTTTTTTCTGTGCCGATGTCATGTCTCGTATTGCTTGATTAGCAAAGTTAACTTGCATGGTAGAGTAACCTTGAATGAGAAAAAAGAACCAAACTGATTTTACCTATAATAATGAAAATATTTCCTTCAACGAATAAAACTCTCAAGAGACGCACTTTGCTAAGAAAGTCATCGATTATTTATAAACTTTCAAAAACATTCGCGTAAAAATTGTTGTTGCCGTTCTCTGATGATAGTCATCCAATGCGTCGCCTAACAAGTAACACCTGTCATTAGAAATCCTGTTGTTTGATCGATTTCCTTCTGTTTACACTCTCAACTTACTGAACATGTGCTGGTGCCTGGGTTATATCAACATCTGTTTGATTGGCAAACACTACATTTAGCAACATCTTCGGTTGTCGTCGGTAGTTTCCGTAGGTGGTATTCGATTTTTGGGTAATTTCCGTGAATACTCGATTATTTGTTCAGCTGTCTCTGTATCCCGGGTCTGTAACAAGGTGTAGTATGGTTTAAATTGCATTTAACTGCCATAAACGTTGCGCTTGGTGGTAGGAATGTAGCATGACGGCAGGTCCGTCTAAACGGGGGTGAAACGCAAAAAAAACGGTGGCAAAATGTACTTGGAGTATTCCTATGGCCGTACCCTAACATAATCAACAACCCGCCCAGCAATCCATGGAGCGGGTTTGCAAGATAGGCTGATGGGTTGCTCTTAAAATTGTCTCTGCAAACACGTAGTGAGAATGGCAGACATACATCAAGAACTAACAATAACGTCAGTAACAGCAGCAGAAACTAAGGGAACAGAGATTGTGCAAAACTAACAGCCGACATAAATGCATAGGCCTGTACACATTTCGGAACCGGCAACTCTGGATAAATGTTTGTAATCTCTCTAATGTTTCAAGTTGACAGCTTCGAAGACCGTTGAATCCATTCGTATGTGCTTACTCAACATGAAGTAATTCCATCTTTAGAGCCAGATACATCAAACGTCACAAGATACAAAAATAGCATCGCAGGTAAAGCTTGAGCCTCCAAACATCAGATACTTCATCACATATTTTTCATAACGACGTCAGAAACACATTCGAAAAATGAGCCATATAAATTTCGCATCAAAAACCACACGAAGAACTGATCATGCCTTAGGCTTGTTTTCTTTCTCGGTAGGAGTGTCATTCGAGCGCGAGGTTGCCGGTAATTCTGTCCTTGTGCTCGGTGTTGATTCATTATTGTAAGGTCTCTGTTTTGGGCTATTATCTATAATGCTACGTTTGAAGATTGATTACTAAAACGGACTGTGTCTCTGACACGATTTTCTCTATTTGATCGGTTGCCAGCTAGTTTTGTAATGTTCGAGAGTAGTTTAGACTGCCAATCTAGGCGCTTTTGCACTGAATGATCTCAGATGACGTAATCGTCCAGAAATACACTGCTATGACGTCATGAGTTGACGAAAGGCATTTGAGGTCGATCACGACATCTGAGGTCATTCAGTGCAAAAGCGCCTAGAATGGCAGTTTAAACTACTGACGAACATTACAAAATAAGCTGAGAAGCAACCGATCAAATAGAGAAAATCATATCAGAGACACAGTCCGTTTTCGAAGATCATAAAGTCATGTAAAACCTATCTAAGGTATTGTCATCAACGCTAAGGGTGATAAGATTGATATTTGATATTTATTATTGTGTACCGAAACGGAGTAGAAAATAAGGTTACCTGAACAACAGGTAGCGAGGTATGCGGCAACAAATGTTCTGGAAACGATTTGTCCGAATACACCTCAGCTACAGTGCTGGTCGCCCCACCAATCATTCAAACTCGTATTCTGTATAGCTTACTTTACCGTTTCCCCAAAAGACATCTTGATACCGTCCGTCAATTTGACTGACAACAGCCTCGACAACCATCATATTCCCGCAATGATATCGACCGGTATCATCCGTCGTATTGAAAACATCATGCGAAAAAAATTGTATCGACAGTTTTTCCGAGTTTTTCATCTTTTATTGATCAGACACAACAAAATTCACAAAAACATCATCAAATTCTCGTGATAGGATTAAACACAGACTTCGCTTTCACAAATAAAAAAACCTCGCCGCTTGGTTTGAAATTTGTGTCCTTTCTGCTTTGTGTACACTGGTGAATTTCCCGGGAGGTTTGGCTTTACTTTTCGGTTGGCTTGTGTCGCGATTCGGCGGCACAGCACCGTGATGGGGCCATCTGTGAAGGCATAATAAGAATGCAGTTACTGTGAATGGCAGCTTAAAGCCGAGATCAAGCTGATATGGCTGTATTGGTTGGATACAGATGCAGAGATGTGACTCGAATTTTGAATTGATGCAACTGAAAATATTTCAATGTGCGAAGTGAAAAGACTAATAAGAAGTGAATGTTGAGGTAAACTGTTATGTAGTCGTTATGTATAATGATTATAGCTCTTGTTAGTAGGAGAATCGAAATACCCGTACGGAAACCAAAGTCTAGTGTGGTAGTACATTCAGACAATGACAGCTGGTAAAAACTCTCATTTCTGGAGAGAAAATAAGTTCCCCACTGCATTGAGATATTGAGTGTGAAAACCTGTGCAAAGAAAAAGCGCAAACAGTTCGATATTTTAAAGTTTTTGAACAGTTAGTAGTGAATACACGTACCAAAACCTCCAGACACAGACTTCAACGTATTGATGTCATCTGGTGACAGTTCGTTTCTAATGTACACATGTAATTCCATATGGACTATGATCTTTAACAGATAATACTCAATAACCACCATATCGGTGAAAATCCCAAAGGTACTAGTTCCAGGATCGCATTGCAAACCATCCATTTGTTGCCGACTCAATAGAAATGTACAGAACTCGTTTCATTTTGTTCTAAATAAAACTTAGAGGTTTGGTTAAAGTCGATGAAAATTTATGTAAAAGGTACATGTTTCATATTACCGAATATTTAGTTGCATGGACTGTACGAATCCAAAACATCGATTGCAGGATCAGCAGCTTACTCTATGTAGTTAAACACTGTAACCGAACTTATTAGTATATCATCCAATGTCATAAAGCAGAATTTTTGTATCGTATCACCCAATCAGAAGTTCTGAAATCGTATCTCCGGTGCATGCCATCAGAAACAGGCAAATCACAATGAAGGATATGCTTTTAAAAAGGAACGAAAACAAAATCATTAGTTTTGATCTTGCCTCTGATCTTAAGTGAAATACTTGTAAGATGCTTCGAATTAACACAGCTTGACATAACGCATATTCGCTAAAGATTTACAATGTACTTCATTACATGCAACAGGTGCGTTAGGATGTCCTGAAACGAGGTGTTTCATACAACAATAAATCACTCCTGTTTTTACTTAAAGACCAACAGACCAGTTCTGTAAACCCTCATGTGTACACCTACTTAGGCGTATGGCCTAATTGACATTGATAAACTACAGAGAGGAAGAAGGTCTAGAAATACACCAAGGTCGATATTCAGCAGGAGACTTATCATCTTCGAAACTTGGTGCTGTTAAAGAAGATATATGATGGCAGAAGGTATTCTGGTATGGCCTTCTTAAACTTCGGCGAGGTGAACTTATCTTTGATTGTTACTAAAGAGTGTATGTGGGTGATGAATTACAAAAAGGAAACCTTCACGAACGTCAAGAAGAGAAGAGGTTCGCGAACTGTTATTGAGTGATGTTCTTAGGTAGAAAGTTACAGATAGGCAACTCGGTTTGGTAGCCATTAGAACATATTCAACACCAAAGGATGAATTCTCGAGTTAAGTAGTTAGTTAAAGTTATAATCATGACAGTTTGAATCCATCTTAACCACAAAGTTGTGCATATTTGCGATCACCAAAGAACCTATGAAGGTTTTCAAAAGCTCAACGAATTTCTTTCTCAGAGTGTGATAGTTTGAATCGGGTTGACTAATATTGATTTCCATTCAATTTCTACACGACTGCAATACGGATTGAATTCTATCAAAACTCTATAGAAATCATCGGAATAGATGGAGATCGAAACGAGGGACTATTCCATTGGCAGGCAGCCGCATGGTTGGTTAAACCTGCGCTCGGGAAGATGATCTGATTCCCCCAAGGTATACAACGGTAAACTGGTTAGCAAGACAACAAAGGCAGTATATTGTTTCATTACTAACCTTATCATCGTTATTGTGCTGGGAATTCATATGATAATGGCTTATGATAATCACTGGCTTACCATTAAACTTAGACAGACCTATCCTATGATAGAGGCGAAAAGACAAATTGCCTTATGTTTGAGGTATGACGGATTCGAAGTCTTTAATATGAAGGTTACACACCACACCCGCTTTGGCAATTCAAAGACAAGGTTGTGACAGCAGCTCGTACACCCTAGTCCCCGTCTCTCATTAACAACACTGCTGTTCCCAGTTGACGAGACGGATCCCTGCTTTAGCCTAACACCCTAGCAGTTAGTGTACGGGGAGACAGAATCAAATAATCTCAGGTTGCCGTCTACCTGAAAATCAATGTCAAACCAATATCTAACACGGTTAACTTGACAATCAGGGGTTAATTTTTTATATCAGATGTGTTGGGATATATTTCCAGTTCATATCCGTTGAACGGAAGGTATTGTTGATTCATGTGTGCCTTTCCTAAAGGTGCAACAGTTAGTTGATTTCGAGCCATGGTCAGGTAGCAGACATCCATCACACAGGATGGGCTGATCCGGTCACCACTGAAACAATTGAGAAAGGCTCAGGCGATGCTCAGCTGTGACGGGAATTGGCTCCATGGCATTAACCCATCGGCCTTTATAATGGCAGTGGAGTTCTGGGCAGTTAATCGCAGACGTGACCTGTGACTGCATGATGAATGTAGATAACATGCACGTAATGCTTTCAAGGCTGAAAGTCATTGCCCTGAGTATAGGTGTGAAAGAATATCAATGATTCATAGAAAAATTGAAGGTAATTTTGCTTGAAAGAAGTGGTTTGTACAGGGAACTGCAAAATCTCCATTACTGATAGTAACAGTGCGCTGAGGGAAAGGGTCAATGACTGATATCATACATTAATGGTTGTATACTGTCCAAACTGATTGATATTATAGCAATGGTCAAGTAGATGCAGTTTTCCTCTGAAGTGTCTTTGAAGTCCCGCTGTCCGTGACTGACGAGCTATCTCTCATCATGTCCATTATTATTTGTTCCGAGAAGAGCGTTGTCAACATTCCTTTCACCAGAAATCCATTAAAAGAAGACATCATGTTTTGCATGGAGAAGAAGAAAAGCAACGGGTTTGCTTCTGGGATGATATTGCCACAGTAACAGAAGTTCTTCTTCGAATACTAAGTCGAGAGCATTGTTAGACAACATTTTTGGAAAATCAGTAACACAAGTTGTCATGAATTTCTTTTTGCTGCCAATTCTTCACTTTCGCTCCGCATATATTAACCGAAAAGCTTTCTTAATCCTATATAACATTCCCATGTATTTGTTTCAACTGCAAAACAGAAGCAGCTTTATTTTAAGGGCTTCTGAATGGCTTTCGAAAAGCGATGCATGTCAAACCTCTGACTTTGAAGAATGTTCTTGTCAATCAGATACAAACACGACTCGTCCTTCGAGGAACACACGGAAGCATCACCATTTCACAGCTTATGAACAAAAACCTGTCTCGTTCTCCTTAAACAGGCAACAGTGGTAACGTGCGAATCACGCAAACCTTGGCGTTAATAGTGCTGCAAGTGATGGTATTAAGGCATTAACGTAGCTCAGTTAGATTTCTTTAAAAATCCATTAAATATTGGCCGCATGTTTTTCCTCTCGATACTGTGTGGTTGATAAGTTATAGCCGTAGGGGAAACCCGATTAGATGTGTGATTGCAGGCAAGGTAAAAACAATTGTGAAAGTGCTACAGATGGTAACTCACTTAAGACATAAACCATCATTGCAAGGGGCACAGATGTTTACATACAAAATTCACTTAAAACTATTAAAACCTTACTAAACTACCTGACTCTCGAACTGCGATTTTATTTCTCTCTCGAGCACCACGTTAAAGTACTTTTTACATCGGGAATCCTCGTGAGAACACACAACGCAACGCATCTTTTGCTTTCTTTCTCTGCTATATTTTTTAGCAATTCTGTTCCGATTCCTAAAACACGATTTGATTTTGATTGACAAATCGTTAAAGTGCATTGCTTCTCATGCTGCCACCATCAGCGACAGCACCTCTCTGCGAGAATGCTGTATTCATATCCAGCTTACTCCTAAACACATGTTGATCAACTCTATTGCTTCTGGCTTCTAGCCAGTAGTAAGCGTACGTTCGTGAGCGAGTAAAGCGCAACCTAATCCAATCTCTCTATAAGTGGTTGCACCCCACAAATTGTCTTCACCATGTCTTAAGAACGGTTAAAAAGCATTTGGTTTTATCAGATGCACTTCACCGCGTCGATTAAGGTGCACGTTTGTTTACGATCTTTCTACTTCTTTATATCAAAACAACACCTGCAGAGAAACGAACACCATTCATGAACGCTAACCCGAGGAAGGCTAACCATGAACATTCCGACTAACGTACTACTAGTAGCTTGGTATATCATAGCACTTCATGAAAGATAGCCGTGTCCAAGCTTTCTGAGGTTGTGATCGTTTACTGAAGAAAGGAACAATAACACTCTTCATAAATGTTATATTTTACACAGCCTAGATAAGACAAGACGACGAACATAAACTGTCACCTGATTCTATCAGAATTTGGGGTTAGTTCGGTTGGATTGTACGATCACAAATGTCGACGTTTGCACCCCCAGCGTTTTCATTTGCAAGGAGCCAATCAGAAGGCTCTATTTTTGGGCTAGCTTCGTTCTAGTTCTTCAATGGGTCATCCCAGACTCCAAATGGCTTTACTCTGCTTTGGTTTTATATTTCATGCACGTACAATTATCATTAATGGGTAACTGCGTGGCACTCAAGACACCAAGTCATAGTTTGCTCTCATTTCGGCACATAGTTTCGTTTCCACTAACAACAGCCGTGACTTAGTCCAACTAGACTGTTGAAATACCATTGACCATCTGCTCAATTAACAATCATTCTGGAGTAGCATGAAGTAGATTGGCCGTGTCTTAATGACTTTTTAGCGGTGATTTGGAGTCCTTAACCCGTTATGTCAGTGTTAAGCACCTGTTGACATGGAATATAAATTGTTTCGATTTTGGGGTCAATTCTCATTTGTTGTTGATCCATCCCCTAACTGGTGATATGGATAGAAAGTTGGAAAAGGCGTTTCAGAGAAACACGAATAGTGCAGTCAGGTCATGTACTGCAAGGCATTTTCGATGAAATAACTATCAAAGGACGGGGAGTCTAACATCTTAGATGTGCTAGCATGCTGTCACTGTCTCCGTCACAACACAATGCGGTGGAGAAAAAACCTCAAGTTATATGTAGGTTCCCGATCCATATCTGGCACCAGCTGACAGGTTCCCATGAGACACGGATTTTGGACAGGGTTGCCTCTTCTCTCAAGTACATCACATGGATCGCTGAGTATTAATGAATACATCAATGATACACTCCTTTTAGGTTCTTGTATGTTCTTTCGCGTCAAAGGCACAGTGAAAGTCGTACATCACGGCAAGTGGCTTCTGGCTGGAGGGGTTGCCCGAGTAGCCAGCAGACAGCTTTCACTGACATGGACACCTTGAGTGCTTTGGAGTTCTACCAATGACTGGCATACAATATATCAAGACTCTCCAGTTCACTGCTGAGGGCACTACTTTAGTTTCTATTGATTTCTTCTCTTGTTTTATACATTAAAGAAAACATCCCTTTGGGACAGTGGGACAAAAATAAGTACTTGTACATATACTCAGAGATCAATCAAATGTCCTTTCAACGATGTTTGTTGAGACTTTACCAAGGTTATGAAACTGTTAACGAAAGCATTGATAGACATACTTTTTTTACCAGACGCACTGGCTTTTATTGTACATGAAGTTGGTACCAAGAGTGACTTTATTCACGTAAAGTTTTCCTGAATGATGTACACTGTCCCAGTGTGAAATGACTAATACATCGATATCGTTCCTTAAAAGATACCATGATCTCTTATGCATAGGGTTTGTACATTCACCTGCAATTGAACCTTGCGTTTTGACCATCTCTGACATGTCTGCGGCACCTTATCAACAATGCAGAAGAAACGGAATCGTTCCTTTCGCCCAATTGGAGACAGAATCTATATTCCAATATATCAGAAACCAGGATCATTGAGAAGTGTTGAAGCATGAACCAAGGATAGCTACTTCATGTGGCTTAAAGTCGTTGGCCATGATCAGCGGAGGACAGGTATTGGGACCGGATGTATTGAGAACATATTGAGAAGATATCAGTACTGCCAGAAGATGTGGATCTACACCTGATCGTCCAAGTGAATAGCATCAACTGTCATGCAGATGAACTCTAATATCGTTTGAAAATGAGTAGGCCTACCCTTTCAGGATATTTTCAGGTAATTGTATATTGTAATAGGTCTTCATTGATGGTCAGTAGCCAATCACCTAAACTGTCGTCGAACAATGAAGAAGCCTGCTTTTTCGAGCAGCGTCACACTGACTCCAGCACACGGAGTTTGTGGCTGAGTCATGGAAAACCCCAGCTGGAAATCCTGCCCCAGCTAAATTTGAAATGGATAATATGGTGTTCATCCATCGCTTTCCCACAAGTACCCCAGCTCTCCTCGACACCTACTATCTGTCCACTCGACCAACTCATACATCAATCAAGCAACTGGCACTAATTTGAAAGACTTGATATTCTCTGCTAATCTTCTATAGATAGTTTTGTATTAAACTACGTGTGTGGATTCACTGATTGGTGATTTAGCACGACATTACTAATCACGGAAATATGAAGATATAGGACACAGTATTCACAATTAATGCACGATGCAGAGTAGTATGACAGATGATCATACTATTATGTGATGGTCGAAGGTTTGAATATACATGATTCCTAAATCTACTGATGAAAAAACCCAATCATGGCTTTTAAGATTAGGATCTATCCTTGAAGTGAGTACACTCATTATGGTACATGTAATTCTATATGGAAGGTACTATCACCACAATAATTACATCGTGCAGGATAGCAAGACAGATGATTAAAATATATCATAGTTTCAAATATATAATATTCTTTGATCCTTTGATGGAAACGAACAATGAGTTGGAAGAGTGATCACAAGAAGATCGATCCATATTCTGTTCATTATCACTGAGGGATTAAGGGAATATGGCAAAGACATTGGTAATCACCAGCCCAAATATGTCGTACAAATATTACGCAAATCTGCACAGCGGTCATCAAGATGCAAAATGGCAAGCTAACAAGTTTGATGGTCATAGAAAAAAATCGTATGTTTCTAGCACAGTATTCAATGCCTATCTCTTAACAAAACAATATCAAAACGTAATGAGCACACATCAGACCAAAATAGGTGGAACAATTAATTACTGACAACCACAAGTAAATCTTAGGACTACTTTGACTACTACTAATTTAAATGCCCGAGTACACGCAATGTGTGACGTCAGCACATTCGATTTCCCGACTGTCTGTTGCCGCAAGCCATAACCTTACATCATTTTTGACTCGGACGGTTTCATATATAATGCATCTTTTAAAAACAAACCGTACGTTTGTAGTTTCACAGTTGTATTTTGCGTAACGTAGCTAATTGTTTATACAACTTATTGTAGCCTGCGTCACAAGTGTACGTGGCGTAATCGTTCCACAACTTTCCAAATAGCCTCCAAGTGTTGTCATCCAGTCTCCCAACTTGTAAAATGGTACCAATGTACAAACTGCTCGCTGCCTCCAGCGATGTATGAAGTTTTTATCCTGATGTTCATGTCAAATACTCTCTGAAATCTTTGGTGTTATGGTCTCATCGAACTGTAGGGCGAGACCCGTCCTGGATGGGGAGCTTTTCGACAAGGTCCGCGGTTTGACTGACACTGATGAAATTCAACATGTTTGTTGTGTTTCTGAGATTGCTGTCTTTGCAATTACTTCACTGATAAGACTGTTTGTACTTCTCTCTTCAGGCGCGTTCCTGGTTCCCTACCTCCTGACCCTGTTCCTAGCTGGAATCCCCATGTTCTTCCTAGAGTGTTCACTAGGACAGTTCCTCAGTATAGGTGGATTAGGTATATGGAAGATTTGCCCAATATTTAAAGGTAAGTGACCTAAATGAATGTAATTTCTAAAGATGGATCACCTCAATGAACTGGAACATTCACACTGAAGGCGAATCGAAATCGCTTTCCGGAGAGCGCCCTCCGGTAAACGGTTTGGTTTAATCACTTTCAAGCCAGTCGCGTCACACTTGGCCGAATGCGCATTCAATTCGGATTAAAACGCATCTGCATCTCACCATGCAGGTGAGTTGATTGACTCTAAATCAAAAGAAGAAACGAGCAAAGGTCGTAACGAAGGGACTCTGTATGGGTTTTTACATGGTTGTTTTGCCAAAGTCTCCATTGTTCATAGACTTATAAAAGTCATCATCAATAGTCTAAGTCTAATTTGGACCAATAGCCGAATATTGGGATTTTATAAAAGATATCGGTATGTACTTTTCCTCACTATCCCTTTCAGGAGTGGGGTATGCAGCGGCCATCATCGCAGCCTGGCTGAATGTGTACTACATCGTGATCCTGGCATGGGCCCTCTATTATCTGTTCAGCTCGTTTACGACAAGATTGCCGTGGGCTGACTGTAATCACTGGTGGAACACGGAATGGTGCAGGTATGTATTCAGAAGGCGTATTTTGGTTCTCCTGAATCCGGTTCAGTTCTGGTGGTCGTCTTTGACCAAAAACACGTGCGAATAGAGCCGACCAAAAGAATCGAACTGGGTGTAATAGAACACAAAATATGTCCGCCATATTGTTCTGAACGGAGACTTTATACAGCGTGGGTTCTGTTCATCGAGCTGGTAAGAGAGGATCTTGATAACTCAACGCCTGCAACTATGAAACGAGTGCTATTTTAGTTTATTCCATGTAACCCCCGACCTCTTATTGCGCTTACGGGCCACCGAGCATCCGAAGCTGGCATTTCAAATGAGACCACAGGAAGAATTGGGTGAAGAGAGCCAAATTGAAGTAAACTAAGGAGCCGAACTTTGAAATTGCAGATCAGAATACGACAGACAAGACACAAGCAACTGTACCATACTGAACGTGACGGAGTATATCCCGCAGTACTATCACGTCATCGGCGCCAACCAACCATATCAGAACATCTCCAACATCACCACAGAGGTGACCATCTGCAATGGAACCCGAGTTTACGACAACTATACCTCACCCGTAGAGGAGTTTTGGAAGTACGTATTATATGAAACGTCTTTCCGTGTATAATAGTATACCCATAGTCTCCGACACAATAAAAGCATAACTTTGTTAATTTCATCAAAGATAGTATCAGCAGCAGTGTATGACCGGTCTTACACTGCTGCTATCGGTCAAATGAATTATTGAAAATATTGAAAGATTTGTAATGAGGTGTCCAAAAATCGAAATCCGAAATGGACATCTGTGTAACTACTAACCACAAACCCTCCTATCAGACAGATATTGGTGAAAACTGATAGGACTTCAATGCAAGTTCTCAAATCGGGATCCTTCAATCCGTCTTATACAGCGCAGACTGCATGGCTGGACCAATACTGGGACTGGTGGCACTTGGCATCTTAGCACAAAAAAGCTTTTCAACAATCCCAATGTTTCTGTTGATTTGATGACATCGTCTTATAAACAACCGGCCGAAACTACCATTACTTCTCTTTTAGTCGAAATACGCTACGAATCACAGATGGTCTCGAGCACACTGGGAACGTTCGTTGGCACTTGGCTCTCACTTTAGCTCTAGCTTGGGTCCTTTGTTACTTCTGTATTTGGAAGGGCGTCAAGTGGACAGGGAAGGTATGTACAACATCGTTTATTTCGTGAAATATCACTTTCCCACATTCGTCTTTCGATTACAGCCAGTTCACGAACCATTCATGGGTCTTATCAGCTACCAGGCCATCCATATCTTTCGACTGAAAACCCGTCTCAAGAGAATCATCATCCTCGGCAACCTGTCGAGTTTCAATTCATTATCATCGGCCTATTTCGATTGTCTTTCAGGTGGTGTACTTCACAGCTCTGTTTCCCTATGTGTGTCTCTTTGTCATCTTGATCAGAGGGGTCACATTACCAGGAGCACTCGAAGGCATCAAACTATTCATTATTCCTAAAATGTCCAAGTTGGCCGACTCACAGGTATGTTAAATCATGAGTTGCGTGAGGCTTGTAAAAACTATTTCAAAGAAATAGTTATTGGACAACCAAAGATATACAAAGTACATAGGAGTGATTTCGTTCGGTGCTTGTCCCCTCCAAGGCTATAATTTACCTTTCTGTAATGCAACCTTATGTCAAGACGCAGTAGATCTACCTCGTATTCGAGAATACTGACTTACTCGTTGATAAGTTCATCAATATTTACGAGGCTGTATTCAGCCAATGCCATCGCAAGTAAGGAGAACAGATTATCCGCAGCTCTCCGTTGTTACGCTGCTATTAAGTACGATTGTGTCTTGAGGGAGCAATCTTGACGATGTGTAACAACATTAGAAAGCGCATTTTGAACAGCACCTTCTTCCTATTTCAGGTATGGATAGATGCATCCACTCAGATCTTCTTCTCCTACGGCCTTGGACTGGGCGCTGTGGTGGCACTGGGTAGCTACAACAAGTACCACAATAATGTTTACAAGTAAGTCTTCGGTCTGCCCATCACATATTCCTGTCACCGCACATTGCTGCATTTATGATTGTTTCCGTGTGCGGGTGTCTCCCCTGCAATAGACCAGGCCACGAATGACTGTTGTTCTGTTCGTGGTCGCCTTATCCGTGAATAGGTGAACTAAAAAAGGAAACAACGGCATGTGTTACCTGGTAGTCACAGAACTCAAAGGTCGGTGCTCCAGGCTAAGCAACGATATCCATTATTTTCAAGGCATTGGTAAGAATTGCGAGCAATTATCAATTTCAGGGATGCGTTGATCGTTTGTGCAGTAAACAGCTGTACCAGCATGTTCGCGGGCTTCGTCATATTCAGTGTGGTGGGATTCATGGCCCACGAACAGGGCAAGGACGTGTCGGAGGTGGCCGCTTCAGGGCCTGGACTCGCCTTCTTGGCCTACCCCTCGGCCGTGGTGCAGATGCCACTATCACCCCTCTGGTCAATCTTATTCTTCCTCATGTTACTCATGCTGGGGCTTGACAGTCAGGTTTGTACATTTATACAATAAGTCATCTTCAATAGTAACCCCGGCGTTGTAAGATAAAGATTGACTAGTCGACAGAACAAGTGCTCTTTACGAATCCCATTGTACTCCACATCGTATCAAACAACCGAGAAGTGGTCTCTGATAAAATTATATACTGGCAGCCTGATTTATCTTGTTGGAACATTTGATGGTTACAAGAAATGAACTCCCCCTGATGCTGCCATCTGCTAACAATTTCTGGGACGGGGTCGAGCCAGATCATGATTGTAACAGACTAAAAGCAATGGATACCTTTCTGTAACCATCAGACAGTTCTTCTCCAAGATGGTAGTTCTTCTAATGCACTGATGTGAACTGTCAGCTGTTGGCTACACTGAAGGTGATATAAAGGTACCGTTTTACCCGGATCACATTCACCTGTACCTATGAACGATAAAAAATATCTGGGCATGGTACAAAATAGTAGGAATAACTATGTGTTTCTTGATTTAATTTGTAAATTAAAATGATTTATTTCAGTTCTGTACGATGGAAGGGTTCATTACAGCCCTCTCAGATGAGTTCCCGCGCCATCTGAGGAGATACAAGGAGGTGTTTATATTCGTGGTTTGCTTCCTCTCCTACCTCGTGGGGCTCGCCTGCGTCACAGACGTAAGTAATCCCTAAGAAAAACGTGATGCCTATTCGAAATCTAAAGGGCATGGTCAAGAAGCCGGGCCATTCGAGTGTCTTTATCATAATGTATAACTCCTAGAGAAAACTATAGAACTGGTACAAGTCGCCAAGTGGTCGGCATCTACCAACTCGCCAGATTGTATTCCTTTCAGTTACTAGCAATCGCTAGTCTGTGCGCACAAAAATCTGTCTTTTACATCAGAATGCCTGCTAAGGGATATGATGGTCAGTGAGGCACCGTATTTCAACCAAAGAGATACGTGTACGTTAGAAGCTTGAGAATCTATACTTGGTAATATGCACGAAGTCTATGAAGTATTCTCTCTCGCATAGGGTGGTATGTACGTATTCCAACTGATGGATTACTACTCGGCCAGTGGGATGTGCCTCCTCTTCCTCATCTTCTTCGAGTGCATTTCCATATCTTGGGCGTTTGGTGAGTACAACACTTGTCACGCTACCTCACCATCGATAAATCGGGACTAAAATCCAATTGTCTTGGGTTCGAATCCTAGTCTGGTAGCAGCTTTGCTCTTTGCAGGTGGAGCTCACTGAGTGAGATTGGTATGAATGCAGCTCCTTGATTGCCCCATGGAGACTTAGAGCAGATTAAAAGAACCTCGTATTCAAAATATCCATAACATCATGGCCATCCCATATTCAAAGTTATAGAATAATTACAACACAACCAAATAGAGAAGAAGTTACATTAAGTTTTTACAGATGGTTACAACACTTTTGACCAGCTATTTGTCTTTATTTGAAGGTGGATCGCACCAAAATATATGTAGTTAACGTGCAATGTCGATAGCGAGTACGATTGTCGTGATATAGCGAATTTCGTAAACTATATATCTAGGATGACTAGGAATTTTCATTTCACCTTTCTATTTGTTTTTTAGGTGTGAATCGATTTTACGACAAGTTGAATGACATGATCGGATACTACCCCTGCATTTTCTGGAAAATCTGTTGGTCTTTTACGACTCCTCTTATTTGTTTTGTAAGTAGCATGTGTCCTATGTTTTGAGCTGTTGCCAAATGTCAATGACGAGGTTGTTCAAGATGATAAGTTCACAGCCTTTTTGTGATATGTTCACTGACTTTTTCATTTTCCCGGTTAGTCATCAATGATAAAAGTTATCAACATTCTAAAAGTAGAGGAGTTCACGGCGAACGTACATAGCATGTGGCGTGGTCATCTGTTAATGTAAACTGCAGTGCGTTGGAGTTTCTTAAAAGCCCTCATTGTCACACAACAACATCCTAACACTTTTATAATACCTTTCTTCAGGGCGTGTTCATCTTCAGCCTGGCACAGTTCAAGCCGCTAAAGTACTTGGATTATCGGTATCCAGCGTGGGGCGAGTTGATTGGATGGTTTATGGCATTGTCATCAATATGTGTGGTGCCCATATACGCAGTCTACAAGTATGTCATCACACCCGGAACATTTAGAGAGGTAAACAAATCTTTAAACATTATGCTTAGTCGTACCGAGCTTTCTGTTGGGAGAAGGAGCCGAGTCCTCCGCCTGATTGCCGTGACACGGTTTTCTATGACTTGATCATCCTCAGAAATCGTGGAGACTCTTAATATGAATGCATATGAATTCGGATGCACATTTTAAGGTACGTTTCCAAAGCAATGCTTAAATTGGACTCATTGACTACGTTTTTTTCCAGAGATGCAAACTTCTTTTCCGTCCCGACATTGACTTTGGACGGCCTGATGACGAACGTTATACAATCCCAGCACCAACCTACACTGGGATTCAAGAAGATGGCGTGGCACTCACTGCCGTATAAGACCGGCAAGCCGATGGTCATTCCTTGCGATTCACCTATAAGACTAACAGGATGGTGGTCGTTTTTGGCGGCTAAGCATTAACGATCAGCGAGAGTGGTTCACAACATGGATCAGTAAGATAAAATGTCAGGTTTGTTCTGGGATTGAAGATACAGGGATTGTAAAATAGATATGCAGGAGTAGTTGTGGAACAGTTGTTAGTTGATAAGCTACACAAAACCCGTCGGGTCGTGGAAACAACTGCACGATGTCATGCTTGACAAGACTGTGGGAATAAGTTAGAGCTGGCGGTAGAAAAAATCTTAGCAATAATTTGATGAACGGTAGCAATATAATATAGAGAGAGGAGTGGGTTGCTGGATAAATAAAAACAGTTGTATGGGCGAATGCTCGATTTGAAAGTAAAGCGAATGTTTTATGAAAATATGTCGATAGGAGAAAGAAAAATGAAATATCAGGGGCTAACCTGATTCGAACTCGTGGTGAGATGTTGTCAATATATTGACTAAATCGACACACCATGTCGTAATGGAACACATAGTTGTAAATTTCAAATTCAATGTTTAAGGGCACAGTGCCGAATGATGCATGTGTATATATCCGGTTTTCTATATCTTATGTATAGGTTAAATGTTTATCTAGCGTGTTCGATTGCTGCCACCGCGCCTACATTAAGTAAGCGATACAACATTCGTCTACCCCTGAGACGACATGACTAGCACCTCACGCCTGGCCAAAATAACTGGTAGAGGATGTTATTTTGACTTCCGAGTAATTTAACAAGCTACTCATGGAAAATATTGAACTCAAAATCAAACTACAATAAAAAAAATGGCAAAATCTGGCTTGACTCCAATGAGGATGGACAACTTAAACAGGCAAACCCAGCACACTTTGTAACCACAACACGCACAGTATATAATAGGTTTTTGCTTATAAATTGGATATATTGCTAGAGTAATTGAATGTGTAATGTCTCATTTGAGTTGAAGGTCCCTGGTAATGGGGAAGATGAGCCTAATTATGATGCTACAGCACCAACATTTTAAGGTGACGTCAAAGCATAGCTTTGGTAATACTAGTTTAAATTGTTGAGCGGCGTCTTGGACTACGATACAAGGGCGTGCCTGTGAAGTCGGTTGCAGTTGTTCTTGTTCAATAATTGAAATGTGTTCTGTTTATGAAGTTTATCTGTGTTTCTCTTATACATAGCTCTATAATGAAACACGTACATATTTATATCAAAAAGTACTGAGTAACGCACACGGTATTATAATAAATGTACAGTATAGGCACAAAACATAAACTAAGTAAAACTGATGTCGTAGGTCGAGTACATATTCCATATATTCATCAGAAGTAGTGAATAGTGTTTGATACGAAAACATCATATCTTTGTTACGAAAGAAAATATACCTTTAAGTAGTTGTAACGGTAGCAATGATCGTGAATGTATAGCACTAGTAAAAACATCTCAGATTTAGTTAGGAGCAGATAGCTGATGAGCAGGTCGTTCTGGGTGACCATCATGGAGAACTTCTTTCTTCAAAGAGTTCAATGATGACCTAATTTCTGGATGTCCATTATCATGGGAAACTTATTTCTTTAAGAGTTCAATGATTGAGGTTGATTGCAACGTATTGGTGATGACCGTTTGCCTAATAATATGTCTATAGGCATCCATCACATATAGTGGTATGGTATTTCACCGAAGCTTCACAAGGCTTAGTAGGAGGCTACCTCAACTAGGCCCTGCAGGCGGGCTGACTGGTTAACTACGAGACCCTGGTCATGCCAGTATGTTGCAAGTATCTGTTGTTATCTTGAGTGAGATGTAGCATTATAGTATTACATGTGACAGTCAGGATAGTATTATCTGACTAATAAAGTGGGAGAAATGTACTACAAGTGCTATTCTTGTCTTCTTACCAGCATTCTCAAATCTAGGCTCTGGAATTTCCTCTTGGAATTATAGTAAAGTGCAGACAGCATTCACATGATTATATCCTAGTGAACTGCAGTCGTTAGCTTCCTCCATCCCAGATACATAAAGTTAGATACTATTTTGTTAAATGGCACATTAACATATGGATGATGGGAAAGGCCAGGGCAAACATAGCGTACGTTTTTTGTATTTATTGGGATCAATGCCACAATAATGTTGCAGAAGAACAACTAAATTGACACAATGACCATCTTTAGTACATGTATTACAAAAGCATTTTCAGACATTTTGCCTTCCTCTCAATTTTCGGATTCGGCATGCCTACGAATGTTAACATGGCCTAAATAACAGGGTCCGAATGAGACATGTATGTCCAATTCATCGGACCAGTATTTCAGAATGCCAGGAGGATGTATACAAACCAGAATGCCAAGTCAATCTCGGGGAAACAACGACAATGACATATTTGGTCTCAGTCAGACGAATTGGATCACTTGAACGATGATTATTTGTGGGAGATGACGCCTTTTGATTAGAAAATTAATTGTCTATGGACATATCAATCAAGTATGATAGTACATCTGTGGATGTGGTCTGCATACATCTAGTCGACTTGGTTGGGGAGGCTATGATCATGGATGAAATTCACGGAATACCACGGAAGCACGCTACGCAACAGTTCAAGCCGGACGTCTAAGTAACGTAAATACACTCTGAAACCATTGGATGCTTTCATGAAATGTGTCAAATGATCTACAGGTGTGACATATCTAATTTAAGCTATTCTAAGCAGCCTTTGTTCGCGACGCCCTGTTTTTTTCCCTTGCTAAAAGAAAACCTAATTCACCTTGAACCTAAAAGCTGATACTAAAGCTTTCGTTGTTGATGTCTTTCTAACTAAAACGTCAAGGCAGCTTTTTTTCTAATAGGGCTGCCATCACTCATCGTGCTAACCCATCCAGCCGAGGCAATTACTGGTCTGTTTCCGCACCGACTACCCAGCTGTCACAGTACAATAGTATTATTAACTGTACATACGGCAGTTATTTACCCAACAAAAAAAAGAAATGAGAGGAGGGAAGGTGTAATGACTTTGCAATAATTTAACACTAAGTACCACTTTCTCATTTAGTATTATTGGATCGTCTATGGCAATATCGTGAGGCTTGTCCTCAGTGGGTTCTAACTGGGACCAGCTAAATAGTCAGACAAAGTAACCGCTCCTCGAGTTAGACATGGAAAGAGGGTGGTTAGTGCAACACGACGTACATCCTTGCGATGGCCCCACCAAGATGGTGCTTGTCGGGATCACGTGATTGGGACGTCATGGCTGCTGATATAAAGTAGACATGGGAGTGTCTGCGGCGTTCACCTGCTAACAGTGGCAGGGTATATGCTCTACCAACTGGATAACATATCTCTACAATAAGGTAAGACTGCATTAGCCGTTCATTTCTTATATATCCTTTTGAATTGCTGCAGTCAAAGCGTCTCGCGTCTCATTATTTCATAATGGGACAACCCAAAAGACTTCCTTCTTTACAAATTGGATGAATTTAGCACCTGCCATCTTCGACCTAAAAAGGAAAATTCATCCCTGTATTCTGGTCGTGACTTCGTCCTCTTTCGTCTCCAAAAGCTTTTGTTATGTTTAAATGGTCGCAGTACCCAATTCAAAGAATTTTTTTATCATCACAGACCTTTTTCATGATAATTCACTGGTCATCAACCGATCAATGATGCCATATCAAGTTACATTACAAACCCTGTTCAACAATGTAATTGACGCGACGAACACTCTCTTGCTCTTGAATGACTGTTGCTCACGAAAGTAGGTCAATGGCGAGCTTTCCACACACAAATCGTCAGTCACTAGAGTATATAGAAACATCGGAGATGCAAAATGCATTCAAATACAAACTTTCCATTTTGCAGATGTGGGTTCGAATTCTCGCCCTGTTCGTGGCGCTCAGTGCTCTCTGCGTCATCACGGTTAGTCAGAAATCACTCTATCTTGTATCCTGTTTTGTTTTACCTTTATCACATTTTTAAAGTTGAAAGTTCCATCCTAAGTATCTGTTTTCTATTCGAAACATATCAAATTGAGAAGTCAACAAGGTGTATTTCTTTCAGGTATCTTAGATGTGTATCAGGAAGGTTTTCCATTTATCAATATGTGAAATGATCTTTTCTAATGAAAAACTCAACTGAGGTTCACTACCTCAATGCGCACGACACATTTCTGCCATTTCGTCATGAAAATGAATCGGGAACAGATATGAATATCTCTCGTGGATTCATCACTTATATTCTATAAACCATCTCATGTGAACCCTTTTGTTCTCCTATAGAGCGCAGAGAGTGGCAGGTTGAGAAGGGTTTTTGATGAAAGTAAGTAACTTATTTCGTTGGCACTGCAGGTTACTTATCAGCAACTTATTTGGGTGTGGCTCGATTGAAGCACATGTGAATAAAGGAAACGTGATGTCTCCCAGAATGGCGTTTTATCATGACGTCACCTTTGCCTATTTTGTGGAAGAGAATACATATAGTAAAACTGAACCTCCGCATTGGAGTGGAGGCGTTTAAGTACACATCTGTTCAGTCTTCCGCGGAACACTCAGCACATTTTGGAGGAATCAAATGCAGCATTCCACAGAAATGTACAGATGATTAGATTGTATTTCTTTCTGGGTATATTTCTAGTATTTTCCCTTTTTTAGCTTGCTGGAGAGTATACAAGAACAAAATTGTGAAAAAAGCCACCATTGAAAAAGGTATCAAGAACCTTGACAAATGTAAGACCAAGTGTATGGGAATCGAGAACTGTGTCGCTGTACAGTGGAGTCAATCAAAGAAGCAGTGCGCTATCCACGTCGGCAGGAAGATACCCAGGTGGAAGAGGGCCAAGAAGGTCAACCAATACCTCAAGGGACCTTGCAGTAAGTCTACTATGATGCTAGAGAACTTTATTTTATCTTTCGGGACCCCGGCAAAGTAGGGCTGAAAGGAAAACTCTATGATGTCACTTACTTTGCTAAAATGTACACCTTGCACGAATTCAGTTCTCAAATGAAGTCATGGTATAAATATACATCCAACAATATTGTAATAGGGTGTTTTAGTGAAGTTGTGTTAGACCTGGTGCACATGTTCTAGTGACCCTTATCGATGCTAAAGGACACCACATCAAATCACTCTGAGTATGTCCATCAAGCGAATGAATGTAAAAATAACATGACATTTTGTACTTTCCAGTGAACAAAGTTATGAATATTGAACTTGAAGACCTGACACCAGGGGATGGTCACCACAAACAGTACTTCTTCGTGGGCTTCGAGAAGGCGGAGTGGTTCTTGGACGTGCAACCTAACACTATGCTCTTCGGCAAGATGACTGCCTTCCAGAAGAGGAACAAACATGGCAAGGTAGAGAGTTCCTAGTATACTGTTTCTTCCGATATGTACCACTTTCAAAGAGACTTCAACTAGAACGTATTGGAAGATGCAGTGATTTCTAATGCCTCTCATGGTTCGGGTACAAATCGGCTTCAGAGGGTTCTCGTTTCTCTGCTTTCACTTTTTTTGTGCCGAGTGCTCTATCTCAGGTGTGCTCATTAGAAATGAACCAATAAAAAGGCTCGATTCGTGTGGTAGATTTGGTTTTGAAGACGAGTGAATTGTTAGATATTGTCACTTGGCTCTACCAACAGTCCAATGCATTTCATTTGATATCGTTTTAGGTGGTAGGAAAGGGGAAAGTAAAGAAAAACTGCTTATATATCGGTACGGCGAATGGTGGCGAGCACGAGGGAGGTTTAGCTGCAGTTTCAACATGTGACCCAAGCAAGGTAAGGACCAATGATATACTGCATGACCAGACGTAGCTTTTGAGAGTGTACCGAGGGCGATTCGATCGCGGACCCGCCTTATAGGCCAAGATTGTGGTCCTGGCGTAGCATGTCTGTGTAAATTGTAACCCAAGCCACCAGTGCATTGCCTCAGCAACCTTTAGCCTAAGGTGTCATTTTACAAGCCCTCATTTCGCAAGTGAGTACATTATTTCATCATTCACCATACCGTACTGCGACAATGGAACACTGTAACTACCGATGACTCTTCTCTTCGTTCACCTTCAATCAGTACACATCTAGTTTGCAACATAATTCGATGATCCCACTTAAAACGTCCTGTATCCAAACTCAAAACAACATTCAATCCTTTTACTTTCAGACTCGAGTCTATATCCAGACCCCGATCCAGGACTACGAAATCAACCCGTTCAGGTCGTACTCGGAGAAGAAACGATCTATCAAAGACCCTGGCGAGCTAGAGAAAATGAGGGACATGATAATGCAAAGTAAGAAACTCCTTAGATCGCAGAAGCAGAAGTAATGAAAGGGGCAATTGAGTCACAGTCTGTTGCATGGTAGACTACATGGCTACATCAGTAGCATATTTGGCATATTGCAATAAATTGAACAAATACTGATAAGTATGTGCTTCAGTAAGATACGCAAAATATCGAGGCTGGCTACTTTAAAGCATCTGTAATGTTATTTAATCTTCTGATGGGGGTGATAAGCGGTGCACTGTCCCTACTGTCCCAGTAACGAGAAACGTCATGATAGAAGAGAGCCAATTTTGATAAATCTCGTTTTCCTACTGTCTAAAGACAGGAACAGATGGCGAACTCCGATTCTTAAGATTCTGACAAGACTTACCGGATGAAATAAGACATGTATGGTGAAACAAGACATGCCTGATGTTTGGTGAAATAGCACAGCTAATGAATACATTATCATGTGACTTTCCCCTTAGGTCTCTCAAAGGCAAAGGGCGCCCCGTACGCCGATTCCGAAGAACATCCAGTGAATATCGCCAAGAGAGAAAACGTCCAATTAGACATGAATAAACAACAGCCCATCCCACCAGGCCAGGTCCTTTACCTTGATCACTCATGCATTGTTGATACGGTACGTAAAACAGCGTTTACAGACTGTATACGAACAACAAGGCGTATTTTTTTGTTAAACTGCATCCGGTTCTGTTCTTTTATTCGTCATTGATCCAGCGACGTCCCAAGTAATTGCGCGCCTCCGCTAATTCCTGATGCAGAATTGGATTGTAGCCACGTTTACGTTGATAACCGGAGGGATCGACCATCCAAATGTCACGAGATCTCGCAGGGAGGCGCATGGTTTTACCAGGCTGATTGATCTAGTACTGCCTGTTCATGAAGCCGATCTATAGAGTGAACCGCATCTGGCAAAACAAAAAAATACGTCTATCGTGAACAGGAACGTTGTTAGTCGAGGACGACACATCCTGATGAATTCTGGTATGCCAGAGGTAATTCAGGAATACCTATCTGTACTCCAAAATTGTGGCTTCAGAAGTATTTGGGAAATAACTTCTAAAGCTTCACGTACATGTGCGTATGTTATTATAATTACGCATTGTAAAGTTTATCTAAAAATGTTTTGCTTTCTCATATTTTTCAGAGTTTTAGTGATTTCTTCAAATCCGTTTGTCCGTCGGATGATGACCAAATGTTCCTCCACATTGCTGAGCTCTATAACTTTGTAAGTATCCGAAAGCTGGCATATACAATAAAGCTCACATTTGAGCAAGTGTTCCAATATTGCCTTCATGTGAACTAGCAGACATCGAACAAAAAAGGGACACACGAAGGGCGTTGGCCCGTAAAAGCATCTGTGCATGCAATTTAACCGAGCCCCTGGTGGTCCATGAACCAAATGGCAAGAACGAGTAAGGATCATCCCTTCTGGTATTGCAAATTACAATGTCCATAGACCAATGACTGGGTTCCACTCAGAACAGCCTTATGTCACACACCTGAGGCTCGCCGAGTCTTTGAAAAGACGTCTTGAGCGGAAAATTAGAAGTGATCAAAGGAAACTATCTCCATTAGCATTAAATAGCCAAACTCAGGCACTGTAAAGTTAATGATGAGGAAAATAGGATTCAAAACAATACGTTTTTCCACATCGAGGTGTATATTTCATTTTAGGCGCAAATCTGGTTCCTTAATCCGACACTAGGTTTCCAAGTGTGGCTGACAATTGGTAAGGTCATCTTGATGACCGATCCAATGGTGAAAAGCCCGGACGAAAGCAGGAGGAAACAGTCCTATGGCCTTATGAACAACTGTAACTACTTTAAAAAGGTTCATAAAGACAGCAAATATTGGGATTCTCTATTCATCTTAACAGAGTAAGTGTTTGAGAAGTAATTTTCCTATATTCTTGCCTTGTAACTGGGATAGACTTTTCCAGCTTATACGGAAGCAACACATGACGTGCAATGAGTATAAAAAACCAAACCCACTGCCAACTTCTTTCGGTAATAGGTAGCTGATGTCAAAATGTGCAAGAATATCTACCATCGGACGCAAATCGAGTTTCATACCTAAGACAGGTTCCAGTTACTTGTTAATGTAAGCAGTTCGGACCAAGAAGTTGATCTTTTAGCATACTTAGTAGATCCAAGTGAGGAGGAAAAGGAATATGACAGAATACGCGCTATACCGTGTGATAATAAAAGATGGGAACGAAGAGGAGTTAAAAGTAATGCCACAAAACCAAGGACGTCAAATATGCATGGACCTCTCTGATCAGAAAATTTCTTTTTTTTCTCAGATCCGACTTTATGACAGATGGTCTTGGAGGCCTTGCTTTAGGTAGTGGAGCCTGTCGCGTCGGGTACCAGTGTGCCGCTGTCAAGTCACAAAACCTCGACCTGGCTATGTTGACCAGAGCTATCGTCCACGAAACTGCCCATTTGTGAGTTGAACAATAATTGTCCTCCTGTAATCTTCACCAGGCTAGCTTGATGAAAAACTGCCGATTTGTGAGTTGAACAAGTTGTCATTCTCAGAAGGCAGTATATCGAATTCCAGTACAAATGTTTCGATCGCATATCGCGCCGATAGAAATCAAGAAAAACAAAATCAGTAATATAACGTTGCTGATTTTGGTAACTTTGAAAACAAATGAAATAATCACAAAGGCTGACGACCTACATCCATGGATACGAAAGCTTATGACAGCAATTTGTACTTTTCAGACTAGGAATGCCTGACGTGTACCCACCAGCCGAGGCCTCCAAGTTTTGCTACAGCGGTCTGATGAGGAGCGCCCAGTTTGCACATGACTGGTCCAGATGTGACAACCAGGCATTTGAACAATATTTATAGTAAGTAGAGAGACGTATACAATAGTAAGTAGTGAACTTGTTTTGGTTACGTTATAACAAGTGATGATTGGTTGTGAATGATACAAGATTGATGTCATACAATGATGCAGATAGGTGCTTCAAGATGCGATAAGTGAATCAACTTGGTGAACTGATGCCCACATGCTGAGTCGACTAAGAATGACCAGTCAATCAATTGGATACACTTGAGCACTGCCTGTCGTTCAAATACACAGCAGTGTCATCGATGATGGAAAGGTTGTATTTGCGGTTCAATAATGCAAGAACGACGTAACCCAGGTGAATTCATTTTATTCTTCAGCACCAGGATCTCGAAATGTATCACCCGAAAATACGCTAGGCTCTCAAAGAAGAACAGACGACCAAAGTTCAGATGTAAGTTGTGAAAATAAGTGAACATCATCAACAAGTGACGAAATGTTGTTCTCGGCAATCATGGCTTGATGTAGATGTACATCACTACGACGAAGACCACTTTCCCGTTGTGAACTGCCACGATTGCTCAATTGTAGTAATAATCAAGACGACCTGTCCAGGGCCAAAGAAATCATTGGAAATGTCTACACAACAAAAAAGTTAATTATTATCTTTTTAAATTTATTTGCGTTTATGCTGGTGCAGGATACTTTTATCCTCCAAGGAGAGTACCTTCGATGGATGGATATAGCCTTGTCAGATTGACTGATTCGGTGACGGCAGCCACAATAATCTCAAGAGGGTAATGAGAATCATACCTATCCTAACCCACTTTCCTTCTGACTGCAGCTAATGTTTTGTGGCGATACAAAGCGAAGCAGAGCAGCACATCCAACGGCGACGAGGCCATGTGGGGAGCTTGGAAGGCAGTAGATGGAAGCTATGCTTCTATGATGCAAACTGAGACTAAAGCCAACCGTGAGTAGCTTGTCGCTCCTGTTCATGTTAACATATGAAAGCTGCTAGCTCGAGCAGAGACTTCCTTCTGCCATATAAGAAACCCACAAAATGGTTGAGCATCAATTATGGTGAGCAAATGGTCCCTTTTGAATGATACTGACGTAATTCCGTTTGTATTCCGATCGTCTTCATTGTGGATGACGGTCATACGTGCCTTCTTCTAATGTTACCAACAACAAACAACATGCACCACCATCGAGTTACAGCCAAACAAATTGAAGTGTGTAATGAGAGAGGGGAGAGGTTCCCTCCCTAAATTGACCGATTTGGTAATCTGGCCTGGACGAATTGCAACTGGACCTAAAAGATTGGACGCAAAAAGAAAGAATCTCTCCAAGATGTGTAAACCATCTCTTCGATGATCGTAAAAACCGACGAGAACGTGTCCTCTCTGTAGACGGTTAGCTCCGTAGAATATCACCAGGTAGCGACCTATTCTATGTGGTCGATGATAGTTCTGGCATCGATAGTTCAACATGTCTAAAGCGGACTTGTCCGGTAAATGGCAAGTGCCATCTGATTGACACATCAATGCCATTGCTCATATCATCGTCAGTGTTCCTTTCGCCCCCTATGACCAGATATCTGAACTGTTTCAGCGAGGCTTGCATCATGCACTAAGACGAAAAAGCAGAAGGATCCTTGGATTCGCGTCCAGGTGTTGGCAGCTTTCCAAGACAAACCCATCGACACTATCCACATCCTGAATCGACCAGAAAGATGTAAGTCGATCAGCCAAAACAGAGAGCGTCTAACAACGTAACGGCAATTTCCCCTACATGTAAATAGAGCTGAAAATCTTACAGTCGTTTCATCAGCACTTCTTGAGTGTACAATTCGAGATACTGCTAATACTTGCAAAATGGCAAATAAGTGACATATCGCTATCTCTTCCATGCCTGTCAGATGTCTTAATTCTATCAAATCATATTTCAGATTAGTCCTGTCACATAAAAGTTGTCCTGCTATAATCTGTGCATAATGTTATCTGTTACGTCTGTACACAATACTGTCGTGCATTCTAGTCATCTTAATCATGCCTTCTCATTTCTAAAATGAAGAATCTGTCTTTTAGTTTTCAATTTAAGCTGACGATAGGACTTTGCGAAATAATTAGAAGCCCACTTTAGTTTGGCTTTGGAAATTTAAAGCTATTGCTGTGAGGATTTCCCACGGGATAATATTTTGTAATGAATATGCCAACGATGAACTGGCTCTGACCCGGCTGTATGATTATCATGCAATACACAATCATGTTGACTACTTTATGCCGCGGGAAAGTACGCGTACCAAAAGAGCAACAAGAATGGGAGACCGACGTAAATGGAAAAGGAGGAAGATTTAAGATTATCCCAATAAATGAGTTTTGCAATGAAAAAACCCCTGGATGATATTGCTGATAGATCAAGTACGGATTAAAGAATCTATTCTAATCTATACTTGCTAATATTGAAATTGTTATAATAATTTGAACTTTTAGATGACCGTCTGAAGAACATTGAAGTGAGAATCGGTAACAACGCGGACCACAACAAGAACCCACTGTGTTATGCTCGAAAATCATGTAGGTACCGACATTTTAAGTTAGAAAGAAGTAGACGACATCTTACGGCATTCTCTCAGCGTGAATGGCTCTTCCGCGTATCACAGAGTCTGACAAGATTGGGTCATCGGAGCTTCGTAATCATGATTTTCAACATTGCTCAGTACAAAAAAATCATTACCGACTGGTTACAGCCGAACTGCAAAATCCTTGTGATGACTTCGTTACTTAGTCCTGTCATTTTCTCGTATTGTTATATTCAGCACCGAGACTACGAAATGAAGGCAGCATGTTGTCGATCCACTGTGGTAAGATCATGAGCGGGAAGTACGTCAGTGTCCAGATCAAGGGTAAAGGAGCGCTTACGGTCTGCGAGATATTTGCCTATCAGAGTAAGTAAACATGATATATATGCCGCATCCTGTATGTTTTGATACAGTGGCTGGTTACTGAAGCAACATGCGTGGACACCACATGTTCCGAATTATACGATCGCATGTTCAGTGCTTTTAACGTATTAACTGTGCATCTATCACTTGTCTATTGTCCGACTTGGCTGATACTCAGTGAAAACTAGTCAGTTGGACCTAGCTGGATTGGCGAATAAGTAGTTCAACATCACTTCTGCTGACATAGCTAGCAAAGTATACGAAAAGTCGCATAGCGCTTTCAAAATGTTGTTTCTAACATGGTGATTCCTCTTTATCGTAGCCACGAAACTACCGAACTTCAAGAGCCCGTACAAGTGCGAAGATGAGCGAGGTAACTGTCACACTACCAAGAAGCTCGGTCACTGTAGAGGAGATTACAAGGAAATTTCAATTAACACCTGCGCCTTAACCTGTGGTTACTGCAATCGAAAGACCTGGAAGTACAAGCCCAAGCCTGGAAAGACAGGAGCTGCCCCTAAATGCGGTGATAATGCTGATTACTGCGATAAGGTCAAGTCCAAGGGCAAGTGCGCCAGCCGGTCCAGCATTCAGCTTTGTCCCAAGACTTGCGGGGAGTGTGGCAAGGCCAAAGTGCCGGACGAAGATTAGGCCAATTTCTTTTAATCGTTTTCTTAACTACATGTAGTTCAAAAGATTTGGACGACCGTGTTTTATAATGGCTGGTTTTAGCATCTTGACCGTTTCAGAATATATTATTCTTATCTGTTAAACGTCGTTCGTTGTTCTTACAGTTCACAGTTTGCTTAATCAAGTTTCGTAGCTTTCCCACGTTGTGGCGGAAATAAACTGGCCGCTAAGATTTTTCGACTGGCAGGCGATTTATAGTAGTTTGAAACGGAGAATGTAATTTCTCAGACGGGTAAAGATGACCTCACTAATTCTATTTAATACTCGTATTTATAGAGTATTTAAAGAATTCTTGCTATAAACACTTTCCTTGCACTCTAAGGAAAGGAAGGAGTACGAGTCTATTGAAGTCTACACACGTCATGGCTTCCGCTACTGTAGCATGTCGATACTATGAGATTCTATTATAGCACCCAATGCACTATTCTTCACTCCACGATCAAATATCGTACATTATAAGATAAGACTTTTCGTGCGGCTGGGTCTTTTATCACCGTTAAACCAGGAAGGTGTTATTTGACTCAGAGATGGAAGTGAAGTTCCAGTAGATCGCGTGTCTACGAATGAAAGAAGTTGCCAATAGCCAGATAATGTTAGAAGTATGGTAACAGACTAACACACAACAGTCACGCAAATGAATTTCTAATGGTCAGGAAGTAGTCTAATTGTGTTGGTCGATGTCGGAGAAGTTAAAGGTGTGAATAGTTCCGTTTTGCCACGATACTGTCGTAAGAACAAAATTGAATCTTTGAAGATGGCAGAACATATATCTTCCATTTCAAGCCAGAATTGCCGTATCAATCTCGCACAAAGACCTCTCAGATTCATCGCAATCCGCTCATAAAGACAGATTAGCAAGTTTTTCAAAACGATTACCTTTCGGCTTTATTTTCATCATCAATTTAGTCATTGATATAGTCATTAATGTACAATAACTAGATGATAAATCATAACATGCCTCCAATTTTGAAGTTTTAAAGTAGCAAAATAGACTACGCAAAAAAGTTAGACCCAGGAAACCTCTTCAGCTTCATTTACTCCAAGTCACTGCTATAAATCTACCCAGGTCAATGCCTTTCGATGTATTCATCATTGCCCTGGGGAGAAATAAACATAATCGCATGACGTATTATTAGTTCCTTGCGACCATACATACATACATACAAATAGCATTTATATAGCGCAAAATCCAATTAGAAAAATTGCTCAGCTGCGCTTAACAAAAACACTGTTCAAATAGTTTGGTTTTTAATCTTCTTTTGAACTCGCTGACGGTGGAGCTGTTGCGGGTGTTAGTGTCCAGCGAGTTCCATAATTTGCTGGCATAAACTGTAAAGCACTTGGCAGAGGTTTTTTTTCCGGGCGTG
The DNA here is from genome assembly GCF_910592395.1 of Lineus longissimus. NCBI lineage: Eukaryota > Metazoa > Nemertea > Pilidiophora > Heteronemertea > Lineidae > Lineus > Lineus longissimus. Next base: position 1,348,987 of record NC_088314.1, read on the forward strand.
GCGAAATAGGCTCCACAAGTTCAGAACATATTTTTAAACTGTCTATGTAGTCCAAGATATTGCAAGCTCTGTTCACTGAAATCTTTCTAATAAATACATCTAGTCCAACTTTAGAAAAATACTATAGAACGTAAAGCTTATTCACAGTTGCAGTCACACCATCACTTGAAGCACATTCACCATTCACACTATTAGGCCTTTTCAGCCTGTATTCGCATATACCTTTATCTGCCCAATGGATAGTAAAGCTAATCTTACGGACGCTAAATACCTTACATGCCTAAAGCGATGGCGTCGATTTGTATCACACACACAACAACCTTTCACACGGACAATCTCGTTACCTATACAGGTAGTGTCGAGTCCTGCCAAAAGGGGAACGTACCGTTTTGCTCATCTTGAGAGTAACGTATAATTTCAACTATGCATTCCAATTGCGCTGGGTTAAGCGTTCCAGCGTAACAAGCACACACACTGGACAGACACACAAGTGAGATCAAAAGGCTAGAATATCAACACCTTATTCGGTGCTTCATGTCGGTTCTTAAGAACACATTTTCTTGCCTCTCTCAGGTATCACGAACAAATAGGAATGAAGAGCTACTGCAACAGTTATTTGCCATTAACCAACACCAGATCACACAAATGACGTGATGATGCCCAAGTGATAAGAACGTGTTTGAGTGTGTCACAGAAGTCAGCGGCAGTCATCAAAAGCAACATGCACTTTATGAATCTCAATGAAGGGTTCGGTTAAAAAAGAGAAAACAATCTTTCTCGGCAAAACTTGCAAAAAAATTTTAGGAAGATCCACAAAAGGTGTTTCTTTGGTTACTCGAAGCTTTGTCTGATGAATTACACAAAAAGGCATACACACTGGCTTAAAATTGCACAGAGATGGCCTCAAAGCAAATACAATTTGCTGGCACAACATTTCTGACATTAGCGTTCATAATGGCCCCTTCGAACCAAATGTTTAATGCGAGGTCTCAACCATAAGAATCACACTTGCCGGCAGAAAATTCGTTTCGAATCCTCTTGCAGCCAATGACAAGCAACACCATCACATCATTAATCGTTCAGCACAAGTTTGTTGGAATTCTCTGGGGATTATGCACGAATCTCCCCCTGAACAGAAGTTTTTTTAACGGTTGAAACCAGCGAGAAACCTTTTTGCGAAGACCGGGATTAATGGCGAAGAATACGAAAGGCTTCACGGTGTGAGCAGTGTGGCAGATAATCTCCATAAGCCTACCCCGTATTCCTTCTACTTGGTCGGGGATCCGAGGCGGGTTGAACTCCAAGAATCGAGTTTTTGCGCCGGGGATTATAAGGATAATGTGGACAGCGACGGCGACTAACACAGATATGGTGAACCACTTTTCATCTCTATAGGCCAGGGCCACGCTGTGGTTTCTGTCTCTCGCATCACGGATTGTTCGAGTCCTCGTGTGGTTCACGAAGAAGTACATTAAATCAAACGGAAAAACTAGGAGGATTCCTACGATTGGGAATACTAATGAAAATACAAGGTCGGTTTTCACGAAAGGTTTCCATATAGTCACATAGCGGGATCTCGGCATGCAGTACTTGATCACGAAAGGTCCACGCTTATACTCCCCCACGCCGTAAGCCCAGAGGCATATCGAATATATCAAAACGCATAGAGATGTGATCAAGAAGATGTAGAGTCGGACCCTGAATTTGACACTGGGCGGTTTTCTCATATAAATAATTGTAAGAGCTCTACAGCGCTCTGCCAAGAGTCCCAACATATACCAAAGCGGCAGGAATGAGAAACAAAACGAAATGAAAGTGTACAACTGACACATTCCAGGGTGAGCCGTCACGTTTAACTTAAAAACAAATGCGAGCCAGTCGATGAATTTCACAAGTAAATATCCACAGTCGCTTCCAGCCAATGAGCATACGATCACAGTGTAAGCCATATTCTTTAAGCGTGATGTCTTCATTGCATATATTAATACAATATTCATCACCAAGCCTAAGATAATAATGGGCAGTGTAACATACGTGTTCACAATATCGTATATTCCAATCAATCTAAAGAATTCCGGGGGAGGGCCACGTGGCGGACCCCGAGGTCGACCCTTTGGTGGCCGCATCATTAAGGGCACAACTGGTGTAGTCAGTGCGGACATATTTTCTATAATTACACCAAGTGGGTCAACATCGTCTAAATATGTCATGTTAGTGGTTGAGTTTGTCACAGTTGCCATTTTGTGACCGAATCTCACATCACATATCCTAAAGAATCACGCACAAAGCAGCTTCGAACGTCTGTCAGGTAGTTGCTATCAAATTCAGAGCTGAAATGAAACAAGGGAAAGTATTACGCAAGATAGTTACCAACTGTCAGCAGAAGCAAGGGCAATTGTTGAATTGTCAGAACAAGCTCACAAAGAGGCTCGTCCGAGTTCATACCGTAGTCGCCATAACTCAGTACAAGTGAATCCTATGTAAAGCCGCATTAACGTACATACATGTTTTACTTTTCGTTAGTTGATGTTCTCCCATTGTGAAGGTTATATTATGAACAAAATAAAAAAAGGAATAAAAAGAGACTCACATTTGTTTCATTACCTGAAATACTGGTCACTATCTTCAAATACCAGGAGTAATGGTAATGTTCTCCTAAGAACAAAGCAAAACAACCTAGTGTGCTGCCAAGGTGTGGTGTTTGATGTCCAGTTGTGCAATGCCGCAGCTTCAATGTAAAGCGATGAGTTCGGATGTCGCTCTGCGGCCGATTAGTTGAGTCTTCCTAAAATGTACAGAAGTGGGGTAGGCCAGCCTTTCAGCAATCAATCCAAAGCTTCCAACATTTTCGGCCGCCAGTCAATATCTGAAGTGGAAACAAGCACTTTAGCAATAGTGAATTGGGAAGTAGCTGGAGTATGGTCTTTGTTTGGCTTGCACTTTTAAACCTGTTGCATGATGTGGATCAATATATGGAGGTTTATCTTCGCCCCAGCTTGCACTATGTCATCTGTGGCCCTAGGATGAATGATTGGTACAGAAGATAACGGTTATCCCTAGATTAAAGGAAAAAGAAAAAGTTATATATCAATGGACTGAACAAAAGAGAAGTGTGACCAACTTGCGCACAGCGGGTGTTGCCTGCTACTAGAAGAACCACTCTTTAATCCATCACCATCCAATGGCATATACATACTGCGAAGGATACTTTTTCCAGGATAACATTTAGGTCGGCTGCACTGGTTCCCCATGCATCTGAAAACTAACAAGTACCACCCACGTATCACGGGATCGAAAAAACAAGGCCAGATATTGTCCGCTGTGTAGTGAGGAGGCAAATTAAGTGGAGTGGTAACTGCCGCGGTTGATTTACACAATGGAAGAAAATACCAAGTTCGAGAGGCTGTAGTCGACCCAAGAAGACTAATGGGTTTCATTTTTAATCCTATTAGTGTCGGTCTCAGGAAGTTCCCAGACTTTTCAATAACAAAAGTAGTGCAGAAGTGACATCAGCGAGCAGAAGTACGAAAGGCCTTTTAAAGAAGGCTGCGCAGGAGAAAAATTCAAGCTATATGTCATATCATTTGATATTCAGTTTCTTGTGGCCTGTAGAAGAAGCAAGATGGCACAGAAAAAATGAGAACAAGAATTTAGTGCCTCTCGAGTCTACATTTGCGTAGGAGCACGATGCATGTGGTATTCCCAGTTCACACAAGAAATACAATAGCCCTTTCTTGTCAACCAGGGATCAACCTTAGTCATGTGGCACCTTTTGTTTCTTTTACCCACTGGTTTCCAATAATAACAACAGTATTGTTGCAAACAGGGAACAATAACGACACCATTGTCAGACTATTCATCTCTGTTTTAATACTGGAGACACACCACCGTTCCCCTGATCGACGCTGCTCAAAGTTTGACAGGCATAATATTTTTCAGGTGATTGCCAGCACCAACAAGATGGCTGTAAGAAAAGGCATTGTTTACGTTACCATAGTTTACGTATGGTAAGACGCCCAGGTCCCCTCGGTGGAGCCTGCAGTATCGAGAATATCAGTGGGACTTTATTGGAGGTTGCGATCCTTGTTTTGGCTGCTTCGGGTGCGGATTACGGCCAAGTTATGGAGGGCATGGACACCTTATTCCTGCCAAGATATCTGCCTCATAGGCCTCCTTGGAGGAATAAATATGATTACCGGAACTTTGTTAATGGGTGATATGAATAAAGACTAGCAAATGCTTTTACTTCAATTTTGTACAGAAAGGCCTAGTGTAAATGTACATGGAGTTTTAGATAAAAGCATTTGCTAGTCTTTATTCATATCACCCATTGTGTTGTCACAAAGGGTACCTCAGACGAAATAGGCGTTCGAATGTTGCGAAAATAAAGTCTGCCACCCAGAAAGATATCCTGCAATTCAAAACAGACGGTAGACTTTCACAAGGAAGCCAGTTTCTGTCGATAACAGATTCAACATGATCATCGTTCGTTATACAACAAACCCGGCTTGAAATTGACACGTTTAAACAACTGGAGACACATAATTGCTTCTTTGAGCCCCGGCGAGGTTGCATCGGGTTATTAAAAACGATAATGTGATCAATTTTATAACTTCAAGGCTGTCAACAGAGAAAGGAATGTGATTTAAATCAACACTGTTCCATGTCATCATTTTTTTTATTCGTGTCGAGAATATCTTGCTTTCGCTTGTACACTGGAAATAATTTCTGAATGAATGATTAATCGAAGTTGTCAAAGGAGTATGTAACAGGAGACTCAAATCATCTTTAAGAACTTTGATAGCCTTGAGGAATACAATATTAATACAATGATATTGATGTAATATAATAACCATTGTCATCCTTCCAACTTTTCTGCATTTTTCCACCCGAGAGCATCCTTTGTGATCAGGCCGTGGACCCATTTGGAAACAAAGAGAATTAGAAACTTTCTTCAGATTATTTTATCAAACGAGTGCCAGCAGTCCTATAATTTGTTAAAAGGTTAAAAATGTTTTCCATAAATACTGTAAAGTTACACGCGAACGCTTTCTTTCTTGGGCAACGAATAGATGAATTAGAAGATAAATGTAATAAAGAAAGAAAGACAGGGGATTGGAAAGTTGGGCAATTCAATATCATAATGATGCCGCCGACTTCATCAAAGAAACGCCTCAATGGAAAACATAAAAAGGCAGAACAGCCAAACTTAAGGATACACCAACAACAACACCAGCAAAAACGTGTTGCTCACCTAAATTTGCAACATACAAATTTTGCAAGCAGACTTGTGTATAGGAGAAACATCATATCAATCGTAACAGGAAGCCAAATGTTCGGGTAGTTATTTTTTTCTGCCTTCGTCCAGATGACGTATCGATTGAGGCAGCTCTGTTCCTTGTACATCTGTGATTCTGATAGTGACTAGTTTCAGCATTATTCGCTTATTAAAGTCAACAACAGTTCGCCTGTACAAATGATAGGCTGAATGGAAAGGAGGGCAACCCTTGGCTGCAAGCTGTCTTCATAGTTGAAGAAAAAGTTGACATAGCTGTGTCATCATCACCAAGTCGACATAATCACGAAACTCTTGACCTGCCAACAACATTGACCCATCCCTTCTGTGACAATGAGGTGGACATAGTCCGCAGCTGGGCAAGCATCGCAACGATGACACAATCATTTAGAAGCAATCACGAAAACCTGAGACCACCAACAACAATGAACTGTCCAATCTGTGACTATATTTGCTGACGCATTGTAAACTCACAATTTGAGGACTAGAGATAAACAAATTCGATTAGACCAGACCAATATATCAAGTGACTGATAAAAAGAGTCTACTTCCAGTAAGATCGAAAACATGAAAACAGTTTCTGGCATGAAAATATTTACAACCTGAAATATTCTACACGTGACGTTTCACATTCATATGGACACCCTTATTTCTATCAGACCATTGTTTTAACGAGATCTGCAATAATTACCTGTATTACTGGAGTTTGATGAGTGATTAGAAATGCAGGTAAATATTTTAGGGGTGTCGGTTGTAAAACATTCAAGTATGCTGGAGAGAAATTTATGGTATGAAACTTCATCTAAATAAAACTACTTTTGTAATAACGATCCAATAAAAAGTGCTGAGCCAAAGCATGTTGATGTAAGTGCACTTTATGGCATTAACCATGCAAAAAAACGTCCTGGTGATTGTATCTTATAGGCGGGGAAGCCATACTGGTATGGTAAACACATTATTATAAGTAGACGCAATAACTATAAGGTTACACCAATGTAGTTGGATGCAATATCCGCCTAATTCAAGTGTTCATTTCCTGTCCCACCAGGCTGTGACCGGACATCAGTAATCAGGATGACAAAGGGGACATGTTATTCAAATACAAGAGCAGTAAAATGGATGGCAGAAGACAACTTGTCTTGGTAAACAAACCAGTCAGTTGTAAAAAAAAGTTGGTCCCAGTGTAACAATGCCCCCAACAGATCCTTCCCTGTCGTTATATCACGGATCAGAGTATGGTTGTAGAGACTCCTGCACTTTAATAGATCAGACATTAAATGCATTTTTTGTCCGGAGGCACTCCATCCCGAGACTGGTTTTGAAACAAAGCGGATAGGTGGACGAGATGTTCAGAAATAGGCTTCCACGGAAGTCAAAAACCAAGCAGCCATTCGCAGACATCAGAGATACCCTTCATGCATAAGATAGACATATCCAGGATGAGGAGGTAATCATCAACATAGCAATATAACATACATCTAGAGTGTTAGAATCTCTTAGTCCTGCCAAATGAGCCAACCACCCACTTTAGGATATCTGAAGTACCGCAGAACCACTGCTAAATCGTTATGATCCCAATAAACAAGCTATTTGACTGAGGAACGAACCATTTAAAGGAATCAGTAACCACATTGGCTATTGCGTGTCCAGGATGATGATGATGATGAAGATGATGCAAGTAGTCTACCAAATTACATGGCTGCGAGTATTAAGGGGATGAGAAGGAAATTTAGGGAAACGGCGGTAGGAGACTTCTGCCAGTCAAAAACGACTGGCAGACTACCAAGGCAATACCTAAATAACGAAACGATTGTTTGAAGAAATGTGCTGTAAAGAGGCTTTAAAGAGGTTACCGGTACTTACATTTGAAAAAGAAGTGCTATTAGAAGACTTGACGGTGTGTATCTGACTTCTCAGCTGCGGCAAAAACAAGTTCGTAGACATGACACAGACTTCATGCATCTCTTACAATGGTACCTTAACAAAGTGATAGATTTTCAGATATTGCTCCAGTCTATCGATTTATCAAGATTTGTCGAGCTTACCCTACACTAATCAACACCATGTGATTCATGGCTTTGGTGTGATTTGAGTCCTGGCCAGCTGCGGACAATAAATTGTGCAAACTGGAAACAATTATATCTCATATTTCTCTACATTTCGAGCCCATATGTTTCTGAAGCTTAGTGATGATGAATCAAAATAACTAGAATCTATGATTCGATCCGATGTAAATCGTGGTTGGTGATAATCATCATACATTCTAGCGAGGGTGTATGAATGATTCTGTGACGGAAATATTTGCCTATGCGTGGTGATTGCATTGTACACTTCAAAATTAAGGTAAACCGAAGCTACAACTGGGCACGTCAGCTGAAGACCTGTAATGATGGATAGAGCACCACCAACAATAACCTGACCACTGAAGGGAGTGCCATTTCCGCTCGATATGACAACCCAAATACACCAATGATCAGCTAATTAGAAGCCCAATAACAGCAACAATAACATCCATGGCTGTAACAACAAAAATGTCATTTATAGGTGCATACGCCTGACTGCTACCTGACGTGGCAATTCTTGTCAAATTAATGTGTTGTCAGAGTTATAGTCGCCTAGCCGGAAATGTGCCTACTACTAATAGAAATGTCCTGACCTTGCCAATTTCAATTAAACGGAATAACGGAACGATATCGATTATGAAATAAAAGGGACAATATGTTCTGCCATGTAATTTCAATCTAACAGATACATAACTATACCGTGCTAAAAATATTACAATATATAGTAGATAAGCGCAAGTGTTTAACCACTTGCGGTTGATTGATAAGGCGCCATTTCGCTCTTTTCTAGACAAATTAGCTGGAGGAACTATCATAGTGACTCAACTGATACCGAAATATCCGACGAGGGCCAATACAACATGTAGTTCAAAAGGAGATAAACACTGGTCTGTTCTAAACGCGGCATTGGCATTGACATTGGCAATCTGCAAAATTCCCAAAATGAGACCTATATAACACCATTTATTAGTTTAACACAAAAAGTTGTCAATGACCATCAGCTCATTTTGTCCTTTGCACTCATTGAAATGTTTTTCAAAAACAAAACTATAGTGGCCCACATATCAAGTTTAGTTAAAGAACTCAGTCAATGAAGCCAAAAGCACAATCCGAAAAGCCTAACACAGATAACCGTTTGTCATTCGCAACCTCCAGCCTTTTGTCTATAAAGTTCCTCTGCAGGGTGCAATCACCTCGCATTATATGATATTCAATGAATTCGTCTAGCTATGAATTTTATCTTTATCACTTTAAAAATGTTTTCAAAGTGCACTTTTAAAATTGTTTCAGACGATGCTTTATCACCTTGGAAACCATTTCAATCGCTGTATCAGCCCCATAGCAGGAATTAATTCAGTTGGTAACGTCACAGTATGATGTGGGGAGTATATATAGCTTTTGAAATGTTGGTCTTATCTTGGCTATGATAAATAACAGTGGCGAGAGTCTAATTGACTCCATGTTAACATATGTACAGGATATACGCTTGAAGAATGATCTTTAAAAGAAACATGAATTTAAACGTGGTACACGTAGCAATCAAATTGCTTTGGGTTGCGTAGCAGACATGATAGAAGCGACCTTTAAAAGTGCTGTAACATGTAAAGGTTGATCGGTAGCACTGATAGATTGATAAAAAGGAGAACTAGTAAAACCCCCCAAAGCCACCTTTTTACATCTTCCATATCGAGTGTTGCATCTATAACTCGAGGCACTCCTGTCACAAAGAGTAAGGGAGAACGTTAATTCTGATCTTTTTTATCAAGTTTTTTATTCATGTTCAACCTAAAAGATGGATCGACAATTTCTCCAGCACCGTTTTTAGCCGTCATCTTTGTTACTTTATAAGCCTTATAGTCTGAACATGTACGTTTTGCCAGACGATTACAACGTGCTTCATAGACTTCTCAGGAGCTCATGACACCCTTGGTTTAAGATCGCCAATGAAGGAGAAGCCACTATACACGAATCATCCCGTTTAAAAGAAACGCCTACTTATAAATAAACTATGATATTACCAGCAGTTTACTCGGATAAGTGCTAGCCCATATCATACCTACCAGTGTTAGTGGAAACATACATTTCTCTCTTGACAATATATTTCCAATTTCCGTACAGTTCTCGGTTAATCTGAAATGATAAAAAACGAACTATAACGTGCATCAGGATGAGGTAAAAAAAAGCCAGCACTTGGCACTGCTCTTTTGCCAACTGGAGATAAAAAAAGCAATCGGCCTCACTTATCAACCCTAACACATCACTTCATCATTTCATTTTCGATGCCTTGTTAGCCTGGAGGTAGAAGGGCGATCAACTGAATAGCAATCGAATACTAATCAATGGAAATTGATTGCGTTTGGTTTGGTCTGCTGAACTAGATCTTGGAGCATCGGAAGTTTTATGGTATCCTGAGGCAAAAACAGAAATTGTCAATAATTTATTGTTCGATTTATGATGTTCCGTGCTATGATAGATATGAGACATGTTCTGGGAACCGTCAGTGGCTTAAGGCCATAATCAGTGGCAAGAAGTCCGACTGTAATCAGACACATCCCAAGCTGGAGATTGAAAGAGAGATCAGTCAGAGATCAGACCCGAAAGTGTCACCAAATCCTCGTCATCTGTCACGTTTCAGGAATTTCAATAATCAATCATGAGAAAGTCGTTGAATAGTGCAATCCCGGTTGTCCTCTCAATGTGGATACATTTTTTTGCTTACACAGGCGATTAGGCCCAAAGCTACACTCACTCACTTTTTATTTATGGCTTCAGATGGTTTTGCCGATAGATCCTCCATAAGGTCAGTGCGTTTACGATGACCAAGAATCAATTGTTGAGCATTGGCTAGTCGTGCGTGCCTCTGCCACATACTTCGATTCCCTGTGGTGCGTGGGGAAAACGAGTTGGATAATTGGTGATAAATGCATAGAATATGCCACTTCAGCTTTATATCATGGGTTTATCATATTTGATATGGGAGTCTACTAGACGCTAGACTTGCAATGAATGTATGTTGACGAGTTTGGTGAACAGAGCGTCAATGATTTCTTTCCTTTTTCATCTAATATTTAAGAAGAACTGGCACTTCTCGACATAAAACATTTCTGCCTCTGCAGCCAGGAGGCTCATTGTGTGGAAAAGTAATCCAAGTAAGTCATGCTGACAATATTGACTTGGCCATTGCCGACTCCAAGGTGCAAATACCAACTGTCCATTAGGTGACAATTCGTGCACGTAGAATCTGGTCTCATTCGCCTCATATCGCCGCGCCGCGTTGACAAACGGATATTGTAGTAATGGATAAGCTTGTAAGCTAAGGAAGGGTGAGAAGAAGTCGGATTGGATGACATTAACGTAGTGGTCAGCGAATCAGCCGGGGTCAGGATGTCAACCCATATAAATGATCGATTACAAGTCTCGATTAAATACGACCTCTGGTGTTTACGCCCGATTGCACTGATTTCATCATCCAGGATGGTCAGTACAAGTCTGTTGGGAAAGACCATAAACAGTCACTCCTACGCACACACCGAAATTAAAAGAGACTTCTACGTCGATATAAAATGCGGTACAATATAGATCGCCCCTCCATCACTGTGGGTGCGTACCAGAACCTGAAAGCATATAATATACACATATTGACTCCTTGGAGTACAAATGGTACAAACGTCATATGGTTAAATACCGTCGCAAGCAGTCTTTGGCACAACCATCACAACCAGAGTTATTGACCGCCGAGACATGAGTCATTTCAAATTGGAAGGCGACCCACTCATCAGAAACGGTATTGAAATAAATGAAGTTTTCCCGGCAGCGAGTCTTTTAATCACCAGTTTCGACACATGAGTAACAGCATTTGCAGAGAAAATATTGCCCACAATATTCGCCTGGTAACCCACATTCCTGTACTTGTGCAGCAATATAAACACAAGATGCCCGGAGCAAACTAAGCCCACTTTTAGCGTGCCCCACTTGTTTCCCATATCATCATAGACACGACTCAGTGCCATATAACCTATGTTTGAAAAGGCAATCGGCAATCTTTTCCACTACATCGGATTTATACTATCACATCGGAAATGAGATGCTCCTGTTACCTTCAATTATTGAAAGACAACAGAGATTTGCCGCGACTGGATAATGATAACAAATAAGGTTATCAACAGAGGGTGGACATTAGTTCAATTCAAACAGTTCATGCATTTCCATTTCAGAATATTGCGATATGTTCATTTGGATGGGTGTAAATCAGAAAAGGCGTGGTACAGTGGTTGCGGTATCAGGTTTATCATCGTCGGTTCGTAGGTTCCACACCGTTCAAAATCTGAACAAAAGAGCAACGTCCTTGTAGTGTTGGGTTCAGACCTGTTCAATCGTTCTTATTCACAGAAGGAATCGGAACAGGATCTTTTTGGACGATTGCATTATGCATACTGATCTGATTCGGGACAGAGTGGGTTCGATTATCGGCACTGTCAAGCATTTCTGCAATCTTAGCCAGCTGTTTTGCTTTAGTAGCAACATCATTTGAATCATATGAAAACCTGAGATTCCTTGTACCGTAGCGTCTATGCAAAGGCAAGCAATATACCTCATCGAAGTGGACGGTGGCTTAAGAGACTCTCTATCAAGACTATCAATAAGAAGAAATTGGAGATGACTGGGAAAAGTACAAGAAACAATAAATATCCCCTTAACATTTCTAGCCAACATGATGCATAGATATGGTTGATTTGGTTGTTAGGTCTACGGAGCAGCTAGAATGAGTTGTCTATGTATTCTCCCCAAATTTTTAAACACCAATTTCGCTAGCAAATAACAAAGAGTCAAAGCTTTATGTCCCCTCAGTCACCGGCTGAATGTCAGGGACGAATGAAGCTTAATCCAGAGGAAATAAACTAGCGCCTAAATGGGTTCTTTATCATGTCTATGGTGATCTCGCGAAGGAATGCCATAAATCCTGAGGCAGACATCCCAACAGGACGTAGCGAATGGGTGAGATTGCCAGGGATAAGATCAGCTTAGCTGAAAGAATCCGCCGGGATGTGAAAGAAAGAAGGAATACAATGGTAGAGGACTTATGTTGTCAAACTACACCATTTGATTTAAATACATTGTTTTAAATAGGATGTCATTCGTGCTTAAATGGCAATTCATTTAACTGTTCTCCATGAGCCGATTATAAAACTATCAGTCAGTGCAATCATCTATCAAACATCACCAAAGGTTGAGACAGAAGCCGTCTAAACAGCCATCGTCATTATTGCGGCGTTGTATTCAAATGAACTTTTCCATGGTACTTTTTTAGGAAAAATCTACAAAGACAACAGTCTCTGTCTGCTTTCAAGCCAATTTAGCATCGATTTCTGAGTGTTTCACCTTCTTACATCCCGTTTACCGTCATTTCATTGCAGAACAGCGTCATACTTGATATGACATGAAAAGAAAGATGAAGAGAAGTCCAGTCAGGTTTCTTTCAACATCAGATAACTACTATTTTTTGACGAACACGTTCAGTAGTTTTGATTTGTAGCAAAGTGAGCACCAATCATAAGACGTTTGACAAGATAGGCTAGTATGCGTGGTGTTCACTCCGATAGCTCAGCGAAATCTGACAGCGATCATGTTTAACATGGGCAGTCCATGTTTGAACATGAAGCTAATATTTCAAGACAGATGGTCTACAATAATATGCAACGACCGAATCTCGTTTGCACTGCTGACCATGTCGATTTGTGCCCCAAGCTATCGTCAACATTCAACCAAGTCCTCGACTCAAAGCGACTTTGTCATTAATGGTCCCCACGAACAACTGTCTCAAGGGCCTACAACGGCAAGCAATTTCCTGGGCGAAATAATAGACAAACACGCAGCAGGGTAATTACCGGTCTCTGCTTACCAGTTAGTCGAGTGAAAGGGAACAGAGGCTGATGAGGTTGTGTTAAAGCTAATTTACTGGAGGTGAAACCTGGTCGAAGGTGGAATTAGAAGTTAGACCAAAGGCTGGCTCTGCGAATTAATGATCCCCACATTTGATCATAGTTCTCAGACTGCGCTCTGCTCTCCATGGACTGAGGCGAGATTCGCAGAGCAATGGTTCAAAATGTCGCGCTGAAGCTAAATATTACTGAAGGTGAAGCGCGGTCGTTAGTAGATCCGGACGCGCGTCGGAAGACTTGCATGTCGCTCCATCGTCGTCGTGCGTAAATCCATCCTTCAGGAGGAGGAGACTTTAGGACTGATATTCACGGCCGATAAGTCGGCATAAAGACTTGCTGTGTGATCTATGCTCTGGTTAGTGTGTCCATCTAAGGCGGCTGTAATTATTCTGTAACTCGCTATGTGAAGAGCCATGGTGTATCATTATGAAGAACCAATACAAGATACCTTGTTGCATTGATGATAGCATTGATTTTGGGTAATGCTATGATTACAAGAACTATCGCAATGACGAGCAGACAACACACAGCGTGCGAGACACTATCGATAAGATAGGTCTCATCAAGCAGGTATGGCTGGTTTCACAGCTGGTTCTCAGACTAGCGCTTCGGCTAAAATTATAGTCATTACGATCTGGTCAACGAAACTACATGTACTCTACAATCAATCGCTTGAAGCTTCCGATTTTAGTCCCTGGCATCACTATGACAGACAGACAGACATATTTCCAACAAGACGAAGATAACAAAGGCTCCCTTCACTCAGTAAATTAACTACCGATGTGTCTGGCCATAATTCGGTCCCAGGTGATAGCCACATATTAGTTAATTGAGATGTCTAGTTCAGCCAATCTAGTCATTGGAATGATTAGAGATTCCCTGTGGTACTATTATCACGAGGTTCCGACAAGTCGAAATTGTCAATTTTGTTTGATTTACCATCCGCCGCATATGCATTATTAAAGTCTGTCTGAAACTATTTGTCTGTCTGGTAAATATATAGTTAGACGTACAAGATGAGTTTCAAAGAGCAGACCTTTTCGGCCAGATACTAGCCGACACAAATCGAGTCGGGGGAATGCCACACATCTGTATTTGTCGGAATAGTAGAGACAAGGCCGATGTGAAGATGAATGTCTGAATGCTCTGTGGCAGTCGCGGACTGAGTGGAATAATATTTATTACAAACAAGATGAATCTGATGCCGAAATTATTTCAGCAACTCTTTAACTCGAACAATCTTTGATCTGCACAATTTCAGCGCGATGAGTGCGAAGAAAATCGCGACTAGATTGACAACCTGCCCTGGTGTTGGCTCTGTCAACACAATTCACTTCTAATCTGTATGACAAGTTTTCATGTAATGTGTACTCCAAAATTCAATGACATTGCTTTGTCTCAGACTCGAGAGTTGGCAGTTAACAACAAATAAATTCAATTATCATCAGCTGCAATCGACATCGACAGACTCATATCAGTTTCAAATTCACCTGGTATATTCATGTTGTAGATCTATCCAACTACACCCGACACATACTTGAGATATCCAGAACTTCGAGCTCATCCGATCTGGCCACAGGATCACAATATATTGAGCTCCTCCATCATAATCGGAGACAAATATTCCTGTATTGGTACCCATTTTTGATCAAGGTCTAAAGCAAACGAGATTGCCCGGGATATAGCTCTCCTAAACGCATTGCACTGACAAGGATACAAATCATCAGCCGTAATCCGAGTACGTACAGTACGCAATCGATTTTATGGAGTCTGTTCTTGCACATCTCTTTCTTGATTGACAGAAGTATTACCATAGAATCTTTATCAGACGTCGTTTGAATATTTGAATATAGAATTTTTTAAAACCTGAGTTCGAACTTTACAAACTGCACCTATCAGGTTGCGACATTCAACGTATGATTGACTGATCAAGGTATTCTGAAATTCTTCATTCGGCAGCCTTTCTGAATCTCATTTGTTAGAGTGACCCACAACCGAGACCACGAAATTTGACACGGAAAAGTCTCTGTTTACCAACTGATTGTGTTCGGTTTCCATCAACCTCAGGACGTCCATCCCAATCCATTAGATTATTGGATAGATCACCAAACATAGCATCACCACCAAGATCCATCCAACTTAACCATGGTAACACAAGATTATATCAGCGTCTGGTTTCTCTGTAGAATTTGAAAACAATGTAAATCTATCCGTGATTAGATGGCTGAAAGGAGATTCGAATTTCGATAGAAAGGCTATTATTTCTCTCGACTGCACAGGCAAGAAATAAATAACCGATTAATACCAAGATTGAGTTTAATCTACCAGCAATTGTTTTATGGAAAGGCAATAGACTAGAGTGTCTCGGGGGGGGGGGGGGGGCTTAGCCAGAGAGATGTGTTGGGTTCGGCTGAAAGATGAAATCCTTCGCCAGCGGGATGCTCGAGAACTGACAGAATTGTTGGCGTTTGCAGGGCTTTACCCGAGGAAACACCGAACGGGCTGTCGGTGGAATGAGTTAAACATTGCCAGCCTCGGAGGTCTCACCATCGAGGAAATGATCCCCTTGCTAACTGTCATGGTTTTGGTGCCACAAAGGGCTTACAGGAGATGATGCTGGCGGACTATCGATGCCGCCGCACGTACTACCGATCGAGATACCAGATTCTGAAAGCCCAGTGATGGAATGAGTAGATGCTGCTCTTTATCCCTTCTTTGATTATAGATTTGATAGATCTGATCGTTTTTTATTCCCTCTCAAATAAAGAGGAGACCAATCAACCACTCCAATTAGAAGCTGATAAGCATCACTGATCTAGCATGCTAGTTATGATTCGGATTCATGGAGGAAACATCGGGTAAAATTGAAACATGTAAACATCAACTAAACCCAATCTGACCATATTCAATTTCCTACTCATCTAATCTTTGGTACTAATCTCTAATACCACAGGCGATGATCGGGTATTTGAAAGCCATATCACTGAATATATACTGTTCCACTATGTTCAGCCATGAGTACAAAGTCTCCGCACCAATAACACTTCTGAATATTTCCTCGTTGATAATTTCTGAAAAAAATTGGTCCATTACACAGCTCTAATACTAACAGTAATAGCAATCGAAGTAAAGGTGATGCCGACTGAAACCATTTCAGAGAAAGTTATTCTACCATCTGTAAAAGGAAGGACCCAAGACAACAACACTCTAGCAGAAAAGGCCCCTCGGGAGAAACATGCCACATATTCGTATGAAAAAGAATGTCAAAGGCTTGTTGACAAGAGCTGAGCTAAAAACAAGACTCCGATAGCTTCAGGAAAGAAAACTTGAATAGAAAAGACTCAAATAGAAGCCACCAATTAGAAGACTTAATCTCCGCCATATCCATGGGCGACAGGCACACTATCGGGTTGAAAAAACTTGGCATTTCAACCGCACGGAGTACGAAACAAAAACGCGTTAATCAGCCGAATCACTGTAATAATTGGGTTTTGTATGACTAACACTTTTTTTTCATTTTTAATTTCCCACGTCAGACGTGATCTTTTGTTTATGAATTCGAGGCCAGCAAGTCATCATTCAACTTCATGATGCGATATCAAAATGGTACATGACACAACATTTTTTTCATGCGTTATAGCAGGAAGACGATAACTTCTGCTGGAGTACGAATTCAAGAACAAGATGGTCTGAACAAATCCTTTGTGGAATACGACGGTTAACAACTACACATAGGTATGTACATAAACTATTTTTCAACAAGAGGGTAAGTTTTCGGGCCAAAATGGTATCTAACAGCAATTCAACGCCAACACTTTCATATCCAACTCAATTTCCATCAACCTTGCTACCGACTTGCAATGTAGATTAATTTCAGCGTCAATGACGATATAAAACATGTACCAGAGAACGTGAGTACGTTGGTATCCCCGCTCAAGTGATCAATGTGTCAAATAGACAGATGTGGGCCAGCTGCAGTTAGTTCCCTGAAGAAAATCAATTTTCATCGGCGCCATACGTCAACGACAGGGAGTGTTTAGCCGAGAAGGCGGAAGGCTTTAAAAGTCAGAAGGCAGTATATCAAACTACATGTAACAGCAGTTTGTCCCACCTTGAATCTTCTATACTCCCACGCACGCGTTCACGGGGTTAGATATAATTCTCATTTATTGAGTCCAGACGTGTCCATAAAATACCAACTCTGCATCCGACACAGAATCTATCATTGATTGATCGATCGCTTACTGGGTTTTCTCAGCCTGAGGGAGAAAAGCATGATTCATCAGGCCTCATTTATAGTCAATCATCGCCTGTATTAAGTTGGGTGATCTTTCATTCGATAGGACTTGCGATATTTATGACGCCGTGATCCATGCTCTGATCCGTAATTTCTTATTTCCGAGAAGTTCGGCTGTTAGTTACTATAAATCTATTTCTCATCATGATATCGTTAACCCATCCCTGCTTCACTGTTCTGCACCCGCATATTTCGTTCAACATGCCATGGCATAGCAATATAGCGATGTTGCCCAGGTAAAACAGGCGATAGGGGAATGTAGTTGGGTGAACCTCTTCATCTGTAAGTTCTGCACTTGCTCTCTCCTTAAGGCTATAAAGTCTACGGAAAAAGTCGGCATGCACTCAGGTAGAAAAAACCGAATGGAAAACGTTGTCTGTCGCATGTAGTCAACTAGCACCACAACATTCCGCCGTAGTAGGTCGTCACCCGACATCTTGGCCTCATGATAATGTTTCTTAGCCTTGTTTACTTGATCTTCGACGGATGACACCAGCAGCATTTGCATGTCTTTAGTCTGAACAATGTGACCGTTCGTGCCAGCTCACCTCTGCACTATCACATTACAAACCACCCAAAGGGACTGAAGTTCCACTATTCATTCAGTGCAACTCCATTCTTTCTTCATGATTCGTGCTGGTAAGTCATTAGTGACTCCAAGATAACAAATCGCACTCGATATCTAATTTGTTTCCATTAATGTTCATTCTGCACAATTGATTCTTTAATTCCTATTCCCCGGCGCTAATCGACCAATGCTAAAGTGATTGATGCACAATTCAGCTTGTAAATGGGTGTCACTGAAATATTTCCACCATGCATCCGACACTCGTGGGGGGCGTTTGATTCAGCATCTTTGACCATTTCCAGCTTGTCTCATTGCACGCTGAAAAACGCACTGGGCAAAAAAACACATACACTTTTTGCGTGTCAAACAAATTGTCAATATCATGTCTGTATTATCTCACACCAAGACTTGCCTGGTTGTAATATCACTGCTGTTCATCGGAAAATAAAGTTTTTACTGGTATTTGTTTTCCATTCCACCACAACAGATTGAACGTACCATGTATCAAATGATCGTAAGTATGAACTCCATGCTCCAAGGCTTTGCTCACATCAATTTCGGAAATTCAATGGCTCCCGCTTTCACCAACGCAACGTTAAATGATAGCCTGCTTTGAGACGACAAATCTCAAAAAAAAATTAAAACAGCCTCCGGTAGAGAAAAGATAAGAGAACAAATAATCTTTTGCGGATAAAAAGACTCAATTTCTCAAGGTTGCGTATATGACAGCAGCTGATGATCTCGATATGGGTGCTCTGATATTCAGTCAGAATGCAACATGAACGCAATGTAAGGTGTTGGTATCGCAATGCAAGCTCTGAGGTCAGCGCAAAAAGGTAATCAACAGACTCCTTCTCGTAATTAATATTTTTTTAAATCGAACCAGTATGTAGCACGAAGTCATCATGTTGTAAAACACAGATCATCTTGCAAAAAATAAAATGAACAATACTCATATAGCAATAGACCCTATGTAAACCTGTACCTTAATTCCAACTCAAGTTGCTTAGATATCTGACTACATTGCTTTTTAAAAGTATTTCTGTGAAGTTTGTGAATTACGCAAGAGTAAGTTGCATATACGTGGACAGATTGTTCTATGCGGACTGTTTCTTTCTTCGTGTATGTGCACGCGTTACCAATTGCGTTGTTAAGATGATGTTGCCTTATGACCTGTATAACTGTCACAACTTCTATTCACACCAGATATTTGCTTTTTCTAATTTGGTACATGTAGTAAATTATGAAGAAAACTGACTACTATTAATGATAAACCATCACGTAATTGCTTTGATGCTGGAGAAAAACTTTTAGACCGTCGGTCATTATGAGACCACATGGTCATTATGTCTATGATCCATCAGATAATGAGACCGTGTTTGTTTTTATTGCCATGGAATCCTCCCATTTATCAAACAGATTAATGTACAGACATGTTTTGAATCGAATATATATTGCTGAATATGTAACGGCTACTGGCTTGGCGTCTCTTGAGGGGAAAGAGAAAAGTAAGTTCATATTTGGACGCGAAGTTTCCAGTGATGAATTCTGTCCGACGCTTTCATTTTACACTTAAATGAAAACTGTGAAAAGGCTGTTTAACTGAAATCTCTCAAAATCTGATCTAGTGTGCTGTTGAGGAGTGCTACATTTTTCTAGAGAACATACATAAATTATTTAACCCAATAGAGCCTGACAATAGGAAAGTATTTCTTTGTGTCAGACAGAACGATGGATTCTACGAGATCGCACGGTTTGTCCCAGTAAACCATTACGGAGTGCCCGCAATTGATTCACGCTATGTTTTCAGTGAGATTTCAGACGAATTCCAAAACGCAATTTTGTTTGTATTGTTCGGTTGTAGCGCGGGATCCAAGAACAATCGCCGCAATCATATTTACCTTACTCTTAGTCTTACTCTTACTGCTGAAAAGGGTCCGACAACCGCTTCCCTCAGTTTGACTAGTCTGTAAACACATAGCATAACGGTCATGTTACGTGGAGGCGGAGGAGATGTCGCTGTGATGGAATGGTTGGTCGTCAACTCTGACTTGCATAAATGTACTCTTCAGGAAGCAGCAGGATGTTGTCAAACAAAGCAAGTAGAATAAAAACAACGGTGTAGGAGATTTCAGAGCAATGACTTTTTCATTTAGATGAATGTGCACTGATACGTTTCTTAACCATGGGCTAACATTTATTTTTAGAATGTATTTAATGCCGTGAACATAATCATATTCATGCCCCCTGGGGTTTGGCAGCTCTACAAAAGACTATTACTTCCTATTGTCAATTTGTACATGTAAATGTTGTATAGGCATCGTTTTGGGCTCTCAGCTCACATTTACGATTATACATCGACGATTAATAGTAACTAACTCTGTTTCTACATAAACCTGCCCACTTCTTCAAAATTAATCACGACATGCTGTAGCTTGTGCTTATCTAGGACACAGCCTAATAAATTGCAAACTGCTAAAGAATGTCGATGTTCAAAGCGAATGGAAGGGGTTGATGCATGAGAACTTGTGTTACTTTTTATGAACGTAATTAATGTCAGCATCGATACGGAATTCTACCAGTAAAGTGGAACAGCATCAAGGGCAATGCGACAGAACTTCGACAAATTGCACTCAATACTTTTTCAGTTAGCCCTGTGGCATTATCTACTCTCTCACTTTTTCAAGTAAGCCGGCAACGGCAATCGTATTCAGTTGTAAGAAATCAAATTAGAACATGCTGGAGTGGCAAGGGAAAGAACATTTCTCTTGAACCTCACAGTCCGATGTACTGGCATATCCGATTTAATGCAATGGTAGATAAAGCAGGGATACTGTATGATACAAAGCAGATTCTTCACATTAACAGTCGAGGGCATAACCGAGTTGTCCTTTAATAATCGTCTTGTCCTTTAAAGGAAACTTGTCAGTCTTCTGTAAGCTTAACACGAAAACAGAGACTGCCCCGAGCGTCTTTTTTTAGAGCTTATAGAAGTGAAGAAATTATAAGGAAATTATGATTCCTTTCGCAAAGTCACAGCGAAAGTTTATGAAATGTAATCAGGCATGTTGAACCATCTTAGCAAGCTTAGCTTGCAAACAGGTTTTCTATGGTAATCTTCAGGCAGCACAATAGATTCTGCGGTTCATTATATCCGTTGTCGTCGAAGCAACAGAAAAGTTATTCTGTCTTCGTAAAAGCGATTCGTTTTACCCAATAACAATCATTCATTAGAAGATGCAAGGGATTATTACTCTAGATTGGCCTCTTTAGAGTAGTTAAGACGGTATTTCAGGTTTATTCCCCTGTTGGCTAGTTGGAATGCAAAATAAGAACAATCATTTTATTTTCCTGAGTGCGATAGAAAGTTTTAACAAAGAATACAATCTGAGTAATTTGGTTGCTTAGTTTTGAAAATACTTGAGTTCTTTATAAAAGCTCTTAACGATGACATCTCCTCAAGTTCTTTTCAGAGAGAGAATTCTGAGTTGCATGTCGCAAGTTTCAACTCGTTTGCAATTGAAGGTGACAGAAGATTAGTGAGAAAGGAAAAGAAGTTGGCCGCGCATGACTATCAGGCACACGGTTATTTGAGGTAAGAAAGATAGCAGCCTCAGAAACGGCCTTGCTTCTTATGATGGACTTTACGAGAAGATTCTCAGTATCCAAAGAGAGAGCTTGCTTGCAACATTCAATGTTGGCGCCTAAGTATGCTTATAATTCCGACAAAGGCTTCTTCGCCTTCTTACTCCTGTCAAGAACACACACATACTCCCAAGAAGAAAATATTACAGTGACTTAAAAATCAAGCTTATAGCCAACATTCAACTGTTGAACGTCTTGTTCTTAGCACGCGTTTCACGTTTAAACACAGTTAATGCGCAGTATGTTCAAAGAAAAAGGGTTGCGATTAAAGCCAGTCAAACAGGCAAATAGCATTATCTACTAGTATTCCTTCTGTCGTGTAACATGTTTAACGTGACTGTAATAGAGGCAATACCTTTAGTATGTAAATGTTCGCACAAACCATTTTCCTGCCAGGGCGGGGATATCTCATATTTTATGACGATCAATTGGTCAAGAACCCTTGTAATAGGACCAGATGGGGCGCTGCAACCTGCAAAATCATTTCAGACCCCTTCCTTGCGCGTACGTACCAAACTATGGTCCCACAGTTGCTGCAAAGTCAGTGATATACGTTTGTGCCAATAGAGTTTAGCATTTTCCCATTCCATCGCATGTATGGGAGATTGACTCCTTCTGAACGCCGATCTTCCGATATTTCATGCAAGTAATCAGTATTTTCGCAACCGGGTAGGCCTATGCCTTAGTGTTGCATATCGTTACAGTTTTATACAAGAAACATGGCCGCCAAAAACAGCTGGCTCATGACAAACCTCTCAATTAATGCAGCTATTTCTTTGATTGGAGACAAAAACTCTCAAGTGGTAAGTGGAAAACATATCAAGGGGATAACAGTCAGAAGTGGAAAGATGTTAACCTGAGCATCATGGTAGGCTCGTAGCTAGTCGACCGAGTGACCTAACGGCATGCTCCACCACCATGCTCTCACCAAAACGCTACGGCCCTGGACCATAATCATGCGTACTCCATCAACACAGTTACATTCCTTCCTCTTCAATCAAGTCTCAATGAGAATCCATAGGAATCGAATCAACTCTAATCAAATCGGACTGAGAGGTTCTGTTGGCATGATACTCTCGAGTTCACTAAACATACAGTTAAGTCTACCATTGAGTCATGGTTAGAATAACGCCATCAATTATGTAGTTATGTTCGATTGAATATATCAGCTGTCAGTGCGACTTCAGCGCAGTGTATTGCAAAAGCTATTTTCACTCGACCTGGTGTGGAGCCCGATTATCAGACTACTACTACTACTACTACTACTACTACTACTACTACTACTACTACTACTACTACTACTACTACTACTACACTGTCGGTAAGCCAAATATCTACCATAAAATAATCAATCATACCGTAAACTGCCAGACCCAACTGAAAAGAAAGAAAGACGGACGACTCCAAGAAAAAAGTAACAGAGATGTTACTTTCCTTTTCTACCGTCAATGCATCGACATTTTACACTCAACCGTTATCCCTCTCATTTGACAAGTTTTCATACTGTGAGCTGCTAAAGTCACCAAGTGCCCTCTCACAAAAACAACCACATAAACCACTGCAGTCGAGGGACCGAAGGCTACACTGATGGTGAATTAATCTCAGTTCTGGATCAAAGGCTTGCATCATTATATCAAGTGTCCGACCTCTGTGGGTTTTTCCTCTGTTTCTCTCTCCACGATTTCTCTCACAAGAAACATGGCCGCCCTTGGGAACACAGGTAAAAGAACGACCACAGCCTTTACATAAAGCAACCTCCCCTTGGCATCGATCGGTAAAAACAGCAATCAACGCATAGAGCTTTTGCAATGAGTGGCGACCTGGATAACATCAAAGGTCGCATTCTTTCAGTGTCTTTGTTTTTCGTTTGTGTGAACTATTATAAGGAATATTGCGGCACCACTGAAAAACGTCAACACAGACGAGTATAGCTTCTCACTTTGCCGCATTTCCCTTAACATGTCCATACATTTTAATGATGGCTGGCAGACACGGAAGGTCGTACTAAGACCGGGTTGAAGGCAAGGCGATACACCCTGGTATGGTTGTTCTGGAAGTCCAGCGAGCAAAACGATGTGCTGATCAAGACTCCAGACTCCATGCGCTTGGTTATCAAGTGCATCCCCACCTTCCTGCGTATCCTGGCAAGAATAGATTTGCCTGCATCTCAGGACACGCTACCACACGAACTCAATGAGTTGGCGGACAAGTTGGCAGATGAAGCAGAACCTTTCTGCGACCTCGTAAAGACTCCTACAGACGTAGAGAGGACCGATCCAGGGCCACGAAGGAAGACAAAGATGCAACTGCTGATCGACCACCAGATCACACAAAAAACGATCAAAGATTTATTCGAGACAGGCTAGAGGGCAGGGGATCATGCACCTGCTACTCGTAACTTTCCTAGTGTTAAAAGCTTGGCGAGGAAAGTCTCCCTCACAAGAAACTTGTTTTAGAGAGTAATCACTTCAAAAGTATAGCATGCCTAAGATGAGTTATAAAAGTGCAACACTCCATCAACAAAAAAATCACCAGCAATCCAACGCAGATGTCTTTCATATGGCGCTCAGCGGAAGGAGAACTATGCAATTACCTCAGAAAGGAATGGAAATCTAGCTGCCACCTTCCATTGTAATCTCTTGCCATCCAGAATGGCACGATGATTACATGGTTTCATCAGCCGTTTATGTAAAAACAGACACCTTTTCAAAAGGTCGCTACCTGGTTGGAAATGAGTTTATCACGAGGCGATGTTATGCTTCGGAAGCCAATCTTTTAACGAGAGTCCTTCGAGCAAAACATGTGACAAACTGGTGTTTTTCGGAGCCGAGTTCAGGTGAGGTGACTTAGAGTGCACTGGATGAACAGTTAAGTCGGGTTATGAAAGTAATCTTAGCTATTGCAGGTTTAACGAGCAGACTGGTAGTGAGAAAGCAAGAGAAAGGCGCCAAATCTGGACTATGAATTTTGATACTATACAGTTTTCATTTCTGAAGTCACGTTCTTTCCTTTCGGCGCAACATGCAGCAATTAAACCAATAGATACCGACTGCAAGTATGCATTCTATCATACTTTCTACGAATGACCAAGTAGCTATCAGACACTTTTACGTTGACAGCGAGACACGTTCCCAAACCATCGCACGCCTAATGGATATTATAGATTACAAGTATAAGAAAGTTTGATCATTTATCCATGTCAAGAATGTAATCATAAAGAATTTGAAAATATGGATTGCGATTCCTTAACAAACAACCTCTGCTCAAAGCTAAATGATCATCAGACTTGGCATGCAGGTTCTTGACATTCACCTCACCCAATGTTCTTGATGTTACATATCAGGGGAGTGCCGGTAATTTACCGTCTTTGATCAACAAGACACATCCACTAATGCTACTATAGGCTGTTTTCAGTCTTGCAGGTACATCCGGGTTTTATCACATGGATCTCTATACATACTGAGTGATTCTGAATTATACGTAGCGAAAAGGAAATGGGTTGTTTTTTGTGCCAATGGCGGCAGAAAAGAGACACAATGCATTTCCTGGGCCGCAAAGCGGTGCAACTCCTAGACGGACATGTACTAAGGTATAGAAAGAGACAATCTGGCATCTTCCGAGATGGTGGTGTCAGTTACACTAGTCGCAGACGCATAAAGGTTCAGAATCAGTCGTCCGGAATCAATAGATCAACTACTTGATCGATTCATTAAAACGCGAGAGTTGTCAGTTGGGCTGGCTTTTAACCGATTGATTGGATCTTTGATGTTGTGACTGACTTACTGATTCTGCATCATCATGGGCATGAAAAATAGTCTTTATAGTTGCAACTACTTAATTGTTTTCATAGTTGTTGAGACACATTTATAGGTTTCATTAGTTTTTGGTATAACTTGCAGGAGAAGATTACAATAGTCGCTTCTCGATCGGCTGCTATGCAGTGCACTTACGGGTGACATTTATCCTTGCCAACGGCAATAAGACGAGAGATGAAAACAATCTTGTAAGGCAACAAGTATCGGGCGAACGGGATATTGTGAAAAAAATCAAGCAAACTAAATTACACTGGTAACAACAAGTATCAAGGTGCAAGGTTTGATTACACACTTGCTGGTAAGAACAAGGCTGGTTTCAGTGTGGGCAGATTGATTATATATTGGAGAAAATGTGTTGATAGAAACTTTCAGGTTCTTTTGTATATGCTCTAGCCAACTTCCTTTTTTCCATAACATCTGATCCGGTATGTTAACAATTGCCATACAGGAAGCTCCTTAACATTTTTCTTCCATGCTGCACAGTTCGCACGCAAGCCAGGCTGCCTCGAGGAATAGTAATCTGAATTGCGCTTGATTTTTTTCCCTGATGGATTATGGCAAGATGGTGTTGTACCGGATAATGCTTTTCCTTTCCTTCAAGCAGATGACATTAGCTCACAAGTTACCATTACTTGATCCAGTAGGATCCTTATAAGTATCTTACAAAATGGATTTTTTTTTAGATAACTATCGATGATTCCATCAGTGTCTCGAATCTGTCGAAAAAGATGCGCAGAAAGAACGCTCCGTCAACAGGACTTCAGGGTCAGACGACTCCACTGCACGAACTGGACTTACGCCCTATCTCTACAATGACAGAATGGATCCGAGTAACACGATTATCTCATCAGCACTGAGGTAAATCGGCACAAATCTCTAAACCTCATTAGCTTCTGGCCAAAGTCGCCCACCATCGATAATGCGAAGGAAGACGTGCTTACATATATAACGTCTTTCATGTGAAGCATGGATCATAATATCATACAGATTAGTCATAGACAAAAATCTCGCATTACACACAGTATGCACGTACGGTGCAATGAATCGGCAAATAATATGCATTAGGACGTGCACAACCGGAGTAGTAAGACTTACACATGGTCGGGGGGGATGCAACATATCGCATTCGTCTCCCAAGTGCAGGCACTTTACATCAGAATAACCTGATTAGTTCCTAATCTAAGTAATTACTACCACAACCAAGTGGCTTATACATGTACAATGCAATTTGAGAAGGGTGTACGTGGTCAGAGATACAGTGCAGTTATATGAACAATGGAGCTGAGTGTTGGGATGACATCATGTTGACTAGCCACAATTTAGCCATGTCAAAAGTCGGTGATCATCCGCACTCGATCCCCAATATTGTTTTATTTGGAAAAAATCCACAACCAAAATGAGCAAAAAGACTAGACACAACATGATAATCTATTTTCATGCGGGGTAAGGTGAGAAATGACATTTGAAAGGCAAACTGGTGTACATTCCCGAATCTGCCATTGATTCGTTAAGTATATGCCTTCTGAACAGTATTTTCAGTTCTTATTTTCAATATCACTGCAAGATGAAGTCGCAGTTGAATGATCGACAGGTTCGGCGACCCTGGGTTCATCAAGTATGCAAACAGAGAAATGTCAGAGCGAGAAATAAACATCACCATGGGGATCAACATCATAGGAGTGCCTTGGTGACAATTAAGTGTCAATAATTTACGATTTGTTGATAAAGCTATTCGTAGCCGCCGGCTTAGGTCGATATAAACATCAAGTGATTATACCTGCCACCGAAAATCTCGCTCAAATCACTCGATATACATAGGTTTACTGAAATTTTGAACTTTTTAAAAATCAGTTAATATCATAGAGTTCTGATCATATAAAATATAAATATTGTCATTGGAAAATGTAATCATTCAATCTCTATAAACATAGGATTCAATTTTCTTTGATCCGGAATGGTGTAACCACTCGTGAGTTACCTTTATTTGGCATTGATAACTTTTTTCATCTGCCAGTAAATTCAACATTGGCAAATTAGAGCAATTATTTGATATAAATATGCATTAGAAAATCAAATCAATATCATGAACCAAACCAAAACCATTTAAAGACTTCGAAAATTCTACCTAACATTTTGACCGGAATTGATATCTGATCGAATTTTCAAAGTAGATGACAGCTTAGATGCGGAAATTGACACTCAATTGATTGTTATGATGGATAGCCTGGATTCTTAGCCGCCTACCTTAGTAATGAAAGACTGGCTCAGTTGATGGCATGCGATACTGCTGAACGACGTGACAAGAATTGATGGTATATCGTAATAGCTTTACCTTCAATTCAACTTGAGAGAAGAGCTATGTTATGAAAGATATCGCAGCAGTAAGACACTAAGTATACATGATTGAAGTTTGGCCACGCAAAAGCGCCGAAGACAATGACAAGTTCTATTGAGAATGTTGAATGAGATCGAGCCGCCAATGTTCATGAACTCTGGCAACATGTTGGCAAATTCTTCTTCACTTGAAGATTGTAAACTACTCAAATCTACCATGTCTACAGTGGCGAATATCAAAATACTTTGAAGGAGACATATACCGGTACATTCAGCTCATGCTAGCTATTCATTCTTTTATATTTCGCTAGGCGAGTAAATTGTCAGGTACTTCGATCTTCTGCCAGTCTATCACAGTCTGCCACTCTCGCGCATAACTTCTTTCCAGGGACCCAGCCTAAGGTGACATATTATCTCCCCTCTTCAGTATATTGCCTTTGATTGAGATTGCTCTATAATGATATTTGATTAAACGAATTAGAGAGTTGGTGCTAACCTCATTGGTGTCACTCTGTAAAAGGGGGCATTAACCCTCAAAATCGTTAATTTCGACCCTTTTTGGCAGAGCAGCTAAATCAATCGTAAGTTTGCTTCGAATATGGTATATGGTAGATTGGCGGCTGCGTTCAAGGCAATTATAAAAACTAGGGCCGATATGAATCGCATTAGGGTATGTTTATCATCAAATACGGTACAGCAAGGCTAACCCCTAATAAGCTGGTACCGGAACAGTGCTAATAGGCTGGTACCAGAACTGCGTCCGAACACAGATTCACCTTTGACAAAAATAATGATATACGCGGAAACGGATAGGAATAAAAGTCATGTAGTAAGACTGCTATAAGCGATGGAATGATCCTCCAGTAAACATGCATGATTTACATCCCCACCAATCAAACGTAGCTTCAAGTTTTTGGGGTTCTATTGAGAAAAACACGACAAAAGGGTATATTTCATACAAGAGATGACAACCATCAGTGCTTTATTGGAAATATGTCAGCAACAGTCCACAAGGGAAGACAATTCGACAGTCGGGATGAGTCAACGGGGAGCCTGTACAATGTAGAAGTATTCGAAAGTGTAAAAAGAGAATGAAAGAACAAGAAGAAGAAAAGTGAAGTGGATGGTGAAATGGCACCAGAATGCTGGCGCGAGATGACCGTGGCATGGGCCGGTCGTTCCAGAGACATAGTAAACTGAAATCATGCTTATCAGCGACTAAAGGGAAAGAGAATGATGAGATTCATATCAGTCAGAACGGGATGTCCTGCACAGTTTAACATTGGCTTGGATTATGCTATGAGGTCAGCATCGTTTTGTAGAAGACATTCAAGATGCTAGTGCAAGAGAATGAGCGAAAACAGATAAGGAGTGCCAAGCTATACTCCACGCTGGCTTGCTCGGTGTGTTGATTAAAACTGATACAATGGTTATCTGCCACCAGAGAGTAGCGCCTTTTAGCCCTCTAAAGTTATTTTGCCCCTTGATCATGATTTTGACCAGCCACAAAGGTTTCCGGCGATACTCTAGTCTATTCCGACGGTCCATTACAAGGAACAGACACAGATCGAACACTTATCAAATGTGTTCCTGATTATGGACGTGATCGTCTGGCTTTCGTCTTGATACCAGATTAGCGACTCTTCCAATTTCACACCAAGTTTGAAAAGACTCATATTATCGATCGGGAATATGACATTTAGCTTAGTTGAAGCCTTCTCAAGGTTGAACGGTCGGATTGTAATATCACGCTGGAATAAGTTGAACACCAAATAAAGGACGTGTTAATCTTCTCAGATATCAAAATCGTCTTCCATGACGTCACTTCTCTCCTAACCTGTAATTGTAATGCAAGTGTATGCAAGGGAGAAGTGCCCAATAAAAAGCAAAAAATGCCCTTATGATCCCAATTCAGAAACATTATTCTGGTTCGTAATTGTACAGACACGATTCTAAATTGAAGTTAAAACATTTTTCCTTCAAGTTTCCAGACACGCTGAGAATTGTCTCTCAAAGGCAATCAGGTAGTGAAGAGCTAGTGTCTAGTGACTCAGCATCAAAAGCAAGCTAAATGTAACTTGAAGTGATGGTACATGCAAATTAACCGTGAAGCCTTTTAGTCGGCGCCGAGTTTCAATTAGGCTTAAGATAGGTATCATCTTACCTGACTTTCCTTAGAAGGGTGGCTTCATTTATAAAATTGTCTCAAAGGAATACCCGGTTTTTTACTTGTTTTCATCAGGCATTCCTGTTCAGAAAAACTGAAGAATAGCGTGATGAATTCTGATGCAATTTCGTTTGAAGGCAAAGAGATGAAAGGAGATGGTGAGCCAACAAAACACGGAGGCAAACGCAAGTTACATAAAAACAGTGATAGAAGCTAATTGCACTGATCGACTCATACCAGTGTGAGAAGCAATATGGGCCCCTTGAGCAAATTATTCAGGTAGGAATGATTTTTATCAACAGAAAATGTCATTCATGGACTATCTCATGGTTTGTTTTCGACCGCATCGCTCTTCTATTACACCAGTGAGACTGGTCTAAATGAACGCCCGGCTATCAGATAATTCCCGTTGCTAAACTATTAATAGTCATTCTGCAAGTTGTGTTTCTTAATTTCCTGTTCTCCACAAGAATTAATTCCTGAAGTCACCATTTTTAATGAAAGTCAATTCTCCTTTGGCAATAAAACAAGACATAACAGCCTGCCATAAGTTACCAGTGCCATCTCCATTGCCTAGCTGACAAGATTCACCGGTCCCACCAGATTAGAAACTCCGACATTTGTATTCCCCTCCAATGTCCCCTTCTTTCCCATCTTGTCTAATCAAGGCCAACCAGGTGCTCGTCTTGGTTGGTATGAATTCCCACGAGCTTTCTGATGGTCTGATAGACAAGGAATGGAAATCGCACTTCCAATAGCAACGGACGTGACAAACTCTCCATGATCCAGATATAGTGTGGGTTTATTAATGAAAAGTTCAGTCAAGGAGGTGTAAAGGTGATGACAGTGGCCACTATTCTATTTAGTATTCCCTTGAGACCTTCGAATTGACATCACGGTCGGCGGAATTCGGAAACTTTATTTCCAGATTTGGCACCAGGTTAGCAACAAAGGAGACCAAGCCGCACCAAGATACACGTATTCATGCGCGTGACTGGATGCAAAACCTGGACATTTTTTACGAAATTCTATGGACTGCGGTGTCGGTTCTTAAGTCCCAAAATGGGTATTTAATACAAAGCTCATGAGGAACCTGAACGCTGACGTCTTAGCATCCGACTGGCCGCGTTAACGAACTCTGTTTGTATCCTGGGCTACGATGCGTTTCAGATTCAGCAACCATCAAGTATCGTACAGGTCCATCTTCCTATTATCACCCTTATTACCATGATGACCATCATGTTGTAGGAGTTCATGTCCTAATAATCTGATGATAAGCAACTTATTTGCCCTAACAATGTCGATTAACGAGCAGTTCCCCACGGTCTTCCATAAACAGATTTCCATTGGGGATTATTGACAGCGATAAAGTTTTGAATACTAGTATGGGAATGGGCATGTGGAAAGGGCTTTGCTCAAGGCGTTCGATATTCTGAAGAGGCAACAGGTGAACATTCCAAACAATCCGAATCGATCGTTTGTCTGTTCCCACCCGGTATTAACCGAAAAGAGCTCTTCAGCAGACCAGTGTCAACTGCTAATTCGACGACTGTTGATAATTACATGCTTTAGCTGTTGCTTTCAACTTCCAAGTATCGGCAAACAATTTTTCCATCGATCAGCAAGGAAGCTTGAAAGGCTTCTAGGACAGGTAATAGTGTGAAATCAATCATTGGGTACTGGTGCGTGATATCGGCAAACCGTAGGTGTGAGAGAGATAAGTTGACAAGACATAAGACAGAGGTGAGGGCGTCAAATGAACGCCGATCTCCGCAATAAGAGAGTTATATAGACGCGAGAGGCAATTCGAACTGTTGGTTGTGCATGTAATAATTAGAGTCTATAAGAGTTATCGAACTCTCAAAGCACAACAGAGCTACGTGCTTCACAATCGGCCAGCCTGGGTGTTTCAAAGCAATTCACGTGAACATGAAGGCGTATAATGCAAGTAACAATTTTCAACTCCAAGAACCAGCGTCACCATCAAAGCACAAAGCATCTCATGAACCCATATTAATGTTCCATCGGAGTCTAATCTGTTATGTTTCTGACAACTTGCTTTATTTGCAAAGAAATTTGATTAATGAATATTTTGCGTTTTAAAGAGTTTTAGTCCTAGAAATATGATATGGTCGAGAAATAACACATTTGAAAATTAGATGAAGAGTGTCCTTAATTGAATATTTTTAAACATTGGAGGAGCTGATTCGAGCTACTATTGTTTTGCCACTCGACAGAACAGCTATTTTAGTGAAAGAGAAGTGCTATTAGCTATCTACTCACTAGTAACAATACTTTTAAATCCCCTGGGCAATAACCAGTCATTGCTTGTGACTGATGATTCCAGATTCTCAGACCCACGGTCCCCAGGTTAGACAACTGATGTAGAAGATTTGGTAGGTCACACCACACGGGTCATATCATCTGGATCTAAGTGATAGTTTGAGATCTGACAAACAATCGATGAACTCCTTGACGGTGACACGAGCATTGTTCGTATCCTTCGGGATGTGTTAATTTGTCATGGTACGGGTAGATGTTCATTCAACGGTAACATTCATGTAGGGTCCATCTCCCGAGGCTTAGATGACACAAAGCAGTGTGAAAGATAATCTAGCCACCAAGGAGTCCAACAGTATCGTTCTCAAACCGATTAGCTTCGCATGGCTTAAGAAGACACGGTCTTTGATAGCACCTTCGATTCCCAGGACTTTCAACATGAATAAGTCTAATAAAGCTTTCAAACTAGCACAAACTGACAACAAGCCAACATAGGGTTACAACATCGCATAGGCTTTTTCAGACTAGACTAATCAGCTTGTTAGAACCACCGCTACCGCAATGACTTTTTGTCGATTGCCATTAGGCCGTTTTTGTAATTTTCGTAAACTTGCTAAACGTGACGCTTAATAATAGAGAGGCACCTGACGCAGAAGTAAGCCACACCTTGCTATGCACAGAACACTTTAATTGAAATGTAAGAGAAAAGCTATATAAACCATTAGGTAAGTTAAGTGTCTCGGGTTTCCCCATCTTTATTGTCTAGGATCCACTTACTAGGCAATAACTTCAAGCTTCCATACGCTGTCCAAAATCTCATTGAGCCATATATAATACTCCTGGAGTTACATCACTTCAGATTCCTATAAAGAGCGGCATCGTTTTTAAAAACCCTCGTTAAGCTCTTTCGCACGAACAAATTACAGGGACTGGCTAAGTGGTGGACTATTAAGATGAATATGCTGCTAAAAGCTATGGTTGACAAGTAGGAACGCTGGATAATGGAATATCATCATGCGGCAGTTGGATTCGATTGGTTGACCTGACACGAGACAGAATGCCGCAACGACTGATGCATTAGTATTGTTGGGATTGAGAAACTTACAGTAATTGTTTTGCTGAAGAAAAAAAATTACCGAAAGCACTTTGAGAGAAAGAAAAGCAAAAGAATGCCGAGAAGAGACAATGTTCTTGCTACTTATTACTTCGAGTTGTTATTTTGACGTTTGGTTCAGTGCAAATGTCAACGCGTACATTGCTGCAAGAGGATTTTTATTGTCTTTGGTACAATTTAGGAGAAAACCTGACATTGCAGCCGGGATCATAGATGTGGTAGCGGGTGATGAAAAGGCTCTCGAGGACACTCTGCACTTATCCGAGATGGGAGTCTCGCGCTACCCTATTCGAAAGACTGTCCGAGATGATTCAACTCACCAGTGACGAACCAATCATGAACGTTACCATAACACGGTGTGTGAGACCGATGTATGAACCACACAACAGGTTATAATGACACGAAGCAATCCTACACAGAAAATGCAAAATGACAATAAAATCTTCGGCATGAAAGCCATCAAGGATACAGCGATAACGCCAACCTTAAAAGTGTTGAAATAATCTAATGCAAAATTAAGTCAGATCCGTAAGAACTGGATCTGTTCCACACGTAAATCTAACGACCAATTGATCCATGCTTTAGCACTAGCAGTACATAAACAAACAGCGTGTGCCATCAGAAGATGCCGTCCAAGTTAAAGAACAAACAGGCTTGAAACAACCGGAGGAAAAAGCACCACAGATAATGGTCTGGAAAAAAAGTCCAACTTAGTTAAATGTAGCAGCATGCCAACCATCTTTCATCTCACGGGTCGATACACTGCCGTTAAAAACAGCAAGAAACCGAAAGGCTAATGTCGTCTTTTTTAATTCGGAGCAGAATGTGGTAATCATTAAGTGGAGTCAAAAAATAGCAAACTCGTCAACAAGCAGAGCATTCTGTACGAAAATAATCAGCTTATAGTCACAAGCTACATGGTGTAGAACTGTAAAACAATCTGCATCAGCAAAAGCAAAGCTATGAAATTGGAGAATGTGTGCGGTAATAGAGTCCGAGTTAATCGTGACGTTAGTTGTCGGATTAGGCTCATAAAGGAAGCGACGTGACCAGATTGGGGCATCGATACAGCGGTCATTTGCTGAGCGATGCCGATATATCTTAGTTCATGGGTACTTATCTGTGTTCATGAGTTCTACAGTTATTATCCTGATTAAGACTAATGATCACATAGACCAAGTTCGTCACTTCTACCTTTCTGAACCAGCATTTCGATTTTATTGGAATGCTAATGTTACTGCAGTTACAGTCACGCAACAATTCAGTATGTTTAAAGTAACTACATACACAAGCTTTCGTACCTCTTACTTTTCAATTCACCCCTACTGAGAGGCGTTTAAGGTAGTCAATAGTTGTGAGCAGGCGACGGGGACTGCTGTTAGCGTCCCTAATGATAACCAACAATCTCCTTAACAGGCCAACTCAGCCATAACTTGCAGTCACGCAAAAGAGGGTGAGATGAGGTTGCCTGACAGAATTAATATTAATAATCGGACTTTATAAGACTTCGGTGTACTGATGGTCTGCATTCACATTGGAGGGAAGCCGAACCCATGAGCCTGAGTCTGGTCCACAATGAGCAACGAATACGTACAAAGGGCGCTGGTGACAATTGTCATGCTTGGTCCCTTTCCCTCACATCAATCATCTGGGTGACAAGACTGGCCAGGGCAGACATCCATCTCTATGTAACTGAGTGGCAATGTTGTCCATATAACAAAACACATGTGATTGAAATAATAAAAGCTAGCTCATAGGCAGGGAATATGCCTTTAAGTTATTAGACCGCGATGGGTTGCCACCGCAACAGGATGAGGTTTTAGTGTAAATATGTCTTCTTGTCTAAAACCTATAGGAATCCTTTGACCCGCTTGGCAATTCTATGCGAGTGCAGGACATTTCAGGCCCAGTCACTCATAATAAGTCCCTATCCCAGGAGACAATTCAAACCTTAGTACTCGCCAAGTAGCCATTCAGGTAGAAGAAGTGCTGATTAGGGTGGCTGAAGTGAATACATGATGATGTTTACCAGAGGAAATGCACTTTTTAACGACAATACACCCAAGAAGTTTCTAATTTTTACTTCTCACAGCTTATAATGAAGCGAAGTAGAAAAATAAACAAGGCTTGAAACTGTTTACAGGTGTAACTTTTAGAGGAGATGACTAGTTCGGGGTATTCATTGCATCTCTTCACCTTTGACCTGCCTTAGCCCAATTAAGGTTGACTTAGCCATTAGCCAGGATACGAGGTAAGTCGCTTTCCATCGGCTGATCAGCAATGTTCTATGTTGTTGACCTTAATACATAATTTCCGGATCTCGGACTGAAACACACATTCGGGTGAACGACCGTCGGCGATAGTGCAATTGACAAGAGCGAACCAATTGTACAAGACAGGATATCACTGTCGGTGTTGGACACCAAAACGTGACATTCTCCAGGGACGCCATTCTGTGAGTGACGTGTACGTTCATTGGAAAGGACAATCATGTTTGCTCTGGTACACCTGATATGAGGTCAGCGGATTTGATAGCAGAGGTAATCAAATAGAAGGTTAGATATCTAACAGCATAGATGATGAGCTTCAAACAAATGATTAACAATGCAGCTGAGAGGGCCATTCTAGGATTTCACTATTTGATTTGGTATCTCCCAAATAAACGATATCAGAACAAACTCATATTACGGCAACGAACTGTTTCGATCTTTCAATTATAGTTTAAAGATGACTGACCGAGAAGGATGATCAGATCACCCTAAAGTGATGGAAAATAATTCGATTTGAGCCCGATCTACAGTCGAGGAATCAATGAAATTTGATAAGAACAAATTTACCTCCCATATTGGATTTGGGGAGTGGAAGCAATGCGTTGTAAAGGGATATCTTATCACGCAAAAGTTCTCACAGACTTTCTTGAACAGATACTCTATTTCTGGTATCAACCGGATTAGAAGCCAGAAGCTTGTCGTCCACAGGGAAATGCATTTCCACCTCAACAATGGAATGCTATCCTTAAAACCATTCTGACAAACTTCACCATTTTCGCAAAAACATTAAATGCCGCATTTCTACCACATTTAAACATATACAAACACTTTTCAAAGCCTTCTTGGGTGGAAAGGATATTCTTTAAATATTGCTCCATTCAACAAGATGGCTTTCATCATGTGCTTCGCCCACCTAACATTTGCTTTACGTGTATTTGATTTTAATCAGTGCGCAATGCCTGTATCGTATAGACTCTACTAGTTACGCATTTCAAAAGATGCCAACTGTTGAAAAATGTTGTCGGTACAGATTAAAAGATGACTTCGAGGCGCAGAGCATAGGAATAATGCGCATATTTGGCTTGGTACTCCATTAACCAATTTTTTTTTGCTATGCCTCTTTGAATTTACTACGATGGAAGCAAGAGGGCTTTGGATTCATCTCAAAGTAAGGAAGTCATGTGCATTAAGTTTTAAATGTTTCAGTATCAATGCCTTCCCGTACGTCTTCAAGGGCTCTTAACTTTGAAAGGCATTTGAGGGCTGCGAGGCAGAAGGAAATACCGTCATCCGCGTGTTTGTGTTGGGGCAAATGGAAAAACAATTAACGTAACTTTAGGAACGGCACGAAAGGAACATTCAGCAGCTCACTCCAAGTGTGATATCCTTTCTTTTCGTGCTCGAAGCCGCTGCATCCAACAATCAAACTGTATTGGGAGAAAAGGCACAGAAAGTTAAAAAAAACTGCAAAGGTGGCGAAGAAAAGGAAATCGACCTGTCTTTGGTCTGCAAGAGCACCGGCAGAGCGATGAGGCGACGCCACATTTCACGTTTTAATGGAGCTAGCGGCTTTTTACTTTTAAAAGTATTTGTTCGGTATCTGTTTCATTTGCAAACTTTTGAGCTTCACCATTGCCTGTTGCTTTTGCTATAGTGTGTCCCGCAACTTATCAATTGGGGCTCCCACTGAACACATACAAACATGGCCATTGCAAATTGCAACGCAAGAATTCCAACCAAGGCATGAAATGCTCAAACAGCAGTTACAATCAATTTTCCTAGTGATTAATTCCGATCCCTCCAGACGAGATCAACACGTCCCGCTACTATTGATTGTCAACAAGGGTTGCCTTGGGGACTTGATAAAGACATCACATGGATCACGCGTAATTTAATTGGCCCCAACACTACCAACTGATGATCTTGCAGCTATAGGTGATTTCTAAAATGGCCAAGTCAAAGAAAATAGATATTGATGATGTCTGGTTACCAACATGTTGCTGATTTGGCGCCTCGAAAAGTGTTTGGTCTGGTCGTCCTCCATTGAACGGAAATATACGGCACCGTTCATGCTATAAATCAGTACCCAATCCACACTCTTTACTTTTCTACTTCAACGGCCTTATTCGCGTTATCCTTCACTGAGATCAGTTTCTTTTTTGGCATCGGTAGATTTATTTACGCTCATGAGTTTTAGTTTGAAGCATTATGCGGAACAGTCTAAGAAAGCAAAAATCCGTTCCAACAGAGACATATGGGGTCTCACAACTTTAAAGAGTTTCAGGGCGCTCAAATAAAAAGACTGGATAGCAAACAGATCTGACACTGACAGGGTTAACCAGGGAGCATTGCTCTTAAGCCCTGGCCTTGCTCGTTTAACATACTTAGATACCAAAGACAAGCTGTAACAAGAGAACGCATTATTCAGTGGTTTTTGGATATTCAGCCTCAGCACATAACCGCCTCTCAGGACTAGGAACTTCGGAGCAAAACTACTTCCTACTGAATAATTTCTTCTGCATCATCACATCTCAATAGTCTTGAATTTGTATAATCAGACATAAGATATCCTCCCAAATGTACCCATCAGCACGAATTACAAGAAGAACGTAACCACCAGCAACAACACATCGCTTTCTCTCCTCGGATCGATCAAAATCATATTATCAGACAAGAAGTCGTGAGAGAAAAACTTTTAATCATATTAGTAGTTGGAGATTGTGTCTCCATTTACTCAATAAATTGAGTTGCAATATCTTAATCTACTTAAGACAAACGACTTTATCATTTCTTAACGTGTGGCAACAAGGGAGAGATATCTCGATTCTTGACGGTGAATTGTATTTATATTTGACAAGTATGAGCTCAGTTAGAATTCAAGCGGACTATCTTCCGCTAACTATGTGATATTCATGTTTTGTTTACCATAATTTGTGATACAAATGAAGACAACAAAATCTCAGCGAGTCTCAGCTGGCATACGCCGTGTAATTCAATGTAAGTTTCAAGGGATATTTCATCAACATTGATAAGCTTCAAACATGTCTACATGGCCTTAGGAATGATATTAAAAAACATTACAAATTCGGTCACATATTTGCCACGTGGCAAGTTGTGGTAATTTAAGTCAGCTGTAATATGCCATTTATTCCATATGACTAGTCAAAGCTGACTTTTTTATAGCCTGTCATGTGCAGACTCGTGCATTACATTACTGAGTCAGCCCTGTGACGAGCAAGTGGTTACACGCTGGCCGCCTATAGGAAGCATGTACGCAGAGACAACGTATATTGCGGAGTTGGTCGTCGATTTCCATCCATAATTGAATCTGCAATAGGGTATCATAACGATCAAATTGTATAATTCATGATGAAACAGGCAAGCCGTATGAAAAAATGTACAGTAATGTTAAGCCATTCTTATCTCGCTGGATGCAAGAGGCAGAAATCATCAGTTCTTGTGCCACCTCAAAATCCTGTCGTGGATAACGAAAATGAAATTTTTCAAAGTTAGTCCTCCGGCAGTGACAAATTCAGCGCCCGAACACGAAAACTAACGCATTAAGCCAGACATTTCTGCGCTGCACAAGATTCACGGCAGGGTCTAGAGTGTCGAAATCTGACCAATCCAAATGCTGGTAAAATTGCTTGAACCACCTCATTTAATCTCACAATACGATATCGAGCAGCTGTTTTTGAGTGGGGCATGTCAGAACTTTATCCAAAATCGTCTAAATGTTTCAGCTGGCCCTCAAATACCATAGGTAATGATTTTGATTTGAGAGAATAACACTGCGAATTCGAAGACATGCGAGAGGTCACTCAAGCATCGCATCCATCTTCGTCGGTGTGTTGGCAACAGCAGATGATCTGCCAACTACCAACAAGGTATGTTTATACTTCAAAGGCTGGTGGTAGGGTGCGCCAAGCTTTGTAAAACATATTTCATACTAAATCACACTAAATCTCGAGGCGCAACTTCAGTGTTAGGACTGTGCAACATAATTCATAGATATCTGGTTTGTATTTGGCACCTGAACGTAGCACAAAGAATATCCAGCTTCCAAAAGAGAAAGCCGTTTCATCCCCGTTACAAGCAACTGCCCCTTGGCAAAGACACAAGAGGCAAGTTTAACCGGTCTTAGCAACCTTCCAACTTCACCATCACCCGACTGGAGGTAGATTATCACCAGGTGATGTACCTTATTCTCATCAAGTGTTACACCGATTACTCCTAGATTGATGAGGGCTGATGTTGTGATTCCATGATGGTGAGGGAAGTTTCGAGTCAACTACGACAAGGGAACATGTATGCTGAATGCACTACTGGTGTACCAATTGTGGATAAGAAAGGCAGGGACACTCTCTCATGAAGGCAGTCAAGAGGACGGTTGGCTCATCTGACTTTGTCACGCAATCGACCAATTGCATTGATGTCATGTTTCATGATAATGAAGACGTTGTCTCGACCCTTGTTGCATTAACATCAAACCCAATCTACTATAAAACATTAAACAATTCATCAACCAAGCCACGTCTTATACCGGCTGTTTGTCTTTTAATCTGTCCAAGCAGTGGACAAAACATTGAGTTCATGTGCAACTACACTGTAAGCACTGAAGAACATTTACAAAGGTTAGCTGGGAATTTTGTATTTATCACATAAACATCAAACAGAATAAATGTATACAATTAAACATAAAAGCATTCTTTATGACAGAACACACCATTCACCGGGTTTTAGTTATTCATAGCAGTACAGGCTGCCAAATGCATTGTCTGCTGTAGAATAGCGTTCATGTCTTCGGAGATTAATCATGATGTAATTTTGCTGTGGCGCACAAAGGGCTTCTGTTTGTAACGCCGAATGCCGTCAAGATACAACCATTGTCAAATCAAACAGGATAGACCTGAATGCAACACGAGTCCAGCCATCAGTGGCATTTTTGGATCATAGCCAACAGAACTGACATCCTGAGGAAGGATCAGAAAGACTTACTCTTTATAAGTAATCATCATGATAGTCTGTCACGATACTACCTGATCAATCACCGAAAATATCACCTCCAGATAGATCAGTGGTTCAAGAGACTGAAGAGGACGATAACCATTTGACACCGCCCCGATAAATCAGGGTACCTCCAATAGCCCATGGACCAAGAGTTCTACCGAGAGACAGGCGAGTTGTATCGTCTGTCAATCAATAGGCTAAGACTCTGCACATTGAATGGACTGGTCTCTGGAGGCAAACTTAGCGTGAGCCCAATAGACAGTATTTGGCCAAGTCATCTAGTTTACAGTAGTCTATTCAGTATTTGACCCGATCAGGTTTGCTCGACAAGATTCAATTCATCGAATACCAAGTAAGTAGCTGTCTCTTGCGTGTCTCATCGGGTGCGTGACGAAATGGATTGCCGCTCATGGGAGTGAAGAAGTAGCTCAATGAAGACTGAGACAGTATATCACTGACAGCTGGCAGACGCCTTGGACATGTGAAATAATGTAACGAGTGGATTGCTGACGAGTGTATCGCATCAATCATCATGAACATGACGATGACGATGATGTTAAAGACGATGACGACGACCGATGTTGAGAATTACACAGCAAAATAACTGAACAGTGCATCCAAATCTTATTGCAGAGAAACCATGTTAAGGCCCGACTGCATGCCAAAGGCTATGTTTTCGTTAATTGCCTCGGGAAACTCTGCCGATGTGGAAAACAGTGATTTCCGTTTCTGAAAGCTGAGGTTACGCTCATTTCATCTCGACTAGACAAGTCCATACGCTATTTTATGAGACATGAATTTCAGATGCGTGGGGAAATAAACCATTCATACTGCTTCACTCAATTTCATGGTTGGGGTGGTTTTCCTTTTACAGGACAAGCGATAACACCAACCGATGCATGAACATCTTTATCATTCTCGGTGTCCAAGCTGGTGAATGGCATATTGGGTGGAATATATACCTCACTATTGGCTAGACAGGCACTATTTCTAAATGCAACACCGTGCATCTCGGTCACAAATTGCGTTCTTACAGATAAAAAACCAAGCTCACACGAGATGATGTTGTCTTGGGTATAAATCGCCAGAGGTTTTATTGAACAGGAAGCCATCCTTCCGGCCCATACGTAGGCATGGATAAAGATCGAAAACATTCTGAATATAATTGATTTCAATGGACGTCGTTCATCAGGAAAAAATGATATACCTTTATCTTAGTTGTGGCCACGTGTCTACTGCAGGCGAGTCCCATACATAAGTCAGAGGTGAAAAGCTCTTGTCAATAAAACACACCGTCTCGGTGATCTCCGGTTGTCATGGTGGTATAGATCTAATCAACTCATAATTGGTTCAAACAGCTGGTACTTCTTCTGTATGACATTTGGATACATTTCGGCACAGACTCTATATTTCACACAGTCTCATAAACGAACGGGGAGAATATATATATACCCGCCTATACACCATGTCTATTTCTGGTAAGATTGTGAAAGCATGACATTGTTCCACTGTGAAGCAGGGAGATCATCCCTTGATAGGTGTCATTATCACTTGATAGTAATAGCAGGTACGGGACATTATGTTAAAACGACACCACAGAGTACAGTAATTTTCCAGTGCCAGTAACCTATTCTCCATCTCTTGTCAGAACCGTTCAAATATAGATCCATTAATTGAAGTCATATCGCTGACACTTCACTCACGATCTTGATCACATTTCAATCCCACTTCAATTAATCCAACCCCATGCCTACGCCATCAAGCTGCTAAGGACCTGGCATCATGTTAAATTGAGGAAAAAAAATCCCAGGATTATTCAAGCGAGAGTGCGATAGACCACTATTGTCATAAACTAGAACTCGCTGGGAGAGCCGTTAAGCCTAGGGGCACTTGGCATTTTTGGATTCATTCATACAGCAAGCGTCTGGTAGTCAAGGTGGATTATGATAACACAAATACGTGACTTGCACTCCAGTCCCGTAATCGCAGTGGTCCTTCTCCTCAACGATCTTAAAGCTAATTGTCCGAGTGGGGCTCGCTACGATTCCACTTATTCTGATTAGTAAACATAAAGGGTTGTTCATGATATCAAGGGATTCCAGGTTTGAGGCTTTTTGATGAGATATCACGTTAACAAGCTTACCAAACGTGATCAACCCGTTTAGAACGGTGTTGGGGGGAGAGAGCAATCTGCCCGTAAGGCAAGGTGTCTAATTCACTTTGCAGCGCTATCATCATTTCTGACAACCGGGTTGATATCCGCGTTATATCCCTCTCAATATTCTACGCATAAATACATAATACACTCTTTGGTAGATCTAAAGGGACCGTTGTAAGATGGAACCTTTTGAAGCACCGGGTAGGTGATAAATAGACCTATCAATCATAAAACCCAACCTGAATAATGATATGAGGTTGGAGTCAATATTAGAGTCTTAACGAGTCTGGCCAGTCTGACCATTAACCATACGGTGCCAGAACATCATCAACGCAAATTAATTCTGTGTTATTTTTTCATGGCGATATTGCAGAGACAGATACAATTTTGATTTCTATATACTGATATACGCGTTCAGCTGCTTCCTGTTAGTCCCAGTATTCATAGCATTAAATCACGGGATGGTAATATCCGATTCACCAAGGCAAATTAGGTATTTGCTCCGGGCAGTGTCTGCTCCATCATCAAGAAGGTGCCCCTAATCTAAGAAACCTGTTATCATAAAGGAGAGTTTCACGTCCCGAGTGGTAACATGTGTGATCAAAGGTGATTTAGCACGCGACCCTTTGATTTGCCGATGAGAAAATTAGCCAGGGAAAATTGGCTAGGACAGCCTGGAACACGAGGCTGCCTTAGACTTGACCGCCACAAATATTGACTCAAAGGCAGAATACTGTCCTCTCTAACACGTGTAATTAGGAGCTGCCTTGGAGAGGAGTTCTCTAGAACTTAATTTCAAGTTGCAGCTTTCAGCCTGGAGGACCTAATTAAGTGTCCGGTATAGTATAAATCAAAGGTAATGCAGATTAAGTAACATTCGTAAGAGCGGACAAGTGTAATAATTGATCAGTCAGATTTTGACTTTTTTCCTTTCATGTGGATTCGACGATGGGAACTGCTCAAGTAGAGTAGAAGGTGTTTGGCCAGCCGGCAGCTTCGTAATACCACAAAACAACAAAAACTAACGATGGAAGACAGTTACGCCAAAAGTAGTCCTTATACTGATTTTGTCTGCAAAAGTTCACATGTCTTCAACAGACACATCGAAATGTCATAACATTACCCAGCTGCCTCCTTTAGATGTCAAGCTGGCTTCCTTTCGAAGATATAAAAATCATCTTACGCAAGTGAATTGTGATTACCTCAAAGGATAACCGTCGGCATGAAAATGATTTAATTGGTCATGTCTTAGAACATGCTGCAATTAGATCAACTGAAGTGGTATGCTCATCATAAGTGCACACTGCCCATTCTCTTTCTGCATGGGAAATGTCTGATGTAGTTAAATCCTGATGCAATCAGTGCTACC
Source organism: Lineus longissimus (assembly GCF_910592395.1). Taxonomy (NCBI): domain Eukaryota; kingdom Metazoa; phylum Nemertea; class Pilidiophora; order Heteronemertea; family Lineidae; genus Lineus; species Lineus longissimus. The sequence goes on from NC_088314.1 coordinate 1,393,312, forward strand.
ACCAGAAAACTCAATAAAGCATGCCCCCTCGACATAAGAGCTACACAATTACAAGCCTTGGTCAAGTGGTTTCATTCGATAAACTAGATCAGCGCTGATGGTTGAAGACTTCGACCACTATTTTCCGCTCTGCCGCCAAGATGATCCAACAGAGACCAGGGAAACGCAGCAGCATTAGAGGTGAGCATGTGTTGGCCACGATGCGATCGAAATAGAATCCCTTGTCAAGTCGGGGTGAATGATGTTTATCGATCAGTTGTTGGTCAGTGACTTATCGTCGACATTCGAAGAGAAAGTGGCACTAGTCTTCAGCTACACACTCCGACGAAATGGACGACGTTAGCTACAAGGAAAGTCCTTGGCAATATGAAAACGTTGAAGCCAAAAAGACACACAGGAGCTACAGCCGACCGAGCCTCTGCGTTGATATTTCTGGTCGAGGACATTTAGTCATGGCATTTCCCTTAAGCTGGATCATATGACCTTAGGTGAAGAGAGCGCCGACCTTGAGGGGTTAGGAGGGACTTCGATTGCTTAACTACCTTTCTGACATTTCGATATAATGAGAGCACGTATCGGCGAGCCTGAGACATTTCGAGCTTGTTCATTCGTGTCACGTGATCGACTCATTCTCTCATTAATGGTCTGGATGGGGCAATGTGTCGTATTTAAATATGAACAGAGAGAACAGAAAGAGCTTGTTGCTTTTTATTTTAACGGCAAAACAGTTTCTCCGAGTGGTTTGCTTGATTGGCATTCCTTGTTTCGATCAGGCAAACTCCTTAATATTATAGAACAAAGACAATATAGCATAAAACGTCGCATTTCGATGACTCCAAGTTGCAAGAAGTTTCTTCGTCAAAGTTTGGACATTGCTTCTTAGGTCCAGGCGATGCATCTCTGCATTCTAACTACCCAATGTCGGGTTGTTAGAATACATTAGCCATGAATCATTCATGAAAGTTGCCCAATAAACTGCGCAGCTGCGATAGCCAGCACTGCTTCCACTGATCTACAAATTGAATCTATATCGAGCAAGATTGGGGTGGATCTTTCTTGCGTGGAGCTGTACCTGTCAATGCCGAGCTACATGGCCGAGCTGACAGAAGGTACAAGCCAATCAACGCCTATTAGATTGATCGTCTGTCACTAAAGATGAAGGAGATGAGGGGAAAAAAGCGATGGCGAATTACTGACGAGCATGCAGCGAATTTTGCAGTGTGAAGTGGTGAAAGACAACAGAAAAACAATCAACGGAAGAGAGGAAACCATAAAAAAGACCAAGGTAAAATCGACAACGGAAAAAAGGATCAAAGCCATCAGCACGACATCGCGCGAAGGGCACCCACCAGTTTATTCCGTGTTCATTTCCTCGATATTATCAAACAACAAAAGAAAATCTACTTGATTAATACTTGTATAGTCCTATTTTTAACTCTGGCACGAACCTTTCCAAATTGCATCTACAGTTGCAAATGCTATTTTTATCAAGTTAATCAAGTTACAACTGGGAGGCCTATGTTCGATCTGGTCGCTTCTTTTGATTATACTGCGTGGTTGCTGAGGTTCATGTCCAGGCAGTTGTCTCGCTTCATATGCGATATGCGTTTAACTGTTATTTAACAACAGGGTTTCTCTATTAAATACTGATCAAGTCACTGACATGTCTGATCTTGCCGTAATTATCTTGTTGACAATGACAACTCAATAGTCTGACCTGGACTCAACAGCTTATTGCTGGCAGCTTAGGTGCATGTCAAAGCGGTTGCATCCCTTAGTGAGCTTCGCCAAGCTATAAACAGACTGTAGCCTGTAAGGTATACTACTTGAGCTAAGAAGATATGCACTTGGGTTTCTCAATTTTCTGAGATTCGGTGCTGGTCATAATATCCATTCTTTGCTCTTAAGTTGGAAACAAAAGCTTATTCGTACCAGTCTTGTGATGTCACAAGAAACCGCTGCGGGGATTCTTCCTGGTTATGTGGTATTCCCAGCCAGCACACTGGCGATGTGTCATTGTGTTTCTAACACCTTGTCCACTAATTCATTAGTTTCTAATGCATACTAACAAGGTGAACAGAGGGTGTATCGAAGCTGTGGGAATGCCAATGAGCGAACTATTTAGTGACAATAGCCCGGGACAATAGGACACAATGTCGTATTCTTCTCTCGCAGCGAGATCAATTGTAGATATCCAAGAAGTACATAAAAAGAAAGTGAGGGGCTTCTGTCTTTCTATAAATACTAGGGTTACTTCTGGTTTGAAATTACTTCTAAGATAGCGAACAAAGACGATGTCTTTATTGTCTTTTATCTTCGTTGTTGGAACAATACGTTTGGTCTCAGACCTTAGTCTTTCTAGGTTTTCCTGTCCATCGTACGTTGCCTTCTTTACCTGCCCCTAGTTCCCTTAATGAAAGCTAGCTGGCGACAGAAAAGAAACTTAATATCTCAAAATAAGGCAAAACACTGTTCTCAAATTAAGGTGACAATAGAAGGCGATTATCCTTTTGTTGTTGCTGTTTTCAAATTGTACCTTTTGTCCGGACATTTATCTTTTATTGTTGTTGTGTCTAATTGTAGTTAAATCACAGCACGGTCATTCGATAGGTCCAGGGATGCTGGTTAGTGACATAGAGAACAACTAACTGTTCTAATAGGCTTTGACACATGCTTGTCTTGAAGCAAAATATGTTTCGAAATGTTTCTTTTCACAACTATCTCAATAAATTGCTTTCCGTTAAATAAATCTTTATCATTGGATTCCGTTTCCAAAGGACTTTTAGAAGCACAGCTCCGTTGAAATAAAGCTAAGCGATTGGTCTAAGCCGGCCTTTGGGATCGAGCTGGGAAACCTTGTACACTTATTGTGCACTCCCAATGTTCCCACTGCGTTGGTGCCTCACATGTCAAACAGTTGGCCACTCTTGATATTCAATTCCCCGTGATGCTTGATAACTACAATGTCATGTATCAAGCAATCCAAGTGACTTGTAAATGCAACCACTTTCCAACGTCTTTATTGTGGATGGTGCCTACTTTGTATGAGATTTCCGTTTCCCTCAGGGCGAACTATCAAACCCATTATAAACCTTTACCTAAAGACAGATATCATTTTGGTGTCCTTCACCCAAGTCCAATTCCCTCTGCAACACAGAAAAAATCTCAATTGATTATGAGTAACCACCGTAGATGGTTTGCCAAGAGGAATCACTAGCAATTACCTCTGTAACTAGGATGATCTCCAGGGAAAACCTTCACATCAATCTCTACCCCACTCTGTCAATAAGAGGACTAGAGAGATGTAATGGAACATTCTCTGACCCACAGCTATAGTCATCAACCATTTATGCCTGCACCTGCCTGGCTGCAAAAGAAACTGATGGAAGAATTGGAAAGAATCCGTTCAGTGTTTATTATGTTTGTCATGGATTGGATAATGCTACATATGTAGTATAGCCAGAGGGCTCTTTTGTATGGAAAGCTCATAAGCATCATATCAGTGGTGATTGAAAGTAATCTCAACATGAAATCGACCCAGTAGTTTCCACATAGTGGCCCAAAGGACGATGTCATTAACTGAGGAAAAAGTTTTTATTTGAAGCAAATGCTATGCCTGTTGTTTACTCGTCAATTAATGTTTCAAAAACCAAGCAGACTGCGACAAATAGCGTGAAGATACAGCATATCTGTTGAAGTAAAGGCATTTAGATGTCAAATTAGCAAGCACTGCAAGGCAAAAACCACTTTTGCTTTATAATCACCAGTGTGTGGCAGCGAAGTCCCCCTTATGATTACTTTCGGATAACTGTTAAAATCTGACCATTAAGGGTATTATCAACATAACCCATGATAATAACAAAACGATTTTGATATTAATGTTATGACTGCGGCTCCAGTGATGAAATACAGAAAACTATTCCACTCAGGCTATTATTAGAAAACGAGAGTTTGGGAATAAATACAGTATTCTTGACTTTCACTAAACTAAATGCATATCATCCAGCTATTAAAGTATGTTACCCGACGATGAGGCTTGGGCAGGTTGGCAAATATCGGTTTCCGTTTTCCGATGAAGCAAGCACTCACGCGAGATGGAGAGGTAATAAAATGCGTAAATACGTCAAATATTAAAAAAAATCAAGTAGTTTAAGTTTGGTTTGCCGATATTAGAGTCATGTTTTGTATCTCTTATTAACTGTTACCTATGAGTTTATTGGTGTTCCGACCGTGTAGAACAAATTAAAGTACTCGTCCTTTTTTCACACAAAATTAATAGAATGGTCGTTTGGTAAAGGTACACAAAACAGCATTGCAAATATACATTTTCGCATTTAATGATTGTTGGAACTGTGTGAGTCCAAGTCAAGTGAAATAGCTATAATTTGGCCGCATAACACCGATGATATATGAAATCACCGAAAAAATATCTAGTTGCACCTATATCCGTCTTATTAGGCAAATCCTGACACATCTCCTTTTTTCCCAGTGGTGGAACAATGACAAAATAATAAAATTGAGATGAGGCATAAAAATGTACTCTCTGTACTTTTAGTTGCTTGTTGCCCTCGTAATCATCTGCTGTAGTGGGTGGGAGATTGTATCGATTGTATTAACATCAGGTGAAGCACGACTCGTCACCATTTAGAGCCTGCTGAAGGCCGGTTCATTTCAATTCAGTTTAAATCATTTGACATCTTTTAATCTATTGTCACGGCAATTTGACAAGAAACATATCATATCTCGCCCTGAATATTGACAGATGATATTGATGTGTAAATCAAACTGTCACTTTGAAGCTACCATTAAGGATTGAGAGAGGAATGTGTCATTATTGCCTTTAAAGTGACATAAGTGCTTTCGAGATCCAACAAATTGCTCATATTATTGGTGCTTCCAAACTACTAATTGGTGGCACTTTGCATACTCAAATTCCACGCCGGTATGGGGCCGGTATGGCTTGATGCCAAAGTCCCTCAGGGAAAAATGGAGGAAATGTAATTAAGTGATGGAGGGCCCGCAGCTCACTTGGCGGCTCCGGGAATGGAATATGGAATATCGTTAGATTAACAGCCTACTCATTATAAGTATGCCATATGGAGTATTGTAAGTTTGAAGGATGAGCAGAAATCACTTTTCCAATGCTTCGGACTACCGTTCCACCCCGGCTTAATAGATGGATAGATCATTAGATGAATAGTACAAAGAATCAATGGAATTATTGAGGGAATTGTTTATTGGTACCGTTAGTCGATAAAATTGTGAATGAATTGCATATTGACAATCACCACTTAATCATTGGCGTGGTGATATACCGCCATACATTTGAAATAATTAAATACGTTTGATACATCTTCGAAAATTTGTTTGTGTGCCGAGCCCTACTTTCATAATTTCGGTGATAACTTGATACCGATACAAAGAAAGGGAGCTTCGTTAAATGCTTTCTTGACATTCACATGGTTGGCAGCATCCTAATACCACGTTAAGAACGCTTCACTGAAAGTTATAAAACCAAGGAAATTGATATTTCTGGTTCAGCACTTGATTTGTAAATTTTAAATTAGTCTGCAAATGAATTTCAGAATACTAATTTTCTCCCGGTTGACAACATGTTTTTGTGCTCCTCGTAGAAGGTACCAAGTCAATGAAAGGCTGTAATTCAATGCGAAATAGCTTTGAGTCAGTTAAAAACAAAACAGGACTTGAAATAATTTTCAAATGTTCTAACGTTTGCTGCCAACTCGACAATCTATTTCCATGCAATGGGTCTCTGTAGCAATTACTAATTATCGAACTCCACCATGATGAAGTAGAGCCCAGTCCATTGCGTACAGGATTGACTTTCGTGTGGATTTGGAATAGGATAGATAAGCATATTTTTGGTACAGCTAATTGATGAAAGAAACCCCTTGTCCTCACAACAGATAAATCACCTCAATTGCACGAAAACACGATCCAATCATCCCTCTGACGTAAATGCACAGAAGAAACCTCGCAAAAATGTATCTGGCCAGGAAAAATCGGCATGCATAGGCTGACTTTTCGCATATCGCCGTGTGGCGTTAGTGCCGATTTCTAGCAAGTCATCACCTTTTAATGAACAGCATGGCGGAGAGTGGAAACCTGATGTGTTTTGGTGCCACTCTTCTGAAAAGTGAGACGTTTCGCGATTATCATGGTGGGATCCGTTCCAAGTTCCAAGAATGTCAAACTATGAAAGGTAACATCTCGATTTTAATGTTACATGTGTCATATATCCTTTTCGCACCAGCGGTCTCGAATGGTTTTGAGTTGCATGTTCTGTGTTTGAGTCGACAGAACGGAGCCACGACCGACAAGATGCGCAGACGCTTTATTTAACGTTAGGCACTGTTGGGTCTCTGAACTGAAATTGAGACCACCGGGTGAAGCCACCTGAGAAAGTTCAAATTCCGACACAGATCTTTGACGGAAGCGTCTTAGAACTGGGGCTACATTTTATTGTCAATGCTATCAATAACAGCATTTATGGTATTGAAATTAGATACTCGAGTATGACACATTCAATACAAAGCAACTCGTCAGTTCTCGCTTGCACCTGACATCTTCACTTATAGGCATCGTTTGTGCTTGATATCCAAGATATCTTCCTTCAGGGATCCTTCACTAATTCATACGTAGATAAGGCTGAATGCGTGTCATTAAAACACCTTGCCTATACCAGGTGCCATTAGATGCAGCTAAACATGAATCACCATTTTGATGAAGACATACTATCCTGGGGCAAGGGCGATCTGTATTACTTTAGGAATTAGACCACTTGTATATAAAGTCTATGAGCAATTTAATGAAAATGGGAATGAGAGCCAAGACATACCAAAACAAATTGAAACATTGCACAAGCTATCACACTTTTATGTTCTTTGCTTCATTGATCCATTGAAATGTTATCATTCTGCATGCCCCCAAAGAAGGTTTAGCAACACTGATATGTCAGCAGCTTCATCCAACTGATGGTGAGACAATGTAGATGCGTAACAGTGATTACTTAATCAATACCACGGTCGGTAGATGTAGGAACAAAATGTTCAGATTTTGCATCCAGTTACACATTCGCATTGATAAGTAACCAAGCTGTAAACAATGTATACTTATTCATCCGTATGTGTACCTGGATGCAAAATCTGCATTTTTTTCTTCCAACTTCTGCCGACGGCGGTGCTGATTAAAAAGTCTCAAAGGAGAATTGTGCTTTTCAACACCAGACAAACAAGAGGAATTTCCATTCACCTGCCGCGTTCCCACTGAAATCAAGTCAGCCGATCCAAAGAAAGAAATCAGTCTCAAAGATGTCACACGCAAAAGAAGAACTTTGTACGAGACAATGGCTGATATGAATAAAGTTTAGCAATTGCTTTTACTTCAATTTTGTACAGAAAGGCCAAGTGTAAATGTACATGGAGTTTTAGATAAAAGTATTTGCTAGTCTTTATTCATATCACCCAATACTATGTTCTTCTGCAGCTCCGTTTTTCGGTATCCAGGTTGAGATTGCGTTCAACTTCAGAGCTGCCTCATTATATGGTGCTGACATGCGACTGCAGGATTTGATTTTTTAAATTTCATGTTTCAAGTATCAACTTCGCTGCCGTTAGACAAATGAAGATGCTAGAGTAAGAAGGTCGTCTATTGCCAAGAGAGTTGGTAACATAATCAGTCGACACCTACGTTCAAGATCTGGTGTGACTACAATGACGTTTTATAGGTCGGACCAATAAGTGTTGTGTTTTCAATGAACCTCGTCATGGCTTTTGTCTGTTCTCTCGAACAGAAAATGGCACCTGATCGTCTTGGCACTAGCATCTACAATATTATAGCCAGTGGTTATTTCTTTGAACGAATAGAGCACGGTTACATGACGTACCAAAACAGATGAAGATACTTCCGAAGACAGCACTTCTTCTTCTATAGTAACTCGATGCAAGGAAGCCCTATTCTGTGTTAAGCCAATGCGATGGTTAGGTACAATAGAAACAATGACAAACACTGCCTTCCTAATAAAGCAATAACATCTCATATTCTCAAATAATTTCAAGTTCTATCAATCTAAAAGCTAGATGCATCCGGTTTCCTTTAAATGATGATCCACTCATAGCTCACAAAGCTTAATTGATGATGAGCTATGTCAACCGACACGATAGGGGACCGGTTCACCTGACATGGTGCTAATGTCTGCCGTTAGGCCGTTACTATTGTTTCAGGTGACTTGACAAACAGAGTGACAGGCATTCCGCCATGTCGGATATGAGGACGGGTATATTACCTGATAAACTCATTTTGGAGCTTGACTGAACGTACTAATATGAGCTGACGTTAGAGGTTAATGAATTCAAAGATATGAATATTTGCGAAAGGGGAAAGAAGATAACTGTTCCTCGTGTGATAAGAACAATGTATTGAAAGACAAATTCGCACTGGAACCGCAGAACCTCGCAGGGAAGGAATGTTTTTGCTTTGGTTTTGCGCTCTCTTACAGACTCTGTCAAAATCTTGATTGCAGCGCAACAGCAGCATGTGCATTAGTGCAATGAAGAGTGTGTCACCGACTCCTGACATGTTCTTAAAGGAGACAAGGACAACTGCCGCTAGTTCACAATATGCAATTACCACCTTCATCAATGTCACCGTGAAACTTTTGAAGAGTCTCCGACAAACACAATTTCGCCTTTCATTCATGTTTGGTTCGTTAGTAGCCAATACATGCTCATTACAAGAGTAATATTTCTGTCAAAAGCTTCAGACAGTTCGACTTCCCTGCCATGGAACACGTTTGATCCATTTTGTAAATTTAGAAGCTTTTTTATTCATTCGTTGGCACTGCAAAGACATTCACGAACCCATAAAACATGACAGATGAGGTATTTTACACAAAGGTCTCTAAGGCTATGAATCTCTGGATAATCATTTTAACAATAAGGTAGGATAATTTACCAGAGAAGAATAAATAAAATTTCCACATCGGGACCTTAGACATCAAATTTACTGCGCCGATAACAAAAATTTTCTGACGTATAGCACACATTGCCAACAAAAAGTATCATCCCACTGCCACTAAAGCTATTGTGCTAATTGTAACATAACGTAATCCAGCGATCCCGAATCTTTGTCATGGTCCATTATCAGTTTTACCTGAGTAAAATCAATGATTGTCAACAATATTATCTCCAATAAATTTGTACTACACATCATCAATAATGCATATCCGACAAACACTCAGTATAAAGTAAGTAGGTGTACTCTGTCAATAGAATTTTGGGATCATGTCTGTCGAGTAGAAAGTACTTTACCTACCAGCGTGGATCTTTTCATCGTTAACATGCATTAACTATGTACATAAGTGATGTTCCTCTCGAAGGAACCCAAAAGTACATTACCCCAGTACTAAGTTCTGTTTTTACTATTACAAGCCGCACGGTATTCTGATATGACAGGCAGCATATTATGATATTTAGATTACAATATCCTCGGGCAAGTGATGTTTGCAGCGAGAAACTACTTTTCAACAAATACAATGATGCCATGATTATATTTTCCCCAAGTCAAATAAAATTTGGTCGAACCAGCCTCTCACCGACTATCAATTCCTGCAACTATTTATATTACACACCCAGGATAAACTGCACTGAATTCGTGCTTCTGCCTTGTGGCAAATGTCAAAAGAGTGTAGTGGGTGTAAAATATCAAATGTACAGTCCCTATGCTTTTTGTACTATTATATCCTAGTGGTGCCTTTGTGACTCTTTGGGGAGTCAACACAAATGTCCCTTCTCTTTGGCACCAAAATATTTTACTTAGTTTTTTTAAAGTCTCGCCTTATCATGAATATCATTCAACGAATTCGATTCAGATTTGAAATCAATGTGGCAAAGCTCAAAACAATGATAATGGATGAGAAATATCTGCATTTATTTGCACAGTTCACTTAGTTTTTACTCTATTTCGCTTTTAATTGACCGCGTACTCGTGCGTGGCCAACCCGATATATGACAATCCCGACGAAAGATGAGTGGCCTCCTGGGTCTGCTTCGCAAAGTAGCGAATCCAATTGAATAGGTCGATGGCTATACCTTTTCTCGTTTGATATCAACAAATTGGTTCTATTTGTGTTGCTCAACTTCACGAATCTGAATCAACAAGATATGGGCTGTGACTTCAAAAGAAGATACCAAGCCGCTTTTGAAAAGGGCAACTGACATTGGTGTGTTGCAAGAAAATATTTTACAATAGAACGCCAGACGGTTGTTATCGTCATATTGTCTGTCTGGATTGTAAGCGTGTTGATTTTCCACGACACAAACATGCCGCCTACGCCAGCCTTTCAAATAAAATTTCATGAAAAAACAAATCATATACCGCCAGGTGTGACATTTAGCAGTGTGGATATTGTCCAATGCCACTCGAAGCTGAATTTATATCGTGTACTTGTGTTTCGTTCGGTCAGTACACCTCAAGCTTCTTCAACTGAGAGAAAAAGACACTATTCGATCCGTTTTGTTTTTTACCTCAATTTGAGCCCTAGAAAAAAACAGATACGCACGTAGTTCATAATTCTGTCAAAACCTTTTCAAGCCGATGCTCATACGAAGCTGAGAAGATAAAAAAGGGGTATGTCGTTGCTGCGTTCTTCAATATCACTCTATACATTTCAAGGCGATGACAATTTCTGTTACATCATCTCAAATTCGTTACCATCTGAAGTCGCAGCATATTCCATTTCCACATTGAATTTATTATTAACCGCTTCATTTCCTTCCAATTCACGAGTTAAGTGAATTTCCAATCCAAACATAACAGAATTAGTTTCTCATTCTATATCTATCATAAACAATTAGGTAGAGCATTCCGGATGAAACAACCAATTACATTTGACTGGTTTTTACCACAGAAAAAGTTGACAACAACTCAAGAGTGTTTTTGGTGGGCGTTCCACGGCATCGCAAACGCGAAAAGCATCTTAAAACTTCAAAAGCTAAATGTAGTAACTCTGCTCAATAGGAAATGTTCCAAGGTTGACCAATAGCTATAGGGACATCCTAACATGAAAGAAGACACCTTGTTCCACTTCCAGTGTCTTCAACCCGTATTAACAGTATAAGATATCTGACTCACCCTCAAATGACCTTTTCCTCAATGACTGATTGATTTGTTTTTTCAACCAGCAAGAAACCAATAAAAAAGTAACCCTAACACACAGGTAAAAAGTTTAACAGTTTCATCGGAACAGGTGTTTAACAACAAACTTTATAATTTAAACCAATACTTCGTTAAGAATCACCTGCTGCACGGCGCCAATCACCTCGAACTCTGAAGACAAAGTGTTCTTTATGGCAAAGATATTTAACTTTGTAACATTAGGGAAAATATTTCTTTCTACTGCCAGAGCTAAACCGCTTTCGAACACGTTGACAGTTTGGTTTCTGTTATGCAGATATGTTGTTCATCCTGATGATCTCAAGACAGTGTCAGTAGTAGAAATTAGATGCTCATTAAACCAACCACACACACTTTCCAGGTCATGGATCATATTCATCGCCATATCTGTTTTTGAAGTACTTCGTTCACCACCAGAAGAACCGATTTAACATCTTTACTTCAAAGGTAAAGCTAAATCGATACCCTGGCTTAAAACAAATACTTAAAAGTCAATTGCTTTCAACAAGTTCCGATTCGTTTTCCTTTTGGTTCTTGCCATTCTGATTCACCTATTTCACCTGCTGAATGCTTGGCTGGGAATGATCAAGTCATGTGATGAAACCACTGACAACGCGAGGTAAGAAGTTCAACAGGACAATCTTATCAGCCAATCTTGCCACCGCCCTGACTGCTAATACCCTCCATCTTTATCCCCTACCGTGACGAATCATGCTGTATATTCTGTTAAACTTGTACATGATTTAGTGATTTAATAGGCGTAGTTGAGTTGGAATAGTATGATATGTTACAGAGTATATGATTACCTGATAGTATGCGATGAATACCAAAGAGCTGATGTGGATGATAGGTGTTGCCTTAGAAGACCCGGTTGTTTTTGTTGTTGTTGCTCTTGAAGTTCATCTTGAACAACATCTTGGAACAGCATACTTACTACTAGGTTTTCAAAGTTCAGGTGATGAAGTGAACTATCCGCTCCCCATACACTAGCACGCTGAAACAATTCACTTTCACGATCACAGATGTCGTCGCAGATAACATCCTCCTGTCATAGGCCTTATTTACACACACAAAGCCAGAGTTTACACCACATTTCCTTGTATTGGACAGGAAGCAAGCTGTTGGGACGATTATTATACACTGTTTTATTCATGTTTTCTGATCCTTTGACGGTGGCTAGAATTACACGACAATTGCACTGTCAGGCAAAACGGAGACATACACAATCTGAATAGACTTGCTCTGCAAACAGATTGAAGTTGTAGCAGAATCTGGTGCCTTTAGGTTGGCAACAGCTGGGTGAGCCTTCGGACACACCTGGCTACATCATCGATTCACATGACACACAATGTAGAACGGTTCTCCGAGGCACTCCCTGCACGGAGAACAAGCCGATGGGGATGTTGATTTCAAGGTCAGAACATATCCGCAGGACGACAACAGGTGCACCAGTGGTACAAGCAGGCACGACCGCGGCATTATACAAGCCTACGGATAATATGCTCCTCGGCCTCAAACAACACAGGAAATGACACGTGATGTCAGTCTTTAGCTGCTTTAGTGTAAAGGAACAGAAAAGAACGGCCAACTTTCAGTAGCCGAACCCAGATGGATGCGGCTTATTAAACTAAGATGTCTCACAAAATACGATATTCTTCCTATTGCTGAACATCACATTCCAATGTATGAAGTTTTACTTGCAATCATAATGACCTCATAGGTCCGAATACATCTATTCCCATCAACTCAAGACCTCATAGATACGAAATCAAGCTTTTAGTAGAAAGGTAATTGATATCTCAAATAAGCTCTCAGATTTCTTCATAATTGGCACTCTAATACCACTATCATAACTGCTCTACCATTTACGTTATTCCGCTTTGAGAATTAGTGTTACTTGACAAGTGCCAAGAAAGCTGATATATCGGTCTAGTTTACTAGATTCTCAACAATTTCTGACTGGTAAGTGAATAACAAATAAAATGCAATACGATGTTTCCTGAATCAGGTCAGGTCAGAGAGTACAAAGAATGTAGGGTTTCTGCATCCAGTCGGTCAACTTTGATACAACAATTTTTGAGTTGTCTGCATCTTACTGGTCGGTTAGTACAAAAATAGGCGGATTTCCTGTATCCAACCGATCAACATGTTAAGTTTCCTGTAAGCAACTGGTGTTTAGACGAATGTATCAGTCCGAATATGCGAGATCAACAACGTGACAGCATCAAAAATAGCAGCTGCATACAGACACGGCCTAACATAATGTTGGCTTCCCTCCTGAATTCCGGAAGCGATCCTTAGCCATGAACTTCTGTAGTTCTAAGATACAAAGCACTTTGTCAGCCCGCAATGATCCCACCCCGAGACATCCTTTATACCCCCCAATGACAGTGTAAGGCTATTATCCTTTATCTAGGATCTAAAGCTTTCCTCTTCAAGGTCTCAGTGCCAGGATATCGTTTCTGGGAAAGTGGTATTTCATTTGTCAGCTGTCTGACTGAAAGCGAACTGATGAGACAAGACCACAATTGATTTTTTAAGCCTTTTAGCAGTTAAATTGTCAATGTTTGACCGCGACGCATCAACAAACGCGTCAAGTAGTGAAACTGAAATTCGGATATGATATACGGGTTAGTCTTGCGAGTAACTGGTGCGATGGAAATTGGTGATTGACCACGGAAATTTTTTTATAATCGACAAATTAGACAGACTTTGATATTTCCACTGTTTTCAGCCAACTGGCAGAAAAAACTCAAAACACGCCCCCTATTACCCAATTAGCAAAATTCGAAATTAATTTTTTCATCAAATAATTTCTTTATATCTGTAGACTTGCCACAGCAAATATTTTTTCAATACCTCTCCAAATATGTACTTGAGAGTAAAAAACATGCACTCGTCTAATTGATAGGCCTCGACCCTCCAACCTATGAATATTCATTAGTGGTCTTGTCTCTGATTATATGAAGGCTGTGGGCGGTGCCATTGTAGTTGTAGTTGCGGTAAGACCAGACAACCTTGAATACAAGGAGTAGTATACATGCTTCCCGAAATTGGTGGCTTGCATTGGAACTAACTTTTTCCCCCTTGTCCGTCATTAAAGGCATTCAAGTGTGTGTGTCAACCATGACTATCTCCTTTGTCCCTCCACCATAAGGCCTAGTTTCCCCTTATGACATCATTATTTCGGACACTCAGCTCCCCATTTCTGGAAAGGTGTGTAGGCCAATTCAATACTGCCTTCACCAACCATTTCAAGTTGCTCAAGTCTCCCATGACATATAGTTAGTATGGTACGTAGAATCCTTACATGTTATTGGCACTTTCAATTAATGATGATGTCTGCAGATAAATAATTTGAGGCACGGTGTGATTATTATGAGTTATGACAAGACAACGGCCAGAGGGTAGAACCACAATTGCCACAATTTGTAATGCAACCTATCTAAAGATCTCCATAGCTGTTAACGTCGGTGAACCACGCTTCGCAAGAATTGGATGTACTAATAATGTTTGCCAATAAACAACGGCGTGATTACTCGGTCTTATGACAAGGCCATGAGGTTGGCCCTCTACCACAATTTGTAACAAAACCTATCTTATGATCTCCAGTTCATGTTAGTGACCCACGCTCGACAAGATAGAGTTGGATGTACTTGGCTATAGTGACATTGATTTTGAATAACTCCCCATAGCTCAACCTAGTATTTATCAACTTTCTATAACTTCAGGCAGAGATACTTTCGTCCAATTTTTTTAATCACATTAGCTGTATTAGCTTCTCCGTAATATCAATGCTATCCAATGATATTTGATGGAGAGAAGCGGACGTGAGCTTCTCCTAAGGTTGTTGCAATTAAAGGCCAAGTGATTTGGCGCATTATATATACTAAAAGTTCTTTGAGGTAAATAGTGCGTCTTGATGGCCAATCAGATCAGATAACAATATTCTCTCGACACGTCATTTTCGCACAAAACAACAGGAAGCATACTATAAGGGTTAAGAGCTGAAGCCTTTTTACTTCGACCAACTCGAGTAATCTGATGATAGCTTTATGGTGTGTAATCTGTAAAATCGATTGTTTGAAGTCTAATAAGGTACCGCAACACCCTGAAGCTGTGTATGTCTCAGTTTGTCTACCAGAAGGTAATTACGGAATGAATACTGTTGTTGGCGAAAGGGCATCTTTGTGAGAGCATCATCAAGGGATAAGGTGGAACTGGAGCGTTTTATAGATTAAAAAGTGCAACGTTAGAGCATTGTGTTATCTGTGACCAAGGGTGGGCGGATGCCACTTCGAAAAGAAGCTCCTGCTTCTCGAGAGCACAGCAAGCATTTCCGCAGAGCCATTCACCCATGATTAGGGCACATCATAAGGAGATAGAGACGCTGGAGCTTGGCACACAGGAGAATTACCAAGATTGATCTTAGCGTCGGTCGCAGCGTGATTATCAAAAAATTCTCACATACGAGATCTTAGTACAGTGTAACTTTGATATATCATTCACTGAATGCATTTCATATTCGTTACATCACGCCCTCAGGCATTCGATTCTTTTCATCTTTAGTATAGATTATATAAAGATGCTGTAATTAAAATGAAATTAAACCGCACTCTCACCATCGCCGAAGGCACAATGTTACCACAGACGAGAATAAAATGTCTATTGTGTAACTAAGTTAATTACTGCGCGTAGTGACATTGTCTTCCTGTGTGTTTCAATTGCGTTTTAAAAGCAGCCGCAGCCTTTTGTATAATTAGATTTATTGAGACATGATTTAAGAGCTCTAGAATTAAAAGATGTCAATAAAGAAACAGCCCTGACA
Organism: Lineus longissimus; assembly: GCF_910592395.1. Classification (NCBI taxonomy): domain Eukaryota; kingdom Metazoa; phylum Nemertea; class Pilidiophora; order Heteronemertea; family Lineidae; genus Lineus; species Lineus longissimus. The sequence continues at coordinate 1,409,333 of NC_088314.1, forward strand.
TGCTGTAATACGGTTTGAGCGTATTTTAAAACTTGCCACAGAATTTTACTGAGAACGAAAGGAATAATTTTTTTCTTCCGGAAACAATGCTGCCAAAAATGCTGCCTGTAGACACAACAAATTGAAGAAAGGAGAACGCCTTGCTGCAATGAATATCATCATAGTTTGTAGGACTAACAGCATGAAGTACGCACTGCATGACTTCGTGTTTTTCTGAGCTAGGCACGAACACACGGAACCAATTGTTTTCATGACGTCAGCATAATCTTCTGACTTGTCCGATAATACCAAATTTAATTTCTCCCTTTCAGTATGGATAAATTCCACTGCGAATTTTCTCAAAAATCTTGTTACTTGGTCTAATCCATCAAAGGATCCATCCAACGGATCTATCTGACAAAATAACGCAAGTCAAAATCAATGAGGAACGGTTAATCAGTTTGATCTTAAGTAATATTTAAATAAAATATCACTGCGTATTAGGTTGTTGGAAGACGCATGAACTTTAAGTCAGTAAATTAATGTATCTTCATCTTTGATGGTTCAATAGGATGGCCAGGGATGAAAAAGAGGCTGTCTGGGGCAAATGGTGCATCCTCTTTAATCCGTGGCATCTCCAAGCCAGGCAGAAAAAGTTCCAAACCAATTTACCCGGAAACTTTTATCTGATCCACATTTAGGCACAAAGTGGGCGATGAAGTAAAAGGTTTTAATAACTTTAAAGATCTATTTCCTTCCAATAAGAAAGTGCTTTTTGAACATCTTTCATGTTTCAATCATGAGGTCTCTGTACGACTCACCTTAAACCCCAGGAGTCAGACGACATTAAGGTGTGCCTACACCGCGGGGCCTACAGCAAAACGATACTAAAAGCATCATTCGCTAAAGATCGTTTATGATTATCAAGATCATCATCCTTCCTCGGAAAAATAAACTTTCGTTATTAAATCTAACCAAGAAAGCAATCCCGTATATGGAATAATAAGCCGACAGACATGTGTTTTTTAATGTGTATTAAACCATTCAGTGAGTGACATCCGGCTGACGGGGTCATCTTTAGTGTATTTTTGCGCATAACTCGCTCAATATCGGTTGTATGGACACGAAACCAATACATGAATTCACTATTCTCACTCTGGCTCCAGGATGTAACAGAACACAAGAATTTTATTTCCCCTTTTGCGACAGGAGGGATAAATCCTTTTGTCAGAGGTTGGCCCGACATGCTAACGTTGTGAAAATAACCTAGTAACGGTACAACCAACGAGCTAAAATATATAAATACTGCAGATACAAGTATCTTGTTACTGACACAGAGTCCGATATACCTTCGTGACAAACTGGGGACAAATACTTTCCTATCGATCCGGCAATTACATTCCTCCCTCATCACGACATCTACCTGACGCCATTCAGCTAATAGCAGCCCTTGTCTTCATTTAGAACGGAATCTCACCAAGGCATTAACTAATCCGTCATTTAATTCCCGTCATCTCTGCCATCAGTCGTCGCATGTCTTAAGTGCGACAATTTGTGAGGAAACGTGGATTTCCGCAACGATTTCAGTTAGCTTTTATTCCTTGGTATTCAATCACTATACATATGAGATGCTTCCTATAAGGAAACCACCGCTGTAGTCAAGACATATGCATTACTGAGTTGAAGTGAAAATATTTGTTTCAGGAAGAATTTTGGTCAATTAAATGCATAACTTCCAACCCTTCACATGAATTGCCCTTAACACAAATTAAAAATTATAAAATGACCAAGTCCGTCTATTCCTTTTCCTTGTATTCGCAGTTATGATTACACCAATCAACGGTGAATAGCACATCCCCTCCATGAGCACTCATAATGACCAGATGGTGTTGGATACATTCATTCATTTAGCTAAAAGAACCAAAGTGCCCAGGCGAGAACTGAGACTTCCTTGCCGCACAATGTTTCGAGACTGATTGAATATACAGCACCTTGTATTTAAAGAACCATGGGTAGATGTTCAGTGTTCTACTTATCTAAAGATGGCACAAAACGCTCTGGTGTTCAATTATCCTGCCAGAATTAAATATCTCCAATCTTGGATTATGTTTTGACTGAATCAACCAATTCAATTTAAAATCCGTCAAATTTTTTTCTTGCAAAGGTTTTAAGATAGATCTGCTATAGAAATGCCTTGCCATCAGCAACTGATCCTACTAAGACTCTCCAATTTACTGGTAAATGTGTCAACTATGGATTCGAGTTTGGCCACAACAAGTGAGCTGCAATATTTCAATCTCAATTTTGCAATCGGACAACAGGACTAACAGTAACCGCGCAATTACAAACATTCAATTGGTTGGTCTGATATACTGACAGGTGCCAGCCAAATGAGTAGGCAATTATAGCATAGCCATCAATCAACCATTTGCAGCAATAAATGGTCAATATCGAGGGGTGTCCAATGATGGAGAACGAACCTTTTTAATGCTTTTGAGGGGTTTGTCACTTGAGGATTCAATCTAAGACACTGATATTCAAAGTGGAAATCTCTTCAAAAGCTGTGTTAAAGAACCGATTGAAAGAATTGTCACAACTCAGATTCCATCCTCTCGAGGCTTTTATCAAATTTGATTAAACTAGCACAATTTGAAAATCCCCCACTGACGTGTTTATGAAATGAAGTGACACGTCCATCATACAGCATGCTATACCTCACAACACTCTTATTCTTCACTCGTTTTATCCTTGATTCTATTCTGCAATCTGGAGATGTAAAAAAATATCTGATTGATTTCGATCCGTTCTATCATGATGAGGACCTGACAAAGGATAAATTAAAGTCCCGTTAACAAGAAACCCAAATCAATTTACATCATTGGAGTTAAAAAACACTAAACCTGTTCCGCGTCTACTGGCGTTCAAAAGATACTGTAATAACGACTCACTCTATGGCCGTTAGCCCGCCCCCTCCGGTTGCTAGGTTTTAGCCGGAATATAATCCGTGCTGTATTTTCAAAAGTGATAGTTCATGAGATGGAATTAACATCTCTTTATTTTGTATTACTGAAAGCTTAACGATATAATGGGAAGTCAAACAAGGCTGTTGAATGTAAACCAGAAAGGATAAAATGGACAGTGAAACCTTATTGTTGAGTCTTATTGTTAAATACTGACTAAAGAACTGGTCCATTAGCCGAGCGCTCGGGAAGTTGGAAAAGAAACGTATTTTCAAATGGTATATCACTTTCTACATGAGCAACTTACGGGCAGCGGTCATGGCCTTTTTGGAAGAATACAAAGGTATGGCCATTATCCTAAAGGCACGAGGTCGATTCACTTATATTCCTCTCTTAGGAAGAATCCGACAAAACGGCCGAGATCTTGAAACGAATACAAAAAAGTCGTCAATTTTCCTTACTAAGTTATGAAGGCACCACCAATTGTACTTGCCCTGACGACGCATAATTTTCTTATTTCAAAATAATATGACTTCAGATATCACCTGATACCGTTACCATGCCATGCAACATAAGACTACAGACGGTATTGTTGTGAGGTATGACAGATTGTTGCGTACATCGGAAAAATCGGAAGAAGATTTCGTATCAGCTTCTGTTCAAAGGATCATTGCCGTGAAAAACCGCCCACTACCAGAAGACTGGTGCCAATTCCAGATTACGTATTCAAAAGTTGATACATAGCCAAACCAAGCTGTGTTTTTGCCTAAAGTTAGAGGAGAAAATGAATAACATGACACTGTGGGTGATATGAATAAAGACTAGCAAATGCTTTTATCTAAAACTTCATGTACATATACACTAGGCCTTTCTGTACAAAATTGAAGTAAAAGCATTTGCTCGTCTTTATTCATATCACCCAATATTTCGTTGCCACATATCGTGATAAGACTTTATGTGACCCGCCATGGCAAAATGAGTTGCATGACGATACGAGCTTGACAGGTTGAGACGGACTGGTTGTTCATTTCACTGTTGTCTGCCTTTTGTGAAATTTGAGTATATCAATTTCTTCAACTATGTCCTGGTGACATATTTGGCTCATCTTCTGTGCGACATGCGACTGTACTGCCTATCTATTGTTGGGGAAATTTTACATTTTTCTTCCATTCCAACAATGTCCAAGCAGAATAGGTCTTTCATGGTGTCATGTAACATCATCATAATTTGCGTTTTACCAAAAATCTCGCCTCCAATTGCTCTAGTTCAACATTCGCATTTCTGAACATGATAAATAACTTTAGTTACTAGAAGTGAAACTGTGACAACACATGAAAACAGGATCCACAAAATCGATCGCGCCCCCGCACCTCTGACATCGTCTTTCAGTTCGGATTTGGTGTCTTTAGAAATAGAAAATGTTAACATGAAACTGGGAAATTGCTTGAGCAACTATAAAAGCATGTATATAAAGGTTAAGCCGTAACTGAAAACCGGCGCACCACAGAATATACCGTTGTAATGCCGAATAAGAAAAACATTGCATCCACCTTTGCCATATTTGCTTGCGATCGACTTCCAATGGGTTTCTGATTGGAATGTGATGATGTTTCCATCGTAATTCTATAAAGCTGTAGAAATGTAGCCCGCGGTTGATTGAACATGATCAGAAATAGGACTAACCACACCATATTACAACACCATCGTAGGAAAATCAAAATGGGCGATTCCTCACGTAACGTGAACTGGGATGTCAACTTGTACGATGCTATGTATGAATAGCAAGCAGTAGAGTCGATATTAGTTATTCTCTACCCCTACATTTACCACTACCTCATTTTACATTACCATTTGACGCTGTGCAGGTAATCCGTGTTTAATTTCCGGCAGACGCGCTACAACTACGATCGTATTACTGAACGAGTGGTGTCTATTATAGTCCTGTATTACTCCTGGTCAATGCAATACCTGCCGTCATGAACAGAGGCTAATCGTGGACTATCATCAATGGTGCAGACTGATATACGCAGTCCAAGTATCCGCAATAGAATAAGTCTGAAGCGGCTGCCTTCTATCTACACAAGGTATAGCGCATGTGCTTATACCCGACCGGGGTTCCACTGTATATCAAAGGATAAGTATTTTACTAACACTGATTGACAGTTTATCATTCTCATGTGCGTCTAGCAACTAACCACACATAAGTATAGTTAATCTCAACTTGCTACTTCCTGATGCAAATATATTCCGGCAAATCTAAAACTAAGATCATTCATTACCAGTAGCTTACAATATTAATATCATGCCGCCAGAAAAACATTCAAAAACATCATTGCAGTGACTGTGCATTCGTTACATTTTGTAAAAAAAAGATGTACATTTACATGCGAAATCACGTCCCTCACTATCATCATAGATAGTTATTCCATCTCGTTATTGCGAATGTGTTTGTCGGTTTATGTTTTGGTAAAGGATGCAGCTTACATTCGGAACATCTCAAAGAACACTGCATAACTGCAACGAAAACTAATTAATCTTCACATCATGAAAATACCAAAACTTATACACCATTGGACTAAAAATTATAAAGTTAGACAAACTGCTATCGACTTTTCTGTTTTATGATGAATTCCACCAGGCCGTGCATCGTCTTTTGATTATAACTCAAAATTTATGGCGATAAAGTATCAGGGAGAAGTAGAGAGACATGCCTGACTAACCATCTGCCCGATGATCTAGTATTCTTCCCGACACAAATCATGCCAATAAGGCTGCCATGAAAGAAGAATGCAACGGCAAGTCGGTTTTCCTATTAAGCGAACCATCGACCACAAGAGTTGGAAAAAACAAGGCAGTGTTATTTGGATGGTGATCCGAGGAAGCAAAATGCTTTTAGGTAGATTGGAGCAATAAAGGGCTGCATGTGGCATGATTGTTGAAGCCGTATCTAGAAAGTTTCCACAATAATGATACACGGATGTCAGTAATGTAATCGGTGCAGAATGTTTTTGTACGGCTTGTGTTTTCATATCATATTATGAAAAACAATAAGTTGTCAACGCCTTCAGAATATTCCAGAATCGCTGATTCGAATAGGATAGACAAGATCGACATGAATAAAAGATGAACAATCAGTATACAGCAGGGATATACCGAGACATCTCAAAGGTTTTCGGTCATCAGACAATCCTTTTGCTGAGGAGAAAGCGGCACTGCAAGATTTCGACTGCAGCGACAACCCGTGAGGCGATTGATACATTCTGATAGGTAAAGCAACCTAACGACTGGGTATCGCTTCAAATACAAGAAAGGAGTATTCGTAATCATCTCACTTCATCTATTATGCATGGATATTATTCTCTATCACTTCAGAAACTAGCTTACGTCTGTAAAAATCCGTTGGGTTCGAAGATGTCATAAATGATCTTCACGTACATGTATATACATATAGCTATAGAAGGCACGAGTAATTAAAAAAGAAAGAAATGCTGCAATCAATACCACTGCCACTAAACGAGAAAACAAGTGTAATCGAGGGCCCTCCAACAGGTTCCACCATCGTCCTCGTCGCCGATGCATGAATATTTGATTCCGCTCTTGCCGAGGCTAAACAGTCGACTAGATTTAACCTCATGCAGGCAAATGGACATCCTCCAATCCACTTTAGTAAGCCGATTGCGTCTCCTTTGAAGTAGCCATAGAGAAGAAGACTCCTACAGAGAGAGGAAGGGGATGCAGTGAATGACTTGAATCAGCCTGGCCTTCAACTACTATGATTTGACTTCTAATGCTTGAGCTGTTTTAGTAGCAATCTCACATAAAAGTTCACCCTTAAAAAAAATTGACGGCCAGAATGGCCGTAGTCCACTTCAGGTAGAATAAGGAATAGCAAATTTAGGTTATTTTTTACTACTACTGTAAACCCGGCCACCATCAATCCGCATCAAGTGTATCCTAGATGATAGACCACGCAATCCACACTGAGGATGACCCCTCACTACCCCCTTGCGTCCATCTAATTACTATATCAAACTAGTGCCAATCAATTCCTCTCATCTGCTTCCCCTTGGGTGTCGTTACGTGAGACAATATCGCGGCTACAGAGAAATCATATTGGATTAATCAGCACTTTTGACGTATTCGTCACAAAGCACGTTTTATGTTATGAGGCTACCATCCGGTTTCTCGTCGCCAGTTAAGTCTGATGAAAGAGGTGCAAGATGGGGTCAGAATAGGAGGGCATACCACCGTGCTGCTCCGTCGCTTCCTTCGTCTTATTTAACGTAAAGAAGAATGAAGTGCGACTGGGCACAAAGGGATCAAACATTTTTTGAAAAATGCAGGCGAAGAGATACTCGAGAGGTGATTTGTTTACACTTGTACAAGGATTATAACAAGTATCACTGAGCTGATCACAATGCACGAAGAGTGTGTCGTATCAATTTCAGACGACGACTTAAGTACCACCATCAATACAGGCGGGAAGGTATTAGTTATGAACTGATGCGATGGTGACATGATAGAAAGGTTATCTACTGGTCGCTCAACCACCAGCACGGTCCGCAAACCCGCACTTACGACATTAGAAAATGCATGTTCAGTATAACATGCATTTTCTGTGTCAATAATTATCAAACATAGGTTTCAACAGAAATTTAACAATGATTGAAGAACCTGGCATGGGAGACAGGGTGTTTTTATATTCTTATTCAATCCACAGCAAAGAGGTTGTTTCATCCCTTTCTGTATGTTCAACGTGTCTACAATCTGTCTGATGGGGTCAATCATTCCCACCTGTTATAAAGACGACACAACGAAGTCATACACTCCTCTCTACCACTAACACACACCAGTCCAATTCATGATGCAGATCACGATTAGTTGATGATAAAGGTCATTGATTGGCAAGAACAAATGAACCGACAGAAGGAGTAATGGCTTTCAGATTCAGGCCGCCTTCGTTGTCTTGTACCAATTACTGATAACACAACGACTATCCATTTCAAAAGCAACTTGTGCCTCAGATTCCAAGGCTTACTTAATACAGCAAGGAAGTCTAGGACAATCTTCCAGCTGCTGTGGCCCTGAAAAATCTAAATTCAGGTAGAACCCTCTATCCCTAATTTTTTCCTCGGAGCTTCTGTTAATTAGCTTAAGGTTACATCTGTTTCGAACGGCTTTTCATTGCTTCACCATCAAATCAATGTTTGGTATATGTTTTGAGCAATTCCTTTCATTGGACCACCCAACAGAAGTAAAGGACAACAATGAAACCTAGGAGTATGCTGAGGTCAGTCATGCCAAACTGTAATACTAAGCAGCTGCTACCTTCACCCTGCTCTCAAAGGGGCAACCTCCAGAGCTCAGCAATACAACGATTGACCAATACTATATCTAAACATACAGTGAATGAGGTTGTTAGTGTCACTCAAACAAATTAACCAAAATATAAGGTCAATAACTCATGAGTGCACTCAGGCTTCCAGCTGTACTCGAAGATGATGGAGCTGCTGTGTTGTAAAAGGCAACGACCTAACTGAAGCGAGGAAATACGCCAAGATAATCACCCTTTGTCAGAAACATCCTTTTTAAGAGACAGCCTTAATTATGTTAACGATACGATGGCATGTGATTAACATCAAAGCAACAGTGGGCATCCAGAACATGAAAGCGATGTTCCAGGAGAAGTGGGCAGTGACGAGATTAGAATATATGAGCCAAGTCAACAAGCCCTTTTCAACGATGTACACAGGATAATTGAGAAGGCCATCACAATCATAACATTAGCGATTAAAATAAGCATGTTTCTGAATGTATCGTTAATATTCGACTCAAACCAAAGACATTGCTGCATACATAGGAAGCTTCTTCAGTTGTTTTACCAGTACTAGCCTTTAAAAGATGCTCAACCAAGAATAAAGCAATTCATGCAACTGAAGATGTGTGATGGAGGGTTGCTAGGTCATGGAGGCTCTTTTGTCAATTTCGGCAAAGACAGTTCTTTCATTCTATGTCATTCAAGTTTGAATAAAAAGTGCTATTCATTTAGAATATCTGCACATTTGTAGCAACAGTGTATTATATCTATCATAACGTTTCGTTTTTATAGCATGGAGTAGGACGTATTCTTGTTTCTGTCATTGGCTGTGATGTTGGATGTAATGCCACCAGTGAATGGAACCCCAGGCACACACGCCATAGCCCATTCTAGCACTAAGTAGATGCAGATCCAGATATTGGTCATTCTCAAGCTAGGATATTGGCTTTGTTAGAAAACTAGTTTAGCTGATACTTACCTAGTCGTAGGGTGGCGAATACGTAAATATGGCATCAACAATTTATATGGACAGTTTGACAGGTAGTTAGTAATATGAACGTCATTTAAGTCGCTTATCCTGGCTGCTCATCAATTATTAAGGGGGAGTAATGATATTGGCTTTGTCGCTCATAGCTGGAACACGATCGATTGCGACAGGAGATGAGGCCGCTACCCGTCTGATAGATTATTTTATAGGTACTCGCACTACTTCTGAACTAAGCTATTGATGAATTTTAATTTCGGTACAACTCAAGAATCTTTAACTACACTTGACATTGGTTTGTATTAGTTTGGACACTGCTGAAGTATACAAGAAATGTCCTTGTAACTGGTGCGAATGCGGGCATGCAAGGGACGACATCACAGTTCAGTGAGGCCCACCGACTGGCACGAACCAACGAAATGAGTTGGAGACTTTGTCAAAACCCTGAGAAATGCAGTCTTCCCAAAAGGCATCCATGTTCAGCTGAGGATCTCGACATCAAAAGGGAGGATAGAATCCCTGCCATTTCCATTATAACCAGTTTCAATTGTTTACTGTCAACAAAGGTTGATAGAAAGCCTTTTTTGAGAGACCGAGACATCCTTCGTCTCAAAGGGAATTGGAATTCGACTCCTGTCACTTTTTCAAAGAAGTCGTAGTCAGTAACACAAAGGGCGACATTGAAACTTCGAACAACATCAATGACATCGAATTAATAAGTAGGCGTATTAGCCACTTTGATGTTCAAATCATTTAAATTTAATTCCCTTATTTCAGGGACAAAAGGGATGGCCTTAAGCTGAAAACTGAAATTCAACTTGCTTAATTTGCACCTCCTGTCAACGTGACTCTATAAACTGTTGAATTCCTTTAATGAATTTTATTGGTAAGCCTATAGGTTAAAAGAACTCCTTCGACATCCTGCAATTCACTTTAAAATAATATGCTTCTTTGCTTCCTCCCAACATTAGTAGGACATGGACCTATCTCATTTACAGCTGAAGGGCAGTTGTTCACACTCTCTGCCTAACCCATTATTAAAAACACTTCAGAAGCAAACCGAGCAAAAAGTATCAAACGTACGAATTCGATTTTCGAAGTAGCTTTACACTTTAGGCAGTGATCCCAGTGAATGCAACATGTGCCTGGTGGAACAAGCCTCGGATCATCAGAGCCTGGAATATCCATTTTTATGTAGTATTTGACACGATTCGGAAAACAATACATGTACACGCACCACGTGGATACAACTAAAACAAATTGACATTCCAGGGAAAACTTTAGGTATCAAGCAAATTGTATTGACTTATATGATTATTTTAGTGAACGGATATATTTGCTGAATCATATTTAACCCCAAAACTCATTTTCGAATGGCTGATGCACTCAAGAAACGCTCTGTGTCACCATAAGCCCAAGCCTTATCACAAAATCGTTCCGCTCAGCACATTTTGGTTAATAGGCAAATATCTGTTGCTCTAACTCATCTAAACAGTTCAACATAATCAACAAACTCGATTGGTGGACATGGCTGGACTGATTTAAAGGAATATATCGTTTTTGTAGGATTTAGTGGGAGGGACATTTTCAGCCAATTTGAAACTGTGTGAGTGAGCCCAGAGAGAAGGCCAGGGGCACACGTTTCACATTGCATCTCGCTATCGCTCAACAAAACAGCTTCACATATTTTTTGTTCAACTGTAAACGAAACGTGGGTTGCTAGCATATACACGCTACAAATTCATTCGATTGCTGCTGCGTATATCGATCATATTTTTCTCATAAATTATGTTGAGGACATATTTTTGCTTTGGAAATAATACTTTGAGGTGTGTCTCTCTGATCCAAACAGTCGAACGAAGATTTAATTGCCGTGAGCGTAAAAGTTTACCAAAGTCTGCATTTTAAAATGAGAGGCTACTAATCTATTATTCCAGGGATTTGAAAAATTTTTGTCCATTGTATCTATGGGATTCTATCGAATATTTTGCCTGCCCTGGAAAATGCTGTTGTTAACAACCATATCAATAGTTTTATCTGAAAGAACGTCCAAAGTTTCTACCAGCATCGTGATTAGAGTGATGGTATGCGAAAAATCAAATACTGATAACTACAACAAATAACTTTACAACATTTAAAGCTAACTGTAATTGAATGGGAAGCAAGAACCATCATTGGCAAATAGCAAAGGGCAATTGCTGGTCTTAGTGAAATATAGCGATCGCAGACATAGCCGCTGACTGTCATAACCGCTGTTAGGTGCAAGCATTCCGACATACGGATCAAGAACAATGATATGAATAGATATCAATGATTTCATAACCACACGTCACTTGCAATAAGAGGATATCTGACCTATTGACCAGTCTGGTATATTTGTTTATCAGTAACCTGCCATCGTTTTTCTAAATGCTCAATAGTTACACCTACCGGTTGAGATCACAAGGGTTTATGCTTCCAGATGGAGTGTATTCCTGTGATTTATCCACTCATCACTCATCACTCATCAAAGTGTTGCTTAGCCTTCTTAGTAGAGTAAAACTAGTCCTCAGGGTAATTCGAGTCCACTATGAGAACAAACTGCTTGGAACGCTGTGAGTTTTCGTCAACATAAGTTCTAACGAAAAATATTTATATTAGCAATCCTTAAATCTGAAAATAGCAGCCATCCTAGAATATCAAAAACTATTTCCTATTATATCTTAACGTGATATGAATGCAACTGTTTGGAAAACTTCAACTACCATAGTCATTGAAATAGATTGCCAAGACAAAAGTTGCAATATTTGCCCAGAATACGCCAGCAACAACATTTAGTAGAAATGAGTGACACATTATCATTCAGTGAGTCGTGAAGTCAAGCTTAAAGAAAGCATTAGCCACGTAACAATTAAAGAAATGTCTATCCATTCACACTGCACGTAATGAAACAATCCGTCGACCAAGTCCCATTGGAACTTTCAAAGTCGATGTAACAGACGTTCCAATCTACGCCAAGCAATTCTCCTGCAGATGCTTCTATCGATGAGTATATCGTTCTGCCAGCTGCACGCTTGGTTACCGCGGCTCTACTGCCAGGCTCGCGCTGATTGGGTGGGTCTATTCTCGCGGGGCCTTGCGTGACCTCGTGCTTCAGGTTCATCACAAACGTTTTATCTTTGAAGATCAGTTCCTTCTTGCAAACTTGAACGATGACACACATTTACCATAAACGAGGACATGAATGTCAAAGTTGCAATGTTTTGAAACGGGATTTTATATAAGAGTCAATTACCAAGGTACGCAAGCACTAAAGTAGCGATTACAAATCCGTAGGAGGGGTAATATATCTTGTGAGAGTGAGGCTAATTGATACACGTGCACGGAATATAGCTTCAGATACCTATTCATGCGTGTTTGGATTGCAAACGTCTCATTACTGATCGAATAGACTCTACTATGATTTCATCATCTAAGATTTACTACATCAGCCTAGATTTTGGTAGCAGGTACAGCTCCAGCTCCGCGTAGAAAAGTCAATCAGAAAAAAGTGGGAAAACAAATTAAGCTTATACATGTTTGAATATATTAATGCGTAACAACTGAGTATACAGCTGTGTCAAAGGTAGCGGGATGGTGTATTGAAAAATCTTCCTGCAGATTTCTAACAAGACACGTCTTGCAAGCAAGCTAAGTGTTAGATGCGCCAACCGAGCTCCGTAAGAAGATTTGACTGATAAGACATAAAGAGTTTCAAATACACTTATGATATCACAATAATTTAATCATTAAGAGATAACTGCAGTTGACATCAGCGAATCAGTTATTGTAACATCGAAAAAAATCAACAGGTTTGTATCCAAGTTCCAGTCAGCGCCGATCTGTAAAGATCATGGCCAAGAATTGAGGAACTTGCAATTAAGCATAAGCTAAGCTCCCTAGCCTTATCATGGGTCCAGATCGTCGAAAGGAGTGGTTTTCCATAAGAGACAGAGGCTAAAATGTGGCCTTAACACCAAGATTGCGGCCGCCCGTCGACCTTTCATCCCTGAGGGTATATAACAGGATATTTTCCAATCTCCTCCAACATATAAATAGATCAATAGCTATTGACCTGCGGAAGAACAAAGGCGGCGAAGATTATTAACTGGGTGTCTCTAGCCTTATCGGCGAACGCATAGTGACAAGGATTCGCCCAGTCAATTTGATATAGCTGAGCCTATCTATCACTGACTGGTGGGGGAAAAGGCATAGTAAGAATAGCGGACTATAGTTCATCCGATCAAGACCATAATCAAGATATGTGCAATGTCGCAAGAACGGGATCTGTAGAGGATGGTCCCAGCAATCAAAAAGTACATCATAAGATATCAATCAAAAGCCTCGGAAACATGCCATAATTTGCTTACAGAGCTAATTTATCGTTCCAGGGAAACAAAACAGACTTTCACAGTTCAATATATGGTCACGATTCACTTCTATCATGCCGCCTTGCTGCTAAAGTACAGTATACCGTCGTCACAGGCGATATGAAAACTGTTTTCGGGAAAATCAACACCAACCGCCCAGGAGATGATTACTTTGATAGTCTATAGCGGAAACGAGTTGTTGGACTCTTCCTGAAAGAGCATTTGGGAAAACTACCGCGTTATTTAAACTGTCAGTGAGTGCTGACTAAACAGTTCCCGGGAAAGTGTCCGTTTGATAATGAAAAAAAAAACGTGCTAGACGCAATTAGGAAGAGTTCCTAGAAACTGGTTCAAATCTAAGATTACTAATGGCTCACAAAATGTCAAGATTTGTAAAGGTTGTCTGAACCTTTGAGGTAATCTTTTTATAATTTCGCTGGGTGCTCTTCAGCTTACTTACATTAGGACGAATAGCTTGGTAAAAGCTAACTTGCTGTCTGTGAACGGCAAACACTGGTCATATCTTTGAAAAAATAGCCTCAGAGATACCCAAACAAAGAGAGATGACAGAAAAAGCATCACCATCTCACAATCTTACAATCTTATCTACCCTAAACCGTATCTCCACCAATTGACCTCCCAGTCTCTTAATTATATTTGTTTCTTCTGTCTCCACGACTAAGCACAATATGAGTCTAAAAGGAATGATGGTCACTGACAGAGCCATGACCAGGCAGTGTCGATGACCCACCCAGAAGCTTCAGAGGGTAATATACGTAGACGCATCAAGCTGTTTCTCTAACTATCCCTCACCGAGCGAGGTGTGGTGCGATTAACGTAAGCCAAGACCATCGGTTATGAAAAGATCTCCGATTTTGCTTGCAAATCTATCCGTAGTTCTTTAGCTTTAGGCGCAGTCAAGCTATTTTGCTTTGCTTCCCAATGGCGTGAGCTGTCATTCAGAAAAAGGAAACCACACACTGCCACCTTAACAAGGCATTGTTATTTGCACACCAGGGCCAATTTGTTAAAAACATGTTCAGTACCGAACTTGGAATAATACTGAACTTGGCCTTATCTTCTTCAGGTAGACTTGACACAAAGCTAAGAAAACGTTAAGATAGTAAATAACTCATTTGTAAGAAGAATGAGAACTGACCACCGGGCCAGAAACCATGCTCTCCATCAGCTGAAGAGAAATCTGCTCGAGATGCGGTCATCTCGCACAAGTTCGTCTTATTTTAGGCCCCTTTTATCATTTAAGGGTAAGTCTTGGTTATTTGAAAGTAGGAATTGGTTTATGGCTTCCGCAATTCATGAAAGTGACATTCGCGAGTGAATAATAAGTTATTTTATTCGTTGTAGATGCGCTACCTTTCACTGAAAACCCCATTGAAAAAGCATTGAAAACGAAAGGGATAAACACAAAATGCACTTAAATTGTTAAAAAGGTCACGGTTAGTTTCTATAGCAACTGAAAGCAAAGAGACGACCTGCCACGTATTTGTGCAACTTTAATTGTTTAAACAGCTGAATAGCCTAACACAACAGTGTATCATTCGTTGTCAAACATGACACCGGCGTCTAGTGAATTCGATATCAAGTTAAAACTTCTCTCATCCACCTAGCTACCATAACGTGTTTTTTTTAGTTTAGGAGGCAACTCATCCATTAAAAACAGTTGCTAGGTTGTTAGATGACTTGAACACTGTTTGAGCTGGTGATGCCATATTTGTTCATGACAATTTCAGCAGCAAAACCATTAATGCGTTCTTGTCAGACTTAGCCAGACAAACCCCGCTTCCGGGTAGGTTTACTTCGGAGAAGAGGCTAATATTTATAATGTGTTGGCCTCACTGAACTAAGAAGGAAGTCCGTGAAGGACTCATCGGTAAAAACAAGACTCTGAATCGATTGCATCTGCGAATATGTAAATTTGCTTGAATATTAGAGCACTCATGATCAAGGTCGAGAACAGTTTGGCAAATTGGGAAAGGGTGCATGTAAACATAAATAAGGGTTATAAGAAAACTTGAGATGCAAAAGCCAAATAAGGTGAACCAACATATTATTGCATGATTATAGCATGATTAATTTGCACCAAAATATAGTGAAATGATATACTTTACATTCAGTTTTATCATTTTTGATCGGAGTCATTCCTACCTACTGTCTTCATGCATTACCTCACATTATGACCAATCTGCACACTAGAACTCCCTCATACCATTTATTAAATCAACAAGATAACTAGTGATGTCAGTCCAGACGCCAATATTTGTGAAGGGAGAGCGAAACGCTGCAAAACAACAGGCATTTGGTTTGCTCAGCGTACACCTGGCTTCGAACTGCAAATACGTTTAATATGATATTTTCCCAGAGAAGATGTTTTGATAAAGTTAGTTTGATAATAAATATAGTCGATGCATGCGATGAACTTGTGTGATCAGTGCTCGGCGGGAGGAGCCGTGCCTGGATGAATATGCCGATAAAAACTTAATGTTTCACTAGATGTCACTTTTTTTCGATGACTTGTAGCCCGCCTACATAGTGTCGACGTGCGTATGGCGAGATGCGTGTTCCCCTCGGAATCAATCTCCTCATTGACCCAAACCAGGCAAACAAGAATGATATTTTTTCTCTATGTTCTCATATTGAGAAGTAATGGTCTGCATGGAAACACTGTGATAATATGTGAAATTTTTTAAAAAGCGTCACCGGTTTCCAACATTTTCAACAAAACAGACTTATTATCTGAATACTCGAGCGTCTTATTGAACCAAGGCACCAATCCTGGACCCTTGCCGTTAAAAGGGTATCAAAGCATCTAACTTTAATTGGTTTGGATGTGTTGAATTAGGAATCAATATATCTATTTGGTTTGAATCTGTGATCCGATCAGTCATTCAAGCGTTCATCCCCATATCATACGGAAGAAAGACATTGGAGCGAATCGACTATTGCCTGCTAAATCAAATTCCGTTCGTAGTCCTTTTATGTCTTCGTTGACACCAAGGAGTTTTTAACTGTAAATCCACAAAAGAAAAAACATTGTCGCTGGTAATATTGGCACAGGTTTCACGTTCCTGTGCCAGTTTCTGCAGCAGGCGAATATAACTGTTCGACAGAACATATTCTTCCACTGTGAAGAAGACTTGTGGTTGTGGATTTTAGTACTGGGCCGATGTGAACTCAGATGTAACCTGACGCACTGTGATATCTTAAACGATTAGCTGATTACCAAGCCGATATCTTTGGTGTCATTGATATAGGATACCAATCTATGTGATGAAATCGCTACTAATGAGGGTTACTGACCGAGAACAATCATTATCACATCTCAAGGCAATTACGCCACCTACGCGCATGCTACCCGTCATCAGATAAGGTAGTACTTTCAATGTAATAATCAGATGCGATGGTGCACTGGAGACAAATAATGCAATTTCTAACATCATATTTGTTGCAGATTTTTTCTTTTAGAAGATAACGTTAATCGCATTCGTTCGATATGACCTCTGCCCGTATTCGCCAGAACCGACGAAAATTATTAAAATCGTACCATGGCCGTATGACCGTATTACCGCGGACCGTTGATGTAGCAGAACTGGACATTTAGAGTCACCAAAAAAAGTAGTTGGCGATATTGTGAATTTTATGGGGTTTTTTCTTTTCTAAGGAGCAGCGGAGCAACCGTGAGCGCAGTGGAATTTACCTATGCATAATCTAACTGCTTCACCAGGTTGACGATACTATTCAAAGGCTGTAGCAGTAGACCACCTGAGCGATATGGGCACAAACAATGAACTGCCATTGATTACGCTTAATTAGTTCTGCAGGCTATCCTCTACAGTGTTGACGTTGATCACTAATTCAATTACGACTTCTTTCTATGTAGACCAAACTCTGGCGCTAGGATGAGGAGAACGTTATTCCATTCGATAAATACTAGCCTGTTGTTTAACAACCATCCAGCACCGGAACACTTTACCATTACGAAGTGTATGATTTTTTTACGAAAAGGCGATTGTGCAAAAAGACTTCACAGTGCAGATTCACGTAAACCTAATGGTAAGATATCCGCAACTCTGCCTTGACTTCCCAATTATGTTGATGTTAAGATGTCAAGCAGGATGTACCAGTTGATTGTTGAGCAACTGGTTAACCCGATTCAAAAGCCGACATTCACAACAAGCTAATCAACCTTAATCTACGTAAACAGCAGTATGTCCTTGGCACTCAGATTCATTCAAACTTAGTGCTGAGGTTTGTCAACTAATTCGTTAGAGACAAGACGCACAAGGATAAAGTCCTGGTGCAATATTTAGCCGAACTTGTAAGCGAAAACACATGGATCTGTCAGAGTAACTACTATAACCACTGCGGCATATCAATTTCTAGGAGCGGACACATAAAAATGTCGGTCTTCACGAACGACAAAAGACTAGCGTGTCAATATAATTCAGATCAAACATCATCACCAATAAGTCCGTATAAAAAAAGACAAAACGCAGGAAAGCACCACAAGATTTGGACCAAACTTGCCTCAGGCTGGCATGGATACAAACCACATTCAACAAGCGTATTGGCCACATAAAGCATACAGCTCCTTTCGCTACTCAGTTGCTAAAGGCAGCCAAATTACTGGTTCTTCCTCATAAATATCTGGTTTCCTCCCCAGGATATAATCCGCAATATGATTTGCATCAAACAACCTCTTTCCCTGAGTTATGATCATCGCTCGTATTCAATAGATACACCTGACGAATAAAAGCATCATCGCCCAGTTTCATCGCCCATTTTGTAAGTTTTACTTTTTCTTTAGGTACATCAGTTCACCCAAACCCAACCATTTGTGCATACAACAATATGGTTTACAAATATTTCTTCCTTAATCTGTACCAGGCAGAATCATTTCAATCATATCTGAGGACTGCTGCGGCGCTTCACCCGAGGATATGATTTGACACGAAAATCTGAATGCAGAAAATGAAGGGGAAGAAAAAGAAACGACATCCCTTCCCCGAGTAGAATACCCCACCTGATAATTGTTCTGATGGACTGTATTCAACTGGGAGATCAGTTAAGGCAATGCAGGAGATTTTAGCTAGATAATGCAACTGTCTTTATATAGCCTCTCACAGACACTTCAAGTTACCCGAAACTTGGAAAGCCTTTTTATGTTGTAATAGTCTTTCGCTCGATATGCGACAACCTTCACTCATCAAAAAGAATAACGAGGAATAGACACAGTATGTTCTTTTGTACGACTTCCCCTGCCAAGGGAGTATGAATACATTATTGTTACATCTCGACTTTCCTTTCTTCCTCTTGAGACACTACTTTGACAAACTAGAAACATTACCAGCGCTTTCTGCAGCGCAATAGCTGAAATATGAGATTACCAAGGAGTCATGTGAGACTTCGAAAACAGGAATACAGTGGTTTGGACATTATTCTCTCTTCTACTTCTCCTACCGCGCGAGAAAACGTAGTAGTGACTTGTTATCATTTTATGTCGAATTGCTATTCAGGGCTACTTGAAGACTCTTTGCGTTACCTAAAACCTTTACAGTCGGCTTAATAACGGAGATGTGATATTCCAAAAAGGCGTGAGAAAAATCAAGAACTAAGATGAAAAATTAAAAATCAAACCTTCTGCAAGTTCGCAAAACTTTCCCAGATTGTACACCATTGACCTAAAATTGAGTATATGTGCTCAATTTTGCATACGATAAGATCGATCAGCAAATTCTAATGAGATCTCATCGGATGTCTGCCCGAGACTTTTCTCTCATCGACTACTTGAGTGTGCGTTGTACACAATCATTGGAGTTCAATGAATTCCATTAAAAACGAGTTATAGAACTGATGGCACCAGATGATAAATGTAAAGTATATTAATCGTCAACATAAAACACAACAATTTATCTTTTACTTCCAAACAAATATAATGGATAACACGCTATTTTGGCCATGTGCCAACCACTTCATATTCAAGTCGTTTGCAGGGAGCATTTAACACTGTCGCACCATTGCCTCATGGAAGAATACTTAGCTGCATCCTGTAAACTAATATTATATGCCAATTGTTATGGCTCATGAACGCAGTAAATCACATCATACCCCCCCCCCCCGTCATCTTCAATAAGACGTCAATTACTCTTGCTACGAACTGTGTGAGAAGTTAATGAACAATAAACATAGACGTTTGAACGAGGATATAACGATACTGTAACCTATTAGTTCAGTTGGGGTTGTAACTGACAGGAATCATTATCCAGGCGCGGTATGGTGATACATCACATGATAAACATCACATCCAAACGTAGCTCATACATACTGATGATATAAGGACATATTCATCATGTTTATTGAGGTACCCTGCTAGTTTACGTCTTCCGCGTAAATCGTTGGCGTTTTATGAAATTGGTGAGTGTGGGATAAACATTAGTTGGTTACTCGTGTGATTAGTGGCCAGTAGGAAGGATTTATTGCAACATAGGCATTTTTCCTTTTTCTTCAAGACAGGGGAGATGAACTTGTGCACAAACCACCCAAACCTGCTTATTGTAACTTCCGGGCTGTAACATGTTTTACATTCATCAGATATTGGCCTGTTTTTTAGACTGACGGAGCCCCCCCCCCCCCCCTCCCCTGACTAACACTCCTGCTGGCCTATATAATTGTTATGCAGCCAATACTGCCGTCTGCACAGTGAATAAGTATATCTCTAGCTTCAAAACTAGGAGATGGATATCTTCAAATCTGTGCGGATGCATCGCCTCCAACTGATTCACAACAGCACGAATGATATAACTGCAACTTTTCTGAACCTAAAGCCCGATCACTTTTCAAACCAACTTCACCAACTTCCAACTAGCTAATTTCACCCACTTTCCAAATCATATCGCATTTCCCCATCAGTGACCGAATTAATGGTTTTCACGACATTGGGTCCTCGAGCAGGTTGCCGTGGTTAATCAAGCATCACAGAATATCTCCATCTCACTTCTATATCTGATGAAAGTTGCTCAGAAAAGATACTTGCTATTTAGCAGGCGAGTAATTAGCCCGGCCCATCAACGAAGGGCGACATGACTGTTGTGTTTAAGAGGGCCGAGCAACATCCGATTACACTCTTCACGTCACTTTCCTTTTTTTCTTCAAACACCGCCAAATGTGCTCAAGAAGCTTCGTGTTATGCCCGGTTGATGGTTATAATGCTTAACACAGGTAGGTGTTGCCATTAAACAACAGATCCGACCATTCCTCTGTTTTTGCCCGCGCCAATTCTCCCGCCAATTCTATACCCGTTTTGTTTAGTCAAAGACAATGCCTACCTAGAAGTATAGAGTCAGCATGCTATGTTATATTAAACCATATTTCGCCCGAAAGCACGAACGTGATCGAAACACACGGCATCCTTACGGGAAAAAAGGATTTAATAAGGGAATGGAGTTTCTTATATAATGAAAAAGGCCTTTCATTGTTTCCCCATTATGCGTGAGGTGATGACACCAAAGCGAATACATGTTCAGCCGATGGTTACATCACCTCCAATGTCATTTACAAGGTTATTCTGCACTACGACGAACATTATTTTACCATCTCATTTTTGGTGAATGAACAAAAAATTATACATTTCCTCTTGCAAAAATCGCAATATCAAAACAATTTTCTACAGAGTAGCGGGTTTTCGGTTTGTAAATCTTTTGATCTTTGTATTGCGAAACACAGAAGATCGAAGCCAGTCGTTCCAAGCGGACATCTATTTTAATAATCATTCTGGATATTTGGAATCACTGAAAGTTGCATTTTTGATCTCGTATCAACGTATTCCATTCTGAGCCTTATTAAATTTATTTACAGCCATAACTTTAAACCTTCAAATTATCCCACAAGTGACCCAGATTGAATTGATCTGAATAACACTTTTCTTAATCTTGAGAAATTAGGCATTCCAGTAACAGATGGTTTTCCCTTGACATTACCATTTGTCCTATTTATGTCTTGCGAATTGGAATTGACAATCAAATCACGAACAGAGAATTAATCAACTATCCCGTGAGGATTGTAGGGCATGATGTAATAGGAAAGTGGCTAGCTCAGCTCAGAGATCCCTTCGAAAGTCATAATAGTCGAGCTGTTATCATAAAGCCGGTGTGACAGCGGATATAGTCCCCCTGGAGTCATAGTCCGGTAGCATTGTATTTGACCAATTAATCAGCATGATCTATTGTACCGCTAACCCTAACCAAAACATTTAGCAATGCGGGCTATTGTTACACGGACTATCAGCCCTAGGACTACTATCCCCGTCACACCGGTCCAAAATCTTCCGAGCTGGTGTTTCATTCGAAGGATTGAAACCAATGAGTCCGATAATTAACAATGTTAAGCTCAACCAGTACTTTGCTTCGTCCATGATGCAAGGCTCTAAAATTACAGGCAAGGTGTTACAAGTGTGTTCCTCCAGCCTAAGCTAGTATAAAAAGCCAACTGCCAAACGTAGCCCATAAAATGACTAACAAAATAGCTTAAGGTGAGTTATGTGCTCGTTATTCAAGAATTCCTTCCATCATTGCATTAAACAGCACTCTTCGGGCTTTCGAAAGACTAGGGTATCCGCTTGGCTAGATTATCAATGCAGGGCAACAAGCGATGGCAGTGGCATCTTAAAGATTCTCAAGCTATCATCATCCCGTAGAGGAACTGAGCCATAAACGACAGGAAAGGCTGGCCTTAATGTTACATCAGCATCAATTTGCGTCGGATGAAGGCAAAATCAAGGCGGTTTTTGCACGTTTCTGATCGTTCATTTTGTGAGGATGAAACAATACAGATGGGCAATGATGACAAGACGCAATGATGTTGAATCTGTCTCACAAAATTATCAGCCTCGTCTCAAAAAACGTTCAAGACGATCGGTTTGAAATGGAATTCAACTTTAATGCCCACTGTGGGGCGCAGTGACGATTGCTATTGCTGTAATGATGACGATTAAAGAAGAAGCCAGAGCCCAGTTATCCAACCCTGGATCCCTAGTTTCCCTCTTTAAACACGCTCTGGTAATATAACTACTAGACTCACATGTACTAAACAACATCCATCCTTCTAATTTGTAAACTTCTCACTTCTATGAGAGTAAAAACGTCAGATCCAGGCGCCTCAAGTTGCCTCGCCCTGCCTTGGCCTCCAATTACAGCCAGAAAGTCGCCTAATTGAACCTGTAGCAGGATTTAACACAGAGTACAAAGCGATCAGAAGATGCCTCGAGGGCGTAGAAGAAATTAATCGGACTGCCAGTTGAGCACGATTCCTACATTAAGGCAGTTCATGATTTTCTGGAATACCTCGGGAGCGTCGCGGGTTGGAATCGTTGGGCTGATTGATTTTCGATTTTTTATCACTTAACGAACCGATTATTTACCAAAGGCGAAAGCGATGAAACACTTCTTTCATTTGGAACGAAACTAAACATCTTGACCGCTCACTTGAATACGACAGTGAAACGTGTCGTAACAATATTGTTTCATTACATCTAATTTTCAATGATATCGTGCATGAACAGCAATCTGGGCAGTTGCAAGTGTACCAAAGGCGCAGCGAAGTCAACTCCTCCAGAGTCAAGATGGTAAGAACGTCGGCCGAAATAACGATTTCCACTACTACAAGTGCGTCTACTCTGCACTGACGACAAATGCTTTACGACTGTTCATACTGCGCAACCCACGCAAGGCGAAATAAACATACTGCATGTCTGCAGTATGCGTGATTAATGATCTCTGTTTAATCCTGCGATTAGTTCCCAGTACGAAAACTATCATTAATCTTATATCATGACGCATTGATATCGGTTACACTTAAGTACGAGATGGCTTCAAGTGTAATAGTAGATGGTGTATGACATAGTGACATTCACAAGAGATCACTACCTGAGATGGGATTCATATCGATTGAGCACGAAAGATCATTTTGAACAAACAGACGAAAGGAACCGATTCCTAAGATCACAAAGTACAAAGGATCGAGCTATGTCGATATTGAAGATGTTTATGAACCCCCCACGCCCCCCCCCCCCTCGCCATACATCTAGATATCTTCTTGAGACCGATATTATAAAAGGTTGTTCTCACTAATACTAAAAGCTTGGCTCTTATTTCCACTAGACATTGAACAGAGGAAGAATTATTAAACCTTGTATATTACTCAGTGCCTGTTAGATTATTTCTTTCCTTCACACTGCACCTCATCATGTAAGCGCACCCTGCCCAGTTATCTCTGTACAATTAAACACGATAAATAAAGTAAATTAAATTAAATTATTTCAATTTGATAAGCAAGCCCATGCATATTATCAATCTATTATACTTCAGTAGAAAATACCGCCAAATGCAATGTGGTTCCACTGAAGTGGTAAATGTAGCTGAAAATGTAAACACTGGCAGCGAATGTGAAGTATGTTCACTGCACATAACATCAGTCGATTACTTGTCGCGTGATGATCTGTTTCGTCCTTTCGATAATTTCACATTAATGAAGGACAGCCATTAATTGTGAATATAGGTTTTTCTATGACCGGATGCTCATTTACTTTACTTAAGCTTTGCGTGGTTCAGCCCGAATTATGACTTCACGATATGAATGACAGTAGTTTGCATCAGAATATGACATTGAGTTGTTTCAGAGTACACAAGAAACAAAACATCGAATCAAAGCTAATATTTTGTTCGCTTTCCATTGTGATTTTCAACAAGAACCAGCAGTTGAAATACTTCCCCGCTACTTTAGTAGGAATTAGAACTCCTTTGCTTAAGTTGGTTTTCAATATGGGCAAAACCCAACATCACGACATGCAAAAAAAGAAACAATATGTTCGTCTAAGCGACCAAGCTTAAGTAGATTTTACGCCGAGCTCTACTAGTTGCGCCGACATTACGCCGTTAAGGCGACGACGGATCTCGCAATTCGAAACGGAAATAAGATGTTTTCCAATGAGAAAAAAGGTTGCATATTGCCAATTCATGACTGACAAGTGTTTGTATTGCGAATGTTGCTTTGTGGTGACCAACCCCATAACTCTGAGCAGTTATTTCAGCATTGACCAGTTTCCATCACTGGAATGGGGATGGTAATTTCTCTGGAGGGGAAGGTTGCGTCTTCTGATGCTGTTTTAGACCTTCACCATAAGCTGAGGTCGTTAACTTCTTCCTATATGTCGAAATTGGATATTCGCAACTTGCCGTACAACATTGCCATACGTTTTAGGAACTGGTCAGTACCTATATAAATGCACTGAAGTTGCTAGCTGCCATTTTCGGCAACACGGTCTTCCTATTCTTTGACAGAATTGCCTAATGTCACATAATAAAATCATCAATAATCTCCGCCAACGACCATCACAGTGGGTAATAGCCCCGCAGTTCGGAGGTCAGATATACTGAACGTCACTTTGAATCGATTCCTCTTTGATCGAACGGGATGGCAGTATAAGGCATGAGGCCGGTCTGATTTATTCCCGAAAGTCAACAGAGGAGGCTGGTATTAATTCAATTTGCATACACACGCCTTAGTGGCAACAATGTCACTATAAATTGTCTAATAAAAAAGGCAGAAATATAGAAAAGAAAGATGAAAAGACTGTTCGTTTCAACAATCAACAACTCATGTTCACTTTGGCATATTTAACACGTACTTTGTACGCGCATGCCGATGAATCTTCTGCTCCTGATCCCTAGTCTTTGTGATTTACGGGTCATCCCATTCAAGGTCGCCAGCGTTGAACATAGATTTGGATGAAAACGATGGCGCCTGATGGGGATCCGAAATTCTCCTGCTTAAGATAAACTAGTAAATCTCTCATTCGTTACGAAGAAGATCACGCCTGAATTATCTATCCAATTTTAATCAGAAGTTAATCTGATTCAAGCAAGTTCTGATATAAAATTTAATTGGTTATTGTAGTTCGATTATCTTTCAATTAATGGATGGATTAAATCGATAATATTTTCAGATGATCAAAGCAGAAATGTCAGTTTAACGGATAAAAAACGTTTTTTGATAAAAAGTAATTTCTCAGGTTGTAGATTAGGGGCACGGACATAAAATACTAAATAAATATAGGGGGTATGAAAAGGAGTGTGTGCCATATCGAAACAAATGAGCAGAAACGTCATTCCAAATGACGTCAACATCATGAAGGCCATGTACAAAGGCCATAGGCAATGGTATGCACTCTCGTTAATTCTTTACTTATACTAATCGCGTATTGCGTACGGCTTCCCCGGAAGGTCTTCAGTTAAGTGCAATCATGCTGGGAGAAACCACCGTTCGTATTGACATTAGAAGGCAGAACAATCATACTATCAATATGTAAAGGAGAAAAGTTTCATCAGCCTTCAAAATCTGCCTCAATGAAAATTAATTCGGAATTCATGACGTTGGGAGATAATTTGATGAAAGGTGCTTCTGACTTGGAAAGGCTAGAGTATACGGAACAAGTTCTAGAGCACTGCTTGTCCAAGCCTCATTACATGCTTTCGCAGTTCTTGAAATGGTAAAATTCGGGCCCTTTTTCTTCACTTCCTGAACAATCACATCCCTTTTTTCAAAACAAGCGACCTGATAACGACCTTTACAGAACATTGATATACATTCGCATGGGCATGGTTAATGTTGCTATGCTGTCCTGGAATGATCTACCCATTCCGTTTTCTCGCACAACATGGGAACTTACAACAAGTTATTCATGCGTCTTACATTACATTATATACCTTTGAATCCATCAGCAACTCCCGCTAAAGAGCCTTCGATCACCACACCAGTCGTTCTGAAATTTAAAAAAAAGCATTATTAGACCGAATCATATTAGCGAACCATGTTAAGAGTGGAAAGAGGCAAAAGACATGGAAATACGCTAATAATTCATATACGTACACGTAAAAAGTTCCAGTTGCATTTCCCTGACATCGGCATCATTGGCATCCTCTGCTTCACCAAGGATACTTACCTTTTAAGACCATGTTGCAATTAGAATCAAATTTGTTTTCCAGTTGTTCGAGTTGACTCTCCAAGAGAACTTCGATCAACACACCAGTCGTTTTGCAATAAAAAAAACAACATAAATTAGACCGAAGCATAAGCAAGCCTTATTAAGAGGGGAAAGAGGCAAAGTATCAAATGGATTTGTATAACGCCAATGCATTACATACTTACACGTTAGGCAGTTCCAACTTCTTATTATTGACATCGGCATCATTGGCATCCTCTGCTTC
Organism: Lineus longissimus; assembly: GCF_910592395.1. Lineage (NCBI taxonomy): Eukaryota > Metazoa > Nemertea > Pilidiophora > Heteronemertea > Lineidae > Lineus > Lineus longissimus. Next base: position 1,436,239 of record NC_088314.1, read on the forward strand.
ACCAAGGATACTTACCTTTTAAGACCATGTTGCAATTAGAATCAAATTTGTTTTCCAGTTGTTCAGGTTGACCCTCAAGAAGAACTTCGATCAACACATCAGTCGTTTTGCAATTTAAAAAAAAACATAAATTAGACCGAAGCATAAGTGAACCTTATTAAGAGGGGAAAGAGGCAAAGTATCAAATGGATTTGTATAACGCCAATACGTTATATACTTACACGTTAGGCAGTTCCAACTTCTTATTTATTGACATCGACACCATTGGCATCCTCGGCTTCACCAAGGATACTTACCTTCTGAGACCATGTTGCAATTCGAATCAAATTTGTTTTCCAGTTGTTCAGGTTGACCCTCAAGAAGAACTTCGATCAACACACCAGTCATTTTGCAATTAAAAAAAACAACATAAATTAGACCGAAGCATAAGCAAACCTTATTAAGAGGGGAAAGAGGCAAAGTATCAAATGGATTTGTATAACGCCAATACGTTATATACTTACACGTTAGGCAGTTCCAACTTCTTATTTATAGACATCGACATCATTGGCATCCTCGGCTTCACCAAGGATACTTACCTTTTGAGACCATGTTGCAATTCGATCCAAATGTATTTCCAGTTGTTCCCCAAAGAGAACTTCCAAGTCATATTTATCTGCAATAAACACGTTCCTGTGTACACGTACTCGAGTCAAGGGTATATTTATCGGTTTCACATGCTATGCTATCACATATCAAATGAAGTCATGGACAAGCAGTTATTCGATGAATCCTTTCAGTAATTCATTTCATACAACTGTAGTTGGATCCTGAAGACTTTTTCTGTCGCGTCCTTTGCTTGGTTTGAGGTGGTTGGTGACACCAGCATATCAAGACTCTTCACATCTTTGCCATATGGAACTGTTTGATGTGGTAGGACTCTGACACTACTGGGGTCAGTGACTATTTTCCTGGCATAAGAGTCACAAGCACTACATAGGTACTAGGTAGGCCTAGGGATTGTATCTAGGTGTGGAATATGCAGTTAGGGAAATGAGTCTAGTGTGACAAAGCTAAAACAAGATTCCTCGTGCAGCGTGGATAGCAGTTCTCATGTACAGCAAGATAGTAGAGCAACCTATTGCTCACGTGGCGAATATTTGTCTGGCCCACCTGATGTTTTACACATAGAACTGCCGACACAAATTACCGTATTGTCTTGTGAGTTGTCAGCCAAATTCTAAAACTACAAAATCAACCATTCAGGCCTCAAAGATGCAAGATCTCATGTAGGCCGAAGTGACGGTCACAGTATACAGTTGATATGAACGAGAAATGTAGCTTAAAGTATCGTGTAGGCCTACAGAGGTGATGCACAACTTATAATGCGTTGCATGCATGCATTGCCAAAGCGAATATTACTCCTTTTTATTAAACTGGAATCAACTGATATCAGATCTTGGCAAATAATCATCATCTGTAGCAACTAAGTCCGTTCACATCATCTTGCTGGATGTTAGTTTTAATCAAATGGCGGGCAGGATGCTTCACACATAGGCCTACATTTCAGGTTCAATTCAGTGGTTATGTCTTACCTAAAACACGGAGAACGAGACTGCTTTCATAACCGATATGTGAGCCAACAGCTTTGGGTTTGATGATGACATACTCTGAAACTTCATTCGAGCGTCATCTATCAGTTGTATCAACAACAGAATATTACTACCGAACAGGAACGCACCGTCCATCATTATCAGTGTGCTATTCTGATTTCTTGTCCTTGATCTTGTTCTGACTTCAGATGAGTAGTGGCTCTCCACGCTGGCTCTCTTCCCCGAGGATGTCCAAATTTCTTCTGAGCCCGCTGCTAGTGATCGCTCCCATCTTTATTTGAGTTGATAATCGTCTGCTCTCCCCGCGTAGAAGTACTCTGGACTTGCATTTCTCGCGGCTGTATTTCCCAGCACTCGTATCATCACAGCGCTCCGTTGGAATATGTTATTTTGTCTCGAAAGTCTCGGTTACCGTTAAGTTTTCGCCTGAATTCAATCATTATGGGGCATTATCATTTTGAATGGGAGGCTGTATATGTTTATCTTTTTTGCATTACTTTTGAGTGTTGTAGAATACACCGTATAGGGTTTTTGTTTGGATTTTCTAGGGATTTAAAAATATCAAGTTTGTCCACAATAAATGTCTTTAGCTACGCGATTACAATCGATATTATATGGGCTGCAATTTGAATTTCACTTTTGAAAATTTATCAGGGAAAGAGGAAAACAAGTGTATTTGATTGGGGTTACAAGTGATCTGTACATCGTCTTGTGTACATCGAGAGATGTCGACAGTTGCACCAGTATTGTAACTTGGTTCATAAAGCGGGAAATGAGAATGCACACTTGTACGGGCTGTGACTCGTGCCAGGTATGTTGTTGGAAGTGGAGTTGGAAGTTTATCTGGTAAGGTGTTGGGGAACGAAGTTTTGAATTATCTTTTAGTAATTGAGAGGGATGTGGGGTTTGGTTTTTTTATATGTTGATATTTAAGTTAAGGGAGTTATTCAAAATGAAAGGTATTTGACGAAAAAAATTCGAAAAAGTTCGAAATTCTTTATGATGATGTCTCTTAATTTTGAGCAGAAAAAAATCAAGTGAAAAAATATTTGGACTATTTTTCGGAGAATTTTTTTTCAAAGTCAAAAAATGTTTGGGACTGATGATATTCTTCAATTTGAGTAGTAAAAAAATGAAAAAAATATTTGGACTTCAATTTTTTTTAATCTTTCAGAGTTGAATTTTTTTAAAGTCAACATTTTTTTGGGACTGATGATGTTCTTTAATTTGAGCAGAAGAAAAAAATTAGCTTTTCTCAGCAAGTTGGACAGCTCATTTGGTGATGCAGCATCTTCTTATTTGGGGTTGGTGCTTAAGCAAGTGTGATGAGTGCGGTATGTGACTATTCGATATTGTTAGTTCAGCTTGAATAATACGCCAGTTGGCATGAGCACGCAACGCGAAATTTAATTGGATCCTGCGGGCTGAAAGTCATTCATAAAGTCATTTACAGGAAGGGGTAACTGAAGCGGTACGAACCAGAGTCAACTAAGTGACTATTCGGTCAAAATTGAGTTAAAGTGCATGTAGCAACCTCTGACACTGAATACTATTTCAAACAGAGGCTTGTTGGTGAAGCTTCATCTGTTTGCTCATAGATGGCCGCACTCCAATTTTATTTTCCATGAAAAAAACTGAAGTTCAGGACCCAGACCCAACCCATTTTTCTCAATATTTGAATGAAACCTAATAGACTATGGTTCGCACCGCCTAAATTGCTCCATGGATAATTTTCAAGTGTTAACCATGCATGGCTTCAGGCAGCCATAGATCAATCAGGTAAGAAAAAAAATGGTCCATATGTGATCACCTCGGGTAATGTAATGCATGTCATTTGCAGTGGATATGGGGAGAACAGTTTCTGGCTAGTTTCACCAGTTTTGATTCCATTGAATAATATTCTTCTTCTTGGCTCAATGGCACAAATGAAAATTACCGATACTATCTAAGTATAGCATTTTGGTTATAAAGTTGACTGAATTTCAGGGTTAATTGAAGAGTGTACATGTCTCATGGAAATTGGTCGACATCTGTTCAACAGTTTAAGAGTAATAGGACTTGGCGGCCATATTTTTCATGGGATTTGACTGAAAATTAGAGATATTGAAAAGAGTACATAGATTCATAAACACATGAAGTTTGGTTGCAATCCGATCATTAGTTTCGGAGTAAATAGGACTTCGTTTAATTTTCAAGATGGCCGCCTGGCGGTCATATTGGTCAATGGATCTGACCGAAAATTAGGGTCGTTGTAGAGAGTACATAGATATACAATCACGTGAAGTTTGGTTTCAATCCGACTTTGTTTAATTTTCAAGATGGCCGCCTGACGGCCATTTTTGAAGTCCGAGCGGGACAAATTTTTGGGGTAGAATAGAGGGTCCCTAGATATATGTCCTCACACGTTTAGAACCTTCTAGCTCAATAGAAACGAAACATGCCATCAATCGGTGATTTAGTGAACTTTGACCTCTGTGACCTTGAAAAGTAGGTCAAATCAAAAACCCGGGTGATATGTCATTTAGCCTTATTAGGTACACCCACCATAAAAATGTTGTCACTTTAAGTACACCATTAACTTCAAATAGTAAAAACAATTTCCAAGATGGCCGCGTAGAGGCCAAAAAGTAGGTCATATCGCGGAAAAGAAAATACGTCTGGGCATATTGTCCAAAGCTACCACCACACCAAGTTTTAGCCATCTAGCACTAGCAGTGACGAAACGTGCTCCGCTAACGGATGACGACGACGACGACAACGATGGACGACGGACGCCAGGGTGTCGTATAAGCTCCCCAGAGGTGAGCTAACAAATAAAAACGAGCGTGAAATCAACTATTATTTGCATTTAGCATCATGAACTATCGATGAACCCATTTCGTGCCAAGATGAAATCACATGGTTCTTAATACTGGCGCCTATTCATCAATCTGAATGACACTATCTTGTCAAATCAAGAGTAAGACAGGAAAGGCATGTCCACTAAGCTGACATGATCAAAATGCAACTTATTCAAATAAAATTATGACACGACTTACTCGGTCTTGTGCTTGTGATGTCCTTTCGAATCGATATGCGACAGTGGATTTATGGTTCTGCAGCTCCGTGTGACTGCACCGTCGATACGAATATTATATGATCTGAAACGAAAAAATATCGGCGACTGTGAGACAAAATTTAACCTGAATAAGGCCTACTTCAATGACAACAAGCTCTACCAACATTTCAGTCGCCAAAGTCCTCCTTTAACGCTGTTGCCATCGGCTAGGAGTTTCAAAGACGATTGCAATTGATTGACTGAACGGGTCATTTCAACAGTTACCTCCATAGTGCTATTTTCAAGGTCATTCAAAGCAACTGATCTGATTCAAACAAACCAACTGATTTGATTGGTAAATTTGCAACAGAGGATATTTTAATGATTAGGAAGGATGTCATGAAAAGAACAAAAGACGAACCGCAGATTGCCGGATATCTGTGCACACTTGTTTTGATACAACAAGAAAACCGCACGAGTGGCTGATCCGGTATCCAGATTGCACGAGATGACTTTCTACGCATGTACGGCCGGAAAGCTGAAAAATTGTTGCCATTTTGACCCGAATGACGTGAAAACGTGGACGACGTCACAACCTCATGACATCGTCGAGACTTCGCAACGTGGCTGAATTCCACGTCATGCGATAAATGTTTTATGCATCTTTCCCACATTTCTCCCAAAATAAAGTCTGCAAAGTTATGAAGAGCAGTGGGGTTTGTATTGTCTAATAAAAGCCGGTCCCTGGAGCACTGTCCGTAATTTTTTGTTGAATTTGAATGCATTTTTGGGACATTTTAACCATGGTCTTGTCTGCCGGATCACTTCAATTAGGGTATATGATAAATCACGTGCGTCTACCCCTAAAAGGCCAATACTCATCAAAAATTGTTTTTACCCAAATGTTACCACGGTCGGAAACCTTTAGTCCATTACGCTGGTTAAATTCGCTGATTACTGTCGTTAAGAGCTCTTCATCACTCAGATGAGCCTCACGCATCCGTGATATTTTAGTTGACAATCGATTGTCCTTCAGGATAAAATCAGTATGGCCGTCAGAAAATTATGGCTATGCCAGATGACATGCAACGGATTCATATCAAGGCCGATGACGATGTTACGTGACATATTTGATCGACATCATTTTATACACGCATCGGTGAGAGGGTCTTGAAAATGATTTTGTCGACGAATATTTCACGATTCTATGTCTTGGTAAAGCATAATACAGGTCAATCAAAAAAAAAATCAATGATATTATCGCCGCCGAACTGCTTAATGTGAAGAAACTTTCCACGTTTGATTGAAACAAGAGAAAATACATTATTCTTTATACATGTATACCTTTACGGTCTGTTTACAGCTTTCTTAACCAGTCTAATATGACAATCGTAAAGTTTGAAACTTTTTCTTACTTGCGTCAACAGAACCGAAGGTTAACTATAATCCAATTAGGTACGCAAAACCTTACACATTCCATTAATGTGATGATGACTAACGCCAGGGACGTGACTTCATCACAAAATTAAATTACCTTTCTCCCAAATCATTTGCAATACAATTACAGGATAATACGGTGAAAAACGTGCCCGTTGGTGTTGCATTGGGCTATTTGCTTCTGGCGGCAATATGGTGACCGAGATGAAATTTGTTTTGAATGAGTTCTTATTTCTTTTGGACGACACGGCGTGGTGGTTGCCCATCACAGAGCAAGAGTAGCAGTACCTACTAACTGGGAAGGTATTTGGTTCGGAACAAAATCTGAAACCACCAACGACCTAATCTCTACATCATCAAGCTAGTCAGTTATGTCATGTTTCTAAAGTTGTCACGGCAAGGGAGCCCCCCTGTCCGCCACGCAAACCACTGCACCTTAGACACGGCACTGAACTTAAGTTTGCTCGCAGTCACGGTGCCAAATCGATACGAACGGGACGGATTTCGGGTGAGGCTGGGACTACACATGCGAGTTGTTTACTGTAGCGACTGGAATGGCATGTGTACGAAAGGAGCCAAGAGAAGACAAAAGATTGATAGCTAGGCGACAGTGATCGAGGAAACAAAACTGAATTCTTGTGAAGAATGTGTAGCAGCAGCGTCGGGAGAACGAACCAACAACAGAACAGCAACGCGTAGGACAACGTCCCACAAGATCCGGTATATTCGAGTTGAAAAAGGCATTGGTTTTACTCTTTAAAATTGCAAGCTTACCTTGGAGAGAAATAACGACACAAAAAAGCCATACAGAACGTTGGTTCGTCGCAACGTATACCTTATTCTCACAAGCAAACACTAAAATGGGAGGTCCCGCATTCCGAGACCGCGATTATAGAGTTCATGTTCTCACATGTAACGTAATACTCTTTACTTCTCACGCATGACATGGAAAAGGGCGGGCTACATACGACTCAGATGTCACCTTTCACACTCACGTTGTGTTTCCAAGCTTCAGTCACTTAACTCGTGATCAGTGAAAAGTGAACAGGCGCAACGTGAACCAGAAAGAAATCGGGTCGCAAAATAAGTCTGTCCAGCCATATTTCATTAGAATTCGATCTTCATATATCACTCTCTTCCCAATATCGACCTCTCACTCCATATTGACAAGACCACGTTGCAGACTATCATTCAATTAGGTGACATCAAACATCGTTTCAATAATAATTTACTTTCCAATATCTGTCGCCGAACGGAACTCTCGGCCGTGGCAAACACTATTAAAATGAATGAGGAGGTTTTCCAATGCGACAGGGAAGTTATCGTAACATACGATAAAGGTAAAGGCTTGCGACAGATGCAGACAGTAGCCTAAATGGTAACATGGCAGGTCATTTCTCATTTCACTTCCAAAATTGATGACATGAAGAGAATTTTTTCATGAAATATGTATTAAGCGATGAATATAAATTTTCAACAATGCTGTAGCGTGGGCCAATTCAAAAACACAACACGGGCCAATTCTTATCGCACTGGCATTTCCAGTTATTGCAGTACGGCCGTGATTGCAGCAGAACACACGCAGTCACGCCAGAGGACATTCTCTACTTCTACACCATGCCAATATTGCATTTTTCGTTCCTCTTTCAGTGTTCTGAATCCCTGAACTACGTCGAAAATGAAACATAGAACAGAGATAACCAATTTATCCCTCTACTGCCTGCCCAGCCATTCAGTGCGTTTCTTTTACCCCAATGCGCCGAGAGATGAACGAATAGATCACTTTAATGCACTCACATTGTGCACTTCAATCTTTCACAACCAGATATGCCCGAAAGGCCAACTTTGACGACACGGTGAGTTTCTGCAAGAATACATGACGCGTTTAATGTCCCGCCTGAGGCATCCATTATGACTTGATGCATCTTTTGGAGAGGGAAATTGTGATAGATTTGAATAAACTGGCATGCCATTGTATAATCATCGGTAAGAGAAATACTCGCGGATGCATTGCTTTTTTATTGCCGCTAAGTTGATTGTAGGTAAATTCACAAGTTGTGACCCGCTCTACCAAAACTAGGCGCTTGTCGCATCTGAACTTGACAGGTTGATACGGACTTGTTGTTCATTTCCCTATTGTAGACCTTTTGTGAAATCTATTACATGGATGGCTAGTGATGAAGGGACATCACGGGAATGTGAATCTAATGTGAGTTTAAATTGTCGCCAACTTTGTAACAGGAGTTTTCTAAAGCCGAGCAAGGGAATATAACGTTATTTTGTCGCACTTACCGGGTAAATCCAGGCCGAGCCCAATACAAGGCCTATTGTTTCTAAACAAAGCCCGCTCACACCTAAGCCTAAATTCCCATTGTTCTCCAGTCTCAGGTTTGATGACATCGACTCAGTCTCGCAACCGCTTCCATGGGGGTCGATAGGTCGTCTAACCTGAAAAGAGCAAATGTAATGAATGGATTTGTTGTCAGAAGTTCCTACGGCCGGGCGAATGGTCCGGCGGTTCTTTCCTTGGAAATATTTAGTTTGGGACCAGAATTGATACATTTTTCAACTAAACCATCTGATGAGGTGACTAAAGTTAGAGAGCCCATCCGAAAATGCCACCGTCCAAACCACACCAAGCTCTCGTGCACGGCGGACCTTGGCTCTTGTATCCACCCTCTAAAGAAATTATTTCGCAAACCTTTCCTGGCATGTGGGAGCCAAAAGTTTACTTCAGATAAACTTAACGATACTGCACTCAATACATTTGTCGTGGATCTAAAAGTTGAGGGGACGCCCCGTCACTCTCAGGGAATTCAATGGTAAGAATTCTGCCTGGAGATTGATCATGAGTCTCCACAAAAAAACCCTCCATAAATGGTTCCCCTGGTCTTGAATACGCATTCCTTGTTTGATAGTGAGATGGCTGGTGTTATTTGATGACTTTTTTGCTGTAAAGGCGTTCGCTCAATGATCCAGCCACGTGAGGAGCTTAATAAGTAGCAACCTATTGCTCTATTCCCAAACGCGTTAGGTTCCTAATAGCCTCACGTTCCTAGCATTCCGGCTTTGTCTTTAAAGGAGAGAAGCAGCCATTAACGGGCCTTTTCCTGGCAACGTTATAAAGATTGCCAAATGGGCGGACGTATACAAGCAACTATCTGTGGCAACATCTGCCCAACCAAATTTATAAGCCTTTAGATTTGATTTGGTGACAGTTAGTAGTCCAATAATGATTAAAAAGAACATGTTGGCTTAAAAATATCTCTAAATCAAAGAACTCACTTGCCAGTAACATTTTATTTTCGGAGAAGGAATTAAATTTTCTACATGAATGTCTGGCAAAAATTGTTTAAATTAAAATTACATGTAGTATTTTTCAATCTTTGACTTTTATCATAAAAGACCCCCTTGCGTAGGGAAAAACCACTTGGGAGTTTAGATGTATTTGCTCAAGTTGTACGACTCTTATTTGCTCAAACCTCCACCGGAGCAATCTTGAAAGGACAGCCACGAGCCATGGTCTACAACAACCCAGGACAAATGGCAGAAATGCCAATATCTCGTTCGTGGTGAACATGTTGTATTTACTCTGTGGGGTATAAAGAGAAGTATCCAATGATGTACTTTAAAGCTGAAATGCAACCCTAACGGCCAAGATAGAAAACACAAACGCCCGACCACCAAAGGCACTTGCACTTGAAACATGTTAGACATCCAGCGACTGGTCACACTTTAAAAAAAAACAAGTTCATTGACGAGACAGCTCTCGTGTAAAAAAAAAAATTCCTCGAGCAGGTTCGAACTCGGAACCCTCGACACTTGGTATTTGCCGTCTTACCCACTATACCATGAAGCCGTTGTTGCAATAGAACATTTTTTTCAGTATTTTATTTCATGTACAACCTTGACAGAATGGCGTCTTTTGTGCAATCTGTACCATTTTCAGTTTGAAAGTGGTCTTTAAAATTTTCTCTTTTACAATATGGCAAAGTGAATTCATAAGATACATGATCAGGAGATGAACATGACATCATGTGATAATTATAGGAGCACGAAGCTATTTTTCGAGTTTTAAAGATGCAAAACTATTTCCCGCTTTGCTAGTATTAAAACCATGCGTATATTGAGGAACTGTCTGATAAGGTGGCATTCGATTTCATACAATGATCGAGCGAGGTCGCAATGGCCACTAATGGCAATATGAACTGATCCTCATATCTGCGCTCCACATCCAGTGCCCTGTTGGTGAATACGGTAGCGCCACTGCGGCCTGCTGTACTCCATCATATCTGAGGGCGTTTGGAACATGGCTGACCAGTCGTTCAAAACATGGTGAAAGGGCGTTAGTGTTTTCTAACTTGGCCGCTAGGTTTTTTTATGCAATCATTTCAGCTTTAAGCTGGAATATGAGGCATTAGTGGAAGTGAATGGATATTAAGGCCCACACTGTTCAATAATGACTTGAAATCTGTAACTGAATTTGAAAGTTTCCAATTGTGTAAATACATACTGAATACAAATTTCAACAATACGGCAGTGAAGGCAGATACACAAATATTACATACATGTACCAAATTTTCGCAAATTCATTTAATAACTGCACTACAGCATTGAGTATAACTGCATATCTAAATTGTTGACCACCAGTATCAACGGCGTACCCCTTTAAGAGCTCCCGTGCAGGTAAGAATTACATAGGGAGAAGACCATTAAACTCATTGATTGACTTTCTTCAATACTACTGGGGGGGGGGGGGGGGGTGTTTCAATACCCTGGCACTGGCATTGGCACTGGCCCAAGTATTCCAAAAAGGTCTGCAGTCCACTGAAGGTCTTATGTCAGTGAAATGAGACTGCTGTCTGTCATCATCATGGGCCTTGCAATTGTCTTTGGTATAATTCTCTGTAGTCCAGTCCATGCCTTGACCTACATGTACTTAATGCCTAGTGTAGCCTATGTGTAGGCCTGTAATTGACATGATAGAATATAAGTTAGAGCAGCAGACTGACCAGCATTAGGACTGACCAGCATTAGGACTGACCAGCATTATGACTGACCAGCATTAGGACTGACCAGCATTAGGACTGACCAGCATTAGGTGTAGGCTGCAGCCCACTGGGGCTTTCGAGAATGTGAGAAACCTCAAATGGTATTCAATTCCCTGAAAAACCTCTTCGGGGAGCATATTCGAGTGATATGAAATGTATACAATAAAAGGTTTCCCAAAACCTAAAAAACCTTCTTTTCAAAGAGTATACCTTTTTGTTCAACACTGCGGCTACAGGTGGTAAACCGGCCCTGGCCCATCCCATTGCAGGTACAGCGTAGCAGATCGGAACATACATGTATATATATAAATGTGTCAGTGAATAAGTATCGAATTTATAGATGACACCCGCAGATATGTCCAGTTAACATTTCGAAACATTAACCGAAAGGTACATTCGATAACACGAGGTAGACCGGCCCTGGCCCGTCCCACTACAGGTACAGCGTAGCGGATCGGAACATATATATATAAATGTGTCAGTGAATAAGTATCGAATTTATACATGACACCCGCAGATATGTCCAGTAACATTTCAAAACATTAACCGAAAAGTTCATTCGATAACACGAAAAGTATTCCTTCATCATCCCTACCTTCGAAAACGACCAGACAGTCAAATGATGACATCCGCGGATGCACTAAATGTAGGACTTCATAGAGAAGACAAACAGTGTATGCGTCTTTACATTGTAGCATAGTAGCACAGCCGCCGTATGATAGTATACGCAACCTCGATCGCTGCTGATGCACCGCGCAGTTTATCTAGGCGTTTCATCATAGGTACGGTACGGTGTGCGGGTTTGACTGGCATTGGCGGCCTCGTTGAATGAGCTAAATTAATCTCAGCTGATATAACAGTAGCCGATCCATCCCGATCTCAGCCACTCAATGATCAAACGTGGTCACCGTAATTTCATCATCATGAATCATTTCAAGTGATCGAGAGAGCTCTGCCGTTTTGTTTTTTTAGTGTTAGCAGCGTTGGCTACTATTCACCACTTCATGCTCGTTCCATCATTCCTTCAGAGTGTTTGGGCAAAGATTTCAAATGCTTGAGATGTCTCGGTTTTTTGGCAATCATACCCCGGATTCGGCTCACAGAGATGAGCCAATAAGTACTGCAAATAAGGTAGACTTAACTTGCGCAAAGTTACTCGTGACACGTGAAAATACAGCTAGTTTTCTGATTCCTCTGAGAAGAGGGGATGCCTGATAGTCGTTGGTCGAGTAAATATCCCAGGAGCTCATGGCACGTCTACAATAGGAAGAGGTTCCTTACCAACAAACTATCACCCTGGGACCATTATGAGTCGAAACATCGATGAGACGCCAACATAAAGTATGATAGTCCGTTATCCCGGTAACAACCATCATAAAAGCCTCGGCAACAATGTCAATATTAAACTGTCAGGCAATTACTTTCTATCACCACATTCTTGTCGCTCTTTTTTTAGAAATCCAATATCTTTCTGGTGATGGGTTTCTGCCTTCCATCGTTATTGTTATGAGGAGCTTTCCTCAAGGTCTATACTGAGAACACAGGAGGGTCGCAAGGCATCAAGGTGTTAGAAATGCGTTCTGAAGGGGTTTCGTAAGAATATCTCTTCAGTCATAGGATGGGGGTAACAGTGATCTTACCATCACATTCACTGACTGAGCTTGACGGAATGATCAGAGTAACCAGCCGAAAGTTACTCTAAGGTTCTCCTGGCATTTTCCCAACACACAAGGCTCCGAGATCGCAGTGTCCCTCTCACGAACATCCCACTGCCTTTCTAAAAGGAAGGGATCGGATTTTTGAGTAAGCTGTTCTCCGAGATGAGAACAAGCGGAATCAGGCAAAGCAAAGATATGCCCGGCGAAGCTTCTTCAACCTTCTTTTCGGCTTGTACCAATCCTCTGTTGGCGCCCGTTTGCTGTTCGGAGCTGTGACAAAACCCGGCTTCTGTTGTGGTCACATCCACTTTTTCAGCATCGAGTCGAGTGTTTAGCACGATAAAGACGGATCGTGCGGTGAACGGTTTGGATCAGTCGGTACCTTATGTGATACGATATGCTTAATCTTGGATGAAGTTGATCCCAGAGAGAATTCTTTCAGAATAAGCAGTGACGATGACGGTCTGTTTCTGGCAAAGATACGGCTTTTGTCACTAATATAGTTGCAAAGCGATCTTGAGCGAAACCGACTTATGATGTCCTTTTTTATGCCAGACAAAATATACATTTTTATACTCGATTATCGCGGTACAGCTGAGTATGTCAGTCGCCAGTGTGGCAGCATGGATCTAAGACAAGCTGTAGAAGTCAGGACCAACAAAATGTCATATTGTACTAAAATAATCCAGGTGTAGGGCCGCCCTGGCCATATACCACTTCACAGTCAGTGGTAAGTATGGTTATATTGTTAAACCGGGGGACTGCAGTTAATTTCAACCGGATGCATGTTTGCACAAGGCGGTTGTTTTGGTTAGATTCTGATCCGATCTGTGAGAGAAGCCACAAAATTAATCTTTGCCTACTGATTATCACCTCTTTATTACTTTATCCAAATCTGAGAAGAGAAGCGAGAGTAATATTGTGCTTTCGCTGAGAATTATTTCTATTTTAAGACGCATTCCATTGAAAAACTGTTGAAAGAATGTCATAGTAGCGCTGACAAGATTGTAAATCGTTAAAAAATCCTCAAGATGGGAACTTAGCTGCCTGTCATTTAGCATCAAGTGGAAGATTAATATCTCATCCCTCTTCAAGATATTTTAGAGTAGGGCGAAAAATGTCAATCCGTCAAATCAATTTTGTGAAAGTCTGCGCAACAGCCTAAGTGCATTTTCAAACTTCAACTTCAAGTTTAACTACAGGGATGGATTGCTGCGTAGGGTGATTAGATTCACGGCGACGAAAATCCTTGAGAGGTGATTAGCGTCAGGCTTGGAATGTTTCGTCTAGTGGTCCATTTCAAGAGCTGTTGGCACTAAGCGCAAAACAAAATGAAAATGGCAATGGAAATTTGCCTGTGTTCAGCTTTAAACCGCCCGTGATTGGTCATGCTTTATCCGATATTGAGCATTGAGAATTCTAAGGTACCCCAAGCTCTGACGTTGTAAGAAGGTAAGGTAAGAATTTGCGCCGTTGTCTTCTGCGAAAAACAAGATTGTATAGACGTTTTCCCGTCACATAGACTAAGATTGGGCCTTGCTGGGCTGCATGAGTGGTTCAGTTGAACACCGGACTTCTAGTGTGGCGAGACAAGCAGCAATTTGCATTTTACTGTAGTTTTCTCTATTCAACTTGTGATGGAAACAATGAAGTGATATTTCAAATTATGTCAAATCTTTCAAATCTAGTGCTGCTCTGTCCTAGTCGTGGAACCACGAAAACAAGTCGCTCACACTTCCAACCCATCAAACAGTATCGAGACACATATGTCCTATCGATTGACCATTCATCATTCAAATCTGGCATTATCAAACAAACTCTGTGGTGAGGACAAACCTTCGCCGAAACAAGCGTTCGTCATATCGCCATCATCATCAATAAGTCTGTCAGATTCAGAGACACCCTAGTATTTATTTTACATTAATCAATCAGGGAAGATGAAACGAAGCACGGCTGGTCGATCGGAAGAATACATTTGAACTGCATTGAATAACTACTAAATAAGGCACAGTTCTGCATAAAACACACTGCGCTTGATCAATCTCACTCAACTTATTTTAATATTTACAAAAAAAAACAGCTAGAAAGTCAGGCTGTCTAAGAAGTGAAGGAATATAGGGACCATTTTGACTGGATACCTTCACAATACGATTGTTTAAAAGCACCACCACCACCAGCTGGCCTCTTCCACTGGCTAAGTCGGACGACGTTTATCTTGACAGGGGGATATAATCCGTTCATTATGCATGGCATCTCGAGTGATTGAGGAGGGTTGGCTTTCGGGAAACTTTGCCGGAACTGTCTGTCACCTCTTTCCTCAAAGGCCGATCATGCATATATGGTGATAAAGCTGGTCCATGTTCTTCCCCGAGTGATACTACACATTGGTCGCCACGTAAAAGTCAATTATCAAATCCATTCCATCTCACCTGCCCCGATGGCGACCTTGCTGTGTCCAGTTCAAAAGCCGAGCCGTTGAAGCTCGGACTACATTGAATACAGTGCCACTCAAACCGGAAGCCGAGTGGCAGTTTCCAGTCAACTATGATGTGACCTCTTTCGATTAGAAGCGGTAACCAAAACACAATGTATCATTCATGTGGTGATATCGCAGGAGGAAACTGACACTGACAGAAGCATAGTCAAGTTGTTCAAACACAGGACGCCATTCCGCTACAAGGTCGCAAAAATGAATGTCTCACCTCATACAGCGTTTGACTGATGATGTTATTAACGGTGGTGTTGAACGCCATTGCCATGTCTATTTACAAAGTCGGCCCCCCGCTTTCTTGGCTGATTGGTATTGAAAGTGGCCATGCAGAGACGTCAAGAAAAATGCCAGAATTCATCAAAACCCATTTATCTTCACACAAGATAAACTGCCCAAAAAAAGATACCTGCAGTTTCACGTAGGGTTTGGTTGAAAGCAAGAGTCGCATTTCATCAGAACGGAACTCTTGGTATCGGTGCTGGGAAATGCTACCAGACAAGGAACGTATCGCTGTGTGGTCTCTGTCTACTTTAGAGTAATATAAGTAATGCTTGCTTGTTATTGTGTTACCCATACTGAACAGGTCAGTCAGACTTTGGTCTTTACTCTCGCACTCCTACCTCTGATAGCTAGGCTCCAGGCGTATGGGGCGTTTCTGAGATGTATATCGGAGAAGCCATACCATGCGCCAGTGCTTTCGCATTCCGTCATCGAAGAGTAGAGTAAGACCATGATTACAGGGAGACTTCATCCCAGTCTCAGCAGCTCAATGGCACCAATTCTACTTAGTTAGGTAAAGTTTCCACTGCGTAATGGCCAGATGACAGATTATCCAGCTATCCGTGTAATCAATTGCAACGACAAAAGCGAATACTTCGGTGATATCTGGAGAAAAATCGTCAACACCGGATGGCAATTACCGTAAGAACTGTGGCGATTTTCTTCTCCGACTTGATGGTAATTTTTGAGGCATTTCTTTACAAATAACCTCAGTGGTGGTGCCGATAATTGCGAGTCGGGTCTGCTTGGTTTACACGACCAGCTGGATTGAGGCAGCGTTCAGGAGTGACGAAATCACATGCATTCCTTTCATGCTCATCAGAATGGAGCCAATCTGGTGTGCCCTATTTGAGGGGAAGTTCAAGTAATACTTGCATCCGGATATGGCTGAAAGTTGTGACCACCATCTCTTCCAAAGAAAGATGATACGCTGGGTTTAAGCAATACCCAATGATGACTGTTACACCTTCTCGTCAGCGCCGCGTTCAGAGAAAACTGATACATGTACCAGCATATTTAAGATATTCCTTCCGCTCCTTAAGCAGTTGTGATATCTTGACTATTCATCAATCTGATCATTCCGATAGACCTTTTCTGGGACAATATCAGACCCATCGATCAGATGCCACGGCCCAGGTACTCATACAGTTATACCCAATGTTCAGGCATCCACCTAAACTTGCCTCACTGATTACGTCCAAAATCCAAGCACGCTCGCTAATTTGTCAATAACCACGGAAATCGATGGACAATACTCATATTGGTCCACTTAATGACATAAAATGAGCCAGCCCAAGTGAAGAACAGTCAGGTCAAGATCCTTCAAGCGGAATGAGGCTGACAATCCAAACCTTATTATGGTAAAGGGGAGCTGAATGGCGTCTTTTCCGAGCCGAGGTCAATTGGATTAAGGCTGAGAGAGAGGGAATAATGCATGAATGAAGAGTTACAATAAGAACAACCATCTCTTTGGGAAACAGGGTAGTAGCACTGGTTTTTTATTCGAGACAATAACATTTAGGTACCGCAGTCATGGCTGATTTCGTCAGCCATAGTGATATTCCACCCGAAAGGACTTGATTTTGAACATCATCAATCGTTCCTAATCGTGCTACCTCAGTTATGCGCCGATTGTGTGTCATTGGGGTTCGTGCTCGGATCAAGACAGCAACGAACAACAACGCAGATCGGATGAACTCGACCCGATAATGGTCGTATCAGTACCGATATGAATAAGCCTTGTGCGCGTAGCACTCATAAATATGACAAACCAGCCGATATCATATTAAGAGAGACCGGAGGGTCCTTGACTAAAACACTGCTCAATACAAACGCCGATAAGAAGGAATTATCCCGACCTGGATCTCACTGAAAGACGTTGTTATCCGAGATACTCTTGAAAGTGGTACGTGACCCGTCAGTGAGACATGCGATCCGGTGAACGGAATTATCAGAACATAATCATCATCTATACGCGCTTCCACTAAGAACAAATTTGGATGAGACAAGAATGGCATGCTATAGTTCATTATATTCTATAAAGCATTGATATTGAGTACTCAAAAACACTTCTTATGACAGATGTTAGATATACATAATGTAAGATACGCCATCGAAAAACATGCAACATATAAAGTTATTTGAACTCCATCGGTTTTTACTACATTTACTACATTTACTACTTTTTTATTCTACATGTATGTTTCTTATATCTTTTATAGTTCTACATTAGTACATGATACTGCTGTATGATTAGCTAACTTTTGAATTGAAACGACACGTCTCCACAAAAAGCTAAAGCCACAAGCGTGGTTGGAAAGCATGATGTTATTTTTTAGGGAAGACGGTCTCTAAACAGGAATTGATGTTTTTAACCAATGAGAACCGCCTAATTTATCCCAGGAGAATACTGTAACTTGTCAGGTTACCTGAGGAGGGTTGACGGGATGATTTTTTTTGAGAATGTGTCATAAACTGTCACTTTTAACGAAATCAATTAGAGGCTTACAGCAGAGAATGTGCCCAAAGTGACACAAATTGCTCCCGAGGTAGATTTATAGAAATGTTCCCACTGTGGGGCGGCTTCAATCGAAACAAATTAGAAGCCTGGAGAGGTTGTATTATTGCTTTCGCATGTCAGCGAACTATTCTCTACCGGAGTAATCACCACTTTTAGATATCTAATAATACTGGATTGTGACTTCACCGAGCTAGTGATGGGAAATCGAAACCGCTCTGGGAACTATTTTTGGCGCACGACAAACATATGCATTTTTCATTAGGGTTACCGAGTATCTTATCTTTCAATGGCCATCCGATTTCAGCATCGCAGTCGTCATCAGTGTGGATTGAAGATTCAGTTCCCCTGCACCGACTTCGTCAGGCCAATTACAAAGCCCTATTATCAAACGCCAGTACCGAAGCGTGTTCGGAATGTACATCTGGCGGAGGCTGTTGCCTAGTTAGTCAAACTGATTGAATGACAATGATTAATCGATCACCTCTGACCTTTCTTCTTTAAGGTCACCCCTGAGATCAAGATTACACCTGTCATTAAATGAGTGGAAATCGGAGAATAACGGTTACATTGCTCTCCGGGCTTTTTAGGCTTTGATCGAGGGTCTCCTCAAATCTATGGTGGCAAACAAAGCTTAAAGGCTGCAGGCACCCTTATTCTAAAGCAAACCGTTCAACCCGCCTGGGATATCTTAGAAGACGGACTTCCCTTTCGAAGGCGCTTTAATTGAATCGCGGTAAAAGGCTGTCTCGACATTTGCCCGACTTCTCCCATGAGATCATCTTACAAGAAGGGCTCTCCCACAACAAAAGAATTTGTGACTGAGAATCTAAACTTCCTCTAACAAATCCCAACGCAGGAAGTACGGAAAAACGGAAGTATAGGAACTCCCTTCCACCAGTAGATGAAGATGACAAAGAAATGATAGGAAATCTACCAGACCTGATGCTGAATTTTGGATGGTGATTGTATTGCGTCCATTTAAAAATAGGGATACCTTAGTTTAAAACATTGACGTCAACTCTCACCCTAGCGGTAGTTTATCTTTAAAGATCACCGCGATTCGTCTTCAGAGTTATGCTGTCATTCGTTTCAAAGACAGATTAAGGCCAATTGATCACATAGGAAGAAAACTTCACCCGTATTTCACCCTCAAAACACCATGATTTATCATGTTTATACGATGAGACAATTCCCCCTAGCTTTGCAATTTCCTCAATTCATTGTTTATGGTACAGGTGTATGGTGAGAATCGCTTGTATCTCAGCAGGCTGCTATCAGCAAGCTGCCATACAAAAAAGCATTTAAAATACACTCATCTTTTCTTGTTCACGCCATCGTCATCGTTTTATCTTCACACAGACACTGTTCTCTGTCTTCGCACAATGATGGAAAGCGGGGAAACTCTTCACACAAAGCAAGAAATACTAATACAGAAAATACGCGAACAGCGGTGGGAAAAAATACTAATGCATCAGTAGCGAAATACCCTGGTTACTGTTATTACGGATACGATAATGTCAAAACCGCCACTTTGCTTTTTTATAAAAACATAAAAATATGCCATGTGCGGCGATAGGCTATCACTCACCATGGTGAGGATTACTCCCAAGGGGATCTGCCCTCAGTGAGCCCCTGCTGCTTGCAAACGAAGCTAATTACGGCGGATAGTAGGTGTAGGAAATCCGAGGTGACAGACTGAGAGTAAGTCGCCGGATCGAAAGCATCAATGAGCTTCGATATTTCCGATGTTCCGATCTTTCCGATGTCATCATCTTTTCAATTTTTGTCGATAATTATCGAGGGTACTGCTGTAAGGAGCTGTTTGACAAATCAAGTGGTAGAATCATGGCTGAACTAACCCAATACTGGAGTATGCAACTTCAGAAATGCACAACATGCAGATATATTGTGTAGTCAGTATTTTACCTTCATCACCTGAATCACGCTTCTAACAACATAAGCAGGAGGAAATATGTCTTTTAAGAATATTTCACTCCATATTTGAGGGCCCATCAAGCAGACCGCCTTTCTGAAAATACTGTCATCATTTAAAGAAACAGTTTTTTTTGTAGACGTCTAGCCCTTCACCTTACCAGCCTTTTCCCTTTCCTCTCGAGTAGGTAAAATTAATTACCATGAGACGATCGCCTCAGTCATTGGTCCCTGCTGATCGGAACTGAGAACTGGGCAAGCGGTAGCTGACACTGTTTTGTGGATGTTAGCAGGAAAGCTTACACCCTTATTCCCCCGAGGTACACCTCCGGAATCCAAGGGTGACAATGGCTTGTGTTACCCCTCTGATCAGGAGTATTCAGGGAGTCGTTAATAGTGTTGTTAAATGTCATCGAGTTTACAAAGTTCGGGTTCAGGGTTTTTCCTCAAGATAATAATGATAATGATGATGATTATAATATATGTACATGAATGAATAAGTAATAACAAAATGAAGGGAATCAAATATTGAAACAAAAATGTAGAGGATTCACAGGGAGATGAACCCGTGACCACCCGTGCGCCCTTCTAGTCCAAGTCAGCAGCACTGCTGTTAGCACTAATATGTCTCCAAAATGGGTTGTTCACCCAACACAATATACACGAGAGATGATGGAGTACCTTTTAATGCACTTAAGTAAATAACACGGAGTTCTTGATTTAGCAACCATTAGCAGTTTAGCCGTGAGGACCACAGAACATCCACTATGATGCGAGCTGCAAGTTAAAGGCAAGACGAATTCTTTTGAGTGTCTGAATAACTTTACCTCAAAGTTAAATGCTCCCTGGGCTGCACATCATCAGCAAATTGCTTTGTTTGACATAATGTATCTGTCAATTTGGGCAGATTCCTTAACTGACTGTATGCCTGGCAGAAATCGGGGAGGTGTCAGTGCACGAAGCAAATAAACCTAAACGTTTTGTACGATATGTGACGGAATAGATTTCATATCAAAGAAGCTGTCAATTACCGGTATCTACCGCGGGCAAAAGAATATTTGAGGGGGATGTCAGACCATGCATAAACAGTCTGTTTACGTACAAAACGACTCAAATCTACAGTTAAACTTTCATGTTGCAAACAGATTGGAGTTCTAAACACGTTGGCCTGCTGTGTCTGCTTGTTAACGTAGTAATGTAGCAGCCTACCAGGCCTATAGGAAGAAATCCAAAACCCTCATGAATATTCGAACCTCCCTAAAAATATTTTGAATATTATAAATATCTTCTAATAAGTATTCTGGTCAGGTGTGTTTTGAATTCCTCCCAATGCGGGAACTTACTAGTGTGGTGAACATTGCAATGCAAACTTGGGTGAATGATCAGTCTCAGGAGACCACTAATGACGGAACATGGCGTGTGCGCAAATTTCACCCAACCTCCGTTCATTATTGGGTCTCGGGGGAGATTCGCAGCACATGACATCGAGGACGTGTTCAAGGTCCAGTCTTTGATGCGGTTGGCACAGTCTACTTGATTGCACTGATTTAGATGCAGATTTTTATATTGAACCCACCAAATTGCTTTTTAAAGCATCATATTGGCATTCGGTGGAAGGGTTGTATTTTTTATCAAAAAAGACAGCGAAAAGCCATGCCGCGAACGGAGTAGGAACACCTTAATCTGCGATAAGTGATGGTGCCACCGTTCAACCTATTAGCTTACCCAGCCAAGCATTAGGGTGCATCACTGAAGCCCACCTTGCCCTATGAAGAGAATCCTACCAAGCGACTCCCGTCGAAGGTCAGGTCTCCAGGCTCGATTACAAGTCATCCTGGGAATGGCTCCATTAACCAACGTGCCATATTTATTCCCCCTGATTATCCTCTCACCCTAAGCCTCTTTACCCAACTCATATCTACAATTCCCATTAGTGTGATATGTTAGGATAGAATGACAGCTTGTGGCTGAGCGGATGACCATGGCTATTTAAGGGAGAATCCCTGTTTTGGAGTTATGGTGGCTTGAGGGTGTCATAAAAGCTTAACCAGTCAAGATTTATGGTTCGGTAAATAAGTCAAGGTGGCCATATCACACCACGAATTTCCGTGTGCATGCTGTAAGAGGCGGTTGACTTACCAACACAATGATGCTTAAAGCGCGAGAAAACAGCCACTTCTTGATGCTAAAATGTTCTCTGAAAAGCCACGATTTTATTGCTGTTTTAAACAAATTGATCTTCCCAACAGGTCTTATTTCTAAAGGGAGACAATTCCAGAGTTTAGGAGCAGCCACGGAGAGACTTTGTTCTCTATTTCATGTTTTTGAGCGGAGACTTTGAAAAGGGGAACGACTTGGTCAGATGCGCACCCATCTGATTGTTCAGAAGACTCGACATGATAGACAGATATGAGCGTGCATTACCACATCTAGCCTTAAAGTAGGTTAGGAGAATTCTAAAACCAATCCCACCCTTCACTGGAGGCCACTGTTTAACAACCAGACTTGTACTAGCACAACAGCTTGTGTTGTCGAGAGCAAATCTCAGGAATGCAACCAATGTCAATGATGGTGCTGCCAGCTGGCCGTTGCTGCTTGAAGAACATCACGCGCTTGTGAGGATTGAGATGAATGGTATATCTTGTAACACCAATAGTGTAGTATGGGATGACAGCTTTCACAAATGATGCCAACATGCCAACATGCAGGACCAATTGTAACGAGAGAGAGAGAGGAGTTGCCGAGGACAGCTGGGGACATCCGACGAACACGGATGACTGTCTAAAGGAGCGAACGCGAAGAAGACTTCCTGTTTCCAAAGCAATACAATCATGATTATAAGCTACATGTAGGTTAAGGGAAGGAACACTAGACTGAGAGACAACGATGCATAGCACATCAGTCGGTCTTCACAGCTGCCACCGCTTATGACCAATGACTGTATTGGTCTATCAGTTTTGATCGAATGCTTTGCAATCTGAACATTTGATTGTATTTGAAATCCATTTCCCTTCTGTCAGTTCGGCCATTAATCCACTTCCGCCATTCATAGGAAGTACCCTGATTATTACCACTTCCGCCAGAAGATCGACGTGGCTATTTTCTTACCAGTGTCACGTTCGAGAAAGTGCGAGTTGTTTCAGAGCAAACCTCATAAAGACCGCAAATATTGAGAGAAGCCGATGGACATGAAAGAAATGAGTATGATACGTCATTCAAAATGACGGACTTGCTATGCAAAAGTTATCACAAACAGTTAACATCAACACACAATCTCAGCTAAAAGGACAAAAACCACGCACGTAATCTTTAAAGAGTTTAATTGGAAATAATATTTACTGGGTTTGGCTATGGTCCATTATCAATCACACCTGAACATCGCCAAGAGTAAGAGGCGTTCTCAAATTTCGTATCAATCAAACTCTCTATATAAATGCAGCACTCGCAAGTTGAAAGATCTTGTCCAGCTCTCATTTGAGAATGGCTAACTAAAGTCCGACCGCGATGTTTTATAAGTGGATGCGTATTATTTTTCATGTTCTTAGAATCGTCGGACTTTGATAGTTAGGTTGCTGTCTTTGCAACGGACTTAACTCGACGAGTGGGTTGTGTGTGAATTTGAATGGACGGGGCTTCCAGCATTGCCCAGAACCGCAATCAGATGATTTCAAGTACATTGTATTTCGGAGGACAGTACTAAATCAGGAGAGTTTTCGCAAAGCCCCCAAAACGCCTGCGCGACAGCCGAACGCATTGTTCGCCATCGTAGTCCAGATGTCGAGCAATGAGACAGGCCTTCGCATGTCGTCGCGTTAGTGTTTCGGGGACTTTGCAAAAACTTCCAAATATTCTATATTCTCTCAGACTCTGAAGCTCTCCACAAGTTGTGCTTTGAGTTTTCCTTTCATTTGCCGTCATGGACTCACTACCAATGCTACTGCTAGGTATTCTCCTGAATAGAGGTTTAGAGTGTTCTTCGGGTGAGTGCGGTATCAGCATATTTGTCGTATTTCCAACCCAAAATCACTGAATGACAGTCTAGCACATCTTTAATCGACCCACCATTACGTTTTGTACCAAAAATCGAAGTTGGCGAATAGCTCATTGGTGATTCTGCGTCGTTTATTCTTGTGCATTCCCATACGCTGCGATGTTGCCAAGGTTATCCAAGCAAAAGGAAATACACAAGAAGAGTATGAGTATGGAAACCACTCTGCACCCTGACTGTAAACGGCACGTTTTTGTTTTTCACTAGCGTCTTCTTCCGGACTCTTGACATGCTATGATAATGTGATCCCGACATGGACGACAGAAACAAACATACGGGTGGCAAAAGCAATTCGAAAACACGATTTCCTCCACGGAAGCCTCGACCAATGCAAAGCGTCTTGTCTCGATCGCTATCGCACGTACAAATCATCAGGTCCACCGGAATCTTGCAACGGAATCTTAGTCACACCCAGCAAAGGCAAATACGATTGCACGACTTACATGGGAGCTGAACTAGAAGACAACTACAGTGATAGGACTCAAACAACGTTTCTGAAGATGACATGTCCAAAACAACCTGGTAGGTAAAGAACTCTTTATTTGATATTCTAACACACTTCGACGACAATGACACATTGGTTTGCAAGCAAATTACGTAGCGGCAAGTCTTCGCAACTGCGGTTTCGATCGCGATGGAGTTGCATGTGCCGTGTTTGATGCGCCTGAACGAAGGCATTCCCAAAACGGAATTTTCAGTATGTTTCGTGCGGAAAAGTTGTTTTATCGAAATTGTAATAGTACGGAATCACTGGTACACCGAGCTTTGAACAGCCGGGTCCTGGACGGTGGAATGCAAGGTTAGTGTCGGTGAAGAGGATCGACAATGAGAGTAGTCTGGTAGGAGGCCAATGTCCAATGGAAGATGCTCGTGCAAGTAAGTTGCCATTTTTCAATTTCGCCAAGTAAGTTGGGCAAAACCGGCAGAGGGGAAGATACTTATTCAAAATGCAATAGGAAGCCAAGGTTAATGCTTTACACTGAATTTTTGGGCTTGTCAACCTCTACATCAGACATGGACGCTATACATGTAGTTCTATGATACTCAATGTTTACAAAACTGGCACTTGGCATCCTACCGTCTTACAATAGCATCTTCAATTCTGAATGTTGGCTAAAGTGCGTGTCATAAGTTTTTCTGCTCAGTGCATAATTGTGTTCAGTGAATAAAAAAACAACTAGTACACTATCAAATACAATAATACAGAGGAAAGACGAATCCAACTAGGACCAACAGAAAATATGCTGGCTCAAGTTTCGCCGGCGACTTTGAACACGGGATATTTTCATATTCCGAACTTTTATAGCTTTTACCATCGTACCAAGCTTTCCCTTTCGTGCAATCGAACCTGATATCAGCGCAAGGTTGACAAGTGTTTGTGGCATTTGTGCTGAAATACCCCTTCTCGCCGGCGATTGGTGTAGCCAGCGACAAACCCTTGAACTCCGAAGGGGTCGCACATACACCTTCAAACTTTATGATGTTGTTTTTAATCACCGTATACAAGGTACAATCGCAATGTATTAGGTTGTCCGTAAGAATAATTCTTGTACCCGTCAACACGCAGGGGTCATGTATTCCAACTTTAGTCAGACCGCAGCCCGCAAGGTTTATCTCCTCCAAGTTTGGGTGTTTCTCGCTTCCTTTGAAAGCCACCAGAGCAGCTGATGTGAACGCCGGGTTTTCCTGAAGATAGATCTTCTTCAAAGCTGGAACGTCCAGTAAGAAATCGCCCGGGAGCGCCTTCAGATTGCAATTTGAGAGAATGATGTTCTCCAAGCCTTTTACACCGCGGAATGCATGCGAATTTATAGTGATGTCCTGATTACCCGACAAAACAATATCCCTGCACGAGATCGTACCGAATGCATCCGCAGCCAGTGACCTGATCTTGTTGGACGCTAATCCGATTTTCTTGATATTTCCGGTGATGCTTTGGATTCCAACCGGGACTTCCGTCAAGTCTTTGGCATTGCAGTTTATATCCAATCCGGCTGACGTTGTTCCGCTACACTTACACGGAGGAGGACATACATCACTGCTATCTCCTGTGCTACATGTCATGACACAGAGTATTAGAACGACCACAGTTTTTCGTGACATTTTCGTGTTGTCGCCAGCAACCTGCGTTTGATAATCATTTCAAACCATAATCAAGCACGCGATGGAGTCCAACGTGTTTCTGTGGTAGTTGTACATGTACGGGATGAGGCCACACTGGAGGCCGTATCAGTTCCTAATATGAGTGATTCGGACTCGAACGCTTTCGGTAAGCCTTTGCGAAACCGTCACTGATCAAACGTTCAGTGTATTCACCAACAGTCCATATTGGAGTAGATGACTCCTTCAGAATCCTTCACTAAACATTGGCATATACCGGCAAACAAGGTGTAGAGACGGTTTTCACCGGCGAAGCTTTTAAACGATGGACATTATGCTATAGTCCAGTCCAGTGCCATGCAGACCGCACCTCGATGTACAGCGTAATCGAAACGTCTAAGTGCGATGTTTTGCGTGGTTCTCAAGTCTCAACGATTCCCGACCATAAGGCATATGACTTATAAAGGTCAGGCATTGTTATCATGTTTGTTTAGGGCATCTGTTTTATATACGTGTACATGTACGCATCTTACATTGTCTTAAAGCCAAAACAAATACTGAAAAGTAGTACGACAATGCTAAAGTAATCTATCTCACGATTTCTCTAGACAAGCTGAAATGCATTCATCAACTGCCTACACTTGTTTGCTGTTTTCTTATTCTTTGATGATAAATCGACCTAGGAAGTACTGTGCGATTATTCTTCGAAAACTTGATCTATTTGTTGAGAACTTCGACGCCCCTTTTCAAATGTTTGGTCAACCGGCTATGTGAAAGCTCTGTCAACTGTTCAGAGTGTTAGTGTTGACTCTCAAAGATCAGGTAACAAGAAAGTCATGGTATACATATGCAGGTACGCCGACGGACGATGTAACAAATGTTGAGGATTGTCCGTGGGAGTGACACCACCATTGCTGGTTCGGTCTTAGAAATAAGGTTTTTGAGCATCGAAGGGATTTTTCATCAGCCAACGCAAATGTTTACCCTCGAAAGATTTTTCAGGAATACAAATAAGTCCTAAAGGTTTCTACTTCAGCCTTGTTTTCCCTGAAAAACGTCTTGGGGCTGAATAGCTATGTTGGCTGAAAAACCCTTCATGTGTTTTCTAGAAACTCTACCCTGGCGATTTTCGTACATTTGGCCTCCGATGGTGCCAAAGATTATGTTCTCCATCGGCAGTTTGAAGACGAGACAAGACGCGACAGACGGCCTGTGGTCGGCAATCGAAAACTATCATTTCAAGATGGCTATCGACAGTCCAGCTCGATGAATCGGGAGAGAGAAAAAACCTTAGGGTCTAGAAATAGAGATGATGTCCATGTATCAGATTTCAACCTGAATGTTCTATTTAAAGCGCTTTACCGCTGGTTCCATTTATACATATATAATTTTTTTTAATTTAACGTCTATTTTGACTTCATTATATTCAAAGTATAATTTTTTCCAGTTTTTGTATTTGTTGCATTTGATATAATAGTAATGAACCCTCGGGCCATTCAGCATCATTCGAGATTTTCTCTGGCATCATTGTAAACTCACTGTTTCGTCCTTATTCAGGAGTGTCACTTCTCCTGCCTTATGGAACTGTTCCACGGCGTTTGCAGTGTGTTCAGCCAGGTCTTGGATAGCGTCATGGTGTAGATATATTTCCTTCCACTTTCTGTCCATATGCAGCTTTTTCCTCGCTGTCAGGAGCTAAACAGCTTTGGAATATGTCTTCATAAGTAAGTATATCGATAGCATGAAGCGCCATTAGACACGTTTAATCGAATTTAGTTCAACTTTAAATCATAAAAAGAAGTTGTATAAAACGACGCAGAAAGAAATGTTGTTTCGATGCTGTGGCCAATTCCTATAGGCCTACCAGCGCGTCGACACTGGCATCATGTAGTCATGTAGCCACTGTCGGTGCAGTTCTGGTGCAGCAACAACTGTAGGAGCTTATCGTAGCACATCTGTATTGCCTTTATGCAGGAGGATCTTTGATGATAAAACAGACATGGAAAACGTCAATCCAACCGCATTGCCCTACCATAACACAACAGAGAGTCTGGAAGGGCCCTTGAAGGCGACCTTGTCGCCTCATGACCAATATATCGTGGATGTCCTCAAGGTTATTTACGACAACATGGATCACCTCCGAGAGATCATTTTCACTTTTGGTGTCCCTGGCAACATGTTGCTGTTCCTGGTGATGATACAGCGGAAGAACCGAACCTCGTCCACTTGTATCTTCATGGCAGTGCTGGCGATCGTGGACACTTGTACTTTGCTAGGGTTACTCATCAATTCAAAGAAACTGATCAGTGCAGGTATGTAAGAAAGTGGCCAATCTTCTTTTATCACAACAAATCACCCACTACTTGAATCTATCCGATGAATTCGGTAAAGCGTAAGAACCTATGCTGGGGATCCGATATCTATGGCTCCAGCCAAGTCTGTGCTGTGTTTCCGTCAGGTTGAAAGTAATCGCAGAAGTAAGCTTTTAATTGGCTTGTATTTTTATCTCCTTCCATACATGCAGGTCTTATCGAGAAGGTCAACGTATGTAAACCAATTGCATTCATCAACAATGCATTCTCGTCTGCTTCCTGTTGGATCATCGTCGCTATGACAACTGACAGACTAATCGCTGTCACATGGCCTCTAAAAAGTGGAACCCTCTGCACGGCCGGGCGAGCAAAGAAAACCGTTCTGGCGGTTTGCATCCTATGTTTGACTATAAATTCGCATTTTATATTCACTCAAAGTTATGTATGTAATCCTAACACAAATCGATGCACATGCACACAGCATGCATTCGGGTCTGAGGCGGCTGTCACTGTCATAAGATGGTGCGATTTCGCTGTCAATTCTGTCATCCCCATCTCGAGCTTATGCGTCCTGAATATCCTTATAGTAAGAGCTTTTAGCAAATCACAGATCCAACAAAAAGGGTTACACACGAGTACTGGAGACACCACGAAGATAAATGATAAAGAAGGTGCCAAATCGAAACAACTCACACGCATGCTGCTCATTGTCAGTGTGGCATTCATCGTGACCGTGACTCCACATAGAGTCGGCCGCTCCTTGGAGTCTGTGTTTCCTCAAACTACGACAGTGGGTAACGCGGCGGTACGGGTGGTAAGGAGTTTTAACAATCGCCTCTGGTACGTCAACAATGCCATCAACTTTTACTTATATGTAATCGGCGGAGGCCGAAGGTTTCGACAGGATTTGAAGACGCTTTTCAACTGTGCAAAATGACATTTACGCAGCAATGTTTCTCACTGCAGAAAAAGGCAATTAGCTGCTTTGCTGTCCAGTGCCGTTCGGTTAAGAAGATTGACATCGTCAAATTTCTTCTTTCAGTGGATTACTGCTTTTTATCTTTCAATAATTATAAAAGTTTTGTGTGAGTGGAATGGGGCACCTGACGTATCTATTCATGAAATACACAGACTGGTCGAGTACACCAATCGCTCTGTACTGCCCTATCAGGATGGGTTTTTTTTAGATTATGGTTTCATCTTTCGTTAGACATGTGCATGACGATTCGAAAAGAGCGGCAGATTTGCAGTGCATGCTTTGAACAGATCTGGTGCTAATTTAGGAATGGTTTGCTCAGTCTGAAACTAACGGCCATGATGAAAGACTTTCTGTGACATATTGGGTAATAATGTCTTCATTCAAGTTGGTAAAAGTTACAATCTTTAAAATTTCAATTTGTGAATTGATGTTTCTATCAAGGTTAACATAAGGTACGTCGAAAAAGAGATAATTCATTCTCCTATAATAGTTGAAATTATTACAAGTAATCTCTACGATTTTGCGGGGAGGGGTTATTCCACCGGAGCTGCCGTCATACATAATGTCCTTCCGAATTTTTTAATCATCATTTCCCGCTCTTCAACCCAGCACTTCTCCACCGATCCATGGCTAGTTATCCTTGATAGAGAGTGTCCTGCTTCCAGAGATGTCCGATAAGGCAGCTACCGCTACTGAGACTGATGGCTAGCTATAAAACAGCTCTTTCCAGTTTGATTAGGTTAGAGTAATTATGACAACTCCCCAGCTGCTACGATCCACTGTCCATCCCGGAAAATGCTAAGTGTCAACCAATAGCACAGAGATGCCAATGCAAGGGTATAATCGGGTGATGATAGAGCTGCTGGTACATTAGTATCACTCTCGATACGATGACACGCTAATTTGCTATAATAGGAGTATGCTGGACCATATAAAAAAGATATGTTTCTCATCAGGGAAGGTCGCTGCTGTACATCACTCGGCCTTGTGTTATATAAAACTTGGCAAATTGGATATTAATCAGAACTAACTGTAATTAGTAATGCTAAGCAAATGATTCGTCTCTAACGAGGAAAATTCTTTTCTGTATATCGCTCGGCAGTGGTTGGAAACTAAACATTTTGTGTTCTTTACGTAGTATACGATCGAAAAGGACTCAACTAAGTTTTGGCAGGAAACGAATAATCTTCGTTAAGCCGATGGTGAGGAAGAAGAGTTTTCAAGTAAGTGAATATACTGTGGAGACGCTATTTACATAGATTCACACAGTTTCACATAGACCAATCGCACGCAATATAAGTATTAGCATTTCGTAGAGGCGCTCGCTCTTTAACCAGCTAAATAGCGTCTACACGATATTTATATGAAACGCGAGATACATATGCCCGGGACGCACTATCGGAGGTAAGATTTTCTGTCCAAACCTGATTCAATTTTTAAGTCCTCTTTGAATGTCCCAGTTAGCACGCCCGCTCGCTCGGATGATGGGGTTTTCGCGTTGTAACAGTTCTGTTTCTCTTTTCTCTAACAGGCAACCCCCCTAGCAGACGAGACGCAAGGGAAAGATGACGAGCAAAGACCTTGGATCGTGCTGCAGTCATTGCGTGGGCTTCTTCATCTCCCTAGCCAGTGCCTTTTTCACCGCCCTGAACGGTCTAATATTCGTCTATGTAGAACCGTACGGATTCAATGCGATTCTGTGCAACTTCTATCGCTTCGCCTTGATGACAATAATATCGTTGTTCTTAGTTTTACTGAAAGGCGAGACGTTGATTGTGAAGAGACCGCTCCTGTGGTTTGGTTCCTTCTTTTTCTCTTGCAAGAGTTTGCTGTTTTACTTAGCCATAGCTTACTCCGAGTTGTATGCTGATGTGTACGCTATCAATACGCTTCAGGTCGCTTTCGTTGCCCTATTGGGATGGCTGATTCTAGGTGAACGGTGCGATTTTGTGGATCTGATCTTGATTGCGCTCATTATGGTTGGAGCTGTTATCATTATTCAGCCACAGTTTATCCGAAACTTGCTACATGAACCAGAATCGGCGGAGAATCGGTGCAACAAGCCAACGCACATTTGGGAGAACAGGACGCACGAGCTGGACCAATATTTCAACTCTACAGACGGAACGTTCTACCTTGAGTTAAACACGATTCCTGGCTTTAACAATGATACGGCTATAGGTGGACTGCAGAATGTTCTGAGTAACTTTTCGAACACATCAACCACATTGGAAGCGCTCTCAAACACCGACACTATTTCATACGGAATACGACATAATGCATCGTGGATATCTGATAAATCTGTTCAAAATGTGCATGTAGAATGCAACAGACTTCTTAGTGGCCTATTAGCTGTGCTCTCCACCGTAAGCATGGCTATATTTTACGTCTGCCTCCGGACAACTAAAGACGTCTTCCTTGGGACTGTCGTGCTGTATAAGAATTTCACAGGTGTTATCATGACAGTGATCCTTGCATCGTCTCTTAGAATGTGGACCTTTCCCGCCCAGGCTATTCCGTGGTTGATTCTGCTGACCCTGTGTATATCTGGCGGGCTGAGTTTCGGCCTTTCTGTGATAGCACTACGACGAGAGAAAGCTGCCGTGGTATCCATTGGGAGAACCTCACAAGTCATCTTCAGTTATCTTATGGAGATCACGATTCTGCGTCATCTTCCAAACTTACTAAGTTCTGTTGGTGCATCATTGACTGTCGTTGCTTCGCTTGTGTTCTTTCTGCGTCGCCTTTACAGAGTCGATGGAGAGGAAGAGGTCAAGAATGAGCATACGCCGATCCTGAATGGTGCGGCACCAACGGATGTGACGTCGCAGGAATTCGGGATGGACAACCTAGGACACAATATCGACCAGGCGAAACTCGCAGAGGCGCCGTAGTGACTCGCCCTCTTCCTCTCCATGTAGTCACGCGCAAAATATTACTACCGTTTGTACTTGAATGTGGGGAAATCTAAATGCAGTCGCAGGGTACTTCTCGAGAAGCAAAGCTCATGCAGGGTGTGAGTGCAATAGCTTCATAAAGCAAATGTGTCTAAAAGGTGAAGCGGGTGCTTTTCCATTCAAGAATGCCAATTGATCGAAAAGGAACAGCAATTCAACAGTAAACAAAACTTTAATTTCATGCAGTTACAAAAATGTCATTTCGTCCGTGCCAATTCAAATTTGCCAACAAAAGAGAAGGTAGATGAGGCCCTACTAACATGCATCAATTAAATCCGACGAAACTGAGTTTCACTCCTTATGATTATTTTCCATTTTTGGCTGAGAAATACCATGCACAATATACGAAACTTGAACACTTTCTCCCTCGTTTAGTCATCAGAAAGTGACACCATACCAGCAGTGGTGTCCGAGGGATTATTACGACATTACCTTGGTAAGATTATTGGTTGAAGATTATTTGTTTGCATGGGAATGATGGGATACATATAAGCGAACTTTGTTAGATTGAAATGTATACGTGTATCATAAATGTCATAGATAATATAAATTAATCATCAATCTATACTTGACGTCACTGGTTGGAAGAACCAATACTTGTTTCGCATGCATTTTCATCACAGTTAATGCTTTCCAACAGAATATATAGTAATCAGTAGTAACAAGCTGTCTAACAAATCAACAATCAACAATACCCAACAAAATGGTAATAAATAACTAATAACTAGTGAAACACATCTACAAAGCGTTCAATAATTGGAAGGGAACTCATCCTTATACGACATTTAAAGCTAAAAAACCCTTACTTTTAGAGAGCATTTCTGGAAACTACTATAGTTTTTTGACAGAAAGTCAGCGACTCGTCATGTTTACAGTGAATAGGTTATATCAAGACTTAATAAAGACCAGTCTTTAGTATTTCTTGGCAATATTGAATGTAACAATAAAAATGCTTATAACAACAACAAAAACAACAACAACAACAACAACAGTATTTCTACATTTTTCGAGCATTCGTCCGATTCAATAAATTTCTTGAAAATCACATTTCGGACGTCATTATACATTGATCAATTTCAAATTCTTCTCGGATAACGAGTGCATATACATGTACATAAAAAATATGATGAGGGTTACAAAACTTCTAATTGCGAAACTGCAGGAAGCAACAACATAACATGCAAGACTATGGAGAACATGAAGTGACACAACGCCAGCATTGCGTAGCTAACGCCACTTGAACAACGTAACACATGCTAAAGACAAAACGGTGGCTCTCAACTTATGAGGTTCCTGACGGGATTAGCAAACGGTTTGATTGGAATCTCCTCTTGCTCGTCACTGGTGTGATCACTGTCGGGCCTGCACTCATCAGGATTGCCCGTCAGGCCTGGCAAAATAATTTGACGATATTAGGCTATGTGTAGACCCAGTCACTCGATATAGGACTTTTCTTGGAATCCAAGGGTCGTCAGACAAGGCTATTTACGTTACCCCGCACAACCACGCCCTAACGCAGTAAGGACCAGATTTTCGGTAACAATAGACTCGCTCGATGGTTGGTAACAATAGACCCGCTCAATCTTTTGTAACAATAGACCCGCTCGAGCTCTAGTATTAACAATAGGCCCGCCCGATCTTTTATGACTGATGAAATTGAGGGGTGTAGGGAGTGCATTGCATCCCTCTATTAAATTAGTTTCAAAAGACCGGGTGGCTTTATTGTTACAGGGAAATTCCTTCCTCACTGACACTCTGTAGTAGTACGGTCAACTTCTATTTGACACCGTGTCAACTAGCCCCTTGGTACTGTAGACGGTGTAGACTGAAGTTGTTACTCAGTAAAGAAAATATTTTAAGTGGTTTCTCTTGCCAATTCATATGAAAAATCGTCTGCGTCTGGTGCTTGGAATATTCTCTTCCTCAGATAAACATACATGACATAGCGATGAAACTACATTTATACGTATAAAGAAGGCTACTGCTCCGCCTTTTAGTTACAACTCGGCTCTTAGTTTCAATGCTACAGTGTTCTTGGCCTCAATGTGTAGTACTCACCAATAAGGTCATCGTACTGCTCTGGGAAGTACTCCATCATGAGGTTGTTGAATACCTCCTCAAGCATCCGGCAGTCTCCTAGGATCTTACCCGACTGAAACATTATAAACATCATGATGATAAGGACGAGTGTAATACACGTATTACAAGAACGTTGGAAATGACTGACAGGTGACCAATAACAAATTGTCGCCATGTCCGAAGATCCAAAACGAACGATATCTTGAACTCCATGGAACCACTGACTAATCGCGATCCTGATTTATTTGGATAAGTAGACTCCCGAAACGGTCCAGGTCAAATGATTAAGAGATTCACGTAGGAAAATATCTGAACAGTAAATGCACTGACCTTGTTGTACAGATGACAGTTCCAAAAGATCCGCTTGACATCATGTACGAACTCCCTCAGATGGACATAGGCGCGGTCAGCTAACTTACGAGCGATCCATTCCAACCACATGGGCCGCTTCACTATCTTGTAATAGTCGGGTGGCAACTGGAAGAAAGGTCAAACACTTACCGGTAATGATATTCTTATCAAACATGGGCCCACGGTAGATGCTACAAAGTGATGACACTTCCAGATAGCCTAATGCAGATTGGAATAATGCATTACCAGATGCATTAGGACACACTCTCCCTGAATTAAGCTGACGAAGTAGGTAAAAGGTGATCTGGCGTATTTGTAGTCTGCTTTTATGCTTTATAGTGGAGGCTCAAGTTTAAGAAGCTGGCGTTCCTTGCAATTCAAGATTTGTGTTCAAGTGATATCGACTCTTGAAAGAGAAGTTCCCACTACAACAATACGATCGACTACAATCACACGATCCGTATCTCCGTGGTTCCATGAAGTCTTACTTGTTCATGTTTCTTCTTTCTGTCGCTGGCGAAGGGGTCGCTCTCACTCATGTTCCACAGTTCGTTCAAGATTTTGGTACACGGCTGCAGAGGAATTGAACAAGGTGAGTTATGCTGCTGATGATGTTACTTGCTAACGATGCAATGCAATAATGCTCTGCAACTTGTTCTGCATAGCTATACCTTCGTGGTCACCGCTAAATCTTCATTTTATAAAATTACCCATGAAAATTATGCTTCTGTCTGCCCTGACACCAGCTACTCCTAATGTTAAACATTTACCGCAGTGTGAGGAAACCCCCGTCTCTTCCCTGGTGTTATCTTCTCCGGGGATAAACTGGTGACCTTCCAGCCGCTGCACCTCCGAGACCTCCGTGGTGGACTGATGGTCCTTATATCTTGCAAATCATGCACTGGTTTTCCCTTTGTCGGCTTTCTGGTAGGACTGTTGTTCATCTTAGAATTCTTTTTAGGACTTGAGTTTACGGTTGGGTTCCTTGTTGGGCTCGCAATCAGTTTCATCAGCTCGGACGAATCGTCTGCCTCCTTGGCGGCTCTATGTTTCCTGGTTGGACTCCCAGATAAGTCGTCTGCATTGGTCATCCTTCCCTCTGTTGGCCGTTTTCCTTTCTTCGCTTTGCGATGATAAAGTCCTCGGGGGTCTTCTTCAGATGAACCTACATTGATAGAAAAGTAAATCGACTCCTTACGTTTCTTCTAAAAGGATGAATACAAAATGGGTGCGGCCAATCTCCACATGCCAGACGCGCAGACGACATAGCGCATTAGCTATGAAAGTTACTTGGAAATGACTTGTTAAGGAAGGTGATGGTCACAAACACATCATTGAAGGTTAAACCAGAGATGAAGCATTTCATTCTCAACTTACCACTGATGTCTTGCTCGCTCTCTGGAGTTCGTTCAAACGACGATGATAGATTTCTCTTCACATTGGAGTGACCATTATCCTTCGCATTGAGGTCGCACGACTTCGCATTTGGACTCACTCGCACTTCTCTCCAAGTACCTTCGGGGCATGAAGTGGAGACACTTCGTCTTCGCTTTGGTGGCGACTTGTACCGAACATGGCCACCTTTTGGCATGCCTTCTCTTTGTGTGTCCGCCAATCTGTTCATCGCATCGATGTAGTTGGTGTCTGTGATGCTCGTGTAGTTTACAATTATCTCTGGCCGTAAGATCTCCTCGTTACTCTTAGCAGCCAGATTGCGACATGCGCCTTCCCTAACTTCACCTACAAAAGCGTCCACATCCTCGTTACTTTCCACTAGTCTTCCAAACCCACTTGTCTTTTGGCTTGCCTTGTAATTTTGGAAGCAAGGGAATCCAGGTTTGCATACAGGACAAAGGTGCGAGAGTGAACATTCCCGCAGCATGTCCCCAGCCTTCTTTGGTGGACAAGGGCATCTACTCTTTGCACTAAAGGCGTCTCTTCCCCCAGCAGAAGATCTCGCAACTCTAAATGGTGAACCATGCTTACTGTTCAACAAATCCAGGCGCTGTGATGGTGAATATTTTCTCAAACCTTCTCCGGTTTTGGAATGCTTTGCTTCCTCCCCTGCATGTAGTCCTGTAACTACGTACGAGTCGGCCTCAACTGATTTCTTCTTGTCAGGTTTATCCACTCTCGACCTGGTAACCCCATTGTCAGTTCCCCGACAGTTCGTTTTAGCAGGGAGACTTTCTTGGATGTCCATCCTTGTCGGTGTGTCAGAATGTCCAACTGGAACACCAGCCCTACCCGAATTAAAGACTCTTTTAGATACTGTGATGTCTTCTCTCTCTCCTTCAGAGCATGTTCCCTGACTTGGTGTCACACCGCCCCGCGTCATCTCCCAATCAGGCTTCTGTATCCCCGTCATTTCATCCCTGGTCGCCAACCTGCGGTATTTCTTTCCATCTCTTGTCTTGCAGTAAACGATAACCGCATGACTATCAGGAGAGAAGCAATGGCCGTATATGATCTCCTTGGCCTCGCCTGGTTGTTTAGCTTGACCGGTATTGTCAAAGAACCACCATCGTTTTCCCTTCATTAGCTCTACAACTGAGCTCAGCTGAGGTGTACCTTTCAACATCTTATTGAACAGAGTGGTTCCTTGGCCAACTGCTACTCCACAAGCCACAGCATTTCTGACGTTCTCGGTGGGGGAATCCCAACCTAATGACCCTACATTCTTCTGCTTTGGGCGAGAATTCGGGGTCAGACGAAACGTCCATTCCCCATAAGCGCCGGTCCCTGATTCAATCCTCAGGGTTTTCTTCGTTAAGCTTACCTCCTTCTGCTGAACTTCATCTACGACTCTGTTTTTGTTGACACATGGGTCCTGCAGTTTATTGCCGGAGGAACCCGTATTGGGAAGCGAAGGACAGAGAGACGTTTCTCCGACAACTTTACGAGGCGTATAAATGGCATTAGAACAGTTCAGCTTGGTGGGAGTTTCAGATTGGTACCTTTGTACTGCTGGATATTGAGTTGATGCCGATTGTGAGTATTGCATGTCAGAGCCGTTTCCCTTAGGAAACTGTGTCTCTTCCTGGACAGAAGGTAATACGTCTAAGTGTTGTCCGCTTCTAGACGGCTTCGCCTGTCTTACAGGAGTACTGGTCATTGCCCCCTTCCCCAGAAGCTCACTCCGCCAATCAGCTGAACGACTTGGAATAACATCAACCTGGCAGACACGCTTCTTCTGATGACGAACTCTTCCATCAGATGGTGTCTTCCTTTGCATCTCCATCGAAACTGACAGGCACTTAGAGATGTTTGACTGGCTAATGCTCGAGTCAGAACTATCAGATGAAACCACCAACCTCTTGCGTTTGTTGTCTACAGAGTTATCAATGGAGTCAATGAAAACGCTGTTAGGTGTCAATTTCAGTGATTGATATCCGACGCCCTGTTGCGTTTGAATCAGAGATGGTAGTACAGGTATTCCCATTTCTTCATTTAATGCCACAGCAGACGCAACCTGCGAGTAGTGCGGTACTTGCGTATCGGAGGAAGTCTTATTTTCAGAACACGGTGCAGACTCCCCTTCAGTTTTCATCAGCGCCAACATGTTCAACATCTGATCTGCTGTAACTACTACATAGCTGATGTTGGAGATTATGCTTCCGTATGCAATGCTGTGAAAGGCCGTGGAACACTGACTAGAAACCTCAGACTCCGTAGGAATGGAATTGGAACTACTGGTGATATTTGCCACTTTCAGCAGTCCCCTCTGAGCCCTGAGTATGTTTGTAAGGTGTTTGATAATATCCGCGCCAAGTTTGAATCGTGGGTCGTCTAACTGTCCTGGTTTTACTGACTTCATCAGTGTCATTATCTGCCCTATCTTCTGCTTGAAATCTCCCTGGAATGATGCATTTAAACTCCTCATCAAGTGGTTATCACCATCAGTTTCCGAGCTCATATCATTTAACACCTTACTCAACTGCCTTACGTCTTCCAGAAACGAATTCTCTATCTTCCCACATCCTCCTGACTTCGGGTTCAAACCAACTCCTAGTACCTGCAGGCTACCATGCCCCGAGTCGACATTCTCCGTGTCGTTCCTGTAGTCCGATTCGTAGAAGTCATCATAGACACTTGGATCTTGGCTCTTGTCACAGCTGAAGCCAAACGATTCTGATGAGAGGGGTAGAAAGCCGTCGTATGGTACTTCAATGGCCAGGCCTTTTACCTGAAAGGAAGCGACACCCAAATTGAAAGTATTGAAGATAAATGTATGTTGCCATCCTAAGGACAAGTCGTGGTGTACTTATATCTTTAGATAACAGGACACGCTGAAAATTAAGAAATCAAATGATAAACTTTCTGATCTTGATGATGTGCCTTTTTAACTGGAATTATGTTAGAACCCCTTAACTAGGACCCCTCTGCTCACCTCTGGCTCCAAGTTCTTGGTCCAGTCGCGACTTGATCCTAAGAAGGTGTCTCCCTTGATCATATCCTCTTCAAAGCATTCATCAGGGATGCCACCCTCGCCGTCTTCATCCTCGTTCCAGGTCACCCTTGTCGGGAAAATAGCCTGTCCTTCAACCAGTAGGTCGTCAACTACATCACCAGAGATTTCCTCGTATGGCACCACTTCTTCTGAAATGAAAAGACCGGGATATGCCAGAGATCACCTATCCCTAGGAGTTGGACAGTTTACTGCTTTCACCATTGGCTTGTAATTCCACCCAGCAATTGCATCGCCTCTTATTGGAACAACGGTACAATGACGTAAAAAGTAACTCACCTCCTCGACATTCCTGCCAGCTCGCTTCATCACTGTCCGGTGAATATGGTGAAGGCTTCTCCTTGATCACTACGCTCCTGTTTGGTGACTCCTTGTCCTCCCTACCTACCCTAAAGATGTTCTTGCCCTGAACGAACAGATCGCAGTATGGCTCGGACACAAATATGTCTATATCTGACCTAGACTCCAATATCTCACGGTCATTATCATAGCTCTCAAGAGACCATTCCATACCGATATCATCGCATCCAATACTTTCATAGATCAAGCCATCATCTTGGTCCTGTTCGCTTGCATTCGGAGACAACTCATTCAAGTGTTTCAGTTCCCAAGGGAGCAAATCCTGGAAGTCCTCCTCGTCACCGTCTTCTGAATCTCTGCCCTGTGGGGTAACATCTCCATATACCTTCGCCCCTGAGGTATCCGTTCCCCGATCAGGATTTTTTGATACTGGAGTGAGAACCACATTTTCCTTGTCATGATCCCAAACAAACTCCGTGAAGTTTCCATCGTGCCTCATTGTGACTTTCCTATGCTCAAATCGTGGCCGATGAATCTCTACGGCCTCGGTTTTCTCA
The DNA here is from genome assembly GCF_910592395.1 of Lineus longissimus. Taxonomy (NCBI): domain Eukaryota; kingdom Metazoa; phylum Nemertea; class Pilidiophora; order Heteronemertea; family Lineidae; genus Lineus; species Lineus longissimus. The sequence continues at coordinate 1,476,388 of NC_088314.1, forward strand.
TCTTTTCCGGGCTTGACCACGCTGTACAGGCTCACATCAGCAATCTTGCCTTCAGACCCAGGGATCTCTTCACCTGTGCGGACATCCTTTCTCAGTTTGACAACAAGGGGCTCCGTCCCCGGGATGCTTTGCCAGCTATCACTGTTCGCTACATCAACTGCTTTACTTTCAAATATCTTCTTTCGCTTTGATTTCTTTTTCTTCTTTGTGTGCTCATCCTCACGAGACTTGGCCATATCATCTACTAAGTGTTCACTGACTCTGTTTGATTTTGCATTCTCTTTCAAAACTATTTCATCTCTGCTCGCCTCCTCAGGGATAACCAACTTGTTTTCTGGTCTTTGCCCTCCAGAAATCCTGTCGGACTCCCCAGTCGTCGCATAGGTACTTGAAGTACTTTCTGATGCATCGGTAAAGGCATTACTCGCCATTGGGGTACTAAAACGATTTGAGAGGCTATCTGGCTCATTCTGTACGCTACTCATACTGAATTTGTCGACTTCTGAAACCCTATCCATGGCAACTGGGTCACCAGCTCCGACAGTGGGAACTTTCACCAGATGGGCTGAGGTAGAGGCGACAGGCTCGAACTTGAAGACGAAAGTCTGGTCCGTTCCCTCGATGCGAACCTCTATGGTCTCCCTTGGCACATCCTTTACCACCTCGCACCGGTCTCTGACGAAGACGATCCTTTTCTCAATGACGTCGTGGAACACTGTTAACAGTATCCCGGCAACTTGACGCTCAAAGATCACTGGCATCTTTAGTACGTCATCAACGTTTCTTGCTGGTGGCATAGCAGCACTGCAATTTCGGACGAAGGCGGAAGTCCCTAAGTCCATAGCATTCTGCATCCCATGACAAGATGTGCTATCGCCGTCTCGTTGATGATGGTTTTCAGATTTGACTTGTTTGTTACAATCAGCCTCGCAGCTTTGTCTCATCAGCGGATTGCCTTGTCGTCTAGGTACCAGTGGGGCATCTACATGCAGCTGTTTCGACTGATCATATGGAGTTGTGGATGAATCTGGACCAGAAGTGTGGACTTCCTCTCCCTTTGAAATGTACTGGAGCCTTTGGTAAGTGGGGGACATAGACCCATCGTGGAGATTCTGGTGACGAGTGACAGGGGATGATGGCTGTGAAATCGGCGTCACATTTCGATCAATGTCACGATACTCTGATGTAACTATTTTTGGTGGGTCATCATTTCCTGCATTATATGTATTTAGACAATGAATTTGCATGACTTCATGAGTTTGATTCTGATCAGGAACAGATGAACTCTTACTAGTATCACCTAGTGAATCCGCATCAGCAAGTGGCTTTGGGTGCAGCTGTGTGGTCTGGGCGTGAGAAACTGCACTTTCAATCTGTGGAGCGGTCCCAGTTTTCTGCAGCCGAGAGTGGTAGGATCTGGGCAGTTGACTGCGTCTAGCACCGACTAGAGCAAGAGGGGGAGCCGGTATTCTGACATTCATCACCATAGTTTTCTCTTCCGGATGAGTTGATGCAACTGATTGTCCGAGCTTGACTGCGTATCCAGACGACGTGATCCCTGATAGGGCCGTTGCTGCAGTTGCAGTAAGTCCCATAGATGTCTTTGGTCCATATGTTCGTGCATTATGACGACTGTTGACAGATGAAGACACAGTGCCAGTTCCCTCAGTAGCGACCGAAGAACTTGAGCAAGGGCCAGCAATCCGTATCTTTTGTCCTCTCTTTAAAGCTGCTTCCACCCTCGGATCCAGACAGGTAAGGTTGTATGTCGCCCCACTGATAAGGGCTTGGCTCTCGTCTGTTGGAATTACGACCATTCCTTCAGGCTGAGAAGGTAATTCAAAAGTATTTGATATCAAGGAAAGGACATTTCTATCCCGACTTTCGTCACTACCAGCACTGGGTGAAAAGTGTTGCAAGGTTTTTACATTCTTCTCGAGAACTCGTGCTGGGTATTGGCTAAAAGATCTACTCGGCTTTACCCCAGCCTCAGCTGATCTATTCATCTCAGACTCCGGGATAGGTTCAGAGGTCGAACCCAACGTTATGTCTTTGGAAGAGTTGTCCTTGCTGCTAGATGCTCTGCCTTTGCTTGAAGGAGACACACTGGTACATGAAGTCCCAACAGCGACATTGCTACTCTGCTTTACCAGATTATCTGTCTCTTTTACACCTGTATCTGATGTTTCCTTGATTGATTGTGAAGAACCAACAGACTTCGGCCTCTCTTTCCTCACGGTGTGACCTGTGTTGCGATCATTTCTATTTGAACTAGATGTATGTTTCGCTTGTTCTCCATGTTCATCCTTTGAGTGTCTCGTACCTTTCTCTCTGTGATTTGAATGTTTGTGCCGCTGTTTACTTTTCTCATCATGATGCGCATCCTTAGAGTCAACGAGCTTCATGAGATCATTGGAAATTTCATCATCGTGGACTGTTTGTAACGTCTTCCTATTCGCCGAATGTCGCTTGTGCCTGTCCTTATCGTCTTCAGACCCAGAATCTTTGTGGGATTTTCTGTCTGAATGTTGCTTCGACCCAGCCTTTTCTTTCCCGTCGACGTCAGGTTCTTGCGATGAGTCTTCTTTCCTAGAATGCTTCTTACAGGAACGTCTGTGCGACTTCTTTTCATTCGATGGCCCATGCGTTGACGACTTGACTTTGATTGTTGTTTCACTGTCGACTTTTTCTGCTACATTTGATTGCTCCACGTTTACATGATCCGAATTCGGTCCCTTTTTCTGAGCACCATGCTGAAGTGGCGACTTTCTTCTTGAGCTGCTTTTCTTTGATTGATTTTCGTGAGTTACAGTAGACAGTGCATTATCTTCAGTAATACTGTCTCTTGCTTCCTCGTCAGAAACTATGGATTTCGACGACAGCTTTTCTGGTTTCTTGGAATGGCATCTCTCCCCTGCGGCTGGGTTGAACGCACGCTGGGTAGATTCCTCACCTGAATTAGGTTTACATGCATTCTCAACTACAGTTACTCCACATTCGTCCTTTTCGCTTTGAGAAATGGTCTTTGATTGAAGTTCAACACCGCTGTCTGAACAACCTGCTGCGCTGGCAGCACTTCTTGTAGGACCAGGGGACCTCGCACGCCTCCTCTGAGTCTCATTGTTCCTTCTTTCTCTCTCTATCAAAGCTTCAATAGTGGTAGTGTCATTTAGATTTAGCAAAGTGACATTGTTCTTAATGTACGATGGCATTTCGCTTCGCCCACATGTAGCGGCACTTGTACTCAGCTGACTGTGGTGGACAACAGGTGCTGATTGACGCAATAGAACTCTGTTTTTCATCTCCGGGCTTTCTGTCTTCTTTTTATCTGCCTTTGAGTTTGATAGGTTACCGACATCTCGAACTGATTTGTCATGATCTTGGTCAGTCTTTGGAGTCATAGGTAGACCAACACTCGTAACTGTGCTACACTGCAAGCTAAGGTTTACAGCTTCCGGATTTTTGGAATACTTTTTGAACTTTGCGAGCCATGGGTTGACGGGATCTGCAGAGAGCAGCGACTCCTCCCACGACGCACGTGCAGGGTCTTTAGTCCCTACGCGTGAATCCGAGGCAAAAGAAACTGTCTTCACTGGACTACGTGTCATTGGACTGATCCGAGCACACGAATGCATGTCCCCTGGCTTTGGACTCGGAATGGCAATCTTTGTAAGGTACGAATGTATTGGGATATCACCCCGAGGAGTTTCCAAGCGTCCCCGAGATTCTTTTCTTGCACTCATTGTCAATGTCGGAGACATTTTCTGTGTGGCATGGTGTTGGCTTGTGCTGTAGCTTGGCGCTGGATGGACCGGCAGGCGATGAACATGGGCAGTTTTTTTAACCTGGAACAATAAAAAAAGACAGTTCTCCATGTATTGCTCGAGACCTTTGAATGGTTCTTCTCTTCAGTTTTACCACGTAGGCCTTACCTCCAGCACAAGGTGGGCCTAGTGCTTCGGAATACAAATCCCCCAACTGCCCAAGTTTTCACCAGCAACCCCCAGGTGAGACGAGTTGGGCAATCACCTCTCCACAGGGTATACGGGGTAAATATCTGGAGGATCTAATGTTATTGTGATGTTTTTCTGCCCATGGTTTGCATTCTGTAACACATCAATTCATTTTGAGTCTAGTAACCAGAATCAGTCAATCAACTGACACTTTTTTTGCACTTGTTTGGTTAATATTATCCTAATCTTTATTTTCATTAATTGATTTCGAGCATAATAATTACAACGTAATTAATATAACATATAGGTCTAGTTGACCTGAAAAATCAGCCCAGGTTGCCCATGACACATGTGAGATCCCATGCGGGCCCCACACTGTGACACTTAGTCCCCATATGAAACCTCTGCCTCTGGGCGATAACAGGAGACGGGCTATGGGGTCGGATGCATGCATGGAATGGCCAGTTTGAAGTAAAAAGTGAATGATTTTTTGCATGTCATCATGTTGACCTGCAATGTGCAGTGCAGACCATGTCAGAGAAAATGAGATGTGGCTGTTTGACCATTTCCAATCCTCAGTGTTTTGCATTGTTTTAAATGCCTTGACAAGCTTTTTCGGAGTCGCAAGTATTGTTATCTTGTCCTGAGAGCGAATCGCATTGTTTGTAGCGACGTACTTTGCCGTTATTGTAAAACTCGGGCATGATTCGTGAAGAAATCGGATTTGAATTTCCCGGCGCTCCGAACTTTCATTGTTGCTTGGTTATATATTTCACCGCTGCGGGGCGCTTGCTTATTGGGTACTTCTAAAATGAGAATTTAGTAGACGGCTTTTCCAGTCGGCAAAACCACTTTTTTGATACTTAAGGGAAACCTATGTTTTAGATTGCGGTCCTTAGATTATTACTTAACCGTTTTTGAAGTAATATGAGAGATAAATATGATCATTGATCTCCAAATACACATAAACCATAGGTGAGTTTATTGGTGACGTCACTGTCTCCGCCACCTGATAATTTCCGGTTTTCGGAAGTTCACGTTTTTTTGCTTTTGCAACCAAATAAAATTAGTTTTTTACGACTTCAACGCGAGAATTTGTTAGCTGAAACAACAGACATGTTACAGCATATTCAAACAACCTTGTCGAAGTGCATTTATCACAATCTTATCCCCAAGAAAAGATTATGTAGCGAATCGGTGGTTCAAATTTCACGAGTTTTGTCCTGCGTACAGGGTATTCCAAAAACCATGCAGGCGAGATATTTGGTGTACTGCAGGGTAACGAAGAATTCTCCACATGTCTCTTTGAGCGTTTTCAGGGAGGATCCTTTCAAGAACATATTGAGCATACCGGTAGATGGGAATGGAAAGAATGATAGAAGGCAAGGGTAAGTATATAAGGTTGAGGTTATCTCTCCGTTCATTGTCTGATTGTGGTGCTGTTGTTGAATGTTGGAGTCGATGTTGTAAAGCTGTCTGGATCTTGTATCATCACCAGCTGTGAAGTGCTACTGTATGACTGGCAATATTCACATAGATTGGTGGTAGCCTATATATTTTTGACAAAGGTCTACTGAAAGATAATTACCCTTGAAACAAATAAATCTTTTATTCCCTTCAGACGAAAAGATGCAGGTGGAAACTCCTGTGGGCCACTGCTTGCTATGGGAGCCTTCTCACTCTTTGGTCTGTTCAAGAAGGAGGAAATTAACAACACGGTGGTTAAGATTCACCAAGCTCGCATTGCACATGAGGAATTGAAATTTGAGGTAACTGAACTTGCTTTGTAACTATAGAATGATGATCATCATTCTTGCAAAAGTTTTTATCATGTAATCTAAGGTTTTCTTCTTGTGCATGACTACATGTTTCGTGATGCTATAACTGTAAATGTACTGTGAATCTTACACAGGTTTAACAGATTATCAAGTCCAACTCTCATCTTTGTTTCAGGAGGCAGAAAGACTTTATCATGAAGCACTTGATCTCCTGATTGAAGACAGAAAAGGTATGGCCCTTGAAGAGAAAGAGTTTCTTGAGAAGCGAACTGTGATTATCAATGGTTTAGCAAACCTTGCTCTCATTTCTGGCCGTATTCGTGTAGCTGAGGAACTTTTTAAAGATTGTATGAAAGGGATGATATTGTGTGGAATGGAACAGACTGACAATGCAATTGTGGAATGCTCATTGAAAATCTCAAATGTTTATGCTCAGCAGAAACGATTTGCTGAAGCAATGGCAGGTTATAAATTTTGTGTTAGAACTCAGGAGAAAAAGTTGACTGACAAGGAAGCTGAAGCAGTGGATGTGGATACTCTAGCATTGTATGGATTGAGTTTGGACAACTATGCCAGGTTTTTGATTTCAAGGAAAGAATTCGCAGAGGCTGAAAAATGCTTAAAACAGGCTCTGGTTGTGTCTGAGCAGCTAAGTCTGATGGGTGAGGAGGCTGAACAAATCACTTTGGTGATTCTGAACAATTTAGCAACCCTTTTCCTGCATAGGAATGATTATGATAACGCTCAGAAAAACATGGAAAGAGCTGTCAGTCTTGCTGAAAAGGCTAAGTTGCCAGAGTTGGCTGCGTACTACTGTAATCTTGGCTCAATTTATGTATACAAATCGAGGTTTGATGAGGCAGCCAAACTCTGCCAAATGTCAAAGAGTCTTGCTGCGAAGAGAAAGGACAGTGAAACTGTGTCCATGGCTGATTTATGCCTCCAGGAAATAGACACTCAAAAAAAGAAATTAAAAAAGAAATGAAGTGAAATGGCGGTCTCAACAGACTGTTCACAATACTGCTTATGTATTTCAAGTACAGTATGTGCATGTATTCAATGACTGGGTGCAGCACTACACAGGGGAGTAAAAGGAATTGCTAGTTTGTAACTTTCCTTGTGGCTTGATGACTGTTTCTTGAACCCTGTATGCTTGTAAGGTACAATATGATCAGTTTGATAAAGACGTTTTTAGATAGATATCATTTTTGTTGATTTGTTACTTTGGATTGAACAATCTAAGTGGTGTCCTGGTTGTGACAAGGATACCATGCCATGGTCCAATGAAACAATCCTGAGACTGTGGATTAGCCTTGTCCAATGTGGCAGCTCCCAGTGAGACAACCATTGATACATGTATGGGTGTGCCTCTGCCAAGAGACACTGGAGTTCATCTGAGCCACTCCTAATTGAAGTTCTGCAGCTGCCTTCATCAATATAATGGTTCATGTAGTCTCTTAAACAGTATAGTCCAGAGGTTTAACAACCAGTCTTGTTGGAGACTTCACAGAACCCACACAAGTCCACCACCATAACAACTACCAGTGTAATGGTTGTGGCCTTGCTGGGGACATAAGTTAAAAACCAACAATTTGCCTCTGTGAACATACTAGCCATGTGCAACAGCATTCAGTAGTGGTGGCATCTCTGTCTAGCAGTCATTGTACCAGTATTGAAGGCACTAAACGCCAGTGTGACTAAGACCATCTTCCAGGAGAGGTTGTACCCCGTACTGCTATCGGAAGCTCAATACTCGGGCGAGACGAAACACCTCCCAGTGACTGGGTCTCTGTCTGAAGCAACAGTCCAGTGTAACAACCCAAACAGCAGTTTCTTAGTAGGCTTACTGGCATAAGGGAGAACACTTCATGTTTTCATAACACAACCAGAACAGCAGCATGTGAGGAGTGCCAGTCGCGTAGGGATGGGTGCAAAGTGAGTGAAATGGACTTTCCTGTAGTGGTAGATATATATCAGTACAAACACAAGCAACTCGAAAGTAATATTCAAAACTTTATTCTGTATAAGTTGTATACATTTTCTAATAATGATAATGTATAAATACAGAATAATTTGCCATTGATATGATGTGGTGGGGCAATGTCTTTGATTTATTGTACTACCAAAAGGGGGCAATACAAGCAAACCATTACCATGTTCATCAAGATACAAGTAAGGTTACTGTCACTGGCATGAAGTGCCGTACTCCTTGAAGAAAAGTGCCCAAGTCAACATGAACTAGAGGAGATTTTAATGAGATCTTACTTGCACCAAATTCCATAATCAGAAAAGATGTGTAGTAGGACAGTTGCTATTGAAAGCAGACATTATACTCCGAAAGGGCAATGAAAAGCAGTAAAATATTTCAAAATCATCAAAACATCAGCATTTACATGTAGGAATTCATTTTCGTCAAATGCGTTTATTACAGTTTTAGTCTGAATCATAAACAATACCTTTAACCCTTTCTCAACTGACGACCACTAGATGGTTTAGTTCGACTTTTGAGTTTTGGAGGATCAGGTCAATCTGCATCAGTGATGAGAGTATTGGGTATTACCTGGCTAAAGTTGGATGTCAAGCTTGGAGGAAGCCCTGAGCATCAAAGCTATGGGTTCATAGACAAGTACGTGTCACATCAACAGGGCATAAAATCAGCAGCTATGTCAAAAAATTTAGGAATATCTGACAAAAAAATTACATGTAAAATATAAATTTGGAAGGAACACAAACACTAAACTAATTCATCTTTTGACACGTGTCGCAAAAAAATGTCTGTGTGTTTGTTCCGATAACATACAGTCGATAAACACTTATAACATAGTTTTACAATATTGCATAATTTGAGAAGTAGCCCATCTCTTGCTATCAGGGGAATACTAATTTCATAAGCGTATTTTAATCTGTGATGCCTGAGTGATCATTATGAATGTTGACTGTTAGAGAACAATGAAAGTTTATTACCTTCCCTTCAAAAGTGTTGACAGTGTTGGTTCAAAATGTGATGCCTATCATTTTGATCAATGAATGACATGTTTGTATCACGTATTGTGATAGGAGAGTTTACTATCACAAAGAGCTGTAAGCTGTAACTTTGTTGAAAGGACAATACTGCAAACCCCGTAATGCTAGCAGAGCCATATGTCATGTTTGTCGCAAAAATTGTAAAAATAAAACACTCGCAAAAATCTGACAGTAGAGTAACCTCAATACATCCAAAGACCTCAGCTCATGCCTCCATGATGTTCTGTTCTACTCGAGTGGTCTTGATTTGACAACCAAGGCCCACCAACTTGGTAGGAATTCACACAAAACGCTGACATGACTGTCTATTGTGGTTCATACAATGGTTTGCGAGGTAATAAATACATGTAGGCCTGTTCTGCTAACACACAATCAATGAATGGATTAAAAAACAATTCACTGGTACTATCGAACTCATGTCCATGTCCGAGCAGTCCATTATGTACACAGGGTAAGAAAATGGTAGACCATTAGAAACTACGAGCCAAGATTTCTAACCCAGACAAGGAATCGTTGTCGTTAACATGATGATAGACTTCGTAAGTGGGGGTATTTCTCGAGGCACGTCTGCATACTGAGCTCCACCTATTCCACATTTGAACTGGAATTGTACATATGACATACTACACTGTTTGAACTCAAGAGCAACTACAAGCCTTGGTAGATAATGGACAGCCTTTTTACATAGGACAGTACATTGTACTCATTAGAATTGACATAAGTTTCTACAGCCCAACTTGTGCCAACATTTACAGATTAATGACTAGTTACGAATATAATACAGACATTTTGAAATCCATGCACAAAGGAAAAATCATTGAACATTAATTAAGCAATTAATAATAATTTACAATTGAATAAAATTTGTCATGTGTCGAGGTACGATACGCTACCCTCGAGCGGCTATTGAGTTGCTATACTGCTTGATAAAACAGCTCACAACTCTGGTCCATGTACAACATTGGTCCAATTAAAACCAGTGCATGATAAAAGACATTCATTGAATGTGACTATTCGGAATACGTGAGATATAAAAACATACGTCTTCAAAGCCAAATGGGTACAAAAATCACTAACAAACTTGACAATATTTTGTTGCGAGGTGTTCCTGTTTGGACAATGTATAATCGTCTTTGCAGGACAAAATGTACTTTCCTATCAAATTTTAACAATTCACTATAAAAATACATGATACACAAAATATCTATTCTCTCGTGGCTTTGTCTCCTCTATACTACACCTCAATTAACATCGATTACATAGGCCTACTCCAATATCACCTCTACAACACCATCTGTGTGATATATTTAAAAGTGAAAAGGTTTAGTTGAACGAATGCGGAGTAACCTTCCCCCAAAAAAACCTCTGGTCAACTCCATTAAATGTGATCTCTGTAATGACGACACCTCTCTATGAAGGACAGAATCTGCCAGTCCCAAGAGTGTCCTTGACAGAGAGGTTCTACTGTATTTTGATGACATACATGGACATTGTACAGCCATCGCATAATCAGTTATCATACCATTAGGCACATACATCCATTGAAAAGAGTGCCTTTATGGTCTTATAGAGGTCATTTTAGAGTATTTGGACACACGTTTCCTACCTGTAATGTACACTGACTTTGACAAATATTGCGTTGAAGTAGAATTCAACAGTAAAGACTATTATTGGTGGTCTTCTGATAACACTACAATAAAGCTCAAGAGAACAATGCCATGCATGCATTAACCCGATCTTGTATGTTCGATAACATTGGCCATGCAATGGCCTCTTTTGATTGCCGTGACTGTGTGGAGCTTATACTTCTGACCGTATACATCTGAAGACCATCACTAATAGAGGAAAGATTCGTAAGGAAGATGGAGGATTAACTAAGGGCAGTTTTCATCAACAAGAGAAGACCTTTACTGTCACGTGTTCAAAAGACCTTGAATGACCCTCCAGATGGCAGCACCCACAATTTTGTCATGAAATACTCCATTTCAAATAGCATAGGGCCTATGACCACCTCAAAAGCCCCAATGGCTTATTCCATATGTACTTTAAGCATTGCCCTCAGTTCTACCTGTTCAAATAAACAGAAAAACTGTCTTAGCTTTTGGTAACATAACCCCTACCTGAATAAAAGTAATTGAACCCAACCTCGATAAAACAACAACAACTGAACCAATTTAAAAGTGTAACATTGTCGCTTGCGGGTTGTCCTCAACTGTTCTGTCCACAAAATGCCCCCAATTCAAACCATATTTTATATTGGCACAAGGCAGCCTCTTCCACACTCACAATCTAGGGGCACTTTGCTGACAGATGTCAACCAATTCTTCACCAAAACAGGTCTATGTTAAGAATACAAAACATATAGAATAAATGCACACATTAAATGCCAATACAGAATATACAGTACAGTTCACCTGTACAAACCAAGATGCACTGCAAATAACCAAGAACCCTAAAGAACTGAAGGAAATCCTCATAGATTTGATTAAATTCTATAATATAAATCAAGTTCCATCATTGCTTTCATTGACACCAGTGATAATTGTCTCAGATGCAATCAAATTAGTGGAAGGTACATTGTATTTGCAATCAATCCTTTAGGGATGTATTTCAGCAGTGCACATGTATGTCATTAGCCCATCCACATATGTCATTAGTCGCGTTATCAAGTCCAAAATTCATTTTGAAATATGTATACGGATTTGCTGGAGCAATACATTTTGCGGCCAGTTGGGAAGAAGAGTGTCTACTGTCGTATAATCACTCGAAGGGCAGGCAGCAAAGTTCGGTGAACCAAAGTTTATGTAAGAGATTCCAAAGTAACACTGGCTTAAATCAGGCAAAACTTGATGTTGACCATTTTAAGCTGTCGACTGTGTTCAATTACAGGTCGAAGAAATTATTAGTGGTAGAGGGAAATGCCACAACAAGAGATCATAGTCTCTTACTTGAAAATATTAAGCTGTCTGAACCAAAAATGCATACTGGTCTATGGTCAAGTCAAAATAAAAATAAAGTGTTTGTGCCTATTTATTCTCAAAGGCTGATCATAACAAGGTCTGTGATTTGCAAGGTTTTTCACAAGACTGAAGTGGAAAGAACCAAAATAAATGTCCAGGAGTGACATTACACACCAGCACAACTTTATTGCTGAATGATAAACGAATTCGAGATAACAGTCAAACCACCGGTACCCTGCAATCTCTATGGTAATGAAAATGGCACGGCATACAGCCCGAGTGAATGAATCTGAGGTAAGCGGCATCAAAGGTCAAAGCTGTTTGTGTACATTGTATTTTCTCATGGCTCTCGTAAACAGAAATAAACATTGCCCTGGTGCAGTTATTATGCACACAAATTCACTGAAACTTGACCTTTATAATATTTGTGTATCAATCTAGACAAGGTTGAAATTCATATTCAGTACGTATTTACAAAATTGGAAAATCAAATTAAATTTGAAATCATTGGACAACTGGAGTACTCCTTTAATGACCTAATATTTCCAATTACCAGAAATTACATCAAATACAAAATACTGTGTTTTACCAGACCCCCACAACAGGTTGCCATAAGCTTTTAGATTATACTGGTGCAACAATTCGAACTGTTGACATATAGCATGCCTCCGATTACCTCATGGCCTAACTGCAGGGATGACTATGTTGGCATGTAACATAAGTCTATTTCTGGTTGTTCTAATGGACAATATCGACCACCTAATTTGAAGCTCTTTGATATTTATGTTCACTCAAAGCAGATGATCTAGTTGAGGTTATTGGTTCACCCATCAACCTCCAGGTGCCACCACCAGTCTGCATAAAAATCAATGATCCTCCCAAAAGATGGCTATCTTGATCCGATTGGAACCATTGCTAACACTTCTTCAACTTAGAATTACCAGCTTCTACATGACAACTAGCACTCATGATGAAGAAGCCACTACAAGGTGACTAGTCTAAATCCTGAGTGGTTTTTAAATGAACCAATAACTTCAACTATAGATATTCATCTCGAAGAATCTAACACCTAATGGCTGATAGCGGCTAATCAATCTCAAAATTAAATTACTAATTTGCAACGACAATCATAAATATACACATCACACTATTCTATCTATTTGCCCCATTCAGAACAACCCCCGCCCCCATCACGCATTTTTTGGCCCAAGGATGCTGTGTACATGCCATGGGAGCAACTCCCCAGGTATTTGTGTTTCTCTCAAAAGTAACATTAGGCCATATCCAATGCTGTCATGCATGATATGTTTGAATAGCTGGACAACTGCCACATATAGCCAGTCCTAGAAATGAGACATGGACTGACTGGTGGGTAAAGTTTAATGTCATGTTCACATGTTTACTACACCCTTTATACACTCCCTGAAGTACTGTTGACTGATTGTAACACATTATGTCAAAGCCATTTTGCATACTGCAATTAAAGTCGCATTTTGCAACAAAATCTGTACAGGTTTTTAGCATGTTCAACTCAAATATACATAGTTCAATATACCCTTTTACACAAAATGAACTAAACGTCCCACTGCTTTGAACCTACTGATAAATCACCAATGTAAAATAACATACAGACATATTTTTCAAAAAAAAGTTGATTCGAGAAAATTTCTTCGAAATCCAAACAGACAAGCACTTCACATAAAAGTTTAGCACAATTCAAATACTGCGGCAAGTAACATACTGTATACTGCTCTGCATGTAACACAACTGAAATAAACCTTGCAATGGTACAGGACTAGTAGTCTGTTTGAGAGACAAAGTTTAGGTATATAGCGAACTTTTGTAACACCTGAATGAGAAACATCGCTAACTGAAAACAAATGTCAATACTTCATGCAAGAACTTCAAGGCTAGACCCAACGCATAGAATTGGTGAGCCTGTAACTTCAATGTAATAGGGAGCAACTGCATGCACTGGTGACTCAAAAGTTCACAGCGCATATTTGCATGAATTTGATGAATCTCGACATGAGATGTTTACTGACAATGAGACTAGCGTGGAATGTTAACTCGCTGTTGTCAGGGCGAGAGGACGCCCTGAATCCTCGGCAGAGAAATTGTTGTACAAGCCAAGCGATTGTTCATATCTCGGCGACAGCTGCCCATATGATCCTGCCGGCGATCGCTCTTCATCTGACCCAGTCTGTTCATGGCTTTCCTCATCCTGCATTTCTTCATCTTTGAACCTCTCAAGGTCATTTTTATATTTCTCAAGGTCATCTTTGTATTTAAGGTCAAGGCTACCTTCTCTGTACTTCTCAAGGTCATTCTCCATGTCATGGTGGCTGCCAGACTCCTGGCGCGTCCTCTCCGCCAGATGCATCAGCTGTTCATCAGCGTTAAGCTCCTGTTTTAAGTTCAGCACCAAATTGTCACTGGAGAAGAAACAAGTACAGCATGAGATTTTCAACCATCGATTATAACATTAACTCGGCCTAAGTATGCGACACGAGCAATCCAGAAAGCTGATCAATAAATGTGATAAAAGCAGTTTCAGACCACCTATAGCTGAAGTTGGATTGCACAGCAAAATAGCAGCCACAATAGGGCAGCATGCAAGAATGAATGAATCCTTAACAAGACCCGTCATTAAGCTGAAACATGCTAAACCCAACCACAAGCATTCAATATGAATGAGGAGTATATAGATATGAAGACGAAATCATTCAATGTGGGACTGACCAGACATTCATCCATTCGTCCACGCACTCACTGTCTTTAGCCGTCCAATAACTGGAAGGGTATGGAACAGAAGTGAGACCTCTAGATTAAATTACCCATACTTTCATGCCCACCACCAAGACGACATTGGTCGAGCGAGAAAAGACCTAAGTCTTAGCCATGATGCCATCATTGACGATGATGATAATGAATAAGACTGGGTTTCCATCCTACTGGTGTCTGGGCCAGACACCCTTAACTAAGAGCTTTCTTTCACAAGCCGAGTTTACATCGAAGTGATGTTGTCACGTTCTATGATTCACATGTCAAAACTCACTCACTTTTGTCATCCTGAACTGCCTCTCCTTGGCGAGTAAGGGTTCAGTATAACAGGCCTGAACTCGTTCACACAAGAGTGACAATTGTTGACATTGTCTGTCAATGCTTACCCGTAATCAGTGCTGTCTTCATTCGAACTGTTCATACTGCTGTTGTATTTATTCAGCGACAGGTCCTCGACCTCCTCCTGCATTGATGAATTTTGATTGGACAACAACGACACGTTACCACTCTCCGCTAGGGCAGCCTGAAAGAAGGGCAAGACATTGTCACCTTTGCGTCAATTTGGGGGAAATTCTCAGCCTCTTGCTTAACGATGGCAGACAGCAGCATAAAACGCAATAGAGTCTGGCGTAATTCTACAATTCCACCTGACGTCACAGGTGACACGTGCCTTACTTGAGTTTTCCACTCATTTAACATCCTTTGCACTACATATACACTTTCTGTTGTTTATTATCATAATCATTATCCGACTTGACTATCTAGCTGTCGTCAGCTATGGTCCAAACAACAGGGGAGAAGGACATGGGGGGGGGGGGGAGTTACATACCCTGAGACTAGCGTTCAAGCTCTCCCCATAAAGCTGAGGACTCTGTGTCATAGACGGGCTCTTCATTTGCATTCTGCAGAGAGAGAAAGTTCATCAACATCATCAAAACAGCGAGCTTTGACTAAGAGGACAAAGAGCCACCATGTGGATACCAAAGTACAATGTTACGGTGGCAGTATTTTGCAGATCATTATATGTAACGAGCCGATCGAATAAAAAAATTTCATTGAATCAAGTGGCCCTCAAAATAACAATATCGACAAGATTCTAATAACGAGGTATGACAGAGCTTGTGGTACATGTATGTACGTCACAACTGACAATGCTGACAAATCATGGACATGGACCATGGACATGCTTCTGTCCAATGCTGCCGCTGCCTTTAACAAGCTTACAAACCTAAAAGTGATACAGTGAAGCTCATCGGTTCAACTTCTCTTGAGAAGCATTCTCAAGCCAGAAACTAGAAGCTCGAGCCAGAAACTAGAATCTCGAGCCAGAAACTAGACAGATCGATGTCAGGGACCACATAAGTCATATCTGACAATCAGGACTTGAACGTTTTATATCCTATAATGGTGAAGAGGGCAGATGGCATTCCAAATACAATGATTTGTATGAAGTCTACCAGTGATGGTGGAATGATATTACAGGACAGTGGGTTGTCCTGCTATAGGGGCCATGCAGTGATGTCAAGCAGCCATTTTGGATGTCAAGGCCGTGACCCTGTTGACAATGCTAACAAAGTGTGCCATGTAATGACATCATGATTGACATTGCCACACTTCACTTCCACCATTGTCGCACTGACCACAAGGTGGCCACCTGGGCCAGTGATAGAAATTTGACTTTCAAAATGGTGTTTTTTCAGTGATGACGACGCCTGCATGGCCTCTATTGGCGTTAGATGTGCAAATGTGATCTGGACTGCTGTAGGTGCTGACACTACTTCTGTTACTCTGGTTAAGGAAAATAAATGGAGGAATTAATTTGCCACAGATTCCCATCATTTTTTCCCCACAATCTAGTGAGAATTCTGATTGCCAAGATTTAAAGAAATTAGGGACAGATGCTATACTAGAGATGTGTGACTTAAATCAAAAACGATCTACCTGTGTCTAAATCCTAGAACATCAAACTCTAGATCATACCTGGTGAGGAGACATACATTGATTAGCTGACACTTATCTGATCAAATCAAAGTGTCATAGCAGGTCAAAAATGACCTGTGCATACCGGCAGATGGCTCATCATGGACTATGAAAATCTCCTTTGTCTCTAACTGCACTCATTTTTTCGCCCCAGAATAACAGGCTCATGAAAATAAAGGGGTTGACAAGACTTTTGATTTGTTCCCTATAGTGTCGCGATGCACTTTTCGAACAGCTTTAAAGTACAGTTTTTATCAATATCAAGTGCACAGAGAGTTTAAGTGTACTTTGAAAGAAAAGATCAGTGAATAATTTGAGCCTCAGGCAAACCCTACCCAACAATTTCACCCACTGACACTGACCCGCTTTTGCTCTCATCACGTAAACCTCGAAAAGCCCTTACAGACAGCTGCTCTACTTGATCTACTTTATATTGATCAAGTTTGCTGCCGGAATTCTAAAGGCTAATCAATACTTATACCACTTAAAATGGAAGGTTCCTACGAACTTTTTTTTTTCCAAGTGAGACCATTCATAAATTGTTCCATATGATGTCCCACTTCCACATTCGAAATGACCATTGACCGGAATAAATATGTTTGACCTCACACTTTGTAGTTTCAATAATAGCTTCAGCTCATCAAAAAACAATTGTCAATATGACTCATTGTTAATTTGCCTAGTATACTTTCTAAATCATGCATTTCAAGCTCAAAATAATCTATTTAAACCAAACACTAGATCTCTCGTTCAATATTGTCCAAAATATACAGCTAAAACTCTAACTACCAAACTCAAACCATGTCATATGTTGTTTGTACAGAAGGACATGCACTCATTCAATATTTGTCTTCATTCAATATAAGACACTGGAGTTGACTCTTTCAAATATAATCTATCATTCACTCAGCTGAAGATTCTCCAGACTATTCTGTCAACAAAAGTCGGACGCAGTACTCGGCGTGATAGTTGTGTGTTCTTCAAAACTGTCTCTTGAGAAGATAATCAATTCACCACTTATTTGGATTGACCTCTGCACCCTGGTACTCACATGCACATCCTAAACTGTCTTCGTGGAAACTCTGCATGCAAACAGCAATTCCCAAACAAATCTTGCCAGCACTAAATTTCATAATATGGCTTTCATATTATACCCACCTGGTTTTCATGTAAATTTCAGAAACAAAGATATCATACAAGCAAAGGACATATCACAATACCCTTGGGTTTCCAGTGGGAATCCAATGGGCTCTGCAGTGGGAAATCCACTTGGGACCAACTGTTGTTCCAGTGCAGATCCAATGGACCTCTGTTCAGTCTGGGTTAGAACTACAATAAGCCAGAACAGCAAAGGGTCCAATGGAAACTATTTAGTGGAACAGGAAACTCCTTCATCAATGTTGTGGGCACATGGGTATCAGTGGCTTGACCAAAAACCCAAAAGAACTTAACAATCAACTGGATCCCACCGGCCACCACTGGTGGAATTCAACTGGACCACACTGGATGTGATTGCCCACTGGAATTCACTGAGGGAACATAAAACATGCCACTGGAATTAAAGAGAGATGATGCAAATAAACTATAGAAGGGTGATGGAGGGTACAAGCTGGGTTGCTAAGCAACATGCCGGGATGACAACAGACAGAGACGTTGAAACAGTGCTTACTGTGCCGCGGCAGATTCTGAGTCATGATATTTTCTCGGTCGACCTCGTGTTAGATGGCGTCGTCGTATAAACTCCATGTCATCGACCATCCAAAATGACCCAAAATCATCCTCATATCTTACAAAACATTTATGCAGGGACAAGTTGGTGCGTATAGCATTCTGTGCCGAGTGAGAAGAGAATGGGAAAAGAATAATGAAAACACATGGTTAAGGAAGCGGAAGGCAGAGTTTTCCAACCACTGTGTGCAGAGTGTTGGCTGTTGTGCTGGATGATCATGTTTCATATTCTTTGGGAATGTTCAGAAACCCATGTAACTCGCTCAAGAGATACCAGCACCAAGCAGCAACACTTTGTTGGAGCTGCGATGGCCTGGTTCTACAGGTCTTGTTTATGCCCCAAGTCAACACATTTGCCAGTGTCTCTATGGCCAGTATAAGCCTTGTAGACATGCAAATAAACCCCCTCATTCAAAATTCTCAAAATTTGTGTCTTTCTTCAAATCAGCCAACCTGCACACTGAACGTTGGAAAACACTGGGAAAGAACAATTAAACAGTAGCAACTGAGAAAAAATGTCAACATACCCGCTCATTTTCTGTGGCCGCCTTTTGTAGAATTCAACCTCGTCCACAGTCCACACGGCCCCCTTTACATTCTCTACTCTCATAAAACATTTGTGAAGGCTAAGGTTGTGTCGGACCGCATTCTATACAAGAACATACAGAGCAATGCATTACTAATGGCTACGAAACTAAAAAGCAAAATACAGGCTATCATATCATCCTGGTCTATCAAGGCTTACATTTGCCTGCCTCAAGCGCTGCGCAAAAAAGCAATTTTAGTCGCTGCGACATGCGATGGAGTCATGACAACAGGATCGTTGTGGTTGGAACGCGGCAGATTACGCATAACCCATGATAGACCAAGATAAATCATCTACGAGAAAATAGTGTGATAAATCAGAGAGAATCAAACAAATGCATAACTGTAAAATCACTTGGTGACATTAGACAACTCCCAGAATACTCCCAGAATACTCCCAGAATACAGAAGCCTTGTTTAACAAGTCCTCAAAAAGTGCACCAACTTGACTAAATCACTCATTACAAATAGCTCTCACCGACCAAAACCTAAATCTGAATGTCTAATAGTTTAACAACCTGCAGATTTAAAAGGAAGTGATTTTACAGAATTGTGTGGACAAACAATAGATGCCTCAATACCACGAGAATGATAAGCCAATGAAAATGCTCATGATAAGTGGTCTTGGAAGTTTTAAAGTGCCTTTTGCTTGTCCACTCAATACAAAATAACAGATGTCAATTTCTACGGGAATCAAATGCATAATCAATTGATTAGTACGGGGTCATTTCATCAACCATGCAGCTATTTTTGTACAATAAGTCTTAAAGGTTCAAAATAAATGGGGACATACTGAGCTAACAGGTGAAAAGGGACTTTCTGGTCTCTAGCTGAGCATGAATATATTCCTCTTTTCCCTTTGGTAAGTAGGCCACACCCGAAACCAACCAATAACCTCCTTTGTTTACAAATTGTTAATTATATATGTCATCAATACTCAATACTTGATACAAAAAGTTTGAAAATGTTGCAATTAGAGAAATTTAAATTTAAACCAGGGATGTTGCTTGACAAATATCTGTTTGGCAAAACATATCCTTTTTTAGAGGAAAAAAAATGTAACTGGGGCTGCAATTTTGATTAATAAACTAACACCCACATTGGGTTTAAAATAATGATATTTGTGTGTACCTAACCATTAGAGCCTTAATTAACAATGCAAGCAAAACTATGACAATTGGTGAATTTTTCTGGTATACACTTTGTTGTTCAATCTTGTGAAGTATTTGTAGCTGGTGGGTAGTCTTCAGATATAATGTTCCAATATTTGCTAATTAAACCTGTACCTGAAATTTCGACCCCTGTTGAACATACTTTTAAGAAGTTTTATTTGAATCTAGCAAATATCTTTGTAAAAACAAGGTAAAGACTTATGGAAAACATGGCCAATACCAAAAATAACTTTAAGTTCAGATTTTGTTTCCTTAAATTGTTTAGTCTTTTCTTAATTCACTTACTTTACAGTAGTGTAGATTGATTCCGATGCCACTGGATGGCTAATGAGACAATCGTTCAAACATTTCCAATGCATTTTCAGTTAAATCAAATTTTGAAGGCTATTTTCTCAAAATAACAAAAAATAGATACATCTTGTTTTGCAATGAAACACTTCATATTCAACTACTATGATAATCAATATCAACCCAACACCAATAAACACTGGTGATAGAACAATATTTAGCAGCTCAATTGAAATGAACACAATAAACTAAACAATAGCTTTCTCTCATCAATTGAATCACTAAATATTAATTGCCATTTAAAGGGTGCAGTTTATTAGGAATATATACATCAAAATACCAAACTCGGATCAAAGTTATAAACTTTTTTTGGATAATTCGACATTATATTCTAAAGAATACTTAAAGGGTGTTTTAAATTTCCAATAAAATGTATACCAGTAAATCAATGATAAAGAGGGTGTGTTTTTTCTTTAAAATATCTGTAGAAACTTAAAAATTGTTGTCGCGTGAACATTACTTATAACTTTATCGATATATATAAGTATACATGTATATCTTTATAATGATGCAACCCATGATGAAATCTAAAGGGCAAAATATTTGGTGGAACAAAGTTTGTTTAAGAGCTGATTAATTCCTTTCTTCAAAATGTCATCATAAACAAACCTAGGAGACACCATGAGTAGGGTGGCTGACTAATAAATGACTAATTAACCTTTATTTTGAAATGTCACCAGATCAACAGATCATGCCCACATCATCTGGATAGATGTCTGGGCAGTTTTCAAAACATGACAGACAAACTTGCTATCTATATTGTAACTGACACTTCACGAGTGAAATAGTCCAGTGTTTGCTATACATGATGGAGCCAGAAAAATAGTAATTAATAATCGAACTGCCACTTCAATGTTTGCACGATATTGTCTTTTGAACAGAACATTTATAAAATCGATAATAAACAGATATAATAGAGGGTAAACACTCGTCACTTAACAGCCGATCTACCCCACACACCCCTCGGGCATTTTAAGACCTGAAATCCCATCATATTTTGGTTTTGAATCTATTTACTTGTTACTCTGTTCAAATAGAATACACCACTGAACAAAACACCAGCAAAATGAAAAATTTCATTTTAAAATACGCCCCGATTTTATACAAACACTGTAATATGATTCCGGGATCAAATGATATTGTGACGTGTTTGATTAAAGTTTGGATGCTTTGAAGTTCATTGTTTACATGGGCGGGGAGAAAGAGCTAGCATTGTATCAGTGACAAACATGTTTGATCAAATCTTAAAGAATTTCATCAACTTGTTGCCAAGGCAGAGGTCTGTATATATCAAAGGGATACAATCATGAGTGCAAATGTATTCCAGAAATAATCAACTACGTGTCCCTGACACTGACAGGGAATAAAACCAAACCATCAAATATATTTACAAGGAAGGAAATGATTTCCTAACATCATAGGATTCGTATCAAGACAACTATTTGTTAAATCATCACATTCAGCTACAAAATTATTAGTAAGTTGCAATCAGCAAAAATAAAGAAGGATCATTCCATTAATAAAGGGATCTAAAACATGCTTGTTTGTTCATTCCTTCTAAAACTCCACCAGAGAGGGGGTACTTATTAGCCAACCAAACCATATGTTGAGAGATATCCTTCATCATTATTTAGACTGTAGGAATCAATCTAATGTACTTGGTTCTCCACTTCACTCAGCAGGCATCACCCAACCTTCCCGTTCGAATCTCTGTGGGCGTCCAACAATGGTTTTTGTGCAAATGTTATGTTGGGACATCAAACAGGTATGGCACGTTGCCTCAAAAGCTTTCAAAAAACTGCATTGTGAAGTGTATGTTTCGTCAAACCAGGTTGAGTGGCACCACTGGAGCAATGTGAAGAACCAATTATTTGATAAACTCAAGTCAGAGAGCGGGCCACAGCTTGAATGAACACTGCAAGTCCAGTTGACTTTGGGTCTGACAAACCTTAGGCAAACCATGCAGTAAACTCATTCAAGTAATCGCTATTGGTAGGCGGTGGGTTGTTGAGCGGGTAGAACAATTTAATCCACAGCTGCATATGAATTATCAATGAAATTCTAAACAGTTTCAAAGGTCCGCATATGCAGATCCATGGGTTGTAAGTTTGTCCAAATAATAACCATGAAATACAAAAGGTATTTGGTAAAACTGCATCACGTTATATGTTCGAATGAACTACCATCATTTAAGAGATGTTTGGTCAAACTACCATCACGTTACACGTTGGATCAAACTGCCATCATGTGACAGATGTTTGGACTGAATTCTGAAAGAGCGTTCAATCCCTTACCTTCCAGGTGGCCTCATTCCGCCGGAAGTATGCAAACGTCGTTGTGAACCACTGATAAATCTCATTCAGCGTTAACTGGCGATTGGGGGACTCGATTATGGCCTGGAAAGGTTCAGAGGTCAAATAAGAAAGCGTCTATAATGGCATCAGTTGCTCCTGCAAAACATGTCTTTGTGAACAGATGCCAGCAAAAATTTTTATCATCATATCATGATTCAGATCTTGTGCAGACAGTTTCAGCATAAGTTATCAATGAATGATATCGACACACATAAATTATGAAATGCGAAAATAAATTAACAAACAGAAGACAAATATGTATCATCAGAATTCAATGATCAACACCTTGGAAAGCTATTGCAATAAAAGGCCAGACTACTGTTAAGGAAACAGACAAAGCCTATTGTTCAATAGTCCTCAATGCAAAATGATCATGACATGGCTAAGTGTATACACCAATGCATCAAACCTGCACCAATATGCCTAAAAGAGACAATGCCAAAGATAGACTCTAATTGTCTCTAGCTGCAGAATCAAACACATTACGATAGAAAACTGTTAATGAATGTATGCTATCAAAAATTTATGCGACTTTATAAATTACTGTTGCTATTGATTTCATTTTGATTGATTTTATGCAACGATACATTGGTTCTAGCTGTGTTTTGGCCCCTGATCTG
The DNA here is from genome assembly GCF_910592395.1 of Lineus longissimus. Lineage (NCBI taxonomy): Eukaryota > Metazoa > Nemertea > Pilidiophora > Heteronemertea > Lineidae > Lineus > Lineus longissimus. Next base: position 1,499,674 of record NC_088314.1, read on the forward strand.
CATCTCAACATGAATGACCATCCCCTACCCTCTGCATTCACGGCCCCCGCCAGTTGTCAAGTCCACACACTCACCTGACGAATTAAAGAAGCATAGGTGAATGGCGGTCGTACGTCTGTACTTTTATAAAAGTCCCTATTTCTTTGTATTTCTGGAATAGAAGAATCTATAATGAAATAAAACCCGTCCTCAGAATATGAGGTCTGATTTAATAATATAATCGTACTTCTTGTCCACTCAATCATCTATGTATCAAATTTTAAAATCGTTCAAAGTGACCTAACCCATTCATCTGTTCATATTTACTCTCAAAGATCAATAAGAAGTAGGATTGAATTCTTCTATTTTTTTAATCAAAATGTAAACAGACGAAGAATCTAAGTATGAAATTTCAGCTAAATTACATTTTGAAGTTTTCTGAAGTTACTAACAATAGCTTGTTTGCCTTGTCTCACATCTCTTAAATCAATACAAACAAAACATTAATTTTTCTGTCAGGTTGGTAAACAAACCTAAACAAAAACAAACATTGGAAATTTCCAATAAAATATAAAAGTTAAATTTATATAATCCATTGTTTAGAGCATAAAAAAGCTGATTATTTGCTATGAGACTTCAAGCACTGGATCTGAAGTGCTTTTTCAGCATTTTATGGATTACCCCCCCCCCCCCTCTCTAATAATCTGCAAGACACAAAACTTTTCTCCACACCTGTAACCATATACAAAACCTCTCCATTTTCCCCTTTCGGCAGTATTGCATCTTATGTGTAATAAGTGGCCTGCTCCAGGACACAAACTCACCTGCTGATATTGGAAGATTACACTTGTCTGAGACCCGTCGTCTGATTGGTCCAGCCATGCTGTTTGACGAGGGGAGACTATTGGTGGGGTCACGAGGCTCAGGGGGTGATGACGTTGGCGTAGATGGCATCGATGACATCAGCATCGGCTGGGAAGCGGACGAGATGATTGGCTTGACCAAGTTGACAGGAGATGGCGGGGAAACCGGCCGCTCATCCCGCTCCCGGTCACGCTCACGCTCACGTTCCCGTTCGCGTTCCCTGGGCTTTTGAGGAGGAATGACTGGGCTGGGTGGCATGTGCTAGAAATGAAAGAAGTACACCACATCTTTATAATCAAATACTGATCCGGTTTTTAGATTTCCACCTATAATTGGAAAACAAGGTGTAGCATTCATGGTCCTGATTATCTAATCTCCAAGGCAGACGGCCATTGGTATGAGAACAATAGCCTTGTGAAGAGGTACTTAGACTATTATTGTTGATATTCCAACGTTCTTATAAGTTTGATGCAATACTTTCATGTGAACAGCCCCAGACACCAAGGCAGACATGTGTAACTCATATTCTACATAATTTCATTTGAAACCAACTATGCATGTCTGGATGATGCAACTGTACAGTAAAATAGAATGCAAATCTGATGATTTCAATTCATATTATGCAAACTAATCCCCTCAGTGAATATAATGACACTGACTGTTTGAACAGTACCAGTATAGTAATTTGCACATGCCTTTTGTGAAGGACAAAAAAGTACCTATATATCACAGATGACTATTTTAAAACATAATGTCTCCATCATATATGATTTAGAGGATGTCAGGTCACACAGAGAAGGGTGCCAGGTGGAGGGGAGGGGATTCTGACAGCTGAAAAACCTCATCAAAATTGTGTTAAATCAATGAACATTGCATCAGCCCAGTGTCAGGCTAAAAAGGTGTGAATTTACATGAATTGTAACGTACATTGTCTTGTTTCGGCTGCTCCTGATTGTGAGGTTTCATATGGAGGTGGTGCATCATCGCTTGAAGGCGTTCTCTCTCTTTATTCAGCTACAAGATGTAAAACACAGACTAAGGCATTGGCATAGGACTCACATCAGGCAGAAAATTGGCTACATCCTAATTACCTACCCCCCCCCCCCTCGATTTTGCCTCTTTCCAAATGAGTCGAGTGTCTTCACGGAGGAGTAGTTGAAACTTCGCCAAGTTATGGGGTGGCGCTGCATGACATCCTGTCAGAAATATCGTAGGCTGACCCAATTATTCAGCCATTTTGTTTCGCCACAACAAAAGGCACTCAAATATCTGGAGCAACTACATGCGTCAATCTCCCCACTGGGAGGTGGTATAACTGTCTCCCGCATGGTATAGGCTTGATTGGAGCCCTCTAGACACAATGTCTCACTGGTGGAAAACTTGGCACCTTATCCATCTGAGGGGGTTTTACAAACTTCCAGAACATCATCACAAACACTGAGAGGTGTTGATGAAAAATACCCTCCGTAATCAGACATACAAAAAAAACCAATTATGCCAAAACTATAAACCACCAAAAATGGGCAGGCTTCATACTTTTGGGACTTGAATGAATAAACAAGAGGCCCAAGGGTCTGGCGCTCAGCTGACCCTAACCCAATTCATAAATTCACACTCTAAAGAATGCCTTAAGGTCTAACAACAGTGTTGAGAGGTCCAACTACATTAAAGAGGAAGCTAATGTAAACAGAATCTGCAATAGCCAAATTTTGCCATCTTTGAAATTATCATGTCTATTTGTCTTTCATCATGTTCGTTGCTACTTCACGCAACTAGAAAATAATGTATCACATTTGCATGTAAAAGTATAGGGCCATTGTTTAGCACTGGACGCCAGCAATCAAGCCTCAGGGTAAACAAGCACAATGGCAATAATAATGAGTTACCATTACTGTGGGTATTGTGTACACTTGATCAAAGAATTGTATTATTGTAAACGCTGTAATTGAAAACGTGCAGGTTTGTGGCAATTCTAAATAAGTTGTGCTCTGTAAACAGCTTTCAGTTACTTTGATCATGAGGATGAGAATCTAATACAGCAGTTTGATAATTATATCCAATGCTATAGAGATTTATAGATCAATTTTTTTTTTTAAACGCATTGGAAGTGTTCTTGTTACACAGTTTGTTTCTTTAATTAAACTTGATTTCAATATTTCATTATTTGTTATTTTGTAAAAATCAATAATTGAAAACTGTAAGGTTGCCATGGAAACTAATATCTAATTGTTTACATGGCCTATAAATGACTTAAGGCACTGACGGAAGATTACAAATAGAGAAGATTAACCCCTCGGCATCAAAATTCACTTGTTGAAATTTTACAAATTGGCGACATTCAATTGTATAAGAAATACAACGCATTTCACCGTTTCTATAACGTATTCAAAAAAGCATACACACTCATGTTTTTTCTCTCTCATCACACACGACAGGTTCAGGTTAATTTTCTGGTATATTTTAATACGTGACGCCGACAAATGCAACTTTACTAGCATTGATTTTTGAGTACTATAATACAGTGCTATCTGTGACTGTGTGCGAAAGTCAATAGCTATTTTATCAGCACCTCCACATCAAGTGCTTCTAGACCATTGCGTCAGGACATCAACGAACCAGACCTAGAACCTACCAGAACATCAGCACCAAAGTGATCCAGAATGCATTTTAAATGAGATAGTACTCAGAGAGGCCTACCTGTATTTCGAGCTGAGATACAACTTGCATTTGTACCCTAGCTTGTGCTGTACTTCTGTCGTCAAGGGTGTGCTCATTATTCATGTGTCTGGAAGAGAAGTTATTACATCAATGCATGTAGTTGATCATCGGGAGACCAGTGGCATGGTGGTTAGAGTGGTGTAAGGCTCATTAACAGGAGGCAGGGAGGTCAAGACAACTAGCATTGCTTCAGCCTTCAACTGAGATGTCCAGCTATGGTTACTTGTAGCTGGTCCTTATGCAGGAGCAAGCACAACACCCCACAAGATGGACAGTAGCTTCCCCCCCTCGACCAAAGGTGGGTCATTTTTACACCGACCAACCTCCTCACGCAACCGTAGCGGCAAAAATGTTCACTTGTGTGAAGGCAGCAAATGACTACGATTGCAAAGAAGAAAATTTGACAGCATCCAGATGATACTTACTTCATGAAATCAGCATAATCATCACATGGTGTGTCACATCCTGGCCACTTACAGACACCATGGCCATACAATGTGTTCTGGGTGGAAGCACTATCTGTTTTTAGGAGTTGGATGGAGCCAGACTGCCCTAATAAACCTGCAAAAAAATGAATCCATGTTCAATGTTAAAACATCCGTGGCACTACTAAACTTGGAGGTAGCAAGATTGATTTGTGACCGGACATCTTCTTTATGTTATTTTTTGTGAACGTGGATTTGTGCTGCTGCTTTGTCCAAAGGGTAAGACCGTTGTGACTGGATGTCATAGGGCATCACTTCAACCTCCCGGACCATCATGGCCTGGAAGACATCATTGTCTCGATCCTTGAGTTCATGCACATCCCACCAGATGGCGCCCAAGCCAAGGCCACCAGACTCTCGCGAGAGTCTTTCTGGATCCACCGTCTGCGCACCATGTCGCCGTTAGGACTCAACATCAAGGACAACACGTCCTGGTAACCACGCTCATACTCTTTTAGCGTTTCTATCATCTTCTTTATGTTAATGCACCACCGACTCTGCATACAGCTTTCTTCTGAGCGCTCTGTTCTCCTCGTTTACAAATCGTCCAATTCTAGATTAGATTAGATTCTCCCTCACACGAACATAATGAACATCAACTAAAGACGACTGCTGGTGTCACATGGCGTTAGCTGGACCAACAGTAAGGTGAACGGTGTACCTCACAAGGACTGTTGTACCAACTATCGGAAATGCACATTGACACGTAGAGATCACGACCCCCTCCAACAATGCACTCTAGTCCTCTAAGTTCAAGTGGGGATTGAGGACTTATCAGGGAAATCGTGCAAATTGTTATTATCCTTAACCACCCTCTTATAGCTCGAGATTTTGAATCAATGAGTCAAGTTTGTACACCTGCCCATCTAAATGTGAAGATGCCTTGATGTTCATTTCTACTTTATAATGTTCATATAGTTCATATGACCACGGCACCACCAATTTTGTACCTTTTGCACTGAATTCTGTCGTAAATTAGGAGTTTTTTATTGTTTGCTCACTAAAATGGGCAATTTTAAACCCCTTTTATGAAGACTATGCATGAAGAGCAAGGTTTGAGTCAATGACATGAAATCATCTTTTCATAGATCCAAAGAATATCATCTAACTGTATCCATACATTGATTTGAATAGGCCTAGAGGCTGGCCTATCTTGATGTGTGGTATTGCCACAACTACAAAATTGGTGTACCTGGCATCATGTATGATCCATCCATCATACCATTAAGCGAAGGGAGTAATGAAGGACCTCCTATTGAAAAGCCATTGGTGACATTATTTTTGACGGCACTTTCATCAGTGCCAGATTGTGAGGCGACCTCTTTCCAGAGTTGCTGTAGCTCAAGTGGATTCATACCTGAAAAGAGAATTATTCTTCATCAGACTTGGAGAACAGCAGCAAGGAGAGTGCTGATGTAGAGAAGTTCTCAACAGATATCAAACGTCACCCCATATTAGAAGCACCCACGACGTATGTTATGGCTGAATATGATTAAACCCCCTCTGGAGGATGTCACATGTTTGCAATTTACCTCGTTCTCTCCTATCAAGCGGACAAACACTACAATTGTCATGCCCAATAGCAAACAATGTCTTCTATGAGTCTAGCAACTGTGGATCGAGACTTTTACTCCTTAGCTTATGTTGTTTTGACTGCCCATCATCGCTTCAGTTGTGACGTGTATACACAGTAAGTCAAAGGTTTATATACTCGATGAATTTTTGTTTGACCAACCATTTTCATGCTATCATGAGACGAGGCATAAAGTTGACACTGATTGTTATGGTAGCAAAAGACCAGAGTGAGCAGGTACTAACCCTGATGCATTCCAAACTGTGGCAACCCTAGCCCATGACTGAGCAGGTACTGTCTCTGCTGAAGCTGCATCTGCTGAACCAGTTGCTGCTGCTGGATGGCAAGCTGCTGCAACTGGGTTTGGATTTGCTTAGAGTTCTGTTTCTTGTCAGTGGCGGCTTGCTGCATCAGCTGGGACTGCTGCACAATGTTTAACTGTAACTGTTCATTCATGTGCTGTATGAGTTGTTCGTGGAGCTTTTGATGACCACTCTGAAAAATATTAGGAATGGGTTTACTGACACGGCAAACACCTTTAACAAACAAATTTCTATGACATCTTGTTTCTAGTTCTAATTATTTTGAATGTAAGGCCTACTGTACCAATAGAATGGTAGGCACCAAGCAAAACTTTGCCAACAAATTTTCAAATTCCTCGAACTGTTTTGAAAAGGGACATTGGGATATGCTTACCTGCTGTAAGAATGCTGACTGCTGCATGGCCTGCTGTAGCTGCTGAGGTGATGGGATATGCTGCTGAAGTAATTGCTGCATTGGCTGTGGAATAAGTCCATGTTGCTGCTGCATCAACAGCAATGGAGGCTGATGAGGGAAGTCCGTCATTGTTTTACTTTTTCGTTTTGTTTTTATTGCTGAACCATTCTGTATTGAAGAGGAAGACATTTTTGTTACTAGACCAGCACAGAAAATGAGCTAAAGTTTTCAATGCCCTCTAATGTTGATGACCCCCCCGGCCATTCTTTCTGGATGGCCTCCCTGCTTTTACCCTATCCTTTCTTCTCGATGCCACTTTTTCGCAATACCTTTTAAATCTTCATCTTTAACATTTTGTCCCTCTCTTAGTTTTAGAAGGAAACTCACAAATGCTTTCATAACATGTTGTTATTGACATTACAAACATATTATCACCTTGCCAAATGTGTGAATTAGTAGTCACGTCAATTCTGAAAAATATTTTAAGCCTCTTACAACCTCAGTTTGCAACCAGTAATTTGATTCACTGCTTAGGAAAAAGAGAGTGAATGTTTTAATCCACTTGCGAGTTAATTTTCTACAGCCATAATTACTTTTTTTCATGTAATCAGCAGGACACATACAATGTGCACAAAAGAAGCAGGCCTTTTAACCTATTCTAAGTGAACTTGCCTGCATGGATGAGTGAACATCGCCATTCTCCGATGCATGATCTCCATTTGGAGTTGGGCTGTGCATCTCAAGGCTTGAGTTTGTTGACAGATTCATGGCTCTCTCTTGGTCAGTATTCCCATGGTCCATAAGCCCATTCTCCTATAAGAATAAGAGGCAAAAATCATGAGCAGGATGGTCTGGGATGCTTGGATTACCTGATTAAAAGGTGCAAATTCATAAGTGCAATTCTAGCAGCATCTCAAGACAATTCTCCTCCTTTCAACATCTTCATCTCCTTTCAACATCTACATTCTGTTTTTTCTTCTGATACAATTGAATCCAAATATGATATTTCTCATAACTTGTGCCTTTTTCGAAAGCCGAGATAATTTGCCAATGAATTTTTGCCTGTAAACTACCGGTAGTCAGAAGTACCAATATTCAATTCTGCCAGCATTTTCCCCCTGACCTTCATTGTATTTTCAATCCACACTGTGTTGGATACAGCAGCTAAATTTTTTTACACAATTTCAAATAATCATCAAACAAAGCTGCCCAAAAAGACAATAATCTACTTTAGTTGTAATATGATATGGCCCATTTCAACTGAAACAGTAAAAGCCCCAAAAAGATGAATGTCAACATTTACTCATCTCCTGGTCTATTTGCACATCCACAACAAACAAAGGGATGCACACAGACAATATGTGCGTCTACAATGTCAACAAGAGAAAAACCAAATGTATTATAAATACCAACAAAGGATTTCGCTGCACGCTATTGTTGATCAACAAAACAATAGCCATTGAATATGAAATAAAACGGAGATGGAAAAAAGGATAATGACTGCTTGATATCAGGTGAAACTAGAAAGACCCATATTCAGAAAGTATCAAAATTGTTTCGAATGACAGAAAAGGGTTCACTGGTAACTTAGCAGTGATACAATTAACAGAGTTAGCAGTGTAAATATGCCTTTTTGAGGACTGCTAGGTATTGATAAAGAAATGATGAGACTGAACATATATCTTGGGTAATGAGAAATGAAAACAAAGGACAGTGGGTGTCAATATCATAACAACAAACACCACACAAATGTATTTGTAATTGAGTTTTGTAGAAACAGAGAAAAGGTAAAACAAATATCTGTTGTTTTAATATACAGTTTTTTTGAGTAAACTGAAACTATTGCATCATTTTTACATTTGTTCAGACTTTTATGGTGAATTCGGGTAACATCAAACATGACAGTAGTGGATACCCGGTTTTATAATCATTTGAAAAATTTGTAAAAAACAAAACATTACAAATAGCTGAGAAGGGCCATTTCTAGCTGCTGCATGGTAGTTTATACATATTCAACACAGGTACAAGTAACCAATTTAATAATAGTTTGCATTTATGGAGCACTTTTCAAGCTCTAATTAAAACTTTATCATGGAAGTTGTTCGGAAGAGATTTTAACTTGTGACCTATCAGCCAGAAGTCTGGCACTACTCTACTGCACCACATGAAAAGTCAGAAAGAAAATGAGACACTGAATCATTAAAAGGTGAAATATAAAATATATCTACCCTGTTCAGAGTTTGAGTTGGCGTGGACCGTATATCAAATATCGTTGTGAATTTTGGATTGGGTTCTTTGGGTTTATCAGCAGGCGGATGATTTAGTGGCGACGGAGTTCGGTGACGATTTGTGTTAAATCTTGGCGGTGAAGTATAGCCAGCTGCAAAAGTAGCTGTTACTCTCGGTCCACCTTTATCCGTGAAGTCCGCAGTGGCAGTCATACGAGGCCCAGCAGTGTGTGTGTGAGCATGACCACCACCATGTGGCCCACCATCTTTATCCTCAGATCGGCGCCGATTGAACAGATTTTCGCCCCCTAAATTCTTATCAAAGAGCATACTCCGATAGATTTTCTTCATTTGAATTTCAATCGGGGAAGTATTTGTCCGTTGGGATGGTTTGGGTTCTGGCCCAGGCTCAGGTCGATGAGTTCCAGTATGAGCAGTAGGCTGTTCCGGCGGCACACGAAATGAAAAATGATGTCCCTCACAATTTCCAGGGCGAACATTTTCAAAGCATCCACCAGCGATGTGAGTTATATTGACCCGAGGATGATCAGGGCCAAACACATGATAACCCCACCTTTTGGGAAACTTAGGATAACAGTATTCCGTAAACTTTGGCTCCTGCATGTTGAGGAATAAGCCAGCGAGTGAAATTTAATGATGCGCTCACTCCTTCAAAAACTCGCTCAAAGTGTTGAAGGCAAATTGGAGTAGATCAAGTTCGGTGATGAGCAAGTAGGAGACCACCTGTTTGTTTCATGCATGTGGGGGAGATATCACCTCAATCAAACAGGGTCTCCAATAAATAAATTGGCAGAACCCAATCTCATTCCTCAATTCACAACATCTGCATGGAATGTTCCATTCGAATCAAAGGGAGAGGTTGCTAGGCACTTATCGAGAGATGACGTTTCATTGGCACAGAAACAAAAGGCAGCGTGGACGTGTTAATATCACTGAGGGGGAACTTATGTTCTAACAAGAAAACCCACAGGGTGATAAGTACACCACTGCAAATAAAATTGTTGACCCTTTACTCAAGACAACAAATATGAAAAAAAATTCAAATGTCTAAAAGACGACCTCCACGGATAGGAGATAGGATAACCCTCTGACTATGAATCATCAAATTCCACATCTGAAGGACAGTTTGATTCTTAAGAATTGACTCTTAGCTTATCTACCTAGATAGTGCAGACACTTGTCCTAATGACTGCAGATTTCACCCAAGTAGTTTCCCACCTCCGCAGCCTCAGCGGGAGAACTTTAATCCGCGTCAACGGGGAATTTGCCAATTCAAATTACACTGTACTTGCTAGCTCAGCTGAGTTGGAGGGGATGCAAAATGCATCGCGGGTTATATTCAATTACCAGACAACCAATGGCATCAAGTAATTGCGGCAGCAGCGGCCAAGCGAGGAAACACTCTTCTAGAATCAGTCCCTAAGAATATTGATCATTTTATATCAATAAACATCCCTGCAAGACATGACAGTGTGAAGTCATCATCTCTTCAATTATTCACATTATTGTTGTCTTCTATTGTTGATGTTGTTATTGACATTCAAATCTCAAAAAAACATTTCATCGCCTCGGTTGGCTTTGTTCCACATAACAATATGCATGCCAATAAACAAACTATCATTCGATTATCATGATCCATTAAATATGAAAATAACAATCCACAAAACCCACAACAATAAATACATCATCAATCGCTTGAATGCCCGCCATATTTATTTTTTGTAATCATACCAACAGAAGAGGACGTATAGGTCGTTATTATTGTTTATCAGGTGACAGGTGTATCCTCATTTCAGGTCAACAACCCAGGATGATGACATGGTTAAGGTGCAATGCAAAACCAGCCAGAAGGTAGTCCAATAATTATATGCAACAAGGGCAATGAGGAGATTGAAAATCAGATGGATTATCAATGAATGTAAATTTTTGTTAAACTTGTTTTAGCAGGTGTAGTATTGAATAAATGTATCATTGCAGCGGTTGTGGTAATCTCATGAAAGGGATTCGGCCTTGTCCCTGGTTTAGCTGGAGTTTGCACTGAGAACCACAATCATCCTGATCAGGGGCTCATGTCACTTCTCTGGCCCTGCATGCAAACCCCTAAGTTCTAGATCAAAAGCAATTGCGCCTGATTGACCTATCTGGTTGTATTGGTCACCACCGAAGTACGCAATAAACACAACCAATATCTAAGGTTTCAATGCCTGACTCTGGCATATCGCTTGAGACCTTAGCCAAGTCTCCTACATTTGAGTAGTTTATGACACAATACTAGTGAGCATCCTTAGATCTTAAGGGGTTAATTTCCAAACTTTCTGAAGCTAGTGATACTATAGTACATTACAATTCAATGAAGATTATATGTCAAACTAATTCACATTCTCTAAATATTGTTTCAAAAGCATAAAATCAAGCATGAATAAAAGAAACTGAATATTTGTGGAAACACAACACGTTATTGTCTAAATTCCAATGATATATATCTTTCCACAATAAAAGACATCGAATCTAGAACATTCTTTCAAATTGTCATTGAAATGTACGTAAAAGTTGAAACCGTCATAAAAACGGGTGCATAGGAATTACATATGTATTTTTCGATAAACCTTGTGCTAATCCATTGTAGACAGCACATAATACAAACTCTGCACAATCTGCTCTCCAAACACCATCAACCTAAAGACAATGCTCAATCGATACTAGACAATCATTAAATATGCTAAGCTGTGATCGGCAAAAAACAATCCAACTTGATTATGCGAATAGATGCTTAGACAACGACTAGTGACGTCTATGAGTTTGAGGGAATCGACAAGGAGAATACACGAGTTCAAGGACTGCTGGAGACCTCTAGGATTTCTAGAAGACACCACTGTTTAGTCAAAGTAACTGTCTTCTGCACTAGATGTCTCTCTCTGCATTGGAATCCTCTGCTACTTCAACATGATTGCCCCTCCAGGCCATGCTAACTTGCACTTAGTCCTTGCCAGCACCCTTGAGCAAGGCACTTTACCAAGGTTGTCTTCACGCAAAGATACTGGAGCAAGACATGTACACTACATATCAGCTAGCATTCCCAGGTCTTTTTACCAACACCAACAACTGGCATAGGTATGGTGCCTCACACTCAGACCTTTGTCAAGGTCCTTGAGTTATGCACTTCACCAGGGTCTACAGAGGTTACCTGAAGTCAAAAGTCAGTAAGCAGACAGATTGTACTGAAGGATCTTTTTTCCAAACCGACATGAAAAGCTACATACTGTTTATCAGCAAGCAATGAATCCACGTTGTGTGATCCAACAAGGTATATAAACATTGGTAATGATAATTCGAAACCGCCAACGTTTCCCTCAAAGTAAAATTGACAAGTACCAGGTGAGGAATTCAATCAGCGGGGCCGTTAATGGACGCATATTGTATGTCATTTACGCTTGATGTGTTTTGATTCAACAGATCTCAGATTGGAATGCTACAAATGTTTTTTGTGTGTTTTTCATGAACGGGATTTAACTACTTGTATAACTTTAAGTAGAATAACTTTCAGTTTTCAGTGGAGTCGATCAATTCATTTTCAATATGAACAGCTACATTTACACTGGACAGAAATACTTTTTTTACTTGATTCAAGTTGTATACCCGGATGATCATGCCCTGTGGACCACCACTGGTCCCTCTTTCCAACTCATTCATCCTCTGTAAATGAGATGAGTACACATCACAAGTAGAAATAACCCCCATCCCCTTCGCAAGTTTTATATTTCGAAATAAGTGGTCCCAAAATAGCCATCACTATCTCTCAATCTTACCAGACAATAAAACACACATCTGTTTGAGCATACATAAACACTCCGGACAACAAATAAACAACCATATTTTTTCGAGCGACGCCTAAAAATACAAAATTCAAGCTGCATAAATACGCCACGGAAAGTTTGATCTGAGTTCATTAGAAACTGCTTGAGCGATATTTAGATCCCGTACTGTAATTATCGCACTTTTTCTGCGGCTGAAACCGGAGTGAGGCTGTAGAATAAACAAGGCATCGGCCGGCACTCACCGTGAGAGTGACCCGATACATATCGACACCTTCCACCTGTGTAAACAACGCCAGACAACATCCGGTTATTCTATAAAATCAAGACAAGTATGTCTTGATACATGTACGATTCATTAAGCTTATCGACTTTAATTAATGCACGCAAAAGACAACATTATTTAAATGTGCTTTTCACTAATTCAAGGGCATGAATATGGCCTCTTTCCGTAGACAGGTCATTTTCAAATCAAGTCAAGTGTCTTTTCAAAGGTCAACAAGACATCAATTACGAGAAATCAACCCTAACAAAAGGATGAAAATCATCCTTCAAGTGTTCTTGAGTTTTACTGCGGTTTACATCCACCTCAAGAAATGAGAATGTTCACTTCAATTCAAAATTGATCATATGAGCTACTCACCAACATATAGTGCAATGGTATGTTAGTTCTCACTGTGCGATGAAGTACCAATTAGCAGGCCACTATAATGATTAAGTCCCATCAGGATGAACTAAACCCTTAATGTATGGGGTGGGGTTTCGTCCAAATGAACTATACACTCACCATCCAGACCAACCACGCCCTTGATTTCGAGCAATCTGAATGAACAGGTCAATGGACGTTAGGGTCATCCACACAGGACGATGATCAAACTCCATCCAGATATGTTGCTGGATTTTGGTCAATTTGTCCAGAATGATCCTGAGGGATTGCTCTCTTGGGGTAAGGGTCTTAAGAGCGACTTTCGTCACCACAACCTGCGATAATGATGGCATGTGACATGACCAAAATCTCCTGTTTGTGCTGGTCACTGCTGGTACCTGTGATGAGAATTTGTGATCAGCATCACACCCAGCAATTCCCTTATCGACCCAGGGACGAGAGATATTTTTGGTGCACATTGTAGCACTTATAATCAGATCGCAACAATTTCAATTGCTTGTTTGGTTGGAACTTTACCAACCTAGTCTACAGAGTGCAAACCTTTTTCAGTGATAAGGGATCATTTGCCACATCTACGCATCTGTACAGGTAATAGATATGCTTCCATTTCATATCGCCCCTGTGCACATTTGAAATTAACTCCACAATTATCGCGGTTGATATCGAGAGAATCTAATTTCTCCAGTTAAAAGCTTTTATTAATACATCCAAACATGAAACCACATCCATTATTTCCCACGCCCGCTCCCATGTATTGTTGTTTACAATCCCGTGAATGAGAGTAAACAATGTTTCTGGTGCACCGCCATATTGTCAGAGAACGGTAGCGTGGCAGTACACCGCAGACTTTGATCTAAAATACAGATGCAGTCATGTTGAAAATGATAACAAAGTTCTGATTAAAACTTGCATGACTATTTCATGTTGCCGATCAGCTGCGGTGCATGTAAACAACGATGATATGGCCACTGACTGATACGCAATGATAAATCAAATTATGTATCAACAGAGAACAATGGAAGCAAGCATTTTTTCCTGCAGTTTCCTGCAAGTTCCAAATTGCACTTTGTGTTTCGTTTTTAGACATTCTTTATCTCTTTTACAAATCAGTTTCACACGAAGTCACAATTTCTGAGAGGCCACACAATAGAACGCCATCATCAAATTTCCAAATCCTCATCATCCGATTCCTAATTCAGTCGTTCTCTAATTATTGCACATTTGCTCATTACGTTGGAAGCAATCAAACAGCCCATAGGCACCATCAGCCTGATGCATTGCCCGAGGCCCATATATCTCAAGTGAAAAGCTCACAGCAGAAACCTTGGTAGCAAACTCTGGACCCTGAGGCGAAAGTTGTTTTTGAAATTTTACAATCCATTTAGAATGAACTTTGCAATTTTCATATCAAAGCCATGGGTGGTTGGAAAAAAACTGACTGACTTTTTAGAAATATTGCAGATTCTGCTTGTTGTTCTGTCTCTGAAATATCACCCACCGGACACCAGATAAGACATGAATGTGCAACCAGTACCACCGGCAGCAAAAACGCCCAAAAGCAAACATGCCGTTCTAAATCGGCATGAATGGGAGAATAAAGGTCATGATATAGCGTAGTATTGTTTCGTTAGGGACACAGTCCCTTTAATTCCAGCTGACTGCATGAAGTCATTCAATGTTATTCCAACAGAGGGCAGCAGGTACCACAAACTCAACAGCCAGAGAAGTTTGGTCAGTTGTTGCCAGTCATCACACTGATAACACAAGTGCCTTAACTCACTTTTTGGCCAACTTGAGAGTGCTCGTCATAGTAAGACTTAAAACCTAAGTCAAACAACCAATTAGTCACAGATTACATAGAACAAGCGTTTTTGCCGAACTCGACCATTTGAGATAGGCATTTTTCTCTCTGACATTGGCGTTTTTCATTTTTTTTACTGTAAGGATGTTTTTCGACTGAAATGGATCGTTGAGCAGGACAGATTGCTCCAGCATCGCTGACTTGAAACTGAGGATCAAAATCTGTCAAGACCTCTTATAACAAACCCCAACCGAGTAGAGAACAATGAAGCGCTAAATACATCACCACTTTTCTCCAAGACGCAGCGAGTGACAGCCCACGATTAAAGTAACACATCTCCATTATATTATCAAGACAATGAACAACACTAACAAAACAATGTCATTGTCTCCAGCAGCCCAAACGATTTTGCATAATCTGTCGATGCATTTCGTGCATATCTGAGGCAGACCATTCAACCTGGCACTTCCTTTTTTGTGAGGTCTGTAACACGTGTGCCACGCACTTCCTTTAACACTTCCAAGCCATTCATCGCCGTTCACTTGTCATTTCTTTCAGAGGGTGTGTGTGTAACTGCACTCCGGGGATCCAACCCCTTGGGATGACTGCAAGTCACTGTTATTTGAAAAGTCATTTTGATGCTCTTAAAACCTAATACCCAGTGTGGAGTAAATGAGAATTTTGCAAGAACCTGGAAAGACTTCCTGCTGATGCAACAAAAGTCAGTAGAATTGGAACAGAATTGGAATTTTGCCTCCCTCCCCCGAAGAGTCCCAAGACACCTACCTCGAATTCATTTTTGCATACATACCTGCAACGAGAAAGAAACAAAGTGTCATAATAACTACACAATGCTGTATGCATTACGTAGGAGGAAACCAGATCAAGGAACAGTATCAACTGGAGGTTCAAAGAAACTTGTATCTGTTTTCTGGGTCCTCAATCCAAGACATACAATGATAAACAGCTGCCAAAGTTGACACGGCCTAAAAATGATCTGATCATTCTTATAAAACTAGGCAAAATAAATATTGATGCTCACAACAACGGCCTGAACAAATATGGATAGTTTTATTTTCTGATTCTGTGACACAAAGCATCTCGACTTCACTCCAACCTTACTATATAAAATCACAAACAGTTAAGTGTCCGGTGATGCACAGAATCTGAGCGGCAACCACATGAGTTGATATAACCAAGTGGAATTTATCTGGTCTTGCAGACCCTGTTGACAATGGAATTCGAAGTGTTGTGTGCCTGCAAGAACCTCGCCAAATGATCCACTCTGTTTTGTTCGAGATGTTTGTCTCTCGAGTTGCAATTCGGGCATTGTTGTCTTGCAATTGGGGCATTGTTGTCTTTATCTGTCGGGGACATCCTAAATTATCAAATATTGGATGAGGGTATTTGTTGTACCGGAAAATGGTTCAGCCGTGTTGTTTTTTAGAGGTCATAACAGATTGCCAATGGGGGATATAGGATTTCAAACGATACTTTCCATCATACTCTCCACGGTCAAAACACTTTGCCCGACTTTTTCTCCACTGTATGGCTGTTGCTGAACACTGCCCAACATAATGCTTTACAGCATAGTGTAGAAATCATGTCCTGTTTCTCTCTCATGATAACAGGATGTATGCATAGATGAACTAACATAATATGAAAGGTATAGCAGGGTGTCTTGGGACACTTTCGGGGGGGGGGGGGGGGGGGGGGATGGACTTTCCTGCCTAAAGGTGGCAGCAATCAGTAAGAACAGGCTGAGCATGCAGTCACCCTCATCTTGTGTGACAAACATCATTTACACGTCCAACAAGGTTCCCAAACCACAAATCTCCAATAAACAAAACTCTGGTAATAAATATATTGTCAATATTTGTTCTGTACCAATTTCCGTTCTGCTAGTGATATATCACACGTATCAGTTAATCACATCTCATTAATGGATGTCTTATTAACTCTCCAAGCTTTAATCTTTAACACTTCGGGTGTAACATATCTGAACAGTTCTTGGATAGCATAACCTTCAAGTTATATTCAGCCCCATCCTAATGATCCTCGATCTCAGTGACAATGCAATAGTGCAGTTTTTAATATTACATAATTCAGTCAGAATGACCATTGTTGTTGACGTGAAGCTTGGACACCTTTAGATATTGAGTGATGACATCACATTCCATACCCCTGACCTCATCTTTAATTTCACCATCTGCTCTGAAACCATCCTTTGATCCCCCAATCAATGAGATAGCAATGCCAAACAAACGCTGTACGGCCCTCGTCTATTTCAAACACACAAAGAAATGATATTGACACACGAGATGTACATTCCTGCTCTTATATTTACCCAATAAATAATGAGTTATCGGTAAACAGGCATTCTCTGCTTTATTTGTTTGACTTAGTCAGTCTGGCGCAAAGAAAACAGCAGGACAGCTGAAGACCAAGTCTCCAAGCCTTTGATCCAAGACTACAGCGAAAACTAATCACTTGGGTACTATGTATTGTACATCTTTTATTGTTTACCTAACCTTTCATAAATAATATCACCAGGCATTAAACCTTTAATTCCAAACCCTTGGTTGTTGTTGTTTTTTTCTCTTCGTAGAATATTCATACTTCAACACGCAAAACTTCATAAACTTGAAGCTCCAGGTGATTTGTGTCAAGAAAGGAGACATAAAATTTCCCGGGGCCCAAGGGCATCATGGGATAGACAACACGTGAAGAGGCTCAGGGTGGATAATGCGCTTTTGGTGTAGCGTACAGGGATCATATAGGGCCATGTTTAAAGAGCTGCCAGCAGCTTTAGGACTTGGTTCCACACTCGAATAGTGCGGATAACAAGAGGGTCGTCTGATGAGAAATCATGAGCCAACTGGATGATATCTACTTTAATTGAATGCCAAGAATACTCCCACAATTAATCAATAAGATATCATAATAATTATCCGATCGGTGTTCAACTGAAATTGCCTCTTCTGCATGAGCTGGCTGAGATATCAAGGCGCCTAAATGCCACCGTATAAAAATATTCAAATAAGACCTATCAATTTGCAATGACAATGACAGGACTCATAGCAAGGAGTTGCTAGGGGATTGTTTAGAATTTTATTGTTTTTGTTTTGGTGCTGAAATATTCAGCAGAAGAAAACAAAGTCACAACAATCAATAGTCAACATAATTCATGAGCATAAACAAAGCTGGCTCAGGAGGTAGCAGTGCAATAATATTTATGTTCTCGCCTTTCATAAGGTTGCTTTGTTTCCAAGCTTGATAAATAATATTGCATGTTTTATCATTTGTGACTATAATGGAGATGGTGACAGTGATGCAATAGCCGTATATGACACCAATGGCCAGTCTGGATGTGTCGGCCATAATACTTGTCATGTTGAATTCAACACAACTCCCTTCAAAGAGAATACACAAACAAAACTTACAACAAGTTCAATTCTCTTTCAGCTTTCTCAACCTCAGAATCTCTTCACTTCCTGCTCATGGTTTCAAAGTGTCGCCCACATCAGCCTTGAGCAGCAGACATCCTTGGCATGATAAGACATCAACAGACAACTTTAACACAACACATGGACAAGTGGACTTGGAGCAATAGACAACTCAGCCAAAAAGTTCCCAAAGGTAACCTACTACCTGTGCTTGTTGATGATGATGAAAACTCGATCAGAAATAATATTGAATTAATGATGTATGCATGATCTTGGAGGATCTTGGGCAGAATTTCTGGGTAATGGACTCATTGGAGCACAATTATTGGAGCTAAGAGTTGAGCCAACATATACCCAAGCAAGTATGGGTCCAGATTTGCCTTACTTGTTTTTGCTACATGTACCTTGCTAAGCCCGTTCTGAGCTCCATTGTGCCTGGATCCTTTCCCAAGTTCATATGATCAAACAGAATTCAAGCAGGGATATGTTTGTTAAATACCTGAAATAAACATTCGGGACTGTTTGTATATCTATAAACAACTTGTTGTCAACAACACAGACAATGGTAGCATAGGAATTTGTTGACAGAAAGTCTCTCGTTGCAAACAAATATTTCTCACCAAACATTATCGTATAATGACAGCGTTCTTCGTCAGATATCGAACTGCGAATAAATTCAACTGATTTAACTCTTTGCCTCGAAGGCTGAACAGCACACAGCATACTTTGGATTTTCCAGGGTGAAAAGAACCAAGTCAACCTAAGTTTTACTAAAAACAGGAAAGCATTCTTTTCAGCAAATTCAGAATCAACTTTCACATGGAGTCATCATGTTCATTTACATTGATCTCCCATTTCAGACAGATTTGCTCAAATTTAGCAGGACCTTGTCATCCCCAAGTGAGAATGGTGCCCAGAGGGAGACCAGTTCAAATCAAAACTTTGAAAGACGATAAATGGCTGTCCAAAACATCCACGAGCACACTTTTTTTCCTCTGCTAATGATTGTTGTTGACATTGAGCCCGCTCCCTGTTTATACATCCATTTATTGGCAAATATCGTTTGAAAATGACGTAAAGTTGACGAAAAGTTCGATCATTATCGGGGATGAATTGCGCAAATTCTCAGTGGCCACTTCATTCCCATTGCTGAGCATTACTTTGGCGGCTGGCGTTGACAGCAGATCAGAAATGCCAACAAAAAAATCGCTCAGAGCAGAATGAGTGTGATAAATAGAAGCTCCTCTGGCCGGTCAGGGTGGATGGAGTTTTTCCAACCACTTAGGTACTTGCCCGGCGTGTGACAATGGCCAAAGGGCATGTTATTTAGCCCAGGAGCGTGCAACATTAGCTAATTGCTTGAACACTTCAAAAGTTGTTTCAGTCATGTGACTAAAAGACGAGAAAATGCCATCTTTATATGATATATAGAACTAATAAGTTTTGAACACTTTCCAGCCAGAAAGAATATCTAAGATTTATAAATGAGTCCAGTAGTTTTTATGAATTTTCACCAGAGCAATCTGTAGAGACAAAATGACAATCAATATCGTCAAGAATTGATTGCCATTATAGCCACAACACCATCCAAAGATATCACCATGAAGATATCGGTCTAATTACTCCATCTAAACAAACAACAATTAATACAGAAATATGATGTGTACCGAATCAGCTACATGAGGATACAATCTTGGTGCGTTTGTGGTTCTTGGGTAAGCAAAAGAGGAAACTTCTTCCCTGATTATTACCCAAGTATCTATTGATAGCTGCCGTGGGTGATATTGAAAAAATGACACTGATGAGACGGTATGGACGATGGGGCAAAACCAAACAATTATGCGAAGTACATGTAGATGAGAAAGTTGACGAGGAAAGTTATTTTGGCGGGAAATATTGGGGTTTTGATTGTGGATGTTTCTGGTTGTCTTCCTGCATCCACTTTTTTTCCACGATTATCACACAATCAAAACATGGATAAATTAGAAGGATCTTTTTCCTGCTTGAGGTAAATCTTTCAGCTCAAAGTATCCATCAAATCACTCACCAAAAGATATTTTCTCCTTGCGAACATACTGCAGCATTAGAACAATCACCGTCTGAACAACCAACAAACTCAACACGATACAGTATAATATATGAACCCCAATATTATTCACGGGTGGATGTTACGTCACATTTTGCTTATTTGTATTTAGAATTCCGCCAACAAGTAGTGGCAATAGAAAACAATTGCGTCATATCTACTTTTGTTTACATGTTTACTGAGTCTAGAGCCAACAGACTGTACATATAAATAATAGTCCTTCCGACCAACGACTAAATAAGGCTTGATTATGACACAGCTATAAACACTAATAATACCGCTGAGCTCATAAAACTAGGGGCCAAACATGAAGTGATTAATCAATCGCTACCACTGGACTTTCATAAACCTAAAATCATCAGGGAAAAAACTATATAATGGTGGTCGTTTTTATTGTTCCAAAATTTATTTACCAGCTACACAGATTTGAACTTGAAAGTAATGAGAAGTAAATAGGTCGGAAGTAAACGACGCAGTGGTTTGCCCCTTCTCAGTGACTGTGAGGAGAGGGGGTACAGGAGCGTTACGATATGAATTATGATAGGAAATTTCGGCTCAAAAAGAGGACAAGTTATGCCGGCAGATTCCTGTGTGTATCATGAAAGCTATCTTTTTGGGTGAGAAAGCTCATAATGTTACTAGTCAACCATCATGGCCGCCCAAACCAATATGGCCACTAAGACAACTGGCTGGCCACTTACACATTTAGCGATATAAAATTTTCACAGCATCTGAAATTATAGCGCACAATTTTTTCCATCACGGCAGACTCGAAGCCATTACTGCATACACTGTCGGAGAAAAACCATGTTGTGGTCTTATTTAGTTTAGAGCAAGCTGCTCCTTATCAAAACACCGCCAACCCTAATTGATTATTCATGGGGAAACTATTTCAGAGTGTATTTATTTAGCTAGATAAGGCTGAATTTATTGCGTTCATTCCAAGCACAATTTCGCCGTTGTTTACAAAATAAGCAAAATCCAAAATGAGACAAACCATGCCACAATTTTTGTATGCGTTTTAATATATTATCACGCTTTTCTATGGATGGACTGAATGGAGTGTGGCAAAGACAACATTGACAAGAGCAGGGTACACTACTACGGTGGAATATGTAAATAAATAAACAGGAATGCAAACGTGATTGGGAAATTTTCAAACAGATGAACTATGTTATGATGTCTTTGCTAAGTGACCCACCCAAAATTACTATGTAGAAATTCAAATGCCGATGTACAAGGCCTAGCTACGATGTCACAATCACTCAGGATAGAGGTTCTTCACTGACATCACATGATGACATTGCCAAATGTTCTGCACTGCCATATTGGCCGTCACACGTGGTCACGACGTAAAGGAAATGCATTTGTAGGTGACCGTCAAAAGAACCTCCAGACAGCCCAGTATCCAGATCACATTTGTAGCAAATTTAATGGCAAACAGTTGTTGGCATTTTATTCCAACTGCTTTATAAATATTCGGGGCTTGATAAATAAAGCAGCCCGTTATACAATAACAGTGTGTACAGATTTGTTTACCTCTGAATACTATTTATAACATAATGTATACATTAATTCATATTATTTTATCAGGGAGATAAATTAGGCTCACCTAGAAAATATCTGGTACACCGCTTTATGATAACTTCATACATGATTGGGATGACAGAGTTCATTAAAGGAAGCGCATCACTATGGAAAAATATATTCATTTTACGGAGCTCCAATGGGTAGTAACTGTGTCTGATAGTTTCAGTAAACACTGTTGATGAGTTGGTGCATAGAGGGGCTAAGGGGGCTGGGATACATCTCGTAACAGGCAATCATGTATATAGATCTAGTAAAAAGGTACACTGGCCAGGAGCAACAGCGCCACTGAAGGACCAATCTTTATCTTTGTGGCTGGGGTCAGAGAGAATTAACGGAATGTTGCAGTTTTGCCATGCCATCAATGATGCTGCCTGGTTTTATCGCTGTCCATCATGGCATGTGGTGACAGCAGAAGTTATGTGGTAACGCTCCAACTCCTTATTACATTTTATTTTTGTCAATGCACATCAGTCGTATCTTGATCACAAGGGGATGATAATGACATGCACTATTTCTTACAACTCAGTTTGCCCTTTGATAACAAGCGATAAGTCCTACTCTAAAACCAATCCAAAACCTCACCTTCAATGAAGCAAAAAACCTGTGGTAATGATTCACTTTTTGCTTCTGATTTCTCACTGGCCACTTAAAATTATCTTCTGAGCTAAGAGCCTGCCACCTGAATATCTCCACCATGAGTTGAAAAAAGACTGTTTGGATCAATTTGGCTCGAGAATTCAAATAGCTAATTGAGATTTTATCTTGATCACACCTTCTGTTCCAAGTTTAAAGGGAGCCTAGAGGCAGGTACATGGTGGGCCAGGTGACGTTTCGTAAAAAATAAATTTTCAAAATTTTGATGAGAAAATGTCACAAGCAAACTCACACGACCACTGAAACTGCACAATCTAAAACATTGTTGACATTTACCAAACCATAAAGGAATTATACGCTCATTTATTATTACCAACAAAATGGCAGGGCGCTCTGCAAATTAAATCAGCGCTTGTTCACCGTCAGAATAATCGGGAAACAGCTGTGTTCATTCACCCTCCGAGGGAGCCACGTTTTAATTTTACCATGTTCGAGACGGCAAATTTTATTGCATCTAAAAAGTGCAAGGGACGTCTCTATGGCAACCATTTTTATGTCTTTGCACCATGTAGTATATAATACGTAGAGATGAAGAGTCAAAAGCTGTTTTAGTCAATAGTGAACTTCTTAGTGTGTATTGTTGTGAGAATTTTCTTTTTCAAACTGGCATATTTTTGCCTGGTGTTGAGAGACACTGAGGGTGATGATGTTGACAACAAAGGCTATTGTGTTCATGCTTATTGGAAGAGTGGGCTATCAGGAGATGAAGGGAGCAATTAACCAATAGATGGAGATGTTCACTGTCAAAGTGCCTCAGTGAGAAGAGTCTAACAATTTGCAACAAGAAGCTAAGGAAGATGAAAATCATCTTGCGACATCAAGGATTGACACAAACACATCATCTGTTCAACATCCAAGCCTCACTCATTCACAACCTTTCACAAATGGATGGGCCAGGGGTCAACCACTCCGGCGCTTCCAAGGAAAACGTGATTACCCATTTGACGTGGGGTCACGCTGCCCGTCAAATGCACAACGACAATAATTGCATAGCAAACAAATCAATAACGTACCCGTTTCATAATCTATAGTTTAATACAGATAAACACTGTGTATCGCAATACAAGTGAGCAATCACCGCAGCATCATCGGCGTCCCAAACCAACCAATCAATCGCTACAACCCAAGGTCAATCAAGATCGCACAGTGATTTAGTTTATTTGCAGCATCATTACTACAAAACGTCACTTTTTTCTTACAATTTAAAGTCATCAGAGATTTCGCCGAGGTTGGCATAAAATTGTAACATCACTGTCACATCTTCTGACGTCTTACAATCACAATCGCGATTCGGTCGTAACATTTTGTAAACGAAATATTGACTATTTTGTCAATTTTCTGATACGGAAGAAGAAGCATTGCATGAATTTATGGCCTCGTTTGCTGTCTTGATTCAAGTGTGTGTGGATGATCAACCACAAGATTTGTGAATGGACGGTCAGAACATAATTTTGGTCATAAATCTATTGTATCTTCTCATTGTGGAGCTGGAAGGTGGTGTAGTTCTAGAGAGCTGGACTTGTAGCTTGCAGTTCATGGGTGTGAACCATCAATCCAGCAATCTGGAAATGACCTCTTTTATGGTGTAGTAATGTTGCAATTCAAACTCAGGCTCTCCGTAAGAATGACCGTCAACAAACACCCCATTGCCCCCAAGGAAATTACCACTTATAATTACAAACAGTGGCAGCACCATCAGTCATGTCCTTGTGCAAGACACACCACTGACCACCGATGATTTTCCATGAGTTCTGCTTCTGTCAGTGGGGTGTTATGTGTTAGCTAAACTTATACTGTGTCTCTTGGAAGCTTTGAAATAACTTTCTGACACTGTGTGTTTTACAAAGGGTTAAACGCAAGTGCCTGGCAGTACTTCAAAATGTATTTAATGATTTTAAGCAAAAAATGTGAAGGATTGAGGAGTATATAAGAAAATTATATACAGTATAGAATGTTTATAAGAAAACAGGTAAACAGACCTCAAATACAACAAACAAATTTCCCTATGAATGGGAAAGTCTCTGCATGGCTGGGGAACGGTGAATGGCCTTGGCTCAAGTGCCAAGTGGGGCAAGATCGACCCACCGTTTTGATACTTAGAATAAACCAGGACTTTGTGATCCATTGAACCGTTCACAGGGAATCAGTCAACAACAATGGCTTTATTTTCTTGACCATCAATAGGAGATCACATCACACAATGTGGTATGCTTCATTCCCAGGCTTTATTACAAGATTGAGAAGTGAGTCTCTGGCCTACAGGACTGCCACCATCAATATGAACGACAGTTGACAGTTCTACATCGATCCGATCCAGTGAGGAGAATTCTGATGGGAACTTGTCAGAAGACAACAAAAGCCCCAGGAATCATATTTGTGGACTCCAGCTCTCCATCAACGAGGTAAACAAGCGCTTGTAGGTGATGAATCAGACAGGATCAAGACCATTATCGCGAGATGCACGGTCAACAAAACCATTCACGCCTGCAGGCTCGCACAAAATTAATCTCTTAGAATCCTAAAAATAGAAACAAAGACACATAAATGGAAAAGAGAATATTTAAGGAAGCAATTCCCAGCGCTGCGTCGCATGGCAAAGTATCTTGGCGGAAATAATGCTTTCAGACAAGTTCTAGTTTGTCCTACCCTCATCTCTTTCATTTTTAATCATGATGCCTTTTAGACTTCACACCCCACTACATGATACCAGCAACGACCTTTGTTGTTTAATAAATAGAAAATAAAAACTATTCCCCTGGTGCACTCTGAGCAACACACCAGATTTGATCTGCAGATCTGGCTGGTGCCCACTTTTAATTAAAGCTCTATTTGAATTTTTCCACCCACACATTCAAATTGAATAGACTGATTGGAGGCATTTGGGTGTGGCCATCATAGAACCTGACATAGTTTTTGGACCAATAATTTGGTGGTTGTTGTGATGTTTATACCAACTGCAGCAACATCTTCCAGCAATCTTAGCACAACATGATATCAAAAGCAGGGAGTTTTTCAATCCGATTTCTTCTCTAGACATAACTGGACGAAACAACTAATTCTTCTTGGCTTTAATGCTGATTTTTGAAGATATCAGCGAAACAACATGTCTTCACCACAAGAAACATTCCACGCGATTTTATTGAAATACCATCCATGGCCATATTAGATTTCATTTCATGATGGAAGCTTGTCCATAGCAACATACCCTGGAGTTGTACATGATTTTACTCAGCTTGTTTATCACTGTTTATTCTGAGAAAGTAAACAGACCTATACAGTCTTACATACATCTCTTATTTTAACCTGTGAGACACTGAGCAAAGCAATTTTTATATCTCTGTACAGAAAATATTCCGAATAACATCTGAATATCAGACAAAAAGAAAATCAATTCCTGTAGGTCGATGTTTTATAGCAAATATTACAACACAACCCAAAATGAAAAATATGCACTACTCAGCTACACTTCACAACCATGGTCATGAAGTGTGAAGGGACTGGTTGTGTGGGGTGCTTATTGGCCACAACACTTCAAACAAAGGTCATTTATGCCCTTTTTCTAAGGTCACATTATTGTTCATGAGTGATCTCCATTTGCCTCATCCCCCACACATACATGTATCACCATCATCAAGGATTCACATGATCATACAAGCCTATACTGTAAAACCATGCAGTCAAGAGCTGTACCATTTCAGGGCAGGTGCTGTAATGATCAGGTCACAGCTACTGAGTGGGTTTACAGTAAATGAATCAAGCCTACAGCATCTCATAATCGAGGGTAAGAGACCATTGATTCTTCAAGACTACCTTTTTTCCTCAAAAGGAAGTGGGACCCCATTGAATTTACTGATGAAATTGTTCCACTTGACTCACCCTTAGAAATGACCTCAAATCAAGCCAACATAATTTAGTTCCACAAGATATCATGCATAGTCCAGTTGTTTAGAAAATTCTGCCTGCATGTATTGTGTACACAAGGCATATTTTGTTTACCAATCTATCTGTTGGTCCAGTTTGCCAGGCATCTCCGATTACCATTTGGATAGGCTCGAGCACTTTGTCAATACAAACAGAGGAGCAGCACAGGCCAAAGATAGAAATGTATTTGTTTCTCATGAAGTTTGAGAAATTTTGCCCCCTTCCTGATCAGTAGTACATGTACCTCCCGTGATGGCGCTCCATCGTGGGCAACGAAATGGGGTTGACCTATGATGATGTCTCTGATGTCATCATGTTGGACTTGACGTCGAAATCCGATAACTGGATTGTTCGACCTGTTTTCCATGCAAGGATTAACTTCGAGGTCACGATTCCATAACGAGCTCCAGGTACACAGAACCCAATCAGTTATGGACCTCTTCCTTAATTGAATATCGAATACAATCTTATCCTCACAGTCAACAGAAATGTTGCTCCAGCTATATAGCGATCAAAGAATGTTGCTCAGCTGGCAACAGCGAAAATGTCAAAACAACCAAAGTATTGATTCCGCCACAAATGGCCTTGAAGGAGTCAAAATGCAACAACAACAACAACAACATACCTTATAAACGTCTACCTAGATTATGGTCCATAAAAACGAGATCAATATAGCTAGGAGTGTATGAGCCAACAGTCTTGGATATGGCAGGTGTAATAAAGAGTCAGTAATGCTCTGAGTAAACAAACAAGGTGAGACGAGTCAAGGAAACAGCCATTGGGGGGAGGTCAGAGTAAAACTGCATAAAGGTCCTAAAGATAAGGTTCCAGCAGTCACTGATATATGTGAAGTAATGTGGGCTGCCTTCCTCAGCAACTCTTTATTTGTAACCTAATGATGACTCGATATCAACACAGCTTTAGTGCTCCCTTTAACATTTCAGGCCCCAAAAACCTGTACCTCAAACCTGAGTCAATACAATCGGGTGAGAGCACTGGCAAAGCAGCCTCGTTTTTACTGCAATCTGAACTTCATTCATTACATTGCCATTAAGTTATCCTATTGAACCTACTTACCATCAATTTGTGGAGCTACTGCCCAGAACTCACTTCTAAATCTATTTGTTTCCATACTTGATTCAAAATAACATCCAGGCCCAATACAGACTAACTGGTAATCTAAACATCACGTCAACATTACCTCCAACCATTCATATCTAAAAATTCAATTTCAAGTAATAAATGAATATAATATTTAACCTTTCAAATAAATATTGCTCAGCAAATAAATTTCCATATGCTATTGGGAAAAAATAAAACCTATTTTATGACTGAAATTGAACTTCAGAATTCAATGTGGTTCGAAAATAACTTGTTTATTGGTTGCCACGAAAGATTGAAATTGGATCTCACTGGAACAGATGGGTGCAGTTGCACGGAATAGTCCACGGAATAGTCCACGCAGGTCTTGACGATAATTCTATTCCCAGGTCATAATCGCCAACAACAGATTCAGGATGGATTTATAATGGCAATTCAACTTGCACATTGTCAACTAAAAATAAATACAAAGAGCACTGAGCTGCGCTCATCACCGTTATTGTTTGCGTGGTGTCACAGATGAAGTCACTGAGTAAACAAAGGGCAAACTTCTTGACAGTAACCAAGGCAACCAAAGTGGGCTGTAAATGATTTTCTTCACATCAGCACCTGGACTGAGACATTTTATGACGGATAAAAATAAATCGCTGGAAGTTTCATCAGGTTAATTTATACAGATTCGAAGTGAAATAAAAATTGAGAAAATTGTTCTCAGGCAGAAAATCTCAAGCAAACTACAAAGTCCAAATATCAGTCCCATCCAGAGCTCAATCAATGTGTTAGTGTTAAGGCCTAATAGGAACAAGCCAAAGCCCTGCTGTGGGAGGGTACTTATTACTTAATTAGTACTTCAAGGGACCTGAAATATTCTCCTTTTATCAACATTGGACTTGTACTTCATGGACTGCTAAGGTCAGCCGGAATAACCTGAATCACCCATACCTAACAATAATTGGTGCAACCCAATGACTTGATTGTGGCACTGACACCAGACACCTACATTCACTTGGGATGGTGTCAACTGTCAGTGATTCATATTGTACACAAATGTAAAGCATTGTAATTGAAAATGAAATGTCCTGGGGACAAATAAGAATAAATAGCTACATGAATATGGAAACCAGTCAATGAAACTTGGAAGCAGACCGATCAGAGTTAGGTCGGGTGGAAGTGGACATCCAAACCACAGCAATGATCAGCAAAGACAACAATAAGCCATGTCTTCCTATCACTGACCAATCGGGTCTAATCTGACATGAGATATGACAAGACCTAGATGAGAAGAGACATAATTGCAATCATCTCGTCTTAGTCCTGATCTATCTTATATCACTCAGAGATGCAGCCAGACATCCAAGCACTGTCCTGCGCAAGATTGTCTAGCTTGGATTGTCGTGGAGTCCCCCCCCCCTCCACTAATATGGCCCTGGCTTATCAGACCTGAAAATTAAAATGCTTTAAAAGAAGGGGGCATACCAAATACATGAAATAACCTACAAGTTCCGGGAATTTAATCAGGAGCCATCATGACTATCAATGAACTACAGGACATAAAAATCGGTCTTACCTTGGACATTTCACAAGGGGAGGTCCGTGATGACTGGACTTGAGATCAAACTGAGACTTTCAACAGACTGAGAGTTCTTCAGTCGTTGTGGACACTGCTTGACAGGATAAGACAAGGCCCTGAAAGATGAAATGTCAAGAGGATTAGCTCTATGTAGAAAGAGTTTCTTTAGGAGATTCTGGCACTTTCACAGTGTCTGTTGATTTGCTGCTGCAGAAACACTTCTTCTAAACAGTCGAGTCCCAAAAAGACGAGTGTTAATCATAGGAAACACAACCTAATCCCAGAATCATCAAACACTGGACACCTCTTCAGAAAACAGTTGCTCTCAGAAAAGATTCATTATGTCTCAGTTATCACCACACAGCACATCTCGTTTCATGAAATGTTACAAATCCTGAAGTTTATTGCCATGGACACAGTCAGGATTAATATAAGGTCTGAAATACACAACCCACAGTCAACACATCATCAAAGAACAAACACAATTTTAATCCAACTGATACGAGTTGTGTTGGACATTCTTGCTTGGGGCTCAAAGCATCTGTCTTTGTCCCCGGCCACGATGTGTCAACAGCATTCCCTGCCGATCACTGTGAATAAACAACAATCACCATAACGGTATTGGCGGTAATTTATGCTCTTGTTGATCATTGGGTGGTATCATGTTGGGATTGGAGGCGAATATTGTTCCCTTGTTATTCTAGGGTTTTGATTGCGAAATTCTCATCAGATGAAGTTCTCTTGGTATAATTGCAGTCATCAATACGAATTTCAATTCATTAAGTTGATGAGAACAAGGTGAGCGGTAACAATATTGATATTATTTCAATTTCCATCATTAAAAAAATGTTCATCCGGCCAAACAACCACCTCACACCACTCTCCTCTTATCACAACCAAACAAGGCAAAAAATGTTGGGTTTTTTTATACGGTTGGCGCTACCAGAAATTTGTTTCACTGCACAAAAATAGGTACTAGACAAGAGCAAATTGTCACAAACCGACTACTATACTCACAATCAATCACAACCAACTTTTCAATTTCCAATTAAATTTTTTTTAACCCACGTGAATATCATATTTCATATTGCACATTAAATCAATTGTTTTCTTTTTGAAATTCAATCTAAGTCATACTGGTTAAAAATATACTTCACTACATGCACTATCAGATAGACACACTTGAAAACTGTAGGATACATCACATTGGAAGTCCTAGACACTAAAAGTCTACCACAGACATTTTGTTTACTAAATAACATTAAATCAATATCCAAAGGAGGTCATTGCAATGTCCTAGTAACCCTTTATTGTCTGAGTGCAGGACATCCGGGAATATCACACTAGAAGCTTTCAAAAGCCCTTCAGAATGTAATTCATGGTATCAGGTTAATATGGGACAGATAGTCTGCAATGAGAGGTAATACAACCAAATTGTGACTGACTGAATGACAAGGAGACCACGACTGAAGGTGCTTCAATAAGCTTTGATGCCCAAATTAGTCTTACTGTAAAAATGGTAATGGCATACACTGTGCCTATTGGCGAGAGACCATACTGCAGGGAAGCGTCAAGAATTGAAAGGTAATGAAACTTACCAAAGAAACCCTCCAAAAACGAGGTGAAATAAGTGACACTGATGACATACTGAGGTTTGATTTCATAATAAGAGAACTGCAAAGGACACCATGATAACAATATGGTTGTTTTCTTCAGTTTTATACTTTTTCCGGCTGAAGATGGGTGGAACTGCTGAAACCGCTAAAACTAGGGCACACATCTGCACACTTATGCACTTGAGTGAAGTGTAAGGGAGTCAAGTTGGTGACAGGTGCATGCCTTCACAGGACAGGTGATAGGATACCTGGCACAAATAAACCTATTCATTTGATGACGACAGAGCAGCTTTTGGTTTGCTATAAACTGACAACAACATCTAAATGAAAATCTCTCAAGGAGTAAAAGTATGTGATGTTATTGAGGCCTACATCAGCAGAAGTCAATTATCACACCCTTTCTCTCACATCCATCAGTAGGCCTATATCTAGACAGGACATACAATCATTCTTACATAAATAGAATATTGAAATGTCTCAAGAATGAAATGCTAAAACAACAGTAGGCCTTGATAATCATCAGTGTAGTTCCTGAACATGCATAAGACATTACAATTTGAAGTGTTTACTTGGGAGCTAACAAACAATTTGGAGCACATTTCATGGGATAGGTTCAGCTGACCTAATATAAACAAATGAATTCATGTAAAGAAAACAATGATATGGGCTGATTTCATTACTTAGACTTATGGAAATAAGATGTACAAAAATAATCGCCTACAGTTGCTCTCCAAGCATATTCATGTTGAGGACTACAGCCAAGTACATGTGAATAGTTCATGACATCCATCAACAGTCAAAGACCTAATTTCAGTTTTGTCCAGGATGGCAGCAAAATCTGACCAGGAGCTCTATCAAAAATGCCACTATCAGCTACAAGAAGGCCCTACACAAGAATTAGTCTAAGTCCCAGTGGAAAAAATCAATTTGCCCCGGTGCTGCGCCTGGATAAAAATCCTTGTGGAAACCTTGGAGATAAGTAAACAAGCGATATCCTTTGATGTTACACAATTGACAATAGATATTTAGCTATGGTTATTCTAATTCCTTCTGTTTGGCCATCTTGACCACTAAGGTTTTTGCATGTTATCAAGTTATACCCCCGGTTGCCTTTAAAGGGTGTAAGACCATGAGTTGGCATTGTGCCTCATACTTTTCAAAAAGTGCCCATGAGCCTGCGCTGGTCCAGGTCTCACACACCAACACAGATTAATAGCACATCACCTGCTGACTGAGTAAACTAACAACAGTTAAATAGTTACAGAGGTAAAACATTATACCCAGCCCACTGAATGATAAGCTGGACACACAACTTGCCCACACAATAATTTCCATCCATTGTTTCCAACATAAATTTATTTACTAGCCAACAAATCTTCCGGGGATAAAAAGTCACATTACATCATACAATGAGGTGTCAGTTTTCTGCATTGGTGACAGGCATCCTGCTGACAGTGGGACAAAACCTCCACTATTTGATTCATTTTCAACTTCACAATACAGTTTGTGCTCAGATGCAGGTGCAGGCATTATGGGATTTACATTGGGAAAATTAACAGTTGCCTGCCCTGGTTCATAATTAATCCTAGAGAAGAAACTTTTTTTTTAGTTTTTGGCATTTTTTGGAGAGGTGGCAAAGAATACAAGTCCAGTCATGAGATAGTTCTATAAGGGTTGCAACCAGGGCACCCATGCTTTCTTCTTAAATATTTATTTTCATTGAGGCCCATGGGCAAAGCCCAATGCCCTGTAATCATCTTGGCAGGAGGTAAAGGCAAGGACTCATAGCCAATGCATAACAAGCTTTTAATCATACATACTGTCACAGATATACCATACATATTTTGATAAGCCCCACAGGGGAAATTACACCACAAATAACATGGCAATGCAATATGAGATAAATAAACAATCACCTAAATCAACAGTCAACAACAACAATGCACACAAAAAAACTGGTAAACTATGTGACTCCCAATAACAAAGGAAACCACCATTGCATAAAAAAGGAGGAAAATCAATAAATTTAGTTAAAACCTTTCAATCATATAGAGCACCATATCACTGCAGTTTTTTCCAGCTTCTCTGAACAAATGAGGCTAAAATTGGATACAAATAGACTGGTTGAATCTGCCGCTAACCATTATACTGAGATATTTGCCCTGGGGTTACCAGGCTAGTGTACTGACAAAACAGAGGTGCTGACTGACCATGCATTATAGGCAGAGGCATATGTAGTCTGTAAATGGTCAGTAATCCTTTCAGAACTCAAAAAAGCTAAAATGCCTAGATATCAAAGAAATGGAGAACAAATGACCTGATTGTTTTAGTACATTTGAAAAAATTTTCATCTTCGAGTAAAAAAGTGAGAAAACTTTCTAATTATGTATTTCCATCTCATACAATTAAAGATACAACAATGCAAACAGCATCAGTAGAGAAACTGTGATCGGGAGAATTCATTCATGCTTAAATTGACTGCTGTCACCTCATGTCACTCAATTTTGGCCTTGGGTCACGTGACCCCATGGGCCTAATTGACAGCCAGTGACAGCCACGTGTTGGGCCTAAGTGATGAATAAGCGAACGGCGGGAAAACTATATCTTGGAATAAAACACACCTTGGCTTTGTTTTTCATCATCGCACACAGATGACAGTCATTTTTATCGACGAATGCCTCATAATGGCCGCCTGGCCAAGTCAACAACACCGCATGGTCCCGTTCTTTGTTCGGATCGCCATCAGCTCGCGCAGACGACACTTGCGATGGCAATAGAAAATGACTGATCAAATGAAAAATACGGCATAAAAGCTTCACTTACTGTGTAAAGGCAAAAAGAATTCAATTCACAATTTAGCAATCCTAGTTTGTTTATTCCATGCGGGTGTTCGCCGTCTCTCTGAGATATTGCGACTCCATCACTTAGCTCATTTGCTGGGCAAATTGTTTATTGAGGTCCCGCAATCCCGGTCCTAAATAACAACAACGGGACGCGAAAATTATGAAATCAATGAAATGCGGCAATAACATTCATTTGAGAGGCATGGTAGGGGTAAACGGGGCAATAAGCGATATCTGTACTCACCGAGCTCTTCTGTCTGTCTCTTCACTCTTTTCGATAATCGAAGATTTTCAACCATGAAAGACAACACTTACAAGACGGAGCACTGTCGTAAATAACAATATATCACTACGCGAAGTAGTACAGGTAGGTGTAGGTGACATGCGCTCGGCAGTTAAGCAGTGTAAAAACACTTAGATAGCATATAAATAACGAATATTCAGTTGATCCGCTAGGCGCTAGACCCTTCTACAAGATATCTATGTATTAGATGTATACGACTGCAGCTGGTAACGATTTTTATTTGGAACTATTTTATGTCATCGTAAGAAGACTTTGTTGTTAAAAGGTGCCATTTGCCGTGACGTCACAAGCACCTGCTGTGTAAACACAAACAAAACAAATATAGGTCATGTTTGAGATAATTTGGCCGCCTGTGATCGGATACAGCAATGATTATGAGTTTGAGCTTTTACAATTATTGATCTTTCATAGATCTCTGTCCCTAAGGCCTAGCCTAATCCCTGTTAATTATTTTCAAGGTGTTTTTTAATTTTTTTAAAATTTTTAATCAATTAGTGATAATTATAGCCTACCTGCCCCTCAAACTCAGATTTGAAGAAATCGAAGAATCTTCTGATCGGGAGCTCACTCTTGGCCCATGGGCGGGGTTCGAGCCCATGATCCAGCCATTTTACCGCAACGTCAAGGCGCTCGAGCTTTGCTGACGAATTCTTGGTTGACAAGGGAATCATAACATGGACAAAGTGTCGCCAAAAGTAAAGTTTGCGATCATTTTCGGAAAGACACACTATCATTTAGGCCACAGCAGTTGAGCCTATACATCTTTCGTCATAAGACCACTGAAGACATGCGGCGGACCGGGTGTGACGGACCCGCGGGATACGCAGTATAGTCGTTGAATGCTGTACAAGTGACATGGAGCCTTGCCGACTTTCTCGATGGGATCCCCAGAAACCCCTCGACACCCCGGCCGACCGGTCGCCGCTGTCGCAAATTATTTGATTTTCTCAAGAGCAAGCACTGATCTGTCTCCAAGATAGGTTCTTCCCCCAAATAAACCATCACCCCGAGCTAGCACTGATCTGTCCTCTAATGGGTTGCCCCATGAATAAGATAAGAGTATAGTCGCGATACGCTATATTGTGATGTTGGTCATGAACATATCCACTATTTGTGGTATACTTGAATTCATTGGTGGTGGTCACAATCTACGCTCGAAATAACATCGGTGTTTGCGCGACCAGGGTCCACTGCAACACTCATCATACCGAAGCTGATAAAATGTCCCAATCTTGCCCTTGGCCAACAAGAACCTTGCCACAGAGCCCAAAAAAAGTATGAGGAAAATTAATCAGTGATAAATGCTGTACCCTAAGTACTTGTCCCAGCCCAGGGTGGAAACAAGGTCCACCCTGGCCTGTAGAGACATGGTGCACTACGTTGGGAGAGTACACCAGATCAGACATAGTACGCATAGTGAAGGGGCATGGCACATCCAGCAAAGACTTGGGACACTCTCTGGCAACATGGCAAGCTATGGGGGAGGGCACATCCAGAAGAGATATGGTGAGCTACTGTCTCATTGACCGAAAGTCATTTCTGCAGGTAACAATACAGAGGGACGGTAAAATACACAGGCCCGTTGCGGTGGAGAACAGAAATGTCCTCGTTTTTCTCTTTCGCTCCGATGTCTTTGAACATGGTGACAAGTTCATTTACTACAGGGTGGCCCAGAATTAATTTCCCTCACACAATAGATGCACAGAAAAGTTCTGTTGTGCAAGGGAAAACCTTCCTATCAGAAAAATTCTGTTGTGCAAGGGAAAACCTTTCTATGCCACCCTATAGAGTTTTGTGAGTTTCCTCATCAGGTAGGCCAATGATTTTGACAGGACCCCCAGCTGGCGCCATCTGAGCTAAAAAAGTTGAACTACGCGATTACTTAGTAAAAATTACCCGTCTTGGGTGGAGATTTTCCCCTTTTTAGGGGAGAAACAAGGGACGAGTATCCATGAACCCTTAGCATGGTATTGACGACCGTTGCCGATCACAGCTTTTCCCTTACACGCAGTACAAATTCTCCCGCCGCGGTATTACTCCTGTGGGGACGTTTCATGTGCGTACTATATAGTATGATTGGCCAACGGCAGGGGCGCCAGGAGCGGGCAGCGTAGCGGAGAGCGCAGCCGATCGACATTGATCGTGGCTGGGCCAATTCTGGTAGATAAGGTCAAGGTCAACAGCTATGGTGGCCGAGTTATCAAGTTTTGTCAAAATGCACATTCATTTTGACGTTTTATCATAATATAACAAATTTATCTGCAATATGACAATGTCTGAAGAAAGAGCTAAGCACTTAGAGCTTGCCGGAGTCGTCAAAAGTGTGCACGCCCACCTGAGAAGAGAATATAAGCGAAGTGAGTACCGTACCTGTTCAAATTTTTTATGTTCTGCTGCCAATGCTATTGCAGCATGCACAGTGCAATGACACGAATGAGGATTGCATGGCTGTGTCTCAGCTCACTAGACACTACTCTGCTGCTCAGTCTCTGTGATGACCTATAGTCTATATCTAGTAGTCTAGGACAGGCCCTGGTGATGCCTCTGCACTGATGGTCATGTCAGTGGACATCCTCATCCTGGGTGCATCAGTACTCAGTGAGTAGGCACATCACATGTCGCAGGCCATTGTCATTGAATGAATCGAGGATCAATCGCGGTTTAAAATATTAATGAGCTAGACAAGAGTAGACCCTACAGCTAAGCCTACATCTCAACACATACTGACATAAGGCCTATAGTAAAGGGCCCTTTCCCAAGGCCTGACACCTGACTACAAAGTAAAGTGCCTACATCTTACCACAAGGTGTAAGTGCCTTGCCCAAGGCCCTACACTTCAATTCAAGGTCAAGTACCTTGTCCAAGGGCAAGTTCCTGCATCTCAAGATAATGTCAAGGTCTTAAAAAGTAAAAGTGTCCTGTCTTAGACCCTACATCTCAATATGATCTTGCCCAATGCTCCATCTGGCTGATCACAACATGTCATTATAGTGCCTAGCCCAAGGCTGCACATGATCTCTTCTAATCACATAGTACAATGCCTTGCCCAAGGCCCTACATCTCATCATTGTCTCAAAGAGTATCTTGCCTAAGAGTATGACCATATGATTGCCGACCTTTATGAATACAACACTTGGTCATTTGACAGCCCCTGGGTGAACACGACTATGAACACTGGACCACAACATTGAAGAACTTTATCGTCGGTAAAGGGCTGTCAATTTACTGAGGCAATGGAGGTAGTATTCCACAGTATCAATAACAGGAAGCATTCTTTTATCTTCCAGGAAAAGATGATGTGAATGATCTTTGGAAGGAACACACAGAGAAGACACACATCCTCAAGGATTATGCATCAGCGATGCATAAGCTAGCGACAAATCATTGGGAAAAAAGTGATGGGACTCGTATAGACTGGTGTCGTGATATGTGTCTAGAGTATTTCTATGGTGGACTCCTGAAAACTGTCTTGGAAAAGGAGAAACGAAGAGCTCTGTATCGAACAGATAGAACAGGTCATCAAGGACAGGGCAACAGTGTTCAAGACCTCCCGGTAGAAACTGTGGAAACAGGAGATGGAGATACGCGATTGACTCCTGGTCTGGAACATATTGCTGATTGGTCTTCAATTGAAAGAGACGATTTGCCCGATGGTTGTGTGTCGCAGCGGGAAGGTTGTCCCGACGGTTCTGTTAATGAAAGGGATGGATGTCCTGATGGATCTGCGAATGAACGCCCGATGCCAGATGGGTCAGTGAACTATCGAGATGGTCAGACTCAAACGTTGCCAAATATATCGGGGCTGCAGAGCTCAAGGAAATGTGTCGAGTAAGATTGTATTTCTTTCCTGCATGCCAGTTGCTTGACAAACAGGGCTACAATCAGTCTCTTCTGAAGCCATTGGCAAATCTTACTTCACTTACCAGTAGATAAAAGTAAGGCTGTGACTAGACTAAGACAAAATTGAGAAATTGTCACTCAAGTATAATTGTTATTGTGCGGCCTGCTTATCAGTTGAATGCACCTGTATACACGAGGCTGTTAACATTTCACCATTAAACCTAGGAAGAGATGTTAGGTCAACAATGGGAGATGTTGCTTTTAGTCCAGAGCCATTTGCAGTGCAGCTATGTTTTGATATGAAGAATAAGTCAACAATGACTAAGTCCGGACTGGCAATGCAATTTGCTTTGTTTAGACAGTTTTGTTTGCCTTGCCAATACATCATGCATCATGTGTTACAGACAAACATTTGTATTTGAGAACACATCTGCCATGGGCGATATCTGATATACAATACACAACCTGGTAATAAACAAGCTCTTTCAGTGCACTGAAGAATAAACGGCACAGCACGGCACGATCTATGTTGACTTATCATTGAGTGGGGGAGGGGGGATAGAATCTTATCTGGTTAAGAGTGGTCAGTTAGTTCCAATATCAACAACAATTTATTTACAAATTGTGCCCTCTGTCAAGGCACTTCACTTCTTTGACCAGGTCATGCTTGCTTGCTTCATTGATTAATTGTGCTCTTTCTTTTTTCAGGTTACCATTTGAAGGCCCCATATTCCTCCTAGATGTTGGTAGTTGTTACAACCCATTTCAACATTTTGAAGAATTCTGTGTTACTGCACTGGACTTGCATCCAGCCACAGAGGTAATGGATGACTTGCATCTGACTACAATTCCATCATATTTTGAAAGTAATCAAAGTCCAAGTCATTACAAGAAAAACCTGTCAGTGAGTTCTGTTTTCCTCCCAGATGTCAGCATGTTTATCCCAGGCGTGGATCAGTCTATGTCCCTGTATTTGCTAGTAGATGGATGTGCCAGTGTATGGCGAGTGCCATTTTCCTTGAAGTTTTTAGAAGTTCACTTTTATATCTGATAATTGCATTGATTGAAAAGTTTATAAGGCATCATAAAATAACAAAACTAAAAAGTGTTCTTTTCTCCTTATTTCCAGAGTGTGCTCCAATGTGATTTCTTGGATTGTGGTGTATTGGACAGGCTCCTGGACACATCTGGAATAGCGAAAGACATTAGTGGTTGCCATAGCAATGGCACTTCTGGTATCCAAGGTGATAGTGCTACTGGGGGTAACCAAAGGAACGGTGCAGTGGGTTGCCCTAGTGATAGTGATACAGACTGTGATTTTCACCCCCGGATGCTGAAAAGCCCAGTGACTCAGTTGCTGAGAATGTCCTACGATGTTGTTGTCTTCTCATTACTGTTAGAGTATTTACCATGCTGTAAGCAGCGCTTCACATGCTGCCAAAAAGCCTGGGATTTGCTACGTTTAAATGGCCTCTTTCTTGTGATTACACCTGATTCTCATCGGCAACATCGCAACGCTGGGATGATTAAAAGTTGGAAGCAGTGTTTAGAAGGGATTGGTTTTCAGTGCATTCGCTACCTCAAACAGGAACACATTCATTGTATGGCATTTAGACGGTTGGAGTATGGTTCAGAGCGAAGAGAGCAGCCTGATATGCTCTATATTCCACAAGATTTCCATGGCGATGCGGAGGAGATGGAGGGGCAGACATCTATTCAGTATGATCCTGATGACATTGCCAGAGACTATTTGCAGCTGCCAAACTTTACTCCTTTATGAGAAAGATAACACCTCATTAAAATATCAATACTGCCCATTATATTTTATGTCAGCTTTTCTGATCAGTCTTTTGAAATGAGATATTTGTTAGCGGAGGGTTCTACTGCTGTGTTCATTATTACCATACTAAAGCTATGTGAAAATAAACCATTATGTTATATCCAGGCCACATTTCTTAGTTGTGCAAGTTTTTCGTTATTCTGCAACTTGTCTCTGATCTGACATGGCAGGCCTGTTCTGCCCAATATGTAAGTTTTGGATTTGACAAATTTATATTCCACTCCTATCATTGGTTCAGAGTAGGATGTGACTTGTAAGAAGGGACTTCAGAAGTCTGGAGAAAGGACAACTTGCGATCTGATCGACTGGTTTTTACAGGTATGTCTCGCCTAAATGGCCTAATGTTCCCCTCGACTTGTCTCCTCTACCAAACCAGAGACAATTATGTTTTTTCCACATGATCCAGACATTAATGTATGGTGGTTGGAGGAATGCCATGGTGGAACAAGAATGGCATGATTTGCTCTCCCCGATCCAGAAACTATTGTCATTGAGTAATATGTAAAGTGCAAGCTCCAGTGACCTCCTACAACTGTTTGACATGGGGCATTCAAGCTTGGAGCGTCTGTTGAAGACAGTTTCCTTGCATGAGAGACGGCGGCCTATGGAGAATTGGTCAAGTCGTAACAACGAAAAGTGAAAACGGAAAAACTGGCCACCTGTACATTTTTCAACCTGTATCTCTGGTTTCATGATGATGGTTATTGAATTGTTATAATGCTAATGTGACCCTGTTGTCGATTTCTAGTGACTCTCCTTGTTCATTAAGTTGATGTGTCAGTTAGAGACATAATTTGGGGTACAGGTCTGTATCAATAGAGGCTCAAGCTGGAAGTCACTTTATCTTTATCATTATGTGCTTTTGCTTCGCTGCATGCATTACCCATGGCCATATAGGCCTACAATACATGCTATACACTCAGACCATGTATGTAGGCCTGCTTTTAATCTAATCTATCAG
Source organism: Lineus longissimus (assembly GCF_910592395.1). NCBI lineage: Eukaryota > Metazoa > Nemertea > Pilidiophora > Heteronemertea > Lineidae > Lineus > Lineus longissimus. The sequence goes on from NC_088314.1 coordinate 1,540,311, forward strand.
CAGACACAAGTCAGCTGTTGTGATTAAATGTTGGCACAAATTACACCTACAGTGTATATATATAATATATCAAGTCATATAGGTCTACACTTACAGTAAGAGTAATATATTATATAGATAACTTTCACTTTATAGGCCCTAGCAATAGCATTAATATAAAAGCTTATGTCACGTTCTTCCCATCATCAACACAACACACAATCAGTATTGTTCAACTCCTCCTGCAAGCACAGCCCCAGTGGTGAATCACATAAGCTGTCCGTTCAGCAGTTGAATTTTATAAGCTGTCCCTTCAGCAGTTGAGAAGTGTAAAATCACGATGATGCAGTGTGAGTCGTGATCACTTCAAAGGATGCTCATAATATTTTAGTCACAGTCTCGTCACCTTAGGCCACATTTCCTCTTGTTGGTAACTAGTCTTCAACCAACTGAAATTGATTTGTCTTTCAGGGATGGGTAATGTGGAAGTGACGGACATGGCTCCTGTCCGGAGTGATGAACGAAAGGAGCTTAATATCAGCCGCAAGGTCAACTACAGGCAATACTGTAAGGTAGGTGGAATGTTTGTTGGATTGTTTTCCTGACTATGAAATAAGAATACGAACCTCCCTTAGCGGACAACCTCTCTTTGAAGACCTCACCGGTAAAGACACAATCTCAATGATGTCTTTAAAGAGGTACCTGCATAAGGACAGTGTACATGTTCATACTTGCTACCAATACCATGATTAAGAACGCTGGGTCCAAACATCATTTGGTTGCCCTTGACAAGTGAATTAGTTTTTTCATGCAGCTCAAGTATTAAACACTTCTCATTGGTGCATTTTCCAGTGACGATGAATGCATCCATGATAGCATTCAATCAGGTTGAACATTTAGGCTTGCTAACCACCATTCCCCAACACTAAACCACATGTGACAACTGATCATTGTTCTTTGCAGCATGTCCAGCATGAATATTCCGAGGCCTGTATGATGGAACTGCCATGGAGCATTCGAGACTCAATCTCCCTGTATGAACGGATGGATGCTTCGTTCCACATGCTGACAGAACTGCCAGTTGAACTGCCATTGCGACTGCCCCATCTCAATTACCTGAACCTTAGCTATAACAAACTTACTACCCTGCCGGAGAGCTTTTCATTATTGTTCCACCTCAAGACGCTTCTGCTAAGTCACAACCAGATCCAGCATCTGCCAGAGTCTTTCATCCACCTTGTCAAGTTAGAAAAACTAGACATATCACACAATTCCTTGCGAGAACTGCCAGAGGAAATCGGTGCAATGGAATCGCTCAAGAAGCTCAACCTCTCAAATAACAAGTTAAAGTTATTACCAGTGTCTTTGGGGACTTCTGAAAAGTCGTTAACAGTTCTTGCTGGGAATAATCGCATGACTTTTCCCCCGCAAAAGATATGTAATGAGGGCTCTGATGCAATTATTCGATACTTGAAGAGGAACTGTACAAATGGGGTGATAATTTCAACCAAACATGACATCAATCAGTTCCCACGGGTACGCGGAAACCAACCGCCATCGGCTGTCGTGAATCCACATTCTGCACAAGCACAGTACATACAAACACAGACACACACAGCTAATACTCCTAGTCGAATCAAAACGCCTCTGCTCCCACCTCTTGGATCTAGTCAGCTGGATGCCCTCGACCTCAGAGATAGGATTGTAGGTAAGGTTCTTTGAGAAATTCTGTGTAGTTTTTCAAGATATGGCTTCGGTGTAAATATTGGTACATATACACATATAGATGCTCAGAATCTACCTCCTGTAGGGTAACAGGGGAGGTGTACTATATGATTGTTATTGTACAGTTCCTATATAATTTGTCCTAATACTGCTTTACCTAAAAAGAGATCATTGGCATAATAGTCTATAGTGAGAGTAACCACAACATTCTGAAACAAAAATGTGGGTCTGCCTCTTCATATCATTTTACAGTAAATGTACTACGCTATCTACTTGCTCTTTAGGTTTAATATATGGTGCTGCGGTAGGTGACGCTGTGGGCATCGCCACTCAGTTCATGGACCGGGACGAGTGTGAATTCCACTATAATCGAGATGACCTAAAGTATCGGGACATTGTACGCGACACACACAGGGTGCGATGGAGGCCGGGAGACTGGACATGTTATTTTGATCATTTTGTAAGTTGGCCGTGAAATAAGTGTGCTAAACTTTCATTACAGTCACTACCATGTTTTTTAAGCTGTGTGGGATCTTAAGATTCAGGACCAGGTGGAGGGTGGTAATTTCATTCAGCCAGGGTTGCAGGCTTTGGCCCTTCACAGGTTGGAAATTTATTGTTGATAGCTCTTTTAAATGCATTTAGTTTATGTTCCCTCTCCATTTCTAGGTCTTGGTGCTTGACAGTGTTATTCAGTGGGGTGGTGTCGTTGACGAACTTGACTTTGCCAAGAGGTTACATTCCTGGTCTAAAACAGGCTTCCCTGAGTTGGGAGATACTGATGGTTACACGTACTGTAACACTATTGTTAAGGTAAGGATAAGCTCTTCTTGGTCATCCTTGTATTTGCTCTCCTGACAGAGCTAAATAACACATTCAGGTGATTTACCATAATATCTGTGACAATGCTCAAGACAGCATCGAAGATAATCATCTGTGGCACATTTCATTCACACACTCCATAAACACATAGACTGGTTCTTAGTACTTGGTAGCGCTGTTTGAGAGGTGTTGGCCTGATATGCTACCAATAGCAAGGAAACACAGAGGTATGCAATGGACATTACAATGTGCTTTGTGACCACTTCTCTTTCCCTTCCCAAACTGAAACTTGTTTGATGTTTACGAATTTCTTTATCAACAGGTATTGAATAATGACACATTCCTTGCCTCACCCCATTTGACTGGTCAAGCGTTGATTGATGGATTGATGAAGCATCAGCAGAAGATAGAAGCAGCAGACGTTGATGAGGATAATCTGGACCAGTATGCTGATAATGGCGCCATTGTCAGGGCGGCTGTTCTTGGTGAGAATGATCTTAATACCATTATCCTCTGTATGAGTGCTTCCCCTGCTGGGGTCAATCAACTTATGATGCATGACGTTTTGCTCTTAGAGACATGACATCTGACCTGAAAGAAATCGAAATTCGAGTTCAGAACATTCTATTTGTTCCGTTTGCATTTTCTTTCAGGCATTCCACTATTCCACGACCTGAGTGAAGTGGCTGAGAACACGGTCCGTATCTGTAAAGCTACTCATGCTGACCCCCGATGTGTGTCATTGTCTGTGTGGGTGGCATCCATGGTGGCTCTTCTCCTTCAGGTAAGCTTGCTTACTCTACTCACCGACTTTCGAGGTAAAGTTCCCATGCAGTGATGTGAACTGTAAGATACTAAAGAGAACCTATCCTTTCCAAATTGCACTCGAGTAAAACAATATATAACTATGGCATTGTTTATTAGAGACACGATCCACATCTTGTTGTTTGCAGATAAACAACTGCACAGTAGAGGGAGCTCCATTTTCTTTGTCTTTGTATATCTCAGGTGGGTTTTACTCCTTGACATCTAGGCCAATTCAGATACGAAGGCCAATGGCTGGGCAGGGTGGTGTTGGAGGGTCTGTTCGGGACCTACATTATACATTATCATACATTATTATACATGTATGAGCTGACTCGGGTGCTCTGTTCAAAATGATTGACATTCCCCACAATTTCTAGTGTTGTAATGTTCTTCTCCAGGGTGAATCCAACACATCAACATCAGCTGGTGTTGAGGAGATCCTTGCAAAATGTAGTGATGAAGCCAGGAAGCAACTGAAGGAAGACAACCACATCCAGGAGTTTGAAAGATATCTTCAAGTCAAGAATTTTGATGGGTATGTACATGTAACAACATTATAAGCAGTGATGCTAGAGCAATAACTCAATTGGGGCCAAACTATAGTCAATAATGGCATGATTGATTTGCTTGTTCGCCATTTCATTTTCAAAGGTTTCCACACATTTGCTTTATTTCAGTGTGGATGTTGACCAGCCAGGACGAATTGTTTATGTCTTCAAACCGGTCGCAGCAGCTGTAGCTGCCCTAAGACAGCAGTTGGACTACAAGTGAGTATACCAATGCATGTTGTTCTTGGTAAGGGTGGACCTTATTCTTCCCAGCAACTGCTTATTTTATGGAATCAAGTGTGCAAAGGCTGCCTCCAACCTGCAGTGTAGACTAATACAAGCGTACATTTAGCTTATGAGAACATGGTGGCTTCTGAAAGTTTGTTGACATATTTGAGTATTCTATGGAAGAATTATTTTCAACATTTTCTGTTTCAGGTCTGCTATCTCCGACCTAGTTATGCGCGGAGGAGACAGTTGTGCAAATGCCACAGTAACTGGTGCTGTCCTTGGTAGTAAAGTTGGATATTCAGCACTGCCGAAACACTGGATTCGGGATTTACGCAAAAAGCAAACAGATTGGCTTAATACAAAGATAAATGCTTTGTTAGATATGATGGGTATACCATAGGTTGTTGATGCATTCCTTATTGTCTTTGACTGCCTGGAGACTGCTTGGCATTCTCTCTACAGATCATTACTATTGGAATGGTGGACACTGTAACTGCCACGATGTGCGTCAGTTTTTTTTTCTTGTATCTGGTGCTGATTGAGGTATATTTCTTCCATTCTTAAGTTCTTTTCATATATGTCTTATTATACTTCAGATTTGTCATCTGGACAATTGATATTCCATTTGCCGTGATTGATATTCAATTTCTGCCATTTCACTTGTGTTGTAAATGTATCATTGGATGTGGTAAGATCTTTTCAGTGACAGCCCGTCATATGCCTGCCGGCAAGTCTTTATGGATTCTTTGCTGCCATGGAAGAATAGCTTGTGCCAAATAATGTAGAAAATAATCGATTGGCCCCTAAATCCTGCAAACATATTGATGATGTGAGTGATGGAAGGAAAAGTACTGTCCAGTATTCTTGACTGTGATTGCTTCATTAAGTTTCTGTCATCTATATTCTATTTTGAAAGTGTCAATAAAGCATATGTTTTAAAAGTATTCTATGTCTTCTAACTATCTTGTAGACTTGTTGGAAGTCTTTACCTGGTTATCCCAACCCCATCACCAAGTTTTGATACGGGACGTTTAACTTCCACCTCCTGTCAGGGATTGTGAGACGGCTCTAGTACTCCAGTAGCCCACAATGTACTGGCGGATCGATGGGCCTACCCTTACGAAAAAGATATCAGATTTACCATGCTCACCATAGTGAATTCACAGTTCACCATGCTCGCCATGGTAAATATTTCTCACCGTCCCAATGCTGTCAGTTGACCATGGTGAATTGTGGATTCAGCATGGTGAATTGAGACACATTTTTCGTAAGGGTATACATACGGACTGAGCAAGACATCAACATTATTCCTCGAACTAAGCACAAAGTAGCAAAACCTGATAATCAATATTTCATGGCGCTCGGTCAATCAACTCGAGGGGGGTTGTGGCAGTGATCAGTTGTGGATGTCCATCCCACTCCCAGGCATGCCACAGACCGTGCCACGCCCACCCACGTGTTGATTCTAAAAATAACTTTCCACGCATCACGTGATCACTCACCCTTGCTATCATCATGGCGGATTTACAGTACCACAAGCCGGACGAGAGAAAAATCCAGGCCTTGAAGGACCTGGCGAACAAGCTACGGATCGATTCCATTGAAATGACCAATGCTAGCAACTCAGGGCACGTATATTACATGATTTTAGATAGGGTCATTTTGTACTTTCTGATATAGAGGGGCTAATACATAGGTATCGCTTTTGTGCAGAGTCACGCCGCTCCGGCCAACGCGTTGTCGTTCAATATGTGAATGTCGTTGGGCCTACATACTAAACATGCATGCATGTAACCTACATCTTTCCCTGACTCTGATACGCTGTAATCCTGATTAATGCTGTGTCTGTGTGTTTTCAGGCACCCTACATCATGTTGCTCCATGGCCGAGCTTATGTCAGTCTTGTTTTTCTCGGAGATGAGGTACACAACAGAAAAACCTAGGGATGTCAGTTCAGACAGATTAGTCCTCTCCAAGGTGGGTTCAATTTAAGTGGAAAATAATAATGATAATAATGCTGCATTCTACTACCCCATAATGCTGCAAAGTTTGGCCACTTGACTACTAGGTTTGCTCCTCTAAGAAAAAGACGATTTGGAGAGCTAATTTGCTATCTATCTTGTATGTATTGTTATTTGTTATGTCCCCTAATATTGTAAACCTATCTCCTCTTCAGGGACATGCTGCTCCAATTTTGTACGCTGCTTGGGCCGAGGCGGGTCTTTTCCCTGTCAAAGAGTGCTTGAATCTAAGAAAATATGGAAATGACCTGGAGGGACATCCAACTCCTGTAAGTGGACTGTTGTTCTATTGAAATAGGGAGATGACTTGGCTGTGGCCTTAGAATCAGACTCTGAGTGATTGTGTTGACCCCTTAAAGGATAAGATATACCTCTTTTGGTCTTATATCAATCTATAAGAAGAGATAAGTTTGGAACTAGTGTATAGGCCCTATTACGTTTAAGCATCATTGTTGGCTGGTTATACCTTTCTTGGGTGTTTAAAATCCAGCCCAGACTCTGTCCCTCAATTTTTTTAACCAACATGCTTGAATTTTTCAGCGTCTGAACTTTGTCGATGTAGCCACTGGCTCACTTGGTCAGGGTGTTAGCTGTGCAGCTGGCATGGCCTACACTGGCAAATATTTTGACAAGGCGAGGTATGTATAATTGGCTTGATTGCTTGAATGTCGTTATCATTGTGGGCAGGGGTCGCCTTGATTTGAATTGTCCAGAACCTTCCGATTGTGACTAAATGTGTTATTCTTCACCCTGTCTTTTTCATTTTGCAGCTATCGTGTGTATTGCATCATTGGTGATGGTGAGAGCGCTGAGGGTTCCGTCTGGGAGGCTCTGGCATTTGCCAGCTTTTATAAGCTGGATAACTTCGTTGCCATCATTGATTGTAACCGTCTTGGACAGAGTCAGCCGACTGCACTGCAACATGACATGGATATCTATAGGAAGAGAGTGGAGGCATTTGGGTATGTCCCCTGCTTTATTGAAGGGATTGTAATATCCGCAATGGTCGAGACTTAAAAGAGTTGTTCACTTGTACTCCTGGACATGGCTTTGGCAAGGTTTTTGTCAACATTTTGCTGAGTCATTAGACTGTGCAGATGCCTTAGATCAATTGGAAATACTGTTACTGTCATATACCTATGGGCAATCACGTGCTGGTACTTAAAATAAAATAACAAAGGTTCTGAATGTTCAAACATTGCTTGATTCTCATTGTTGTTGTTGCAGATGTTACGCTATTGTTCTTGATGGTCATGATGTGGAGGCTTTGTCTAAAGCATTCCATGATGCCAAGACGGTGAAAGGACAACCCACTTGCATTATTGCCAAGACTTTCAAGGGCAAGGGAATCCCTGGTCAGTACTTTGAAAAGCCGAGAGAACACCTGAACACCATTACTTAAAGGAACTATTAGTGTTCTTTTGGTTTGTGGTTTTCACAATCAAAACCCACGCCTCGTGTTACATTGTGTATAAATCCAATAGGCACACTCAATGAAACTTTTGTGTTGCTATATTTATGATTATTCAACTGCAGGTATTGAAGATGAGTTAAACTGGCATGGCAAGCCGTTGGGTGCAAAGGGAGCAGACGCCATAGCAGCCATCAAGTCACAGATTGTAAACGATGAGAACGGTGCCAAACACATCAACTCTAATTACATAAGTGACTGCCCTGAGAACTCGACTGATGCAGTCAGACTTTCAGAAGCACCTAAATACACACTCGGACAGGCTGTAAGTTACTCCTGTTATGGTTTTTGTCTGTTGGAGAGCAATTGTTCTTCAATTGACAGGGGTCAGTGAGAAAAAGTATAAAATGCTTTAACTTATTCAGGAAATGCAATGTGCTACTACTAGTTCAGCTGTTTCCAGTGGCTCTGGCCAATTTAAAAGTCTTGCTTGCCATTCTCCGTTTTAAACAATGCTTCTCATGTGTATTTCAGGTGGCTACGCGACAAGCCTATGGTGCGGCGCTTGCCAAGTTTGGAAATGATCCAAGAGTGATAGCACTTGATGGGGATGTTAAGAACTCCACATTTTCCGACAAGCTCAGGGTAAAGACATGTTTAATTGCTATCTTGTGGTGGGAGTACATCGATGTTCTATTTGGTCATGGATTGGGGTGGACCAGAATTAGAATAAAACGATTCTGGTACAATGGCACCTCCATATTATGAGTTCAGCATCATTATGTTATGTTATTGAAAGAACAGGAGACTAGATTGGTGTAGCTTGCTCAATGAACACCAAGTAGACTGGCTGCTGGTGTGCACAACTCAGCGTGTTGATAAATTGTTGTCGACTGTCGTCATCAATCTGTATTAGAAAAGGAATTGGCCATGATGTAATCACTTCATATGCAATTCACTGAGGAGGTAAATTTCAAAGAATCTAAATTCTACGAATATTTTCAAAAGGAATCTTTTGCTTTGCGTTTTCAGAACGCTCATTCTGAGAGGTTCGTTGAGTGCTTCATTGCGGAACAAAATCTGGTTGGTGTTGCCATTGGTTGTGGCACCAGAGATCGAACCATTCCATTCGTCAGTACTTTCGCTGCTTTCTTTAGCAGAGCATACGATCAGATCCGCATGGGAGCTATCTCACAGACCAACGTCAACTTCTGCGGTTCGCATGCTGGTATTTCAATCGGTATGAGTATTCTTCTTTTTCCAATTTTACACCGAGCCTAAAAATTGCCAACAATTCTGGAATGCGAAAATTTGGGGTTTTGAACAAAATTTAAAACAGTGCTGGTCCTTCATTGGAAGGGTTTAAAAGACAGGAAAAAAGGCCAACTTGTGAAAGCAATTAGGCCATTGAGGTGGCCTTGCAATGTGTTCCGCGGTTTAAACTTGTAAATTTCTTGTTGCAGGTAGTGATGGTCCATCTCAGATGGCCTTGGAGGATATTGCCATGTTCCGTGCCATCCCAGGTGCCACCGTATTCTACCCGTCAGATGGTGTCTCGTGTGAGCGTGCTGTGGAGCTCGCTGCCAACACCAAAGGGATCTGCTTCATCAGGACGAGTCGACCAAATACTCCTGTAATCTATGCAAATGATGAGGTCTTTGAGGTCGGAAAAGCAAAGGTAGGTAATACTTCCCAACAGCAGTTTAGGGTATTTATACCCATTTAAGATTCATCTTGTGACACATTAGTTCTCCTCTTTGAAACCATTTGTTCGCAGCAATGATTTTACCATCAAAATCACCATATGCTTTCAGGTAGTTCGCCAGAGTGCCAAAGATAAGGTGACAGTGATTGGGAGCTGTGTGACCCTTGCTGAGGCCCTGAAGGCTGCCGATCGACTTGATCAGGAGGAGACGCCTATCAGGGTCATTGATCCCTTTACCATCAAGCCCATTGATGCTGGTACCATCATTGCAAATGCTAAGGCGACTGGCGGCCGCATCTTGACCGTTGAGGACCATTACCCCGAGGGTATGTTCATTTATTCTTTTCATTAGTGTACCAAGTTACTGCTGGTCAAAGCAACGTCTGTTCGATAAAATTTGGGTTGAATGTTGATCAGTTGATGTGCTGTTGGTCCATTTGATAAGTCATCCGTTTTGCTTCAAAGTCATCATTTCACAAACTGAACTGGAAAGTTTTATGTGGATAAAGGACTTATATTGTTCAAACACAGTGATTCACCACATTGTGCTCTTGAAGGTCATCTATCCCCGTACAAATGTACTAAACTTTCCACTTCACATAACAGACTTAAAATTGCCACCTAACTGATTTTCGCTTGCCCTCAGTTTTTGTTGATATTCCTTCATTGCAGGAGGTATCGGGGAGGCTGTCGCCAGCGCCGTGGCTGAAGAGAGTGGCATTGTTGTAAAACGCCTGGCTGTACGTGAAGTCCCTCGCAGTGGAGAGGGAATGGAGCTTATGGCCAAATTTGGCATCGATTCTGAGGCGATTGTGAAAGCAGTTCGTGAGATGTTGAAATAGAATTCTACATGGCAAAGCAGTTTTCATAGTATATGATGTCTATATACCGTATACATGTATACTGTTACATCTACATCTACATGTACATGTAGGTAGGTTACATGTATGTAGGTGGTGTCCGTGGACTGAAAGAACCAGTTTGCATAAATGGAGATCATGCTACAAATTTATGTCTTTGTTGATTGTCTCTTCTAGGTTTTTAGCAAAATCATGCCTTGTACTATCATGGACTTAACTGTTTAGAAATAATGTATATGAAAGAAATTAGCTGATAGCCAATTCAAAGAGTTTCTAACACAACACACATGTAGTCATTGTGTACCTCATGCTCAGTTTACTAGCAGACAGACAAAGCACTGTTATTATCATGCATATCAAATGTCATACCAGATGTTATCGAATACTCACATTTCTACATTCACTCCAGGTGTTGTCTGTTCATGTTATTCCATCACGAAAGAACTGATGGTTTCTCAATTTCTTCCAAGATGTCTGTCGGTGACAATCTTTTCTTCACTCTTTAACAACCAAGGAAGTTGTCATGGTGCCTGTCTACATTCTGTATTATGTCCCAGTTAACTCTTGTATATTCACTGTTGTAGTCCTCCCAGCAGATATGTGCTAATTCTGTAAGCTTGGTGATGGTTGTTATAATTTTGTCAGTGACAATAAAATTTCATTAGGTAAAAATATCCTGCTACCGTTTCTTTGTTCTGGAAATGTCCACTCATCGTCTTCTTTGTGGCAGTACATGTAGTTACCACTGATCAGTTGGAGTCCCATCACTTGCCACCTTACATGTATAGTGGAGACAAACAAAGACTCAGTGCTCGGCCATGTCCTACGCACATATACAGGACTGTAAAGACCGTCACACTCCTGCTCAGCAGGCACTACTTAACTGTTGCGGACTCGCAAGCCTGCTAAACCAGACGGGGATGACACTGCATCAATATGCCAGCACAATGCGTGCCAACCTCGAACAGGCTGCTGCTCGAGGTGTCCACTGCCTGGACTTGTAGACATGGAGCCTTCAAACTAGACAAATCACAGGTCTCCTCCATTGCACTGGGATAAACCAGGTAGTCCCTGTGCTGTTGGTCCAGAAGCCTTAGACGGTCACACCTTTCAATTAATGGAGGGGGACTCTTGTCAACCATTCACTTCATAAACCAGACTGACATATTTGAACTAATGTCGAATGCAAAGGAGAGTTAGGGCATCCAGATTCATTTTTCCCCTTATATATGGATGCTATCACACGTAGCATGATCAACAGAGACTGTTACCATACAAAACTGGAAGAAATACATGTATGGAGGTAGGATGGAATACGAACTTTATTGACTTTAAATCATTATTATGCAAGTACAAAAACAAACAAATTGTAGTTTTTCAAACTATCCAATGACAAGATGTTCTTCAAAAACCAGACTAAATGAGTTTGAATACATGTGCCTTGTGGTGTTTGTGGCATTTATATGACACACCCTGTATACCGCCATGATAGTCGCAGATAATGTTCTGCACAATTTCGTAATGGAGTCTGTTAGCATGGCGCTAAGACCCAGTTTGTAAACCGGAGTATGGTCTAATAAATACATTATCATACCCAGAAGATATCCGTGGAGTGGTACATAACATTATCTTCCCCATGAAGTACAAAATGTACATGTATACTGATCAAAAATTCAATACCAAGCTACTTCATGCGTAAAACAGTCGCTATTACAAAGATTATATTGTACATGATAGATATAGAATGAAAGAAAGCAATATTGTCGCTAGCAACTGTGAAAACTGAGGCATAACTACTTGTTATCATCTACTTGAAGGAAGCACTTTTATTGTTGATCGGACAACCATTTCCAAACTTTGGCGATTTGTAGTAAGTGTCGATTTCTGGGAGTGCCTGAAAAAGGTTGACGAAAGTTTATTCACAATGTATCGATGTTTAATTGTGTTCCAGGTCAGTGTGGCATGTTCTGTTGCCACAGAGATTTGACCACATCCATGCATACTAAAGCTGGACGGCAACATGTAACTTTGATGTGGGTTTTCCACTGTCTTACAAAGGGACGCAATCTCACAGGACTTGGTCATGCATGTATATGTTGTTGTTTCAGTCCAGATTGACTGTGTATGAGAAGCTGTGGTACTTACGCGAACCCTTGCTTGGAATTCCTTCAGATTCTTATACTTGTCAAGCACTGTGGAGCACATGGCAAGGTGCTGGTCCAACAATTCATATGCAATGAAGTCTACGAAGGTGACCTAGAACAAAGTGTATAACCATGACAACATGATTTGGAGGTCTATGTATAATCACAGCTTATTTGTTTTAACAACTAACCCCCTGAATAATTTGGTGGATAAACAACAATGAAATAGTTGAGTGGGTAAATCAGCCCTTTGCTCAGAGAAGTAATGCCAAGAGGCCAAAGATAAGAACAATAAACATGTACTGCAAACCACAAAATTCAGTTACCTGGTCTCCTGCAAAAAACTTTTTCTCCTTCAGATAGTCTGAGAAGGCATCTAGAGATTTAGGCAGGGTCGTCAGGTAATTCTTCTTATTGTCTTCCTGCAAGTGTAATAAATAGAAAATGCAATGAAGACACTGCCTTGCCTGGACGTGTATGAACTTCACAAGTGACAACTCAATTTCATTTGTAAGCGACTAATCAGCATGACTGGTTAAAACACTGGATGATCAGACTTGGACCAAGCTTCTCCCAGGTAAATGGTTGGGGTCTTTCTGTTGAGAGAAGTCAAGGTTCTTGCCCGTTCGAAAGAAAATATTCTATGCCAAGCGGAAAAAATCATTGACTCTTTTGGTGAAGGGTAAGGTTGGGGCTTCAAACAGAAAGGCCTAGTTGTACACATTATCCAGAAAATAAAATAGGCTGAATGCCCCAGGCATATGCTCAGTATCATTAATTTGGATCATCTCAAGCCTGCCAAAGCCAAATGATAGATCTTACGAAGTTCGGTCCATAGCAAAGACGGATGAAACCGTTCCTGAAGTCCATCAGTTGATTCTCCAGAATATCGACGGCAACACGCTCCTTCGCGGTCTTGCCACCTGAAAGAAAGATCAAGCGACTTTGAACTTTTAGATTTCAAAAGTGAAACCATGTACAGCAGTGAGGAAATGGCGAAACCCACTGTCTTCATGGTGCTTGTACAGCATGGATGGATCTCACTGCACTATACATCAGTGTGCAGCTGGTAGACTGGAAGACTGGCTGCAGAGAGACGGGCTTAGAGAAAGGGTCGTGGGATTGCATCATACAGGTCTGGTCGCCACTTTGACTTGAACACGTCAAGTTAAAATTATGGGCAGTTCTACATTTTACATGAGACCGTGGACGACCTACTTACAGAGATCATGCTTGCGCGCAATGTAGCGGCAAATAGCGTTACTCTGAACGATTTTAATGTCACCATCGATGTAGTATGGCAGCTGAAAAATATGAACAAAACGAATATATACCATCTGGGACCATCAATAAGTAAAAGTGGACATTTTAGACACCACTGCACCGAATACTGGGTGTATCAGGGCTACAGCAATCCAATTGCTATTATCAGTAATTTTACAAAATTTAAAAGTTTTCAACATTGCTTTATTGAAAGTGCAGGAAAAGGAGAAAAGGTGTCTAATTTTTTACTTACATTTGGGAATGGTAGGCCAAGAGTATCTTTTACGCTGGTCCAGCAATCCCTATTATATTCAGGACCTGTAAAAGAGTACTTGATCAGTTGATAGAACGTCAAATTTGATAATGACACAGAAGCTTGGTTGTCTTTCCACTCTGCATTGTCACATGTCTTACCAATTAGAAAATTAGGGACACCCACTGGGCCGGGGTGGTTTTGAATTGATATGGCCATTGACATTCATTTGAATGTTCTACCAAGAAAGGGGTTTCTTCTAATGGTGTTCAAGACGGCTTCATTTAAATAGATTGATGATGGCAATTGTGTCAGTCATTTGAAAAACTAAGTAATGAAAACTATGTTACAAGTACCAGGTACCGGGTACCAGCCAGGACACTGGGCCAGGTATTAAGGTAAAATAGAACAAATCAGTCACTAAATCCATTGCTGGCAACTGTTTCACTCACCATCTCCGCAGACATAACGCTTGTCTTCAAACTCCTCCTTGCAATAGGCGAGGAGAAGGCGGATAGGGCCAGCCAACTGAAATATACGCATACAATACCTATATCATAGGAAAACTGATAAGAGCATGCACATAGCGATACATACGAAATACGAAATACGAATGCACCGATAGTGCGATACTGCAGCTCAAACAGGACTCAATGCTTACCCCTCTTATGTCCCAGTAAGCGAGAACCGCCATTGTGATACAGCAGTCTGATCAGTGGTGATAGTCCAGACCAATAAAGCGATGCTAATGCAGTTACTCCCTTGCAGTTACTTTTATGTTGACCTCGTCCCCAAAAGGAAGTAGAGCGTAGCGGATCGAGTTTGGGCTTATGTTGTAGAGCCCAGCTCTGATAAGAAGTGATCACAGGACTTAATCATTGTATCACCGAGACCTGCATTTTGACTTGTGTAAGGTTTGATAATGTAGACTTTGAATATCGAATGATATTGGTTATCAGGTTGGCCTGGGCGATTTGCAATATTGCCATGTAAGTTAAAAGGGAGTATGGAGAGCGATAGCTAAAACGGATCGGAATCCCGTCTTTGAGGCCTCGTGCAGGCGCGGATCCAAGGGGGGGGGGCACACCCGGCGCACGCCCCCCCCCCCCCCCCCCAATTCCGGCACGGTGTAAAAATTGTAGCCCAAATTAAAGTGGTGCTCAATATTTGAAGATCAGATGCCAGGAAATCGCATATATGGAGTCTTATCTTAAACATTTTCTGGGGGAGCCCCCCCCCCCCCAGACCCCCCGCCGTCGCGTCGCGCCTGCGGCGCTCGCAATTCGGGCTTCGCCCTCAAAGTGCGCCCCCCCCCCCTTTCGAAATATCGTGGATCCGCCCCTGTAGTGTACCGACTCAATTCCCGATTCGTCTATTAAAGTGACCTTGATATTGGAAGTATATATTACTTTTCACCTCGGATCTTCTATCGTTCCGAGGGAGAACAAGGACCCGTTAGCGAACCAACAAAACACTATATAATGGATGGCCCATTCCTGAACGGGTGTAAAAGGAATGGACGTCCTAGTAATGCAGGACCCCATACAATAGTTGTGTATTGTCAACGAATGTGGTTAATGGTTTGGTTATGGTTAGCTGCATAATCTTCAACAAAGGAACTCGGCAATCAAATGACGGTTGAAGCGTATTCCTATCTAGTGAGAGGACGGAACGACGTCAAAGTGTCGTTCCTAACTTTATGATGGGCCAATCAAATTGGCGACGTCAAGGGTCACAGAGGAGAAGAGGATGACAAATATCACAATCTTGTTTTTAATATCTTTATTGAACAATAAATTCTATAATCTATTCTACAATAACTCCCCTGAAGTATCGGCGATCTGTGACCTGATCACCCTGATAATTCTGATGTGATTGTGACTGCGAAAGTGGTGCGACAACACCCTTGGTCCTGATTGTTCCTCACAGGAACCGCTTGTTGCCGACAAAGTCAAGACACTAACTAGGCGTTACCTCATGCAGTTAAGTCCAATCAACTTAACGCCACGTTAAAAGACATCATTAACGGGATAATGCAATTTGAACGACCAGCACAGGAAGGACGTGTCAAATTTTGTCCTGGATTATGAACGGACACCAACGATGAAATGTACAAACAACCACTGATTGTGAAACTTTCAATCTAGCATTTGAAATGTTTAGGACAAATTCAAATGTTCAACTTGAACTGGTATCTTCATCTGTCGATATTTAAGAATCACTAATAGGTTTTACAAAAAGATATTTCTAACAAAAAGCTATGAAGGCACAACATTTGTGAACAGGTGGCGCTCCAGTTTGGTAGGATTGATATCCTAGTGTAGCAGAATGGAATGACCACTGGAAAATGTGTCCTTCCCTGGTTGGTGACGTCGGGTTAAGGTATGTTTCTTCTGAGACTTGGCCCAGAGTTATTTCTGTCTCCATGGAGGTCTTTTCACGGAGGGAAGAGTTGTTCCATGACCCTGAAAATGAAATAAGATATATCGATATTATAGGGAGCGTCTCAGAAGCTTAATTGTTGTGCCCTAAAGACCAGTCTCCATCTCGTATGTGAATTTGTTCCCCTGTGCGTTTCTTGCGTTTCTTGTGTGCCACTACGATTCTGCACAAATTGCAGTTAAAACCCTGGGGTATCGATCCGAAGAGTACGTACTGAACTTCCAGCGCTATTGCCTCCGTAGCCTCTAAGGAGCGTTGTCTCGAAGCTGAGCGATGTCAATACATTTGAGGGTCAAGATGGAAGAGACGTTTCGTTAGCCTCCTCTGGATATACGATCATATGCATCAGGTGGATCCGAGTCGTATTTGGTTACACAAGTTCTGCGTCCTACCTGCTTAAACTGGGCACTGCCACCTCGTCATTCTGAAGACTGGCACTCATCATTTTCGCTTTCACACCTCATGGGCCGAGGGGTCAGTCACCTCTGAAATCATGAGACAGATCAACATAAAGGTCAAACTCAGGAACGTCAAGATCAAGATTTCCTTCCAATAAATTTTCAGCAAGACTTACCTTTCACTTGGACAATCGCAACGTGAATTTAGACTATAGAGACCTGCCACTTAAGTTTTTCTGGCAATATGGTCCATCAGAATAGCACCAGGTAGCATACTAATGCTGTCTTTATTATACCTTTAAAGGCACTATGGCAAACTTCCATCTCCAATCACATCAAAGTATGTTGGATCAAACACCCACACGGTCTCCTAATTATCATGATCATATACATTATCAAATAATAACATATCGCCTCCTTTTCGGCAAAACCAAGACTGAATTATTCACATTGTGTTCAACTGCGTTCATTTCGCAGTCAATTCATTTGTTACCAATGTATGCCTTAGAGGGGGCAGAATGGCACTGTTTAGACAAGAAGCCTCTCCAACAGCCCCAGGAATATTGGATAGAACGGCACTGTACTGGGTCCCAATAATAAATATTGCCACAAAGGCATATGATATTGTTTTGGGACTTATGTAAGATTAGTTTTCTCCGCCAAACCCAAGACTGAAGAATTAACACCTTGTATTTATAGGCTAACAAATGCAAACACTTCCAAGTGAACCCCCTACAAGAGAAGAGTGGCTCTTCTTCTCTCCGACTTTGACACCCTGCTGCGAACATATCAATAGATCAGCCAGCGGTCCTTGGTGTCGCCGCGTGGGTTACGTCCAGTGAAATTGTTTGCAAAGGTCAGGGAACCACGATCTGACATCCATAACCAGCGTATCCCCTTTTCATGCCAGTTACAGTCGGGTGCTACACCACAGTCGGGATAGTGGCCGCCAAATGAATGGTTGTTGAATTTAAAATCATGAGACAGATCAAGGTCAAACTCATCAGGAACGTCAAGTTCAAGATTTCATTCCAATAAATTTTCAGCAAGACTTACCTTTCGCTTGGACAATCGCAACGTGAATTTAGACTATAGAGACCTGCCACTTAAGTTTTTCTGGCAATATGGTCCATCAGAATAGCACCAGGTAGCATACTAATGCTGTCTTTATTATACCTTTAAAGGCACTATGGCAAACTTCCATCTCCAATCACATCAAAGTATGTTGGATCAAACACCCACGCAGGGTCTCCTAATTATCATGATCATATACATTATCATATAATAACATATCGCCTCCTTTTCGGCAAAACCGAGACTGAATAATTCACATTGTGTTCAACTGCGTTCATTTCGCAGTCAATTCAGTAGTTACCAGTGTATGCCTTAGAGGGGGCAGAATGGCACTGTTTAAACAAGAAGTCTCATCAACAGCCTCAAAGAATATTGGATAGAACGGCACTGTACTGGGTCCCAATAATAAATATTGCCATAAAGGCATATGATATTGTTTTGGGACTTATGTAAGATTAGTTTTCTCCGCCAAACCCAAGACTGAAGAATTAACACCTTGTGTTTATAGGCTAACAAATGCAAACACTTCCAAGTGAACCCCCTACAAGAGAAGAGTGGCTCTTCTTCTCTCCGACTTTGACACCCTGCTGCGAACATATCAATAGATCAGCCAGCGGTCCTTGGTGTCGCCGCGTGGGTTACGTCCAGTGAAATTGTTTGCAAAGGTCAGGGAACCACGATCTGACATCCATAACCAGCGTATCCCCTTTTCATGCCAGTTACAGTCGGGTGCTACACCACAGTCGGGATAGTGGCCGCCAAATGAATGGTTGTTGAATTTAAAACTGTTAACTGTTTACGTCTATAGCCTATAATTAGACAAACCATGAATTCAGTGGAGATTTCCACATCACAGGAGTGATGGCATAGTTTCTTTGAGCAAATGGTATTTGATTAGGGATGGCAATTAAAATTGCCGTTGAACATGTACATGAAGTACAGTGATGTACATAATTCACACATGTCTGGCTTGAAATTTCGAACTGCGCAGTTCATTCCCGCCTTGATTTTATGACTATTTCTACAATAAAAACCCTTTGAAACCAACCCATACCTTTATCAATAATAGATACTGTGCCTTACCTTCTGCTGCAGCCGTTTTTATTTGTTCCGGAAAATTTGAAGGCATTTTTACGTTTGAAATCGGAGAAAGTGTTCCCGCGATGTTCTCCGCATCACACACACCAACCGACTGGCGTTCAAATCAACCGCGACCGATCATGACCGAAGACAATACATTTGACGTCACAGCACCCCCTTGTACCAGTAATCTGCTCAAGAGAGACCTTTGTTCTGTCAAAGAACAATATGACAGGCATTGTCAAAATGTGGGATTGGCTTTAGCATACATACTTGTACATGTACATATACATTTGCCGAGCTATGGAAATGCATTAGGCAGGTTCCGCAAGCATTTCCCCAATTCCTCTTACAACCAAGTATAAAATATGGTTCAGTGTCGTGTTAATCAATTAGCAGATAGAGGACTTGATGACTCGACAGACATTCGTACTTTGTAGTTCGTCGTTTGTAGGGCGCTCAGTTTCGAAACCTGCAATCATTCGAAACAGAATACAATTGCCAACTTTGAGAGCATGATATCAAACTTGATTCGGTCGGGTCACTTAATGGGTTGTCCATTAAACACTCCTGTCTCCTAGCTTCAGCCGTCATTGGATTGCCCCACCTGGAAAATTGGCCAGTGGGTACGTGGCCATGTGGTATGTGGTACGTGGTTTTAGATACTGCCCATCCCCCCCCCCCCTTAAAGCTGGGCCCAAGTTCATGGTTTAACAACTGCATTTCTCAAATACACCTGATATACGTTGGGGAGTTGGGATATGATATCTGATAAGAGAAACTTAAGTAAAGGTTCTTCGCGCCACGCGCTCTCATTTCCCGATTTCATTGAAATAGTTTGATGCTCGAAATATTGATGGGAAAGAGCCTCTATCGCGTGGTGTGACGAGACGAGAGGCGCCTAGAGCGTGGTGCGGGCGTGTGGGCACGTGTCCGCTACTTGAAGGCCTTTAGCGTGTGGCGTGTTGCGTTAGCGGTATTCCCGGGGCTTATTGCGTGGGTTTGAGCGAGATAAGGGGGTCTATTCGCCACGCGCGGATCGCGCTCCGTTCTCCGAAAAAACACCCCCATCACGCTTTTTGGTACAAGGATGCTTGTGAGCGAGCAGAAAATGCATGCTGATTGTAGACTGCAGACCGAGGGTTTTCATGTACTACAGGGTGGCCCAGAATTATTTTCCCTCACACAAGGGAAAACCTTTCTGGGCCACCCTGTAGAAAACCTCTCTGGGCCACCCTGTGGAGTTTCGGCACAAAATCGTAAAAGCATTTATTCAATGCGGGTTTTGACTGAAACTTCACACTCCTGTGATATTGTCATGGGGTACTCACCACAAAACAAGGACACCAGGTTGTGATATTGTCCTCACCATTGCCCAGGAGTTTGGGCTGTAGGCCCTATGCGCCATCCTGAGCCAAATGTCATCAGGTTGTGATATTCTCCTCACCATCTTGAGCTGTGGTATGGTCCTCAAAAAGCCCAGGACATCATTGTGCTTACGACACCAGAGCCACAACAGGTTGGGACATTGTCCTCACAATCCAGAGTCCTGAGCATCCGTAATTTGAGCCAATGCTATAAGATTGTGATTATGTTGAAATAATTATAATACACAGATCAGGCTGTGATATTGTCTTCGCTCGCCTTATAAGGGACCAAAAAGTCAGGGATGTGGTACTGTCCACAACTTCACCAGGCTGTGATTTTGTCCGGGAGAAATCAACATGTGTTTTTTCCTGGTTGATGGTAAAAGTCAGTTTTCACGACTGACAAGAATCAGTATCAAACAAGTTTGAAGACCATTTCATTTGTTCTTAGAATAACATATCACCATCACTCGATAACTAACTACATGCAACACATTTACATTAAATTATACACAATCGTTTTGGATAGGGATAGCAACATAACATGTATATAAGCACTAAAGCCATTCTTTACAAAAACCTTCAGAGTCGTATCAAATGAGGACTACTCATTTATGCACTGCATTTCCAAATCACAGAGTTACAAAATTTTCATTGTGATGAGTTAACTATACACTTTTGAATCTTGATTCAAATTTTTATGGTGGATTTTGTAATCCACTGATATTCCCATAGGAATTAATACCCACATAAGTTTGTTGTTGAAAAGTATTCCATCAATCACGTTTGTTTTTTTTCTAGTCTACAACACTAAACAAACATATCTACAATCCTTCTGAAGCAGCATTATGCTCCTAAGGAGATCTAGACTGCCAGCTCAAATACAGCAATCTATTAGTATCAAAATAAACACAGCTTTTTAACATCATTTGCGATCATGAAGGAAGAGCTTTTCATCTTCATGTCAGAACAGTCTGCTCCACGAGGAGACGAATCTGATCCATGCTATTTTTGATCCAGCATGCAACATCTGGTATGACACCATGCACGCAATAGAAGCCGGGTCATTTGGTTTGAGGAATCATAGCACATCGGCGATACAGGTTATCTCAATATGGTGAAGTTTTTTAAGACAACCAATCCCCACAACTGTCCTAAAACACCTCAAACTTAACACTAAAATGTCATTTTAACTGCTTTTGGACCACTTCCATATTTTGTACTAACCCAAGCTGGAAAATGAGGCACATGGTAAAATACATAGAAAACAATACATTACACTCAGGGTGTATTAAATTGGTGTTCATACACGTAGCTTCTCTCAAAAGTTCTTCACTGAATAAATATTTCGCTATATGATGATAGTTTCTATTGAACATTTAGCACTTTTTTAACGGCTGAAATAACGTTATGAATTTGTGGTAAGGAATTCTCCTCCATCTGTTTTGCGTATGACATGGGTATGTCGGCTCCTGTTACTCGGATTACTGGTGCATCAAGATAATTAAATGCTGCACCTGAAAATTGAGGATGAAAACAGATTAAGTCGTGGATAGAAAGCACAGAGACTCCCAAAGACTGCTGCCGCTAACCAGTAAAGTACTCAGTTCAAAAGTCTCTGTTTATTTCATGATGCACAGTCATAACACTCGGCCTACTGGAACAATTACTGTATGGTAATGGAGTGCAAATGCTGAAGACAATGAAATTTAGGAATGACAGTAACAAAAAACAAATGCCTGCAAGGAAGAAAACAACAAAATGAAGACAAACTTTACATACTTTCCATAATGCGAGCACATATTTCCGAGCCAACACCATGCTGTGGCCAGCCTCCTTCAACAGTGACCAGGTGGTTGGTTTTCATCACAGAGTTTATGATAGTCTCTTCATCTAATGGTCGAATACTGCGAAGATTAATAACCTTGAAGAAAGGCATGAGAAAAGTAGGTGAATTAGATTCACATTGTATTCTAAAATCAAAAAGGCATGTTGAAACTGTTGGACCTATTTTTGCCCCATACTATCTGTGCATCTGAACAGCCTTCATCAGAGTTACATTCATCACTTTATGCCATCTTTTATCCATATTCAGTAATTCGTAATGCACATGTGCTTTCCAAACATCTTTCTTAGACATTGTTTCAGGACCCTGAAGTGAGTACATGTATCTAGGAAAAGCAAATTCATTGAACACAACAGGACAGACAATGCAGTGACAAGATCTGGGTTCGAACCAAGTCCTTGAATTTGAAGTAATTGCACTCTGATAATTATTTCAAGCAGCATACCTCAGCTGATATGCCTATCTTCTTCAGTTCCTCAGCAACATCTAGACATAAACTCACTGGTTTCGAATGGGCTACTAAAGTTACATCAGTGCCTGAAATATAACAATATTCCACCTTAGATGTTGCAGCCAAGGACTGCTAGGTTTAATTTGATGGTAAATGATAATTTTGAGCCCTTTGAGAAAAGTGATTAACAATCTTTTTGATGGCCTTGTCGTGCTATTTCTTGGTTGTGTAATCAAGACTGCTCGGGTACACCTCAGAACAAATATAAAACCCTTTAGTTGGCACCTCAAGATTTGGGGGATGACAACTTTTGAAAATCACCCAAATGTACATGTAAAGGGCTTGGCTGTTTTCCATGACCACAAAAGCAGATTTCCACTTACCTTCTTGCATTATTTTCGCTTTGCCGAAAGGAATCAGAAAATCAGATGATAATGCTTCCTCAGACATTGGGAATTGAGTGCCATACAGGAGTTCATTTTCTAAGAGGACAACTGGAAGAAGAAAATTAGTTGCTTTTTATTGATGAGATGAAGAGATGGCACTGACTGTGCTAGCAGTGTCTCGAGACCGATCTGGATCATGTGTGCTACATGCACATTCACACCCTTACACATAGTTGTGCTCGGTTTAGCTCAGCCGACCCAAAATTATATTTATTGCAAGATGATGATGCAATCTGCTGCCGCTCCTACCTGGATTATCATCTCTGATAGCTGATTTAAGGAGGCCTTTACAATCTTCTGAGTCATAAGGTGACACCACCTTTACACCAGGACAGTGACTATACCAAGCAGCAAAACACTGCGAGTGTTGGGCGGCCACTCCGGAAGCAGCACCATTTGGTCCTCGGAAAACTACTGGTACTGTGACCTGAAAGGACAAAAATGTAAACAAATTTAGCAACAATCAGTTTTTGGAAAATGTACGCGACATTTTCTTCCAATCCAAGATCTTAATTCTGCACTGAGGTGTCATCATCAATGGAGGAACTGACCAGAAGTCAGGTTCCTCTGTTCCAGATAACATGCTTCAATCATCGGAATACAGGCAGAAGCCAACCAGATTTGTGTTGCATTGAATTGTTTCACATCAAGTCAATCTAATAAATCCACACATCTCTATAGTTTGACAACAGCACAATATTCATCAAAAAGTCATCAATTGATTGTAAACTTACTTGTCCAGCTGACATGTAATGGGATTTTGCTGCCGAGTTTATTATCTGAAATAGAAACCGCCTGTGTTAGTTGGAGCAATGTCAGGGAAATCCAGACACATCCGATGTAAAAAAGAAAATCTGATTGTTTCCTGCGTTGTGCAACAAAGATTTCATGATGTAATGTGCCATTGACAACAGATTAATTTGCATCAGTGTTGCTATCAAGGTACGGCACGTCATGTCTTAGTGTGGTCCAGGTTGTGGCCGCCACTGCCAGAGCTAGAGATACACATAGGAACAACCACGAGTCTTTCTGTACAAGTGGAACTTACTTGATCAATTGCTTGCATGGAGAAGTTAAATGTCATGAATTCACAAATTGGACGAAGACCAGCCTGAAAGAGAGGAGAGTAAATATGAGCCATTCAACTGAATCCAGGCAATACTTTTGACAATACATTCTGCACATCCAATATTTATCCCATGAAACTCATCTCTCACCAATTGGCTTGTCAACTATGCCTATTGTGATAACCTAAGGCCCAACATCTGTCCATCAGCATGTGTCAAAATTGAATCAACTCAAGAAAATTCTGCATAAGATACACAACAAACATTAACAACTATCTGTTTGTGAGCATATATCATTGATGTATTACATAATTATGTCCTACCACTGACACAGATTATCATGACACATACCATGGCAGCACCAACTGCGATTCCTGCAAATCCCATCTGAAAATGGAAGAGAACATGGTTATTAACGAGAATATCAAAATATAATTATCATTGCTGTTTCTACTTGGTAGGGTTTTGTTGGGGTTTTCAGCACAACTTTAAAATATAACTGACATTTCCCTTACCTCAGTGATTGGTGTGTCAATAATTCGTTTGTCCCCATATTTCTTCCAAAGGCCTCTGCTAACCTGAGATAATAGAAAAGAGATTCAATACAAATCTTTGTCAACATACACTGCTCAGTTTGTAAGGATTCAAACCAAATGTCAGAGGAGAGCAATCCTTCATTGTAAGTCCTTGTCACAATTTGCACATTTTCAATACTTGAATTGAAACCCACAGATCCTTGCAAGGCAAGGTCCGTTCTGAGGCAAATGTTTTACCTTGTACGCTCCATCATACTGAGCCACTTCTTCTCCAAGTAGGAATACACGTTCATCTCTGACAAGTTCCTCCTCCATGGCCATGTTCAGGGCATCACGAACTGTCATCTAAAAAGATGGATGGAAATGAATGAGATCACCTAGGTTTATGTCAGCACCCGTTACACAGGCGAACGGTCATGACGGTCGGTAGGCTAGGGCATACCAACCAATTACCAGCATCCCGAAAATATTGTGTCAGTTGTCAGTGGCAAGCTGAAGCTCACCTGTGTAGCCGCAACTCTTGACGTGCAAAACGAGTTCGCAGTGGCACTTCCATTCTTGGATAGACTCTGAAATAAAACCATAGTATAGTTAAGTAACCTAGCTTCATCTGTTGCAAGAAAAACTGGATTTTAAAGGTTGCAATGATAGAGAAAGGTCAAACTTTTACCCTGCAAAAAGTTCGGAAACTGGCGAGGGCAGCCATTTTGAAGCAACGTTGGTCTCAAGCTAGCAGAAAAATTATAACTTGTCACGCGTCGTATATTCGTAGGGGTCGTAGTACATTTACAAATGAACAGATGGGTTGATTTGCGTAAGAATTAGAAAATGTTGAAGTGGGTTGAGTTTGGTTAGAAAAAGCCATCAAATGTAATTTAAAGCTTGGGTGTGGCGATCTTTCCGTTCACTTCATCGAAATACCGGCCTTTTATATTTGGGAAAATATTAGGTATTTTATATTTTCCAATGATACCGACTCAGATATTCAGTGTGGAGTTAGCAACCGATGACGTTGTTGCGATTTTGACCAATGGAATTTTCTGCACGTGACCTATGCCTTTTACACCGGCACCGCACGCAAAAGCCAGTAAGTTGTTGGGGAGACGTCTCTAAATTATCAGTTTTCACCCTTGAAATACAATAATACCCCAAAAATGTTGTGTCCTTTCGTAAACAATTGGTTTATTGAATAACGACTCTCTTTTTCAGAAGATCCATCATGTTTCGGAGCCTTTTTCCAACGGGTAAAGAAAGCCCATTCGCCAGCCCTTTTCATCAGTCGGCAGAATGTGAAGGTGCTCAAATCAACGAAAACCGAGTGATCAAAGCTGCCTCTACAGGTGATTTATTTGTCCGCTCACATTTTCATTGCCCAGTTAAAAATCTCTCATTGAATACGCGGCCTGATTAAACACTTCACTGCTGGGGCTTCATTAAATCAAAATGCTCCCAGAGTAAAAAGGCTAAAAATTGGAAAATATGAAGGTCATTGTATCTCCATTGAGAGGTCACACATTTATTCATTGGGCCAAGTGACACTGGGCCCAACTGACAGTCTGTGATAGTCATTCCGGTAATGAAATATTGAAATGAGTTCTGGTGTTTCACAGTCACTATAGATTCATGCACTTGATTGGGAACAACGTTTACATGACGTAGTGTTGGCCGTCGTCACGTCACCATGCATTTTACATTACTGTAACGTGACGAGACGCGACGTTTTCGTAAACGTTGGTCCCAATCAAGTGCATGGATCTTAGAGTTACAGTTTCACCTTAAAAAACATGGCTGGTAATCAATGTCCTGGGCCGTAGCTTCACTTAGTCACTATATATTCCCTTTTTTTTCAGAGGACACCAGCTGCGAATTTGGTTCCGCTAAATACTATGCCCTCTGTGGATTTGGTGGTATTCTAAGTTGTGGTATAACACACACAGCTGTCGTACCCCTGGATCTTGTCAAATGCAGAATACAGGTCGACCCCGAAAAATACAAAAGTATTTTCCGTGGATTCAAAATCACAGTCGCTGAGGAGGGTTTTCGTGCCCTTGCCAAGGGATGGGCGCCAACCTTCGTTGGTTACTCCATGCAGGGTCTTGGTAAATTTGGATTCTATGAAGTATTCAAGAATGTCTACAGTGGTATGATAGGGGAGGTAATTATCAAAAAAATAAAATCGCTGATAATTGGAAATAGAAACTACATGATCTTTATGGCAGTCTAATTTCGTCGAAATATTTTATGGACATTGTTGTGTGCTGAAGTAAAAATTCTCATTGATGTGCCTAACAACTGTCATGATACAATGTATTTCAGCTTATGATTTACCTGAAGAAACCAAACGAATCAGACCTGGTCCAAGTTAAATAATCCTTTCATTGTCTGGAAATGATACTCATTCTCACCAACATTTTAGCTTGAAATCATAGAAATTTCTTGTTTCAGGAAATGTCTTACTCCTACCGAACATCGCTGTATTTAGCAGCCAGTGCATCTGCAGAATTTTTCGCCGATATTGCTCTTTGTCCGATGGAGGCTGTAAAAGTAAGAGTGCAGACAATGCCTGGGTTTGCAAATACGCTGCGTGAAGGTTTCCCTAAAATTCTCAAAAATGAGGGATTCAATGGGTAAGGATAAAGTGTAAATGTTGTTACATCACTGGTTGTTGTGAATTGACTGTTCAAATCTTTTCCCACTGGTCATTTGCTACATGTATGTCTTATTAGTGTTTTATGGGATTGAGATATAATTAGTCAATTTTCCAAATTGTTGAGTTGCAGTTTTCAGTATTGGGCACTTTCGTCACTGTGCCTTGCCTAACAGATTTCCAAACTCTATTGTATTGAAAATCACTCGTGAGATGATTGTCTGAAAGTGAAAAAAAGTACATCATATACATTACATGTATGGTTCCGTTGTCTTTCAGTTTCTACAAGGGTCTTGTTCCACTGTGGGCTCGACAGATTCCCTACACAATGATGAAGTTTGCCTGCTTTGAGAGGACTGTAGAAGCGCTGTACAAATATGTGGTACCAAAGCCAAGGAGTGATTGTTCAAAGGGAGAGCAGTTAGTTGTCACATTTGCAGCCGGTTACATTGGTATGTTAATTGAATGAATAAAAGCAATCGAGTTTCAATTTACATACATGTGGTACTGCAGACATAATCTGCATGACTTGATCAACACCACATGTACATGGACTTGAGGACTCGTATCTTGCTACAGTTCTCGACCAGAAAGGGTATGTGACCAGTTCTGGCAAAAGCTTATTACTTGAAGAAATATCTAATAAATAGGTTTTGTGCAAAGAGACCATTTCAGCGATCCCACAGAACTCCGTCCGCCAATGTAATCATCTCTGTACATTTCATGGTCGCTCACAAAATAGAGCTGACAAATGCCACCTGTTGTACGATACTTTTTAGCATTTAATTGTTCATGTGTCTAAGTATTAAGTATTCTGTTCCATTAATCATCTGTTCAGTAGAGACGCAATGTAGCAATGCCTTCTTTCTCTTTCAGCTGGTGTATTTTGTGCCATTGTCTCGCATCCTGCTGACACAATCGTATCAAAATTGAACCAGGCAAAAGGAAGCAACTTCATGGAAGTCGCCAAGAAATTAGGTTTCATGGGTATGTAAAATTTCTTATTTGATAGATAGAAGAAAGAATTTCTGATATGCTTGTTACTGATGTGGTAGAATGAAGAAGTACAGTTCATTGCAAAACATTTGGAATTGATGGTTAGAGACGAGTAGAATAGTCCAGCCTTCTTGTAAAACAGCTTTCATACTCATAAAGAATGTTAGGGCTTCTGCACACACTCCCTTAGTGTACACATGTATGGCAAGTAGACCTATTCCTTATTCTTTCATAATCATACACAAGTACATTGTATATGGTGGTCATTACTGATAGTCTCTCTGTTCCAGGTATGTGGAAGGGTCTCGTTCCACGTATCATCATGATTGGTACACTGACAGCCCTACAGTGGTTCATCTATGACTCGGTCAAGGTCGTGTTCAGACTTCCACGCCCACCACCACCAGAGATGCCAGAGAGCCTGAAGAAAAAGCTGGCTGCTCAGCAATAACTATGACAGAACTTAGGAGATTTCTATTTGACTAACCAATTGTTGTTCTGGCAAGGACTAATGCTATCATCGTTTTGGCGAGGACTAGTGCTATCATAGTTCACGTAAGGACTAGTGCTTGGTATTCAAAAGAGAAGGATGTAATTTTCCACTTGTGACATGTGATAATTCTGTTTGGAACATTTTCATTTGGCTTATTCTCGAACATTATTCATTTCCTCATTTATGAATACAACAGAAATGGACTTTGCTCTTTGAAAGTAACACGCTCAGATCCCTCCGACATCTAAAACATTTCTGTAATAACTTTTGTTTGCAGTGCACTTTGATGCTTTGATAGTTGCCTTGTTAATAACAATATTAAAATCGGGCAAATATTCTGTAACTTGCTTCCTTGCGCACTGTATTTAGGCTATTTATTATTGAAATCATTTCATAATGAGAACAATGCAGATGGTTTTCTAGGTTTTGATTGTACATGAATGAAACCGATAAAATGAAGAACATGGTTAACATATTTTCCTGTAACATAGTGAGTGATCAAACTTGAAAAATGAATAAATCAGAATTGTACAGTGAAAAGAATTGTTTTCGTTGGTATTTCAATGTGGCCTCCCAGGGCAAACTTCGTCGATGTCCCGTTTGTGGTTATTGTGAGTTGCTGCAGTGTTGTGACATCTTTTTGGACGAAATGTACTCTAGATTTTTCTTCAAATGAATGGAGGAGACTGTTAAAAGTTCTTAAAAGAGTCTAGTCACGCTGCAGATGCCACCTGTCATTGGCAAGCACTATAATCTGTCTTCAAGATGGGTAATAAAATACCAGAGCTGGCAGTAATCTGTCATCAAGATTAGTTATATATTCCCCCACTGGCCCCAATACACTATCGCCCAGCGCTAGCACTGATCTGTCTCAAAGATGGAATGTTTCGCCCAGTAGAGCTCTCGAACAAATCTGTCTGCAAAAGATGGGTGACACACACATGGCCGAGAGGTCAAACGTCTGTGGTGCCACCTGTTGTACTAACTATACACTGCAGGGATCTATCATTCTCCAAGCGACGTTAATGGTGATTATTGACGCTAAGTCTCACTCACCCTACTGACTCTGACTCTATGTGAGAATTTCAACGGGTCTATGTAAAATTCGACATTACGGACCGAAGACCGGGAGATTGCCTGGTAACCTTGTGGCTCGCATGAACACATCTAGTGAAATGATATGTATTTGTTATCTAAAACAATCTAATGCAGTTATGAACAAACAAACATGATCATAACTGTAAATATGACTAAATAATTATCTATAACAACGCAAGTTGTCAACAAACTGGTTTTATTTGAAACTACATTTGTAGTGTTGTGATATCCGGTGTCGGTGTTGTTAGGTCAACAAATCTCACAAAATCATGCAAAATGAGGAGAAAGTCTGAAGTTTGCCCCGTTTCAAACCCTAAAATCTACTTGTGCATTGGCTTGTTATCATTGTCAACGTTATGTGACGGGAATGTGTTCTTATTCAAGAGGGGCTGGGGACTATATGATAAGAAATATGGGTCATTTCCAGAGAAAGAAAGGCTCAAAATGAAGGATCTTGCCCGCAATATGTTTCACTTTGGTTATGACAACTACATGAAACATGCCTTTCCTCAGGACGAATTGAACCCAATTTACTGCTCTGGCAGGGGCCCAGATCATGCTAATCCGTAAGTTACTTTAAAAGAACTGAAGATAAATCCAACCCTGCTGCGCTGCTCTGCATGCTGTCTTGCAATGAGAATCAGTTGGTCATCAATAACTGAGATATTTGTCCCTCGTAATTTGTGTCCCGAATGAATATGAAATTAACCCCTCAGTAGTGCCTGTACAATCTGATTGCAGCCAAAATGTCTGAATATTGGTGTTCATCAGTTGGTATGGTATATTGTTGTACAATGTTGCAGTTGATCTATATTCTTTATCTCCTACAGATCCAACATCAACATCAATGATGTCCTTGGTGACTATGCACTCACTCTCATTGATTCACTGGACACATTAGCAGTATGTGAAGTATAAAGTCTATTTCCTCTCCAAGTCCAGGCTGTGAGTGACTGTCTTCAAGCAAAACACTGATGTTGAAAATATTCTCCGAAATTGTATTTTCTCTAAGCAAAATATGTCTCATATGAGTATCATACTGTCAACTGTTTGTCATACTCAGTATGACAAACAGTTGACAGTCTTAGTGTTCAGGATAAGTGCTTGAAGAGACCCTTCTTTTTCTTTTCTATTTTAAATTGTAGTTGATTTTGAATCTTGTCCAATTCCAGATAATGGGCAATGGTACTGAATTCAAGAGAGCTGTCCAACTTGTGATAGACCATGTCTCCTTTGATAAGTCAAACACAGTTCAAGTATTTGAGGCTACAATACGGTAAGACTACAATGTTTTATTGAGTGAATGAGTAAAACAATCTGATGATGACACTGACAGGAAGGCCCTGCCGAAAACCAGGAAAGAATTTGGCCTGAAATTCCAAAGACATCTTTGACCATCCCAGTGTTTCTACATGTAAATTCTAGGCCTGCCTTGTCATCTTTGCAGGGTTCTTGGTGCCTTACTCTCGGCTCACCTCATCATCACAGATTCCCAGCAGCCATTTGGCGACATGGTGCCCGAGGACTACGACAATGAACTGCTGAGTTTAGCTCATGACCTTGCTGTTAGGCTGATGCCAGCATTTGAAAATACTGCCACGGGAATTCCATTCCCTAGGGTAAGATCGCCAGACATGTAGAAATCTCTCTGAAGACAATGACAGCTAATCCTAACACATATGGAAATTTGACTAATGACAGCTCGCTACCTGTGGCAAAGTGCATATTAATTTGTTTGACTTTGTTCAAGGACAAATCAGTTGAACACTTAGTCTTCAGAGATGTACTGAACGAACTCATTTTGATTTTAATGTTGTTTTCAGGTGAATTTAAAGTGGGGTGTACCATTGGACTGCCTTAACGAGACTTGTACCGCTGGTGCTGGGACACTTATGCTGGAGTTTGGTCTACTAAGCTTCTTATTGAATGACCCAACCTATGCTTCAATGGCCAAGAGAGCACTCGAGGCGGTCTGGAAGTTCAAGTCAAATGTAACTGGACTTGTTGGTGAGTTGATGCTGATTTTCTCCATTACCTGTTGAGGGTAAATGTCACAGGACTTAATCACATTTCTGTCCACTTTTCCTTTGTAATAACTGTTAGTTTAAAGTGTACTTTACTGTCCTGTGTCAATTCTCATGCTAATTTTGTTGCTATTTTAGGTAACGTGATAAATATCCAGACAGGACAGTGGGTGGGACAGATGAGTGGGCTTGGAGCTGGGCTCGATTCCTTCTATGAATATATGCTGAAGGTGAGCTGAGTTTCTTCATTGTAAGTTGTGGGTTTGGGTCAGAATGCAAGATCTTCTGCTGTACTCTCAGTTAAACCCAGAGCCATGACAGTCATAATAAGAAGTGGTGTACAAATCCTAATCATATTAAGTTTGTGTAAGAATAAAAGAATCTTATAATTTCAGGCATACATTATGTTTGGTGATGAATCATTCCTTAAAAAGTTCAATGAATCTTACGAATCCATCAAGTACCATCTTCGTCGTGGGCGGATTCATTGTAACCAGGGGATGGGTCATCCTCCAATCTATGTTAATGTCCACATGATGAATGGAGAAACAGCCAACAACTGGATCGATGCGCTACAGGCTGCTTGGCCAGCAGTGCAGGTAAGCTGTGTTCATTATAATTCTGTTAATGCTCTTCTTTTTCCACAACCTGGGCCTAGGACAAGGTCATAATACTGACCATTATGCCCATGGCTCTTTCGGCCAAGGAGGGGGGTTCCACGCAAGCTACTAATGTTTCTCACTTGGTGGCCTCTTCACCGCTTTGTAACCTAATAGCATTGATGACCCATCGGTTGAAAGTTCCCGACCATAATTGATGATCCAATGTATTCTTATTGCAGGTTTTAAATGGAGATGTAGAAGAGGCTATCTGTACTCATGCACTTTACTACACAATATGGAAGAAATACGGGGCACTTCCAGAAAGATTCAATTGGCATTTAAAGGCACCAGATGTTTCATTTTATCCATTGAGGCCAGAGCTGGTGGAATCAACATATCTTTTGTACCAAGCCACTAAGAATCCATTCTATTTACATGTGGGGAAGGACATCTTGTTTAGTCTTGAGAAACATGCTAGGGCAATGTAAGTTCCTACATGTATGGGTTTCACATGCCTTGGTAAATCTTTATTGTTGGAGTTTTGCATTTGGAGTCATGAAGTCCGGAGCGAAGGTCCATCCAACCCATTTCAGAGAGAGCATTTGACTATCTGTAGCCAGATACACCTTCTTGCTGGTTCATTAACCTGCCTCTGAGGTATTGAGTCGCTGAAGTGTTTGTTGAATTGATTGACTTGCCAATTCCACATATTTATGCATTGATATACATGTACTCTTGTTGTTCTCATGCAGATGTGGCTATGCAACTATTCATGATGTTGCGAAGAAAGACCATGAAGACAGAATGGAGAGCTTCTTTCTGAGTGAAACTGTGAAATATCTCTACTTGGTGAGTGTAATAGGGACAAGCACCTGCATCTCATCTAAATGTCATGTAGATTCTACCATTTGCCAACATTGATTCTTTGACGGAAAATTTTGCCTGTGCACTTGAAAGTTTCAGGGTAGACCATGGTTAGGTGAAGTCAGATAGTAAGCTCTACTGTTGTTGACACCAGAGAACATTAACCCTCCCAGTCAGCTTTCTACTCTAAACCTTAACCTGACCCACATTTACATTTCTTCTCTTTTCTCTTTCATTTCCAGTTATTTGATCAAGACAATTTTCTCAACAAGAACGAAATGAAATATATATTCACCACAGAGGGCCATATCCTTCCCATGAATCCTCAGCTCCGCGATTCGGGATCTTACCGGTACAATTCGACGAAAAAGCGTGGCAAGTCCAAGGCAGGCTCTAGTAGAATTCGACATGCTTATAGCAATCAGAAAGGAACATGTCCAAATACATTACCGTTCAGGGATCCGGAGGAAAAATATAGAACAGGAAAAGTATGTTTTATCTCTTTAGTTCATTGCATGATGGTGAAAAGCTTTATACCATGATTGAACGACTCGTTCTTTCTGTGTAATACTACCCTGCCCAGCCCTTGCTCGCAAATTGCTAACCCTACAAAGCCACTGACTACATGAGTGTCGGTACCGGCTGGACATGTAGGCCTACATGTAACACTACATGTCGTTTCTATACCCTTTCAGTGTGATAAACTCCTGAAAGACAAAGAGTTTTTCCTGCCCTTGAAGAGCCAATACCTGGAGCAGATGGCAGCCATTGTAGGTTACGTGGAGAACAGCTGACCAAGGCCAATGATCAATACAAACGTCTTCCAAACAATACCAAAGTCTTTCGTATTGAAAGAGAGCAATATTCATAGTGCCAGTTTAGATAACATTCTTATTGTTTGAGATCAAAGTGATTTGACATAGTGTTATAGTGAACTTGGTGGTGCTCGATAGAGTTGAAGTCGGTGCTGGTGGAGAGGGCGCGCTTTGACTGAGGACTGAAGTTCAGATGATCTGGGGTTGGGGGTTATTGGAACTGTCATGACTACAGTTTGAATGCAACTTACCAAATATACACAAACTGACCACTTTACTTTGCTCAGATAAAGGTTGTGCCGTTGTCTGTGATAATAACACATATGTACATAAAATCTTCCAAACTTTGTAACTTGAAATGAATCACATGCAAATATTTATCTTATTGATGTTGTTGTTGTGATTATTCACTAATGATTGCACTCTGTATGAACTTGTCATCAAGATTGACTGTACTACAGGGAAGAGTATTGTCATGACTGTACATAACATTGTATACATCAAAAGTCTATTAAAGGTGCATGGATAAATCATTCTATTTTGTGTGAAGGATGTTTTATACTACATGTAGAAGCATGAGAGAATCACAGATCACTATCATTGTTTCTGTTGACCAAATAAAGGTTAATGATATTGTTAACTCTTTTCTTTGTCTTGTTAAAGTAAAATCCGTACATGTCTCGTAGCTACACTCACAGCAGTGTCTACTGCTGTTTCCCATTCTTGGGTCAAGACCATGGGAAAGCACCATGCCATAATGCCCTTTATATCCGAGGCCAGAATTCGAAGATCGTAGCATTGCACAGTTGGCCAACTTCCCTTGTCTAGTCCCCAACCTACATTGTACATGTACATGTATTACACACCAGGGACATTGCCATACCCCTCTTCTCATCATTGATCATGTGCAAGGGTCAGGTCAGCCTCAAATTCCTTCACCCTCGGGGGCGGGGGGGGGGGGGGGGGGGGTATCATAATGGGCATGCGGTTTTCCCAATCTAGGAGGATCTGGTTGATTGAGACCGTCCACTGATTCAATGCAAAAGGAGACGCCTTCAGTTATAAAACAATACTTTTATTCATTTTTCAAGAAGCAGCGACACATTTCCTTGGCCAGACCAATCTTGGCAGTGCTTCTCTTCCCACTTTATATACATTTCATACAATAATGACTACAGTGACCTTTCTTTCACAACTATTCCTCCAGCCAGAAAATCTTGTACTAAACTTGGGACTGTAAGATTCAGAGATTTTCAATCCCCCCATAAATATGTCATTTTCCCCATCAAAACCATATGCTGTACATACAGAGTCGAGTCAATGATACAATTACATACATCCACACGCCATACTTGGCTTTGCTGACAGAATACATGTATGTAATGGGGAGACTTGAAGACAAAAATCACAACCACTTCACACCTCCTCGGTCACATCCAGTAGGACGCAAGTTAACACAAGACATTATGTCCTCTTTCTTCAGCTAATAATCACACCCACTTCATTTCTTCGTCTCTCTATTGAGTTTGATTACAATAACAGAGTTCTTAGCTTCTGGTTTCCTCCACCATCTCCCCCACTTGTGCTCCTGTCCGACACCAGCAATGAGCAATCCACCATCGGGTGAAAACTGAAGACTATTCACAAAACCAACCTGAAACATAAAGTTTCTTTGGTTATAAGAGGAGAAATCAGAATGGCATTTCTGGATGATACTCTTTAGTAACACTGCTTTCGAGTCGCCACTAACACAGAAACAAAGGACAAAGCAGCTCCCAGGCTTGTGTTCCAATTCACCCTCACTCGACTGTCCTCTGTTACTTACCACAGGTATTGAGAATAAAGGCTTGAGTGAGCGGTATCCTTCAGAGACTTGCCACAGCCTGATACATCCATCTCTGGACCCTGCTAACAAAAACAGAACTGTATCAGAATGGAGTTTGGTTTAAGGTCAACCATATCACATTATAAGAACATGTACAGAACAATGCCGACTTGTTGAAGCTGGACATCTTGGCTTCAAGGACACCCTATCCATAAGGACAGGACTCGGCAGTCCAAAGGGCATCTCAAACAGGGGCATCTAATGTACTTGCTTTTTTCTTGACTTGTATCTTACCTGATGCAACAAGATCAGTGTACTTGAGTGAAACTATTGCAGATATCCAATTCTCCTTGCCATTCTGGTCCCCATCTGCACCACTGTGAGCATTCTGAACAGTGTGTGCTGGCTTCTTCTTGAGGACGCTCCATAAAGCTATGGAACTGAAAAAATGGACAACATACACTTGAGCTGTTCAGTTTCTCATGTGTGATAAAACTAGGCTGACATGGTCTTAGTACATGTTGTTGGTTGCCGGTGGAAGTGATCAACTAGAGAGTCGCGCCCCACAGTTGAGGGCTAACATGGTCATAGTTCATGTTTTCTGTCAACAGTATTTCTTACCACATGCTGAATTGCTTATGTCTGAGGATCTTTTTCATCATCAAGAAACTAACTCAACTTACTTATCATCAGCACCACTAACAAAATGACTGTCATTGATCAATGAGACACAGTCTATGGAACCATTGTGTCCATGAAAGACCAGTTGTGATTCCTCAATGATCTTCCAGACTCGCACTGATTTGTCTCGTCCTCCTGACGTGATACAACGTTCCCGAGATAAACTGTCGATGGCTGTGATATGATCTTGGTGACCAAACCTAGAATAAGATAAGAGACAACATATAACCTAGTCAGTAGATTTGAAAGCTCACAGGCTACAAAGGAATCGTGGTGGTGTAGTTGTTCAGGTCGCTGACTAGCGGTCAGGAGGTCCCTGATTCAATCCCCACTGATGGTGTGAGATTCTGGGCAGGTATCTTTGCCTTTCATGTCCTACTACACCCACACACTACACAATGGTTATCCACTTACAATGTTTCCACATAGGCCATTTCGTCCAGGTTCCATACTTTGACGGATCTATCATGTGATGCACTGTAGAGTTGGTGGGTGCCATTCCGAAACGAAAGAGCCTGAAATATTAAATACAAACATCACCTAAACCACAAGGCACAACCTAGTTTTATCTATCATAACTGTTTTCAATGTTCTCCTCACATACACTTGTACTCTTGCAAAGAGACTGGCCTTTTCCTTCAACTCTTTCTCTCTCACTGTCTTCTCTAGGTCACCTACTGAGCCGACTCAACAGCATTTGATCTCTTGTACCATATGACAGTAAACTCGTAGACCTTAATACTTACAGATACTGCATCTCGATGTCCCCTCAGTGTTTTGATATGTTCACATGTGTCTGGGTTCCATACGTGAATCAGTTTACTTTTATCTCCAGAGACCATGAACTTAGCATCAGAAGCAATTGCTAAACTTAGAATATGAGAGCAATGTCCTTTATGTGTCTCCTCCTCACCCTTCTTTCCACCTTTTATTGTGTGAATCTTCTTGCCTTCAGCCACATCCCCTAAAAAAAACTGGTTGTCTATCAAATCTGGCTTTAATCATTGCTTTTGAGTACATCCTGCAGCCCTAATCAAAGCTGCCACCTGAGGTGCCTCTGTATTCTGACTACTCTCTGGTATTGTCATAACGATATCTTCAAAATAGCAAATGCCAATGTTTACTGCATGACAAAGTATGGATCGGAGTAGGCCCAAATCCAAGGACACTTGTCGCAACCAACTTCATAAGCCATTGTTATCCAACTAATTAAACTTACATTTGATAATTGTAAAATCTTTTGAGCCAGTGAACACATGTTTGGCATCTGGTGAAATTACAAGGCATGTAATGGGAAGTTTGTGTCCTCGGAGAACTTTGATATCATCAGATGATGGTGGGACATATTCTGCAGCAACTTGTCGATAAAGTTTCCCGGCCTGCTCAAGCTGAAACATTGGAAAGTAAGAGTTTGAAATTTCCAAATTAATGCACCAAATTTGGGCCAAAACTGGAGCATACTAAGCAAAGAAAATCATCATGAGTGCAATGGGCAACAACTGTTGACTTTCATGTTTCAGCTTCACATTGGCAGGTATCAGAAGCAGAACACACAGGAAACAGATTCTATAAAGGGACTGAGAAAATTATACCAATGAATATGATTTTTCTTAACTCACCACATCCTCCCGGAGTCTGTGGCCAATCAAATCTCTCTGAGCAGCATCATCATCTTCTTTTTCCGCCTCTGAAAATAAACACAGATTCATTCAAACATTTAGAGATTCGGCAAACTCACCAGAGACGTTGTTATCTGCTAGCTTCTATGTTAGAAGTTGGTGTTAAGTGAAGGAACTACAGTCACCCACTCCCCACATGTTAGTCTCTACTTGCAGCAGCTCTGGCATGTTAGCCTTGACCTACGGCAGTTGTTTGTGGAAGGTTGAGCTAATGCATACAACCACTTAGCCCTCTTTTAAGCCTCTGATGGATTGTATGTCTTACCTTCCTTCTCCAAATGGGCGAGGTACTGCTTAGCCAATCTCAGCCTCTTTTCCTGGGCAGTTTCCACTTCCTCTTCATTACCACTGCTCACTGATCCAGCATCACTTGCAATGTCCGAGTCACTCTCTATCTCTTCATTTAGACCCTCAGGGGCTGTCAACTTCTTCCTTTTCTTCCCATCCGAACTGCCTGTGGTCTCTGTAGGACCCTTGACCTGAACGAACCAATGAAAAAAGATCACATTTAAAAGTCAAATGTGGTCTTACCATCTGTACCAGTATAAGTAATCATATTGATGTACCAGCGCAGTGGGAATCCACATGCCTGGCCAAGACCTGTCGAGTATAGTCTGCACAGCACATCGCATGCTCTTTTCTCAGTGAAAACAAGAAGATATAAAGTGTCTATAGCAATAACCTTTCGCTTCTGTGCAAGTTTCACGCCTGATTTATTCTTGTTTCTGATGAAAAATGGCATTTTGAAGAACAAAAAAGAACAAATTTGCGAAAAACGTGCTTATATGGTAGCCGCCATGTTGAAAGTCTTGCTCAACTCAGGGTAGACCAATAGTTCGTCCCCAAGAGGGACGAAGTCAATCTCCCGGGCGCCGGGCCAAATGTCCAATTTTACATGCACCCGCTGAAATTGTCACGGAGTCGACAGTAGGTCGAGTGAGACAGGCTTGGCATCGATGATCACCATTGACCACGCATGGAGAATGGAACGAAGTAGAAATCTTGACACTAGAGGCGCTGATTTCGTTCCTTACAACGAACTGGGGCGAGTTCATTCTTGACACTAGAGGCGCTGATTTCGTTCCTTACAACGAACTGGGGCGAGTTCATTCTTGACACTAGAGGCGCTGATTTCGTTCCTTTCCATTTCGGCACTGGGGTGACTTTGCATCCTGAGATTCAGGGTTTTGACAATCCTACGTCATAAATAAACTGTGTCGGCAGTTCAGACTGTGAATCTTATTCAGGCTGAATTAGTGCCGCTTTCTCCCATAAAACGTTTTATTTTATTAATAAATGACAAAATATGATCTTTATAAATAAAACTTGACACTTACTAGTGGATTTTAAGATCATCAGAGTCAACATTTAGGACAAGTGGCGCATGCGCTTTTTCTATGGATATCCGTTCGGACAAGGAACATCCGACTCTGCCCTACCTAGAGTAGATGCCCTACCTAGAGTAGATGCCCTACCTAGAGTAGAGTATCCCTGTTCATGAATTTAAAAGAAGATGAATTATTAAAATTTGTTCCGCCGAATAAACCTCAACTGGAGTACCTCGAGTGCAGAATTAGAGTCAGTCGATGGCACGCTGGTGTTGAGAGATTGCCTTGTTAGAAGTGTTCTAACATTAGCAAGTCGATATTTTAGGTTGGAACTGTATCGACTGCAACTCTGTAAACACTGATAAGTGTACAGCGTAAATGGGTGAATTGATTAATTTGGGTGTATGTCCTTGCAGAGTTGGTTGAAGCGTTACACCTGTAGCATGTAGGATAGAGAGCAATTTTGTAGGATGCATTTCAAAAGCTATATATATGAAAAGCCAAGCAACTTAACTGACTTTGTTAAGGCCTGGATCTCTCGAGGTTTGCTTTTCTTGGCTAAAATCAAAGGGCTTGACCTCTCCGATTTTTGAAGGTGAGTGGAGTTACTCGATTTGTGTCGTAAGCACTTCATCTTCCCATAGCAGACCTTTGGAACGCTTTTAAATTACACTCACTGATAAAGATTGAGTGTATTTTAGGAACGCTCATACAGAATTCCTGCTGTGGGTGAAGTACTGCGACATCTGCTTGGCAATGTCATGAAATCCCTGGACTGGGTATGGCGTCGTTTACGCCTTTGCTTCAATTTAGATGTCGTAGCTTGGGAAGGTTTAAACAGGGGTGATGACGTTGTTTCGACTAACATCATCATGCTTTTGATCACCCGCGTTTACTCTGTAATGAAAGTCAGGCATCGCAGGGCCGCAGTGGCAGCACTAATTAACTTGCAGTTGCAAATCCTTCTTCAAACCATCTGTGACAAAGAGGTTCATTTGTAGATGGAATGCCGTGGGCCCAATCGTTATCGACTTGACTTGAATCTTCATGGTCATATTTTATCAAATACAAATTCTTGATCTAATGATGTTATCTACATGTATGTTGAAATTGACAAACTGGGTGAATTAGTCTCATATCCAGGTTACACACATGAAAACAAAGAATACTATAGATATTGAACGACCGAGGAGGAAACTAGGAAGAGTGGTTGGCCTATGTCTGGCGAATTCGCCCCGACAAGATTGTTTATTTTCTGGAACCGTATCTTCAAGTTTGCTTCTACATTTTCTTTTCATCTATTTTAGACGTGGTGTGAAAGGTGAATCAGAAGTTCATCTACGCCTATAATTCCGGTTTCCTTCAACGTCATTGGATTGCATTGCTCCTCGTCAAAAAGTCCACCTACTCTAGGCTTCTTTCAACATCGCGGCTGGATTGCTTCAAGTCTCGACAGTTTATCTTCTTCCTCATTTCCTTCAACATCATTGGATTGTTGCAAATCCAGAATGACAATTTAGAGCTATTGTGATTATAGGACGTTGGCCAAAGTGTCTCACAGAAAAACAAAATGGAGAAAAGAAACCTGAAAGAAATTCAAGCGAGTTGTTTCTCGATCATTCATGATTTAAAGGGCCACCGAGGAAGCCTTGTTCACCACAGAAAGAGAACGCCAAAAGGTCACAATGGCGTCATTGTCAATGGCGTCTACCACCGGCGCCATCTTGGTGTCATGGCGGATGAAAAACATCCAAAGTTCTATCAGAAGAGACCAGATGGAAGTTTCTGTTCCGCTCAAAGTCAGGAAAATGGACTGAATCCTTCGCGGACGGAATATTATTCTATAATCCAGCGCAAATATAGTGATGATTGCCGAAGCTATTCGGAGATATCTTTCGTTACGTCACAAACCGATGAAACTCGATCGGAAAGTACATGGAGCACTCGACCAGAGGGCATCAGCAGCAATCGCATTCGTGATATCAACGACTTCCGTCCTGTTGAGAACATTCACCTACATTTTGATGACGTAGACCGCAAATGTAATTATCGTCCACCGCTACATCTTGGTGGTCCTCAAGTGCGTGTCGAGGGTAGTGACATCAATACAGAAGTGGCTGCAACCCGCAAACCACAGATGCAGAGCCTTTTGCCCCACAGGTATGCCGCAGCCGGAATATCAGTTGGGCATGGTTTGGTTAGGCCAGGGTCCTCGATTGTCGCGAAAAAGTTCTCCGCCGGTGCGCCAGAAATCTCTTCTAATGTCCAGAGGAAGAAAAGCACATCAACAAGCCGCATACGTCTGTCATCAAAGCGAAAAAGAAAAGTGAAAAAGTACTCATTGGATGTCTCGATTGATGGCGGCAAAAGATGTTCTGATCAGGATTGTCAAAATGGCGGATATCAACAGCGGCCATCTTACCAGATGCTTCGCCTGGAAAGGGGCAGTGGAGCAGACGAATCGA
Organism: Lineus longissimus; assembly: GCF_910592395.1. Taxonomy (NCBI): domain Eukaryota; kingdom Metazoa; phylum Nemertea; class Pilidiophora; order Heteronemertea; family Lineidae; genus Lineus; species Lineus longissimus. The sequence goes on from NC_088314.1 coordinate 1,582,304, forward strand.
GTACAGATACATCAAGCTGTCTAAGCAAAGCATCTGCAATCTACGAAACGACGAGGTCGACTCCTATAGCAGAGAATAAAGCATTCAGCAGTACTGAACATTTGTGCGATTCTGACGGAACTTTGGAGGATTCAACGTCAGTGACGTCATCTTGCACAGTTACATCATTTGACCCGGGAGGCAAGGAAGAAGAGATGAACAAGTTGAAGAAGAAACTGAAGGGGATAGCCCGGTTCCCCGCACCACATCTGCCACGACGGAAGTCACGAGCGCCATCACCGGAAAAAAAGATGTCCGAGGAAATACGATGGGAAATGATAGAAGGGCAAAGTCCTGGAACTGCCGAATCTGGATTAGAGATGGTGGAACACGGACAGAGTTATGCCTACGAGGAACGCATCTCTCTGAATAGTGGTGCGGGTTTTATTAAAGTTTTGGGGTGCAGCACTGAGGAAAGTAGTGATGACGTCATCCCAAGACGCCATAGTGTAGATAATGGAAGTTTTCCAGTGAACAACGGACCATTTTGGCAACAATGTGGCACAATACTCGAGGAAGACGAAGAGCCCAAAAACAACTCCAACAAACCGGACAACGATAGTCAGGAATCTAAAGAATATTCGGATAGAAGTTTCTATAGTTTCCAAATGAATTCGAGGAACTTACACAAGTCTTACAATGGTCTGGATAGTAAGTTTAAGAAAGTGGATGACTCTTCTGTGCCGACTGTCGCTCCGGCAAGTGGAGGCGCCATCAGGAGAAAGAGCGAAGACGTTACAAAGATGGAGAAGGCGACTCGTCATTATGAGACGATGCTGCAGAAAGGTAGGCCGAAATATCGACAATAGTCCATTTGTTTTAACATCGCTTCGGTAGGAGCTTCATACCTTTCGCCAGGCCCTGAGAACTTCCGAGTATCTTATCTACTTCATCACACATGCCTACGGTGATGCGTCCTGGAATCGTTGCACCCACGGATGTTACATGACAAGGGCCATCAAGCAAGCTTTGCTGACCTCATGGTTCCTTTAGTCAAGAATTTCAATAACCTATGTAGCAAACGCCCCTACAACTACCTAAGCACATTTGGGGATGGGGATGGGGTCGAATGCCTTAGTCCAAAAAGTGTCTCTGGCAGGGTACATTCTCTTTGAAATAAAGGTTTTTGATCGGGCCGGTAACACAATACGCACAGCACAGAGGTTTTCATTCAGCGAAACGAAAGGTTTTTGAGATAGATGGAGATTTGCCTTGTTACATGGAGTTCAGTGCTCAGCGCTGTGGTCCTTTAATGCTGGTGGTGAGAGTGCCTCATGCGAGAGGTCGGCGCTGGTTCGACTCTGGTCTAATAACGTTCAAAGATAGTGCACATGATTGAGGCAAAAAGCAAAAAGGTCGGTTGGTTGAATGCTTTATGATATGAATGTATTGATAATACTCTAGCTATAGTTAAGCATAGGCGCATCATGATTTAAGTAAAAAATCAATTGGAGATCAATGATTAGTTGAAACCTAATGAGAACCAGGTGTGTAGGTATCACTAAGGGTCATCATCATCAAATTGTCAGGGACATATTGTTCGCGAGTTATGATGATTTACATACCTTACGGTAAAGCCAACAAGAGCCGCTTTCTCAATTTAGGGATCACGACAAACTACATTAGGACCTGTCCTCCTCAGATTCATTGCAGTGAATTTGGGAAGACGAGCTATTGTTAATAAAGACATACTTGGCAGCGTCACTTGTAGGCCGCGGCCGGTTGTGGGCGTTGGAGGATTGAAATGTAGAATGTAGAATTGGGATGGAGGCTGGAGATCAAACTAAAAGTTAAAAACATCTTAGTTTGGGGTTTATAGTCTGATAATTAAGAATGGTACCGGTTATCATCCAACTTCAGACTTTAAAACCCGGCCCGAGTCTCTCAGCGGAAGTTATTGATTCGCCGCTATGTGTGACTGGTATGCTGTGACTCCACAGTATGGAAACAGACCGGGAGAGTGCAGTGCTCTCAACGCCCAGTCAAGTCCCTAACAACCAAAATGGTAAACCAATAGTTGAATTAAAACGTCAAATTTGGACATTTTGTAGCGCATTCAGTCATATCAGTATGGGGTCCTGAAGAGTTTGAATGGGTTGATTGCAGCCTGGTTCATCTGGTTGTTAGCTCAAGACAAATGTAATGTTAAATTCTATACGATACGAATATTTCCGGCAGTGGAGACGAGTTTTTGATTTGAACTCGAATAAAACAGAAATTTCCAACCGCCTTACATTGATCAAGACGCCTCCTGATCCATACATGCTATTGTCTGGTTTATCAGGAAACTCTCAATATTCTTCTAAGAAAGGCACCTCGTCCGGCTGGTCGCATGTCAAAAATGTGAAGGGTATCTTAATTATGCTGATGTGACATATTCTAACTTGTATCCATGAATGTATCCTCTGTCCGTTGGCCAATTTCGGTCTTTCTGTTTTTGCCACCTTGCAGTGTTGTACAATATTATCTTGTATTCAATAAGAAAACAGCCTGTTTTTCACAGTGCTTTCGGCTGTTTTTCGAATGAATGAAGCGCCAGGCTGCTCTTGGTCCCGGGTTCTAAACCCTGTCTAAAAACAAATTAAGTCCTCTGTTTAAGAGGCCACCAATGAGTTTGGGCTTTAACGTACATGCACAGCTTGAATAGTCCTTTCACCAGCCAATCTGGCCTCCGGCTGTTGGCGCTGTTAGTTCTAGCTGGCTTCCCTTGTGGTCTCTACGCGAAAGGGTCTTCCAAACACGGCCAGTCCTTTTGAATGATTGTCTTGTTTACCAGCTTATCGAGTAGATCCGAGAGCTATTAACACAAACACTCGACTTTTAGGTAGAAAACAGATTAAAGAGAAAGACATCTGCGTAGAAAGGGGATGACGCTTTTGGCACTTGGATTACCGTGTTTTTCACCGAGAATTAGGCGCTCAACTTATACCTGTCCCTTAAAAGCAGTTGTAAGTCTTGGGTGGTTTGACATTTTTTTCCTCTGATCACCTTCGCTTTATCAATTACCGCAAAAACGGTTAAACTATTGATGGTCACTGATTAGGCCAGAATGGGAACGACGTCTTGAATCGAAACAGTTTTCGGAATTGAAAGTATCCAGCTCTTCGACGTGACAAAGGTAAGTTTTGTTGTTTAGATTCTCAAAAATGTCGTGGAGAGCAAAATACCAGGTGTTAAGACATTCTTATTTCAGAAGTTTTCAATTGCTTCTTTAGAACAGACAACAGATGAGAAATTTTCTAATAGCGTTGTGACTGTACTATCTAAATATCATAAAGCCAATCCAGAAAACCTTTCTGAGAAACCAAGGGCAGCCACAATCTAGCGCACGCAAGGGAATTTCAGGCTAATTGGAGAGTTACAAAGTGACCTGCCGGGTATCAAACCCGTGACCTCCCGATCACAAGGCTCAACCGTTTGTGCCATCGCACTCTCCTTGTCGGTGTACTTGCCAGTATTGGTATTTTGAATATATGTTCCACTGTAAATTCTTTGAAAAACTTTGAAAACGTTTCCTATAAATTATTCATATCAAGTGTAGAACAAGCGGATAAACATTTGGTACCATCTCCTGGATTAACCGGCCCGATGATGTCTCTCACAGGATATTGATTCTCCTGGGTAATAACAAGGATGCCCTAATGAATCCTTGTTAATAATGATACATTAGTATGCCTTTAAAGATGAGAACTAACCTCAACAATGGATATTTAACCCCCTGATTCATACTCTATCATGGTATAGTTTTTAGGGTAGTTCAAGATATCCTTATCTCTCGTCAGATCTTTGTGGGTGGATTCGTACAAGTAGAAGTCCAAATCGAATAAGAAGTATAGGCTACCATATTTCTCTGTTCGAATATTCAAAGTTATTATTTAAGCTGACACGAGCTGTCTAAATGTTCACTGACAGAACCTTTTTGTTTTCATTCAGCTAAGCCCCTTCGTCTGTCTCTTCCGCCATAATATTGAATTGACGTTAACGCGGAGATTCCATTTGGTCAAAATAGACCGAGCCATCCTGAAAATTCTTAATGGCCTTAAATTCTGCCGGTATTTTACCTTCTAAAGTTTAATCAATCGTATTTGATTGACGGGCGCGTCAGTTAACGCTTGCTCAGGTATGATCCAATATTTCAATATGGATGTCCAGCATGTTTATCAGAACATGTTCATTTATTGTCCTGTTCACGAAATGCCCCACCCGGTACACGACAGACAACTTTCCAATAGTGATAGTAGGGGATTGGTTGAATGCCAGTAGTTGGTTCTTGGAACAATCGGATAAGACGTAACGACAGATATCGAGATTTGTTTACACTGACTTTGATACTCCGTCATTCGATCTCAATAATCTCTCATACCGTAATCCTTTTGATCCTTCCAATTCTAGATCACTTTTGACACGAACCCAAGCCAACACTGTGACTTATTTCTGACAAATCCGAGAAAGCCATGAAGTATCGTTTAACAAGCGTAATTCATTGAAGATAAGAACATTATGACAATAGCTTGTAAACATGATAAGTTGTTTAATCCAATTCAAATATTGCTGTTATATGCATTTCATGGCGTAGACTATTGATGAACTCTTATATAAAATCATAAATTCCTTCATATAACTTACATTTGGTTGTTGCATCGGAGCAATCAGTTCACTCCATAAACACTCATGTTTCACCCGTTCCCAATCGAGGACAAAATACAGGGATTAGGCTATCAGCGAGGAATAAGGAAAATCGAGTTGTTTGTCATGATTTGAAATTGCTTTTCATTGGCCAGTGCAGCAGATATCAATTCCTGAAGGGGAAGTTATTTGTCTCGTTTCATAAACACTCTTTTATCAACAAGGATGTTTTGCTTTAAAGCCGCTTCCAATGTAAGCTTTTTTTGATATTGTATTTGTCCGACTTGCTTTGAGTTGGATATGTCCACAAACGAAGCATATCTCAACTTGAATGGGAGGCAGTCTCAACCATGATGTTTAGTACTCTTGTTTGTGGTGAGTAAAGTAATTCTCTTTTTTTGTGGCGGTGGTTGATGTAGATGCATGATAGTCTGTTCCTTGAATTGGTTCTGCGAATACTATGTGTAGTCATTGTCCACACAAGAGACTTAGGGATACCATTGGTCTCAGGTTTCGAAAAGTCTACGATAAACACAAAGTGCCTTTTGTAAAAGAGTGTCGTGGAAATGTACTCCTTACTTCATTATCGACCCGAATCTTCGTATACTTCGTACTTGGTCGTTTGTATGGCTAGCGAAACCTGCCTATAGCTCTCGGCACCTTTTGCAATAGTTCCTTGACCAAGTCCTTCGGGAGCAGTGGTTCGAGGACCACACCCTCGAGTTTAAAATGGGGTTTTGGTAATGGACACACGTTTTATAGTTCCTATGAATGAATTTTTGATATCAACAAGTAAGATGGAATGCTTTTGAAAAGTGATTGAGGCCCATAAGGTATTCGGCACGTAATATACTTAGTTCTCTACATATTTCGATGACAAAAAGTAGTCTAGGGCGATACTGTGTTCAACTTTGTACTTATCCACCTTGGATTGTGCAATGAATACACACGAATCAAGTCATACAAACATTATGCAGGCCTTACAAGTCAAGAAGATGACACTTAATTGTCGACAGTGACGGTATATTAACTGTTGCGTAAAATTTGTAAATAAACCTTGTCCAGTGCTCAGAAACGCAGTCACGAACGAAATCGTCCGATTTTATTGCAAAATTTCCAAAAGAGGTCTGAACCATTCATTCATTAGCTGTTGGAACAGAAGAATGACATGGCATAAACCCCTTTAAAAGAAGGGATCAATAATATCGGAATATCATTTCGGACTTCCGGTCAGTTTTTCTCCGATGCAAGGTTACTTCCGGTTGATCTTGTGACGATATTTCGGATTAGTTATGATTTTCCTATTAGTAGTGTGTTCTTTGACATTCATGTACTTCGAAGCCAGTGCGCAAGGAATTATCATCGTCATCTTATAGAATCACTGGATTACAAGACTAGTATAACTTGATGATATTCTGCGAGGATACTTATATAAAAAGAAACGATGGCTTTCCGTTACCACAGCCGCGAGATGTCGTACCCTCCACTGAGATCGGTTGAAGTAAAAAAGAAGACAACCGTTTCCATCTTTCTTGATAAATGTGAGTAGAAATTCTTTGGGTGAAAATCAGATGAAAAACCTTCATCTCCTTCTGTTAGATTGTTTCCTACCGTCTTTTAATTTCTAAACTGGTGGAATGCAATCGATAATACACCCAAGGAGAGCCTTTTTGGCGAAAGTGTTTCAGGTGTAAGGCCAATAAGGCCGTTTGCAACTCTAGTCATTAACCTCAAAGGTTCGGGCTTTGCTGGCAAATCTGGTTCATTTCCCTGCTGATCATGCTCACACCGCTGAGCTATCTCTTTAGGGGCACTTATGAGAAACGCCTCATCTGACAAAAGAGCCGTCGCATTCTTCCAAGGATTGCCGGCAAAAAAGGTATGAACAAAATTCAATGATCGAAAGACAACTCGGCACTTCAAGGCAAATAACTGTAATGTGTCGATCAATATTGAAAGGAGGAAGGGAGGTGAAGAATAATCTACCTAAGCTTATTATATCCTGGCCGATGCCAGGGAGTAATAGCCTTCAATTTGTGTATAGGCCTTGTGATTAAAAAGTGGTACTTTTATCACTGTATGTGGCAAACTTTACAAAACTTTTAAAAAAACACCAAATGTGTCAATTAAAGCAACAAGTATAAGTACAAACGTGTCCGAGATTAGATAAGAGACACCTTATAAGGCTTTCATTTGGTGGCCTGTTTTGCCTGGATTCCTAAAGTATTTTGACAGTTTTTCCACCAGGATGGTCTAATTCTCTCTTGATGTATTCTGGTGTCATGAACCTGAATGCCATTGCAGTTGACCGAGCGACATGCTTACTTAGTTATACCTAAGCACCAATTATTTGTCGGACACCCCACAAACACATGTTAGACAGATATGAGCCCAGCACAACACTAGGGATTTGAAAGAAGGTTGTAGGCTCGTATTCAAATGTGCCATACGTTTTCTCTTCCGTCATTAAAAAGAAACTGCAAACCACCGAAATTTCGCCAGAATTTTATTTTCGCGAATTTCGCGAATAACCGCAAACTAAAATTCCGGAAAATTTTTATCGGAAAATCCGAACGACATTTCTTTATCCAATAGATTAGAAACCGTGATCAAAAAAAATTATATCATTTTTCGGGAATTTGGATTTTTCAGGAATTATTTTCATTTTTACCTCAGAAAAACAGCTTTATGTGAATCTACACTTTTTTGTTTACAATTTGGAGGCATATGGACCAGTCCCTCCATCTTCGGACAGAATTGTGAGTGATCAAAAAGAAATCGAAAAGCGTGACAAGTAATGCCATGGCTTGAGTATACTTAATTGTTGTCGCTGAGTACGATCGGCGTAGACCACCTTTAAAGCACGTCCTGTGAAATGTTTCAGTAGCATCCTGTCATGAAAAGGGCAATGGGACGATTGCCGAGGGCGGTAAACAAACCTCAAACCCGAGTTTGACTGTTAGTTCGAGTTCTGTACGACAACCAAAGAGAACAACTTCAAAAAGAAGCTCCTTCAAGTGGTGAATTGTTGGAACTGGCGTATCGAATGATTCCAAAGGAATTTAGCAGATGGCGATACGTTGAGAGGAAATTCGTTCTTCTTTCTTCTCGCTCACACAGTCGAGGGCTTTGGCATGTTTGGGCGCTGCAAACGGAAAAATTTGGGTGAATGCCATCACGTACTTGCTTGTTCTTTTGCTGTGTTGTAATACAACTCTAAAACGGTGTCAAACATCCTCCATCATCGCATGAAGTACTGTTGCTTCATTTGTAGGTCGAGCTGATTACACTTTTACCGCGCGGGTTGTTTTAAAGATTCGCAATCTTTTTTGCTGTCGTGTCTGGTTAACCATCCGTGATGACTTGTTTCGAATACGCCAGCCTGTATGCAGGAAATGCTGATCGATGCTGCCTGGAAAGTCATTAAAGTATGACTCCGTTTCTTCGCTGAAAGACCACGGTCTCCAATCAAAGACAAACGTGATTTCGCCCATGCGTAACTAATCGTGGTGATTCCTTTCGCAGTTGTTCAGGCCGGCAGCAGGGGTAACAGCGTATTATGTAATCACCCGTCACCCCTTCCATTTGCCAGATCAACTGCGAATACGACAACTAAAATTTGTTATGCATGAGCGATATCGCGTACGAATAAAATAATTTTGACTCTGATTGAAAACGGCAAGTGAGCTTATGACAGTATCGAAATCATATATTGTAATTTGCCATTCAATGTTTGATCAACTGCAGAGGTCAGAAAGTTATTGTTTTGCATTATATATATTTTATTTGGAGATGAATATTACAAAGTATATGTGACCAGTAGTCCTAGTTTTTGGGTCAACGATGTTTTCTTATAACAATAGGCATTCTCTACCGAACCTCTCTTGCCGGACACATCTATATGTCCTCAGTAAAGGAACACCCAGCACCTCGAGTTGGATTTGGTAGTTCGCTCTCAATTCAGTATTTTTTTCGCGAGGACACAAGCTTTTGTGGCGTCCTTTGCCATCTCATAGGGCAGCCTTCCTGGAGAGGTTTCTGCGTTATATACCTTGTTGCACGTTTTCTCATTGTATGCCTCTGTACCCAGTAAACATGAGAAAACATAAAAAGGGCTTGTAGCGGTACTTGAATACTTGTAACATTAGGCGTCGATAGGCCTGGTATATTGCTGCTAATAAATCATGAGGAAAATGCTACCTACATGTATTACAGTATAGATGGGTAAGGCTTACAGTGATGTATCATTGTTCTTGTATCATCTTCTAGCCCATCATATATTGCGTGATTACTCTTTCGCGTTCGCAAGGAAACTTCACTGCCATGACTGTTATTGTTTTGGCGATATTTTAAGCGTTTTCCCTACGTTATTTCTCTTAATGTCGCTTTCGCTGTTCATGGATATAGTTTTCAAATGGCAGTGATGGATTCAGGTCTAATGAGACGGATTCTGAGAAGAAGGAATTCCTTTTCCATAAGACGCAAGGGTACGAAAAAGGCGCCAAAGATTTTAGGTGAGCAGTTTCGATTCGCTGAGCACTGCAGGAATTGGTGATGCCTTCTATCAACCGATTTCAATTGTATAGCTTCTTATGATCGATCTCACAGTCTCCAATCGAAAGACAAAATTCTTTTATTCGTACGCGATTTCGTTCATGCATAACTAATCGTAGTCAATACTTTTGCAGTTGTTCAGGCAGGCAGCAGGGGTAACAGCGTATTATGTAATCACCCGTCACCCCTTCCATTTGCCAGATCAACTGCGAATACGACAACTAAAATTTGTTATGCATGAGCGATATCGCGTACGAATGAAATGATTTTGTCTTTAATCGGACAGCGTGAATCTGCAGCTATCCTTACCATCATGCCTCCCTCCCGACTCGGCTTTCTTTTGCATCAAGGATGCAGACGACAAGTTGACGTATTGTTTGTAAATATAGTGATTGTCTACCGTGTCAATTTGATGCCCATTGTTGGTTCACAAAGGTCACCCGTTTCTTCTTCCTCTTATCATACCTACAGCGTTTCTCTGACTACCTCCCGAACGAAATAATCACCTTATAACCTTCTAGGGTTTCCCTCACATTCCAAGATTTCGCACTGCTTATAAAACAACCTGAAGTGCTAATGGAAACCCATCACTATTTGTTTAGACATGATGCATTCTGTTGAGAAGTCCTGCAGAAGTAATTTATTAGGTAAAGATTGCTGAAAGGTATTTGTAGAACATATTAATAATGTTTTTATCAAGAAACGCTGCACGCAAGTCGTTGAAGTATTCCCGGCGCTGGCTAAAAGTTCATGCATCGGCAACATCATCCAGGGCATCAGGTCATTACTTCATGTTCTATTTACTGAACTCCTTTTCAAAAACAACCATTTCACCCAAGCAAGGGGGAAGCTCATTTGGGAATGAGACCATGATATGCTTATGATGAAGAGTCAGTTGTTGAAACCGCAGATATGTATACCACAGGTGTTGTGTAGGCCTGCACCTTCATTCGGTACCGCTGTACAACATACTAGTTCTATGGCTGTGCTTTTCAATTGCGGTCATGACGTCTCTCATGTGTCCAAGGACATCTCCACCATGTCTTACAGTTCAGGCGTATGCCTAGTTTAAAACCATGGGTGACAATATTGCCGAGTCGAGAAGGTCAATTAAATCCTCAAGAGTCCAAATACGATTATAAATATGGACCAAACAATGTCTTCTATATCCCCATGTTTATGGTAAATTGCTCTCCCTAAATGTATCTATCCTACCAGAATAATTGGCTAGATATAAGAACAACAGTGGCTTTACATGTATGGCTCGTTTTGATTAAACAGAACATTAGATCTGCTTTTGACCACTTAAATCTTCACGTACATGTACGTATTACCAGGAACTAATAGAGACAAGTCTTTATTGATCCTTGGTATTACCGAGAGAAAAAAACATGACCAAGAGTGGTTGTCTCTCTGCAGTCAAACCAAAGTAGTCGGAAACTAATCAGCTTCCTTCAGCAACACTAACAACATAGGCGGTTTCCCATTACTGTCAGTGCACAAAGGACGTTTGGCCGTGATGGTCAGCTTTGAATACAACAAGTCAGATTAGCGAGTGATGTCATATTCCGTTGGGTAACGCGGTTCCTCGTGAAGGCTCGAGATCCATGGCTTAACATCCCATGATCACAAAGTCAGCTGGAGATATCAGTCGCCATTTTTATTGATGGCCTATCTATAAACCGCATTGTTAAAACAATGTGCTTACAAGGCTTTTGAGTTTAATCGTTTGATCCATGTGCGAGTACAGACAATTGATACAAGAGGGTCACGACCAACCTTTGATGTTCCGCTCAGCTCCCGCTCATCAGACCGAGAACTTCTGTGCCCAAGAAACTTAATTGTGTAGCGGGGCGAAAGACAATGATTCAGCGACAATTCTGCATTTGAAAGCAATTGAACCATGATAATGTCATTTGATTACTAATTCAGATAACTCAGATCAAAGTGAGGAAATGATTTAAAACAGAAAAAGGGGAAATTGAGGTACGTTTCGTTGATGTGTTTTTGAGAATTGGGGATAATGTTGTTGTCCGTTTGGCTCTAAAACTTGATTTACAAAGTTCTGATCTAGTGATTGGTGATGTCAGTCCAACATCGCTCTCCTTTGAGGTAATTTTTGGAGTCGATGGTTCCAGGGAATTCTGGGAATTGTTGATGCGTCATGATGAGACATGGTAAATTTGATTGGCCATCCTAAACATGATTTGCAGCGTGTTCAACTCCAGCCAGTCTGATAGTCCCGTACCCTGTGACTCACATAATGGATGCACCCTCTCATCTCACGTGGCGTTGTGCTTACCATTGCAATTTGTTATCAGGTTAAAGGAAAATTTGTCTGACGAACATGAAATGGATTGGTAATGATTTACAGGATCGATATCATCTATATCTTGAGAGATGTAATATTCGAATCTGGTATATATCGTTCTTAAGGGCTGTGGTAGTGGAATCGTTGTTTGTACTCTACGAAGGAATACTATTTATTCGTCATTAGGAATAATGACATGGTTATCAGACTTTAAGACCCCCTTGGATGATGAATTTACAATTACCGGCTCCAACGTTTACTGCCAATTGTCGAAAGTTGCTTCCCGCAAACACTCTAAAAAGTCACATTGCGTCACAGTCCGAGTTATTTCGACCTCGTGTTGAGCCATATTCTCGACCAAATCCTACTCGGATTCTAAGTAATCGGTTTCTCAACCAGAAACGCTTTGACTGAGTGCCTTAAAGATTACATCAAGATGACGGAATGGGCAATGTGATGCCTCTGAGTGTGTGACCATTGCAATACCAACATTGGAATATTGGAGAGGTCAACGAGGAACCATACCTTGCTACATCACTCGTGGCAACATTTGTTTGCAGTTGATACCCTATCGGATTGATTTGATAACCATCTCTGATTTATTATTTTCGTGGAGTGCAGTTAAAACTTACTATGTCGTAGAATTCAATTAAAGTGTGTAGAGTTACATGTGATGGTCATCGTTCTGGAGCAAGGTCTCATATTCTTATTAGGCTGCTAAGCAATATACCAGTACAGGTAACAACGTGATTGCAGAATAACAAAGACAATAATGGTAATGGATAGTAAGTGTTCGGAAACAGTATCAGTTTGTGGTAACAGCGTGCATTATCTTCTCGGATATTCTCGCGAGATCTCATGCCAACCACTTACCTTAGAGTCTGATTTAGAATCGGAACTTACACGGATACTACGCATACGTATTGAAGTCAGACACGCGTACCCAAACCCCTTTCATTAGTATTTCAATACGCACGCGTGATTTCTTGCGAAAGGTCTCAACAGCCATCCTAATCTCGTGATATACTGCTCTCCGTTCAAAAGAGGCGCCCAATTAGGAGAAAAACATATTCTGATTGTAATTTGATTCGGGAATTCTACTGCGAACCGATAATAACAATAATTGAATATATTGATATATTGGAAAATCGTTGCAAGTTTGTGTTACCGCTTCCAATCTTACGTATATTGGTATACTATCGTCCAGGCCGGCACAGGCACAAGAGGCAGGTGAACGGACGAGTTCCTTTGAATTCATCCAGTAAAAGAAATAAATGGATACAGGCGATCAACAGAATTATAAGCAACATTAAACAGGAGTTAACGTATTATTCAAGCAATTACAAGCTACATTAGTGTAACATCCTCTGAAATATCTTGCTAATTTCTATGGATGAAGGATAGACTGAAGACGTCACTTGCATTCTTGATACAGCTTCGTGTAGGTTCAGTTTTTGATTTATGGGCCAATTTTGTTTGCGAAGTCGAAACAGGTGAAGTGCAGGGTTCCTTAATTCTTCAAGTTGCAAAAATATTCAGAACACGGATAGTACCCGAATCTATACTACTTTGGAGAAATTCTCCTCTGGATAAAATTACGGACAGCTCCACTGAAAATTCGCCCGGACCCAGGATACAGCTATACTGCTGCATTGAGTCACCATGAGACGGTTCCTTTCTCTGAAGAGTTTGGAGTCCTCCTCCGGGGACGAAGATACCCGTCCGCAGAGGAGGTATGAGAGACATGTGACAGACTCGTGGTCGGGGGATGAAGACCCTAGGCACAGGAGACAACGCACAACTAGTCCCGTCATGCAACTGTTCCGGAAGTTCTCGAGAAGAAGGTCAAGGTCGGAAAACTGTGGTGAGTGTCATCAGTTTCAGTGAAGTAGGTAAGATGCATGAGTCTGATGTTCGACATATTAGACAGGCATAAATTGTGTCAGTGCGTGTTTCAATGGATCTTCATCAAATGATGCGTACTGACGGCTGTCCACCAAAGCCGCCTGATACTGATGACAGCTCCCTTTGCAGAGATGTGCTGCATGTTATTCTCAGCTACCCGTCTCGTAGTATGCTTCATCACTGAGGGCACATTGTTGTGACCCTGTGACCTTGACCTCTATTCCATCAAAGCGCCATCTTACCATCATCCCCTCGTTGAGTTATTACCTTACATATTAAGATTTGTGTCATTTATGATGGCAACACCACTTGGGAAATATGTTCCTATCAATATCTCCTTTCCTCGAGATAGCCGATTAATCAATGGATTTACAATGTTTTGGGATCCTCGTCATTTGCCAACAGCGCGACCAAGTCAGTCTAACCAGCCTGGAGTTGTGCAGCCAATTTTGCATCGATGTGATTGATACACCGTGTGATAATGCAAATTTAATGGCCCTGGGCGACAAAGATCACATTTTCAGGTTTGGAAGGAATGGGTTGCTTTCCTCGATAGTTGCTGGTCTGATATTGTCTGAATGACGCTTTTCGGACAAAATAGTTTACGTTGAATGGCGATGTGGCGATTTGGGAAGGGGCGAAACCGCAATTGGGCGGAATTGGTCAATATACCGAAGTATAGTAGACGGTAGATGTTGTGATCATTCAAGACAACGACACTTTCCAATCTAAAGTCCCCGCTTAAAGACGACACAAGAACGGGTCAAGGTTAATAGCCGTTCCAGCGCCAGGGACCGTGGTCTGATAAGTTTAATGGGTCGCTTTACAAATTAATGTCACTGTTTATTTGTAAACGTGTTCAGCGAGTTTTCTGTTGATACCTGCTTGAACATGCTGAACGAAGCAGGCACATCCAAAAAGGAAAACAAGTTATTTAAAGACGAATAACTAAACAAGTTTACAACCGTGTTTGTGCATTGATCAAAGATAGGACTCAAAACACCAGTGGCATTGACATCGTCTCAGTGCAGTGAATGAGAGTTATGAGTATATAACATGTGGGCTTCTCAGCCAATGTCCCTATGATGCCGAGATCGGTGCCCAGGGTTCCGAGAGAGCACCTCCCACTGCTGTGGCGAATCCCTTATCTGAGACTCCTGATCCGCCCCTGCTCTGGGTCGATGCACCCACTAGAAGTGCTGCCTGGATCTTGTTGGACCTGCTGAAGCGAGGATGATATGTGTCCCGTCGATGGATGGAAGTTTACCTTACATCTGAATCACCCTGTTCACGGGGAATTACAGCACTTAAAACATGCCGGCCACCAGCTTGTATGCTCTAGACCTTTTTTATCTTGAAGTTGTTGACACGTCGAAACTGAATAAATACGCAGATGGCTTAGTATCCAACGTGGGAAAGTGCAAGTGCCCATTTAGCGTGCTTGACACGATAGGAACCCGCCGAGCCACTGAATGCACTCTTATGATGATTAAAAAATTAAGTGCTTTCGAGTAATAGCGCAATTGATAAAAATCTTCTGAAACGGGTATATCATGGATGTTCATCCGGTTCTTACATAAAAAGATGTTTTCAAATCGTCTCATGGTAAACTGGAAATTCTATCATAGAGCCCACTCTCCTGGAGTTTTTCAAATTCGAACAAGTTCGTAGTTATATCCCGTGCTGGATGTCTTAAGTTTACTGATCTGCCCCCAAACAACAAATTTTGTACCGGTACGCGCGTCTCCGTTGTCAAAACATTTATTTGCTATCCCGAGGGATTACGATGCATTCGGACTTTGAGGATTACTGTGCAATCTTAACACAAACCGTGGCAGTGAGATGTGGGAAAGGTTCGCCATTCTTGCACTTGAGGACTCGATGTAAGTCTGATTTTACTCTGATAACCCTCAGATCAGCTGTTTAGTTCAGGTATCTTCGGAATCCTTCTTGCTCGCCAAAGAGAAATATCTGCTGCGATGCTTATAGGAACTAGACAGTTCGTTTCACATGCATCATGCGAAAGCTTTATCCTTCTTCATACCGATTTTCTTAATAGGCGTATTCTTACTTTAGTTCCAACCAATGCCATGAGTTTGCAGCACTGGATCTGCCAGCATCAAAGTTCTCCGAAACCGTTACTTCGTTGATATTCTCGGAACACTCGTTTTTGCGATACTCGATTCTGCAAAAAAACTCTTGAGTTCCGCCAGTATTTATAATTCAGTAGGCCTGATACCAACAGCCTCGGTACCCTCGTTTTGAAATAATTTGTAAACGTTTGAAGCCAGACACACGCAGGAGCCTTACATAGTCTAGTGGCTGCACTGTTGACTACTGCGCGACGGATTAGGCTCACGCTTGAATGATCCTGGCTTCAACACAATAGCACAGTTGAGGAGCGAGGTTTGGCAAGCGGATTAGGCTCACGCTTGAATGATCCTGGCTTCAACACAATAGCACAGTTGAGGAGCGAGGTTTGGCAAGCGGATTAGGCTCAAACTTGAATGATCTTGGCTTGAACACAATAGGACAGTAAGTGGAGCTAGGTTTGGCAAGCGGATTAAGCTCACACTTGAATGATCTTGGCTTGAACACAATAGGACAATTGTGGAGCTTGGGTAGCGGATTAGCCTCACGCTTGAATGATCTTGGCTTTTATCGAGGAGCTAGGTTTGGCCAGCGTGTCGAATTGCTCTGCAACCCGATTGACAGTGAATTCGTACTGTGAAATTATACATGCAGTGTGTTTTCATTCCTTCGATGTCAGGGTAAGCAAGACACCCTGGGACCAAGCATAAGAAGCTTTCGAAAGACCCCCTCATTGGCCAATGGTTCATTATGATCACTGCGTCCAAGTAGCGATAGAGAACAATGTTAGCTTTGGCCTAAATTGCTCTCACAAGATATTTTCTGAATCATTCATTTATGATTTGGATATCAATTTCGATATGGGACTGCCTTCTTTAAACAAGCAACGCCCGTTTCATAATAAAACCTTTAAAGGCAGGAATTCGAACATGATATCATGATACGAAAACGGGGTGAATCATCACGCATCGCTTCTCCGCTATCTTGTATTATCTCTCGTCATTGAATGCACTTTGTTCATTGTTGGTTCTCCGTCATTGAATGCACAACTATATTTTCCACCGAACATTGGGCATTCACAAACAGAAAAAACATCTTAAGCAGCGCATAAACACAAAACATAATGATATTATTCCTTCTAACTATGTGAACACACTCAGTATATCTATTACAATAGACTAGTCATAAGAATTTATTGACTAAACTATTTAGAAGTTGGCTGTGTCCTCTTGTGAAGGAGTTCATCAATAAGTAATTTGCTACTCACTAAAGATTATTAGGCCGTATGCATATTGTAGAGTTTGGGATAAGCAGTCAAAGCTTTACTTTAAAGACATTGCGCTTCGGATTTTAAGGATTTTCATAGCTCTTTCACAAATGGTAAGTCCAGTTCTTGTCCTTAAAATACTAATGCGAATTGGATATATGTGTATTATTACATTCTTGTATTTTCATATTTCTGCCAAATCATCTTCGTTGAACACTGAGCAGGTCGTTGAAAGATTCTTACGAATGGTTTAGCAATCGAGTTCAGGGGTAATCGGATAGATGGAGTATTTTGGTTCCAATGTTGCAGCGAGTTCGCAGCTGAAAATAGCCAAGAATTATGTTGGCTGAATTAACGACATTTGCGACAAAAGCATTATCGTGGCCACCTGTTGTGTGTCTCTGACTGCTGTATTTTGTTGTCAGACCCAGAGTCCCTTGCTTCTGATCAAAGCTTAAGGCTCTACCTACGATGAACGGTGGTTGGCCATAGCTGTTCCAGGAGAACTCCCTTGTTACTGGAATTCTATCCTAGGACAATTACAACCTTAACACTGGAGATTTTTTCCATTTGCATTTTTCTATTTCCCATTCTTTTGATAAAGTACATGCGCTGACGTAACATAAATATCGCTTGCCGATATTCAGCTCTAATCCAGTAATTGATACAATAGATTATTGGTAGACGTCCCAAAAGGTTATTGATTACTTATGACAAAATGTTACATACCAAGTACAAAAGTATTGGTAATATTAATTGTTATAAAGAATTTCTCAACAAGTTACAGGAGTTTGGCTCCCTCACAGATTCCAATCATAGTTAGCTACTGGAACCTTTGGAACTGTTCAACTTGGTAGGTTTTGCGAGCGACACGGCCAAACACAACCATGGACTCCTTAGTGGTAGATAGATATTTAGCAATATGGGGTGAAAAACTGCCATGATGAACGATGATTTCAACCCTTCCTCAAATACACTTTGGACAATGGATACAAGCTTAGACGCTATCAATGAATTTTGGAATTTATTATCAATGTGTGTTGTTTGTTGGTGGCCATACACGATTCCACTCTATGAATCCGATATCTCCTTGGCTAAGCCCAATAATCCAAATGGACTAAACATTTCGAATCAACAAACACTGGATGATTTGTCGTCTATTTCATCCTCGATTCACTTGAAGTCTGAAGCGTCCGTTTGAAGCTTCCTTTCGTCCATAAAGCCATCACAAGCCGCAACAGCAATGTTAATGGAATCTTTCTATCAACCCTGTAACTTGGAGTGATACAAACTAAGAAATATTTTCATTTTTATTTTGATACCTTTCCATCCTGGCAGGACCTCGGCCAAATCAACCTCCTCCGACTGGTAAATGCCTAGGGCTTCGTGGGAATAACTGAACAAAGGCAGCTGATCGCTACTCTCAGATAGGTGCTTGAAACATACTGTTATCAAAAAGATAACAAAAAATCTAACTCATTCAAAATGTATGTTGCATGTACACAATAGATGCTGCCACGCTTTTGAGTGTGAGGGACCAGCTTGAATAATTCAAACTTGATATACCAATGTGTTTTTGTTAGAGGCTGTGATAAAAGTATAAACTAGAGAACGTAGAGGGCCTACTACAACTTTTCATCAACATTTATCATTGGATGTAAGCTTACAAATGAATGCTGTGACTGCCCACATTACCAACATGTTTCTTCGGCGTAACGCAAAGAGGAGATTCGAAAGGAAACCAGTTATAACCGGTAAGAGTTAATATTCCTGTATTCTTTCTATTGGAAAAAGTCCATCTTCTGTATTCAATTATTTCAACTTCTAAAGTCCCACACAGACTTGAAGCAGTGTAGCCAATGCTGCCACTGTTTTATTCCAGTGGAAGTTCTTATACTTAGAAGTCGTCGTAAGCCAGCGATATTTGCCTTAAACCAAGGTCAATATTTTCAATTCTCGATACCAATATTATGATATCATTACAGCTGATACCGCCTGCCCTGGTCCGCTATGAATTTGAAATGTTAAGTATGTCAATAGCATGTGACCAATCGATTTCTTTCCCAAATATACGTGAATTGAACACAACTGCTTTGTTCTTCGAAATCTGACAGGATTTTGAAGGATGCTGCACAGCCGTTCATGAATTTGATTGATGACTCGAATTTATTAAAACTGGCGGAGAAAATATGAAACGAATCAGAGAAATCGGCAACAAACTGCAGATCTTATTGACAATAAGTGAACATTTATGTCATGAGATAAACTGATATTTTGAAACGTTTCATCCTCTTGAGACATTCTCCTTCACGCTGCGAACCAAAACATGCCCATGTCTTCTGTGGTTAAGTGCGAGAAACGGAAGGTTATCCTTGAGATTCCTTTGATATCAGCACCCACTTTGGACGTGATGAAAGCTTTGGTTCTCCTCAATGAAATATCACAGCGCGGCGTCTATTAGGGCGCCTCCGACTCGAGATAATCGTGCTGTTTGCAATCAAAGTGCCGTGTCTCAGAAACACCGTGAAGTCATCTAGAGTTATCAGGTACACTGAGCTCTCGAGGATGGCCTTTCAATGAGAAATGTCGTGGTCTGTTTATTTTGTTTATCAAAACTGTAATGGCAAGCTTGTGAAAACTACCAAGTAGTCAGCTTTCACTTCTGCCGCATCAGGCAAGCATTGGTGCGTGATCGCCCGGCGTAAGCGTCTCCCAAGGGTGACCTCCGTAGCCAACCATCGGTGCCAATCTTCTCGGAGGCGGACCCAAGGTTGCTTAGTATGCCACTGGTCTCGCTGGCTGTTAATACGGTTGCTGTGAAGGCAATTGACACGATCATTGGGGCAGACTCCCCGGTGCCAATTCGGACCAGAGGGGATAGCAGTATTGACTTGGTCTTTTGTCACCAGATTTCAGTAGTAAGAGTGGGTGTCAGGTACCATTGACTTGGATTAACAAATGTACGATCCAATCGTGAGAAGTCATCGAATCTCACGCGACTGTTGCTTCTAGCTGGGGCAATCTTGATAGTACTACACTAAGTGATTCTGTTCGGGATCGTGCGTCCACGGCTCTGTTCTCGCAACCCTGGTTCTATGTCAGCGGTCTTAATGACATTAGGCATTTGACAGAGACATTTGACTTTGGTTTGAAAGGTGTTTTATCTCAGTCTTTGAAAAGTGCTTTACAGTCACCCATGTTAGTTGGTTTACCCTCATCCCTTGCTGTAAGGTGTTTTACCGTCATCTCTGTAAGGTATGTTTTCAACAACCTGACCAGTATCTTTCTGCGTCTTAGGCTTGTGAGCTTACATAGAAATGGCAGTAGATGGATAGAATGTTTGATTAGCTGCTTCGTGAGCCCGAAAGTTCCCAGTCGACGATCATCTGATCAGATTACACCTCCCACCCCGGGTAATTATCACATCCCCGGAGGCATCCTTTGCCGTCGATGACACCAATCAGCTACCATCAAGTCAACGGTAGATCTTCGGCGGCGTAAGAGTTCTTTGAAAGCAACCTTAGTTCCATGACATTGCAATTTCAGCACTGTGGAATCAAACAAAGGCATACCCTGCCTTGATCTTCTTAACTTGCGCGATGTCGGATTGAAAGAGACTAAGAACTTGTTGCTGATATCGTTGGCATCTAGATTCTGACCATTTTGGGGCGCAAGAAAGTAATATAGTGAAGAATGTGACATGCGATCAGGATACAGATCCAGCAATCACACCAGAATCAGAAGTCGTCATTACAAGCCCATGTTCTCAATCCCTGTTGCATTCATACCTAATCAATTTATTGGCAAAAAAAACCAGAAAATTCCTATCAAAAAGGCAATCATCAGGCGTGTAGAGTTCTCGAGACGCAGCCTCATATATTTTTTTCTATCCCACTCGAAGAAACAAAGTAAGGACATAGTCGACCAAATTGTGGAATGAGAAATTACTTGCTGACGCTTGGTTGTGATAGATTGGTTCAATGTGTGCTGGATCTTAGTGCGATCATTTGAGCCTGCAGTAGCTACCATCCTTACCATGTTATGTACCGCACTCCTCTAAGTACGTAAGTTACGTAAAAGCTCGGTAGCGTGCTGGTTAAGGTTACCAACTCTCACTCCAAAGGTCGGTTCGAACCCCGGTGCAGTCGACTCTTTGACTTTGTCCTTGAGGTGTGCGCTGAGATGTACCTGCCACTGATAGCCCATAGAGCCAATTGTGGCGACCTTGTTGTGAACGGCACTGGGCCCAATTAGTCGATCGGCGTTAGAGACAAGCGCCCGACTAGTAAAGCGTTACTGCAAACGCCGACTGAGCAACTGGACCCTGGACGGTGGAAAGCGCTTCATAAAAACCGCCATTAGGCTACATGTGTTGTTATCAGTCGATGTTATTATCAGTCTTCGCTTCTTCTCTCCGGTTATCTTGGCACAAATCCTCCCATTCCCGTGTTACATTATTCTGATTAGGTAAGAAAAACAAGGCGAACCAATGCCCTAGAGATGTTATAGTCGAACAGTCTAAGGATTACGTGGAGACGCAGCCTCTTTTTATAACACAATGATTGCTGCAAATGACAGACAGAAACGACATCAGCTGATAAAAAACACTCTCATCTAAATCGCAAGCTGAGTAAACTGTTTGACACGCTCTCATCTGAAGGTCAGCCATCCCATTTGGTCTCCTGATGCCTATTCAAAATCCAGAATGGATGAATAAAAGAGTACGGTTTAATTATTTATCATAGGCATCATTTGAAACATATAGCTTTTAACTCCAGATCGTGCACTCCTTATGCTCTGGCTTCAGCAATGAGAGAATTGGAGATTCGCTTGGTACAGTACATGTACATGTACAGTATTTAGAAAGCTGATATCATAGGCACTAACCAGAGAGAGCACCATTTATCTGTATGATGGTGTTTAATATTTGATAGCTAACCAACGTTTGGAGTCGCCATAGAGGACCACTCATGTCGGCTTGGAAGATTTTGTTTCGGTGCCAATTCCACAACATGATGTTGTTTGGCCCTTCATGGAGGGATCTATTTGGAGAGAGTTCATAAAATGTAGCAACATTTACCCAGAAATAAAATCGGGCACATTGTGAGACCCTCCAGCAGCCTTATCTAGAGTCAAGAAATGACATCCTTCTTAAAGAGCTTTCAAATGAATGGCCGAGTGCATTGGTTCCGACAGTTAACTCGGCTTTCGGACTAATACCTTCGAACCATCTGGCTTAGACAGCTGGTAACGTGGCAAATAACTGACTCTGACCAGCATCAAAATCCATCGCTTGTAAAATTATCAACACAGATTGTCAATACCCGTTACGACAGACTCGCCGAAGACTCCTGCCAACCGTTCCGTTACCACGCGGCAGCGCTCTTAGCGAAAGCAACCATCAAGAGCGTACTACCTGCTTGGTGGTTGTATTATCAGGATACGACGCGGCTCATCATCGCCCACACAGAAGCTTTTTTACCACGTTACTCCACAGATCCTGGAATTATCATTTGCATTTGAAAGGCTAGTTATACTTTTCGCCTGAGGACAACGGCTGCCCTAGATACTCAACAATTCTCTCATTCATAAAGGAATATCACGATTAAATGGTGTTTTTATTTCTCATCATAACGTGTTCAGTCGTGTGTTAAGACAGCTATAGTTTAACTACTGGAGTAAACTCCAAGATACCAAGATGATCAAAAGACTGGTTGGCCAAAAGAGAAGGGTTACTTTCCCTGATATTTTGGTTACGAAAGGTAAGAGTATTATACCTTTCGATATGAATGTGTAAAGGAGTTTGTAATTTGTTTGTAATTGTGTTTTTTTGCGGTAGTTTAGTTGTACCGTAAACATGACCAAGACTATTTGTGTACTTGTTTTATTGGGTCAATGGTTTTTGTGCCAGGAGTGTCTGGGGTAGAAGAGGGGCGGCCTTTCCCGATAACCTGGGCTATTAGCTACCGGTGTAGAAGTGGAAAATATTCCGCAGGAAAAAGTGTCCGGTCCTATTATATTGAGTTATGGTTGAAGGATGGTATATGGTTCTATGGAGGCCATGTCCGTCAATAGCTCAGAGTTTAGTGCTCATGATATAATCCTTTACTCCCCGGACATTCTCATGACATTGCAAACTCCTCGTACCTCTTAGCTCAGTCAGGTATGCAAGTTTTCTGCAACCCATTTGTACTTGAAAACAAATTACAATATGCCGTTATGGAACCGGGAGGGGTTAGGGGCAGGATGAATGGGGAAGATTCATATTTTTCATAGATAGCAAGTTTTATTGTTACGCCTTTTGTACTGTCATAACAGTATTTGATACCAACGAAATAGAACGCACGCGCTGCGTCGCCTCAAAAGGGTGACTAACGCTTAGCAAATAGTTTGTGCAATTTGTTTATCAAATATCAGCCCCTTGTCGCCGATGCCAATTATATAGATTTATCGCCTCAAATATGTGATTTCACCCGACTACCAATTCGTTGAACAGACAATCTATTGCTGTAGGGTAGAAAGTCTTAAGGTACACGCGACCTATCAATTCCTCCTCAGCACTATCATAGTTATGATACAGGTATCTTGTCCTAAGTGAGGCTGGGATAAGCGAGAATGAGAGCAGTGAAAGCGGGTCTCTTGATTTTGCACTTTAGCAGTGTAATTGGTAACAGTTACATTGCTTCAGCCTAATTGTTCACCCTTTTGGAGACAGGACCAGTGGAATCCGTTCGCTTTGAGGCGTTGAAATGAAAATCTTCCTGAATGGTACGAGATTCATCAGTAAACGAGCGATGCTGCTCAGGACATCAATAGATGACAGATGCACTCCGATCGCAAAAGTACATCTCACTTCTGTATATTGGAGTTGTGTCAGATATCGTCAACAACCTTTACCTCTTGCAATCAGAAAGCTTGTATCACGTTTTTATGGCTGGTGAGATTTTGCTGAACATATGCCGTATTAAAGCAGCTTACCTCTGAATGTCGACTGAAACCCTATCATTCTGCTTTGAAATCGTACTTTTAAAGCATCTTACCATCTTTGCAAAGAGCATGTGTGTTTCATGAGTTGGTTGTTTGAGTTGGTCTGCTCCTGAGATAACTTTCAAAGGTTTTGTTTAAAGAGAAGATATTGCTTACAACACAGATGCCTTATGCATTGTTATAAGCTGAAAGCATTGTGTTAGCAGCTGTTTTGTGGCGGGATACAGTGCATCAGCTCCACGCAGCCATGCGCACATAAGGTTAGATAAACCTAGGATCCCGTTGATAAGTACCCCGTGCAATTAACTGATCGTTTATACCCGGAAGACGATATTGTTGGTACGATACTTTATTGTCACCACCCTAAACCTTCTCTGAGGCATTAACGTTTCCTTGGTGAATTTCCGAAAGCTTGGAGCGGTCGCTGTACGATTTTTATGAAAAATGCTTTATCTGCACAAATTCAAACCAATTCAATTTCAGCAGATCGCATGTGATTTCCATTCGCAGTGCATTCGGCACAGTCGCTGCATACTATGTGGACACGAAGGCTTCCTAACACTGCCTTGGTATTGGCAGTTCAGCAGACTGCACCAGAGATGTAGAAGCAGGTTTGAAGGATGCTGAACTAGTGACAAGTGGTCAATACTAAGAAATGATATGCCAACATTGGCCGCTTGTTTACTGCGTGGGATATCAGAAGCGGCTCCGTTACAAACCGCACACTTCGGTGGGTGGATGACAGTTTTGACGTGTCATAACGTCATATCGCCTTCCACCATACACATGATACACCCTTTGGGAAAGCCTTCTGTTTCTCGCTGAGGTTTGATGATAAACTGCGGCTGCCGTCGGGATAAACTGTCATTGTGGCTGTATTATATGTCGTGGTGACGTACACGTAGGAGGCAAAACGCTTAGTGTTATTATGTTGGGCTATCGCTAGACATTGGAAGCATTCATGATGGTTCCCTCATTGATTGACTGATTCTCGTTCCTTATAATCTTCCGAGTCCCCCACCAAATTCAGGTTCATTCTGTTCATTATTTCGTTTGGCCTATAATAGTCCATGGTTTCATCTTTGGTACAGTTTGCCTCACGATAAGCTGCACTTGATCCAGTTGAAACAGAAGAACCATATCTTACAGTACTTAGGGACAAGTCTCGTTCACTTCATGATGTAGATAACTCTTCGTCGTGCATTTCGAAGCTATACCGTTCCAAAGGTGATAGATTATTCTGCTGTTTCTATAGCTGTTCCTAGGCACTTTGTTGGTATCCATGATTACACTTGTAGATGTTTGAACTCTTTGTCATTGAAACTGATCAAAAGGTTCACTCAGCAAACGCATCTTTGACAGTACGATAGACAGAGGCGGAAGCTTTCTGCCTGATGTGTCACTATCATGCGCCTCATACTGAAAGCGTCTCTTTAGAATTACAATAGGGTCTAATGGCACGTTTCTAGTTGGTCATGTTGTCTTGAGACAATCTGAAGAGAGACCCCGGGCTCTTGCTAGTCTTTCTTTCGTTTCTATGTAGGGATATAACTCCGAGAAATAAAGCATTTTCCGGTTTGGACCTAATTCTCCATTCCACTGAGAACGTGGAAATATATCGTATTGTTCGCTAAGCCAGAGGCTTTGTGAACATCCCACTCCAACCACTCAGTACAACAAATACTCGTACATTAATGACTCTTGCCGTTGATTATCAGGTGTGTGCCCCTATCGCCCTGATCAGGAGGAAATTCGGTCAAGTCACTGTACACCAGCTATCGATTCATGTCAGGATCTTCATCACAGCTATCTGCTTGCTCTGTGAAGACATTAAGGGATGTTAATCTGGCGAAGTGATTACAACATCACATAGATTGCTGACGAGACTCTATACAAAGATCACATACGATTGGGTTAGGAATGATAAAGGTCTGTCACCCCTAGGCGATTGGTTTCGGTTCCAGTTCCTCCCCACCCCACCGCCAGTGTTAAACCAATTCCTGCATACCGTAACGACAACCACAAATAACTTAAAGCGAACTGGTCAGACCCGTCTTCTTAGCTTGTTGGATGTTTCAAAGGTGTTTTCCTCCTCCCGCAGGCTTTTTAATGTCACACGTTGTACTTGGCGTTGTTCAATTAAGATACCATTGTCGGGGGTCACGGTCCCTAAATGCCTAGGACACTCAAAGTCAGTCTCATGCAGCGCGTGCTGAGAATGATTGACAAGAATTGAAAAGAAGTCGATCGCAGAATTGGCCTGATTTGGCCGCTAGCCTCAGTTCATTCGGTGCAGATATCCCGATATTTTGATAAGATAGTAGATAAGGAAAAACATGCTGAATGCTAGTTCTCGGTTGCCTGTGATGCGGCGTGAGGGGTTACGGCGTAGTGGCGCTGTTATCCTCTGACACTATAATTCACTGTTCACCGATAGCATACACTCGCTCCTAATCATTTTGTTCTGTGGTAAAGCTATTAAAGACAGTAATTGATGTCAGAAGGATCCAAAAACTACTTTCAATGTCAAGCAGTGGCTTCTCTTAAAGAAGATAACACCGCCATTGCGTGATCAACGATTTCGCCAGCTTAACCGACGAAAAAACGAATCTCATCTGAATAGTTCGTACATTTGTATCAGGATGTAATGGAAGTTTAAAGCCACTAAAGTAAGACACATTATCGTAGATCACTGAATGCTGAGAATCTCGCACCGTCGAGACACCGTCGCGGATTAATGTAAGATGTTCTGATGTGTGTGATCATAAACTTCCTCATCCAGGGGTTGCGAAAAGCTATTTACGGTGTGGGTGGATAACAAGGAAAGGAAACGTATCAATGAGAAATAATGGTGAAGTTTGGTTCAGGATGTCTTCCCCGTGTCTTATGCTGTTGTCCTCGAACTCATTATGGCCAATTTACTTTCATGTCGGTCCTCGCGTTACCCTTGTGATTTGTGAATGTGACGAACTGTACTGGCCTTGCATCCCTGGTTGGCTACGTTTTCTTATTACTAACCATATCCAATGGTTGTCCCTGATATCATCAACGGGAACTCCTATGAAGCATGTCTAGTGACACTGGAAGCTGTTGCCTTGAAGGTCATACTCTCCCATGATTGACGTCAACCGTTGACAGGTTTGCTACATTTCTTTTCATCTGTATTATATTGACGGAACGGTGTTTAATTTGGGGAGTACGATCGATAGAGCCTTACACAGAGTGATTATTAGTGATATTTAGAAATCACAACTGAAATACCATGACCCCATCATACATACAAATGCATACTCATCATTAGTTCAAAGATCATGCCGACATTTCATATTTGATCGTTAAAGAGTAAGCAATTAATCAATCAAGGCTAATGAGGTCAATTTCAAATAGACGGTGAAGATGATGAATCTGCATGACTTATCTAGTGGCAGCAATGGCTTGTAAAGAATATTCAAAAGTCTGCGTCGGACCGCTAGTTCAAATATCAGATTCAACTGCTCTTCAACTGCTGTATCAGAATATCTCGAAGTTCAAAATACGTTAGCTGTTTCTCCATTATTCACGTCAATACATGAACATCACTGGTAATTTAACCGGTAAATCTACTAAAGACGACACGATTGATCGTTTAGGAGATCGAGGGCAGAATAATGAATGAGACCCCGGAATAAGAACACGCCACACGATATCTTATCATTCCCAGAGTTTCGTATCGTTTCGACAACAAATTCTGAAGTAGACAATTTGTCAAAACGCGATTCTAATTGCAGTTGAGTTCACAGCTTTGTTGATCTCTAAGATATAGATCACAGGAAAGATCCGACGGAAATTTGACAAATTTGAAGATGGCGACTCATCTGTAAACCTGGGAAATCTACAGGCTACTATCATTCCCGTTTTTTGGTATTTGGCATTCGAAAATTGCTGCGCACGAAGTCAATTCCGTCATCATTCAAATGTCTTTCTTAATCTTCAAACAGAAAATTACATTGGCATCGATGCTTGAAACCTTATGTTGGATCAGCGAGAGATGAAATCGAATGAGTAGAAGTCGTGTCAAATAGCATCAACATCTAATCTACACAAGATGGTTTTAGCGCTCTTTGGCATTTAAAATATGTTTTAAATGCATAAGGTTGACAGTACCATATCTTTGAGCTGTGTTTAAATACAACCGAGTAGCTGGTCGTACTAAATATTTCGTTTTGTCATCAATATCTTCTTCTTCGTCTTCAAACCGAGTTGAAAGTAAACACCTTGCGGTACTGGCATCGCCATTAAGAAGTGATCTAATCAAATGAAAATTTAACGACCGTAAATTGGCCTGCGGCGTCTTTCAGATGTTTGAAAGGTGGCAGGATTGGAGATTTCTTAAAGACAAGATGTCGTTTACTCGTCACTGAAACTGGACAACGCGCTTTGAAAGACCAGAACAAAATGCTTTGGTCAGACAGTCCAACGGCTATGGAATGGTCAGGAGTAAAAATTGGAAGAAAAGCATTTAATTTCAGATGAGTATATTTAGCTCTAGCCTTCTCAACCCAGCTACAGAGTTGGCTTAGACTTGTCTCCAGCGTCATGCGAAACTTCCACGTACCATCAGAATGGCTTGGTGAAGATCAGATTTGTACATCCGAGCATCTGCCAACAAGGATTAAGTGGAAGTAACTATAATGGTGTAGACACGTATGTGGCAACTACACTAATTCAAACGCCCCCTCAAAAATGAACTGAATTTCTGAGTTGTTCGGCAATGGTTAGGGATACTGGCATTACCAGCTTTACATTCGACCGGTTAAGGTAATAGCTGCTCAACGTAGCCACGTGTCATTCTAACACTCGAATGGAGGTCAAATGCACTTTGCTTGTTGATGCATCCTTGTTAAATGACCTTGAGAATCCGACAATCTTTGATATTTCCGACACCTTACGGAAATAGTGACGGCTCTGGAGGCGCTGTCTCTCACGGAAATGCATACAACGTGATCCCAGTCTCGAGAAAACAGATACAGTCTAATCCACATGATTGCTCAACCTTCATCATCGCCTCCGATGAGTCACGTGAGCTGCGTACTTCCGCCCTTTGGTACAGAGCAAGCCCGCGCTGAATATCAACTCGGCGAATCGTTTTCAGGTATCTGAACACTTCCGCTCCTGTGTTGTTGCCGAAGTAATAAATCATCGAGTTTTGTTTAAAAAAACCAAGAAAGTATTGTCATTCAATGAAGACTTTAATGCAGCATGAAACGGTTACATTTAGTTTCTTTCAATAATGCTACTTGAAATCAATTATCCAAAGAGATTTCTTGTGTTGTACCCGAGCATCTGCTGTTCTGGCGTCGGATGCTTTTCTTTAACCTTTAATGTTATTTTCGCCATTGGAGATATTCGTCAACAAATCCAATCATAGTTTCTGTGTTGCTCAGCGAGGCGGAATTCAATGATTTGCAAAGCAAACAACCCAAACAGCATCAACCCCTGCGCTTTTTGTCAAACCGCCGAATCACTAATGGACCTGTTGACCCAATTTTCACAAATCAACAACTTGTCTCGGCATCTTCAGTTGCTGTTCGAAGATATGAAGTTTCTTAAAAGCATGGAAGCGCGAAAGCTGACTTGTTGACAGCCACAAAGGAAAATATTGATTTGTCTCCGAGGCTAGACTATCATTTCCGGGAAGAAGAACTTGACCCTTTTCTCTAGGCGGTTTCTTGGAACTTCTGGTTCCCGTGGTGTGCCTATAACGACTCTCACAGCAACAGGGGCCAGCCGCTCCCGCTGCGAGCCACACACTTGTACCCTGAACAGCTTTTTACAGCTTAAGAGATGTAACTGTCATAAATTACCGACGAAAAGACGAGGATAACCCTTGCATTGCTCCAGATAATCAGGTGGCCTAAGATTTACAAGTGCCCTCCCCTTGTTGTGTACGTATTAAATGAACCATCTCATCACAAGCATTGTTCAGCAAATCTTTGAGAAAACATATCGTCAGTTGCAACAACTGGAATATGCAACAGCTCTGTTCAAATGGCAGATGATTCCCTGATTGATAAACGCGCGGAGTCGTTGCTTCAGGTCAGGTATCAATGCATTTGATATGAATCAGCATCAAGAATCCACGTCTCTCTGCGTGCATGCTGGAGTAAAACGAGTCGTTGAATACGTCAAAGCACTTTCCGACTGAAGGAAGTTCAACATTATGCGTGGAGTTCTCTTACGCACGAACCAAACAGCTTGAGTCTTGAATTTGAACTCTTTGAAAACACATCCATAAATAATGCTTAAGCTAAATGAAGCTGGCGGATGTATTTATATTCAAATCGACTGTGATGCTTTAGTGATTACTCGGCCATTTTTCACTGCGGTACGTCTGTCCTGTAATTTAGCACGACACGAATCACTTCTAATCAGTTGGCAACACGTGAGCAATAGATATATACATTGAATCTCACGGTGAATAAAGTTACTGATATGATATAGTAAAAAAAAACAAGGGCAATTTCTGGGCATAGTACTGTCGGTACGCAACCCTGATATTTCCCGGCTGTTGTTGACTGAGCTCATTTGGCACACACGGAAACTCTCAGCAACAGGCAATTGTTCCAGTACAAGCATTGTATAATTCGCAGAAATATGCAGTAATTCGTCGGAAGTGTTTCTCAATGTTCCTCTCCACTTGAAATGGCTACCCATAAGCTGCCTTCGACACTGCTTTGATTAGGCGCCGCTCCAACTAGTACAGAGCAAATTATTCCTGTCCGCAATTGACAAGTACTAAGAAACTGATCTCCTAATTATGGCAATTTGATGAAACCGACGATAACAATCTAATAGTGGCCGGGGGTAGATTGCTTACATGGCGTTGACGCAGCCAATGTCTGTGGAGTGAATGTGATGCATGAATTATCCTTGAACTCTGATGGAGATCCAGAATCATGATGATAAAAAGATGGAAATCTGATACGACTGAGGAATAAATTACAATACATAAAAATAATGATAATGTTGACCCGATGTTGAACCCAGAAGAAATTTGATAAGAAACTGCACGAGTGTTTGATCAGAGTCACCAGATCGTACGAGATGATGTTCTCCGGCCTAAAAGCTGCTCAAGGCCGCAGGTTGAGAGCGAGAAAAACTGCTCCAACAGATGACTATTGTTGAACCTTTTCCCTTCATATCAGAAATTAATCTACTTAATATCATTTTGATCCAATATTTCATCCCCCGCGGACTCAACGTCAAATCTGCTGCATTCCCTGTGAGGAACACGTGGTGAGAAAATTACGTTAGCAATATGATGAGAGGTTGTTCTACGTGGGCCTCGAAATTGTATAAGTCGAAAGTGTATCTTAGAAAAGCTCCAAACAACCGATCTGTATTCCTGACATTTCAACAAAAGTCATTCACATTTTAGTGCCTAATGTAGACTACTAATCGACCGATTGATGATTTGGAATATAAACTACGCTCCTTTTATGATGTCATCGCTTTCTTCTGTTTGATCAAACAGGTTTTTCAGCACCTGCTGCTGGCTTTCGTCACCATATAAACAGCAATCAACGCTCTGGATTTGCCATCAACTAGACTCTAAATAGAGCTACTGCGCTCTGCTACCATGTGACGGAGCCCCGTGATTTCTCACTGTGGTGCGTACGCGGCTGCGTTGAGGGTCTCTAGAAGGTGTAAATATTGCCCTTATGGGTGCGATGGAATCCCCCAGGCCAGCACGTCGTGCGACTTGAATACGATAAAAGTAAACCAGAAAACCAGAAAAGAGAGACACGGCAATCATCGCTTTTTACCGTCACTTCTTACAAGCGAGGTTTCATCACGCTCGTCCTTTCGCCTTTGAAGCATTTTCACGTTTAATCTACCATCAAATCATCCTCTTGCTGAAAATGGAATTAACACGCCTCTAACCTGGAAGCAAGGAAGTGATGAAATTTCATTTTCATAAAAAATTGAAAACTTACAAATTGCATATTCAATCGTGAGTCGTGAATTTGTAGGGTTTGCAAGATATTGTCGCATAATCAGAAGCGCAGGAGCCCAAGTGTTTGAAGGTGCGCGACTCTCTGTTGGACTTGTTTTTCTCACTCGTCTGTGTCAACACTGGGCATGGCGTGCCAGTATCTCGTTTCTTTTATAACAACAAGCCAATTGAAAAGATCAATACTGGTACAGACGTTAAGACATTTGGTCTCACAAAGATCTACGCGAGCGAGAGGAAACTGATTCCCATCTTTGTTACCGGCTGTCAACGCCAAAATATGGATGACGGTTCAAATTCAGATTGCCGTTCTCTCATTTGAAAGTGATGGTCGTTTGCCAAGAACTGTCATCCAGATCTTCCAGTCAGCCTGCTTTAACTGCTTCAAGGATAATGGTATTGTCTCCTTTGAAGCTCCTTTGAATATTTAAAGACATTTACAGAGGACACTCTGCTCTATAAAGCCGCGATAACTGTTGTCAATGTATCATATGAACAGTCTACAGAAGTCCTCTCGCATGTGAAGAGGAAAGTTTGCATGAAGTCGGCAAGCATCGACTCTTGCAAGTGTTGTCAGGATATCATTGAAGAAATGATTCTCATTAAGAGAAAGGAAGCAGCATGGCAGTTTGCGTCTCAGGTGGCAGAACATCATCAAAGTCCGGCTCCCTGGCAGTTTTTTTACAGAACCAGCAATCAGTGATCAGTGGTGTGCTATTATTGGGGATTATGCAGCCGGAAATTGAGGTTTTGATGGACATGGCTCCTCTGGACTAACGTGATCCCTGGGAAGACGTGTTCTACATGATGCGGAAATGTCACAGATTTGTCTTCCAATTCCACAGTTATCAGCTGGAAGATTTGCGAGACTTTCGTGAAGTGATTGTAACACTGTTATTTCATTAGATCGGAACTACAAGTGCAATAAAATAGTGGCCAAGAGTAACCACTGAGTTAGACAATGGCAACACCTGATCATCAGAGAACAGAAAACAACAAAAAAGCTTATATTAGACTGTAAGGGGAGAATACCACAGACATAAACCTAGACTCCTGTTATCATGAGCATTCCAGACAGCGGGGATGATGCCAATTTCCTATCTTTAGATATTATGTTCCTATTGTTCTTAGCGAATGTTCCGCCTCCATGTTCTGTGCACAATGCACCTTATCATGGCGTGTACTATAGTGTAAACACGATTGCAAGAAGTTTCGACAGTTGGGCTACATTCTTCCTTTTTTGTATCATGCGTGACCCACCAACGCGAACGTGAACAACCAAGCACATTGTAAGAACATTAACATGGCATATCTTACTGCATAACAACCGCATGAGAATTCCATCTGTTGCCATGTCTTTCAGCTGGTACCATTATGCGAGTTGCCGGCGGTAATGAAAACGTGAATGCCAGTGAAACGCACTGTAAGGAACCGTCCGGCAAAAGTTCACTTCTTTACGGCGGTCCTGAATGACGGAAGAAAACGTGGCAAGCCTTTCCTCTTTTCATCTCCGCCGTGCCTTAACATCGCAATCAAATACACATTAGTCACTTCGTAATCAGCACTAAACAGTTTCTCTTTCGGAAATTATATCAGCGATAAAGCATGTTATGCCACCATCGCATTTGTCAAACAAGGCTCCAGAGTGGAGCCGCTGATGGCTGGATAATGGTGCTTCGTAAGGGAATCGGTGATAATCTCATTGAGAGAACCGTTGCCGAAGAAAGCAAGAGAAACGTAGATGGAAAAAAGCAACATTGATCAGTTATCTTTGAAGTCATAGAGATCATTTGATGCCCAAAACAGCATGCTTCTTTGATCCATCTGGCCAAACCCAATTGCTTTCTTCAGAACTTCTTTATTTCTCTTTGCAGGAAGACTTTTCATCATTTTTGTTATCAGTCTATCTATATCACCACTTTGACTTTGTCTAATCGTTTGTTTTCTTTCGTTCTCTTCAGGTAAGTAGCAGAAACCAGTCTGGGCAAGTCATGCGACGAGGTAGGACAACAGGTCTGATATGACTTGTATGTTTTTGATGAACAAATCCTTGCCCAGTGGCCACTTTACGGACATGCGACACATGTCTTTGGATTGCTGTTGCTAATAATCGATAACAAATGCCCAGAAGTAATCGATGCCCGACTCTGTGACAATTCCTCCTTATCACATCCTTTTGAAATTCTTACGTGTGCTAAACTATCATATCGTAAGAAATATTTGCTGTAAAAACACATGCGTTGCTCAAGGCTGCTGTTTTAACCAGCGGATTAATGGAAAGACGTGTAAGTGAGTAAACAAGAAAGTAGGCCTGCTTGGTCATATGTCATTTCTGTTCCTGCAGGGGATCTCCGGAGATGTGCCATCTTAACTTCTGTTATCTCAAGCTGGTTATCTTGCTTCAATGACAAGGAGTAATCGCTGCTACGCTCCTATTTCTCAGTAATGGTCGCAGTGGGAGTGGAATGAATGATTTCGATGGTTACGAGCAGTGACGCTATTGTCATTATAATGTCAACCATTCAAATGTTTGAATATCCCTGCACAGAGGTTACCTGTTCGAAATTGTTTGGAAAATAGTTCTCGATGGTAATAACTTCAACAACAAAATCAATACCGCGATAGACATTCTTTCAGACTGTCTCCTGTCATATCAGGCCAGTTCCATGATACGCACATACTCCATTATGCGTTAAGATGAAAGCACGTGGTAGAACCTGTTGGCAAGAGGATGTTTCCTTTTATCACGAGATGGCATAGCCGAAGTCTACCAGAGTTGGTCTCCTTGCAAATATGCTTCAATTCTGGTGATCGTACTTGCAACGCTGTCTTCACAGAGGGCAGCTTAGTTTCAACAGAAATGCTTTTCATGGTGGAGAAGAATCTAGACGAGAGTTGTGTCAACTACTGATGGAAATGATCCGGCCACTGGCCAGTTGACTGCCACAACTCGTTGTTATCGTTTCGATGAAGAAAAACGACTTCGTCTACCCATGGTTGAAACACAACCTAAAGTGGGTTTGGCTTTTGTTTGCTGCAGATGTAAAGGATCTGGCCTTTGAGCAGTTGATTGCCACTACCCAGCGTTATTGGTTTGATAAGGAAACAGTGTTCTGCTCTGACCAGGGTTGATAGACAACCTAAAATGGGCTTGGGTCGTCTTTGCTGCTGATGGAAAGAATCCGGCCACTGGCCAGTTGATTGTCACAACTCAGCGTTATCAACGCCTTCGTCTAACTATAGTACACAACCTTGACTGGGCCGGGGTCGTCTTTGCTGCTGATTCGAAGACCCGGCCACTGGTTAGTTGATTGCTTCTACTCAGTGTTATCAACGGCTTCGTCTTACCATGGTACACAACCTAAACTGGGCTTGGGTCGTTTTTGCTGCTGATGTAAACGACCCGACCCCTGGCCAGTTGATTGCATCTGCTCCGACTTATTGCTTTGACAGAAACAGACAGATAATGGGCGCAGCAAACGCGTGGGATTTGAATCATTTACAACGTAGTTCTCGAAGTTTCTCTCTTTGACAACACCACCGACTCCACTTACTTCTTCTTCACCCATTACGAAGGTTCTTAGCCCATTGACGAGCTCCGAGATAAACCTATAGGTATGTTGATAGTAAACGAGAAGGGGTGGTTGTTGCGCACGATACGAGGCCAAGAATGCTACTCCATTCACTAATAGCCTACTCACACACATCCTCCACTCAAGATAAACATTTATCATCGATCTTAGCTCTAATATACTTCAGTCTACAGCTGGTCTACAGCAGCTAACAGTCTATTTCCACTGGCAGCTGTTTGGAAGGTGGCCGAAACTGTTCAATCTAACTAAGCACAGAGGAAGTAGAGAGAGCAAAGTTGAGTTGTCAATCTCCTTGAAAAGCAAGTCCTTTTTTCTCATGTAATGTTCACATTTCAGAGAGATTGGAACCAACTACCATGCGGTGTCTGTCTCAGTCATTCGTTAATGGCTTGAAGTGGCAATCTAGCCATTTGGCGACACAATCAAGATAATCGTTGCGTTATTGCATCTAACTATTTACCACTTTCTCTTAAGTTTGATGCCTCCCGTCAAGATCACTCAGTAGGGGTGGAGCAGTCGTAGTGTGGTACTGTTTCAAGAACTCTGAACTATAAAGTTAAACCATTTGGCGCAAAATTGCCGAGAGGTTTGGCAAAAAAGTAAAACACACCTAAACCAGACACTAAACTGGCGAAAAGCTTGCTTGGTATTCTCTTAAGGCAGTGATGAGCTTATGACCCCCCAGGATGTACTAGCGATACCCATCATCAAGACATGATTGGTTTTTTGATGGCGTACTCGTATGTCGCAATGGGTAATTCGATGCATCGACTCACCTAGATCAGACCATTTCATTTGCAAGTAGAATCGTCAGCCCATTGTATTCCTCGCAGCGTAGACACAGGATCGCAGTAGTTGGGCTATTCGGGTGTAGATCCCAGTCAAATTGACATCATTTGTCGGGTGCAAAAGAAACAAGGGCAGTATTCTTATGAAGAAACTACGCTCTGCTACCATGTCACCAAGCGGTATCTACACGTACGACTTCAGCAGATTAGGCCTGGTGAACGTTTTCTGATTGATTACTCTATCATTTGTAAAGTAAGAGCTAGCCAAGTCGCTTTCCTCGGTTTCCGCTCGTCCTTTTGCCTGTAACCAAGAATTCAATACATGGATGATACCCTGAACTTTAGAATTATTTGTCATAAAAAAACATGCGATGCGACAACCACACGAGACGTTTCTGGCGCCAGAGAAAGGTGATAAACAGTAATAATGCTAATTATGATATCACATTAACCAAGCATTTGCATTAATGACAGCAGTTTGTAACTTTACTATTATTACTCTCTGATTTTTTTCGTCTTTAGCAGCGAGATTCGTCTTTCATGAAACTGGTGATGAGATTGAGCTCTCTTACGGAAATTTCCCCAATTCGCATATGAAGAACCACTTACTTAATTGTGATACTAGTATAAACCAAACACTTGCCATTTCTCGAACGTTCTCCTGAACAACCGTTGAGAATAAAGCAAGATGATATCTTTTGAATAACAGTTGTTCGCCAGAGACATATTAGACTTATCGTTCTTCATTTGGTCCAAAAATGTAAATGCATATTTGAGTTGCTTCGAAGATTTGTCTTGGATATAGTCGTTCGTGGTTCGTTCTGTGTTCGTGTTCGTTTGCTTTATCTTGCGATAAAACCGGCCTTGTTTTCTATGTTGACACTAGCATTCGAGGCAAGCATCGCCTACCTCTGAAAAACTATGGCGTCTCTGTTCCCAAGTCAAACTATTTCGTCACTTACAAACGGTTCCTATCAACCCTCGTCTATTGTCGAAGCCAAACACAATTTAGTAGTGCGGTGGGTTTGTTTTGGAGATGTACCATCCAGGGTTTGTCGACTGCTGACACAATTCACGAAGGAAGTGCTCTTTCCCCTCGGCTCATCGAGACAAAGCCGTACTTTTAGCTACAGTCTGTCTTGGTTCTCCAATCTGTTACCATGGTGTAGTTTTCTTGCCTTTTGTTGTTCGCCATATATCTCTTATTTGCTTTCTTCCTTCCACCGACAGCGTGTTGACTACTATGTCTCAAAAAGGTGCATCGAACTCATACCGCCGCTTAAGTATGAGTTCGTCGTCAGAGTCCAAATACCGGGGTTAATAGCTGACAAGGCAAAATGCTGTCATTGACATCTGTTCCCGGCTGCTTCTGCCAATGCTGCCGTTGTTGGTCTTTCACCACTATCGATTGGTCATTGAACAAGATGTAACATAAGATAGATCTCATGACTTGATGCATGGCCACATATTGGAATTTTATTAGAGGCCTGTAGTGGTTGAAGCTCGAGTATCGACTGCAACTTCTTGGTCATTCCAATCAAAATTTCTTCAGCTTCATGGATAACGCTTGGACAAGCTGGTGTTGCCTTCATTTCCAAGGTAGGACAGAATGCATTGGAATTTGAGAAAAAAATTACAGTAAAGAATTTATAAGCAATGTAATGTAAGGCAGCAATAGATGTATTCGGCAAATATTAGATTTCATATGAAATTGTGTCGTGCCGATATGTACACAATATAGCGTTACTAGTGCTGGAATCCCTTTTTGGATTGTACAGTATCGAATGAAGTCGAACAGAGTATTAAGTTTAAGCCAGCCTGGGGGATTAGTACTACTTTGATATCTGTGCTGTGTACGTTTCTATAAACACCAGATGATATGAAATGAAGTAGATAGAGCGAGAAATTCTTTTAGGTAGGTTTATCATCTTATTTTGTTTTCGTCCAATGCGATACTGTGTTGGAATTCTTGAATAAAAAGGGTAGAAATCATTATAGCAGGTACCCGCGGGCTCTGTATTATTATCAGTTGACAAATAGACCTATCTATCTTCTAGTAGTGCTTTAAGACTAGAGAGCACCCTTCTATACTGCTTAGTGCTTCAACGAAAGCTTCCATTTAACACCTGTTCGAACTGATAACATTTCATTATCTCGGTGAAGAGCCTGGTTTCATTAGGACGGTTACGTTAGGTTGAACATTTTAAAAGCAAAAGAAGCCGAGCCAAGGAATCTGTACAACGATTTGAAATGTTTCACGCTTAATTGGTTCGTCGTGTCAAGTCTGAACTACTCTGCGCCATGTTGAGTCGTTTCCCTCTGAATGATATTGGCCTAAAAGGGCTCAATACGCATGATTTAAAAACGGTAGGTATATTCCTAATGTCAAGTACATGTAGTACATGTATACGACGATTTTAATAGTTCTGTTACCGAAAATGCACTGTTCGATAACATTATATCAGACATCAAATTAATGAGGGAGCTGCTGGACCCTATTATATCTCCCGTACTCGCTTGACATCACAAAAGTAGGTCAACATTCCACACCAGTACCCAGGGGAAATTACTGTTTTTTTACCTGCATAGAAAGTCTTCATAGCAATTTTCCTTTCCCTGAGGAGATGATCAGATGTCTCATATTTAAATATAGCATTTTTTGGTACACATTAGGGTCATCCATTGATTGACCCAAGGAGAGATTTAGTGAAGGTAGTCCAGGTCACTGGTTTCACTAACCAGCAGGGAATGTTTGGTTCCTTTGATAATCTTAGGGTCATAGGCTCATGAGCATGACTTAAAGACTTCAGTTTATACACAATCTTCTTCAGATAATCGGTAGAAAACTACTTCATTCCCATGTGTTATTGGTTATGGTTAACGCAAGTCAGTCAGTACCAGAAGGGCTAGTTTCCCTTGTCAGATTACCACTGTAGCTAACTACTCTTATCCTCATGAAACATCAGTAGCTACATCCGTAGATCAGATTGTGGGAACGATGATATCCAACAAGTCGTTTGATTCTACGCTATCCGAGGAGCCTTGGGTCATTAGCCGCAATAAAGGCCATGCTTGAATCGGACTCGTGACTTGTA
Organism: Lineus longissimus; assembly: GCF_910592395.1. NCBI lineage: Eukaryota > Metazoa > Nemertea > Pilidiophora > Heteronemertea > Lineidae > Lineus > Lineus longissimus. The sequence continues at coordinate 1,621,553 of NC_088314.1, forward strand.
GATTATTTACTACTTACTACTTAGTTACTATTTGCCTCTTGACTCCAATCACCTTCATTCGATGCTAGAATGAAGACATGCTTGTCCATCTCCGCTTTTCATTAGATCCTTACAAACCCTTTGGCAGATCATCGGTTCCTATTTCCCTGACATGATTACCCATCGTTTCAAATGACCATCCGGGTTCTAGCTTTGAAGCTTGGAGATTGCCTCCTCGTACATGATGTTTCGAGGAGCACTCGATCGGTATCTTCATTACCTAGATACCGCCAAAGCTGAGTAACAGCTTTTGATATTATACCTTTCCTTGTTTCTTTGGCAAATGTTATGGAATGACCAATGTTAAGTCTGTAAAGACTGGTAAAACCTCAAGTCAAGGTATAGTCACACACAGCCTTCGTTCTTCACTACCCAAACTATAAGGCATTTTATCATTTGTTTGGCTTGATGCATGATGCATGAAAGGTGTTTGCCAAATCAAAGAAAGTAACGTCATCTGGTTCTGAAACAAGACCGAAGCTAACAAGGAATTCTTCCATTTCTGGATCTCTGAAAAAAGCATGCAGTTTATTGGGAGATCCAGGGGTATCGTTGGAGCAGTTCTACTTCTGCTCTCGGCAGTGTTGACTCTTCCGTATTTCTCACCGAAGCCGATATCAGATGTTAATGCATTTGTACTTGAAGAAAGTCAATCTTCAATGATCCCATTGGCTTTGATTTGACGATATCAAAGATTGAGCCATTAGGAAGGGATAGAAAAACTGACATCAGTTGCAAAGGTACATGTACATTATTTTGATTGTCAGATTCTGCGGGTGTTGCTGTGTAGGGCACAGTACAAAGACAGCTGAGCCATCACACAGCTCAAGCGTGTAACGCCCAAACACAGCAATTAAAGCCGATAATTCGTCTCATTTCGCCACCGAGGCCCTGCAGGTTGTCTACACACTTGGCCTTTATGCGCAGAGCTGAAGGAGAAAGCCTACTGGAACCAATCACATTTAGCTTAAGGCCGTCGTATTGGCGGGAGCACAGGGAGCAACACTGGAGTATTCAGGCTTTGTTGCTCAGCGGATGCTCTGTGTTTGTGCAAAGGGACAAACCAAGGGAGGTACAGAAACACAGCTGGAGTCTCTATTCAATCCATCGCCCGGATCCATCGTTCACGGTTTGCATCAGTTGGCAACCTGGATTAGTGTTGAAATCTTCCAGTACCTGCAGATTTCTTTCATTCAACGGCTTCTCTTCCATCGACTTCGATTGCGTTGCTCTTGGTTTAAACTTCTTTTTTGACATTTGTTCAACGTTGTTGTTTGACTTAATAGGTGTTCAGGAACATTCAAGCGATCTTTAGATGCCCATCAAGGTAAGTCGTGGAAATACTTGCTTTCATTTCTCTTAGGAAAAAGTTGATGCTTTCTGTTTTTGTCGGTGAACTGAAACATTTTGGTTTTGTCGAACTGTACCGCTGGTTGGGTTTCCCCTAGGGAAATTTTCTCCCTGGGTAAACTTTTAAAACTTGTTAAACTCAATGGTTTACCAAATGATATACAGTCACCATATCTTCGTGACACCATTGGTGATGACTATTTTGTTGGGTTGCGTTTCGGTTGAAACATAGCGCCAGGATATACTTTGATCTACTTCTTCGTCGGTCTGCCATGTCTGCTATGTCTGCCATGTCTGCCGAGAAACTCATCCCCTTGAAATTATATGTTTGTTACCGCGAACTTCAGCGTCAAATTCAAATTAAATGGAAAGTGATCTGTAGTCCATCCAGCTCAAATGTACATTCCTGTGCAGTGATGGTGTTTCCCTCTCAATTCTTAGCTGATTAAAACATTTGAGAAGCAGGTGGACAATTGCTTTTCAAGATAGATGATGGTATCTTTATCTTATACATACGCGTATACACACTCACAAATCTCTGTCAATATTATTATGATTTAACATTATTTAGTGTTTAATTCGGCTTGAACTCGCCGTAAGTCAAGAACGTCAAAGGTATGATAAAAAGGAGCGTTTTTTTTCTATTAACAATTTGTGTGAACTCGATAAAATTCTTTTGATTCTTAAACCCATAATCTTGGATATCGGTCGAACTTAGTTTATTCCGACTATTTTAACACAATAAGTTATTGAGCGTTTTTAACTTCTAAACTTTTGCATCGGTAGCACAGAATGCACCTAGACAAGGGTTGAAAGAGTTTATTATTGAATATAATGCACTTTGTCAGGTACTTTGAATACAACAAGTAAAAAATGAATAAAGATTTAAAGTCACTTTTAATCGTTGTCAAAGTGTTGAGTTCAGAGTCACAATTTCACCACTGATATCTGCTACATGGTCGCTCATGAGAATTCCAGTAGTATTGAGTTTCAGTTACGTTTTAATAGTTACATGTAGTTAGTTGAACTGTTTTTTCTTAAGCTACAAAATGCAGAAAACGAAGGGAATGAAGTCACCTTCATTCTCATCTTACTCCTGAACTATTCTATACATATGTTTTGTAGCAGTATGGTATCGATATTGTATAGGGACTGGGCATTTTCCCATACGAATTGGCCTCATGAGAAACTATTGGCAATAATGTACACGCAGGCATTGAACTGTAGGCAATCAGCTAAGATAAAGGGCGTGCAGTTCCAGGTCTTCGTAGGTGATTACTGACCACACTGTGCCTCAGGGTGACCCCATTCTCTTCATGACAATGGCTTCCTGGGGTTCGACTAATAAGAAGGGCCTAATGACAGCGAGTAATAATAACGAGGGGTTTTCAAGCCCCATCGAAAGTACCAGCAGGTTAAGGTCCTGCAGCGTTTTGGCATATGCTAAGCTCAGATTAGGTATTTATATATTGTTTGGGATTAAGTTATACCATTGTTTATTACACTATAGGATTGTTTAATGGAAAAAGTTTTATTTTGTCTTATTATTTTATAAACCTAAATGCATCCAGGCACACATGAAACATAAGGTTTTATGTTAGCTATAAACTCTATGTTAGCTATAATCAGATATATATTAATAATGTTAGAAACCATTTGCCTCATTTAGAAATACATGTTGGTGGGTGTACTGTGCAATACATATAGTTTAATTCTCGCAATTAGAACATTTCGTCGAAATACTACATTAACTACATGTATTTAGAAGTGAAATTCCAGATGTCGTGGTGCAGTAGGTCAATTAGGTTGGACCCAACCTGTAATTTTCATTCCATAGATAGCTCCGTTTACATCAAATCTGGAAAATGCCTGTTCGGAATTCACTCCAGAGTGAAGACCGTTTGTAATGGCTTCAATCAAGACCGATGCACCACTTGGGATGTGAACTGCGTAAATCATTAATCTGACCCACTGTAACATGCAAAGGCTCTCCAGAATATTGAATTAAACCAGCTTTCTTTTGACAACTTATTATTGTGAGTATCTTACACGTAGGGTATACGGTGCCTGCATTATACCCATGGACTCCACCGTCAAGAGTCGATATTCACAGAAACCCTCGCAAACGCCCTGCTCTAAGTCTTGGCAACTACTAATACATTTGATTTGATTTATATTTCTGTTTGATCTTTTTTTTAATGTAATTTACTACAAATTGATTCTAAGTAATGAGAACCATTAGCTTTGGTTAAAAGAAGTTTATAAGTTGTTAGCAAACAGGACATTTAAATTTTTTAACTAAATCTAAGATGTTTTCGGACATGTTTCCAATCAAGTTTTAAAGATGTTCAAAAGCTTTTTAGCAATGTAAAAAACGCCTACAGATCCAGGGTGACCCACTCGGTTACGAAAAGCATTTATCCTGCGAGGTTTGAACATGATTTGACTGATAACCGACAAATCATCAAACCGATTTGTATCTTGTCAGTAATAGGTTTTTAATGATCCGACATGTCCCTTCAATCTGTTGCCCTAAGTATCTATAATCAAACTCAATCAAACAAAATTGGACAGATTAGACAATGCCGAGATTGTCTGATTTTTGTGACCAGAATTCAGACTCAAAGGATTCAAAAACGAACAAAGGATACTTAAGTAGTATTTGTCTGTCTTCGCCATTCGAAAAGCGTCGATCAACGACAATCATCTGGCGACTCATAACAGCCGATTTCTTTAGGTTTAAAAAAACTTCTAAACACTTTTCTTATATAAAATGACATGTATACAAACACGGCACGGTTGAAGGAATTTAAGCTGCTAATTTAACTTCAATATAGGAAGTTTGATAATGCACCAAGTTTAATATGTGTAAATCTGTATTATTTGACTGTCAACGTTGACAAGGTCGGCGACCGGAACAATTCGGACGCTGATAATCAAATTGACCGGCTTGACCATGCTAGGAGTCCTTTGTTGAACAAACATTGTTATTATCACAACGTTTTCGGGCGAAATACACCGCTTTAATGGATATTTACGGCGATACTTTTCTTTCAATGAAGTAATGCGTTGCCGGAAGTCTAAAATGTCACTGCGATTTTCAACTTATATCACATCCCCAGAGTCAACGAGTCAGTTGCTTTATTAGGGTGTACGTTTGCAGCATCAGCATCTCGGAGCATACATGCACCTTAAGCTGAATTCATGGTCCGTTTCGATGTATATACATGTACGAACAATACAGCCGCCGGTCGCTCGTCAGAGTACGCCTCGATACGCACGTTCCGCCGTCAAGTAAATAGCCGTGAGCTAGTTTCGGGCTTATTCGACAAATTCTGGCATTCGCCGCAGGCTTGAAACTAGGTTGGATTAATCTGTACCGAGTTGGAATGCTTTTTTCGCCACTTCTACAGGTTTTAACCACAATCCTATGTATATTTTTTGCGGTTACATCGATTCACAAATGGGGTTTCTTACATTATAAGCTGTAGGCAACAATCTTCACCAGAAACTTGCATTTGTGGACTTTCTTTTGTGGATGCACATGAAGGCGCTAGTTGGCTGTAACGTTTTCCATTTCAGGGAAGAAAACATTCTCATTGTATTGGTGATACATCGTTGAGTGGTTACAGCGCTATACCACGAAAGTATTTCCCATTTTTGGTTGAAAACATTTCCCTTATCAAAGAAGTGCAGAAACGTTACTTGCCGCCGGCAATAGCACTCATAGGAATAATACAAATCTAACACATGTCGAAATGTTTGCAAAGGTTTGACAACTTCAATCATAACTCGGATTATAATTTGATTTTCAACCGACAAATCTGATTCATATTGGACATGAGGTATTGTATTGGGCCTGGTCAAATAACGGTGACTACATTATTATTACAAATGAATTATGACGTTGAAGGTAGCCTTTTAAACGTGTAGATGCAGCTAAAACACCACTAATGATGGACGCTTACACCATGCGTGACGCAATTCAAAATATCAAAACACGAATCATCGATATTTCCCATCCATGTCTGTATCACATCGTTTACCATTATTTGTTTGCAAAAGGCTAATCGCACCAATACAAAGCTCATGCGAGAATGCTAAAAACAAAATAACCTTTATCCTGTTTCCGTTTCCATCGCATTGCTATCTGAGCTGTCTGTGCTGTGATGGTGAAGGGCAGAGCTGTAACTGACACTACCCCTTCAGAGACGGAGAGTGATGATAGAACTAGCAAAGCCGATACTGGAGTGAACTTCGGGCAGAATTCGCAGAGGTTGTTATACGATGTGTTTTTTTGTTAACCTTTCTTTGTTCCATAAGTTGTGGCTTTGATTTGCCTTGAGCGCCTAGGATGATCAAGAAGTTAAGCAACAACACTCTTTGAATAATCGACGTGGCTGTTATAATTTGGTTCATTTTGTTTCTTCGACACAACACGCACAATGTTTACATTGAGTATCGCAATTCACATTTTTTCTGAAAAAAAGGAAATTAGCCTCTAGATTACCAATCCATTCAGATTCCACATCTGATACAACATTTTTGCATCTTTATCTCTTACACTTGGAGGAATGAAGAAAAAAACACGGAACAATATTATTCCATTACCATGTACACCTACAGACAGCTCAGTTATTGCTTTTTTTATTGTCTTAGATTGATTCTTTCCTCAACAAAGTTGCATTTAACGGGTAACGATGTTTAGTGTTTAGTGCTGGTACTTTTTATTTGAATGCGTGACTGATGGAAGAACGTTGATGGTGGCAATAATTCTTCGGCACAAATAAGAAAAAAATGAAAAGGCAATACAAATGGGCAATTAGCAGTCAGCAACAGTTGACGAGTGACTGAGGTCATAAAGGTCTGTAACCATACGCCTTTCTCCGTCACAAGCTGCTGCGGACATTCTCCTTTGTCGAACCTTGCCGATTTCTTCGACATCTTGGTCCCCTTCCCTCAGTCATAGACTGCCGTGCGTCGACTCTGACCGTCACTGCACATGGCATGTCATTACCTTGTAAAGTGATGGATTCAAGTCTAGATTGTATCGTTCTAAACACGAAGCAGTGCAACCCGCAGGAATGCCGGAATGCCTCCGTGGGTATAACTGGTATTACACATCCAAATCCGACCTTTTCAGCTTTCAGTCCATTATTATCAAATCTTATTGCTGTAAACATTTGTAACTGCATGGAAGCGTAATCCACCGTCAGAAGACGGCAACAAAGAGAACATTTCCATAGGAAATCGACCCTAAAACAAGATCTTACTTCGTTGAACGACACGGGACCCTCTCACGAAAAATACATTAACCGTTTTTTCCTCTCTGTCTTGATCTTGTTCCAGCTTTGATTAAAATGTAGACAAAGAGCTGGAAGTAGTTTATCCCGGGTCTTTTAGATCGCGTATTAGTCTTGTCTTTGATGATTGGCATTGTGACATGGTCGTGAAGCATTTGCGTCCTTAACCAGGCTCTTGATATGTTTTTCCTGCTGCATTACCAAAAGGTATACTGTCAAACGAGGCAATCAAATGTAAAAACCATACGTACAAATTGCAATTTCGTGTAATTTGACTCAGTTCTGCAAAATGGATCTTTGATGTTTATTTTCCATTTGAGAGTTTAGCAAAAATGGTCTCTTGAATGGGATTCTGTGCATCTTGTTATTTGCTTAGTCGTCGGGAGAGCGTAGTTCGAAGGCGTAATGTTCCAGTGACAAATCCTTCAATATCAAGATGATGGAATAGACGAACATTTCATCCGATAAACTCTTATGGGTATACCAAACGTCAGTCCGATGAAAAACGTTTAACTGGCTGGTATATGTTGTCCGAACCCTGTTTGGTCATTTCCATTAGAGTCTGATCTAATTGCACCAAGAGACCGACTCGGCAAAGCCCTCCAATTCATATTGTATATGGTATTTAGTAATCATGTCAAATGTAACAAACCGTTACGACAACCTTATGTGTCGACGTTCAGCTAAGTCGCTCTCATTAGCGACTATTATGCTTCCTTTCACCTGCACAGCGTATTGACTCATTATCATCGTGATCGGATCAAGTATTCATGATATCAGTAGAAGTTAGAGATGTACAAAGTTCCGAGAGAAAATATAACAAATGTAAATGTCCTGTCATGAGATTCAGAGAAGTACACTTCGTGTTAGCGGTGTAAGTTTGAAGATGGTTCTATGGTATTTCCTACCAAGCCGTGCCTTATCTAGGAAGCCTTCTAATCCACAGTGTGATACAAGAAATGCATTGCCTGATGCACTAGCATGACCTGTATGTACATGAATGAACAAAAAAAGGAAATGAAGAGAAAAAATATTTGTGGATACAGGACCGGCATGACGATGCAGATGATTAAACAGTTATAGCACGATTCAAGAGCATTTTCCCTCCAAACTACACTTTCAAGTATATATCATATTACGCTTCCATTCCAGAAGTACTACGATAGGCCTAACCATACGGATTGAAATCTCATTCGGAAATGTGACCTGGTTCATGTAGCTCAATTGAGACTACTGAGAGGTCATCATCATGAAACACAAGGAAGTTGTTTTTTGATAATAACCGTTGGCCTTCCTTTCTCGTTGCAGTAAACGACATTCCCGAGAACCGTCGCCCATCAGATGTAGGACAGGGTGACCAGGCAAAGCCGCTGGAGAAACAATCATACGCCTGCTCAGCTGACAACGTCCAGTGTAGCTCCTCAGAGGATGTGAGTGGTCGACGTCTAGACCAGCCATCACGGAGTTGTGTCAACCTACGGGGCGGCTACAAAGACGGAGGGGAGACTGTCCAGCGGTATGGAGGTCCGCCCAGGACGCATCTAAGTCCGGACGACGCCTTTAACTATTACAGCACGGACGAATACAAGAGTACAGAGAGTCTGAATTACGATGAGGATTATGTAGAGGCTGGTTTCAGGCCGAGATCGAACACACAACCTGAGAATAAAGGTGATGAGAATTGCATTGAAAAGTTCAAAATGAGTTACAGAGCTAAAGCGTTGAGTAGTGGGGATGTGTCCTCAGTTGACGAGATCCGTAAGTCTCCGAAGAACCAGCGTAGGCGAGCGACGGCCGAGTCCTACAGCTCAGCTACGTTACCATCGAAATTAAATATTAATGATTTAAAGAAACAAATGGCAAATGAAGAGCACAGATCGAGTGAGTTTGACATCGTCGGCCAGACCAACAGCGCGCGATATCCCTGGCAACGGGACATAGGAATACAGTGTACATTTTTCGACACGGCGCATGTGCACAGCATGAACGGAAATGGGCATACTGTGTCCGTGTCGTCACATGACTCGTTCAACAATTCTGACGCGACCTTTTCGGATAACAGCGGAAAGCCTCCGACGCCTGTGCCGAAACCGCGCGTACGGAAAAAGCGAAAAGGAATACTATCACTAGGGCGTCCGAAGTCTATTGGCTCGACTGATGATATTGAGCACCAAGAAAAGAACACCAAACCAGAGCAAAAGCCGTCAAAGTTTGATATTAAGGGACAGAGACCGCATTCCGTGCACCTGCCAAGCGAGAAGACACAGGATTATGGTAATTTCACGAGATCTTTCTCGGAAACATTGGAGTTTAACAAGGATAGAATGCGGCGGCGACGGCCGATTATTCCCGCGGCAGACTTTGAGATGGGGGAACTCCTTCTGAATGGTGATGATGACGACGAGTATGAGAGCAGGTAGGACTGGTTTTAACTTTACAATCTCCATGTTGCGATACAGTTAATCCTCACGTATGACATCAAGTATGGTTATTTACAAGATGTGCCATGGTTGAAACTTGGGCTGTTGTCGGGCCCTGTACCTGGTGCCTGTCAGGCTAATAACCCCGAAAATAATAGTAATCTGTTGTAGTCTCTGATGAACCCCGAAAAGGTCTGCCTTAAATCGTGAAGATGATCAAGTGAACAAATGAACATGCTGTCAATGCCTGGAGGGTAATGGCATTTGATATTGTCGTTTTTGGAGTCCTGACTACTAACCGATAGAGCCAAGCCAATAAAAGAATGGAACTAGACTACCTTCTTGGACTAGCATCCTTTCAGGTTTCCGTTTTGTAAAGTGTTCATTTATGCTCTGGGGTATATCGAAGACTTCTTACTTCTTATATGTTTCGCCGATTATTCTAATATGTAACACTGCTCTATGGTAAGCTCATCTATTATACCAGCCGGAGTAACACAATACTCCTTGTGCCCACAGAGGTGGCTATAACCATAGAAACGTGTTTCTTTTGCTTGGTTAATACAAACATAACAAAGTGCAGGACGGATGAAAAGAGAAACAATCAATTTTAAACCTGAAGTGAAACAAAGTCGTTGAACGCAAAACGCGAAACTTGTATGAAAATGTAATTTGCCGCTTCGTTGAGACTCATGCAGAGGCTGCGCATCATTTACGATTCGCACTCCGATTTCAACTTTGAAGAGTGAGTTACGGTCTTCTAATGACAACTTCGATTCACTGAACTGATGAAGGTTTTCGCACTGGTACCTGTGCGATGATATTAGAAATCCCAGATCGGACCTGTGCATAAGGCGGAAATGATGAAGCCGTTTTCAAAGTCGTGGAGACTCGGATAACGACTTCGCGATATCCATTAATGCACAGGTCCGATTCGATGTTATCGTGAAGATGCGTGCAGAATATCAATACGAAAACGTTCGTCAATTAAATTCAGTAGAGCATATATCACTAAATAACTGTAGTTCTACATCGGAGATGAGGTCGGAGTGGGAGTGGGGGTCAGAATGTTCCGACTTATAACACACCCATCATCACCAGCTTATCGTGCGATTATGGTCACTCACCAAGCCTGCAGAATGACATGCTTTTTACGATGGTGGCAGACTACAACTTAAGCCATCCCATCGCAGGGTGCAGTCAAAGGCAGCAAGTCTTTCCAGATCTAGAAGCCCGTTTTTTATTTGTTATCACCAGATTATTACCTGATTATACGTTAACCCAGCAAGATACAGTGAATTGTGCTCTCTCACTGTTAGTAAACAGAATACTTAGCTATTTCAGATAGAAGTACAAAGTGACACTGCCATTGATTTATCGTCAAATAAAGGCAAGTGATATTGTCTGGAGATTGGCGTGGCTTACTCACCCGTCATTGGTGGTACAGTAGCCCTTTCTTCGCTTCACTCAACTGGTATTATATGACTGGCCTTTCGGAATAAATCTATCCTATTTCACCGAAACACTTTATCGCATTGAATCAATCTCAAGAAGATTGGTCATTGGAGAAATCTTCTCTAGGGCTGAGACCTGTCGCCCACAGGGAAAACCTTCGTTACGACCTGTACTTCTATATTGACGATTGTCTCAATCTAAGCCTTTGGATGCTACGCACATCCTGAGCATCGTGTGGTAGAGGTAATAATTGCCCGTTGGCTATTCTGATTGCAATGGCTTAGTACCCATAGTGACATTTTCTCATATCGTTAGCCTAATCGTGCTGTGACTGCAACTCACGGAAAAAAACTAGCTGCCTTGCAACGAGTTGCAGTCTATGCAGATATGTTTCGGAGCGCGATGGCAGCCACTTCCTGGCTCAACCATGGCACGTGACTTATGCTACAGATACGTTGTCAACTATAGCAACCGGACTGATATTCAACAACGCCGGCAACGGGGGGAAAGAAATAGAGGAGCCCTCCCCCTAGCGATGGCGCGCTGGTTCCTTCTCAGAATACGCGATTCAGGCTGACGAATGCGCAACATCTCTTCACTCTATCAGAGTCTATGGCTTGTTTCGGTTTGAAGAATTTATGTTTCACAGGTGAAATCCCCATTGAATTAGAGCTGAGAGGCAATTACATCACGGAAGATCTAGGCTGAATTCAAACCACCAGTTGCTCTCAATTTATTCCCAAGTGGAATGTGAAGCTGCCGTGAAAACCATGTTCTAGTGGTTTTTCTGATGCGATGCTTTGAAATGCTTTACGTTGCATCTTTTGCTTGCGGGAGTGATATCAATATCTCGGATGCTACCTGTTCAACAAAGTGCGGAATGAACAAACAAGCGTTGAGACAACGTATCAACAGTGCTATCATTCAACAAAGGTTGATCTGTTGCTGTTTCCTGCCAGACTAGCTCAGCGGATCTGGTACTTTGATCACGCGTATGATTTCTCCTGAAGGTGCAGCAAAAGAAGAGTTCAGGAATTGAAAACACGACCTCTCATCATGCACAAGACAAAACTATTCCCACAACAATCTTTTAATCAATACCAAATGATAGGACCGAGCTTCTTTACCTCGAATCTACGCTCATACCTCTCCCACGCTCAAGCAATCAGAGCAAGTCTGCACTTGTACTTGGTGATAAAGGTGAAATTCGAGAACGACGGCTAGTCTCTACAGCTATGCTTTTCATTCGTTTTGGTCAATTGCTGTGGAGTTCCTTTGGTTAACTCAATACGGCTGTCGTATCTTCTAGTATTTTTCGCGTATTTTCCCCAACATGGATTACGGTCTGTCCTGATCTAAATACCAAGGTGATCCCTTGGTCCCGTCTATTTCGCTTCAACATGCGCTGTGTAGCTCTCGACTCGGGTTACATTGCTGCAGTAACCAAGGAAAGCGAGCCTAGTGACAGTCATTTTACGCAGATGGCGTCAGAGATATGACATTAGGGGAACAATGCTCTCCGATCACCAACAAACCGATGCTCACTGCTGTGGTGCGGCGTAGATGGCGCAAATAGGAAAGCTATCACCTCGTCCGAGGAAGCTTCCCGAAGATTGTCTATTTGTCGTCAGTGTCTCATGTAAACATGATCAATCTATTTTAAGTACTCCAATAACCGGCTGATAATGTTCCTAAATTGAATCAATTTCCCCAGATATGTATGAAGGATGAATACTGCTGCGGGCTAGAAGGGACCTTTGTTTTTCGATTATGATTTATGGCTGCGGGAATGAAATCTGCATGCTGTCTTTTCGCCCCGCATAACGAGGGTGAGGTTGCACTGATGAACTGTTTGTGGTAGGTTTCCATTGGACGCGATAAAGTATGTTTCCTTGCGCAGCACCAAATCCACAAAAGCCATCCAACATTGTCTATAGAGCTGGTGATAATGACCTGAGTGAAGGCGTAGAGGTCGATTAGATAGCTGTTTGATACCAGTGCAGCTTATAAGTAAGAATACCACATATCGACACCTGAACTTTTTACTTGATCCAGAATAAAGGATACACGGTGACATTCGCAATTCCACCCCCAACAGTAACTTCAATTACTCTGGACGGTACGCGACAATTCCTACCCCAACGGAATCTCGACTAATCTCGAACTAAGCTTTTTCTGATTACGTGGTGTCAGCTGCGATGGTGAAAGGCATTCCATGACTGAAAGACATGTAGGCAGACTAAGCGGACTCGATGCTGATGAGGCGCGATAGGTTCAGACCAAACTGGCCAGGTTCAAGTGCGATTCTCTATTGATTATCGCATGCTGAATGCATAGTCGAGAAGAGATGACATTGAGATGAAGTCGACAGTACCGAAGGAAGGGAAGTGTGAATCCCCCTCATGAATAGGAATCGTGTCGAAGTAGGTAGATGTCGATGTGGTCCCTCGATAGGAGCAAAGAGGCTAAGGCTACTGATGATGTCCATATCGTTCTGCCCGGGAATTTACATTAGATTGTTGAATAATGTCTATTTTAATTGACCTCTTAAGAATAGACTGCTCACAGTGATGCGTAGGAGCCTTACTCTTCTCTTAACCTCAAGGGTCAGTAGCCCTTTGGCCCTGATTGTCTTGTCTTAAGCGGTACGTGGTGAACATCATGAGTGATCAGAATGTACTGCCAGCCGAGTATTAAAACCCTTGCCATTCCTTTGAATGTGAGTGCCATACAGGGCCTTGTGGTTAACCAAGCAATTGGGGCCGGGTTTGATTCCTGAACGTAGCTGGGCCGTACCGTATTTTCGGAAGAACCGGCGTGGCTTGCAAGGAATGATACGTGAAACTGAGGTTCCATGTACCTGCTTTTATGTCAACTAAAGACTCCACCTGAAGAAACACGAGGAGCTTGCGATAAACTCCTGCTAATGGTCTAAGACCGCGTTTAGGTATGGAATCGAATCGAATCAAACCTGATCTTTTTCATAATCACTTGGCTTCAGGCTGACTGATACATCTCTACCTACTTCACTTAACACTTGTCCCCAATGCCACCCTTTGGGCATGAAGTCACCATCGACACAAAGGTATAAACGGTAAATTGATTTCATTTATTCACTTTTATAGCTCCCCGAGTGGAAGCTTGATATAAGTACCGACACTTAGAAGGATCTCTGGCGCTGTCAGCACAAGAGGTCCATCATGATGGTGCTTATGTATCGATTTGAGCACCGTTGTGACGTGGTTTTAATGAATATTGTCTTACCTAATACATATGGATCAAAATCTCCTCGACCCAGTGGTGACTTCGAGCTATAATATCGTTACCCAATCTGCGACGGCCTGATGTAACCGCTCGCGGCGACATATGCGGCTAACCTGGGACTCTGCTCAGGGGCTCACATCGCTAGGTGGACTTCACCAATCGATAAATGGTCATTTTGGCCAGATAGGTGTCATTAAGTCGGGGTTAGGGATACATTTCATGTTGGTTTTGGCCATGTACACGTATGGACGTAGCTTCTGTGTAGCTCTCAATGTTCGACGATGGCTTGTTTTGAACTATTGGAAAATTATCGGATCATCGGAAAATGAAAGCAAATTCTCGGAAAGCTGATTGCTTTGAAGGACAAGACACGTTTCATTTAAAATAAACTCGTTAGTTCGTGTGGATTTGAACTTTGGCTTTCGGTTTTGAGTTATTTGGCCTACGAGGATATTGAGGACACCATCGAGGAGCACAGTAACTTTAGTATTCTCTCCTTACAAGTGATTGTAACTGAGAATGGTCCTCACTAGGATGCGTGTGTCCCGTAGCATGACTTTGAACAAGAGAGAGAAGATCAGGTGAGATATTTCAACGTTAGGTCTAAACGTTAGGTGGGATCCCCGGCGACGGACCTGAACCCGCATGTCAATTTGCATGATTCTCTATCTTAATACCTCAACAGATTCTAATTTCCTTGTAATGGCGTGCCATTAGTCTCGAAGCACGACCAGCGGTCTACCCCAATCCTGTATTACAAGTGGCGTTCGTCCCCCAACAAAGCCAATTGTTGCGGTAGAAGACGCCTGGTGTTGAGATATGGACACGTCTGGCCGTGATCTTCTGCACAAGTTATGATGAATCAATATACAAGTAATCCTTTCAGACCAGAGATTTATGGTATAAGATACTTGCAAGAGATTAGAAGGAGTACTAATGTGTTGACCGAGGGTTCCAGTCGCCGTTGGCCTTCGCTGACTGGCTTCTTTGGCGATCTTGCACCGTTGGCTGTTACTGACATTTGTGTGTGTTGTCTCATCCGGCGTTATACTGATATCTCAGTTCTTATGATTAGGCTAAGCATTGACAATTCCCGCTATCATCTACATAGGAGTTCTCGCTGTCATCAACATAGAAATTCCCGCTGTCATCTACACAGAACTTCTCGCTGTCATCCACATAGAAGTTTACGCTGTTGTCGACCTAGAAGTTCTCGTTGTCGTCCGCATCGACACACAGTCGGTTTCCAATTCTCTGGCTTTTCTAATCTTACTTATGTAGGAACGGACCCCAATCCTGTGATGTCGATTAATCTGTGATGGTGCAGATATGGCCGCCTTTGCCTCAATATGACCTAGTCACTTCCCATCACTACTAATGCATGAATGTCATTACTCTATCTCTGACCCATCTCATCATTGTCAGGCTGCTTCATTGAGAGTTGCAAAGGAGACGTTTGACTTTTGGCTAACGGGCCCTTGGGCTTGAGAGGAATCGGGTTTGTTTACTTCTCTAAATTTAAACTGAGAACCAGTTACTTGCTGACGAAGTCTTCCAAGGAAGGTAATCTGATGTGTGTCAAAATCTGACCTGCGTCCAGTGGCACTCTTACTTACACAAACACCACACTTTCCATAGACATCTTGGCTAGAATGTCTTTTCGGTATCCCATGCCAGCTTCACACAAGGTCCCAATTCAGGAGAACATAAGAAACAAGTAAGAATGAATTCCTATCATTTCCTGTTAACTCAATTATAGCTATGTCTTGGTGATTGTCTTCGTAGGAAGCCCTAGCATATTTACACTTTCTTCTCCTCGATCTGTCCCTTGGTCTTAAGCATTCGATCACTAGGCCATGTCATCTCATGCTCCTGATCGATGCTTCAGATTACCCTCTGTCTTCCGATAAAGGCAACGTTTCGCATAATCCTACTTTACAGAAATCTTCATGATAGTGATATTGTGTCGTTTTAAAGACATTTAGGTTCTTGCACGTAGGCGGCTATAGTTTGATATGACATTTTCCTTGACTGTTATGACAGGAATTATATTAGATCCGATGAACCGTTTGATATTCAACTCATACAAGAGGTCATCTCGAACGATTACATGAGATGGAGTACCACTGCCATTCCACTGGTATTGCACTTGGTGCATGTACTTCGCTGTGCAACCTTTGTGAATCACGTTTCATCTCTTTTAGATATCTTGTTGCGATGACGGTAATCTGACAGATCGACATGTCGTGGTAGTTAGTCTCCAATCTCCCCACGCATGGGTATAACACGCAATGCATAGTTCATGTGAACAGGCGATCTTGTAAGGAAGATAGAACCATCATTTGCATTCTTGCAAAGAGAAATGACCAAATTCGTTTTCCATAACCTGTGCGACTTCAGGGCGTTTTCAAGCTGTACCGTAATGTCGCGTTCAAGACAGTAGTTGCGCCGTTCATCTCTAGAACGGTGCACAGAATGATGACATGGTGTAAACTCTTCAGGACAAAGAGCTTAAGGTAATGCACGTTTTAACATTTCCTCAACAGACTTTAATCTGGCTACTTGTTACATGAGAATTTGAACCATTGGGATACGACAGTAGGCTAACGCTGGAATTGGTTTCATCTCATGGCCGTTGGCACTTTTGGAACATAATCGAATCGTAATGAGAGTACAATGCTGTCAACATCAAGTATTGCATAATGTAGTCAGATATATGCTTTTCCACAAAAAAGCAACTTGTAATTGGTATTTTGTCGGAAAGCCCGGCACTCTACCACCGCCTATAGTCAACACGAAGATAGCACTTTTTCCTGCCCATCCTTAGAAGGATTAACCGCGGCGCACATAACTCAATTAACACAGTATAAAAAAAAGGTAACCAGTTTCATCTAGTCTTAGCCAACCTTCCTACCCTGGAGCTGTTCATCAGAACCACGCATCCACTTCTGTATCAACAAAATAAAAGTCAACCGCCTTGATGCGCAGCAACAGTCGTAAAAAATTATAATCAAAACAATGCGATGTTTCATTGCCAAAAGCGTTATACCTGCAACGAGCTAAAAATAGTATTTTTGCAACAGTTGAGAACATCATTGATAAGTCTGGCAGTTTGAGGGTGTTTGTAATCGCTTGACTGTCATTCCTTTTGATTACACATCTTGGCGATCATCATAGAGCTAATGCAAGTATGAATACCTACAGTCTAGACAGAAATAAGATACATAATAAAAGAGATAATGCAGAGATTAGTTGTAGTACATGTATGTGATAGAGATCGGAAGATGATAATGATGATCACCAGTTGGACGTTGGAATTGATACTGAACTGGAGGTATTGGTCGTCTAACACCGTGGGGATAAGCGTGCTGTAGAATGTGGTCCAAATTCCTTTTGATAGTCAGCCCCTTAGGTAATGGCTACCCGATACGTGATTGCTGTCATGGCAAATAGTGGTGGCTACAATTAGTTTGGCTACTTATGACCATGGCAGATCTTGTCATCGCCATTACAAACACCATTGAGAAAGAACCTCTCAGACAAATCGGGAGATTCCCGGAAATGAGATTGCGACACTTACTTAACCTGCTAAAGGTACGTCCCGCATCCCTTCCGGGTTGATCGGGCTAATGAGATAACGTCCTTTTTCTTGAAGTACCGCAAATTCAATTACTTTATCGATGTTGTGATCTATACATGTACTTGCGACGCACTGTGCGCTGTCGCCTGGTCGAAGGCAAAGCCTCTTTTAAGGTAAGCTTGTTATATGCCCGTTGTTTGAGAATTAAATGTAAAAGCAACATAAATCTCTTCTATCATGCAGTGACCTTTCTAGAACGACAATTGCATCGATTGAATGAGAATAATGGGCTCAGCGGGGACATAACAACGACCAATAGTTCGGCTGGTTGAGATTTGGTGCTTCATGGACGTTTTCCTCTGTCGCCAATACTTGGGAACACCCACTCGCTTTAAATGTTGAGACCTGGGGACGGCTCGATAAACCTATGAAAACCAATAGTGTAATGAAGATACAATAATGATATCTGAAGCATGAAATTGTCATTTAGAAAATCAATGAGGTTCATCTCCTTCCTTCCGGTTCCTCTGGTTTTGTGCAATGATAGGTATGGAAAATGAACAGATTGGGGGTGCTGGAGGTCCTTTTTCTGGAGACAAGATGATGTGCTTGATGTATGTGCGTTCACTCACGGCATAAAGAACTACAGTTGGTGACTCGAGTTGCGTAATAGCTACGCGATGTTGGTGGTCAGAACTCTAAGAGGGAACCAGCAGTACCAGACGTTTTGATTATGCCCGATTGTGTCGGCAATTGCAATCACAGCAAACAAAAAAGACAATCACTGTCAATTCAGGTCGTGATCAGTTAGTCTACCCGAGATATCAAAAATAGTGTTTTACCACTGGTCCGTTGTTGCTAAGGAACAGCGTATATAAGGCATCTATAATTTCGTGTATTGTTTTTTGTAACAGTTATCGAGTACGCCATGATGGCACTTAAATGCTGAAATTCATCAAATGGTTATTGAACTGAAACAGACTGGGCTGAGCGATTCAGGGCTAATTGTCTCTGCGAATCCCTCTCTGCCTGTGACGTCTCCGCGCTTGCCTACCTGGACGAGTAATCTCTGTACTCGCTCAATGATCTCACGTCTACGCTATGATGGCTTGCTCTACTTCACACGGCTCATTCGCAGCGCTGTCAAGACTCATCGTAGCAGCAGGATTAAGAAAAGTAACCTTCCTGTACAACTTGTTACTTTGAGATGTGATAGTGACTCGCTTTTGTTCTGTTTTGCGCTCCTGCAGCTGGTCTCCATGCAGGGTTTACTTCATCAAGTTGAACTTTTGTTTCCGACTTTTCGATGGAAGATTGATTTCAAGTATCAGCGTTGTGGACTAAAGCACCTTACCAAACATGATGACGGTCTTGCCGTGGAAATGGTAGACCTGTATACTCACCGTCTTAGGTCTGATGCTGATATCGATCAAATCTCGTTTTTTACACTACCATGTTTACGGCCGGAGCAACATAGCTTCATCCGGTTTGATATCCTCGAAGGAGAAACTGTTTACCCGGTTGCATTTATTCATGTAAACTGCTGATCTGAGGCAGTCATACACTTATCTCTACGAGACAGACAGACACTGACGGATTCAAAGCATAACACAGCATTCCAGTCTCGACTTTTGGATACACCGACCGGACTCAATGAGAGACTATTCTGAAATGTACCCGTGTCTGCAAGGCATTATTCTCTCGGCGACTGATCGGCCCAAGTACAAGCAAGAGAGCTTAGACGATGGGGATATCACGCCGACGGGAGATCAAAGAACCACTCCAAAGATCACTCTCAACTGTTTTAAGTCGCCGTGAGTCAATGCTTCTTCTCCTTCGTGTAGTCTGCTGTAGTCCTCCTTGTTTTACCTTCGTTTATAGACTGATCAATATCCGTTCTTCGAACCTTTCATACGTGTACCGTTTACCAGCATCATGAATTGAATAACTGACAGATGTAAGCTTCAGTTTGTTTTGTATTCTTTAAAGTCAAATTCAAATGTCACATAAACGATAACAGCAATGCAAGACAATACAATTGCTGGCTTTATCGTTGAAAGGTGATATTCGTTTGAAGTTTTGTTCTAAATCCATCTGACGTGCTGGTGTTTAAATGATTACATTTTTGGTATTCACACCTGCCTGTGCATGAGAAGCTTTGTCAATGATTGCTTCTTAGTGTAGAGCATCAGCGAAATAAATTATGCATGAGCGATATCGCGCACGAATGAAAAATGTTTGTCTTGGATTGGCCACTGTGATTTCACCCAACCTTAACCATGCAGGCGTACTCAAGCAACTTAAGGTTAATGGCCTGATGGTTTTTGAGATAGTATTTCAGCTAACATTAATTGTCAAGATCATTAGGGTCCCATCTCATGATCGTATTAACATTTAAAAGCTTTCACTGCGATATCTCTAACAGTTATCACTCTCATCCCCATTATTTTCGATATTTGGCTCGTTTGAGCGATGGGACACTCGTTTATGAGGATCTGAAGATGCTATGGTAATTTCTATGTGGATCATTTGACATGCAATCAGATTGTGCCTCATCTCCATCGTTGTTGTTTACTGAGCAAGTTGGTCCTCGTTTCTGTTGAGCTGAATTCTGTTTTAATTTTGGACCGTTGCCCAGTCGGATTATGTCTTCTAGCCGTCGTCTGCAATACCATCAACATTGCTTTGCACATGCAAGAGCAATGCCGATACAAGTATGTGACGTGTTCCTGTCTTCTGCCCTTAAAAATCGCTGTCTTTGTTGCTGACACAATAAGCGCCTGGATTATATCATATACCTCGGGAGTATCGTGTCCAGGATACCTTCCGACTTAACCAGAACACGATATTGTATATAACTCTAGTGTTTACACGTGTATTCACCTCGGTATGATGAAACACTGATCTTTTCACAAGATTAGCCGTTCTTATCCTCCATCTATTCAGCTGATTATATAGATCTTGCGACACAGCATCTCTTTATTACCTCGTTGTCGTGTCATCAAAGTTGTTGCGCTATATCATCAGCATGTGTCTCCCTTCCGCGACCGCAGGATTAACGCATTTTATATACTGCTTCTCAGTCGTTCTTTGTGAGTAAGATAGCACCAGTTATGACCACGAGATGTCTATCTGGTTATAACTGTTTTGACTGTCTGGGTGTTGGATGGCGAATCTCAAGCCATTAATCAGACTTCTCCTGTTACATTATGGTACATCGTAATTGTGATTAACAATTCATAAGATCGTTTTGTCTCTTGTTGAGTCTTAGTTGCCGTGTACGCCAGTACGGGTGTGGTCAGTGGCCATCTAATCAGACGTTTCTTTCGACGCCCTTAATGAACAACCCTTATGAAAGTCCAATGTAATCATTCCGTATCTTGGAGTTGTCTTCAATGACAGAATGCGGTCGCCGGTCTTTGAAGGGAGATTGGCAAAAACCTTGACGGCAGCTGATTGTGATTTCGATCAGAGCCATGTAATCTTCTGCTAAATCTTCCCAGCGACAGAAACATCTTATTTTGCCCTTAACCAACGGAGTTTATATTGCAGTGTCCTCCTTTGTTGAAAAACGTCTTGATTGATAAATACATTGAAGTTTTCTCCATCGCTGTTTGTATCTTTCCCAACAGATGAAGACCCCATTATCTTCTCGAAGATATTCAAACCACGACTAAATGCAGGCGAAGATTCGATGGTAGCAATAACTAGGTCCAAGTCTGCATACAGATTAAGGACGCGTTGTGTCCTCATACGACTGGGCCACGTACGTGTTGTTCAGTGCAACCTGACGTGTTGTTCAGTGTTTTGTACTTCATCAAAAGCATGATGAATTATAACTGTTTCCAAGTTAGGCGAGGCTTGGTTTACGAGAGTACTTTTGCTCATTTATTGCGACTGAACTATCAATTGCCTCAACGCAAGCTTAGGTTGTCATGGTACAACACCGTCTAAATTGGCTGATATCGCAACTACCAGAGGACTAACGTTACGAAGCACTCGTCTGTGGCCTGGCTTCCACTTCAGAACAATGAAAGACCAGGGACAATTCAATTAATTCTATCGTACAATGGGCTATTTAGCCTGGCTGGGGCTGATTAGAGTGTATACTGAAAGGTGTTGCTTAATTTGGTAACAATGGCTTCAATTGACTGCGTAAATGTTATGCCACACGTGAATGGTGTGGACATGTTTTTTTTATCTAGGTCTAGACTGTTGCATTGTTAGCATTTACGTAACGTAGCCACAGTGATACATTTCGTGATCTCTTCTTTAATGTGTGTGGCATCACCAGCGAAAGATATGTATACCATTACATTCACGTTAATTACTAGTAATCTAATGAGGGAGCGTCCCCTTGTGATGCCACAATAAAGATGCTTTAAGGGACGAGTGTCTAAGACAGTAATGAGTCTTGGCATCACCTTTGATGAACCGAAAAACAAGAAAGTAACAAGGTAACTGCCTGAAGCAGAGTCACCTTGAGAGAGCATAGAACAGAAACCTTTTGTAACTTTATGCTGTACGAGATCTAAAAGCATCTCTGAACCCTTTGCTGACTTAACACAAGCAGTGAAAATAGCCCTTGTAATGAGCCATCGTGTAACCTTTGATCACTGGCAAAACATGCCTGTAACAGTGTCATCCGAGCTTATACAGAACCATTTTTCTGGCTTGAGCAATCTACCTTTAACCCACAACCCTCTGCAGACTCAGCATTCCATTTTTCACCATTTGTTGCCCTTATCACAGTACCTCTGTAAGGCATAGTCCTACTCGATTGATGTTATTCAACCTATTAACGTGTGTATCTACAGCAACTAATTGGTTGTTACTGTCACCAAATGATTTGAGAGAGTCAAAACACAATCCCAAGTAATACATCATGTCTACTCAAACAATTACATTGCTTAAACGACCTTAGTGATTGTAAGCGGCGTCAAGACAGATTAGGCCAAATTGGCTACGTGCTTAGAATGAGGCATCCTCGAAAATCCAGAATCAGTCGTATTCTCCTCCCCTGGCACACGTTACATAAGCTCGATTGGTCGATAGTGCCGAGTGGTTACAGGAAAATTCGTCCCCGGATAATTCGTCCCCGGAAAATTCGTCCCCGCAAATTCGTCCCCGGATAATTCGTCCCCAAGGAAAATTCCTCCCCGGAAAATTCGTCCCCGAGGATAATTCGTCCCCGAGGATAATTCGTCCCCGGAAAATTTGTCCCCGAGGATAATTCGTCCCTGGAAAGTTCGTCCCCGAGGATAATTCGAGCTTCAGGATGAGAATGAGGAGGTCTCCAGTAGAAATATTTCTCTGTCATTCCTCTCAAAGGGTTACGCCGTTCATGATTACTGTAGATGTCATCGATTTTGAAATAGAAACTAATTATATGTGATAGAAATCACGCCATTTTGTCATTCAGTCCTTTTATATGCAAACTTTTTTTCATAAAAGTGACGTGATCAATACAATAAAACTGAATCATCACCGCCTCATTAAAACTTTTATTCTCACATACATGTACACCTTATTATGAATTCGGGGGAAATCGGTGTGATTTCCTGTTAGACATACAGGAGCCATTTCGTGAAATACATTAACCACAACAGCGCAGAAAATTGCTGGTTGAATTCTCGTTTATAGATTTATGTACCTTAAAGTACAGTTCTGGAAAGACATGTCCTTTTCCCAGGATGCCCTGTCTTGACACTATATCAAGCCATGCCATGCACAGGTGGCGTTATCAGGTCCCTCACACCCCACATACCGCTGATAATAGACTACCATTACGAGGCAATCGACGAGAAGTGTGATATTTCAAATTCTGGGAAGAGATGTACTTTTCCAGGCATCAGAGCCATCCTAAATGCCACTGCCCCTGATTGTGCTGAGGACCAAAGCGGACATGGAATCATCATTTAATTCCATCATCTGTATTCAAGAGGCTGATGTGTTTAGTTGTCTGGTCCGAGTTTATGCATGCTTATTGGTCACAGATGAGATCCAGGGTATGAATTATAGATACCGAGGTTTCTGGACTGGAATGAAAGAGTGGCAAAGCGAGTGGCGATGATTGGGTTTTGGGACAGGATTCAGTGATGGAATTAAGCTGCTGTGCTTTTTAATGGAGGCGCCGGTTTTTCAAGATAAATGCTGAAGAGCCACGCGAAATCAAGTTTTTTTGTTCTTTATGGGACTGTCTGATGTCTAACGTGAATATGCCATCAGCAATCCGCTCACGCCCACTGTCATTACAGAGATAGTTTCAAAGTCTCCAAAAATTAGCTGTTTGTTTTGTGCGAACTATGGCTTTCTACTTCCATTTCGATGGGCATTCTTAGCTTCTTTTGTTCCATCGTCTACCCTTTGCAATTCCTGCGCTTGCTGGCGTCTACAAACTAGATTGCTCTTAGAATAACCAGGCTGGTTACTCTGAGGTTTGCGGACGACTGGCCAAAGAATACCACGTGCTCACGATGCACGTTCGACCTACCGTCCCAATCCTAATCTTGCCACCTGGCATCCGATCCGATCTTATTGCAGTACGGGAGCAGAATAATCACAATTTCGTGGCTTTTGGCTTTTAGTGTAACGATACGATAATCAGCTAGTCTAATCCTTAGGTTCCGAACATGACAGCGATCGATGAAAAGCTAATAGTCACATTGATTTGGGGCTTTATGACCACAAAGTTCACCACGAGGTCAATATATCCCAGTTTTAAACCTTCCAAGGACATGATAATGTGGAAGCAATTGGACATTGTCCTTGTTACCTTTCAATTGCCCAGCCTTAAAGAAAGCAATGGTTTCACCACAAACGTAACGACGTTGAACCGAACTTAAACACGATAATCAAAGTAGAGATCAAGAGCTGTTACGACCATTTACAAAACTAATCAGACATCATCAAAGGAATGAAGCATTCTAGCTTTCAAACTAAGATGATAGGTCATAGAGAACAAAATGAAGTTGATTAGTGCAACGGGTTGCCTTTGAGAGGCCCCTGAAGCTTTTCTCACGAATAAAGAATGGAGGGTGAAGATGATCAGAAATGTTGTAAATTGGAAACAAATTGGACAGATTGCCTGAAATTGAGGGAGAAATTAGTCTAGGACACAGTAAATACGATAAACATGGGTTCAGTTTGGGTCAGGTCACAACCAAATTGGTAGCCATGATTGAAATTTGATTTGATGTAATCTTGTTATAGTTATATGTTCCTGGTAAATATAGATTAGTAATCAATGAGATACGATGGTTCATGAGAGGACGGGCATGATGAAGGAGAATTCTATGCCAGAATGACACTCAAGGTATCGACAGCAGATCGATCAGGGTGATTCCTGACCTGCCCCGAAATGATACTGAGATTAGCAGCCACGTGACCGGATGAACAAGATCTGTATCGCCCTTCTGCGCATGACCTGGAAAGATCTGTCAGGTATCTTGGCCTCAGTGCCATGCGCTTCGATCTCAAGCCGAGCAACCAGCCATACACATTCGCTCGAACAAATCTCAACAAACAGCTACGTTTTTCCGATGTTATTAATTTGATAAAAGCAAGACACGAACAAAACATATCGTTTCGGGGTATATCATCAGATTGTAAGGGCAGAAACCCATACATCATCAAATTTCAATATATTTTAGGTCTAGACCGAGCGAAAAAGGTCGGATCAAGTGGAAGAACTCTGTCATTCGAGTGATATGCCCGCAAGATCTTCTTGACATTTCGTGACTTCAATCAACACCACGGAGATGTTATATGCAATGTTCATCAGAAAGTAATCTGTTCATTAGAAAACTTACATCAACAGTTCTTAGTATTCATATGCGGAGATTTAGCGAGACGGTTCTTGTAATCAAGCGGTTAGAATTTATCATCAACACGTCAAAGGTCAGCGCCAGCTCAGATTCCAACATTTAGTCAGTTTATCATTATTCTCGGTCACTTCAGTCAGCATTGGCGAATGGACAACTTCCCTTTCTCTTGTTGAAAAATGGACGTACAGCAATGATATGAGGTGGTTCACTGACCCGGCGCACTTCTGTGGTCCACTGATTCAGCGGCTTGTCACCTTCTTGAGCTTACGGTGAACATGACTTTGCTTCGAACCAATCAACAACCTAAATTACCACACTTAGGCGTGACTAGACCCCCCCCCCATCTCCTTGCTTTGTCCATTCTCGCCAAACCAACATGGCCAGACGAGAGTTTCTCTTTCAACTTTCCTTTACCTCTTACATGTCGATGCCCTTTCTCCCATTTCTTGTTAATGGGGATCTTACCCATGTTTTTTACCTGACCTTCTTTCGCTACTTCTTGAGGCTACATTATTGTCTATGTTTGCTGAACAATAGCTGTCATGTTTAACAAGAAGTGGCAGGGTTCTGACGATGAGTGCTATATGTTCCTGCGGCGAACAATATGACGGGAATGGCCATTAAGGAAGTTAAGAACCCTTTCTATCAATTTGCCCTTTCCTGCTACCGTCTTCAGTTAGTATTATCTTATAGGTATAAGCAATCAATCGCAAATGTCAACATTGCGATGTTCATCTCATCAAACCACCCACAAATGTAATCATCTTTATCAGCACGTGCTTAGTACTTTGGTGGATGAACTGTATTGGCAGTCAACTACACCCTGCAAGGAAAAAAACTTTCTCTATAATATACATTAGCGGATCAACCCTGGGTGAAGACACTGTTTACACTGTTTAAGATAATGTTGACTAAATATAAAACGAAGGAACCAAACATCATGGGTACGGTTTGACCGAAGTTGCCTGCTTTGGCCAATGAAGCCAAGGAAATCCGATATGCATGCAGTTGCTTACTCGAATGTCAACATCGATCATGGCCTTCGCATTTCTTTTCATACTTCCCGATCGAACGGAATAATCTCGAATATGGATTTCTGGATTATCCAGTCACACCAGCAGCAGACTATCATTTCGATCAAGACAATAAATCGATTACATGGCTAACTGCAACTTAATTGGAGAAGTACTTCACTGTTGCATTATGCAGCTCATAGCATCTCATCATCTATCATATTCTGTGTTATTTTTCACCCAACATTCGAACTAAAACACCTAGTGGCGAATGTCATTTGTACTTAAATGACGATGTCTGACGCTGCTGAACGAACTCGGATCCCAAACTATGTTTGAAAAACAGTTTCTATGTGAAGTTTATGTGCTATGATTCATGTGGTTATGTGTTTGTGTATTTTGCTTTGAATTGACCAATCCTGCTGTTATTCCTTTTTATCATCCTCTAACATACTCTACCATACTAAAGGGAGAAAGCAACATCATTTGATTGGTAAAATCAGAGCACGCGATGAAAAGCAACCGCATACATCTGTTAAAGGTCGCGGCGAAAATTGGGTCTCAGGAATTAGGTTCGTAGCCTGGTGGTTATCACTGCGTGCTACCACGCAATAAGGCCTTGGTTCGATCTTAGGGCAGATTTGTGTTCTGGATGAACCGGCGTGGGTCTAAGGAACAGATACTGGTAATATGATACTGTTACCTGTTCAAAGGTCTCTGAATAAAAAAAATATCAATAACAAACTACTTTGTACGTTGTGCTTGATGAAATGTAATGGATTGAGCTTGGTCAAAGGAACTTCATATCCGCATTATGATTCAATCTAATGTATAACGCCGGTGATGGAAAATCACGAAAAGATTCAGCGTCAGCTTAAAAAAGGTCCACTAATGCAACAGCGAATGTTGATATCTTCAAAGTCATCAGAAAGGACTCTAAATCAGACTATTCCCTGTATATGTCTTTTGCCCTGCAGTACCTATTCTAATGGCATCCCATTAGAGGATTTCGTCACCACTAAGTGAAGACGTCAGTGTGACTTAATGAGACAAAGGTATAGTTAAGCAATTGAGCACAAATGCAAGTATGGGCCAGCGGGCTGATTAGAAGATATCAATTTGGTGAGAGGAATGTAAATGGCAAGAAATGACTTGTTCATTTGTCAGACAAAGCTTCAGTTCCAATGGAGCCTAGCTAAGTTTTGTCATGTTCGCTGCAGGCCACCTCAATATTATAGTTACTTAGTCAACGCAGCTAGTTTGTATTCTCAGCATATTTTTTACTCTGAACTGCAATCTTCAGAGAAAAATATTCATCATGAGAGATGACCTTATGAATCTATTCAAAAACTCATTTCCGTTTGGGGAAATCATTCTGTCACCTAGCCAACGCAGCCATCAGGTATTCCAACGCATAGGACCACTCACCTGCTCGATATATAACTCGTCTATCCAACATAATGATGATGGCATCTTTTTCTTCTTGCCACAGCCACAATACGATTGTTATCCCTTAAAGCAATCGTTTGTGTTGATATGTGATTCCGGGAAGATACAATCTGTCTGATGTATTGCACACACACACAATGGCGTGCAATGTACAGACAATACAATGTACAGCCAATACACTGTACTGACAATACAGTGTGCTGACAAAACACTGTACATAACATGCCGGGTCATTTGGCTCCAATTGAATATCAAACGCGTCTGTCTCAAAGAGCACAACCACATTTGAGTTGAAAAAAGTTGTTGTGACGTTATCTCGTGATAGAGAATGGATGTTCTAAGCTCCCCATTGGCGCTTCCTCTGCTTCCAGTGACTGCATGATTGTTTATAAGAAACGGGGAGATTTTTTAAATCGTGTGATCAACGATTAGATTTACATTCACATCATTTGGGTAAGAAATTCGTGTGATGCTGCAGATGCTTAGAGATTCTCAACCGGAACCTTGACGGTTTTGTAAAATCGCCAAAATTGTCATAGCAAACCGTTTTATGTGGAAAAAAGCTTCACTTTTGTTGATTAACTCAGACATTCTTTGTAAATTTAAACTTACCGTTGCATGAATTCATTCTGTTAAGACAGCAAAAACAGTTAATATAGCTCTCAAACACTTAGAAGTAAACGTTTTTTGCTTGTCTACCCTTTCTGACGACGTCTCATTATTGAAATCTGCGCACTTACCAGCCCCCTTTGCACTTTTACTGCTGACAGGCACTACATGTTCAGTTAATGGATATTGAGGATCACAGAGGATGTTTCTTGCTTCTCTTCTTCTGTTGATCGTTATTTCTTTAATCGGCTGAACATGAGCATTTAACAGAAGAGAAAACAATATTAAGGCACCGATACTCGCTCAGTCGATTCTCCGTTGATTGGCGGAGCCAGATATGTCCGTGTTACCCTTCTTTCTGTGCGGAACACCGGTAAAACGAGTTGGCAGTTTGCTCTGTGTATTCCCGCATTACATGCGAATAGTTAGAGATGGTGGACACCCAAAGACCCTTCTATGGCAATTGTTTCAATCAGAAGGCTATAGTTAGTTACTCGTCAATCATTGCCCTCAGTGACCACACCAGGTTCTAAGGTAGCAATTTCACTGGAAAAGTCTATCTGGTTTCTTCTTGATAGAGACATATACAACCTTGGGCTACACCTATTACCGGTAATGATCTAGCTACCTATTCCTACTAGGAATTCCCTTTGTGATATATCGTAGCAAGTCAATTGACCAAGGGTCTGGACCATTCGGTAACCTTAGGACTGTTGGCAATAGAATATTCATTCTATTGCTACTGTCAATTGTCTGTTTACGGAATATTTTGGGGTGATGAGGAATTTGTCCTGGTCATCATCCTAATTGTTCGTGAAAGTTCTTGTCACATGTTTCTTGGCCCGACCGGTATCTCGTATTTGCATTCAAATGTGATTTCATCATGCATGCCGTAATCAGATAATGCCAGTAAGTTGTCTCCGATTACCTGGTGATAGTTGACAGTTTCCAACGGATTGGTCGGAGATCCAGCCATTCGCGTGGGCGAAGAGTCCTGATTGCTCACCTCTATCAGTTCATTATTCATTGGGGTTCAAGTGGGATGGAACAGTCTACGGTCGGCGCTATCGTCTACCCGGTAGTTTATCAGGCTTTGCAAGCGGCGTATGAGGAGTTTATCATGCGGGAATGGTCTATAACTAGTGACTCCTCGTTCAGCAATGTTTGAAGAATATGTAGCCATATCATATAAAAATAGACCAAGAAGAATACTTCCTCTTGCATCGTATCTTGTCTGTTTCGATGCATTGTAAGTTCCTTGATTTCGTTGACTCAGCTAATAGCTCGTGGAACTGTGCATCGATTTGTCGAAAAGTGTTATGGACTACCAAAAAGTAGCTATGTACAATTCAGAATCGCTGTTGCTCTACTTGACCAATAAGGCCGATGTTTGAGAGAAAATGGCAATTCACGTGAAATACGTTTATGGGTGACCTTTCAAACCAAGGCTTAGCATACTTCTATCTATCTTTGCAGCCAAAACCAAAAAAGACGAAGTACGGAAAGTTCACCGCCCGACAGTCCCCCGAGCAGGCGAAGAAGTCGGAATAGCCGGTTAAAGCTCCGCCATCACAACTCTGACCCCACCGCGGAGTTCCTTGGTGTGGAGGACGAGTTCACCGGCCATGAGGTGCTCTCGTCTCCCAGGGTGTCGCCGGTGCCTTGGATGAACGTACCCGAGCTCATCATCACACAGACACAAGACAGTAAGTAGATGTCCTTTCAGATTTGTGAAAAGGCAAATATGGTTGATACGGCAAATAGCCATATGCATATTGCTATCACGTATCACGTCCTTTCCATTTTGTCAGAAACTGGCAACTGGCAACTGTTGCTGTTTTATTTTTGATCAGATCTCATAGTATTAAACGTCAGAAGCAACTCTTTGCTCCGTGGGGACGGTATGCTGCTCGGCGCGCGGAGATCTCTAGCCATGCCATCTGTAAGCTGGTTAAAGAACTGAAGCTTTCTCCAGTAACCCTGGTAACCAGTTGGTAAGGTGATGGAAATAAGTTCGTTAGAGATGGTTTCAGGCAATGAGTCTAGGTGGAGATGAAGTATCGTTGGCAGAGTGTCCCTGGTCGCCACTACTAGAATAATTACGTGCTCTGCTACCATGTAAGGAAGCTGCTGCGAGACTGTTTGACAGTTCCATTCGTCATCTCAAAGAGGGGGGCTTACCACGGACACCAAGAGGTCTGATCCTTGATCGAATGTCTTAGAGATTCTTCCCCTAAGTTGAAATGAAGTGAATTGAAAATACAGGGCTCCCTTCCCCTTCGTTCCCCTCAGCCCTCACTCTATCTCTACATGCACTGGAGGTCTCCTGCAGCCTGAGTTATTTACTTATCCATTATGAGGGCCAGCCATTTGATAGCCGGTCACATGATTTGGTGATAACTTGTGGTTGGATGAGCTGCCCTGTCTCCACGAACAACTCAAGAGGCTCTTAATCTACAAGGGAACCAGTACAGTGTATGATGTTGTACTGCATTGTCAACAAAACTGTCTGAACAACTGGTTTTACTTTATGACCTAATTACCCAAATTAGTTATCCTAATCTCGATCAATTATACTACGAGTGATTAGCCTTGATGTATTGGTACCATCCCACTCTGCAGGCAATTATCAACCTTGAGTTAAGTGGTGGTTTCGGAATACATCACACTGACGATGGACTTGAAAGCACTCGGATATCTGGCAATTGCCTTCCCCGCACATGTCTCTTCAATAATGCAGTCGAAAACAAATATGGATCATAACACAATTTGCTGCAGAGACTCATTGTACTGTTGACGCTTTAGAGAATTTGAGATTGGGATACCCATTGTCTGTGTCGTCTGCTTTTCGATGGTGATGAATTGCTTTACCTGTTGTCAGAATGCAATGAAACAGTCCGTCTTAGATGTGTGGATGCCAAGGAACCAATAGACACAGCTATATGGTATCCACCAGAAAAAAACATAACCTCGAACTCGTTCGCCTACTCAGATCAAACTCTGAACTTTTCTGAAACAGTTTGTCCAAAAGGTCTCCGTTGTCTAGTCCTCTCCCACTGGCCAAGCAGTCCCGTCCAACTCGGCTTGAAATTGGCACAGAGGGGAAACTAGGACCCGTATTCCTGCATTCGTACTGTCAAATGAAAACGAATTGGCTGCAATGTCTATTATCCTTTTGTAGAAGTCATCTGATCTGCAATAAGTCTTAATATCTTCTACGCCGACCATGGTACCGATAGCTTATCAATGAGTCAATAAAAATGTTTGATAACCGTGTTAGCCTGTCTAAATGACACGACTTCATAAATGTTTATAGCCAATGAATAAACCAACTGTTTACATAATTGTCAACGTCCAGCGCAATGCTTCATCTTTGACATTTGTGTAATTCATTAAGTGACGGCTTCCTCTCCCACGGTCTCCCGATAGAACTGCAAACAGCAAATAGACCAGACTCATTCATGGTGCAGGTAAACACCTCTCAAACAGCAAATAGACCAGACTCATTCATGGTGCAGGTAAACACCTCTCAGACATGGATGGGGGGGAGTCGTGTCTACTTCTTTGGAATGTCGTGACTGTTGTACTTCTTCTCTTTCTCTTTGTTGCCATATCTTCTTGAGAAGGCCATGGCTTCTGTTCTTTGAAAGGCTAAGGCTTCTTTTCATTTCGTTAAGAGACCATCCGTTTTCTTCTTTTTCGCAAGGTAAAAACCGCTGCCAGTAGGACGTGGAGAGTGATCTTTGATCTTTACAGTTTTTTGGGGAGGTAGTGTCTTCTTCTGTTTCACGACATCTCCGCATTAATTTAGCTGCCATCTCTTCTTCTTTGGAAGGTAATGGCTTTTCTGCTTTCGTTTAGTTGCCATCTCTTCGCCTTTAGAAGGCCACGATCTCTTCTCCTTCCTGTAAAGGCCATATTAAGTCAGTATCACTTAGATAAGTAAACCAATCTGATTTTTTCCAGTCTGCAGCTTGCTCCTATTGCTCAGAGTTTTGCACAATCTCAGGCTGATACATGCCTTCTTGGAGGACTGATCTGCTAAAATATCCTGGATGAAAACTCGCCACTTAGTTCTGGTTACTAAGAAGCTGAGCTTAGTGTAGATGAACCAATACAATAGGCGATTATCTTGACGTCATTGGTCAGTCCATGATGACTAGTATCAATGGTAGCTGGCATTTGTTCCGGTGGACATAAGGAGTTAACACCCCTGAGTGGGTTTCCCCGACTTGGGAGCACGTAAACATCATTAGGGTGCTTACCTTCCAAGAAGGCTTGCAGTGGCTATGGGAGATGTGCGTCATTGGGTTACAATCTGATGTAACATCGTATCAAATCTGTGCTTGTAAAGGGAGATCCCGTGTGGATGGTGTCAAGACAACAAGAACAAAAAAACATCACCGACCACCCCCATGTTTATTGGTTGATGTAGAATCATGTGTCAGTTCTTCTTTGTCTTGTCTCCGTACCGGTGGTTCCAAGTGTGGTGAACAAACCGCGGACTAACAAACCAATTGGATAGCTACATTTGGCACAACATCACTGATCGGCTCAGCGAGATATGAAAATGTGTTTATTTCCGCGTGGTAAGTTAATCATTTAGGGACCCCGCCGCCTTACTCTCCTACGCTTTCTGACCGGCCATCTTGAGATTGTGGGATGACGTTCAAGCGCTTGATGTAGCTGATGCCTATTTTCGTCGTCCTCTCTTCCTCTCTCTACTCATCCTCCTCCTCAAAACGGTTGACAAATCGAATTCAACTTTTTCGAGATCAACAATATCCTGCATGTCTCAATATCCTCTACATTCACCGAAGCTTTCCAAGGCGAAGCGTCTATTCATATATTTCGAGTCGTACTATTAGCCAGTCAGAAGAACCCAATCCTGTTTGTCTGCTGTTGTCTTCAGCATCTAACCTATCGGAAATGTCATCAGAACCTAAGCTTTCACACACAGGATTACAAGCCTACTCGGACCATCGTCATCGTCATATGTTCATTTCGGCAAACATGGCCAATGGAATGCAACTATACCAACTGCAATGAATGTTGGATGGGTGGATATTGTTGTTATTTGTGATATCATGCTCTGCACATTTTATTGTTATTCTTAGTTGTCTTCGCACCTTTGATGAACGTAAGGCTTAGTCATAAATCTTCACGCTCTTCGA
The DNA here is from genome assembly GCF_910592395.1 of Lineus longissimus. Taxonomy (NCBI): domain Eukaryota; kingdom Metazoa; phylum Nemertea; class Pilidiophora; order Heteronemertea; family Lineidae; genus Lineus; species Lineus longissimus. The sequence continues at coordinate 1,655,035 of NC_088314.1, forward strand.
CTGGAGGCTTCTCTGCAGCTTTTTCCCCACGTCAGGCCAAACTGTTTTCCTAAGCACCGCATGAACGTCTATGACGTTCCATGATGTAGGCACTACATTGCGTGAAACCACGTTACATAACCATACCATTATGAATCTGAGTGCTAATTCCCTCCAGCTCATAAACCGGTTGGAGTATAGTGGAATGCTTAATAATCATATTGCCTTCGCCGTAATTTATTGATCTTATAGGTTTCTAATGGCTCTTAACCGTTCATCTGAGTATGATATCTCGGCATCGATTCCATGTTCGATTGGTCAGACTAGCTTGCACCATCGGGTGGATTTTCAATGCAAATACACACAAAATGACAGCTAACTTAGAGTGAGATACAGCCCTGTCTGGATTACGTCGACTGTGAAAATTACCAACATTAGATGATGATTAAGGCTTGCTTGTTTGATTTGGGGGAGTCTTGAAGTAAACATGGTTCTCAGAATCTCTGTGTTCACCGATTCTTCCTCTCATTCCAATCATCGTCGTTATAAGAGTTGAACGAATTTCCTTTTAACTCTTATCAAAGTTTGATGATCGTTTATGCCTATAAATGTCGTCAAACGGTTTCTGTGGTTCTGGAGTTGCTTCTAAAGGACTACTTGCTTAATAACATCAGTCAAAACAATGTGATTACCACTTTTAGGGCAGCCCGATTGATAAAGTTTCTGGGGTGATAATCTTCGATGAGAGAGCTGTTTCGAAAAACTCAAGGATTCCAGTATTCAGAATAAGGCCTTGTATCCCCTTTCTGCTCTTACGGCTTCATGCTTTTTGGATATCCAAACTGGATTCACGTGTATTTGGCAATGTTATTCTTGATCAGTACGGATACCAACTCTTCTGTAGAAGATGTTGAAGATGGTAAGGGTTTATTCCTCCTGTCGTTTGGCCAATAAGAACCCCATATATTCCAGCTTCACCGGTCCATTCTTCACAAGTTAACCAATCACTGAGTCCGGCCAGTTTACTTGTGGCGAATTAAGGTCAAGGTTATTAAACAACACAGTTTGCACTCGTATGGAAGGTTTGATTTTTACCCCTGGACGATTTTTTATCACGTGGCTTCAAATTTGTTGCCATTCTCCGGAACACTCTTTATTATCTTGATGTACTTTTATCAAATGACTTGTTATGAAATCATAAACTTTCAGAGAAAAACATACTATAAATTAAAGTAGACTGAATGACTGAGAATGATACCTAAGGGAGTTAACATTAAACAGAGACACCATACGACAATCCATGGTTTCCGGTTTCTAATTGGTTAAAATTATGGCTTTTTGATTCGTTGATTAATTAAACCAATCAAAACCCACTATTGCATGCGTAACCTGATGCTGATACCCTTGGGTGATTGTGAGAAATGTTTACAATTTATTGCATGTTTCCCTGAAAACGGTATAATAAATCTTGATTTCATAACTCGATACGTCTGGGAGGGGATAAATTCCTTCAGTAATATGTTAGTCACGCTTACGAAAACTGTATGATTTTGCACAGCATCTGTACAACGCAAACAACGGAGCTTCATCTCGGGTCAGTTACAAACTTACTCCCTATTTGTAAGGATGTTTAAAAGAGCCAGTATTCATTTTACTATTTGTTTTCCGTTGGCGGATATGTCGCTGAAGGAACCAAGTCAGTGCAGTAAGTCTCATCATTTGCTTCTTCCTTTGAGTTTTCAAAGGTTTTTTAGGATGCGTTCTTCATTGAACCAGTAAAAGGGTTGAGGAGGGATACGAGATTGCAGTCGTGGTTCAAGTCCAGTTGAAACCATGTCTAATGTCGGCACCACTAGTTGTCCGAAGATAACAGCATACCATACCTGCCTCTTCAGTTAGCAAACGGCCAACATTCATCGATTGATGCCCTACTACACAATAATCGGGGACACTCCTTCCCATCTCGGTGATTTAATTTCCTGACTAATGGGCTGATGGCAGCAACGATTTGAAATCACAATGGCTATCGTGCTCTCGCGCGTCAATTCGTTTCCCCCTCTTTTGACTATCAGGTTCAAGATCGGAGATTGATAGATGAGCGAAATGGTTGCGTGTCGCGTTAATCCAGGTACTTCGTGTCATACCAAGTCTTGTGTTGATTTGTCTCCGGAGATGTATCGTTTCAACAGAAGTGATGCAACCAGTCCGACTGGCGTTGAATTGATACATTTCAGCGATTGTGTAAAGAACCCCTATCCCTTTTTACTTTCCAAGCTTTCAGGGCAGTGATTAGAAACCTGTACATTTGCAGTTAGCAAAAGCTGTTTCGTTAGTCATAAGATAATTGGCCATATTCTTGAATTCTCGGCTGAGGCGTGAATCTGGTGAAGCTTCTTTTTAAACCACAGTCGTCGTCTTCTGTAATCGTGCAAGCTGTTTTTTTGCTTTCGTGGTCACTAGAATGTCGAATGTCAATTCCATTGAGCTATGGAACGAATGGTTAGGAACGTAAATAATCCTTGTTGCGAATACAGCTCTGCTAGTTTCGTCAATATTTATGGCCTTATCTGGACTAACTGCTCATCATGCTTTCCAAGGATGTTCATCTTCATTCATGATATGATCCATGGAGATTGCCCTGTGTTATTGCGAATGTATTGTTGTAGATGAATTGCTCATTTGGAGTCCAGTCACTGACGGATAGGATTAACTAAATTTTATTTATGTGTCCTTGACCAATGTGATTACTCCCTGTACCATCGAATATCATTACAATAGCTTTTCTCGTGACCGCTTGTCTAACATGAGTAGCCAATCAAGTTTGTAACTCACCATGCCTAATCAACACAGCTGAATACCCATCTCCCTCCTGTTCTTCCAGATCAAAGAAAGCGGACATCAGCCGTCACAGGAAGCGAGCAGAATCTGCTACGAGTCCCAAGACAGGTAAGTCCATTCGATCTACAGTCAGGCAGGTGCCGTCATTTGAAGTACTCCATATCCATTTCATGCAAAATGCTCCTTTTACCAATTTACAATATTTTACACCAACCATACCATGGTATGTTATAAATGGAGGCATTTCCGGCCAACCAATATGGTTTCACCAAATGATGCCTGACAAAGTTCAGGGAAGCGGTTGAGAAAAAACCTTTCAACACTTCTGTTACTTCTGTAACGTGTGCTACTGAGAAGTACTTCCCATCGTTGCTTTACCTTTTTTATGCCAACATGTATTGCCATCTGAATTATTCAGCGACGAATTCCCGTCTCCTAACATAATGTAACATTAAAAAAGCATCACCGTTATCCTACAGCTTCCTCTGGCGTTTAATGATCAAGTAATCCGGCCGGATATTAAACAGTCACATTCATTGTTGGCTCATGCATGTCATATGTGGGGTAGAATCAGACACGTTTGGCCCGACCTGTCCAAGAGCGTCCTCCACGACACCGGTTATGAGTTTCTTCCCCGCTGATTTTTATTGTTCCACATTTATGTTTTGACGTATGGTAATATTGCGCAATATTTGGAGTTTGGCCGAAAGCTTCTGGCCACGGCTGAGTATAAAATGGTATTTGACTACCTTCAATAATGTCTAGGTGCATACGTGTAGGAATTTTATATCCATTGTGTCCATCACTTGCTGTTACCTTAAAAAACATCTTCCATCTACTCTTAGTAGTGACGTATGTCTCCTTGAGCCTGACCGGCGTCAATATTGTTGACAGAAAACGAAACCCATTAATTGCTTTCTGGTTTCTTTGGTTTTCAATCCTTCTACGGATTCCCCTGCATCCAAACAATGATTTGGTGACTTTGCCAAAATTGCCCAGTTAACCATTTTTCAAATACGGATCAATAGTTCCATCACCCGCGGCTCCATCTTCATCAGTAAATAGACCCAAGCAAATCCCGTACCACAAGATGGACAGGGCTCGCGTAATCAGAGTCTCGAAGAACAGATCTTTCTTCGACAGGAGGCTCAGTTTCGCTAACCAGACGCATTACTGGTCATATTCGATGACAGAAGCTGTTGTCTGTTGTAATCTGTCTTGAAGGCGTCAGAAAGATGCTTTATCGGTTTTTTCAGTCGTGAGAGCCATTGTTTAAAAACACCGATTAAAACTTTCAGCAGAGATTCTGCAAGACAAAATCTTTAAGAAGCTGACACTACAATGTAGATGCACTTGGTGTAGGTCTTCTCTGGTGGGATCTATGAACAGTTATGAACTTCTTGGGGATTGGAGTAAGACCAGGGTCCCCTATCACGTCAGTCCACACAACTAGATGCCACACAGACTCTCATCACGGGTCTATAATATTCTTTTGAGAGCCAATATCGGCAGTAGTCGTCCTGTCCATCCATTATTGTCCATGGAGTAAGATTCAGTCATATCAGTCAACACTCGATCCTGTACTCCGCATTCACATCGTATTTCTTCTTTAAAGCGTAAACGAAACAAGGAGAAAACTAACAGTAAGAAACAGGTCAGTTTTTACCCCGTCGAGGTTCCACACAGCTTGTTAGATGGATTGAGTGGACTAACATGGCTGTTACCTCACTAACACTAACGCAAGTTCATTTTTTAGCAAGACATGTTTGACAACTCGGATGCAGAGTTTGGATGTGACTAAAACAACACCCCTGTTACTGTGAAATGGTGCACTGCTACCACATGTATTTATGCTTCTAACATTGTGTAGTGTGTAGATATTTTTTCGATCACATTAGCGTAACAGTTGCCTAATTCTAAAACACCTTAAGTTTGATATATTTCAGCATAATCCACCAATCTGCGATTGACACACTTTAGCCCAAAGTTTGGGTTGTCTCAACACTACCTCTGTGGTCAAAACGAGGCTCATAATCCATTATGAAAATGAACCATTGTTACTAAGGTGTTTTAGAATTGTTTAACCAGCCCTCTGCAAAGCCGAACGTGTCCCCATAACCTTTGTATGCCCTCTCCATCTTCATCAAGTAAAACCAAGATCCTTCTTTGACTGGTTTATGGTCAAGCCAGAAGGTTGTACATTGTACGTAACTAATGTAAACGCATAGATAGTGATAAGAGATTTAAGATTGTAAGTTGATTTCAGAGAGTTGATAGTGAATTTAATTTGAAAAGGATTATCCTTTGTTATGAGTGGGACTAATAGAATTGTATGCTGCACCCCAGGGATACATGTACTTCAATGCTTTTGTGGGATCGTGTGCTTGTTGATTCAGTCTGTGGCGTGGTACAGAAATGTGATCTTTTATTGTGGTGCTTGTTTGAAGTCTATATGGGTGTTGTAGTGTAAGGTGTGTATGAATGAGACATGTTGTACAGCGTGATTACGCTCGATACAAACCTTCTGTTGATTTCGAGGTGTCTGTCTTTGAAGTCAACATTCTGTGACAAAGTGCGTCTAAGACAATTGTACCTCAGGATCAAGAACTGACAGAAACACCAAACTAAATAAGGGAGTGATTTATTCACACTTGTTACATGCAATAATAAAGATGATAACAAAATGTACGACAAGGCGTGTATAGCAATGAGCTGGTGCACGAAGAGTTCATCCGAAATGTCGAAAGCATGCCGTCTAGGTCCGCCACGATCCCATAAAGACCCACAGGCCTAGATGGAACCACGCTACGCCAGGAAACATGCTATCCAACAAATCGGCACAAACCTCAGCAAAACATGCTAAACGCTAGGATATAAGCGGAGCACACTAAACAGTACAGGCGTTCCTGAGATCAGAAGCACAACTTGCCCGGTTCGAAGTGACCAACGAAGTGATCTAACACATACAAAGTTCAACGCACCCAGTTTATGTAACAGTTTTGAATACAATGCACAGAAAGTCAGCCGAGTCTGAATGAATGAAAAGAAAGTACAGCCCACTGAATTCCGCTATTGAATAAGCTTAATCCACTCGGAGTCTTTCAATGATCAACAATTACGTTCTTGACAGCCATTGGTCAACTGTAGAATTAAGCTGAACAATGACAATACAATGAGCCCACACAATACTACAAAACAGACCCCTTTATAATAGGTAATATACAGGGTGTCCTAATAAAAAGGCAGGGGCACTTCACACATCCTTAATCGCGGGTCAGGAAAACAGAATTGCTGTTATACACAATGTCGTAGTGGTTACCATGTCTGCTGAAACTCTTAAGTAGTATATGTATGTCTGTCTACACAACGGCTCTGTTAATTTATATTCAATAGGTATTTATGCAATTGGGGAAATTTCAATGAACAGCGTAGGTCTTTAAGACTTTAGTCTTGTCATGACCGTTGAGACGCGATAAATCTGGCGATGTTGGGCCTGATGAAACATTTATTGTCGCAAATAGAGCACTAACCATCTTGATACCCCGCATCAAAATTCATGTATGCGCTTAACAATCATTAATCTGTCGTCTGTTGTTTACAAATCAGCGTTAATAACAAACAAGAAAAACCGCTGGCGCCATATGGGATACAGCCTTCCATAAAGCATGAGGCACATTCATCAAGTACCATCATCATAATCAGTGCCTACTTAACCGTATATATATATCCCCCTTTTCGGAAGCAAGCAGCCGCTGTATCGCCACCCTCATAAAATTCATGCCTAAGTCATTTTTTGCCAAAATTGGTATTTTCGCCCACAAGACTAAGAGTCACCTGTAGTAAAAGTGATTTTAAGTTAAAACTCCATGTCTCATCTCCAAGTGTGTGGGAAGGTCAATGGAATAACTGCCTGGTCAAGCTTGTGACTTAGCCAGATTTACATTATGCCTGAGACAAACAAATGTGACTTGGGCAGTTTTACATCAAGCAACATGACCGCGAGAAACAGCTCACTCAAGAAAACCTCTCAATCAATGCATTCTTTTCTTTGATTGGAGACAAACTCTCAAGTGGTAAGTTGGAAAACCCTTTTAATAGTGTTTTTGCCCTTTACTTTGTCATGTTTTATGAGGATGGATGGATCCTTCGTCAACATCACTAGGCCCGGGGAGAAGGCTGCGGATCCTAGCAGTGCATGATCTGCGGGGCCTGAGATCCCGATTTTGAAAATTCTAGGAAAAACTATATTTTGCCTGAAAATAGTCAAAAACATTGCTTTTTGTCAACTCTGTGGCTGTCTTGACTCAGCAGTTTCGGGGTATTGTCTAAACTCGATACTAAAGATTACTTGGGTCTTTGTTTACTGCTCATATGTCATCGCAATGTTTCCTCGCTACTTATGTTTATCTTGGTCCTCCTTTATTCAAGTCTCGTATCTGAAGTGCCGTCCGATTTATCGGCAATTCAGAGAAGCACAAATTATGAGATTTCTCTTAATAGCAATTAACTTGTCAGTATATGGCTTTAGTGTTTTCTCCGTCATAGCGCTTTGCGTCACCAGAAGAAAGAAATCTGGTGTCACTGCCCTCATGCTTGGTTTTTCTAGAAATTACGCATCTTGGCAAACGTCTCTCATAAAACTGACTGAAGTTTTGTGTAACCAGCGATTCGATACTAGACATAGATCAAGTGTCTTTTTATAAATGGTCACCCTCACCAGTGAGTAATGGAAAATAAGAACGATTCAGAGAAGCGTCTGATATGTATTTCACATATTTGCAGCAACCAACTTCTCAGCAAACGGCTTTAGTGTTGTCTAAGCGAATAATACTTTAGCATTGCTGCATCACCCACAAGTCACAATGACCTCATACTTTACTTTTTGTAAAGTCTGGCAATTTGTCAACGATGAAATGTCAAGAAATCTGCGATGTTACTAAGTAAATAGTAAACATGACCATACAGTTTTGTGATAACAGACTAAAGTCACGTCCTCAAAAGAAAAGGCGAAATGAATATAGAGTCATTGATCCATATCTATTTTATTAATGGCCGCCCTTACCAGAAAGTGATAATAGTGTTTGATTCTGAATCACAAATTTACATCTCAGTTACATCAAGTTGGGTGACTAACGCAGTATTACATTAGCTTTGGTGTATTATGGCGCCCTAATCAATATAATGAAATAGTTGTAGCCTTTCTTAGATATCATTATATGAAATATGATACATACAAGTTCTAGTCGTGTGTCAACAAAAAAGTATCTCCACATGACAAAGATTTCGTCATGGGACGGTGAAATGTAGAGATAGAACGGCGATACATTGCTGCTATATTTTTCCCAACGTTATTGAGAAATTGCAAAATCCAAATCTCCTAATATATTACGTCTACGTACTGCTCTTGTGGAAGCTGATCGCTTTCAGTATTCGTAGAATATTTGGATTGTAATTTCAGAAACAAGCAGAAATCTCCACTTTCCTGTGCAAAACACGTTCAACAAATGATTTTCTATTTGTTCGGCACGTGCTGCTTTCTGATGTTATCTTGATTATATACTCGTTTAAGGACTGGAATCGGCGTCAAGCGGTCGCAGAAGTTTGAACAAGATGTTCATCTTTTGTGCCCGGTTTCGCATGTGCATGCCATTCCCTGCTTCAACAGTCGTTCATGCGCATGCCTAACCAGATACAGAGTCTAGAAATTCTGAAAATGAATCCGCCTGATGTCTGTCAATGTTCCAAGGAAGCCGAAGATCTACAAGGTGAATACGTTCTCCTTGCCTTAAAGTACTTTTATGAAACGATGGCATGAATGAGTCTCAGCACACTGATCATGGGTTCACAGACTCAGATTCCGATCGCACCGATCTGTATGGCTTCCACCAGACACTCAGTCTTCGAGCATTTTTTTCAGATAAAAACGTGCACTTCTATCTACGGACCCGGAAGTCACAACGCAGGGGATTTAAACAGGCCCACGCTGTGTCTACACTGTTTGCTATCAGTATCATGACCCCACTCACGCTGAGTCAGTCCAAGCACTTATCTCAAACGACGCTTTTCCTTCTGGTTTTTTTTGATAACTTGTACCGCTTTTTAAAAATCTTGTACCGTAAACTTGTTTTGATTTGGGATGATGATGGCAGCATATCAGATAATGATATTTTGGTGGAAAGAAATAACAAATTCATCAGATAACACCTCCTTTTGAGCAAGTCTTGGTCTGTCTTATTAAATCACGCCAAGATAAGAGTTCCAACCAAACGTTTGGCTTCAAATTCATGCATTTGTAAACGAAAATGTTCACACCTGTTCAATGCGTATGCATGTCACTTAGTCCTTAAATCCTCTTTGCCCTTAACTGACTTGAATAATAGTTGACACTACACCACAAGTAATCATCGAACACATGGAACATCTGTCGCGAGGTTGGCGCATCGGTAACACAATTCCACACGCAAGAAAGCTTCCCAAGGATATCAGTGTCGAGGTTGATCATCCGGCGTAGTTGGTAATGTCTTGCGCGGCGTTTCTTACTCACTATTGCTCTTTATCGGGTAACGGGGTTTTGGCGCAAACTACCTATGACGCTTCCTAGAAGCTCCGCCGATATTCGCCCAGTGATCATATCAGATAGAGTTATCGGAAATGTGCGGGAGGGGAGCACTCAGTTGAAAATGTGAAGAAGACCAGAGGCTGGCGGATCTAGTTAGAGTTATGTTGGAGCTATTGTTGAATAGGGAACTTACTGCCAACTGTTGAATGGACACCACAGTAACAGCCCAAAGACAGTTTGCAAATTTTTTCTAGCATAAATTGGATGACATCTCAGTGTTGTGATCGGTTCAGAGGAAGTTAGGTATTCAACGTGACAGTGTGTTTTCCTTTCTGCCAGTCGAGGTAACAGTGTGGTGTTCTTCTTGAAGTTTTCTCAGTAAACGAGGCGAAGAGGACAACTGGAAGAAGGGATAGCTAGCTGCGGATAAACTACCGAGACTACACTAATTTGCTTCTTTGGATTTTAAGGATTAATTTCACAGATGAAATTACTCATTCGAACACCAACGATGAGAAAGTTCCCGCGACACCCCACCAAGGTGCTGAAACGTGGAATATCATTGGATACTGCCAACTTCCCTTCGACAGAGAAAATCGGGGTAGGTCATCGTAGATTTCTAGAAATATGCCATGGTTGAGTAATTGCATACTCATTCGTCTGTCCATACTATAGTTCAATCATTCTTTGAATATACAGTTGGTTGTATCTTTCATTAGTTGTAGTAGGGTCTGATTGTCCATTAGGCTGGGGTTAAGCAGACTCATTCGAACATGAACGATGAGAAGGTTCCCGCGATGCCCCGTCAATTTGTTGAAACGTGGAATTCGCATTGGATGCTGCAAGATTCCCTTCGAAAGAGAAAATTGTATATCTCTAGAAATACCATGATTTCTGATTGCTCCTTTTCTGCTTAAATGGTTGTACTACGATTCATCTTTTTAACACACGGGTTACACTCACTAAACCTATAAAGAAGGACAAATCCATTGTGTGCGTCTGGAATTGCAAAGCAGTTGATTAAAGGCTGTACTAACCGTTGAGAGTTCGAATCGACTGTTCAGACTCGATTATTGCTGTTCCTAATGGCTGCTCGGGGATGGCTGCCGGTATCACGAGTCTTTGGCAAAAGGGTTTACTCTCTAAAGGACTGACCATGCCAAATACTATTGATAAACTATTTATAAATAGGGCGAGGATGACGATTCCTCTGAGATGCTGGCATTTTGCCCAAATTAACCTTATGGGTCGTATGTTGAAATATTCAGTCGAAGAGTTCCTCGTCTGTAATATATGCTATCAGTCTCCAGTAATATGAAGTGAAGACCAGCAGTAGTATTTACGTTCACCGTTATCAGTGTACAGAATACTGCTTAAACGATTTTCTAACTTTTCGACGACGAAACCGACTGTTATATGAAGGCCAAATGCTTCAACAGACTACACATTACCAAAAAAGCAAAGCACCCTACTTAGCATTAATCTTCTTCTGGCAGCTTATGTCTGCTTACCCCTAGTTCACTGATCATTAACCTTAGAAAGACACACAAGTTACGTCTCGACTAATGGAATACCTTATACGACACCTGTAAATAAACCAAATTAGCAGTTTTTCTCCTTCGAACTTCATACTAAATTGGGTACGAAAGAATATGCTGTGAAAACATTAATTTATAAGTATGCCTTCTGCTTAAATCTTTCTGGTTGATTCCCATGGTCATCTAGCAGTCTATAAGGCCACTCTTAACTGACCTTCTTGGTACGGTACGGCACATTGTGCTAACATCAGCTTGTTCGGGCCGGGAACTTGACATTACACCTTGTGGTGCAACCCAATGCACCATCATTCATCTCTAAAGACTGAGTGATTACATATCACTTCATGAATACAATGATTTACGATGTGGTATTTAGTCTAATTATTTCCTTATATTTATTTCATTGTTTCTGTGCAGGCCAGATGACTACATTTTATGTATCTATTTATTGATTCTGTTTGAAATGCCTAGTTAAAGATACATAGTAACGTATGAAATTAAGCAACATAAGTCAACCATCTTTGACCTCAAGTCGATAGTCCAACAAGAAAACAGCCGACGGATAACTATTCTTCTTACATATTGTAAGAAAAGAAATATGACCATTTTGACATTTGGGGCATATTTTGCCTTCCAATAATCCCACCTTGGGTCATCTTTCTCACTGCCTCCATTTATTGTTGCAGTACCTACACAAACTATTGGATAAGCTTCAATCAATACCTATCACACTAAATGTCATCATCAATTTTTTTGTTTCGAATAATGAGCGAGCCGGTATTTCTTGTTTTTGTGCTTGCTGGCACTAACCATTGAGTTCGAAGCAGAGCACGGTGTTAACTTGAATACAATGTATGGACCTTATGCGTGTTACAATCGATTGAAAGTAAGTTGGTCATGCCTGAGTATTTCACTCAAGAATCGAACCTACGATCTCTGTTGGGAGGTTAATGTAATAGTACACAACTTATCAACCATATTACATAGTTGAAATACTGTCTCACCCCGTCTGTGGTAGTACATATGACCCAGACGTCAACTTTCAAATATGTACACGTAATTAGTAGAATAGGTGATATCATTATACTGGCCCATGTATATTTGATGACGAAAACCGTTTGCAAATGTAACTTGACATTTAGGCCAACACCGGTTGGAAAAGGTTTAGCATCAAGGTGATGTACCTTTCAGGAATCTGTTAGAGGGTAGAGGATATGTTGGCCTTTGGCATTTGGTGAAAAGCTCGATGTCGCGAAATGGCTAATTACCTTTCATGTGTCTTCCGACACATTTCCAGTATCAATGATTTAAACACTTGCCTAATTATCCCATTGTCCACACGGATGTATTAGTTCCTTTACTTGAATCATTGATTGATATACCGTGAATTACGAGTGGTCCGCGAACAAAGAGAGCGGAAATGAATGATGAGCATGGTATATGCTTCCACCCCCGATGCATAGGAATGACTTAGGTTTTCCGAGGATGCAGAAGGTTTGTGTGTCTGCTCCTGGGCGATGATTTTCATCAAGCGTCTTGACATATACCGCGCTAGGATCTCCGAAGTCCCTCACAGAGAGCTGTGAGAATGCCTGTTGATAAAGGACTCAGGGTAAGAGGATGGTTTCTAGATGACGACGACGGCCCAATCCGTCTTTTGATGCCTGATGACCGTGTTTTTTTCTGGGATTAGACTGACACCAGAAACTTGGGTCCAATCAAGACTACCAATTTTTTTGCAGTCTCGTTGCCGGGATTAGAATTAAGCCAAAGACATCTTGTAATAAATTGACTGTTATGTATATGCCGAGAGCTTGGTATTTTTTGCAAGAAATAACTAATTGATTCCCAGTATGTCAATTAGTGACTAATTGGTAACATTGTAGTTTGATAATATCTCCTAGCTCTGCCTGGTGGGCGATGGACCTGGCAACATGCATTAATTCACCGCGTTCTTGCAACAGCAAGTTTTCTTCATTCACCCTTCAATGTATGTCTTGCATCGCTACTATTGATATCATTTTTGTATTGTTGTACCTACTTGACCCAGCAATTTTCTATGAAACAGCGAGAGAGATATTCGTGACGCTCAGAAGCTCGTAATATGTCACTTTTGCACCCAATAAAATCTCGAAATTAGTTGTCATTTGACATTTTGAAGTTCAGCTCAAAGTGAACTTGGTGAACGCCAATACGTTTCACTCTACAGAGGCTTTGGATTCTACACAATCACTATTGTACACAGACAACGCCGTATCAGATCCACTCAGTTAAGAGAGTAACGTATATAGTTAATCAGATAACGAAATGTCAGTAAATATTCCAGATTGAATTAACTCCATTTTGATTCAGCATCAAGATGAGAGCATATTGACTACAGTCCTATACTGCTTGTAACCTGTACTTCGTGTGACCCTTAAGATCATGAGGCTAATGTAGACATGAGAGTACATGAATGTCAGAGTGCTTTATCTGATCAAAGGGGTATGATCTTGTAGCAGATGAGAGCAGACATCTTGTGTCTTATCGAAGCATAGCCTTAGAGTGAGAGATGAATTAGTTGACGCTTTTCAGCCGAATCGTATAATTTATTGCTGACATACGCCCTCCATCATAGTGGCAACCACGCAAGAAATTCTCAAAGTTCTGAACCATCTTCTTGACTTTTGATGTAAAGAGAAAAGCGAAACTTACACCAAGTTACGATTATGGTGCTGATTGGGGAAGAACCAGAACTGTTCTTATTACTCTCGTAATCGAATGGTTCATGTTCTGTTAACTGTTGCCTATCCCTTTCCGGGTACATGTAGGGCTTCAGTTGGTTCTGTTACAAACGGGTTAATGAATTATTACCCGGAACAACATAGCATGCAGAACCAGTCATCGAGTACAAGTATTATTTCTTGATATGATGTATGAAACATGATCGCGACTCTACTTCTGAACGACTCCCACCTTTTCATCTGAATTGTTACTGTTCATATCAGTAGTATTATGGGTCAGTCTCACCTGTTGGTATTGCACGCAACCTGCGCTTGCATACATCGTACGCAATATCACCACTGATGTCAGTTGAAAATCGATCTTCTACCAACAATGATTTATAATATCTTTTTGAAAACAAATTCTCAACGCTTACCAAATAATATCAGAACTTATGAGGAGTTACGAGTTGATCATATTATAGTGAGTCTGTCGCCTACAATCGTTTCTCTAATTCAATAAAATGAGTAACGATGAATTTGTATCTCTGCCATTTGGATCAACTAATTCATGAGAATGATTTGTACTATTAGTTTGTTTGATATCAATTCCTTGAAAGGCTGTGTACACCTGCTCAAGGGACCGCCGTCCCTTAATTGACAGCCATCATAGATATGATTGGCGTGTAATATGACCGGTAGCCTTAGGCGAAACATCTGGATTATTAATGATATTCGTCATAACAATGCTGGGGTTCAGCTAGATTGGGCAGCTCCGAGGCATCTAGTATAGAAAATGCCACTCAATCAGGTATAGATGTAATGAACAATGCATTCCACAACATTACCAAGGATAAGCGGAAGTCCTACGAAGATTCGTTTGTGATTAGTTCAAAACTGGTGCCGTGCCGCAAAAGCAGAATTGAGGGCTCCTGATTGGCGAATAGGTACACTGTTTAGGAAATCGATGTTGCTTTTGGAAAGTAGCACTAACATGTCTTTACACTCATTTTCCTCTCCGTACTTCTTGTAATGGGTTGTTAATGCCATCAAACTGTAGAAACCGCCGTTTCCTCCGTACTTCTTGTAATGTGTCGTTCATGTCATCAGCAATCCATCTTCATAAAGCTAAGTTAATCAGTAAAGATATAAAATGCTGACAAACCAATAAAGGCGTGTGTTATCACACATTACAACGTAAACAAATCAGCAGCGAAATATATGTAAGGAACAATATTAATAGAAAATATGCATTATACTAGCACTCCATTGCAAGACAATGAATTCATCTTGTCAGGTCGCTTACGCATCCGCAATGACAATTGCTTTAGTGTTATCCCTGGGGATGCTTTCAATCTTGATGAAGGCCCCATGTGTCTAACAAGCACTCCATCTGTGATTACGATTACAATTGACCTGTACATTGACGTACATTGGTGCACACTTTGCTGAGATTATCATGGGCGGATTGTGGCAGAGGTAATGTGGTTATGGAAGTGAAATGCTGTGAATTGAACTCGCCGTGATTGAGAATCTATGTAACTGGAATCCTTAAATTGAGCGGTGAAATTCTTCCGGCTGGTGGATCGCAAATTCGATGAAATCTTTCGGAGTTGAAAATCCGCCTATTGAATAAAAGACGTCGTTCAGTCGTGAAAAATATTCAATGTAGTTCGCGTGTTAGCTGCCGGTAATTGTAGTATTTGATGCAGTGGTTGACTTCTAGTTGGTTAATTATTAACAATAATGTTCACAATATGAATTGAACTGTACTTCATGTCAACCAACTTTTCTCTTTGAAAATATCGTTTCCTCGGTAGATCATTGCAGCGAATTGAATAACATGCAGTTTGTGAATGAATTCCTATTTTATCATGTACCTTTGCAATTGCATTGGCAATTGTAATAGGAGAGTCTCCTTTCATGATATGAGATGACTGGTTTGATGAATACAGTTTCTGGCTTTAGGGCTTTCGAAAGATGGCCGTCATGTGCAAAAAGATGCAGTTTCGATGCAGTCAAATCCATTGAGGGTATTTCAGTACGCAGAAAAGCAAAACGAATTTGAATTAATTAATAAACTTTTCTATTCTGTGCGCAGGAATGTCAGCATCAGTTTATGCCCCCGAGGAAACGTGTTCATCCTCAGTATTTCGTTAAATTAATAATACACAAAATAACATTTTATGAGGAATCTTGAGTAATCATGGGTTTTTTATCAAAAAGGAAACTTTGTTCTTAACCCACAGGTGATCCATTGGAACTGATCCATTAAACCGACGAATCTACCAGAAACAGTTGCTTGAAACCAATTCAGCACAAAAACTTATGAATTGATGTTATGGCAAGTTTCAATAATATCGTTCAGGAAAATACAAGGCATCTAAACATGCCACTTAGTTTGAAGTCTTGTTTGCAATATCAGACAATGAAAGCATTGAATCACTGTGCATCGCCCTTAGTCATGTATTACGTAGCTACCTGGCGATTTCTTTATGAATTATCACTGGAAATGAGCTGATGTAAAGCTGCTATGAAAATATATGATTCCAAATGTCTGAGCAGCCAACTCGTAATCTAATGCAGGATGGAACTGGTGTGTCTGGAGAAAAGGTCCTCACTGAATACCATGGTCGTTTTCCCAAAACTGTTTTATTAAGAGAACTTTGGTTGTGTCACATTGAAGCCCTCTGAAACAAAACTTTGATAGTTTTGGGATCTACGCAAGGCCCAAACAGGGCAGATGACGTTTTCGTAAATTGTCCCATTGAACAAAACTTTACACATTGAGTTACATCTTTCTTTGACAACTTCAAGTTTTGGGTCCACATCCCCACCCGGACTCGTTATACCAAAGAATACGGAGGTTATGGACAGAGTACCTCTGATGGTTCAGAATGGTTAAGGACCTATTTGGGTAAATCACCTCATGTTTTTGTCCCGACGGACCTCAGTAGTAAATATTTCTACAGATAATGATGACCCCCGGAGATAATTCCTTTTCATACACTAAAGGTAACATTCCAGAATATTTAAATAACATACATTATCAACACTTTAATGTCCTTCTCTGTCCACGGGGTGCTCATGTGACCATCTTATGCATTCCTGGCAGCCAAAATATTGACAAAGAAGTCACTCAAGAAAAAGAAGTCATATCCTTTGAGGTCAGATTTTCCGTTCGGTTGGCCAAGTGTTTGTTTGGGGTGTCAACTTGATTTTAAGCATTGTCTGCATGTTTTGACCCTGGTCAGATAAAACACACTTTGGTAGGACTTAGCATTTTGAGTGTCTGTAAGCCTTTGTGTCAGAGAAGTAATTAATAGCTAAGGGTTTATGTGTCATTCTTCACCGCATTCCGAGTCTTAGGTGTCTCCAAAATGACACTGATCAGGCGGAACTTTCAGAGACGGTCGCTAGGAAGAGTCATCACCTTACGTGATCGGAAGAGTTTACCGATAAGAGTAGAAGGTTGAATTGACCCAAACGAAATGGTAAAGCTCATGCTTAAGATAAACGTTCGGGTGATTTTTTTACAAGCTTTGCCTATTTTCGCGATGTGACGAGAAGTCGGCAGTTCGACAGCCTCACGGAAGTATTCCACTTGTTGTGTGATGTCAATCGGACAACAACAGAAGGTATGATGGCATATTGACATGGTCGCCATGTCACACCTGTTTATAGGACTTCAATACTGGGACCATCGCTTGCATTATTTACTTTCTATTCCAATCTTCTTGGATCCGATACAACAACAGAGCTGATCTATTCTTCTCGAAGCGGCTGAGAGGGAATCGTGCCTCGACCTTCCGTCAAGGTGATGCTTCTCGTCGCATTTGAATTCTGCGGAAAAAGCATCATGATGTAATGTTGACTGGCCGTCATGTTGCTCTGAATAGGAATTCGATCGAGACCACAGACTGTATCTCCTTTCATTATTTACATTGAAACCATCTTGAAGCGATAGAATAACAGAACTGGCACTCCATTGTTTATAGAACATCCTTTCACGTGCTTAAAAAGACTTTCGTGGTGAGAAGGCATGATAAAGATATCACCTCACGATAGACCTAATTCTCAACTGCTTAACATGCGCGGGAAGAAGCCGTTCAGCTCATAACATACTACTTTTACCATCTCATCCATTCAAGATAACTTCATAGCGCGGTCAGAAACATCATCTTTGATATCAATTGGCCAATTTATGAAATAATGTAATGAAGCAAGGCTTTAACATTTGCGGTAATAAGGAAACTTAATTATCACCTTTACGTTATTAGATGTTTAGTCTTACGGCGATTGCGCTGTAGAACCTTGGCTTCTGATTTTGAATTGTCGGATTACTTGTAGCTTCCTTTTTGGTGTGAATCGGTAACAATTGGTGGTCCGTCATAGTCACATATATGATCGTTAGAACCATGTTGTGTGTGGTGCGTCCTGTCATCCACATGCAAATGGAGCTGCGTAAACAACAGTAAATTCCTGTCGTTATGAGACTGGTTATCGCCGTACTCTACTTTATCGTAAGCGTTGATGACATCTAATCAATAAGTGTATGATGTATGCCTCGCTGCCCTATGACCAATAATCCTCTTTCCTCTTACCCGTTATTGGTATATTGGCATCCCTGTATAGGTCGGGATAACCAACATATGGTGCTAATTCACAACCGTTACAGTTTCATCATATTTAGAACAACAATACAAACTGTCTTCAGACTAAAACAGCCTTACGGAATAATGTCATGACTATATATATACTCCGCGGTGCGTGCAGACAACCTCGATGGCCAAATTGCTTACAGAAGCCATCAGTTTGTCGCATTTAAAGGCTGAAAGTACCAAATGGGCAATTCCCTCACATGGGTAACATTGTCTCGGTAACAACTTGGGGAGTAGAGAGGGACAAATATAGCTTTCTCCAGACTAGACGGTGATCAGAGGTCGGAAATTACATTTAAATGGCGCTTAAAGAGATATACTTATTTTTGACCTCCTCAGATGGTCAAATTGAGTCATTTGGTTCAAATCCAATATCATTTATTCTTTACCGGGGTAATCACTTGTTAGAGTTTAGTTGTCTTCTATTGTTTCCAATCTTCCAATTACCTGTAGCTTTTTTCGATGTATCTGCCTCTGTGGAGAAAGCCAATCAATTTCCTTGGATTCTTAGATGCTCGAAGAGTTAGATGACTATCAGTGCGAAAAAACTAATCGTTGTCGCTAATGCCAGAACCAAATCACGTTCAATGTCAATTTCCCAATTCGATTTTTCTGACTTAACTCTCCAAGTTCATCAGTAATCACATGACGGACTGGATTCAGAAGGAAAGAAGGCGTAATCGACGTAATTTGTGTTGTTACCAGATATGGTCAAATTGTGTAGCTGGATTGGAGGTCATCAGTACAGAACAAAAACAGCCATTTTTGCTCTGAATTGGGACATTAGTGTGGTTTGTTGTCAGGGGTTAAAATGAGTAGCAATCAGTTGGTGTCGGAAACAGCTGCTAACATTTCGAGGTTTAGATTGGTTGTATTGATATTTTTGTTGCATTGCCGCATAACTGGTTTGAACCATCAGGTGCACAATCTCCTGTACCCAATTGAATTACGACAGTAGGCAAAGAAATCGATAACACTGCCGCTATTTTTTATTGCGTGATACTGCAAGTTAATGATGAAAATAACGATGTTCACACCCCCAAAGGATATGGCGTGAGGCTGTATCAGGGCGTACCTAAAACATAATAACCTCATCACGCCATGGCCTTTATAGAAACTAATGAGCAACAGCTTTGAGCTTCTTCTTGAATCTTCTTCTTTCCTCCTAGTTTTCTTCTCCGTAAAACTACTATGTAAAACCCTTTCAAATTCTGTTACATCTTGTGACCTGATTGTTGGAGTTAGCATACTCAATCAATACCTCGGTGACCCAAAACCTAAAGCATAACACAGTTTAGTTTCCCAGACGGACTGGCCATGATCTTCCCGGGGTCATGGTGCCCTTCCACCTCACCAACTCCGCCTACTGATACTGTCATCACTCATTGATTTCTCACCTCACACGATGCTCTCTTCAGACAATTCTGTATATGAGGCAAAGGTATGTAAGGCTAAAGCACCTGGCGATATTGTCCTTTCAATTCAAACACGTCGTCACTGCCTCGTCTTGTTTTACATCAGGAAGGCATGCATACGACGTCACCCTCACCTCACACGGACATGGCGAAATCAAGAGAATCTGAAATCGAATCCTCTTGCCCCTGTTTCCATTTGTTTGTTTCCTTACTCTCAGCTTTAGCCAACAACAAATGAGTGCACATTCGGTCTTTTTTTGATTTGCTGAAGGAAGGCAAACCTCCGATACACACAACCACGTCAACATGTTACAGGCAGTAGTCTCATTGTTTGTGTTGTCAGCTTAGATACCTGATATACCCTTGGGGCCAATGAGGGTTATTGGGACTTGTTCTTTCATATCGATTAGCCTAAGACAAAGACAATGAGTATGTATGAGTATGTATGAGTTCCGTCAACCCTCGAATCAGATAACGGCTGGCGACGTGCCATGTGTACATGCAACCAAGTCAAGCTCAAAAGGAAAGCTGCATAGACTTGGTTGATCTGTCAGATACCTGATATACCCTAGAGTGCAATAAGGGTTATGGGGTTGTACAAAGATAGTAACCTTTGCCAAGGCATCAGGTATCAAAATATCGGTTATGGCAGCCGATAGCAAAGTTACGGGCGGGTGTGTGTGACTGATGAACTATAAGATTGAACGATCATGCTTAAGGGTTGTTGTGGTAGGAAGCTTTATAGTTGTATGTTGCAAGCAAGTAATCGGAGCGTGTTCTGTTTCCTCTATCAGGTACTCTGATACTGCGCATGTGATAACTGCAAGTCATATTCCAACAACCCTCTCCTTGAAAGGAGTTTCATAACTCAGGTTTTCTCTTTCAAAAAGCTATTGGTAGATGTATTCAGTCAGTGGTACGTGGGGAAACATTCCCCGGTACGTAGGCGGTGATAAAAAATCTAGTAAAGACCTCAGTTGCCTCGCCTAAGATTGTGGTATACCGATATTGGTTATATGAAACATCTTCTTCAATCTTCCGGTCTCAAAACTGAAATTAAACCCACACTTCTCCACCTTCTTTCATCGACTAGGTAAACAAATGACAACTCAATACTAAATATTCCTCGAGATTTCCATGACAACCCATGATTTCCCAATATCCGTGCTTTTTATTCATAAGAAAGTTGACTCGCTCTGTGTGCTCCCCAGGTCGTGGTTACTCCTTGTCTACAGACCCACATGCCGATTCAAGCGTTCTTGTCAAGCTAAGATGAGTGGGTGATCCAAGAAACCTCACCAACAATGTTCTTTTGATAACTCTTTCGTGCATCCGAAACTAGCAACCCGACTATGTTTCGCTTCCGTTTTGCTGTCGAACAGAGATACGATTGTGACTGAATATGAATATTGCTGGCCTAGAGACCTACATGGCTTTCAATCAAGGCATAGGTTTCCTTTCCTCTGACTTTAGTGCACCCGAAACTGACAGCAGCTCCAGTTTCTTGCTGGTCGCCAAAACGATGGGCCTACGTCAGTCGCCCTGGTTTCCAAGGGAGACCAGCACTTAAAGCTTTGAAGTATGAAGATTGGAGAAATAAAGCTTCTGTCCGTTTTCGAGACCTGAGCAAATCGTGTTTGCTGGCGAACAAGATTTCTACCACGGCCACTCAAGCTGATTCCAAACAAATGCAGCCTTAAACAAAATCATGCTGCCGGTTTGTTCAGTGAAACTCAGTGTGTTTAAAGTTGTTGAGAGTTTTGATCACTTACATGTACAAAACAGCCCCCTCGACATTATCATCGTGCCCTGCAGCCGTGTGCCTGTTATGTAGCTAATAATCTATCAGTGTCGATATTAATTTGTCAACTTCGAACTGATCCGAACTGATCCGAACAGAATCTACCTCAAATCTAACTGTACACGCCATGTAATATGGCAAACCATTCTTGGTGTACCACAACATCAATCATATCTTGAGGTAATTTCAATGAATAATATGTTGTACAACAATTCAAATTGACGGTTTTTGCCTTTTCAATCTGATTTATTAAACCATCGACGATAAATCATCCAATTATGGGTACTTTTAAGAAAACTATTCTGAAATTATGACAATATTTGGTTGGTTGAAGCACGCGATGTGAAGCTTTAGCATTAGGATCTCGGAATTTCATCAACTCTTATGGCTACATCGCAGGTTGCAATTACATAGAAACTGTTTGTTTGTGGAGTGCTCTGTGGCTGTGGCTAGACGTCAACCGGGATATCTTAGAAAATGACCCTATGTCCCAGCCCGTGAATAAGCTTGAGTTTCATGATGCGACCCCCTTTAGGTGGTATCCAAAGCTAACCACTGTCATCGTATGAGTGGTTCCCGAATCGAACCGAGAGAGAAAATGTCCTCTAGAGTGACATATTGCCATCTGACTGGGATGAGAACCACGGTAGCCAGACTTGCCAGAGGTCAGTATTTCCCCAATTACTTTCCTATTCTCACCTTAACCCGGCGGGTATTACTTACCAATTCAATCACTGACTAAAGACATTCCAACATCCTCAAATCAAATTAAACCTGAAACTAACGGAAACAGATAAAACGGAAATTGTACCCCATTCAGAAATATCCGGAAAAACGAGATACTCCTGCATCTATAATCTGATCCGAGTTAAACCCAGGCATCAAGTGTTGGGTTATTGGTTGCCTTGGATACCTCGATATCTAGAAATGCAAAATTAATGATATTGGCTGAGGAAATCAGTTTTGGTCAAGTTCGAAAACATCAGGTCTGAGATGGCAATAGACTATTTTATTTGCCTGGATTTATTGTTAATAAAATGGGTTCATTTCTGAGATGAACAATCCGTGTGACACATATTGATGACCCTTGGTAGGCCCAATGACTTTTATTGTGGATTCCCTTCATTTAATTCCTGAATATGACTTCAGAGAGGTCAAATGTCTTCACCGTGACCGCTAATTAGCTTTGAAGCCACATGCAAGCATTCTGGTCCATTTCCTTACTTGGCATGTAAGGAATAAGCTTGGAGTGCCTGCTGGATAATTTGGCTGTCACTTTTGACTATGTGGTTATTAGGTTGTATTCCTAATTACTAAGACACGATAAAATGGGCATCATTATTGACCCAAAGCTTTTGGTGTCCGTGATTTACTAATTGGACTGCGGGCTCGTACTGCAGGAAACGGAGAAGGAGGTTTGGTGCGTTGACAGATACCGGGAGCATTAAGTTTGGTATCTATGACTAGACACAGACGAGGTGGTTCGGTGACCAGAAACATTGGTCTCTTAGTTTCGGTTTTTGTAGGTCGTGTTAAGTGTGGGTCAGTTTTGACCTAAAGTTACCGTCATACTACTTATTTGATACAGCGCACTGTTTATTCAAGGAAGGTGGATTATACCTGGAAATGTCAAACGTGCAGGTGTCGCTGAACATTGGCAAACGAACGAAATTGTTCTTGTGAGGATTTGATAGCACTGAAGCGCGTATTGCAAATAATATCGTCTGGTACAATAGTAATACTAATACTTTATCACTTTGATAGCGCCTTTTCATGATATTAAACCTTGAGGCCGCCTCTCCAAGACTTAAACACAACCCCAAACGCAATGCAACAGTCATCAGCTTAATATAATGCATGTAATGGAAACACTGCTACGTCCCTTTGTAAACTGCACCTCGTTCGTAGTTTTTGATCAAGCCACTGCCTCCTGCAGTGAGCGACGTTACGCCAGTGTGACGTCATCAAGAGCGCGTACACAAATATCCAATCAGAGGTCTTGTTCGCGTTCACCCTGTTCGTCATTCCCGTAGGCCTGGCAACAGTTACAAATGACGGGGTTGGAGTTGGAAACGGGCGCAGAACACACGTTAACATTTTTGATGGAAATTGAAACGGTTTGTACGAATGGTGTTCTTCATTTCCATCGAATATGCTTTAAAAAGATTGTCTAACTCTATTGGGCCCTTAGTCGCTTGAAGGCAGCCAAATGTATTGCCGCAAACGACGTCTAAAAGTTTGTCGATCAAAGTTCACATCAGCACCCCAACTACCACAATTATTGCGCAAATTCCAATTCAGACTTTGATTTAAGGATGCCTTAACTGTATAACGGGATTAGAAGCGTGACCTTGCATAGCTCGCGGCTAGTTACCGAGGCTTGAACGGCATTTGCCATGATAAAGCAAGATCGAGTTGAAAACAAGTCTACTGTTAAATGTCGACTCCAGACGTATTAGGGTGTAGTCCTGTATTCATTCCGCAAACCTGAACTGATTGTTCCAGCATTCGCTCTCTTGCTTGGCTATCCATTCCATTCGTCGTGAGTTGCGACGTATCACCACGATCGATTTTTATTCAGCCCATTATTTGATATCACTGTCGACATGTTACAAGATACAAATCTGATGTTTAGAGCTATTTATCGCAACTTGTCAATCTCGAAATGCCATTATGTGTTTTCATCATTGATCTTTCTACACATGCCAAGATTCATCGCGCGACTTGACTGCACGTGCGCGACCAATAGATATTTTCGTTTCAATGGTGAGACACTCAGCTACCAAATACCTTTCCTGCTACCATGCACAAGCATGACAAGAGTCCTAGTAGATTAGGTATGATAAGACTTGCAATATTTCATTTAAGAATGCCATAACAAATCATCCTGATGTTGAATTGACTAAAAGTTGATGCTTTCAGTGGTGACATTCGCTTTTGGCACCCGATCGAATGAATCAGTTCACGTTTCTCATTCCATTACTTTGTCAATTTCGTAAAGCTCCTCGTTAACCACAGAATAATTTCGCCCATTTCATTCTAGCGAACAAATTAGCAAGCTTTGCAACCGTGTCTCGATTTTTCAAGGCGTACTTCCTCACCACACCGTTTCACTAAAGTCACCCAATCGGCGATGTCCTTTTTTCAACCAGACGTCGGCGTCTCGCTTTCAGATCGATATCCCGTTTTCATTATTCCAATTTAATCCTTCAGCTAGTTACATTGCAGTTTTTCGTGTCTTCAATTCCTTCCCATGATTAAATCAGACAGCTCCTACGTTTTGCTTTTCAATAACATACAAAATCTTAAGCGCATCTCAGAATCCCATTTGTACCAAATCTTCCATCAGGTTCTTTTAAGCCTTAATTTCCTTCTCGGTTATGCCGACATCGCGAAACCGTTGATGCGCTGGATGGAATCAATGAGCATTGTTTTGAATTCAATTCCAACCAAGTTTCTTGTAGATCTGCTACTGCAAGAGACCTATCAAGACCGTGACTTTACCGTGACTTAAATACAGTGGAAACCCGGTCGACGACCACCCCGCTATGATGACCAAGAATCGCGAATTGGTTCTGATTGATTTGCCGAGATGGCAGTGCGATTCTGACGATGATGGTTGCAAATAGTGGCTTGGGTGATGTGTGTAGATGGCGTTTGAAGATTTTCTGTAGTTGTTGATGGCTGAACCTCAAAAGCTAAGAGTTTTGGGACCCCCGCCCATCCCTTAGATCCCACCCCTCCCCCCACCCTTACCAATACACAATATCTTGCAGTAGAGCTATAAATGTGCACATCATACTTTCAGAAACCAAAAGCCGAATACGAAAAAGTGGTAAGCCTTATGACTTTGCCTTACAAATCCGGTTGGGTCTCACAATAACACATAACTCCATTGGTCTTCGCGGTGAACAACTGCAAACTAGCGTAGTAAGCGACAATGCCGACCATTTACTAAGTAACAACACCGGTTTGTGGCCATGTGCGGTATTGTGAAACCACTGACTCTCTGTCTCAATGGCAAGTCATGCTGTGGCCATGTCTAGCTTTATAACACTACTCACTCTCTCAATGGCGTATCTGTTGTGGCCGTGTACATTTTGTAACACCACTCACTGTCACAATGGCAAATAATGTTGTGGCCATGTCTAGCATTATAACACCACTCACTTTCTCAATGGCGAATCTGTTATGGCCGTGTGCACTATTATAACACCACTCACTCTCTCAATGGCAGATGTGTTGTGGCCAGGTGGCGCACTATAACACCACTCACTGTCTCAATGGCTAATCATGTTGTCGCCAGGTGGAGCATTATAACACCTCTCACTGACTCAACATGTCATCACCAATCATGATAATTGTTCGGTGACCATAATATGGTGATGACACACACTGAGCTTATTTTTCAGTCAAAGAATTCTTTCCTTCTATCATCCTTTTAATAGGTTTTCTCAGATTTGGGTGTGGAATGATTTTAGAATGTATGGATAACATCACGATTCTTTATGTGGCTCACACAGTATATAACGACTTGGCCATACTTTGATATGCATCTAACCACCAATATCGCTGCATTTTTCAGATATTACAACGTCGTAGATTTCATTTGCAGAGTTGTGGGTCGAGGCATGCATTGATCAACAATCACCTCTTACTAATTAGATGTCACTAATTATCCATCTTTCAGATAGTAGATATTGATATCGACTCGCCTGTCGAGTCAGAGGTACCGCTTGTGCCCCGACCAGTAAGTAACCATGGTTACCGAATGCCTGCCTTCTTATATCTTACTCCTTATTTTTCCTGAATTTTGTTTGCAATTATGCAAGGTACTTCTATTCAAACATTAGTTACCCATCAATCTGCTCATATGCCTGCAGTGTCCTAGTAAAGGAAAGCGGGCCTTCTATTTTTCCACTTCTTACTAACGTTAGTAACTTATAATCCATCAGCCACCAAAAACCAGTCTCACTCTCCTCGCTTCCAATTAATTTCTCTCAGAGCAACTCAAAAATATTCCAGATGCCTGAGGGAACTCTAATTCTCCGCATTATGCTTCCTCACACTTAGCTTTTCTTTGATGGCATGTTGCTGAGCATTTTACAAGTGGTGATTTCAGCGTGAATGCGCCACAGCTTTTTTGCCCGATTTATCGCCTGGGGAGATATGCACATTGGTGAAGGATGTGAAATTGCTCTAAAAAAACCCGGCTCAAACGCATAAATGCTTTTGGCATGTGATCTTCTGTTTTATTCTGTCCATCTGATGTCTTGTACAAAGCTCTTAAAACGCAAAGCATGCCATGTCAACTGAACATCATCAAGAAGCTCTCATCTACATCTAGCACGCTCAATTGCATCTTTCCCCACCAACGACCAACCACAGTGCGGGCGTCAAGGACAGCCCATGAAACATGGCAGATATCCTCCTAGCATGTGTAAGGGGAACCCTGCCTCATTTCTGCCTAGGCTGTTGTCCTTGACCAAACCATTGGTCACTCATTATCCTATTACTCTATGGTTACGTCTTAACTGCGGACCTGTTGTACGACCATGAATCATGATTAACGACCCTCCGTAACCCTCTTTGTCGTATCTTAAACATGGTCGGATGGTCATTCTTTTTTCCGGCAGGTGATGATGGAGGGCAGGGCAGTGCAATAATCTTGATAAATATTGCTCTAAACCATAGCGAAGAATATCATTCCTTAAGCTCTTGAGTACTACCCGTGATTGGTTCTTTTCTAAAGACTGCACGGGTGAAGCAGAGTTGTGGGTTTCTGATTGGTCGCTTATGCGGAAAATCTGAAGCAGCACGTATTTTTAAAGGTAAACTAATACCTTTATCCAACGTGTTCAGTAATACTTGATTTGCGCCTTCACAAATTGTATCGTACGAGTAATTTCAAACTGGCAAATGAAGTCGGAACCCTAGCCGAATGCAACAGCTGATGCTATTAGAAAAGCGATTATTCATTGGCATTGAGCAGACGATACTTTATAAGATTAATGGTGGATTAGATTATGATGGCAAATTGCCTGAACAGCCAGCCTCTGATGTCTTCCGTGCTATTTTAAGTTTGAATTGCAAGCCAGTAATGAGGTTACCAGGGTAATGCGAGGTTACTCCGTTGAGGTCATTTGATAGAAAGTCTAAGGTCGTTTGCTGTGGCCTACATTTTGATAGATTGGTTCCAGATTGTCTCTTGGCTCTGGTGAGAAGATCTGGAACCTATCTGAGTTGCTGTCGATTGGCGATGGTTACGTCCTCTTTTATGAGTACGCAGTCTATTCAAAGTTTATTCAATGCAACTAATGTACATGTAACGATTGCTATTGTTGTTAACTGTATATACGGATCAACCTCTGACCTTGATATCATATCCCCATTCCCTGTAGTCAATTCATCTAACGAAAATTTTACTCCATTAATGGCTCAATATGTTCTCTAGATTATAGCTGTGTGCCGCTGTCTTGTTCTTGCAGTTGACCCGTCGTGCTAGTATTGGAAGTATCCACAGTACATCAGAAGACAGTGATGATGAACCTTCAACTCCACCAGTTGCTAGGAGGGGAAGGAGAGCAGCAATATACGAATCAAAGGTAAGTCTCGTATACATTTTGGCCAATCAGAGTCGGGGTATTCATTTTTCGACCAATCGAAAGCGGGGATATGCTCCGACCAATCAGAATCGAAGATATAGGTCGATTCAACTAGATCAGAACATACCACAGTCATTTGGTACTGATTCAACCAAGTTTCTTACTGTTTCTAAAAGATATTCGTCCTTGCCAACGATTGTCCTCTGTCATATGCGATATTCAGTCTGTTTTAGCGGCTTAAAGTCAAACGCAAATCCATATTACTTGTACGGCTGGCTCAAATCTTCTTCTTTTTCGAGGACAGTTGGCTTAGTGACGATGTACAATACGGTGTACACGTTCGGGAATGTACACGTTCGGGCTTGATTGTTTCTGGTCATGTCTTGTTGGCAGTTGCCTTCCGAATCGTGCTGAAAAATGACAGTATCACACGTACGCTTTTGTTGCTCATTACGCAGGCACAGATCCACACAAATCAGCCTCATTATCGGTGTTCCCGAGCACATTACATGGTGACGAAGAATGCATGATAATGACGTATGTGTTGCGCCATCAAAGCAATCAACACTCCCATCTCCCACAGAATCACCTCCAGGCAATCCATGCTCGAAGTTTTCCGTCATTTCATCATCGGTATGTGATTAGAGAAACCCTAGGGTGTTTGTTTTCGTGTGATGTTAAGGTCCACGTGAAATAAGCAGTGTTTGAAAGCAAACCAACGCAATAGTCTCTAAAAAGGACGAAGCAATATGTTGTCAGTCGTTTAGCGGTATTGAAATAAGGTTGGAGGACAGCATTATAGTCCACCACACCGTTCCCCTAAGAGTTGCCGAGGGCTGCATTTATAGATTGGTTCAACGTCACCTTAACCTGTTGACACAAAACAAGCTGGGAAGAAATAGCTTGAAACTATAAATGATAATGAGAGGCAAATTTAATAAACAAAGCAATTTCATGGCTGGTAATACCAGTGGCTTGAAGCTGTTTACCTGCAATGGTTTTGGTAATGACGGAAACAGATTCAATGTTGAGAAGCGCTTTGTACCAATGGCTTTACATTTGTTTCAAATGTCGTTTTATCTCCATGTTGTCTTAAAAAGAGGGTGGTACTCGAACTCCACGACCGCGCCTTGTGCTGTCCATATCCTTGCAACTCATTGCTAATATCTACCATAGCACCTGAGCTGTCGGTTTCTTCCACGAATAAAACCCAGCCGTAGGACATTCATTATCCGTCTTTGATTCTCAGGCAGTTCTCAGCGATGGTTTGGCCATTTGATCAGCGGCTGCGGGTATATTTCGAAGGCCATATTCTCGTAATCATCGATGTGGGCATGCCCATACTGTATCTCGTGAGATGTTTCAGACATGTCTCTGTTTGAGAACGTTAGCCTAGCAAGTTCGCCAGTCTCTTACTCCTGGCTCTGGCGAGATTTTCATGCCAGATTATGCAGCTTTAAGGTATCACATGAGCTCACGTCCGCCAATATCCGCTGCTCTAGCTGGGCGACCGAGATGACGGAGGTGACCCACAGACGGAAAGGAGGATTGTTCCTTGGTTGTAACAGCGGAGGTCGTCATCGCCATAGAAATACTATCTGAAAGACTTGAGTAGGTTTACTTGTGGTCGTTACTGGCTGATACGCATCCAAAGTGCCGTTAAATGGGAACATTATAGAGCGTTACCTAGACATTCGATCCTGGAAATAATGATGTACTGGATAGGATCGAACACTGTAGTGTGTTATTCTCTACCGGTACTGATTCACTGATTAGAGTTTACAGTATTGATGGAGGTCCCGAGCGGACAATGCAGATGTTCTGCCGCCCGATGCATTTAGGGCAGTCTCACCAAACACCCTTCTTGTTAAGCAGTCATTTTGCCCAAAACCACGGCTGCCACCTCGGTTTCGGACTACATTTCGCTCCACCCTCGCGGTGTTTGATGAGACAACCAACACCTCCTGGTCGGTATCAACTCCTGAACCAGATCCTCAATTTCAGCCGTTACTGTTTTATATTCCTATCCAGTTCGCCATACATACTGCGACCGAGGTATCTGATAGTTGCGATCAGTGATGCTGTTGAAAAAACTGTCTCTTCCCCCACGAATTACGTATCTTATGTCCAATTACTTTCCAATTAGTTTGACATTAGGCTGTATGCAAGGTGGAGCGATTGCAATCGGACCAGTTGGTTATGTAGACAAGCCTGGCACGAATACTTTGTCCTCTACATATGTGGTTGGCACTGCGCTCGTTTATTGTCAGGTGCTTTTCTCAAAAACTTAAACAATTTTAAAAGACACAGATATAGAACACTTAGATATTGAACGGAATTTGAAGTGCTCTCTTTGCATCGAGAAAACAAGACATCAAAGCAACTTTATTCATCTATTCCTTATTAGAACCTATCCAGCGCGCAAAAACCATAATCTGGAACCCGGCGATGATAAACGTACCTCCTGCTACCAGAGCTCTGTTATCAGTTGAAATGTCGCGGATCGTGTGCACAAAAAGAACCTGACGCAGTGAGGAAGATGGCTATTTGTATCAGCGCGCATCATTAGGCATCATAGCTGTCTCTCTTTAGTAATTGGCCATAATGAGCTTTTGATAATCGCACTAGAGGCAAGTTGTCAGGCTGCCATATAAGTGGTGCTGATACGCTAGTGAACATCATGAAGTGAAATCCCAGGGAGTTTGTTGCTGGACCAATTTGAGTGGATACACAGCGCGAATGAGACTAAGTTGAAGACATTGGGCGACAATCGGTGCTCAAAGGATAGTTAGTACTCGTCACAGAAGTCGACAACACCAGACAGAGGACAGAGCTACACTCCTCATTAGACAGCGTTGGTACATGGATTTATTAACGTTGTTTGCCATTATGGCAACGAGAAAGAGCCATCATCCCAATACCTTAGTTAGACTAGCCTTGCTCTACTAATGTAAGCTTGTGGAAGGAATAACTACAAACTCATCGTTATTGATGAGGCTGGAGCCATTCAACAGACAATACATGTAGTCAAAAGACGATAAAGACTGACCAGTGAAACAGCTGAAGACCCTTAGGAGGAGCTAAACGTATTCATTACCCAGAATATCACAGCACTACACATTCGTAAGAGTAGTCACTTTACATTCAACGTAACGATACCTCGTTGGAGTAATTGTTAGACATACCTAACCAATGAGATATATTGCTTGCTGAATCATGGCCTATTGATTAGAGAAAGAAAGCGATCACTACTCAGACTTTCGGTGTTTGCCAAACCCAAACCCACGAGACGAATAGATGATATTCCCTCAGCCTGACTTCCACCACGTCTAAGTCATTAATTCAGAGTGCTACCAAAGCAGAGCGACATATCGCTCTCTAATTGATTATTTGCCGTTAATGAAAGCCGCGAAAAGGATGTACTCATGAAGTTGACCATCGATGTCCCGCAACGCTACGAAAGGGAATTCGACTTGGACGTACGTGTAATTCTACCGATTTGGTAGAGGATAACATTACAAGGCGAACAGGCTCCATCATAAACGTCCGTTTTTAATGAGAGGGAGAAGTATACATTACTTCAGCGTCTCCGATGTCCTCCCAAAAGTCAATGGATATCAAAGGAATGGACAAGTCACCACCTGCATCGTTTAGCGCCACTTACCCAATGGCAGACCTTGAAGATATCAGCCCGGTGTAGTTGTTCAAGGGCCAGCCGAGAAGGCGCTTGGATCAAGACGTACATATTGATGCAGTGACTTCATCGACCTGCGCCATTTCCCAAGGCGAGAGCGATTATCGTGTTCGCGACGGGAAAGTATTCGGATTTCATTTGGTAATACATGTAGAAGAGAAAGGTGACAGCGTCCTATTCCACGAGAAGAGTGGTTAGTGTTGGCATATCAACCACATTAAAACGTATTCATTGTGATTTTTCCAACATTGAGAATACTACATAATACCAACCTTATCAGCCTAATTTCTTCTACCTCGTCAATCCATAATGCAAATGCATTTGGAGTAAACAGATGAATGTGACAGCCTCTCATTTAAGTGATACGTGTTGATATATCTACCGAAGGATTTCGTCATCATTGGAAACAATTAGAACTAAGTTTCATCGGGCTATGCGAAATTCTATTACCTCAACAGACAATGCTATAAGACAATGCTTCATTCGCTGAAACTTCCCCCCGAAGCAATCATTTTATAACAGGGAAAATAGCTTGTTATTATCAGCAGCTGCAGAATTTTATTCAGCGTGGCAGCGACATAAATATTAAGAAGCTTGTGATTGTGAGATGCGTATATGTTTTTACGCGTACATATTATCAAAGTCAGCTGAGCCTTACCGATTGCGAGAGTAGCCAATAGGCATCTGTTGCTACTGTCAATCGAATTGTACATGCACTTCTTTAAGCCTGATGCTGCGTTACATTAACTGGATGGATTTCTAAATATCAAAGATCACCGATTTCTTCTCGACACATGTGTTGGACGCAGCGTTTAGAGGTGGCTGGATTATATAATTCGAGACAGAGTTAATCCGTATACCAGTATTCAGAGGTGGCTGCATTGGACATCGTGTTCAGGCGTATTTAAGAGGTGGCTGCATAGTTGTCAGGCGTTTTATTCAGAGGTGGTCTATTGGACAGGCTGCATTGGAAATTCTTGTTTGTTTCGTGAGGAGTTCTGATCATTTATAATGGAGGAGAGCGGTAATGCTAAACTGCTGGGTGAGATGATCGACAAAATGAAGGTAGGCTAGCCACGATTTGAGTATGTCACATGGTTTGTTTGCGGGTTAAATGACCACACGACATGCCATGTCGAGGATGATCACAGCTCCAAATTCATGTTTCTTGTACTTCATCTTTCGCGAACGATTTTGTACGATTTCTCACATCAAACAAATTGTGAAACAAGCTCTCGCAGCAATGAAAATCGTAATCACTACGCCGTAAAAACTCATCTCCATGTTTGTTAGATAACGATTGAAGTTGAATTTCATTCTGCGGTGCTAATCAGTGCATTTCAGCTAGGATTGGCAGTGTTGCCCTGGTTTCAACACTGTCGTATATTCAGATAACAATCTTAAAAGCTGCTAGTTGTCTTTTATATGCTTTTTGTAAACACAATATGTTTGAGAGGATCGCCTACAGTTTCTTGTTTCCCGCAACGACGAAAACCGGCTTGACGTACCGATGTACACCATCTGTAGTTGGTGTAACTGTAATCAAACGTTTCTTCTTTCAGTGGGATATCGTTCCACTCGTGGTACTTCCTAGGCTTAGAAATCAAGACCAAGCTTCAGCTTCTTTCTTACCATAGTGGTTTCTCATGTCTCTTTTACTCTTATTTTTCAGACATTTGGAGACGTTTCACCGACGAGCGTGTCACCGGAGGTGTCGCCAGCAAACTCATGTGATGAGAGCGAAGACTCACAAGGGTAAGAAGGCTGTGTTTTATCGCGAAGCTCTTCTCTTGGTGTGTTCGAGGACTATCATCAGATTCCCTTTAACAATATAGGAAGTGCCGTATACCGTCCCTTCTGCAGCTCCTTTCCAGTCACACGCGCTCCATGTGCATGTTGAAACTTGCAATTTATGTCTTTGTTCTTGACTAACGACGTTCCAAGGATAGGTGGCCGCTGTACAGTTAAGTCTAATCGGACACTAGAGTTGCTGGTATAATGCCCGCGTCAATAGCATGTTTTATGAATAATCATTAGATGGAAGCCATATGCAACGATCGGTTCATGTTGTTCATTAGTAAGGGAAAAACTAGTCGTGTTTCCTTTACGTGAAACCTTACGCTCTGCAGCCGCGCCCTAATTATTTCGTCTACTCCTTGATACAGCCATGATATGGCAATATTCTACGCAATTTTACACAATTATATTGTTCCTTCGCTTCTCACTCGGAACTGTCTCTGTGTACATAACTTCCAGTGAGGGGGTCAGGTCCGCCCGTCACGTGACTAAACCTCTTAGATTATAAGGCCATCAACTTCATCACAGCGATCCCCTTATCACAATAGCATCATCACGAATAATACCGCCCCATCACAACCAAATTACCACCTATAAGTAGATCGCTTATTTATTTAGCCGTTTAACCGATGCTTTGTCCTCCTGAGTATGTTTGAGAAGAGGGTAAACGTCATTGTCTGCCGAACATTTACACTCCCTACGCCAAGTCAAACCTTTAACGCCACAAGTTTAGATAACTGACTTGTTAGACACAGAGATTAAATCAGCCGATCTATCTCGTGGCGTCATTAAAATTGCGGCCAAATGAGATACAACTACGTCATGTTCATTTACCTAGAGATCAGACAAAATCGATCAAATTGCTAATCATGCCCGTCCTCCTCGCTTAGCAAGATGTCTGGCGTCTGTCTACGTGAACAATGAATTACGGGGTTAATAGGAATATACATGAGGATACAGGCCGAGATTGGATTCACAGGATGCCTGAAGAACTAATGCCAGTAATGGGGGATCGTGTCCTGAGGAGTGTCTGATGAGTTTGACCGGCAAGGAGTGGCTAATATTGGTACTTACTTAGTATGGGGTGATGGCTGGGAGATCCTGTTTGTGTCTGCTTTGGTTTCTTCTTATTTAGGAACGGAATTACGACTACCTGTTCTGTAGTGTCTATTCCTCAAACTCTGTCATTTGGTAGACGACGACGTACAAGGTACCAACGAGCTTCGAGAATGTCTATCCACCTTTTAGTTTATTACAGCCAGTGTCCATTTCCTTTGGAGAGTAACTTCTCACTAGGCAGGTCCTCTTTACGCCTCTGACCAAAGTTCTTTATCTCTTTTCCTTTCCAGACAAGGCCACTCGCGGTTACGGCGGAGGCGTAGTTCGGTCGACCTCGGGATGCAGGTGTACCCCGGTGACCTCCTCATGCAAGAACATCACAAGAAAATACTGACAAAACGAAACACAATAGCTGACTTTGCCAGCACCAAAAGTCTTCATCACGGGTCAACGGTCAGTCTCGCGGACCAGAACGGTACGTATGAGCGTAGGGGAAGTGTCTTACCTTAAGGTCAAGCGTAGAAGCAAAGCTTTCCTTGTTTCGTTCATCTATCTTCGGTAACTTCTTTCGATCTTTTCCGTATAGTTAACAACCAAACACAGATAAGCACATGGTCCTGGACTAATTCATCTCTCCTCTACTATGTTTTATACAATAAGACCAATAAAAGCAAGAATACCTGAAAACAGCATCTCATGTACGTCTTGGTCACCTTGTATCCTTCCATATTGCAGACCCAAAGAAAGTCAAGAATTCCTTTTCCTTTCTGAAGCTCATTGATAAAAAGACCCGCTCGAAGGAATGTTTAGCGGAGCTGGAGGAATCATTGGGGAAACTGAAGGGGTCAGAGTTCAAGGACAACCATCTAGCAAGCTATAAGGTTAGTGGAGACCCTGTTCAGTATGCGTTGTAGACCATTAGCTGTCACCGACTGTTTAATAACTTATAGGTCCATTAGCCTCGAAGTTGTTATTCTCTAATAGCGTCTGATATATCAGAGCCGATACTGGGCCCGGCTGTTCAACGACGAATCAGTCACTAACTGGGCGATAATTTTAGCTTATAGGATTAAGTCTACTAAGTTAATGCCTCGTTAATGATATAACTTGTTTTGAACTACCGGGACCATACTGGTAACTTTGGATGACTTCGTTCCTGGATGCTTGCATGACTTACATGTATATTTGGACGAACACAATCAGACAACAAATCTTAAACCTCAACAGCTTTAGTAGATGGCTTTAAGTTTCTGAAAACAAGTACCCGATACTCCCCCTGAG
Organism: Lineus longissimus; assembly: GCF_910592395.1. NCBI lineage: Eukaryota > Metazoa > Nemertea > Pilidiophora > Heteronemertea > Lineidae > Lineus > Lineus longissimus. The sequence goes on from NC_088314.1 coordinate 1,690,964, forward strand.
ATGTTGCCAATTGGATTAGCGTACGTCTATCTTAGCCATAGCAGTAAGCCCAATCTACGTGACTTATGTCGCAGTCTTATTCTTGACCTTTCATAAGACACGGTCACAATCTCCCCACTGTCACGAAATTGACGTCTGCGTTTATCAGGTGACTGCTCGAGAGACATTTATGTCGTGTATGATTTTGCATAGACAAGTTGATGCGATGAGTGGTTTTACCACAGATCTTTTGCCATCAGCTTAGGCTGTACCTAGTTGGCCTATCACGTTTCCGGGGATGCATCTGGGTGAAATCGGCGTGCGAAATTTGTATTGGCATCACAGTGCGGAGGCGTAGGTCTCGTATTATCCTAGTCAGTCCATCACTCTAAAGTGGTTATATCGGTGTAATAGGAAATTCATATCAGGGAAGGAGCGTCCCGGGTTTAGTGGACAGATATTAAGATAGGGCTTGGGTCTATAGAACACTGCCAATCTACCGGGATATACATGTACTCGGGAAGAGCATATTCATGAAAACAATAGATATTGTTACGCGTCACCTTTTGAAAGGCAGAATATACAATTTCAAGAACCTTTGCTCGAGTGCATTTAGCAACTTGGTGTGAAAAGGTAAATGAGGTTCGTCTCGGGTTGAATTGGCCTTCTCATAAGATGATACATGTCTTTTCGAACTTATTTGAACTGCATGTCATTACTAAATATTACATTCTGGCTCTGTTTCTTGTGTTATTCCAGTCCAGGTGGTTTAACTGTACCTGGATATTTATTCCATAACTTGCAATTGATGTTACTTGAAACCTCGCTAATGATGCAAACGGCCTTGGGGCCTTGATGCTCAAGGTCCTTACCCTTTGAACGGGCTTTCGATTCAAGGGCGATTCGTTTTATAGAACTAATTGGACCCCAAAATTTGCTGGATGCGCAGCAAAACCTCACGTAAATAGCCTTCTTGAATATCACGACGGTCACCCGTAAAAATAAACAAAGCGTATCTCGTAAACAAAGATTTACTTCTATGAATGCTGCTGGTATGTTTGCTGTAAATACAATATCATCAAGTCTATTCACAATCTGTAGATTCACCCTGTTTTCATGAGCTCGTTACCTTATCTCGGTTACATTATTTTTGTATTATTATGAGACAAAAGACCAAGATCCAAGTCTATCTCTTTTTAGGATGTGCATTGGTCCGATCTGATAGCTAGTCGAGACGAACAAGGGGACCCGATGAGGATCTCAGAAACCGAGCGGAAAAGACGGGAGGCAGTCTGGGAGATATTCAAGAGTGAACTGATCTTTCTTATTGATCATTTAATGGTGCTAAAACATGTAAGTCGAGCGACAGGAACAAGTGAAACAAGTTCTTATATCCGACGAGTTACGTGCCCATCCTTACCCCATGGATGCCATCGCAGCGATTAGTAACAAAACACACAGTGAAACAGTTGCAGAAAATCTCGACCTCACGATTACTCCGTTCCAATGCTGGTAGTGAATTTATTGACTAGATAGTGTCTTTGAGCCAGAACAGAATGCAAAACGAGTCCATTCGATGAGTCCGTTTCGGCAATGATGGCAACGATGAACAGGTTTTGCGTCTTATCAGCAGTGTATGACCGTTTTCACTCGGATGTTCCTGCACCAAGTATGTGGTGCGGTCGATGCCGTGACACGTAACATGCTGTGGTTTTAGTGGAGCAGTTTACATTCTCGTTTTCTTTTCAGTGTTTCATGGAGCCGATGAAACAGTTACAAGTTGACGGACATCTCATGTATAGCGAGCCTCAGGATTTGTTAGGAAACTTGGATGAACTTTGTTACGTAAGTTAATAAAGTCAGTACAAATACAAAAAACACTGGGAAACGCAAGCCCCTCTCTTCCTTAATCAGTTTAGGATGCTTTCATCCTAGTACTGTCTGACATCATCTGAAAACTTCTTTTAATCACCCTTTCAGGTTAGTTATACATTCTGTCGCGATTTCATCTCGTTATTACTGAAGGATATGAGTCCATCCAACTTCGGGAGCACGTCCGTACTTGTTAAGGCCTTTAAAAGGGTGAGTGGTAATTGTATTGCGTTTCGCTGCAAATCCTTTCCTAATTCCCCATAGTTTGGTCATAGAATGACTGTAAATTACGATCATCGCCGTCATGAACCATCCGTCTTGCTCGAACGCACTGAGCAAAGATTCTCTGAGATTTCCTTCATAAAGTCCTCAACCTATCATTTGAAACACACTATTTTGTTTTCCGCAGTTTGCTCAACATTCCAAGAACGGTGAGGTCTATCATACCTACTGCCTCAACTACACCAATGCACTCAACTACCTGGAGCAGATGAGGAAGAACGAGGACTTCTGTGAATTTGAAAAGGTACTTGACAACCTGTTCATGTCAAACTGTATCTTAAGATTATACCAGTGCTAATGGGGTAAAAGTTAGGCAAAGGCCCAATTCTGGCCCATGATGCCTTAATGATGATACTGATGATGATACTGATGATGATGATGAAGAAGTAACAATGTAGTTTCGTGGTTTTCTTATATCGTCAAGATAAGTGATCTATAAAACCCCCAGTACAGTAGCGGTGTTGTCTTCTTCAACAAAAACACTTGTAAAACCGGTTCTGTACTGCTAGTAGTGTCAGGGCACAACCCCTTCGCAAGATGTCGTCGTGTAACCAATGATCAGAAGGAGAAATAATGCATAATGCTAAAACCTTGACGAGTCGTATATATTCACCTTGCCACCAGTCCTCAAGATTACGGTAAACTCATCTTTTCCCTTCTCATTCCTTCAGTGGTGCGAGACGGATCCGCGATGTAAGCGGTTGCAGCTGACAGATCTCCTAGTGGCTCCAATGCAGCACTGCACCAAGCTCCCACTCTTACTCAACAACATAAGGAAATACACCACAGATCCTGACGAGAAACAGCAGTTGACGGAGTCATTGAGCAAAACGGAATCATACTTAAGTAAGTTAGAGATGGATTCCGACATTATCATGCGCAAAGGCTTCTACATGCATTTTACTGATTCCAAACAAAAGTAGTAGCACCTGCGAAGACCAAGTGCAGCTGTCACCGAATTTCGTTTTGGTGTGGTTTTATCACCATTGAAATACCCCATAGAAGATGTAGAGTCGATAGATGTTTGCGGTGGTAGGTGATCAGCATCAACAGAAATTTGTCAAAACCCTATTGATATTGTTTGTGAAGCCAAACAATTATTGATTATGCTCTGATTTCTCTTCCTAGAAAGCTTAGAGGAGAAGATGCGATGGCTCAAGAACTTTGAGAGGGTACAAGAGATCCAGCACCAACTCGTATGGCAGCCCATCCACGAGATGGATCCCAGGGTTTACATACCGGAGTTCCTCAAACACACTCTTGGGCGACAACCATGTGAGCGGTTACTGGCAAGTCCCAAGAGGCAACTGATACACGAGGGACAGCTTATGATGATGGGTGAGTTGTAGGTTCCTGCAGTACAATCGACAAGTTAGTCATTTAAGACATGCAGAACTCCTGAAGAATTAGACTAATAGATTTGAAACGTCACTATTGGAAACTCTTCTCCACCAGTGGTTGTAATGACCTACCCATCCACAGCTGAAGTTATACCAAGGCCTGAGAAACGTAATGTACAAGAAGGTGATCAATCTGAATGTAACTGTTTTGTTTTCAGAGAGTTCCAAACCAGCTGACGTGTTTGTGTTCCTGTTCGACGATATCCTGTTGCTGACCAAGACCAAGGGGAGCAAGCCAACCAGGAAGGTGAGTGAATGGTTTATCAAAACATCGCTGCAGCCGAAATGCTCGGCAGGCAGTGCCGTCCTAATGCTTAGCCATAGATCAGTGAAGTTGGGTTGATAGGTCTACTCCCAGACAGGTGTACTGTTGGCATCATAAGTTAGTATCGCGGCCCAGGTCTATCCATATTCTAGAATATAAATGGTCGACTGGTTGATGACAGGCTTCAGCCCCAAAGACAGTCTTATACCTTAAGAAGGTATTAAGAGTTCGAAGTGTTCACCTAGTAGACGGACGTCTACCAATTGGAGCTTTTGTATAAGTACGACTACATGTACTCGAGTGGTTCCGAGAGTGTACTTGCATTAGGGCGTCTTGGATCGATCTTTCTCACGAGATCAAGTAGAGAGAACGATTCCGCTTTGCAGCACTCGGCGTTCTCTAACTGTCCAGTTTCCTGATGCCAATATGAATCTCCCTTTCCGACATGTTTCATGGTACTAATCTAATGTATGTCGGAATAGATGAATACATTGAACTTGTTTGTCCACATGACCTAATGTTTCGGTGTAATTTCCTTTCATGTTCACAGTCGGTAAGTAAGAGGTGTAAACGTGCAAAATGTGTTTGTTTTAACAAATGTGATAATTTCTCATTATGTTCATCCCTATTTCATTTCTTTATGTTCGTGTGATAGAACGATAGAAGTTGGAATATCGTAGCTAAGAGAATGTTCCTCCGCTTTTCTGGCTGTTATTATGGGATCGTTTTGCTAGTTTGAAGATGTGGCTTATATCCCTTGCAGTGTTTGCCATTTGGGAAAACAATTAGCCCTGCTACTTTCATACTCCATATCAGCGTTGTGCCATCATACTCGTCCACGCATCATTCTCGTCCACGCATCATACTCGTCCACGCATTATTACAGAAACTTTGTGAAATGTTGAACTTATAGAATAAGAATAGGCCTAGTTCGTGTCGATGCCCGTTCTGATATTGACCTGTAACTTCTTTCCCGCAGGCTGGGAGGCTCTCTCTTGATAACTGGGTGCGTAGGAGCCAAATGTTGAGGCATGGAATTGTTATGGTTTAACAAATTAGTGTCGAAGTTGGTGACGCATGAACACGTGGTTTATTGTACGGTGTGGGGGATGAAGTCATATCATCAATGTCAAATCTTGTCATGAGGACTAACATTATCCCATTAATCTATCCCAAATTCCTCGGTTAAAGTTCATGGAGAAGGGACGTGGTGTCCTGGTGTAACACAATTTGCTGTACGTTGTTTTTGGAGCTGTTCTGGGGGCACAATTACTTTTAGCTGTTCAAAGAAATAACGCAGTCCACGTATGTTCTTCTCTAAAACAACAAGAAAACAACAGTGTGTTAGATGTTGTTACAGTAACACCCGTCTTGTACCGGTATTCAGTTCATTTGTCAAGTGTAATTTTTATGTTATGTCATTTTGTGAAGTGTCTTTTTTATGTTGAAAGATGCACTTTTCGCACCCTGTATCTCAAATGCTCTTGTCCGTCTGTAGTTTACTATGATTGTGACTTTGTCGCTGCTTGAGGGTACGTGGGTCTTGTGGGTTCAATTTTTCGTTCGTGTTGATGAGTGACAGATTAAGCAAATTCAGATTAAATCGCCTGTTACCTGAGAGCCTTAAACATTTGGGAGAAAATATGGGAGCGGGCGATTAAGATGAAACATGATATTGCAGAGGAAGTGGTCATAAATACCTTTTTCCAATATGCCCCCGAACGCAGTTACCATCAGCTGTTGTACGAAGAAGAGAAAGAACAACCCCTGTCTCACTTAAACATCTAAGCTCAAACGTCCATTTTGGTTTGTCTCCCCTCTCTTTTGAGACCCAGGGTTGGGTCAGTCTTAGGGCACACAAAACCTCTTCTGAAGAGAACTCTTTATAATGTTGACGCGCGATTTCAGAAGAAAAGGCTGACACCGATGAGAAAGGTCCTTCTATCATGAAAATATTTGCATTTGAGATAATCTTATCCGAATGTGCTATTTTAGAAATCGTCGATCGCGGCGCCACCAGCAGACACCATGACTCCTTCCGGTACCAATAAGGTGCAAACTGACCAATCGCTGATCGTCTACAAGCAGCCAATCGCCCTTGACCGGTTCACAATACACGATGTAGGACACCACGAAGCGTCAGGTAGGCAGTTGCGCACCCGAAACAATTTCTATGACTTTATGTTAGAGGAGATTCGGCTTAATCAAAAGTAATGTTAAAGAACGCTGATGGAGAGCTTTCCATCGAGTGGTCACAGCACATTTGGATATTTCTCGGCTGATAGCCTTGCGATTACGCTACGCTGATAGCCTATCCTTTACTTGCTCAAATGAACAATCTTCTGTGTTTCAGTGAATGGTTTGAAACATGCATTTGTATTGGTGCAGATTAGCCGATTTCAACAGATCATTGGTGTCTATACCCTGCAGGCAGCAACTGACGCCATTAAGGTATGTAGCTCCTCCTATCGGCCTCAAATCGTATTACATTTGCTAGATTAAGAATTCAAAGTTCGAGATGATTTGGCGTGACTTTGTCTTCTTTAGGCGTAGTTCTCGTTGAGTAGTTGGCTTGCAATATGTCTGTAATTTCTCCTGCGAGTAGTAATGTTATGCGTTTATTCCAGGCGACGTGGTTGCAGCACCTTCGAGAGGCTAAGGAGAGATACAAAGACAAGATGATGCATGCACAGCAAGACGATGGGAAGAACAAGAAAAAGTCACCAAGGATGCTGCTAAAGCATCTGAATCTTCATCCAAATCTCACACACCTTAAACAACATCAGCACAAGAAGTCCGCATCCATATCGCAGTGCCAAGAGCCCACCGGCAGACAGAGCCCACCAACACCCAAGAATACAAGCAGTCCGTCATCAAGCAGTCCCGAGGAAGTCCGGGCGAACCATGTGCAACACAACGGCGAACGGAACCACCTCCCGCCCAGGTCGCCTTCACAGAAGAACTCGACTTATTCCAGTCCTCAACGGCAGGAATCCATGCCAATGCAGTCGACGCCTCCACTCACCCCGCCAATGGACTCTCCTCTCATGTCACCCTTGCCCCTAACGATCACGAACTCGTTGGACGTTCAACACACGATAGAAGAAGACTCGACGAGACCTCGGCCACCGAGGCTCCAGCATTTGAAGAACTGCCAAACGAAATCTAAGTCAATAGATACGGTGTATCTATGATTGAGGCTGGTAACAGATTCTATCAGAGTCTAATCAAGTGGCAATGACATTTTACTAAGTGCATTCAACGATACTTATACAGGAGGATTTTCGAATTCTGAAATGGATAAATTCTCAAAACCTGCTCTCTATGCTGCTCCCAAACATTGGTACTTTAGCTATGACCAATCAGTGAGACCCTTGATGGAGCTGACCTGGCGTGACAGGTCAAATGTGCTCTTATACGGCTGATGTGTTCATTGACGTTTTTCAGTTACCGATGTGCACGCGGTTCGACAATGGCTGATGTGATTATTTCTATTTCAGGGAAAACTAAAAAACTATTTTGGTTTTTCGCCGGAAGAGTAAACATTACCAAGTCATATCATCATAATGGTTTGGACTCCGTATAGTAAGCATGGATTATTGTACAAATAAAGAACAAAACATAATCAGTTGTGCGGCATTGTAAAAAAGTGTGGTACATGTAATTTCATCCTGTGATCAACTACAACCACGTCCCTTCGTGTTGTCCAGCATTGCTTCTCATACAAAAAGTAACCAAAGGATGCAGGCTGTAGTTTGTGGGGACTGTTCTTCATTTATCACCGATCTTGTGTAAATCATCCATGACGTCACAGCAAGCGAAATTGCGTCAAACGTATGCAATTTTGATTGAAAAGATGTAAATAGACCGGGAACGAACTGTGATAATGCTGTATTGTAAATAGCCCAATATACTCCCCAATTTCGTGGGGACTCTAGTTTTATGTGAGCAAGTTGTACTCCTATGCCAGACTTTACGTGAGTGTCAAAACCTTCCTTAGGTCATTTGTAAAATGTGTACCCAATGAACTGGTGCTCGGAGGAGTTTATTATCATCAATGACTTCTTCTGTTATATGACTTATACATAGAGAGACTGAGTCACAATCATAGTTTCCGCTCCTTAATGTATCTTTGTGATAACTGTCATTCGGTGTATAGGCCCTCAGCTGACATAGTGTGTATTATTTTAAAGGAAGTGACTACTTGGCAAGCCCGGCTTACCAAACAGCGACTTTTCTTGTCCTGAATGGAGAGCCGAACTCATTAATATTAAAGTAAAGTCTCCAGCTCGCCAAACAGGGTAGATTTTTTACCTGTTTGGCAAGCCCGGCTGGCCTAACAGGGTGGCTTTTTAGTGCTGTTTGGCAAGCGGCTCTCCAAACAGGACAAAAAAAGATGCCTGTTCGGCGAACGGCTTGCCAAATAGACCCGGCCTATTTTAAAAGTGAACAGATCTCCAAATTGTACTGAAACACATACTGTACCTGCGGGTTAAGGTGTCAGAATGTCCCGTTACAAAATGGTTGGCTTGATGTGCTGATATGTCAGGAATAATACACCGCATGGGAGGCTTTACCGGTGTGAATCTGTCATTCTGGCTTGCATTTCCGTTAATTGGGTCATTAAATGTCACTCTGAAAGGGCAGCCTTACCTGAGAATATAGTTAGAGATGTCAGATGAAATATGGTACATGTAGTATGTTTTGTAAGTTACGCGGGTACGGATGGGCCATGATGCAAATGAACGGTGTATAGTCTAATTGTGAACCCAAAGGTCTGTCCTTCTCCTAAGCCAATGACAGTGTGTGCTGATGTCCGATATTTCATAATGCGGGTAATCCAAATGTTGTGATGTTGTATCTACGTTATGTTTACCATATATTTTTTATTGGCAAAGAATCCCAAAAATATGTTATCCGTACTGCTGTCATTTACGAAGCTATCGAAAAAATACAAGTACTAAAGTTAATCAGTGGCCTCAATTGTCAACAGCTGCAACTGTCTTTAAGTTCGAACAACTTCATTGGTGCCGACCCAATTGTTTGGCACACAGAAAGAAAGTTACTTTAACCAAAAGTAAAGAAAAGAATATCAATCGAATCTTGTCTTGCAAGGTATACACGTACGTGTTTCAAGCTGATCTCAAAAGACCAAATTGACTTTGACTGGGTTGATTTTCTTGGAGAAATAGTGGTTTCAACTGGATACAACTGCCAAGGACTGAGCTTGGGACCCTTTCAACAGCGTCAAAGCAGGTTCATAAGCTTGGAATCACCACCATATTTCTAAAACTCTCGCCATTTTCTAGGCAAGAAGTTTTGTACACATATCATTACATATCGAATAAACTCGGAGACATGTTCACCCTTTGTTAAAGCTGCATCCTGTCATGAATGTACATTTCGTATGATGTAATAATTGTTCAAGAAATCCTTCTGTTACTGTTTCTGTGTCTTTCCTGGAAGAAATCAGAACTGGCATACCTGGTGCTCTTTGACGTTAACTTCTCCTTGTTGCGAGTTTTTGTTGTAAATGACCAAGGGTCACAATGAGGGGCTATTTTAGACCGCTGGTGACGATGGTCTAATGAGTCAAAGATGGTTGGCTTGGATCCCGCTCACCTCACTGCAGCCAACTAGATGTAGTATCACAGTCCCTTTTTGTTTAGGCAGGTTAGGTAATATCGATCGTCTGTTCGTTCTCTCCAAAAAGCAAATCGGTAGATCCTGGTATGGAATGGTAGGATCGCCCCAAAAAGGACTATTCTTTGAAAAACGGTCCCTCGATTGCTCCAGAAGCATTTCTTCAATCTAACATATAAACCAAGTTTCGGAATGATTGCCTATCGTCATCTGAACTTCTCTCAAGTGATCAATAGCATCGGGTTATCAGTCAAGCAAGGATTCCCGAACGACGCGTTGTCGCCAGATCGCCATTCCGGCGACACTTCCTTGAAACGCCCAGACACACCTCGGCTATGCCACGGAGACACCATGGCGTAGCGAGAGTACGATTAGGATCCCAGACAAGGCGGTAATCGAATCGGCGGATGTCTAGGCAAAATAACTCTGTTTTGGCGACAACTCTCCGTACGGAGCTCCTTGCCTGAATGGTAAGACCACTTAGCCAAGCCATCGATAATGGATTACACAGGCAAAATCTACTGATATCAAAGTGAAAGACTGATGTCGAGCTTTCTTTTCTTCTGTTTTTCTTACCCATTTGTATTACTCTCAAAAACAAATTAAACAAAAAAAACTTTTGATTTGCTTCTACATCCACAGACGTCCACCCATTGCGCCACTGGAATCATGTCAGTTGTCATTATTCTCCGTCTGTCTAGTTGATGAGATGTCAAATGGGCGTCCATGGGTGGATGTCACGTTATCAAGTTGATATCCAGGTCCTTTGTCTGTGTAGTAGACCCAAGTCAACTGCCATGAGTGAACAACAAGGGAATGCGACAAGTCGTATTTTCGTACATTGTAAAAATCGAATGTTTCTATTTTATACGTGTTGATGTGACGATCCCATCAGTGACCTGACCCTGTACGTTAACTTATTAGGTCGTATGTGAGTTTGTATCAAACATCAGTCTATTGTATACTCATCACTGGGGAACTTGGAGATTTCTACGTTTGTCAGTGGATGTAATAAATATTTATATTTGCATACTAACTACCGGTGTACTGTTTTTTCTTCCTTGTCAAGACTCGTTCGTCTCGGGGCCCGGTTGCCAGGCCCTATTCGGTCTAGTTATGACTGTTTCATCTCTCTCACCGTGGAGCTGCAAGCCTCGTCATTCGGTCAATTTGTGACTGTCTTGTCTTTCTCACCGTCTTGATATTAACACGGTGGAGTTGGTGGGCCCTATTCGATTGGGGTTGACATTGTCAACTCTCTGCCCGCTTTGGTAACACGGTGGAGCTGCCAGGCCCTGTTCGGTCTGGTTGTGAATGTCCTGTCTCTCTCACTGTTTCGTCAACATCAAAGAGAGTCTAGGGCCGATTTGGTCTTGGTGTGACCGTCTTATCTCTTTCACCGTTTTTGCAATGGTGTTGTGCTGCCAGGCCCGATTCGGTCTATAAATGTGACGATTTTATCTCTCTCACCGCAGCTGCGCCGTATGTAAGCCGTCCATGGAGACTTGTGACATGTTCCAAGTAGGTGTAATCAAGTTTTCCACATGATAAATATCATTTATTGAAAAATACCAACAGAACAATCAGTTCTTAAAGTAGTAACAAAATATGTTTAATCACCCATTATTCAGAAGGCGTACCATTTGTTCTATTGTGATGATATAAGGCACGTTCCCCTTGTTTGGCCACAATCGACCAAGGATCAGTTTCCATGTAAAAATAACCCAACAGGTCGATCTATTTTGAAAACATAATCCACTGAAGAACAGGTGACCATTCTACTTATTACGGGCAAGCCATCACTAACGCATGAGACGATCAGGACGACAAAATGGTCTGCCCTGGGCGTATTCACGCATGCAGCTTGGGTAGTTGTCATGTCGCCAAGCGTTATTGTTAGTTTGCCTTGTAATCCTCCCTGTAGACAGAGGTGCTGCAAGAGACGCTTTAAATATTGTCTGGAATAGTCATCAATAGTCTCAAAAGATGCAGTAGCAAGCCTACTGCATCGCTGCCGGCGTCAGTTCCTGGTGGTTTCTATAACATTCCATAAAAGCATCCGCCATGTCCTGCCGACCGATAGACTGCAATGCCCTCTCTATCTCGTGGGCCTTGTTTTTCTCTTTTACCTCCTTCCCGCACTTCATTTCCTTCCAACACTTGAACAGGGCAGCACCGAGGTCCTTATCAGATTGTCCCTTATCCTCCTTTTCTATTTTACACTTGACGATAGTCGTGTTTGGAATGTTGAGGTACATGGCCAACTGCATCATGATATGGATGCCGCCGCATTCCTTGGCGATGCAGTTCAGACTGTTGTCGCTGAACGCCTCGTTTTCAGGCTTAGGAGGCTTCTCGTCTGCAAAGATAAAACAAGATTTGAATTCAGTCAAGTAGCAAACTGCAATCAGCAATAAAGAAGAAGAATAGTAATTCAACTCAATAAACATAGTTCTGGTGTATGGGAATCAATCAATCAATTTACCCCTATCGAATGGCGAGGCCAAGTCTTTGGTAAAACCGTCATCCAATTTCGGGAAGCATGTATAAGGGCTAGACGTATAATAAGTTTATAGTTCTCAATCTTTGAAATGCTGTTTTATCAATGTGAAGGGTCAATGTGTTACTACTTAATGCATGTGTTAAGTGTGTTTGTCTTATTGCTTATAACCTCGTCGACCTATGAAGTCATATTCAAGCTCGCTTTGGGCCTGTCTGGTTTGGGTGACACCGTTTCCTTCATGCTGCATGTATTATAAAGATCACTGAAACATCGGACTAACCATCTCAGATTCATGGTTAGGCCGTGTTTAAGTTAACGAACTCTGTATGAGTTGTATGATCGTACTCAAGTCATTCGCTACATGTTTTACATGGAGCACGTATTGGTGTTCTGATCATTAACGGTAGATTATTCTGATCGATAATACATTTTCCCTGAGCCATTTGTGTAGAGAACTGGTTAACACCACAGGCACTAATAATACTGTTAAGTGAGTTATTATAACATAATATCTTATTCAAGATTGAGTTGGTTTATATTGAAATATCTGTGTTGACAATGGCAATGGGCATGCTGTTTTGTGCATACAGAGTATGTAACTGTACAACATTTCCCAGGCCTAAGACCTTTGTGCAAATAAATTATTGTAATTTATGAAGCGTCCGAAGACGTTCACACAACTGTGCATGTCCATAACACAATGGGCAACTAGTGAAGCACATTTTCATAAAGAAATTCGTTAATCCCTGAAAATTACCTTTGTTTCGAAATAAGGGGACTTTGTCTTTATTTACATAAACCTATATTGAAATGACGTTTGATTTCAAGACACATGGCTGCATATAACTGTTGATAGTGCAGCTTTTTCGTTGACATGATCTTCGATATGAAGTCTTTTCAACTAAGGAAGAGATAATCTCACTTATTTTTTTTCTTTTGCATTTTCTGCCTTTTATTGATATCACTTTAAAGTTGCACCTCTTTCGCTAAACAGTGCGACAGGAAAAGCATTACAGCGCTTGATAGTTCATAATTCGTTGGCGAAATATGGCAGCCAAATCTTCCAAATAAGGGGAAACTGTTATGTATGGTAGAATAATGACGCCAAACAATCAATTAGTTACTGTCAACATTAACGTTTTGTAAATATACTCGAAGGTTCAAAATTTACCTTGTGGACTCAATCGAATTTAGCTGAGAAAGAATCGTGAACACGTCTTGTCACATGATATCCAACAACACTCAACAAATGAAGAAACGATGTACTCAGCATAATTTGTCAACTGCTTTTTCAATGAGAATTAAAAGAGACAAAAAGCCCCCAAAATCGCATAAGGCTTAGATACTAGACAAGGAAATCTAATAAATCTAACTCTTCGTTCGATATAGACCTACCTGGCTGTTCCATTTTGTTTTCTTGTTGACCGTGCTTCTATACAAAGTGGTCGGTAAAGCCTATGGTAATGGTATAAGCCTTTAGCGGTCACCACACACCGTAGTCACCAACAGACTAATGATAAACAGCAAGCTTATTCAAGCGATCATTATAATTCGACAATATCCACAGGTTTTATTCGTACCACACATGGGGCAACTAGCGTGTGCCGTTTTCAACGTCTATAAGAACTGCCCCACACACTAAATATTGATATTATCGAAATCGATTGAGGAAAGCCGAGACTAAGTGTAACAGTTTTAAATGTCCTGTGGATAGTGTCCCGGACGCTACTACTACTACTACGAGACTACCATACGCGGCGGCTGCTAATACAACTAGGCCTACTACTTAGAACCATGCCCTTAAGTTGGACGGGCACCATGGTAGCTGGTAGTAGTGACGCGTGCCCGAGTAGATCGATTTTCAGCCTTCTTGGCATAAAGGATTCTATCACCCACATTTGCTCGCTGTGGTATTCCGTGGTCTTAGATCTCTATAGAAGCAAACTCTAAGCTGTCACCATATAAAATATAAGGACCCTTTTGGAGGGTAAGGCTGTTACGCCAGTGTGAGAGCAGATCAGGCCGAATGGGGATCCTGTTTCGAATTCTTGCAGCCCGCCAGATCGAGCCACAGCCTACAGACCCATACTAGTTTTCTCTGTATGCAAATCAAATAAAGTCGGAGGGTGGTAAACCTACAGATAGATTTATTTCTATTGAAGACAACAGAATACATGTTAGTTACAATAGAACATGCTGAGTAGATTAGTCCCGTTTTTCTCTCGTCTAATCAATTATCGACATGGTTTGTTTATTGCATGGAAGCACTTGTACAATGCACTGAACATCCAAAGCACTGGCATAGTTCATTACATCAGCGACCACTTATAGACTAGTATACCTCATTTTCGCCTGAAGCCCTTGTTTTGTTTCTCATTGAACGATTCCTGAGTAAGCTCTTCATCAATCAGATGACACCTCCTAACAACCTTCGCCACATCAGGCCTCCCCAGCCTCACCAACTGTTGTACCAACTCGTCAACCTTAGCATTATCAGAGGCAGTCAATCTCATTGATTTCCAGCATTTTAAGAACTCTACCGACATTTCTAACTTAGTCTGTATCTTCTCAAACCTATGGGTAGCAAGGATGGCCAGCATTCGTGTTGGCACATTGAGGTTCATAGCAAGTACCATACAGTCTCCAACCTCTGCGGCGATTGACTCTAAACTTTGCTCTGATAACACAGCAGGTTCTTTTGGCAAGATGGCGAGTTGTAAGTTTTGATCTGAAAAATAACGATACATGTAGTAATAAGAACACGTGCATCCCTTCCATTGTCTTAGCCTTGCGAGACCACTGAGAGGCTTGAAGGAAAATGGGCGTTAACAATCGTGAATGTTTATGTGGATATCAGACGTATCTTCGAGTCTAAACTACGAAGTTTTTATGTGGATGACAGCATAGTTGAAGATTCATACCGTCAACCGATGCTCTATCTGCAACTTACCGTTCCTTAGCACCATGGTTTTTGGCATCTTCGGTTTGGGGTGTTTCCCGTTTTGCGATATCACAGACTTGGCAGGCATTTTCGGCTTCCTATGGACTTCAAACGGAAACTCAACAATATGAGGCGTGTTTCCTTCAAACTCTACATCATCACTGCACACCTGAGATCCAACGTCTTGAGTCTCTACAGCCGCCTTTTTTATACTTTCGCGAGTCTCAAACACACTGTCATTTTCATCTGTGAGGGTCTCAGTTATAAAAAACAATTCCTCGTCAGTTTGTTGAGCAACTGTTCGTGTACATGTAACGTCTTGCTCTATCTTCTCAGTACCTGTTCATGTAGAATGAGGCATTTATCAATATCAGTATCTTATCATTGTAACACAACTGGGAGAATACGCTAAAATACTGGTACAAAGAAGCACATGCTTCCATGTTTATTTTGTTCGTCACCTATTTGGCATTAACTTTAACTCAGCTTAAGACTAGGGTGCTTAACTGTAGAGATAATGTCCAGTTGAGGCTGACACCAATGACTTCAGTACATGTACCTTGCTTCGAACAACCGGTAAGCGGCGAACGACTTTGGCTTTAAGGTCTTTCTCAGGGAGCATTGCTTGCGATAAACTAGGAGAGAGTGGAAGACCCATATTCCCAATCATTCAATATACAAGTTAGGTAAACGCTCACCTCGAGACACCCCTGACTGTTCAACATTCCCAGCAGGCCTTGACTTCTTGTCCCCTGCAGGCTCTCCCCAACCCCTCCTTTTGCCGAGTTCCTTCTCCACCAATAAATGCAGATAGAGACCTAGCTTCATATGTTTGCTCTGACTACTCTTCCAACAAGGTCCACCCTCAAGCTTTCCCTTGTTGAAGTCTGCCACTTTCACATGTTTAGCCTTGACCTTCCTACACGTCGTACGTCGTTCTGAAGAAAAGAGAGAACATCACCACTGCTTCGAGAGATAATCAAGTACCCATGGTAAAAGAATCTTTTCGGAAGGTGATAGATAGGGTCTGTCTCTTCCAGTTGTAACTCTGATGATATCTGGGTGTTAGGAGTTGCGTAACAAGCCATGTTCTCCATTCCAGCCCTGAACGTGTTCAGTTAATTTTCACTTACCCCTCCAAAGGATGATTCGCACGCATCTCATTTTTGTCCACTCATTGCTTCATCCTATCTGGGTACGCCTAATTGAGCACTGTACCGAAGCGGGACAGATTGTGAAAGAAGTAAAATAGAGGTGAGGAACTCACTTGTATGTGTGATTCCTGAGTTTAACCCATCGTCGATGAGTCTCGTACTCGTGCGAGGGTATTTCGATTTTCTTTTCTTGAAATCTGAAACCAAAAACAGCATCATCATCTATCAACAAGTATGTAGTTCTATTTCTAAGTCACGCTTTGATTAATCAGGTGTAAATAAGACATTCAGATCTTTTCTACTAACCATCGGGTTCCTTGTCTCTAATCCTGAAGTGTTTGGCCGAGATCTGTTGTGGTGTAAAGATTTCATACTTGACTGTTGGGACGGACTGAAATTTGCTCTCTCTCACCGTACGTTGATCTTGTCGTTCCTCAGCCAGACACCTGAAACAGTCACAAGTATTAATCAGTCCTAAATTTGGGAGGATGTTCAATTAGCAGATGTCCATCATCGCCATTTCCTTCTTCATGATTCTAACCTACCTAAGAGCGCCACTGTACCCGTTTACAGGTGGAGGCAACATCCTTTGGACACCTCTTCGCGAATGTCCCCGAACGGCGTCGTAAGGAGACAAAAGTTTGTCATCTTCCCCTTCGTGCAGATACTGCAACGCATTCCCTATTATATCCTGATATTTGCACGGCCTTGAAGCTTCTACCATCGTCTGCAAGGCGCTGTCAGAGTAGGTTAGGCAGTCGTCGTAGCTGGTACCCATGACTCTGTCTGGCGAGACCTCGAGGGGGTTCTCCCGGGTCAACATTATCACCCGGAGACGACTAGTTGGTGGCTGCATCATGGACGCTCGAACCTGAATAGAGTTGGAGAAGCAATTTACTTTCTCTAAATCCGATAGTGGTCTCTCGAGACATTCAAAGTAGACAGAAAAACCGAGCTAAGTGCCTCTCACTGCGCAGAGTAACTGTGATCGTTCCACGTAAAAAAATTGATGGGTTTGATGCCGAGAAATGAGAAAATGATGAACCGTAACCTTTCTTTACTGACCTGTTCCTCAATAAGCCACCGTCCCCGCTTGTTCATAGAGTAAAAGAGAGACTCCAAGGCCAGGCATTCCATATCACCGTCATCAATGGCCAGCTCCCCCTCACCATACTCGGCCAGGAAGTTCTTGTGCTTGCCAAGAACATGTTGTTCCGCGGCGATCCTTGGCAGGAGTTTGCTGTACTTGAGGAGCTTCAGGGTGCAACCGGTGTTCAGACCAGCCTTCCCTCTCTTTTGCACCATGTCCCGGTCGTCACTTCTACATCATAAAAAAGAATCGAAGTATGCATAGCAAAAACCATACACTGTAGTTTCAGAAATGTTGAGGCCTTAGAGCCGGTGTAACATCTGTGGTTGTTCCCCATGTGTCAGTGTTTCCAAACAATAGGCAGCTAGAGAGACCACGACTTTTCAATAGGGGGGATACACAGAAAAACTTGTCAATCTATTTTTGAGCGTTCCCAAACAATGAGGGGAAACACTCAAAAACAGAAACACTCAAAAACATTACACCGGTATCGGTGCATAATTGAGTCGACGCAGTATATAGATATAGCTTGACTTCGTTAAGGAACTCACAATAGCCAAGTATGTCCTTTCGACCAATGTATTGGTTTTTCATTATTTGATGGTATTACAAGGTTGTCATCTAACAAGGCTACCGACTTAAGACTACCACAAGACACAAGACAGCATCGGACTTGGCGGATTAAAGTAACGCGGTCCCATATGTGGGAAGGTTTATGTCATGATATTGCAAGGGTGTAAAAAATGAATTTACTCAAAAGTAGCTTACCATTTAAATTAGCTCTCGCTAAAGAAACTCCATCTCTTCACAATTACATTCTGTCTTAGGTACTTATACTGCCCAAAGCAGAGAGAGGTGAAAAAATCACTAGGAGTCTTCAGCGATACGTTAGCTACATGCACTGTGTCATGTATAGGACTATAACTTCCGATAGTTATACTATAGCATAGCATTGATCTGGGTCATAATTCATACTACATGTATATTAAGGGTAACCGGAAAAACGCCGACCGACCGACCGACCGACCGACCTACTCGCCGACTCTGACAACCTCACTTACGGCATCCCATTCGCGCCTCATAGCCCGGTAACCGGAAAAACGCCGACCGACCGACCGACTGACCTGCCAACCTACCGTCATAGTGCAGTATCCCTTTCGCTTCTCTATAGCACATGTATCTGTGTAGTGCCCAGCGCAATGGACGTGATGGAGTCCGACGTGTCTGACAGCAGCATCTCCAGTCAATTATACCGGGAAAACGAGTTCACGCAGTAAGGAACTGACAACGATACTCTAAAGATATGCTTTGTCTACATGGTCGGTGGATATAAAAACATGATTTGGGCCTAATCTATGCACTGTAGTTTTTCTACTCGAGTGTCTCGACCGATGCAATGCATGAACTGCAACGCGCAACATGCATTTGTTGTCATTTGACCAGCGCACGTGCGCTTGTTTACAATTTCATTTCACGTGACCTGCTATCGTGGATTGGATATATCACATTGACTTATGAGACCTGTGACTCAACTACGAAACTCCTTGGGTTGGTAGGTCGGAAGGTCGGTCGGTCAGTCGGTTGGTCGGTCGGTCGGCGTTTTTCCGGTTACCTATATTAAGCAGTGGTAATGGTCGCCTGCCAATCCGTTAGGACTCCGACACAACTTGTTTACCCTGGACACCACATGGCTTCCTCGTTTACTATTCATACTATTGATTAATTCGTTGCATGTTTGGTAGCATTAGCATGCTTTGCCATTCTCGTCACTGGTCCCAGCTTATGTCCTACTTCACAATGCCGATATTGATAATTATACATAATCAAGAGGCCTACTTGCATTCTAAGGCCCTTGATTGAGGTTAAAGTACTAGGCATACATAGTAGGCACGAGGTCATTGATCCCACTCGAAAACGACTTCCCTGATCCATTTACTTCCAATGACTGATATCATTTGGATATACAGTTGCATTTCGTATCTTACTTTAAGAGCAATCTTTGAATTTATTATCGTTTTTGAATATAAAGCCATTCTCCTAGGCAGACATAATAATCAAGCGTATTCCTCCATTCCTCTACCCATGAAGCTACACATCTCACAACTTCCACGCACACCTACCACTTGAGTATCATTACAGATCAAAAACACTCAGACCGAATCAAAGCCCCACAATGCCCACTGGCACTGTCAACAAAAGGAATTCCTCATGAGTTCAAAACTTCGCGCCACTCCCAACCACACACACCACATGCGATCGCTTATTCAACCAACCGATTTATATTCTGAAGAGGTGAAGGTCGGTGATTTGTGATATGTAATTCTGCACATGATTCCGAGCCAGTGTACCCTTCATAACTGCAATCTGGTAGCAATGACTTAAAGGTAAGATTCTTCCTTTCTTTAAAGGCCACAATGAGGCCCTCACAGGTTTTTCGTCAGGACTGGCATGCTGGCCAGCTGAACCAAGTGGAGTCCTCAGGCCAGACAATCCAAACAACTCGGCATAACGCTGCGATGAGAGTGCTTGTTTGTGTCTCGTATCGTGGATGGCCTTCTACTCCATTGTGTCGGCACACAATGACATTTTTAGTCCGCCTGCCATGTTCGAAAATCTGATGGTGATGTACAGCAGACGACACCCTTGTAATTAGCCAGTTAACTAGTCACCAACTGACATCAATGGCGTACTGATCACGTGTAGCGCGGGAATTTCAAACTGGTCAAATACAGGACCGAGCGGTTATAACTGGAGATGTGCCTCGTCTAAGGCCCAGTACCCCGACTATCATTTGTTTTGGTGATCATGAAGGCCTGATCTGAATGTACCGGTTGAACTCCTTCATGCTGTTTTGACCCATTCCATATGATACACCTTGGTCGGTATGATATGGAATGTGAACATAACGACGCTTTATCTCGATTCAGGCTCCCGGAGAAACCAAGCCCCAAAACCAGCAAAATGAGCCCCAAAGAGAACGAACCTCTCTTGAAGGAGGAAAGTAGTAGTTATGGCTCCTCCTCCTCCTCCGACGCACTGAACTTGGAAGGCACAGTGCAAGACAGGACCACCCAGTCAAAGGTTGTCATACCAAAGAGGACTGTCATAGTGGAACCAGTGTTCTTTATGTTCAGCATAGCAATGATAGGGAGCGTACCAGTCGTCGAGCAGTATCTTTATGCAAGATTCTCAGAGCAGTTCCCAATTCTAAGCAATGTGACCCACGACAACGCATCTGAAACAATTAATGGAACCGGTCCTTGTTCTCACGTGAATAAGTCTGACCCATATTACGAGGCGACCCAAGCAGTGCAAGCCGAGACTTCCAAATGGATGATGTACCTACAGGTGTTACCATCTTTGCTGTCTGTCTTCACAACCTTGATTTATGGTGCTTATTCCGATGGTGTCGGCAGACGAGTTGCTCTTCTGATCCCTTGCGCATCAACCACTGTCAAATTTGTGTTGAACTGCTTTATAATCTACTTCAACTTCCCAGTCTACTGCTTCTTGATTGGCCAAGTCTTTGATGGACTTGGAGGGAGTTTTGCTACTCTTACGTCTGCTGTGTTTGCATACATCGCTGATATCACCAGACCAGATCAGCGGGGCATGAGGCTAACAATAGCAGAGACGTGTCTGACACTAGCAATGGCGATTTCACAACTCGGATTAGGATACTTCATTAAAGCAACCGGCTTCTTCTGGCCCTATCTAACATTGACTCTTGTCCTTATTCTGAATATGATATACCTAATCTTTTTCGTGCCCGAAACAGTCGTTCCTAACAAGAAAAGGAGCTTCTCTGTATTTAGATCGTTAAAGCAAACCTACAGATCGTTTACAGAGAAGGACAACAGCAGGAATATAAAACTGTTCCTCCTGACCCTAGCAGTCATGTTGTACACGTTTCCATTGCAATCCCGCTTCACCTTACAAATCCTATTCACCATGAACATTCCTCTTTGCTGGTCGTCCGTGGAGGTAGGCATCTACCAGGCAGTGGGCGCTCTTGCGATACAGTTTGGAGGACTCGTCGGGCTGAAGATCCTGAAGATGTTCGGGATGCCTGAGATATGGATTGCTGTTGTTGGGTCTGTCTCGCTCATAGCAAGTAATCTGGTCAATGCCTGGGCGGAGGACTTGTTACTCATGTTAACAGGTAGGTCATTTAGCCAAATAATTTTTTGCTTGGTGTAGCATGATTATCTATAAGGGCAGCGTCTCGTAGGTAAAAGACTTCTCCCTGCTTTGCCATCTCAGATGTCCTGCCTCTTGCCTATTAAGACGGTTACAGGTAAACTCCCTCGCAAAACTGGTTGCGTGGTAAATGGATGGCGAACCGTCCGAGTGACTACTCCGCTACGGCCGTCATAGATTCCGATTGGCAACAGTATCTTGTGCATTCATGATGTTCTGATTTAATTTCAGTTGCTCTGGTGGGTGCCTTCCTATTGGTAGGCGTGCCGATGTTGAGGTCACTGACATCCAGACTAGTACGAGTCGATGAACAGGGTAAGTTTGATGGGTCCGCCATCAACAATGATAACACTCATAGCAATACCCAACCTATTGGTCTGATATCATTACTGGAGTATCAATATGATGAAGTTGAAAAATGCAAAAACGTGTAATAACAAAGGTATTTCTGCTGCTACGTAGCAATATCGTTCTGGTGTACTGTTTTGCACGTTTTTTGTTGTCTTTTTCCTAAATATATTGACAAGCTGATAACCCGGACAACGCCATGCCAACTGTACATTACACCTTCGCCACAGCCTAACAGCATTCTTTATTTGCAGGTAAAGTGTTCTCGGGTGTGGGCTGCCTCGAAGCCTTGGTCTCCCTGACCAGTGCACTGGTGATGAACCTCATCTATCAGAAGACTCTCTTCTTCATGCAGGGATTTGTCTTTATCGTCAGTGCAATGTTTGGAGTTGTCACAATACTTGTTACCATGTAAGTTGTAACTTATATTTTTGATAGTTTTGGTTAATTTATACTGCACCATCGTTTAAAACGCTGTGCTATTGGCTACATCTCGACAGCCTTCCAGGCATGATACAAACCTTATATACTACCAGCAGCCGCAGCTGAGTGGTCCCTACTCTCATACTGAGCAGTCCAAGCACCAAAGCTCAGTGGTCCCATTAGTAGTTGGCATGTACCGTATTGCTGCCTTTGAAGTTTCTTCACCAAAACAACCGAGCTATCCTAAAGATCTACTGCTTCCTTTCTTTCAGTCTCCTTGTCTGCCTTTATGGAAACGACCTAGCCGTTCCTCGAGAAACTCTTCTTGCTGATGAAGAAAAAAGTGATCTTACAACCTCTGGCGAAAACAAACGAGATTAAAGCCTTTCGTTTAGACCTGTTGTTGATCCCACTGTCGAACTGGTGTAACCAAAGTCCGAACTGTTGTTGGTGGTGTACGCCTAATGATTAACGGAGGATCGGAATCAGTTAACTTTTTTTCCGCATCTTTTGCATTCATTGCTGGGTTGCAGGTGTAAATTGCGTATACTGCAGCTGACGATTTGCTAAGGAGATTTAAACTTTCGTTGAATCTCTTTGTAATAGGTTAACAAAAATTTTTGTTGTTGTTGTAACGAGGTTTAAAATTTCGAGTCTCATTTGTTATGTAATATACATTATTAGAGGGTAAATCTCAACAGTAGTTTTATGGCTATACCAGAGCCCCCCCCCCTTTTCTCCATTTGCTGCCGAAGAACTTGAATTGTATATCATTGGCATCTTGTTTGTTATGATGTATCTTCCGCTGATAGTGCCTTCACTATATAATCTGATATACAGCTGCCTTCCTGACAGTATTGGTCTATAATATTGTACAACTTGTTATGAATATATTCTTTATAAGCTTTGCATACACTCTCTTTGTGTCCTTCTAAATACATCAGACGGATTAGATGAGAAGCGGAATTGATCAAATGCATGGACCTGGCAGCTACAATTGGCAGTGTAATTTATCGGACTTCATCAAAATTTCACATGGTAGTCATACTGGATACTTCGTGTGCACGTCTGTAATGACGAGCTGTGAGCTTTTTCTATAATTCAGGCCGACAAAATTATCTCGGGCTTTCACCACACGACTTTGAAAGTTCTAGAATCGGCGAATACATGAAAATATGTTCCAAAATTCGTTATCGATGCATTTGACTAAAGTTCAATACGATATATTTTGTGACACTAAAAGGCTACGTTAAAAACGGCTACTGGCAGTATATCGGCCGTAGGCAATGTGGCCAGACACAGTGTTAGCCTTGTTGTCTTCGCCGTGGGATCCTTCGGCATCTTCCGGCAACACGGCGGTAGCCCCGAAGACAGCGCACGGGGCGGGTTTGCGTGCCAGTGCCAGTACCTCCAGGCCTGGAGCCCGTGGAGGAGTCGTCGGTTCCCCGGTTCCTAGCACTCACCGACGACTCGGGTGGCGAAGGGTTAACCCAGCTGCGCATACACAGCTGGCCGTTTAATCGGAAAACAGACCTCTGGTGGCGCCTCCGGCCCTGTCTACGGCCGTTATTGCGACACTTCACAGTCCCAGCGAAATGGTTCACTTCCCCGTTACTAACACCCAAATCGAGGTTGACTTGGTCCGTCTTTTTGTAGTCATAGCTGCGACCATCCTGCTTTCTTTCGAATTCGTGCACTTTAAAGATGTGATCAGTCACGAACCTGTCTCCGGACCGGCTCTCAAAATCCTCACGGAGTACCTTGTAATCGTTCTTATCTCTCATTTGAATGATCGTGTAGGACTCTGGAAGAATGTCTCGGAGTCTCGCTTGTGGATTCGCACTCCTGTAGCCGTCTTTCGCCTTATTCAATGCAAAACCCGCCATGCTGTTTTTCCATGGCGTGCTGCCGACTCGGCCACTGATGCCCATCTCGCCCGCCCGTGCCACGTGTTTCCGCAAGAACGTATCCTTCATGAAGGGTGCCTGATCTGGTGCGGGTGTTGGGGCACGACGATATCGGTTGACTAATTCTGAAAAAAGGACACGACGGCGTCTCGATTGGTATAACTTCTTGATAATAACGTCAAAACTTGATTTTCACCGTTTCATTGAAAAAATTTATAAATGGTCAATTGTGACCTGTTCAACTTGTAATCAGTCACACAATTCATGATACAATATTCACCTTTTTACGTGTTATACTTAGAGGAAAACATCAAAAGACTGTACGGTGAATGTCCATTGATAGTAAAAAAAACCACATCTATCAGTTATGCAGAAAATTTGGTTGTGAGCACAAAAACGGTGATACCCACCATCGTGGCCTTGACCTTGGGCAGAAAGTTCATTGCCGTCATTTTCTCTTTCCTGAAATAAACAACATGGCATGAGTTATGGCCGCAAAAAAGTGTGGAATATCATGATATTTTAAAAATACATGTATTTGTGAATCGTGTCTTGGTTTCAGGTTTCTTGTATATGGTGGCCTAATTGTGCACCGCGCATTTCTCAAAGTTACCGCTTTCACAGGCGTTGGTGAACTACTTGTAGGGCATGTACTTGACGCCAAAGTTCAAATGGCGAGAAGCATCAGCTATTTGTTTCAGCTCACTCGAAGTTTGCGTTTTGTACATTATAAGTGGCTGCAGCTTTCTCCTTTAGAAGTAGATCCTTTTGAGGAAGGATAGAAATATGGACTTGCTTGTTCGTTTGCAGGCCCAAACTATGCTCATATCTACCTAGTTTGTGGTACAATGCTCAGTAAACTTAAAACAAACTTATAAGGAAGGAAATGTCCTTACCTGGTGGTTAGTCCGTTGAAGGCTGCTCGCAGCAACAGCAGCAGCTGCTGCCAGAAGCACAAGAAATAGCTTCATCTCAAAATCGAGATATCGGGGCTTTGTAGAAATGCGTCTTTCGTTTTCGCTATTCGATCTCCGAATGAAGTGACCCAGTCTGAGGGACCGGAAAGCAAGTCGACAAGGTATAACAGAAATGGTTGTGTTTGGTACTTGATGTTCCAGGTAATCAGGTCAAATCAGGTCTAATTATCTGGAACAAATCGCAAAAGATAAAAAAAGATAAAGATATAAAAGTTTTGAGGTTAGTAGCTCAACACTTTAAGCGGAAAGAGACAATGCCAATTAGCTTTTCAGAGTGGCTTTTAATATTGTAAAAGAATCAGTGCGTACTGTTCGAACACTTTGATCACCATACCGAAAAGATTCGTCATTTTCCCTTCATTGTTTGGCAACGCTAACAGACAGATTGCCACGTTTTTCGATGCTTACCCCATAAAAAAAGTTTTTGGTCTCTCTTGATGTCTATTGTATGAATACTGAAATATGGGGACTAACCAAACTCGTTACACCGATCTTTTTGATTAGCACATAAAGGGGAACGCATGTCCTGGAACAATAACGCCCCGGCAGTGCATTATCTCGAAAAACCTATACACACAACTTGCAAGTCTTAGTTGAAACAGACTGGTTCCAACCTGTCGAGAAACTGTCGTAAAACTATTAGTACGACTCACCGGAGGCCGTAACATAACCAATCCCTTGGATGGCTAAGGCTACGGTTAGCAGGGGATATCTCCTCATTCTCCTAAACTTGTCTCAGGATCTGAAAAGGATCTAATGAAATCAATCGAAACTCGCACGAATTCTGCATGGAATCCGACCCGCATCTTGGCGGTCCATATTCGGATGCAGTTCCAGTTTGAAGTCGTGTAGTAACATTTATCCCGCATGAATGAGGTAGGTTCCTAGCTCAGATGACCGTATTCGACCACGCCTTGATAGGACAGTGATCAGTGCGGGTATATCACATTGAAAATTAAAATATGTAAGTGGATTGATTTGGGTTCTAATGAACAGCAGCATTGTGAAGGAAGAATCACACTTATCCCGTATTACAGTTCCAGTACATTTACATTAATCCGCTATTTTCCACCAGTTTTGTTAAATCCGTCGTTTTGGTTTTTCTAACCGCTTCGCCATAACTCACCTTTGGATTTTTACCAGCATGCGAGCGTAATTGCAACGTTTCTCGGTAAAGTGCATTTAAGGCTTCCACATCCCACTCTCGATGCAATTACAGCCTACACCAAGTGAATGCTTATTAAGTTTTTAAGCTTTTTTGAGCATAGATGAGACTGGTGGTAAGACGTGTTTTTTTCTAACAGAAATCGTGGATTAACGTCCTGCGCATATGACCATGGCCGAAACTCGGAGCTGTGGGACGGCCTACCGGTAGCATAACTACTGTCAGCCTCGGCGGACCACTGGAACCTTCGCACAGCCGAGCAGTTGTCCCGAGCATAAATAAGGACAGGAGAAAGTGACGGAGTGGACTGAAGTCGTTGTGCCGAGTCTCTAGAAGTGGGACGAGCCTGGCCTGGCTGGACTTGTACAAACGGAAATATAAGTATTTCTAAACAAACCAAGAGCCGCAGGCTTGATTCACGTGTCTTCACGTGTCTTTATCAGCGTCATTTTGAACGGTTTAGACTTTTAGATTTCCCGGATCCTCGGATGACGTATCAAAAGGCAATTAAACCATGTATATACCACAAAAATCAGATAGGCTGATTCAAAACAGGAAGTTTCGATTCTACCTCAAAGAACAAATGGCTGTTGTAGGGCCAGTTGTTTTTCCAAGAACGTTCGTTCGATCTATAGACCTAGTAGCTTTTTAGATTGTGTTGACTGACTTCGCACATTTAAGATCTATTTTTGGTACAATTTCCCTTGAATGAATTCAGTCACCTAAATGTTGGTGTTTTTCAGATTCAATGTTGCATCCAGCGTTTAGTATGAACAACATTTGAGGCAGAGGTGAGAAATGCTTTGATTTTTCTGGTTTAATTAGTCTTCAGAAGGAGATAAATGTACATCATTCAGTTTCTCTCAGTCATAATTCGGCAGAGTTTGTGCGTCATGTGCAATTAAAATGACCTTTGAATGAGATGGTCGGTGAGGTGGTCAAGATGTCAGAGACTATAAAAAGGTACGTTAGAATTGCATTTTTCATCGAAGACCACCTCCTATATAACCTGACATTTAGGTGTCTGAGACGGGTCCACTTTGTCCTATCCCTACAGGTCTTACTAGGCTTCTCTCAGTATGAGGGTGACATTTGTAGGTAAGGTTGTGTTAATGCTTACCTCTGCTTTCCGATTTCCCATTGTGGGTACTGTGGCCAATTTCTTTAGGAAGTGGCATAGTTTCTTCTCGAGGAACATCTTGTGCGTGAGTACAGTCCCGCCCTGCATCTTTGCCGACCCCCTCCCCATCTTTCTCATGTAAATCCCTGTCCCTCTTTGTCCACAAGGGACACTGGACAAGGACATCACGGCGATACACATGATATGCTCAAGGAACATCAGGAGCACAACACTACAGCCACTTCTTCTCTTAACCTCCTTAACCTCCCCCCCCCCCCCCCCCGCCTTCAAATGGTTCGCCAACCAACCCGGCCAAGGCTTAAGGGTGGCAAATTATTGTGCTCAATGAACACTATCAGCGAATTCGTAGGCCAGTGTTGTTCAGGAACGCTCGCTCCTGTCCTTCTCTGACCAGCAGTCCTTCCCCAAACCCGTCCAAATCTCGGGGTAAGCGTTCTATGTACCCCGGTGCTACGCATGATAGCAATCCCGAGGGAAAGGTCCCGTTAACCCAAGATCCTGCCTTTCCAATCCCGAGAGTATCCACTGTTCTACCATGGGTTCTCTATATTCCTTACATTGCGGCAGGGGGGTCACCAAATAAATTGATGACAATGTGGCGATGGATTTACAGCCCTCTTCCACCAACTTTTTGAACGTTGTCTTACATTGTACATAAAGCATTCTTTACTTTTCATAGAGCACAAGGCTTTTGGCTGATTGGTCCTCAGTGCAGTAACTTGAAGAATCCTTTCTTCTCGTAACTGGTTTTAATTACTAACATTTTGCTTTGTCTTCCAGCTATCTTCCTCTACACAGCGTCGAGAGCCGTCTTCATTCTCTCTTCACCTCGCCAACCAATCACAATGCGTCGCATCCACCGCGCGGACATGGACAGCATCATGGAGCCTTGCCGATCAAAGGATGAAGTCACCAGACCACTGACCAGCGAAAACGTCAGTCGACATGAGATCGAAACGATTGCTAGTAGATTGCGGGATATTGCCATCGATTTAGCGCTCCTACTTTCTGATATAGTAAGTTGCCTTTAAATTACCTTTAATCTCCGCTGTTTTCTACATGTACTATATAATTGTAAGTTGCCATACAACATATAGCCAAACTCTTGTGGCTATTTTGTGAACCTTTTGTACAGAACTAGGCTCGTCGAAGATGGATCCGTAAACACTGTTGAATAGGGAAAACGGAATTTGTGACTCGCTGACGAAGCTATGTCTATTTCAGAGAGATTCACATCTCGGGAATGATACGGATAACATAGTGACTCTGTCTCGCTGTCACTTCCCGGGGACTCCACGGGTGGCCGACCTTATTGCGCCGGTCTACCTTAAGGAGACAGATGGACATCTGGTGAGTGACCAAAACAAGCAGACTTGTGATGCAACTGACAATGTGTATTATTTAGGAGAAATGTCAGAAAAAGAGCTCGGTTTGTCAGAAAATGTACTCGGTATAACAGAAAGTGCCCTGTTTACCAGCAAACATACTGTTCACCAGAAGTAATCAGGACAACACACTGCTATAAATATCAGAAACTCATCATCGAGAGTTTCAATCGAATGCATGCACTTACTACTGCGACAGCACTGTCGCAAAACTAATAACTGCAGAGCCCCCTTTCTCATATAGTTACGTACTCTCTTGTCTTAATCCCTAGGTTTCTATTCGTTCGTTCAACGACACTCCCAGACCAACAGACCAAGACAGATGTCGTGAGTTCCAACTCGGATCCAACATTAGCCTTGAGGCTTCCCTTACATCTCTACCGCAGGCGATAGTCATCGAAGGGGACGTGAATGATTTGGTAAGTTCAGCTGCTCAGGTTTCTTTTTCAGTGAGCGTAATCAACTGTTGCCATAAGATGCAGTCTGTCCTAATTCTCGTCATCACAAGTCGAAGCAATCAATTTGTATTTTATAAAGATAGATGCTGCGCATACCTGGGGAGGGGGTACCCGCATCGATTTTGACGACTGAAATGGTGACAGAGCTATTAGTCGAAGGTAACTACGCTGGCGATCAGATTGTATAGTCGCATCGATTCTCTTCAGATTTCTTAGTTGGCCAAGATGAGCTAGTTGCAACTCGTCAGCGTTCCGTGTCCTGATAATGGTGTCCTCTCCTGATTGATGCCATCCGTATATCTTCAAATGTTTCTCGTTGCTAATCAAGTCCTTGAAAAGAGATCGCGCGGACACTTCATCAACCACCTCCGTCAAGTGGAGATCGTTTACCTAAACCACGGTTACCGGTGTGACAGCGGATATAGTCCCCCTGGAGTCATAGTCCGGTAGCATTGTATTTGATCAATTAAGCAGCATGATCTATTGTACCGCTAACCCTAACCAAAACATTTAGCAATGCGGGCTATTGTTACACGGACTATCAGCCCTAGGACTACTATCCCTTGCACACCGGCAATCGAATGATGTATATAACGGTTACGGGCCACAGACGACCTGCCCGTAGAGGGGTGTCATGCACTCCTTCCACCCCTCCATTTCACCTGTCACAAATGATCGGGCTGGTCTAATGTTATCGGAAATCTATTCCCATGAAATACAGTCGTATCGATTACCGTGTGAACGTCACATGAAGACAGTTCCCTTTCTCATCGTAAAACCTTCTCCTCTCTTCCAGGTGCGGAGTTCCCTGAAGCACACGTGGACATCTCTTGCCGAATACGGTGTCCACCTCGGTCACATGACCACACGGCGAGCGAACACACTTCATCATGCCCACATCGAATTCCTTCGAAGAGGAATCTATTGGCCCACCTTAGACCTTCTGTGCCTTTTGGACATTCTTATGCTGGTTCAGGAACTGACTATAAGTGATGCCATCTATCAGAGGATCCGACAAACGATGGTTCCAACGCCGATGAGGCGAAGTCGAAAGAATGATTACGAGTATATGGTAGCGAGGGACTTCATGCTTGTTGTTCAATCTGACAGTATACTTTTTGAGAAAGTATTGCAAATATTGGACTCTGATCGTTCCAGGGCTTGATTTGTTTCCCTACTTCCGACGTCGGCCATATTGGAATCAAAGATGGGCACCGGGATAAACCAATTTAGTCTATATCTCGGAAACTCATGCAGACAATACTCAATGTTAACGCCCATGCCCAGTCCGAACCGTTCAAATTCACTCCAAAGTGGATTCCAAAATGGCTGCCATGAAGCCGTGTTTGCCTATTACCGGCAAAAATATTTACTGAGCCTTTTCAAGTGGCTTTTTTACCAGAATATGTACTAATAATGATATCGAGTACCAAAATGATCTAACTGGCTTTAATTCTTATATTTGTCAGTGATGTCACTTGCCAATATAAAGCGTTGAACCGCCTCATAGTAAGGATTCCAATAACACTTTCGAAAAGTCATGAAAGAATCTCATTGCATCAGCTACTGCAAGCTGGAAAGAAAAATTGTTGTTACATAATCAAGAAAGGGTACAACTGATTTTCACCAGTTTATTCATTAAGATCCTTGGCATTATCTGCCGATGTTGGTAATCCCCATGCCCAATAACATAGACTCCATAACCGTTTTCGAGATGAATTCTGCTGCATGGAGTATCGCATTCTGAAACGAGAAATTTTGAATGATTCATTGCGGGAACCTCAAATTATTCCAAACCAAAATTGTTTATTCCTTCCGATGAGTTACTGTTTTCAAAAGGACATGGCGGTACATTGCGATACATGTCTGCCATGTGTGTCTTTGACAGTACACTTGCTACACTCTGCTTGTTCATGTAACCGTTCCATTGCTGAGAAACTATCAGCGAAGGTGCTTCAGACATATGGACACGGATTACAGCGAATTTCCTACCTCGCTTTGTCCCATTGTCTCCAGAAAAGCATCCAACTCGGCAAGAACACCCACGATTTTAGCCTGAAGCTCCATTTCAGACAGGCTTTCAACAAAGCGCTTTTCCTGAAATACAAAGATGTAGCAATACACAGTGCTCGTGTTATGAGAATATCGGAATAACTTTATGACCGTCAAACTCAAAGATTAGTTGTAACGAGGCGGCTGTTTATCTTTATAATATACATTTATATATTTCGCCGGGCACTTCATCGTTCGTAGCTCTTCGTGGAAGGGTTGTGAAATCTGCCTGCTGGCCGCTTTGTAATCAAGAAGCAGAAACGGTGCGTAATTCAGATCCCAGGTAGTGATCATCCCGGGTACCGATCGTAAGTTTTCCACCGAGGAGAATCGAAAACCGTCGCGCTTGATATGCGAACGTAGTCAGCAAAGAAAGAGAAAGATGGCATGGCATGGCATGGTGTTTACTGGCGAATACTGATTCGACGATGTGTTCAAACGAGACGACACCACATGATCATCGGATGATAAATCGTTTGATTTTTAAATATATTGCGTGGGTATTATCTTTATCCAGCAAATTACATATTTTTCTCAATGTTGAATGGCGATTGGGTAGGTTTCAATAAAATGCAGGGAAATGGCCTTCACCATGTGAGGTCTTGCATCAACAACACTGAGAAAAGAAACATCGACAAGAGATAACCGAAACAACTGACGATTATCTAATAGTTTTGTTTGATCATGTCTGAATGTCCCAAGACCAATTGAACAGAAGAGGCCTAATTTATATTTGTTTATGGTTCAAAAGGATTCGATGCTTACTGCCTGGTATCATGAATTCATCGACATTCATTACGTTCAATCATGTTGGTGTTTTTTCTTATCACTGCGACAGATGATTCGAGTGCAAATACTTTGTTTTTTCTCTGCACAGCCGCCGCAATGCGTTGGTCGATCATAACAAGTAAATTTTACCTTTGGGGAATGGTAGTTTGCTCTTTCTTCTGCGTGAGCTGAAAAACAAAACGCAGTAGGTGATCGGACAGAAATGGTAGGGCTCCTGACCAAATAATGTACTTGTATGTAATACAAGCTGGACTACAGATTTCTGCTGATGTGGGGGGTTGTGCTAACATCAGCAGTAGCGTTGAAGATGAGATGATCTAAGACAGTTACTGATTATACACGTATACATGAATAGTCAAGTCAGGCCCCAAACGGATACATGGTCGTTCCATACCATTCATCATATTCGATTTGGATAGACAACTTGTGGTCGCACCAATTTTTCCGATTTTCACGACGTGATGTTGCGGCTTGATCTTTGTGTAGATGGCCCCATTTTGCAGTTTTTTATGAGCCAGTCCAGACAGGAAGAACACTCATCTTACCTTGCATAATAAGAAAAACATCCTGTACAACATCTGTCAGCTTCTTCTTCAGATGGTCCATCACTCTCTCTAGATCCACGGGCCTCTGCTCCGAGCGGAAACACCTTGCGTCAACGGTAATGGTGAAAGTAATCACCAAGATGAGCGGAATAGCCCATCTCCTCTGCAAAGATTCATCATGGCTGAATATTCTATTATCCGTTCGTTACATTCAAATATGATACGACAATGTCAAATTTCAATGACCCTGCATTGCAACCTTTTCAGAGCCAGAATTCGGGACTTCCGCTCAGGTAGTTGCCAATCAGAGGCATTGTACTAGAGTGGTTTCGGAGCAGCACAAGCATGGTAGGTGACTCAGTTCTGATTGGCCAATACCTGATCGGAAGACCCGAATTCCTGCTCGAGGAAACTCACGAAACTGATATCGGGGCATTTTAGGATATCCAGTCTGTGTAACACCAGTGGCTAGCTGAAAGAGCCCGATACACGGGGCCCCACACCATATTATCATTCAATATTCCTGATCACCGTATCCTACCGTCCATGTCAATGTTCTCCCTTTACCAGAGTTCTACCGCCAAACTGTCGGTCGGATCCTTGTTATGATTGCATAATCATGGTCATACCTACCATGGCGATAACGTATTGCTGTTTGCGGAACTGGGTTCACCAACCACGGAAACGTAAGCAGCTGGACCACGGCAAGTATTTCACATCAGTAAACAGGTGAAACTCATTAAAGGCAGCATAGCTAAATTTTGATGCCAACTTTGTCTTACCTCACCAATTCCTTCAAGATCAGTGGCTTAAAACTTTAGAAGCTGATGGAAAAAGCGTCAATTGCTCCACAGTTGGTGATCACCAAGAGTGTCACGACTTTGACTTGAAAGCTGGTCAAACCTTCGCGTTAAGAATCATGTCTTTTTAATTGATTGACCTAATTGGCAACCATAAATCACAATAATACCCCGAGATAACTTAATTGATTTCATTGAACCATAAAGAACATCGCAAACAGAAAATAGATATCGCCGCCAACATACTGGCATTATCAGCTATGTCCCTGTTCATGATCAGGTTATTTCACTTGTCATATTCGATGTAATCTAACACTTCCACGAAGTGAAATGCTTGTAACGGAGATGACAGTCAACAGACTGAATGTTTGTACGCCACCAGTGCTTTAGGAGTGTCGTATATGTGGGTGTAGTTTCGTCGCGATATGTAATCACCGAGTGTTTATAGCCCAACCCACGCACTGATGGCGACGGTCAACCGTGTTTCGAGTGGATTTTTTTCTTCAAATTACATTGAATGTTATAGTCCATTCAGGAGATTCCCATTGCAATATAATCACAATTCAAGTTTAGGTGCGCAACTTTTGGTCTGCCCCATAATTGCCTCCCACTCACTGGCATCATATGTTTCCATTTGTAATAAAGCTCAGCCATTTTACGAGTTCCCACATTATTGTCATTGAGCTGATAATGTCCTTATTCCATGTCCAGTTCGCCGTTCATATTTATATTTCTTGTATTAATACTCCATCACATCAACACGAAAACAAACCCGATCATGGTAGTTAAGAGGGAGCGTAACATGATATAATGCGGGATGATAATAACAATGCTTTAATGGTTTATACACAACCCCTCCCAGCTGATTCTGCCCAGAATGGACAACAGGTTGAATAATGCTCCATGGAATTAATATAAGGACCGTTATTTTTGGAGCGTCCGTCGAAAAAAAGATAAGTACATGTATCATGAGACCGATGACGAAAACAAAGCGCAAAAAGGTTAGCGTTCCGAAGCCCTCACGAGCAAAACCAAGATCGATACACGTGATCCTTCCTCTACCATTCGGAGGGTTAGTGATGAAATCCGAAATAAACGAAATGAAATGAAATATCGAGATGCGAGATGATATAGTCAGAATCGGACGCCGAATGACTCCACGGCGCCAACAATGCTAACGACGCATGGCCATCCAGGTTCTACTTACCACATGATTTGAATGAATAAATCTGAACATAATTGACTTCATTCACTTAATTCACTTTATCACCTGTGACATTTAATTAATCAAAGGTCTAAATATGTCAAAATAAACTACAAAATATGGCCTTAGTGATAAAAAGGCAAAATTTAAACAAAAATTGACTTCGTTAACCTCGCTGATGACAGCAGGAATTACTCAAAATTTACATTTTAAGGTCAGTGGTTTCTCTAACTCTTATAACCTGCCGCTTATGACACGTGTTCCTAGTGGATATATGTATGTACACCAGTCGGTCTTATTGCATGTGAAGTCACTCCCGATCATCAGTCCCATTTATCTCTCAATCAACAGTGCCGTATTTGGATTATCATTACATGCTATATCTTCTCGGCTTTTCCTTTGAGCGCATGAAAACGTGCACGGGCTCCCAGAGATCAGGCTTTCATTACTCCTGCGTCATACAAAAATGTTTGAAAAATCGGCAGGCGGAGTATTTTGAAAATCCCTCTGCGTATGCCAGGATGCGGGACTGGCTGCAAACATTCGACCGTCGCTTCATGAAAAAGTAAGTCAATCAGGTAAGGCATGACATAAGGGCTTGATTAAAGTTGTCCAGTCGCCGGGGCGGCAGTTGGCCGTCATTTCCACGATTCGTCAACCCCGGGAACTGCACGAGCTGGATCGGCCGCGAGGGGCCGGGGCCGTGACAAGGCTGACTTACCAATTTATAAATATTAACGAGTATCCCTGGTTGCTGATGAAGGTAATATGGGGTCCATGCCGCCTCCCCCGCTTGCTGTGCAGTACTGATTTCAATATTATTTTATTATTATTTATTATTTAAGGTTTTTATTGAAGGTTACACTGTTTTTAAATGCCAAAGTATTCTTAAACATTTCGACGATGCTCGAAGCCAGAATAAAAATAGGGAGTGTCGGTAGAATAGTGAAGAAGGACCCGCGAAGGTTGCTGAATGTTATTTCTTCTTAAAGAGTAAACTGTCAAGGATGTCTGAACTGTGCAAATAAATGTCAAGACGCTACCGTGTCAACAACAAACAAGATAGGAGGGACATTGTTCTAAAAATATCTTGTGAGTTAGATTCCTCTGACATCAAACAGAAGAGGAGGGTGCTTAAGGATGGGGTCGGGAAATCATATATTAGTTTACTGAAACTTTGTCAAACACGGCGCGCTTATTGGAAGTCGCTGTCCGTCATGTCCGCCTGGAGTGCTACGCGGATATTTTATATGACAATGAAGAATCCGTCACCGATCTGGAGGTGGCTTTCCAAGAACGGTCAGGCCGTGCTCTATATACATTTATTCGCATTCTACGGAGTTAAAAACTAATGGACGTGGCAGGTGAAATGTTCGCAGTTAAGAAACCAGTCACTTTGCGTTACTTGTATCAAGTTCACCCATGACCTTGCAGTACTATTAAATAGTTTGTCCTTACGATTTCTTAAACCGATTTATTTCAAACGTCCAACGCACTACGAACAATATCTACGCGTGACTTCAAAAGAATACTCATCTCCTGTGGTGATCTCGGGCAGATTGTAGTGAAGGCCGAGGGATCAACTCGGGCAATTACAGAAATGAACTGCGTGTATTTCAAATTGGTAATTTATGTGATACCTTGCAATCTCACCGGTTCTAAGAATGCATTAGAATGTTGACGTGGTGTTTAAATTTAGAAATGCATATTGATAGATCCAAGCAGAATCAACAGATTGATACCCAACCTTTTAAGGCAGGCAGAAAGTGACTTACCCTGTAGAGATTTCGCCATTACAAGTGGACTGCCTCAGTGCACTGACTGACATTGAATGATAGTTTAATGAAATGGTCCAGGGACCATGTGCTCACCTCGGATAATGTTAATGCATGTCATTTGCAGTGGATATGGGAGAACAGTTTTGGTCATTGATATCAATTTTGCGATCTTAGAGGAAGTGGTGTGGTAGTGCAGCTCTCTTTCCTGGGGAAGTTTATATCAATATTCCGTCACAAAACTGAGCTGAATTTTTTCATCAGTTCAAAATTCGGAAAAATTTACAAAGCCCAAAAATTTTCGGGACTGATGATGTTGCTTCATTTTGAGCAGAAAAAAACAAGAGAAAAAAATATTTGGACTTGGAAATTATTTTATCATTCAGAGTCAGTTCAAAATTCAAAATTGAAACAGGATACGGACGACGACGGACGACGACGACGACGGACGACGGACGCCGGACACTGCATTGATTGTATAGGCTCCCTTACGGTGAGACCAAGCATGCTAATGTCCATGAACATACTGATCACGATGCAAGGTTCATTGGTGGCGAATAGCCTTTACCATTGCTATAATAACCTCAAACAAGATGAGAGTTGAAGATGGGTAACCGACTTGAAAAACCAACACTATAAATGTACCTGATAATTTCTTCCTTATAGAATCACAAAGGATGACATCAGTGGTGGCATCTTGCAAATAAACCAGTCTCATAACAATATCTAACGACAACTAGTCTATGCCACCTATACATGTGCGCCTCAGGCTCCAGGACGTGATGACATCATCCAAACTTGTCGTGCGTATAAAGTCGTCTGCTTGTTGTGTTTGGATGAGAGCAGACGAGAGACGCGGGCTGGTTGGCTCTAGGGAGTAGCGCTGGCTTCACTGCTGTCGAAACGGATGTCCATGTCTTTTACTAGTTTTAATACTGGTTTGAGTTACGCAAGGGATACCCGGGAAAGGAATAAGGAGCGCTAATTAAAGGAAGGTAGGTCATTTACACTTTTTTTAACACTTTTGAAAAAGTTCGTTGAGAGCTTTTTATTCAGAGTTCATTATTAAACTGTTTAAGTTTTCCGCATGGTTCTAAGGGCAATCTTAGTTTTTTAGGAACGCGACCATGTAGACTTACAGCTTCCATAATAGTTATTAGGAACAGAGCATCATCGATGAAGCCCAGTCGTTGGTGATTGGTGATTTCAAGTACTTGATGATATTAGGAACAGATTAGATTCTCTTAAATTCATACTTGATGATTAAGCATCAATCCCTTCAGACATTCATGAAGTGAACATTTCATACAAATTGATAAGTTTTTTGTTAAGCTATTTTTCCTCCCTTTCTGCTGAACGTTAGTCTGTGCCAAAGAAAGCAACTAGTATATACACCTCATTTTGTATCATAGTACATGTATTTATTATGTTAATGCTGACAGGCTGCATTTCACAGTTAGAGATAATGCGCTGTAAGTAGCTGCATTGTTATGCAGAATACCTCAGTTTTGCTTTTCCGAGAATCGTGATGGAGTACGAACAGAAAAACTCTGCTTAGCCAGGTGGGATGGCATCGGGAATACCGTAGTTAAAGCTTCTCGTTTTTAGAAATTACGGGACTGACCTTAGTTTAACCTATTTTTCTATTTGAAGCTCTCCTTGTATGTTTCAAAATTAAATAATGGGTGCGACGACCTGAATTTCAATCACTGTAATGAAATTTAAATGCGATGTTCTGTACTATTTAACCTCAGTTAGTATCTTCTGATCCAGGCCAGTTGTTAGTTATAGTCACTATAACGTGATGTTAACTTAAACTTGGCATTATGTCAAATGGACTTAACTGAAGAAGATAACACATTAAGGAGAGTACCAAATGGATCACTACAATGTACATGTTTATAACAGTGGTAATCATGAAACAGCTAAAAGTGATACCATTGCCGCACTCCGGAAAAACCTTAAGTGTAAGCATTTAAAAGATTATTGAGAGACCTAATTAGCTTGCTGCATGTGGAAATACTGAGGTTTAGCTTGGCTTCGGGCAAAGGATAATGATGACAATTGAATGACAATTACCGGTATAACTTCTAGCAACTCTAATAAAACTGATTTTCATCGCCCGTAACAAGATTGTGACACGGTGTTTTCATGATATTCCACTAGCAAGAAAGTGGGATTCCCGAAGGCTAAATACAGAAATGATGAACTTTCCAAGAATTGCAAAGGTTTTATATTCGACAATGGCATTTGATACGGGCCCTATACACATGTCAAGATCTTTTTCGGCAATCACTTCAGGGACGTAGGAGTAAGAAACTTGCCAATGGCATTCCTTAAACTTCTCAGCGAACTCTCTGAAACTGAATTTTAAAAGTTGCTACGAAGATTAACCCCCCGGCTTTTGGATCTCTTCCGTGCCATTTTAAGCCGCCCCTAACACTTTGAGAATGATCTTGCACAAATGGGTTGGCATCGTTAATTCTTTAGAATGGATCGTTGACGCCTAGAATTGGCAAGGAAACTAAGATGCGTGAAAGTTATGGTTTGGTTTTTCTGGCAAATTGCAAACGGATATGCATTAAACAGTTGGTGAACTTTCCAAGATTACAAACAAGAAATTATGATTTGAGAAGAATTGGGTGGGCGGATATCATTTCGCCTATTTACATGACTAGTTATGATGTCATTTCGCGGTGGAATGGAGCCCGATGGGATAGTCCGAATGATCCGACAAGGCGGTAGGACCTGGGTTCGAACAAGGTAGTGTCGGTGAACTAAAATCTTCTAAAGTTGACCTGTTTCTTGACCAACAGGGATCTGTAAAAGTAACTGCCGTAACACAGTACTATCGGTTTACTGAGTCGGACACTTGGAGATAAATACAGGTACGCCCCAATTTCTACGATGTTGCAGTCTTGATCAAAATCGCGACCCGCAGGTTACTCAGCCTTGGTGCCGTGGACCAGCTCAAAAGCAATAATCGGCAACTGGGAGTATTCTGAGTCTTTCGAACTTCCAGCATCCTGACTCCCAGTGTCTGCTTCCTCTACCTCCGTTCCACAAAGCGATGTCAAAGCATTGGGGTGTCATGTTACTTCAAGGTACCATCTGATTCGAGGACAGGAAGAGAGCGGAACAATC
Organism: Lineus longissimus; assembly: GCF_910592395.1. NCBI lineage: Eukaryota > Metazoa > Nemertea > Pilidiophora > Heteronemertea > Lineidae > Lineus > Lineus longissimus. Next base: position 1,730,406 of record NC_088314.1, read on the forward strand.
TGTGGGCGTATAGCGACCAAGGGCTATAGTCTCAAAATGATGTCCTCAAAGGAGGTTTCACAGAAGGGATTGCTAACTTTAACTTGTTATCAAGGACCCGGAGAAGAGTGTATTATCAGAGAGTAGCTTTGGTACTCGGATAGTGTTGTTGCCATAAAGATGTTGTTTCCTTTTTTATAGGAACGTGGAGAGGCCGTGGGTGGGTCTGGTGGTGTTATGTTCACTATTAAACTTTGATATTGCGTGATGAATAGTATGCATTTATTCTGATGGGTAATACATGTATTAGGTTAAAGCTAATGCCAAAGGTTTGTGACTTTACTTGTCTTGAAAACTGTTGTGTATATCATCTTAACTTTGGTATTGCGATTGAGTAGTTATTTCAAGAGTATATTTCATCAGAGCGCGCTGGTGACGAAAACGACGATTGGTGAACCTGCCACCGTATTAGTATAAATCTGGGATATAGCGAGCCTTGTCGCTTGATTGATTTTGTTGTTGATGTTTTTCTCTGCCGGAAAGGGATGTCACCGATGGCAATTAACGAAAAGTACCAACAATTAAAAGAAAGGATGAAGCTATTTTTACCCGCCCGAGCTGTGTCATTAGTTTGATGACGAGGCTGATTGTAACACTCACAGATATTGCGAAACTAATGGAGGGTTTACCAGGTAACAGGTTATTGATAATGGAGCTTGTTCCCACGTAATTTATCACACTGAGGCCATGAATGGCAAAACAAAATGCAACTTAAGACGGGTTCTTTTTGCAAGCTTTCTGGCTATTCGTCGGCTGTATCAACGCGGTATGCCACTTGAATACTAATCATAAGCGATGAAGCATGCAATTAAGATAAGTTGGGTGAAGTTGATTGATAAGAGAAACCAAGATTCTTCGTCCCGCGATTGCCATCCTTCACCAAAATGGCCACTACGACCGCCATTTTTGAGTGGGGGTTTGTTTCTTTTGGAAGGCTATCGCCGATCGGACTGATTGTTTTCCTGGGTTGAAGCTGATAATGACTATATTCGAACTCTAAAGATGATGGGTCTTCAAAGCAATATAATATGATAACCGTATTTTAGATAACTCAACAACTTACTCGAGTTACCACGAATGACACTTTGAAATTACGAGACAGGGTGCGCCGGCGCCCAGGCCGGTGGTGTCGATTCAAATCATGGTCGATATATTGACTTCACCGACATTGACACACATAAGTACACGTTCCATTCAAGGTATGCCTGAATGGCGTGAACATTTTCTCATTAATTCAGACGAAACTATCCATCGATTTTCGACAAAGTAAGAGTGAACTCGACCTCCTGACACATTAGCCCAGTTGTCCAAATTTCCGCATTCAAACACGCCATGCACCATGTGCACTGACACACATTACACAAATAGACGATGTCGGCTTGTACCAATTGATAATATTGATGTTATGATCCAACATTCTTCCTCTTTCTGTCATACATGTATAGGTCAGATTCCTGACGCTGGAAGAACCGATATTCTCATTGGGCAGGAAGTCATTAAAACGCCGTATTCAATGCAAAAAATTGGTGAACTAAATTGAAGACTCCTCAGTGACCGTCTTTGAATTCAGTCTGCAAGGAGCGAAAAATTGATGGTATTCGACTTTTGGCCCGGACGATACATGTTTTGATCGCGAATATAAGTGTTTCTTCAAAGCAGAATTTGGTGAGACATCCGGCTGTGTTGTCCAATTAGAAGTGTTGATTCGGGGAGACCTCCGCCGTCAATTCTGCTTTTGAAAAGGAAGAAGCAACTCATAATTTCTGCTTTGATTGAGTCTCTGCCCATCAGTTTAATATTTGTTTTAGCATGACCATTATAGGCCTATTTCATCATAAAAGCGTTAAGATCTGGATAGTGGTCAATTGAAGTTCACAATCGCTCGCAGACAACGTGAAGTAATTATTGATGTAATTATTGAATCTTTGCCAAGCCACTCCCCCTATATTCCAAACTTAGATTGTTAATCATAGGCTGATCTGAAAACGTTTATTTTCATGTTGCTTTTTCTTCAGCAGAAAATGAGGTTACCATTCCTGATAGCCGCGCTGACGATTGTTGGGCCCTGCTACACTTTCACCGTCACAAGAGACAGGTAAGCAGCAATCTCACAACTCTCACCGTCGCCACATTATCATCCGCTACCAGACATACCAAAAACTAACTCGAGTCTGATACAGCAATTTTTCGCCTGTTACGTCCGGGGTGTTTTGGGTGAAGGACGTTGATTTCTTTAACAGGGAGTTTGAGAACAGCGCCTTATCAAAGATCCTTATACGTTATACGGATAAAACTCTGCAGTAAGAAGACGATTTTTGTGTACATTTCTATCCGTATTCGTATAACGATCCGTGATAAGTCACCTTAATCACCCTAACTATATATGTGTTCGATGTATGATCAGTGCATTCCCATCATTTACTGATCAACTTTTTGTGATCACCAGCGCACCCATTTATACCCAATAAGTAAAATCCCCACCTTGATAAGAAAAAGCAGGCAAATTTGAGATCTCGGGGCCCTATGCGTCAATGTGAAGAACCACGAAAGCAAGATTGTCCATCAGACAGACAGCATGGGAGTAAAATAGATGCCTTGCCTTACTTTGATGGTTGGCTAAGCCTTATATCGCCTGTAGAGCACTATAGGAACGCTCGTTAATAGTTTACTAAGGATCCGGGAGTGATGTAAAAAGCATGACCAGGTCAAAGATACATACTTAAATGATTCGTTCTCCTGGTACAAATGCAGTTCATGTGTCACGTGAAATCTTAAATTGTCGATATCCCTCATATTCCTGGGACTTTGATGGAAAACTGAGACTTAGAAATTAATAATTGAGCTGCTGAGGTTTAACAATGCTACCATCTTGGTATGACAACGTATTTTGTATTCGTCGGTAAATATAGTTGGCCTATATTTTCCACAAGGAAGTAATTCAGGTATCATTTTACTGCCGCGGGAAGAGTGCGCCAAATTTCTCGACCTTCAACCGTACTACAGATGATATTTTATGTGGAAATATAGATTGTAACATTGCACTACTAATTTCAAGGATACTATTAACGCAATTCATCTGATAAGGAGTGATTCATTGAGTCTCTTAAACACCACAAACAAAAGTCATCTGTTTTTGTAAATACCGTGACATCGCTCGACCTACATTTATTGCCCTTCACTCGATTTTCCTTTACAAAAAAACGCACCTTCTTATCTTAATACAGTAGTAATATTATTCTAAAGAAAAACTAGCTTTTGACTTCTAGAGGTTAAAGAAATTACTGCCTTAAAGATAAACCCATTTAGATGTAATGTACTTGATTCCTCGTATAGCCAAATTTGCCATCTTTTATTTATATTACCGTTTCTCCATCGGACTTTTCTATTATTCTTATTTATAAAAAAAAACAAAAAACCTTGAGAACATCTTAGTTAAAACTGTCGTCCAGTAAAGAGAATGCATTACAGAAAAGATACCATTATTGAAGAACAAACTGCTTTAAAAGGTCTGATTATATTAATTTTGTTTTCGTTGTGGATTTTTCAGTCTGGATCCGTCTTTCAGCTGGCGGGGGCGATCCCCTCAGACCACTGTCATGCCGTTGACAGCCGAATGGGCCAGGGAAACGGTTGCAAGACTCAGCGAAAATAGAAAAAAAGAAAGACTCTTGGCGACAAATCTACCTTGTAAGTAACCGATGGTCACTTCCTCTCCCCGATTCATGTCCCAGTAGTGCCTAGTGTTACTGAGTGGAGCTGCATGTCGATGTTATCATGTTGCCTTGTGGCCCAAAGCAATATTTGCCATGTTTGCATCCTCTAGAGCCGCCTGGTTCTCTGGCCACGCGACCATAATAGGGAGAGAAGCCTCGGGTTTCCAGGCTGAAGACAAGGACGACTCGATCTACTTTATTCTCAAATTATACCATTTTCTAATTTCAGTGAAGATGAGAATAGCTATGTGTCTGAATCGTTCACATCCAGTAAGTGAGTTTCCATAAGAAACTCCAAAGCGAACGCCCATCCCATAGTTTGACATCGTAATCAGGATGTCGAGCATTGCGAGAGGCGTTTACCTTGGCGTTTCTGCGGCTTTGCGAAAACTCAAATGACGTGCATGAAACATCGTCATATCCTTTAAGTAATCTGTAGCACTTGTCTCAAGCTCTTCAAAGATAGTTGAGAATCATAATCAGGCCTGGTGTATGTTCAAGATTTTACTTAAGAGCTTATCAAAATTCTTGTGAGTTTATATAATAGCTGGCAAGAGTGCGTAACAACTAATCTTGTGGCCACGCAGACTGGCCGCCAACTCCGACGTCCGGAGTATAGTTCGACTGAACGCTTCTCGACGCCAGAGTTGGCGGCAAGAGGACCCCGGTGAGAAGCACACCTGCGCACATCATCTATTGCCGCCGCTGATTGGTTCTAGCCTCGTCGCCGACTCTAAATTTGGCTGATGTGGTAGCACAGCAGGCTGCTTCAGGCGTTCACTGGAGTCCGGAATTTGATTTCTTGCGACCAATGGATGGTCAGCCGCCAACATGACCTGACTTCAGTGACCATTAAGCTGACAGCACACCTGACTCCAACTCTGGCGTCAAGCGAGTTCGACTGAACGCCGCTCGCCGCCACTAGCCGCCCAAGTTGGCGTCAAGAGGATCCCGGTGATTGCACACCTGGCAGCTTCAGGCGTTCACTGGCGCTCACCGGAGTCCAAAATCAAACATTGCAGTTTGATATCTGGCGTCGAGTGGGGTTCGCCGGCGGCCAGTGGCGTCCACTGAGTGGCGTCAAGTCGTAGCACACCTGGGAGTTAAATGGCGTTCAGACACTGGCGGCCAAAAAACCCCACTGGACGCCGAAGTTGGAGTCTGGTGTGCTGCGAGCTTTAGCCTCTTTGGGAGGAAAGACTTCAACGACCGAGTGCGAAACCGGTCCACGGGAGTGTAGTTGCAGTTACAGCAGACTTTTTCTTATGTCTGTTGCTTTTTCAGGTCATACCAGCATTCAACATCTCATCGTTTTCATCATGGACATCATCGTCCAGCACATCTATGCCTGACACCGCCCGTAGACAGTTTATCATCGACATCATTGACGAGGCTTATAGTCAACCACCGGAGCAAGGTAACCCCCCCCCCCCCCCCCCCCACTTCACGAGACTTTCTTAAGCACAACGGTGATAAGTCGATAATGTCATTAGACGGTGCCATCGAGATTAGGCAAACAACGGGAATAATATGATGTGTATCATTGGTTGATCAGCTAATGTTGTGGCGTGTTACTTGTCGAGAAGATGGAACAGGAGTACACTACTAATCTATGTTCAGTGTATTAGCCAAGTATTCGACGAAACGAATTTTGCCAATTTAAACACGATATCTAATTGTCAAGTTGAAAATTTGTTGAAGCTTATTTCAATTTGAAATGCCATGGCGTGATGTGATGCTGGTAACTAAATTATTTAATATTCAAGCACGGGATTGGGGAATCGTTGACCAACATAAAAGAATAAAATAAAACACAGCCGTCGAGGATATCTTCTCGTAATCGCACTCAGTGCAACTCACCCTAAATGACAAACTCCTAGCCGATTATACGATTACCCGTCTTCTTTCAGATCAGGAGGGACGTTGTCCCATCGAATACAAGCTATTTGGCGACCTGGCGTTGCGGTTATGGCGATCCGAACCCAGTGATTTCATCAGCTTTGAAAAGATTATTAGTCCTTTATTCAAATGTAAGTAGAGACAACTTCATTCGGTTAACGGTGCAGTTGAAATCAGGGATTTTTTGGAAACAAGGGCCAAGGATTAAGGGCTCAAGAGTCTGATGAGGAAAATAGCCTGATAGTATGTCTCTTCATAAGCCAACAGCCTGCGTGACCGACGTGTCAGTCTTTTCATTGTCATCGCCATACTTCTTGTCGGTGTCAAATTAATGTAAACATTGATATTATCAATGACCATAGATATGTTTGGTTACCGAAGGATTCCATTAGATTGGCAATACGTAACCCCATTAATCACTTATATCAATTAATCACTTCGACATTTAAGTTTACAAACAATAATATCAACAAATTGATCTTAAGTCAATAGCCACGGTGTACTGGTGATAGTACATTACAGGTCAGTGAACTGAACACACGATGAATTTCGTTACATTTTTAGCATATTTGAGTATTTTGCGGAGAACTTGATGCCGTTGTCCAATCAAAAGCCTGCATTCCTGCTTAGCCGGGGCAATTATCAGACATAGCCAATCAAAATGGGCTGTTTGCTTGAGGAATGTATTGTGAAACTAAAGGCCCTGCTTCTGTCATGTGTTTGATAAGCTGGACTATTCGGCCGACAATTAGGCCTAAGCCAATTGTGTTCACATTTTCAGGTCGGGGTCACATTTTACCGTGTTTTGGCTCTATTCCAAATATTTCTATTTTCGTATCGTATATCATGCTAATTGGTTGATAATAGGATAGTGTTGTGAATGAATAATTCATAATGATAGACAACCTGCCAACCAGTTGTCGCCTAATCAAATCAACGGGGTAACTTTCTGTTCGATACGAACACGCAACGGTCAATCTCTGCTCTCTTCATCCTTTGTACCAGGAGTTCTATGGCTAATCGCTTCAAGCTGACTATTTCGGGAGCATTGCTCTCAAGAATGTTGTTTCTGCAGCTGTTAGTATTAATGTTTCGGCGGTTTTTGTACTTGCAGGTCTTGAGACGCGCAGGCCATTCGGCCTGGAATTGTTCCAACTGATGCGCTCCATCGAGGGGGGTGATGTCACATCCGTCGACGAATGCTACCCAGATCGCAGTGCAAACAGTTTCCCGTTTGGTTCATCACCACGGTTACCATTCATTTCGAGTAGCAGACGAGGGGATCTACCAAGGATGCCGAGAATCCAATTAGATGTAACCAAGGAGAAAACTCCCGCGGAAAATATTCCGGCGTCGACTAGGAGGATTGGCGTCAAATCAGCGCCGATTGGCAACAACATGGAAGCCTTCGCGGAATCACTTGGTTTACTCGATGACCCTGTGAGTAACCTTGGAGACGGTTTACTCGATGACCCTGTGAGTAACCTTGGAGACACTTTCCAGGACGATGACCCTCAGGATCAGACAGGGAGGAGCCGAAATGTTAGGACGACTTCTTCGGGAGGGCAGTCTGTTGCGTTGAAAAATATAATGAAATTACTAACAAATAAGAAGGGAAAGTTAGTAGGCCTACCGTTTAAACAAAAGTTAAAGGCTCACAGAGCCAAAGATATGAATGTCAGAAACAATAAGTTGAATGAGGGAAAGGCGTTGGCCGACTCGCGATTCAAAAATCTCTGGAGGAAGTTATCGGACATTAGATTGAACAAGGACAAGGGTAGAAGGGGCTTAGACCTCCCGAGAAAGCAGAGGGAGAGGGGAGAGAAAGGGCGAATTACTCGGCGGGAGAGGGACTTTTTGCTTGAGCTTATCTCTGCAATGAGAGTGAACGGTGACGCTCCTGATGGAACCCTCATGTGTACCAAGCAGTGTCGGCGGTTGATAGCTGAGCGATTACGGCTAGCTCCACGGGTGCGCGATGAACACGACTAAGGCAGTCACAGGACCGCGAATTCTGTGTTGCCTTTCATGTCTTCTTTGCTACCAATGGTTCACGTCACAACGCACTTTCACACGTCGTTTCGTGTCTTCGGGCGGAACAGTCGACTGACTTTAGGCTACAACGCCCGGAAACCATCTTAAACGAGTCTAAAAGTCAACATTGGCGATTAACCCTAGAACAGTTCCGTGTTGACCTCCGTTACTACCCTTTGGTTGGCCTTGCCATCTCTAATGACCTTGAACCTTGAAATGTGGACTGCCTTGGGGTATGGACCTTGACATTGGTCTAGGCTGCATCAGTGTATACCCCTTTAAGGATGTTGAATCAGCACCGCAGTCCATATCCCGCAGTCGGCAAAAGTTCGAACAAGTTTTCCCGAGTTTGCGTCTGGTTACGCCTGCGCGTTATATATACCTTGGTAACGGCTTGGTCACCATGGTTACTTGGTCAATGTGCATGCTTAACCGGAGGCAAAATCAGGACATTATCTTCCTATACTTCTGCCGACCGCGGTGTTGATTCAAAGTCCTCATTGGCGGTTGCGTGATACGTTCCATCCTGGAGTTCCATATTCCGTATTAGGAAGAGAAAACAAGCTGTGATACTCAGGGTTGACCTTCTCCTTGGATACCGTTCGTCCAATCACATGACTTAGCCGGGGAGCGTATAAGACATACGTTAGAACTTAGGAGGGATAGAAATTCTGTTCTAAATGTGTGTGATTTTATTTATTGATCGATATTGTATGGCTGACATTTCTGACGATATTTTGACAGTTTTGCAACATAGTAGCTTTGTCGTGTTGAGTCCTAATTTGTTTCATTTCCCTAACACATTACAAGTTATACAGCACCTTATATCATCTTATATCGGGAAATTGTGATGTAAAGTAGGGGGAAACCGGAGAACCCCCGAAGGAGACCTACGTTGTCGAAGAGAATCGCCGTCTATCACTTGAGTCTATCGGAATCGAACCCGGGACCTCAGGGGTGTCAGGCGCTGGTGTTTCAACTACGCCGCTCCAACAGCGGGTATTGTTCTTACCTCGCATCATGATCCATAGAGAGGTTGAGATTTCGATTCGACAACGAGAATGAGATGTTGACATATTGTCTTGTTTTATCGTTCTGAGGCATGCCAGGCAATAACGACAAACTCATGTACTGATTTATGACACTTCATGCAAAATCTGAATCTCTCTATTGATACGACTTATTCACCTCCAGACTAGATGACCTGCTACACGGGTGAGCTTCGGTTTCGTGTCACGAATTTGCTATGAATGTTGTAAAAATGCATTTATTTTTGCATTAGTTGTTTCACTGAAGAAGCACACATAGTTGTCAATATGCCCAGTATTAGTCACGGTATGATAAATATGAACAAGAATTACCAAATTATGCGTGTATGAAGTATATTTTTGTGACTCACGCAAACAAAACTCGTCAATTATTTATTTCAAAAAGCTACCAATTTCCAAGCAGCTCAGTAACGAGACGAGTCCAGATGAGATCAGCGAGGTTCACCCAGGGGCCAGCAACCACGTCTGTCCTCTTAAGATTTTTCCCCATCACTTGATGGAGCTATAATCCCTTCAAGATCTCTGGACGTCGGTTTATTCCACGGCCCTTCCGTTACAAAAAACTTCGTGCCGAAAAGCGTGGTAGTTATGAACCCTTCCTGAAGACACCCGTCTCCAACATGAGTGAGGACAGTCGCCTCCAACGTGACTGAGAACGGTCTCCTCCAATCCTGTGAATCCTTCCTGAAGACACCCAAAGTCCTATTCTTGAGGTGATCAATGAAATAATACCAATACATCTGCTACAATTAGCTGGACGTTTATTCATTTCACACACAGTCAATACCACGGAGACTTACACTGATCAAATAAGACGCCACTTTCACTCCTGAACCATACATGTACAATAACACAAGTTGTGAGTCTCATTCCATAACAAGGCAATACTCACTCTCTGCAGAAAGAGTGGCAATAATACTCCTCCATTTCAAACACTCCTGTGTAAGGTGTCGCATGGGATAGACAGCTGGGTTTGATTACTATTCATCTTAATTCAGACTTATGTCAGGACATTGTCACAACCAGAACACTTCAACCCTTCACAAAACGAGAAAATCAGCACATGTTAAGTGTTACAAGTGAAAATTATCGAAGTTTTCTGCAAAAAGATGTTACGCTGCCAGTTAGACATTCGATTTTGCAGTAGCCATGAGCTGTATGGAAAGATACCCAGAACCCAATGCTTGACCTTTCATGAGACAACACACAAATAAACCACCTGTCCACCATTTTGCGGTAGACTATGACTGTTCTGGCCAAATCAGATATCGAACGTTCCCGGATGCTCCAAGTTTCAGAATTTGGGAAAGCTTCCAAATTTAAAGGATACCCGAACTGGTCACAATATATATAAAACATTTACAAAAATAGGCTACAGCGCCATCTATGGATTACATGATAATCATGATTTCATTGTTGCCGCAATTGTGTCCACAAGTTATCATTATAGTGATCCCAAACCTAAAGATTGTATTTTTATATACCCATTGGGGGAGTAGGCCTACTCATTTCCAACCTTCACATTCAGTGGCTTATTTTGAGAACTCAGAAAAGTCACATCCATGAAATTGTTCACCAAATATGTTTAATTGACAGGTCTGAACCTGCAAATATGAAATCCAGACAGAATATTCATAACAGAAGACATAAAACTGTAATACCACGGACTGCTGCGAGGGCAGAAGCATTTCCAAAAGACTCCCTCCACCCCCGTCTTCAGTAACAAGTGAAACCTTTCAAATTATAGACGCTAAAAAAACCCATTTTTGTAATCAAATAACAATGTACAATGTCACAAAAACAAAGGGATTATGTCGAAAAGATACGCTCTTATATTAATACTGACTCTTCTGACCTATCATTCTGACCCCAGGGACAACACCAAAGCATATCAAAAAGCAGATAGAGAGGATCTATTATGTGGACATCTTCGCATTTACATTGGCCCTGTGCTGACATCTACTGCTATATCATTGAACTAGAATAAGAGATCTGTAGGCTCTACTTTTTGAAGAAAAAAACGAAAAAAACGAGGAAAAAAACAAAAAAACTAGAATAACCAACTCCTTGAAGCACCTCACCTCGATAAGCTCTGATATTGAAATGTAATACAGTAGAACCTCCATCAGCGAACACTTCTCTAATAAGGACACCCTCTCTATTAAGGACACCCTCTCTATTAAGGACACCCTCTCTATTAAGGACACCCTCTCTATTAAGGACACCCTCTCTATTAAGGACACTGGTTTTGGTCCGAAATTGGTTGTTACCATTCAATTTTACCTCTCTGATCAGGACACCTCGCTATTAAGGACAGTACTTTTCAGTCCCACGGGTGTCCTTAATAGAGAGGTTCTACTGTACTACTTCAGAGGCTTTTGAAATAAACAAAAAAGACAGATAGGCCACCGTTGGAGAAAACTAGTCAGATAGTTGACCATGAGATGACAAACATTATTTGAACTTTACCACAGATTTTGATTATTTATTTTTGAATACCCTCCACATGATTTATCTACACCCCAAGCTATCACCTATTCTACATATCATATCATTACCGGCGTCGTAACCCTATTGGATTTTTGCCGGAGGTATGGAGTCCATTGTAGGCTACTGTCCACCTATGTAGGATCTTTTACTTGCCCTGGCACAGACACTCAGGTACAAGGGACCACAGCTTTTAGTCTCATCCGACAGACCCTCGAGTATTTCATACGTTAATGTACGTGTTGTGAAGAGCCAGGAATTGTAGTTCCTTGAAAGCCACGCCGGTTCATCCAGAAATACAATCCTGGGTTCTCCCCGGGATCGAACCCGGGCCCTATTGCGTGGTAGCCAGCAGTGTTAACCACTCCCATGAGGGGAGCGAGTTATCATAACTATGACACAGGTTTTGTTTGTATTCAGGTAAAACATACAATCACACAAAAGAAACGTCTTAGGCAGCCAAGTTCTCAACTTACACGAAGCTACATTATATCTTTACCCTGTTTTAAAAAACATTTATATTTCATCAAAACTTTACACTGCCATTTCAAGCAAACTACATTCATACACGTACTGAACATGTTGTATCAGGCATTGAAGCTGTCCTGCAGGAGAACTACAAAACAACAATAGAAAAAGTGACCATCAAAAAAGAGATTTGGTTACAAATTCCATGGAACAACTTTAGAACAACGTAGAATGATGCATATTTTCATGACACCAATTTAAAAGGTGCTTCTCAACACCCATTAAAAATTTCCCAAAGTTCCTGAAAATAACTCAGTTCATTATTGTTGTATTCAGGGCCTTCATTTGATAGGACAGACAGGCCATATCATCATCATCATTCGTCACTCCCACTTTGTAGCAATCTGTCTTGATTAAATGCAAGTCACTTTGTGCATTACTTTTAATACTCCAGTTACCACCATCCACCAAGATTGTCGAGAATAACAATGTCCACATGATTAGACGAATGCGTTTACTCAATAGCAGGTTGAATAGCGCACCCAGAAATATGCAAGCAATAAGTTACAGTACTACACTAAGATGTTCCCATGAAACATAAAAAAAGTTGGTGTAAACTTCTTTTTAAAATATTAAGAATTACAAACTTTACAATACAATATTGCACACAAAGAATGCAGCACCAAACCGTTGCTCTTATAGCTAGGGCTAAGACACCAATTATCATACCTGAATAGCAGGCTGAAGCACAAAAAACCACTTGTACAAATATAGGTGGGAGGATATTTTAAAAGTTTACCAGAAGACACCTTTTACAATATAAGTACTGGGGAAAGAATGAAAATAAAACTTTGAAGTCAAGTGTCACTGTCACTGTATCTCATTCATGCTGCCCAATTTTGAAACTTGCTTCTTGAAAAAAAATTGAAGTTTTCAATTCGGCAACCTTTTTTTCTCATGTCACCAGTTTACCTGTGCGAAGGTCCTCAATTCAGATAAAGTAATTGGTGTGGCCTTATGACACATTTTAACACCAAATAACATGAGAAAGTCATTGCATTACTGAGGAATACTCACCGAACGGCCTCGAGGACTCGGGGCTGGCCCTTTTATATGAACAATGTGTACAGAAACAACAGTTCTTCTCACTGACCCATGCCTGTATCAAAGGGCTTTATAACTGTCAGTATTATAGGCCGCTTTGCATCAAGAAGCTGCCTTTCTGTCTTAGAAGGCAAGCAAAAACCAAAACACCCCGTTAACTACCTCGGCAACAGCAGGAGTCCCTCCAGTAAAGCAAGTGACTTAGACATTTTATCAACAGCGATAATGACACAGTCATGTTACAAACAACCTTATCAGTGGATTCAGCCGAGTAGAGATGTACATGTAGGAAGGTAGAAACAGATACAAAACTCATGCTCATGCCAATTCCCTCAATTTCTCAGCAACCATTTGATAAAGGAGGAAAATCATTCTGGTGAGATCAACGAATCACCTACGTGTACATGAACAATAGCTATGTATTAATGATTATAACTAGAACACAACTGATGATGAGAATGATGACTGCACCCATTTGATTCTCAAAGTTCCATCACCGGGAATAATCAGTTTAGTTGGCCATTGATATGTACGTATGAGTTGCAGCATAATGACAGGGATGTCAAGGCATTAAAATTACAGGTGTGATAGACCTTGTCACCTTCCAATCTGCCCAGGTGACTTTCAAGCAGAGCTCTCACAGTGACACACTTTAAGCAGATCTCAATGACACCAACGCCAACTTTAAAGTAGAAGTTCAAACAAAGCTTTTGTTTTACTCAAAGAGGAGCATATTGAGAATGAAGAGAGACTACGAAGGATAAAAATCTGAAGAAATAAGGAAATCTGAACCTTCGAGTGACTAGTAAAGATGGAATGCCTCTGGAGCTTTGGGTCAGCTGAGTTCATTGAGGGTGATGTATTCTTTCAGAGGTTCAGGCACAGGTAGTTCCTGGTTCTTCTGCATAGGGTATTCCCCCAGACACTGGCGTACAGCAGTGCGGCACAGGGCCTTCAGGGGCTGAGGATTCGTAGAAAGATGATGCAGATAGTCACAGAAATCTGGATGGCAGGATAAAGCTTTTGGAACTTCTCCAGTTTTCTGAAACAGAATAAAGAAGCACAAATAAGATTGTTTAGACAATGGGCGGATCAACACAAAGACTTCTTAACTACCTCAAAGTAGTGTTTAAGATCATTTATCATTTTTCTCCCCAAAGAGCGGCACTGCTCTTTCCTCTCACACTGGACTCACCTTATTTTTATAAGTGAGGTCAGCACCAGCAGCAATCAAGTAATAAATGATATCAATCTGTCCGTTGCAAGCAGCTAAGTACATGGGTGTGACTCCCCAGTTATCTTGACGGTTCACATCAGCACCATGCTGAAAAAAGAAAACATCTAATAAATGGTCAAGGTTCAAAACACTCTCAATCTCACACACCAAGACACACTATCTTCTTCTTAATCAGCGACTCAGACAGAGACAGAAGCAGTATCCAGGACTGTCTAATCAAACATAACTAACCCCTGGTGCCGCTTTCTTGTAATAAGACCTCAGCATGCAGAGAGCTTTGACAGTAGTGTTCTTGCTCACCTTTATGAGTATAAGTGCACACTCTGGATACAAACTAACCACAGCATGTAGCGGTGTTCCACCATGGCGACATTGTAAGTTGATTTTAGCACCGAATTTCAACAGCTCTTCAATTGTCTGTTTGTGGCCTTTGTAACAGGCCCAGTAAAGAGGCGTCTTTCCATAATAATCCTGTTTATTCAAGTTAACGACACCTGTAAAAGATGTAGATATTAGATTAGAAAAACTGCCTGCAATCTGTTGGCAACTACCTTGATGCATAATCTAATGTTTTCAAGGACCAACCATACGATGACGATATATTGTACCAAACTGAACAATGCACAGCAAGAGTCTGTAGTGTACAGTATGCAGGCAGCATGTAGCTACCGTGGCAGTCAGTAACCTTTAAAATGGTTGTTGTGTCCTCAACTCTTCTTTCTAATTTTTCAAACTTTTGCCCTGATCATTTTTTAATTCAAGGCATGCTTACCTGCTTTGTGTATGATTTCATTGATCCTTCTGATGCTTCCATGGCTGGCTGCATAGTGAACATCTGTCCAGTTATGATTGTAATTTGGCGGTGGCACCTTGTTATAGTACCAACAGTGTTTCCTCTTTGATGACGACATATGGATGGGGCTCTCAAGACACTGTATTCCTGCATGCTTGTTTCCCATTCTGGCATTCAATGAAGCAGGAGAACTCTACACCCAGCCTGTTCTCCACTGCCACTCAATACCATCTATAGCTACATTGAAAAACTGTCAATTTTGTAACAGGTCACACAAACACTGTAGCCCAATGAAAACATTGGAATTTTGATCTGAAATGAAACACAATGCAATAAGTATTTCTTTGTGTACCGGCTATTGAATATCAATTTATCAAATCATTAGTTCAGTGTTTATTCTGTCAACTTGCGATATCTTATCAATCATGTTTATCAACTGATTCATTGTTTTATCTACACTCGGCATATTTACAAACACCTGCACTGGCTGCAGGATAAGACATACAACAGGATAGTCAGATTAATAGGAATCATAAATGGGCATAGGATTTCTTTTCGTGGGCCTGTCTCAACAAGAGTGGACGTCACCCTGCATAGTGCATCCCACTCAAAAAAAATCAACATCATGGGAGCTCAGTCAGTCAATAGTCATGGTTATCTGGGCTGCTGAGAGACGAGTGATTTTTTACCATTTTTTGGATCATGGATAAGGTCTTTTGTTCTTAGATGCAGTCATTGCACTTGAATGAAGAGACATGAGCCAGTGGCAGTGCAGAGTGGAGGTCAGAACTCTGAACAGTCAGAAATGTCAACAAATGCACACAAATTTCCCCCAATTTCGATATCAGATTCTATCTTTGGTGACCTTTAGACAGTACAGAATAAGTATAAAGTTACCAACATCAAGGTGGGGGTGGGTGGTAAGAGATCGATTAGTTTACTGCCCAAAATGATGAAAAAAACATCAAAATTGTGACTTTTCTGGAAAAATTGCGATTTGTTACATCCTCGATTTACACTTCGAGGGATGTCAGGGAAGTACATGTGACGCCACCATTGATTCATTACATTCTCCAAGCGTTGTCAATGGTGAGCAAATTCAAATTCAAATTCAAATTCAAATTAGTTTATTAATCAAAAGGCCCGGAGGGCAAAGGTACACATGGTACAATAGAAATACAATGATTTTGATTGAAAGTACATAAGACATACAAAGGATACATGACAAAAGTAACAATATAAAGTCTACTACCGGGGTCAAACCTGGAGTAGATACTAGTAGGTGGGAGAGAGGAGGTCCTTATTTTATGCGATCAGAAAAGCATTTCTGTAAAAATGATGATAGCTTCTGACAAATTCCAGGGTCCTCATTTGAAAGAAGCCAGATAAACTTATTTCCTGGTGAGAGACCTGAAAAGTTGATGTTGTTCTCATTGATAACTGAGAAAAAATCGTTCCTTGAAGCATCATATTTTGGGCAGGCAGTTAGAAAGTGAACCTCGTCTTCTATTGAAGTCCCATCACAAGAACACACCCTCTCTTCAACTTTAAGTTTTTTGTATCTACCTCTTTCAATGGCTAGATCGTGACAGCTAATGCGGAAACAACAAAGGGATCTTCTTAAAGAAAAACTTGAAATTGAAGTCAGATATTTCTCACAGCAGAGTTGCGTTTTGAAGGACCTATAAGTGCGTAATTTGTTTTTAGCATTTGGATTCCGAGAATCATCCCAAATTTCTAGCTTCCACTTTCTGTAAAATTCTTCACCTAATTTATGAACAAGACTGGAGGTTGAAACACTTTCAGCATTGTTTGCATCCAGATTCAGACAACCACAAATAAATTTTATACAAGAAAACCAAGACTGTTTTCCTTTGTTGTCTAGATCCTTACTAACTTGTAAGGCACTGGTTAAAATAGACTTCGAACTAATTTCCCCATCCACTGTGTTGAGAGACAAGGATTCAAGCCTTAGCCAGAAAGAGAACATAGATTTGGCTATCATTAAATACAGTGGATGTCTGCCCAACTCGCCATACACGGCCAGATTTGTGGCATTTGTGTTAACACCCAGTACATATTTACAGAACTTCATGAGCAACATCGCGAAGTCTCACTCGACCAACTGACTTTGTAAGAATTTCAGCGGGTGCATGTAAAATTCGACAGGCGGACCGAAGACCGGGAGATTGTTCATTTCAATCTCCAAGCGTCGTCAATGGTGAGCATCGCGGCCAAGTCTCACTTGACCTACTTACTGACTATGTAAGAATTTCAGCGGGTGCATGTAAAACTCGACAGACGGACCGAAGACTGGGCGATAGCGGCCACCTATCGGAAAATAAAAAACTAAGAACCTAAACAAAATGGTTTCCTGATTGCAGATTTGTCTCGTGATCTCGAAAATAATCAGCAAACCATCGCCGAAATGGCTCAATTTGGCAAAAATGTGGTTGCGTACAGCGCATCACGTACACTGAAGATAATAGGCACGGAAAACTATGAGAATTACACGGTAACTTACTTTAGGGAGCTTATATTTCATCTTCAAAAACATGATCATGAACTGTCAATCATTCATCATGCATTCATTCATTGGTGGGGGGGGCTTTTCGAAAGTATTATTTCGACAATAAAGGCACCACGGCAGGGCCCAAACATCAAGTTTGACATATGTCATCATGATCATGTTCCAACCCTTCAGCTTTGCCTTTGGGCTTTTTGCCGTGTGACTGACTCACTCCTGTCGCTGTTAGGCCTACAATAGGCCCTTCGCCACCTACCTAGGGTGGGACCAACTAACCATCTAAAGTTACAATAGATCTTCACAGTAAAAGAGGACAGACAATGGCTCGCGAGGCATTTTCTGGTGCCATTGACCGTGAAGATCTATTGTAAAGATGTTTTGTTGGTCCGACCCTAGGACCTAGTGGTACTGGTGAATCTGGAAAATGTCCTATTGGTATTATGGTTAATGCAATTTGCATGTTGTGATGTTGCATTGCATAACCACTTTTTTATATTAGGCCTGTTTGGTTTTAAATATATATATTGTAGTATCGCCGCTAGTTTGAAGTGATTAAGTATTGGTACCTTTTCTGGCTATTTGTAACCTCGTCAATTCTTTCCACTTCAGCTCTATGTTATTGAAGTGTCAATTGGTTGCTTTAACTGGAGGGTCAAACACAGATACAGTGAATTCTTCGACATGCATGAAAAGGTGAGTTCAACCTGGGAAGACAAGAGAATGTCAAGTTTTAAAGGAGCAGTGCATTTAAAAGTGGCATTTCCGTTGACTAATGTGACCAAGACATGTTTTACATGCTATTTTCTTTTTCTTTTCAGCTTGTATCTGATTACAAGATTGACAAAAGCATTTTCCCTCCAAAGAAGATATTTGGCAAAATGTCCGAAGCATTTATTAAGAAACGGCAAACTGACTTAGAAATCTACCTTCAGACAACTCTCCACCACCTTAACTTTGTTGTTCCTCCAGTTCTCGCGAACTTCTTAGATTTCCACAAATATGTAAGTACTCTTCCTCCCTAGACTCGAAAGCTTATTGGATGGTGTCGCCAAAATAATGCCTATTTCAATAAAGTTACACAAAACCTGCCCTAGCACCTATGTACATGGGTACATTGTTGATCTGAAGGGCATCTGCATGAAGCCGAGTGATTTTCCGTCATTTCTCAACTCCCTCTGTTATCTTGAGATGACACAGCTTTCACCCTCTAGGGCTGCCAATTTACATCAAAATTGGAGTGTTTAAAAAGTGTTAACCAATTCTGTTTTCTAGGAAATTCATGGGATTACAGAAACTTTGGCAGAGATCTTATACACAAAAGGTAAGCTAGCCATCATCAAAGTGTTTCACATCACCACTGTCCTTGGTCTGTTGCAGTGGACACAAGAACGAAGAAAGTCTTAACAACCACATTAACAGACCTCTTGCCATTTCAACAAGTCGGTGGGAAGACTCACTGTGTATGCAGGACAGTTTGATATGTGTTCAGTTCAAGACAAAAGATTGTGTAACTTTATTTTTCAGGTGAAATCCTTTTGAATTCCAAGGAGATGTTTACCTTACAGACACTGCAGTTGCATGCAGTGAATGAGCGTCTCAAGTTAGCAGAGCCCACATGTGGTAAGGACCCCCCATTTCTCTATCTTGTAGACATTGAGCTTATGTGGCTAGTAGGTTATTCACAGCTTACTGTATTTCGATTGCTTCGTTATCTGGTTGTTTAGATTTCATAGTTCTTTTAATTTAGTTTTTGACTGTCTTGCACATGCTCTTGCTTTGGTAGTGTGAAGTATCTTGCCTCTCTTGATTTCTGTTGAGATTTTATTCTCGAGGCATCTTCTGATCATGTGTTTACCGTATGTACGGTCAAATGTCAATCTTTTTTCATCAATTTTGTACAGAACCGCTCAGGTCAAATGTGCATGATGTTTTCAGAAAAATTGACTCGACTAGTCTTTGTTTATATCACATTGTAGTGTACGACTGTTCTAGTATCCTTCCTTGTTATCATGTGACAAACAATCATCATGAGACATGATCTTACTGATAATGGATGAGTGGGTTTTCACCTCATGTCTGACCTATTTTGTTTTTATCATTTTGATTATCATTTACTTTCGATATTTCATGACCTTTCATCTCTTTATATTTCTGGTGTCTTTCATTCAGGTGAAGACCAGGGTATCAATGGTTTGTTTGTGTTGCCTAACTCCTCTCTCATTATAGAAAGATAAAACCGTATTAAAACCTGTCTTCAATTGATCTCACTCTCAGTCTCTGCTATACGTGTAATAGGTCTTGTCTGGCCTGTTAGTGTTGGCTTGAACTTCATTTGCTTACCATTTTGTGATTGTGCAGTGTGATGACATCACATCAAGACGAGAATGTCTTTTTACTATTCTATTCCATTTACTCCCTGCACTCTGCAACTTTTCTCTCCAAATCATATGATTACCTTTCTTGCCAACACATGATACACTGATTGTATTCTCCAGTAGGCTGCATGTAGTCATCCTTTAGTTTAGAGAGGTCATTGACGACTAGAAAATCTTATCCCTTCATTTCCATGTTAGACATGTCTCAGTGAGGAGAGTGGCTGTGCTCTCTTCTGAATTTAGACAACTTACAAAGGCATTGAGTGAAAAAATGTAATGGTACCATCAGAATATTAAAGAGCTTGGAGAACGCATGACATAGTGCTATTTTGAAAGTATTGAGTTGCTGACAAGAGCAGATAGACCATCTTTCATAAGAATCGTGCATTTTCAAGCAGTATGTACTCACCAAGAGCTTTTTAAGCATGTTCCTATGGATGTTGATTGCTGGCAGAACCGTTCGTTTTCCTGTGAAATGATTCAGTCTCTGTCTTTTGTGGAAGTAGTAAGGCTCTACAAAGTCTTTTTACTGTGGCATAAGTTTTTCCCTTGGTAGAAATCACAGGTACTTTCATTGATTATTTGTTTATTTTTCAGAATCTGGTGATAAAAGGAAAGACCTTGGTCATGTGTTAGATTTCATCACGAGGGTAAAAGCTTTAAGGGTAAGTGGGACCCCTAACAACAAACAGTCAAACTTGATACTCCCATTGAGGAGTTTTATAACCCAGTGGATAACACTCTGGTAGAAACTGCAATGATAGGCGTCTATTGAGAAAGAAGAATACTTCATTCATTGTTTGTTTTCAGTTGTTGAATTGTTTTCTGGCTATGAAATCCGATTGCATACTGATGTGTTGTTTTTTTACAGATCTTTGGCTCACGAGACCCTGTTGGTACGAGTAACATTGACATGAATCAACTAAAGTTTGATCTGACAATATTTAGAGGCTTGGAAAAGGTGGAGGTGAGTATTGTTTTGAACCAGAATTGATGTCACCCAAATTATTTCATCTCTTTAAAAGAAGTCTACCAAAAAGCAGGACCTTGTAGTAAGTTGTGCTGATGTCACTCTAGTATGAACATTTTTCACAATTCTCATATGCTTGCATTTCTTTCTGCAGATTGTCAACTGTAATACGTCCGTGATTGCCGGTGTGGAAATCTTAAAAAGAACTGTCAAAAGGTTAAAAGTTCATCATTCGTTGAAGGAAATCAAGGACATCCTACTCCAAGACATTGCCTGTATTCCAATAGAAAAACAAGGTTACCTCGTGCCTGCCTGGACGTGTCTCAGGGTGGCAGACTTCAGTCATAATGAGATTACAGCGATTGATGAATCCGTGGTGAGCATGTCATATCAACATATCAACATATCTGAACTTGAGACTGTAACAATAGAACTTATCAAGAACTTTGTACTGGCTGATGTCTAACTTGTTACACTTCATAGATGTCAGTGGACAGGGTTCTATATAACTTTTTGTTCCAAGGGGGAATAGGCTCTCTGAGGGGGGACAGTTGCTGATGTATATCATGTTTCTCCTTAATATTGAAACACTTTGCTATAACATGGCAGTGTTTTCCTTTCTTCAGAAACTCATGCCCAAGGTTGAGATGCTATCGTTGAGCCATAACCAGCTGTCCCAGATCCAGCACCTGTCACATCTGAGTGCGTTGACCTGCCTCGACCTCTCACACAACAAAGTCAAATACCTCGATGCCTTACACACCAAGATTGGAAACCTAAAGATGCTCAATCTGTCTGGAAATCATATAATATCTTTACAGGGTAAGTTAGACATAAAAAAATTGGTTGATGCCTGACTGCACCATTGCATTGTCTGTCTATCAGTGCCATGGCACCAGTTCGCTGTTAGCGTAAAAGTAACAGTGATTCACTAACCAAGTAGGAGTGAGTGATTACAATTCCATTTGGCTCGGAATTTCTATTTCAATATGTATTGACTTTTCAGTTCTTTCCAAGCTGTATTCTTTAGAAGTTCTGGACCTGAGCAGTAATGATGTTAGCCAGGTGTCAGAGATCCAGCACATCTGTCGGCTACCGTGCTTGGAACATCTGACACTCACAGGCAACCCGGTCACAGCTGTGTGTGATTATAGAACCAAGGTGTTTGAATTGTTTGGGGAGAGAGCTGCTGAGGTGAGTATGGTTTCTCTAGGAGATGAGAATCCTCCGGATTTCCGGATTTTGTATGCTTTAAATTGACTTTTTGCTGTGAGGAAACAGTTAAATTCCAATCGACTGTCTGAGTACGGAGTTGTTATGAAGTCTGAGCGGTGTCTATAAGTTAGTGATCATCATTATTTCCTTTCCACGTGCAGTTATGCCTTGATAAACTTCGTCCTAGTCAGAAGGAGCTGGATACAGTTGCCATTTTACAAGCTATACAGAAGGCGAGGGAGGGCAGAGAGAAAGCCAAGAAACACTCAAAAAAGGTGAGCTTAGAGAGGCATTGTTATCTATTACAGATTCGGTATCGTCACATGATGTGACTTTGACCAATCCGGTAACTTTGAACACACTTCATCACTACTGACATGACAGGTCATCAAGATACTCTTCTGAAAAATAGTTACAAAATATTCCCTTGGGATTCCATGTGAAATGTTGCAACACTTAAGTTCTCTATTACAGTTGCTATAAAAGTTGGTCAGTAACAGTACTTTATGTTGTCCTTGGCCTGTGAAGAGGCCGTCTCACAGCTTCTCTCTTGATGAACAAACTCCCTCAAATATCTGCACTACCTTGGAGCATCTTAATCTTGTTGCTAACCAGCCCTCCACTCTTTCCTTCCAGCATGTGCATGAGGTGCCTATCACAGATGCCAGTATCACAAGTGAGGAAGGTGCTAGTTCAGGACCTGAACCAGGTAATCATGTATGTATGAGTGACAGCCAGCAGTTTTTATCATTCATTTGCTCTTCTGTCTTACCTACCCAGTTAGCATATTGCAAACCCTGACTATGTCAAAATCGCCATTCCTTGTCGCTGCACTGTCCGCTGGCAATCTCAGTACTCATCTATACTCCTTATATTTCTTCTACACAATGCCTTCCTTCGTGTCCTTTTGCTCTTACCTTTTAAACCATTGTCTATCAAAAGCAATTTATTTGTGTTAGTGTTAAGTAATGGTGTTTGTGTCAAACCTATAATCAAATGACTACAATAAAACCCTTCCCAATAGTTAGTGTAGTGGTTGTTATATCCCGTTCTGCCTCTTTTAGTAGTGTTTTACTTTTGGCTGTCACAGTGTTTCATTTCGGTGGTATCTGGTTTGATATATATTCATCTGCTTACCATATTGCTAAAAAGATGATGTCATCTGAATAGGAAGCTCCTCTAGATTTTAAAAAGTGTTTGAGACCAATAACTTAGTCATGTATGTCAAGTTCTTACAGGTATATCAAATGGTAAAATGTTTATTTTATGGATTGAATTCCTTATCCGAATTGCTTCATGCTTTCTTTGCGATCCAAAATCATGGTCACTGAATCTGTTGCTTGAAATAGAAATAGAAATAAGCTATAAAGTACCTTACCTTTTCAATTTCTTGTATTTGCATTCTTGAGTTGTGTGTTTCAGTGACCTATGTTGATACAGACAATAGAAGCAGGCAAGATTCCGACCCAAAAGATGAACTATTTCGCCAACGAGTTGAGTCAATTCGTGCGCAGGGAGGAGAGGCATGGTTGGGTTTGCTGAATGAGATGCAAAACCCTGAGGATGTAAGTCGATGATGGGTTGGTTGGGAACATTAATAGATTTTGCATCTTGACTTGTTACAGGGTGATGTGAATCATTCTAGTTCAGGAGCGGGGTAAGAGGTCACTTGTTCTCATCATAATGCTTTGAAGCCCGGTGGCAGAGTGTAAATGCTGTGTCGCTTCATGCTTTCCACAAATGGCTCAGGTGATAGAAGTTGGACGAATTCCCAGCATGAGAATGGAATGCCAATTGCTTGAGCAAAGATTACTTGAAAAAGGCCTCAGGTAAGCTGGGCCATATGTTTTAAAACAACTGTAAAAAGATGATTAACCTCCTGCCTTCTTTGCCTTCAGGGTTCAAGCCTGACTAGTTCCCACCTTTCGACTGCCTCATTCCCACCACTAGATGGCAGGGAGAGCTACACGACACCCTCTTCCTCTTTCGGAGCCTCTTCAGAGCCACCACTCCTAGAAGAGGACGCACCTGCATGTGAAAGGTGCCTGTCTCTTTAGTTTTTGTCCATACTTGGATAGAGTTCAATGTGTCTGTCCGATCATTGCTTGGCCTGTGAAGCCAAACAGCAGATGGTATTGTCATCATTCCTTGTCCTACACAAGGAACAGCTGCACTCGTCAAGTAAGCCACAACCTGGACACTCTGCAGTTACTATAGAATGGTAGCGCCTCAATCCCTGAACAAACTTTATGATTAGTTGCAAATGAGGTTTAATACCTGTTTGTCACTTTAGTGATAAGCACATAAGATGAAGATATTTTGAAAAGAAACAGTAGCTAAAATGATTTATTGGCTTATTAAGATTGTTTCGTTTTTTCAGCAAAAATGAGGGTGAGACCAACAGCTATGCGACATGTGATGACAGCCAGACAACTGATTTGGAGAACAGTTTCGAGTTCGGCAGCACAGCAGGCGTGCCTATGAACATGCCAAGCATCACTGACCCTCACTTCGTCCACCACATGCAGGTGTATATTGGCAGCTTGAACATTCAAACGCACATCCCTGGGATCACGGGATCACCCCATGACAAACCAGAACAGATCCTTTACATCATGTGGGTTGTCTGCCATCCGTATCACTTGAAGCGTGTCGAGTTCCCAGGCTGCGCGGTCTTAACGAATGAGATGGTTCATATTTTTGAGTTGGTTGATGCTTTTCAAGACACTTATCCAACCCTGTCACATTATTATAGCATGGCGGTGAACAATGTACAAGAGACTGTGACAGGGTACAGGAATATGTATGTCCGCTTAGAAGAAGCGTTCATGGTCGCGCAAGGTACCTTTACTCTCATTCCACAGAACTCTAGCAAAACACAACAGTTTACGTCATCATTGCGCGACGCCTGTAAAATTAACGAAGAGGATTTTCTGATCACAGTACCGTATCATGAGAATGCCGTGCAGAAACTTGTTCAGACTCTACAAGAGCATGAGAAGCCTGGCCTCACTGAGGACGATATTGTTCATTACTCGTACGTGCAGATACCAGATTCCGATCGAAATGGCACGAAGAATTCTGCATTCGCTGCCGCACTGACCAAACACAACTTGTATCTAGTCAGGGAAGATGTCGTTCATTTCCCGAATCCGACATTTGAAGTTGATCATGAGGTAGGAACAACACAATATGGTGTCTTACAAGTGCATTCCCTCCAACACACTGTTAAGGATGTGCAGTTCTGTAATGACATCAATAAGTTGGAATGGACGTCCCAGTCTCCTGGAACTGACCGGACATCTCCTGTCAAGCAGGGCAGTGCTTATGGTTTGACTTTGTTGTTCGAGAGTGCTTCACGAGAGCAGAAGGATGGTGGAGAGAGTGATTCGAATTCCACTAAGAGGGGGCGCTTTCAGTGTATTTTCCCGACACCTGAGCACCGTGACTTGTTCCTGTGTCAGCTGATGCAGCTGCGACGTGAGATTGCACCACAAGTTGCTGAATCTGACTTGGAGACCAGTATCCATGACCGAGATATCGATGGACAGAGTTTGAACACGGAGGAGAAGAGTGAGTTTGACGTGTGTGAGATTGGTGAGGACTGTTGTGTGACGATTAAGGTGCCTGAGGACGAGCAGGAGCCATCATGTAGTGGTGTCAGCCCAAATGTGGGGAGAATGAAACTGAAACTCTGCCTGGATGGAAAGGCAGGCCCAAGAGAAATGACTGTGACTGAATATAATAAGCTAGAAAACTGGTATGGGCTTGGCAAGGGTGCCACCTCCCTTCAGGAGCATCTGGCGTCTAGTCCTTGTGTCTACCCAAGTGCTGAACTTTTAAAAACTTTGACCAGTATTAATGCAAACATTGAGTTGTTGTCACCGATGTCACCCCAGCTTAAAATAATCGGCAATATGACCGGCGAGGAAGTCTTTAACTATTTCCACAACCAGGTGGCTCAGATTGGCATCGAACAGGAGGAGTTGAAGTGTATCACATGGTGCCCTGTGATACCGTATGTCCTACCACAGATGGAGATTCTGACGTGTGTTATGTTGAGCAGCCGGGCTGTCTACCTCATCTCCGACCGATGTTTGCCCCCTGCTCCAAGTACAAGCAGCGGGACCCCGTGGAAAACACATCTCCGCCACCAGTCCGACTCATTGTTGTCACATAGTATGTTCAAGCGCTCTGATCTTCACCACAACGCAGCCTCTGGTATCATCCACAAAACATCCAAGGGAGAGGAATCCCGTTTGCATTGTTACGCTGTCATACCTCTGAAAGATCTCAAACAAGTCCATATTGGAATGTTTGACCAGTTTTTTCGCCTTGCTTGCTCTAGCGGTGATATGACATTCACTTGCCTCACCAGGGACTTCACTGTAACTGATTCGTTTGTCAAGTACCTTATGTCTGCGTTAACCAGACTCAATGCTGCATCATCCCCTGATCTATCCAGCAGCGATTCCGAACAAGACTTTTATAAAATGTACTCGCAGTCTGAGCCGACGGCTGTCTCTGGTTTTAAGCAAAGAAACCGAGTCAAGTTTGTGTATGCAAGTGACGATGCGATCACAGACCTCTGTTACTTAATCCAGGAAAAACAGGGTGTTACTGATGAGAAGAAGGTTTCACACACGACCATGGATATTCTACACTATCTTCTTGTCTTTGAGATCATTGCACCAGAGACAGTGGAAAATTACAAAAATCCAGTCCCGCGTACATTGATTCTAACCAATCAACACTTGTGCCTCGTTTCCGAGGACTATATCAACTACCCACTCCTGGACTTTGTCCGATTTCCGCCAGGGAAGCCCAATCATGAATTCTTGGATGTAAGGCGCCCAGAATACCTAAAGCGGGTTGTCGTGAGTGATTTCACATCCAATGACATCTCGCTCATGTTTTCTGATCATAGTGAAGATATTGTTGTGGATACAAGTGTCGAGCATTTCAGTTCTGGTCCAGATATTGGTCGGACGTCCCCTGGCGAGATCAGGTGGACAATCCTGATCCAGAATATCCGTGATAAGGATCGGTTGCTGAAGTTGCTCAGTAAGCATTGGAGTGATATTCATGAAGGGCGGGAGCTCTCCATTCAAGTTAATGCGTGACTAGGTAAAAAGGTTCAAGCTGTTTGGTGATCATGTTAGAATGAATGATAGTGAAATCATGGTCACTCTGTGCCTGGACTTAAGTATGAACAAAGGAACTTGAATATTACAGATCTTTCTCCACACTACCAGGTTTCTTTATTTACAAGATGTTGTTTAAGTTGCATTAGATCTGGTTGTGCAGAGACTGAACTGTGAATGTGTAAACTGTTAACCGAAATCGATCATGAGCTGTGTCACAACAAACCTCCAAAATGGTCTTCATCACTGTACATCGTATGAAGTATGTTTGCATGAATGTATCACTGCATGTTTGTACATTTATCTGCACTAAAACCTCTCCATTAAAGACAAATACTGTCCTTAGTGGAGAGATGTCCTGATTATAGAGGTCGAAATGAATGGAAACAACCAATTTGGGACCAAATCTAGTGTCCTTAATAGAGAGGGTGCCCTTATATAGAAAGTTGTCCAATAAGGGAGGTGCTTCTGTACTTGGATTCAACAAATACTATACTATTCAAATCTGTATTATTACAAATTTTCACATGGGTTTTGGCCAAGGGCTCTTATCAAAAAGTATACATGTTATAATTAAAGTGTGTTTCATGAAAGGCACATTGACATTTCTGCCCTTCCCTTGTTTGTTCTGAAATTATTGCATCCTATTCTAGTTATCTGTGATGTCACCAGGATAGAAACTGAGCTCTTTGACCATAAAGTGTACCACAAGTGGCCTTTCTCATCATCCCTTGTCGAGCTCAGTGTCCTTATGTGTGAATGGACAATGATCATGTGATTAAACTGTTTTATTATCATAATCGTCTGTGCTATTCGGTCCTTTAAAGTGCTGGTTATGGCAGTTTAGCCCAAAAGAGGTTTCCTAGCATCAACATTCAGTGTACCATGGACAAATCAACAACTTGCAGGCTGCATCGACAGCACAACTGGTCCATGGAAGGCTCTGTCAACAAACAATCCTCATCAATGGCAAAACCAGTTTGTGCTTTGAGTGCTCCATTAGTATCAACATCCCAAAGACAAAACCAAAACAGGCTGAATCGATGACACAACCTGTCCTCGGAATGAGTGCTCCGTAGCATCAACACCCCAGGGACAAGCCGTCAACAGGCTGCATCGACGGCACAAACTGTCCATGGAATGAGTGCTCCGTAGCATCAACACCCCAGGGACAAGCCGTCAACAGGCTGCATCGACGGCACAAACTGTCCATGGAATGAGTGCTCCGTAGCATCAACACCCCAGGGACAAGCCGTCAACAGGCTGCATCGATGGCACATCCTGTCCTTGGAATGAGTGCTCCGTAGCATCAACACCCCAGGGACAAGCCGTCAACAGGCTGCATCGACGGCACAACCTGTCCATGGAATGAGTGCTCCGTGGCATCAACACCCCAGGGACAAACCGTCAACAGGCTGCATCGACGGCACAACCTGTCCATGGAATGAGTTCTCTGTAGCATCAAGTCCTAGGGACAAGCTGTCAACAGGCTGAATCGATGGCACATCCTGTCCATGGAATGAGTGCTCCGTAGCATCAACACCCCAGGGACAAGCCGTCAACAGGCTGCATCGACGGCACAACCTGTCCATGGAATGAGTTTTCTGTAGCATCAAGTCCTAGGGACAAGCTGTCAACAGGCTGAATCGATGGCACATCCTGTCCATGGAATGAGTGCTCCGTAGCATCAACACCCCAGGGACAAGCCGTCAACAGGTTGAATCGACGACACAACCTGTCCATGGAATGAGTGCTCCGTAGCATCAAGTCCTCGGACAAACCGTCAACAGGCTGCATCGATGACACAACCTGCCCATGGAATGAGTGCTCCGTAGCATCAAGTCCAGGGACAAACCGTCAACAGGCTGCATTGATGACACAACCTGTCCATGGAATGAGTGCTCCGTAGCATCAAGTCCTCGGACAAGCCGTCAACAGGCTGCATCGATGACACAACCTGTCCATGGAATGAGTGCTCCGTAGCATCAAGTCCAGGGACAAACCGTCAACAGGCTGCATTGATGACACAACCTGTCCATGGAATGAGTGCTCCGTAGCATCAAGTCCTCGGACAAACCGTCAACAGGCTGCATCGACGGCACAACCTGTCCATGGAATGAGTGCTCCGTAGCATCAACACCCCAGGGACAAGCCGTCAACAGGCTGCATTGATGACACAACCTGTCCATGGAATGAGTGCTCCGTAGCATCAAGTCCTAGGGACGAACCGTCAACAGGCTGCATCGATGGCACAACCTGTCCATGGAATGAGTGCTCCGTTGCATCAAGTCCTAGGGACGAACCGTCAACAGGCTGCATCGATGGCACAACCTGTCCATGGAATGAGTGCTCCGTGGCATCAAGTCCTAGGGACAAACTGTCAACAGCCTGCATTGATGGCACAACCTGTCCATGGAATGAGTGCTCCGTAGCATCAAGTCCTAGGGACAAACCGTCTATAGGCTGCATTGATGACACAACCTGTCCATGGAATGAGTGCTCCGTAGCATCAAGTCCTAGGGACAAACTGTCAACGGGCTGCATCGATGGCACAACCTGTCCATGGAATGAGTGCTCCGTAGCATCAAGTCCTAGGGACAAACTGTCAACGGGCTGCATCGATGGCACAACCTGTCCATGGAATGAGTGCTCCGTAGCATCAAGTCCAGGGACAAACCGTCAACGGGCTGCATCGACGGCACAACCTGTCCATGGAATGAGTGCTCCGTAGCATCAAGTCCAGGGACAAACCGTCAACAGGCTGCATCGACGGCACAACCTGTCCATGGAATGAGTGCACCGTAGCATCAAGTCTAGGGACAAGCCCTCAACACGCTGCATCGATGACACAACCTGTCCATGGAATGAGTGCTCCGTAGCATCAAGTCTAGGAACAAACCGTCAACAGGCTGCATCGATGACACAACCTGTCCATGGAATGAGTGCTCCGT
Source organism: Lineus longissimus (assembly GCF_910592395.1). Lineage (NCBI taxonomy): Eukaryota > Metazoa > Nemertea > Pilidiophora > Heteronemertea > Lineidae > Lineus > Lineus longissimus. The sequence continues at coordinate 1,760,411 of NC_088314.1, forward strand.
GGCATCAACACCCCAGGGACAAGCCGTCAACAGGCTGCATCGATGACACAACCTGTCCATGGAATGAATGCTCCATATCATCAAGTCCAGGGACAAACTGTCAACAGGCTGCATCGACGGCACAACCTGTCCATGGAATGAATGCTCCATATCATCAAGTCCAGGGACAAACTGTCAACAGGCTGCATCGACGGCACAACCTGTCCATGGAATGAGTGCTCCGTAGCATCAATGTCCTAGGGACAAACTGTCAACAGCCTGCATTGACGGCACAACCTGTCCATGGAATGAGTGCTCCGTAGCATCAACGTCCTAGGGACAAGCTGACAACAGCCTGCATCGATGACAGAACCTGTCCATGGAACGAATGCTCCGTTGCATCAACGTCCTAGGCACAAACCGTCAACAGGCTGCATCGATGACACAACCTGTCCATGGAACGAATGCTCCATCGCATCAACGTCCTAGGGACAAGCTGATAATAGCCTGCATTGATGGCACAGCCTGAGGACGGATGATACAGGAGGGATGGACGAGTGCCAGACGGGGAAAGGTAACAGATTGCCATTACAAGATAGTTGTCTGTGTCAAGAGAGTTGGAGGAACGAGTGGTGCTGCTTGTGATGAGGTACCATCCACCAGGGACAGAGTCACAATCAGGCAGAACTGAAGACATGTTTTATCCCATCAAATCTATGAACCAATGTACCTGTCCAGTAGTTTTGGTGAGGATGCAATAATATATTAAGAAAAACCAACAGTTTATAAGAATCTACATGTAGTCTTTATTAAACTATATTCCACATTATATTGTTAGCACGTTAAAAGGAGGAGGCAATGTTCATCTGAAATGCTTGAAACTGAATAGTTTTTCATTTAAGAACCCCAAACCCCAAAGGCAAGATTAAGGCCAGCACTTGCATACCTTTGGTACCAATATAGTACCACATAAACTACAATCATGAGATTCAAACATGAACATTCCAATATAAATCTAACACAATACAATTATCTGCCTTAAGTATCACTTCTTAAGTAACATTAACAATGTCATATAAAGCTAGGTATAAATTTTCCAAACTTAAATTTTCCAAATATGCATATGTACATTGTATTGCTTGTAGTCGAACAGAGCTCCATATACAGAAATTATTTTCAAAGCAAAATACAGTGGAACCCCGGTCGGCGACCACCTCAGTAACGCGACCACCCCGCGAACACGACCAAAATTCTCCGGTCCCGAATGGTTTTCTCTCTAATTCCCATTAACTGGCCCTCGCTAACACGACCACCCCGGTACCCAGACCGCGACCACCAGCTTGGTCGGTCCCAAACTGCAAATTAACCCCGCTAACGTGACTATGAGGCCTAATTGCCGTAATCAACCATGACTGCATGGTATCAATTGGCACCTTCTCGCAAATCCGTGTTGATAATTAGCACCTCGAACACAATGACCATGGGAATCCATATGAAAATAAATGATGTGTAAGTGAGTTTGATCTTGGAGGAACTATACTTCAAGTATAATTCCTCCAAGGTTTGATCAAATGTAAGCGCAAATAAAATGAAGAATAAACTTTCTTTTCGACTCACGGTTTGTTTTTTCATCATTTAGTATTAAATGATGTCAAGAGGCATGCACACGTAGTTTTTAGGACAAATAAATTATGTTGATTAGTAAGAGTACCGATACTCAAAGTAAAGAATGCTTACTACGTCGTAATGTTGATAAAATACGTTATTAAAAAGATGATTTAATCAGTACCAGTACAAATTGGCTAATGTTAAAGCAGGAAGACATCAGGAAGAATTCTCAACATCTTCTCACATCACCTCTCTCAATGTTAGCGGGAATATTAGCTTGACATCAAGAAGGGCAGCTGCCGATGGTGTGAATTACATGCTTGTTCTAATTAGCATGCTCAAGTTTTAATGTAATGTTTGGTCTAATTAGCTCTCGTCAGTTTATTTACTCATTTACATAAGTTGCAAATTAAACGCAAAACACTCAAGAAAATGATTTTTTATTCGTAATATACACACAAAATTATCGAATCACCCGGTGGCGTAGTCATTAATGCATGTCAATGTACACACAGCAGGACGATGTTTTGGCGGGAAAACCTACTTATGATTCTTAAATTCACTAACGCGACCACCCCGGTAACACGACCACTTCGGCTTAGTCCCTTGGGTGGTCGTGTTACCGGGGTTCCACTGTATCAGAATAAGTTAAATAGTACTGAGAAAATATAATCTTCCACCAGTGTGTCCCCAAATGATGAATGATTGTTGTAATGACCAGTGAAATACAGTAGAACCTCCCTTAGCGGACACCTCTGTAAGCAGAACTGCGTCTCTATCAGGTACAGTGATTCTGCAACCAGATGAATTGTCTTTTGACCTCTGTAATCAGGGCACCTTTCTATCAAGGACAGGATTAGTCAGTCCCAAGGGTGTCCTTACCAGAGAAGTTCTACTGTACATAAAGTTAACTTTGACTATGAGTGTTAAAGGCCAGTCTTTAGGTAGTGCTTGTCTTTCCCATTTTGGACGTCGGTAAATCCAACTTCTTCTGTTCCTCCAGCTTGAAATGGGTATAGAGTATGACACCTGAAACGGAATGAAAAGTGGGACAATCAACCACCTCGTAGGACAGCGTATCAATAAGACATATATCAATGAGAAATCTTGACTTTGCAATATCTCCTCCATGCCTATCGAAGTCGGGATATCAAGTGTTGTGAGTAGCAGGACAAATATTTCAAGGTTGTGACTCGCAAAATCATCATTTCCCAATTCATTTCCAGTTTTGTCTTCGATGAATCCCAGGGCGACAACATCAACCAAGTTAAGATGACATTAAGTGGACATGCCAGCCAGGGGGAGTAGCCTTAAAACTGGTGAAGATGGCCACACCCTGTAACTTAACAAACAAGACTAGCGCAGCACTCAATTTTTTCTGAATCAATTTCAGACTTGGACACTTACCAGCCAAAGTTGTCACCACTCCAAGAAACTGTCTTAACGTTAAAGGATCGTGGAAGATAGTAAAACCAATAAGTAGCGCCATACAGAACTTAAGATGGCCGGCCATATTGTAAGTGACGGGGGATGTATTGCCTATGATCCAGTAGATACTGAGGTTGACTGTAAACGCAACCATTCCAGAGAGAAAAACCATGAGCTGAAAATACAAACAATGTGCTTAAAAGTAGATCTTATCGCACCATTCTGGTGGTGACTTTGTCCTCAAAAGACCAAGTTGGGATGAATAGATATTATGATCTAACAGTACGGAACTGCTATTAACTTGAAAAAACAAGAGGTATGGGAGGTTAGAGATGATATTCATTATAGAGTAGAAGACCTTTATACCCACCAGCGCGTAAAATGACCATGGTCCAAACACTCCACCTTGTCCAATGATAGGCTCAAAGAATGGAATGACTAGGACGAGAAGAGCGGCAGAGAGTGGAGCTTGGTAATATAACAGCTGCATGGAGTTGACTTGGAGTTCATGTTGCTTGGCACCGACCAGCTGAAATGAGAAACAATGCCCGGGGAAGACATTTATGGATAAGGCAAATTCCTGGAAGCAGATAATCATGCAGTGAATAATTCTTCGTTTCCCAAACACAAGATTCCTTTACCAGGTTACTACAAGAAATGCAAATAGCTTTTCCTGATACTTACCACTTGGTAAAGGGATGTGACTAGTACACCAAGTGTTGCATATACTGTTCCTAAGACACTGAATCGGATGTCAAAATATGAGTTTAGGAGAACACCAATGGTGATCGGAATCTGAAAGGCAAAAATTCAGAAAAAATTGATCTAGAAATATTTCAGAGATACCTCCGAGTGATAGATGCTAGTTGAAAATTTTGTTCCAAATGCTGTTCTTTGTTTTACCCAGACCAGTGAGCCAATCTTTGATAGGCTGACCCAGAACAAATGGGCCTAATCTTTCCTATGAAAGTTCCATACAGGCAATGAAACATAATACGATAGACTACATTCAAAAGTGAGCCAGCGGGTAATGTCATGACAAATGCGTAATACAAGTAACATCTGTATATATGGTACAGGCCAGACATATATTACACATTCAATGATTCATGACTACCCGCTGCCCTCGCCAACTTTTGAATGTGGTGCATTTACACCACCAGGGCCAGCTCTGCCAGGGGCCACACTGCCACCAGACTCCAGTGCTGTGGCTGGTGCCTGGTGGTCGCTGGGAGTGGCATCATGGCTCCATGCCACCACATCCACAAATCACTATCACTCGTCGGACTCACCAGTGTCAGTTTTACTTTCGTCGTGAACGATTTACTATAAAAGTGAGTCTGAATCACAATAATACAAGGGGTGGTCATGGTCTTGGCGAGCTGATAAGTACCAACAGTGTTGGTCTGCAGTGAAAGATTCGTGAACACCACAAATCCACAGAACGTCAATGATAGAGGGAGCATATCCCAAATGGGCACAGATTTGGGTTGAAACATGTTCAGTTTTTGGCAAATTAAAAGCCCGAGCGACGTAACTACGAAGTGAATGCATGTCAGAGTTATGTTGGGGAAATGATAATGAGTGTAGATCCACTTATTTATCAATACGATTAGGATAGAACAGCAGATATTCAGGAAAAGGCAGAGAGACACAAAACTTTTGCTTGGTGGAGGTGCCATTTTCATGTTTTTTGTTTGCCAGTCCGGCGCAGAGCTCCACCGATTTCGCACTACGTACTGTACTTTCATTGTGTGCTGTCACGCTGGCTTCAGAAAGTTTATGCGCAAGACTTTAGGGTACTGTCGCAGTTCAACTTGGCGAGAAAGTTGCATTCTGACACATGTCAATGAATGTCAGGACAAGTTTTGTTAGCGGGAATATTTGAAATATCTTAAAAGTCGAGTAAGCCCTTCATTGGCAAATAAGGGCAATTTGAGAAGAGGGGGTGTCCATACCACATTGCATGATTGTTAACAAATTACAACATTTTGGTGTACCGGTTTATGGGGACTTTAATTTGCTTTTTTCCAAGTGTGACACTGATAGTGATATATTTTGGAATTCCCCACTCTGCAGTCACTTCCTGGTTGTTGCTTATCATATCATGTTATTCAAGCCATTGCCTCCCAGGCTGTTTGTGTTGAATATCTAACTTTGAACAGAGTAAGACTAAGAGATATATCTCGGTTCTTGAATTATTTGGCTGGAGCAAGATAGGGGAATAGGACAGACGGAGATGCAGAGCTTAGGTCATCTGGCTCATCATGTCATGGTGACCTGATTGGTTTGGTGTCACTTGTCAGTGACCATCTTTTTGAACAGCCTCGCCAATTCTCCTTGCTTTGCACATCATGCTGTTTTTGGGAACCATGCAGCTCTAGCTCTGAAACCTTCATGCAATCCCTTGGATGGAATTGTTGAGTTGATTTACTTTCCTCTTTCCATTTCACTCCAGACACACCATATCATGATATATCCAACCATGGTGATTTTAAATTTTCAGGATGGCTGCAATTCGCAGTTACACAGAAACGGACGTCAATAACCTGGTGGATCTTCCTAGTGGTATTGCCTTCTGTATTCAGCACAACATTGAATATGATGACCTGGAAAACGTGGATGAGATTAAGGAAAGGGCAAGAAGAAATCTCCTTGGGAGAATTGCTCCTGATTGCAGGACTGAGGTAAGTGACTTTATCACAAGGTTTCATCATCATATCATATCATCATATCATTACCGGCGTCGTAACCCTATTGGATTTTTGCCGGAGGTATGGAGTCCACTATAGGCTACTGTCCACCTATGTAGGATCTTTTACTTGCCCTGGCAATAGACACTCAGGTACAAGGGACCACGGCTTTTAGTCTCATCCGACAGACCCTCGAGTATTTCATATGTTAATGTACGTGTTGTGAAGAGCCAGGAATTTTAGTTCCTTGAAAGCCATGCCGGTTCATCCAGAAATACAATCCTGGGTTCTCCCCGGGATCGAACCCGGGCCCTATTGCGTGGTAGCCAGCAGTGGTAACCACTAGGCTATGAAGCTCTATCTCCTTGCTCAGTTTGTTGTTGAGAAAAATACTTACATGTATATCAATCAATAAGATCTGTTCATGTGTCTTCATCCGGGTTTGTAATTGTCTCCAAACTAGCCTTCTCTTGGGATAATTGGGATTCTTTTGGTATGGTTATTGGAAGTCAAGTATTTTTTAGGTATTGCAGTATTGCATTGTTTTTACAGATGCAAGAGAAGTTCAGAGGTTTCACAGCAAGAGATGCTGGGCTTCGGACACTACACTGCAGTGTTTATGAAGAACTGCTGCATTTCTTCTCTCTTGAACAATGCACAGATGATGTAATCCAGTTGGTTAACATGGCTGTTCCATACTGTGAAGACAAAATTGTTCAAAATTATAACCGATTCAAGGATAATGGTTGTCCCATACTTGTGGCAGGTTTGTCAAAGTGCTTAATTAGTTTTCTAGCAGCCAGTAGCACATGTGAACTCCTATCTCAGCCTAACATGATATGGCTGTAGTGTAAACATCAAATCTCTCTTTTTATTAATTTGATCAGAAATGTACTTCACAGAGTTTGAGATTATGATCTTCGCAGGAGGACAGAAGAACTTGTCACTGTCCACACTGACATGTTATATGAGAGAAAGCATCAATTAGATTCTTCATGTTTCAAGATCAGGGCTCCCTCTTAGCGTGTTATCGTTATTTTTTGCAGGTGAAAGTGGGGCTGGGAAAAGCAGCTTTTTAAATCTCTTGATTGGCTCGAAGATAAACCCAGTCGATGACAGCTTGAATGCAACTTCGACCATCTGTGAACTGCATAACGACGACAATAAAGCTGATGCTGAGATCACATATGGCCCACATCACCCGGAGATAAACAAAGGAAAGAATCGGGAGATTCTAAGCCTTGATATTCAGAATCCTGAATCTGCTCAAAAGCTGCTGCAGAGGTACACCATTGGACAGGATCGGACAAGGAGAATCTATGACTTGATCAAAATACACTGGCCTATTCCAATGCTTCAGGTATGACCCTCCACGCTTCCCTTTTCATTGGTCTCATCCTCGTATTATTGTAAATTTCTTTGCTTTTTAGGGCAATAAATTTATCCTAGTGAAAAAAAATCGAATTTTTTGGCACCTCTAAATGTTCTGATCCTAAATCCTACATGAATTAATCACTGAAAAGTCGTCATTTTCTGGTGAAGATAGCAATATCAGATACGCACAGCTTGTCGTTGTCTTCAGATAAGGCAGAATAGTAATAAAAACACGTCCAAAAAAGTTACAAGGTGTAAAAAACGGTGTTACTCTCAATCTTTGCATAACGAGGTGTGAAGGTGATCATGTAAATGTAATCATCAGTTTATGCTAGAGGAAGTCTCTTTGCTAGAACATGTGCTAGTAGTCACTAGTTTCTCTTGTCTTGCTCCGGCAGGGGAAGGTGTTCTTGGTGGATAGTCCTGGTGTTGGTGAGAGTAAAGCTATGTCAGAAAAGGTATTGAGTTACCTTCCAAAGGCAGCTGCGTTTATCTACATTATCAATTGCAGCATCAATGGAGGAGGGATTTCAGAAGGACGGGTATGTGAAACAGAAAACTGAATGGGACATGTCATCTAAAAATACGTCACATTCATTCATGTTTTCATCAGAAATGATGGCATGACACAGACTAGTTTGCATTAGGTAGCAAAACCTTCTCTAGGAAAATAGACATGTTAGATTTGCTTAGCTTTCTAGTCTCAGGTCTTTTCGATTGGTGAATATCATGAAGTGCTGCATGCTGGGGTGACAACATTTTTCGTGTGACCTGGCCTACTTAGAAGAGAACATAAGATTGCAATTTAAAACTTTCCATTTAGGTCTACCTATTCTTAATTGGTTGGTTACTATTTGACCATTTTTTAAATATTTGTTTTGAAAAGTACTGATACCTTCATAATGTCTTCATTTTCAGCTTGAGGTTCTTCTGGAGCCAGTGACCAATCAAAAGGATGTCGAGGAACTTCAGGTGTTCAATCCAGAGTCGGCCATATTTGTTCTCAATCAATGGGACGAAGTTGAAAACAGTGCGAGGGAGAACGTTCGAAGGCGCAATATCAATAAGCTCAAGAGACTCTGGCCTGGGCTTAAGGAGGAAAAACAGGTTTACTGTTTGTCAGTAAAGGAGGTGAGAATTGACTTTCACAAGCCATGCACCACGATTGTAGGATCTTGATATGGTACAACAGACTTCTTACTTACTTGGTATTTCATCTTCTCCGGCTGTAAGACAGTTGTGATAGATGCAGCTTAGACAGTTAGGTTGATTCTATCACTGGTACTTGAGGTACCATCATGAAGTCAGGTGGTCAACAATTTTCCAACGGAAGGTCATATTAATAGTTATGACAACTCGCAACTTTTAAAGCTGGGCCTACGGTAGATCAAATATACCAAGTGAAGACACTTGCAGGTAGTTTTCTAATGCAGATTGGAATGCATTACCTGATGTATTATGAGATGCTCTCTACCTAAAACGAGTGGATGACACCAGGTATTAGACTTTTTATTTCAGTGTCAATGGAATCTTAATGTCAACACACCCTAAATTTCAGGCTCAAAAGAAGTTGGACATGGGAGGTGGAGAAACAAGGGAGTACAAGGCACTATTAGATGGCCTGTATCACTTCATGGAGACAAGCCTCAATCTCACTATTGATAACCATCACAGGTAATTATAAGGGTCTGTATCTGCAACTGAAATGACACCGGGTGAAAACAAAAAGGATTAAGGAGAAAGGAATCGTAAAGAGTGTCGATGATTTGGTTCTTGTCACGTACACGTGTCTCTGCAACATGGCTATTTACTGTGAAGCTGAAATTGATGTCCTAACCACATGCTAAATAACAAACATTTGTGGTTCTACTCCAAGCACTAAAGTCCTTTGCAACTTGCCATACTTTGTTGTTCTACGGCCCAGAAATGGTCGGACTGTAGCCCTCTTAACTGCAGGACAATGTCACAACCGGGCCTCAGATTGTAGTCCTTGTGACCTTTGTTTATTTTGCAGGTGGCTGAGTTTCGTTCACGGTAGGCTTCTGAATATTGTTCAGACAAACTTCACCAGTGCGAAGAGAACCAGACATCAAAATGCAATGTTGGGTAAAGAAACAAAGGAAAAATTGGACCAACTTAAAGAGGAGGCAGATAATGTCATTGGAACATTGGAAGAGAAACTGAAGACAAAAATGGATGAAATAGCTGCTGCGGTAGTTGCTCATTTAGTTGACGATGCAACTGTGGAACGTCTGGCAGTGGAATGTTACATGCTCGATGACCATGAGACTGCAGACGAAATGAGTGAGAATGAGAGCTGGTGCAACGAGTACATTGTGAAGGTGATAACAGAAGAAGTACGTGTATGGGAATCAGACAAAAGGTTGATTGAAAATTCAAAATCCGAACTGATTGCCGAGTTCAAAAGGAGCTTCTACAGAGTGGGAAGTATGTTGCAGGAGATTGAAGGAGGGATGCAGGGAACTGCATCAAGTGGGACAAACACTACACCTCTGTTCATCAAACCAGGCAGTCCCGGTCAGGGGCTATCATTTACCTCCACAGAGAAGCTGGTTATGGGACTGACTGCACCTGTGTGGTTGCCACTGGCTGTAATAACATTGACAATATCCCTACCTATCTTAGCAACAATAGCATTGCATGACATTATCACACAACACCAAGAACTGGTGAGTTACAAAAGGGACAGGATGCCTTTTATAAGGAGGTGGACACGTGCAGCAGTGGAGGGCCTAACAGCAGAGATGATCAAGGAGCAGGTTGTGAAGAAGCGGATGATGCAGATCGGTGAACAGCTTGAGCACTTCAAGGGACAGATCCCACAGATTATCGATGCAGATGTGAAGCTGATGGAGAAAGTAGAACGTGAGATGAGGAAGCAGGCTGACATTGAAGGACAGTACAGTCCACTGCACAAACAGTTGAAGAAAAGCTTCGGGAAATTACAGTACATCAAGTTAAAGTTAGTAGGCCTATGGATCTGAACTTTTTATTCACCAGGTTGTAGAAGTAGAGGGCCATACAACTCATCATATCTCAACAAATTCTGAAGCACCGACTAGTAACTCACTACTCCAACCAACCCACAGGGACTTGATGCAAAATATGGGTTAATATGGTAAAGTCGGGATACCGGGGCCCTATATACATGTATAGGCCTAGGATTTTTTCCAAGGCCCCGGGAGGTGTTCTCTTCCCACCCCGGACCCTGACTTGACCATATTAACCCATATTTTGCATTAAGTCCCTGTGAACCAACCTTGAGCCAGCTTTATTGAGAAGACGCATTGTGGGTAGTAATGCTCCTACATGTAGTTGTTTTATGGGTGTTTATTGACAAGCTCAAGAGCTGTTTCCTATTATGCGACCAATTTGAAATTGTGTTCTTTCCAGGTTTCTTCAAGAGGAGGAGCCGGACTTCTATCCCGATTCTGCCATCGCCGTTAAGGAAAAACTTGGTGGCGGGTCATTCGGTGAAGTGTATGTAGTTTCCCTTATAAGAAGAGGAGAGACAGAACCATGTAGAGTTGCAGCTAAGGTGATGAAGGATGAGCTCACTGAGAGAACATCGGTTGAGTTTACACAGGAGCGAGACATCCTCAAGTGAGTGAGATCTGTTTCTTATGTTTGATCATGTGAGCATAAGTCGAGCGCCACACAGCTTGATGCTAGTTGGGGTTACTGGCCTATAGTAGTTTCGTCTTTGGCTCAAAGGAGGTGAAGTCGATCCCAAGCTACTAACTTCTCTCACCTGGATGGGTTACTTCGGCATGGTGACAGGTACAAGGAAGACGCTCTATGTCATATTTAAAGAACATGGCATCAAAGTGTTAGTGTCTGGTGTCAGATTCGAACTGATAAGTCCAAACTCTTGACCAGTAGAACATACCATATTCAACAAGAGATGAACCTGACCATTGCTTAATGTGTATCCACAGGTCGCTCAGCCATGAGAACATCATCCAGTACATAGGTACATCTATCAATAACGACAACAGATTCGTCCTTCTGATTGAGTTGTGCAGGTGCACCCTCGCATATGAAATCTTTGGAGGCAAGGTGCCAGTCCCAGGGAAGCAGACAGATCAGGAGGAGTTTGTACTGGCTTTCAAGGAGATGGTGGACCGATCCCGCCAGATTGCCAATGGTTTGGTGTTCATCCACAACAAAAAATTTGTGCATCGGGATGTAAAGATGTCAAACATATTGGTGAGTGTTATACATTTGTAGACCCATCACAATGGCAGAGCCATTGCAGTGTATTTGTACATGTCCTATCAGAAGTCTCTGAAGCCTAGTTTCGACTCTAACAATTCCCTCACATCATTCTGAGTGTTCCTCTTAGTATCGTTTTCTGCTCACCCATTCACCAACGAGCCTATTATGGTGCTTGTGGATGATGTAAGATACAAGCAAATTTGTGAACATCAAGCCAACTCAGATTGCACCCATTTCGATTGCAGGTGACTGATACAGGTGTTCTCAAACTGAGTGACATGGGGCAGGCCAAACCTGAGTCTAGCATCACCGGCACATTCCGAGGCACACGGTTCTACCGCGATCCAGAAGTTTTACGCGGCGGTCTAGCCACACAGCAAGCAGACATCTACAGCCTCGCTATCATCATGTACCAACTATGGTTTGGATTCATCGTGTATAGTGACGTCTTTGCTGCACATTTAACCGACTTGGAGGCAGTTGAAGAAGAAATTCGTCGAGGAGAACTTAAACCACATTTTGATGTCTCAGGCTATCGACACCCAATACCCGAGTGGTGCCAACTCCTGGAGGACAGCTGGCGAGACAAGACAGCTGCTGACCAATCACCTAAGCGTAACACTAGTCAACAAATTTATGAAAGTTTGGGGAAAATGCTCACGGTTGAGTTCATCACAGAGAAGGTTCAGCCGTACGTGATGGCTGTGGATGTCTCTCAGCACATTGATAGTGCTGGGAGAGAGGAATCATCACCCTACTTTTTCTGAGAGGACACAAGAACACCGATGCAGATTGGAGAAGCCAGATAATCTGATTAGGATTAAGTGTCTCCCCGACTTCTTACTTCAGAGGGGTGAAAGGGCGTCCTCAGTCTCAACAGAGAAGTGTTGTGACACCAAGTATTCTGTGCCATTTATAAATAATCACAATAATACTCTACTATTCCGAACTGTGATAACTGTTATCTCTACCACAAATGTGACCCGTCACAGCAAAACTAGGCGCTTGTCGCTCTGAGCTTGGCAGGTTGAGACGGACTGTTTGTTCATTTCTCTATTGTCTGCCTTTTGTGAAATATGAGCACATAGATTTCTTCCATTATCTCTTGGTGTCATTTAGGCTCATCTTCTGTGCGACATGCGCCTGGTTTAGCTGTGACGGGTCACAAATGCAGCACACATTCAAGGAGTAAAGTGGAATCGTATCACATTGGATTCCCTCTAGTTCCAGTGCTTGTAATAATGTCATACTTCGGTATTGTATTAGCAGACAATCTTCTCTTGTAAGATGTATGAGATAATCTAATGTGCTAATCTAAAGTGTTGAGAAACTCGCATGTAGTCCAAAATTTGGTTGAGATTAATGGCAGACTTTTATTGGGTCTACATGAACATTACCTGCAGAGAACTCTGAAGTGACACACTTCCACTTTTTACATCATACTTTTATGTAACCGCCATACACTATAACGATACAGATGACGATAAGTTTACCTTTTTTATATAGCACTCTTCTATAGGCTTTTACGACTTTTCATAATGTTGGTGCTAAATACAAAATGGTGCTATAGCAGAATAAGGTACTGTAAAAAGAATTCAAGCAATGACATGTACAAGTTCATCATCATCAGATGTATCCCGCCACATAACATTGCCTCATGTGGACACTGCAAATGCTTTAATCTTGGAGTTTGAACGGAGGTGGTTTGAGGTTGCAGTCCAGGAGACAATTCACATCGGGTCTCTCCACCCCAATCTGAATTAGGACAATGCAACACCGTCTGGAACTTCCTTCTCAAGTCACGAAAGAGGGGGGTTGGCTGCACTTCGAACTTGAACTATGCCACCTAGAGACAACACGAAGAACCACATGAGATCATGAAGTCATGAACTTGAAGTTGTTTGGCCCCGTTTAATGTTGTACTCCTACATAATATGATTTACTGCAACTTATGATTAGTAAATAGATAAAATGATGGTGTTGAGTAAGCTTCAGAAAATAAATAATACAAGTGTCTCTTTTTTGTTTATTGCATTTCATTGATAATCAAAACTATATGTCTCGGTCGATTCAAATGTTGACGGAGTTCCAGCTTTGGTGTGCTGCAGATACACGGCCAAAGGTCTGCACAAAGTACAGAAACACCCATTGATTATGGGCCTACCATCATCTTAAGATCCCTCTCAATGTGTCTGCAATCAACCTCGTTGGAATTAGTCATCACCCTTGCAATCTCCTCGGCAATAGTATTCATATACATAACATCATTGTTTCATAGCACCATGTCTAAAAGCACCTTTTATAATGAATGTTGTACTCAAGAAGTGTCATAAATGGAATGGTAAGGAATCCTTCAAGAGAATATCAAACTGCATTTCTATAAAGTAGTCGACTAATCTTAACAGCGTGAATCTAACGTTCCGGGTAAGATATAAAAATTATTCAGAAGATTTGAAATATGGCAGTTTGGCAGCTGAACAGACATGAAAAGCCAACAACTTAATAATGTGTCCATGTGCATGACGTTGTCAGCCAATAAGCTACTCGTAATGAACCCTCCCGGATTCGATTTTCTGTACAAAGAAAGCTGAACAATTTAGCACTAATTCTATAGCCGACTTCTCTGGTTAGAGCGAATTATAGAGAAGAAACACTAGAAGTCTCACAACTGATCATTGTATTAGAATACCACAACTCCCATTCCAGACTCTAAAGTACGATTGCTCAGCATCCTCAACAAACCTTTCACACTTCAGCAATCTCCTCCTCGTCTACAACCCTTTCGTACTTGATCTCCCTCATGATCGGACCCGGTGACGACTCCTCACCACTCCTGGAGTCAAGTGTACAATCAATGCTATTGACCAACCGCAGTTGTCTTACGTATGACGAGTAGAAAGACTCCTCTTCATTGGGCATCATCACCTGCCCATCATTTGGCAATGGCTCATCAACTTCTGCCTCTACTACCATCTGCAGGACGTATTCTCTTTTTGACCACTTGCACAACTCGTCATAAACCTGTTTGGTATTTTTACGATCTTTTGGCTTTGCACACCAGCAAGATTCAATCAAATTCTGCCAATCTTGACTTGGGGGAACACATCCTTTGATTGTAAATGTAGGTCTGTAGTCGTCCTTCTGGATTTTTCCCTCAAGTTCAATCCATGACATCCCTGCATCCAGCAGGTCGAAAAAAACACGCTGGCCATACCAAAGCTCCCACATGACCATGGCAAGGCTGTAGATGTCAGCTTCCCTTGTTGCCAGGCCAGTCTGGAGGATGTCGGGGTCTGTGTACAAGTACGTCCCTCTCTGGGTACCGGTCACATCCCGCTCCCTCTTAGCTTGGCCCAAGTCGCTAAGTTTGACAACACCATTATCCGTCAGCTTGAAATAAATGTTGACACAAATACAGTGAAATTGTTTTCTACATAAAATGGGATGCTGTCAGTTCAACCTATCTCATAGGTATTTTACAATGACTGCCTTAAATCAGAAATAACTTTCTTTTCCCAGAGAAAACATGAGCACTCCAACCCAGATTTCATCAGGCTGGCTCATTTCTATAGTCTCCCTTCAAAGACAGTAGGCTACTGGTAAACTGTACTAACTCAACTTCACTTACCAAGACATTGTCTGTCTTGAGGTCACGATGTATGTAGCTCTTGCGATGAATGTACAGCAACCCTTTGGCAATCTGCTGAGAGACATCTGCAATGAACTCGAATGCAACCGAACGTTTCTCGGGATCTGTCTGATGTCCCGGGTTCTTCTCTCGCTGGGTGTAGACGATGTCTGCGAGGGTACACTTGCAGAGTTCAAGCAGTAGTGTCAGGCGTTGGTTGCTGTCGAGGATCGTCCCGATGTAGCGGATGATGTTTTCATCTTGCAAGTTGCTGTGGAAGAGAAGGAGAGCCATGACACAATGTGAGGAACATGACTGATTTCCAACATTCAACAATTCAACTTTTTAATGTTGGTTAAAACTTACATCAATGTCTCCCTCTCCAATGCATAATCCATAGCATTGTCAGCAGTCAGCTCGACCTTCATGACCTTGGCTGCGACCTTTTCCACTTGACCTTCATCCCGCTTCAGATTTACCACCCAAACATCAGCAAAACTACCTGTCCCGATGATGTGTTTTCGTTCAATGTCTGCCTCACTGAAAACATCTGGGTCGTCACTCAGCAAGTTCCTGAAACCACAACATAGTCAGAATGTGTGAGCGAGGATATTATCCAGTGTGCTTCCTGTCCAGGCACGGCACCCGGACAAATTCAAATTTTTCCACTTTAGCGCTCGGGGAAAAAAAGGTTCGCCCCAGACAGATTGATGGAGTAGGCCTAATATTTTTGTAATACGAATGAATAGACTGTTTGCCCTATCAAAGAAATTAGGAACAAATCCTATTGGATACACCCACCTGAATCTAAACAGCTGAAGGAAGCCATGACTAGTGTTAACCTGCTCCAATAGAGGGCTGTACTTTTTCAGTATATCCTTGGTGGCTGTGATATCCCCTTCAACATCCTCGATAAGTTTCTTGTCCGCTTCAACAAGTTCTGGAATAATACTCTCAAACTTCATAATGTAATCCGATAGACCAGAAAGCTGGTTTTCGACGAATGTCTTCTTGATGTCCTCATCCTTCAGGGCATCAATCACCTGTTTGGTCCACTGGAAGACGTACTTGTACTTATCCTTTCGATAAGCCAGTAATTTGCGATCGTGTTGGATTTTATCCCGTATTGCCAATGAACCCATGATTGGCAGGGCAATGGCTGATGCGATGATTGCCAATGGTAGCCAAATTGGTGAGGTCAATCCTAGAACTAGTTTTTCTGCAGCAGAGAATAGTGCCCCGTCTTCTGGGACATCCTCCATTAACCCACCGGAAGCTGATGTCTGAGGCAGCGACCCAGCACCCTGCATCAGTCTCTCAATTCGCTGGAGCTCATTCTCAACATGTGCAAACTTCTTGCGGAATGCTCCAAACAAATTTTTCTTCGTCGTCTCAAATATTCTGTGCTCTGATTCCCAGTCTGCGACTTCTTTAAACAAAGCCTCGCGAATCAAGTCCTTACAAATGAACCGATTCTTCTCCATGTCCTCTTCATCGGGTATTTCCTGTTCACAGCAATGGCGTGCTATTCTCTCCATGGTTTTTTTAAGCCGGAGATTCTCCGCAAGTTTCGTCACAATTTTCACAGTCTTCTTTTCAAGTAGCTCCTGCAAGTCTTCTATGATTTTTTTGGATTCATTCAGTAATCGTGAAAGCTTGTGTTTTATATGATTGGCTATCTTCAGTCTCTCTTCATTACTACGCTTAGCATTGGTGACTCTCGTCTGGATCGTGTTGGTGATCCTACCATGGACATACTCAAGCCACCTGAACAACATATCAAAAAAGCGGTCAGAAACTTGAACAATTTACACTAAAAGTAAATGATTCCACACATGTTGTCATCAGACTAGTAATTTTATTTCTTCAATTCTTGTTCTTCATTCAAATAATTGTTAGCACTTGGCCTCCCAAAGCCTTTTCAAGATGGTTCAGTCAGGTATAGTGATTGCCTGTTTCCTGAAACCAAATCGCTTCCCTCTGATAACCATTGCTCACCTCTGATGGTTCCTAATACAGATATTCAGTCCCATCTCCATGAAGCCATAGATGCTATCCAGTAAAAGCTTATAATCATCTGTCTCGCCAGCTTCCATTTGTAAAAGACGTCTGGCCTAAACAAAGGAAAAGTTTACTTTACTTGGCTGCCGAATTAACGAACTGTGCAGTCGACCTCTTACGGTATCCTATACATGAACAGCCCTGAACCTGGCAACATCGACTGGTAAAAAGTAAGACAATGGTGCAGAGAAAATACTCAACTCACCTGTTTAACCGAGAGATAATAGATTTGTTTCTTTTCATCTAATCCACTCCACATCTTCTTCAACTTCTCGATGTTGCGTTTCTTTAATTCTTCTTTCGATGCGTCAGGGACCTCGTCCCACTTGTTGAAAATAAAAATGGCCGACTGCGGGTTGAAGACTTGAAGCTGTCCTTCGCTCGTGTTTGATGTGATCTGCTTTAGGATGAGCTCAATCTTGAAAAAGGAGAACAAACTTTTATCGATACAATTTCGGAGTAAGTATCACTAGTAGCAATAAAGCTGATTGAGGAGCACTTTGAAGCTGATTTAGAATTCAGACCATTACCAGAATTGCCAGCAAGGATCAAAGCAAACCGAATCAACAAAACCAAACTTCAAAGTAATCCAACCAGAAATTTGTGCTCTGAAGCCCAAAATGATGCAGACAAAATAGTTACAACTTGACTATAGATGAAGACTTACCCGATTCTCTGAGATGCCCCCACCATTGACACTACTGTTGACAATGTAGATGAAGGCAGCAGCTTTTGGCAAATACTGCAGGACTTTCTTGTTCATTTCTTTACTCTCACCAACTCCAGGGCTATCCACCAGATACACATTGCCCTGCGATGAATGAAATCATTATATGAGAATGCTGCAAGGAATATGTACACCCTATTGTTTCCATCATCGCAAATCTGTCAAAATGGCCCGATTTCTCTGCTGCTAGCACGACAGTGCTGCCTGTCATATCGATGGAAAAAAACCACGAGTATAATAATGGCGTAAGCTGTATTGGTCCTGAATTGGTCTAATACCATTCAATACACCCTCTGTTGTCAAGACACTTCACCATTATGGATAACATTTGCCAGTCTTGAGGGTGTCCTTAATAGGGAGTTTCTACCATATTTCATCACGGCCTATCTAGGTGTCAGTGGTCAGCAATCTCACTGAACTAACAGACGATCCTACCTGCAGCATCGGAATTGGCCAATGGATCCTAATAAGATCAAACTTGTTGACATCTTTCTCTCGGTCCTCAATGTTGGCAAACTCTTTCAATTTCTTCTGAACTTCAGGAAGGTCATCCCTGGGAAGTGTTACTGTCTCAAAGTTTTTATCTTCCTTCTTGTTCGGGTGTTTCTCCCCGTAATAGATTTCTGCCTCTGTTTTCTCACTGTTGTGTAGCTCACAGATGGTGGATGTGGCGCTCAGGGCATGATCAACAGGAAGGATGTCACTGCCGAGGAGGAGGTTCAGGAAGCTACTTTTACCAGCCCCTGTCTCACCTAAAATGATGAAAAGAACAGTGCAAATCTTCAACAGAATTGGATAGAGGGAGGGCATCAATAGTCAACTCAGTTGTGAGAATGTCAAAGATCTAGTGATTAAGTGGCTCTTGGTCCTTTTCTCCAGGACTTAATAAGACTTTTGTCTCTCCTCTCGGGTTGCAATTGTCTCAGCAAACCTGGATAAGTCAACAAAAAAGTTTGTGTTTTCCTTAATTCATGTCCTGAATCTGTTTCTTGGAAGACTTACTTACCAGTGACCAATATAGGGCAGCCATCGTTCCTTAACTTGAAGTCATGCTCCACAATCTGCTCTTTACAATTGCGGATCTGGTTATTGATATTTTCTTCCACCTTTTCATCACATCCCTCGAGTTTGAAGAACTCGAGTAACGCACTGTATACTTCACCAAGTTGTCGTCTCTGCTCGGCGTCAGCTTGGGTGATCTGACGGAATCGATCCTGCTTCTGATCAAACAAAAGAACAGATGTCTAATTACATTTGGCCAATGAACTTGGATAGATCTTAGTCTTCAGGTGACCACACCACCTGAGATCCTTTTCAGTTATCTAAATAACCTTTGACTTATTTGATCATCTCTACCAGATGCTCTCTTCCACTCTTTCAGTAACTTTTTTATTTCTCTCAGTGTCTCCACTCTCCAAAATCTATTTCATTAGCTTCACACAGCCTATAGTTACCTTGGTTCGATCATCTTTCCCACAAGCTCTCTTACGATCTTTCAGTAACTTCTTAAATTCTCCCAATGTCTCAAGATCTCCAAAATCTATACCATTATCATCACATAAGCTCATTGCAGACAATAAGTCATTTAGTTCATCAACATCAGCTTCGGTGTACTTCAGCGACATCTTTGTACTGAGAAAGTAACTAGCACGGAAATGTCATCTCTACTCCACCTAAAGCAGCTGAAAAATTATGAAAAGTGGACAAACACAGTACATGTATCATTCCATTGTATGATATGAGACAATAGGGCCCTATTTACACCGATAGGGTATGGTGGGTACACATAACATAACAATAGTCACAAATAGCATACACAAGGCTGCTGGTGTTACACTGAATGTATGTGGGGGTTAAAATCGGAAATGACCTAGTTCAATCGCATTCAACTATAAATTCATTGAACAGTTGCGCTTCTTTAGTCAACCGATTACCTTTTTTTTGGGCAGTGAACGGGGGATTGTAAGGTCGTTCCTATATATGTTGGCAAAGGCCTATACCGGTACTCACTTTAGGCCTATACTGTACTAACTGACTTGCTGACTGTTGATTTTGTTGTTGCCTATACCGGTACTCTAGGCCTATACTGTACTAACTGACTTGCTGACTGTTGGTTTTGTTTTTCACTAGCATCGCCATCATCATCATGATCATGTTGAGTGTTGTTGGTCTCCATTCGATATCAATCATTTTACCATTAATATTCAGACAGTCAGAGACTTCATTCAGAAGGAGCAAGGGAGTGACAGTTACCTTCCTTGTAAAGCCAACAAAGTCGAGGGATTGGTAATTTCTGGTACCTTCCTTTCAATCACCGGAAAAATCACAGAAAATAAAGAGAAATGCTATTTCCTGGAATCGGGTTTTCCCCAGGGTGAATTTTAGTTCCTTGAGAGGTTGAAAGAGGGCGATCGACAACTTGAGGACAAGCAGGATATTGGGGTTTGAAGTATAATGTGACAAAATCATATATTCCACCAAAGTTCTTTGGAGGATATGTACAAAAATTACATCATTTTACTGACATATTTGCTGCAAAATTACTGAAGTATATTTTGGCTATATTATTATGACTTTTTGCTTCAATTATATCATTTCCGAACATTGACTTGAACCTCAATTCTCTGGTTTTCCCTTGTTTCTAAAAATAGCCCAACCCGGAAATGTTCGTCTGGTACAAATGAGCAGATTTGGGGTTGTTTTTCATACAACAGTTTTCACTCGTTTCTAAGGCTTGTTTCTGCTGTGATCATGGACCGACGTGGTGGAGAAACACCAGAGAAGGCCGCTGATCGCCTGAAAGAGATTTTTAAGGGGTTTTCGAGTGATAAAAGGACGTTTGTGAAGTTGGTTCATGACACTCGAAAAGTTGCGGAAGAGGTGAGATGTCAGAAACTTGAAAGTGAGTTTAGAGCTACCCAGACCTAGTTAGTATCAAGAGTTACATATGCTATAGATCGTGGTTGACTATAAGTCCTTATTTGGCTCACATGTCTCGACATCATTATTATTCAATACAGTATTGTTATTACCGAGACCACTTCTACAATTCAGATTCAAGAAAAGCTGACAAGAAATGTCGACGATGAACGCTTCAAAGAGAACATAACAACCCTGCTGAAAGAGAAGGAAGAGGTTGACCAGGTCGTGAACCAAGAACCGTCCATTATTGTCGTTGGACAGACCAAGTCGGGAAAGAGTTCTTTCATCAATGAACTACTTGAGAAGACCGTCCTAGCTGCAGACCAAAGGCCTTGTACAGCCAGGTTGACCCAGTTAGAGCATGTCGATTGCCAAGAGAAACCGAAGGTTATAATTGTAAGCCAAGGAGGAAAGGTCCTGTCAGAAGAGCGACTCTTGAAGAAGTACATTCCTGCTGATTTGGTGAATCTGCCATTTGAGAAGCGAGAGAATAAGGAGGCGGTTTACGCTAAAGTGATCGCGAGGATCGAGAATGATTTCCTGAAGAGCGGGGTGCGGATTATTGATTCACCGGGACGCAATGAGAACAGTCTTCTTGACGACCTTGTGATGGACCATATGAAGTCAATCCTGCCCCTTGTTATCTATGTCATTGACGGAAGAAATCAACTCACACTCAGGGTAAACAGTTACAAACTTTGCCTTTAACCCTCATCCAAAATTAAAATCATATTACCTGAGGGGGAGGATATTTTGAATGGCAGCCATGTTCAGCGATGAAATCAAATGCACCTGCGAATGACCATGATGATATTGATAGGTTTGGACAAATTATAACAAATGCTTAGGAGTCTGTGACCCATGGCCACAGATGTGTGAGTGTGACATCTCTATTTACAGTACACTTCCATCCATGCCCTGGTAATGAAAGCAAATCATACATTCGTGTAGTGCCGTGCCATGAAATATGGTGTGTTTGATGTCCCAGCAAGAACACTAGACTACTCTCTTGTTTCAGGTTACCTGTAGAGTTGACTCCTTATGGTTTATTCATTGATGTTTGTATGTTTAATCCTTTAGGATAAGGAAGATATCAACAGCATCCTCGGGCAGACGCTGCCTGAAAATATGTTCTTTGTCGTCACCAAGATTGAGGCAGATGAGGATGACATGTCCAGCAGTGAGGAAGAGAGTGATGAGGACGATGATGATGATGACGATGATTACAAGAAAGAAATTGAAGAAAAGGAAACTAAGAACAAGAGCGCAGTAAGATGGCCGAACTTTGGTGGAATTACATTAATTTGGAGACCTCAGCTGATGGCTTCTTAAAGCCTGTATACATAGTAGATGGTTGCACCTGATTGGTAGTCCCCTCCAGGCTGCTACACTGATCCCCTCTCATAACTTCCTTGAGTGGCACTTTCTGAAAACTATTTTGAATGACTTCCTTCATGTCCTTTCTGAACCGTTAAGGTTCCATATTTCGAATTTTTATTTCTTCCTGCCCACTAAATGGACTAGTGAATGGCCCCAAAAGTGACAGGTGAACAAAGTTTTAGTTTGCTTTACTACCAATTTCAGGTTTACCGCAAGTTGTGTGATGAGGGGTTCCTGGATGGTTCGGTGGCAATGGAAGACTGTCCTCGGTTCCATGGGTTGTCAGCATGGAAGATTAAAACACATCGCAAGAAGGCAGAGACGATGCCAAATCGTTACACAAAAGCTTTTGACAGATTCAAGAGCTGTCTTGTTGATTTCACCAAAAAACAGCTGCAGTACCATATTGATTGTGCCGCAAAAAGCCTTGCGGATAATCACAGAATGTGTATTGATGTCTTCATCGATGAGGCTAATCGTATATACGATGAGAGGCATGCCTATAAGGATACTGTGGAGCGGGCAGAGAGAAGTGAGGATAAGCTTCATGATGAAATCCTGGGAAAGATCGCTGGTGATGGACAGAAATTAGAAGAGGTGATCAGAGCATGTTTCAGCGAGGAAATCTTTGATGATATCAAGAAAGGTGCTGCAGAATACAAGTACAAGCCCTACCAGCCGAAGAAGAAGCGAAATTCAATGATCAGTAGCACAGAGACTCTGCCATCAGAGGGAGCTGCTGCAACCATGACATTTGATGGGAAAATGGTCTATGGGATCGAAGAAACGAATGTGATAGAAATTACTGTTCCAGCAAATGGGTTCATAAATAATGGTGAACTGGTCCAGGAATGCCGTCAGCAAATTGAGCGGTTTGTGTACAACAGACTTGGGAACTTGTTGTCACGGAAGGTTTGGGCACACTTCAGTGAGGACGATGGGTTGTTGAGTCAAATGTGGTCCGAGTTGAGTAACCTCAAGTTGGAGGACACAGACGGCAAGAGTGCAACTGTGGAAAGTCTGAAGGGCATGATGATAAAGAATTACAAGTTCGACCCGAAAAAGGAGCATTTTGAGGAAAAGCTGAAGATGAAGATCAGAAATGCTCTGCGGAATTTGTTGCGGCGCTTCGTGGGTATGTTCAAGGGTGAAATGGGCCGTACTGGAGTTGGGATGCCGGAGTGGAAGGTAGCGATTGCAGGTGATAGCCTGGAGAAAGTGAGTGCCACACGCATCAAGGATGGCGTTATGAGGGAATTGGTGGACCACATCAAATCTGGACACACCAGTTTTAGGAAGGAGATTAGAATGATGAAGGAAGTCTACCAGAAGCAGCTTGAACTTGGTAAAGCGGCCAGGAAGGAAATCCGAGGATACACCCCACGCATTGCATCACTCGAGCTAAGGTCATTAGACTTGGTGGACAGGCACATTTATGGAATTCCACAATGCTTAAGAACCTTAGGCTCTGGGACACAGGGAAGTGTTCACGGGACAAAGCTTCGAGGTCCGAATGATGAGAAGTTGGCCATGAAGGTCATCAGAGGAAGGTGCATCAAGGGGGCTGATCCCCTTGATAAGATAGCAACAGAAGTCCATCATCTACGGTAGGTACTTTTAATGTTTTCTTTGAGAGTAAGACAGAGGAAGAACTTGCTTGGTGGTCCGGATAATCTTAAGTAATGTTTTTTTCACCTTTTTCAGGCAACTAAGTCATCCGAATTTGGCCAAGCTCCATGGCTGCATCATCCTGAATGATACAAGCGAAGATGGAGCCGGGACGCCTTCCACTGAGATTGGTATGCTCATTGAGGAGATGAAGGGTGACCTGTTAGCATTGTTACCACAGTACTCTCGTCTGAATGATCGCCTAAAGATGGCGCTGGAAGCAGGATATGCTGTCAGGTATCTCCATCAGCGTAAAATGATTCATCGCGACATCAAACCAGCAAACGTTTTGGTAAGTTTGTTCCGAGTTATGTAACAGTAGTTGAGGTCACGAGGGTCCAGATATATTGATTATACATGGCTTTGATCCAAATTGGTCCTTCAGGTTAAAGCTAAGGTCACTATCGAGAACTTCTGACGCTACAGTAATTGAGCCAGTTTCCATGAGCTTATCTTGGTAAAGAGTCTTGCTCAACAACAGTAAGATAAAGCAGTCGTGGTGGTATTTCCAAGAGTCAAACTTATAACCTCCTGCTTATAAGCAGTTCACCATCACCACACTAATCCAATTTTAATACTATTAGATCATTCTGGTACTGCAGGATCTTCTGCAGTGATATCCAATACAACGCATTTATCATATTGAGGGTTGCAACAGCCCTTGAGTGACTTCACAGTAATGAATCTACTTTAATGCAAATGTAAACATAAAAGATAATTTTCTTCTTCCTTCCTTCAGCTTGGTGAGAATGGCAGGGTCATTCTGACTGATTTTGGTTGTTGCAAGCCGATTGGATTGATGAACGAATCCTTACTGGGGACGCCAATCCACATGGCACCGGAAATGCTCACCACGGACACACAAGACTACGACAACAAAATCGATGTCTATGCTTTTGGGATTTTCCTCTGGTATTGCGCCGAAGGAGCTGGAAATCATCCTATCGATCCTGCTGTCGAAGATAGCGTTGGAGTTGTTTTTCAGAACACACGCCTGGGAAGGAGACCGAAATGCCAACCACACTTTCCAGTGGCGCTTTGGGGGCTTATGGAACGTTGCTGGGACGAGAATGTGCAGAAACGACCAACCATGGACGAGGTCTGTGCTGAACTGGAACGAATGATCAGAGAGTAATGAACAATTGCAACATATTCTAAATCACCTCGGTTAGAATGTTTCATCTTTATGACGTAAGCTTCATAGGCCTTGTTTTAATCACAGAGGTTTCGGTGAGAAAACCTTCTCTGTGTCAAAATCAGATTTTTAGTGGATTAGGGGTATGCCTGTACTATATCGAGCTATTATTGTGTGTGCTATTATGATTGCCCATGATCAAAGTGAACATTGCCGCAAAGCCACACAGCTTTCTTTATTGTGTGAACGAAAGCAGTGAACCACACTGACATTCAGATTAGACGTCTCACAGTACATGGCAGCGTCTTGCATAGAAATGGCAGCGATATGTTCAGCAGTGATGGGAGGAGAGATTAAGCGAATGATCACCAGCGCTGGGAATTCAGGATTCTCAAAATGAATGTGCTAAATGTATATAAAATATATTTTGATAATTTCTATCTATTGCCAGTGTGCCAATTTACTTGAATTCATTCCATTTGAATAAAATATGATTAGAATAGCATTCCGTTTGTTGCTTCGAGTCCATCCCAATATGGTATTACCGTTGATTGGAACAGACAAAGGTCCCAAAGGCGTTTAACTGCTTTGTTTTTTTAATTCAAATGTAGTTTAGCTGCAAATTGAAGCTATTGCCACCATAAACCAACTGCTTACATTTCTCAACAAGGAGGACATTAAACAGATCAGTATTTGTACTTTATTTGGACTGTTGTGTAGTCAAGTACAGTATCTTCATTTCTGTTTAGACACAAAGCGAGTGTTGTCCAGTCAAGAGAGGTCGGTACAACCATTTTTAGGTCATCTCAGAACTGTTCCGAAGGCAGTAGGAGGTGTTCAGGAAGTTCCACAATACCAAGAATAACGGCAAATTCGTCATGAAAACGTCCACAGATTTTTAAAATATCAATGAAGAACTCGGTGAATTTACTTGCAAAAGAAATCTGTTTATTGACAAAAAGCCTAGAATAATCTACAGAATATTTATAGAACACCAGGGTGTTCTAATAGTTGTGAGAACACCAAAGAGTGTTCCTTCTAGAGCATGGTCAGTGTTAACACTTTTTAGTGTTTCTCATTATACACTTTTGATAATCCTCTGCACCAACTGTTTTACACCCAGAACATCGATGCTCTTAAAACAACATGAAATGCTTTCAAGACGTCAGTCTCTTCATTCCCGCCAAGACGCAACTCAACATCTACTCTAGCTTATATCAACAACTCACAACGTCTTGAAAACCCCTCTTCTTTTGAATTGAACTGGACCAATACAGCATAGATGTTGTGTATATTCTAATATTCCACACAACTTTGCTCGGCGGCAGTAAACGTAACCTCACAATAATAACAAGACATAGGACTTTCTGCTGTTTTACGAGCACCAGTGTTCAAATCTTGCTGGATCTAGGTTTAAGATTGCACAAAAATTGATGAAATAAGTGTAACTGTACATCTGTGTCATGAGGAAAATGGAACTAGTTAACCTGTCAGATGTATGAGGGAGACTGATGTACTTTCAATGTTACACTGAGTACATGAACACTCCCTTGCAGCCCCACAGACCTACAAGTAAGGCCAATGATACCAAAAATTTCCATTTTCCATATATTTTTCACTTGCACTGAAATGCACTTCTCAGTGAACAACAGATTCCCTTGATTCACTTCACTACAATATACAAATTCATGAATGGGGTTGTTGCAGAAGTACCAATGTGATGTTTACTTTTTTCTCAGTGATATTCTGGATCTTATCCACTGAAATTTCGGCAAACTGTTTGATACATTGGCAATAGAAAGACTGACCCCCATAACAAGCCACAAATGCTGCACATTGTGAAGTGTTCATCGGTTGATTGACTTAGTCTGAAAGAGTGGTGCAGTGGAAGGACATGATGGAGATTGGCGCATGGCACCACCGAAGTCATAGGTTGGATTCCCAGTTGGAGCACGTCTCCATGTGTCAAGCTGTATCAAGAACAACAATAAACAGCAATTGTGGCTTATTATCCAAATCCCCGACGTAAGCATGTTTTAATGACTAGCACGGGACAAACAAAGCATATGGCACCAAAAGTAGCAACTTCAGAATCACTTTTAAAAGTTAGAGCTTTGAAATCTGTGATATGCTTACGTCTTATTTCATCTGAATATGATCCCGATGAAATCATAAAGGGGTCAAATTCTAAGAGTACCTTAGATTCGGCTGAAATATTTTCAAAAATGCCCTGAAAGGGAGTTACCCACACTTGAAAATCGGAGCTGCAGCCCCTCTTTTTGAGAACTAAATACATGTTTAATCTACTCTGCCAGCTGATTGGATACTCATAAATGATTATTGTGTACGTGCACACTACACAAATATATCTCCTCTATTTACAAACCATTGAGAAATGAAATGAGACTAAACCACAAGGCGTAACGATTCAGAAAACCTTGGAGACAGAGCACTTGTAATTGATTCTTTGAAACAACAAGTAAACCGAAGAAAGTCATCTATTTGCAAAGTATACTGTACGATGGCATTTTTAACTCCAACACCACCACCTTTTTCGCAATTTGCTTGAAGTATTTTTGAAGTAACCCAAACATATCTCACCATCAATGACTTTACCATGTCTCTATTTTCAAGATACTCTGAATCCTAGCCGTGCGGCAAATATAAATAGAGTGAACAAATGGAAATGTAAGACCTGAACACAAACAGCTGAATGTTTATCACAAGAACAGCAGACGTCACAGCAGACGTATGCTAATGAGCAAACTACAGGATGTCCCGAGGAAAAACTCATGGTTCACAGTATCCTCGAATCAACAATGTCATGAATGTCTTGGGTAATGTTCCTGGGACAACCAAAACAAAGAGCATACGTGCAATTTGAGACCAGGCTTGATACAGAACAACGAAATGATTCTAATTATCTGTGCAGCTAAGAAACAAACCCCAACATTATTCTGTCAACATTTCACCAACTCCAGCTAGCAACATATTGACTTCACTATGCAAAGAATGAAATTATTAGAACATGATCAAAAGGTCCACCATATAAAATTGCAGCATAAAACGTGCCCAAAAATTTGATGTTAAAAGACCCCACAGAATAAACTCATCTTGTACAAACCCCATCAGTAAAATATCATCCGGCATTGAAAAGTGCCAAGGATGAATCACTCATTAATTGGTCGTTTAAGGTGAAACAAAGACTGATGATACCTGTAGTCCGTAGATGCCTTATCCTTTGTCCAGGAGTCAACTATAATACCTCAAGGCTTTAATACCAACACAGTGTAACAATATTCTCTCACATTCATAACAAAAAGTATGTCGGCAACAAAAAAAAACAAGAGTGATAAAAAAGTTATTCTAGAACAATTATTCATGGGCATTTTTTTTTGCAATGTGCATCATAATGTGTCAGAAAGACATTTTGTAGACAAGGTGCAATTTGACAACAGCATATACAGATAAATAAGTGAATTATGCACTGCATCAACAGCTAAATGTCAAGTGAAAATGTTGGCCAGAAAAAGTCAACCAGGGAAGGTATCGACAAAGGCCGGAGCAACCCATCAGGACTTTTCCGTGCCAACAATTCCCTACACTCCGATCGAAACGTTTACGGACACCTACAAGTTTCCTAGGCCACAAACAAATCTTGAAATGACATCATTTGACGTTTACTGCGTACATAGTGATCCCAGTTTGCTACGTTCCATTCTATCCATTTAATCACTAAATGCAGGGACAGATTTGGGGGCTAATACAGCGTGTGTCATTCGAGTGTTAGTGGGCCAAAGATAGCAGTAGGTGTGCGTAAACACCAAGAATGGCTTCCAATAACTTCCACAAGACTGAATGCAGAAATCTGAAATGTACAAGGCAAATACCCTCTACTGCTAATACATAGCGCTCTTCTGATTAAAATGTTCATTATAACAGGTTTCACACACTACATTGTAAGTACAGTACTGTATATCTCCCCAACTGTAAAAGGAATTATTCTTAATTCAAAATGTTCACATTTTTAAAGTACAGATTTATCCCTATTAAAAACGGGCTTCTAACCCCATAATTTATAGGAATTTATTGCAATCATATGAAGGTGCATCTAACATGCAATATCAGCCCCATGATTTTGCCTCTCAAAATATAACCTTTTATACATTTGGCAACATTTTCAGCAAAACACATTTTTTTCATCTAATAATATTTAATTATCTTGAAAATTCCCCAGTCACAATTTCTCCACGTTTATTAAGGAGAGCACCAACATGTGTTGAAAATAAATCATGGGTACACTAGTTATAAATGCTTGCTAGTTGCGCCCCCTACCAGTGAATAACGCACCACATCTCCAGCACCTCACAGCTTCAACACCGGCAGTGCGTATTATTCCTTTAGAAGGTTCTACAAATAATAAATCTATGACGTCAGCACCAAGGCAATTCGTAGGTACATCATCTGCGTTATGCTGTGAATTTAACAGTTTTGCTGTCAGCAGGCAAAGTTGCTAGAAACTGATGGACAGGACAGTCTGCCAGGTCGTGAATACAACCCTGTGTTGAACACCGAAGTCCAGCGTGTAGCGTCCACGGTGATCAGGACAAACCACAGACTCTTTTGTTCAGCAATGTCTAAAATGACTTAACACATGCAACAAACTTTGAAGTAAAAGTCACTGTAACTGCAAATAGATCAAAACCCGCCCCTTTTCAGTGACCTTGGAACGACCCTGAGATTACTTCAGGTCAAGGTTATTGGAATTTGGTGTCACGTCCCTCTGGCATATGTCAGGTAAAACAACTTGAATATATGCAATAAAATCAACAAGACCCAGCCGTTGTTTTCTCACATCGAGACAACGTTCAACTCATCAAAGAATTTAAAATTCAACATGATTTTAACCAGTGTCGTGGACCACCAGTGGTTCCAACAGATATGCCCTCAGCTAGAAATCAAATTCCACAACAGAATCAAGCTCTGCTTCATCCCATAAGGATACCCTCTACAACTTCTCAGCTTGTGCCTGGTACTCCAATGGGAGTTCCAGGATTTCCTCAGTAGCTACTGTGACCCCTTGCAGAGTGCAACCTATTCCTAACATCTGCCAGACTTTCACATCTCCCAACATCACAGCACTAACAAAGCAAAAGCAAAGCTTCAGCGACTAGGTCGACACACGATATTTTCTCCTATACAGACAGTACATTGTGTCAGTACATGGTACTGGCATCATAACTTGATTCTTTAAGGACTGGTTGCAGTGTGTGCGGCCAAGTGCAAGACAAAAGAAATGTCTCAATATCCTGTCGTTTAAACCTATTTACATGACCATTCATCGAACAGCTAACAATGACAACTTTCTGATGGAGCCATTGCCAAAGTACCTCCAGTCCCTAAAAGGGTTAAGTCATACGGGCCAACATCATAAGCCACTTGAACAAACAACTTTTGTTCTCCCTAAAACAAGGAGCCTCATGGCCTAGTGGTTAACACTGCTGGCCACCACGCAATAGGGCCCGGGGAGAACCCAGGATCGTATGTCTGGATGAACCGGCGTGGCTTTCAAGGAACTACAATTCCTGGCTCTTCACAGTCCTTCGAATGAGACTCAAAACCGAGGTTCCTTGTACCTGGTGTCTATGCCAGGGCAAGCTAAGAACCCACCAAGTGAAAAACATGAGTAGCTTGCGTGGACTCTATCTCTCTCGCCAAAGTCGGACCACTAGGCCAATAAACCCAATTGGTGCCTAACCGTAGTGGCACGCAGGATACGCTCATCCCGCCTTGGAGGAGGATTACCCCTAGGAGAATGACCCCTCCAAGTGCAGAGCGAACGCTGAAGAAGAAGAAGAAGTTCTCCCTAAAGGGAACCAGCTACTCCCTTGAATCACAAACACCTTGGTCTGAGATTCAGAGATGCTTTCTTGAAAGTAGTCCTTGCATTGGCACTTTGGATCGATTGAACGTCAGGCACTTTGACCTGAAAAGTGTGTCTCTCCTCTCACAAGACCAAATGACACTGTTTCTACTGAAACTTGCAGCGTCGATGTCGAGTATAAACTAACTCTTTGAATGAGGCCACTGTGATCCAAGATTTGTTATCTATGGCAACACTATGACGTGAACCACGATAACCGCACGTCACGCAAATCACCCAAGACTGGTGAACCTTGCAGGAGAAGTATTAAAGTCTCAAGCAATCCATGATTCAGTCACTATGTCTGGCGCATTTAGAACAGCATGCTCTGTCTCCGTCTGCTGTTACCGACAGCGGCTAGCGTTGACGATCGGATGCCAGGATCTTTCTGAAGTGATAAGCTGGGGATTGAGAAGATGGAAGATGCTGAAATGGAAAGTGGACAGTTTTTAGAAAAATTTTAAGTTATTTTCGTAAAATATCAAGTTGAGGGCTGAGCGTTTGCATTTATTTCAGAACAAAGTCGGACGATTTAATGCCGGATGAAAAAAGAAGTCTGCTTTCCCCCTAAACCCATAATTCGGAACAAAAAGAATCACTTACTATCCTGCAGTTTATGTACATTTGGTCCTAAACAATTGAAATAAGGATGCTTCATGCCATCACCGGCTGAGATACGCCTTCGCCCTTCAAACTGAAAATAGAAGAGATATTGACTATAGTAGAGGAGACAGTAAGGAGTCCCTACACATAGGTGAGATGGTGTAGTACTGATCAGGGAGTCCAACTCACCACCAACTCTCTTGTTCAGTCACCATTTTGTCTTTTCAAAGTTGAGTATAGATGAGCACTAGGCTACCCTATCAAAGGCATGAGTGCCTCTGTGCAGACTTATGTTCAAACTCCATCCATATGGCACTTCCCAAGATGATGATGATATCACCGTGAAAGCAGCCCAGCACCAAAAGATAAGCACAGCATAACATACCTGTAATAGCTTGCGCAGGAGATCAAGACCATCAGAATCGCACCTGAAATCAGAAAAAGTACAACCTGTAGAGTCAAAAATGCTAGTTTTTATATCAAGAACTCAGCCATATGATGGCTAGAGGTAAACGATCACATGTATATGTTTCCTGCTGAGAGGTATAGCCTCATCATGAGTACATTTTCTGAGGTGAAAAACAAAACTCAGTGTTTCAAATTTTTGGTGTAAACCTACTGACATAACCACTCGTTGGAGACATTGCCACGAGTACTTTTGGATGGAATCAGTATCTACACTCCTAGCCCTCTAGTCACACTGGTCTTACCTCGGAGCATGATTTAGAAGAGGTTCCGCTATATAGTTGGGAAAGTTATACGAGATGAACTCCTCATTTTGGGATATCCCAGAATAGGTCGTTTCATTGGGCGTGCCAAGCACCTTGAAGATCAGATGGAGCTCGTCGTCAACGGTCGACCCGGGGAATAACGGCCGGCCACACGCCATCTCAAAAAATATACAACCTACACCCCTGAAGACCAGATAAATGTGAGATTATTAGACAAAAAGTCAACTGAACACATGTTTGCATAAGGTACTGGCAGCTGATACATGTAAGTGTTGCTCTGGAGTTGATCTACTACACAAATTCTTAATACCACTCTCCATATTCGCTGATTAGGAAGTCCTCCAAGGCATGGAGTTCACTGACACCCATATGACATCACTTGACCACCCTGCGGATCAAGACATTACAAGTAACTTACCACATGTCTATATGTGTGGAATATTCCGTTGACCCTAACAGGACATCTGGAGGTCTGTACCACAGCGTCACCACCTCATTTGAATAAGTTTTTATTGGGATGGACTTGGCACGAGCAAGACCTGCAAGGCAGAAGAGATGATTTGCAATTCAAGAAGAATGGAGATTCATTTTGGGCAAGCTTTCGAACTCTCATCCACCCATTGGGTCTTCCCAAAGCAAATTGACAGTGACGACCAGACTAAAATTGTGACTAAAATACCATTTTCAGGCTGTGATCAGGCATGCCCCTTGCCTCAATGATGCTATCTATATTCCTTGCAAGGTCAGTGAAGCCTTTTAGATTATAAACAGGAGGGGCTGGGTATTAAGCTTCACCTGATGCTACTTCATTGGTGCAAAAAGCCCAAACAATTCAAATTCCACTCACCAAAATCTGCCAGTTTCAATTCGCCTCGATCATTTATAAGCAGATTCTGTGGCTTTAGGTCTCTGTGCAATACCCGTCGTTTATGGCAATAATTTAGTCCGCGTAATAACTGATACAAAAACAACTGTAAGAGAAACAGAGCGATATGAATACAAAGACGTAAACTTCACTGTTGATATCGTTTTCTGGGGTTCAGTTTTCCTCAATGGCTGATGGGAGATCAGTTGACTCGTACAGGATGATGGGAACTGGTCCAAGTCAGCAACTGTCAAAACCGACCAAAAAGACCATCTGTTGGAAAGCTCTCAGTCAACTCTTTCTGATGGTACCATTTGTTGTCTGATTCACTTAAATCTGAGGTCAACTTCCAAGAGTAAACTGTACATTTCCACAAGGACTTGTCGCTTACCTTAACATTGGACATGTTCATTATGTTACCGCAGTCGTCCATGTACTGTTTGAGATCCCGGTCCAAATATTCAAAGACTAGAGTTAAAGATTTTTCCGTGTGTATTATGTCGTGTAACGTAACTATATTGGCGTGTTTTAAATCTCGTAAGAGTGACACTGAAAGAAGGGAGAAGACAGTTATAATGGGAGTAAATGTTTGCCCTCAAGCACCTCAAAAAAGCTGGTCAACAATGCCAGTCCCAAGTCTTCTTCATCATCTTCTTATCTAGAGCTCGATGATTGCTTCAAATTCAAATTCATATTCAAACTCATGTGAAGAATTGGGTCAAGGTCAGCCTTGTATCCCTCAGTTTCGGGCACACAGATCTTCCGACTGGGCCTTTTTGTACTGGTTATCAAAAAGACTCTGAAGAGCAATCATCGAGGACTCCCAAGTAAGCTTACCCTCTCTTATAGCTGTACAGGGTGCACCCTCCTCATGTTCTAACCGGATTTCCTTCAAGGCTACCAGGTTATCTGTCAGGTGACTTTTACCCTTATATACTGTTGCATATGTACCCTGGAAAGAGAAATCAGGCAGAGAATTAGCTCAAGCCGGTTCACAACCAATGGCACATGAGTGGAGTTTCTGCAAAGATATGATGTCCATCATTGATCTGAACAGAGCCCAACTTTCTTACGACCAAAGAGAATTTACATGTGGGTCACCCTAGGTCTTTTCTGGGTGTATGGGTATATGATTACAGGGTGTGTAATTAGGGCCAAAGTTTTCCACTCCTGCTAACCAATCAGCTGCTTGAAGCAGCTTGGCAGTGGCAGTAGTTGCCCTTTCTAATGAGCTTAACTAGCACACAGGTATAATTAAGAAGGCATCCAGACATACCATCCCCCCCAACATGGAATTGGAATCTTAAACCGACACTCCATCAACATGTTATTGACCAGCTCCCCCTCGGAATGCAGGTGAACTTGTGACCAATCATTCCCCTCAAGCGAACTCCGATACCACAAGTATCGATCCTGATATCAAATCCATGGCCACAGGCCGGCTCCATCTGGGAGGTAAACCAGAACCAGATACGTGAAATGTGCAAACAAGTATTGCAAACTGATGGGTCAGGTGTAGGTTGAAACAGTTCAGGGTCAGCTCGGGGAAGAGTTGCAACCAGTATGGTTGTAACAACTTGGGCTCAGGCTAACTCCAATGGAAGAGGCACATATCAGTATCAAGCTCAAGATTCTAATGGAGCTGGCATGGATTTGAACGCTGAGACCCCTCTTTGTTGGGTATGCATTATAGCTTCTCCTTTATCCCAAAACGACTGCAATCCTGAAGCGCTTTAAGAAACTATTTGATGAATCCAACCTGCTTTCCCACTCCCTTCACCTGCTTAATATGAAGCAACTAGTCTGAGAAATGCATCCTACATGCATGCACCACCTATCACAGTGCTTTGCACGAACTACCAGAGATCTTCAAAACCACTTGCTATCATAAACATCGGCCATCTGCCAGCAGCTCCACCCAAAGAACCACAGGTGGCTTGACTAGGATAACACTTGAAATTTTTCCATCAAATCACAAAATACCGTGTAAATTGAATAGCCTTGGTGTGGAACGTTACCCTAGTACCCCTGCTGTTTCTAGTATGGTGGTATCAGACACATTCAGACTACTTCTTGGCAGAAGGATGGTACATGTGAGGCGAGAAGCCAGCTTTTTTCCCAAAGGTACCGGCTATTCCACCTCAAAATATGTACAATTCCAAACCTCTACCTACACAGATTACACAGGAAAACAAATACATTTGACCTGGAACTCATTTCTCGACTCATCTGAAATTCCACCTGATTACCAAAAAACGGGGTTTCAAGTTAATACACGAGTAGGCCGACTTAATTGGGGAACTAGACAGACAATATGAGTCTATTAACTTACAATTACTGCAAGGTTGGATATTTCATAGAGTCACAGTTTTCATTTACGAGTTTGCTTGGGTATTCCTAAATCTTTGAGAGGGAAATCACTTCAAACTCCAACATGGGGAGCAAAAAGTGGCTCGAGTGTATGACTCTAGCTCAGGAACCAGCACTGGAACTGAACTGGAAACCAACACCACTCTTCTACTACCAGAGTTGAGAATACACAGAAACCTGCAGCACTTTGGGGGCAATATCTTGACCAGCCTTCCGGAGGCACTGCAGTACATCTGAGTAGCCAGGCAATAGGCAAGAGGGCTGCTCTAAAAAGGCTGAAGAAGACCACGCAGCAATGGCAGAGAAGAGAGAAAACCAACTGAACTGAGGTCTTTTTGCCTGCACAGAATCCTTTTTCCTCTTGTTTGAGATAACTGCCAACAGCTACCAGCCACATCAATGAGAAACCAACACCGTAAACATGTTAGCTTGACTTCTCAGTTATCAGAAAGCTATTAAAAGAAACCTCACAACTGCACAAAGGCGTAAACAACTCCATCAGTTGTTCTAATGAATCGAGAGGAAAGCTACAATGCTGTATTTAAATTCATCTCCAACCACACGAGTTGTAAGTTTTGGGGCATATTAAGGCAATCAGTGAAATTGATACGTTCCGCCGTGAATTTCACTGCCAAAGGTTTCCCCAGAATCCAATCACCGAAGTATCAGAAACATTATACTACCGTAAGCAAGTCTTTACACTAATTGCAAAACATACTTTCATTGACCGTGAAAATGTCAACAAGCCCTCTAAAGGTCAATTCAAACAACTGCCAATAAAACCTTGGTGGGCCAAAACCAGACAAGTAATATGTCTACGTGAGACTAGATTAGATATCCAAGTGCTCCACCCTACCTGGCCAAAATCAGGAATAGTTAGAACAGCACTTTGGCACCAGAAAACCCACTTGAAACAGCTATCTCAGGTGCTTTGCAATGCCTCAAATCATGAAATCTGAACAGTCGCCCTGAACTTACAATTTGGTATAGTGAAAAAGACGCTTCAAGTAAAAATGTTTGTTTACGAGTATACCTGCTCTACGCAACTTCAAAGAGAGTTATGCAAAGGTCAACCATGTTTCACGTTGCCAAAAAACTTACGTGGAAGAATGCTGATGTTTATCAGAGTCGGATGTTTGCTATTACTGTGAATGAATTGCTAGTTCTCTGCACTCCATCAATACCTCCTATTGATATAATCCGATTACTTAGTACTTCCATGCCATTCCAAACCACTTGTGGAGAAACATCCCAAAAAGTCCTCAATGGGCTGGAGATGAGGAACATAAACAAGCCTTTTTTCTGCCCGGAACTACCTCATATTTTACAATGAAACCCAGGATTATTAGTCCAATAGTCATCCTGTCAAATCCAGGCCATTTGATTGTTTCCAAGGATCCAATCCCAGTTCTGGCAACAAATGTAAAGTGACTTGCTCTAGGACACCGTTAACTTCGTGACTTACCTCTCCAAGTTTGTCCAGTTTCGTATACGACTCTATTTTACCGAACCCAATCTCCGACTGAAAAGAGACAGAGAGAAAACATGCCATGAGTATAAATGTATTGAGTAACACAAGGGAGGTGGGGGGGGGGCTATAAAGTGAAGTGTTGAAGTGTTCCTTCTGGGGTACTATTCTGACTGAGGAAAAGGGATACCTGTCGCTGAGGTTCCTGCAAAATCAACATGAATGAATCGGAATATGGGAAAAACTCGTGATATCGCATTTACAGAATACGGAACAGATTGTGGGTAAAAGAAAACAAGACCCGAGGAATATTATGGTTTCTGGTAACTCAAGTGGAAATTCTCCGGAGAATATGTTTTTATGATTGGCTCATCTGTTTACTCAACAGCCAGCACCATTCTGGAGCAAGCAGGGAGTCTGGTGGGAGATGGAGGAATAGCCAGGATAGCCAGGGGAAGACTCTCCTGGCTGGGTGAATATCTCCACTGGTGAGATCCAGGGGCCAGCCTTGCAGAGAAAGCAATGGGGATTGGAGATGGGAGTTGGATGCACGAGGAATGGACTTGATCCTTGATCAAGTTGGGTGCCCTCAGAGAGCTATTAATAAGGGGTTTCACGGTGACTCCAAGACCAGCTGAGAAGTAGTGGCAACAGAAGACGTTAGGGCTCCTGAGTGAGTTAGCAGTAACATGCATGGAGCTGTGCTTTACTATGATTAGCCTACCTATCAATGGTTGCTACCTGACTGGAGCAGGGGATTTAAAGACCATTAGCAACTGCAGCTTGAGTTATCTGTTTACATAACACTGATGGAGGCAAGCAGATACTCCACAACTTGGTGCAGGGAACAGACATTTACGCTTTTTATGATGAATGGTAGACTTTCAAGTTTCACATGAATCATTCACAAATATAGAAAGTGAAGGTTCTGTGGAGGTTTTTCTCACGCAAATTCAAAGGTCAAAGATACCTCATGGGCGATCTTCATTTCCAATCTTTACCTCACCCTGTGACATGACGAAGGCAAGGACCTTGAAAAAAGTGGTCAACTTAACCTACCAAATGTCGCCGATTTTCTGCCCGGCGATTCTTCTCCACCTTCATCTTCATCGCGGTCGTATAATCTACCGACTTTGACCTCGAGTAAAGGTCATACGGAGATGGCGCACTATCAAACACGGTCACCTCCGACAACTCTGGAATCAGCATCAATCCTACGCTCAACATGATGGAAATGTCTGGTCCTCAACAGAATGGGCACAAAAATTGAAAAGTTGCAAATCAAATATGACTGTAGTATGAGTAGGCCTATCACCGAGCCCTATCACAAACTATCAAGGTCACTCTGAGATCCTCCTCCCAACGTTATCTTCGTGTCTCCTCCAACCACTTGGAACACCAAGGACGAAACAACTTCAAAATCAGGTTGAAGCACTTCAGTTCCAGTTAGCAGTCAAGAGCTTCATAAGCTTTCCTGACAGCGATGACAGCTCATATCCTCCAAGTTGACAGAATGTGCAATGTCCAGTGGTTCCAAGTTATTTGCCTGACAGAAAACTACCATATGGCAGAAGATCAACTGCCAAGGTTCTTTCAATAGTCCAGCATTCCAAGTGCAATCTGTCCTTACTCGCAGCTCTGATAACTTTGATTTCACTAAGTTAGTGGAAGACTTCCGTATTCTGCTGTGGATGCACACTCCCTGGCATCCAGCCTCTTGTTGCAATGTTAATCTCAGCTGAGAATCATTCAATGATGGCACAACCTCCAAACATGCCCAGGCAGAGTAGTGCAGTTCGTGATGTTTACTGAGCAATCTCTGGGTGGCTCAGTAACAACCCAAGAACATGCTCCTACTATCACATGGAATCTTTCTAATCCATAAGCTTGTATTGTTTGTAATCCGGGTGCTATTGGCCAAGCTTTCAGCGGCTCCTGCTCCTCCCAGGCCCCAGCATCAAATGAGCAAACAGCAGCTAAGTATCCACTCTCCAGGTAAACACGCTGATGTCACTTGTTTTGGCTCTGTCGGTAGACCTGGCTGGTTTGTGGGAAGAGACCATTCAGAGCAGGACAAAGCCAAGAAATAACCAGATGATTCCTTGTTGCTGTTGCTGCCAACCGACCCAACCTCTGAATGATGTGGTTGATTCAGAATGAAACAAGAAAGGCTTGCATCACCAAGCTGCACTCCTAAATCAGTATCAAAAGCTGGACAAGTTGTGACAGGCCTAAAACAGGCCTTTCAGATTCGAATAGGATAGGCCTATGAACTGCACCCTCCACATTCCAACTAATTGATCTAGAACAATTCGGTAGCTTGAAATAGACATACTGCCTTTTTTGCATCCGGATGTTTGACACAATTATTAACAGAGAGGCCTTGAGAATTAGGTTCATGACAACAGATGTGTCATATGGATACAATGACATCCTGAGACGGGAGCATCTTGACACGATTTGTCAGCTGACGGATCTGATCAGGACTGCCAGGATACAGACATGCAGAAAAAGGTCGACTAGAAGAGCAGTTGGGGACGGCTGTCAGCCACACACACAGCTCCGGCAAGAGAGCCAGGGCCCGTGGGTAAAACCCCTGGAGATGAGGCCCTGGGTTTGAACAAGGGGAGAACTGAGATTTGTGTGTTTGGACTGCAGTGATATGCATTACCATCGAACATGAAATGCAGAGGAAAGAGGAGATGAAAGTGAGGCATGATATGATTCTGCCTCAACAAATGGACGTTTCTCCCAAGAAGGATCAAAATATGCCAGTATGCACCAACCTATGGTGATTCAAACAGCAGACACTTCTCAGTTGCTGTAGGCAAAAGCCTATCAAATTCATCTGTACTTCAAATCCTGAATATTTGTGAGACTAGTCACTCATAGGTTTGAGATGAATGTACAGGTGGTATTATGCCAGTCGGATGCATGTTCTTTAATACTGCGGCATAGAAAAGAAGTCTGCCCATCGCATAGGGTGGGGGCCTACTACCAGTAACATCAATGCATAACACACAAGGGCAGGTTTAGTCAGTGGGTACATTTATCAAACAGGGTGTGTGACGTTAGGGCTAAATCTCAACAGACGATGGCCTGCATGTTGTCAGCTTTTTCGTGAAGTATCAGGTAATCTTTAGAGGCTTTTACAGGTGGCACACTGCCAGGCATTGCACGTTCGAGTGTCTGGCCAGCAGAAGCTAAATGATGGCATTTTACCTCGCTTTAGCTGCAGGCATATCTCGATCATGGAATTCCATTTCATGATCAAGTGAATAGCAAGGAGGGAAAACTACACATCCAATGCCAAATGAACTTGTCTGTAGGTCAAGGTCATTGAGCATGAATAAGGCAGGAGGGTAGAGGTCAAGGTCAACAATTCAATTTGAGACCTTAGTGACAATGTTAACACTCTCAACATTCTAGCTTGACCTGACAGCCTAGTGTTAGAGCTAGTCCTATTGCCAGTCATATATGCATCAACACTCATGAAGCAGCTATTTGACCATCAATACCCTCATGTTTCCCAAGCTATGCATCAACAAAAACACTGCAAGCTTTTGTTTCCCCCTCAAACTTATTTTGATAAATATCATGTCCGCTGAAATAACAAACCGCTAGGAGGACTCCTCGGTCAGTTGCAGTATCATGTTGATGTAGATTGGTGAAGGTATGCTCATCAATATTTGTAGTTTGAACAAGAGATACTGTCCCAACCAAGATAATTCAACCTGAATGCAATGAGGAGGAGCTTGTTGATCACCCAGGTATGCCAACTATGATTAAGCATCCAGAGTTCAACAATGTCTGACCAAACCATAGCAACCCACGAGTGTTATCTTACCCAGACTTCAAGATAAAAATTTATGTTTCTGGAGACTTTCATCTAAGTGCTTTTTTACACAAAATGACTGAATAAATATTTTCATTAGAAGAGACAGCCTCAGATCCGCAAGGTTTTTATGCAACAGAAAAAGGTGTTACCAAGAAATCGTCCCAACCTACGACCAACGCAGGACTCGGGAGGCTGTAAACTTGTCATCGTGTTGCACGGTATGAAAGTGATCCCCGATATTCATTCCCTGAGGAACGCTCCTGAGAGACAAGCAACAGAAGCGACAAAGAAGCCTGCATCATAATCCATGGCAAGGCACATGTTTAACAAAGACATCTGGTTGTTACGAGAAACCAGAATCGTGGGAAACCGAGGACCTGGAGTACGTTCAAGAAACTTAAGAAAATCTCAGGTGTTGTCCTATCTGTCCCACGATAATTAGCGGGTTGTGATGACACTAATGACCCAAGGTGTTTGAAAGGTGATTATCAGGAAGGTGGATGATTTCACCTGAGGCGAGGTAGTAGGAAACCAAGGCGGTGCCCAGCAAACATCTAATCAGGGCGTTGTTTATTTGCCAGAGGCATTGTCTACCACAGATGGTGCCTGGAATGAAAACAACATTCACCAGGGCAGGTTCTGGCTTCTCCTCATCTTGGACAGAATGCCATCCATACCCAAGATGTGTTGCAGAGGACTTAGCATGTGCAATCACCTCCAAGCCCTCCTTCCATCTCCACTCCACTTCGTCAGTAAGACTACCACTTCTATATAGTATAACCATTCCATTCTTTATATGAACTAAAAGGAAAAACCTGCAGCTGTTTCTACTAGTCCACTTCATACCAGAGATGAATAGTTGGAAAAACATCTAATAGGTGGAGACATCGCATTACCAACAATGTATGGATGAGGACAAACATATAACTTACCAAAGAAGAACGCCGAGCGCGTCTGGTGAGGGGTCCGTCAAAGGCTGGCTGTAACATATTGGACTGTGTATGCTTCAATAAGAAGCTTTCTGGAAGACGGATGTCCGCTGGCAGTGACAATCTCTTATTCACATCCTGCAAGAGAAG
Source organism: Lineus longissimus (assembly GCF_910592395.1). NCBI lineage: Eukaryota > Metazoa > Nemertea > Pilidiophora > Heteronemertea > Lineidae > Lineus > Lineus longissimus. The sequence goes on from NC_088314.1 coordinate 1,802,130, forward strand.
CAATGACATATATCATCATGATGGTAAGGGGGTTGGCTGGTATCGGCTGTAAAGCAAGTACTGGAGATGATTTCTTGAGAATGGCAGGTCATGTCAGCAGTATCGTGTCCAAATGTCAATGAACCACTGCCATTCATTGATTCTGGACCCAACAAGGTTCAATTCCAACTTCCAATCATTTCTTCAGTTACTTACTCGACCACCAGATGGCCACACTGTTGCTACCTGCTGGCTGCACAGCCTGACAAGCTTCAGTTACTTACTCGACCACCAGATGGCCACACCGTTGTTACCTGCTGGCTGCACAGCCTGACAAGCTTCAGTTACTTACTCGACCACCAGATGGCCACACTGTTGCTACCTGCTGGCTGCAAAGCCTGACAAGCTTCAGTTACTTACTCGACCACCAGATGGCCACACTGTTGCTAAGCCTGACAAGCTTCAGTTACTTACTCGACCACCAGATGGCCACACTGTTGCTACCTGGTGGCTGCACAGCCTGACAAGCTTCAGTTACTTACTCGACCACCAGATGGCCACACCGTTGCTACCTGGTGGCTGCACAGCCTGACAAGCTTCAGTTACTTACTTGACCACCAGATGGCCACACTGTTGCTACCTGCTGGCTGCGCAGCCTGACAAGTTGATGCTATTGATACGCACCTCACTAAACCTTCTATTCCTGAGTCGTACCCGCTGGGCCGGAGTGAACATATCGTCCTTATCGTCCGACGCTCCCGATACCTCCTCACTTTCCCCATCAGACCCGATGCGTGGGTTTTCATGGACAACACCTGGAACATAAGAGTCAGAGAACACATGAGATATCTTATAAGGACCTGTGTTTCATTCGACGAAGAAATTTGTTGTTGAGGATCCCTCTTTCTGTACCAGTTCTTCCAAGGCAATAAATCACCCCTGAAAATTACAAATTATAAGTTGTTAGTGTTCTGACATGACTGATGAGGCCTCAGCAGCCCACCCTTTGCTCCCTTTACCACATGCTGTGACTGGTTTCCATGAAAGCCTCCAATAAAGAAACTGATCATTGACAAATATTTGAACAATATGATTACGAAGTGTCACCCAAACAAATAGTGATACGAGTGAGAATCATTCATGAGTTATTGAGTATGATCAAATATGAGTATTCTGGTCGCTTTATCAACACATGTGACAAAATCAAGGGCTCTCGCACTAAACATTGATAATCTTATTAGCACATTTCATCAGATAGGAGCACTCCGGGTGGCAAAAGCACTTTGAACATGGTTGACCTGGTCTTACCCAACAGCACAAGAATCTTCAAGAAGAGCAAGGCAAATGCCTCAAACACGAAAATCAGCAAATCTTCACTAACTCCCATTGTTCATATCATCATCCGATTAAAATCCATGCCAGCCATCATGATTCACCGTCAAACTAATCCATGCAGGGACCTCCATGGATGACAGGTGGCTCTAACCATGTGTTGTCATGTGACAGCTGAACAGCTCCGAGAATGTTTCAATCACATGGAGAAGACCTCAGCTTTACACAAATCATCACAGAATACAAGACAGTGCTGGTCGTCTTCTGGAAGAACTGAACCCCAAACGCGTGATCGGAGTTTATCCACCCTGAATAAGCAGACGTCACATCAATTCTCAAACAGTAACAGTCAATTCTGAGACAACAATCGTCAGTTCACATATTCGGGAAAAGCGACGGATCCACGCTCCATTTTTCATCTGCTAGTTGTATATCAAGATACAATGTAACAAATTTCCAGAAATGTATGCATCATAAACTTGGTCCAACGTCTGTTATTTCACATACAGAATTTCAAGTTATGTACTAACAGCTGCTTGGCTATACGTACAAAGTACCTTTGTACGCACGACCTAGGTATGCTAGAAGAAATGGTAAAGAAATTTTCCTCCAAGTTTACAAACACTACGTTAATAGGTAGAGGAATATGAGGTATGAGGAAAGACACGCGGAACCAAGCAACAGGAGGAACCGATCTCCGGATATGACTGTACGTTTTCTGATAGAAACTACAATCAATCTTATACTTTGATTGGAATGTTTTCAGATCCACGTGCAGCTTGCCTCAGGTTCCAATGTATTGACTTGTACACGTACACTAGATATTTGAGAAAGCCGGGGTTGAAACCGACAATCGGAGAACTTGGAAAACATCAACAGTACGGTATATATATTTTGGCAGAATGTGTGAAGTGAGTGCAGTTACATGGATGATTGGCTGTCTTTGAGGTCAATATTAATACTGTAAACTAAATCTAAATGCAACCCACAGAGTAACTTAGAACCATAAATACATTACCGTCTGTTATGAGGCAGTATTGTGCTTCATCCTGTATGCACCGCTTCCAGCAGAACACCTTCATCAGGAAACACTGTAACATGACTTGATCATGAATGTCCCAAGGAAAAAGGTCCCGTGTTGGTCTAAAAGAAAGTTTCTTTACTAAATCACTGCACCTAGCAACTGTGCACCACTCATATCAATATCCACTCAACTTATTATTCCACCAGCTTTTGAAGTTTTTGATATTCCAGTAATTTGTCCTCGAAATTATCCTTAATTTTGCACAATTCAGGTCAAGTGGCTACCACAGGATGTGTTCAAGTGTACGTCTGGTCATGCAGCCAAAACAAAGTAATTCCACCAATCTTCCAACATGAAAATGAAGAAAACCGAGAATGACATCCAACGACGTCGACTGTGTGTGACATGACCAGAGCAACAAACCTTAACTAGTTCAGACCGAATTCAACCTTTATGACGTACTCCCAGTACAGACAAAATACCTCTTTTCCCATGACCCTCACATCTGAGGGACTTCAAAGCGAAACGAGAATAGTCGCAATGCCTACGAACCATTTCTCTCGTGATCATGTGCAATTATTGTCAGGCAAGACCACCAACTATCATGACAGATTTTGACATCGGAACAAAGAGATGTAAGTATAAAGCCGACAAGCAAAGAACCACCTTGACAAAGAATCACTAAAAGAATCATTGCAAATTGGAAATAGGTGATGAAGTATCACAGGACACCAAAACACGTGTTAGAAAACTCCACGGCTAAGATTTACACTGGCCAGTAAAGCTCCCTGGAACATAACGTTGGTTTCCAAAGTGTAAAGAATTCCAATCCGAATGCACTTCAGGAAATCATTGGTAACACATCTTACAGCAATGGAATGCTGGGCACCATGCTGCATCTGGATGTTCCACTCAGGTATTCTAAGTAGCTAAAGAATAGTTTCTTGTCTGCTAGACGTATCACAGTCCCTTTGATTTGGCTGGCAAAGAGACAAATTAGCAACAGTAAAACAAAGAAGAAGAACACATTTCCTTCCGAAAACAGCTTTGAAGACCTTTATAACGAAGTGGAACTCGCCAAAGACAATGACCAGCAGAGGAAGTTAAAATCCCACGACACAGAATCGGCATTCAAAAGCATTTTGGGTGATCTTTCCTTTGCAATGGAAGCTACCTGGCTTGTTTAGGAGGACGAGATCTCAGACTTTTGTGACCGTAGTCTGGTTTTTGCTGAAAGTCTGATAAGATTGATAAACGATCATTGGACCGGCTTCCTCCATGTTTAACCATATACAGAGCATGTTCCTTCAACAAGAAATCGACTAAACCCTTGAGTCACCCGGCCATCCATGTTTACACATGGAACCTATACACACTCTATAATCAAATCATCAAATTGCAGATGGATTCTGAAAGGTACCATGGTAATTTTTTAATGAAATACCCGCAGTCAACACATGTTTTATACCAACAAATGACAACATTGTTTTATTTAACCCTTCAGTGCAGAGTGTGGCTCCCTTTCTGCCTTCTTCGACCCTCACTGATCATTGCCCATAACCACTTGCAATAATCTTTTTTATCCTTGTTCCACCTGCCCAACAAGATCAAAATCCCTACCAGGAGAGATCAAGCAAGGCTTCGTGACTGGTGTTGTTTTCATCTCGGAGCCTCTTGTCCCAAGAGATTTGCTCAAGAATCTGAAAAGATGAGATTTAGAGTTACATACGCTTTGGTCCAGTGAACTTTCCGAGCGACAAAAATCGACTTATTGGTGTCGTGGCAGTTTTCTTGGCTTCTGATTTCACGGTGCCTGAAAGCGACTTCTGTTTCACAAGTTTTTTCTTGATTTGAGATTTGGAGGAAGTCAACGGCTGGAGAAACGCCATGCTTATGAAGTTATCTTTACAGACTGATGGTATATGCTGGTTGGCGTAACTAACGTAACACTTCGATGGTCGATGCAGGTTATGATGTCACCAATGTGACAATCTGAGTCAACTCCAGAGAAATGATTTCCTGAACGTTGGTTTAATCCTACACAAAGTTGTTTCCGAATAACCAGGAAGATGCCCTTGAGATAGGCATGGATACGATAACAGTGAACTCATAGGCGACTGATTATCCATCAACATCTTCTGTACAAGTCCATACAATCCTTGACCAGCAGGTCGTCAACTCATTTCGTTTCATCCGAAGTACACTGCCATTCAATACAGCAATATACACTTCACAATAACAGCATAAACTACATTGTACATATAGATTTTTGTTATCTGGTGCAGCCCGTCCCGACTAATAGCAAACGTCCTTGATTGATGTTGGGCTGATTGATCTAAGGGTTCGATATTTGTTCATTTGTCACCTGGGCAACAATCAGCTTTACGACAATTGTTCGATCCATAAGTTTGATTCATAACGTCAGTGTCTCAAACTTGAGTGCTACGTAGGTGAACATCCACAGCAAAACCTGCGAGTTAATCATGTTCCCATGTTCTGCTGATGTCTGACCAGTGTACCTATCCTCCTAAACCTTTCACAGTCACAAGTTAAGTATCCCAAGATTTTGCCTGTGCACCTCCTAAACTTCATTTTGATTGGAACTAAAATGGCAACGCAACAATCCGATCTGCTTCAGCCACTATCTGCTTCCCTAACGTTCGACACAAAAAATTGTATGATTCAGTGGCAACTGATCAAAACTTCTCCTCCCTGTGTCTGCTACCAGGCACGTTTCAATCCAGGAGGATGCCTTGAAAACGGCACAATTCACAGCCACAAAACTGCAACTGCAAAATGGATGCTTTGAGAAACGCTTGTGTATTCATGGTCAAACCTGTTTCGGATGCCCAAAATACAAAGACGGAAGGAAAATATTGTGTATGTCACAAAGCATGACAATGAATCTGATAAACAAATAACGATTTTGCGGTGAATCAAATCGGTGTCATCTGTTGTTGGACCGCGTCACAAGAACAAGAGGTCCATCTAGGATTCTGTTCCTGCTCCAATCTGGAAGGATTCCTTGGGCGTCTTTGACTAAACAACCTGGGACGCTCAGCGGGGCAACTTCCTGCAACCCGAGTTTGAAAAGTTTGGAACGTCATTACTACTAGAACCGGTTCAACATCTCCAGCAGAGAGAAAACGATTCAGATGGATACGCAATCACAGTCTGGTAACTCAGTAAGGAAATTCGGAAAACTCAATTCATGCATAATGAAACAAGAAGCAAGCAGAGACCCAAGTAGAACGGAGAAAGCCCAATTTCTCTGGCAAATTTTCAAGAAAATAGACAGTCGAAAGCTGGTTGGTGATCAGTTGTCATCTTGCAAGTTCACAGCAGAATCTATCGATTATGAAAGAAACAGGATCTGTACCAAGACTGAAGTGTCATCTGCCGATTCGTAAACGACTGCGAAAATCACATCACATAACTCAGAATACTTGTTTCGCACCAACCATCGGGAGCTACACTTTTTTACACATATGATAACATAACATCTCGGTCGAGTGTCGACGCCAATCAGAGGAGCAAGATGCCAATACCAAATGGAAGCTTCCTCGTACGTCATTGAGACCTTCGGTGTCGACCCAACACTTCTTTCATTTCATCAGTGAATGAAACACAGATTCACATCTCGCTAATTGGCAAAAGCCAATATGGTCATAAATATGAAATGATCATCCTTTAACAGAAAATGCAGCTCAAAACTCACAGTATTCATAAACTTATGGTATACCGCGTCTGAGAAAATGTCTCAATACAGAATTCACTCCATCATTGCCGAATCAGCACAGAGCTTGTCATCAATTCCATAAATTAGGCCTTGGTTTGTTGTTACATTTGCATTCACTGATTGGACCTAATTAGAGCTAAATAGTGCTAATTAAGGACAGGTCAGGACAAAATGAAACTGGGGGATGGGGTGACAGGCTGCTGATAACCACTGCTCCTCCAATGATGTTACACCTGAACAACTAGCCCCATCTGTTGTCTGAAGGTGGAATTAGAATGGACTGATCTTGCAGTCCATCTTGAGACACTTTCAATCTTATGAGCACAACATCAAGACATGGCCTTTTTTAAAGGTCAACATCTTTCTGTAATCAAGAATCTGATCTTCAGCTAGAACGGATATAGGATGTTATCATGATGGTAAAAGGCATGTGCCTATCATGAAGGGAAGCTCATGACCATGAAACAACACGTTATTCAATCTCATGAGGATAAAGTGACGAAAGTGATGAAATACTGCAGAAACCTTCATGGTCAAGATGAGATTGTAATCAAAAGGTTCCACCACTTATTTTTAAAGGGTTAACTATAAATGCCAACTAACAATCATATTTGTACAATATATTAAATGTATTGACCTTCCCATGTCTGATCATATTATTTTAATGTTTCCTGCCGACACATTCCCGCCACTGCACCAACAGTTTTTGTTCAATTATTTCATCATAGAGATGACGATCAATGTTCAGGTCTGTATTCAGTAGACCATCCACTTTGCCAAGGGAGTTCCACCCAGCCATTAACAAAGACCATAAACAACACACCTATAAACTTGCCACAATGTCAGCAGGAAATACCAGAACAATTGAAAATCAATAAGTCTTGGTGTTAGACAAAGAAGCCGGATTTACATGATGTAACAGTTGGTCACGCAGACAATGTCACCAGACAATAAACTCAGTCAAAATATATATAATCGGACATAACTCAATTGGCTCAGGATGTATTTATTTATTATAATGCTATGGTCAAGTTGGAGGTTGTTGACCTGACACATGACTGGCATTAAGGCCTATTATTCAATATTCACAACACTCAGATGGACTTGTGATCAACAGGATTGACAGTATTGCAAGCTGACAGTCAGACATCATTGGAAAGGGTCAAAAATAGAAGATTGCTAAAGTACTGTGAAGTCAGTCAGGAGTCATCACCACTGCTCCTGGCAAAACAACAGGCAAATGAAACATGTTGTGAGATAAAACCTTCATAAAATCGAGAAAATATTACTTGGAACTTCCCACATGCTTGTTCCTTGTTTATTAATTATTCCTTGTTCAAGCAGTATGCTATTCATAGTCGGTAATGAGTGTGAAGTTTTTTATATGTCTATCACTGAGGCGAATTCAACTCAAAAGAGGACATTATGAGTGACCCAATTATACACAAATGGTATGTATTGGAGATATTCAATGGATTTCAAGGTCACTTGTCACCCAATGCTGTATTTAGCACTCATGGTCACATACATATATGTTCGGGTGATGTTCATCACAAAACTTCCATGTGAAATTGACATCTATTTAGAACTACAGTAGAACCTCTCTATTAAGGACACCCTCGGGACTGACAAGTGCTGTCCTTATAGCGAGGTGTCCTGATTAGAGAGGTCAAATTGAATGGAAACCAGCAATTTGGGACCAAACCTAGTGTTGAGAGGTTGTCCTTAATAGAGAGGTGTCTGCTAAGGGAGGTTCCACTGGCACTGTAGTAGGTGACTGAAAGTAGCATTGTGACAAAAACAAGGATATTTCTATTTGGTGTAGCAGTAGCATTGAAAAGCCCACACAGATTTTGAACAAGGCCATCCTATATTTACATCGCTTGATAACGGGAGTACAGGACAGGTTCCCCCCCCCCCGCCCCATTGGTTCTGTTCATGAAGATGAAGTTTTCTGATATGATGACAAACTTTACTAAGAAAACACTTCAGATTTTACTACTCCAGGTTTAAAAGTCCTTTTTTGAATTTTCACACAGCTGCTAAGAATAGATACTTTGTGGACCGATATGGGCATGGCCTGATTTAAAAGTATAAATTCCATGATAAAATCAAATGCGATGTATTTTTACATGAGTGTGAGACGCATGAGTCAGAGATGTGCTTGATATCAGTGTCAATGGGCAATCATGACTACAATATCAAGTTGAAATCGACAATTTGATCTGAGATTGCTGGTTATCAGGATGAACTTGAATCTTGATGCGGATATTCAATGAAAAGCACTGAAATGTCATGACAGTCAGTCAATATGGGGAAATATACTGAAGTTACAAATCATAATGTCTTGTCTTGCTTTCATTTCATTTCCTTAATGGAAACTTCATGACCGGGCGTGAGAATTGAACAGTGCTGGTGTAATTTTATCAATCCTACTTTTGAATGCCAGAATATGATGCAGGAACTAACACACATGACAGAAGAACACCAGGTAGCACATACTTGAATGGAGTGTGCACGACACAAAATACATACTCTTGTCAGCCCAGTTCATAATTCAATAAATATCTGATTCAATGAAACAAGGTCAAAATAGCTTTAATAGTGATAAAGAATATAACACATACCCATCGAACGGAAATCCGAAAACAAACTTTTCCGACGCTTCTTTTCAGACATTTTACGAGATTTGAAAAACTTCTGCGGGAGAACCATACTCTTTATTTGAAGAATATCCATTGTTAACTGTGCACTGGCTCAAAACATTATGACTGAGTCATACTGTATAATGTACACAATCATGTATACAGCATAGCCAGGTCGCGTGTGTTTCACACCCCTTTTTTGACATGGCCTACTTTTTCTAACTAGTGAATAAACTCAACTGGGTTGGCTCATTTTCGTGGGAGAGGGGTGTTGTGTGGGTTGTTGGTGAAAGCACCTGGGCAATGATTGATCATGATATTCTATGAGATGATATCATCTGTTTTCTTATACAACCTTTGTATTCAATAAATACATAGCACCCGCTGCCACAGGAGCTTCCCCCTCCTCACCTGTCCAAAAATAGGAAATTATTATTTGTCAACTTAATAGGCCTAGGCTTCTGACCTGTGTGCATTTGTTAAGTTTGGTCTCTGGTTTGCCTTTGCCAAAACTGTCCATATGTACAAAGCAGACTCTGTTATGGTATTCATTCATCCACAGATGTAACCGGATCAAAATCTGGAAATTTGCTTCCAATTTCTGCTGACTCAAACTTACTTTTAAAAGTAAATGATGAAGAGCCATGATAATAGCTAGGTATTTCGAGACCAGTTTGCCCCAGCACACCTTACCAATCATTATCTGATCATCTTTTCAACCTATATCCTGTTTGATCCGAACAAACAAACAGGAGCAACATTCCGGCGCAGCCAATACCTAGGTTATGACGGTGAATGAGATCATCTTCACCTTGGCGCACAGCCGAGACAATCATTCTACCTCTTAGCACGCCTTCAGAAGTCTAGCAGCGGCAAAGGGCCTATCGAACTCAAGGGTTAACCCAGTTATTCCAGCTCTTGGGGGAAAGGATGCCAAGGTTTTACCATACCATTAGTCTGCAACAACACTATTGCCATCTAGTAACCAAGTGGAAACCTAAAATCAACAAACATCTCAACAAGTTGATTCAATTATCCAACACAGATGCGTCATGCAATTTATTCCATAACAGGGAAGAGAATAGTAATATGTCACCCGCTCTACCAAAACTAGGCGCTTGTCGCATCTGAACTTGCCAGGTTGATACGGACTTGTTGTTCATTTCCCTACTGTAGACCTTTTGTGAAATGTGACCAAATCAGTTTGTAATAGATTTCACAAAAGGTCTACAATAGGGAAATGAACAACAAGTCCGTATCAACCTGTCCAGTTCAGATGCGACAAGCGCCTAGTTTTGGTAGAGCGAGTCACATATTTAGAATAACGCCAAATGAACATGCAAGGCCATTAGAATATGATTAGATTGTGGGCTTACTGGTGATGAGAAAACATTTAAGGAAAGCAAGGAGAAAATTTGTGACCCGTTCCAGCAAAACCAGTCGCATGTTGCTCTGAGCTTGGCAGGTTGAGACGGACTGTTTGTTCATTTCACTATTGTCTGCCTTTTGTGAAATCTGATGACATCAATTTCTTCTATTATCTCCTGGTGTCATCTAGGCTCATCTTATGTGTGACATGCGACTGGTTCTGCTAGAACGGGTCACATTTGAGAAATTCTCTTTTCCCTAAGGACTAATGAATGAGGAGGTCGGATAAACCTTTTTTTGAGTTTTGGGAAGCTCCCGTGCTCCATTGAGATCGAGACTCTCAAAACATTCAAAGCACCAAAAAAACAAAGCCAGACAGAGTGACACTCAGGTAGAACCCCAAACCAGAGAAGAGAAGCACATACAGCTTACACAACATGTAAAGGCATAAAGAAAACTATCACCACTTTCATGCTATCAGGACCACTTTCATGCTGATGAGTTTACATGTAGGACCACCTTCATATCCACTGGTCAGAGATCTCAGTTGTTGAAGGGCAGTGAGGGGTTAGGGCATACTACAGGTGGAACACAAGTTAAGCTTGTTCATGGGTGCAGGCAGATGTGAAGCTTTATAGGACAAGACAATGAGAAAGCATGCCCTCTTTGAAACAGAAGGGGGAAGTCTTGATTGTACATTGCATATGCCTAATGTACACACATGTAGTTCCTTTTCTCTTTTGTAGGTGGCTCCCCTTCCATTTAAAAGAAGCCACATTTTCACCTTCATCTTACCTTTACCAACCAGATCAAGGAAATGTGCATTCTATGGCAAACTTTGTGACAACTATCAACGCCAATATTAAAGAAACTGACGTGTGTTATTGGAGTCCATAATTCATTGTCATTCGAATGCTCACATATTGATCTGTCACAAAGCACACATCTCTAGGGTGAGAAAAACAAAGGGATGTGTAGAATTGGGTGCGTAGAATTGGGGCTTACCAATATTTCTCGTGCTCGGCCAAAATCCGTTATTGTAATTACATGAAGTGTGGTACTGGTGATCTCCTAAGATGGGTGCTGACCTCTGGTGGGGGATATGATCACCTAGTGAAACCACAGAAAAGATACAAAACAACTGTTACAACACTTACAAGGAAGCAACTCATAAATGGCGTGCAGGCTTTGTGAATACAAAACACAATTTCACCAAACGACACCAAGTAAATCACTGGAAAACAGAAACTGGAATATTGGTGGGACACCTTAGAAATCTCATGTTTAATCTGCCGATGAAATTTGTCTTTGGGCAGACGTTTGTACTGTAGAAAGCTGATCATACCTTCTTGTGCAAGTCTGCAGGAGATTGGAAAGTCACGTATTGTTTTTGGCAAAATAGAGCTGGAGGGGAGGCAAGATCAGCAGGCAAAAAGCAATAGACTGCAAATCTAGAAGTAGGGCCTAGGCAATGCTATCTCATGAGTATCATAGGCATATCAAGTTAGGTTCAGCGGAGAAACCCCCCCCCCCACTCCTAGTCATCCCCAGTGGATCGAACTACTAAACCCTAAGCTGAGAACAAGATGTTAGAAGTCTCTTTCGCATCCACTTTAAAAGCATATTGAAAATACACAAGATGAATTATGCCATCAGAGATTTATGCCATCCCATTCATTTTGTCATATCAGCTTTATCAGTCCTCGAAGGCAGACAGCCATGCCTGGCAAACACCACCAATATCTCGAATCATCATGTCTGCTTCATTAAAAACAGTTCAATTAGGATCGAGAAATGATTTCACAATTACATGCTATCTGGTACTAATGATATTTTCTGCCAATTTAGAAATTTTTATATTCAAGCTCATTTTCATCGTTGGTTCTAGTATGTACCTGGATGGTACAGTCTGTGATCTTGATCATAACACACTGTCACAACCCGGTGTTTTTTGCTTTCAAACTGCGAGATGTGAATTTGGTGATGGAAAGTCGTTGCAAAGTTAAAATCAATGGCCAGTATCAAGAATTCATGATGAAGACTAGTCTTTATTCCTGCCAGTAGTCATGTATGAGAGATACCATTTTGTGACTTGCACTGGCAGAAATGTTGCCATTTCTCTCTTATTCCTATACACCAAGAGATCCACAATCGGATCATATTGCCCAATCTCCATAACATTGCATCAGAACATCACCAACAGGAAGATGAAAAATTGATTTCTTTCATGTAATATCAGTCTTCCTGATGTCTGGCATCAACTATTCATACCACACCGATGTTCATTTCCGTGTGATGGGCATTAGCTGGCGTTCTCAACGGGAAAAAAGAACGCTAAAAAGTTGGTGCAGGAAGGACACCAAATGGCTTCATCAATTTGAACTTGTTAAAAAACGGCTGTTTTTCAACTTTTTTTTCAACAAGAGTCAACTGGGGGTGTTCCGATCTTTTTGAATGATGTGGAAGAGCACATTTTTTGATCAGCCTTGACAGAGAGTTGCAAGATGCCAAGAAATCTCATCCATGTTCAAGCATGTTTCATTCCTACCTCACCCGGTCGGTACTTCTGAATTTCTTCTCAGCACTTCTACTTACCTATTAAAGATAAGAAGAGAGAATAATAAATATCATGTGACAGGTACACTTTACTTATAGATGATATAACATACATCTCCTGAAGAAAAGTCACATGAAAGAAGCCTCTGAAACGAAATAAAAGATTGGGATGATATTATTAGGTGAAACCCCTCAGGCTGTCATGCAGGATTCAAGATGACAACTAAGTTCTAATAATGGCTTATTCCATTGCCGACCAGTGCTGCCATTTAAGTCGCAATTTCCGACCCAATCTTGTGAAGTTGCCACACAACACACAACTCACTTTTAACCTTCAGAGGAACAGAGTTAAATTGTCAACAGATCTTGGTCGATCCTTTCATCACCTTTGGTATTTCAATATTACTAAGAAAGAAAGAAATATCCAATTCTGGAACATGCAGAAGTAGAACTCGAGGGAAAACCATGTGATCATCTCTATTGGAAAACGAATATGTCAGGATCAAATACAAGCGTGCAGACAAGGCTTATTTATGTTATTGGTGATGTCTGACAGGATGTCGGTCCAAACAGCTGTCTCAAGTAGCAACAGACAAACAGAAAGCCAGAAGACTGTGGGCACAAATACAAGGAAAATGTCTTTCGTCTCAACACGTTTATTTAGCCCAGGTTTGTTTCATGAGAAACAAATAAAAATATTTTCCAATCGTGTCATTGGTGATGTTTTCTCAAATACTAGTGTCCTGAACTTGTAACCACCAGAAGAAAAGCCTTCATAACTTCACATCCCCCAAGGGAAACACACCAAGCAACTAAGCACGATAGAGTCCCTGCACCTTAATTCATGATACTCCTGATCAACCTGATACAACTTGTAGGCGTGCGATGTTGGCAAATTCTCTAAGAACATTGAAATATGATAAGCTTTTTGATGCATGGTAGTGGGAGGTTGTACATGTACTTACCAACCACTTAGCCATAACGCTGAATTTCTGACTTCTTTCCCATCGCCCCCCCCCCCCCCCCCCCCATCACACACCAGAACTAAAGAAGAGCGGAAGCATTTGGGAATTTATCCCGCTGCTGTAATAATGGGCTCAGAATCTAAACGACAGGCTTCCACTTCCGATGCCAGTCCCGTTCCGCCACTCTACCCGACAGTTTCCAGTCATAGCGGTTTGGATGTGTTTGTCGGCTGTGATGCAAAATAATGTGGTTCAGCTTTCAGGTTCTAGTTCAGTGTTTGGAGTCCACCTGGCACTCCTTGCAGGGTTCCTTCTAGGGGGCAGGCTGGACACCTCAGCTCAACGTTGTTACCTTAACTGATCTTCAGGCTCAGGTGAACATAGCTATCATTGTCAAGATGGTCGTAAGAATAGATCTCCCAGACCATCTTGACCAACAGGGTTTTATCATTGCTTCTGGCACTCAAAATATAATGTAGATCAAGCCAAAGGATAATCTCAGGAGTGCACTTTCTTACCCTAGAGCAGAAGTGCATTCATGACATATGACAACAAAATTGGCGTACTGTGAGTGGTGGGACATATTCTTGATGACAAGCATGACAGTTGCTTCCCACGCACACGGCCCTAAACACTCCCTTGTCAGACGTTTCTATCATAGCCAGACATTAAGGGATGGCTGCTATCCCTAAAGTCAATATATTGACTTGACGTCTGGGCAAAGAGTTACCGGTTTCCTTACGCTGTAGCAAACTGCTGTAGATGATACAATCATGGAGATAACAATTTTCACGACCGTTGAGATAACGTTATTGGGAAGAATATGAATGTGATGAAATGAAAGAACTAGGACCACGTTGATATCATCGTGAAAGGCCTGTAGCGCCCTACTCGCTGAGCCGATGTGTTGGAACTTGGTGCTTTCACAAGCAATGTCCATCAGATCAGAGATGTCTGTTCAGATTCGCCGACATCCCCATGGAACGCTTCTTCAATTACTTGACAGTGTCGTCTATTGATTAATAGTAAGAAAGTCGTGTTCCTCTGCCTTACACGTCTTGCCGAGTTGACCAAGGTTGTTGATGTGGTTATCCAGGCCTTGTAGGGTTAATGATACATCTTTAGCGACAAAGGCAGTGAAATACTTCAGGGCGTCAAGATGTATAATCTTATAACGGTATGCTGAGCAAAACAGCCGTATCAGTCTCACGACGTCCTATCAATTCTCGCTCAATGCTATAACTAACGACACCCCGATGTCAGAAATAGCGATGCTGACGTAGGCAGTTGAGATCGGCGTGTGATGAAGGAGGCAGTGTGATCTGATTGGATGCTTATCAAGCCTGGCACGATTAACATGCATGTAAACAAAAGATGGATTGATTCCCGACATAAATCGCTCTTGAACAAGAAGACATGACAGAGTTCTGTGGTAAGTTTATCGATGAGGACGATATTGATTTTAATATAAGTCAGACTTGCGTATTTTTAGAAAGCTGTAATCGTATCCGTGTTATTTCGAATCAATATTCTTGAGACTTTATTTATTGACACAGACAATGCTGCAGGTTATGATTAATCTGTAGTTGGTGACCAAGATGGGAAGGAAACTATAGGGCCGTTTACACGCACTGCTAAAAAACATGTGATCTTAATCAAAAACAAACGTAGTCTGCTGTGCATGCCGGCAGGGAGATTTTAGTCCATGAGACCTGATTCAAAGACTGTGGGCCTGTTTTAGTCTATACAACCAAAATGGTCGCAATTTTTACCAAAGCATATTGAGATACAGAGCTCTCCATCGTTCCCTTCCAATATTCAAATAACCAAGGTCCAATCTTTTAGCTCCTGAACACGCAACCCAAAATGAACCTCAAAGACGTCTACAGCATAATCGATTTCATCATGGCATGAGGCACCAATCTCTCCCAATCAATTTCAGCAGGAGTCAGATGAACGCAAAAAGCCAACTTTTATTAGAAAGCGGGTGACAGGTGACGGCAAATGGGCCACAGAGTAATTGGCAAAGCTAATCAAAGGATAAATCCATTTCAAGGTAACTTGGAAGAAACAAAAGTGTACATTATATGTTTGGAATTCTTTGAAGAATGTGCTCCTCTAGTGATCCACTCTGCCATTTCTCCATCCCTATTACATGTATTCAGCTGGCTCTGCCCCTTCTTTATCTTAGACATAGAGAGTCAAAGACAAAGAGTAGACTAGAAGACTGATATACTATTAATAACCATATCACTGTTTGTCATATCTGCTGAGGGATATAACGCTTCAATCAATATTTAGCT
Source organism: Lineus longissimus (assembly GCF_910592395.1). Classification (NCBI taxonomy): domain Eukaryota; kingdom Metazoa; phylum Nemertea; class Pilidiophora; order Heteronemertea; family Lineidae; genus Lineus; species Lineus longissimus. The sequence continues at coordinate 1,818,041 of NC_088314.1, forward strand.
CGGCCATTCAGCTTTTAGCTCATCACCGGATGCGCATATAAAACCAACACATCTTATTCATCAGGGATTGACTACATTCCCTCATCTATTAACATTGTTAGACTGAACCCTCAAGGAAGTTACCACCCACACCATGGCTTCAGCAGCGGGGAAGCAGGATGTACATGTACATATTTTAGCTGAAAACTGAACGGAGCTTGAGCTTGATAGTTTAGGGAAGAACACCAGTCTTTGCCATTTTTTGTCTAAAAGCTTCATGGTCCGTGACGACTGGGAGGACCTGGCCCCCCAATAGATATAGCTAAACATAGCCAGAAGTGATCAGAGGAAACTCCCTTCCCTTTAATCCAATCCACAAAGAAGACACCCCACATCGGCTTAGAAGACTATAAAGGCAAGGCAGTAAGTCCCTGATGGAGATGGAATCGGATTATATGGTAAAGAACCTTGAGGATAACCGGATCATTGCATTGCCACAGGTGGTGTTTGGCAGAGATGTCAAGGCGCATATAGCGGTAGTGTGTATCACTGCAGGTACTATCACTGTGTCAAACAGGTCAAAATAGATCAACTTCAGACCAACTGATAAGCAACACCAGCGACGCCGAAAGAATCCTGAGATCAACCACTTCGCGGAGAATACCATGAAGAACTTCAAAGCAGTAAACTGAAGCTAGATTTGCCCAACCGAAAACCATCCAATCCCAATTCAAATGTCAAGAGAGACTATCCACTATTGCTCTAGCTGAACATGACACAAGAGAGTTGCCTGTAATGCTAGAGCCACATTCCTCACAGCACGAATCTCTTTAGTGCCTGATGAGTGAGGCAAACCTTCCTCTTCTTTCTTCATCAATGCTCACTGTGACAACAACTCGTGCAGAAAGTTTCCTCCCCACAGGAGACCGACCAATCCTTTGATCAAACCGGAGAATGATTCCAGTGGGGGAGCACACCAGAGTATATATATTGAAGGGAGTCTGACCAAGCGAACACGATGTTTAATGGGGTGTTGCAAAACTGCAGCCACTGCAACGAGGCACTGACAGTACCATAGCTCCCAAAGGAAGAACACTACACCTCAAACGGCACCTCTCTGACATTGACAAAGGCAATCCAATTCATAAATCTTCGTAATGGGTCTGTATACGCACTGAAACATTCCAGATAATGGTATTGGCAGACATTGAAGAAAGCGCTCCAATTTCCTTCATGGACATTTACTCATTTAGAGGATTATGGAGTTGGGGATGAATGGCAAATGCAGCGGCAGTCAACGCAAAACTTGTACCACCTCATCAGGGGTCACAATGAATACAGTGCCAAGTTCTTTTCTACTCATTGCCTTCTATATGCTGCATAACTGCAAGTGATTTGTCCCAAAGAGGTTCTGCAGTTCATTACAATCCAAACAGACAATGTGGAATCTTGGTCCTTTGTTCAAGTGCTCAAGTCGACATGCAATTCAACTGTACATCTACATGTAATGGGCTCTCTATGACTGATTTAAAGCCTTGCTACCTTCGAGAAGGGTTAACCAGGATGTGGTGCAGAAGAACAGAGCAAGGTAGTAGAGATGTTTGGTGCAATCAGTTCCTCCTCACATACCAGTCATGCCATTCACAGAGGCCAACACTTTCACATGAAGGAGTAGGTGTCTGGAAAACATCATGACACACAAGGCTCTGAGATCAAACAGTCCCTCCAATGAGCTCTAGCTCTCGGGTTCCCTGTTATAAAGGTGGGGACAGTCACTACGAATGTCATCCACACCAACCACCAACCACTCCCTAAACATTTCATGATTGTAGCGTGGTTTTGCAAACCATTTTGCTGCGCACAGCAATCATTCGGAAGAATGTACAGCTTGAAACCACTGCTGGCACATCGTTGGAATATTTTGAATGACTCGGTTACACTCTGGTTAATTCAGCATCAATACTTGGCAGGTATTGATCTGTTCACATGAATGATGCATTCGCTAGAACATACAGAAACTCTCTAATGATCTTGCAAAATGAACTGATGGAGGAAGAGAAATTTGGGTTATGAGCAGACACCAGAGATATGGAAGACAGAATTGATCACGGACTGTCCTCATCATATAGGGGTCTTGATCCTCTAATCCCTCGATGTCTGCACACAACAATCGAAGACGAGGGATTCCTTTGCTTTTAACAGGCCAAGTGGTCTCCCTGATGATCTCCATTTCCAATGCAACTTCCGGCATACGAGACTGAAATCTAAGGCAACATCAGCATAACAGTTTAATGGCCACCAGCTTCCCAATGATTAATATTGGTGAGCTCAGCTGGACTACTGGGCTTCACCAGAATATGGCAATAGAGTGAAATCTCTGTTGAGCTGCTTTGACCCGGTATGATGAGTATAACTATTACTGCCGACATCGCCTTTAGACAGCTCCAGGCCATCCGGCCATTAGTGGCTGTCATAAAGGTAAAATATGGCATAATCTCATACAGCCAGTGATGACCATAACAACACTGGTACATCATCTCCTAATAGCTGGTTCAAAGGAATCTGGACATTGCAAGCAAGGTATTGCTATTAGTCCAGGCGATCAGGATACATCCCTGGTTCATCGCCAACCTTGTTGTTCCGGGAAACCCTACCTCAACCCTAGTGCAAGCCAAGTCTCTCCAACCCCTTTCTGCCTCATCAGAAAGGTCGTTCGGTCATAAACAAGTGATTCCATCATCTGAGCTGATTGGCTCCATAAACCTGATCCTCTGCTTCGACAATGACACCTATTTTATGGTAATTGCCTGAACCAACAGAAGAGTGGGCGCAAATTACCCCGATGGTGTACCCTGACCTGTCATGGCACAACAAGGAAGGAATGGCAACAAAAACTAGATTAAATCATACCGATGCCGATGACTTCCTTGTGTGGAAAGCAGCTGCACTTCCACCTCCAACTAGAAGCAGTTTTCTCCTCATGTCTAAATTATGACATTATTGATGTAAGAGACCCTGAGTAGCCAGAGGGGTTACTTGGTCTGCGTAGCTGACTCTAGAGACAGGGAGTGGTCATTGGTAGACATTGGCTATATCATACTATTACTGGTCGTGAATGCTGGCAATTGATGAAATATTGGTAACCATCTGGCCAAGTCATTGCTTTTTGTCAATGGATTGTGTGACAATCTTCAGTGTGACTGTGTGGATGGTCAGTGATGAGACCTACGTCAATGTAGAGCTGGAGCCTTGACAAAGACGAAGAGGGCACTACTCTCCAGCTCTCGTTGAGACTGAAGTATCCCCTCTAATGAGGGTAGTGATAGGCTTCATCATCTAATGATCTCCAGGGCTGATCATCATGGAACAAATTCTTCCCACCATCGCTCCCAGCAATCTTGTATTGATCAATGTCCTGTGAGTTGCATGTCATCTGCCGATAAATGCTTCAAGCTGGTAAAATAATACGAGTTCGATCTTCTGAGACCTTCATCTAATCATGTCCGTTAACAAGATGTGTACTGTATATGATTTTCTTTGGTGAGCCTCCCTCAGAGGTCGGAGTTTTAAGACAGGAGCTTGGCAACAGGTTTCCATGGTTATGGTGGCTACTCTGGTTGTCACCGATAAGGAGACAAAGATCAACTACCGCCGTTCAAGTGATTACCTGTAAATCATCTGCATTGGGGAGGACACAAACAGACAGGCATTAGCAGCAAAAGTATGCCTTGGAATCCACAATCAAAGGCAGCAATCAAAGACACCTTAGAACCGATGGTTAAAAGAAAGCAAGCCCAAATCATATGACGTCATTTGATTCAGTTAAGTCAGGCATGACAAATCATTATTCTGCCCTCCAACATGGCTGACCATGAAAACACTCTATTGTGTCACTCCTTGTCCTATCATAGGCATGACAATGGGTGCGTTTGTCTGGCCATAACCAGACATACCTATTATATGTCAATATTATTGATCTGATTGTATGAACTATGCACAGTTCAAATAAGCAGATCTTGAACCCACAGGAAGGTAAACAAGAAATACACACAGTTGAGGCAAAGAAGTGTTGCTCAAACAGTGTGAAGTATTGCTAGAGAGGCAAAGTGCTTGCGAAATGATCCTCGACTGGCAAACTGAAATAAGACTTGAGAGCAGGTTACCAAATCATAACTGTCGAGGCATTGTGTTTTGTAGAGTACATCTCAACATTTATCACTTCGGACCTCCCTCTGATTAACCACCGACAGACTGTGGGTTCTTTTCCCATTGATTATGATGATTGGCATGTTACTTTCTGTTGATAGAATGAATTTGGCATAAACAGAAGAATGGGGGTTTGGGGTTGGGGCTGCCCGAACAGGGATGGCAGGCTACCGGAACAAAGATGGTTGAGAGCATGGTCAGATAGCTCATTCCAATGATAACTCACCCATTTTGTCGGTAGTTACAGGCATAGCATGCACCAACACTGGTTCAACTTTTATCATAGTATTGACCACCTGTAGCATGTCTTGCTTACAGCTTTATCTTTCGTTTCTTGAAAATCAACTAACATAGCTGCTTGCACGCACAACTGATAGCGCCTGCCAAGATTTCTGATAAATCTTCCTTGGATCAATATTTGGGTCAGAGCATGAGACTGGGGAGATAGTGTAGATTCCAAGTTTCTTGAGAAAAAAACTTTGAAATTGACCAGAATTTTGAGAGTGAAGGACTTCTTTCCTTGAATCCTGAATCTGTGCCTCCATCAGAACACTTTATCATGTTTGAATTTTCTCAGAAAAAAACGCAAATCATGGCCGAGTTGAATCCACCATTTTTGCAATTACCAGAAGTGAAAGGAATCGGGTATATTTCAGTCAATAGATGGTTATCATGTATGAGTAATTGCATGTAGATTTGTGTTACTGGCATGCATACATCAATTGAAGTACTTGGCCAAGATGCATGTGTTCTTGTGCAATTACATGTATGATTCTTGTACATGCACATGTGACAGAATATTATATTTTTACTTCTGGGTTGGTACCACTTTGCAATCAAAGCGGGAGTTGGCAGATTTCTAAAAGATTAAGTGTTACTTGACTTTGAGAATTCATCAAATCATGAAAATGAGCAAATTTGCCAGCTTTTATAGCAACATGAAATTTCATGGTTTGCTCATTTTGCTCGCAATGGAAACAGATTATCTTCAGATTTCAAGTTAGCATACCAAGATTTGAGTAATAGAATCAAATCATCAATTTGCGCAACAAACACTGCGCAGTTCCTACGTTAGCAAGGCTGAAACAGCTTTCATTACGTTACACCCATGTTTATTGGCGACGCAATGCAGACAATTTGATGACTTCATATTCATATCAATAAACATTGATCGATAGGACAGATTTACACCGACGCTTGCTAAAATAGACCACAGAAGGTATTTATAGTTTGATTGTAGATTTGTAGCCCTTGATATTGGTGCAAATGTCTTTTTTTAGAATTTTATGAAACAGTTTAAATGTCACTGGTCACTGGTCTAATCAAAGGAATCAAATGTTTTGAGTGACAACCAGATGCAGGGTTGGCATCATGATACACAAGGCTCAATCAAAATTATCTCTCTAGATTCGACGTATTGCCTGCAAGATGGGGACACGCCAGACCGAAATACTGTCCATAATAAATGGTTTAACACTGCCAACCAAAGGAGACGAGGACAGCAAATAAGGTTGTGATGATCCATATCCAACCAAACATTTGATTGCGTCACGAGAACAGACTTCACTAACAACTAGCACAAAGCATCAATTTAACTTACCATTCCTGTCAGGAACCGTCAAATAGACCATTTTGTGAGTGACCTCCTCCAGCACAGTGAATGTCACACCATTCATGATCGTACAAATCTAGTCCCTTCTTTACAGATAAATATTTCAACAAGTCTACAGTTCTTGGGTCCAGTTTACAGTTGAGAATATTTGCCTCAGTACGTCCTTACATACGCTCTTGTTCAACACAGCAGGATATCACTGAGATCCTTTTAGTCCAGAAGAATTCATAGGCCGGTAAAAGGTAAGACTGCGTAACTTTGAAGTTTGACAGCAGATATGTTCACTGCAGTAGAAAAATGTCGACTCCAAAGAAGTTCTGAATCTTTTCCTTGCACACTTGATCAATATTAACAATGGGAAGTTTGTCCATCAGTCCCTCACAATCCAGATAATGTCAATCAGAATACCTCTCGATAAGATGAATCACTCAGTCTGCTCAGGTGCTGGAGTGGCAGAGAAGGTTCTAAATCCTGATCCTAAAGTCACAGACCAAATGGGAAGAGTCAAAGAGACAAATAACGCACTGGAGATCCACCAGACCTTGGCTATAGCATGATCACACACAGAACTCGCCAGTCGACCTTTTCACAACATGCCACCACCCACAACCAAGAAACCATGAAGGTGTTTTTCACTATGGACACGAGATCTTAGCGACATATCACCAACAGGACTCAACAACCTTCGCTCAGTTTTCAGAGCATACCAGCAACCTTACAGCTTCGAGGAAACACCCAGGTGTCAACTATGCAGACGCTGAAATGAAGCGACACTCGAGCAAATTCTGCACAGCATGTGAGTGATTAAAACAAGTATTAAAGGCTCCACCCTTTGTAATTAAGATGGTTACTAATTAAAGATGATTATTAATAGAATATTGAAGGACAAACATGACACCTCCCTTCTTAGATATATATTTGCTAAAGAGCAGAGGTCACACCCTAAACAAACCTGTTGGTGAATGTGAGAGACACCAACAGTGCTCAGCCGAGCTCTTGTAACCAACATGATACCTCAGTCAACTTCTTACTTCATGGCAACGCCTCCAACAGTTTCAGATTCAGTAACTTTTCCAATAAACCTTACCTACCATTGTAGAGCAATACCACCAAACATAGACTGCCAATACTGCCTGTTCTACAATGTCTATTCTCTGACTTCAGGCTCTGGAAATCAGTGTATTCCATTCCATTGAACACTTACCGTGTAATAGAACAATCAAACATCCTGAATTTCAGAATTCAACCAAGATCGAGACCAAAGACAACACTGGACACTCTAAGACAAATGAAAAGATTGGGCCATAATCTTGTCAAGAAGCTGGGAAGAACAAGAATATCAAGAGAGACGTCTTTCGCATATCTGCAGCACTCCAAAGCTACATCTCTGGCTGAGATAGAGAGACAAGAATGCTGCCTTGAGCTGTGTTACCGAAATCCAGAAGGAACCTTTTTTTCACCCAAAAGACCACGAAGCAACTTTAACTTTTTTTATCACATCCAACGGCAACATCACCATCTTGAACTATTAGCGTAATGAGCACGTCTAAAAACAGCTTCGCAAAGCAAGAAGCTATAAAGTTACGCATTGATTAGAAATCAATCATCCAATAACGTAAGCCCAGGTATAAAAAAAATCGATCAAATCATGTGATCTTAACCTTATTAATAGAATACTGATACTTATAAACTATTTTAAACTGCTTTGTGAAGTCACATATATACTTTGCACTATTTATACCCACTAATCAATGGAGCCATATAGGGAAACATCACACATCTAACGTTGTCACGGCAACCGTGTCTTAGAACTTGGCTATTCTGAGAACAAAAGATCACTAAAGTGAGGGAGGGGTTCCATTAAGAGAGTGGGAACGTGGGGGTTTTCATGACAAGCAAAGGTTGTGGAAAACGCTAATGGCGTGCGAGTCTTCTACTTCCAGTAACCTTTTTGATTGATTTCTCAACAAATACAACCAACTACCCAAGTTGGTGCCTGATGTTATTTCGAAATAATAAAACCAGTCCTCCTTGTTTCACCACCAGTACAAATCAATAATACTTTGAAAAAACAGCCAATACCTGAGGCTGAACTTTAACCTATAACTGCCGTGGATTGGCGCAATTCACCATTCAGCCATAATCGGCTAAGCAGTGTACCAAGAGGGTAATTTTAGCCAGGCAATGCTACATCCTGAGACCGACAACCAAGAAAATTGCACGAAAATGTCATGTCCTCCGATGTGGCTATTTCTGGCAAATGGCAATTTGGTTCAGCTCCGTGCGTGATGATTCAAAAATAGCAGTGATTATCTTCCTGAGTTGTCGCACATTCGGTCCCAGCGCGACAGTTCTCAACTTGGGGATTCCGACGTGCAAGTTAGGTGAGGACCATGTGCGGCAATTTGACAGAAAGATGAACGACTTTATAGTGAGTTCACATTTAATGATAATTATCCGTTCTCTGTCGACATGCAATGAGGACATATTACCATGACTACTCTTCCGCAGGTTATAACACGCCATTTGGTAGGGCAGAAGACCAGCAACATGACCTTTTTGCTCATCAACACCCAAGATACGTGTACGCCAATTATTACCTGGCCATTGGCTATTAGCAAGAACATGTTTAGAAACACGCTTGGCAACATTACTATTGGAAAATGGCCATGTCAGTTCTGTGTTCTATGTATACATGACGAGTTGTATCGGTGTGGTGACAATCAATATCACAAACAGTTGTTTTTCCCTTGAGAGCATCTGATGAAAAGTGAAAACAATGTTGTTGATTTCATGCAGCAGGTCACGGAACACATTAGAACACAAAAACTAATGTATCGTTAAGCGGCCAGCAAGGCACTTTTATCCCAACCCATCATTACCGAGGATCACTGGGTGGGGTACCCTTCAAACCCCAAAACAACACATAAATACCGAGTTATACATGTTCCCCTTCGAATTTGCAGATCCCGGTGTTTTGTGATCAAGATCAGCACTAATTCAATTGGTTACTATAGATCTCCTCAATGCAATCAATTTGATGTTGCTGTCGAGTCATGCCAAGTAATATAACAGGACATCAGATACATGTATCATAGGTCAAAGGTCAATATTGTGTGTATGATGACAAGTCAATAAAGGGTCAGATGAAGTTCAGAGTTGCGAATTCATACACAGTGTAGCTCATGTAAGTCATGAGGGCTCCAACTCAGGAGTCTCATTCTCTTTTTTTTCTGTACAATTTGACAATTTTGCATTAATACGTTACAGGACAAATAGGTCACCCTACAAAAGTAGGTCGACCTGACTCTGTGATTCTGACAGAAGGATGTTCAAGGGATTCATTACATTTAGGATCAGCAAATGGCAGGCACAGCCACGAAAAACAGTTCAATTGAGCTTCAATCATACTATAAAGCTGGCATGACAATCAGTGAGCAAGACCATATACATGTATACATATTCTCATTTGACAAAAACAATTGTTATACAAATTCTTGCGTTTATCAATCAATCAAACTTTTTTTTACCTTGCCACTCTAACCAGATGTTGATTGGCACTGCCATAATTGATTACTATGAGTATGAAGTAGGCCAAGAATATGCGCAATACACGTAGGCCTACTTTACAACACACAACCCTGCATGGCATCACAAATTGCTGTACATTTACATGTAAGTCAAAGAAACACTCTTATAAGTCAACACTGAAGGAAACTTTCTGATAAATGTAGGTGCAGGGAATACCTGAAGATCACAACACAAGACAGACACTACCATGAAGTCTCCAGCTGAGCGCATCCATCCTTAGTTGAAATGTATGGAAAATTCATACATCATTTCAAAATTCCATTATTTCAAAACCTCGAGCGCGCAAACCAGACAGCCCCTACTTCAAATTTGATGCATGATGCTGTGTCCTGTATGCATAATTTAGCCCCAAACCAGGTAGTCAACTGCACAGCCATGCCATACTTTGACATCTTTTCTATATTACGCTTTCATTCATATGAATTGATATTGATTTCTCACATAGTCGGTCATCACAAATTCAAGCAAATATTTTCAAATCAAATATACCAGGAAGGAAAAGTCTGAATTCGATTTGGGAAGATTACGAGGAAAATAAAGAGACTACGCAACAGCGAAGTGAACGACAGGAAATTAATACATGACAAATATTTTTATATCACATTGAATGGCAGGCAATATGACGTCAGATGACACATCATATCTAGACACCAGGGTTGGCGATCATACTTATTTCGAAACTGGCTTGACTCAAAGAGAACTTACCAGGATTTCCATTTTCACGAACGTCACCATTGGAATTTGTGTCCTCGACCGTCAGATGTTCAGCTAATTCCGCAAGTTCTGTAACTCCACGTTTATTCTGGAGAGTCAGAGACAGACGTCGTTTGAACTTTTTAATCATTTTGCAAGCGTCTTTTGAATGCGCCTTGCAATCGGTCGACACCAGTATGTCCCAAAATGTATCCAAAGGTTAGAGGTCAATCATGATGTTACAATGGAGGCACACCTGCAAAGACAAATGAACACACTTCATCAGATATATTCCAAGTACATGTATTCTTTAAATTTACTTTCAGTCGTAATGTATTTTCAAAACAGACTTTTTCATTCATATTTCATTTATTCGTGATATTGACATACGCATATTCATATTTGTAATGCAGTATGGAGACGTTCCAATACGCAGCCAAAGGCCGAAGGTCGGACATACATGTACCAAAAATGATAACAAACATTCGATTCAACCCTCTGCCCGAGTGTTGTTAGATTTGGCCGAGAACACAGGAATTCATGGAAACCATTAGGTTTTTTATTTGAAATCACTCAGGTCATAATAGTCATGATATTTTGATATGTAGATGGCAAACAACTGCACAGCATTATGGTACCGGCACTGTAACCATGGCAAAATTTGCAATAATCAAATTTATCATATTTCCTTGCAATAAGCATGGCTTTTGAACTGGATTTGGAATGGATTTCTGTCTACCGTTCACTGTGTAAATTTTACATATTGTGGGAACGAATTGAAACCATATCTATGTATGCATCTTTATGTTCAAGAAGAGGCCTCCGCCCACTCACATAAAATGCACATGACAGCAGAGGTTACATGCTCCAGCAAGGGATCAGTCTCCAAACAGCGCCTAAGGAAAAGTGTCAGTGTTGCTTCTATCGCTACCATGGTAACTAGCCGCAAACATCTGCTGATCAGCCCTTGCTGCATTCATCAACCCCCCTCGACTGGTTGTGGGTGGTTTCACATTGTGATGGGAAAAAGCACTCCCATCAGACTTCGTATTGGTAAAACTTTCAATTTACACGGTATTGATCCTGGGCTTTTTCGTCGACAGCCACGTTAATGCAGATCAGAACAACAAAGCTCAAAGCACCACGTTTGATATTTTGACTCTCTGCCCGAGGGTTAATAGCATGAGCACGGATTTTATAATTTGCTTCACATTGAACATGACCTAACCAAGTCTTGTCATTTTGCCAGAGTCATGTATGTTGCAACTGAGACAATCTTGGATCAAAGAGCAGCCAATGATGTTGTAAAATGACAGATACATGATGTGAGAAGAGCAGCATGCCAGGATCTGACCAGGATTCATAGGCTAGCTATGCATTGCCCTTGGGTTCCAAGAACACTGGTCACATCACACTGCCTTTAGTGATTTGGCATTTAGAAAATGATGGCAAACGACAGCCATCCCCGAACTTCCATGGCAGCTGAGGATGAGGTAGCATTAGCAGAATGTCCACCACCATTCACTCAACCACTCGAGAAGCCATCCAACTTCATTGGCAGCTGACAATGACGATATATGATCGATGGATACAATGGACAGGCACAGTAATGAAGAGACTAATGGGCGGGAAAATAAGGATCGGTTAGACTTATTGATATAAAAATAGCCAGCACCTGACACCTTGTGGTGTAATCATTATCATGTCACATTGTAGTACATTTGTACATTGTTGGAAACGGTTGGGGAGGGGGTCTGACTAATCTCAAACTTGGAGAAGGTGTGCTAACTTTCACCATTTTAAAATGTTGTACAGACAACACAATGTCAATACAAACGCCCTATATGCTTGACCTACTTGGTCTCTTACTTTCCTTGTTGGCAAACAAAGCATGTCCATATGATTCGATACTTTGCCTGGCTAAGATTTCAATGTCTAGGCACCCCTCAATGCAATACTAAAATAATAATTGGAACGACCTATATGTCATGTTTGTGAAGCCTGAAGGCCTTCTTTGAACTTGAAGTTTCTTCTGCTAGAAAGTATAGTGGCAAGGCGTGGAATATTCTTGATGATGTTTAGTTTAGTCTCCGTGTTCACCAAATGTCTAGCACAGTGTATGACACTCAATGTTCAGATAAGGGGCCCTAAGACAATGTTTTAGCCCTTGCTCTTTCCTCCCTACTGATAAACTGAAAAAAACAATCTCTATAGTCTAACATAAAACAATATCATGATACGTCAAATATCAATAACACGCATATTAGTATTACACTGTGACCTCCCCCCCCCCTTAACAAAATGTATAAAGCACACCTATCTCAAGCCAAATGAAATTACCCATGTCAGTTCAAGTCAATGAACTTAGAATAAAAATAATCATTTCATCCCCCAACTACTCCATAGCAACCAATGTGAATTTATGAGCTACCCTCCCTCACCAATATAGATGCTGAAATAAATGATGTCACCATGGTAACCAACGACAAAGTGACAATCCCACGCAACATGTACGCCATTTACCCAAGTAAAATTGGTGAAACCATCTTCAGATTTTGAATTGGTGAAAATTGGTAGTCTGCGACGAATCATTCAAAACACATTGTATCATCAAGAATTAATAATGGTCTTTTATTGATTCTTGGTATTGTGAATAGTATGCTCAGCGGATGGCATCACTACAAGTACATGTATGCATCAGTAAATTGCTCTTCTTGTCAGCAGTTTGATTTAATTATTCCTTTTACAATTTTTTGGCAGAGTCTTTGAAGTATGGCATCATTACAGTGTCCTTCAACGGCTTCTTCGGACTTGCAAAAGGACATCTATTGTCCCCATGTCGTGCGTACCATTGTCAATTACATCATTACATTATTTCCAGAACAAATTTTGGCAATAATCCGACAATGACAATGTGGCAATACGTCCACTGTCAACACAACACACTTTTCGTTCGGATGCCATCAACGTTTGCCAATGTCAGTAAGAAGCAAAATGACTTCACTGACAAAATCATCAATCATCAACATGAAGAGGATGTTGCGATGGTGTTGTTGGCATTGCTGCACTATTTTGAGTATGGACTAGAAGACCTCACACCAGGCAGAGTATCAGTAGAGGAAGCCACTGCTGGCCACAACAAACAAGCAGCAAAAAAAAGATCGCATGGTTGCACACCGCATGATCTTTTGTTCGTTGTGCCTAAATTAGGTTTGTTTGGGCCGGTGGTTTCCTCCGCCTGGTGGAAGGGTCTATTTGAGTGACTAGCCCTGTCCACTGCTGGGTATGACTTCGATAGTACTGTAGTCATTGGGCGGTCACAATGGCGTCATCACCAAACATGAAGGCCAACAGAGTTTTGTCTCTACCTTTGCCTGGTTATACTACCTTCGTACCTGTACCACTACAGCTGACAGGCCGGAATATGAACAAAGAACAACATCTCATGAACATGACATGCAAAGATGAAGATGCATGGAATGATGGATCATGGATGAACAAAACAAACAAAAATAAAAATATGCTGTATTCCAACAGATTCTCTGCACCATAAGTACAAAATGATAAGTCATGGAGACATTCAATAGATCAAAACGTCATTGAAGGTGAGTATTTCGATGACATCAGAACTTATTTACACTGATAAATCGCATTTTTTGTGGTTTCACAAGTCGGCAAATTGAGAACTTACCAAAATATTTCTTTATCTCTGTTTACCCACAATTCAAAGCGGGCTTATAGCGAACCGCGGTTGTTTCGCTTCCTAACCTTTTCGCCCCCAATCGTTTCGCACCAAACCGAAGTTGTTTCACTTCCGGGGACTTTTTTGTTGGGATTGAGAAAGTACCCCCGGTATGGCAAGCCAAAGCGGAATTTATTCAAGACTTTAGAATTACCATTCAAGAAGTTAAATATAAGTTCTAGAAGGAAATATATGTTCAAGACTAAAATATGTTCAACCTTGAATCAAATGTTTTCAACCTTGAATAAAATATGTTCAACCTTGAATAAAATATGTCCAACCTTGAACAAAATATATTCAACCTTGAACAAAATATATTCAAGACTCACGTGACCATATTCAAGACGCACGTGACCACAAAATTGATGACGTAGAGCGTAGAATCTGTGGTACTTCCGATGCGTTCTGTTTCACGACAGGCATTGCGCATTTTGAACCTATAATTTGCCTGATATGTCTGTGAAACATGTATCGACTCTGACATTCACTCGGCATCCATGTCATGATGTGTAGGATTACAGTACATGTCAGGTGTAGGCGGCTAGGTACGTGTACAACCATGTGTCAAAACCTCGTGCGAACAATTCGAGCTCCGAAACGCAACACAAGTACCATGGGTTCGGGAAAGTCCGGACGCGGGTTCGGGAAAGTCCGTAAAGCATCAAAACATGAGCAACTACGTCATCAATTTTTGTGGTCACGTGCGTCTTGAATATGGTCACGTGAGTCTTGAATATATTTTGTTCAAGGTTGAATATGTTTTGTTTAAGGTTGAATATATTTTGTTCAAGTTTGAAAATATTTTGTTCAAGGTTGACAATATTTGATTCAAGGTTGACAATATTTGATTCAGGATTGAACATATTTTGGTCTTGAACATATATTTAACTTCTTGAATAGTAATTCCACGGTCTTGAATAAATTCCGCTTTGGCTTGCCATACCCCGGAAAGTACAAGTGTCAAAGTAGATGTGCTTTCCTAGGCTTTTTCTGCAATGCATGAATGTATGGATGTATGATATTCATGTATACGCATGAAATTCCGGGAAAGTGTGGACCACGTGCGTTTATTTACATCACGTGACCTGCTATCGCGGATTTTGTCGCGGATTGGATATCAATATAAGGCCATGGGAATGATTAATTCGGTTTACTATCAACCTCCCGCATGGGTTCAGAGTGTACTTCAATTTTTTTCATTATTTTTGAATAATGACATTTTTTCAATGCCTCATGTTGATGACTGACCCGATTTCCATATACTGGAACTTGCATAATAACATGTTCACCTTGACTGCTTGATGTTCACCAGTAAAATCAGGCTGTAAACTGATACTGAATAATGAAAAATGAAAAAAGCCTCATTATCTTTTTAAATCTCTCGGACGGTAAACCAGATTAATCACTTTCATGGCCTAAGGGCACTCGGCCTTCCCATATGGAAGATCAGTGGCGTAGTGGTTGGAGCACCGGGCTCATAATCAAGAGGTTCTCACGGGAGGTCGTGAGTTCGAATGGCCACCGTGGTGTTTCGTCGTTGTGTCATTGAGCAAGGCACTTTACCCTACTTGCTTCTCTCCACCCAGAAGTAAATGGGTACCTAACTGGCAGGGATGGCAAACTATGAATGTTTGTCCGCCCGCTGTATAGCTGCAGCTCGGACCTACGATATTCCCAGAGAGTAGAGCTTGAATCATGAATAGAGGCCAATATCAGGTCTGGTTGTGGCAGCATGTTATGGTATGTTGTTGCAGTATCTGCTGTCTCTTCAGGTCTGATGTTCTGATTTTATGCAATCCCTTTATGAAAATGATAGGTATCAATGAAAATGATCATGTGAAAATGAGACACATTTTTCCTAAGGGTGGAGACAAGGTCCACCCTTTCCTCTAGAACGGACAGAGTACGCATAGTGAAGGGGCATGGCACATCCAGCAAAGACTCGGTACACTCTCTGGCAACATGGGGAGCTATGAAGGGGAGGACACATCCAGAAGAGATAGGCATATGGTGCACTATACTGTCTCATTGACCGAAAGTCATTTCTGCGGGTAACAATATAGAGCGACGGTAAAATAAACAGGCCCGTTGTGGTGGAAAACAGAAATGTCCTCGTATTCATTCACTTTCGCTCTGATGTCTTGTCTTGTCTACCAGGTGCCGCGATCTGAGCTAAGAGATAGAACTACGCGATTACTTAAAATTAAAAATAATCGGGATGTCTACTTTCAGTCAGGCCAGGTGTCAACATTGTCTCTGTGGCAGCAAGGCTGTGAACTGTCTTCTCTGTGGTCACGTCCTCAGGTAGACCAGGTTGTAACCTAATTGTCACAATGATAGTCAGGCTACAACAAAAAAACTCTCCGATGTTCATGATCAAGACCCCAGCAGCGTTGCCCCCCCCCCTTGATGAGATGCAAACGTAGTGTCCCATTGACAGAAGTCATTTCTGAAGGACACGCCGGTACGAGTAAGTGTACACCGCCGCCTGGATGCACTGAAATGACTTCCCTGATCGTGAGTTCCCTATATGTGAGATTTCCCAAAATGTGAGGTCCCCGCACTCCAGGTACCTGCTTCTAAAAATTCTCGCGACATTACTCCCATGGGTTGACCTCGCTACATTTCAGCTACGTAATTGTCTATATCGCCACCTATTAGTAAGGATGATAACTAGTAGTCCCGGCAAATGTGGAAAATATTGACACTGTTTACTTCTTCGCATATTTTGTACACGTTGTAGTGAGTTTATTGAGGAGAGTTTCATTTTTGATACTAAAAGATTACTATTCCACTGATAGCTGACAAGTTTACTTGCCAAAGTTTTCAATGTTGATGGGGGTCCCAAGTTAGATCAGAAGAAGCTATCATCGATGTGATTAAGTATGTTTTTGGTCTGTTTCGTCACTAGGGGAATTGTAGAACTAGATTTTTCACAGTGTTTCCTGAGCTTGACCGTCCTTCAACAAGTCCATGTGGTTTTAATTATTTTAAATTTGTACATGATGTACACATTATGTCATATACTGTAATAACATTGTAATTATACTCTGTAGTAATCCACCTAAGGCCATGGGAATTTTAATCCGGTTTACCGTCCACCACCTATGGCCACGGGTTCAGAGCGTACTACAATTTTTTTTTAATTGTTGCCCTTAGCAAACAATCTTTCCAGTGGTTCATCTGTAGGCCTACCCAAACTGATTGAAAAACACAATAAAAACTTGATGGGGTAGGGTCTTCACATTTTTTTCAATGCCTCATGTTGATGACTGATCTGTTTTTCATTTACTGGAACTTGTAGAATCACGTGTTGACCAGCAAAATCAGGCTGTAAACTGATAATTAATGAATAATGAAAAATGAAAAAAAGCCTCATCATCTTTTTAGATCTCTCGGACGGTAAACCGGATTAATCATTCCCTTGGCCTTACATTGACTGCCTGGTGTGTGTGGTGCTTTTCTAAATTTCTCTCCAGTTTTCCATCAAGTTCACCAAAATGCATCCAGGAATCGGGATTGCCCTTGTGATGATTGGGTGCTGCAGCAATGTTTTCTTCCTTGAGCTTCTTATCAAGTAGGTTTAAAATTTTTAAAAGCTTTAATTCAAAATAGTGAATCCGAGTCCTGCAGTCAGACAAAATCAAATTTAGGCTAGGCCAAGTATAGGCCTACTGTATAGTGTAGTAGGCATTGAGGAGTGAGTGTAACATGTGTACAAGTGCTCAGTCTATAGTTACTCTAAGATAAGTGCAACTACTAGTACAACACAAGTGTTGTTGATACCCATGGATATGTGTAGGGCCTGTATGTAGCAGAACAATCTTCAGCCATGATGAAGTGGCCTAAGAAGTTTCATGAACTGTGTCATACTTTTTAAGCTGCTGTACATGATCATACTACACGTACATGTACATGTTGTGTTAGTGTCTCTTATCTGATCATGATGCATAAACTGATGCAGATTTGAAAATAAAATGAGATTAGGATCCAAGGATGATCCAGCTGTAGTGAGATTTTATTCATGTTGATTAAACATCACAAATTTCCATTTGAAATCCATGCAGGCAATATATTGATCCTTCACTTGGTTTCTGGGTCATGTCAATAACCAAGCCTCTTAGTACATACAATGCACTAATTTTTTACCCAAAAGTACACATGATGTTTTGTGTACTACTTACCTTTCATTTGGTCCATTTCTAGGTCATTGGAATCAATACCATGACTTGCATTTTCTTATTAATTGTATTGATATGCGGTGGAACCTCCCTTAGCAGACACCTCCATTAGTAGGACATGCTCTAAAGGACACTGATTTTTGTTCCCAATTTTGTCATTTCCAAATCAGAACTCCTTGCTGTTAAAGATAACATTTGTTTTCATGCCCAGGTATCCTTCCATGTGAAAGATGCTCAGCTATTCATACAATTAACTATTTGCATCATCTTTTCAGGGAAATTCCCAGCAGCGGTAACATTGTTACCTTCATGCAGTTTCTCTTCATTGCGTCGGAGGGTCTTTTGTTCACCACCAAATTTTTTACTGTAGAAAGAAATATACCATTTAAGTAAGTAACCTACTTGCATGTATGTATAAATAAAACCGTAAAATACAGGATGCCCAACAAATAACTTATAACCATAGATCCTCCATGCACCCAGAGACTGGAAGCATCTTTGCTGGTGGATGGAGAATCTTTCTGCAAGAAAATGAAACCAAGCTTTCTCAATTCAAATCTTTGCAGTTTTTGCTCCAGGGTTTTGAATTATCAGAATGAAAGTTTGGAGTAAAGTTACAGTTGTTTGAAAGAACCACCCTGTGCTTGTCTGTATTGTAGTTTTTAAACTTCATTACTTGTGAATGAATGAAGCGTCAACTATAAGTATTTCTAAATGTCATGCATATTTCTATTTTCAGGAATTATTTAACGATGGTTGCGATATTCTTTGTTGTACAAGTGGTAAACAACTATGCGCTCAACTTCAACATCTCGATGCCACTACACATGATATTCAGGGCGGTACGTACCCCGTGTGGGAGGTCTTCTTTTTCGACTGATCAGATTTTGACTGATTGTTTGGAATAAGCTTGTGTGCCAGGTGTATGTCAACGTACCCAGTACATCCCTTTCCCCTGGTACAGGTGGTTTAAACAATTTAAGCTGCACTGTATCCAGTGTCTGTGTGTTGTCATGGAGAGAAACTGCAGATGTATTTGTAAGAAAAAGCCAGGCTGGATCATGTCCGAAATTTTAGCACAAATTTCTAAAATGACTCTTCTTGTACTTGCAGGGAAGTCTGATGGCCAATCTCATTCTTGGAGTGATTATACTTAAAAAGGAGTAGGTGGTAACAATAGTAATATTTGCATCAGGTTCATAGGATGACTGTCCTGCTCTCAAAGTCTTCAAAGAAGACTAACTCTGGTTAAAGTCTGGTGTAAAGGACGTGGCATCGAGTATCAGAGAAAATTGTCAAGGACAAAGGTCGATCTGGGTGCTTCGGACTAATTCGTCTTGTCCAAAGAAGTAAGGACTTCATTTGACACAAGGCGAAAAAGAGTGTTTGATGATGGAAACTCATGGTAGTCTCTTGAGTAAATGGTGATGGTTTCTCGTGCTGGCACTTTTGTATTGACAAACTCTCCATTTTCAGGTATAAGATCTCCAAGTATTTGTCTGTCCTCATGATCAGTATTGGCATAGCTATTTGTACAATCGTCTCGTCTCAAGATGTGGTAGGTATATGAGCAGATCAGAGAGTAGCTCTTGTATCATAATTGGCCCTAGTAAAATCACTGAATTTCTGAGAGAAAAAAACATCATCCAGACTTTTTGTTTGAATCACCTTTAGTCTTGAGTTAACTGACCTAAAACATTTTGTCCTTAGGACATCATATTGAAGGACCTCTTGTCCTCTGACCTTATGCCCTGGCATATTCCTCTTATCGTAGGGTACTTTTGTTTAGGGGACCATTTCTCATGTTGTCTGCATCATCTGTTATTTTTTATTGCACCATGTACCGTTATTTTTATAAATCAATCATTCTGATTCCAGAAAGGACACAGGAAAGCAGGTGTTGATGAAGGTCCACCGTCTGAAGAAGATCTGCTTCATGAGTACCTGAGGTGGTGTGTTGGTATGTATAGAAATTTTTACTGTAAGGTGGCAAATTCAGCTGCTAGGGGACTCTAGGTGTTTGGGTGAAGAGCAAAACAACCATTATGACACACTTATCAAGAAAAACATCTGATGTAGCCAGTTATCGAAAAACAGTTTGGGCCATGTGTTGTTATCATATCCATGTATTTGTCCCGAAGATAATGTGAGACTCTCATTGAGTTGTATTCAGAGTGTTCAAATCTTGTCCCGATCTTAGTGTTTCCTTTCTTTACCAGGTATCGCTATGCTGCTGTTTGCCTTGTTCATGTCTGCGAGGATGGGGATCTTCCAGGAACAGATCTACGCCAGGTTTGGAAAGCACCCAAAGGAGGCATTGTTTTACAATGTGAGTACTGAGCACGATGGCCTCCAACTCATAATCCAAGAGTCGTGGGTTTAGACATTGGTGTCATAGCCACCTCGTCCTCCCCAGCAGCTGACATGATGCGCAGTATCAGCAGCTACAGTCAGTAGCAACATCAAATGGTATCTTGTAACCATATATCCTGTGTGTGAGCTGTTTCTCAAAATATTTGAGAATTTGCATCACAACCATCACAAAAGGCATACAATGGTCATTCAAGACGTCCAGCTAAGATGCCTGTGAAAGCACTGTGATATAATGTCTTTTTTATGTGTCTTTTTTTCAGCATGCATTGCCACTGCCATTTTTCATATTCTTGGCCGGTGATATCTGGAACCACTGTGTACTTTTCTCTCAATCAGGTAAGAATTCGTCCTTGATCTGAGTACTTGTGTTTTCTGGACATTTTTTCCTGGCAGTTTTATGAGTTACCTCATTGCGTTTTAGGCCATTTTGAGGTTGACCTTTGCTGACATTAGTCCTATCAGTGTTCATTTTGTTTGCAGAACATGTTCAATCTTGTCAATTATCAATGATGAAATTGACAGAGAACTTTTTTTGTTGTACATCATCAAATCTTAACCAGTAACATCAAACAGGGTCGTCCTCAATGATGTGACACCACATACCCACTGTATTCATCATTATTCTTTCTTTGCAGCACCTATGGACATCCCGATCATTGGAATTCAGTTCCCGAAGATGTGGATGTACCTGCTTGGTAATGTCATCACACAGTATCCTTTTGGAAAACCAATCAGATTGACTGGAGATTGATCGAAGCATTGTCAGTAGTTCATTAGAGACTGTATCCAGGTCCAATACCTGTAGTCTGCTTGATTCTGTAAGCATTCTTTGATGCACTATTAGATCAGTTGAGGGGGGTTTATTAGTGGAATATCTGATCAGGTAGATTTGCATTCACATCTGACTAATATTTATTGTTTCCTTGACGATAATCAGATATATTTGTATCTCTGGCGTCTTCATCTTGACAACGGAATGTGCATCTTTGACGGTGACCTTGGTGGTGACCTTGAGAAAGTTCATCAGTCTCATCTTCTCAATTTTCTACTTCAAGAACCCGTTCACGTTGTACCACTGGATTGGGACGGCGATGGTCTTCTCCGGTACGCTCATCTTCACAGAGGCGTTTACCAAGACACGTGATGCCATCTTTCCACCAAAGTCTGTTGAGAAGAGAGAATAATTGCATTACCAAACATCCTATGTTAAAAATTGTACTTAAAAAGACAATTTGAGAGTGCTCCTGTTTGAATCAGTGCACTTGTTGATTCATTCTGAGAGAACAGAAATTCCAAATTGCACTCAAAATTGAAATAGCGTGTGACTGCAGTTTTCGAAAAGCAATAAAATGCTGACTATGACATTAAAGGTAAACAATGTCTGACACCTCTTTAGGTTGTTGAACTTTTCCCTATTCTATATAAATTACTCTTGACTGTTTCCCCTGGTCAGTGGAGCAGAAGTTCAACTCAAGAGATGAGGTCTGAAGTTAGTGCCGTAGGTACTCAGCAATACTCATGGAAGAGTGTGTGTTACCACTTCCAGCCCTTGGGCAAGGTAGAAATAACTGTACTCCTGGTTTCATTCAAACCGCATTCTTTTTGATTGGTGTACATTGTACACTTAACCACAAAATTTCACAACCTTCATAAGTTACTTTGTATCATTGTGCATTCCTGCATCATTTAGCATCAATTACACATTGTCCATAGTGTTACCAACAGCTTTAGGAGTGTACAGTTTAGCAAGACCTTTTCTTAAGCTAATGCTTATGTTGTTATCATGTTTATAGTAGTATGTATGTTATTTCAACATACATGTAGCTATATGTATAGTGACTATTGTTTTTTTAGATATTGTTGATCATGAATAGTTTATTAAATATTCACTTTGTTGTTGTCTACATTGAGATTGTCAGCTGGATTTACATGTAATGGGGAGTTAGTGCCGTCTTTGTAGAGGAATTGGGTGCTTTCCAAGGTTTGCATTACCGTTTGAAATCCCATATTACATTTGTATCTTCAATTAACCATTCAAAGGTACCCTACTCTAGCCTGCCTGAAATTGGAGGTTACTTGAGGTTGCTAAAAGATAATCGCTGTAACAATGGGTGATATGAATAAAGACTAGCAAATGCTTTTATCTACAACTCCATGTACATTTACACTAGGCCTTTCTGTACAAAATTGAAGTAAAAGCATTTGCTAGCCTTTGTTCATATCACCCATTGTCATGATTATACATGTACAGGGTAAAGAATATTGTGTAACCATTCTTATTTCCTTTCCCCAACAAAGTGAGTAAGTACATTAAGGATGTATGTCCGTGTATGTGTTTGTGGTTTATCCCAGATGATTCATCTGAAGTGCTACATTGTACGCATGTACAAACATACTGACACATCTCTTCTCCGACTGACAATGCAGGTAGTGCACATAGAAGTCCCATTTTAGAATGGGTGATAAGAAATCATGTAAACCGGTAGAATTTAGAAGGATTTCCGCCCTGTCCGGTCTCGAATATATCTTGTACAGTTCGAATCAGAATGAATACATTGTATTGGGTGTCTTTTTCTATTGCATACATTGTACATATAAGAATATTGGAGTATTAATATATAGTTTTACTGCCAATTCTGTTGTAGTTATTTACTCTGCATGATATATGGAGCTTCTTCATCCCAGTGTTCCAAATGTGGAATATTTGAAACGTTCTTTCCACGTAAGGATCCCAGTTAGGCTGAATGAAAAACTAAAGGAGAAAACTAGCCAATTGGTTCTTTCCGATTGCCTCGCCCTGGACTTCGTCAGCGATGAGATATGGCCATCTGGTGGATAGTGTAGCCACCTACATGTAACTTCCTTCTAACTGGATGGTTGGGCCAGCCTTGCATGTAGACTCAAGAGTGAACGAGGACCAGCTCCAAACTGATCTGCCATTATGTCTGCCTTAGCATATCCAATGAGACACACCAGTGTGACTGATATTTGAACTTTATTTCATCCAAAAACGAATGGGTCTTGCCCTATACCATTTAAAACACATGATTGTAAACCATGACATTTTCCAGAACACACTGTCAAACACAAACTAATCAGCACTTCATAGTATGGTGTCGACAGGTTTACACTGGTCAAGCGGCATCTTTTTACAAAGGCCTTTTAAAGGTAAAATAGATGAACGAGACAAGCGCATCTTGGCTGGCGTAAACAAAGTATTACAGATATGCATACCAGCAGTCTATATACACGTAATTCATGCTAGCACCATTATAACACATTTTATACAAAATTACAAACAGACATGTGTGGCCGAGCCAATGAGTGTGGTCAGTTTCTATCTCAATACATATCTGCAAAAATGTACATGTATTTTGCAATATCATCATCAGGGTTTCCAAGAGTACACATACACGGGGAAATGTCATGAACGTTAAATAGTCACCTAACATGCTTCCTGATGCAAATCATTCACCCGTGAACTGAAAAATGACAAATTCATTTCCAAAGTGTGAAAATTCCTTTGTTGACACGTTTATCACGAGGCGTGAATCATTACCAGTGACAATGTGACTCAGCCATGACAAAACCAACTGTCTCAGAGAGTCAATTTGATTTCAACCTAAAACCTTGCTGCGGGCATAGGTGGTGGACGAGGTTCAGTTCTGACCAGCCCCATACACAGTTCAGATGTGATCCGCTGGTTTAAATCAAACTTCCAGCATTTGCTCTGGATTTGCATCAGGTGATTTGAAAAATCCGAGTCCGAAAGACAAAGTTCCGATGTTGGTAAGACAGGTCGTCGGGTTCGAATAAACTCCATGAATTTGTCTGCCGTGTCTAAGTCTGTACTCTTGTTGTTAAAATCGTCCTCGAAAACAACCTTCCCACAAAGTATCTCCCAGATAAGTAGTCCAAATGCGTACATGTCTGATTCCGAAGTGTATCTACATCTATCCTTCTTGGGATTCTGTTCAAATGCCTCCAGAGCAATATAGCGAAAAGAGCGTAGGTCATCTTTGGTCATTGAACTCAACTGCTCGAAAAAGATGATGCGCTTTGGACAGGAGATGTTGGTCAGTTTGATGACATTGTTAGTGTCAACCTGAAAAATGGGGAAAAAATCAAGTATGTGAAGCAGCTGAAGTCTCTCCCATACTGGATGCCCTGCAAATAAGTTTTGCGAAAATAGGCCATAAAATTAACTCTCTTGGAGCTGAAGTATGGTTGTGACCTTGGCCCAACTTTACCAAGCCATCCAACAGTGGTCTATTTCAGTTATCGTGGCTGGGGTTGAGGTAGGTTTGTTATGACCTCAACAGTGGCCCTTCTGTTTAGGTCTGTACGTCTGTTGGAGACTGATACAACTGAAGTCATGACAGGAGGTTGTGACATCAAGTTTTCAACTAAGTCTTTTTCAACTAAATATGTTCAAAATATTTATATGCATCCATGCAGTGTCATCATCCCTAAATGAGCTCTTTAACTAGTGAAGGCCATCACCCATTACTGGGGAACCTTGTTCGAGATCCTAACGCTGATATACTCACGGCAATGCTATCCAGAGACAGGTTGAGAGAGGTGAGTTCCTTGGCATGAAGGTAGACGAGTCCTTCCAATATCGATAGCAGCCAATCCTTGATCATATTGTACTTGGGGACATCTGCGGGGACAGAGACCTTTGGCGACTTTGTTTCTCTTGGCGGGCTGCCACCTGGTGACAGATCTATGGGTATATCCCACAGTTTCTCCATGACAAATTGGCGAAGACCGCACTGCAATGGCTCCAATTTATGGTAGACTTTGTTTTCGCTAATGCAAGTCCCTTTGAACTTCACCAGATTTGGACACTGGTGGCAACTGCAAAGAAAAGTTTTGTTATTTTCAAATCTAAGACCCCATCATGATTTATTACAGTAGAAATACAGTAGAGAACAGCTATTGGAACTGACAAATGCTCTCCTTAAAATGAAGAGAAGAGCAGCGATTTGACCAAAAGAGATCAAACTGAATGGCAAGAACCACTCTGACATCGAAACCACTGTCATCGATGGAGAAGGGGTCTACCTGCTATAGGCGTCCTTCACGGATGTGGATTCTCTCCATAGAATTGTGAGATACGGTACCTGTCATGCTGTCCTAAACAACCATATTTGAAACAAATATCGAAGGTTTACTCACCTATAACACCTCTCCTCCTCAAGGTAATGGTAGATGTCTCTCTCAAGGATTTTCATTCTAATGCAGCGGATTGAGATGAGGCCCATCTTGCCTGATATCGGCTGTCGTGTGCAGCACCCACGGATGTCATCCGCACCTGGCGCACTGGCCGGCACATCAAAACTTTGTCCTCGGTTTACAACACTTTGGACGATCCTGCTATCCTGCACATTCCTCAAATTAGCAGGGAGGCTAGACATCTTTGGTTTGTTGCTGGTAGCACCTAATAGCCGCTGAGCTTGACCTGCGTGCGACGTATTCTGTTCGACATCTTTTGCAACTGCACCCTGCCCTTGATGGAGTTCATTCATCAGAGATAAAATCTTTGGCTGCCTATCCGCCAAAGGAGCTTCTCCACCCACTTCCTCTATAGCCTCTGCCTCCTCCTCTAACTTCCTTTCACCACCACTAGATGTAGCACCGGAAATACCTTGAACTGCACCTTTATCCTCGGGCATCACAACCTTGTCTTTACCCAGTGAACATGACCTAATCTCTTTCACACTGTTCTGCCCATTTCCTCCGTGATCAACCGAGCCTGTCTCTCCCTTCCTCTCCTCTTCGGCCCTATCGCCTCCCTGAAGACAGCAGGGTGCAACCTCTTTGACCTTCCCACCGTCTTCCTCCGAACTGTTGACCGACATCTTGAACGCTTTGAATACCTTATCTGTGCGGTACGAGGTATCACCTTCACCAGAGAAAGATGCATGTCGAACCCCATCATCCATTTCATCAACATCAGATTTTCCACCCGAGTTTTGAAAGGATTGCTCCAACTCAGTTAAAGTTGAAGGGAACACATCATCTCCTTCCTCCTTTGCTATCGGCTCATGCATTTCAGCAATACTTGTGAGATTTGCCTGCATCATTTTCTGGCCATCCTGAATCATAGCACGGACTTCATCTGGAGTGGCTGCAGGGAGGATGCGGAGAGCAGCTCGATATATGTCGGCATTGAACCCACCGCAAATCTTGGATTTCTCATTTTCATCAAGCAGAACTTCATTCAGACTGAACATAGCAACATCCTTGGACATTCGCAGCAGGCTGAACATTTCAAAATGCCTCATAGCTTTCTGTACCGCCTCTAGACTTCTTCTCCTGATAGGATACTCCTCATTCAGTTGAGCATCAATTTTTTTTTCAATAACGAAGGTCTTGATCATCATCTTGTCCCTGTTGATTTGTTCAGGGACGATTTCTGTCAGTCTGTCTACAAACTCATGCCAGGGACCCAACATCTGTACAACTTGAGCTCGCAGACCTTGCTTGGAGTTGCAGTACTCTTTAATCAAAGTCTCTGAGCGCTTCTTCAGGTATTCTACTGGATTGGCTTCAAACCTTTTAAACTCATGTCCTTTGAAATATGTCCTGATCACGTCCGAGAGCTTGACAGAGCCGAGGTAGATGAACGCAGACACTGCAATCACTGCCGTCACTGGGAAAAGAACCACAGCAGAATAACCAAAGAATGCACGCTCGAATGTCGTCATACTGTGGAGGAATGGACGGAACCAGCCGCGGCCAGTATCACCCGCCTCTTTTGACTGCCTTTCATTCAGTTGACCTTGATTTGAGACTTGTCTCATCTCTTTTTCTAACTTCTCGCCAATACTACTCACACGTTTTTCAACTTCTTGTCGGAATTTATCCATTGCACGCTCAAATTCCTTCTTCTCCATGTCCCACTTCCGCATCTGGCTATCAAGACGAGATGCCAAGCATTCGTAGTGCCGTTTCTCTAACTCCTCCCAGTCTGTAACCAGGCTAAAATCATCCGCATCCCCCCAGTCAGCTAGACTGGCAAAGACCCTTTCATCAAGGAAGAATCGTTTTAGCTTAGCTACCAACTCATCAACCACTTTATTCAGACTGTGTTTGAAAGCCCTAAAGTCTTTCACCGTAACTTCTTGAAGTTCTGAAAGTCTTGCAATAGTTGCTTCTAATTCCATCTTCTTTTTCTTCAAGTCTTTTTGCCTATTGTTGATGTGAATATCGAGCGCAAAGATGATCTTCCTCAGCATGTTCGCTATCCAACTGAAAATATAAAGAATAAACATGATCAAATAGTTTTAGAGTTTTACTTTCTTGATGGCTAGGTCTCTTAATTGCAAAGGGTGATCATAGCAATGACCACTGGAGTAGACAAATACGATCTTTTCCTGCATTGACAAAAGGAAGTTGTTCCAATCAATTTCAATGCAACAAAACAAATGCAACTTCAGAGTTTTGCCAAAAGAAGACATGTGTGCCATGTTTGGATTTGGGACTATCATTCGAAAGTAGTCTAATCTGACAGTTATACACTCTGTAGGCTTGATAGTACTGCAAACATATTTACCGGACCAAGGTATACTCACAAAAAATTCAGTCTGAGTTTGTTATCTGACCCAACTGGGATAAGCGTCTCGAACCGATTTAGGAGCTCACAAAATGGTCTGGTCATGAAGCCATCTTTCAGGACAGCAGCAGCTTCTGTAGCACAGTAGGGCAGGAACTGCTCTGACTTGAACTCGGGCCAGCACTGCCTCAGTTTCATAAGGATGTCATTAACCAGGCGATCATGGTCACTAGGTGGTATCATATCGAATTTGTTCCCAAGAAAGACAACAGATTCTGGCCGGATGAACTGCCTTTTGTCAATTTTTACGCTGGTCACTTCATTGGCAAGATCACAGATCTGAAATTTTGATAACTACAGTTTGAGCCAGTTACCAACCTCAACCTTCGCCAAGGAAGAGGAGTACCCTGAAGAAGTACCCTGAAGAAATCAAGGGGATAATGTTTGCTTCTCCGGCCCTCTATCACACAAACCACCGAGAGTGAGTCCTGTAATGTCAAAAACTGGTGTGACGTAACTGACTTCATCACTTGACAGGGATGGAGTCTTTCGCCTTTCCAGGGACAAAGGAATGTTGTCTCACCATCTCCACATCACATCTGGTTCTACGTAAAGTGACATGCCAAAGAATACAAGAAGTTTGTGGTGGTATCAGATATCGAACTTGTGATAAGTAAACCACTAGCCCTAAAGTAACAAAATTTGCTAGCATACTAACCCGATCATGGACACCCCCTCGGTTTGCTGTGTTGATGATGAAAAGGAAACCAAATGCATCCTGGAGGTGTTCATGCACCATCTTGGTTGTTTGTGCATTGTCTCCCACTCCTGGCGTATCAATGATGGTGACCTCTGTCTCCTGGAAAAAAATGTGCACATATTGTAAAAATAAAAACACCAGATGATACCATCATCACACCTGACTTCAACCAAACCTCAGTAATCAGGTCATACATGTGTCCCAAGTAGTCTCTTTCCATTGGCATGGTTGTGACCGGGATGTACCGAGCTTGGCCTGGCACAAATACGGAGCAAGTAGTATGCTAGAAGCCTGTAACCTAAATGTTGAAGCAGTCGACTTTGTCTCTCTTTGACAGCTCCAAAAAAAAATTGTGGTTTTCGTCATGCTGTCTTTGTATTACCGGCATTTGAGGCATGACAGCCAGACGGAAAACCTTCTCCTATCTGTTACCATACAATATGTATCCCATCTTCACCTTGAGGAAGACGTTGTTCAGGTTAATCTCAATCCTCTTGAAGACACCATGGCTCGACTCATCCTCTCTCGCTTCAATCCTCTCTTTCAAAACTTCCAAGAAGTCTTTCCCTTCTTCTGGCACAATTTCTAAAGGCTCGCCATTGTCCCATGGGTATGCTACAGCATGGTTTTCCTCTCCGTAGGTGATCTCTGATAATGCCTGAGTATTGCACAAGAAGCTTTCCGGTAGAAATGTGCCTCCCAGCAGGTTGTTGATAACAGATGTCTTCCCGGCACATGTCTCACCTACAGAGGGATATTTCATGTTATAGTGAGCTAATGAAAACAAGCTTCCCATGACAGGAAGACTGCCCCCTTAACTCCACCCCCTGGGAGTCACTTAGCCCATCTAGACATGCCCAGATTTTCATTCACAGACGCATTTCATTCTGAATTTGTCATCTACATCCAACCCACAACCTCCTGATCAGGAGCCCAGCACTCTAACCACTCGGCCTCTTTTTTTCGTTGGGTGTCTGGAGCCCTTGACAGGGGAGCTGATGTATGAGAGAGGAGACTAGAGGGGGTTACCGTTGAAATTTGTTGAGTAGGATTATAGTGGATATCAATAATCATCAGATGACATCTGATGATGAGAAAGCATATCGTTTTGTGAACTTCCTTGTCAGGTGTCAATCATTTACTCTCATTAACTTTATGATCGTGACCAATTTGGCCTGAAATTGTCATGAATGCATAAAATGAGATATTAATACATTGTACTGGTGTATAATTTGTTTCAGTCAACCAGGCGTTTTTACAATATGACACAACAATGTTTTGTCTGTTCAATGGATTCAAATTGACTGGAGATTGTCTACAGTTTCACTATTGCCCACAGTGGCTTCTTCAGGACTGTAGACCGACACAGATGTGAGACACTCGAGATGCCCCATCTGACCTGACCCAGGTTTGACATTCGCTAAATCAGGATGGATCGAGGGAGCAAAGTCTAATTGACCATTATGTTGAAGCAGTTTATTACAGACACCCCGCCCCAGTTTCGACAAAAACACATTTAAAATAATCAAGGACAAAAGATTGTTATTGAATCATGCTTCCACCAATCACTAATCAAGTTATTAATAAATCCCTGTTTTGGAAAACAATCAATCAAATAGCAGTTTAATCATGTCAATTAAGACATCTTGATCAGGAAAACCACAAGTCTTATGAAGCAGAGGATTGGTTGAAAATCAGATGACCAAGTTTTAAAAAGGCAAGAAGTCTCATAACTGAAAGAAATTCTGATCAACTGACCAGTCACAAGTAATTTACAGAGAGCCTTCCTCAACTCTGTCCGCTGGTTTTCGAAGATGTCTTTATAGTCTTTACAGATGATATCGAGCTGGTTCCAAAGTGGATCTGTCTTCGGCACGCTGTCAATCTTTGTCTCAATGGCATCCAACAGCGAGATCAACTGGTCACATTTTCTCTTATGGTCCTCTTTGATCTTCTTCAAGATGGCTGCGAGCTGAACATGGCCAGAGAAAATATATATTGGGTGGGCCACAAAACAACAAGTACACAAGATTAGAGATTGGACATCCAATTCTTAAAACAAAACCACAGTTGATAATCTCTCCCTGTTAATAGTTACCCCCCCCCCCCCCCCGAACTTTCCCACTCTGGAGAGCAAAACATATGGGGATCTTCATGACAAGGGATAAAACCAATCATAATCATACTGCAAGAGGGAATTCCCGAATTCCCGAATTACCAAGAAATCAGCAATGAATTGGGGAAATGGTGAAAACCCAAGACAATGACCATTTGTCCTAGATATTTTGTTGACAATCTTTAAGAAACAAGAGCCCCATGTACCTGGCACTCAGCTGAGAGTATGATTCCTTTTGGCTTGTTCTGGGATTTTTAAAGTCATCTGAGCTGAAAACTGTGCATATAAAGTTGTGTAACCCATTCTGCCATCATAAGATAAGAAAATGACAATGAATTTAGGCAGCAAATGGCACATCTTGTAACTCGAAAATGCAGCATCCACAGAATACGATAATTCTTATCTAAACTGCAGCAATTTCCTGCATCTTTTTCTCTTACATGTATAAGCTTTGTGAAGGACAACCAATGCCTGCAATAACTTAAAAATTGAATTTCTCATGCAGCTTTGATATAGACTCTCTAAAATGGTACACTCCGGACGCAGTGGACCAGCCTCATTCCTTATCCTAACAAGACCGAATTAGGATGATGCAATGGACTTCCCAGGAAGTCTAAAAAATGGTTGTATCTCAGCTTACTCTAAGTTCTCAGTCATCTATAGCAGAGAAAATTGGAAGGAATAAACCTACATTGCGATTGTCTGTTGACCTGACTGCCTCCTTCTTAATGATTTCTGTCTTCAAGACCAACTGGGCTTCTTTCAGGTCTGTAAGTCCCTCCATGGACAACCCCATCTCCAGCATTACATCATAGACACCACGAAGGGTCAGTTTACAGACATCATCTTCATAAACTGGACCACCTTTATCATTTGATGATGGCTTTGACTGCGCCATGGCAATTGTGATGTTGGTCTCCAGGGAGCTGAAAAGTTTAACTCTAGTAGTGAGTGGCAGTAACGACGACAGTAATATTTTAAAACAAAAATAATTAAAAATAATGCACTGACCAAATGACAAGTATTGTGGCATCTTTTTGCTGTTTTTTCTTCACTACCATAGTACAAACATGAACATGTTCCTGGCCAGTGCCAGGATCTAGAGCAGGCTGTAGACTAGAGGTAGGCCTAGGCCTACTGCTGGGGACGTTGTTGTCAATGTTGAATGGGAGTTTGGGGCCAAACGTTACCATGGAGATATGGTAACTGCCAAGTCCTTTTGGCCAAAACAAAGAATATTAACCTACCTACCTGAACTGCTTTAGTGAAGAACAACAGGAACAGCGTTTTGCCTTAGTTATACCACAACACTTTTTGTTAATGTGGCCTACAAATTGTGGTAAGGTACAATCTGGTAGGCGAACATCATCAGACAGACCAACGCCCCCATCAATCCCCTCGAACAAATATTACAGCCAATTAAAATTCAAAAGGCAATATGCATGGACAATGGAAAACCCATTGACTAAAAATAGCAAGAAGGGGGAAAACCCGAGTGTGGGGAAACCCAATTTACTGGCACACGCCATCTGTGAACAAACTGTGTGAACTAAACTTCGTGACTTCGAGGAGAAGAAAGTGCCACTTTGAAATTATAGAATGTTTTGTTGATTTTGAGATTTTTGGTCCTCAAGTAAACCTTGATCATTATGTCAATCCCACACGAAAGTTGGCGACCAGCCAACATTACTTTAGAGACAACGTAAGTTAAACGGAATGAGGGAGAGAGTCAATAAATGATCAGATGAAGAGACTTGAAAATCTGCATGTATATATGTATGTACGGTACTGTACATCATGCAAGCATTTAGCATGACATGTATTGTATGTACTGTATAGTGTGCACCCATGGCTATGTGTCCATGTTTAATGTATGTTGAAATGTTTATGTACCCTATGCATTCGGATATCCATAACTTTCGGGGATAAACTCATAAAATTCATAAGTTTTAAGACACATTTTAGATGCTCACAGAGCTTATAATACTTTCAGCATGGGCAGTATCACTTGTGAACTGTACTGGAACCACGCACCACAAACGTGCCGTAACTTTGCTGAGCTCGCCAGGAGAGGCTACTATGATGGCATCATATTCCACAGGATCATCCCTGACTTCATGATTCAGACTGGCGATCCAACTGGGACTGGTAAGAATAACTAAATTTGACACAGCCAAGTCAAGAGTAATATCAGTAAAAACCCCTAAACCTGGTCTTTTCATAAAGCTTATCTAAGAATACATATGCCCTGTTTCTTCATCCAGCCCTAAATTTTATACCATAAGCATGAAAATTTCCATGATATCAGATTGCTGTGCAGTAAGTCCCATCAGTCAAACTTCCATGACCGTTGTCCCTTGGAACTGGCTCGCCACAATAAGAACATAAGAAGAGATGTCTTCTTCATACACGTGATCTAAACCTGAGCTGCCGGTAATGCTTTAAGGTCAACTTAACTATATCTTAATCCTATTTTAAATATGTTCATCTTTCAGGTCGAGGTGGTGCATCAATTTATGGTCCACAATTTCCTGACGAAATTTCAAGAGAGCTGAAACACACTGGTAGGGTCATGCATGTTGTCGCTCTCTTTTCTAGCACAGTAGCAGATAAAAATCAGTTCAGTATTGAGATGAGATCAATACATCTCGCGAAAATTACGAAAACCATTTATAGTTGGACCTCGCACCCCCTTGGGACCGAGAACATTGGTTCACTGTATCGAGTGTTCACTATCTCCAGGGTAAACTCCTGTGATTTTTAGTGAGTTTCAGTAGGAAAACAGTTAATTACTGGTAAGAATTTGTTCACTGCTAAAGTAAATTGATATAATAAGGTTCAACCAACACCCTGTAGTCGTTTCAGAACATGTCCTGTGTGTTGAGTTGGCTGGTACCTGGCATTTTCAAAAGCTAACATAATCTTGCCTACACGCCGATTCAAAATACTTGAATTTTGTTTCTTTTCAGGGGCTGGCATCCTATCAATGGCCAACAGTGGTCCAGACAGCAATGGCAGTCAGTTCTTCATTACACTTGCACCGACACAGTGGCTGGACAATAAACATACCATATTTGGACGTATACATACTGGCATGAGGGTTGTGGAGAGAGTAGGAAAAGTCGAAACAGACGATAGTGATAAACCTAAACATGAAATAAAAATGATACGTGCTTACATCTCATCAGCGTAGGATATAAACTGCCTGTTCATAAAGTGTCAAAGCAGTGGAGGAAAGGAAAGGGGTTTGAGAATGTGGACAAAGTGTGTACACAAACACACAAAGTGGACTTACCTACCTCGGTATAGGTAGTTCAAAAAATTCCAACTGCAATGCATAATTCCTTTATGAACAGAGATCATCTCATCAATCTGTGTAGACAGATCATCTCATTAATCAACATGTCATTGGAATGTGAAGAAATCTAATGCAATTTTACATCTTAAGACGACGAACTGCCGTATCAAATTGGAAAGGCCTGCTTCTACTGTATCAGAATATTGCCAGATTCCATTGTGCTGGCCTGGCCAAGGATCTGCTTCTGGGTTTTCCCAGGAAGCACAGGGTGTCTAGTACTCATTTTTGTAAGTGACATGAAATAAATGCATTTATTAGTAATTGCTGTTGCATCCGTTGTTGTCCAATTTGTTGAATTACTGAAGTCCTTGGATTTTCAAGATGGAGGAGTCACTGAAAAATATGGCAATATCCTTTATTGGTAATTGTTTTGCCATATAGGGCATTCTCCAACTGTTCGCAAAACAAGGAGGGAAAGTCATGACAGTCTAATGAAACTATCTTGACCCTCAAGTTTGGACCCACTCTGCCAATCCGGATTCCGTTGGGTGGTTACGGAGGACCTCTGATGGTTCAGAATGTGACCATATACAAGCTTGTCCCGATTTCCTGTAAGCCAGGTTGTGACTGTTCGAAGATCTGGTTGTGACAGTCTAAAGACAAGACTGGAGGCGAGCTACTGCAGATTTACCCATCCAGGTGAATGTTACCCCACACAACCAAGTTGCCTCTCACAAGTAGCTTTTTCCCTATTTTCTGTAAGCCAGGTTATGACTGTTGGAAAACTTCCATTTAAGTGTCTATTATACAAGAATCTAGCATCGAGCAATCTAAAATGACTACAAACACTAAATATTATTTTATTGTAATTTTATTACTGAGTACACGTAACCATAAAACTCTTACAGAACAAAGTACCACAGAGAGTTTACTACAAAAAAATTGCACAGTATTGATCGATGATTATGAATATGAAGAGAGAGTCCAAATATTTTTAAGGAGGACAAAGTAAAGCTGTTACCATACAGTTACAAAGCCAAGGGACAGAAATTCCTATAAAAAAAGACTGGTAAAATGGAGTAAAAATGCTGTGCAACACAAACCAGATGAAAAAGTACTCCATGAGCACCTGAAAAATGTGAGAAAGCTAACATTTGTAAAATACTAAAATACGTTTATGCAAACAAGATTACAACACTGGGTGACCAAATTGGCCAACAGGCTTACTGCAAGACAATGAAGCATGATAAGTGTGAGAAATGTCACTGAATATTTTGGTCCCAGATAAACTTGCTACGCATAAAAGTGTTACTGCCACTATGGTATTCATTAAAGACTTTTTAACACAAACTGAACTTTTAAAATCTACTTGTCCAAAAAAGAAACTCTGCATAATGGGAAATTGGAATTTCCTAAACAACAAGTACATGTACTTGGTCATGAAACATGTTCATACATCACCCAAAATATGGTGCTTTCCTAAATCAGGTATAAAATAAGAAACAAGTTTTTTCCAATACTGAATCAAGTTTCTTTTTGTGATGGGGGGGGGGGGGAGTATTAAATGGATATCAAAATTTGTTCACACATGTACCAGTGAAGGACAATTTGGTCTTGGATTGTTACCAGAAAATGATAAAGTTCTTCCTGCTGAAAAAGGACAAACTGTCCTCACCCTACCTGTAGCCACGGGAAACAAACTGTCCTCGCCCTACCTGTAGCCACGGGAAACAAACTGTACTGCATAATAAATACTACAAAGGATCATGAAGAGAATGCCAACTCCAAGTGCAATATGTGCAAACCTCTTAGCTTGACCTGAAAAAATTCGAGCTTCTTCTCCATTTCCACGATTTATAGCATTGCGACACTTGATTGACTTCAGGATGGCGACTATTCCAACTGGCCAGCAGCACATGATGGTAACCATAATTGAATAAAGTAGGTAGTCTGGAGGTGGGTTCGCCAAAGCCAAGGGCATTATTGTGATGAGGGTTGGTTGGGCTAGGATGGTACCTGGTGGTGGAGATACACCTAGAAGAGAATTCAATAAAATGTCAGAAACACATTATACTAAAATAGAAAGGGCTTCTGCATGTCATCCTAGGACCCTTTGTGCAGATGCAAAGTCATACTGACAACATCCCATCAGCTACTGTAATGTATAAGGGATATCCCGTTGAAATTATTTTCAAGGTCTTGAAACCTTGACTGGAATACGCGCATGTATCATACATAAACAGTTTCGAAAAAAACTAGATGATTAAATAAATTACCTTGTGGTACTGGGTAGTATCCAGTGGGGCTCGCCATTGGCACGGAATGTAGTTGGCTTGAATAAGCGACATGCTGAGCATAGGTGCTGGGTTCGTTGAACCCTCCCTGGACAAGAGGCTGCGGATAGGGAGGAGGTGGGCCTGGTGGCTGGCCATTTGGGGTGTAGGGGGGCGGTGGATCGTATGCTTCATCCTGCTTTTCCATTCTGTTTGTTCAGGGCCCTGAAAAAAAACCATGCTGTTGGGGTGAGTTTTGCATTAAAACTAACGAAAAAGATCAAATTCAGAGGCAATGGGCATCCGTGATCCAAAATAGATTCGTTTTATTACGAGTTATGATAAACAGCCCGATCCAGAAGCGCCCTCTTCGTGTAGTAGAACTAGAAGATTCAAGATGAGATGTTGGCGATAAGGATAAGGACGGCAGTTTTCAGGGCAGACACAGACTGAGAAATAATGCTCCGGGCAATATCCACAGGAGCGTGAAGTTTAAGTCAAAATAAATGCTTTTATAAATTTGTGCTCGCAGGAGGAGAGAAACTGTCACACGACACATAGGGCCTACAGCACACTATTATGTACACTATGACTAGTGTGTGTAATGTACATAAATGCAGCAGCAGTAGAATAACCTCGAAATCGCCATCATTATTGTCAATTTAATGATTGTAATGCAACTAGGACGTTGTGTACCTTATCAATCTATGATACTGAACCGACAGCGGTCTAAATACTCCCGTTGAATTGACTTTATTCGTAAAAAAATGATAAAAATATTTTTATTTTCGTTCAACCAATTCCGTCTCCGCCTCCGCCTATCGTCCCTCATCATTGCCGAGAATTGTCCTCACTGGCAAAATGTGAGTCGCCAATCTAAAATCAGAATTGTAACAGCTACTGTCATCAGCTTGGTTGTGACAGTGTTTAGAATGAGTGAAGCCGGCTGGTTACTACTATTTAGGTCTTGGATATTGTAGCAGCTACTGTCATCAGAATGGGTTGTGACATGGTCTCTGCAGGGAGACATACAAGACATGTCAGCTAGTTTTTGTTGAGAAAATCTTAAAACTTAACTCATGAACTGGTCCTCACATCTTCCCAGATTCTGGTTCTTGCTAATCTGGCCCAGCGCTTGTACCTATGGCCAGTCTCAGCCAAGTACTTTTAGGCCAAGAGGTAGGGTATACCTCCATGGGTTCACCTAGACAGTACATCTCCTCCAGGTGGATCATAATCTCACCAGCGCTGAAGATCAGGTGCACACAAACAAAACAACTTCTTTATCTTTCTAATAATATATTTATCCACCTAACTAAAATAGACACAATAAATTAAACATCCACTTCTGAAATATGGAGCAGACAATACGATACATATAATTTCTATGGATGGAAGCATTCAGATTTATACAAATAAATAACAAGAAATAGCTCTTTATCACGGTTTCGTTGCATGAAGGATTGTAATTTAAAAGCGAAGTGCATTCAAGTATAGTACATCTTCAAGTTTCACTCTACAGTCAGGGGGATTATAAACAGGAGCTAAGAAATGGCTCCACCCACTCAACAGCCTCGCCACAGTATAATATTTAGTACATACCTACCCGGGTATTCTTAATTTTACACATTCTAAACTCCGCAGAGGTAAAAGTATCAAAAATTAGATCTAGAATAGCATAAGAGCCCTACAAGAATAAGATTACAAAAGTTTTCTAGAATACACTTATGGTGTCCCATCACACCTTAATCATCATTTGTTCTTCAATTCATGATGAACTAGAAGGACGGGCCATTTTTTGAGCTTGTTGAGCACTCTGTCCTAACACGGAGACCTCCAGTAACAAAGAGATCTTGTCACAAGAGATCATGGGTGGCAAGGTATTGTTCTCTTTTCTACAAGAAAAGTAACAATACCAATAGACCTATGATAAGAGGGATAAAGAAGACATAACATACATATGGCACAAAGGTGTCCCATTGCTACTCTAGAATACAGTACTGGGTATCTAAACTTATCACAGACAATTTATTATGTAAAGGTACCCCACTCTCCCCGCCCCTTTCCCACTCAAGAGAGTCATGTCGAAGTCACTTCCATAGAAATTCCCCAAATACCAATTAAAATGTTTGCCAGAAGTGTGGATTGAGGATGGTACAGTTAAAGGCATAAAAGTTCCAGATCCATAGATTATTGTCGCATCTCGGCCATCTTTGGTAGGCCATTTCTGCAAAATAACTTCCTTAAACATGCTTAAGTCAGGTGACACAGAATATTTCTTATGTTACAAAGTAGGACTTAAACAACTCCAAAGGTTTGAAATGTGCACCAAAAACACTCAGATATCAAAAAGGCACCACATACTTGAGGCAAAAACTTAACTGCCTACATAAAATGGTGTTATCGTAATTCAATTCGAGTTGTGACACACAAAGACAAAGGAGAATATGTCATCAGTCTACTCCTGAGAGAAATGGCCGATGATGAAACTGATGACAGCTATTTGGTACAATAATTACATCATCTTAACAGGTAACGATTTGAAACTAAGGCCTGGATCCCTTCCATGATTTTAGCCAATAATCTAATTAAAACTGTGCAAGCAGAGTTGCCTACTTGTATCTGATAGTGTCTTTTGAAAGTTTCTACATTTATTTTATCCCCAAGGCCACCTCACTTCTTCTTCTTCTTGCCACTCTTCTTCCCCTTCTTCTTCTTCCCACCGCCGCCCCCAGAAAATCCAAATCCTCGCATCTCCAGTGCTTCCACTGGGCCGTGAGCTATATAGTACAGATTGTCCATAGCAGGAGGACTCAGAATGTCTACTGGTGGTTTTATGGCTTTGGCAGATCCTAAAGATTTGGCCGATTTGCTCCGTTTTCCACTTTTACCACGTTTGCTGCCAGGACTTTTACTTCGACCCCGGCTTTTGGCACTTTTACTTTTGCCTTTGGCAGATTTCTTTCCTTTCCCCTTTGGCTGTAAAAAAGAGAGTAAAATTAAAATACTATGTGAAACCAGGGAACTGTCCCCATTTCTGCTCTCGCTTGAGTTTCACAGAGGATTGAATTCTCAAGGCAAGCTTGAGTTGTTTTTGGCCAACATGAGTTGTTGACCGCAAAATGGAGAGACCCCCCCCCCCCCAGGTAGGGCAAATCATGTGTGCCTGCGCTGCCAGTTGCTCAGAAAGGGCTTATAGTATACATATTTCCATTAACAACTTTTCGATCCTATTTTCTTGGACACTGTAGGCTGAGTTAGTCACTTCACATCAATTCCTTAACCAGAAGTGAATGATGAATATATATATACATTTAGGAAATTTGATAAAATCTGCAAAGGGGTGAGAAAAAACACTTAAATATAATGACATGAAGGAGTATGTGACTCAAGAGAAAGAGCATGCTGATCTATCCGCCTTGTCCTTCGGTCTCACCTCTTTCATGTCAAGGAGGCGGGACCGAATCACAACACCGATAGATCAGCATGGGGAAAGGGAGAATCTTCACACTTCATGCAAAGGACCGCTTTGAAAGATAACAGGGAGAGGGCACATCACGCTAGCAAAAAAGGGACACCAAACAAGAAAATCATGCAAAGACCACACTGTAGTGATTTTTATAATTCAATCAATTTCATACTGTAGAAAACCTGTTCTTACAAGAAAATTCATAATGATATTATTGTTTTGCATCAAATATTAGTAAGGCCTAATTTGAAAGACGAACAGTGGGAGAAACTGGGATAACATATTTTTACAGGGTGTTCCTCCAAAACACTTATATGCCCGAGGGGCTAAATTCATTAACAGAATGACGACATTTCCATAGCAAAGGAATCATTTTTCAGAATTTGCTGAACAATATCATAAATATTTTCAATTAGAATAAACCTCCATTTGCAATGCTAAAGTATTCCAACAATAAGTAAAGTATCATACCACATGCACTAGGTTCATTTATAACTATTCAAAAGCCTATACTGAAAAAAGTCTGCAAGTATTTAATTCGCCTGATTTTGCAATAAAGTTTGGAAAAATTAGTAGTTGAATAACTGTTTTATTTGTTCATCATGGAATAATACTTTCCACACAACATTAAATCCTGGGCACACTAAAGTTACATGAATCACTGCCAAATTAAATAGGTAAATTGGTATAATTTGTGAAGATATGCCAAAGTGTTCTCTCTATGATGGGGATAGAAAGGTTTATGTGCAGTGCAGGAGACTTATTATCATTCAAAGATGGTTTGATCATTTTAACCATCCAAGGACCACAGACATGTGTTTTCTTGGTAATTACGAAGTAGAAACATCTCTTTTAAAATAACATGTGATCATTTTTTTTACCTTCAGATCCTGATATTCAAGATTTGAAGATTTTCCTCATCACAAAATCATATGTGGTCGTTAGACAGTAAGTTTAAAGGTGCTTTATTAGTATCACATGACATGTGTATAAAAGATCCGTCAAATACATACATCATCACTGCTAAGGGTTTGCTGTGAATAAGAATAAACTATTATCAATATGAGACAAACGTTTGCGGGTTCAGATTTTATACTTACTGATGAAAAGGGTCAACAGAGGTATGGACACTGGGCAACAGTAAACTTGATCACTGAAAGATGGATCTATTGACTACCTTCTTTGATATCAGGTCAATTTCCAAGTCAGGAAAAGCTTCAACATACCTACATGACCTAAGGTTATCTCAGTCACATTGGAATGCGCATTGGCTACCCCTTAAACTATATAACAAATAACATAGTCAATAGTCCTTCCTCTAACACAACAAGTGTACCAGCACCTTGGACAACATTTTGAAGGAAAATCTAACCCTATAATTCATATTTGAGTTGTTCCAACCCCAACTCAACTTGGACTGGCGGGATGATTTCTTATGAGCCAGTGTTTCAATAAAGACAAGTTAACACTGATGATGCTGTATTGATCAGCCATCATATGCCGATGTGTGGTGTAGTGGTTAACACTCATGTAGGCCTAGCTACTAGCTAGCTGTAATTCTGTGCACCAACCCTAAAGCCCCTTTAAAAAGGTGATAATAGAAATAGGCATGGTGGGTGCCCGGGATAGGTGAACTTCAACTTACCATTATTTTATTGCAGTACACTGTACAGTATATATATTTCCTCTTTTGGCACTTCACTTTTAAATCTCCTATAATTTACGAACATTTTATTTCAGCTGAAATAGAGAGAGCAAAATCAATATCAGTCCAGCATACTAACAATAGTAGGCCTATAGCCTACGTGTAGGCTACTAATGCCAATGCCAATGGTGTTTCTGTTGTTACTTACCACTTCCATTAAAAACTGGACGCAAGAAAAGAAACAGATTTTCACAGAACACAGTTCATCACTCACAAGTATAGGCATCTGACAGCCTGTAGTATAGTATAGCAATGTATGAGTGTTCTTTAGCATAACATATTGACCTATATTGACCTCATTGAGCATGATTGACCCATAGCTGGCAGTGCTTGTTGTTATTACTATGGTTACCAACCTTGTTCCTGGGCTTCCTGGATGTGAGGTATTTATTCCAGATTGCTCTTATCAGCCTCGTTCTGAACCAGAGGTCAGTTTCAACCTGGTTTCCCTTGTTTTCGGTGGCTGTACATTGTCCTGTACGAAATGTATATGGTTCCACATAAGTTATCCTGGGTAGCAGGTTGGCTGTGGAGTCTTCAATGGAAGGGACTGTCTGCAAATTTGTTCCCTACAATATTTCACCTCTATGCTGGCAAGCTCTGCCTTTCAAAAGTATGAAATTTGCGAATAAGTAACCTCTATTGGATGTATAACTGAATAAAATACCAAACCTGGTCGTAAATTGGGTACGATTGCATTAATTTGAAGTGCATACCTCACAATGTTTCTGACCAGGTCCCCCGAATTTAGTCAAAATGTACTATGCAACAATGTATACACATAGTCTTCCGATGGATCAC
The DNA here is from genome assembly GCF_910592395.1 of Lineus longissimus. Lineage (NCBI taxonomy): Eukaryota > Metazoa > Nemertea > Pilidiophora > Heteronemertea > Lineidae > Lineus > Lineus longissimus. The sequence goes on from NC_088314.1 coordinate 1,860,401, forward strand.
TTATTAATGGGCGCAGAGGCATAGGCCTAGCTATAGTGAGTTAGGCCTAATTGGTTAAACAAAGACCTCCTGTTGTTAGAGTAAAGAGGATAAAAACTAGATCCCTGGGCTGTGATGAAACTGTACCATCACGCGAATAGGATGTAGACCTAGCCGCCTATGTCATGATGTTAGCAAAACCACCGTCACCGAGGCCTGTTACAATAATTCAATATATATACATGTGAAATAGGTCTTTTGTACAGGCACCGGACCCCTCAACTGCCTGAATTACGTTGTCGACATAGTGTTTTTGGCTGCTGTATTGTACAGTTAAAGACAATTGCTATTTCGATTCCAGGTGCCAAACAGAATGGATGCCATTAATGATCCCTATGTCGACCATGCCGTTGCAGCAATGATGAATGTGTCGGATGTCCAACTTGGTGAAACAATCCGTGAGAGACTGAAGATCCAACGTGATACTGGGCGATTTTGTGATGTCGTTTTCCACGTTCATAGCATCGAATTTCTTGCGCATCGCTGCATCCTCGCAGCCTGCAGCCCTTACTTTGATTCGGTATTGGATCTCAATCGCTATGGCAAGGAGCACCTAACAATCTCTGCTGACTGGAAAATCTTCTCTGAACTGATAGATTTTATTTACACTGGGAAAATTTATATCCATGAGGGAAACGTTGCCGAACTATTGCGCTTATCTGGTTATTTCCTCATGTCTGGTTTAAAAGATTACTGCGGTGAATTTCTCGAGCGCTCAATGAGCGTCAAAAACTGCCTTGGAATTAAAGCATTGTCTGAGAAGTGTGGTCTGTTGAATCTTGCCATAAACTCAACAGGATTCATCCAAGAGCACATCAATGAAATAACTGGGGAATTGGAACTTTTCGAACTTAGCAAAGCTAAATTAGAGGCGTTCTTGAACAATAAGGCATTTAATATTTCAAATGAGTTAAAATTAGTCATGATTTCGCGTTGGGTTCTGCATAAGTTGTCCGATAGAGAAGAGGAGTTTAAGAAGTTGATATCTTTGGTACAGTTGCCACAAGTCGATCATTTGAGAGTCATCGAGCTCATCCAGATTGAGAATCTTTATCATGCCAGTGAACATTGTCTCTATCACATATTACATGAGCTTTACTCCTTTGGCGTGCAATTAGGACTGTTAGAGGTCACATATTCAGATCTATGTCGCAAGGTCGTGGAACAGCCAAGGATTGAGGGGAATGTGTTGGATTTGGCGGTCAATGCTGCTCTTGGTGATATGACACCAGCAATGCAGGAGTATACCACTCGGGATTTGAGAATGAAAAAGGATATGGCCCCAGGGACAGAGGGACTAGGTGATCACTCTTTGTCAAGAGGTGACAGCACCTGTCTGTTGCAGGCCAGCCCCACAATCAAAGACCAGAGTGGTTTTATTGAGGTGGTAATGCCCGCTCAAGGTGAAGGTAGCAATGTTGAACCAAAGATCGTTGACCATCTTTCGTACACCAAAGTTGAAGACATGGAGATTGTCAAGGAGCACGTCTTTGAAGAAACAAATGCTGTTGGGCAAGTGCATTTCAAACCAAGATTTCAAGGCAATAGGGAAGAAAACCCAAACAGTGCTACGACTAGTAAAAGCTTAGGGGCTGTGAAAACTGAAAGTTTGGCCATGCCTGGGAAAGATATCCAGGTACCTGTTGTTGCCAAAAGAGAGGCATTGGATGAAGATAAGATATTGGAGGCTCAAGCTGCTGCTGCTGCAGAAGCAGTCCCCTCTGCTAGTGAGCTGTATGAAGGTGAAACTGATGAAGATTTTGCAGATGCTGACTATGTTGCCGATGACAACAATGATAACAATGAAGAAAGTAAAGGTATTGAAGAAGCGAAACCCAAGGTCAAGGCTGAACCGAAAGACACTCTTCCTGAGCAGAATCGTAGAAAACGAAAGGGACGACCAAGGAAGACTGAGAAAGTGAAGGAGCGGATGGAAGGAGACACCACTGGGAGCGAGGGAGATGAGGATGAGGAGTGGAAAGTGGAAACAACCAAATCAAGGCCATTTTCTAAGGCAAGGAAGAGGACAGTCAGGGCAAGACATTCAACCACGAGTACCCAAGCGGACAAAAAGAAAAAGTTGGTCATGAAGCTATCCGTCAAACGGAAAAAAGGTGCTAAGAAACCAGTCCCTCCTAAAAAGACCCGAATCAAGGTGAAGGCGGATACTTTCAAGTGTGAAGAATGTAATTTCACTGCTAGGAGTCTGCATCGTGTAGAAGTCCATTCACTTGCTGCCCACAAACAGAATGTGGTACAGGCTTGTGGTAAGTGTGACTTCAAGACCAACTGGAACAAGGAGTACTTCCAGCATATGAGAGGACACTTTACTGGCCCACCCTTCAGCTGCGATGAGGAGGGTTGCAAATATGTCTCGGACAAGTTCCAGCTGTTGTTGCATCATCGGAGACGACATTCTGACGACCGCCCCTTTGAATGTGAGACCTGCCAGATGAAGTTCAGGACGAAGAATAATCTGACGTCCCACGTCCGCTGTCACTCAGGTAATCATCTTATTCAGAATATATCAGGACTACAATGTGTATAATATAAAATAGACTTTGACATGTCTGATGATGACCTGTGTGGGGGGGGGGGGCATGATGTCATCGTTGATATTGGTAAAAATAACATAAAATCAGGGATAAGGGCTGGAAATATGAGACTGAGAAGGAACTCTCGGAGGAGGTAAGAATTCAGGTGCCACAAATTTGATTTCTCATTGATATTTTCAGGTGAAAAACCTTTTGAATGTCCTGATTGTCAGAGATGTTTTGCCACAAAGAGCACGTTGAACCAGCACAGCGTAACCCACAGCAATCATAGGCCGTACCTGTGTGACACATGTGGCTTCTCGACCAAATATCAGTCCCATCTCATCGCACACAAACGTATCCACACGGGTAAGTCTTTATATAAAAGTAGAGCGAAGCAGCAGCTGCAAGTGAAAGTTATATCTAATGTTTTAAGATAAAATGGTGTCAGTTAGACCCCAGGTATTGTCCTGCCCATGCCTTGATCAAACACACACGGAAAGTTTCATTGCAACGTGGGAAAAAACCAAAGGCAAAACCCTGTGTTGTTTTATGATTACAGTATGTAGTGGAGTGTTATCATTTTATTCTCGGGAAGTTGTTCTGTAAGAATTACTCCTCATTCTTCCTCGACATTGTCTAATTTCAGGGGATGTGTACCGTTGTGTTCATGCAGGCTGCACATACTTTACACCAAAGAGGAGTCAACTGAATGCCCATATGCGCATTCACATGTCCATCAGGAGTCACATCTGTAGTCAGTGCGGTCGTGGGTTTGTCGAACGAAGCCATCTGGTGAGACACGAGAAACTTCACAGCAATGAAAAAGGATTCAAATGCAGCGATTGCGACTATGCAAGTTACCGCCGTGACAAGTTGAAACTACACGTTGAGAAGCATCATTCGCCAGGTTCCAATTCAAACACTTACAAACCACGTAAGCAACGGACTCAAAAGGTGCCAGGCCCCCAAAGTGTGTTTCATCACAATATAATGCCAGGGAACTATGGGTTTCAAGGCGGCCCGTATCCTGGGATGCCCAGTGGGCAGCAGGTTGACACTAAACCTATTGTTGATGAGCAGATGTATGCAAGTTCACAGCTCGAGCCAATGAACGTTCGGGAACAGTTCCCAATGTATCACAGGGCACCAACACCACCTCCTGGCAACCAAGGATCTCCGACTGGTTTGTCGCCAAATTCTAGTGGTGCGCCAACAACCTTGACAAATGTTCGTCAACCAAGGGTGGCTGGTTACATTGTGCAGCCTATGTCTGAACAAAACCAAGGTGTTTACACCCCACAGGGGGATATCGGAGGTCTAGGTGCTTTTATGGCGTTGTTTTAGAAGCACTGGTGGATATGTTGAATATTATCCGAAATGTAATCTTGCATTTTCTATTGGAGATCTAAAGCAGGCTCTATAATTAAAATTTGAATGTATCTTTTAGGTTTGTTTCACTTGTTTTAGGTGCATGACCCAGTGGACACATCAGAGCCACACTGCTTTAGTTGGTTGTATTGTAATAGTTTTTGTTATTTTATTGTTCAGAGTCATGGAAATGAATTCAGTGCAACTATGTAAATTGTGTACATCTTAGAGGATAGATTTTTCATGTTATTCTACCAGTCAGACCTAGTCAGATTTCAAGGGTTTTGAGACGTGTATTCTACAAGTAATGAGATACCGTCTGAGAACTACTTGAAGCAAGTTTTTGAAAAAGTCTTCATTCTGGTTATCAGTGGAGCTTTAAGACACCCTTGAGTGACAAGTTAGGAGTTGAGTTACACTGGGCTGTCCTGTGACAGTTTATAATGCTTGTGTTCTGGCTGGCATGCATGAAGTGGTGCACAATCGGAGCTTAGTCTGCTTGTGGCTGACTTCGGATTGTTTCATTTGTTTATATGTCTGATAAGGCTAGTATATTCCTAAAATGATAATTAGCTTGCATTTTATTTATTTCACAATTAAGCTTCAGATGAAGCCAACATACAATAAATTTTGCATGAACTAAAAATCTGATTTAAAATATAATGGATTGTAATGAAAATTATTTATGAGGCCAAAAGAAGAAGAAATCCAACATGTTTAATTTGAAATATTGGATTTCACGTATATAGCATTTTGCAAGGAAACTCGTAACTGTGTCTTAAGTATTGGTTATTATACAAGTAGCCTTTATTTCTTCCTGCCAGTCTTAGGCAAATTCTTCATAGATTTGACTGTCCCATGTACTGCATTTGTTGGACACTGATTATGATTACAGTTTCACAAGATTAAGTTGTTTCTTCTTTCTCATTTCACTCATGAATGGTTAATAGGGCTGTGGATGTGACGTTTAAGGTTGTTGTCTCATCCTCCCAGTCGCCAATAAGGACAATGAGACAACCTGATTTGGAAAACGTGGTGTACAGCCCTGAATAAGGCCAGCCAGGTTGTACCCGTCTTCACAAGCACAGTGAGATGATAGCTCGGACCGAAGGGCCCGATTCACTTCCGGCAGCTCATGATGAGGCGTGACCTATACACCCTAGCTTGTAGTAGGGCCTACATCTGGGTTTTGTATTTTTATAGGCCAACAATACCCTTCGCACCCCATTTTGACTGAGTATGGCTAGAACACCCTCACACCCCTGGCAACAACTAACAAACGCGTGTTGGGGCCACCCAAAGTAATAGCATCCCGCGAAGTTACTATTTATAGCTCACAAGGTCATTTGCATAAGATATTGATGACGTTTTAGTCACGTGACAGTCGGACATCGACACTTATTTCTACGCATTTGAACTTATTTCAAAGTCAATTATCTTTGACCCTGGGCACATTGTTTTTAGCATGAATGATACCATACATAGAGTCAGAGAGAGAAATATTCAGAACAATTATGTAGTATTTCCAACACTCAACATTTTATTACAAATAATATTGTCCTAAAGCAGATTTTAGTGATGTTTTCTTTAAAATTTGTAGAAAACTTCATTATTTTTACCATTCAAGTCCTATTCAACAGTGCCAAAATTAGTTCCCACTAGGATTCGAACCCAGGTCCCATATCATCAAAGTGATAAGTGTGTTACCATTACACCATAGGAACAAAATGTTTTTTGTTGCACTGTTAATAGTCCTCAAAATGGTTTTGTCTTTTTTTGTTTTTTTTTGTAGTTTTTCACTTGAGTTTGTATTAACACTAGCGTGTGCAGCCAAATATATATTAGATTCTACCCACTAGACATCACTGCAATGAAGGCCTTAGCCTCCGTCTAGTGGGTAACCAGTGTTTGTAGTCTGAAATCATGTTCGGGAGATTTACTTCTTCTTCTGGGTCCGTCTTTCCTTTGCAGCGGCCAACCATTCGTCATAAGATTGTGCCGAATTCTCTGGGCAAAGCCACTGGCCGAAGTACGCCTTATGACCAGTGGTGGCATCTCTTTGTTTCCCACATTTTAAACAGATCTTGTGCATCGTCTTCTTGATGTACTGCCTGGTTGGACTTCCCTTCCTTTTTCTGTAATATTCCTGGCTACGGGACACTTCTTGTGCAGACCTCAACCGTGGAGCGGGAGGAAAGGCTGGCACTGGTCGCACTTGTTGAGCTGGCATCTGGGGTGCTGGAATCTCTGGATGGACTGGCATAGGACACATGAAAATTTGAGGGAACTGGAACTGCGGTGTGGTGCTTGGTCTTGGTGCTATCGGGATTGGTTGAGGCAAGTTCTGGCGTGGCTTGATTGGTAGAGGCAGGATCGGTAGAGGCAGGGTACATGCTGGTGTGGACACAGGGTTGCTGCTGCCTTGAGCTGCTGGTGCTGGCTTCTTCCTCTTCCGAACATTGAGACGAGCCATGCCAACGGTGTTCTGCGGCAGGTCAAAATGGTGCATCTGCTGTGCTGGGGTCTCTGGGCGAGTTTGCAGGAGCTCTTTTGGTTCTGGCAGTTGGTGAGTTTCTGTGGGCTGGGATAGTGATGGCTTGTGCGAGGACTTCTTTCTCTTTCCTCTTTTCACTTCTATGGTACCTGAAATTAATACGTGCAAGGTGTCAGGTGGCAGGCATGCAGTGGATACAAGTGTACAAGTGGACAGACTTGTGCAATGGAGTGCACATCCTAAAAGGTGGACAGGCCCAGTTTTCCCATGCAAGTGATTAGTTATGCAGGCTTCTTTCTCTTTTCTCTTGAATGGTACTTGAAGTTAACACACTCTTCTCCCTTTAAAAAGACCCCTTTTACCTTAAAAATACTCTTATTCCTTCTCATTTTTGTGTACATTTCTGATCCTCTCATGCATTTGTCATGTAGGCCTATGTGCATCTCGTGTATATACATTTTGTACAGGGTAAAATCTTTCCAACATTCCGACGAAATTTTTATGACTTTTTCGCAATTTTTTGAACCCAGAGTTAGGTACTTTTGTCTAAATACCTTTTTGAACAATCGCCAGCAAACTAGATCGCGATCAGAAGAATAATTTCAGAGAAATCGTTGATTTTATTCGTAGTTGTCAGAATATCAGCTTTCAAATTAAAACCAGAAGCTACGTCATGATTTGTTTACTGTAAGAGAGCGTATGATTGGTTAGATTTTATGAAATTTTATGAATGTTCCTCTCTGATTTTATGCCAATCGTGGCTTTTCATTGGTCGACATTCATAAATATAAAACGAAAACATTGCGTGAGCCTATTGCGACAGCCTATTGATACTATCCGTAAAATTTATTGGGATAGTAAGAATGCATTGTTGGTTCAGTGGTAGAATTCTCGCCTGCCACGCGGGAGGCCCGGGTTCGATTCCCGGACAATGCACTTACCTTTTCATCATTGATATTGTTTTTATTTTATTTTTAGCGATATCTTTCATTTCACTCTACAAGACAATTATTACAAGTTGGTCCGTCTCCGGTCATGTACCTGAGGAAATCAGTTAATGCATATGCAGGGCCGAGTGAACATTATTACCGGGGTGCTAGCTGGGTGATGGAAACATATTTTGGTTGAGCCCCCCCTCCCCCTCTTTCGGGGCCTTGACGGAGATTAAGCATGCTACGGGCAATGGGGAATTAGTTCACTGAGGTTTATCAAATATTTATTTAAAAAATCCGAAAATTGATTTGCCACTGTTTTTCCCATAAGTTAGCAAAAATTATTTACCAAATCATTGAAGAACGAAGGCTAGAAAAAGAGAAAGACAGGATAAAGTTGAAATTGGTAACAATTTTGCAGTTTCGAAGAAAGGATGCCATCAGCAGCATGCGATGCGTGCATGGCCGGTCTTTCTCATCTGTTAGTCTGTACACTATATCATATGAACTATAGGCCTATAGTATAAGAATTACTGTCGTTTCGCTACATTGCCAGTTCGCTACAAGTCGTTTCGCTACATGTGGCGGTCGTTTCGCTACATGGTAGGTCGTTTCGCTACATGGGTGGAGTCGTTTCGCTACATGATGGGTATGGTCGTTTCGCTACATGGAGGACGTTTCGCTACATGGGTGGAGTCGTTTCGCTACATGGATGTAGTTATTATTTTTACTCTATTTTACCCTACTATAATTCCCGGTGGTGACTACAAATTTACTGTAGCACAGTTTGCCGGTAAAAAAACTTATACGGTTTGATGGAGCGCAAGGGGTTCTTGTCGTCCTGGCCTGGGTTAGGCCACATAAAAAAAAGAGTTGGTGATCGTCCCCGCCCGCCCCTACGAAAAACGCCCGGCCCCATTTTTGTTAAAATCCTAAAAAAGTCTGCGTTGAAGTGCGGTTGAATGACCCCTGTGGAAAGATTCACCACCGGGAATTATAGTAGGGTAAAATAGAGTAAAAATAATGACTACATCCATGTAGCGAAACGACTCCACCCATGTAGCGAAACATCCTCCATGTAGCGAAACGACCATACCCATCATGTAGCGAAACGACTCCACCCATGTAGCGAAACGACCTACCATGTAGCGAAACGACCGCCACATGTAGCGAAACGACTTGTAGCGAACTGGCAATGTAGCGAAACAGCCTGATACCTAGTATACAGGGTGGCCCAGAATTATTTTCCCTCACACAGTGGATACATAATAGAATTCTATTGTCCAAAGGAAAATAATGCTGGGCGACCCTCACTCTATAGATACCCGCATAGGCTTACCAGAGTGATTATTGATACACTCTAACACTAGTAACAGTACACTAGCTGGACCGGTGCCATGTGCATGGTCTGAGCCAGCAAGTGTGGGCGTGTGGCCTGTGGCTGTGTCTCACTGTCAGTGATTCCAGATCTACCGGTAGTGATCTACTAAGTCACATTTATAGGCCCTAAAAAGTCACATTTCATCTTATTCATTTCAGAACGGTCAAGTCATCCGATCATGATGCAGCGTGGTCTTGCCAAGTTTCTTCAATTTGGTAGGAAAGTCAACAATTTCCCAAGAAGTCATGTCAAATTCTTCAGTCCACTCTACCTCAGTCATGCATATGGAAAACTTACAAGAACTTTCTCAACTTCAACAACAATTTTCCAGGAGGAGAATCGTTGGTTGAATGTTGATGCCACTGTGGATGAAAGGCGTAACATCCAATCAAAATACTTTAAAGAAACAGACACTGGTGGGTTGTCTGCTATGGAATATCTGAATAGTCTAGATGAAGACGACGCTAAGAGGTTAAAGGTCATTAAGTTGGAGTATGAGGTTGCTTTGGCTTCTGGTGATTTCGTCCCCGAGGTGATGACGGATGAGGACTGGCTACAGGCTTGGGATTGTAATGGTAGGACACAGAGGAGGAAGCTTTATAGGTTAGTACAGTAGAACCTCCCATTGCGGACACCTCTGCCAGGCGGACATGTCCACATTACAGACATGTTCGTTCAGTCCCGATTTTTTTCTAAGTCATTTGCTTTAACCAAAACCTCTGTAGGGCGGACACCTCTCTACTCTGAATTGCGGACACGGCCATGGTGACTTTTTGGTCCAATATAGTTGAGTTGTGCTTGTGCTCTAAATACAAAGAATAAAGCTTGATGTGTGGTAGCCCAATCAAATGCTTCTATACAACTATAAGGATGTACGCTGTCTATGTAGTATGTAGCGTGTGAACACAACCTGTATATATCAATGTTGGCAAATTAATATTGCCTCCACTAGAAATGTCATAACTTAAGGTATTACAATAAAGTAATTTCAAGTTCGCATATAAATGGTATCATAATATTTGAAGTAGTTAATATTTACAATTAAATGGAATATGTAAATTAAAATATGTAGGCTTCACGACCCCGTGTTCATACACATGAATATCCTTTTTGGACAATAATGGCATAACCTCTCATTTAAGGACACCTCTACATTACGGACACCAATGCCCAGTCCCATGGGTGTCCGCAATAGAGAGGTTGTACTGTACTTAGAACTGGAATATCGTCATACCAGTGTTGCACCCTATTGGGTTTTTGTCTGAGGTATGGAGTCCACTCTTGGCTTCTGTCCACATGTGTGGGATCTTTAACTTGCCCTGGCATGGCCACTCGAGCACAAGGAACCGCAGCTTTTAGCCCTTCCCACAGACCCTCATTGACTTATCTCATATTGAGCCTCGAACTGTTTGTGAAGAACCAGTAATTTTATTACGTCTCATCATTGGTTATTGATATCAATTGACGGTACAACAAATTGACAGATGCTCTAAAGTTAAAACTACAAAAGAATTGTGTTGTTTTTCAGATATCTTGGAAAGTGTGAAAAGATTGAACAGAAAAATAAACGATTGAAAGAGGAGCGGAGAATAAAGGAAGAGACACGGGTGAAAGAACAGCGAGTGGAGAGTGATGGTGGGTTCGTTTATGCTGGTTCTCCAAAGAACACATTGATATTACGAATAGCAGACAAACAAATGAACCAGCATCATTCAAAAAGATGTTATGAAGCCCTTCAGTTTGGTGAAAAGATTATCTTTGATATGAGCTATGATGACTTGATGCGTCCATTTGACATAACAAACACTGTTGATCAGGTTTTAGAAGCGCATGGTGTAAACAAACTCTACCGAGACCCTTTCTATGTCTATTTCTGTAACGCTAAACCAGACGGCAGGTTTGTTGAACGATTACGCAAAAGTACTCAAGGTGACTTCACGTATTACCCCTTTACTGTGACTGAGAAGAGTTACCTGGATTTATTCCCAAAAGAGAACTTGGTTTACCTGACGCCGAATGCTAAGGACTATTTAAGAGACTACGATGCAAACAAAACCTATATCATCGGAGGACTAGTTGATAAGGTGGTGACGAAGCCAGTCACAATGGCAAAGGCAAAGAGGGAGGAACTCACAATGGCCAAGTTACCCATTGACCTTCATATGAGGTGAGTGACTTTGGGTTGGTGATGATAACAAGAGTTCTGCATTGTCCTCATCAAACTTATTGAATTCAGGTTGCGAGGATTTGACTTCAGACCCATCGTTGTGTTCCTGTTTGCAAACCACAATAATATCCTCTTGTGTTGCTTATCCCTCTTTGTGGACATAATACTGTACACATGTCCACTTCCCAATTGCTTCTGGTTGGAGAAATGGTTGCAAATCGTCGCATTCTTTCATTGAGTATGTTTAACTCTTTCCTTTCCACTGCAGGTTTATTATGGGAAACAAGAGCCTCTGTTTGAACCAGATCTTTGGCATAATGTGCGAGCTGAAGAAGACGGGAAACTGGAAAGAAGCATTCAAGTATATCCCCCGACGAAAGGCCGTCTACATTGATGAGACGGAGGAATTCGAGAGGCGAACGGCCAACCTTCATATGAAGAGGCAAAAGTTGAGGGCTCGTAGAATGGGATATGATATCTGATGTATCAAAGACCCACCAATTGGACAAGTGATTTCTAAGAGACTGTTGGAATGTCATTAACTTTTGTACATGTACGTATATTGGATGTACGTGTTGTTTCAAATTGTAAAGTTCAAATGTAACGAATTAAAAAACAGAAATTTACGCTTAATTTCATCTGCCATCATGTGAAGTACGACAAATGCAAAAAATAAAGGTGGTCAATTGTATCCTACATATACGTCGTATTATTCTATATTCTGATGCAGGAACTCAACTCTACTGTTGACCTGCGCCAAAATTGCATAAGGACCCTGACGGGTTGCTATTGCATGTTCCTACCCGTGAGGAATTGTCTGTCCCCCTCCCCCCTCCCACAACGATTGCGATGAATGCTATATGTTGAATTTGATAAACACTGTCACAAGATGAAGTTGTGACTCTCCATCCGATAAGCCCTTTGAAATACTTAGGAGCTGGAGGTGGGATGACATGAATCGTAGAGTTCTATTGAGGCCCAACCAGTTGATCACATCAGTGTGTAAGATGCAGTGGCAACTTCCTTGCCAGGACACCTCCTGACATTATTGAGACCAGTACTGTCATTTCGACGAAGTGCAAGGAGATGGAAGAATGAATTTTGGAAGTTTCAACACAGAAAGAATGGAAGAAAGAATTTCGGAAATTCAGAATTTTTATTAACGTTCATTGATAGCATAAATTTCCAAAAAAGGATACAATTTTGCAACATAATAAAACAACCATATTGCCTTTCTACAACAAGATACATTGTACGCATAGCTCTGCGCCTTTAATATTTAATTTACACATATCGTTTGGTTCTGCTACAGGCTACTGCCCCCATATCTTGGAATAAAACAATGAAAAAAAGATGCTGAGGGCTACTGAAATCAACCACAGGACTTTGCCCTGCCCCTTATTCTTAAACGTAAACCCCAGTCTTCAATTTGCAATGACAGATGTGGAATTGACTGAGAGAAGAAAATCAGTGTTTCCTCCGATTTTACAATGTGAATGCATCCTATACAACATGATTGGTGTGTGAAAGCTATGCCAAGCCCTAACCTTATAAAATAATGTTTAGCTAAGAATACATGTAAAGCAGACATCATAAGTTCTACAACTACTGCGGTATGTCTCCCCAATGGACATCTTTCTCACGCTGAATAATGCAGACGTTCCTCACCAGGAACAGGAGGCAAAATATACATCCATAATGATGATTCAATCAGCTCTAAACCTTACAGATACATACATCTCTTAATCTACTTATCTGATATGTTCATGTACATGTAATACTGTTCAACTTCCCACTTTCACAATAAGATCCAAGCAGATTTCAACAGAACTTGATTTGGGGCAACTCTTGCAAAGGCAACAAGCGATGGTTAGTACATCCCTTCACCTAAGACCATGAAAGCAGACTGGCAGCAGACTGGCAGCAGACTAGTTGAATCACTCAACTTTACTAAACCCATAAGGACAAAAGGAAACCATAAACAAACGAGACAAAAGCAAATTTCAATACATTAATTACATGTATGATAAAAAGAAAGTAAGATCAAGAAGGCTGTGCCTAATGATGAGTCTCAAAAGAAAAAGAGTGCCGTGTTTAGTTTAAACTGGAGCCGTTTTGAAAAAGATTTCAGAATGATGCAAATTTTACTCATATTAAGAAATATCACATGAAACTTTATACTTTTGATACCTTCAGAAAGTACTCTGTGAGACCTTTCCAATGAATGGTCACATCATCGACAGATTTCTCAAGTCCTCGGGGATATTTCTGTGACCACATTTGGCAAGAGATGTTGTGGTCTTTCCCGTGTTTATTCCATCCTCTGTCCCTGCATTGGCCCAGCATAGCCATACTTGCCTCCAATGGCTATCACCAACTATGCATAAAGACCTACATACTTCCTATCACCTATGTGTCACATGGAAAAGTTCTGATTTAAGCAGTATAAAATTTTAAATTCCCATGAAAATATTGGATGTTGGACACGGATATGCCAATACCCAACAACTCTCGATCCTTGAATATATGTCACAGTCACTATATTCGCATTTAATCATCCTTTTTACTTCCATCATCCTCTCCTGATAAAATAGCGACTTTTTTCTGAAAAGAGGAAAAAAGAACTATAAAAAAATATAAACTTTGGGGGGCGAGGTGACGAAAGTACCAAATTGTGTTGACAAATCCAAAATTAATGATTTCTAATCTAATGGTTATAGGCAATGTATTTAGATATTTCTTAAATGATTTGAGATACAGAAAGATATGATGATTGTGTGCTGTACTGATAGTGAATGACACCCTGAACTTACCTCTAACTTATAGTGCTCATCAACTAGCCTGTCATATTCTTTATTTGTGCTCTCAGCCTGCTTACGGAGGGTTTCAAGATCCAAGTTGGAATGGAAAAGCTCTGAAAATCAAGACTAAAATTAACAACTTAAATCTAATAGGAACAAATTCTACGCCAAACTGCAGAATTGTATAGTTCACCAGTATGAATTATATTTTACCTTTTCAATAAAACTTATAGGAAACAACTTCAATTTTTTTTGTCCCTGGCACATACATGTTGCTGAAACTGACACAGCCTTCACGACCCAACTGTCCATGTGCAGAGAAATCAGAATTTTGGTTGATGGCCAGGGCTGATGAGAGAAATGGGGAAAAACCATTGAAACATTTTAATCCTGTGACTGACCTTCCTTAGATTTCTCCAGCTCCAAGCGTGTCTCGTCCAGCTCTTTCTTCAAGTCATTATTAGCTTTGGCTTGATCTGCCACAGCGGCCATTGCTGATTTCTTGCAAGTATCTTCTTTTTCCTGTACCAATAGAAGAGGTTTTAGCAATGGCTTAATCAGTCAGGTACATAAGTTATTTCTTCTGTTATTCTACGAAATAGTATCCAATCAAAAGTACTCAATGGGTCTCTAAATACTCTGTTGGTTCTGGTAAGGTCAACATCAAGAAGTTGGTTAGCCAATAAAGAAAAGATGGACTTTTCATAGAGTAGAATACACTGGAGTTTACAGTACACCTCTCAATAATTCAAATTCTTGGCAAATATTGGTCAAGACTCTAAATGATTACCTTATTATCCTTGTTATCTTTTTCTTCAATTAGCTTCTTGGCCATCTCTGAGGCGCTTGTGGCTTGTTTCAGGGAAGCCTCACTCTGGGCAGCCAACGTGGCATTGTTAGCTATCAGCACAACCAGACGCTTGATCACACTACAAAAAGACAACAAATCAGATCAACTACAAATGCAAGAGAAAAGGACAGCTGATTCATGTGAGTACAGTATTGAATTGGTAAGAGAAAGTTCAGTCAAAAAAATATAAGATTCAAAATGTAGATGTAGCACTGTCTAGATGACACAGTGGCAAGACTTACAGCCAAAGGAAGAGAGCAAATCCAGCAATGTAGAAGTTCCTCTGGGCACGGAATAGCTTCATGTGGACGACTGTTTCAGCATGTGGGGCATGAGCAAGCTCATGTGGGTCAGGCTCGACAGAATAGCGGCGTACATCACGGATAGCATCTGAAAAGTCAACGGCAAGAAATGTGTCTGTGAAAAGTTGGCACAACTGAGACATTGTTGAAAAGACATCTGCAATGAGACTCAATGAGACTGAGGAGGCTCGTCATGTCTATATTTGTTGGAAGTGTAAGAAGAACAGACAGGTTTGACAAAGACAACCCAAAGCCCTTAAGCCAAGTTAATTTACTACAGACAACGTCAGAAGCCACTATCACCTTTCATGCTCTTTGTTCAGGTTAGAGGCATGACTTGTCAGAGCTCAAAGTGTTACAAAGGAAACCTACCAAAGAGGAGTATGGTAAGCACTGCAATCAGGACATTGAAGTAGATGTTCGAGTAGGATCCAATGTTTTTGAGAAGACGCGACTTGAAAATTCTCTGCCATCTGAAATAAGAGTTACATAACACTGAACTGAAATAGATGGAACTAATACAGTTCTGAGCCGAGGAAGAAATGTAACATTTCTTGTCTTGGGAAAAGTAAGTTAGTATTTTGTGTTTTGTTGAGATCAGAATGATTTCAAAATAATTTTAAGAAACAGAGTCATCACTGCAGGTTCAATAGTTGAAAAAGGGAAGAAACACCTCAGCCAAAAGCAAGTGGTACAATAACTGGAGGTTGAGGTTTGGGATAAAAAAATCAATCGTGGTGTCTCAAGAACATGAACATTGAAAAGTGACATGGTCCAATTGGAAGTCTCGTTACGAGTCTCTTGACAGTGAGAACTTGACTGAGCAGTCAGCATCTCAACCAACCTATATGTACCTCACCAATTATCTCATTCTCAAGCAAAAAAACTGTTCCCACTTTATGATATCTAGCCACCAGTCATCTTCTCCTGTATTGCCAATGCCCCAAATGCTTCCCCTGCCCAAGTAAACTAAGTAAAAACAAAAACAAAACCACCAGAAACCAAGTCAAAGAAACATAATTAAGCAGATTACATCTGAGACATCTTTCGAGAAAAGCCTGTCCATCTGAAAAATGAACCACAAGTTGAGCTTTTAATTGTCTATCCTTTGCCTACAATTAAACACTTCAAATTGAACTTGAAAATCATGTTTGTGAGCAGAAGAGAGTGGGGAATTATCAGCAAGGCCTTGTTTGTTATCATCATCACCAATGAATGAATGATCTATTACCACCAGCCAATACAATACAATACAATGGCGGTACATATTTTAGGATTGGTGATTTGCTTACCTTGTAGGTGAGATAAACGGGAGGAGTAACAAAATCACCACACCTATTTCCACATAAAGAAATGTGGCAATGAAGGTCCACTGTATTGTCATCATCGAAAATTTAGGCTACAGCAATCTGAAGAAGAAATTGACAGGTTTGGTACAACTACAACTTGGGAGGCATTCTCAGTCACTGAGCTGTGGACCATGTAGGATCGATAACCATCCTTCTATCATTCACTCCTATTCAAATCAAGGGAATGTGATGTAACTAACTAACTATTATAACTCAGCCAACATATAGACTCAAAACGTTTGGTGGGAGAGCATTCGAGATTCTTGCTCCCCAAATGTGGAACACTTTGGACGCCACACTGCGACAAGAGACCTCATTGGCCACATTCAAAAGTTCTCTAAAGACATTTCTATTTCGAGACTATTTCGGGGTGTGATTCAAACTAGGTGGGGAGCGCCACAGAACATTGCGACAGTGATATGGGGCGCTATAGAAATGCTAATTCTATCTATCTATCTATCTAACTTCCTGAAAAACCTGCCACATATGAAGAATCTCAAAGCTACTCCCATGACGCCATCCATATGGATGAACCCATGACCCCAGCAGGACTGCTAGCCTGCTCATCTGTGTTTTCACTCTCAGTGCTGCAGTATGTACGGTCTGGTCAGTCGGTAGATTTATTCACTGGCCACTGATTGACTGAATAAAGTGTCTTCCTCTTCTTCAACTTCTGGGTCGAAACATTTTGACAAACCCCTGGCCTTACCCGCTTTACTGACACTTTGAATCAGTGGCATGCGACAGCCTGTGCACTGCTGTGTATGCACTGCAGTGTTATACACTTGCACAGGACAGTCACACTCGCCTGACTACTTCAAGTGCCAGACTACTACAAGTAGGCCTAGGCCTAGGCTACTTGGCCTTGTTTCAGTGTTTGTTGTTTGGAAAAGATTTTTAGCAAGATTTTTTAATCACTAAATATACACATTTTCTGGACACATTCGGAAACTGACATTTAGTTTTATTGGATCCTAGTACTGCAGTGAACATTGGGACATTATTCAGGTTAAGTTGAAGAAAGATTTCGTCAGAAAATCGAAGATAAATGAAGAGGAAACCCACCTGACAAGAAATTTTTTATTTTTTATTGATGACCTGACATCTCGCTTTTCCTCGCGAGATCACGATGTTGTATCAACAGGATTTTGGTCACAAAATTAAAAATTATATTCATTTGTAGCCAATTCTTTTTATCAACACATGTTTTATCAGACGTTTTTATACGATTTTTATATCATTATTGTTTATGCATATCAGTTGTTTTTGAGCCAACTTAACGGATGCTAACTTCTTTCGGATTTGACGCAACAGCAATGCCTAGCAACTGTCAATTAAGAATATGAGAAAGTTGCAGTTGCCCACTTTTTCGGGCAAATATTGACTAAAACCATCGAGGGATTGCAGATATTTGGAATCAGAAACGTTATTTGAAACACCAAGACAACTATGTCGCATAGGTACATGAATTCTCGTGCCTCTAACTTCTGCAATCTCCCCATTAAGTGATGAAAAAGTTGGAGTTTTTTGTGACTGCAGTACTTTCAGTTGTCGGATGAATGCAATGATCTAATTTCGGACAGTAAATAAGTACTTGTGATTTGTTTATATGTTGGCGACATCTGTTTCTCCTGTCATCTCCCGATATTTCAAAATTTGATAAAAAATAAATTAAAATTTTTTGGCAATCTTTTGGAATGCGTGTCCTAATCTATGCTCAACTGCAACAGAAATGATATTGATAAGGACTTCTGCTCAGCTATGAGGTCCAGCCAACCATGAATGACCGACAGTGTGAACTGTGATAGATATATATACATGGCATCACAGCAAAACCATCTTTCACGTTCGCTTCTGTACTTGCAGCACGTACAACAAGCAATGGACGGAGGCGCAGAGTGCCATCACGGACCTGCTCCAGCAGGAAATGCCACCGGAACCACCAAAGCCAGAAAAAGTAAGAAATCTACACTTTACCTATCAATGATATATCTGAGAATGAATGTTTTCTTTTGTAAACTACCTTGGTTTATGTTTCAATCATTCAGACATTGATTGTTGTCAATTGCTCAACAAATTATTTAAAAACAGAAACTTAATGACTCTGTCCAACCAGGTAATAACCACTGAAAGCATTCCTTGATTCTTCACCTTATTCTGTTATTTGCAGGATCGACTGGCAGCCTTCCAGCTTTTGGCAACAATGTACATCAAATATATCCAGATTTTCCGCCGACTTGAGCAGAGTTATGATCAGATAGTCCATCCCCAGAAGCGGCGAGTCCTCCGTCATGTCCTCGATGGGACGATGGGTCGAGTGTTGGAACTGAAAGATGAGATGGTCAAACTTGAGTTCTCAGAGTTCCACTACTTTGATGATGTTTTATCTGATTTGAAACTCACACCTGTAAGTTCAGAAAACAGGAGCTGCTTCTCTTCAACCTTACCCACTTTCTTGATAATGAAACTGCGATAAATCTGAGACTCATGGTTAAGTATAAGTGTGTCCAAGGACTATACTGTTTAACCTGCTAGAGTTTTTATGCCTTGGTACAATTGAACATTGGTTGTTGCATCAACAAACTCAAATGTAGGTTATGCTAACAATTCATGCTCAGCTTACTCAGGAACCCTTCAGATGTGCTAACCCTCTTTATATTGACTGAATCATCCTTTACTGACACTGGATTTGACAACTTGCATCTATAATATCTGTTTCACAATTCATTGAAATTCATATGGTCAGAAACTTTGCACTTTCAGAATGATGTTGAGATGCCAATTCCCAAGTACTTCATTCACGAGAGATCAAAGGCCCTCAAAGAAAGGGAGAAGTTACTCGGTCAGATTCTGGCTCGAATGGGGCCACAGGACAAAGATGCAGTAAGATATTTTATGACCATTACAAGTGGATCTTCCTGGGAGCTGGCCTGATAGGGGATATTTATGTCTGTACAATTTCTTGAGGTTATTAGCTTCAATATTTTGCTGAGTCTTATAAATATTTCTAGTTTTTGCTCAAATTGTGTAGCAAGCAGTGTTAATAATCTCCTGATTGACTTTAGGACAAAGAAGAGATGAAGATGACCTTGGAAGATGCAATCCGTCTCATTCAAGTCCATGAACGTGCACGTCAGGGTCGTCTCAGGGCAAAATTCATGCGGGAGATTCGCGTCCAGGAAGAAAGGGAGAGAAATGCTGCCAACAGGGGGGCACCTACACTTGATCCTGATGTGGCTGCTATCAGGATTCAGAAGGTTTGTGAGTTACCCACGGTGAAATGACCTGATTATTGATGTCTTTAAATTGATAGTGGTCATGAAAGTGTTTTGAAATGTTCTGTCATTGCTGATAAGGTAGCATCAAGTATAAACTGCTGAAGTACCCTTGATTGCAAGATTGGATTGATTTGTAGAGCCGTGATTTACTTGATGACTTGTTAATTGTGCGTCATACATACAATTGTATTGCTAACAAGTAAAGTTCACTAGCATAGCTTCTAACATCCTGGTAACAAAGATGGTGATATAAGGTAGAGTTGGTAACTGTATTGTAACACTGGCGATAGCAATATTTCGTGTGTGGTAGCTTTTGCACTAATCATCCTCCAGTTGCCCTCCACCCTGCTCATTTTCCCTTCACCTTGCTGACGGCTTTTGCAGGTTTGGAAAGGGTTTGCACAGCGTAGGCGCACAAGACGTGAACGTGAAGAGGAGATGATCTTCATAGGCATGGTGGGTATGGTAACACTGATGACATGTAAAACAGCAGAATGAGCTTACTCAATAATCCCAGCTTTACTAGACGTAGAGTGTTGGGTAAGGTAACCCTGAGTCCAAGCTAATGTTACTGGCCAGGTGTAAAGAGGGCGTTCTTTGTCACTTACAGGTCTGGAAAGGCTTTGATGCCCGTCGCAGCACCCGCAGGATGCGCCAGGAAGAGTTCCACTGGCTTGGAATGGTATTATTGTAGACTCCATTTCAGGTTTTTGAGATCGCTGTGTCGCTCAGGAACCCGATAGCACGCATGAAAGTCGGCACCTTATTTGTCAGTTAATGTAAAAGTACTCCAGGCTTTTCAATCCATCCAAACTCATAGTATCAGTCTTTGATCTAAACAGTTCTTGAACTGCAATTTATCACACCTATAACATATACCAAGGTGAGTATCATTCTCAAAGAACTCATGAAACTCGAAGTGAATTTACATTGTCTTGTTGTATTGTTTCAGACGCCACCTCCTGGTCCGACCAATTTGAAGAACACTCCCCAGGCT
The DNA here is from genome assembly GCF_910592395.1 of Lineus longissimus. Classification (NCBI taxonomy): domain Eukaryota; kingdom Metazoa; phylum Nemertea; class Pilidiophora; order Heteronemertea; family Lineidae; genus Lineus; species Lineus longissimus. Next base: position 1,880,896 of record NC_088314.1, read on the forward strand.
CAAGCAGTCCGTGTCGAGGGAGCAAGGCGTGTCACGCAGGAGATGCATGAGCAGGAGTATCAACAGTCGCTGGTTACCATCAAGGATAAGATCACGGAGACAGAAGGCCCAGACATGAAGGAGACTATGCAGGATCAGATCAGGCAGTGGTTCATTGAGTGCAGGTGAGAAGTGGGGTACCAGGGGTGAAAGTTTACTGTTTATGGGATGCTGTGGTCAAGCGGAAATGAAAAGTAAACGCATTACTCTGTCAGATAATAATCAGGGGCATAGTATTTGTAAAGGATTCCCGTAATTTGCTGGCAGTGGTGTTTTGCCACGAATAACAGGAAAACGAATCAGGGGGTCTTGCCTACGGCCAAGAATGTTTCGACCAAAGACAAGTTTCTTTGCATTTCCGATGAATATTTCAGTCTAAGAACACAATTTTCCTCATTACACTTACAGAGATGTCCAGGGGAAGTTCCCTGAATACCCACCTGATGATGAGGGAGGGTCGGGTGCCATCTTCAAGGAGAAAGACCCAGCGGAGGTTGAAGCTGAACTCCGAGAAAAGGTACAGTTTTAAAGTCATTGTCTTCACTGTTGTGGTGTTACTTGAAAGAAGGATGATGTTAATATGAATTTGTCAGGGACATGTAGTTAGTATACATGAAGCTTTGGCTGAAAGATGATAGAATACAACTCTGCTACTGATCTTCATGCAGTTGGAAGCCATGATTCAGGAGTTTTTCTCAGTGAAAAATCGCAGTCAATGATTCTTTAATATTATCAGTGATTGTTGTTGGTCAAGCACAGATTGTCTCCAAATCTCCTTTGAATGTTGTAACATTTGGATGGATTCTTCCTTTCAGAGGGGAAACAGAGAAAGATCATTATATCATACGGTGACTGTAAGGAATTGATACTCTTTCTTTGATATTGTGTCACAATGCATGGTTTTCAGGGAAACAGGTTCAAGTTTATGATCTTGCATGTGTTCAGTCACCACTGCATGTCTTTCACTTTAGGGAATGCTCTGTCAATGCTGAGGACAGACAAACACCCATCCTGCCCAGAATCTATACTTCAGATTGGTGTGTTATGAGACCAGCAAATACCACCACTGAGACTGCACTATTTAGATGTCCATGTAGCAATTGAATTTCCAGTCAGCTCACATCACAGGTCCACCAACAATCTCACTTCACTTTATTTCCAATCTGTTGCCAATTGAGGTGTATCTTGATTGTATTGCTCAGTTTCAAAGCAAGGTTAAAAACACATGTCACCTCTGAAGCTCTGAAGCTAGGAAATCCTCCATATTTGATTACATGAGGTTAACATCATTACAATGCAAATTTGAGACATTTTTCATTGGGCAGACTTATACATGTAATCTTTAATACTTGTTCATAAACGTATGGAGGCCTACTTAGCATTGTACAATATCTTTGGCTCATGATAATTTCTTGCCATTCTAATTCTTGCTAGTTTTCTGACTCGGATTCCTCAGTTGAGGTAAGCCCTTCATCATCCCACATCAGCATGTTCAATGACTCTTACAATCATTTTCTTCCTTCAAGGGAAACTGAGGGGTCGTCATTGACAGCAGACAAAAGGAACAGCTTCAACAATGGCAAATACCAAACTTTCCAAAACCGTTTTTGTTTCTTTTCAGTAGATAAGGACAACGTTGGCTGAACTGACTTAGTATTCCCCAATTTGGTGTATTGAGGTACAATATTTGAAGTTTGTCCAATGGATTTTCTTGTTGTATTGCAGGAAGAAGGGAAGGACAAAAAGGGCAAAGGGAAGGGCAAGAAAGAGAAGAAGGGCAAAAAGGATAAAAAGGACAAAAAGGGAAAGAAAGGGAAGAAGGGCAAGGGAGGTGATGATGATGATGAGGAAGAGGGGTGGAAGATGGCACCATCAAACTTTGTACCCTGTGTCAATGAGGGGACGGATACATTCAAGAGTGAGTTGAGCTTGGTAATGACGTGGTGGTGGGCAGTAGTCCCCCTCTCCCTCCCCCTTTGAGCTGGTTATCGGAGTCTCGTGGACTTCATGAAAGAACTACGCCATCGCCATCTTCAGGGCAAGAAACTGAAAAGAAGAACCCGGCAAGTCTTTTCAGTTCCTACCTTGCCCTGAAGATGGCGATGACGTAGTTCTTTCATGAAGTCATTTGAAGGTCTGAACTACGCCATCGCCATCTTCAGGGCACGGTAGGAACTGAAAAGACTGTTTGGTCTCTTCAGTTCCTATGTTGCCCTGAAGATGGCGATGGCGTAGTTCAAAGAGGGGGATTTGGGCCACGTAGATCTACGTGGTTCGGCGCTGAAGGTGTTAAGAACACGAGAAGAGGTCGAGATTGAGCAGGGCCAGGCCTGCTATATGAAGGTGGTCGTGATTTGGATTAGATTGAAAACCACTTATAATGTTTTGATTATTTCAAGGTGTATGGCAGACGCGTGACGAGGCCGAGAACTTCAGCCAGAAGCATGATGCTGAACTGATCAAGGAAGAGAAGAGAGTCGAGGTAGAATCTGAGATCAGGATTCAGGTTGATGAGCTCATGAGGCAGGAACTCAAGAACCTGAAGATGGTAGGTGTGATGCATCGAGGCAAATGAATAACTTGAGGTCTTTTCATACTTGGAGGAAGGCAAGAATACCAAAGGTGTGACACCAGACTGGGTTCAGAAGTGTTGAAGGTGTAGGATACTTTCATATGTCATTGTTTAATCTTTGATGTGTATTCATTTACTAGGCCGTTGACCGGGACAAGGGCAAGAAAGGCAAAGGGAAGAAGTCTGGAAAGAAGAAAAAGAAGAAGGGCAAGAAGAGTGGCAAGAAAGGCAAGAAGGGCAAGAAAGAGAAGGACTTGACGCCAGACAGGTGAGGAACATTATACCTCAATTATAAATTACCCTTCTCCGTCTGTTTTATCGGTGACCATAAGTCATTCTAGTTTTCGGCATTCTGTGGCACATTTTCTTTGATTGCTTCATCTTCTACTTCATAGAGCCTTCCTGTACTATCTTCAGTTCTGTAGTGGAGATGAAGTTGCTTGTCATTTTAATGAAATATGTGGCAACTTCTTTCAGGACTATTGAGGAGCTCTATGAAGAGCTGGTGACCGAGGGCGTCATTATCCGCTGTCCCAAGACCCAGCTGACAGACTACGAGGGAGAATACAGCTACCTTGGCACAACCCTCCGTCAGGCCAACATTGAGCCCATGCCGTCACTCAGTGATGTTCGCAGGCTGGTCGCAGAGTATGGTATACTTCCAGTCGGTAAGTGTTTTAAATTGTAATTGGTTCTGTGAGGGCAGTCGGAACAATAGCCTGCATGCTGGTTTTTCTATGGATTCTGAGCAGCTTTCAAACAATTCTCATCAGAAAATACACCTCTTGCTTGGTTAGTCTGTTGTATCAAATGTATTTTGTGTGTTATATCATGCTCTGTTGAAATAATCTTGAGCAATGAGCTCTAAATGCATTGCCTGTAGGTCCAATGATGAAATTGGCCTAGCCAGGGCCTGAACCAGTGAACCAGTTCCCAGTGAATAAAGGTTAGTCTTCAACTTGTAATCTTTTCCTTCAGGTTCTCCTGCTGTCCATGAGAAGGCGCCACTGGTGAAGTCGCTGCTGCTGGCTGGTCCAAGAGGGACGGGTAAAAAGATGTTGGTGCATGCGATATGTACAGAAACAGGGGCGAATCTCTTTGACTTGACTGCTACCAACTTGGCTGGAAAATACCCAGGAAAGGATGGCCTAAAAATGCTTTTACATCTTATTTTCAAGGCAAGTACTGTTCATGTGTCTCCGAGTTGTCAGTTTTCACTTCAACAATTGGGTATCATGGTTGGACCTTAATTTGTTTTTTGCCACATCCAAAATCAAACATGATTGAATGTTCATTTTCAACCCTTTTCTCTCCACAGGTGGGACGTGCCCTCCAGCCATCAGTGTTTTACATCGGAGAGTGTGAGAAGATGTTTAAGAAAAAAATACCCAAGACAGACTTGGTAAGTGTTTGTAATGGCCAACATTCCGATACAATTGCTCATGACGATGATGAAGTTTTTTACAGTAAAAGAATATTCACCTCATTTGGTTTTGCGGTCCACTTTTTAGGTTGACAAATTTGGCCGAAAAATGAAGAAGGTAATAATTGAAAGAATGACATTTGATTATGTTGTGATAAGAACACTTTTATTGCAAAATTTCCGAATGTAGTGGCGTGTCTATTGTCTCACTGATTAGATTTCTTCAGTTTGTTGTCTGGGATATTATTTGTTTTCAATCATTTATTTGTGTGTGTGGAATAACTCCCAAAAAACAAACAATTTCTTTTCTGATGCATGAAGTTAGCATTTGTGAGTAGTCGAGACAGGCCTCAGGTCACTCTGAGACCAGAGTAGATTGGTGTACTAACAAGTTTTCATTGTATAGCTATGGTCAGTTCGAGCAAGATTTTCTTATTTTTTTAGTCGGAGCCTAAACGATTGAAAAAAGATTTACCAAAATTGATGAAAAATGTGAAAGGGGAGGATCGGTTGCTATTGGTTGGGACATCCAGAGCCCCTTTTGATGCCGAGATGAAGCCGTTTGCAGCTTTATATCAAAAGATCGTGCTTATTCCTCGTCCTGATTATGCATCAAGGCACTGTAAGTATTCTGTGTTGTGTTTCTTCATCGGCTGTTTGGGACAATGGCACCTATTTCATGTCAGAAGCCTTGAGACGATTGCACCAGAAGCCTTTGGACAATTTGAAAACCTTTGTCATGTCTCAGGGTTGGCACGCCCGTTCGCATTTTCACCACTTGCGAATGCTGCACACCAGTGGCGAATGTAAAACAATGTCTGGATAAAAAATTTGGGAATTCAATTTGAATTGCCATGATTTTGCAAGAGAGAGTGATAGTGTTGTGCGAAAATTGATCAAAGTCTATCAAAAGATCCACTTGTACACCAAATGCACCAAGGAACGATCGTTAGTCAGTCAAACTTCCATCTTATTTGCGGGCGGCCGCGCTATCACACGTGGTTGCTATCGTCTGCATTGTAGTTCTACCCGTTGCCGCTACAGTGGTGGCGCTGCTGGTCGCCTTACGCATACATTAGCTCGCTTCGTTGCCATGGAGTCTCCGGTCACGTGTTCCTCTAATCGTTCGTTGATTTGCTAGTCTCAGTACTGGTGGGCTGCCATTCTCGCACATGTTACTGTGGGTTGGGTCGGCCCCAAGATGGACAAACGATCGGCAATGGCTAGAGCTGACTCAATATGGTTAAAAGTGACAGCCACTTGGCTAAAAAGTGGCTAGGAGGAAAATATTCATCGAGCCAACCCTGTGTCTGAAGCGTTGAGACAATGGCACAACCTTTGTCATTCCCTTGTATATTTCCATAAATGTCTTGAATCTTATTCTTAAAATCTGTCACTTCATTTTCAGTGATATGGCGCAAGATAATAATAAGGCACAATGGCATCATCACTAATACCCTCGACATAAGTTCGCTGGCTAAGATCACTGATGGCTACACCATGGGACATATGGAGACAGCAAGCACACAGGTCCTGACTGATCGAAGGGTTGCTCAGATGGGAAAGAAACCCCTACAGTCGGTTGAATTTATTGCTCCGCTTGCCAGGATCGACCCAGTTTATAAAGAAGAGGAGGAGGCCTTTAAGGTAAGGGTACCACCTCTGAACAGCTGTGCACTTGAGCTCGGGTGCGAATAGGTTTTGGAATACATGTACTTTGCCTCGGAAGAGAAAGTCTCTGTTTCATAGCAAGGACCCATTTAGGCTGCTATTTCAGACCTTCTGACTGGAAAACAGGTTGTCTTTGTGTAACACATCCATCTGCTAAATAATATAACAGCTATACATTGTACCATTTCCAGTAAAAGCCTCTTTTGTCCCAAGTCAGAGTTTATCTGTCCCATTTTCAGAACTGGTATGGCAAGACTCCTCTTGGAAAGAAACGTGCCAAGGCAGCCCAAGGTGATGATGACGACGGAGGTGGAAAGGGCAAAAAAGGAAAGAAGGGCAAAAAGGGCAAGAAGGGCAAGAAGGGCAAGAAAGGGAAGAAGAAGAAGTAAACAAAACAGGATGTTACATCTGATCTGCTGCTATGCATGGTTTTTCAGCTTTGAGCAATAAACTATAAACAATTTTACTTACAATTGTCTGCGACTTTCAGCGATTTTCAAACTTTGGGTTGAAACTGCTGATAACTGACTATCTGTGTTTATCTTGGTCTTTTCTACCTGTATGGTTCATCTATAGGCCTACATGTATGCTGATGATACTGATATAGACTGATGCTGATATGACCAGGTCTCCAAGATGCCAATGTGGCATTTTCTTCTTGTCATATTTTTAAACTGCTGTTCTAATAATCCTACTGTTGTATCTTGAAATGTTTATACCAATGGCAATGCTGGCACTTTCTAATACTTCCTTCATGCTGACCATTTCTTATACATTGTTTGAAATCCGTCCAGATTATTTTGGTGAAGTATAGCGTTATTGGTTGGTTGTGGCATAACATAGTATACTGGTACATAATTCTATGTTAGCTTTTTAGTGATAGCCCGTCCTTGGAGAGTGGACCATTTTCCCTATAGAGTTCACCTCTTGTGCCAGTTGCTGATTTTTATTTCAAGGTTGCTTAGAACTGAGAACTACTTCTGAAATAACCACAACTTCACATTCTTCCAACATGCATGTGATATAATCCGTCCAATCTACTGATGCTTGTACACCATTGTATTAACTGCTGTAATCATCAATTGTTAAAACTTTTGATCTGACACATGCATTGTATGGCATGGCAGACGTTTTACGGTCACAATCCTGCTAAACAATAAATATATAGTGTTCAACAATTATTCTTTTTTGATTTGTGTACAACACAAACCATTTCCCGGCTGTTCGACCAATTAGAACACCAGCTGAACATCACATGGTTGATGAGTGGGCGTTTGATATCAATTTGTGTTGATGACAGCGAGGACCCGTTTCATTGAGTAAGGTTGGAAACGCAGCCTGTGCACTGAATTATTCAGGAAGAAATGTATAATATTTGGGGTTTTCCGTGATTGTCCGGCCCAATTGGCAATATTGCCATTTGGGATGGTGAACAGAGCTAGGAGCAAATGCGACCCTTATGATTTATTTAAAGAAATAAAATGCCCGATTTAACATCCTGCAGAATCGGGCGTTTCCAGTGATATACGACACAAATGGGTTGTCCTCAAGCAATCACTTTGGAAACGCATTTTAAAATAAATGTTACGTCCTGTTAATGGGGCACATCATCATCGCGTACATCCGGGAAAAACTACCTAACGAGACCTTAAAGGTGAATCAAAACGATATTTTGAACGGATAGGTCAGGAAAATCTGTCGATCTTTCGACCTTAGAGGGCGCCACTGTCAGTAACTTCTGTTAAAGGGGAGTCTGCCGCTTTTGTTAAAGGTGAAATTTGTCGATATTTCAAGTCGTGAAGTCGTTTTAGATACTGCCCATGTACTCGGCGCCGCGGATTCCTATCTATTGAGAGGACGAAACGCCGTCTAATAAAGTGTCGTTCCATGGGCCAATCAAATTGGCGACGTCAAGGGTCACCGAGGAGAAGAGGATGACAAATATCACGATCTTGTTTTTAATATCTTTATTGAACAATAAATTATCAGAGTAGAATTTACAGCTTTTTTCTGGGAGTTTCTCCACAAGCCGGGATCACATACACCCGTTGAAATTCTCTGTGGCAGAGACATTAGGTTGAGTGAGACGTGGCGACGTTACTCACCATTGACGATGCTTGGAGAGTGTACCCTGGGTCAAGGTCGACAGGTTGTTGCCTGGGAATGAATGTACACAACTTGGAAGTTTGTACGCGAAGTTAATCAAGCTAATAACATTATGGGTTCACGATAGAACAGAACACAGTCAAAGTAAGACCTGATATTAGAAATCAAATTGTTAAATTTGTAATTGACTTTCCAGATTTTACACTTACAGAGTGTGAAGTTGGTCATAAAACCGGTGTTGTTCGGAGTGTTGTGTACATTTTTTTGGTACAGGCACAGGCAGTCAGGCTACATGCAATGCAGCACACTCTCTGGCTCAACAGCATTACATTCTGTCTGATGTGTGTTGTTGTTCCCAGTCTCGGAGGAAGTCAAGTCATTGTCATTGAGAGCCACAAAAAGGCAGTCGAAAACAAAAGACTACCGTTGATTTTATCGACTTGAGTCAGTTGAGACTGTTGCAATATCAGAACTATTTTGTTTGGTAATGGATGCTGACCCGCAACAACATTCTTCAGGTTCAGTATTCAGCATCAGGTAGGCCTAGTGACGGAGAGATGTATCCATGATGAAAAGATGGAAGAGGAAGTGTCTAAAAGTACTGACATTACTGACATGACATGGCAAAGCATGACAATACTGGATGTGTCCGTGACAGTCATGTCCAATGTGTGTAGTATTAGTTGGCGACTGTGTCAGGCTGGCAGTGGTTAGGGAGGCTATTATCAGTATTGACAGTTCGACTTCAATTCAGAAACAAACCAAAGTTTACAGTTATCCCTGTTACAATATGTGACTGTGAGAGTGTTTCATAAAAATGTTGTGCTGCCTTTCAGATGGATAGGATGTCAATAGATCAAGGTCAAGTGAACCCATTTTTGAGAGTTGCTCCCACTCCCAGACCATCAACCTCCTTTGTTAACGCCAACTTTTCCCCTTCCAGAATCCTGGAAATAAATCCCTTTCAGTTTCAAAACCATTTTAAATGTGCACTTCTACTTCTTGCTATAAGAATTTGTTTCAACGACAATCCCAATTCATATCTTCTCCTGCAAGTGCAAGACTGGTTTATCTTCTTTACTAATACCAATGCCATGGTCAGTGATAAAAAATAATGAACCTATTTTGTAATCTTGTTCCTCACTTTGCATGTTGAAGTTTAACTGCAGCAATTAAAATCATTCCATGACTTTCCTAACTCTCACACCACTTTAAAGTTCTGCCTGCACCAGCTGACCAATTCTGTTGCTTGACAACATTTTGTTTTGAAACTGTGGAAAACTGCATGAACTGCATTTTTCAACTCAAAGAACTAACTCATTCCAGTTTAGAACCTCCAGATCAAATCACAAAATGTAACATGTTGCATCTGTCTCTTATCTGAAAAACTATTCATTTCCACAGAGACAAATTCTTGTCTCCTGTATTCTGTAATATTGAGTCATTGATGGCACTATTAGACTCAACTAATAAATGCTCTTGTCATGTCGGACTGAAAAACTAAAATCTTATGGTTATGGTATTCTACTGGGGACCCCTCACTAAGAAGATAAACGTTGTTATTGATCAAGCACCACGGGGCAGAATATGGATTTATAAAATGTGCATGCATAATTCTCAAACAGTGGTAAAAGTAAAAGTATTGTGACCAAGGAGACACATACTATACACCGTCATGATTGCTGTCACAAGCTGGACAGGCAGCAAATCTATTGGCCTGATGAACATTGTGTTTATCCTCAGTCCCATGTGGCCGGGATTATTCTGAGTAGGGAATAATTTCGGTCAACATTTTTCCAGAAGTTTGGCTTTGGCCTTCCGTATTAGGTTCTTATATATTTGATATGGAAAGAGGATTTTATTTTCTTATTGATATTCGACAGCGAAATGTCACATTTGGATTTAGCTGCAAGGGAGAAGTCTCTCTCTAATCGTGAGTGAGAAGACTCTCAGGGCAAATGATAGAAATTCATGAGTCGGAAAGTGTTTGTTCTGAACTCCCCTTCTTTCTAATACTCCTTTAAGTCGTCTCCAGTGATTCATATTCTCATAAATCATCTACCAGTGGTCGCAGCACTTTGTAGCAGAACAGGATATGAATAGTTCAACCTTATTTTAGCTGTTTATTGTTGGCCACTTAATTCATGAGTGGTAGAGTAGAGTACGCATGCTCCTATTCCCAGTATCATATTTGCTGAGCACGGAGCTCTCATAAAATCAAAGGTGATGTAGCATTTAAGCAGTATCGGGATAGCACTAATTGTAGGAGTTACTGCTGATTCAGACACTAACTAATAATGACCATAGCATTTCCATGTTCAGGGCAGTAATGTACAGAATGTAGAGAATCTTTATGTACTTTTTCTGATGCATCCATGAGCCACCCTCTAGATTTGCCACCTGGTATGTTAGTCGTCATCATTAATGGTCTCTTTTCTGCAGGGGGTGAACATCCTTTACTAAGGAAGATGGCGGACATCTATAAAGTCTCGGGGACGGAGAACCTGAAAGCTCTCGAGAGGGAGCTGGGCAAGGAGCTGCAGGAACTCAAGAATGAGATCGAGGAGAATGAGATGGTCCACGGACTGCCTGCAAGGACAATAAGGTAGATTTGAAGCATTTGGTCAATTGAACAGTCTCACTCTCCGTACCCTGCAAGAATGAAAATTTGCCCTCGAGTCCATAAACCTCCTGCAAAGTTTAAACGCTACATTGCACCATCTCCTTTCAGCTCGTTACCCCTGCCAAAAGATGTTGAGCATTTCAGGAGAGAAAGGAAAGTGGTGCTTGACAGGGCTTTGATGGTAAGTGAAAGCAGTGAATCTGAAAAACTTCCGTTTGGAGAGCGATACTTCAATGTCGGGGGCCTTGCTTCCCTGTAAATGAGGCACTTTTCCCATTTTTAATTTCATACAGGTGTGTGTAGCAAAAGCTGAAGCAGATTAATCCATTTGACAATAGCAATTTGTTGTCTAAAAACTCCCTTTTAGAGTCTTCTGCAGCCATTTTCGATAAGTTATGCTCCTCTCAGCTGCTGCTTTACGATCTTTCTTTAAAACCATGCAACTAATTCCTAAATATTTATCATCAGATCAGTGAGGCGCACCCGACTGTGATACAGGCCGACGTGATGAAGGAGGAGCTGTTGAACTGTGAGAGACCAGAGTACACGGCTGATAACATGCCGCTCTTGTTACTTCAGGTAAGACTCCAGTCAGAGCAAGGCCAGGGTTACTTAGTCTGGCAACTACCCGGCACCCTGGACATAAGATATGTGACTATGATAGGATCATAAGACAGAATCTTAAAGGATGAAAAAAATGTTCAAGTCCAAATATTTTTTTCACTTTTTTTTCTGCTCAAAATGAAAAAAACATCATCAGTCCCAAAAAAGTTTTGGTTTTGAAAACTTTTCAGAATTTTGAACTAATGAAAAAATTCAACTCTGAGTGGTCATGTTACCGGGGTTCCACCGTATGTTCCTTTTTCAGCACTTCTCTGAACGGATCTACCAGTTGGTTCAATGTAAACACATGCACATGCTTCGGTGGAAGAGGTTCTGTGAACACAGCAGCACCATCGAGTCACTCTATCCCGCCTATCAGAAAAGATTAGCGTAAGTAGGATCATGATGCTATAAACTTCATCAAAAGAATTAAGCTGCAATTTGACATAGACAATTTTAAGGATCTGAAAAGATATATTCTGACCTTCCTATCAGTAGTTCACAATAAGAACTTTTAGACACTCAAGACTTAACTTTTGCCACCAAACTTTCCTGTTTTCCAGTGACATCATGACCGAGTATCACGACTGCCTGAGCCGAACCCAGCGACTTTCAGTAGCACGGGAAGCCCACCTTGCTGGCATGAATAACGCTTCCCCTGCTGTGAAAATGGACGACCTTCTCATCTACCTCCGGTGGCTGATTTGTCATCTCCATGCTATAAAGAAGTTCAACCAATTCGCTAGGGTAAGTTCACCAAAAAGACTCAAGTAAGGCTCTACTTCATTGACCTTGTTAGGTTGAGAGTGGATTAATAAGAAGAAAAGCGCAAGGAAAGCCAATTTTGCTTGTCAACTGTATTTTGACCATTTGGATTCAACGACAGAGTCTACTGTCAACAAGTTTTCCTTGAACTGACACATTGTCAATAGAATTGCATGCTAGGAACTAAATTTGCAAAGAAAGTGATGAACTACTGTCTAGTATAAATATTTTTGTCATGGGATGTTACTTTCAGGTATTGCAATGGTTCCCGGTCACCCACAAAACAGATGTCACACCCACTTTACCAGATGCCAAAGAGCAGGATGATGATGCACCCACCACCTCTCGCTTCACCTCCCGTTACCAAGACGACACTGCCTCCTTCCTGTCACGGCCAGCCTCAGGCAGGTCGCGGCCGAGTTCAGGCGCATCCCTCCACTCACCGTCCCCGGTTCCAAACCCACCGTCTGGTTTGAGTCACACACAGTTGCTGTCGGCACAAGTGGGACCAATGTCGTCTGCTCCGATGTTGTATGCTGCGGCTGCTGCAGGTAAGCGTGTCATAGATATTTACTTTTCTCAGTCATCATCCACTTTTCCTTTGGTCTATAATTTGTTTATTCTGATCATCCAATTTGTGTTTTATTCCAGGTGGAGGTATAGCATCCGATGAACAGAATCTGGGTCTGCCCCTCCATGTGAACGATTTTGACTCGATCAAGGTGCACCTCAATGTTTTCGTCAACATGTATGGCCTCTCAACGGTAAGTCCCTTCAATGTGAATCGTGTTTGCCCGTCATGCACACCTTGAATTCTATCTCAAGCAAGTCACTTTACCTCCATTGTAATGCAGTTTAAATGTTGATGTAACTGCAGTGATTATACGACATGACGAAAGTGTCAATCATGAAGATGAATGTTTCCTCAATGTTCGAATGTTTCAACGACGTCTTTCAGGATGTTGAAAGTATGAAGAGTACAGCAGATGAGATGGAACTATATGCTGCTGTGAACAGAAAATTCAAACAGATCTTTGTCCGGCAAGAGACCATGAAAACTTTCAAGACCTATGATCGAATCGAGGTAAGGAAGGTTCTTGCGGAAGTATAGGTAGCTCGGAATATCTCAGAACCAAAGAGATATCGTCTTTAGTCTCCCTTATATAGTCCTGGCTCTCACAAGACGAATTGCTATCTGTCAGTCGAACTGTACAACAAAGCCTGCACATCAGCTGACTGAGGTCTTTGCTTCCTGATGTCAATAAAGATATCTGTTCCAACTTTTGCTTTCAAAGTCATTGATATGCTCAACCGATTCTTAAACAAACATTCCATGTTTGTTTCCCAAACAGTCAGGTCAAGAGAACTGGGGAGCTGACCACTCGACACATGCTCTGAAGCAGGACGCCAACTGGCTGTCATTTGTCAAGCTGCTTCCGGAGAAGGACCCGCACCAAGAGCGTCAGTTCTTGCAGTTACGGCAGCGCAACAATGTGGATGAGTTGTTACGAGTGATGTCAAGATTCTTACAAGTTCATGATCCAGAGGTGAGTGCGAACAAAATATTCAGCCCTCGAGCTCCGGTTTGCCACATGCCACAACGTCACTGGTTCACTAACTAAGTAATGCTAGTTGATCTGTTGGCTGACGCTGGACTACGTCAGGGCAGATTGGTAATACAATGACCTCTCAGCTGACAATACGGACATGTGGTGATATTGTTTGCTATACAAGTTTCTTTATTGCCACAGAGAATTCAAGACACCCTGAGGGAGCATGCGATCTCTGTCCGCGAACCCCCGTCAGTCACGCCTGTCTACGTCACGTCAAACAGAACGGGCAACAATACAAAACTCATCTGGAAGAAGATCTACACCAATCCAGAACTGTTCACGTTGCAAGATCAAAACCAAGATATACAGCTCATGGAAATAGAAGAAAAAGACACGGATAATGTCAACTTGAGTCGAAGTCGTACTTCAAGTGCCAAAAAGAGGAAAGATAGTTATGACTATTCCACAACTGTACAAATGTTAGGTAGGTTTGACAGAAGCTTGCCTTTGCTGCAGGGATCTTGACTTTCAAAATGACATGTTTTCTTCCAATAAAGACTCCTAGTCCTATTAGGAAAATCATGTGGGCACAAGCAACAATATTTTGGCGACCTGGCCTAGGTCTGAAGAGGTCTAAAGTCATTTTGACAGAAGTTATCAATTGGGATAAGAAATATGACCTGGGCTTAAAGTCTGATTGATTCTTTTTTCAAGGACTTGATGATGGTGATCAAGATAGTAGTGATGTAGCCAGCCTCCAGGGGGCATACCTCTCATTCCTTCATCTGCGTCACCTGCGGATCCGAGACCTGCAACGAACCTGTCTCAGCATCCTGAACTATTTCCGATCGGTTGAGAGAACGATGACGATCAATGATGGTGGGTTGTCGTTGGATGGCTGCAGGTTGAAGAGGACGAGGTGAGTGAACTCTTTAACAAACTGAGATGCCAATTGCCAGCTGAACACGGGTTGTTCGGGCCTGATCAATCAAAGGTCTGGTCGGCCGAATTGTTGATGTAGGATGAGATGATGTTGATGTCAACCATGTACTGAAACTTTTCTGTTTGACTTTCAGTGCCCAGAACCACAGGAAGAGTGCTACTGAGCTCGGTGGTGTTGGTGGTGGAGGTGGCCTTGGCTCCCACCATTACCTGCATTACAACCCAAGGGACTACAGGTGAGCATGAGTCTCAAGATGTTTACAGTAGCTCAAAAAAGGGGGTCGTTGTGGGTGTGACTGGGTCTTCAGAAAGCAAGTTTTCTTCCTGGTCAGAAATACGATGTGTTCCCTGCTTCAGCCTCCACCAAAGCTATTCTGAATGTCTGTCCCCAGAAGCATTGATTGGAGCAGGATGGTTAAAACTATGTTTTATCTTTTAGGATGTCTGAAGCAGAGTTTATGCACTTCTCCGAGGTTGAGAACCATGATGACTTCTACACATCAGATGAGGGGCGGGTTCATGTTCAGGATCAGAGAGGGTATTACATGATGTACGATGCTGCCTTGGAAGATCTCAAGTAAGTGTTACTCGGAAGTAAATGAGATAGAAGAGCCTTGTGTGTCAAAATGGACATGTGTCATTTTCATCCTCAGTTTGGTAGCTGTAATCAGTACTCCAGTTCTTATAGGTCAGGGTGGGGGAGGGGGTTCTTGTGTATGGTGTAGTCCACATGCCTTGAGATAGAAGAGCCTTGTGTGTCAAAATGGACTTGTGTCATTTTCATCCTCAGTTTGGTAACTGTAATCAGAACTCCAGTTCTTATAGGTCAGGGTGGGGGAGGGGGTTCTTGTGTATGGTGTAGTCCACATGCCTTTGTTTTCCTTACAGAGCTTTGGAGCAAGATCTGCTGCTGCTGGCCACACACTATATAGAGAAGGACAAGGACATGAGGACGGCATCTAGAATCAACAGAGCAGCCTCTTCAAGTTCGAGGATGAAAAAGGTGGGATAATACTACTAAATATGGTCTTCTCTATTCTGTGTCATCCCTCGGAATTGAGTTGAGTAGTTCATCATATGTCTGTTTGTTTGATAGTTTGGCATTCCCATCTCATTTGTATCATTTCAGTCGTCGGCTGGTGACTTCGACATTCCTAGCTATGGTCATCAAGAAGTGGACCGATTCGGCATTCTGTTGGATCTGTGGACTAACGAAGCTGCATACTTAGAGTGCAAGAAAGGGGTAAGATTTTGAGTAACAGATAGTTAGTCCTCAAGTTACATGTATGATACCACATGTATTGTCTCCAAGTTCACACTCAGAAAAAAGAAGCTTCTCTAATCTTGCAATGGCAAGTGCCAAGAGCCAGAGAAGAAGAAATTCTTTCAATCAGAAGAAGTAACTGATTTTACACTCTTGTTTTCAGCTATTAGATTGCTATGTTGAAGCCTATCTCCATGTGTTTGATCGTGATGAGAAACGTGGCGTCGCCCAGGTCATGACCAACATCATGTACAAGCGGCCGAGATTCGACTTTAGTGCCTCCTATTTCCTCAAGTCTTACAGAATGGAATGCATTTGTCTGCGGTTGCACAGCACATTGATCAAAAATATATTGGATAACCAGGTACGTTCTTCATTTGTTCTTTTGTGTTTTGATTGGTACGATTCTGAAACAGTTTAGCACAACTGCTTCCTAGGTGACAACTCTAGTTTAGCACAGCCAGGGTTTAGGTTGTTAATGATGTGGGTGGCCTCAAAAAAGGATGGAGATGACCTCAGACAAAGTAACAGTTGAGGTCGTAAAGGATCAGAATAGGCTTGACATTTTCAATTCAATGATACTGTATGTTCCAGATTGAGGATCAGAGGGAGTACATCCACAAGGTGACGAGGGATGCACATGATAGTGACTATGGATTACCTCACAAGGTCATCGCCAAACAACCCATCTCTATCAACATTAGCAGGTATGTGGAACAAGTTACCACCTAAGGTCTATCCCCTTCCTGTGTCGTCCCTGTCCAGCAGATTGCCTGTTGGAGACCCTTTCCCTGTGGAGAGTTTTGTTTTGCCTGATTAGATTTGAGGCAATGAATGGGATTTGACCGGTGAAGCTTCTCTCTGTGTGATCGCACTGATACTCCAAGATACAGAGATGAACTTCCTCACATGAGAATATCAACCTATTCTGTTTGACCTTGCTATCGTGTTCCCTCCCCAATACCTTCCCACTCTCCTAAACAAGTCGCTGAAACGTCACATCAAATGATCCTTGTGTGCATCTTCAGTCCACCTGCAACTTGAATTTCACCCTGCCATCCAATCCCTGCCTTTCCCATTTTGCATATCCCTCCTACGATGCCCCTTTCTGTCAATGTGTCGTCTCCCACGCTATTAACCTGTCCTTTGCAAATTTCGACTTCCAGCGAAGATGAAGATTTCGAAGCACGGTAAACTGTCAAACACTGTCTTACACTTATTGAGTACACCGCCAACAGCATGAATATCTATCTATGATCAAAACATTGACCATGGTACTGTACGAAAGCACAGCAGAGCGTCTTTTGGAATGGATTCATGAGCTAAAGTTATGACAACATGCACCTGGTTCAAGGCACATTAGTGAATCTTGCACAGTATGCAGTACCATGGCCTCCTACACGGCATGTATCTCACATTCTCTGCTGGAACCTTTTTTCCCAGTTTATCTGGTAATCACTGAATTTTCCTCTATCTATGCTAAAGCCGACAGCCTTATCTACATTTAGTTTCACCCATTCATTTCTTTAGAGTGAAAACCGATTTAGATATTGGGATAGCCTAACACAATTTGTGGGATGAGATAATAGCTTGTAAACCTTGGGAGTCAAAATAAGCCCTCGGGAACCTTTTCCAGACCTCATATGATAACTGCATGATGGTTTGATAAGTGATGTAGCTAACTCTTTAAACAGCTGATAGGTAAAGGTGGTATATCTTGAGTTGAATCCTAATCACCAGACTTTTCACAATCCAGTTGTCAAACTCAGACGACTGTTACCTTGCACAGAGCTATTAGGTTCACAAGATCTGTTTATGTTGTAAATGTTCAATTCGCAAATTATTGTCTTTCGACTTTAACTTTCAGGCCTCTTTCAATATCTTATGATAAATGTTAATTTCACAACTACCAAATATTCATTTTGCATGGTTTTCACGGTTTACTTTCTTCACTATCAATAGGCCAGCATTGCGTAATATTTTCCTGTTGGAGTTTCACCCATCACTGAGTATAGCCAGCCGTCTGCCCGATGCACTGAAGCATGCTTACTGGGTAAGTCTAGTCACATAACATTGAGGCCTTGAGTATTACATTTTGAGATATCCCTGATTCCTTTTTGAAATCTTCAAGAAATAGTTAAGTTCACTAAACAAATCAGATGAACTAAATGCCAAGATTGTTGAAGGTCTGAGAACCACCCCATGTTGAGTCAGATACCTGTCCTTGAGCCCCAGACTGAAGACTCCCGGCCCCAGACGCCTATTCTCTGAAATGTCATTCCAAACTGATGGGCATCCTTTCCTCCATACAGGAGTTGTATCACCTGCACAAACCTGAGACGACGTCAGAGGCGGTGCATCTTGAGAAGAGGATGCTGGAGGTGGCACTGAAAGAGTGGGACAAGATGGACACACTTGGCGCGTCTTATTCTCACCAGATGCAGAAAGATGTAAGTACGACTAACATTAGACAGACAACTGGGCTAACAAGGTAGCCATATTACTGAAGTAGACCCTTGTGACTCAGTTTGGTGAATACATAGTTCAGCAAAGCACCCTTACTAAGGTCCGACAAAGAGAGCCAAAAACTGATTAAGCTGACGGGTGCTGCAGTGAGCGAAAGATCTATGAAGGCCTTCCTGGTTAGCTTTCTTGTCTAGTCCTACTTAGGACGCCGGAGTGGCCAGTGCACTCCATCTTCAGTCAGGTTTTATTTCAGAGTTTCTGTGCAAGTCTGGTTGCCATTGTCTGGCTGATGAGCCCAGACTATCTAGTTGATATTCGTGTTTTCCCTCCTCGACTGGTTACCTCCCAGGGCTAAAGAGGCCAATTTCCCGGCTTCAGCCAGTAATAATTAGTCATTGTTTTCTGTTGCAGCTCTTCCAAGGCATGTATGTTGAAGACCCGCAGCTTCTTGTAGAGATTGCTCACACTCTAGTCCATGAGGAGGAGCAGACAGGCAGGAGGAGAACACAGAAGGAAAAGCACACGGACATCTTGAATTCTATATGCAGAGTCATGGAGGTACGGTCGTATGATTTGCCCCCGAATAATGTCATGTAATTGGTACCAGCTAAAAGTGCTGGTCAAGAACTTTACAACTAAAGGCAATGTCATTGATATTTGAAGGTAGCAGTGAATTGACCCAAAAAGTATGGGATGTGACATTGTGACCTGAATTCATATTTCAGATGGTGACATTGAGGCACAGACTGTTGGATTCTGCTTGGGAAACCGAGGTTCTCTCCAAGATCTACAGAAAACAGGCCGTGGACATGGGATATGACGAGTGCCATCTCTTCTTGCGGTTCGTCCAATTTGAATATGCAAATTTCAAGGAGAATGCTGGGAAGCCTCCTCCTGTATTCATCACCGCCATCCAGGAGGATGATACAAGTGTGGACAAGTAAGTTAGCTCCAGCAGGTTGAGGAGAGAGTCGCATAGCCCAGTGGTTAGCACTGCTGGCTACTCAGCCAATGGGCCTGGTTTAATTATAGGAAGGCTCAGAATCTCTTTTTTGTCCCTTCCGAAGGCTTTTTGTGAGTGGGTCGGATTCAATAAAACACTTGAATTCTTCTTGATAACTGTGAAAATTATAAACACCATAAGATAAAGATTACCAAGATGGCCGCTGGGTTCCAAGTTCATTTCCCTTGCGACCAATGATGACTACGAAGCTCGGAGCGGGTTGACTTTACTTTAATGATGGGTTGGGCTGATATGATTATTTCTTCCCAAGTTTGACACCCAAGTGCCTCTTTAGCCTTTTCAGGTAAAACTTTATACTATTAGGACAGGTAACCATGGTAACTCAGCATTGCTTGCCCACCATTTTATCGTCTGCTACACATGTGATTGTTGTTTTGCCCCAGTGTTGTTTGACCGATTATCGTGAATTTCACAATATGAGATGATCTACATTGTAATTTTCATCACTTCGCAAATATGTGTTGTTTCGTCCACCCATTTTCACTGTTGAGAATCACAGCCATGATGCTCTATTGTACCACCTCTTCCCCTCAATACCATTCATTAGTTCTGCCTTGATCTTCATCAGAAACATCTCTGAAATCCTGCATTTTTTTTCATGCATAATTCCTTTTGGGTATTTGTACTATTTCATATTTTTTTTCCACCATAATACCCCATGTTGAAGTATTTCTCTTGTGAGGCTTGACCTTATTGAGCACAACCCTACGCTTACTTCTCGGTGCCGTGGTGTAGTTGTAATAGTTCCAGACTCCTGACTTAGAGGTTTGAATCCCTTCAAAGGCCCCTAGTTATTTCCTGTCAGAGTTCAAAGGCTGAGTGAGCGGTTAGTACCTGATTTCAGTTTAATACTCCTGCCTACACTATTTCCAGGTACACTCCCTCAAATCTCTATCTCGCCATCAATGAACTCGATGAAAGCCACGTTGGCAAATTCTCCTTCAAGTCTCGTGAGGGAATCCTGCAGGTAAGGAATCGCTGTGGTTACGAGAGGTGCACGATTGTTCATCAGTTTTGGAATCGCTTGGCTTGCTGAATGTGTCGTCTGTTTTGAAGAGGATTTTTGGTCTCTAATTTGACATCAACTTTCTCCCTGGCCTTATATGTTGACATCAATACCACGGACCAAATTCCTGGGTCGTAAAACCTCAATCTTGCTTGGCCGATATCATAATTTTGTTTCCTATTTCAGGTGTTGAAGTGTTTGGGTAGCCTGCAGACTATCCTGATGGCCCAAGTTGTTCACAAGAATGCCCTCGTCTCCGCTGTTCTACAGGGCCATGGCTGCCAGCCTATCAAACCAACATTCATTGACGCTAAAACGTAAATATTCCTGAGCTTCATTTTGATTCCGTTTGTTTCAAGGTCTTTTTGGGCTAGAATTTGGGCTAGAATTTGAGGCTGAGGAAGGCAAAGCTACTGCACATGTCAGGGGCATTGAGACCAACAAGACCTATTCCTGAAGACACCAGAACAATGGGCAAGCTTGTGAGTTTTTGGAGTGCCAAATGGTTAAGACAAAAAACAGAAACTACTGTAGATAACCGGCAATCCCTTCCCTTTACTTCAGCATGCTATTTCGAGTATATCCTTCATCTATTTCCCTTGTTTCTTACAGTAGTGGCCGTTTAAGTCCATCGGAGACAAAGAGTGAGAAGAGTTCCTTGACCGCCATGACAGGGTTGTCCAGTGGAACCCAGGGGACCATGCTTGCCTCAAAGCTTCAGACAGGCACGCCCATGGCAAGGAAGTCACCCGAGGCGTTTGTGTCCTTGCAACTGGAGAAGGTACGACCAAGATACAATTCAGGTTGATGAAGATTGAGACCAGATGTGGTAAAGCTGGATCCTCAATCCTCTTTCTGCAGCTTGTAGGATCAGTCAGAGTTGGCCCGTATTCTGTGAAATCTCGACTAGTGTGACAGTTCTCTCATAACTGAGTTACTTCGTCTGATATTTCAGAATCCCAGCCGTGATCTGATGCTCAATGACTTTGTCAACAAGAAGTCCTCGATGAGTATGATACTGAAGAACCCAGAGGAGATGGAGAAGTTGAAGAGGAAACTGATAGGAGAATATTGCCATAAGTTCATGGTGCGGGTGTCACAGTATTCACTACGAGCTCAGATCATCGCATACTACAACAGTATCCTGGGTCTGCTGGAGCAGTTCCCTTCAATACGGTAAGCTGTTGAAATAAGTGGATGGTGTCTTCTTGAATAAATGTCAGGTCCCTGATTGGAAAGACTCTACTACATTTGTGTCACAAGGCTGGTTCAAGCAGTCTTGCATCTGTCGAGAAAAACTCACTCTGAATGTACTTGTATGTTGTACCAGTTCCTAACTCCTTGAAAGACAAATTTGCTGTCTATGGCCCACCGGCCCTGGTCAAACAGAAGATCATTTGCCATGAAAATGTAAGTCATTCTGTGTCTTTCTGTTTCAGAGAGAACTACTTTTTGTTGGGTGAGCTGAATGAGAAGAAGTCTGAAAATGATGACGTCCTCGGGTTAACCCCTGATGCCAGGTCCCTCAAGAAACGTCCACGTCGACTTCTCTCCCCCGACGGCAAACATGTGCTCAACATCTGGTTCATCCCTCACTACTCTGAAATCCTGATCATGTTCAAGACGATGGAGGACGACACGTGTAACCGAGCGCTGCGTTACTGCTCCCTCATCGTGGCCGCACTCCATGACATCCTACAATACCTGTGCGCTCATGCCAAGTTAGGTAGTGCCAATGCGAGGTTGGGCAAGAAGGAAGGTGTGGTGGCAGCAGACTGGGGTGGCACTGAAGGAATTGGTGCCGACCTCCGAGAACTCCAGAAACAAATCAACCACCTGCCGTTCTCGACGAGCCCAGACCAAGTTGCTGAGTTACTGACTCTGCGACGTGACGTCATGCTCCTGGAGTTTGACACATCCGTTCGGCTGTCGATGAGGAATACATTCCTACAGATGGGAAACATCCAGGCCTATAAGGTGAGCGCATAGAACTTGTTTAAGGAACTTTTCTGCAGGGGTTTGTGGTATATGTAGGAGTGGAGCAGTGTTGGTCCTGGTCATGGATTGTACACTGTAGCACTGAATGAAAGCTCCTTGACACATCAGGGTGCCTCTGTGGAAACCTATAGCTGTGACGTTTCTAAAATCTTTTGAGACGCATCTCAATCAGCTATAAACACCTTCAAAACCCTTTCTCAAATTGATCTTGTCTTATTTTCAAGGCCATTACGAACAACATCTTCACCGCTCTACCAGCCCTCAGCAATGTGATAAGCCCAAGTGTCCTAGCTACCGGGCTCAGCATCCCAGAACCACTCGAGCCAAAAGATCATAAAGCTAAGGAGTTGTATCCGTGGAGAACGTTTATCAACAAGTAAGGAGACTTTAACGTTGCCTGCTCGATGGTCTAGATCCGAATTGAGTGTTTTATGTTACAGCCTTATGGTCTGATACTCTCGTGTCTCCGTGGTTGGGCAGTGCAACCCTAATTGTTGTGAATCCTGATCAAATGATTGCAAAGCCTTATAAACTCTCTTCACTTTCTGATAAAAAACCTTTTCTTTCAGCCAAGGACCGTTCCCTGTGACCTACTGGCAGTGGCAGCAGATAGAATACTATATCCAACTCTGCCTGTCAGGATTAAAAGAGGTGGACCGCTCGGTTGCAAATGGTGAGATTCTGGGGGTGACACTCCTAATGGAGGACGTGCTCAACAGTGGGTACCTCGACACTGCCACGTTGTCTTTGGAGAGCGAAGATGAAGAAGGTGGATCACGTCATCCATCGCGGCCGACAAGCAGAATGAGTCGTATTGGTGGATCGCGGAAATCAAGCCTGCTGCCTGCATCGGAAAGTTCCTACGTCAAGGGTGAGTTGTCAACTGATCTGTTGCAGAGAGTTTTCTGAAGTATTGCCCCAAACGTTCAGAAATGTCAAAACCTCTTGATTATGCCTTGTCTCTGGGAAGCTCGTTATCAATGTCGATTATCACATGGCATGATTTTCTTCACTGATGTTATCAATTTTCAGAACCAGTTGTCGAGAAGAAGACACTATCGCAGCAAACTCAGCCAATCGAATCCTATAAGCTCCTGCACGTTTTCCTCCTGCTCTGGCGGCGGCTAGAGATGATGAAGGCGGCCTGGGGTCGGCGGAAATTGGGCGTTGAGGACATTGATACTGTATCAGCCTTCAGGGAATACACGTAAGGAAGGATTACCTTGGCTTTTGTTTATATTTTAACTCTCTTTGTCTGTAAGCTTATCACTAGCCAGAATCAACTTTTGAGTGACAGGTTGTCTTCAGTCTGACAAGGGTTAGGTCGCTGGTTGTAGTGTCAAGTCGGATGATAAACTTTAACATCGTTGATATCAGACTGTAAACCTCAACTTTGAATTGAAATACTACACTTCCTTCATGTAGTTCTAAATGACTGTATGATTATTTCAGGATACTGTACAAGGTTGAGAAGCTATTTCCTTGTTTGAAGAGTATCGCTGCTCGACACGGACGCGCCGACTTCTATGACGGAATGGCGGCAGATAGTGAGACACTGTCGCCACCTCCTGGAGCGAGTGAGATTGAGATCAAGACTAAACAGGTCAGTTATGTTGTGATGATACCAAGTGTGATGGTTTAGTGGTAAAGCATCTGACTTGTAATGAGTGATGTAAGGTTTGCAAGGAGTGGACAGATACTGAAGTGAGACTGCTCCAAGAAATGTACCTAGCAAAGCAAGATATGCCGGTGTGTGCTGTGGAAGTTTCAGTGTGTGTAATTCTAGAAAAGACACACCGAACCTCCACAGAATGTATTTGTTATGCAGTTTGTATTCTACATTTCAGCTGGTGAAGTTATGTGAAAGTTTGGAGGTGTTCATGATCACAGAAGTACGACGGAAGTTGCTGCGTGAATTAAACCTGGTGCTAGCAGAGAGAGCGAGAGAGGAGAGCGCCCTGCCAACTGACCTTTGGAAGAAACCTGTGAGTAGAATCAAGATGGTTTGTACTGGTTGTGTTGTGTTGGTTGAAGTTGCCCTATCCCCCCTGGTGCCCCTATGCTAATGATTTACAGATGACCATTGTTCAAACTGTTTGAAAGATTGGCATGTTATTCTTAAAGGAGATATATCAGATGATCACAGATCTTAACAAATGATCAACAGAGTCTTTATTTCTCTGCAGGCAATGAAGGAAAGTTACACTATTAACAAACCTCACATAGCGGAAGACTTCAAGGATCTGTTGATGGCCGAGGTGCAGGAAGAGGAGGATGGAACGCTGGTGTTCACCAAGAAACACCTGAACACTTGTCTCCAGCAGCTAGCCAGGGATGTCATGGAGAGGGAGAGACATAACTATGAGAGGTAGGATAACATGATATCATCACAAAATCCACCATCTTGACACTGAAACTGATGTCAAATTGCACCACTGTCCCCAGGTGGCACAATTTGATGTCGACCACAGAGTGATGGACTACCAGCCAGAAGTGATGCCAGTGAATAAGGTCCAGTGGCAATCAGTGGCTTTGTTTTCATTAATGACAGTATTGGGTCTAGTAGTTCATGAGGCGTAAGTCCTGAGTATGAATCAGGTAACATATTGTGGTGCCTCCATCTTGGACAAATCCCTCCACCCCTTGCTCCCTCATTCCTAATCTCTCCTGTCCGTCCATTTCCAGCTATGCCATGTATTATGAGAATTTGCTCAGGTCCCAACACCAACTGCTTTATCAGAAGGAGCAGGAAGTCAAACAGGTCCGCGACCAGCTGAACACATCGAGGAATGATACGATGGTAGATGTGCAGTGTCTGCTGGCCGATCAGAGTCATGAGCTGCTGCTAGGTAAGCTAAAGTGACATTGCCCAGTCAACACCAGGTGACATTGCCGGTGATGTGCATTGCAGAGAGAGTGAACCTGTTCAAAAGTTTAAGTTTCAGAGTCTATCACATGGTAAAGTTTTGCTATATTTCATCTGCGGAGACTTGATGAAGTTATTCAAGCATTCTTGTTTGTCTTTCAGAAATCACTGCCCTGCGAGCCAAGATAGCTGAGATGAGGGAGATCAGTCTCACCCAAGAGAGAGACATTCGCGAACGAGTGAAGGAAGAGTATGACGATCTCATAAGGAACCTCTTCTCGTCTGCGTTCGAGCTCAAGTCACGATTTGATGAATTCAGGCACGAGCTGCATGACGATTGTTTCGATAAGATATCTGAGGCGAGGAGAGAAGCGATTGAGGCAATGACTCGGCTCAAACAGAAGTCTGGTGGCTCGGACAAAGGTAGGTAGTAAGGATGAGAATGAGAACTTTCACTGAGAGGAA
The DNA here is from genome assembly GCF_910592395.1 of Lineus longissimus. Taxonomy (NCBI): domain Eukaryota; kingdom Metazoa; phylum Nemertea; class Pilidiophora; order Heteronemertea; family Lineidae; genus Lineus; species Lineus longissimus. The sequence goes on from NC_088314.1 coordinate 1,906,282, forward strand.
GAGCGTGTTTAAAGAATAGCTCTAGAGGGCTTAACTTCATGCTCACCCTTGTGCTGTTGTGTTATTTTCAGATGACGAGGTAACGGCACGCCTCCTATCCATGTCGGAGCAGATTCGAGAGACCAAGCATGAGAACTACACGCTTGGTAAACTCATGTTGAAGATGAAGTCCATGACAAACTGGAGACAGAATCACATGCAGGAAAACTTCTTTAAACAGGTGAGGGAGGCATGACTTTAGTGTAGGGCTGTAATATTGGTTGTCTAAGGTCATTGCTTGTATGGTGCTGAGAACATTCCTGCTGCTGGTCAAGTGTTTGCACTTAGTAACTGCTCCTTCCTGCAGAGCACTTCGGGATGCCAGAAGCACTTTGAGCAGGGTTGACTTGTAAGGTGCAAAAAATGCTGAACTTTGACTTTGAGTTAATCTTTGTGACTGACCTTTTTCAGTATGTAAACACAGCGTTATAGTAACCTCTGTTTACTTCCATAGTTCATGTGTCTCAGTAGTTATTTCATAACCTTGTATGGTTTCCTTCACCCAGGTTGCTGAACTCAAGAAAGAGTCGGACCACAGCAAGAAGGAATACCTCGGAGTGAAGATGATGGCCGAGGAGGAGGTGATTCTCTATCGCCAGCAACAGGTGGCGCTCCGCAAGTATCTACAGGAGGCGGAGAGAGAATTACTTGAAGTCAAGAAACTCATGGATAAAGAGGTAGGAATTATAATGTGACGTCGAGTCGCTGATTATTTTCTCAAGAATGAGCACTGCATGTCTGGTCATTGAAACTCCAGAAGGTTTGTGGCAGAGACTGGAATAGTAATAACATATAGGCAAGAATCCACAGTAAAACTCTTTGTGACTAAAGTGTAAAAAATAGCTATGAGTGCACCAGAGCTATGGTATGCATGATCATGTTTGGTTTTTCCTTTTCAGATAAAAAACAAAAAAGAGAAAATGCACACAGCACAACAAAAGGCTCAGAGTCTGAAACAACTGGAGATGGCACGGGCTGCTAATGCAGAGAAACTGGTAGGTTATGCTCAAGTTTGTTTCAAACGGTAATGTTACTCATACTGTGCAGAAGAAAGAAAGTCATGAAGTCACTGTGTTATCACATATTCGTTCCCTCTTGGAATTAACCCATTTGGCCTGGTTCCTTTTACAGTTAGAGGAGCTGGAAGAGAAGGAGTTGAGGTTAAAGGTCATGGAGGAGGAACAAGAAAAACATGTCCGCCTCAAACAGTTGACAGAGGAGAAGGCGCGTAAAGACGTGTCGCAGGTCAAGAAACATCTCAATCATGAACGCCACCTCAAGCTGGATGCATTCAACAGATGTGACGAGCTACAAACTACGGTGAGATGCTTAGATTTATCCCTGGCCTCGTCAACAACTACCGGTACATGTGTGTTGTCAGTTCTGTGCTCTTTGTTTCGCAATGTAATGTGCATCTTCGACTAAGGAGTGACTTGTGGTTATACTGCAACATGGCATTGGGAATAGTGGTGTCCTAACTGGGCCAGAAGAAGAGGATTTTGCAATGATGATTTTCTTGGCTGTATTCTTCACCTGTAGATAATCTTTTTCTGTCTTATCATATTTTCAGCTGTATGACTTTGAGCTCGCTGCATCCAGACCAGAGACGGCAATGATGATACTGCCCTCTCGTAAGTTCTCTTCCAAGTGACATTGTAACTTGCACTAAAGCTATTTCTCTCTTGGCAAAATGATGTTGAGGACAAGCATATTCATTACACCATTGTGTCCAGCCTGCAACCTAAGCCTGCAGTTGCTGCATCACACTTCACTACGTCCAGCTGTCTCACTCAGGTTCTGCCTCATATCCATTGCCCCTCAACCGATTCCAGGCATCATCGCAGCTGTAGCTTGGGGATCTTCTCAGCCATATTCCTTGTCTCGGCAAACTACCACTTCGGATCTGCAACATACCCCATCCAAAGCAACCAAATTCATTTCTAGCATGACGCAAAACAACCTGGCTGAGGGATCTGGACCCAGATCACACTGAGAGAAACTTCAGCTTATCTGAGAGTTATGGCCTAATTTGTCATATCACATGGTATTTGTATCTGAGTCGGAATAAGATATCTGTTATTCTGACATGACTGACCACAAAATATATTTCTTCAACAGCAAACCGTCCAAAGTCCCGTGTCTCAAGTGCGGGTGTGGCTCGGAAGAGCACTGGTCGTCTCAGCACCTCGCATTCCAGTACAGGAATATGGCCGCCACCCGTGTCCTTTCCAGTCAGTCGGTCCATGACGCCTGCACCAGAGGGCATTGGTAAACAGCTAGCTGTTGACTGGAAGAAGAGGGAACAAGTTATGAGGCCAAAAACTGTAAGTCAGGGTGGCGTTCTATGAAAGGGCTAAAAGACAATTGCTTAAAGGCAGTCAAAGTACTTGTATTCGTTCTTAGACCTGATAAAGTTGATAAGTCGCAGTGATGGGTGATATTCAAGTTTGGTTTTTCCAACTCATTTGAGGCATTTTGAAGTGATTGTAACCTTCCCCTTCCTTTTTACAGGTCCATGGACAATTGAGGAGTAAAATAGCGGAACAACTGTTGACAAATCTGGAGCCGGACACCCACCAAACTATGATTACCCTGCAGACATTACAATTATAAATCAGACTTTGTAGTTTGCGCCTGTTCAAAATTTGAGATGAGCTGCTACCTATCTAGGCTCCAAGTGTTTGAAATATGCCTCGTATCAGGTCAAGGTCAGGCGGTGTTGACCTTGACCTCAGCTGTTGCCTATCTTGACACTGATCTTGGTTTTGTTTGTATTTGTCCTGCGTGGGTGCCGCACTTGTGTTAGTTGAGAGAGAAATGAGTTTTATCATTATTCTATGCAAATGTACACCTTATCTCTTGACAAGTTTCATTCATACTTGGGGTGGGGGGTGGGGGGTAATCACAGTGAGCAAGCCTATGTATAGTTGCCGATGAAAAGCACAAATTTCAAGAATGATATTGTTTATTTCCCTTCCTTTTTTGTTTATTCCTGATATAAAACCAGTCATCCCATCATATAATAGATATGCAATAAAGCTCCCACCTATGCCATGTACCAAATAATCATAGTAAATGAATGTACCGTAATGAATGAATTATGTAAAATGTTCAAGTGTACATATTGTGACATAGCCAAAAATGTGTAATAGTGATCTTAGGATTTGTTATTTTGTACTGATAATTAGTTGTTACGATAATGTCAAATGTTCTCGTGACAACCTTGTCATGAATATCATGAATATATTTTACTCCAGTGTATATGAACAGATTCCGCCCATATTGTGTAAGGTCATAGATTACAGTAACTGTTAGGTACTTAATCAACATTTAGGCAGCAAGAAATTAAGAAATGCTAAGGAAGTTATTGATGTTCCCAACCCATGACCAAGGTCTCTGAGCCAAATAAATGCTTTGGTATAATGTGGTTTGTATTCTTTTGTGGCTTGTGGTATCTAAAGTGACTTTCAGAAGCATTTGTACTCTTTCATGGGGAAAAATGTCATCAATAATTCTAAAGTAGATCCTGAGGTTGCTACCATGTCTGTGGCAAAACAAATCGGCCTTTGCTGAAGTATGCATTACACTCTAACTGCAAATGTAAGCAAAGTCAACAATGACATTGATCTTGTCTGCGGATAAGTTAGACCAGTTCCCATCTTGGCCACCATCTTTACCACTAGATGTTGTGGTGGTCACGGATGAATCATTATCATTTTGCAGATCTCAGATGGGTATCAGTCTACTGAAAATCTCTCAACAGAAAAGTTCATTACATTGTTCTGTTCAGCAGCTTCAGTAGGTTTACTCACAATCATGGTTGTGACCATATATCCAGCCGTCCATTTCATTTTGATGACCTTTATCATTTTTATTTTGTAAAAGTTATTTTATCATCTTTATGAATGTTTAGTTCTTATTTATACTGCTGAAATAAACGAGAGATATACATATACATAATGATAGAGTTACATTTTGTTGCTTTTGGCAAGTCGAGCTTATGTTGGATGCACTTTGGTGGATTAGATGGACATTTCGAAACATGATCACTGTCTCCAATCTCTGTATTGACTGATCAACCCAATCAACTTGCAAAGCAGGATGACAATGCAGACGGGAAACACCACTGATTGTGACACCATGCAGACAAACCACTGCTCCATACTGTGAATGGACTGTGAGTGTCCATTGTCTGCTGGTTGTCTGGTGACCATTGTCCTCTCTGTCTCTGTTGTGAGTGCGTTCACTGTCCGATGGTTGTCTGTGACCATTGTCCTCTGTTGTGACGTTCACTGTCCTCTGGCTGGCTGTCAGTCAGCTGTGACCATTTTCCTCTGTTGCCCTCATGAAATAGTGTCCACTGCTCTCAGACAACAGTGAATGTGACCATTTTCCTCTGTCTCCCTAACAGAATAGTCAAATGGCTATCTGCTGGGACCACCGTCTCCCTCATGAACGAAACACTTGTGTCCACTGTCCTCTGACGGTTTGCTGTAACCATGTTCGTCCGACCCTCTGCTGTGACAGTGTTTACTGTCCTTTCGCTCTCTCCTGTAACCATTTTCCTCCGTCTCCCTAATGAAACAGCTAGTGTCCACTGTCCTCTGGCTGTCTGCTGTGACCATCCGTCTCCCTTTTTAGCGCAAATGAGCTGTTGATCCAAACACTGCTGGCTGTGTTATCACATGGACAAAAGTACAACCACTTTGCTGTCGGCCCTAACTAAAATATTGTCATCAGTAAAGACAGAAATGCCATGACCGTACTGCCAGGACACCGGGCAAGAGTACATGCTCGTCATACCATAAGCTGACACATTAAGACAAGGCTTTTTACTCTTCACCGCTATACCCCCACGAACAGTTTGGAGGCTTCTTTCGTTCTTTCGAGCAGTAATTAAAGACAGTTCCAGGAATTGATGTTCTTTACTGCTGACGTATATTAGACCAGTCTTTCAAATTTATTTGGGGTTGGCTATTATTTATAAACATGACTATCATGTCATGCATGGCGTCAATGAATGAATCGCTCTTCACAAAACAGAAACATTGTCAGTTGGTTGAACCATGCCCGTGCTGGGAGTTGGTCTAGGATCGGATTGTTTGAGAAGATGAATTATTTATACGGTGTTTTCAGGTCTGGTTATTGGGGGGAGGACAGAATCAAACCTATTATCATTCCATGTCACGAGTCTAATGTGCTGTTGTATAAGGTTGTGATTTACAAACTAGCATCAAAACTGAGCTATAAAAGCCTTAACCATATCGGGGAGGACATGCCCAGCAACCGGCTTATACCCACATGTTTATTGTTTACGAAGGAACTAACTTGGGGGCTATTAAATCTTGTTTTCATAATCTCTTGGTAGCTTGTCTTCATTTCGGCATAAGCACCGATGAGAGACACTGCACGGAGTTTCCATTGTCAATTGGGTTTACTGGCGTAAGTGAAAGTATGGTTGCCCACACAATAAAAATAACCCAAAAATTCCAGGCAATTGATCGTGGGTAGAAAGAACAATCAGTGCAATAAAAAGTGATAAAAATATGATGGCCGATTCCCCGAACAAGGATATAATCCTTCTGGACAACATTCTTAATTTGCTTTGAATGAAATAATAATACTCCGTGCTTACGGCAGGGGAGAGTTCCAGTGCTGAATTCCCGAAACCCTGAACCTCTGTTCAGTTTTTATCAGTATACATGCGCTCCTCCGTCTAAAAAAGTACTAATATGATTCGTTAGATTGATTTCTACACCGCTACGCAGTGGTTACAAAACATACTAGAAGTCCCCCGGGAAGACTTGCGTCTGAATGTCGCCTCTGCTTTGGGAGTGTAGTCAAGCATTTGACAGCCAGCTGTTGGGCCCCGGGCTGCCACTGGATGCGACGACGTAGCCCGTAATACGTCACCATCTTGCTCCTCAATGTTTTGACATTCCCTCAATATTTTGACATTGCTCAGCTTTCAGACAACTGTACGTCATCCAGAGGAATGGCCTCCGTATAGCCTCCTCACACGCGCGTAAAGTCTGTGGCCGTGGCCGTCTGAGAATGCAGAAGGAGATCACTGAAGAATGCAGTATAGACCTAATAGTGGACGTGTGAAGAAATTTTGAAAAAAGGGCTTATGAGAAGAGACAATGAATTAGCTAAATATTAGGTGTTCGTAAAGGTCGGTTGTCACCGGTTTTCAGCTCTCGGTTTTACCATACATAACCCCCACAGTCATTTGTGTAATTCCGGCAGCACTGCCATTTGACAGATGGTAGTAGCTAATTCGCTGTCACTTTTGTTGTCGAATAATGTATATGCCCACGTTATCAGGCGTCGGTATAGGCTTGTATAATTGTGGTAAAACCACAATATCGGGAAATAAACTGAGGCACTAATGAACTCATCAACAGACAATATGAATTCGGGCAGATTGTGCGGATAGCATGTTTACCGAATTCGTTTATGTTTTGATTCGTAGTCCAACGGTCGTCGTCTTCTCCAGCCGAGGCGAGCGAATTTAGATGCAGCATCAGAAAAAAAGAATTATTCAAAAACACATTTACGTCTTTTTTTCGGTTACTTTCCGGTGTGACAGCGGATATAGTCCCCCTGGAGTCATAGTCCGGTAGCATTGTATTTGACCAATTAAGCAGCATGATCTATTGTACCGCTAACCCCAACCAAAACATTTAGCAATGCGGGCTATTGTTACACGGACTATCAGCCCTAGGACTACATGTACTATCCCTTGCACACAGGCTTCCTTGATGAAGTCCTTCTTTGCCCCCACCTGCTGGGAGAATTGTTATGTAGGAAGTTTAGAAGTCATGATTTGATTTTCTAGAGAGTGTTTGGTGTCTATTCTTGTATCCGCAAGTGTTGTCTCTTTCTCCATTGACACCAATGTTACGTAATATGGCAACGAGGACAATTCAATTTGTCCAATCAGGTGACTCTATTTTGAAATTCCCTAATAGTTGTGTATGACTTTGGGGTTGGACACAGAAATGCATTCACCGAGATGTTTTCGAAACGTGCGCTTGAGTAATTCGAACATATTCAGTCACATACAGGGCCTCACAGTTAGGTGCCTTTCCGCCCAAAGGCCTCTTTTGAAAATGGAAAATGAATGAGAAATAGAGATTCGTATCTTGCTTTTCATAAGTCCTTTCTTCTCAAGAGCATGTCTTGATCTCATGACGTTTTTACATTGATTGGGGAACAACGACAATAATCATATGTCATGTTTTGTTGATGATTGTAAAAAGTCAATCGGAATCGATTGGTGTGTTGCTTTTTTCGGTCCAAGGTGAATGTGAAATATCTAACGGGAACGAAAAAATGTAGCATTATTTAATACCACAAGTCCGAATCCGGCAGGGATGTGGCTTAGCTTTCAGTTTGTGCACACTTATCTGATTACAGCCATCGACACGATGCGGCTATTCATGAATCCGACCATTATCCGAATGTGCAATAGTTGACCTTTGTCAAGATTTGGGTGCTTGCCATCAGCCAATTAAGACAGCGTGGGTAGCCGTCAAAATAAGGAAGTATATTACTGCCACCAACATTAGAATCAACATCCAGGCATATTTCCACCCAGACCCTTTTCTTGTTATAAGGAACTTTCATCAGTTTCAGAATCACTGTATGCAACACCTGAGTCATGCTGTCTTTGGGGAGGATATTTAAGGCCTTGCTGACAACCATGGACCATCATTCCAAGCTTCCATCATCCTTTCGGACAAAATCAAGTTGTTATACCCCCCACTGGACCTACTTCCAACGCATTACATGATGAAGATACCACGCACTTCAATAGGTGAGTTTATTAGATATATTTTGCCCAGCTTTTAGTGACGACGTCAAGCCCATTATGCTTCAATTGATCTTGACTCTGATTACTCCGACAGACGTGACAATAAAACAAAACATGTAGCATCCAGTATACTTTTCCCGTCCAGCCTGCTGACCATGCCATTTTCTTAATCAAATCATTAAAGGTTTTTCGCCCACTCCCAACTCTCGAAATGTCAAATGAAGACCTTCGAGTTTAACCGCCTATGACACGTCAACCGAAAAAATTAAAAGAAGCACTTTTAGATATAAATTAGATATCATCGTTGCATAAACCCCACACAAATGGATGATTTTGCCATTCGATATGTCGAAGTTGTACACTCACTTTTATGCTCAAATTCTCTTGTTTTCAGTCATTTCGCTCATGTGTTTGGCCCAAGTAGTTTTTATCCCTTCGACGAACGGCACCCGATTCATGGATCCACTGGAGACGGCGGCGTTCTGTAGCCCTCCATCAGGGAGACTGGATCCGGACTGGGACACTTCCCCACTTGCGAACTTCGTCTGTGACCTCGTGCAGCTGAACCATGACCTCACGTCACTCTATCAAAAATATGTAAGTACATGTACTCCTCAAAATTGTTTTTTTTTATTGATTTTTTTGATCTTCTTGGCAAAGTGGGTAAGTTAAAGTTCGAACCTAAAATCTTTATTTAACCTGTCGTTCCTCATAAGTCGTGGTGTGTCTCTCGCTTCTGGTCACATGTCTCATAAAAGACATTGTCATCAGCCAAAACGAGGAAAATTTCAGCAATGGCAAATGTTACCTGTTATGAAACCGTGAATTTAGCTTCTTAACACCATCGGGACATAAGGCTGTTCTCAGGCTGGAGGGGGGGTCCATTGTATAAAAAGCGCGGATTGCGGGGAAAAAGCCTTGTAAATGGGAAGCAGACCTCCTCTGCTCCCCCTCCAAAAAAACCCACGCACAAACAGCTATCCCCCTGCACCATTGATAGAAATAGTTTTCCAGAAAAACAGGCTTTCTCAAGGTGCTGTAAAGTTACCTTCTGAGAATAGCTATATCAGATTATCAGATGCGGCTTTCAAAAACCAATATGAGATTTGGGGAATTCCACTCAGTCACACAGTCCCAGTTAACAAAGACAGCAGTAGTGTACTCTTTTGTCCTCTTGTAGGTCTGCCTTCCCAGAAATGCGGCGTTTTTCCGAACTAACAAGTCTTTCAAAAATCTTTCAAATTGATGCGTCTTTTGAGTGTGTATGACACAGATTTCTGGCTTCCCCCTCCTTAAAAATAACACTTCCTGCGAAGGTTCCCAAAAGTGTGTGTGTATACACAAGAGGAAATGAAGACCTCCTGGTAAAGAATAACTCTGCAGGATTATCTCCTTCATCATCCACCTTTGTTTTTACAGGGACCGTACACTGAAAATCCTCACCGCAACCTGACTTGGCCAGAGCTGCCATTGGATAGCAAACTAGCGGTGGTGGTAAGTTACATATTCAATTAGGCAGGTTCTGCAACTCTTACCACAAGGACCAACGAACGGCGAAGTACCAAGTATGGAAATGTATTTTATCGACGACGGTCTTTGAAGAGTTCGCCGAGTTTTCGCAAAGCCCCCAAAAACGCCAACGTGAACGCCTATCTCACTGTTCGATCTCATCATGATAACGATGTCGAAAGATAAGATAGGCGTTCACGTTGGGGATTTGCGAAAACTCTCTTTAAGGGCGATTTACGAGTGTCGCGTACTAAACGATTTCGCGCAGTACTTCATGACACCTTATGTCTTCTTTACGGTGCTTCGTCGTTCATAAGAGCTGAGGAACCGATCTATTAATTTCATTTAAACCGTGACTGTGAGTTGACTGTCTGATGATAGGCTGCCTGTCTTCTTGGCGATTGAGACTATCCGCCGTATTGTCCAATCATAATCTGGCTTCACAGGGCTAGTTACTGCCAATGAACCAATCATAAGCAGTTCTTTGTGAAACGTCCGGTCGCATGGCCGTCCAATCAGCCAATCAGAACATCGTTTTGATGCCATTGTCCAGTTGGAACCCGTCTTGACACCAAGATCCTCATACGCTTCCTAAAACGCGATATCAGACCTAAGATTTACGCGACAATGCACTTTTCATAATTCCGCTTTGGACAAACGCTGTGCGCTGCTCTCTAATAATAGAATTTTCATTTCCTTTTATCCACAGAAATCACTTTACAAAGACTTTGCCACTGCCTCGCTTTACCTAAGCAATGTTGCGGAAGAGGAACTCCTCATTGCAGCCCAGTACGACGATCCCCAAACGTCAATGTCAAGGCCGTTGGCAGAGGTCATAATCTTGTCGAGAACGATTCTATCGAAAACCTGCGAGGAACTGGCAAAGGCTGGTGTGGAGGAGGAAATTGGGACAGTAAATTTAGCCGCAGCGATCAATGACAGAGCACGCTTTTCCCGCGGGAGAGAATTTGGATCGGCTTTCGTGAAACAACTGCGTGCCATCGTTAGGAAATATCTTCGTCGTTTACCGCACATAGGCCTACATCACAGGAGAGCGAGGTGTGCCCGGTCTCCTCGGTAAAATCGACCTTCTTTGCATGCAATGTGCTGATTCAATGAATTTCAATTTGCGAACGACGAATCTAACGTAGACTGCCTTGATGCCATCTGTGGATGATAGATAGAAACTACTGAGATAAGAAGTTTGAACTGAAGATTGTCAAGGTTTTTGACTGAAAAGTAGAGTCATTTTCGATTCTTGATTGCAGTAGACTAGTTAGTAGCTAAGTAGTAATAGTTGGTGGATCAGGAACACTATAGCAGAAGGGAGTTGGCTATATATATGTACTTCAATGAGTTTTTACTTCAATGGAATGTTCATCCCACGATTAACTTGATTATGAACTATCTTACCAGGAATCATGCCTATGCGGAGTTGAATTATTCCTCAACTCAAACTTCGTTATACAGTGGAACACCGGTAACTCGACCACTCATGGGACACAGGTTGAATGGTGGGGTGGTCGCGTTAGTGAAGTTGAAAATCCGGGGACAAAATGAATGATTAAGTTTTCCCGCCAAAATTGGCATGACAGCATTCGTCTTTTCACGGCAATTAGGCCCTTTGGTCGGGTGAGAGAGGTGAATTTGGTCATTGGGACCGCCCAATCCAGTGGTCTTTGTCTGGGTACCGGTGTAACATCTGTGGTTGTTTCCCATGTGTCAGTGTTTCCAAACAATAGGCAGCTAGAGAGACCATGACTTTTCAATAGGGGGAAACACAGAAAAACTTGTCAATCTATCTTTTAGCGTTCCCAAACAATGAGGGGAAACACTCAAAAATAGAAACACTCAAAAACATTACACCGGGGTGGTCATGTTACCGGGGGCCTTGTAATGGCAATTAGAGAGGAAACCATTCGGGACCAGCGATTCTTGGTTGTCATAGCGGAGTGGTCGCGGACCGGGGTTCCACTGTATACATTCCAAAAACAATCTCTATTTGTCGAAGATTGGGAAAAAATGAACGGAAGGCGTGTCCTATTTTATCGGTTTTTCGTCAGCCTTGTTTCAACAAAAATATTTTCATATGGAATTTGTATTGTCAGCATTGGCATATTTTTATTCCAGAAACCATGTAATAACTACTATCAGTGCAATGTTTTGTGTAATTAATTTATTCAAGATGTACATGTATTTTGTGTACCCACACTTCTATTTTAGTTAATGTCGACTAACTGGCGGTGAACGTCAATCCTAAAAGTCTCCTCCTTCAAGAAGGATGGATAATACTCACCGGTAGATCGGCATGATTTAGTTTAATAAATTTACTTTTTCACAATTTTGACGATTTGTGTTCTTTTATGAGATATACACGCTATTGTATGTACATGGGCAGGCAAGCAGAAGTGAGGTCGACTGTGCGGTTGGTAAACCTTTGGAGAACTGTTGCACTAGAAAGAATCGACTCACTTAAATATGATGCGATCCAACATGATATGAAAGGAATCACACCGTTATCAAAGTCGGTTTTCCCCCTTAGCGTCTATCAAATGATTTGTTTCGCATGTCAATACTCTACGTTTGATTGTTGATAACTATAGTGACCGATACCAATTACGGAACGTCAGAAATCTCCCGTGATTTCGCGTGACTGAAGTCGCAGTCCACCAAAAATGGTTTTATCCAACAAAATATATACATACATGAATACAACTGTGTTGAAATACAGACTATACATAGATATAAATGTTTTTTACGTAAATATATACATTCTTTTTTGTAGATTACAATATGTAATACAAGTAACATAATGATTAGCGTCTCATTACCGAAACGGTATTTTAACAAGGCAATATTCATGTTGATGATGTAACGTTAACGGTTATCCCTGACGGAGTATTACCACCCCTCACAATAACTGGTGTGTACCAGGCAAATGGAGCAATCGTTGTCCATTCTACGTTAAGCATATCATTACCGATCCTTGCTCAACGGTGTTAATGGGACACCTATTTACATTACATCAGTATCAATAAGTCTGTCAACACCACGTGTGATGATTGCAGAGTTGCAGACGCGCGAGATTGCCCTGAATCTTCTCCATTATCCAGTCTCCAAGGTTGTTCCGGTCTGTCGCTGGCTGGAGGTGACTTGGCTGCATGCATGAGGGGAGGCGGAATCCGATTGGTGCGAACCCGCCTTGCCTTCGCGACTCCCAGCACAGTCTGCTCTGGAGTTTCGTGCTGAGGGTGTCAAAGGCGTTTTTGGTTGAAATGGGCCAGGTGTTTTTGAATCCGTGCACTGGATGGTCTACCATTAATCCAAATTGCTTCACCATCAGCAAACATACACTAAGATCTTGGATTGTGGACAAGGAGGGTTGCTGAAATATAATAACGGTTTTATTAGTATGTGAATGTGTGCAGTAGTTGTGGTAGTGTCGGCCTCCTGATCGGAATGGACTAGGTTCGAATCCATTGAAGTCACTTGTTGTTTCCACGTTGGAGAGGTGAACACTTTTCAAGTGTTGAAAATGTGCTAAGAATTCGACAAAAGCAGAAGAACATCTTTAGCCTGTTGACAGTCAGTCGAGATAAACATTCATCTTACCTGGCATTGGAACGTTCTAGATGTCTGGTCCACCCAGGTTTTGATTTGTTCATCCATGGCGAGCAAAGTCTGGAAGGAGATAGAAACTCATTTTAGAACTTCGCCAGTCTCGCTTAGAAGTAAGCGCAACGGATACTCAGTGCAAGCCTGTACTACACTCCGGACGCATTGAAACGGCCTCATTCTGTCGCCATGCAGTCGAGACACAATTAGGATGACCCAATGGACCGCCCCGGGAGTCTAACTTGTTCAGGTTACGGCGTGTTTCGGTGATTTCCCCGAACGCGTATAGGTTTCCAATGTCTATTCGGGACACCTTCCGAACACAGGCACATGAAGATCTGCAAGCAATAGATCGATCGCTCAATCAATCTATAAACACCATCCCAATTGTAGCACTTTGATTCAGGACGGGTTTTGTTTAAGAAGCCAATCGTTCGTTGTTATTTAACCGGACAATACGGGTACTTACGCGATTGACATTCCTCCCGGCGCAACTGTTGAGGTGAGGCCATCCATGAGACGACGGGGACTGCGAGAGCTGAAATCGTGTAGGATACATGATTACATCAAATTGAAATTGGTACGGAAAATCAGTGTGACCACGGTTATCAACACGACAGTCTGATCACATCCTAGTTCGTATCATAAAAATCTAAATATGGTGAGAACTGGTCTTCAGGAGTCAATCAGATCCAGAAGTGCGTTTGATATTTCTAATATTTTATTTTTCAGTTTTGAGTGAATCATCAGTTGTCGTCAGCAGGCCTTTGGCCTCTCGCGGTTACATTGTCTTCGGTGGTGAAGACATTGCACTTCAGAAACACAGCGAAACAGGTGTAACAGCTTGAAATTTCCAACAGGACAGACTGTCCTGCATGGGCGACAAAGAATGTTGTGCGCTGTTAATCTTTGCGGTATTGAAGATCAGTGGTGTCTCTACCATACCATAATTCGTCAGGGGGACACCTTTTCTAGGGGGTGTCTTCATCTACAGCTACAGCGGTTAATATATTAGTATCTATCAGGCCGATCCCTGTGAAAAGCCATATTTTAATAGAACCAATACTGACAAATCACAAGAATGGTGTCAAACGCTTACCTCTCCCCTTATCACCACTGTTAGTGCGTTGAGTTCGTTGAACGAGTAACAGTCGGCAACGACATTAACGCCAGGGCAGGGTCGATGTACCCACAGGTGAGGATGGGGACTGGAATTGACGCCGATCAGGCTGGCCATGGCCAGTCCTACCACAAGAAGTACCACGTTTGCTGAAAAAGAAGAGAAGTGTCCATGCTGTAAAACTGTTATTATTTGCCAGATAACTCCATGTGGTCTCTCCAAGCGTTGAAGCAAAATTTCTTAGCGCGGCGACGCCTACTGAGGTGATCAGCCTGAGATCTCCAACAACACAGTAAAATATTTCAAAACATTTTACGATAGCGAATTAAGAGTCAGCAGAAAAACAGATAATAATTGCTAAGTGATAAACTGGTGTCATGTCAAAATGTTCAACCACTCACCTGCAAAAGTCATTTTGTTGATTGTCTCCAAATTCGTCAGATTGAGTCCTGGTTATGTCTGATCGACAGCTGAAACGGTTGTAGTTGCTCCCATCCATTTTTGCCTTTTTATGTCTTACCGTTATTTAGTTATCTAATGTTCAAGGACTTAAACAAAAACTTTAACAAGTTTCTGATTTCCTCAACTTCCCCTTTTCGTCTCCCACAATATGAATTCCGACATGTGGGATATGAAACTAACACGAGAATTGGTGCGATAACACTGAATATAGTAAGTTTCGCCGATATGAGATTATTTTGATAAGTTTACAAACAAATACCTGACTTTGAACTAAACATATTCAGGCCAGGCGGCAAAGAGATCGTTTCTTGTCTTTGCGTTGACATGTGAAACGAAACGACGAACTGGAATCGTATAAGGGACAGGCAAAAACTCTCGAATGCATTTGTCATCGCGGGTTAGGTCCTTGTTGTCCAGGGCCCGGTTGTTCAATACAAGTTTTGTCCCTATAAAGCTGGCGTTAACTTGGCGTTAAGTCTAAGGGCTTAACTGAAGGAGATAACGCTATGTTAAGTTAACGCCAAGGTTATTAGTGACAAGAATTGATTCGAACAACAAGGCCCAGACCTGATGAATGGGGAGGGTATAGCTGACAGTTCCCTGCCTGGGATGGCTGCTTCTAATGCAGGCCCGTTTCACTCTCTTTTCCAAAATGGCCGTCACACCCGCCATCTTGGAATATTCATTGTCAATCACTTGCCGAAGACCCTGGCATTGCTGGACCCGCTCACCTACGTGCTTGCCGAAAGAGGGAGCCTATAGACAGGAGCTGGTGGGTCAATGAAGTGGCAGTGGCCAGTTGAATGCCATGCACTGTTAGGCGCCTGGGTTGTTTTTGATTTAGTGATAGTTATGTTCCCGATATACAATAATGAATAGTTTCTATGTACTGTGAGATAGGATAGACCCCTATCAGCGACTTTGTGTAACTTGATCTGACCTAACTGGATCATGCTTATAGTAGTTTCCCTTTAACACGTTTGTTTTTTTTCCGACTGTTGGAGTATGTCATAAGAGATGACTGATGAATCTTACATGCTTTGGCTTGGCCTTGCGGTTCTTCAGCGACATGACGCTTGTTGTTGACTATTGATAAGCGAAGCCTGTGGCCAGTGTGACATGGTACATCTGGTGAAGAATATTTAGGTTTATTTCGGAATCTGTGATATTTTTCTTGATATTAACACGCCCTAGTTCAGCCGCGGGTGAAGGCCGGAAAGAGGCGGCGTGCACTCCAATTCTCATTAAAATTCCTGGTGTGTTCCAAAATTTCATGGGGAATTTCAAAGGCTTTTCATGAATTGGGGGGGGGGGGACGTCTGGTGCGCGCCCAACCCGCTTGGATCTGCGCCTGATAAGAATGCATGGCCACAAATTATTTAACAAAATATTTATTGACTGGCCAACAAACTTTTTGAATGAAACTGAATGCCGCGCCTCAAATGGTTTGCCCAAGTAAAGTGACACTTATTGATAACCGCCCTCTGTTCTGGGCAATCTCGAGAGGACAACGATTTTATCTACAAAACTTTGCGGAGGACCATTTCGGTTGTCTACAACCAGGAAGACAGAACGAGCTAATGGTGCTTTGTGTTTATGAAACCTGCTTGAAATGTATCGATTTTCAAAGAAACTTTAAAAGTGATCCGAGACACTCCCGTTTTTGTTGGCAAATTGTGGGCTTTTCCGATGCAGTTCCAAAGTTGTGTCCAATGGGTCAGCTCCAGTGGAATACGAGTATTCCAGGAATACCCATACTGTGATTGGTCTCTCTATCCGCCCATTCTTAGATACAGGACACAGCCTCTTGTGATTGTTTTTTTCTATCGATCGATCTACATATAGGCTTTGGCTACATCCGCGAAAACTTGCGCCATTGCGGGAACTATGTAACCAGTTTGAATTTCCCGCGTAACGCACTTAACGATCCTGAAAGTTACCCTACTGATGTAATATAGTTTTGTGAAAAAGAAGTTTTTAAAACAAAGATATTCAATTCAGTTACACCTATTTTGAGTTCAATAATGTAAACTTGAATAAAACATTGAATTTTAATGGATTATTAAGTAGGCATAGCTAAGTTACATGTTGCTCAATTTTCATTATAGCGGCAGATCAATTTCCAAGTTTCAGTGTATAATGACATCGCAATGGAATGTGTTGAAAAAATCATGAAATCCGCCACAAATGTTGACATCAATTAGTGAATTGAAAAGTAAATACCATAATTTAGTACCTGTACTACACTATGTGTAAAATTGAAGGCTTTCTGGGTAGTTGTAAGGAAACTATAGAGATTTTTATGAGATGGTTTCTGACCCCTTTGTTTTGGTCTGCTGCTCTTGGACCGTGCAGCCCAGGCCACAACCACCCGGCTGCTACACAGTTATGATGTGTTCACTGTGTGTGCCAGCTTCCCGTATCTATACTTGTAATTCGTTGGTCTGCAGCAGCCAGTTTTTTATTTCGTTGGCTTATTCATATGTTGATTAATGATGAAACATGAAAGAAACCGTCTCAGGCCCAGGTGAAAAAGAACAAGATCCTGTCTTCAAGTTCAATTTTACTGACTTCAGTTCAGACTAGTCCTCATTGACTTTTTGTACAATACATAGGCCGAGGCATTACATGTATGACTTAACTTTAATGTTTGTATGAGTAGATGACTTTAATAGAGGCAATATCCTGTGGCACACCATTGAAGGCCAAATCATTCTGGTGTGGTGACTCCATGTGGTGACCCCAGTCTCACGGAATTCTTACTTTGAATCTTTTCAGATGCTGCCCATCACCTAAGTCTAGACTCGTCAGCCTTCTGGGCTAAACCAACCTCATCCACCAGACTGTTGGAGGAAGTTACTTCTGATAGTAAAAGCTTGTCTCAACTTGCCTCTGTGTCAGCTGGACCGACCCCACCGGAGTGATGCAGGACAATGAGCTACAAGCTGAGTACAGCATCTCTCTCAACTCGTCGCCATGTGCAGATTTCCTGACCAGTGAAATAGATCGGGGGGACAGTCAGGGGGAGTATGGAGGCCTGATGGGGGAGATGTCAGCATCCTACAGTGATGGCAAAGATCCAGAAATGGACATTTTCGATAAACCCCTTGGTATGGATGATTTTGGTATTGACATTCGCAATGACTTGTATCAGTCTTTGGATGCGGATATGAAATTAGGTAATGGTGATGATACCAATACTGGTGAGAGTGATGACGCACAGGATTTCAATCCCATCCAGAATCTGAAGAAAACACAAGGATCAAAAACAAAGAAGATGAAATTTACAAAGGATTTGAAAGAGACAGAAGCTGTGAATAATAATTTAGAAGATCACAACCAAACTGGGGTTGTGTCTCTATCAGGTGACAATGAGGGTAGTCTTAATAGCATAAACAAAGAAAAGAAAGTTTCTAAGAATTCCCCAGGTGGTCGCCGAGCACCTTCTAAGTCGCGCAATTCACGCAGAGGATCTCGACCACTAAAAAACTCGAAAAATTCCCCAAAGTGTTCTGGTGAAGGGAGTGAGTGTGATCATGATAACTTGCCAGTCCTAGCCAATGGTTCCCCGCCGCCAACCTTGTCAGTGTCTGAAAGCCAAGGGAATGACTACATTCAGATTGAAGCAGGGTTTGTTGGAAGTAACTGTGACACTGATCATAATAATATGCAGAATGTGATCGTCCGTTTGGAGCCGACTTTTAACATGCACAATGACCTTTCCATAAATAATGTTCAGGCAATCCGGGATGAGTTTCCTGACCTGAACCATGAGTCCTCAGGGATTGAGGGCGAGGATGCAGGTTTTGGGTCACCGGATGCTGTCGGTGGTTTCCTCAATAGTCAAACTAATGACATGGCCTTGACCATCGTTCCGAGTCCAAGTACCTCCACAGAACCTGTGGCATCTTCAAGCAATATGCTGATAACATCGGCACCAGATTTAGTGAATGCATCGAGCTCAGACACGCCTATTATTCTGAATGCTAATGTTCTTAATCAGGGTACAGAGAGAAATGTTTCCTATGTGATGATACCAGTCAGTTTAGTGCAGCAGCTTCAGGCAGCCAATCAGCCCTCCACGTCTACTGCAGGCGGGTCCTCAACAAGCCTCCAACCAAGGCCGCAGATTGTACAGTTACTAAATGAAAACTATGGATATGTCTGCCATGTTTGTCGTTACTCGGGTAAGATGCCGTACTTGCTGGAAAATCATATGAAGACTTGTCACCTGCCACACCGACCATACATTTGCCTTGGCTGCTACAAGGCGTTCAATCTGCGTGGGACGGCGCTGTGTCACATCCGTCTGAAGCATCTGGAGGCAGGCACCCAGATGATGATCGACCAAGACATGGAGGGCCTTCAGACCGTCGAATGTCAGAAACTTATGCAGTTGATTTTCAGGTGTCATGTGTGTGATTCTGTTGGGAAATATATGTCGGGTGTGAATAACAAACCAAAAAATCTCAATCCACATTTGTTCGTTTGCAAGGTGCATGCAGAAGTCACACCATCTCAGTAGTGTAATCAATCATTTATCAGGTCACGGACTCTGCGGACCAGTCGAACATGACCTTAGTCTTCGTATGCTGCTTCTTGTGGACGGTTCTTCTGCGAATGCTTATATTCTATTTGAATGTTGGCAATTCAGTATAATATCATGTATGATTATATTTTCAGTTTTTAGCAAGACATATACTTACCTGCTCTAATTCTGATGTAATTTGGAGGTAAATTATTGATTGAATGTCCATGCTTCAGTAGTATTACTCATGCACTTGGTCTGACTTTGACCCATGCTTTGAACATATTGAATATTTGTCTTCTGCTTGCTCTTTCTCACCAGAATACCATTCAAGCAGTGTTGTTTATCATTTTTGTGACTGAGGAGCCTTGTTATTGTATGGATTGATTTGGCCAATTGTTGTGGCTCTGATAAGAGGCAAGGCAGAGCTTTTAAACATTTGACAACAGTAACATGTAACGTGTAACGTGTGTAATGTATTTGGTTTTCTGAACTGGTGGTTCAGGTTGAATTTCAAATTCATTTATCATTCATTCAGTTCTGGCTTGGTGGCTGTAGGCTTTTGGGTTATGGGTGTGATGTACATTATGTAACAATAACATGCAAAAAGGATGAATTTAACATGAAAAAAATTTAAATTTTACACTGATGTCTACTTCACTGAATTCCCTGATTTCAATCTAGGTCAGGTTTGTTGTGTACTCATTGGCTGAAATATCCTGTGGTAGTGGCTTAGGTGAGGTTGTTTCAATCAGTATGTTACCTCGTCCCCAGACACTGACCCTGCCGACTTCATGTTATTGCACAATAATTTGCAGGACGGTTTCAGACTTTCACATGTCGCTGGTATTTAAGGATGTAACCAATGGAAGCACCGTGGTGTAAAGCCCGAGAGATGGTCAGGGTGGAGGTAGTCACCTTCTGCCATTTCATTTCTTAAAATTTTGGCCCCGCAGTTGAAATAGACGTTAAATGATGCATTTAAGGGTAATCTTGTGCATAATGCTTGTATATACCGTAAATTTATGTGTAGGAGCCTGTCTATTTTGATTTTTCACTTGGGCAGACGGATGTGTGTACATCTGTTTGGATTTGTAAAGATTGTCATAACATTGATGGTGGTGCTTGTAGTTTGGAATGGTTCGCTAGAAAATAGATTTGAAAACATCGACTTGTGGTATGAACGTAGCACAATGTATGGTATAAACTCTTAAGTACAGTAGAACCTCTTTATCAAGACACCCTTGGGACTGACGAACGCTGTCTCAAGGGGGTTGTGTGATTACAGCGTGGTCAGACTGAGGGGGAGTATTTATTCCGGACTAAAATCTGTGTCCTTGATACAGAGGGTGTCCACTAAGGAAGGTTTCACTACAGTATGTTTGTAAATAGAAGCCTGTGCCCGTTGAAAATTATGGTTCATAGCTTTTGTATAAAGGTGTAGCATGCATCCTAGTACAAGCCTCCGCACTGCGTACAGTTATTCATGTTAGTGATGGCCAGTATTGAATCCTTCCGAGTTGCTTACGGTTACCCCAACTCGAGTCCCTCTTTTGTAGGGTGCTTTAGTTCATATGTGACTCGCTCTACCAAAACTAGGCGCTTGTCGCATCTGAACTCGACAGGTTGATACGGACTTGTTGTTCATTTCCCTATTGTAGACCTTTTGTGAAATCTATTACAAACTGATTTGGTCACATTTCACAAAAGGTCTACGATAGGGAAATGAACAACAAGTCCGTATCAACCTGTCAAGTTCAGATGCGACAAGCGCCTAGTTTTGGTAGAGCGGGTCACATATATACAATATGTAACACAGCTTGTACCACTTGATTTGAGTCGTTATTTTTTACAATTTGTGCAGGAGCAGTCGGCATTGTTGACATTATGGGCCCTTGTTTGCTTTCTTGAGGTATCAAATACTGTATCGTATCTATCTACCGTATTGTATTGGTCTTTTTCTGAGTTTCTGTCGGGAAAAAGTTTTTGCTGGAGAAAGTTGATTGGGCGAAGAATATTAGACTTGAGGCGTGGGGATAGGTGTTCTTGGTTAAAATGCATTGTAAATGTTTTCATCATGGAAATAATATGTATAAATATCAGTGAAAAGAAAGTGCTCACTTCAATCCCAGTTCAGAAAAGACTTGTTCGGCAAAGGGGTCTTCAATAAGGGATATACACACCTACTAAGGGGGCAGAACTTGCTTTGGGCATATATGCACATACCTGTACATCAGTCTGTGTATGGCAGCCCTTTTGACATACAGAGGGGAGAGGGTCAACAAAATTGGTTTTGATTTGTTATTTATGGATTTCCCACTCCACAAGTGCCTCGCAACCCACCAGAAATGAAGCATGAGACAAGTATTTTCTGAACTGCAGGGTAGTAGCCACAGGGCTTTTAGTCAGATCTTTGTCATCTCACTTATAAAGTCTGTATATACATCCTGTTCTACTGGAAACTAATAAGTATAGTTGATAAATTATGAGCCTTTACTTTTCTAAATAAAGTCTCATACTTAATCATGAAAAACTTCTTTGTCTCTTTATTTCACTACTAAAAGGTAGTACATGAATTGACTTTGTAGAGACAGCCATAGACTTTAGTAAGACAAAGAAAATACCAGTGGTCAGAGAAGACACTCAATGGCACATCCACTGTGTACTGGACAGTGTCACATCCAGACCATTTAGGTTGAAATGCTGGAGTGAACCTGAGAAGAACATGTCTGCAGATACAGGCCATATACCAAAGACAATGGTCAGGGTGGACACAGAAAGCACAGCTCGTATCACCTTAAGGACATATGCTGAAGACGGTGGCCTTGGTTAAGACGAAAAAGACTACATCACACCAGGCCTTACTGGTGGCAATGGCTGGGTTGGACACAAGAAGGACAGTATCACACCTAGGCTACCATACTGAAGACGATGTCCTGGGCAGACACGAAAGGACAATATCACATCAGGTTAACTGAAGATGAGGCAGCCTTGGTAAACATGAGAAAGACAGTATCACATCTAGGCCATACCTAAGACATTGGCTGGGTGAACACGAAAAGGGCAGTATCCACATCACATCCAGACTATACTGAAGACAATGGCCTGGGCTGGTGGACACGAGAGGACAGTATCACATCAGGCCAAACTGTAGACGAGGCCTGGGTGGACATGATAAAGACAGTATCACATCTACGCCATGCTGAAAACGATGGCCTGCATGGACACAAAAAGAAATGGATCACATCAGGCCATACTGAAGACGAGGCCTGGGTTGGACATCACCTTCAGGCTGTGACGTCTGGGGACAATGCAAAAGCAGCCTGAAAGACGATGGTCAGAATGTCAAATCTATCCATCATCGGGCCTTTGTCCTCCCATGGATAGCATCACATTCAGGTTATGATGAAAGAGTCAGAATATTGACAAATCGATATAGCTATTTTGAGGACAATACTTCAATTGAAGCTAATGAATGCTCGAATGAATGAATGCTAAAGTGTGACTTCTAGGCCAGCAAGCTTGAAGACAAGTGTAAGTGTCTCCAGCTTGAGGTAAAGTGTCACAACGCAAACACAGCTGATGGAGTATCTAACATCGGTAGTGAGTACCTCACATTTTTCTGATAGACATTCACAGCCTTGTCACTCCCACAGCAGTCATCTGGGGCTGCTGTCTTGGACTGACTTAACATCTCACTGTGCTCTAGATGACATGCACAACAGGGCCTACTGCCTTAGGCTGAGCTATCATCTCACCATGCTTGTGAAGACAGGTACAACGTACTTGGCCATCTCTTCTATACCGCAGGCACAAGGGCCGAACGAAAAAGATCTTGGATTCGCCGTCGTAAACAGCTACTGTCATCAGCTTGGTTGTGACAGTGTCTAGGACGAGTGAAGCCGGCTGGTAACTACTATTCAGATCTTGGACACTGTAGCAGCTACTGTCATCTGATTGGTTGTGACATGGTCTCTACAGGGAGACATACAAGACATATGCCTTGTTGTATTAAATGACTTTTGCCAATGAGAAAGTATTGGCCTGGCCTCTTAGCTTAGCGGATCGAACCTATCTTAATTGGCAAAAGAGGCAGCTGCACTGTGAATTCTGTCCTCACTCAAGGTCCTCACTCAAGGCAAATCAGGTCTCTTGTCTTCCTGGATAAGATAATACTGGTGTTCCACTTGCGGACACTATAAGCTTTATAATCTTCCTCGATGTTGATGGTAGGTCTATAGCTCAGAGTGTAGGAATGAGAAGTATCCTATATTGACAGAGACACATACAAAACGTCACCTTAAAAAGCAGAGACTAACACGACAGAGCACTGTCACAATAAACTGGGCTTTCAGCTGGGACAAGTATATACTCAGGGTACAGCCTTTATTCATTTCCCTCATACTTTTTTGGGCTCTCTGCTCGGTACTTACTGTCTCAAATGACAAAACCTATCCTCAAAGACATGGTTTATTATCAATGACACTACCGCAGCTTATACCATAGCTGCACCTAGACAAAATGATCATGATACATGGACCATTCCCAAACTCAAATGTCCTACGGATTCATATACTGTGGCCCTATGTTGTATATCTGCTAGGGATGGCTGTGTGTTCTTTAGAAATGACTTTTGCCCTGACCCTTTTCCTCGGATTGAGCTAACTTCTCTCTGACATGCATAAGCTGGATGTTATTCCAGTACATGCATTATAATCTGACTTGGTCTAAGCTAGCATCTGGTGTCCTCTTTACATATGCATGGTCTTTGAACAGCCTTGGATTCCTCGTAATGTCCAACCCAGTCATCGTCTTCAGTATGGCCTGGATGTGATCCTGTCCTTTTCGTGTCCTCAGGCCTTGTCTTCAGTAATCCCTGATCGATGTGATGCTTCCTTTTTGTGACCACTGACTTTCAGGCTGCATTTCATTCTTCTCATAGTGCTTTCCACGGGATAAGAATTGAGTTGGCATTGTCCTCAGATATTACAGCCATAATGATTGTCATACTGTCCTTCAGATGATATAGGCCCAATGACAGGGACGGAGTTGCCTTCTGACCACCGACTTGCAAGCTTTGTTTCATTGTCCCCAGACGTCACAGCCTGTGATGTAAACAGAGGCAGCTGACAGGGAAAGACCATATGTGGCCATAATATGTCCTTGGGCACGAATGCAAAAGAAACCGTCCCCAGCCAAACCAAACCTCAACAACGACATAATTTTATATAGATCATGAATATTCAGTTTATTGTGACAATGAAGATATTTCATAGTTAGCCAATAACACATTCTGTCCGAGTTTACATGTACATAACCTTTCACATTTCAAGGCAAGATTTGCCAGGTGCAGCGTTATTGGAATATGAATGAACCTCCCCCCCCCAAGTTTCTCCTAAAAAGGCAACATTGGTCCTCAGCAAGATACATATACTGTTATGACTGGTTTATGCCATTTGAGGGGCACCTGTACATTTAGAATATGTGAAAAAGACGCCTCTCACACAGCATAAACCTGTTGACACAGTATCTCCGAAAAAAGTATACATTTAGCTTGTACACTGGTCTAGTAATAACTAAAGAATAACCATCCCCGACTTAAACATCATCATACAAAAATAAACTTATCGTGGAAAAATCAGCTTATGATCACAGTGAAAGTAACAATCACTAACACTAACCAGCAAAATCTGTACCACCAATCACAAAGCACATTAAACACCACATTACTAAGTCTTGGAACAGCATTCTCCAACTCAAAGGTCACTTGCAAATGTGGAATCAAAGTGAAAGAAGTGCCAATCGGCAGGAATATCCTTGATTGCTTTGAGAGTCCTGTTATTCTTGACACCTTCTGTTAAATACAGCACAACATCCAAATGTATAACAGTGATCAGTATTATTTATTTGGTTGACTGGTTTTAGCCTTTTGAAGTTGACAACCAAATTTGAGCCACAAAAATACCCAACTAACCAAAACAAATGTGCAGGGTTGAGCTTTAGAGACGAACATTCTGTTTTCGAAGTTTGGAGGATAGTTTTATGTGATCCTTTTTTATGAGATATAATTGAACCAGGGAAACAACACGACATCTAATAAATAACTTACAAGACTTCTCATAGAAATGGTTGATACTGAAAATGGTGTGAGCTCGTTCATAACAAAGTGATTGCCACAATGCGGAGAACAATTTAACATGATTCTTCTAGCAAAACATCACAACGGAAATCTAAACCGCTTCTTCACTTCACCTAAAAATATACCTCTATTACAAATTGTATATGACTCATCACTGGGTACCAAACAAACTGCCTACCATATATCAAAGAACCTGTCATCAAACACCCCAAGTTTGTCAAGATATTGAAAACATTCAAATTATTTGTACAACATCTTGGTAAAATCAGGATAAACCGTCCATTCAAATCACTGCAACATTATTGCTATCAAGTACCAAGCTAACTTTTGCTGAGCAGAGTAAAGAACGACAGGATAATATATCAATATATCTGTATAACAGAACTTTTACAATTACGCCAAATGGGACAAATGATGTTTGCGAAAGAGAAATATCTTATTAAGTAATCAATTCGTAATGCCAATGGATAAAAGAACAATGGACTGTTTCAGACAAAATGGCTGAAATGCTTTCCCCTGCATGTTTAAAGCTCAAAGGCAAGTCAGGCAGTAGAAAATGGATTAAGTATCAAGATTTGTTCACAAAAGTATTGGTAAAGCTATTAAGTTCAAAGGCAGGATTATTTACGTATGACCTAACAACTTGGCATATTCAATTCATTTTTGGTTGAAGATGTACAATGCACCCGAGAAAATATTGCCATTATAAAACAGGACCTTACAAAATATGGAATCTACTTTTACTCAAAAATGTCAAATGCATGGACATCGGAAAGGTACGTATACCTCGTCGGTATTCCTCCGATTGTTGGACTAATGATTAGATAGAAAAGTAATAAATGCTATGACTGATTATTACTACTGGTGAACTCATCTATATCTTACATTATCAAAGCAAATTCACTTGTAAGTTCTAATAAGCAAATAGTTTGCATGGTTAGTTTTTAAGCGTTATACACGACGTAATATTCTACTGTAAAAAACTTCATGGTCTGCTCAGAGTTGAGGTATATGCATGTATATGTATGATGTTAAGTTTGAATCAAGTGACTCACTGATTTACACCACAAACTCATCTGCTACAACTGACAACTTGGCCCCAAACACATCAAAGCTAGGGAATAAGAACTAAGACATGATTGCATCCCAAGATTCTTGATTCATTTTGTATAAAAATAACTCTAAAGAGAAGGGGATATGGTCCCAATTAACATGATTTGAAACTAGAAGAGGAATTTTAGCTGCGCTTACACCACGAAATATTGGTGGACCAATTGCACTTACACCACCACATTGCCGCGACAAATTGGTTCGGCAATCCATTGCCGAGCGAATTTGTCCCACCAAGCTTGATGGTCCAAATTCACCCGGCTTGTTAAAAGCTCGGCTTTGTCATGGTGTACGCGCAAATGGATCGGCAATTAGCTAGTTAGATGGTTCGGCTCCAGGCGGAGCTTTCGAAATGGCGCTTTCTGCGCATGCAATTTATTGTCTGCGCGCCATCTGTAGCCGGATTTTATAACTAGCTGCAGCGCTGGTGTAAGCGCTTGGTGGATTTTCGATGGTGCGGCATTGGTTCCCGAACCAAGATTGGTGGTCCATTTTCAGGTGGTGTAAGTGCGGCTATAGACTGCTCTGAAGATGATTATCAAGACTGGATTATCGGTATAAAGTTCCTGTTGTGATAGCAATGGCCAAGATTTGCAGATAAGTGATTGACCATCATCCCCAGAAAACATCAAAAATAAGAGAGTAGTGCCAATTGCTTCTCCTCCAACGTTTCATCCCGTTTTATTCTCGAATTTTGCTGACAATCCAAGATATTGATAAACTGTCCTTACTGAGCCTATACTCGGAGTAGGCCTACTACCAGTGAAAATGATGCCAACCATTTATGTTAACACGGAAATTCCAAATTTTCTGCAACTAGTCAAAAAATTAGACTAACTAAGTCTTCAGAAAACGAGGAAAATCTAACTATTTCATGTCGAGTTCTACAGATAGACTGCTTTATATAATATCATACACAGTATTTAAATAAAGTATTTACAAATTGCTTTCAACTAATTCATTAACCTCATGCTAAATAAAAAGGTTTTAAGTGAGAATTTCTCAACATTATCAAATCAGAAAATTTCAAAAATTCTCTTTATATTCTGAAGTCAAATATAAGAATCAATTACAAAGATTAATTTTTGAATTTTGTCTGGGTATATGAAATTTATTCTCAAAAAGTATATTATGATCGCTTGTTTATGAAAATGTTATGATCATTTGCATTTCATCTGCTTCTGTCTCCGGCCATAAACACTAAAGCCTGTGCCTTTGCAACCTTCTCACCATACCAAAGCCAATTTGAAGTCCTAGTCAATATCGTCTAGAAAAAAAGCCAATGACACAAGTTTACATCTGATTAGACTGATATATCGACCAGATATTTTAAGGACAAGTTTTGCTTCACACATAGAGGAACGAGGCTTTGTCGAATGCTATTTTCTACTAGACAACACCAAACGTCATGCTGCTGTCTGAGAACCAGGCTGATGTGTGGGCAGTGACACAACATCCAAAGCTCAGGCATTGTGTCAAACGTGAAAGTTATAAAGAAAGAAAATACCCCATGTCGGCCTATTTGAATCAGGCTACAACGGCTCTTTTTGATTGACCTGCCTGCAAACAACACTTGTCATAACAACTCTATTGTTCACACTGATATTAACCACTGTTACACAAACTGTGAGCTAATAAAGTCCAGAAACAATCTCTTAAGACAATGAAGCCTTGGTTCAGGTTTGACCCACTACATGTACTGTTACAAACAGCCACCAACAACAGGTGGTAAGCAGAGCTAATTCTCATTTGGCCATCCATGGTCTTAATTAGCCAATGATCTTTGGTTTTGATTGAAGTACTGGTGGTCTGTGCATTCTCTACAGCAGCTTATCGCTGCCTCTGAAAGTCAAATAGATCTGTTATTAGAAAGTTAGAAACAAAGTTGACTAAAGTAAAGTTGACTAGATATATTACTCACTTGGTGTCAACTTCAATTCAAACTTAAAATGCCAACTTTTGTGACTGACTTGTTTTGAAGAACTGTGCCCAGCTTGGCTGGTAGATGAAGTGTTATCACCAAGTTCTCATTGACCACCACTGCAGATAAGTATCCGTTCACTGCACTGAAGTTACAAGAACAAGACTATGCTTACCTATTCCAGTGACGCAGTTCTAGAACAAACCACAATCCTTCAGGTTATTTTTGATAATGACATCGGTGACAGCATCAAATACAAACTGGACATTACCGGTATCGGTGGCACATGTAAAGTGGGTGTAGATTTCCTTGGTCTCTTTCCTCTTGTTTAGATTCTCAAACTGCATCTGAATGTAGGCTGCAGCCTCCTCGTAAGTGTTTGACCCTGAAGGAGAGAGGCAAGAAACTGGTTATGGACGAGTCATGCTTTCAACAAGAGGTCATATTATATTATACCCCCTATCAGAAACAGATAGCAAGTGGTTCATTGCTCCCACACTAACTGAAATACCACTCTTGGTAATGGCAACCGATACTGGCAGTGAGAGAACAGCCTCATCAGACAATCACTGCGTAGGAGCATGATTCTACCTCCTACCGCTACACCCCATTCCCAAACAGACCTTCTCAAGGTGTTCTCCTTGGTCAAGTGATCATATTCCTTCGCAAAACTGACCAGCTAACTGCCCCACTCACCAGCATATTCAGGGAAACAGATCGCCAGTTGTGACTTTTTGATTTTCTCCTCAAACAGATCCTTCTTGTTTAAGAAGAGGATGATAGACGTGTCTGTGAACCACTTGTTGTTGCAGATAGAGTCAAACAGCTTCATACTCTCCATCATTCGGTTCTGCAAACAAGGAAATGACAAATGTACATTCTGTAGATTTGTTGAAGAGCCAAGTCCATGAGTTCAGACTCTCTCTGATCTGAAAGAGGTAGGCTCCTGCATGCCCTGATCAGACAGCAAAAGCCCTCCCAATCCCATTTTGATCATTCACAGTAATCTCTTGTGCAACATGTAAACGTATCAACAAAGGTCACCACATCTTACCAAGCACTGGCAGTTTGCCCAAACTTATTACATGATGTAAGATCAATGCTATTTTTGCAGCCAATGTGATATGATAAGATATCTAATAACAGTCAGTCATATACTTGGTGATTCCAATGACGTCGCTTTGTGCACTGTTCAGAAGACAACAACAATGTGTTAGAAAACACCCTAATTATACTTGGTAATTTGGGTGAAAATCCACTGACACCGACAGTGCAACTGACTATACTAACAAGTATAAGGTAGCCTATTATTCTGATACACAGCAACATCAGACATCATATGATATGTTGACTAATTAGAATGATTAGCTTGATGACAGGACAACACCTCATTAGGAAAATCACTTATAATTGGTGTTGGACGCATGGTGTAAACGAGTCAACGAAATGTCAGGCAAGCCGCGGTGTGCTAAACATGAGACATCGTCTGAAGTATGGTCTGACCAGAATTGTCAACTGCACATGACGACAGCTCAGAACTTGCAACATGCTTACCATTTCCTGGTCCTCTGCTAACGTTAAGTCATATTCACTCATAGCCACTATGAAAATGATAGCAGTTACACCCTCAAAACAATGGATCCACTTCTTTCGTTCAGACCGCTGACCACCAACGTCAAACATTCTGTGAAGAAAATGGTGGAGCAGTTTTAATGAAATCTAATCAAAACAGTTAAACATGTACTTCAATTCAAAGTGTTAAGAACGGATGTAATGTATGGATGTAATGAATGGATAAAATTCACCAATACCCTTTAAGACTTTAGCCACATGCACAGACAGAGCACACTTTTTACTAATTCTGTGGTAATTTCAGCTTGCAACCTCCTTGAAAATGGCAACTTACTTGAAATGCAAATCTTTGA
Source organism: Lineus longissimus (assembly GCF_910592395.1). Classification (NCBI taxonomy): domain Eukaryota; kingdom Metazoa; phylum Nemertea; class Pilidiophora; order Heteronemertea; family Lineidae; genus Lineus; species Lineus longissimus. The sequence goes on from NC_088314.1 coordinate 1,936,469, forward strand.
ATGTGAAATGGGTTTCGACAATGCCGGTTGTTTTCACGCGAGTTCTCAGTACATCTTGTTCTGTGGGTATGTAGCCTTGTTGAGATATACAGTCCAACTCATTCAAATAACTGAAAAGACGCAGAGATGAAAAGATATTTGATTTGAACTGTTCATTTGATGTGTTTTTTGCATCAAAGAGCGTAAAAGGTAATACAGATTAATCATGTGCACTGCCAGTAACAGGCTGCACAGATGTGCAAATGGTCATGCACACAGTTTGATTGTGTGTGTGCTAATTAGTCCTGAATACAATTATTATGTACACATAGTATACACACAATTAGCACAATGGTCAGACCAGTGTATTGTTATTGGCAGGAGTACAATAGACATTCATATGATGCTCTCAATGGGCGTCATAATACTCAAGGAAATGAAATCTTGAAGCCATAAGTGAACAGATGCAATTCTGTGGTCAGGTCTATTTTCAAAACAGACAAGAAAGTGTAGGATCCGAACTCCTAACTTGCCACAACACACATCCTTGTAGAAACTCTACTATACTTACTAAGAGGCCGAGTCATTGAGCTGGTATTCTCGTGACCGGCTGAAACAATGCTGCACTCCGTGATCCTTCCATAACCGCTTCATTACTTCAGCCAGATCTTGTGAAAGTTCACCATCATCAGCATTACCGGCGAGGGCAAACAGTTGCCGGGCATCGTTCTGTTGGAGAAGACAACATCAGATTGACATTTTGTACATGCAGTTGGTGGACATCAACCCAACTCAAGGGTAATGCCTAAGGGGGTGGCGCATCAGGCTACTAACAGGCCTGCCAGAGAACATGACCAACCAACCCAAGCTTGCTGTCAGTGTCATCATATATATTTGAATGCAATTAGTTTTTTAGCAGAGTTATGGGTAGGCTATTCAATAGTCATTTCAGAACCGGAAACTTGTCAATTTGTGGTGTTGGTTGACCAAATACAGGATATCCTGGCCGAAAATAACAACAGACTCGACCTCAGAGAACACTCGGAAACTCACAATCTTGCTCATAAAAACAAAATCCAACTTGGCATAAGTCGGGATCAATTTCACCAGGTGACGGCCCCATATGTTCTGTGTCACATTTAGAGTAAATTTTTGTATAGTATGCCTACTTCCATTCAAAAGGAATGACCTTAAATTGGGCCATTGATTCTTGACTCATTAAAACTTTAGGTTCAATGTCGACTTGGCTTGTCCAGACAAACATGCCTGCATCATGTCTTAGACTACTAGAATTACGTTGTATTAGGTACATGTACACAGGCCTGAGACCATTTGAGGAAACGACCCAATTAGAATGCATAGGTATACATGCTGGTGTAAGGTTCACATTTACATTTTACATGTTGTAGGCTTTTTAGACTGGCCCAGACACATTTGTAGGTTGCCAGTAGCCAGTGGCAAGAAAAACACTTCACTTGAGTATAAGAGCATGCAATGAATTGAGATTTTTAAAAAGGAATATGTCACGCAGTATTTTCCTATCAAAGAGATAAGGGCAACGCATGATAATGGTTTTTGCCGATAAACATGATAAACTACAAGTTAAACATAGCACAGTGAAAGAGCTTTCGTCGAAAGTTTCGACCTGTGATCAAATTTGGAATGTCATGGATTGCCAAGTGCCAACTAAGTACACTTCAACAATTGATTTCTTTCAAAAACCAAACCAGATTGTCCAAAACAATGAAGGCCTGACCCAACCCAAGTTTATTGAACAGTTCCAAATCAAAAGATTTTCCATATTCAATAACATGATACATGTAGTATCCAACCCAGTGTTTTTACACCACTCTTGAACATATCTCATACAAACCACAGCTGGCGTCGGTGAGAGATATTTACAAATTGTGTTCAATAGAATCTTAACATTAAAATCAATAGGCCTCTAACAAAACAAGTGCCTGAATATCGAGTAATTGAGTCCTGAAGTGTCGGATTGGTTAGCAATTTAGTCAACAAGTTTTCCAGCTATGATCATTGGTAATGACATGAAAGTAAACTCCCTATATTTGATGGCACAACGTCTAGTGACGGTTCAGATTTCATCAATGGAAACAAGGATCTACCCGACAGGCATTCAATTCTCGTGCAGCTTTTCCTGGCCTGGGATACCGATAAGAAACTCAGACTTACCGCTCGTTCTGGGTGACCAAATTCGATCTTCAACTGTCCCATTGCTCTGATGATAGCGACCATACTCTGTATCGTGTTGCTATAGACAACCGGTCGATATTGGAGACATTCTTCTTTCGAGTAGCCCTTCTCATGGATAATTCTGAAGGGAAAAATACACATTCACTTGAAAAAAAATTTAAACAGGCAACATGCAGGACAACCAGAAGTCATTCAGTTCACATACCCAACAGTGAGGTTGGCAATGTGGGATAAGAAAATAATGGCAGCAAGAAAGCTTGTACATCTCTTCACACATAGTCAAGTCTTGAGACCCAAGGGCTAAACTTTAGAATCCCCGATCGGAAATGACGTAGTTTGATCGCATTCAACTATAAATCCATTGAACAGTGGTGCTTGGTTAGTCAACCGAAGACCTTTTTTTGGGGTGTGATCGGGGATTGTAAACTCGTTCCGACCCAAGCCCCAACCATGTATCATTCATTCATACTCATAGATTTCTAAAAGCAACAAATGCGACATTTTTTGAGGATTTAATCTTAATTATTTTGTCATGTCGATGGCCTTTTTCTAAAAGCTTTCTTCACTTGACTTTAGCAAACTGAGCGGTTACTTACTTCATTTGTTTCACAATTGTGCTCTTTCCTGATTCGCCAGCACCTGCAATGATAGACAATCACGACTGTTAAGCAGGAAGGCTGATTGAAACAAAACAAGGAAGTTATTTGATCGAATATTGTGATAATTCACTCACAAGCAGCTCATGTTATCTCTCTCCCAATGGCCATCACGGTTTACCATGTTCAAATCTAAATTCAAGTCATGAGCATCAATTAATTTGAACAAGTTATGAAATCAGAAGTGATGCATGGTAAAATAAGCCTAAAACCAAAATTATGATCCTGTAGTTTTTGCAACTTTGTCATTTGCGGTCAAGTTTCAGCTTCTTTTTCATAACCAACCCAGAACAAGTGACATGAGTGATAAAATAAGTCTTCTTGCATCATAAAAAAGTGTAAGAGTTGATTCATTCAATGCTAAATCCCGGGTTGTTCTTTTCTTTGTCACAGACACTGTAGGCCCACACTGTTCAGCTATTGACACACAACTAATTTTAGCTTAGCCATACCAACTACATGTATGTACTACATCACATTCCAGTACATGTATCTCGGGGGCATTCCAAGCCTGTTACCCAAAACGTACACAGTTCATGACTAAAACAACTTTGTCTTTATGATCGAAAAGAAGTGCGAATTTGGGCAATTGTATGCTAATGAGATGCCCAATCACTGGATTGCACTTCACATTGCCAAATTGGGGTGGTATTTCAAAATGTCGATAAACCAATTTAACCAAGACAAATGTGAAACTGAAACCAGACAGAATTGAAACTGAAATGAGGAGATCCTTTACATGATGGCTTTGTTGATATGAGGCGTGCTGTCCAGGACGGTGGGTCACAACTCCAAAGCAAGTGATGTATTGACTACTGATTTATACGTCACATTCATTGTTTATTCCCGTTAAAATGTGTGATATAACGACAATCTTCTCACCAAGTGGCGACACCCCCATACAATATCGCGCAACGTAACGTTACATTTCAATTTGTTTTCCCTGAATGCGAGCTTGCCGATAATGTTCCGTGTCGACTGTGTTTGATGGTGAAATTGGCGTATTGACAAGAACCACCACGGCACACCGCCCAAGTTAGTTTGCTGTGCTGACAGGCCCCAAATCAAGGTTTATTTTTGGTCTGAACCCACCTTGAAGGCCCTTACGTTACACTACAGTACACCAGGGGGAGGAAGCCACGATTCATTATTGTGGTCTTGCTGGGCACAGGAGTGCGAGTGTTTGGGCCAGCAGAGGCTTCCTCCGCCTGGTTTAAAACTAGGGTGTAGGATAGGTTCCAGTCGAACTCAGCCTAAGCATATCTATAGCTAACTTAACAACACAACAGGCCTTACCAAGTAACAGAAGTTTGACCTCACGAGCCGCTTTTTCGCCATCCGCTCGCAGTGTTTTGTCGATTTGTTTCGATCGCTCAGCGGCAACTTTGTCATCAGTGCTCACAGCACACCCCATCTTGTCAGTTCTAAATCAGTAACTACAAAAGTTACGCAGCCAACAACATACAGAATACTTCCAGTTTGAATAGAATATATTTTGAAGATGATCCGATGTGTAAAACCTTCTGTTTTCAACGAAATTAGGAGGTGTTTTGTTGTAAAGAAAACACCGAATTTAAACGGAAGCAGTGCCCGGATGTCTCGGAATTTCTCGCGTGTCTCGGTTGCGAACCAAGGTCTCGTTAGGGAGTTTTTCCCAAATGTACGTGATGATGACGTGCCAAATTAACAGGACGAAACATCTATTTTAAAATGCGTTTCCAAAGTGAATGCATGAGAACAACCCATTTGTGTCGTATATCACCCGTATATATACTGTTGTTGCCGACGTATGTGTACACTGAACTTGGGATGTGCGTCGGCCCCGTGTTGAAATGCCGTCCAGTGCCAGCTGTTGGTGCGTTTTTCGCTGATTTGTGCAAAATTCAACATATCTCAAAAGTTCAATAGTTGACCCTCGATTTTTTTAAAATTTTTGTGGAGCGTAAGCAACTGTCTTTCATGGGAGAATGGTCACTGTAAGTATTATTCAGGAAGAAATGTATAATACTTGGGGGTTTTCGTGATTGTCCGGCCCAATTGGCAATATTGCCATTTGGGATGGTGAACAGAGCTAGGAGCAAATGCGACGCTTATGATTTATTTAAAGAAATAAAATGCCCGATTTAACATCCTGCAGAATCAGGGGAATCGGGCGTTTCCAGTGATATACGACACAAATGGGTTGTCCTCATGCATTCACTTTGGAAACGCATTTAAAATAGATGTTACGTCCTGTTAATTTGGCACGTCATCATCGCGTACATTTGGGAAAAACTCCCTAACGAGACCCAAGGAAATCATCCTCCAAGCGTCGTCAATGGTTATTATTGTTGACAAGACTCACTCAACCTACTGTCTCTGACTATTGTCTCACTAGCCAGTGGTGATCAGGTCGGGAGCCAAAAAACGAGTTCTTCAATCTCGAGTCATTACCATGGATACAGATGGGCCTACTCTATCCCTATTGCTACTTCTACTTGCTCAAATTTAAATGTCCAAAGTTTTTTTTGAAGGCCAGTTCTGACGATTATTTGAGGAAAATACCAGTTTCTTCTGTGCACTTACGCGGTGAGCAGGCCCCGCATGCTATTTATAGCTCAACAGGATGTTGACATCGACCGGTTCCTGTGGGATTGTACATGTTCTCAAGGTAAAATTTCCAGGGCAAAAAACTCAAACAAAAGCCGCAACGACAGCCTAATTTTTATATAAAAGATTGAAATAGCCAACAGTTGGATTTCTCAAGGTGATGAGTAGATGTGTATGGAATTTTTTTTTCACCATCCTAGTTAATCTTGAAGGCATAAAGGTGAAATTTTTCAAAGTTGCGTTAACATACAGGGTGTCTCATGCATTGTGCTGCATTACTGTATGTCACATCAAGACGACGTTGAAACTTGGCCAGATGTATTCCACAAGTGACAAGCTATTCAGAAATGTATAGGTTTGTGTGAGAGTAAGATACTGCCAAGTCTACAGCCGCTGGAAGAGGGGTATGCATGAAATGATGTCGCGTCATTTTTGGAGGCAGGTAGGCCTGGCCTCCTCACCGGCTGGTGAGACCTGTGAGAATTTCAGCGGGTGCATGTAAAATTCGACAGACGGACCGACGACCGGGAGATGCAAATGCCTACCAATCCATTTTTGCAAACGGTTGTGGTAGTTTCTCGGTCCCAAAAATGCCATAAACCTTGACAGGGAAGAAATGATTAGTGGCTGGTAACACTCCTGATAATAAAATTAGTTTTTTTCACTGACTTCTCTGACAAAATAAATGAACTGGAAAAATTTGCCGCCCTGGGGTTCGGCATTGGGACAGCCTCTGCCTGTTTCGTCCCTGACTATGCTATGAATAAAAAAAGGTGACACTTGTGAAACTACTTTATCGGATATACTCATATAGTTGAAAATTCAATAACCCTTTTCCGCATTACCAAAGGTTTGAAAACGTGTGTGCGTTCATTTCTGGAGTTCTTTCTTTTGGCTCCATGTATCCCGGAGGACCTGGTCCAGCGTGGCCCGCCTCGTGATGTCCACCTCCAAGATATGGTGGAGGAGCAGCTTGACCTCCATCGAGAGTTTGTCGATGACTCGCGAGGGAAAGCCAACCTTGTGCTCCAGCTGGGTCTTCAGCATCTTCTTGACGTTCGTGTCGTCGTAGGGCATCGAGCCACAAACCTGAAAACGAGGGATATTTCAGTTTAAGTTCTTGACTAAAGATGGCGATCTTGTCTCAGAGTGTTAAAGGAACAACCGATCCTCGGCGATTGGCCGTATTGTCAACGATTCGGCACTATGTTGATAGTATACCTTCGTGGCCTCACTAAGCACGCTTCATGTGCAGCATACAGACAGCCCTCATCTAAGTGTCCTTTTCACTCATCACCAAAATAATGTGGGTACGACGAAAACATGGTTGTGGGACGTTTGATAAAGAGCACCAGAGACAGGTTGTTAATCATGACTATGATATCAACATCTAATCTTACCATGATGTAAAGTATACAACCCATGCTCCAGACGTCGTACATCTTTGGGTTGTAGGGAGTACCCTGTAATACCTCCGGTGCTGCATAGGCGGCGCTACCGCAAAATGTCTTGCTGAGGATTCGTTTACCTGTCGCATCTACACATTGCCTGAAAGTTGGAGCGGGCACATATGGGAACATAGAAATTTATCACCTCAAACTGTCGAAATAAGTGGTTGCGCTATTGTCAAACGAGAAAATGAAATATTTTCCACGCTGTACGTCTGACGTCATAGAATGGATAACTGGCTGTATAATCTACGTCATTGCATGAAGTATCCATACTCGATCTAACCGACAAAAGGAGTGCGACAGTCTCCATTCTTGTAACTTGAAGATAGTATTCCGATCAATGACGGTTATCTGCACAGATCTTCACTCTGCGTAAAGACGCGGACCTAAATACTTAAGTCCATGATGAAGACAATGTAGCAGCCCCAGCTGTCGTCAGACCCCCGTTGCCTGTCTTCAATGAGGGACCGGGGCACTGATGATCCGACGTCCTTACCTTGAAAAGCCAAAATCGGATACCTTGATGTGGAGGGTCTTGTCAAGAAGGAGGTTTTCACACTTGAGGTCTCGATGGACAATATTTAGTTGGTGACAGTATCTGATTGCGCTGCAGAGCTCAAGGAACATCCGTCTCGCTTGTGACTCTGGGAGGGCGCCGTGGCTCTTTTATAGAAAAAAGAAAAAAGCAGTACCCTGTATATCTACATCAGAACATATCACAACTGATCCATTTGAGGGTTACTCCTTACAGCATTGCGCAAGGTGAAGTCATTTCCTTTGGAAATGTATTGTCGTAGACGACGTGTGGCGAATTCTGTACTAAACTTCACGGACTTTATGGACGTCCGAGTCTGCTTGTCACTGAAAACTGTCCTCTCGAATTCCACAATCCCTGATTTTTTTTAATGGGTCAGATTCTTTAGATAATCTGACAATTGATAAGAAGCTTCAAGAATAGTGTGTTACAAACCTTGATATAATCCAAAAGATCACCAGAGTGAGCATATTCCATGACAATGAAGACAATGTCTGAATGGTCGAGGATGTTGAAGACCTGGACAATGTTAGGATGGTGAAGAAGATTGACCACATACAGTTCACGGGGTAGGAACTTCTGGATGAAGTCTTTTGGTGCTTTCCGTCTGTTGATTATTTTGACTGCTACGTGGCCACCGTCGGCTGCCATAACCTCTGCCACCCTGTGAAACGAAAGACGGGATACTACTCTTTGGAAAAGACTGGTGTAAAAGGAATTATGTCCCTCGGAAAAGCATGAGAACGTATCAGAAGAACGACTCTTATGGCTATGTTAATCTTAGGTCACTGATCTCTACAGCCATCCACCTCATCATGTCATCAAACGCGTTATTTAAAGGACATATTTTTTGCTCCAGCCTGCTAAAGGATGGGCGCCCTAGCTGATCCGTGTTGCCTCCACGCGACGCAACGCTTATTGCTAGATTGCTCACCACGGTGGAGCCGGGCGGGGTAGGAATCAGCGGCCACAGTGCCTAAGAAGATAATTATGATGATGATGAGCTGCTGTTGAAGAGCTGACTTACTTTACTTTGGCGTAAGACCCCTCTCCAACAGTTCGGCCGAGTTTGTAGCCAAACGTGCCCAAGAAACTGCCAGGAGAAACGGCTCCGGCGGTCTTTTTTGAGGCATCGGGCATCTTCCCGTTGCTTGTGCCTGGTTTGGCGCCGCCGTGGATGGTCCCACCATCTGCCATTACGTCATGTACAATTTAACGGAGATTTTATGTCAAATTCATTGACATGTGGTTGTTTTAAACGGTGCGAAGAGAAAAGTGTTGGTTTGTCCTGCTTTTAGATCCTTGTTGATGCGTCCTCGTCAACTGGTCCTTGGTGACGCGTCGTCAAGTTCGGATCAGCATCGCGTGACGTCATGCTGTTATGACGTCATATAAGTCATTCATTTCTCTGGTGAGGATGACGTCACGACTCCAATTCATTTGTTGTTCTCGCCGGTGGTCCTCAGTGCCCCCCCCCCCCCCCGCAGGCTCATACTTCTCTCGCATATGAGGATCAGCAGTGGCCTAGAGACGGAGGGAGAGCAGTGCCAAGTCTGATGGAGGGTCAAGTTAAACGGACTCGGCCGCATTGAACATGCCCACGATGACCACCTTACTTTCGGGAGTAGTGGAGGGGTTACGCCGACGGGTGGACAGGTAGAAGTGTACCTCAGAAGCGAGATAGAAATGCCAGACTCACAGAAGTTGTTCACGAACCTTGATGTTGCCCAGATGTTACCCAAAATTGCCCAGGGTCAAATGACAGCAATGATTTAACAAATCTTTTCACAATTATTGGTATCACTTTCTGGGAAAGGTGTCTTCATTGTCATGGTAACCCATTTTACGTCATACGGCTCGTTGCGTGAATATATACTACCCATCTCCAAAATGTCTCTACTGATAAGTAACCCTCGATGTCGTAGTTTTGTTCTCAAATTCTCACGTATTGGCTTTGATAGATCCAAGTATTTCTCACACTAAATGTTCTTCACAACAGTGTTTCAGTCGGCAACGCGATGACATAACAAATTGAAGGCCTCGTGTTTGACAAAAATGACGGAACACCCTATTGTTGAGAAAGCCCTATTGGCAGAATACATGGCCGTTCAGAAGTTTTCCTATGCGTTTTGTGAAAATGGAGATGGCTGCCAGTTTTGTTTTTTGGTGATTTTCATCAAGTGTTCTGCTACTGGGAACTCGTTCATTGAGTATCACAGCGACCTTCTTCGTCGCTCCGATCCTGCTCCCGGTAAACCCCCGCTTATAGTCTAAGTATTAGAAAGGGAAGCTTATGTCCTTTGTCTCGCTGAGAAGTACATCATGAAATGTACGTCATCGAGCGGGCTACTACAATACAGGGTTGTCAGAGCCCTGAACAAACGAGTGAAATGTAGTTGTTTATCTCCGTGTTGAAAAAAACAAAGGTAACCATGACAATAACATATACAAGTATACCATTATTGACCCGACGTAAACATGTTCGATAGTTAGAGAACAATTTCCTTGGAAACATAATAAAAGATCCTCGTGAGGGTCGATGGTACCATTTCGGTAGCTTCCTTTCCAGCGGCATGATTGCTAGATACAAAGAAAGAACTGGGAGCAAGAGCAAGCCAACATGCGCACAACTTGACAGGTTTCAGTGTCACCAGACCGTGGGCGGGCGTTTGGGGGAGATGGAGCGTAGGCCCATGAACTCCGCCGGGCGCGCGGGGTGGTTCGAGATGTCCAAAGCTATTCGAAGCATCGTTGAGGACACGTAAGTATACTCTGAAAAATCAGCTCATGGGTTGGTCCTTTTTGTTGTTCTGGTGAGTTCATCACTGATTTAATACGCGATATATAATAACATCTCCAAGATCCGCCAGAAGTGTGGTTTCAGTACTAGATCAGCGTAGGCGCAGCATCGCTTCCTGCGCTGGGACAAGATAATAGTCCAACGCAATTAGCCGAGTACTTTGTGTCGAGCTTCCTGTGCATCTTGTCAAAATTGACCTTGGTGGTTGTGAAGTCATCATTTCCTGCTGTTTGATGTCTGTTTGTAGAGAGACGATCATTAATGGTAATTTTATCATCGGGGACGAAATGCCACGTTGCGCCACCATGTCAATTTTGTTTTCTTCATTCGCACAAAAATGAGAAGCAACTTTTTGTCATTCGTCGAAGCGATGATTATCGCAGATCACAGCAATGAAGATCTCTAGTTTGCGGGCGCTTTAGCCCGACGCTTTGAAACGCCAACATGACGACGAGTTACCGATAGTGTTCAAATATCATGGCCCAGTCCTGTTGACCTTACCACATAGCAACTGCTGTTATAAAGAACTGAAGAAAAAACGAATCATTTTACCATATAAACAGCGATGAAGAAAAATGCAGTTTTTTTCTCTCACTGAGTGTATGATTTGCCCCATGACATTCAACAGTAAGATGATACGGCTGGTATACTTTGACAGCAACGTTGGATGATAAGATGACGTCTAAAAGGGCAGAAGTCAATATCCTTGAATTCAAACGTTGGTACACCATCCGCATAACTCGTGGCAGGAAGTGGAAATACAGTTATACGCAGTTCCGTATATATGTATAACGAGTAAAATAATGGCGATGACAAACTTGCTCCATCAAAGCACTGACAATATGCAATGAAAAATCCAAATATTTTTTCACTTTTTGTTTTCTGCTCAAAATGAACCAACATCATCAGTCCCAAAACATTGTCAATTTGCGACACAGAAAAATAATATACCGAATCACTTAGTTTGACTTGGTTGGATGGTAAGCTCTTCTTTTGTGTAGCCCATTGAACTTAGACCCCGAATCCGCTGTACATTTGTTGTGAAGGGATGCGTTACACCTCTCAGTATTGGCGCAGCCCCCGCATCCTCCTATATGTTCAACAATTGATACAAACATTGAACATCAGCCTTTGCTACTAAAAGCGAATTTCGTGACCCGACCCGGCCACGCGGGAGGAGAAGCCATTATCAATGATTATGCGCGGCTCGGGAATGGCGACCTTGGAATCAAAATAACACCTTGTTATTTTTCTATGATTTCGCTGATGCATATCGCATTACGGATGCTTGTGAACAAAGTATTCTTAATTACTCTCTCTTAATAAGATCAGCACAATTACCATTCTTTTCTGTACGACGCGCTGTGCCTTTTACACACGTTTCTTTTCCCTTAATCGGTTGCCATGGTAACAACAAAAGCCTTGATATGGCGGAGTGCCATATACACATGTATAAATAACGTCCTCTTTCACTTGGCCAATGACGCTATCAACTCACAAAACTGTTAACCCCTGTCATAAAGGTCTTGTTCCACGCGAGTTCGCTAATCATTATATCGGTCAATATTAAGAGCTTGAATTGAACCCCTCCCCTCAAGCATGGGTTACGCGATTCGGCGTCGACTCGACGCCGTATCTGAATGAAATTCATTTACACCTCTCAAGCCAGTGTGGCTTTTGTAGTTACTATGTACTTAATATAGGCTTTATGTTGACCACTTAATCCATTTAATATGTATCACTTAGCACCTTGCAATTTTTCTACGATCAGTCAGTTAATCCATTCGATGCATCTCAATGCCTATTTATAGTTTTGAAATCTATAGTGTTTTCACGGCCCGCCATGTTGGAGGACAGAACAATGATTTGTCATGCCCGACTTAATGAATCAAATGCTGCCATGGTCATTTGACCTTGCTTTCTTCAGTCTGTCCCTCCAAAATGGCAGGTGATGGCGTCACGTGACGTGAAACCACTCTATAGATAACTCCAGTCCTCTATAGATAACTCCAGTCCTCTTTGTTCCCACACGTACTCATTGTCATTGCGGAACCTCTCTACTTTATAGCTTCGACACCACGCATTTGATGAGAGAATCTTGTTGCCTTCCGTGAAAATTAGTCTCATTCATCGGTGACCTTCAACTAAAATCATGCTCATTGTAAAAACAATATCCATTATCCATGATATAAGGGAGCGAAAACAAAAATACAAGAATAGATTTCATTTCAAAATGGTGTTCCAAATATCAAGCATTAAATAAATGAAATGGAACACAGAGAAACTGACAAGTGATTAGTTTTATAGCTACATATTAGAATATTAAAGGAGATTAAAAGATCAAAGATTAAAAGTACTATATTCAAGGTTCCGCGACCGACTGACGCCTGATGAGAAAAAGAATCATCGCAAGCCTGAGTACCATTACGTGAATTAAAATCTCACTTTCCCGCCATGCGAGGAAGTATGAATAGGATGAGATATTGGCTGTCTCGGGAGTGTAGGATCACGAAGATAGATGTGGGATTTAAAAGCATTTGAATATGCATGTACTTTAACAGTTATGTTCGGCCCTCATGACCCACAGTTGGACATTAGTAAACAACGCAACGATGGTTACGTGGGCCGGCAAGAATTGTGATATTCCAATTAATTATTCACAGTTGGCATTCGATCAACAATACTAATACCTTTGGTATATTCGGTATGTTACCTCACTGATTTATAAGCCAGAATGCACCAGAACATGATGTAATATATAAGTATTCATTGGCGGCTGTCCAAATGTGTTGTTTCCATCTGTATGAGTGAATAGGCTCATTATTCTGCCACGGAGTTCTGGGTAAAAACCGCGGGGGCAAAAACTGGCCCAATGCCAGGGGCGGAAAAGGACCCCTTTCCCTGAAATCTTGACAGCCCGAGTGCAGCTTTATAAAGGCACGCCATTTTATGCATCAATGATCTGAACGTTGCTGTTGCGTCGAAATTCGAGATGAAATCTGGTCCTTACACCACTTTTTGACCTGATCTCAGCGAAAAATATGCGGCCTGACCAGGGCTTAGACGCAGCTGATACCGGTATAACTTTTCGGTGTAACATCTGCACAGTGCGAGACAGAGTTTGGACAAAAATGGTTTCTTCCAAATAAATATAGTTGTTGTTCGCTTCTTCACCCTGTCACCGGTCAGCTGAGGTCAATTAGTACGTTCATCCTGTTTTATTGGTTATTTGCACAGATCCGACTAAAAACTTTTTCACAATCCCGTATAATAAAAGTGATCACATTCGTGCGCGCGTGAGGGCCGACGTCATTCAACGTCGTTCTCTAATAACAAAGCCCGCACTGACAGCTTCATGAGGGGTGGGGTCATCCCCCAAGTGGACCGTTTGTTTCGGAAAAATTCATTCGAAACATAAAATATATAATGGCCTATTCATGTTTTGTAAAATATGTTTTGTAAAATATCACTAAAATGACTGAACGTGACTGTTTCATCTTTCGAATGCGTTCGAATGCAAAATAACATAAATTCAAAAAATCTTTGATTGGCAATTAAGTCTCTCTTTACTCCGGAGAAAGTTTTACATACTGATGATGATGTAGGTTAAGGACAAGTGGCCGATAGCAGGATGCTCACTAATAGGACAATCACGAGTATATTCATCTAGATACTTGATATTCAATGGAAAAATGGCGGATTTCCTTGACCCACATTCTCCTTAACAGTTGAATAGCCTGATAATCATCCACTAAGCGAGAAATGACCCGATTAAACTGCTGTCAACAATACAACCTTCATGATTTCATGAACAGCATGACACACCTGAGATACCACGTGACATACGAATATACATATGAATCATTTCGCAATATCCATCTTAACCTGAGCGATATTCCTGCATATTAGCTTAACGGGTTACACGGCTGTTGTAATTTTTTAAGGGAACCTCGCTGCGAGGCATTAAAGGTTTCCCGCACTACTTATGCATGCTGCGCATCGGAGATGCGCAGTGAGCCTTAAATGCTGTTTTTATGTTGTGATTGAGGACTTATCAGGTCGAGGTGGTCGAAAGGATATCGAATTATTGTGCATACTATCGATATTTTAGGGATATCACATATATCAAACAACAGCTAATGGTATGTAGATTCAATTTCTATATTTCTTATTCCATGTCTAGCGTTGTGATCGGAGTTATCAGTGGAAACATTTGGGGTGTTTTCGGGTTGTTGTTAAGCCATTGCTTGGGATGGCTTGCGTGCAATGCCACGAGTTGCTCTACAATAACAAAAACGCTTTTCCAACACTCTTCTTCGCTTTCGGTATATTTGTAGTTAAATAAAGCCAACTTAAACTTCCTACATCTTCCGAGGAACAGTTAGTATCTCTATACACCAACTTAAACACATTCGCGGAGCGTTTAATAGCTGCTTTTAATGCGAAATATGGGCATTTTTAACTGCGATGCGAACATCGAGGTCACGGCCTCTCTCCACGGTCATGTGACTGTGTTCTCTTTTGACATGTTGACGAGGACGATGCTTTCTTAAAAATTTAGGTCATGGCTAATACGTAGGCTTCAGAGAAGCAATTTAAATAGCTTAACTCACGTAGAAACCATCAAAAGCCTTGCTAGTGCAGAACACGCCGTATTGCTGACCTTTGTGTGTGGTTGTCGATATATATATATGTGTATATATACGTTAAGTTCATAATGTTGGTCTATCGTCCTGTTGTATACACAGCCAACCATTCTCTGTATTTCTCAATAGCTAGTGGTTTGGCATAGGCCTACAAATTGGCACAGTGCGTTCATGCTACTCCTCGGGAGTCCTTAAGTTGGAACTACATGTACATGTATCTGGGGTAGTTCTTGACCACTTTTGACAATACCTGTAATGTAATAACCAGGTCCTCAAAACTGAATAAATTTTGTATTATTGTTTGTTTTATAGCAAGATACTCCGGCGATAATCCTTAATCATTCATCTCTTCGGTGGAAGATATCCGATAATTCATTTCATGGTCTGATTCCCTCTGAACCATTGACTTTGTGGTTTTCCACAGTTGAACCTTGAAACCAGTTGATAACAAATGCTGCAGCCAGCAGTGTTAAACGTTCCTCAGTGCTTCTTGGCTAAGATGATTACCGTAACATGACTTTACCACAGGTTTACCTTGTCAGAAGCTATGCCGCAAACTGCTGGTGGATACCGACTTGCACATCTACAGGGCCAGCCTGGGGATAGCGAGGAATATTTTCAACTTGTCTATGTACTTACATGATTGCCTGTGGTCAGCCCTGGACCTGGACCAGTGATGTTTGTATGTTTATTAGCTGCTGAAATATCATGATGCTAATAGTACAGGTAGCACATGGTTGCAGCGGCCGGGATCAATACTTCCTTCTGGGTGAACTTGTTCAGGTTATCTTATCAGCTAATCAATCACCGACACCGAGTGAGTCATATGATGTCAAACGAATAAAAGTCAATGGTAACTTTTTACCAGTGGTATATCAAACAGGTAATGATAAGTTCACGTAACTTTGTGCCTTTTCCAGAGGTACTTGGCCAGAGGTAGAGGCCACACAAGCTACTCATGTTTCTCACTTGATCAGTGGGGTCTTTTGATTGCCCCTGCATGGCATAGACACCAGTTTCAATGCCCTCATGCTTGGTAGCTAGCAGTGTTAACCACTAGGCTATGAGGCTCCTCGCACTGAATCCAACTTCTAGAATAAGCAATGAAAGACATCAGTCTATTGCAAGATGTTGAAAAATTGCACGCAATAATGCATTATTCATGTCGTACATAACGTTACTTCTGAGAATTAGATGTACATTCACTATCACTGCATGATCTTGTGTTCATGCGCAATCAAAATGTTCTCTCATAAATATATAACCTACTAAGTGATAGCGCTGTCGTATGCTGCCGTATTTAAAAATGATAGGCCTAATAAAAAAATCAAGTCCAGTTTATGTAACTGAAAGTTCCTTCGAACGTGTTTGAAGAACCTCAACCTGAAACGACCATGTTATTGGTCTATCAAACATCCATTTGCCTCTTTGATAATGCTGAACGGCCAGTGACTATGGACCTTACAGTTTCTTCATGCAGTGACCGTATTGAGTCATTCAGCAGGGTTTCATAATAACGTGACGTTGGTTCTTTGGTTGATTGTAATGTAAATCAATCCTTTCTGAAAATATCTCAATCGCGCCATGATAATGTGAATTGTGACATGGTGCCAGTGGCATCAAGAAGGGTCAACTTTAGGTCAAGGACCTGCTCGCCCGTACAAGTCATAAGCTGCAAATAAGCCGTGTTTGTTGCGATAGGCCAAATATGGTGCTGTCTTAGGTGTACATTTATGAAGGGCATCAATCAGTAAATAGGCTTTGTCAAGGTAGAGTGAACCAGTTTTGTCGGAACCATGGAAATAACCTGGTCACAAGATATGTCCATCAAAATCAATCAAGGCCAAGAGGTTAATAGGCCCACTTAGAAATTAATATAATAACTTCATATCCATATCCAAGTGCTTTAATGACATGAGTGTTGTCATAAATGATATTTATAGTATTTATATCGGACGATAAAGTTGTTGTTGTCGCTCTAAATTGGCACATTGTTTCTGGTCACCCATGAAGTGGCGGAGGTCAGTACGCCATGGGCAGGCACATCAACTGTATTAGCCTATATAGCAGCCACCACCTCATCGGCCTGTAGCTAATATCTGCATCCCCATTCATCTTACCGGCCGAACCCCAACGCTAAGACCTTGGCATTCCGCGGTTGATATCCGACCCATTCAGGTATATACTCTTATCTTGCACCATGCCGGTATCTCGAGTTGATGTTGGCGGTAAAAAGCTGGATTCCTGTGGAGGTTATCTAGCTTGACGCGCGTCTTGACCTATATTGACCTGTATGTAGATGTTGTTTGGCTCATTCCAGTGTTTTCGGTAAAACTGGAATCCTGTGGAGATTACCATGGAAGTCCGTCTTGACCTGTGGCCTTTGTATGTAGGTTGTTTTTCTACTTTCATTCAATACCTCCTAAACCGCAAACACCGTGGTATGGGGGCGTTTCGTAGCTGTCTGTACCTTCCCTGCTCGTAAATATCAACGCATTTCATTTTCAAGTTACGTTTGTAGCGTTTATGCGTGTACATGTAGTGTACATGTACTTGATTTAATTTCGTGTTTTCGCAAACGTTCCAAAACATCAAGGTTGTTCAGGCAGCAGATAGCCGGATCCAAATTGCGAATTATAACTATGACATTACGACACACTGATGGACACCTGGCATTTCCATAACATTTACGCTAGGAACCTCAGTCACACTCATTCCCCTTTCTATATTGTTTGACGAAATAACTGGCACATGCGAGCTGTGTCTATTTTAATCAAAACTGAACATAAGTGTTGAACTGATTGAAAAAAATAGCTGCCTCTTGTAATATTTTGTTCATTATCTCATGTTTATTTCATTTTTGAACAACAAGTGAGGCTATAGGGGAAAAGAAGCAAACTTGAGGTGAATTGAGCCGAAAAAGGGCCAATTCCTTTCGTTAAGAACAGGACTAGGCCTATGTGGCACACATTAGTCAAGAGGTGGGGCCTTGTGTACCACTGAAATCTCATGTTAATTATTCATAAAGAGGAGAAAACTTGATTTTGAAATAATGGAGTTGGTGCCCTTTGTAATTCAACGATTCATGTAAAAGCAGGTCCCCATTCATGCACGTCTGTTATTCATGTATGATTGTGAAATGGTTCTTTCCACTCGGCAGATTAGGAGTTATGCAAGACCCAGCGTAATGTTATCAATATAAATAACATTGATTATCAACTTTATAACAGCTAGGTAAACCTTCATAAGCATTCAATAATACTGGTGAACTTTATGTGAACTTTATCTCAGGTCATTAGAAGTCTTTTTCCAGCGTTTCCAATAACAACACTCTCTTCAAAGGCATGGTTTGACCAGGGTTTGTCACGCATTGTCTCCAAGCCTTCTTTTTCGTGGATCAGAGTCAAACGAGCTGGTCATCATCGAACTAGCTCCAACGTTTGTGCTGCCACATAATTTGAAGGTGTGAAAAGTGGGATGCGGATGGTGGAAAAATTCGATGACCTAGAAAAAGTTGGAGGCTGCGAATTATCGCATCCGTGCACGTAATGGGTGCACGCTTTCCTGCTCATGTAGCATTATTGACCAGTATTCTCCGGCCAAATTGCAATTTCAGCAAACGTAGGCATCTATCATCGGCAGCCATAAATAGTAAGTGTACTAAACATTTCGTCTATAAGTAGGGTTGCTTTCGTGCTTAACGACGAACGGTTGCAGTATCGTCATGAACATTAGTCTTCATGTTATGTTCATCCATGGCAACACCTGGTTTTTTCAGGTGCCTTCCTTCATGGCCTTGGCAAACCGGAGGACCTATATGAACGAGATGGAATCTGTACTGATACATGTACATCCAAATGACGCTGTTCTCTGTGGTGCAGTGAAGGTTGTTTCTTGTAAACTGCTCACAAATTGTCAGAACTGTACAAAAAACATTGAGAAACATATGGGGCCTATACCATACTCAAAAAGGATTCCATATCCGTGAACTTGGTTCTTGGTGAAAGAGTATTCTTCTCACGAAGAAGAGAAAATTCGATGTCCCGCCGGGACAGCCGCTTTTCAGGCGCGACCCATTTCGCCGGCTGAGAGGTGACCTCAAAACTGCCATTCTTTGCGAAATGAAGACAAAACGATGTTTTATTCACTCTAGGACCAATTGCTCTCGGACGGACCTTCGGCTTCACGCGGATGACAAGCTCTTCTGCCGATCCTTCTGCAAACAGATAGACAAAAACGTCTGCAAACACAGCCAATTTCGTAACTGGGTCATTGCTTCCAGCGACCTTGGTAGAATTATTTTTGGCACGAACTAACGGTTCTGAGACAGATATCAAACTTTCATGATAGGCCTGCTACCACAGTATAAAAAGAGTAAAATATGCAGACATCTACATGTACTACAGTCAAACTACATTCCCGACATTGGCTAGCTCAGATCAGCTTCTCTCGGCCCAGATTCTGCTTCTTGAATAGTTCTCCAACTGACATCGCCTCACCATTGGATGACTGGCGGTCAAAGTGCATGATCTACTCAGTACAAGCCGATTGCAGTGGTTTCGGTCATCGGTGACGTCGTGGGTAAAGCCTTTGAACGACCCCCTACATCTTTCTGACTCTGCCTCAGGATCGACCTTATCAGGTCAGCCTCTAATCAACTTACGACGAAAATGCACGATTCTCCGCATCATCAGGACGGCCTCTTGTTCAATCTGACTCTGCTGCCACAGCATTCATCCAGAAGTGCTTCAGCATTGACCCCCAGGGCATTGACCTCATCAGGACAGCTGCTTTAACGAGCGAGAAGTAAACAATGCCGCACACAAACAGCATTCACTCGTACAACAACAAAGCCCGTGTCTCCATGTACGAGCCAGGGCAGCGCATTTGATTGCTGTTAGCGTCTAGACTTTCTCCTTTCGTGTAAATGATAAAAGCAGTCATTTGTGCTGATATTAACTCGTCAAAGAAGGTTATTAAATTCCTTACCGTGTCATGCCAGTTCTCCCATTTTCTCTTTGTTGTTGGCATGATTGATTGTCATGAGCGATGATATGGACAGGAAGGCGTCACTCGTATTTGTGGGATTATTGGCTAAAATGAGGATGTTTTCAATGTATTGGGTAGCCGACATGTTGCAGCTCGGTGCGATATTGGAAACAAACATGTAAGAAAAAATTACATGTTACAGACACCACTCTTACAATAAAATGATGTACTTTTAAAAGAAAGGTTTTTCGGTCAGTGAGTTAACCTGGTTATATTGTGATGATGAAGTATGAATGCACTTTACTGCAGCCTTAAAAGTACGGTGTTGCTTTATCCTTACACTGTTGTCCGCGGCATTTTGTTCGCCGGAATAAAGTCAAGTGAGGGTCAATGAAAGTATAACAGGGAACCGCGACATATAGAGGATAACAGTATGCTCCTCGTGAATTGGGGTGATTATCGAACAACGATACTCTCATACTATCATCATGGCTGTTTCCCCTCAGTTTCCGCAGATTCGGTAATTTCTGCAGATTCCGCTAAATCGCCATGGCCCAGCTTAAGGCCTACGGAGAAGGAAGGGGACTTTTCCCGCCCGCCCTGCAGGCATTGTAACTCCGCCATCTTGCTGTACCTGCTGACACGCAAGCATATACATCCAGACTCAACACGATTTTTCCGACCGTTTTCCAGATCCAGGTTGGCTAACAATAAATCATTTCACGTGCCTGCCATAGAGTGGCAATTAGTAAAACTGGAGCATATAAAGCACAACCAATAGAAACAAAATGGCCAGGAAGAATTCAGCACTGCTGCAGGCAGCGGCGAATGAAATATTGAGCCAGTATGTATCATGTATACAGCATCCATTGACGAAATGCTACATGAGCCTGAGGCAGTAATTTGGTTTATAAAGCCATATCGATCACTTGTTGGGGATAACTGGGGCAGTGTGAGTTGGTCGGAAAGATCATGTCAAGTTCCAAGGCACGTTCCGCCCAGGGTCATCATCCCCAGATGAACGAAACTGAAATGTTGCAAATTGACCCACTAGCCAAGGAGGATGGTGATGATGTGTCACCTCCGGAAGTGTTTCTGATGATGGTTGATAAAGGATAGTTGACAGCAAGAAAGAGTAGGCTATCCGCTGGCAGTATACACACTAAAACTTAGACTGACCAGAAATTACTCCACGACGCCACATGGCTTTGGGCCCTTCCGAGGCCGATTGGGCCCGGCCCGTTGCAAATTATCTTTCGGCGGCTGGTGGCGTAATGACTCCAGCGCTAATGCACCAGTTGCACCGTCCTCAGTATGCAGGCTTATAGGAGGTATTAATATTCCGCATCGCTCCATTTCATGTCTGAGCCAAATTTGATTAATGTTTTCATCTGATAAATACAGCAAGCAAATCGATGCATGGATTGGCTAATGTATCATTTTGTATGCCAAGCTTGTTGTTCTGGAGCAACCATCGCTTCTACTGTAGATGACCTTGACCCAGTGTTGACCTCAGGGGCGAGATTGGTCGTCTGCTTCTTATCTGTTTACCAATGAGCACCCTTGGGATGATGTATGTTGTCCAGAGGCGTTTTTGCTTTATTAGATACAATCGCGATGTATACACTAGTATTCAATGTTTATTGTATGCTTTGTTGAATAACACAATAAAGATTAAATGAGTTACTGAGAATGTTGGGTTTTTAAAGTTATATTAGTTCGTTGCTGTTTTGTGAACGTGACACTATATCTTTCCGTTCAACTTTTATTTTAATACACTACCGCGTCCTCATCAGGACTTCATTTCAAAATGATCAAAGTGAGCCTAATGCGAGTAGGCTTATAGGCCTAATGGGTTCTTCCAGCGGTTGCCATGGTTGTCATACCCCAACTTCTGTGTATCTTTATGGCTTCACGTAAATCATGTAATTCATGTGCCCGAGAAAATGTTTCGGTCTCAACTTGTGTGTGGATGATGCAAGAACTTTAAGAACTGCCATATACGTTGCTGAAGAAATGTATAATGATCTCGCTTGGTCGTGTATTTACTTATGAAACCATTCGGACATTCATACGTATACAGCGTATGACTAAACAATAGAGAATTCCGGCAAGTTCAAAATCTACGTCAGTGTGACGTATTCGTGTTTTCACATCTTGCACAGTCCCCATGCGCGATATTCAATAGGGACACTGTATAAATGTAAATGATACTTGATTAAGAAGTAACATACAGGAATCATATTGTTTTACCTCTCAACATTGCGCAGGATGTGAATATGTAATACGGGCGTGAATTTTGAACTTGCTGAAAGTCTTTAATCATTTATTCAACATATCGCCTTGCTCCGCTAACCCTCACTCTACAAGTATGTATAGGCCTATTCACCGAAAGCAATTAGCCTAAATAAGGAGAAAAATAAATGTAAGAGTTGTGTGGACTGATATTTGGACGTTTGCCAACGAATGTGAATTCCTTAGGTCTGCTAGGGCCAACAGGACGAAGAACTAATAGTAATATGTTGCACATAAGTATGTATCTCGGTCATAAGAACGAATAGGGAAACACTCAACACTTATGACCGAACTTATTTAACGTGTGCAAGGAAAGGAGCGTTCGAATGACTCTAGTCCAGTATTCGAGGATGGGGTATGCAAAGTCGGTTCTCACTAATCAGCGACAAAACCCAGTTCAGATTCTTTGATATCGTAGCACGTGTGTAGATATTCTGTTGGATTTGAAGCAGCAGCTGGGATCTGGGAATTGATCCGCCTGTCACATGTACTATTAGCCATTCAATTTATAACTCTTTCAAGGACACATTTGTTTATCTGGGTCGTGTGGATGGTGGGACTAAAAGTCACACTTTAAAAAAACTAAAAATCGAGCTTCCTTGTGACATTCTCTCGTAATCGTAGTGATTTTAGGCAATCGGCTGATGGTCGGACTTTCTCGCTCAAGATAACCCCGACCTGACATCATTCACATTGCCCTAACCCGAACCCTCATCGTAACCCAACCGGAACCACCCAAACTCTGCCAGCATCCAGTATATATACAAAATGTAAACTACAAAATGCACCTCACAAGGACGAGAGTGCCCTGGCCTGATTAGTAAATAGGCCAAGATGAACTTTTGCTTATAAAAAGTGATTTGAAAAGCATTTTCGGTTGAAGGAATATGATGAAATATGACGGTCTTGAACCATTGTTTGTTTGGTCATTCAGAAGATATATCACGCCGTACTTTTGACAAACCTCGACCTGCCATAACATTAGCCGTTTTGCACTAGAAAGGAAGCGGGTTTGTTTACTACCGGTAATAAATTCATAATATTATATAAAAGTAAAGTTACTGGGTACACTATACACGATACTTTATGCGGATGCTGTAATTATTTATCGATACTTTACGCAATTCTTCGGATGCTGTAGATTAATACCAATATATCATTTAACAAGTACATAGTTTAAACTTGTAGAATGGGACAGCATCGCAGTGTTTACGGTGATCCGCTATTAAACCGGTGTTCAGTTTCCTTTTCATTCTTCCTCAAAAGGAGAGTCATCAAATTTGGGCGAGCCAACATTTTGTTCAGTACGAGAATGTAGTTCATACCATTGTTCATTGAACAAAACGTGGTTGTAAATCGGGACATGACATTGGACTAATTATTTCATATTATGCGAACTCACATCCTCTTCTCAGTGCAAAGGTATTCCACTTCTCAGTGCATGTGAGTTCGCATACACACTCAGCCCCGATATTGGACAAATAGTATCTGCATGTAAGCTTAGATATGTAAACAGCATATCGAAATTCCGGAGCAGCCGGTTGTACTTGTGATATATCAGATCGATGCTGGCCCGGTTTATGGACTCTTACACTCATTGGCTCTAATCAACCAAGTCCATTTAGTCAAAGAAAGTTCTACTCGTCAGGACATTCAGGACATATTCGTAAATAGTTATGCAAGGTCTCGTTCGATTCAGGGTTTAGTTGATGAATGACCGTGTGCAAGCCTATGATATTAAGTGGTGAAATTTTCTCCAGATTCCAATAATATAAAAAATGCTTGACCTCATTACTGGGTTTGGACAATAAATCAATCAGGCCATTGTCTTCTCCTACAAGAGCCTTGATCTCTGGGTCAAGTCTAACACTTGTAATTGACCTTTTTCCAATAAGTCTAATGTAGTCCCTCCTTTCTGTTTTACAGATTAATCCCTCAGTTTTTCTGAGGTGAGAAGATGTACCAGAGGTGGCCTAATCACGACAGGTAAAGAGCATCATCCAGAGTCCGGAATATCGGCTACGCCCAAGATGGGTTAGTTATATTGTCTCGATCACGTTGATTCATGGAAAGAAGTTCGTACTAACGAACGAAAGGGGATCAGGACTTTATAAGTAAGGTTCACGAAACAGCTGAAGCTAAAGAACTTTTGCTCAGGAATCCGCCTTCAATCTCAGGGAAACAGATTGAAGCCAAGACCTCGAGTGAACTCGGAAGGATCTGAACACATCGGGTGTTGCGTCTGATACATTTGTTACAAGTGATCGACCAAAATAGTTACAAGTTCTTTTTACCACTAGGACATTCAAGGTAGAAATCTTTGCCAAAGAAAACAACAATCGATCGAGGGTTTCCTTTCTGTGGGAGAAAAAAGACAAAACTTGTCATCTAACATATCATCCAGAACCAGTGATTTCTATTGGTGCTTGAAACGGCACAAAAAGCGCCCACGATTCTTGTTACAAACGCGATTGGAAGCAACATTATCTTGGCCAATATCGGTAATTGTCAAAAAAGGCAAAGGTTATACGTTTACACAGATTAGCTCATATTACAACACGGGTACCTCTTTTAGAATGCATACTTCTCTACGAACGTGGGCGTGAAAGGGAAAACGAAATCATAGCTTTAATGTGAAAAAAACTGTGACCTTTTGTGTTACGTGTAATCTTAAGAAACAATGGATGGAGATAAAGAAAGTGATGTACAAGAGGCAGGAGAAACCGTGTTGGAGCTTGATGAGGTTCCACCGGATGATCTCCCAGCTTTACAACGCCTCTTGGACAGTGGATTAGAGGATCTAGACCCCGACACGCAAATAAGACACAGTGGGAAAAATTTGGATAATCTTGATATTGAATTGGGGATATACACAGACACTGAACACTCGAGTGAACGCAGGTTGTTAGAGCGTGAGCTGGAGCTCGTTCCGCAGACGTCACCCACGGGTGAGCAGACGTCATTGGGCGATTCTCAGGGCAGGGACACGCTCCGGACGTCAAGCGACCGGAGCAGCTCTCCGCGCGCGAAATGGGAGTCTCGGCGGCATGGCCACGGCTTTCTGTCGTCTGATAGCGGCTTTGGAGCAGACGATTCCACTGACAATGCAGGGCAACATTCCGTCATGTTGGAACCAAAAGTGACAATAAAAACTGGATCCTCCGTGAGCGGCGATTCGCGGCATCGGGAGTTTCCAAGGTAAGCAATACATTTTCAGAGTTGAAAATATTGTATGACAGACGCACTCGTCATATGGTGAAAGCTATACTTGTTGTTCCATACTAAGAAAATAAACTGTGACATTACCTGTAATACTAATACATTCATCCTTCTTAATGGGATTCGCCCTAGTCAGATTGCTGATTCAGCACGATGGCAATATATAAACCATTCACGGTACCTTTTGTTTTTTCAGACCACCAAAATACCTACCTCTGGCTATCTTAGTTAGTTTCGGTAATCCACCACTAGGGCTGCTAGCAGTCATGTTTTCCATTCTCACGGAACGTGACGTCAGAAAAGGAGACCTTCAGGAGGCAAAACGAAAATCCAAAATCACCATGCTGACGATAATCATGGCTTTTGCAGTGACTATTTTGACGGTTGTGGTGGCATTGATAGTGTGCACTGCACAGAACAAACTACCATTTCCGAAGTACGTTGTTAAACCCAGAAACGAAAGTTATTCGATAGCTACCTCGGCTCCAGATGTTAATACCCCTGAGGGTAAGGGGAAGAAGAAGGAGAAAAAGATGCCAGCGTTTTTGAAATCCCTGGTCAATTTGGGCGGCGATCCCGAGGGCGGTGACCCTGCTTCCTCGGATGCCGGGGAGCCGCCCAGGGACACTCAGGAACAACCACTCATACCGCAACTGCCTCAAGGAAACGATACGAACCCTTTCCTAGGATGGAAAGTGACAAACGGAACGTTGCTAGATCTGCGACAGAAGCTATTTCATAAATAGAGAAATGACTCTTCAATAAATCCCAAAACATAACGGCAGTAGAGTGGAATATTGTAAAAGGTAAAGGAAGTTACGCCGCATCCAAAGAACTTGCAGTCGGGGAATTTGTCATCAGTTATGAATCGATTGTGGTTGAATACGGGTTGCATAATTGTAAAACAGCTTTTGAAGTTTGTCGTCTGCAAGCTTTTGTAAACGGCAAGACTGTGGATGGTTGTATTTTGAAAGTAAGAAAGCGCCTCCCTCAACGCTGCTCGGCACAATGTCGTTCGCAAGGGCATGGATGCGAACAGTAAAACAGGAAATTCGGTGCTGCAATAGGCTTGATTGGTGATAATTTTATAGGTGCATGTTTGCTATGTTTTGGGATGCATCGGCCTGACCGGCCGGAAGTGGTCTGTTATGATATTCTGGTTCCTGTTGTGCTAATAGGTGTCATGCGTTGAATGACGTCATTCAGGCGAAAGCTGGAACTCTTAATTGCTTTCCTACAACCAATATTGCCCCAAATAAGGCTTTATTGCATCTTTTCACTTGATCTTTTTGGAGGAAATATTCCCATGGAGCCCACCAGGTACCCTCATGACGTCACATCTTGTCGCCTTTTCTTGTTAAAACAGGAACTAGTCGATCTGATACGATTACCTCAGAGGGCGCGTTCAATTTGTTGATTTTTAGGCGATCAACCTCATATCAGGGTAAAACAGATGGTGGCGTACATGTACGTGATTTTTCATGTTCCCTTACGTATACCCTGGTGTCGAGGTTGATGGTGTGAATAACTTGATAATTTGAACGTGCCTGGAGCAAAATAAAACGGGTATTTGATGTACATGTTCGATATTTTATTATTGTTTGGAATTTGTGACGTTTTGTTTGTATAATGTACCATTTCATTGACTTCATCGGCAACTAAAACGTCTCTTCCAAGGCCTTCGTAAATTAGTAAAGAGACAAGAGCTGTGAACTGAAGAATACCGAAGTATAGGCCAATTAAACGTGTTTTCAACATTCCTGTCAACCATTTTGGATTTTGGCGGCCATTTTGGATTTGAGACGAAGTCCAGGATCGCCCCCAATTTTATTTGAAAGAGAATGGTTTCAGGAGACAGGATGGCGCTTTGAGCTGCGGTGGCAACATATTGGATGCGGTGGCTAATTAATTACCAGGAAAATGCTTAGAAAAATACTGGCTTCACTATTCTGTATTCTTCATGTTCGCCTCTGCCATTTTGTTTTTTATTGTGTATATAATAGATGTTTAATGAAAATTAACCATTGAGGCCTACAATGTATAATAATGGTTATTTTAGCTCAGGTTTTATACTGGAGTTCTGAGTAATCTAAGGCATACAATTTGATGAAATGCAGGGGCGAATTCACAGAACGAGGGATAAGCTTCGAGCAAACAAGGCTTCTGAAAATGGTTCCGCGTGGTCTAGTCTTCCAGAGACTTCAGATGCTTATAAGGGCATACCAAACTATTGTACCGAGGGATCCTCGTTTGATCTCGAAGTATCCAGAGGTGGGTTCAAATAGATAAGCCATTGCGACAATCTGTGCGGTCTTTGCCGGTGTAGAAGTTTAAAATGTCCTAGGATAAAATGTCCGGGAACAAAGGATTCTATTATGCGCTGAGCTATTGACGGTCATTGCCTCTATAGAACCATATGCCATAATCTGTCAGAATACAATAGGCCCGGACACTTTTTCTAGGGGGGACACTTTTTACTTTTACACCGGCTTTCCGCGGTATAGTTCAGAATCGTGCGCAGCAATCTTCTCAGAACGTGTGCGATGGTGATGTCCATGTACAATCGTATACAGGCCTACTGCTTGTAACAAAGCGAAGAGTACATATGCATTATTCCATTATATTTATTATTCATGAAAGGATATGGATGAGAAATTTGTAACGACATGATACTGTTCAGAGGTGCATTTTGTAGGAACTAGTTTTATTTTTACACAACATTTTGTTGACGGTTGCTTTAAATGAAAATGAAATTGTTAACGAATTGACTTGGACTATTGTACTGAAATATTATTATCATTGGTTGAAAAGAATCTTTGATTCAAGGAATGTGATTGCACCATCCATCCGAGGGAGAGTCGTTGATGCGGGAGCTTCTGTAATTCGGATCTTGATTGCCAATTTATCAAATGCTAACAATGGGTTGTCCTGTGGACTAACCTTCACTGATGATCATAGGCATAAGTATGACAGCTGCGGGGTTGTTAAAAAAATTAGTGGGATCATGTGGGACCTTACGGTATGCTCGATGTCGCTGCGAGTATTCTCATTATATTGATGGAACTTGTTGTTTGAGGAGAGTGTCTAAAATTCGTTCTATTTTCTTTGGGCTGCGACAGAATCTGTAGGCCTACAAGCTTCCAAAAGAGGCCGTTAAAGGTTGGTTAAAAGTGCCGTTCTATTGGAGTTTTAGAAGTCGCCCTCTCAAACGAACAACTTTTGTCAGCAGCCAAAGACATGAACCACGTTGCCGCCAATACCATATCCTGTGTCATATACACATTTTGATGTTGTATCACTGTTTTACATTGATGGTGTGTGGAATTCCTTCTCTGTAAACTTATTTCACGACTTATCGACAATCTTTAAGCGCTGCTATTATGTTGTAAGAATCTTCATTTTACTCAGGAGTAACAAAAGGGCGCTAACGTGTGTCCATCTTTCAGGTAAAAAGAGTTTCGTCTCTACCTCATGATAAGAAATGAGGAGCCTCCAGTCCCCCAATTCCTCAAAGCTTCTCACGTGAAAAGCGGGTCCAAAACGAGTGAAATCAATTTTGGAAGAATGATAACTCGAAAAAAGCAATGTAAACCATTACAGTGAAGGACCCTTGAGTGTTGGGCATGAATGCCGATCTACCGGCGTTGTGTCTATTATCCATCCTCGGGAGGAGACAGGATTGACGTTCGCAGCGGAAGGTCGGCATGGTCAGAAGGGCCAATTTTTTTCTGAAATGGGCGAATGGTCTTGTCTTCAAAGCAACAAGGAATATAAATGATCTGCTTGGGTTCTGCTCGACTTATGCTCGAATCTGATGAGTCTTCTTAGTGCCTACTTTTATTATCTTTTATGTGTGTTATCAAGAAAATGCCTATAACGACATTCTTGGTGTTATGGGTGTATTGATATTGTCATCACAATGCTCGGAAAAGACGGGGCAGCATAAACGTTTCAAGTAACTTAAACCATAAACTTTCATGTTGACGAAAATGGTTCAGCATGTTTTAACATAACAGTTGAAGTGTACAAACGTCTTGAAAGCAATTTTCTATTAAAAAAAATGATTCAAATTTTAAACTTGTTGTCTTGAAATTCAAATTGATTATTTTTGTTAAATCTTCTCTTTACCTTTTGGCATGCATGTATGTTGAATAATGCACGATCGTATGGGTATGTGGGACAAATTATTTACCCAAAACCGCCCTTTCAGCAAAGACATGACAACGCTTCGAAATTATTTAAAGATTTGAAATTTTAAAATGTGAAAATAGTATTAGTTACTGATTTATTTTCTTGACGGAATAATGTTGTAGTTTGTTACGGTAAGGAAGAGAAATATTTTTATAAACATATGTAAAATGATCGAAGGCAGTATAGCCAACTTTGGCAGAATGTGGCATTTTATTGACGTGAACGTGTAAACTGTTTTGTTGTAATTAATTGTGTATGTCATTACTTTAAACGTAGACTCGAATGAACCCTTGTACATTTTTACTTCGGCAGCTTTACACTCATTTGGGCATTGATTCTTATTCGATTTGCACCACCAGGTATATATTAGAGACAACTTATTGTTATGGGTCTAAAAATTCATTGTTCGACATATCAGGAGATCGAACAATGGGATAGGCGTTCGTGTTGGCGTTTCGGGGGCTTGCAAAAACTTCCTACCATCAAGATGACATGTTTGGTTAAAACGGAGAAGATCCTGGTGACTCAGGTTGAAATTTAGGTTGATCAAACATTTTGGAGGGGGGGGGGGGTATATCCATCCTATAGATATGGTTAAGCCCGTTACACACGAGGGACTTCTCACCAACTTAGTTGGAATTTTAATTCATAACAGGAATCCAGACCAGGTAACTAATACTTTGCCCGACTGGTTGGAGTTGCTGGCTGCACTACCGACTTGTTCTATTTCTCAACGACATCTTTTGTTTATATAAGGATTTTTTTGTTTATATAAGGAGTGTGGGGTAGAAATTTCCCCGTGTGATTCAGTCAACAACATAGTTGGGCCATATTTTGACTCTTTATCTTTATAGACTAAATATAGTGCAGGACCTAAATATTGCTGGGATTATGTCTTTCGTGTGAGTGGGTGAACGACTCTCAACTTCCAGTCACCTGTGCACCTGTTCTTAATTTTAAAACCAACTAAGTTGGTGAGAAGTCCCTCGTGTGTAACGGGCTTTAGAATAACTGCCTGTGATGCCTTGATGGCTAGGGTCGACCAGGGGGTATACGTACGATGCGAATGTACACAATACTGCTTCACCAGTGGTTTTACGATTGATCTTTCTTTTTTGAAAGGGCGACAATGGGTTAAATGAGTACAGGATTGGCTTGTTAGTTATATAACTCCAATACTTGGCTTTTAAATTGTCGGGTAAGGGTATGACATCACTTGAAATTATCACACTACATGTATTTGTTAAGATGTTCATGTTTCAATACGTGTTGAGTAGCCGAGAATTCTATTGCAAGATAGCTGTATTTAGTATATATTTGACTCCATCTTATGTTTCCTGCCATGCTTTCCATTGCACTTAGATTGAACAGTGCATTCTAAAGTACAACGCAAGGTAGCCAACTTAAGATGAACAAATATGGCAACAAACAAAAATTTGCGCTGGCGCAGTTTCTGCTGTATTGTCCCGGTTTCAAGGGCGCATGCGCAATCATTTTTTCTCGAATGAGGTTGATTTTGTAAGCATTTTGTGAAGTATTGAAAAAAAACCGGTTACTGTATTTGAGTAGTATGTTGTTTCTTATCTAAAACAGAAGTTATGTTCATTTCGAATGAAATTATTTGAATGAATTCGCCATTTCGGAATCTGTTCACACCCGGTACTCCGTACATCTCAGGTTGTTGTCATGTGACCTTAAAGGTAAATGTCACATGATAGAAAATAAATGTAAATAATAACTGTAAATAAATGGAGGAGATTGATCGAATAGAATTCTGTGTTGTTGTTCTTACTCTTTACATGAAACTGATCATAAACGAGCTTGTTTTCAATATAATACCACGGATGTCTATATATAGATCCAAAGGAGTTCAGAACTGGGCCTTCTTAATGAATGGCTCAACCGGCGACATCCTCCGCACTGGCTTGTGAGACCAACAATGAATCGTCAAACTTTTTAGTAAGTGTTCATAGGTGCTGTTATCCGAGCTAAGAAAGTTGACCCAGGCACTTGGCTAAAGATATGAAAAATCTTCCCTTTTTTGCAGTTTGGAATGATTTTGAATTTTGTTTGAAAGCAGGGACGGTTTACTGGTGGAACCCCAAACCAGCTCCCCTGGACCGCCTGTGCAGCACATGATCACGAGAAGGTCATTATCAAATTTACCGCCCCGAACATTAATTAACCAACTTGGCATACAATCACTTGACGATCTTTATTTTGATTAGGCCCGATTAGTTACACGGTGGGTCGCTGGTAGAGCTTGAATTTGTGGCACTAAAGGACTTGATTGACCTCACTGACGCCTACCTCCAGGTGGAACCAGTCACTTATCAACCAGAACCAAATCCGCATTCGACAACGCTTCTGAACTTGGCGCTACCGCCATCTAGCCTTTGGGACAGTAATGAAGATCATCGCGCGCCTGTGACATCCGCGTGATGGCGCTACAACCACTCATATTAAACACTTCACTCAGAATCGTTGGCATAGTTTCCGAGAACGGCCACCTGCCAATTGACCTTGGGCGAGTAAACACCAATATCAGCGGCATGCCCAATGAACAGCATCGAATGTAAACCACGAAGGGTCGATCCACCACAAACTGCTTTGGCATAACATATGCACACGCCAAGATCATGGCGGTGGCTGCTGCTGCCTCAGTGCGCTTCTCATTCACATCAATAAATACCTTATGGACAGCGGCGGAGATGTACAGCCTGTTGATGCCATCCATCCCATGCCTTCCCCAGGAGTCGACGCCAGTACAGCCTGTTGGTGCCATCCAACCTATATCTTCCCCAGGAGTCGACGCCATTATGTTCCCTTACCTAGGTCACTCCATTTCAGTTCTGAAATGAGAAGTGCCAGATGGTAGAGTTATGTGAAACCAAGTAAACAGAAATCTGAAAGGTAGTGAAGCAAATGTGAGCTTCATAACTGCACTGACCAGACTGGCATTGTGACCTTCAAAAGAGAACACGCAGTCTTGTGACGTTGAACATGCTTGAATTTCCCGCTGTGACCTAGTTCCATGCACAGAAGTACCGAAAGAGGTTGTTGACGGACTTGTTCTATTGGATCTTCATATTTCTGCATGTATCTTGGAGAACTTACTCGTTACTGCGAGTTATTAACAAATGGACATGGTACCACCAGGTTCAACACCTCTGCCATCCCTTGAAAGGGAGAAATACTATCAGCCTTATCACTGTTGCCGATCATTAAGCAGGTACAATATGACGTCATGAGTTGCGATTGCTGCCCTTCAGCAGACGACAGAGCCAGTGCCCGGAGATAGCTTTGGAGGAAAATGTGAATTCAAGGTTGGCACACAAGAAACTGCAGTACAGGGCCCCCTGACCTGCCGATAGGCTACACCTTTTGGAATACTTCACTGGTGTGGTTAGCTCATCGGGTCGACTGATGAGTGAGAAATATTGGGAGTTTTGGGAGCAAAGGAAGAGTCGTGGATATTCAAGGATCTGGACATGCCTGATCTTTCTCCCAATACTTCTTGTCAGAGTCATGTCAGAAAGCGTAGGGTTGCTTGTGATGGGGAACGGTCCTGTAATGGTGAGTTAGTGCTGCGAAGGGATGCCATGTGCCAGAGAGGGACGAAGCCGATTCACTTCGTCCGGAGTACGATTCATGCTGAATTTGCAGATCGGAGATGAAACAACGAAGGCTACATGTAAGGTATTATTATTGTTATTATTACGTGTATTTACCATTTTTTATAGCGCCAAAGGTTGATAAATCTTTCCTGCGCTTCACAATATTATAAAAGATGAGTACATGATACGATAAAGGCAAATCAAATACCCGAGAGATATGAATTTTGAAACTACACTACATCATTGTGATGTATCTTCTTCTGGGCCAGTTTAAGTAGCAAATGTAGAGAAAACATGAATCCGATATCTAAAATCTACATAACAACAGAGTTGGCTTCAGGTCTGACGTGGCGTTGACGAAATCATTGTTGAAAGTTATCTCGTCCTTAAGTACGACCTCCCCAACCTGAAAGCCTCTCCAGTTCGAATGGGTTACTCCGGCTTGTGAACACGCCCCATGAACAGCACCGACTTGGTCGTGTTGTCTCGAATGTAAAACAAGAATGGTCTGTCCGCGATGAACTGTGGTGGCATACACATAGCAACTGCCATCATACCAGTGGCTGCAGCTGCCTCAGTACCCTCCTCGTTCACATCAATAAAGGCCTTATGGACAGCTGCAGAGATGTACAATCTGTTGGTCCCATCCATCCCAGAGAGGTTAGCCTTGCCCCTGGTGAAGAGCTCACCCATGCCCATCTTAACCAAGACGTCACCCAAGTTCATCTCAAAGTCAAACTTGAACTTCGGGATGTTAATATCAAGCTTTGAAGAGGAGAGCTTCTTTGTGATTTCGTCTAATAGCCCTACCGTTAGCTTTTTCTCCAGTGCCGCTAGTCCCTCTATCTCCAGGGGAACCAGGAACACCATGCTTAGGTCCTCGGCCTTCCCATAGGGAAGTTCAATGACTTGGCAACCATGTTGGTCAAAGTAGCCCCATCTTGCGAATTCCCCCTGGAACATCATGTCCACCTGAACCTGTTCTTTAGCCGAGAGATGAAATAGCTGCTTCCTGGTTGCACGTTTTTCAAATGGATTCTTCCAGGTTCCCTTGAAGTAGATGGCATTCACAAGAACAAGTGCAGTCTCTTCAGTCAAGACGTCTGGTTTTATCAAATCCTTGATCTTATCCTCGGTCTGCTTCTCAACCCAATCATTGATGGTCTTGCGGGACGCAGCCTCGTTCCTGAAGTCAAGACTTTTGAGCTCAGCTCCATATTGACTTTTGCAGTCTGCTAGGAATGGTTCTAAGAAGTTGTACCCCTCCATCCCGAAGAGACGGTTCGCCAGACGCAAGACATAATCTGCAGTGGTGCGATTCAGGATCCCTGTCAAGTTTCCAAAGGTCGCATGGACGTCCTTAAGGTCACTCAGGTTCATGACCTCCTTCATGTTGGTTTCTGTCGTCCCCCTAGCACCAAGCAAGGTCAAGGCCAGGGCAGCCGAGATGCTCAGAGGTGAAATGAAGGTGTTGGTACCTTTGGGGAGAGTGCTGAAGATATCAAACGCAAATTTTGTGTTTGCTGCGACAATGTCTTGTTGTGGAGACGCCATGATGTTCACTTTCCCGGGTCACTTCAATTTAGTTCTGAAAGAAGACATTTACTAGTTATAATACAGTGCCAGATGGTATGCGCTACGTGAAGCAATTTTCAAAAACTCAAAAGTAGACTGAGAAAAAAAGAGATTGAATATACGGTATCGATCTTTACCGCAAAGAGTGTACTTCAAGAACCCAGTGTTTGAATTCCCCGCCCTGACCTCCAGTCCATCACAAACTACAAGTAATGGAGGCACACTCAAGAGCGGCTTGGCTCTTGAATATCGCCACGACTTTTAAATCAGCTTAGCGTAACCAGTCTTGAAAAGATCTTCTAGTACATATACAACACTTCTCAAAAGTGTAGACCAGGCTTTACACCTCATATCACCAGAAGCAACACGGCTGACCGCCGTTGAAATTATCACGCTTACCAGTGCTGTATGCTGCCAACCAGGAAGCGTTTACGATTATGATGACGTCATATACGCGACTGCTACCTTTTAGCAGACGACAGAGATGTCCCCACTGGCGGGAAATGTGAATATGCCATAAATGCATCAGGTTCGGACCGTCAGTAAACTCTCCCAGCAAACGCTAGGAGCACTATCTAACTTGCGCTCGATGGATTTTTGAAGGCTTTGATCTGAACACATCTTTTCCAGCTTTTCGGTCCAATTTGACTTGGCCCATGTCAGATCGTGGCAGAAATACGCACCGGGCCTGCGAACGGAGTTTCAATCGCGGCAGGTGTCCTACCCGAGTATAAGAAGAAGAAGAAGAAAAAGAAATGTTCCAGGATAGAATGTCTTTTATGCCTTTTGATCTCTAGGCGTTTGCCATCTATGGAACCATATACATACCATAATCCATCAGAATTCAAGCCAGATACCTTTTTCAGGTGGACTTTTTCGACTGCTACACCCGGCGCAAAACGCCGAGCAGCTAATACCCGAAGTAACTAGACGGAATAAGAGAACAACAAAATTACAATCAATATGAAGTTATACTTTATTTCAAACAACTGACTAGCAAAGAACACAATCTGACCCTCGCCTTCGCCAATCTAGGCGATAAGACATGCAGTGAGAATATGAGATGCCCTATTCACCAATATTACAACCCCATCATGATCCTCTTCAAAAGTTGACCAAAACTATTAGCTTCTGAACCGTACAGGAAATTTACAATTAAACTGGAAAAAACTGTAAACGAAATCTTAGGTAGCCAAACTTTTGACATGCTGGCCAAACAAAAATAACTATTGTACATGTATGTAGTTGGTGTGCTCATCATGGAAAGGGTGGTCATTTCTTATTTTTCATCACTTTGTATCTTACCGCCCGTAACAATATATATACACACAGTCACTCTTTGTGGATGACGTAACTGCCTTACAGGGTGTAACAGAAAGAGACTAAACGTACAGAACAACAATAACCTGCTGTCATCATTTACTACCCGCAACTTGAACAATCGAACATAACTGTGATTAGTGGCCATAGCACGTACCAACAATACAGTTCCGCGCATCCAAAACACTTGTGCTGAACGAACCTTCGTATCGCTAAATAATCGTGACACACAAATTGAAACTAGGCCTACTTCTGACACACCCTGCATCAATGCTCATTACCTTATGAATTGAGAATGAAACAAAAACACTCAATAAAATGAGAGTATACCAAGAAATGTGATGCTTACTGCTTAGCCATGTTAGCCATAGACTCCCGGCCCGATCTCTTGTGCAGCCCGATTCAAAAGGGCCCACGTCCAGTGCCCAAGCCCCAATTAACCTGTTACCATCTAAGTGTATCTGCTTTCACGAAGTTACATCACAAACATGATTATGCAAGATGAACGGAGAAGTTTATCCCACCTGCTAACATACTTCCCATCCTATCTCCCATTCACTTCTTTGTTTCTTCAAATGCCACTACCACAATTACCGAATGATGATCCCAGTTCAAGTTCGTGGCTTGGCAGAACGACCCGGATCCAGTTCCTAGACCCTACTAGACTTTCCATATCTAATGCATTGGCAGTATGGTGATCATATTCCTCAGTCTGTACACGTAATCTCAGACGGTGGACTCGGAATGCTACTATTAGAGACACAGATACTTCACAGACCACAATAAATAGACAATAACTACAGTCAGAGGCAGCTAGTCTTATAACCCCAACCATGTAAAATGACTGGGCATTCTGAAGGATAACAAACTCTTATTTTGAGTTCGAGTAAGTACACTTCAGGACAAAATAATGTGGATCCTCTTTGACAATTGGGTTTTTGTACACGTGGAGAGACTGCCTCTGCCTGTAGCTGCGGAGATGACTAATATTACACATGACCGGACAAAATGATTTGGTAGGGTGTCCTTATTTTCTAGTGGGTGAGATCTCCCCTCGATACCCAATCCCAACCGATACGTAACAAACTGAAATAAGTAACTAGTTTGCATATACTTTTGGACACCCATTATATTGAGCAAACATACTTTTATCAATTCACTGGACTAGCACTCCAACTATCAACGAAACCAACAGATAAACAATCACTCGAACGAGCACCAACAAAGTGTATACATGAATAGACTACAGAACATGTCTTTATTGCACAAGGAATGAGCTGGAACTTTTAATCAATAAATTAAATTCTAACCGGAATATTTTGACACTATTGTTTATTTGACTACGGCAGAGGAGAAGTTGGCCCCTTGATCACCATGTAGCCTTAAGGGCGCGCCAAATTTCTGTATCCACTCTTCGACAAGCGCACTGCCGGTTGGTGAAAACACATTCAACGTCTTCGCGGCATATTTGAATTTGTGTGCTCAACTGAGAAAACTCACTGCAGGTTTGATTAGTCTGTTCATTCAGTTTACCGAAGATGTGAAGGAGAGCACTACACATTTTGAGAGTTCTTCCTCCAGAACCAACAATTTCCCCCTCTTGCTGCAACTGGGAACACTACATCCAGTTCTGCGACATCCACAGGGAAATACATTTGCAACAAGCCAACGACACACTCACTGTCCAAGTGACCTGTATCGTGACAGCAGTAACAACGGCTACTCTTTCTCCGAGATGACCTGCTAGGTATTGACATACCACAACCTTCATACCCCTTGGATGAAAAGGCTTGTTCAAGGCGAACAGAACTTGAAGGGCGTTCCAGAGGCTGCCTCCACACGATTAGACCATTCCACTGTCAGCTTGTTGTATTGCACTAGATTCATGTTAGGTTATGTAGACGAGATCTTACAGAAAACAAAGTAAAAGAGTATACTACGGTAATACCTTCAGGGGCAAACCACGAGACAGGTTTAGACATGACGAGACAGAACACAGAGAAAGGGCAGATGATAATAAGTTATGTGCAAATGTAACAATATCTTTGATAGAAGTTGAGAGAGAAACAACGCTTCCATCAGCTTCAAGACAGTCTTCCAAGATGGCAAATCCATCCCCACACCACACTATTTAAGTTAGTGAAGCCAGAGCGTCAACTCCTCTAGTACAAGGCAATGCACTCCAGAGGTCGATCAATACATCAGGTAATAAATGAACCGACAAAGGCTTGCATTATGTCCTGATATTGGCAACGAGTAAATGCAAAGATGGTAAATCCACAAACACCACATTGTCATACCTCACATCCAATTATAAACATAACTATATCTTCTTTGGAATACTTTAAGTGTAGTTTCGGTGCAGTAATCACAATGTCACAATCACCGTTTTGTTTTCTTAGCAGATTCGCGGACCTCTGCCATATACTGGCGGTGGAGGCACATGTTGATATGGGCACGGCTGATACCTTTTGTATGAGACGGTCTTTGTCGATGACACTCCTCATAATCCTGGAGAGCAGTTTCCGGATCGTAAAGTCCTAACTTCACACCATTCTTGTGACGCTGTTGACTAGCATAGCGCACAGGGAATGGATTACGGATCTTCTCTTTCGTGGGACTTTCAACTGGGGAGGGAGTGTAGGAGGGAAGAGGGGACGTCTTATCATGGGCACTTTTGTGAGATTTATAAGTCAGTGTGGTGATATAAGCTGCAGTGATATCTTGCTTTGCCTGTTCTTCCAAGGGCAAGTCGCCATCTTGATCAGTTTCCTGGTCATCTGATGTCCCAGATGCAGAGTAATCCGTCCGCGTTTTAGGAATCACAAACCCGTCCCTGATCTCTTGTAGGTGGCAACTCTCCCCGTGGAGACTCTGCAGCTGTATTTTACTCTGTAAATTACACTTGTCTTTGAGTAGTTTCTCTTTAATCACACCATTGTCACTGGAAGAACTCCTCAAGTCTCCAGCAGAATCACTCCCCTCACTGCCAACAGATGGAACAACACTAGCGCCCCCATTTATCACCTCTCCATCAGAACCAACACTAATCTTGGAGTCTGGTTCAGACACGTGAGATTCTAAATCTCCACTTGACACAATCGACGTCACCTCACTTTCGTCACGATCCTGGCAATACGTTCCAGCCTCGCTGATAGAACAAGGCTCTTCTGTAGTGACCGAAGACATACTACAAGTCTCATCGCTTTGGCTCGGCCTTCTAGACCTGTTTGCTTGTTTCTGTGGGTGCGTCAACCTGAGCTGGGCCTTCACCATGGGGGCACCCATGATTGCGATCCGTGGTCCTTCTGTCACATGACGATTTTTATTGCCCCGTCCCTTGGATACGAAGAGGTGGTTCATCGCCACAGTTGGAGTTTCGATCTTTGGCATCATAGCTGCTTCTATCTTACTCTTCGCGTTGTGCCTGGCATTGGCAGCTGAAGAAAAACAAGAATATAGATACCACGGCAGATGATAAAGTGACAAGCAAGGAAGAGATAAGAGAACATACAATTCACGAACAGAGCAGACTGTTATGGTCAGTTTCATCAACTCCCTGTGAAATCCACACGGTTTCCCACTTTTGCAGCTTCCACTATACCTACCCGCCAATATAACATGAGCTTGCTGCTGCCTCTGCCGTAACTTCTCATACTGTTTCCTCAGAGCATCAATGTCGGTGGTCATCCTCTCCATGAAGGGTGAATCCTGCATCTGCTCGTGGGGGTTGGCAGCATAAGCTCCTGGGCTAACATTGGAGATGTCTGCGTGATTCACTTTCGCTTCACCGGATTCACCTACGAAGAATGGAAATGAAGTGGTATTGTGGAGAACTTCACAGACGTAGGACACAGAGTTTCTTCTTACTGTTAAAGGACACTTATCTTTATAGCATGTAGGTTTCTGATTTCAAGATTAAAGGGAACAAATGAAGAACGAATGCAAAGACACACCGAGTAGATGAACAAAATATGACTGATATCAGCTTACTTCTGCCTCTGAAATTCTGTGGTCCCAGTATCCCGGTGAAGCAACTGACCGCCTCCAGATCTTCATCTTCGATATCGTCGTCATCGCTGAACAAGATGCCTCTGGCACTCCGCCTCCCGCCAGTCGACATGGCTGCCGTGAACGGGGTGATGTTGTACGTGTACTTCTCCCTCAGTTCTTTGACTTGCGGATGGGGGAATGGGGCTATTGAGTACACATTCTGGTGAGAAATCAACAGTGAAAGCGTTTTAGTTTTGAAAGAGAGAAGATAGGAGAAACATTGATACAAAATGCAAACAAAGAGAAGTCGTACATCACATTACAAGTATCAGACAGTGACACCCGGGAGTGACTACGGAGTAGAGCTATAACCCTATTAAGTCTTTCTATGTACGGACAAGTTCGTAGCGTCACAACTTTTAACCGCGCCCCAAAGGCTGGTCCCTGCCGACATCTACTTGTCGTGTTTCATATCAGAGTTATCCTTCTCCTAGACCAGTAGACTGGTGCCGACCAAGGCCTACGTGGCCGGTTCCCCTGGTTCTCCTTTTCGTACCAGGTAGAAGGAATCTCGGCTGCGCGTGTCAGTAGGCATTGACTAGTACTATGTCAAGTACTAACCTTCATCATTCGATCTGGATCAAACATATTACTATCTAACATATCTTGTGTTAACACCCCCATGGTTGAGTAAAACTCGTCGGCACTCTCCACTGACATGATACGACTGGAAATAGAAATAGAATAGATGAGAAGTGGTTGAAGAAACTGGTACCGAAGACTTTCCAATATCATCAGCTTTAGGCAGGAAACCACGTCAATTGCCCTGGTTGTCGCACTGTGCCATACTCCAGCAGTAGTGGAGAGGTCTCGTCCCTCCATCTGGAAGACTATATCTAGGATGACATATCGACTGCTTCGGCCGGGAGTCTACACTCTACTTACTCTGCTAACTTCTCCCAGATCCCTAACGCAGTTCTGAGCAATATTTCAGATCCTTCCAGGAAGATGGAGTCCCACACTCTCAGGACGATTGGCTTGGGAAGACATGTGGCGAACATGGTGAGAAACCATTGCATGGTGAACACATTAGTGAGAGGTGGTTCATAACTGGTACCTGGAATGAGGGAATGAATTTTATGTAGATGGCATGCTAACGTTCATGTAGATGACTTACGAAGTTTTATGTGGTTGACATGCGAACCTTTATGTAGACGACACTACATGTACGAACTTTTATATGGATGACATGTAGATGACATGCTTACTTTTATGACAATCTGCGGTGTTGTAATATATATGTGAGGATGAATTTTCCTAAAATTTCTAAATATGAGCCCAGTATGAGGGTTAACCATCGTTAATCCATGGCCAGATTTGCGTGACTATTTCCTCTCAATGGAGATTGAATGCAAACAGTGATGATCGATCTGCAATTAACGTTGTAATGAAAAACAACAAATCCGTATGAATGGGTGAGAGTGATGCATGACGGAATGTAATAAGAGAGAGGCAAACTTGGCACAGGTTGTTTTTCAAACATTAATCAAACAACAAAAATCGTATTTTATATTCGTTCAACACAGGTTTACAGGGAACTATGGCTAAGGGCATGACAATCGTATCTTTGATGTCTTCTCAACTGTCGTATTCACTTGCGTTTTTACATCAACTGTTTCAGTGTCGATGTTTTTCATTCCCCGACCTTACTACATTCGCTTTCAGAAATTGTAAGTACTGTTACGTTTGCACCTGTGGTGAAAGCACCAAGATGTGTGTTTAAAGCATCGTGCAGTTTAGTAATTCATTCTCATATTCGTGTGATGATCAACTGGCTTTCAGGGATGACATGCAACATGCGATTTCACGATGAACTACTCAGTCGCATAATGGGTACTGCATATCAATAACGGAAGTACCTGATGGAGATATTGCCTGGGGACATAATATCAGACAACTAGCTCCTTTATCTTAACCAGAAACGATCCATGCAAGATTATGGACGTGCTGTGGTAAGATTCTATCTTAAAGCGAACTTGTTTCTCATTCTGGTCGTGACTTTGTCCTCGAGAGACACACTAGGTACAAATGAAAAACACCATTTAAGCTGGACGTGACCTTCTCGGTTGGTTACATTGGATTAACTACATTCGTGTCAACACGGTGGATTTGACGACAAGCTTTTGATGCCAGTTGCACCCGTAGAGATCTAACCACAGACAGTAAACATACACCATTGGACCCTGGGTGTTAGAGTACTACAAACGAATACTATTTCAGACATTGAGAACTTGGTTTGTATATAAGTTTCGCCACAAATCAATAGCTCAAGATGGAACAGATGTAATAAGTGGATGGAGCATGTGCAGAATCTATTCTATAAAAGTTCTAGGTGGAATCATCAAAAGTGTGTTTTGATAAAAGGAGGTAAATTTGAGGAAAAGGATGAGAGACATTTCATGTGTTTCGTCGGTAGCAGTAAAAGGTTGACTCAGAGGATGCCTATAAATGTTTCTGCCAAGTGGTGATGTAGGTCAAACCCCAATAAGTGGTGAAGGGCATTTCGGGCTATATGTATGACATCACTTTACAAGCTGAACCATATCAGTCTAAGTGCAAACAATTTGCGAGAGTACCTTCTATCAAACCACATCGAAAATAAGCCACCGAGGCAGCTGCCAAAGCTTAAAATTTCTGGCATTTCGTGAAATATGGTGACAAGTCAAACATTTCTTTTCTACAAGTTGTTACCCAAGGTATCCATGTGCCATCTATGTTTTAGAGACTCAATTTTTTTTTAAAATTTTTTTTTTAATCTGTCTGTTTTACCACTATCAAACTGTTTTAAATCCAAATATTTGCTTCTAACTCCATTGTAAAGTGCCTTGGAGCATGCTTATCTTGTACAAGGCACAATAATATCTGGTATTTATTATTATTATTATTATCCATTTCACTTCCATCACCTCTCAGAAAAAAA
Organism: Lineus longissimus; assembly: GCF_910592395.1. NCBI lineage: Eukaryota > Metazoa > Nemertea > Pilidiophora > Heteronemertea > Lineidae > Lineus > Lineus longissimus. Next base: position 1,979,518 of record NC_088314.1, read on the forward strand.
TGTTAGTGTGAAAAGCTTAATGGTTAATAGTTCAATGCAATCTAGTTATTCCTGTTAAAATAACTTGCTTGGATCAGCAGCATCGGGATATAAGAGCTCGTCTGGAGGTGGCTCGTAAGAGGCCTGTAACTTTTGGCAAACGCCTAGAGAGAACAATGATGATCAGTTAATGGTCTGATATGTATATTACAGAAGGAACATTAAAAATACATCTTCCAACAACTAAAATGTGTCAAAAAGGATGTCCAAGAGAGAAAGCAGGTTCTTGTACGGGCTTCGTTCCAATAACGTTTGGTCAACTGGAATGTTGCAACAGATGGCTCAGTGAGGCAGCCAATACCGAGAGAACATAACACTGTATTTCTGTAGGATATCCTTTATACATGTAACATTAAAAAGGTGCTTGACCTATAACAACTACTTACAACAGAAATACATGTAATGATATACATCAAAATGGAGTAACGGATTTCAACAAAAGAAATTGACATCAAAGGAATTCTACAGAAACACGCTGCAAGGAGAGAGATGGTTAGTTACGTTTAAGTACATGATTTCTGTACAGCAAATTAGATATCAGTAATAGCTCGGCTTATACATACCTGAATTTTTGTCCCGAGCAGCCGTTTGAAGGTAATCTAAATGTTTTGAAAGATCATCTAGTCTGAACCTCAATAAATCTCTAAAGACGGCCATGTCGACCGACAACGCACGGAGATTGTTGGCGAAGTAGCTGTCAGGTAGCACGTGGTCGATAAGGAAGATCATCACCTGGAAGTGAAGCGTTGGAAAGTTGAAGGAACCATCGGTTTCGTCGTAGAGCGATACAGAAAATCAAACGCTGAGAAGAACTATAACATTTTTCAGAACTTCAGGAGATCAATCATCACCTGGAAGTGAAGTGTTGGAAAGTTGAAGGAACCATCGGTTTCGTCGTAGAGCGATACACAAAATCAAACGCTAAGAAGAACTGTAACATTTTTCAGAACTCTACAAGATCTTATCAAAAGATGTTGCGTGTCCCAATCCTGGTCCTACCTTCAATGTATCATCCTCCCTTCGCTCCATCACCTCCAAGATGAGGGCGGCCAGCACATTGAAGCCCTGGCAGTACCCTACGTGTTTGTTCCACCTCGCATACGCCAGCAGCACACGTTTTAAGACGGCACGGTCTTGCTCATTGTCCTGACCACTGAAACCACTGCATCCAGTTCGGTGCAAGTCCTAAAACACGAATGAGACATGAATCATTTTTACTCATTTTTTTGTTTAACCATAAACAGAGGGACATAAGGCCAACTATAACAGGTTCTTGGTAAAGGGAATCTGCATCTACATGTATGTTTTTCTCTCCGTGAGCGGCTGGAGAGTTACCTGTACATACTGATTCTCTCTTATAGGGAAAGAACCTATACATAGACAACTCCGGGCGGAATGGCTAGAAACATGCCTTGCTCTTGGAAGTTCCACTTAAAATGGAAAAGATTTGCCTCCTGACCTTACCTTAACGATCTGTATGCCGAGTTTGTTGTCATCTGGGTTACTCCTCTCATTGAAACAAAAGCGCTTGGTCTTCTCCCAGTCAATCTGAATACTCTTGATATGATTGTCCGCAAGGCTGAGCCACACCTGAAATCAACACAAAAATGCTATCAAATGAACATGCAAACGGTTAAAGATACAATCCTTAAGACAAATTGGCCTGATTGACCCCATAGTTGTCTGAATCTACATCAAGTATTCCACCCTCAGGTCCCTTGTTCTGGAACCATGCATTTTTAAACCTGACACCTCCTTGACCATAACACCGTTGAGAAACACCGTTTTGGCTGGAAGCATAAACCCTACTAGTTCCAAAGGTTGTTGGACTAAGGTCAGATAATGCTGCAGATGACCTTCAACGCGAAGGAATTTGGAAATCTTTACCTTTTTTCGGAATTCTCTTGGTATACCCAATGGAAGCCTTGCCACTGCCTTCATGGCATCATGCCACTGCTGGAAGGTGTCATCACCACCCACAGGCTCAAGGCTGAACTTGATCCTCGTGTCGATACCTACAAGAAGACAATAGTCGACAAAGGTTAATGATTTAGATCCGATAGGAGAAATACTACACGCACTGGCCTTATAGGAACGACGAGTCGTTTTCGCGTGAACTGCTTTCGAAACCTGAAAAAGACGGAAGGAAATACATTAAGTTGACTATATAGCAACTCGTTACTACTCGAATAGTGCTCACATCATTATTTCGCCAGCGTGAAAATGACATCTGTGGGACTGCAATCTATTTGATGTTTTCTAAACGAGGTAAAAAAGATCGGCACGTTTTTGCGTAGATGCGGATATTAGCGTCGCCCACACCCGAGTGGGTCCCGAATTAGATCATATATCCGGCGAACAGCAACACGCAGCTTTTATCCTAATAAGCTGCGGATGTGTGGTTATTGTGAGGAACAGCTTTGAGAAAGGGTGAAACGACTTCGAGAAATGTCAAAGTTCCATCTGATTTCAATACGGCGCTAGATAGTTTACATGGTAGGAAATGAGAGGAAAAGGACAACATGGTCGTATCGCTCATACTGACCTTGCCTCATAATGACTTTTGAAATCGATGAGGTCATAATCCTTGCCATACAGGCTTTCAAGAAACATCCCTTTTTCATCATCCCAGGTATCCAAATCTTGATTCGATTTCAAAGCAGAAATGTTACATGCCACAGACAGAGCAAGAGAAGGACGATGATTTGCGACGATGATCATCTACATATTCAACCACATCTTGACTACCAACAGAAACCCTAATCTTCTATTTCCTTCCAATGAATCCTCTGCTTCACCAACGTAAGCAGTGACGTGCTGGATAGAATGGTTCAGCTTCCAAATTGTCAATGAATTAGCCACGGGTCGTTCACCATCACCAGTGTGACACAAAGATAAAGCGAGCAATCATAAAGTCCCAGCTTATTCTCGTAATACCGGTAAAGGAATTCAACAACATCTTTCTTATCACCGAATCACAAGTTCACCACGAAGTTTCGTGAGTATCATGTTTCTATGGCCATCGCCACCAAAGGCACACCTTTTCTAATCGAACTTGCAGCTGAACAAACGAACATGACTACGAATGAAGAGGATGCTGTAGTGTGCTTTGATGAGACGTAGTTGTCAAGGGGAAAGATACACAAAAACTCAAACGAAGATAAAGTTGTCAACTGGAAAACACATGATAACGGTGAGTCACTGGGACTATAGTGCCTGGGCCAATTTACATGACGGAAAATAATATTTACTCATAATGATCAGGCTTTCAGAAGAATAGTCTGACACTTGCTTTAAACTAGGCACTATGGGTACATAGTGCATTATACGTCGTTAACTATGGTTTATTTGTGTCGAAATGTTTTGGAATATCCTGATCATGAAGTCCTGTGAAGCGTTCGGACAGAGTGATCAATAGAGGCAGTTGAGCAACAGCAGCATCCAGCCTTTGAGCAATGGACCTGAATTAGGGACATATCTAGCGGGAAATCAATATTCTTATCGCCTGCTATCTGGTAGAAACAGCAAATACATAACTACAAACGCGTAATACGAAGACATACGGAGGCATGTAAAGCTAACAGTTGCAGAACCAACAATATCAAGGTGAAGAACTTGACCCGTCCGTTCTGAAATGAATGACAAAAGAAGTGCCCATAAATTCGCCATCAAATGTTTGCAGACTGACCATGAAAGCCACTGCGAGTAATAAGACCATGAATACGCTCGAGGGCTTAAAAATGCACTTCCGATAACTATCAAGATGCAGCCATAAATTGAAATGATGGTCAGACCACGGCATTAATGCCGCGGGATAAGGATTTATTGCAACAATTCCCAGAAGGAAGATTTGCAATTTGTCATTCGAATTCTTTGAGAGAAGCCACCAACTCGTAATCATCAATGACATTCCATCGTTATGTATAAGCTGTGATGTATGGTCGAGATAGAGTTGTAATGCTAAGTCCACATCAAAGGTGGTTCATCCTAAAGACAGGATTTGGACAAAGCACAAGATAGCAACATTGGCAGTCCAAACCAAGAATGACAAACCAATGTGATTCAAGTGGATGAACATCTTCTGTTACAGTGAAAGTTTTTATTCGAAGTCACCTTTAGTGGACCATATGTTGGTTTGTTTTGTTTTTTGTTGTTTTTTGTTGTTTTTTTGTTTTTTTGTTTTTTGTTTTTTGTTGTTGTTTTTTGTTGTTTTTTTTAATTATCTTTTTAAATTTATTTTTTGTTATTTATTTAAAACCTCCAAACAGGAGAACAATACAGTTGATACAGTTAAACAGATATATAAAAGTACATTTAAAAGCTCGCACCAAAAGTTTACTGATTCTGATGTCCGTCTTCGAATAAAAGTATCATTTTCCAGCATTAAACGTCGCCTTCGATACACTCACAAACCCAAACTCGACGATTTTCCTCTTTGCTCATTGCAGTTTTTGATGCTGCCATATTGTCGGCAAAAGGTTGATCTTTAACAGCGCCTATACTACGCTTTGCCAATGTTTGATTTGTCTCTCGAGACACTTGGCATTTTTCTGTTTTTTATTCAATACGGAGTCATAAATAAATAATCACATAATATTTATCGACATCGCTGACAATCTGTCGGAAGAGGATAAACAAGTACAGCTGCACCCATATCATGGCATATTTAATGCTAGCAACGTTTCCAATCAATATCCTAAAGCTATTCGCTATCCCGATACACCACACTTCTGACGCATTAGAACATCCTCTGACGTCATTAACACGTTGCCATGGTAACATGTGAGGGAATTCCTCACAAAGGCCATCGCGTGGGTGACTGTCGTGTATTGTGGCCTAGTAAGATATATTTCAAGGGCGATATATTCTGACGGAGGGAGAATTGGTAAATGGAAACACAATATGGGAAACCGTAATCTATGTCGCAATACCATGAAGTATGGAAATTATAAGATATAGGAACAAAAACACTATTGACAGTTTAAAATCAAGTGCTGAAAAGGCAAAGCCATCAATTGCAAGAAGCCACGTGGTGATTTCCCGTTTGCCCACATTTATATAAGGGCCGTTTAGACGACAGGCGAAGAGACCGCATTCGGATCGAATCTGGATGAATCCGGATTAAAACCACCCAAGGCGATGGTACCTTTTTAGTCCGGATGCAACCACATTGATCCGGATCTTTTTGCGTTTACACGACGAAAAATTAATCCGGATTCGGGACGCATCCGGATTTTTTCGCGTCGTCTAAACGGCCCTATAGTGATAACATGAGGCTAACATAACGTAACCAGGTAATAGGAAATTCTTTGTATGGTAAAAGCAAAGAGAGTATGATTATGGTAAAAGCAACTCCTGTGGTTCGATTGGTCGGTCTAGAAACCATCTTGACCACTTCCCTTGAATTGAGGCGATACGGATCACAAAACTGTTGTTCACAACAAGAATATATATATTCGCCCAATACAAACAGTAACCTTAGAGTACAGTAACAAACTGCGATACAAACTTCGTGTACAAAGGGTGAATTCATCACGAACAACGGTCTTTGACTTCAGCGGCATGGAGACTGACATGGTCGATGTGCCATGCTTTACCGGTCTCTCGGGCACTGGTTCTGGTATACCCACAAATCAATAGTCAAGCTAGCATAACCACCAGCGGTATCGTCGAATGTACATGATTCCACATGTTCTACATGCATTTGGGATCGATATACATTCCTAAAGGTCGTCGCAAAAATCATGCCGCTGGACTGTATAATATAACTCCATTCATTTGTCGGAAAATATTCGACAAGATGGCTGAATGCCGCAAGCCAACCACAGCACTGAAGTTGCAGTGCGTTGGAAGTTGTCAGATGGATATAAGTAATGTTAGGCGTGAAAAGGATAACCTTTTCTGTCAAATGGGAAATACGCACATTGAAAGAACAATATGTTGAGGTATTACTCCCACACAGTGACAATAGTCACAACTTACTTAAAATTGAACATGTAGGCGACAAAGACAGCACGTTAAGTTGTCAATTCTTACAAAACACAGCCGTAATTCATGTTATTGTCGTCGAAAATGAGAGAATGAGAAGAAGTGTTCATTCCATATATCTTGAGAAGAATATCTAGAATATAGATGAATAGGTCTCGTTTTTAAAAAAAAGCATGTAGTTTAGTACTATACGAGAAAATTTTGTGATAGAACGCAATATCTCGCATCCTACGGCAAACTATAGCATAGTTAAAAGCATTTGTAGGAAATGTGTTATTCGATTGAAAGGTTCTCTCAACATGCTAGGTAACCAATTTTAATGTAGACTGAAATAACTGCTTATCAGAACTCTGTTCGAATTTTCAGTGTGTTTCCGTGACATGATGTAATTTATTTCAGAGTTTCACTGAAATCAAATTAAGAACGACAATATAATCGGTAATATAACATTGGTATACGATTTCCCCCAGGAACACCAAATGCGAATATCATTTAAAAAATAACTGTCGATAGGAATTGGTTGAATTTTTAGTGTGTATTGAAATTAATCCGATATAATTAATTACCGAGTTGTAAAAAGTGTCGCCACAAAAACACATTACCTGGAGCACTAAAGCGTCGTCTGTCAGGTCCATTCTGGACAGCCGTCAGCGACCCCTTGCGATATTTCTTCGTCAGGTTAGCTAGTCCCGAAAAGGAGAGAGTTGATGTGAGTCTACGTGGCAAGGTCTCATTGAAGAACTCCTGTACCTTGCCGAGGGCAGCTTGTTGGTTCCCTGCCTTCATCATACCCTAACTTAGACAAGGAAAATTGAATGAGTAGGGATCTTTCTTGAGAAAGCTGGAATTGTCCTGTTTGTACGATTCTCCGTGCTGGTTTTTCTTAAGGATACTTGTTACCGACTCCGACCTAAATTTCTTTCATAGTTCAGTTACAAATTGGATATCGGTAGGAAGAGCAGATCAGCGTATCCATCGTCTCCCGGTCCATATAAGCACAAGTCTGTGTCCAATATGTAACCAAATTCGCCTATAGTAGACGATTTTATCGGAATGCAATGAAACTTCATTAACAGGTTCTGATTTGGCAGGCGAACCAGGTAGCTTCTAAATTTGGCTGAATGTCGTCAAGATCCTGGTCTACAATTCCCCGAAGTATATTTTCTTTCTGTATTGTTTGACCTCACGCCCAGGCCGCGACTGACCCATACATCGATCAGTGATGTTTACAGTCAATAGATAGATTCCGGCGGTTTGAGTGGCTAGAAATGCCGCAGACGTGATATCACGGACAAATATTTGATCTCTTCAGAACATAACCACGGGAGTGAGGACCGTAACCTCGTGAGGTGGGCGGAAACGAAGATGAATCTTCTGTGCGATTGCTGGTGGCAGACGACACGAGACTATTCTTGAGCAAACGTCTAGATCACAGGATGATTTACACCGGTTACATGTACTTGGCAGTTTAGTTGGCCGAGATTCGTCCAAGTGTTATTATATCCAAGTAGACTGATATTACACACAGCTGATTTCAGGAGGCTAGAAACTGAGGTGGTTGGTTAGAAAGACACTGTTCAGATAGTTTAGTTCAACGTGAATCGTGTATTTTCCTCACAGAAGTTACGAAGATTCAGCTTGCGTTGGCCTATCTTCAGGTCGGCGAGCACAAGAAATCGACAATATGAGAAGTTAGTCTAATTAGAGAAATCGAAGATTCAGTGAAAATGTAGCCAGGACGATAGCAATCCAATACGCAGATAAAACAAGGTCGTTCAAACAGCTAATCACAGTGGCTTATCACAAGTTATACTTAATTCGAAGGTTAATGGTGTCCTTGCACTGGTAACGCTTCGGTACAATTCGTTCCCCACTTAGAACGCCAAAGAAACTATATACACCCAAATGGAAGCAATGTTCTGAGTGGTAGATTTCCGGTTGAATGCAACTCTCCAAGTCGATGATCAAAAGTTATAGTTGTTCCTGAGATGAAATAGCTCCAATCGTGAATTAAGTCCAGACCAACAGAAAGCAGGTCTTAGCTGTCACACACACCGCATCAACTACTCTTGGTGTTGGCGTGATGATCAACTGCTAATTTCGTTGCCATACAAACCCTCGGTGGAGTCCCGTTTCCATGGTAAGCAGAAGCATTAGAGGAGCACGCGGAACCCAACAGATCGTGACGTCATCAGCGCCAAGTACCAATTATTATCATCCGGAACACCTATGACACTAATTAAATTGAATCCGATTCATTCGGATGATAATAAATCATGTCCCACTATAAGTCATAATGCGAGGCTGATTTATACTATAGACTATTCTTGCCGGGTGATTATCTTCCCAGATAGCAATCGGGATTGTCAATGCAGATTGGTACACGGACAGTTAGCAATATTTCGAAGAAGGATTATGAGTGTCTGCTTTCTGCCAATGAACCGTAGATCATTTTGATGATTACCCTGGTACTCCAAAGCTTTTTATCCCAGAACGGCTATATCTTCATCTCTTTATATGGCCGAGGTTACACTCTACCAGTGATCCGCTCTTGACGTGGTTGGTATCTCAGTGTTATTTCCTGTTCGGTTCAATTATTGACAAATGCAAGCATCCTAGCCAGTGTGTAGTTTACATAAGCTTGAACGGAGGTGACGGTATTAAGATAGCATATGCCAGAATTGCGTGCAAAACAGCCAGCCGTAGTAACCCGTTTGAATTTTGGCCAGAATTTCACATCCATCGAGAGTGACGTCAGAGTGTCCAGGTTGTTTTTACGGAGATCAACGTAGTCACAAGGCATCTTTGAAACATTGGAAGAAATGTCAGTTTTTTTGTCAAGTTAAGAGCGTACAAAATAACGCATGTATATATCGATAACTCGCAAGTCGACTGTTGGCTCGGCACACATATAACGAGTGCAAACGTGTTGTCCTCTGGGTGTCCAAACTTATCAGCTAATTGCTAAATGTTAGTTAATTGCCTTGCACGAGTCGCGATGGGAGATGACACCACTAACCGATGCATGCTGTGGCCTAAATGTCCAATTTGTACTTGTTGTGAGAAGACCAGACATCAGAGTGTAGACTGGACAGTTACAGTGACACTGACACTGACATCCCTGATTGAAAAATCACTTTCGTTGTAGATTTCACTGACGAGTTCTTATTGCAGCAAGACACTTTAAGCAGAACTTCGTTGTTGCTCCTAATCCAACTCCAATAGCAGCTCCCATGTATCCTCGAGAGATTTATTGCTATATCATTAAAATTCTTGCCGGAACTGCCAGAATAAGGCTAAAATTATAAGAGACAGGCAGTTTTGTTACGCTAACGTTTCGAATGAATGAAAGTACGACATGAGCCTTGGCGTGACATGAAGGGCATACAAAACCTGTCAGAGTGACATTAAGTTTTTTTCGCAAGGATCCTTAAGGATTTGTGGGCATTAACATTGGGGAAGAAGCAAAACTGTTGCTAGGAAACGTATTGCTTCTTCCAAGGGCTAAAGAATTGCGAAATATCTCGACAAAGATCCCGTGGTATGTCAGAGTGCCTCGACCGTTTCCTCACAGCAAGTCACCAGGAAGAACTCTGTAACCTCGACCTGGGCTTTCCAACGACCGGCTTGGATATTCCCTCGCCTCCACTCTTGATAGTATGCAGTACAACAAGTTAGAAAGTCTTTTTTACGATTCCTTCCGAATCCAGTGCAACCAGGTATGAAAGAAGAGTTCTCAATTCGTTTATCGACGGATCCTTCCCGTTCAACTCGACTCAATTCGTCCTCTACTCCACCACAATTCCAGCAACGTCGCTGTCTTTCAAGAACGTTCAGAGAAGCCAAGGAAGAGATTGGCAACCGATATATTGATCACTGCGAAACATACATACATACCACCCTGCCAATGGGAAAGACTAGATGGATGGCACTAGACACCAAAATTAACCACTAGAGGCTGGTTATAAATCTAAGTACATGTAGATGAGTCGGGGAGCAATTGACATATCCCAAATTAACCAATCACGCGAACATCCGCTGATAACTTTTGTTGGCAGTCAGTGAGTTATTGCGATTCTTTAAATGGAGATTTCGTATCGCAGTAGGCGTAGGAAATGGTCATCAAAGCACCGATACAGTAAGAATGCTCTCCAAGCTGTCAAAACATCCACACCACGCGGAAAGAACCAAAGAAATCGAGAGAAGGTCGAGAGTATTTTTGAGAGTGTTTGACAGGTATCACAAAGAATCCTTGTTGTGGATTGAATATATAGTTCTTGTTTGGTGATACCACTCCGACAGAACTTCCGCAGCTCAAAGATAGCACAACCTCGAGAGACGAACCTTTTTCTCTATCGGGAAAGCCGTTATAGCGTCACTCCACGAGACGATACACAGCAGTCTACGACTGCTTAGCCAAAATGTCAAACGACCACGAGGAGGAATGTCAATACCGTATGTGATGGCTTAGCGGCGTTCCAGCGGCGGTCCAAAGGTTAGCCAACGTTTCGGTCAAGGTGGAGTCCCGACGTCTTCCGGTCCACTAAGCCTAAATCAGATCCAGCTGATTCGGTTAACCTATGACGTCTACGCCGTATCACTGGAGCACTCCACTATGTAGAACATAAATTACACTGAAAACTCAGCGCATGCGATCTGACGGATGCTAATAAATTATTCATCTGCTATACTATTCCAATGTGTTATGGATGTACTACAGCCTCCAATACGGGGTTTATTCAGCGGGAGAGTGGCTAGTGACGTCGATCGATACCCGCTAGGAATTCGCCGTACAACGTTGCTGCATTGGTGCATCATCACGTGACGTAAGAGAATCACAAAGGATTGTCAATCATAAAAAGCATATACAGGAAGTGGGCGAACGACAGATTAACAGTTATTTGCTTAGCTTATGATTGTCCTGACCGGGAGCATTTTATCATCTTCGGTGGTTCAGATTGCCCGAAGAAGAATCGATTACTTAGTGAATTTCATCTGAGAATCCTTTCTAAAGGAGTAGCGATCGTTTTCTTTAGAAGAGTGACTTACGTGTACACCTGATGATAATCTTTGAGCAGCCATAGCTTTCTTTAATCTTGAATCAGCAGCTTCGAATGTTTGTTTGAAAACTAACGTACATAACAAAATTACATTTATCTGCTGCAAACCGAGGGATTTCCCCTCGACAATTCCACTATCGATCGACATCGTATTGATGGTACTGCTGTTGGAATTCATTCCTACACGAGTTCCATCTAAATGCTACTCGAGATACTACAGAGATCCATGTTCAATGACACAGCATCTGGCAGTAACGGGACTCCATCATTGCTGACACTGTATTAACAATACCAACGGTGCTGATTCTGTGGAACTCAGGCAAGACTGACAAAAAGTCCACACGAGAATATTGACAGCGTATACACTTAAGTGATGGCTACTGTACAACAGAGAATATGAAGATGAGCATGTGGTGCAAGTTGATGTGACAAGTGCATGTGGTACACGTTGATGTGACAAGTGCATGAGGTACACGTTGATGTGACAAGTGCATGATATGACGTGGCAGAATAGTGTACGAAGGAAACGGTAAACAGGTACATCTATGAAACAACATGGTCTGGTTATCCACCACTGAGACTTCAACGTAAAGTTGTCGTTGATCAAGTCTAAGGACCTAAATGAAGGCATTTGGTCAAACTCAACGGCAAGTTGTTGGCATGCAATTGTATTGAACTACTTGGCCCTGCAATGTACAACTGACACGTACAACATCAACAGAACCGAAAGGAAAAATGAACGACGTGATGAACAGCAACATCAAAACTTTCTAAATTTGGTATGAGCAATAGCAACATCGACATGCCATTATTCAATACTTACAAAGCGGAAGCTTAGCCAACCTGGTCCAAGAAGCAAAAGGCAGAGAGAGGTTAAAGGTCACATGCATGTTCTCACGTAAATATTAGCACGAATTACCATAAATCTCAACTAAGGTTAGAAGAAATAAGTATGAATGCAAGACATACAGGGCAACAAGATAAAAGATAGGTTTTTCATCAACAAGTTTCTCCATAGCAGCTTTGTTCGTTTTTGCATCTTGACTTATGAAGCCCTACAGCCCACAAGACCACTTGCTGGTGGACAGTAATAAGTGGACGGTCTTATGTCTGACCTGTTTGATAGGATATGGACTGAAGATGAACGTTTCTTTGCGGCAAATTTTTCGAGGTGACACACTACCCCGGTCAGTCTCAATGACCAAGAGGTGATAATACTATGACTAGTGATAACATGCAAGTAAATACGGTCATTTCCACAAAGGAAACAACCCGTTTCAGGCCTCTCCATTCCATGGACACCACTAAACCCTGTATTTTTTCTTCATAATTTGGGGACATTTCGCGCCAATAAGGTTTTTTTTGCCAATAGCCTTACATTAACCCCATCAGTGATAGCAATTTAAGGTATTTAGAAGCAGAATAGGCCATTTTAAGCTGCAGAAAATGCTTCAGAGGGGGTCATATACCCCTAAAAAGAAATTTTAAAAAAAATTGTTTTTTTTTTTTAGTCCCTCCCCTATTTTGGGCATAATGCCCTTTCACTACGCCATTAAACGGCCCAAGAAGCATGCAATGGAGAGGCCTGGGTTTACACAATAGACAAGTATTTACATGCACATAAAATCTATTGAATGTTCAAAAATTGATTAAATAAATATCCAAAATGTTAATTTGATTGGCAATTATGCTTTGAAAATGGCAGGCAGTTATTCAAACACCTGCAACGTGGCCAGTGCAGGTCAATTTGACTGGTAACGTACACGTATAGTTAACATAAATCATAAAAACAATCTGTCATCGTATCATTAACTTGACACTTTCATCGGTTTTATGTGACCTGCATTGTGTAATGATGTATGCGGTGCCTCGGAAAGGACATTTTTTTTGCAATGACGAAGTGTTTTTTTATTCTCAGGCGCCTGAGTTACGAAATGACGAAGTTTTTTTTTTTATCTCAGGTGCCTGACTTATAACTTAGTCACCTGACTTAGTAACTCAGGCGCCTGAGACGAAGTTTTTTTAAATCTCAGGCGCCTGACTTATAACTCAGTCATCTGACTTAGTAACTCAGGCGCCTGAGATTTAAAAAAAACTTCGTCGTTTCGTTAGTCAGGCGCCTGAGTTACTAAGCCAGGTGACTGAGTTATAAGACAGGGGCCTGAGATAAAAAACCAACTTCGTCACTGAATAAAAACATCACCATGTCCTTTCCCAGCCACCGTAGATGTATGCATGGCTGTCACAGTTAAATTTTGCGGTTTAACCAAGTAATTTGCAAGAAATTAAAGAAACTTACGTCTCTTGAGCGAAGAAGCCTGCAGCACGGCAGTTATGAGATCACAGTTTTTATGCATGCGGGCAAGTCGGCGGTCCCTTCGCTTGAGCTGACGGACGAGGCGGGCGGAGGCCAGGGAGACCGTCTGCTTCATCTCGGTGACCATCTTCTTCAGGTCTGGAATGTCTGAAGGAAAACAAAGATTACGGTTAGTAAAACAGCAAGCAAACTCAGCAAATTGTGGAGTAGGCTGCTGGTGGTAGGGGGCAGGAAAGGAAGGTTTCTTACTTTCCTGCCTCAACCATGGTGTTTCAGTCGACACATCATCACTACGGGTATCTGGGGAATGTCAGAACATGAGAGCATCAAGATAAAACAGTTGCATCAGCCCATCTCTAGAGGCAAGTTCTTGTCCGGAATTCTAATGTCGTAGTCAAGGACAGATCACAGGAAACTTGAACTTGCATTTTGGGATTAAAAACCTGATGGTCCCATCCTTGCTTCTACTACAATTAAAGATCGTTCATTAGTTTGAATGCCAAACCGGGAAGAAACTCGCAAAAACGACCGGCGGAAACGAGAGCTAACCCCGAAGAAGGAGTTCGCCTTGATAAAGATATAAAATTCGGCCAGAAAGCTCGATCTTACAAGAACGTCTTGAGTGGACTCGGACTGGAGAAATGTTGTTTTGAATGTCCTTTGAAATTGCGAATCAAGAAGAATGGTGATGGTTTTAAACTTGGGTTTTAAACGACCAGCGTCCTTTCCCGGACGTTGCATTTTAGTTCCTGCCTTCATCCGAGATCTCGCTGCTGGTAACGAGGATCCGACTCCGCCATGACGTGTTGTCGTAGACACATTAGATTCCACCATCCTTTCATCTCAGGCCATCAGGACAGCTTTGTCAATATTTGGTTGAAGGTTGAAGGCATCGTCCTATTTATGAGCTGGTATGGTGTGTAAATTGCAGGTACGGTTGGAACGATGAATCTGTAATTCGCCAACAAGTGTATATATTGCTCGCCGAAGACCAAATGATGTATTTGGCGGGTTAACCTGAATGTTCCAGAAAAACCGTTGTGCTTTTCCTTCCAAAGGACATTCTACCATCACATGTACAAGTGTCTGTATGCTTTTGGCTGGTTTTTGTTGGAAAGTTTGGCCTTGTTGAAATAAGCTGTACCATCGTTTGGGTCACCCTGTTTATACGACATGTGTTTTAGAGGGGCCCATCGTGCATTCAATTCGGCCACTCTCAGCACCTCAAGGGCCTGTGTGTACAACGCCAGAGTCAAAACAACGACATATGTTTTGGAGTGGGCAGTCATACAATTATAGTCCTTTCGGGTAAGGTTTCATTGGAGGCCTACCTCCGCTTTTGTCTCCAATTTCTTCCCCTACACATTTGTGGCACATGCTAATGTGACGATATGAATTTCATCGCGATAACATGAGATGAAATCGATGATCTGTATACAAATCATCTGAAACACGTGTTGCGCCATCATTCGTACTACAGAACCGTTTAAATGTCCAACTATGCGAAATTTTCATTGTGTAGATTCGCTGTTCAGAGTTTTTTGTGGTTTGCATCTGACGCGCCATTGTGGCAGCAGAATGCCTTAACGACATGCAACAGGTCTGGACCATGGCTGCTGGTCGAAATGATGGAGGATAATTGAATTTTGTTGCAAGACACTGTTACAAAATGTGCTTTTAAAAAACGTTTGTTTTGTGTTACAATGAAAATTCGTCTTGTTGTGACGCCAAGCTTCGACCTGGGGAAAACTTACAGCTCCAGTCACCGAACCCAGTAAGCCTCTTCTATGGACATTCCACTTCAGATAACTTCTCCTCAGGTCTCTAATTTCCTCTGTCGAGGAGAAGTTGATGAATTCACGTCGTAAGAATATTTGGTTCGACTCGATATTGCAGCTAGGCACCACTTTGTTAAGCTAAAGTCATTAGATGAAGGTGATAATAACAGCCGGGTTAGCCCAGCGTCCAGCTTAGCTAAAAGAGGTTGGCATTGCTCTCACTTGGCAATAAAAGACAGTTCCAAGCTGAAAAGACCGACAGTTTTAGCAATGTTACCCTGTTCAGTGTTTTTTTTTGGATGAAATCAGTTGACAAACCAGTGCAAAAGCATCTTGTTTTGACCAAAGTAGTTTCCTTTAGATTGATTTCTTGGCGACTTTACTAAATGTGGATAAGACCAGAGTATCACAAGAAACCAAAATTAGATGAAAAAACTTGGTCTCTATCTGTAACTGCTTTTGCACTTCCATGTACGTGGCCAAATCCTCGTTCCTCAAGTAAAGACTTCGCATTACTTAACAGTAGGCCTACCTGACACATTACGCTTCGGGTGGAAGGCATTTGATAAAATATTGTGAATTATAATAGACTACTGATGGATCATGCTGCCGGGCCAGCTGCTACAATATCTAAGACAATCTGTTACATCTTTCACCAGTGCATAACGACTTTACATCTACATGTATGTTACCGTGACGTATGCAGAGGAGAGATGAGCGACAGTCTCGTAAGAATAAAAAGCATGTCAAAAAGCCAAGTCGCTAGTCAAAGAACTGTCATTTTAAAGGGAGACTTATTCATATGAATCAGAAACCCTCAGATAAAAACAGCCATATAATTAAGCTGTCCCAGGGCACAAAAATGATTTTAATTATTTATTGAGTCAATAATGGCCATATAACCCACCAGGTTCTTTTTCTATTACTGAATATGTTACTGTAACTGTGATAATCACACAAAACTAATTAAACTTAACCAATTTTGTTTCCATTGGGCTCCACGGAATGATATGTCTGGGAACCTATTGCTCGGCAAGAGAGTCAAGTTAAATTCGCTCATTGGATGCTTGCCCAAGCCTGTATAGTTATCACACAGTGTTCCAAATGGGTCATCCATCCAACAGTTGTTTTATCTATCACATTGCCATAAGCCCATCACTGGTATCTCATTATTCTAACGACTAAATGGTGAATATGTGGTTTCACCTGCTGAAAGCACCACACTGATGTTAAAATCAACTTTAATCACCAACATAAAACCATGTGAACTTACACAAACGTGTAAGTGGAGTTCATTTCACTTGGCCGGGAGGAGTATGGGATTTTCATTGGCTAACAGCTGATGGCCTGATCACGAGAGTTTATAGACCAAGCGGAGGATTAACACCAACTAACAAAGTCCATGAAATTGATTCATTGTTCCAATAAGATTTATTCTTTGAAAAGATACTACATGTATAATCCAACAAGGCTGTTGAAGAGTATTGTTCTCACAAGAATAAATTCTTTAAATTCTTGCAGGAAACTTCACTAAGATTCTAACGAACTTTCTGATGCATTACACCAGAACCCAATTCCGATGTACTACAACATTGATGTTGAATGATGGTGCAACGTTCTAAACCAAGAAATCAAGACTTAGAAAGCAATGCACAGTGCAATACCTTATGAAAAAACCAAAACATGTACTGTATGTACATGTACATGTATATATCTAAAGCGACAACGCGGGTTGCTTTAGAGGTTAATTGAGTGTGAACTACACCAGATGTTGTAACAATGATATCAGGAGATGGATATCACCCCATGTTCTGGTCTAGATCAAAGCGTGCGCCTACCAATCTCAATAATTCCGCAATTTCAAGGCTAGGTATGCCAACAGATATGATATATGTACTTCAATTGTGCTCAATTCGATTCTTTCAAGAGATACATTTCAAATTTTAATAGGAACATCCATCAATGGATGTATCGATCACCAGTACGCCCTTAACGAATTAATCTCTCCTTAATCCGTCATCGAATACAGACAAGGACCAAAACCCACCCGGTGAACGCTGAGGTGCTGTCTGTACATTGTATACTGATAGTGATAGCAATTGATCCTGGCATTTCCATTTGTTCGTAGTGCTCGATTATCAATAGCATTTCGAAATACAACACCTGTTTCGCTGACCGATATATGAACTTTTTAAGATTTTTTGGGAATATTCAGTCGACGCCATGGTATTAGATATACCATACATGTTGCGTTTTGAATCAGAATGTACATTTTGTCGATTTCTGATATTGTAATATGTCGATCTATGACTTTGATAGCTAGAAAGAGATGATTATGTCTTTATATAGGCCTACGTTACATGTATTACACCAAAGAAGCAATCCGATGCTATAACATCAAGGCCTTAGAATTTGAAAAGATTAGCCGTTTTGTGTTCGAGTAGTTCCTATCTGACCTTTCTTATTTGAAGATGGTGGATTTTTTTCAGCCCGTTGAACTGTTTAAGCTGAGTGGGTGTTTATCCATATGCTGCATGTCAGTGCATTCTTCTTTATATTGATCAGGTACAGAGACATAGACGAGTCGATTGAAATCCATCACCCTTTGTGTTTTATGTATTCCACAAATGGTACATACACCAAGAAGGCGATTTTAATGCATAACACCAAGAAAGCAATATGGTGTTAAGCAATTGTTGTAATGTCGTACATCAAGAAAGCAATCTGGTGTTGTACATGTACTGTTACACCAAAAAGGCGATTCATACTACAAATCAATACTTTGGGATAATCCCACTTACAACCCAGAAGAGTTGACATAGCTATTGGCCAAAATGAACTCGCTTTATATATGTCAATGTATAGACACCTTCGTTTTTTCCAATCACCTGTGTGTTGAAGGAATCACATGTATTATTCTTTGTTGACCAATCTTATAAGACGATAGATTCGTGTGAATAGGCCTTCTTATAGAACGGACGAACTGGCCAAGAGTAGCTTAAGCCCATCTTATGGAATACACCGGGAAAGCAATAAAATGTCGTTCAATCGAATACACCGAAAAATTGATGATATGCATTATATACACCAAAAAAGCAATGTTCCAATGTTCTACAGCCAGAAGGTAATATGAGGTTATGCCCAGGGAAGCCATATGTTTCAAGAAAGCCATCTGATCTATAGTGTTTTCACGGTCGGTCATGTTGGAGGGAGAACAATGATTTGTCCTGCCTGCCTGTCATGGTCATTGGTCTTGCTTTCTTTTGTCTGTCCCACCAGCAGAGCAGGTTATGACGTCACGTGAAACCAATCGATACAAAGAAAGCAATCTGATGAATGTGAAGTTTTTATAGATATAATATCGTTGTTTAGATAGTGTAACGTATTCTCGCGTTGGAATGTACAACACCACCAATACAATCTTTTGATGTGACACAATAGGCCTACACCAATAAAGCAATTGTTAGGCAAGTGGTGATCATGATGTCGTATTCGTGATCAGTACGTTTCATGGTATGGGTTTTTATCTAATTCTTGGACTCTCTCCTTTGGTTACCTGTTACACTAGATTGCGTTTTGGTCAATAATTTCATTTCATTGATGGTCAAGGCTTGACTGAGTCGCCATGTTGAAAAGCACTACAGAAATTGCTCACTTTCCAATGTACTGTATAGACAGAATAAATGGCCAACTGGGACAACCTCAGACAACAAGCGGGCAATAATATTATTCTCTACGTGTAGACATGCACATTGTACGACGCTTCATTGGAAAATAGGTTGAATCATTTTTGTTGGCAATGATATTGCTCTGAATGATGAATGTATGCACACATGTGCAAATCCCGATTGGAATACAATGCATAAACATGATACCAGCATGTAGATGAATCATATGCCTATGGATGAAAGCTGACACATAGGCCCCTATATGATCGGGACTAGGACACCAAAGCAATCTGATGTTGTTATGTATCAAGCCAAAAAAGGGATCTGTGATGTTATAACGGCCAATAAAAGGCAATCTTATCACGCCAAGAAAGCAATATGATGTTGCGACGTATCACACAACAATAACTTCATGTAATTGCTTGTATGACATCAAGAAAGCACTACTGTATTACCAACAGGAAGGAACAATATGGTGTTATGTATTACATCAATTGTTAATCCTACGCTGTAATGTATGGGCCACATCGTCAAAAAAGACATCGTTTTCAATTGAGTCGTTTTGGCAATGAGAACCAATAGAATGCTCTGGGAAATGGAACCTTGCAATATTCAAAAGGGAAACTCATGTCACTGTTGAACATCAGTACTTCTATCACACAAACCGAGATGTGTAAGTTGCGTGCAGTGCCCCATAAATTAGCAATTATTCTGATTATGGAGTTATTTGTATCCTGCAGTTTCACAGCAGCAATCCCTCGCGAAGCATCAAGTCAGTAATTGTATGATTGAGTGACTGGTGCAGTGATGGAACACACACACAATAGAATAAAACGGCCGATTCATAAATTTGAATCAAGGTCATCCAATATTTATTCGCAAATACACGTATCTATAGAATATAAACACTTCAATGTCCGATTCATAAATTTGAATCAAGGTTATCCAATATTTTTTGCAAATACATGTCTACGTTTTTTTCATTTTCATGTTTGAGTCAAGATTTTACACGTAAAGTGGAGCTTAGTTATTTTGGTTTGACGAACACACTGAGCGCTTAAACACATAGCATGTCCAATGCTTAGAATGATGAGACATCAATATTGTCATCATCCTGGACACCAGTGATTTTATGAAATCCGTGAAGACTGGACACCCATTATTAAATTCACTCGGCTTATTATGAATTTATAGTAGAGTCAGCGAGTTACTAGTGAACTGGAGGCGCGCGCTGGCGTACTACTACGTCAAGGACAACGACGGTTGGTGTTGAATAGCGTCTTTTGTTTCAAATTTGTCAGCCGAGTTATTCCAGAAAGTATAATTCAAGTCGCATCAACAAGGACAACAAAGAAATCAGCTTACAAACCGAAAATAAATATATAGATACAGACAAAAAAGCCAAGATCATAGGTCTTTGTTCCGCCGACTTTTCAGTTTTCGTCCGCTGAGGCAAAAAATATGTCGTCTGCTAAAACCAGCTGATATTCACACTGACCCAAATCGGGAGGCTGGAGAATAAAGATCTTTTACCTTTTGTTGAAAGGAATGATTCGTTGATGATAGTTCGGTCACACTCGCTGAGCTGGGAGTCATGACGACAGAAAAACGCCTCGGATGCTGTGCTGGAACACCCTTCGGTGAATGTGTCACTGTCAAAACTATCCCGTCCATACTGCCACCGATCATAGATATCAAATAATAAATTATCAACAATGGAATTCTGGCGTTTCATGCGACTAATTCTCTCCCTGTACGTCTCCCTAGACGTAGAAGCAGGGACCCCGTCATACTTTCTGGAGTTTGCCAAATCCCCGCCACTGTTGCTCCGTCGGTGTCCTTTACTGGCTCCAGAAGCAGACGTTATTTCACTGTGCACTCCTATCAGGGGATTCCCCGTCTCTCGCCGGGCCAACCCCTGTCCTGACACACTCCCATCGTGTCCCTGGCTGTTCCTCTCACTCACATTATCCGCGTTGTCCACATTGAAAAATAAGTCATCGTCCGAGTCCGAGTTGGATCCTATTCGTCTGCGAACTTGGTGCTGCCTACTCCTTCTGTGGGTCGCCATATTGCCATGCTGGCTGTGTTTACTGCTGGCGAAGCATTAACATAATCTAGGCGACACCTGTTGCGCCTAAGTTCGCTTCATTCAATATCAAAATAATGGGGACAAATTACGTATTGCAGATAGGCCTAGGCAGATTTATCAATAAACGCGGGGAATTGAAATCATGAAATAGGCCTCGCGAGTGATGTCACAACTCACGATCGGACAGAACGATGGTGTCGATCGCGCCGTACCGGCATGGTTGTCCCCAGGTGTGGTGGCCGAAAGACAATCTTAGATATTGGTTAAATAGGCCCTTCTCTTTAGAAATTGTACTATGTCTCGTCTGCTTTGAAAATTTGATACTATCAGAGATCTATGATCATCGTTGGACAAAGTTCGGGGAAACAGAACCGCCGGTTTTACTCGTATGCGCAGTTTGCTAATGAGGCGAAAGTATCTTAATAAATATCTGCTACAAGTTAGTAGATCCGATCTGACCCGATCCCATCTTATTCTGATGCAAACGCCAGGAAGTCATATTTGGCGCCCACTGACTGAGCGCGCGCACTTTCAGCAACGCTCTGCCAGTGACGTTAGAGCAACAATGAGGCGTTTGGCCAGTACGCATTCTGATTCCGATTTGACTTCACTGATTGCTTGTCCTCTGCTGCTGCAAAAGGTCCGTAAAGTAAAAAAGCTTAAACCTTTCAGTAGAACCCAGATGCGCGGAGGTGCTCTGGTACCCATTGAAAAAAAACCTAGGTTGGGTTACGCGTTGGCGTGTGAGGCAAATTGCAAATTGCAAATTGCCGCCGGCAGTGGGGATCGAACCAGTGATCTCTTGAGCGCTTGTCCGCGACCCGTGCCACTACACTACCGCTGCTCCTTATGCTATGACAGCACAATCCCTGTCCTAGTCTTAATGGTCGTGACAACGGGTGGCTGTCCCCATCCGTGTCCGTTAATAG
Organism: Lineus longissimus; assembly: GCF_910592395.1. Classification (NCBI taxonomy): domain Eukaryota; kingdom Metazoa; phylum Nemertea; class Pilidiophora; order Heteronemertea; family Lineidae; genus Lineus; species Lineus longissimus. The sequence continues at coordinate 2,001,389 of NC_088314.1, forward strand.
ACAAAGGTTTTGTTGAGTCGACATCATAATGTCGTGGATTCATCTAACGTAAGCGTTTCGATGATGTTTGATTAAACTTTGTTTCAGGTTGTTCATGTCGACGGCCTGCGCATGGGTGGCAAGCTGAGTCGTTTGTTCGAGCAGAGGAAGTTGAGAACTGTAATGATAACATCAAAGACAGACCATAATCCCGTCAGATATGACATATCCCCACCGAAAATGGCAATCGGTGACCTCCCTCCACCAGATCCTGGGACAAATCAATCCGCCACCTCAGACATCAGCGATGTCCTCAGAAGGATTGTACGATCAATGAGTTCAAAAACATCGTCTGGTTCAGCATTCCTCGGAGGGCAGATGTCAAAGCCAGCAGACGACATACACCTTGGCCTGCTTGATGAGGTCGATTTGAATGAAGATGAAGAGGGAAGAAAGGAAGAGTTGATGTTCCTGACTTCCACGTTACACATTGAATGGACACCCGATGAGAATAAAACGACGTCGCCGTAGTGAATTATTGCAGTGTGTATGTTTATTTTATTTCCAGAAAATGACCCTTCCAAAACTATTTGAATCGCCCACTTCTGTTACATTTAATGTTTTGGTTTTAGGAATATCAATCATATCGGAGTCCCACGGTACACATGTCATGTGTCTGGTGTCCCTCTAGAATTGTCATGGTCTATGAGAGTGCTTTGGCCAAATGAGTAACAAAAAGGAAACATGTATGGAGAATGAGGAAGCCGCGCCCCATGACCGTTTGCGCAGTGGGCGGAGTACCATCGTCGAAAATCCGGAGTCAGCCGCATCCTCCTCCCCTCGCACACGTTACTGAAGCTCGGTCGTTTACAGTGCCATGTGCTGGTCTGAGGTTCAGGATGCCCCGACTGAAAAATGCACTACCACGGCCTCTTATTTCGTCATACAAAACAAGGCTTGTCACCTTTTTTCGCAAATGGCAGTGAATTGTCAAGTGGCTCCCCCCATGAATTACTGTGAACCCGATCAATCGCTGTTGAAAATCGTCGCGCGCGAAAGTGATGCACGCACCACAGAATACAAAGTGAACTTCTGTCAAGTTGGCCAGGAGCCGTCCCGGCGATGATTTTAAATAATCCTAGTACCGCATCATAGATAAAAATTTCAATTTAACTATGTTGTGTGCGGTACTTATTGCGATGTAAATTCATCTTGCAGACAACCAATATAACCGGTCTGAAGGGAAGGTCACAACCCGTCTTTACCCAGGCGATGTCAAACCCTTTCTTACCAATGTGATATCACAACCGGTCTTCATCAACCAACAACAGCCAAGGAGTCATAGTATTTACCTGGGTGATGTCGAACTCTACTTTCCCACGGTGATGTCACAACCTGTGTTTATAAACCAACATCATCTCTCTCAACTTGTCTCTGTTGTGAATGTCACATCTCACCAAGGTGAAGTCACAACCGTCTTCCTGAACTAGTATCACCGGTCTGAAGGGAAGGTCACGGCCGGTCTGTACCCAGGCAATGCCAAACCCCGACTTACCAAGGTGATGCCTCAACCGGTCTTTTGGTCTTAACACAGGTGATGTCAAAACCTGATCTTACCAAGGTGATGTCACAACATGTCTTTAAGCTTAATACAGCAAGACAACTGACATGTCACATGAATACACTAGTCATACTCTCTAGACATCTTACTATGCCCCTCGTGTAATACATATCTCTCCATCATTTCAACAATTCCATTCGACAACATGGGTACAGCTCTCCAATGAGACATCTTCAATGACCTTTATTCAGAAATAAGATACATTTTTGGAGGCAGGACTAAACATATTTATTATCCATTTAAAACTTTTCTCCTTCAGGTATTTTCACCACAATCTGTCACTTTATCGTTTTCTTCCAAAATCACTTCACTTTTTTCAGTCACATTAGGCGAAACCTCTTGGATCAAACATTTGGTTGGCGTTGTCTTTTTCCCAACTCTGAAATTGTCTTCAGTCACTTCACCAAAGCAGTTTTCACTATCTGAATCATCGTCATCTGATGATGAATCAGATCCGTCAGAGGAGTCAGATCCTTCCTGTAACACCATGGCCATATCCTGAAAGAAAGGGAAACTACTGCAATCAGTAACAGGAAAACAACCACTTGGAGAGGTTCCCCCTCTACCTAAAACTAAGGTTGGCTTTCTTAGCCTCTGGAGAATTCTCCAACATTTTACCTGTCAGTAACAAAACTCTGACATCAGATAAAGGAAACAGAAGTCTATTTCTTGATGATGGCATGACTTCACACTCACCATTTGAATGAGTGGACCTTCACCATCTTCTTCAGCTTCAATATCAAACTTGTTGGGGTCTGTTTTCAGCTCTTCTTGCATTATAACGTTGGCTTTTGCAATCATTGGAAGGAATGCTCTGACATCACCAATCACTGAAAGAGTGAAATGATACAGAAGCGGATATGAAAGCAAAAATGTTCTTGAAAAAACACAAAGAAAGCACTTTAACAGTGGATTCCAAAGCAGGTCAAAGAGTATGGCTGCAGCCAGAAGGAATCTTCGGGTATAGATAACCCACATTGCCACATGTTGAACTCACTGAGTTATGATTGGTTCAGCAGACATCATCAGTTTTGTCGGCCGGATCATTTACCTGAACTGGGTTTGGATCTGTAGGTCTGTGGTTTTTCTTTTGGTTTGGCATTTTTTGTGATCAAGTAAGGGTTCTCTGCAATAAACAATGATGAATAAACATCTGCAATGATACAACATGCGGATATGTTTCAAAGTTTCAGTCCCAACAAAAAAATGAGTTAGGGCTTCAGATTATCCAGAAGTTTGTCATCAAATAACAACCTCACAAATGATGTTTGAAATAAATTCTCACTTCTACCAGGTTCTTAGAGATATCTGATCTAAAATTTCCAAATCAGGCCCCCTATAAGGCCCCATCAAAAAAATATTGCCAGAATGATGAGAATCAGACAAGAGAGCCAAAGCATTAGCATGACCTGGAACTCGCCATTCGCATTGGAAGCAAATACTAGCCATTTTTTGTGAAATGGAGTATACGGACTTGAAAATTCATGTCCAGGTAAGGGCGCCGGGCGTGGGTGTTTTTACTTTGCACTTCATTTTTTTGTGACGCCATGTAGGTGTAGGCCTATACTGTAGCGGAATGACGAATGTACAGGGGGAAGCACAGGGGGAGTGTAGTTCAGTACAGGCAACATTCAAAACGGAGTCAACACAAGATGACAAACTAACCATGATTATATCCAAGGTTGAGGAGTTCTTTAGAACATTTACAATTGCCTTTGTTATCTTTAGCCATCTTTTCTGAAAGATTAAGCGTGTTTTTCTTGCTTTTTTATTATTTTCTTGAAGAAAATCGTGTTATCATGGGCGCAGACATATTGGAAATATAAGCTCAATACCAAAATACATCAATATTCGTTTACCTGTTTAATTCACTAAAAAAACTTAGCATCAAGATAATAAAGTGAAATATGATTCAGGTTTTTGCAAATTAATCGAAAATTTATCATATCAAAGCAGCAAATTTCTTATATTATATATTAATTTATTTGAAGTTAGAGAGTATTTTAAGCGCCCCCAACCGGCCCGGAGCTTCACCAATCTTATTTCCGGGTTGCCCGACATTTCATGATTTAGGGAAAAAGAATTTGTTCCAAAGTCATTTTCTGGACTATCTGAGGATAAAAAATAGTGACAGTCGTTTATTTACATGAAGAACAACCTGTCATTGCATATTTGTAGTTACCAGACTCTTTCCACGTTCACACTGCAAAAGATTTGGTACAGTTCGTCACTTTCGCTTTTTACTAATTATCGGGTGTCTCAAAAAATGCAATTCTCTTGTTAGTTTTTTCATTACTGACTTCTCTCACCGGTACCGATCGTCCGTAGGGTTAGCCAACATGCTTATCATTTCTTTGTTGTTCAAATTACAGCTGACATTAGGATGACAAAATAGGCCTACCTCATGAAGTTCTGAACAGAAGAAACAGACATGGCCGAGTCTATGGAAAATTACCTGCACAATGTAGTTCAGCACCACAAAGACTGGCTTGCATGTACAAGGCGACTGTGTCAAGAGGCAGACGCAGTCCTAGAGACATTTCGAAGCAGTGTCGTTGAAACCGGTCATGATGGAGAGCCTTCGATAGACCCTTACTGCTTTCCATCTGAGAAAGAAAAAGAACAGATCGATAAAATTCTGGGGAACAAAGCTGCCATTGTTGTAACTGGAAGGACGAATAGCGGCAAAAGCAGTATATTGAACACTATTTTTAGGACTCGTATTCTTCCAGTGTCCGAAAATCCATGTACAGCTCGGGTTGTGAGGTTGAAATACAGTGAAAGACAATACCAAAGGTTGATAAGTCGACATGGTACCGAGGTTGAAAATGTTGATGTGAATACAATGAAAGAGATACGCGATAGTTCTTTCATCAAGATGGATGATGATGCAAGGAGGAATAAGGAGTCTGCTGCGATGGTGGTCGAGGTTGGCTTGAAGCACGAGTTACTACAAAGTGGTATCGAGGTGTTAGATTCGCCTGGAAAGAGTGAGAACCCCATTCTTGATGAGGTTGTGGATCGTCTGCTTCAGTCTGGCCAGATTCCACTTGTCGTCTATGTGATAGATGGACGCTGTGGTCTGCTCTTGGCGGTGAGAACATTACTGCATGTTCAGTACATGTACCGTCCTCGGTGAACATCAAGTCATAATGGCTCATTTTGGAACTTTGGAAAAATTTTACGCTTTTAAATAGATTATTTCAATGCTGCTCTTTGAGAACATCTTTCATTTTAACTTTGAAATCAATCATTATTAAATACACATATTTGAAATTTGTCACTCAATTTAACCCTCCTTTACTTAGTGAGGCACTGACTTCGAATACAACACACTTGAAAATCCAATGTGCTGTCTACCCTCAGTTCAATTTGGAAAACCCAGAAAGCATATCATGTTCTGTGATTGGCTATTGCCTCATTAAATTCAAAAGTCAAAAGCATGAGTCACATAACGTCATAAGTAGACAATGACCTAGATATAAATGCTCTCTGTAAATGTACAAAGATAAGTCCCCACATGAGGTGCTCGTAATTTCAGAGAGTAGAATTAACTCCCTATGGCATATCTTTTTTTGATGTAAAAAATAGTTGTAGTTTGAACTTGCACCTACATCTTTAATATTTTTCCTTCACAGGACATTGATAACATTGATGCCATCCAGTCAAAACTTCCAAACTGCACAATCATGTATGTCTGTAACAAATGTGACGATGATGATATTGCAAGGAGCTTTGACAGAGAATCTGATTGTGAAGAGTCTGATGATGATGATGGAGAAGGTAATTATCTGTTTATTGTCTGTTGTGTGTAATTGGGGCATCTGAGTTGCTTATAGACAGTTGTTGCTAGCCTATTGAATTGAAACTTTAACGCAGGTAGGTGTACCCCGTGGTCAAATGGTTTGGTGTACCCTGTGGTCTGACTCAAAGAAGTATTCACACTCGGGAAAACCGAAATGAAATTGGTGCCCAGCTGCATTGCGCAAGGGTGTGGTAAAGTATATGCGACGACAAACCACAGGGGCCTGGAAAACCAGCTCCATATATCAAACTTATTACATTGTAGTTTGTATGCAGTCAAACTTTTTATTATCTGTCTTGCCATGTTTTCTTCAGGTCGTCGGATGACTGTCGAAGCAATGAAAAACCGAACGTTCAACCAGCTCCAGCAGAGAGGATTCATCCCAAAGGAAGAAGTCAGGGAGTCCTGTAAATGCTTCCACGGTCTTTCTGCAAATTCGGCGATGTGGGGCTACAGAAAAAAAAAACAGAAGGAGGAATTTGCAAGATATGTCAAAGACTTTGAGGCGTTTGAGAGAAATCTTGTCGATGTCCTTTTTTCAGTGCTGCAGAGAGACATCTCTAAGATAATCAACATCGTGATGAACAATCTTGCTACTTGTAGTACGATATTTGATTGGGCGATCCTTGGTAAAGGTGGGGCAGAAGATTCAGACCAGCTATTGTCTGTGGTGGAGGAAGCGAAGCGTGTCGGCAAATGGTGGTATGATGAATTGCGCAATGTTATGAACGAACATGACATAGCGGCTCATATGAACTTTGCTATGGACTTGATTGAGCGAGACTTGGTTAAAGAAATCCCCTCATTCACTGAGGATGGCCGCCCCGTCGCCGACAGAGAAGTAGATGTACAGTTCCTGGAGTTGAAATCGCGCTTGGACGAGCTAGGGTTCAATGCTGAGGAAATGGCTCGGAAGGGAACATTTTGTCATGCCATGCGGAAGATGTTTTCAAGCTATTTGTTTAATACATTCAAAGTGACATTGGAGATTCGTTATAAAACCAAAATGGACACCTTGGCATCAGAGTTGGTGAACATCATGTTCTCAATTGCGCCTTCTTTGAGAAATATGTTGAAGCGTTCATACCGTGTTAGACCGTCCATGATGTTCGACTGTGATCAGTTACTTGGTTGTACAAATCTTTTGTTTGACGTCCTGCAGACCATATTAGATGCAGCACGTATAACCCTGCGCCAAAAGATTGATGATGTCTGTGATAATGACAGCATCATGTACATTTTGATGGCCGACAATCAGCACTTCAGCGCGGAGTGGTGCGAAATATTTGCAAGGTCGCTTGTCAAATCTCTGGATGTGCCTGCATTAGTGCTGGCAATCCAGGATGCTGCGTTGGAACAGATAACAGGAATGTTTTCAAACTTTACCTCCTCGCTGACTATGATTACTTCGATAAGTAACGAAGTCAAGTATCAAGAAGAGAGTGTCCTGATGAGTAGAAAGTCTGTGTTCATGGGTCACTACATGCTGTGTCAAGCCCAAGCTTATGGTATTGAGACTTGCATGCGATACCCAAACCTTCAGTCGATGTACGCTGAAAGAATTGCAGTGAGTCAGAGTGGCTTTCCTATTCGTGCCTGTAAGATGGAGTTTTGCAATGGAAATGGCTCAAACATAGCTGTGAAGGTTGTCCATGGTGAAGATAGAAGCAGCAGGCTCTTGCATTTGAGGCAACTGCTCAGAACAAGGTATTGCATATTTCTCTCTCGGGAGAATATACAACAGAGTCCTGGCATCTACCTTGAGCTGAGAATAACGAGCCCTATCATTTCCCTCTAAGTTGAATCCAAGATGGCTGCAAGCTAGGCTGGTGGACGCTTGTACATTTCAGATAACAGTTCTCGCATCTTCCACACAAATGTCATGAAATGTTCAGGAATTGTGGAAAAAGCCCTGTTTGTTACGTTAATGAATATTAGATTTGATTTTGATGTCTAAACCAGGTGGATGCTGTTTTCGATGACTCAAAGTGTCTCTGAAGCAGCTAGTCAGTTTTTTGCAACTTTCCTTTGAAAATGTATATGTTCTAAGTTTGTCGGGGAATTTTTCAGCGAGATTCAGCAGCATCAGAACCTGTTGATGCTTCACGGATGGATTCTACCCTCGGCAGACTGTAGACTTGTCATCATGGAACGAGCTCAGATGAACCTTGTTGATGCAATGCATGCAGGTCAAGTCTATATCCAGCGGCTCATGTTTGGAGTTCAGATAGGGAGAGCACTCCTCCATCTTGTTGACCAGAAGCCACCTTACTACTTCATGGACCTGAAACCCAGGAATATACTTGTAAGTTTTCATAAAATGTTACATTTGGTGGACATTGAGTCAGTTGTTGTCTGTACCAGTAACGCTTTGGGAAACAAGTTCCTTACCATAAACACTACTGGAATATGGCAGTCATTTCTTACAAGCCAAATAACTCGGGGTTAACTCCAAGCAGACCTAAAAACAGTTTGGTAAAACAAGATATATGTCAAAAGTTCGGTTTAGCGTCATTTCAAGGTATCCTTGCTCAGAATCCTTTAGCATGCTGGGTTCTTCCATACGAGAAACATGTCTACTGTTACTATTAACTGTCACTTAAAATATCTTTTGTAACTTTTAGATTGGCCAGGATGGACAGGCGAAAATCAACACATGCAAGTTAGAGAGTCATTTCAAAGAAACTGCTGAGATCATGGTTCCATTCCATGTGTCACCGCAGTTACATTCTGCCCTGCAGCGTGGAGAAACCTCCATCCACCCATCGAATCAGATCTATGCCTACGGAACCTTGCTGTGGATCTTGGCGCATGGACATGTTGAAGCACCATCAGTGTTCCGTTTCTGCAATAACGTGGAAGAAGTTCAATTGAAGATATCAAATGGAGTCCTTCCGAATAAGTTGGTGAATATCCCTGCGGATCATTGGCAAATCATTGAAAAATGCTTGAAGGACTATGAGAACCTTTTGTTGTCAGATATCGTTGATGAGTTAGATCAGATTGTTATCGTTGCTGAACGTAATGAAAGATTGGGACGTTGAGACTGTACATGTAGTAGATGGCTTGAGGTTCACAACACTTCTGTACATTTTGCCTGTGCATTGTGTATTTGATTCAGGCTGATCATCTCGTGTTGTATCCATGTCTGTTCGTTTGGCCATACCTTACCCTGGTGCTAGTGGCTCACAGTGTGCCTATAAATGAGACCCACCGTAAAGAATCAATTGAACTGATCGACATTTTGTACATGATCGGTGTCATCGACTTGTAAAGTATATTTACAAATAAGGGTAAAAACGTACCTTTTGTGACTGTTTAATGTGTATACTGGTGCTGTAGGTCAGCTCCCATGATAAGGAACTGTGCCATAGCTTATATATCACCTTATTATCAGTTTCATACTTCACCATTTTGATAATCGATTATGCACTTTATCATATACTGAGACATCATATTGTCTTCTCAAGTTAACATGCGAGACAAAAGATTGGCAGAAATCATACCAAATCCTTGATTATTTGACACTATCTATTGATACCTCCTGGTGGCATTGGTAGCCTCACCAAACATTTCCTGGCAGGAGCTGTCTATATCTTAAAACCCCTCATACTGCCTTGAAAGCTCCACCCTCTTGTGGTTTGGTTAGACAACCAATACCTTCAGTTCTGTATCAAGTCCTTAATTAAAGGATTTCTTCCACTTTCTTGGTGCTTTGAGGCAAGAGGCTGTTTAATGCCATTTCTCCGGTTATGGGGCCATAATGAAGTAGATTATAAATTCCTTTCAAGCCTGTGGGAAAATATCCATTTTGTGCAGACAGAGCTTTTTTCCTATCTCTAGACAGTAAAATATTTTGTAAGACGTTTGAAATGTGCTCCGAGATTGAATTTCTGAAGATTGTACAATGTATATTGGAAGATAGTAAATAAAGGTGCTGTACATTGCTAATTACTGCATTCGTGTTATCTATATATCGTTGCAAAAGCCAGCTTCTTTGATACAGGAGGATGGATGGCAGTCTATTACTTCGATGAGCAACTTGACCCCACATTAGAGCCCGCCGATTGGCTTTTCTTCCGAGCATGCAGAATTTGGCATGATGGGACAATCCATAGAAATTTACCAACAATCACTGAATCCTATTTCTTCAGTTCTGTCTCCGGTCAAAATATGGTGTCCCCTGCAAGGACATTCAGGGCGGGGATGGGAAGGACTGGTCATGACTGATCGAGCCACAGGCAAAGAAGCCATCAGTAATTTCAGGTGTCGGTGTAATGCCTCTTGGGAGGTCATTTCAGCGTTTCCTTCAGTCTTCGAATAGATATTGATATATGACTATCGGCATTGGTCGTCTCACCTAACATTGCCCATGTGGATCTGCCAGCTTGCCCCCCACTCTTAGATATCAACTGCCAATGTCCTGAGAAGAGCCACCTTTAGTGTTGGCCAGCGACCAACTTTATAATGTCCACAAAGACGCATCTAAGACCAAACAGAAATACAGAAATAAGAGCTATCAATATTTTATTCTTTTTCCAATACCTTTAATTATATACAGAAATTTCTCCAAATTGTTATGGATAGAACACAAGCAGAAGCCAATGGTTTAGGAAATCACAGAAATCAACAGCCTCATGCAATCCAGCCAAATTCACCTGCATCAGATGAATGAGGCTGCTGAGTTTTGCAAGTCCTTTACCTTGGTGGCAAGTTAGCAGTTAGCAAGAAAATAATAATCATAGAATTGGTTACAAAAAGAGGAAGATATGTGACAAAGTACATGTATTGTTAGCACTTCATCCAAATGTCTCTCTAGCTTACCATCTGAAGGCAGCTTTAAATGAATATGACACGCACAGACTTCTTAATTTCGCTCATTCCAAAGACTTATACGTACATCATCAATAAGATTCACAGACCGATGGTTCAGTGCTCCTTGATGATATGTACATTGCACTGTACCTATTATGCAAATGTGTGTACAGGGTACATGTAAGCGCAACTATGATAGTGTCGAGACAGTTGTAGTAAGTACATTGAGACAGACCTCACTCATAAAATCACTACATGCACATATAGACTACCATTGCCAAGTGATTTCCTCTAAATTAACCATAAAGAGGAAGTGACCATGCATGTGAAAGGTGTCCAATTGATAGAGAAGCAGTTCCTTCTAGTTTTAGCCGACTACTACAAAGAGAAATCAAATATTGATTCATGTAATACACCAAGAATTCAGTTCACTGGCACTTTTGAAGTATAGATTTTACTAATGTCAAACATGCACTAACTTTCCATGACCTTTGTGTTCTTATACAGCTCGGTGCTACTTGGACTAATACAAAACAAAAGAATTCCATAACATGCGATACGAAACTCCAAGGCATTCATAAAACTGACTGTGGAATGTTGTGACATATGTGACTCGCTCCACCAAAACTAGGCGCTTGTCGCATCTGAACTTGACAGGTTGATACGGACTTGTTGTTCATTTCCCTATTGTAGACCTTTTGTGAAATGTGACCAAATCAGTTTGTAATAGATTTCACAAAAGGTCTACAATAGGGAAATGAACAACAAGTCCGTATCAACCTGTCGAGTCCAGATGCGACAAGCGTCTAGTTTTGGTAGAGCGAGTCACATATTAAGTAGATAGAATGCTTCTTGTTCTTTGTTCAAGTAGCAATAGTAATAGATGTTCCATGTAGACTGCACATCCTTTAACTTGGTATTCAACAACAATACAAGTCTAGCAGAACAGCATTTGGAACGAACACACAAAAGTAGGCCTTTCATTCACCACCAAATCAAAAATTTCATAACTTAGACACTCAAATAAACTTTTTAAACCCAAATAAACATTTTACAGCTCATGACAAAAGACCTGGTTCCAGTGGCTCAATTGGCGTAAGAGACAAATGCCAGCATTAGCTGAACGAAGCGTTAATTTCTCAAGTAATTTCATTTATAATAGTAGCATTAGGACTTAATCCAACGTTAGTGCCAACGCCAATTGAGCACCTGGGCCCAGAACATCCTTAACAGTTAACTTCAGATCTGATGAATCATTTTTCTGCAGTATAAAAAAATAAATGTACTGGCACTGGTGTGATTCTTCAAAACCAGATTAAGGCTATATATAGTGTGTAAGAAAGCTGTTATAATAAGTCACATTTTTGTGCATGAATTTGCACTCAAGTTTGACTTCCAGTCAATACCGTTAGAAAAATGATCTCTCGTTTATTAGCACATTATCAATGGTGGCCATTGTTCGAAGCTGTGTTAAACGGACGGCCTACCTGAGAAAAATCCTCATCAATGTAGTAATCTGTTACCACAATTCCTGAATAGACTACCAGATGAAATGCAACAGAACAACAGAATTTATCAAAGGGACACCCACTAAGATATGGCGTCTTCAGCAACAATTTTTGCTCTAATCTCATTTAAGAATACCTATAGTGACTTCGGAAGATGTCATGGGTATAAACTTAATGGTGAATATGTCCACTCATCGACCAGTTTGTTAAGAACATCAATAAGTTCCATATATATTTCAGCAGTTGTGTGGAACGTCTTTAGTTATGCATGAAACGTTAAGCATAGCACAGCACCAAATTAAGAGCATCAGAGTGACCGAAAACCAGCACGGGTCAATGTGCAACTTGGTCAAAGGAAATTTCAGCTGCTCTAAATTCAGCTGCCTATGTGTGCTGGACATGATGACAAGTTACATGATGATCTGTGGCTCTGGCACCGAACCGGATATTGATTTGTGTGGCAAGATTCGACCTCCATTAATGTACAGCTCGTCATTCACAATGACGTCTTCACCAAGGACAGTCACATTCTCCATTCGTACCTGGAAGAGAGAAAGATTTTGGTAAGTGTCAAGTGAATCTCATTAACGACAGGTTTGTTCTGCTCCAATACCTCTTTGTAGGTGTGGCTATCACTTTGGGTGCCAAGGGGTGGTCCTTGAAGTATGTATGCACCGAGGGGGAGGTGGGGATGAAGTCTAGTCATCTTAAGGATATCACAATTGATGAGAAGGATTTGCCAAAAGACACAAGCGATATGCCAGTGAAAGGAACCACTGCCTTACCCATTGTCCAACTGTACACCGCCATCCAATGATGGAACTGTCTAACCAGGAATGTGACTTGATGTGAGCACCACGGAGAATCGTGCAGCGTTTGATGCAGGCACCATCCTCTATGACCACGTCAGGGCCAATGGTCACATTCGGGCCTATTCTACAGTTCTTTCCTATTTTGGCAGTGGGGTCCTGAAAATAAACCCAATGAGATGTAGGTTCTACACAGTACATGACCACACAACAACTACCCAGCATAATCACTTGTGATGAGGTTGACTTGTAAGAAGGAATCTTCTTCCAGTGATGAGGTTCACTCGCAAGAAAGAAGCTTCTACCCGTGAAGAGGTTGACTCTCAACATGGAACTACATCAACACAGTGCAAGTCAGAGCCTGAATCGCAACTCCTGACCTTCTAAATCAAACTGATTTCCACTTACCACCAATACATTTCCCACAGCACCTGGCCCAGTATATAGTGTTCCAGGCTGCTTTTCATTGATAGAGTTTAGATAGAGACACATTCCCGTTAGGAAGTCTTTTGGCTGACCTACATCCATCCAGAATCCTGCAGCAAAAAAAGAATATCATGACCATAACGTCAAATTGTGTTTGACACCTGGAACCAGTGTGTCCTGAAGATTCTTTAGAAGCACTTGGTGATGATCATGGCACTGTATCTTTGTATCTTGGCCTTCAGGCTGGTACTCCTCCTCCACACGAAGTGCAGAGGTAACTAATTCTCACCTTGTAGTTCCATTGCATAGAGATTTCCGTCTGCTGCCATGGGAGGGAAAACTTCTTTTTCTATCGATGTTGGACGTAACTAGAATGAAACGTTTACATGAGGATGATTTAAAGATAAAGATGAAGACATCACAGAACATAATCGCAAATTCAAACACATGAGGATTATTCGATTTTGCATGGAACACTCAATATGTGGAAAAGTACATCATGAAACAATATAGGTATAGTTTAATAGTTTGTTGTGTATGAAGCTCCTTGACCATGGAATAAAATGCCTACATCTGAGTTCCATCTGGCAGTTTACATAAGGTATTAAATTCAGGGCCTCACAGACACTATCAGTCGGGCAGAGAAGGTTTTGCTATGTAAGTTTACCTGTATTCTCTTGAGCATGGAAGGACTAAAGATATAAAGGCCTGCATTGATCTTATTTGACACAAATTCCACAGGTTTTTCCACAAATCGTTGAATCTGACCCGTTTCAGGACTATACACCACAACACCATACTTGGAAGGCTCCTCTACTTTTGTTACCTGAAAAATGGAAAGTGATGGATGATAATTTACTGATGTTGGAAGGAAGACAGAGATCTCTGGCTCTATTCTTAACACCAGGGCAAATTTGCAAGCAAAATTGTCAAATTACATCCCATGCCGTAACCAGTCCTCTACATAAGTCCTTGGCAAGCTGGCCTCTAAGCAAAGGCTTCTTCATTACAGTTCCTATTATGTCTAATCGTCGAGAGATAAGGCTTTTTGATAAGAAGGGACCAGCGAGAAAAAAATAACTCAGTATACACTGCACCTACCACTATCGTGCCCTCCTTTCCGTGATGTTTATGGAAGAGCAGCATTTGCTTGAATGGGAAGTCACACACAACATCACTATTCAAGACAAAGAAAGGCTCGTCATCTTGAGCCAATACATCTCTGGCAAGGGCAAGTGGACCAGCTGGGGAGAAGAAATGACAATGATTAGACTCTGTCAATGATTGATATACACAGTCAGTTTCTTGCCACTACTGTGTCTTATTATGAAAGCAGTGTACAGACAAAGAGCCTTTCTTCAGTAAACACACTTTAGGTAAAAATATACAGGCGAATGGCATGCATTTTAACCAAGTCAACAAGTGCCATCTGAGTTGTATATAATATGCAAGATGAGCAAGCAACTTTTCCATTAACTCTGGCGCCAGATGGCAGCAGATGGACTCTCATATAAGCTGCAGTTTTATGTATTCTTGGAGAATCAATTCCCCTATTCAAGTGTTCGTTCTGATATAGGAAGCGATACAAGTAGGATTTAACATGGACCACATCAATTGAAAATACTAAGTAAATATTGACACTCACCTGTTCCCATAGGCTCTGTTTCATGAGAAAGTGTGATTTTGATACCGAGCTGTAAAAAAGATTACAGAGGTCAGGTGACGGTTAACATAGCATAACATAGTTGTTCAATATCTCATTCAAAGTTGTGAACCTCAATCTCATTACATTTCAATTTTGCTGACAAATGTCTTCTAAAAACCTTCAGATTTGTCTCAAGTGAAAATGTAACTGGCAACTCACTCCACTCATCTGGAGATTCTGTTTACAATCAATGGCCAGATGAGACAGCAGCCAGTTAAAGAGGAGGTCTTTGTAGCACAGACCACTTTCTTTTTCTAAAGCTTTCTTTTGTTATTGCTACATACCCTCTCCTCCTCGACCCTCATTTCTTTTTCCAACATCTCTGCTCTGTAGCTGACAGCCAATACAATATACTTTACTCCAGCCTGAAACACATGAAAAATTCTTAAAGTGTAATTAATTTCGAAGGACTACTTCTCCATCTGATTCAATTCATCACTGAAAGCTTCAACTCTTGAATCAATACAATTTACAAATCTATTTCAAGGACCCGGGATCAAGGATAGCATCCTATACACCTTTCCAGAAATGGGGCGCTGAGTGTCCGAAATAATGATGTCATAAGGGGAAACTAGGCCTCATGGTGGAGGGACAAAGGAGATAGCCATGGTTGACCAACTCACTTGAATGCCTTTGATGACGGACAAGGGGGAAAAAATTAGTTCCAATGCAAGCCACCAATTTTGGGAAGCATGTATAGGGTGTTATAAATCAGGTTGTCCTGCACTACAATTCCTGTATTACACAATGTATCTCACCTTGGCCAATGCTTCAATTTGATGGAGCATCATTGGTTTGTTTGCAAACTCGACAAGTGGTTTTGGACGACTCAGAGTCAACGGTCTCAACCTTGTTCCATACCCACCAACGAGAATTAGGGCCTTCATCCTGGAAGTCGTATCCTGCAAATATGCAACAGCAGAGAAAAACATATCAAATTTTGTCACAACTATCTCATCAGCCAAAAAATATTTTGAGGTTGAATATGTATTAACGTAAAAATAGACCATCTTCTCTATGCTCGTGCAATCAAAATGCTACACATGTTGTAATACTATTACAACTACTTGAACATTCATAACCCATTTTGACCTTTTTGTCTAGTTTTTAGAAATAATCGTACATGAACATACTTGAGAGAACACAATTTGCAAAATAGAATAGGCCTATACGTGACTGTCGGGTACATTCAGGCATTGTAGAATGATCTTACCTTCATTTTTAAAGTTTTCTTTAAAAATCCCAGATCAGAATTCAAATTTTAAGAGTAAGTGTATTGTAAATCCTCAAATATCATGAATGAACCCACTGTAGAGAAGAATCTATTCTAAACCAGATGCCACATCAGCTTAATCCAACATTTCTAATCAACTGTTCATAATAAGAAACCTCACAACTGATCAAACCGAACAGAACAACAGGCGCGTTCTGTCCCCTTAAGACGCCTGTTTCTACATGTTTTGTTCGACCAATTGAAAGAGACATGTTATTATAATTTATTCGAGTGTAAACAATAGAAAGACAACTGAACAAATTATGCAGTAGGCCTAGATAAATGACATGCTTCTGGGCACTGATTGACTGAAAATCAGAATAATCCAGTTGAACTAATATTTTTTTTAATTATCTTTTAAAAATAACATGCACCAATGCAATCTATGCAACGCCCTCTACTTTTTATAATGACGGAATATGTGTTCTGAGATATCTGGCCCAAATTAATTATAATGACTGTTATGGTTGGGCGGCACTGATGATTGATCAGCAGGTTTGATGAGCGATTGCAATTATCATATACTTTACAAATGAAATGGCCCGTGGCATCCTTACCAGTCTTATGAATGTTATTGGCTCATGACTTCCTTATCAATATCAGTGACAGCGTCACAAATCATACAGATAAGACATGCAAAATGACAGGTATTTTGGTCTTGAAACATTTATAAACTAATGTCCTTTACAATGACCACTGAAAGAATATACTTGTAAGAATTATGAAAAATATTCAAATAAAGGTTGAGACACAAACAAAAAACTCTGAAACTGTCAAGCATATTTGTAACTTCTCAGTGCCAACTGTGGTTGCTCATTTTCAATCAATCCTGTGAAGCGTATTGATTATTCTAGACCACCCAGAAAAGTCCCAAGACAGCAAATGCCAAAAACCAGAATAGTAACAGATGAGAACAACATTATAGTACATGTACATGTAAACCATGGCATGCTCTTCAAAGCACGCACGAATAAGGAAGGGCTTTTACCGTATTGAGCTGCTAAAATCGGTATGGGAAGTGCCAGTGAGATATGTTGATTTGACACCAGTTGGAGCCGGAGCTTTTGGTCAAGTTTGGTAAGGTTTTATTCATCTACCACTGACTTCTATAGTGAAACTAAACTTCATTCCCTGTGACACTCCTGTGCTCTGTCTATCTGTGAGCACGGTCACAAATTGAATGGATCATCATCATCCCAGCCCATCCCACGGCCATGGCCCATCACAGTCCACACTGTCACTGACTGCGGCACTGGCCATAGAGGATTTCATTTATGACCTGGTGCAGTTGGACTCACTAGTTCTTGTTCCAGTTTGTCTACAAGTAGAATGTAGCAGGAAGTGACAGTGTATCTGCTCAAGTTTTTTCAGTGCATACTAAGTATAGGCCCAATGTACACGAAATGTACACTACAACCTACAATCAGGGTTGCCGGCGTCTCTGGAAACGGGTCAAGAGAAGCGGTTTTTTCAACCAACAGGAGCGTTGATCCTTTAACAAGATGTTAAACTTGATGAGATTGTAAATATGTACATACCTTTAAAAGGCAAACTTGTTTCAAGAAGTAGAAAGCGTACAAATCTGAGAAATGTCAATTGCAAAAACACAAAATTGCCACGACTGCCAAAAAATTTCCAGGCATGCGTAAACACGTACCATTTGGTCGGAAGCTATTGATGATATTATTGATCTTAGTACTTTTCAAGATAAAATACCAATAAAAACCTAAATAAATGTATCTTGTAGTTTAACATAAATTATATAGTTTTATGATGAAGAAGACACAGTTTTGATAGATATTTTGTGGTCTTTTCATGTGTCTCTATCAAATATCTTTCAGAATAGACCAACCAGGAAGTGAAAAGGACAAATTTTCTATTTTCCGATTTTTTGTGTTTTGACTATTTGATATCTGCTTTTCTCTGCCAAATCGTTATCAAATCTGGGGAGTAACACGAGTAACGAAGAAGGCATGGCACAATCTTCACGATTAAAGAAGGGATTTTACCGCATCGAGCTCCTAAAATCCGTATGGGAGGTGCCAATGAGATATGTTGATTTGACACCAGTTGGGACTGGGGCCTATGGCCAAGTTTGGTAAGGGTTTTTCCCTGGGTTTCTCGTGGCATATTATGTCATCAGTGTCTTGGTCAATGGTCTTCAGTGTTTATGAATTCACCTAGTTCTTTTGAATTTGATGAATCGAATAGATTGATGATGTGAAATCAGTATGTACTATGCAGTACGTCAGTCGTCATCGTGTCCCATTATCAATATGAATATGGCAATATGAGCAAGTGCCAAGTTAGTTTTGCTTCTTGTGAAAATCTATGCTGTAATGTTGCACGATGTTTTATTGCCACACCGTGGGAAGATTGAACTAAATATCAACACTTTTTAATGGGAATTAACGTCGTGACATAAATGGCGATAAAAAATGATGTTGCATTATCTGTTATCGTGCAACGATGGCCTAGATTGACTCTCCAACTCGGTTAGGCCTGTGTCATCTAATAATCGATCAACAGCATTTTCACTACTTTTGGCATTTCAACCCCGTGCCATTCATATTTGCAGTTTGTCTGTCCTCAAGGAGTTCAACTCCATCCCTTGTGCAAAGTTCTTATGATTGGCATCCATCGCTGATACTTTTTTTAGTGTGAACAAACCATGTTCTTCATTGTCATGCCTCAACATGTACATTTCTTTTGATGTTTGGATCTATTATTCTGTTTTCGTTCAATACCTGCTGATGTTGTTATGCAAAGAGATTTCAAAGGGCATGGGCATGAAACCTTTGATCTGTAGTGCCTAGATTACTTACAGATTGTGATTACATTCTACATGTAGTACTTACCAGTTCTTTGAAGAAGAGATCCACTGCCCTCTGTGGAAAAAGATTGTGTCCACAAATATTGTATGGTAGTCGTAGTAATGGTTCGCTGGTACGGTGCACATACACCACTGCATGATATGTGGAGAGAGATATCAGTGAAGATTGAAGAATGTATTTCAATGCCATCAGGAGGGTATTGTGATAATATACTTCAAGAAGATTTTTGTTGGTTTACAATTCAATTCCATCTCAAACACCTGTAAGTCACCTAGGCTATCATTTGTATTCTTCAGCTCTGCGCGGGATAAAGATACTGGAATTAGTGTTGCTATCAAGAAACTAGCACGTCCCTTCCAGTCCGCTATTCATGCCAAACGAACATACAGAGAGGTGAAAATGTTGAAACACATGGATCACGAAAATGTAAGTTTTTGGAGGAGTATGAACTTCCACTTGATTGACAGTACTCTGTAGCAATAAAAAATGAAACACTGCTAAGAATGTACTGTGCGATACTACGTGTATCATCAATCATAACTGAAGATGGTGAAAATATGTCATCAATCTTCCACAGACTTATTACATGTATTAGACTTGTTCACCAGTGTTTTCCAATCTACCTGTATCACCAATCTGTCAGTAGTATCATTGGAAAAGAACCAACAGGCATATTTTACTTGTGCTTATTGCTGTTCTTGCAAAATACATGTAGTTTTTGAATACTGATAGTAGGGCCACTTGTTAACACCCTTTCATGGTCACTGCCAAATTGTAATACAGATCAGGCATTTCTGTCATTAGTTAAAAGTTTGCTGGTCAGAATATGTTTTTTATGAGGTATATTTTCTTTCAGATTATTGGCTTGCTTGATGTCTTCACACCGGCGGAAAGCCTCAAAGATTTCAACGATGTGTAAGTCAAGCTACTCCGTTAACTTTAGCGATTCAGTAACTTGCTAGTCCTAACTCCCGAACCACTGACACATGTATCTATAAGTACCAGTACCACTACCTGATTTGCTGGATTTTTTGTAAGTCAGCATATGGCACATGGTTCCAGGCTCAAAACGTTATTTATCATCCTCCTCTTTTTTCTAGCTATTTGGTCACACATCTCATGGGAGCGGATTTGAACAGAATTTTAAAGGCACAGCAATTAAGCGATGACCATATCCAGTTTCTCATTTATCAAGTCCTCCGTGGATTAAAGGTAGGCTTGTGATAATTGCATTGAATAGATTTATATGAAACCATTGATGAAGTATGAAATACCTCAGTGCTCTTATTTTTGTCACAAGTTTGATGCAAATTCTCATGCTTGTCCTGAAAATTCACCATTTAGATTTATATTATTGTTTATTGCAGTATGTCCATTCAGCTGGGATTATCCACAGGGTAAGACTACTTGTCACTTCGAAATCCAACACACATGATCTTGAGCTGACAGAGATGAATAGATTCCTTCTAGCCATGGATCACAACTGTCTAGATGCAGAGTTGAACATATGCATGTAGGACATCTTACAATGTTATGGTTAGGATGAACAATGAGAATATTGAATTGTTATGTAGCGCTGTTTCCTGCTTGAAGCGTTTTTGGGACACCATATTACAAATATTACCCTGCCTGACTTGTTGATTTCTTTCCTTCAGGACTTGAAGCCCAGTAACATAGCTGTCAATGAAGACTGTGAGCTTAAGGTGAGAAAAGGATTTCAAAACTACTGGCAGTATGTGTGCCTGCTTTTTCCATCTGGATACAGTATTACCCATGTAAATTAGACTTTCAAACACAAAAAGGTTTTTGTCATCAGGTTTAATAAAGGGGCCCTGATTACTGAGGTCAAATTATATATATATTGATTGACTTTTTTTCTTCAGATTCTTGACTTTGGTCTTGCGCGCCAGGCTGAGTCTGAGATGACGGGATATGTGGCGACACGTTACTACAGAGCTCCCGAGATTATGCTGAACTGGATGCATTACAATCAAACAGGTAAATTCTATCATGGTGTAAACCGTGTAATTTCAAAGGCCTGGTATCAAAACATGAAAGTTCAACATAAAAAAATCATCAAGGTAATAGTCATGTCATCAGGCATTGCACTGGATGGGTAAATAAAATGAATGAAATTCCTTTTTCTTTGCACTGTCACTGTCAGCTTAGAAACAGGGTTGTTCAGCCTCATTGCAGGCTCGCTTACCACCCTGGTGTGCTTACACCCATTGAGGGGGGTGCCCCTCGATGACTTTGGTTTAGGGGGTGGGTCGTGGTGCTGCAAACTTATCATGTCTCTTAATCATCGGTCCTCTCTTTTCAGTTGATGTGTGGTCTGTTGGATGTATCATGTCTGAGTTGATGACAGGCCAAGTTCTCTTCCCAGGCACAGATCGTATCCTTTTTGATTGGCATTAACCGCTCAGTACCAAACAGAACAGATTGGATGCGTGAGATAAATCATTTTCACTTTAAACGTTCTTACATGTAGAGTTTCTTAGTATATTCCTTTACCCGTTTGTTCAGACATCGATCAGCTTCTTAAGATCATGGGTCTGGTCGGCAAACCCTCTGACGACTTCATTAAACGGATGAATAGTGATGAAGCCATACGATATATCGAATCCTTACCAAACATGAAGAAGAAGGATTTCCACTATTACTTCCGGGGGGCAAATCCACTGGGTGAGTTTCTGATTGTATTGCATCCACACTGGCTTAGCCGTACATTGTCTGTTAAGAGTGAATAGGTCTGTTGCTAGACTTAAAAGAAGCAAAACAATCCAAGAGCTGTCTAGTACTTACTCAACTCAGTCCCACTAGTGCGGAGACATGGCCACAAGCATTCCTGTCTTATCCTACTGATTTGATCAAAATTTACGTTCCAGCGGTCGATCTGTTGGAGAAAATGCTCGAAATGGATCCAGATAATCGGATCACAGCCGCCGAGGCACTCGGCCATCCTTACTTCAATCAGTACCATGACCCAACAGACGAGCCAGAATCCGAGCATTACGATGAGTCATTTGAACAAGAAGAGCGCAGTATTCCGGAATGGAAAGGTGAGAAATTCTTAGACTTAGAGAACGCTTTGTTCCTCTAGTGAAGACAAGTACATAAAAGTACAAGTCGTTTCTGACCAATCGAGGATACCAGGGCTGTACCACTCAGACTTTCACCATGGGTTTGTTGTTCATGGTGCACTAGGCATCAGAGACCAGTAGATTCCTTTTGATTCTTGTTTGCTTTTACCTGTGAACTGTTTTCTAAGTGTTGTTATTGTTTTCAGAAATGTGCTACGAGAGGGTGATGTCTTTCAAGCCAAAAATAGCATGTGTGCAGATGGACACATAATTCCCCGGTGCTAGTTGGAAAGCTGCAAAATTTGAGCATTTAGAAAGTAATGCTGAAAGACAATGCTTGTATATAGTACTGTAAACAGTTAGGCAAGGATCTCTGAATGGTGAGCTGTTGCCTTAATGAGCCTTTTCGCCCTTCATACCTGCGGTTCCACTCGTCACTACTTTCTACTATGCAAGGAGACTGGCATAATAGAAATTAGTGACAGTAGCTCGAAGCTATGGAAGTACAACAACTCCAAGGATCCTTGCCCGATTGGTGAATAGGGAGTGTAGCCTGGAACCTCATGCATAAAATGCTTATTCGTGTTTAGGGTTTGGATAGGGAGGGGACAGAATTGAAGACAAGTGACCTTTCTCAAAGGTGACAGAAAGTACACATTATAGTGACTTAGTACCAGAAATGATGACTGTTTTGAAGATGAGTGAGTGGTGACTGGGAAGTGCCTCGCCTAATTTCTGTGTGGTGCATTTAGACATACCTAGAACTAAGCTTTAGTAAGCCAAAGTATGGTGGTATGTTATTAGGGCCCACTGTGTGAGAGATCACCCTTTATATTACAACATTTCCTTTCCTCATTCCCAGGGCATTATGAATGAAGTGGGCATTACTGATTGACGAACCTCAGGCTTAACTCTAGGAGGTGTAGAATACAGATGATGCATGGGGTTCTTGGAGTAGCACCCTTGCTTGTATAGCTGTGGAATCTGTTGGTAGTTTCTGGTGGTTTGAAATTTGAACCCTTTGAAGACACTGATGGACGAGATTTCTGGTCGGAGTCGAAAATTCGAATATGTATTGTAATGCGTTCAGTTTAGAATGTTTGGTATTCTTATCATAAAGCACCTCTATATTCCCACCGCGACCTGGATTTGTGCCAAACGACTTGGTGGCTTTTGATGTCACGATATATCAATCCCTTCAAAAACTTTTCGAATTGGAGAAAAATGTCTTCCAAGATGAAATGTCTGCATGAACATTCCATTTTGAAGGAACTACATACGACTAGTACTATTGAGTAGTATTTTTCATTGTAAACAAGTTCTGTTGAAGATTAAAGTTGGCTCTGCCTACTGATTGTTTACAACGGGTTCAAATTGCAGTATTATCACGCTTATAAGCACATGTTCTTTTTATGAACGATTTTGCTTCTTTTGGGGTCCCTTGGTACCTTTAGTTTTTCATGCAAAAGAGTTCACAAAAGAAGTGGACAGTATGCAGTGCTTACCTGGCATAGTGTCATCACAATATCATGTTACTATACTTGTATTTGGGATCAGCTTGAAGATTTTGCATAGATTTTATTTACAAAGGATGAATAAAGTCATGTTTTGATGCAAGAATGGCTTATTTTGGTGTTGCATCATGGACTAGGCATGTTCATTTTTCTCACATACTGATGCATGCAAATAAAACCCAATATTAGGCACATCTATTTTTTCAGCACATTTGCTTATAAGCAAAATCGATAATATGGTATGACCTCCACCTAGTGTACATATTTTTGCGAACAGGTTTACATCTTGTTGTAAATTGGTTATCAACTTCGTTTTCCTCTTAACGTCGATGAACCTTAAGATATGTATAATACTAGCATACTGTTTTCACCTTGCATTTTTATACACCAAAGAATCGTTAGGGACTAGCTATTTGTGTGGATGTTGACTGGAAATGATAATTCATCATGATTTTATGGTTGATTGAATCATGGGCAATGTTTTGAAACCATTTTTGTTGTGTTGTATGATGCTCACGAGTCATTTTAGACTTGTCTCTGTCCTTCTCTACTTCAGGCCGATAAATCAAGTAACATGCTCTCAAGATGATGCACTTGTAACATTGTTACTTTGAAATTTGTGCATTTGACCTCGTCAAGGAAGGTTAACACCATGATTGTACATGGGCTATAGCTGTACCACCTTACCTTACTTATGTTTATATCGACGCATTTTACAATAAAGATGATTAAAGGCCACCACTGTGACCAGCATTCAGAGAGGAACAAGTAGAAATTTATGATCACAGAATACTGTTACAGTGTATGTCTTTTGACTTCTGCAGTGACTGAGACAGTTCTATTGTGAAGATATAATATATTTCAGCTTAGCAGTCAATGTTGTAAAGTGACGTTTTTGTCTTTGCATGGTTAAATGGCAGTGTGTTATTGTGTATATGTACAAGAAAGATGGTACTCCATGTACCGAGACACGGATGTAGGATCACAGTTCTCAAAAATTTATCGAAAAATCATGTTAACAAAAAGGCAAACTCTACCGACCGCCACGAGGCTCTCCTGTCTAAGATTTGAGCTCTTGACTCGTCATTGTCCACGGAGTGATAAGTTGCTTTTATCGCGAGTTGTTTAAGATGCAATGAAAACTGGTACATCTTGGATCGAATTGGTGTTCATTTCACCTCAAAGGAGCTGAGACGATGATGTCAGGTTATTTTGTGTTCCAATTTTATGGATGATCTGTGTAACTACTTCAATAACAATACCGGTACCAATATATTGTCTGTTTTGTGTAAATGTTAGAATATGGTTTATGCAAATTATCTTTTACTACTGAAATTCATGTCCTGGAACTTTGTCTGAAAGTAGGACTAATGTAGAGACACCATTATTTGAAACCAGTTCTGTGAGCTTTTCACAACGGCTCCCCTTCCTTGTGAATGATAGATTATGTTGTGCCAGGAGCACAGTATACTGGATCTTATCACACCTTCCTTTTCAGTATTGAGCTTAATTGAGGTGTCTGGTCGAAGTTGTTCAAAAGAAGTTATATCACGAGAACTGGTATTAACTTGATGGTAAGTCTCATGGACTTAAAAGTCAATGAGATAACGCAAGATTAAGTTAAAGCCAGCAAACTCGTTTTGAACCATCAGGCCCTAGATTTAGAAGGACTATTGGCTGGAGCTGGGGGTCTGAGTACAGCGCTCGCAAATGTGAACCATTTAGTTCTGCAGACCTTTGCTTCTGACATGTGTCATAGAACCTTATGCAACTGCATCCCATGTAGAACAGCCCTCAGGAACGTTCCTCTCTCTCATTGTTTGTAAATGTCAGTAGACCTTTTCTAATAAAATAGTAGTCCACTCTTCATGTCACACTAGTGTTCTTGTTAATCAATTGCACCAGACATATTGCTACAATGTGTATCAGCCGACACAACAGAATTGTTGAAATTTACATTTGTCGTGTATTCTTATACATAATTGAAAAATCTCGAATTTGATGTTTCTTGAATGAATGACACATGCCTTTTGCCATGCATTGGTCTGGCCTTGTTCTTTAGATCAATCCTATATTCCATCATCTTGGATATTTCATACGAAAAGGAACCAATCAAGTTATCGCCCGCCATTGTGGTTAGAAGTCTAGTCCATCCAGTGCATCATCTCCGGTGGATTTGTTATTCCCTGAAAAGAAGATATGTCTTGATGAGGACTGTACGCATGCCTGTTGAATGAGTAGAGTAAGGAGCTGCAGTAGCCTAGTCTCTTGGTCTCGTGGCTCGTGGTCAAGAGGTCCATGGTTCGAACCCTACAGTCTGTGTGAGACTGGGCGAGTCTCCATGTCTGACTTGTCTTCAATACCCCACCCAAGTCTATGAATGGTTACTGGTCAGAAATGATTGGCTGTAGCGCTGATTGAGCAGCCCACTTGAGGGCTACTGAAAGGTTACAGGCGGGATCTAAGTGTGAAGTCGGATGAAAATCTTTGATATCGGATTCTAAACACAACACTTAAGTTTTAAGAGAAAGTGACCTGTGAAGTGATTCATAAGAAGAGAACGTGAATGGAGAAGGCGTTGAATCAAGGTGTTGCCAATTATAAGGTTTGTAAATGCCTTGACCAGCCACCATCAAATCAGATATAACGATATACACGATCACAACTGTCCCTTGCTATATATTCTTACCTTGACACGTCACTGTATCCTTCGGCAGCCATTTCCTCTTGTCGCTGCAGATCTTAGTAGCAGTAGATAGTGGGGACGTCATCTTGGAGCCGTAAAGACACTTGTATTTCGCTACCGCGCCGTAAGTGGTCCCTGCGGTTTGGACTTTCACACCAAGATATTCAGTGGGCGGACCACAGTCAATTACTAGAGACAATAGATCAGAGGACGTTAGATAGTCACCAAATCATTCAATCAGGCTTTGCTCACAGTTACTTCAGTTCAGGGTAATGATGATAACAAATATTGTATGGATTGTTATCCAATCTTTCATAACGAAGACTAAATCTTCTTGGTATTGGTAAAGTTCTCGACACTTCTCAGATTTGATTTCAGGAATCGATGCCGAACTGTCGATATTGGTTGTCTCGACAAACACCACGAGGGTGGAGTTTGAATGAAGCGAGAACCTTTGAGATTGGGGGCGAAACGACAGCTCCACGTGAGTGGTGTTTTGTGGGACAACCAATACCGAAGGTGAAGTGTCAGTTCCTATTCTAACGCACCTCAAACTAAACATTGAGATATTTGGCCCGAAGCGTAGGTGATGTGATGGTCGAACTGAGGATGATATTGTGAGAAGAAGAGCAAAGGAAGCCGAGCTAGTTATGGTCCCACGCAAGGACTTATGAAAAATGGTAGAGAATTCAAAGAGGGAAGCAAAATCATGGCGCGATGGGAAAGAAGGAAGGACTCTCAAGGAGAGAGAACTGGAACTTACGTTTACAAGTCACGCTGCCAGACCATGTACCGTTGAATTCGCAACGGATGCGGTCATCCCTCTCAAACTCCCAACCTTTTTTACATCGGTAAATGAAAATTGTCCCTTGATCTAAAGTGTCCTTCTTGGGGTCGAACTGTTCCACGACATTGGGGACTTTCAGATTTGGTAGTTGACATTTGATTGCTGTTTAAGAAAAGAGTTCTGCTTTGTTTGTAAAATGGTTCTCGAACAATCAGTAATAAGAAGAGAACGTATGAAGAAATTGGAGTTTTAAACGAATCAGTTTCAAAACGGGCCGATGTGATGCCAATTTCCGTCCAACAAGTTAAGCAAGTAAATTGTTCTGAAACGTGTGTGCCGATGAGTAATAAAAAGGGAACGTGTATGGAAAATTTAAGATTCGTCAGACTATTGCATCTGAACAACTGACAGCGTCTTCACATGCCTGGAGCATGATTGTTTATCAGATCAGATTGAGGCAAAGGATGGGTTCATTCTCCATCAGCAATGACTTTCCTTTAAGTTCACTTACGTTGACATGATGTCTTGATGGCATTCATGAACATTGCATCCATACATGTCCATGTTTTAGACTTGGACTTATCGGGGAACTCATACCCAGGGTTGCAGGTGTAGTTTACCGAGGCATTAGCAGTGGTGAGCGTGCCATTCCTAATCAACTTCATCACTGAGCGTGGCATTTTACAGTCATCTGCAACGAATTTATAGGAGAGTGGTAGGCAGAGGAGACATCCCGCAATAATCTTCAATAGTGTGAAAAAGTTCTCCCCGCGTAAATTGATTTGACACTACACTGCATTCAGTTGGTGTTTTCTCATCCAATACGCGTGGATCTCTCTCTCTCTCTCAGTTAATCTTTTCACGAGAAGATTCGGAGATCCTATGAGCAGCTCATACTGCGTTCGAAACAAAGAGAACGTGCAACACGCAGGTGGTTGTCAACTTGCTGAAACTAGATTGGCCGATGACTGGTCTCCGTTCAGGGTCTTTGTCGGGTCTGAGCTGATCCAGAATATTATAACTTACCGTCACAGATTATATCTGGCCCGTCCCACTGCCCATCTCCCGTGCAAACCTTCACCACATCACGGCCTGCCCTTGGCTTGAAGCCCTTCTTACACTTATACGTAACCTTCCCCAGGGCGGGAGTGGTCTTCTTCCCGTTGTGTTCTGCATGCGTGGCCTTCGGCGGCTCCCCACAGGGCTTGCTTGGAACACACCTGATTCCCGGGCCTTTCGTCCACATCATGCCGCCTTCTGGATCTTGTTTGCACCACCTGCGGGTTGCTGAGGAGCCGTCCCACTTGCTGCCCGAGAGGCACCTGTAACCGATGGATGTGCCGATGGGAACGGAGTTGTTGCCCCTGATGGTTGTGTAAGCGTTCCTTTCCTCTGGTGGGTTCCTACACACCCCTGAAAATTGCAAATGTAGTGTTCAGAAATTTTTCGTTTTTTGGCAAAGCGCGAGTTCATCTGTATGATCAGTTGTTCCTATTTCAGCGGTACATGTGTCCACGAATACATAGTAGCTACGCTAATACGTCCCGTATGAAAGAGAGTCCTTTTAGGACAGAATAACGGTAGTATTGGAAATTGCTTACTTCTTACGCAGCGCAACTGCACTCGGCAACGCTTACATGTCCTTGGTAAAAAACACTTGTTTCCCACTTTCCTTACTCTCATATCTCGACCGAACTCAGTAGAATACATGAAAGGAAAAAGGTAGAGTTATTAATGAAGTAGTCGCAACCACTGATCTATAGATCAATATCACGGATCTTATTTCTGAAATCCACACAGAAATTCCAACGGAGTCATTATTCTTCTTGTTTCAAAAGACCAAACCTTGATACTAATATGATGAAATTATTTTCCAAACACGTTCTCCTCTTATTGTTCATTTGAGAAGCATCGCTGTGATCGTACACGCGACAGCATAAATTTGAAGAAGACATACATTATAACTGTCTTCTCTGCAGCAGGGTTGAGCTGTTGTCTAAGATGATCGAGACAGAGGAGTCGATCGGCCATGTTCTTATATTAAGTGTTGACTGGTTCCAGATATCAGATCCTACTCGCTGACTTTGAGCTGGTAATCTGTAGGTCAGTCTCCGGTCATGTAATGATAAAGAAAAATGCAAATTTGTAGTGTCTCCTCCAGGGTTGTGACTGTCTTCGATGGAAAGTGTCATACAGTACGCTTTCTGCGTTTCTGACTATGGTTCATACGGTTCGTATATTGGCCATAGTGGCCTACCTACCACGAATGAAAATTGCACCAGAGGAGCTGATACCCGCGAGGACAAGAGAGAGATGGTCCCCTGGTTTCTTTCGACATCACGTCTTTGACTTGCTCCTTAAACGTGCTGTCACAAGTGACTATTGCCTGTTGAAATAAACGAGGGGAGACTCCAGGTAACATATATACGTCAAGTGAAATTTCCATAATTTTGCCAGCAAACAAAGAGCAAAAGCCTGAGGTATGGGATAAGCCTTTTATCAAACGGGGTTTCGATATTATAGAAACAGTGAGAGAAGAGAATTGAACATTTGCTGAAAGAAGCTCATAACCACGAATCATGCGAAAACCAATAATGATCTTGATGATGATTTGCTAGGATGATAATGTCGACGACGAAAGGATGGGATTTGTCGCTTTTTATTCGCTTCTGTCGTTTCAAATTTCGAGTCATTGCCTCTGAAGATAATCGTGTGAATCCGCTACACTTGCCTTTATTGCGAGTCCATCAGCACGAGTGTATGCCGTGCACGAGTCCGACCCAGTAAAAAGGACACCGTCACAGTATGACGTCGCGGTGCAGGCCACAGCCACATCACCTGGGCGACATTTCGCTGCAGATGGAGAATCATCTTTTTGTTCAGAGAGGGGGCCAAACACTGAAACAAGAAACCATTAGGCCGGAGTGATACTGGGTTCTCGTTGTCACTTGTCATGATTCACTTCTCGCGAGTTAACTGAATTAGGCTTGAAAATATGACGTCAGGGTGAACAGTGACCTCGTGATGAATCGTATGTGGCCCGCTCTTCGGAAATGACTTGTTCGTTCTTCATGTCACGCATGAAAAGTGAGCAGTGACACGTTGCATGTGAAAACGTGAACTCCATGTAATCGCAGCCTTGGCCGTCAACTTCTTGGTCAATGTCGGAGTAAATACTTATCAAGGGCAAGCTGGTGCGCTGTACTATCCAGTTTCACTCTATAGTCACTTAAGATTCGACCTCCCAACATGTGAACAAGAACTTGAATTCACACGACTGCTGAAATTATCATCTGGCCCATCTCAATGGTGAAAAACCATTTTGTATTTGTCACGAACCTTCCGACATTGCTACGATTACAAACAAACTTCTGTGTGTGATTTTGAAGGCTTACCTTTATAATGTGACGCTGGAAGAAATCGACAAAGATGAATAGCAAGGCAATGCCTGGAGTAGCGTTGAGAATAAGTTATCAGCTGGCGCTTCGTTGTATTCGTTTTTTACGCAGGGTATCCGTCTATATCATGTGGTGATATGTTGGGAGCCCATGCCGTTGGTACGACCGGTAATCGCTTGAACTCGGACCACGATCAAGAGAGTATATCAAGTTTTGCTGGAGTGAAGCCGTGTACAAGAGCCGAGTGACGCACAGTTCACCAAAAAACGCCTTTTGCTGGATGGCGAAAGACCTGTCTTTCTTGATATGATCGAGGAGGTCTTCTGATGCCCTTACCTTCTGACGATTCTGTTCCCACAAGCAACAGAATGCTGACAACCAGTAACATCGCAGCAACTGTCAGCGTCGAACAGGAGCTATTTACCAAATAGAAGTTATTGCAGCTTTGCAATGCATGAACATAATTCGAAACATTGCGCCTGAAGGAATTGAGAGACGTTAAGCAAACTCAATTTATGTACTTTATTTCAGCAAACAATATTTTATTTTGAGGTATCAATACCATGGGATATTTGTTTTAAAGTGGATGATCATTGTAGACTTCATGTGTAATAATAGTTGTAGCAATAAGAGGAATATTTGTGAAATGATCAATAAGACGGGAACATGTATGGAAAATAGTCTCTGCCACCTTGGTAAGAAACCAATACAAACGCCTTACGAATGGCAAGAAAAACGGGGACATGTCTTGAAAAGGTCGTATTACACAAACATCGTTGATTCTGAACATTGGCGACCAAAATCTAAGACAGAAGTGATCTTACACACTGAAAAACTTGAGGAAGGGAATGAAAATCAATGGAAAGAATACCATAGAGGCTGTTTATGTTGGCCGTTAAGTCAAATACGAACGACAGGCAAAAAAACAGAGGTTGGAAAGCCTAGGTTCATTTAACCATTTCGTTCTTACTCCGTTTTCTGATATCGGACTTGGGGAGTGGAGTGGAGCGGGGTAGTGGTGTGGGGATAACCTTATGCTGAGGCAATACTAGTCTAGAATATCCAGTTCGTTCTCAACGACATCGTCCTCTAACACAAACTCATCTGTTTCATTCTCGGGTTTGACAAACTCTGTCACAAACACAGACGGAAGTGTCACGTTCGAGTCCTTTTCACTCGACGCACTGCGCAGAGATTTAGATTTTGTAGGAGACATGGAGGCCTGAATAGGGGGCAGCACCAATTTCCCATGTTTTCCGCGTTCATCAGTGTCTAAATATCTTTGAAAATTATCCTGTTCGTCCAGATCATGTTTCGTACTCTGATCCACTATTAGCATATTTCCATCGAAACCTGAAGCATCAGTCATATCGCCAGAATCGGGTAAATGTGAAATAGATCTGTTGCTTTTCTTTGCAGAAAGGAACATATCGTCCGACAATGTTCTATCAAACACTTCCGGTTTCTTCCGTTGTCGTAACAACCGTTTGACTTCCTTCCGGCGTCGCGTTTCGGGATTCATCTGTTTCAACTCCGCCTCTAACTGCGGCATGACCTCCTTCTGGTACCCATCAGGCCCGTACGTGCCGTACTTCCCTTGCGGTTGATTCTTGGGACTCAACTCGAAGTCTTTCGCAGCCTGGTTCAACACCTTCCGGTAGGCCACATGACCTCGCAGCGACTCCCGCAGTTCCCCAATCTCTCGCGTACACTTCGCAGTAAATATATGCTCAGCTTGGTCAATGTGGCGGTTAAATGATTGTCTCTGAAGCAAAATGTTTTTATTCAACGCGTCCGCCTTCTTGTATCTGTTCGATGTGGCCCTTTCCAGACACTCGATCTTGCTCTCGAAGTAGTACCCCCGATTGTACGGGTCGTAGAACAACTTCCGGTCCTTGATTGTGATAACGTTCTCGTCCGTCATGTCTGATGAGCAAGTTCGGAAAGACAAAGTAAACAACTACTGATGGCGCAGCGGTCTTATCCTAATAAATTCCACGAATCCCTCTCTAGAGTCGGGTTTTAATTAATCCTGAACGTTCATCCGTTTTTTGAAAGCCTCCGATGATTGCAGTCCCTCGTCTTTGTTTGGATGCCTGTAAACAGAAGACGTATGCCGTAAGAAGACGATCAAGATCATAAGGGTTAGGTTCGGACCTCATAAACCCATGATGGTAGTGAGGGCTTCGTAAAGGACATCCCCTTTAAAGGTCACTGAAAACAGTGTAGTGTTACCGGTTAATCCATGTCTTCATGAAGTGTGATAGACATGGGGCTGTTAAGTATCATTACACTAACGAACTATAATTTGTTTATGACAACTCCTATTACTCCATTGACCATATATTTCACGTATTTGCTGAGATCTGAATAGGACCTAAGTAATGATAATAAGTAATAATAAGTTTATTGGCATTTCCATTTGAGAGTTTCCACACAATGACGAGAGGTATACTAAATAGCTCTTAATTTGTTTTGGGCGCAGAACATGGCGGAAGGCGGGGTATGGAACCTTGGTTTTATTGAGGCAGGTGGCATGCATGCATGGCTTTGACTGACAAAGTAAGATATCAGCCGTTGTTCATACGCGCTAATAAACATGAAAACAGAGTCTCTTTAATGGAAGCTCGACTACACCAACAAGGACTGAAGTTGTATATGATATCAGCTATGAATGCTTGATCAATGGATCATCACAGAGTTCATGTGAATATCATCAGTTAATTTTGGTTGATGTATTCAT
The DNA here is from genome assembly GCF_910592395.1 of Lineus longissimus. NCBI lineage: Eukaryota > Metazoa > Nemertea > Pilidiophora > Heteronemertea > Lineidae > Lineus > Lineus longissimus. Next base: position 2,034,375 of record NC_088314.1, read on the forward strand.
TTCAAGATATAACTTGCTCATAACATTGTATGTGGGAATGCAAATCAACAAAGCACACACAGCTACGGTTCTTGGGCATAATCGCGATATCAATACGATTCCATGTATGTCCAACTCGTTTATGGAGAAGATATTGGTAACCCTTTGCTGTGTAGAAAGCAAAACGCGTAGTTAGTATCGTTAAATACTTCAGGGTATCCTGCTCAAATTACAAACTACGTCGAATCGGGGTGTCTTACTAGAGGCGTATCTGTTCATCCAAAAAGACTCTCCCTGACGTAATCGAAAACGTACCTTGAACAGTCAGGGCGATGATCCAGAGTCCGGTGGTCTGATACCTGGGCTAGTCCTCGGAAGTCCTTCGGTGAATGATGCTCTACCCTTGATCCCTTGCCTTGACCAGTTGAAACCAGCAACCTCTCACGTATCCTTCCTTGGGTTCGCGGAGTTTTTAGCCAGACTTACTCCATATTTGTCGTTTGTTCCGTGTTCTAACAGAACCTACGACTTTACCGTTGCTCAAGGAACTAAATGATTTTAATGGTCATCCTGCTAGCCATGCCACTTAGGTAGAATAACCGTAACTAATCAGGGTTAAACTCCCGTATTAAACAATATGTACACTAGCGTTAGCAAAATTCTGACCATTCAACCTGTGCACTCTTCGTCTTGAAACGTTTGGCAAGACTAGGCCTCTAAAGCCTACGTTATTAATCCCAGGGAAATTATTAAATATTGCTAGTGCGTATGGCGCTGTCCAGCCAAGCGACTATGTCTTATCATGTAATTAAGCTTACAATGCCAAGAATTAAGGTCTATCTGATTGTACATCACTGGTAGGCCAATATGGAGGACCTTCAATTGTGTATAACGAAAGTATATCAGAAATCAGAAACACAAATGGTGTCAAGTTCGAGGTGTCATTTTGTTAAATACGAGAGTTTTGTAGTTTTTTGCTCGATGACCGCCTAAATCCTTTGAAATCGTGTCGAGTTGGCAGCCAACAGACTCTTTATTCCTGGTATTAAACTACTGGCCAGCATGGTCACTAACGCTTCTGAAACTAATCCTATAACTCCCACTTTCTCATTATACAAATTCTCCATTTATTTTGTGTTAATAGGCCTAGTGGAGGCACGTTTAACTTTTAACTTAAGGCATTAGGTCCTTCAACTAGGATCAATGTTTGCATTTAATTTAAGGCAGGGTATGCGAATCAATCAGACATTCCATTGCAAAAGCGACATCGTCAGACCTCCAATATTGCCTCTAGGCTCACTCATATAGCAATATTGGTCAAAGAATTTTGAAGTGTGTGATGAGTTTACGATAGGCATTGAGTAATACCTACATGTACTATAAGTGCTGGTGCAGTATCCAACCATCAAGCACTCAGTGATAGCACTGTACTTCCGGCGTCGCCAATGTACTTCCGGTCCCACGATGACCATGACATCTGCAGTTAGATAAGTCAGGGACGAGATATGGCGATGTCTGCGTACTCGAGGTACACTGTACGGTAACGATAATAACAGCGGTCAAAGGGCCCTTTTTTCGAAGTTCTGTTATTAAGTTATGATGCAAATACCAATGAACGGTAGTTTTCATCGATCTGAATCATCAGCATTTCACTACAGACCAGTTATTTCCCTGTTCTACCCCCGGCATAGTTTAATCTCGCTAATACCGATGGAAGTATACAAAGTGGTCGGAATGATATACAAAATAGTTCCAGAGATGACGGTGCGACCGGAAGTAAATAGTTTTGATATTGGCTGGGCTTCATATACCGTAGTACTTTATTTCTGCAGTTGACTCACTGGCGTTATAACTGGCCAACGATCACCACTAGAATCTGGCTCGTGCGCGCAAGCGTTTTTGGGGAATTTCACCTGGTGTGGTATAATATTTGTCAGATTGCATGATGAAGTGGCTGAATAGCAAGATATTCTGATTTCGGCACTGATGTTGTCCCAATAGCCAATGGTGATTGGTTAATCCAAACCTAACCTGACACAAGATGGCGCCGGCCGCGAATTTTTTTCCCCTGAACCTTTGGGGCACTATAGTGTACATTTGTACAGGGACTTTCAGCCAATCAGACTTCGACAAATACATGACGTCAGAAGTCTTAGAAACTTTAGAGCAGTTGGTAGAGCGCTCGTCAAAAATGGCAGAATACGATGTTCGATTCAAAGGTCGCGAGTTCGAATCCGGTTATGGACAAAAATTTTCTTTTTCTTTTTTTCTCAAAGCAGCAAAGTTACGACGAACAAACTTTGACAATAAACCTCGTCTGCAGAATGACATACCAAAGTATCTCTCTCCGAATCTGATATCAAAGTGAACATTTGAGCCATTGAAGTTATGCCTAGTTAGATAAAATAGCTACCATAAAGCCTCAAATGAATAATAACGACTACCTCTCGCATGCCCGTCAAGAAATGATAAACCTATTCCCCCCATTGAAGCGATAAAATACACTTTTGACAAATGAGTAACGTGTCTGATTGTTCTCAAGGTGGCTTAGATTGGAATTCGAACCAAGGCCATTGAAATATTCCTTGTGAATTCCTCGTTAACACTGCTTTTTTTCTTGTACCAATCTCATGATAGTTAGTTTAGTTTCACAATAGACTTGGCACAGTTGTTTAAAAAGGTGTCTACCGTTGGAATTTGAATCTCTGAACGTTTCTTTGTGTAATTAATCAAGATTACTTTGTCAGTATTCTACCTTGAAGGTGGTTGATATCACTTTGAATAAATAAAGAATAAACGATTAGACAAACACGAATAAGTCAACGTTATTGTTTCTAAAGGTACTTCTTGTTAAGCTTCTCTCTTTTCACACTGGATAACTTTACTTCAGTATCTTCCGAGTGGTGATTGTTGGTGTAAAACTGTTGATGGTTCTCCTGGCCATGCCGGAACAGCTACCTTTCATTATGGCAAAGTAAAAATTGCTGTTAAAGAATGATGCAGATTCGCCTCATGAAGCTCAGAAATATCTGACAATCATTCCTCATGGGAACAAAAATCCGACACGGTGTGGATATCGCCTCCTAAGTAACACTCTGAGAAGTCTCTCTTCAAGCTTTACTTAACGAAATTAGGGAGATTTCGATATTTGCAAAGCCATGTAGCGTTGGATATTCCGTGCTCCATCCTGAGCAGTTTTAGCTCTAAATCAGCGGTGCTTAGTCGTCAGACTAGGTCAGAAACATATCAAATGGAAGACACAGGTCCACAGAGTACCAATTATAAATAAGACTTGTTTTATTTATTCTTATACTAAGAATCTTGCTAATACTCATATCTTCCGGAAGCTCGAGCTTAATGCAAATTTAGGCTGCTCTAGTCAAAAGTTATTTTTATTACAGATTTATTAAGACACGCTGGATTGTTAAAACAAACTGACTGAGTGTATTTCCTCAGGAAGGTTCATGTTGATACAAGTTGCGCATGCAGGTGCACTGAGCTCGGCTCGAAGGTGTAAGTGTTTGGTTCACCCGGCGGGGGAAGCGCTCAGGTCATCACCAGTAACGCGGGACGCGCGCTTCTTAATAAGAGGCCCGGGATTTGCCATCATGGCATCGGAGAGCGAAGACGTTAAGCCTCACGGAGGAGGACACGGGATGAGTACCTCAGGAAAAGTTGCGATTGTGATATTAACGATTTTAGTCATTTGTCTTACTGTTGCTTGTGCTATTTTAGTTCTACTTTTAATGGATCCTACTGTTCTTGAAGGAATAGGAATATATATGGATAGAAATCATAACAATGGAAAGGAGCCGACGCCGGCTCCTGTGTTAAGTGAGTGTAAGAGCAGCAAGATAAGTGATTTCAATATGACTGCTTGCATGGAATACCTTCAACAGAACATTGACACTATCGAGGAATCTGGAGAAAGAATACTACAGAAGGAATTGAAAAGCAAGTGTATTTGTCCGAAGCCTATTTGTCCTGATATTTTAACAGTTCCAACTCGACGCGAGCCTTGCCCTACGGCGGCGGAATTGTGCCCCACGCAAAAGGAATTAACAGATAAAGATACGAGTGAGAACTGCCCTTTGCAAACTTGTCCAACCTTACCAATGACATCCGCAAGTCCTACATGCCCACCCTGTCCAAAACTTACAGTGCCGAAGTGTCCAACCTCTGACGAGTTGTGTCCTACGACGACAGAGCCAAACGCTACACAAAAGCCTCCGAGGCCCGAGACTACCTCACGAATACTATGGAAAATAACTGGAACGACGAAAAGAACACCCACATGCCCTCCGCCGATTACCTGTCCAGTTTGTCCGACAAAAGTGAGAGAAGTTTCCACAACTCGGACGCCATGTCCGACTCTTCGTTGTCCCGAGTGTCCCAAGTTGGTGATACACGAGTGTCCGATTATGAAGTGCCCAACATGTCCCACGACCCCATCGCCATGTCCAACCTGTTCGACGGTTCCAACACCAGCGAACTTGACATGTCCAACATGTCCTACAACGCCATCACCATGTCCACCAGTTCCAACACCAAAGAATTTGACATGTCTAACTTGTCCGACAACTCCAGCTCAAGCTCCAGCTCCTTGTCCAACCTGTCCAACCTGTCCAACCTGTCGGACAGTTCCAACACCACCAGAGCTAAAGTGTCCAACCTGTCCGACAAATCCACCACCAGTCCCTTCTTCAGAGCAGAAGTCTACAGCATCTACGTCAATGCCAATAACTGCGTCTTCAACAGCTTCTGCGTCGGAGACGTCGTCACCAGCAACCTTGTCAACAACATTGGACAAACCATTACAAATCAATGTGTCGCATTCATGTCCCACCGCCGCGGAGCTCTGCCCAACTCAATCGTCGGTCGCGTCCGGAGCGGAGAATGTGAATGATTACAATGATATGGACAACTACGACCAATCTGGGGACGCCATCCTTGACATAGACGAGGTCTGCACCTTACCAACTTGTCTGAGTGACGCTGGGCGTATCCTCTCCGGCATGGACGCCCCTACAGACCCCTGCGAGAATTTTCACAAATTCTCATGCGGTGGTTGGCAAGTTCCTCGAAGTGCTGGGAAACGAAATCTAGACGCCATTGATTCGTACTTCGAAGAGATTGAAAAAGACAATGTAGAGGATATTAGGAAAGTATTGGAAGTACAGGTTGAAAGAAAAACGACAAAATCAGCAGAAAGGAAGGTTAAGGAATATTACGGGTCCTGCGTTTCGAGGCGTGAACGCGTTGTTGACCAACTATTATCTCTGAAGCATGGCTTGAAGAAGCTTGGAGGTTGGATAAGAAAGGTCGACAAGATAGGTAGGTCGAATAAAAAAGCGCAATGACAAATCATTACATTTGCTGTAACGCATATCAGGGCTTCAGACATGTATGTAGCTTGCAAATTTCCATACTTCCTGGGAAGGTAATGTTGAACGCATATTTCCCTGTACTGTCCTTACCAAACGATAACATTCGAATGATATAGTTAGGAGAAGCAACATTATCAGTTATTGTAAGGTATCTCATTTCCAAACTGATAATACAATCATACCTGCAACTGTCTTATTATAAACAAGTATACCCCAAGCCCGACCTGATTAACATTCAGTAGTATGAGGGTCCGCGTTAACCTAAAATATAAGTCAGCTACCAACGAAATTCCTTCTTTTTGCTTAACGAACCTTATTCACCTTGAAACCAGGAAATGCAGAATGATACAAGGAGTAATTGGCTTACTATCTATTTACAACCGAGGTAACTATTCATATCACCCTATTAAATCTGCTATCATAAGTATTAAACATGTTCAAGCCATATTACTTTGAACCAACATTTTCATAACTCTTTAGATAGACACATCATATCAAATAAATTCTGGAGATCATCCTGGGGTGAATTTCTCCATGACACCATGTTTCAATGTATAACAAGTAGTTGGTTCTGTTAGTCTCTTTCCATCCTCAAGAGTAAGCATACGTGGTAAGCGGCCAGGGCAGCAAAAAACACCAATTCAAGCCTCTTAACTTCACAGTGCATCTCTCTAGCTCTCTTTACTGTCTGACTTTTTATAATGCCATGTCTCAGCAGAAGCTTTATAGTTCAAGAGTCCCCATCAGTTAGGATCATACGTATTTTGATATGAACTGTTTGGAGAGAATGTGAATGTTGATAATGGTTGTTGATAAACAATACTTAAACATAATGATTACAATGAATATAAATGCAGCAGTAGCCATACTTTGAAACCATTCTAACGTTTAAAAAGTACGTTCTGTCAAAGAACATAATGAAAAGAAATGTTGCTAGTAAACATCGGAGACCATTTGCGAGGATGTCACAGACAAATGTTATCTAAAAATGGCCTGGGCGGTGATCTTCTTTTGACTCGGTTTACCAGCAGCATTCTAACCAGTATAAACAGCAGTTAACTGTTGGTATAAAGAAAACCAGTTATGAGAGTTATGACAGTAACTTTCACAGCGACCAATACCATACACCACAAAAATTTTAATCATATACATGTATGTATGTTGCTACAATGTCGATGAAATCACCACAACACCATCTGACCATCTGACAAGTTTGTATCGAAATATGATATCAATTTGCTCTCAATGTGGATTCGAGTCAAGGTTAATGTTCATTCCTTACTACCTGAGGCATGGCCTTCACTTGCCAGAGTTATGGTATACATCGTACTTTTGGGAGACTTCACGGTCTTCTAACCAGGTGTACCATGAAAAGAATAGATGGAACATTATTATAAATAACAGCGATGATTCAGTCAACCTGCTGTATATGTTTTTGTTTTTTTTGTATTGAGAAGTCTATAGCTCCCCGTTGCAATGTTTTATCATAACCGCATCTTCCGAGACAGAATACTTATCACAAGGCCGCTTAAACAACTCTGGTACCTGCAGTGAACCTTCATATTCTTTTTTTGTTTGATGAAGATGAAATGCCTCGTTCCCTGTCAAGGGAAGATCGACGGAATGATTAGATAGAATATTACACTATGCCGGGGCATACCTGGTTTTTCAGCTTCTTTTATCAGTGTCTTGTGGCGTGGCCTTCCATTACACATAACATATTGTCACCCCTTTCCCTTTCAATTGCGACCCCCATTAGCGACAGCAGTGAAAGGTCTTATAAGCTTTTCTCACGGGCCATAAGTCAGTGTCTTTGAAGTAGTATCAAGCTACCCACTCTTGCGGACTAAGATGGTCTCATACAGCCAGATGTTTGAAAAGCTTCCCTCTTCAATGAGCTAACGATGTCGACATTTCTTTCTAAAGCAGCATGGTCACGCCTTCAGTTATGATTCATGCAAGTTGGAAAAAAAACTTGATTCTGAAATAAAACACAGGCATGATGATCGTGTTTCCGTTGACTGGTGAAGTTTACTCGGTCCCCTATTGAGCTGTATTAAGTGCAAATCCTGCAACATGACTCCTAAGTGAAAACTACCTCAGCTGAAACTTCAGAGTGATTTTTCTCAAAGGTGATGAATGAATCATTAAGGTGTACGTTTCCTTCAAAGATTCAGGTCAGATTTGCAGAGAGTCAAGACAGTTTCTTTGCCCCTGCGGGCTGAGAAGTCAATCAAAAGGCGTTTCCCTCGCCGAAACAATCAAAATACAAAATCCCTGCTTCCCATACGCTGTCCTCTCCATCTTCGACGGAGTCACTCACAGGCAGTATAATATTGCGGTTAGCCATTCTGGAACGGTATCAAGCTCACCAAATTCAATGCCGCCACAGAATCTGAAACAAGATCGACTTTCCCTTCATTGTAGGAACAGCAAAAGTTCCTTTTCCTCGTACCATGATTTCGGTGGGAGGTGATTCGGCCTCTTGCATACATTACTCATGCGAGTAAAGACCCTTGAATAAAAGTTATATGAGATAATGGAAACCCTATCTCGAGCCAAACTCTCGTTCAAAGGTAACATTGAAATTCTCGACACCTAATCAAATAAAAAATGGACCCAGACATGGTGTGTTTTGAGAGGAAATATACTATTCACCACACTGGTGCAGAAGGTTAGCTGAGGGGCATATCTTGCAGCCAAAGAAACATAGGATTCTTGAGGTACCAGACATAGCTCCACTTAAAAGTGCAGCAGAGAGGTTAGACGGAGGCAAACAATTAAGGGCAAGTGTAACATGCATCTGTAAGAAGAAGAGATTTCATCATCTCCCCTTTTGCAGATTTCTCCGACTGGAACCCACGAAAATACGACCTAAAAGCTTCCATGAGGGCGGCCCACTTTGAGTTGATGTCCAAACCGTTTGTAGAGGTGGATGTCCACTCTGACCTCGGATTGAATGGTCATCCTGTAGCACATCTTGTGGTAAGTCTAACACAGCAATCTGTGCTGCGCCTTGGCAATATCTTATGCTGGTGGCACTGAGACCGCGAGCAAGCATGATGAACCCTTAATCCACAATCACAACTTAAATGTAACAGGAACTATAGACCAGGAGAAGAGACCACTATATATGTTACACCAGCCTGTGTAATTTTGTGTCTTTTATAAACAATGGAAATCAAAACTGAATAAAAGAAAAATGCCCAAGTCTGGGTCTAGATGCCAAGTGCATAGATGATGATAATGATACGCTCTTAGCGAAAGATACATCGCAAATTGTCTCTCTCTGGATCTAACATCCGTGCTAGCAGGCTCATATTTCTACAGCAATATGTTCTGTTGGTGGATTCGATTACATGGAAAACATGGCTAGACTCCCTCCTACTAACACACACAAACAGTTAGAGAAGAAGGTCACATTTTAGTAACCACCTCGAGCCGCATCCTGTAGCTAGGCGTGCGTTCTTGCTCCTTCTCCTTCTCACATTTGTTGTTGTTATCACCGGTAGCCACCTCGCTTGGGTCATAACCAGAAGCTGAGGTCATACATTGCTTTGATACGAGTCTTTTCCCCCTGTAGTCATCTTTGTTATTTAACCTCAGCGATCTAAAAAAGGCATTTTTGTTGCAGCTTTTCTTTACATAGGGTATGTACAACGGCCCGCTATTTGAATCATGCAGTCTGTTATCAGGAAATACCACCGATGTGATGTATCAGTCATTAGATCGTTCCAGGAGCTAATAACTAATGAATTCCTGGGTGGTACATCACAAAAGTTAACGCAGAACGAGAGAACCCAGAGTAGTGAAAATGATGACTTTACTCGGTCAGATGTAGATCCACAGCAGGAGGTTGGTGACGGTGATCTAACGGTTATATTTGATTTTCAGATATCGGCATACGACGTGAAGCCTTGTTCCGAGTACGGCAAGGAGTTTCGTGGCTACCTCCGAGAGTTGGCCAAAGCCTTAAATCCCGACAGCTACGTGGAGACATTCGTCCAAGGTGTATCTTACGTCTACTCAGAACTCTGCAAGGTACGTTCAATGCTCCATCGATGTCGCAAGCCAAAGTAGTTTTTCACGATTAGATGTTCCTGTTACCTCAATAGCTTCAAAATCATGTCTTTGGCAGGAGCAGGTTGCCAAATGGACTGCGTAGATCGAATTTCATATTTCCATAAAAACCGTCCTATTTTCCCCCACAACATGTTCAAGGAATATTTTCTGAACTGCTGTTTTCTGAACGCTCTTTATGTTTGTTCAACCATCATCAACCGGGCCTAAAGTATGTCTAGAAAAACAGTATCTCAGCAAACGATAGGATCAAAATGGACTTGTGTTCCTAACATTTTTCGTCAGTTTGCTGGGCTGCATCCACCTGCATCTATTTAAATGCATCAATCTACATCCGATCGAATTTGATATAATTCTATTCCATTTCCTGTCGGCTCATTCTCATGTATACCTCTGGTAACACAATATACAAGGATGTCTCGTAACGTGAAGGGAATCGACTTAGATTTCGAGATATATTTTGACAAAGATGGACTGTTGTTTGAAGATCTCCTTGATCGTGTACTTTCATCAGTGAAATATGGCAGTAATTAAATGAATGTTACAAAGGTTTAACGGACTTTAAGGTTGTACACCTAATCCGACCACGGCTGTTTTGTCTCAGTATCTGATAGACCATCGGGGAAGATTTTTCATTCCTGCACCAACATAAGCTCATAACTCGTTCCGGCTGTGAACAGAGAGGAAGTAGTGACAATATACCATTGAAGTTAGTCTTTCCCTGCGACTAATCTTGCCGTTATTCTTGCCATCAGTCAGCAATCACCAGTTTGGCCATTGCCATCAGATCAGTCACCCGAACTCGAGGCGTAGGCCCTACCCCTCTAGATTTTCGAACTATCAATCATCCTTACGCGATGTCTTCACCTTCTACAGCTGATGATGAAGCAAAAATAACTTAGATGTCCCCGGCGGCTCGTTTCTTCTGACGAGTCTCACCGTTGATAAAAAATAAAGTTCTTATTATCAGTTTCTGCTGTAATTAATACGATAAGGCCAGTTTTGCGAAACACTTGGAAAATCTGTCTGCACTTCAAGTTGCCTAGTCCAGAGCATCCAGAAAAACTGGTGATCCTGGTCTGGAGAGTTTTTCAAGAAGATGTATTTAGCTTCGAGGTGTATTGTCGTTCCAAGTTAGGTGCTTCGTTGGGAGTCATATCATTTGCTTGATATTATGCTTTAATCAAAAAACAACATTTGTCAGTACTCCAGGAAGCCTAATGGGCCATGTAAATGTAGTTGGTGCTCATGATTACTCGTGCCCAAGTAGCTCTCCCAAGATGGTAGAGGGAGGGAGTAAAGAACCTCTGGTGTCCTCGCCAGGATACACACGAGGCACCTTAACATATCTAGGTCTTTCGTTATTACAGGTGAATAGATTGGAGATAGAAGCCTATGAGAGGTTAGCATCTGCTTTAGAGCTGGCGATGCCGCTTTCGTATTTGAATGAGACAGTCTCGTGGGTAAGTTAGGGCAAACTGGGATGGATTTCGGGTGTGGCTGGGACTAAAATGCGAGTTGTTCATTGTAGCGACTGGAATGTCAGTGCTGGTTAGTCAAGGATGCCCCCTATCACCTCACACCAATCACGACCCCCATAGATCCCGCTTTTTCCCGCCATGGCCATTTTAAAACGAACAGACAGCGACTGGTGTGGGATGTTAGTCCTGGATGCCCCATTTATATATGCACCGGCTCAGTGAAATGTTAAAATCACGATGATAGGTCACCTGCTTGTTTCAATGATTGAAATCAAGAGGTAACAAGACTTGAGAGATACCTGGTCTCTCAAACAGATAAGAAAGCTTGTACGTTGAGTGTCTCAGGGCAAGGAGTATGTATTTGTACCAAGGTTGAACAAGCTTGGCATCTTCAAAGCGGCAACATGTACTGAGTGCAACACATGTTTGTGTAACTTAGCGTTAAGTTCAATGGACGTCGACTTTGGCAGCGATATAACGCCAAAGTTGATGTAACTTTCTGTTTCTACCATGTTTCGAACTTCTGGACCAAGGATACATGATTGTACATAGTTGCTTTTAGCACCGCAACAGTAATAAGATAGAGGAGTTGGGGTTGAAATATTGCCGCATCCTTGAAAGCAAATACCATAAGGACGCAAAGCATACAGAACACAACTCCTATCCTACGGCACATGGATATAACCCCCTTTAGTTAACTACCTTTATACTGGGATGGAGGGCAACTATTTGTACAACTCGATTATATTGCATTTTGGCCATTTGTACCCAAGTGATATTCTTTTTCAGATCGATTGGATGTCATTCCTTCAGCCGACTTACTCCGTGGACTGGAGCAGTACGGTTTTCCTCTCACCGGGAACACTACTGAAGCTACAACTGGTCGGAGACATCATGCCGAGGCTTTTGGAGAGGTCAGTTTGTTGCTGGTTATACAGTTACGACGAATCCTTCAGAGAGGCAAGGCCACCCAGACTTCATCATCAGTGTCCCTCATCTTTTCAATAAGAAAAGTTTACTGTGGATGAACATGAAACACCCTGAGAGCATACCCTTAAGGGAATCGGCAGAAATCCAGGCTAGAAATCACTGAGAAAAAAATTAGCATATATTCGGAAGGAATTGAACTTACCAACTGTTTCCGATACACCTAATAGACAAGAAGCCATAGAAGGCAAGAGTGCCTGAGCTAGCAAGATTGGCCGATACATATTTTTTTAAAGTTGTATAACTGCAACACCAGTTTCACTAGAAGTTGGATAAGGAGTTGAAAAAAATGAATGAATTGCATGAATCGAAGTCTTTGTCTGAAATACCTGGCCATAGGGTTTACAAAGACGAGGTAGATGTAACATTGAATAATCAACAGGCCTAAGGTTAGGCTTTAGCAAAAACTACTGCGCGTATTAAAAAAATCCAACAATTTAAAACGCCTTCGTATTCAAGACGTTCATTTTAAAACGCTCCTCGCCCAATTCTTGGTCAGCTGCATATTTAAACTTCTGTGTTGATTTCCTCTAGAACCAATCAACCCCCATCTTCTGGCTTTTGCAGGAACGTTCGCGATTACATGGCGTATAAGTACATCGACGACAACATGCTTGCGATGCCCAGGACGATCCAGGATGTGTTCATCAAATACAACAAAGGTTCAACGCAACAACGAAAGTGTAAGTCTAGACATAGAAGTTGACAAAAAGGACTGATTTTAACCATGTTGTCAAAAGTACTTCGCAAGCAGAACAAAATTCCACAAAAATTGTGTTCTTGCGTTTTCAGGTGGTCTTGACCTTCAAAAAGGATCCTACACGTGTTACCACATTCCTATAGAACGATCGTGGCGGAACTGCATCCAGTTCCCGCTACAGGAGGACATGGCTTTGGCGGTGACGGCGGAGGTGGATGGCCAGGTCAACGCGCTGGGAAACAAGGAGGTAGTCAGCCACCACGATTTTGTTAAATACAGCGCAGTTGCTCAAAAAGAAACAAAATGTAGCTGAGATGCTCAGTACGAAGCCTTACACGACAATCAATCACCAGCTTGTGGCGATTTGCACTGTCAGTGCAGAAGAGAGTGTGCTTTTGGAACATGAAGGAGGCCTGACAGTTCCCTGGAATGAAACCCAAGACACAATCGAAACATCTAAACGCCTTTGAGAACATCATTTCCTTTCTCCACTTCAGCTCATAAAGATACGAGACTTCATCAAGAACTTCGTCGCCCATCGAACGAGTACCCTGCCATGGCTTGCAGAGGCGTTGCAACACAAGTTTGAAACCCAGATTCAAAGCATAATGTCTACGTTAGCAGAACCAAAATGGGCTAAAAATCACAACAAACTAGATAGTTATTATGAAAAGGTATGCTGAGCTTCTCCCTGTGCAGAATCGAAAAGTTACTCCACAACAGAATGGATAAACCGATTGCACGGAGAGAGATTTCATGGCGTATGATTATAACTCCGCTCTTCCAAAACCAATCTCTGGGGACAATGTCACAGCCAGATGGGCAGGAGTTGTGGCTTTGAAACAACCCTTCTGATCTGAGGACGGTATTGGACAAGATAAAGCTTACATAAATAGCTTCCTCGAGGTTGTGATAGTTGCTCGAGCAAAATGTTGCAGGAAAAGGAAACTCCCCTTCCCGATTGTCAAAGTTGTTTTCCTGTGTTCTACATAAGGTCTCGCCATCTTTTTCAGCTTTCTATAAACCAGAGCGAACCTTTTCTTTCCAACTACCTCAGAAGCAGAAAGTTTACTCAGGGTTTAAAATCGTTGTATCTGGAAGCGCCAACGAAGGATAAGTTTAGGAATCTACGGTAAGGTAACCGCTCTTGTGGTATATCGTCGTGGCCTTTTATAAAATACCATGTCAGCATTGTCCCCCAAGATATTTCCGTCATAAACCTATCAAGTACCGATCGCATATAGAAACTTGGCCTGATCAGTGCATCACGTATCTCCGGAAATTCCTCTTGATGTCGTTCTGGTATTGAATTACATATCTTCTTTTCCAGGCATTCATTCCTGTTGAACATCCGGAAGAATCAAACCCGTTTGATTGTTGGTAAGCAAATTTGCTTTGCGGTGCTGAACTTTCAGTAATCCAGCAAAAAATATTTTGGTACCAGTCCTTCGAATTGTAGACATCTCTCTCAACATCTCCGGTAAATGAGTGACCACAACTATCTTAGACTAGTGCTATGTAGTATATAAACAGTATTCCATTGAAGTCACCCCTGCTGTAGGGACACGCAATCACTACTTCTTCTTCAAACTATGTTTTGCTCAGCTTCAAAATTATGACTTTCTCACCTTCATCCATTGCTTTTTCGGCAGACGCTCCCATTGTTACAATGAGGCAGCCTCTCTACAAGGCAAGAGGACTCGAGTAAGTATCTTGACTGCTATAGTGAAGTGAAATCCAATTTTACTCTGATGGATAGACACCGAAAGATACTGGTCGATGGCAATTAGAAGGGCCTGAAAACCAAAAAATAATGGCCCATTTTCCATTCTGATGAACCGAAGACACGATAGAGTCAAAAGTTGTCAAACAGCATTGTCACAACCAGCCACATGTCCTCTGATTCCGTTGTTCGCGCGCGATCGCGTCACCTTCCGCCACGCCTACATGAAACTTTCTTACTTCAGGTATCTAAATTACGGCGGCATCGGACACATCATCAGCTATGAGTTCGGTCAGGCAGTTTATGCCATGTCGGGTAAGTCCAATGCTTGTTGCACATGGACCAGAAATCGATCATTAGTTGGCCAGACAGCTCATGTCATGTCGCGTGAGTCCAATCTGTGTTGCTGCTCTTGGGTACTCGTTCTACTATACCAATACCTGGTCTCGGTCAAGGCACGTTGTACTGTGACACAAGCTGGCCTCAGTCGAGACAAGCCCCTTGATAACGCTGATTGACCCCCTCGATACACCAGCTTTTGACGTTAGCCGCATCTGAATGCCTCTCTTCAACTTTCAGATCGACTCATGGCAGAAAACATAAAAGATGAATTCAACTGTTTATCGAAATATGCAAATATATCAGGAATGACAAAGGTAAATAGTACTATAGCATTGCTTTTAAGATGTGACGAGAGGAGACTGTGAAGTGTAATCAGTGGTGTTCGTCGATCGGTTTCGACCACCTCGGAAATCCAGCCATTCTGATGACATATACAGTCCTTTTTTAAGGGTTGAGGGTTGTCCGAGTTCGTGTAGGTCGTCAGGTCATCAAACCATGCAGAATCACGTTTTAAGATTGACCAAACAAATAAGTGTCTTTTTATTGTGTTTCAGCGTGATGAAGTTCTGACGGGTGTGATGCTTGATATCCTGGGAGTTAACTGGGCCTTTGAGGTAAGTGCATCGACTCTCATGTGGGTGAACTACATTCCTACAAGATACTTGCAGAGAAAGCAATTGATCGCCTCGCAACAGGATTGGCACATTCATTGTGATACAGCCCGAACCTTGTGAAGTCGTTGTCGCTGGATCCGTTTCAAACTCCGGCAAGTTCAGGCTTCATGGCATCCTTAGCTGTTCTTATTTTACTTCTTCAGGCATACCAGTCAGCTGCTAAGTTAGGTGATGCGAAGGCTCAATTCCTCCCTGGCGTTCCTTACACTCCGGATCAAGTCTTCTTCATAAATACAGCTCAGGTAAGAACCAGCCATACCTTCCGAGACTTGGTCTTATCGCCAAGGCTTCCAATGTCGAACAAGCAATCGATTTGCTTGAATTGCCACGGTTGCAGAGCTTGCGACAATTTGAAAGCTGTGCTGGTAATGCCACTTGCAAAAGATGGAAAATGTGACAAGACTGCCGACTATTTCTGAGCTATTGGCATATATGCCACCACCGCAAACTTCATTAGCTTTCAGCTACTTCGTTTACTACTTTCAGGTCTGGTGTACCATTGACGGAAAGAACGCCGAAGCGAGGGTGAACAACATCATGTCCGAGACACCACACTTCATTACATCATTTCAGTGTCCTGCCGAGTCGCGATTGAATACGGGAAGATCGTGTGGAATTCGATAGTCACATAACTCGGATTTGGACTAAATTTCCAAGAGAAACTAGCGAGTCAGGGAGTCATAAGTCATAAGACATGATACATGGTTTTGGGCAAAGTAATGACACCTTTGCAGCCAATACGTCAACTTTGATAATTCTGTATCTAGATTATGTATTTTATATTTGCCATTTCTAAATGTTGCTGTTTGGTGGGTACCGGTGTGAGGTAGTCAGGGCGTATATGATTTTACCCTGTGCTGTCATCTTCTGCCGAGAACATATGGGCAGTGTCAGAGTTCTTCCTTCGGTTGAATTGGGATCGAGTTCATGTACATAAAACGATTATCTATAGGTGGTTATGAAACTTAATGCTAGTACTATTGATGTACATCATGTTAACTAAATAGTCAAGCGTATCATTGTCAAATGTTGTTATCTTTCGTTCTTCATTGAGTCATGTAGAATTTTCGACTTGTTATTTTTTGTTCAAATTCTACTTTAGTTTTGTCGTAGAACTCGAATGAGCCTTCTATACCTTCACAATGAATAGATTTTAAGACCGTTTACCTAATCTTCAGCTCATTTGAAGATTATCTGCTATAATTGTGACTCAGAAGCGTGCTCAGAGAAAAAGTGCAATTTTATTTCGAAAACCTAAAAAACATTGACATATACACCGATTCACATATTCACAATGGACTCGAAGTGAAAAACATCTGACAAAACTATGTGCGTAAGGTCAAAATGTTTCATGATGATAATTGTTTCATGAACAGTCATATCTCATTATCACGTTACGAAACATCACTGGACTGGCACTGACAGTTACAATGTCTCGAAAATACATGTAGTGTGAAACCCACGAACCCAAAAACATTGCGAAAGAAAAAATTCCGATCGAGCCTGAAGTTGGTACCTTTTACTTCTCGATCCCTCGCTCCTGATTCTCGGCTGAGGTACTTTGATATTCAAGGTTCTCAATGTAATACCCAAGTCAAAGAAGAAAGAAAGGCTCATCAACATTCATTCTTGATGTAACGATACATCAATGAACCATTATCTGCGACGAATAAGAAGTTAACTATACCCCATTATTTTCATAAGTACATTGTACAACAATAAGGTAGGACTCGTAAATTCAATTCCTTTTAGAAGTACACAATGCATACAACAAAAGTTGAGCAAGTATTTATGCGGTAGTGAAACCCGTTTCGCCGCGTGACACAGTCGAATCAACTTTATTTGCCAGTAACCGTTTACGAAGTCCATTGGCGACACCAACGTCATTTTAATGTTGAGAGGTCGTTGTACCAGTTTCACAATCAGGAATCGGGTTTTGAGCTATATGAGATAAAGGGAGTCTCTAGGCAGGTGCCAGGTCAGATTAAGTTACACGAAGTCGTCGATATGTATCATTTATCGGCACTATTCATGTATGGGGTATATATATTCTTATCACCAAATCATACCTAACCCAATGCAGTTCCCTGACTGTGTGTATTAGTCACTGAGGCCACAAACTGGACCCCCTAGCTCCTGCCTACAGTCGCCCTTAAAAAGTCCATCAGGGCTTCTTCATCATGATTCTGCCTCCATCTCCGACTGCTGTGATTGCTGTGACTGCTGTTTTATCAACATAGCGGTCCGTTTCAAAGTCTTCCTCCTTTGTTTATCTTTCTTCATCCGCTTGAACGAAACCTGAGCTAACTGGTACCCTTTATGTAAAGTTAAAAGCACACCACATAAACCGGCCCCTATACTCCAAGGGGTAGTGGTTGTCAGGAGGTAGGATTCCTCATATATGTTATCCTTCCATTCGAAGAAGATGAAAAATAAATGCTTTTTTAATTCCGACTCGGGTCGTCTGTCGTGGTGCTTCACAACACTATACTGAAACAAAGAAAGATACCGAGATAAGCACAGACACTCGACAAGATAGGATTTCTTCTTCTATTTGTTTGTTAACTCCAGGAACTGCTCCTGGGCCAATGTTGTTTTTTGGTAAAGTGATGTTTGGTAGACGTCTTCCACGTAAGCCACGGTTTGATTCGAGAAGAAAAGACCATTCACATACAGTCTACCATACAGCATAGATCTAGACCAGTATCAATCTGTGGCACAACTGCACCGAAGCATTACCAACTTTCGTTCCCAAAAGCTTGAGTGACTTATTCTGAGATGTGACCGCAAGTTGTTTCCAGTCACTCTGATGATGTTACCTGAACTCAATCACATACCTCTACTTTAAAATCAGTATATTTCTCGTTGTTGAGTTGTTGTGTCTTCTTCATCTGTAGCTTGATCCACATGCGGAGACCAGACGACAGGGCATAGGTCGGTTTGGTCCGGTGCCAATGCCCAGATAGGGTATTTCTCTCTTGAGGTGAGCTGCAAGAATAAATGGTCATGAATAGCAACTGAAATGGTAATTTGGTAAGAATCAAAAGGGCCCTCCTCTCTGGCATAATGATAAATCAGATGATTTCTGCAGTGAACTACGTCTCATCACAAAATGCATGGTGCCAAAGCATCTTCCATCGGTTTACGGTGATTGATCCGTTCACGCTGCATTACTGTGATACATCGATGGCCTCCTCCACTGCAAGATGTCAGCACTAAGGAACTGTTGTCAAAAGCATCCATTAACTGGCAAGGAAAAGCACTTTGTAGAAACAACTTAACACAGCTCTTGTCTCAGGTATGTCCTATGAGTTCGAGCTCACGTATTGAAATCGGTGATAAGTGTCATGGGATTTGTGGGTCCACTTTTTTAGAAGAGACAATCACAAGATGGTTCATGATACATCAACTGCTCGTACCGCGACCAGAGACTGAATAATGGCTCTACCTTTTGTTAAATTGATCCCAATCTGGAAACACGTAGTAACTGACTGTATAAAAGTCCCTGGTCTCGTCTTCGAGCATGAAATGAAAGAAGACGGCCTCCCTCTCAATGATCTGGGTGGGTCCCCGGAACATGAGGGCGGACCGCCGGATGGATGGTACGAATGGATCATCGTATGTCATGTTTATAAACGTACAGTTACGCTGGGTGAGGTGAAGGTCGGAGAGCCGAACTGGAAGGCAAAATGACAGTGAATAAACAGTATCAGTCCAGCAGCCTCTTGAGTCATTCCTCTCAACCACGCTCAAGTATATATATGTGCTGAATTGAAGCAGGGATATACTGACTGCAGAGGCAATGTGAACTTTCCTCTTTCTGCTACGTGGCTGAAGGCATGGCCATGTCTCACCATTTGAGGTGACTCTGTCGCTGAATTTATGAACATGTCCTACCTTTTGAGGTGACTATGTTGTTGAAGTAATGCCAGCATGATAGCAGTTTAGCACCGCCTGGGAAGATTGCTATACCTAAAAAGACATAAGTGGAGATGACATTATAGACACAAGATGTGGAAATAAAATCTGGATGATATCACTGTCAAAACTTCCCTCTTTGCCCATCTGGGGATTCATCAAACGATCAGGTAAACAGGACTGAAAGTGGAAGTATGTGTATCTATCTGTCATCAGGGAGGAGTGGTTGGATCTGCAAGACATTTCGGCCATCGCACTTCAGGAATCATAGCCAAATGGGAATATCTTTGTATGAAGCTGGGCACTCAGTTTGTTGACCGTTACATCCTTGGTACTCGCATGGGGTCGATGATTGGTCTGGCCTAGTGAAAATATTGCCTTGGGAACACCAGAGAAGGGTTTATGAGTCGCCTGAGAATTCAGACAGACGGTTACTTTTATCACCCAGACGGTGTTAGCGGAGTATAAGTATGATCATTCCCCGGGGAAATATGCCGGTCTCACAAGCCATGATCGTCGAGACAAAGGGTCATGTCAGTGGTATCCAAGGTTTTACATGTACATCGTTTTCTGATCTTTGAAACTGGGGAATAATGACTTATCATAATTATAATCACTGGACAGAGTTAGAATGTGCCAAGTCTATTCAAGTTTCATTCAAATAGTTGTTATTTTGTATAATGTGTGGTGCCAACTTCCACACTTCGCCATTAAACACTGTTTACTTGGAAACGAATGTACATTGCGATGTTACAGTGGTAGACTGTCTGGAATAGCTTTATCTCTGGGATATATAAGATTGCTTAATGCCTTGAACGTGCTGCTATTGATTGAGAATGGTCCCGGGAGACTCCTGACGACTTAATCAGGAAGCTCTAGACGCACTGCAGTACATGTAGTTGTTTTTGAAACTTAAAAATGGATAATTATTTAAAGCGAAAATGAGAATCTCCTCAAACAGTCTGAATTTATCGACAAGGAGAATTTCATTGGTGCTGTGCACAAACTCAGTTTTATTTCATTTTTTTCCTTTTTTTGGGGGGGGAGGTGGCTTCATTTTGCTAGTAACTATCCGTTACCAGCTAACTATTTTTGAAGTACATGTGATTCTTTTTCCAATCTGACGAACCCTGAGGCAATGATTGTTTCCCTGACATCTGCTCCCAACAAATTATAAGGCAAACTTTTAATTTCATCATCCGTCACCCATCATGACCTAACCATCTCTCATCCACCCAAACATGAAATCAAACCTTTCATTTTAGTTACGGCATCTCGTATTTCTTGCACAATGAAATTCTATCACCGATAACATCGGCTCCTAAATCAGTTTCCCAATCATCAGGTTATATTGCGGATGAAACATCGTTAAGGATCAACCAGATTTATAAATTATCATTATTTGTCACACTCGGGAGAGCCTCCGGCTAGCGAAAGAACACGGGTTTATTTATTGCCACTTTCGTGTCAAATATCGCGATAAAGCAATGAGAAATTTCCGTTAACAACTTACAACAAATTAGGTGTCTGTGGCATTGTGCGCATTCAGAATGCAAAACTAAACAAGGCAATGCAAACTTGAAGTTGACTGAATAACAGTCTTAGAGAAGATATCATTGATGTGATAGATATTTTAATAGAATAATACTTTAATTTTACATACTATTTGTATTCAAATTGTGCAACCCTATCTGCAAACGACACCATTTCCACGAGGAACGTGACGTGGAACGGGAAGATCAATCTGCTCATGTCAGTGAACTCGGTGTTAGCAAAACTTGAGCAACCAGTTCCGACCAAAATCATGTACGATGACAAGCTGTCAAATCGAATTTCCAATTGTCATTTACTAATCATGCATTTCACGATCAACTACAGACGCATCCTTTCCATTACCTGTAGACACACCCCTGTTGTTTCAATAATTACAGTTTCATAAACTATTCATCATCTGCATTATACACACACAGTTCTGTAGTCTTATTGACCATAGACGCTGGAAGTTTATAAGTTTTATTGCATCAAATATTAATATTCCAATCATTTACGCTCCTGGTAAACACATGCATACAGCTGTTCCAATTCATGCAACTCTGCATGCCATCTATAGACTACTGCATCATTTCCAATTCGCTCCTTCTATAACCTATAACGCACTTCGGAATCTCAATCTGTCAAACAGAGAAAAATATCCGTGCAGTGTTATCATATTTTTTCATAATAATCCACCGAGATCGATAATCCCAATCAGGATCACTGGAGGAATGGAAGCATCACTTACAGATTTTTTTTACCAGCAGGATATGCGAATATGCAGGATATGTGAAACTGCTACAACGACCTCTCAACATTAAAAGGAGGGATGATATAGGACGTTGGTGTCGCCAATGGACTTCGTAAACGGTTACTGGCAAATAAAGTTGATTCGACTGTGTCACGCGGTGAAACGGGTTTCACTACCGCATAAATACTTGCTCAAATTTTGTTGTATGCATTGTGTACTTCTGAAAGGAATTGAATTTACGAGTCATACCTTATTGTTGTACAATGTACTTATGAAAATAATGGGGTATAGTTAACTTCTTATTCGTCGCAGATGATGGTTTGTTGACGTATCGCTACATCGAGAATGAGTGTTGACCAGCCTTTCTTTCTTCTTTGACTTAGGTATTACATTGAGAACCTTGAATATTAAAGTACCCCAGCCGAGAATCGGGAGCGATTTTTTTACCAGCAGAGTCATACGAAAATAGAGCAACTTCAGCATCGCCGCGATTATTGAACTCGTCAAACCTAATGCCATCTTCCCTGAATCAGACACAAAGTTGAGGAGGCCAGATTTATCTCAGCTGGCTTCCATCAACTATGATTACAAGATGTCATATGTAACATCCTATAACCAGACGACTCTGACTGTTTAATCGAACCACAGTAATCTCCACGTTGTGGGAATCAAGTAGACCAAATATACCATCATTTACGACAAAGTATGCTCTTCCGATTGATGCGTTAGACACATCCATCAAGGAAGAGTCGATCATATTCTCTTTAGACATCACATTGGCTCTAAGAAGATTTATACCATGACAGTTACAAATTGAATTAAGTATGGGTTCGATTCTAACATCGATTCACCGATGGTACGTATCATGCAATGGCATACAGAACCGTGCTCCATCAGTCTCATGCATGGTATGGGCAATACACGCAAAGGGGGCGAAACCCATCGAATGCAGCTCGATAAGAATCACGCCAAATCTAACGAGATCCACACGAGATCAGATACGAATTGAAGCCACAAAGGATACGCCAATCAAATCAAACAACGGCAGGCCACAGATTACCACATATCATAGTACGATAGGGTGGCGAATCAACTCTATCTCGACCGTAGGGACTGCGGAACAATTAGCTTTCAGAGAACATACAGCAATAGCAAAACATCAACCGGCCAGTCATCAGCTGAAGCATCCGAGGACGTCCCGACAGCACTGTAAAACAATTGTCACATCAGACCGAGAACTTGACAACGGTGATTTCGCAAACTGCATTCCCTCACTCTCGCACTCTGAGTTAGAAGTTCTTTAATTTGAACTTTAACATGTTTGGAGCACTTTTAGAATGTGATAGAATAGCCGCATCTTCCATTTTGTAGTAATTACAGGCGAGTAGATGGCTCAGTGCATGTTTAATGAACCCTTGAGTGCCATTCCTCTTCGTTCCAGAGCCATTTTGTTCCGAAGCTACTTCAGTCTTCGCTCGTCTCTGTAAACAGTATGGTTATATCAATAAACGGGGACCTGCACTCTAAAATATTAATTGATGTTTGCTTGATCTTCTCGACTTCGACTTGATTTCCTGCCTTGTTTGCCACCTCCTGGTGTGACCTTTTCAATTCCTCCGCGTCCAGCAGTCCGCCATGACAACGTCACGTATATCACATTCTCGTTTTACTGACTTGCGAGTGTCTCCGCCACACCAGCTGTTTTCGTAGCCTCGACCAGCGTAGAAAAGAAGAAGGCTTTGACAAGGAGGTTCAAGTAATTCATCGTTGGGATGTACAGCATGACCTGATCTAGAATGTGGATCACGCCATTCGCACCAATGTTTTCACCACACATGATGTTGAGGGGACTGCCTGTCGCCACCAGGAGCTGCAAAGAAGTATCACTGACTATACACTATGTAACGCCAATTGGCACCATTGCATTATTAAAAAAGATTGTGCATATCATCTGTTAATGCAATGTCATTTGTGAATGCAAATTTTCGATGTCATAAGCTGTTATCAGTTACGATGGAAAGCATTTCTAAAGACTCTGATAATTAACTGAGCTGGCACATAAAGGAAAATGACCAGTCGGCACGGAATACTGTAATTACAGAAGATTTATCCCCATCATATCGACTATGGGCAAATGGACTATAGATAATTAAATTCCGAGTGCCATCTCCAGTCGCGTAATTCTGCATGTAAAGAATAATAGCCATATTACACTACAGTGAATCATGATTTTTAATCCCTCCGTGTCCAGTTGAAACATTCCTGGATTTGGTCCGAGCACTAACTTCTGCCGGTCATCACTCTTGTCGTCCCGGTATCCTTTTACTCTTGCTCTGCGGTAATAAATCGCTCAGTGACCTTCGTCGGAATGGGTCAGATGGGAATCAAATGGCTCTAATGGTCATTGCGTTGTGTCAAACATAAAACTGTATACTCTCATTCGTCCTGTAACATATTTTTAAACAAATCAATTCGTAGATGTTGCAATTTGTATGCTTATGCCTCCACGGATACTCTATAGCAACTTAAAGACGCCCGGCCCGAGATTTCTAAAACTGATCGATCGGTGGTCTCATGATTAAAAATACTCTTATGTCATACATTATGCAGAACATTTATCATCGGGCTCTGTAGGAAAAAGCTCCGAGCAACACCCCAGATCAATGATAGATAATCCTGGGACTGGGAATTGATGCCAACGATAGGCAATCAAAGAAGATTTAAGTTGTTGCTTCCAGTTTGTGCTATATATCCACTCCTTGAACATTCAGTTCTTTCTTAGGCACACGAAGTAGTTCTTGCTTGCTAGAATCAAGGCCTATTGGTTACTCATCGTCGAGGCCTATGTTATGTGCAATATGAATCCGGTATTCATGTTATATAATACTTAGTATATCAACTGGCGAATTTGGCTGCCTCATGGCATTCTCGCATTTCCTACGCTTCGTGTTGTTGAGATGTAACCAGGTCACAAGTATACAGTTGGTAAGTTCGATTCCATTAAAAGAATTTTTGTTCACTTATCATTTGTTCTCTGTTATTTCTATATTTGTTCCATCGCAGCTAATTTGATTGTTGAATGTAGCTGACGTCTAGAATACTGAGTCCTGGTAGTTCTTTGGACACTTATTCGCGTTCACATCAATTGTTCATGTGGCCATTATAAGGCGCCAAATTAGATAATGCTGAAATTTATGGCTTTTCTTCTCCTTCGAGTTCCATTTTCTTGCATTGTCTTTCCTAAGCGTCGTAAATCATGAGAGAATCGGATGCTGGGTATTCTCAACCACCAGTAGCCATTCGCTGTTTACCACTCAGGCGGACTAATTCCAATTCCATTTGGTATAGGCGGTATGCCAAAATCGGTTTACCCGACAGATAAAATGTTGACCACCCGTTCACAAGGCGACCTCTGCAATATCTGTAACGTTTCTCTTTCTGCTGTTGACACAAAACCGATACATTAGCAAGCGAATGTATCCACGACCGAATCCATGACCGTTTCTATTCGTGCTGCGAAAGCTCTTTGCTTGCGTTGACCTATTTGTACATCTAAAGGTAAAACCTTGACAGTAAAAAAGAACCCTGACCACACCAACATGAGAGTGGTCAAAACCATCCACAAAATGGAGTCAGCTGGACGACCGCTCCGGCATCCATAATCGCATCTCTGCAGAGAGATCACTGCACCAATAAAAATGCCATTACTCATAACTCCTCGGAGGACAAAGCTTTGATATTGAGGATTGGACTCCGAGAATTTTTTCTACCATTAAAATGTAATTCCTCTGCGGCATCCTCGTCGTAGCCATAGGTGTACGCATTATTATTATTGGGGTTCGGTCCAGGTTTTACTCAGCGAAACCAAATAGAATCATTTTGTTGTCAGATCATTTCCTTAATTTTCAACTGAGTGTGATCTACATGTACTCCCATTCATTTGCCCGTTTTTCTACCATGCTAGCACTCTGGCAAGCTATTCCTTTCTCCCTTTGTTTCAATTGTGTCAGATATTCCATTTCATCCGTCTCTTCCTCGGCTGACTCTGTTGGTATGCCTGGGACCATCCTCTCATAGGCAGTAATCGAGCCTCAAGTACATCTCTCGGATGGGAGAGTAAATCTTCTATTCGTTTATCATCGGTCTCCAGGGAGTCCACCCAACAATAGACAATAAATTGCTCCGCACAAATAAGTGAGTAATGAGCGAGTTGGATATTGGGTCTCGTTGCTGGTTACAAGTTGACAAGGTTGTGCATTACACGAATGGACAACTTTTACTATGGTAGTATCACTTGAAGGAATATTTTGTTCAGACTCGGGTAGCTGGTTAGATCGACAAGCCCGTCCCTCTACAAGATGTATAGCTGATCGGAGCCTGTTTCAATGGGCTAGCCGCTACTAATTATACGTATATGACTCTACAAGTATTCCGCGAGAGCATCTGACGTCATTCTTCAATAACCTAAGAAAAGTCGTCCACTCGTGAAAGTGTCCATCGCGTCTCTTTCAAGCCATGAGAAAAAAGCCTTTGCCGATATTCTTGGTATAAGTCAAAATGTCCCAGTCTCGCCAGTGGTGGTTCTTTCGTTAAAGGTTCTCGTGAAATTACAAGTAGTGATAATCTGTCAGAGCATGGTCAGATTTGATGCGGTTCATTCCGTTAATTTGTCAGTCCAATCCCATTTGATGATTATTGTGTTTGCTGGTCGTCTATCACATTAATCTGACAACTCGTCAAAGGGATATTCATTCAGTTTACAATAGAATAGCTTCAACTGACAGCTCAGCAGCTATTGATTTGATTTACGGAAACAATCAACCACACCCATAATTTGTATGGATTTGTTAGGACTGGTGTTGTAATTATACACTTGGAAGAATTGCTAGACACGCAGCGCCGATTATCAGCTCAGCTGAGAAAGTTTATGACACAGACGACAGACGGTTTCGAAAAACCTCACAGGTTTTGACCGAAATAGGTGAGGTTCTCTCGTTTAGTTAGTACAGCATGAAGAAACAGTACAACTGTATATTCAGAGGGCGTGAACTTGAAGAGAAGTTCAAGATTGACAAAATACTGTCTGCCAATACTGTATTTACCTCCAGATTTTAAAACATCAGCCTATCCAGGTACTTTGCCATGTATCGTACTGTTCATCGTATTGAAACGTGCAAAGTGCAGTCTCGTCGCATGCATCCAGGGTAAACATCCGATAACCTTTGAAGATAGCAACGCTATTGTGTACCAAACCCTCTATGTTGTGCATCTCCCCGGATTGAAACCTTGCATCATGCATTCATGCACGTTCTTCATGCACAGCCAACCTAGTTATACCAAGTCGAACATGGCCAACTGTCAAACAATCTAAATAAATCGCTAATAGTATCATAACTTGTGTGGTACGGAATGCGAAAGGTAAATTGAATTAGATGTAGTTCACCTGTCAGAAATAACGAAGGTAAGAAACTGACCGTTTACTTGCATTTTTCTTCATCCTTTGAAGATACCTTTCACCTGCTTTAAGGATAATTATTGAACCATGAATGCCTTGGCCACATGAGCTGAAACCAACACAAGTACTAGTTCTGCAAAAGCATGATTATTGAACCATGAATGCCTTGGCCACATGAGCTGAAACCAACACCAGTCCTAGTTCTGCAAAAGTATGATTATTGAACCTTGCAATGCCTTGCCTGGCCACATGAGCTGAAACCAACACCAGTCCTAGTTCTGCAAAAGCATGATTATTGAACCATGAATGCCTTGGCCACATGAGCTGAAACCAACACCAGTACTAGTTCTGCAAAAGCATGATTATTGAACCATGAATGCCTTGGCCACATGAGCTGAAACCAACACCAGTCCTAGTTCTGCAAAAGTATGATTATTGAACCTTGCAATACCTTGCCTGGCCACATGAGCTGAAACCAACACCAGTACTAGTTCTGCAAAAGCATGATTATTGAACCATGAATGCCTTGGCCACATGAGCTGAAACCAACACCAGTCCTAGTTCTGCAAAAGTATGATTATTGAACCTTGCAATGCCTTGCCTGGCCACATGAGCTGAAACCAACACCAGTACTAGTTCTGCAAAAGCATGATTATTGAACCATGAATGCCTTGGCCACATGAGCTGAAACCAACACCAGTACTAGTTCTGCAAAAGCATGATTATTGAACCATGAATGCCTTGGCCACATGAGCTGAAACCAACACCAGTACTAGTTCTGCAAAAGCATGATTATTGAACCTTGCAATGCCTTGCCTGGCCACATGAGCTGAAACCAACACCAGTACTAGTTCTGCAAAAGCATGATTATTGAACCTTGCAATGCCTTGGCCACATGAGCTGAAACCAACACCAGTACTAGTTCTGCAAAAGCATGATTATTGAACCATGAATGCCTTGGCCACATGAGCTGAAACCAACACCAGTCCTAGTTCTGCAAAAGCATGATTATTGAACCTTGCAATACCTTGCCCACATGAGCTGAAACCAACACCAGTATGATTTTCTGCAAAGGCAAAATCATCCACTAAATATTGCATGCTTCTAGTATCATAATGTTGCAGAAATGGGGAAATGATACGATAACTTTGGCTTTGATAAGAATAATATGATAGTGATTCGGTGGCGATATGAACTTCATTGGGTCAATTGATACGACAAATGTAAGAACATCATGACTTACTGATGTTCGGTATTGCTGCAATGTTCTGGTAAGAAGTCTCATGTCATCTGTGTTTTCCATATTCAGTAAATGATCACCATATCACGCTTTTCACCATTTGAGATTGACCGTATAGTATATGCTCTCCGTACACTGTTCAAATCTACACGGAATGCACAAAACGAGAAGCGAAATTAACTTTTGTCATAACATAAAATGAAGGATGAGTGTTAGTCAGAGACCTCCTCCATCATTGCTCTTCCTGTTACTGACGGCAGAAACATGTACCGGGGATTATAATGGGGTTCTTCACGGAATAGTAATGGACTTTTTCTCAATGCGATAATGAATCTGCAGTTATCCTGACAAATTGGAAAATATTTCTGCTTGTTTTCAATTCGTGTGAACCAAATTATCTTCTCAGGTTGTGTGCATTATATGAATCAATGTTTGAATTTAAGAGAGATAGATTGGAACTGAAGAAGTTTTTAACTCCGCCTCTGCATGATTGGGTAATTTCTTTAATTCATTTTGAAATAGTTTGCATTGGTGGGAGCGGAGTTAATAACTAGCACTTGTTTGAGGTTGGTGTTTGATGATAAGCTCCCAAAGAATGAATGAAACCCCTTTAGCACAAAGAGGGGCCGCTCTGTTCGCATACTCCATGAAGGCTAAACATGCCTAATAAACATTCCCATCACCATGGTACAAGCAACATCTTCCCACAATGATTTATTAACACTTATATCTCCTTGAAACTGACTATCTTTGCCTCCAAGCATAATTTCGTTCGTATCTCTAAATCCATTTGGTTTATGTTGAAGTCCGGGGTTCTTGATAAGAAAAGTAGATTCCAACAGCTGAGAAGGTTCCTGACCCTGCAAGCACTATCTATCCCATTAGGTAAAAAAAGTCGGGAAAACGACCAAGCTCAGCTAAAGAGCGGGCAAAATCAGGTCTATCATTGATACAAAGTAGAGAATCATTCCGTGCAGGAAAATCAGAATAAGAATTATCCTTTTCAAAGGGAAATTCATATGTTTCCGTTGTCTTCCTGGTCTCAAAAGCGATCATGCTCGCTGATCTTGCACTTGTATCAAAAAAATGTAAACAAATGAAGATGGGGTGCATTCATTTGTGTCTGTCGAGCGAGAAGCTCCTCCAAGATAACCAACAAACTGCCAACCTGCTCATTTCATTGCTTTAAAATGTTGTAGTCTGCTGCTCGCGACGGGTTCTTGTCCTCCCTCAGGCCGATGGAAGAACTGAGGTGAACACAAAGAGGTAAAGAAACTGGTACCCGATTTTATTTCGAGATTCCAAGCGTAACATTTTCGTTTATATGCGTGAGTGCAACCGTGATTCGGAACTTGCTGGATGAAGGGTCCTCGATAGTCAAGCTACCTGGTGAAGTATTTAACGATAGGGTTGGAGTTAGCATCAGTGTAGTTACAATCGGCGGAACCCAGCCGAGAGTAGTCTTTTCCACTTGCTGACTATTCCATAACTGCCTATACAATCGTTTTCCTCACCCAAACATTCAGACGTGTCCTAACAACAGCCAATAAGAGCATAACACGCGTGTTATCCAAGGACCGGCAAGGTGACGTGGCCAAGTTATAAAACAAGGGTCAAATTCTAATGACATTGACGTCAGCTACGTGTACGTTGTGCAATAACACGTATGCAAATCCTATAAATATCTTATGATGGCCTGATGTGCTAATCCGCCTACATGTAAGGCGATCTACTTATTAAATACCAAATACATAAAATAACGGTCGCCAATGATATGTGAAACCTGAAGTAAGCCTAGGCTTATCATATAACACCTTAAGTCAAAATGACAGAGCATGACTCTGTAACACCTTCCCCCTTACGAGAAGACCTTGTCCACAAGGTTGATTGTCCATGTTACCTTGATTGTTTATACAAGTTATACCTAATACCTAATACCTAATACTCAATTGTGTGACTATCAATAAATGGTCAGACGGCAAATTAGGAAAAAGGTCGAATGTACAACATCACGAATTCATTTAAAGGTCAAATACACCACTGGATCTGGAGTCAGGGATGGTAAATTTCCGATCTGAAATCTTCTGTCAACGTCCCACATGTCCAAAGGCCAGGAATCTTGGAATGGACAGAACTGAACTGATATATTGTTCACGTACGCTATGGTACCCAAAACTGTTTTGCTATACTCTCTGACACAGTCATCAACAGTTGCATCCCTATCCATGTGTAGAGTCGCTACCGATGGCAACGCAGTTCTGGTATTTGGGGTTGTACGAAACAGATTTGATGAAATGCAAACTTGTTTCAAATTCCAACTAGGTGACAAATCCACGATATAATCAAAATTTAAATCATTACACTCTATCGCACCTTTTCCTTTTTCCATATCATCACAAGCCGAATCTTTCTCACTAGAATTGCTAGAGTCAATCACACTTTCGACCTGTACCATCGGCCGCTTTTCGACCATCTCCCTGTAACAAGGAGGTGCGATCGCTTGTTTGAGAACATTTGGCGTGTCCATAGTCGTTGAATATGTGCGAGGGTCGGATGACGATTTGGCGGTATTTTTGTCGCCATATTGCTGTGAATGATAGCCAATGTCCGTCTTTGACTGTTCCTGGTCGATAAAAGAGTTAGACTTGAATTGAACCGGTTCAAAATTTAAATCACGTCTGTCATACGCTGGCTCTTTATAACTTACTTTAATGTCGCCTTTGCGCTTCCCCGCACTGTCCTTAATTCTTTTCCTTTCCAAATAGTCGGCCAACCGCCTTTTGTCTCTTTCCCGTTTACGTATGGATTTGCGGCGATTAGCAAATAGTACCGGTGAATTTTCAGAACTCTCTTTAATGACATGGTCCGCTTTCTTCCAATGAAGTGTTACAGTGAATCCTTCAGTGTCCACATGAAAGTTCCATTCTGACTGGAGAACATGCAATCCAAAGGTCCTCATTGAAAATTCTAGTTCTTTCGGCAGCTGAACAGTCATTTTTCCTGATTTTCAAGCCTATTTTACCACACAAACTTGTCTCGTACTGAAGACAAAGAGCAATCAAGTTACTGAACTAAATCGAATCGTGCTGATAACGCGAATTATCCTTTTTATAAAATTTCAATCCCCGTACTGGCCACCATGTTGTAGTCTGCTGCTCGCGACGGGTTCTTGTCCTCCCTCAGGCCGATGGAAGAACTGAGGTGAACACAAAGAGGTAAAGAAACTGGTACCCGATTTTATTTCGAGATTCCAAGCGTAACATTTTCGTTTATATGCGTGAGTGCAACCGTGATTCGGAACTTGCTGGATGAAGGGTCCTCGATAGTCAAGCTACCTGGTGAAGTATTTAACGATAGGGTTGGAGTTAGCATCAGTGTAGTTACAATCGGCGGAACCCAGCCGAGAGTAGTCTTTTCCACTTGCTGACTATTCCATAACTGCCTATACAATCGTTTTCCTCACCCAAACATTCAGACGTGTCCTAACAACAGCCAATAAGAGCATAACACGCGTGTTATCCAAGGACCGGCAAGGTGACGTGGCCAAGTTATAAAACAAGGGTCAAATTCTAATGACATTGACGTCAGCTACGTGTACGTTGTGCAATAACACGTATGCAAATCCTATAAATATCTTATGATGGCCTGATGTGCTAATCCGCCTACATGTAAGGCGATCTACTTATTAAATACCAAATACATAAAATAACGGTCGCCAATGATATGTGAAACCTGAAGTAAGCCTAGGCTTATCATATAACACCTTAAGTCAAAATGACAGAGCATGACTCTGTAACAAAAACACCAGCAACTATAGCAACGTTGGCAAGAACAGAATGACTAGCATATCACGTTGAATTTCACACTTGCCTTTTCATTATCATTGTAAACGACTTGGTGATCTTTTCTGACATGTTTGACACCGAGGGAGTCTGGTGTTTACAATTTCATCACTACTAATCTACTAGGTTGTCAACTACTCTTGCTGGTTTGGTGAGAGAGCGTCCCTTACTACCGGTCACTTGGGACCAATTTGGGCAGATGGGCTCTCAATTATGCATGCTGTCGTGCCACATTTGAATTTGGGTGAGAAGAAAAAATGTCAAACTGACCACCCCGACCATTCTGTTATTATCACGCATTACCAATTGACAGCGTAGGAATTTTAAATGGAATGAGAATGGTCTATCTCCGAGAACTAATGTGAAAGCAAAACTTTAGCCATGAGAGATACCATTAGTGATAAAGTTATGAAATTGCACCATAAAATATCATGATGGCCATCACAGAGTCGTGAGGTGGTTAAACGATACCTCTATTTACTTTGATCCGACTCGGAACGTGGATGTCTTAATTAACCACAAATAAAGCAAGGGGGTCTGTATCCAGTTTAGGTGAGTAATGGGCGCGTTGGATAATGAGGATGGAGGGGATAACGACCTAATGCTATCAGAGGTATAACACACGAGACCACTTTCATTACCCTACGGAACAATCAGTGAGGGTGTTCACGTATTGGGATGAGTTCCTTTTCTAGGCTGAGATAGAAGACTGGTGATGGCTTTTTAGATGTCATCACTTTCGATGATGGTGAAAATAACCACATCACCGGTGCCTAATCATCATCACAGTTGTAAGATCCACATTCGTGACGAGTAGAGAGAGCACTCTTTACCAAGAGCCAATGCACAACCATATTTTACCTTGAGACCGCACATGCTTTAATTGCCTTCATCAATTTAAACTTTTCAATCTTCTATCACCTGCCCTATCTTCGCTAATGACTGTAGATTAACAAACAACGTAAGCTTTTTCAATGTCTGCTGATGATAGATGCGACATATTATGTATATATCACTTGATGATTTATATCTCGATCGCCCAAAACCTGATTAAAATTTGCTCGCCTTATATAAGTACATTGTAATTAGGACAACGCTGAGTTGATGGCCGGGTGGAACAGAAAATGCTCGTTTCATTACCCAATAAAGCATCATATTGTTAGACGGGGCCATCAAGTGTGAATAAGGGAGGTGGGAAAGTTGTTAAATATCCCTCTTGGTCATCATAACCATAAGATTAAATGTAAATCTTAATAACGAGCAAGTATAGCCCATGAGTATCAAGTTAGTTATTGATAAAGGGGAAACTGCATATCTGATGAGGGTAACGGGAAATGAATGGTCGCCTGTCTACACATGTTCCCTTATCTTTGCTTTATCCTTTGTGGGGCCACTGTACTTCTGGCACACCATGCCGGAATGTATCCAGAATGATCATTGAGTCAACTGTTAGCCTTGAACTCCAACAGAGTCGAGCCACCCAGTCTCAGCAACGAGCATATTATGGGCTCTGTTTGAAGAAGAAATAACGTTAGTTCATCTTGTCTGGGTTTATTATATGAGAAAGAAAGCCTTTTTCATTTGTTGAACTTATAAAAAATGATACCATTGATTACAATTGGAAGGAAGAAGAAACGCCAGAGTAATACTCTGAAACTCATTTGTATCATATTCAGCGCAAACATTGGTAGTAAAGGCCAAATTAGCCCATTACCAATGTCGTCTGCGAAAAGTGTATTTACTACAGGGAAGAATCGGAAGATGCACGCTATTGCTCAAATAATGTACAACGCTAACAAATCAACTCAACATGGAGCGCACTGTTAGGATGCTAACTATGATCATGTCTGTAACTAAATATTTCGCCATCAACAATTTACTTTGTTAACCAAATAGAGAAAATAATGATATGCAACTTGCGACGGAATTGCTGGTGCTGGAAGTTAGATGAATAGACTGCATGAACTTAGTATCCAGTACGGACATTCGAGAGCGGAAACTTGGTCTGTTAAACTAGAATGCAGTTTAGTGGCCTCTGGTCTACCAATGTATGCAACTGTTCATCCGCGGGTTCACCAGGAACAAATAGCTACATCAACAACGCTAATGGATTTCTGACACAATCTATGTTTGTGCGAAGTATAGGCAATGGACAACCGACACTTAAGGTGCGGGTCCTTATACTCATGCTAGAGCACCGAAGGTCCATCGCTGCATCGTCTGGAACGCTCGACCGGGCAAAACATGGTAATGGACATCCGCTCCAAACCTGCTATGGCATATACAAGCAAGAAGAGTTTGACAGAGAAAGTTATCGTTTGTCACCAAAGCTTCATTTCGTGGCTGGTGCTTTCCACCTGAAACAGCCCCAGGATATCCTACAGACGGCGATTGGGGCTTTTATCGTGTTTCGTGAACCGGGCCGTTTTGAAGGGGTGGGGAAACTCAAAGGTTATAATAATCAGAGGGTCAGTAGTGCTCAAGAACTGTCGCAATCTCGACGAAGCTTATGACTATCAGAGAGTGGCTGCGTCACATTCATAAGAAGGTTCATTGGGCGCATCTACTCCTTCAGGATAAAAAGGGAAACTGCTGAGAATGTTTAACGATTATACCAATTACCAAGTTACTAAGCTAATGTTCTCTTTTACGAAATAGGGGAAGTATAATATCAGTACTGTATCATACCACATCACAACAAATCATGGAAAGATGTAAACTTAGAGTAACCAGCCTAAAGATGTAAATAATCATTCTTACCTGGTGCATCGTACCGTTCCACTGCAGAATAATGGATAGACCGTACAGGATTGTTCATCGAATTCACCAAGTCGTAGATGAGAGCATAGGTGAAAACCACCGCGACAACGGCGAGCAAGATATATATAAAAGTGAAGAAAGTCCGTATACACTGCTGTCGTCTGTTGTTGATAACGTTAGGTTTTCCAACATACTCCGCTTCCAGTGGACCATCAACACTGAGTTCAGAATCTAACAAGTTGATGGATTTTTGTTTTTTAATGCAAGGTCGAGGATTTTTCCTTTCCTTCCGTTGGGTTTTGTCTGGGTCGATCTTATCCGCGTCTGCGTCTGGTATCGGCACGCACCCATCCGGCAACGGTGGCCCGTAATATCCAATGTCTTTTCCTTCTTTGTCTGGTGGTTTCCCACTATCCTCGGAGTCTCTCGAAGCCTTATTATCGTCCATATCACAGCCTAGAAGTGCAGTCTTAGCGTTGATATGGTTCCCCACGTTATTCGACTCAGGACAGAAACCCGGGTTACTCTCCGGCGAACTATCTATAAAATGCAAATCAAAAGAAACAGAAGGTGCCTTCCTATTGGTATGATTGGCTCTCAGCATGTGACCTTCCATGTTTTGCTATCAGTTGCGGTACACAGTTGGCGACACACCAGCAACTTATCTCAACTAACTTTCCGTTCCGTCAGATTCAAAGCCATTTCGGAGAAATTGATGAGATCTATCGCTCATTTATAATCCCTTGCAAACTCTGCTACCACAGACAGAGGTAAGCCACCTAGGTCCGAAGTATCTTGCCAGATAATCGTTTAGCTCGGTGTTAACAAGTAAAAACTTCCATTTGCACCTGCACAATACGCATTCCAAAGAAGATATCACAACAGGTTCATACCCGCTCAAGGTAAAGGCAATCAGTTACAGAAATTTTTTTTAAGAGGCGTCAGAAGTAGCTACAATCGTGTCCATCAGGCCCTTACATACCGATCGCCACCTCAATCCACCTTCGGGATCGCATGAAGGATGGTACTACGATCTAAAGAAAGTGGTCCTCTCATTCCTCCAAAGCTTGGTCCACCTCGGAGACTCGGAATAGTTTCGCGTGATTGCATTCACATTTCTTGCCTCAAAGCTTCGTTTACACTTGTTTGGTTGACGATGTACTATAGGGGCCTACGGGATGAACATTTCTTTCTTCGGTTTTCAACTGCAATGTAATATGACTTTTTTGACCAGGAAATGCTACTTTGCAATGGAAAACTCACGTAGATGATATCCCATTGCGTAGACAGTCGTAGATAACACCTAAGCAAATTCGTTAAGGAAAAAAATACACGTCGAAAGGCAGTTGTTTGAGACTAAACCTGATGATGCATCTGTTACTTACACCTTAGGCGCTTTCAGTGCGTGTGTGTCGTTGCTTATGTGCTTGGCGAACACACGCTGCTCTTCTCGGCCTCAACAAAGGTAAGGCTGGAAAAATTATCAGTAAAGAGCCAGAACAGTCCTGTGGCATCTGCTTATAATTCGTAAGACGTATATAGTCCTCCCAAGTAAGATGCTGCTGTTAACGGCAATCAAATCCTTTCCTTAAAAAGTGCAACGATGATGTACTTTTAGTATTCCCACGAAGTTAAGTAAAGTGGCATAAAAACCTTTTCGACTTGGACGGATGTTTCATCTTTCTCAAAGTTGATGTTGCTCAAGCCACGGTGTTATTTTATGCAACGGAGAAAGATTGGTTGTTTTGCCTGAGTAACAGTTGATCAATATTTCCAGTTACACTTGTGTGGTGACAACACGTCGTTCGAGATATAGTCCTTCAAGAAGTATCGAAGAGCATCTTCAACATCCATAATGATACTGTTCGGAACAAGGATGTATTCCGGAGGTACAAACACCTGTCGGAGAGACGCACAAGATTATCCCTGCGATACAAGTTCACATTTAAATACAGCACAGCGCAACCTTGTGCCAAGGTATCGAGAAAGCTATCAACATTGCTTGTTAATCCAACCAACCTCGTCAGGTTTTAGCTGTGCTAGGGTAACCGGTTTGTGCCTGTTACCCAGAGGCTGCAGAACATAAGGATGGATTGATGTTGGTTTCTGGTATCGCTTTATGGCTGTTTAAATGATTGAAGTTAGTGTTATTTCTTGCTCTGCCGGGCCAGGATGAGGCAGATGCCATACCTATAAGATACAACATGATAAATGTGTTACTGGCGAGCGTGGAGATGGGCCAGTGAAGTCAATAAAGAAGTGATCAGGTCAACTCAAGCATCGATAACGATCGACAGAGTAATTGATCAAGATTGGCAGTTATGAGGAGCCGATTGGCAGTTCCTGCTATGTGTTTTAAGCAGACTCATGAAAAAGTACATGAATTTATCGAAATAGTGCTTTAGAAGCCAGGATCGAGTAAAAAATTCGTTGGCGTCAACTTGTCTTGGCGTTGCTGAAGAGAAAACGCCTAACAAACAGTTGACTTAACTTCTTTCAATCATCTGACCTCTGGTGTTTTTCCTTGCGAAAATTACTAAAAATCACCTCTGTATTTCCGCTCAAAGTCCTTTGAATGGACTATTTGCCACCTGGCAACTTATCAATGACGGAAGCTGGTTTGTTGAGATTTCCTTAGGGAAATCATGATGATCGATGGTAAGCAAAAGACGGTGTGCCTGTCGGAGCAGCCCTGTGATCATTTCGTCTCCTAGAACGTGGGTCGAGGCGTATGGGGCAAATTATATGTTCCTTGGCGATATCCCCGTAATCTTCCGTCACCATTTCACCGATCAAATGCAAATCTGATTAATCGCCCATGTTTAATTCCCGAACGTGTCGTGATTCAAGATACTGCAATCGTAATAGACCACAAACGTTGGGGAGCTGGGCTCAGGCAAATCCTTATAGTAGTACGTTTTGGCAATTTACATGCATTTGCGGTGGGCTCTGAGCGGAAAACGACTCTTGAAGAGCCAATATGTACTAGGCCTACCTTGACCACCTTCGCGCTGGTTTGAAGTAAGATTGCTCGCACTTAAGAACACG
Source organism: Lineus longissimus (assembly GCF_910592395.1). Classification (NCBI taxonomy): domain Eukaryota; kingdom Metazoa; phylum Nemertea; class Pilidiophora; order Heteronemertea; family Lineidae; genus Lineus; species Lineus longissimus. Next base: position 2,072,275 of record NC_088314.1, read on the forward strand.
TCACTTCTCAAACACACGTTTCGATGCCGTACATGTGCTCCATGTGCTTAATGAATTTCCCAGCTGAATTTACAAAATCACAAGTAATTATATTCCTTTTGTTTTAGAGTAACATGTGCTGCTGTGCTTGTATTGGAGATCATGCTCGTTATTGTCAACAATATAAAGCTTTTTAATTTTAATGATCCGCACAGCTGCTGCAGATGTATACACGCACGGTAGTGCGGGCCCAGTATATATCATTTCAATATCAAAAGCATTGTCTCAAACCGCTGATTCAACGTTCCTGCAGCATTGTATACAGGGTGTATCAAAAGATTTTGATATTTTGATAGCACACATACCGGTAACTCAGCTGCATTTTCAAACTATGTTGCATGGTCTTGTGGCCGAACCTTGGACCCTTTGAACAGAGGAGAACAATGACCGACCACGGCAACTCTCAGCATTCCAAAGGACAACAGACAGATAGACCAACATTCCTTCATGTCGTTAAGATATTCTGACATTCGGGCTGATAATTAAGTACACCAGGTTACTAGTAATACCCTGACTCTGATCCACCTATGCATCTATGATTGAGAAAGTAACCATCTCGTTACAGACACGCTGTGACAGATTCCCCATATGAAAGAGCAGGGACTCCACCATACCGTTCATCCATACAAGATGCAGATTTGCGTTAGTCAATTCGGTCCGACATCCAATGAATAATTCTCTCAGTTAAATCCCCAAACACGGATGTGATACACATACATGTACATATATATCCAAGATATCCCCAGTCTGGAAGTTCCCATGTGGCTGCGACCATCACTCTTGGCGTAGCCACTCACTCAGATATTGGTAACAAGTTCAACTACCCTCAAGCCCCTGGCCTGTCGGTCTATGGGCACCATTGGCTAGAAAGTATCGTCGAGATCAAAGGGAAAGCCGGCAATTACCATTGACTCTTAAGATAGGCAAATACAGGCCAGGAGTAAAATTGCCACTTAAAGATAGCACACAAATGAATACTTTATCCAGAGAAGATGTTCTCGTTCCATCTCCAAATGAATAAGTAATTCCCTGAAGCAGAATACATAGCCATCATACTCCAATTTGAAAGGCTTGCTGATACGTACCAGTGATATTGCCACGGGAATAACAGAGGAAGCCACTTTCAATATTTGTTTCGTGGCTTCAGAAATGAATAATCCTCCTCACGTTGACTCTGACTAAGAATCGCAACTGCGATTTCATGTTTTCCTGATGAAGAATTGGTCATATCACGTTTGTTGGAACGAAAGGTTAGAAGTTATCGACGAGTGGATCCACAGTGAACAACTGTAACACTCTAGATTGCCAAGAAGACAACAGAACAAAACAGAGAACACATGTATACCTAGCCTTCGACGAGCCAACAACGGGATAGAGATCTTCATCGTAGACTTAGATCTTTATCGTCAATATGAATGAAGTGACACTGACATGGAGGAGGTTTATGATATTCCTGTAATGACAGCTCCCGTGAGGTTATAGTCATAACGCACTGTCGGCACCACAGGATGAGAACAACGTTGTGAATTCCAAGTGCATGCATGTAGCTCCTCGAGAAGAGTCATAGTCACATCGCGCACAGCGTAGTTTGTATCGGCGAGTATGATATACATGTATTAGCATCTAGCGCTCCTGCCTTGAAAGGATAGCTAAAGGATCACGATCACGATAGGTTGAAAAGTAACGTTATCCTACGTAACACTACAAACACAGTCACCGTCTACTTACAGACTCGCCATCATTGCGTCGCGTTCTCCTGGCCTTGGGATAGCTTACCCCAACTCAGCTGTAATGGCAACCTCTCCTTTACCCTTCACTGAATAAAGCTCGTCAGTTCTTTGGCAATCATGATGGTTTTCTCCCATTGCTCTGCATTCGCATAATCATTTATTGATGTTGATGAAACATTGACCCTTGCACAGCTTGGCCGAGGTTGAAACGTTTGTTTGGCTTGGATGAGCTGGGCTGTTATCTCACTGGCAGAGTATCCTTTTGCATCCTTCTACATATACACGTATATTGATTTCCTCGTAAAAGTTACCTCGAGTGTGCTGCAAGTTGAAGAATACAGGAGACGTAATGCCGACACAAAGATGATGCCGTAGTACTGGATATGCCACTTATAACTTCAAAGTGACACGCTGACATTAGTGGGCGCTTGAAGGCCATATATCCACACCGTCTTCCACTAGAGTCGTCTTGCTCAGTAGTCTACCTGTCGAGAGGTGACCTCGAGTGCGTTGTCAAGCTAATTCGCCCTCACCCTTTCCCACGAGAGCCATTCTGCACCCCTCTATTGATTTCGGTGGAATACCTTATTCGGCTGTTACCTTAGAATCCTCGCGCCGGAGGATGAAACATTGAAATTGGCTCTGACAGCACAGGAATCCTTCTCTATCCTACCCAAGCTATCCAAGCATTGGTAATTACATGATGCGTAGCGTTGGGCTTTTACGGGATTTGGTAGTAATTGATCATCAATAATGTATTTCCTTTGGCACCACGTCTACCTTTTCTGTCGCCAGGGCAAATATAGATTGGGATGACTGCGAAATGAGCTTCGGTGTTCTTCACGGGCCACCTATCTAATGAGCTTTGCGCGGTAAGGTTGATTTGGGAATACAGCTGGGTATGATAGTCTGGCTAGCAATTCGTCCAGAGAGATGGAGTCGCCACGAACCTGATGGGACCTTCTTGTGTCAATGGACTCGTCCTTCCTGTTCTACAACAAATACCCCTTTGGCTACAGTGCTAATAATGTCAAGCAATAAAATCTAGAGCAGTCACCTTTTGTCTGTTGGCCCAGCCATTTCAGTATTGACAATGCTCTCACGTACTGTATAATAGTATATCGTTCGTAAATATCCTCTGTTACATTCTCCATCGGAAAGGCAGATGCTCTGCTCGTTATAGCATGATGGCTTTGACTGACACAAGGTGATTGGCATGATAAGCGAAAGTCACGTACACAGAACTGACAGAAAATCCCCATAATTAGCGGACCAACTCTCACTGATTTAGTCAGCTGGCGTACGAGGAAGCCTCAGCGTCCCCGCATATATAGAACTCAACAAGGAACAAGATGCCTCATTCGTAGGTTACCGTGCTTTCAGATTTTGATCGAGGTTGTCATTTGCTTCCTGTGGATTCATGGTCCCCTTCATTGATCCTGGTTTGGGACTCTTGGGCGTTCTTCCTTTGCAATGTGATGGGAATTAGATGCTCCGGCTCATTAAAATGCCTGTGGCAGACATGGAGTCCGCTTCGGGGAGACTTGGCGTTGGGTGGATGGGCCGTATGGCTCTCAGACTTGTTGAGATGTAATAATGTACGGGGGCGATTTAGAGGAGCTCACTCGGCAAATACCAAGTGAGGGCCGCTAGGGAGTGGGAATTGCCAGACTTTATGAATGAATTGCCCGGCCTATCGCCAAGGTCTAGCTATTTGAAGAGGGGCAATCATTCGGGTTGCTTATACCAATGAACGCCGCCAGGAAATCTAGGAAGGAATGGTTCCGTGAATGACACTTAGCCAGTCAATTTCCTGTTGCATTAGCCTCCGAGTCCGTTTTTGTCTAGGACGTTGCAGATTACCTGGAAGCACAAATGTAACAGAGTTGATGAACTGCGCGGCATCTGCGTGATCGTTTCGCAGCCTTCACGTAGCACTTCAAGAAAACGAATAACGAAAAAAAAGACAACATTACAGAGATTACAGTTTTGCAAGAGTTTATTCGTGGAAGAAAGGAAACAAACGGGAACAATTGACAATGACATCACGACAATTATACTTGTTGAGCGTAGCCGGTGTCTTCTGGCCAAAGCCGTCTTCCTCGACGCCTCATAATGCTTTCAGGGTAGGTGATGACCCACAGTATCTTGGATATGAGTGACCACTTTACTAAGCCTCCACTTGTCGGTGACTGACTTGGCCAGGTTCGCCTTCAATATCGCCAGTGTCTTGCTCTCAAGATACGCTGAAGAGAATAAAGTACGTGTCAAAGAATATGTTGAGAAATCAAAATCATCGTTTCCTGTGCGGTACATTGATATCTGTTACATCCGACCATTTCGAGCTTAAATTGAACCACCTGCGTGCTAGTAAAAGCAAACTTAACTCGGTGTTAACCTTAACTTTGCGCTGAGTCTGATGTTGCTGGAGAATGTTCCACGTTAAAACGAAGGCCAAGTTCGTAACGTGTTTTGAACAGCCGGTCCCTGTCCTTGCAAGGTTGATTAACTGCCATGGAAACGTCCAACACCAGCCAAGAGTCAATTTAAAGTTGATTTCAGCGAGAATTTTGTTCTTCCTGGATTTTCTTGGCCTTTCTCATGGCGTAACAATTAATCCATTGTTACCACCATTGCCATCACTTACCACAGACATGCCCCAGCGCATTACTGAGAACAGGGACGATATCTTGATAGTCCTCTGCCTTGAAATACAGACCATCTCCAATCAAGTTTAGTTCCTCCTCCTGCAAGAAGGTGGTCTTTAAGTTTAAATCCGACTTATTCTAGACCACTCAAAGAAGTCCTAGAAAGCTTCTGGTGATGGGTCATAATATAAGAGTTCCTGGGGAAGGTTTACATATACAGTTCACGTTGTTACTGGTGACGTGTCACGTTAATATCGAAGTCATTTCCAAAGACTTTCGCCCTCTTGTACATGTACATCACGCTCGTCATCTCATGTTTTCAAGTCTATGTAGATTACCGAACATTGGCAGGTCACCCGTTACGAGTAACAACGTGAGAGCAATACCCCTAAAGGTCTGTTAGTAGGGTCATTTACACGGTACGAAACTTATGTAGATGGATCAGGATTGGTCTGACACAGAAACACTGAGCCATACATTTATTTAAGAAAGGGATGCACATGTACATAAGAAAGTTTCCAACATCTTAGAAAAATGTGCAGAGTCGCTTTTGCTGCCATGACTTACATCGACGTCGCCAATCCCTATGGCGAAGACACGGATTCCCATCTCGTTCGTCAGTTTGAGGATGTCTGGGAGCGCTGCTTTGTCTTTTGCCATTCCTGTCAAACAGAGAGAACACATTTGCTCACTCTACCAGGGTTGTGTTCGATCAGAGGTTAATGAATTAGCCTGATTTAGGATCCCAGACTTCTCCTTTTGGATACACCCCAGTCCCAAACTCAGCGTGCATTAGACTGAGAGGGTTAACGGTACCAAAGACACTACATAGGCCCTACTGAACTTGCCTTCGTAGCCTCAGCCCATACGCGCGTTGTCTGGAAGCTGAGCAATGTCAATAAATTGAGGGTCAAGATGAAGACATTACGGACCAAATAAGGCTGGAACACAAATCAATCAAACTTTCAAATTTACCATCAGTGACCACCACAGCAATCTTCGGGGCATAATCTCTTGCGCCATGCTCTCGGGTAAAGGTTTCCGCATTCATCAGTCCAATAGCCATGGCCGTGTGGGTCGTCTCGCGGAGTGAAAGCCTGTCAAGGCCGAACAAGGCGTCATCGAGATCCTGCTTGTTGCTGAAGCTATTGAGGTGAATCATCTCCTTCGTATTCTGGAAGAATAAGGCAAATGGTTGTGCCAAGCAGCAAGAATTTACTCTTTATTATAAGCCTAAAGATTGATATTTATGCCCTCCGAAGAGCATAAGACATGCATGGCTTGCTTATGCCAAACGGGATACCAGGCTGGTCCATGATAAATGTGGTGTTGCACGGCCAGACATTAGAGACTGAAGCAGTGTGATCGACGGGCGATAGCATGATCAAGCTAGGATTAGTTCCCATTGGGCATCTTTGCAATTGCCTGACGGGTTACCTTCGCGTGTCCGAATCTGATCACAGAAGCCTGAATCATGGAGGGGTTGACGATGCCGATACCGTCAATAACATGGGATACAATCGTCTTAATTATCTCGAAGTTGCTCCCTCCCATGCTACCTGTCGCGTCCATGATGAACGCAGCGTCGGCGACAGTGCGACACTTCTTTGCTAGAAAAGAAACACAGCTTATCAGTTTCAGTGTCGGGAACTACATTGTACATGTATTGATGGAGAGAACGGTAGTTTGTAAAACGCATCTGTGGAAGACACCTGACTGATTCTGGTAAAGCGATTTACCACATTTCTGGATGCATACTGACCGCAAAGCAACTTGAGGAGTTCCTCAATTTTATCAAGGAGTACTTCCTTGTCCTCGTCCACCAGTACAACCCTGTGGGGACGCCCGCCAGTGATAGTGAGTAGTTCGTTCAAGTCTATGTCATGCCCTATGCCCACGGCAAAGAATTCTATGCCGGCGTCACCGGCAGCCTGAAGTGAATATAAAGAGGGAAATCGTGAACATCTTGGGAGCTATGTTGCTACCTTACCAAGAATCTATTCGAAAACTGGTCAGAATTTGAATTTAGATGGTGACTGATGATACCTCAGACTGATGAGTCCACGGTGTTGTTATGAGCAAATCCGCCTCAGGACTTGGGACTCCTATTCGCTCCACGTCAGATCGCCAATGCCCCATGTAATGACGGCGTAACGCCGATGTACCGAGCTTCGTTTTCTCTTCCCATTACCTTGACTTCCATTGCTAGGGATTCTGGGTCCTTGGTGCGCCCATCTGTAATCACAATGGCAATCTTCTTCCTGTCAGGCGTTCCTCCACCAAACTTCTTCTTGAAGCTGTTGCGCCTCATATGCCCGATCGCATGCCCTTAGTGAAAAGAAATTCTTCTGAAGATGCTTTATACCTTAGTCAAGTTGCGCTTCGCCATTGTGTGGAAGCGTTTGTAAACGATAGCACGTTTGTGCCTGCGTAGCGGGGGGGGGGGGGGTTCAGTGGGGGCGGGTCTTAAGGGTTTAAGTCGGGATACTTGGGGGAGTTATTGTTTAGTTTGGGGGGGGGGGGGGTTCTGACCAATGGGGTTTTAGTTTTACACGCAGGCAAAATAGGGAGGCCAAATCATAAGGTCATTGATTATAATGCTTTCGACTGCTTCCATGTGTAGTTATTCGGTCCCTCAAGAACGATTGCAGATACGTATCATGATTTCGCTACTTACCCGTACGGGTGGTTTCTAAACGATGAAGCCCAGGCAACGCTTCAAGGGTGGCAATGAGCAGGTTGACCTCTTCGGGGTATTTGAAGGAATTCAGATGAAGATGCTCAACCGTGTTGTTGAGGCTGCCGATTTGCATTATTGCAATCTTGAAAAGAACAATACGGCCCCGTTCACACCTTGACATATATATCTAGACGAATCATTCCAAAAACAAGCCATTTTGCGACATTGATTCACTTGGGTGGATAGTTCAATGATGCTCCAGTTGGTGACCTTGACAACAATGGTATTGAGTCGTCCGCTTTCTGTGGCGAGGAATGATCAAGGCAAACGTTTTTTGTGAGGTATTGGGAGATCTAGATAACATTGTCTATTAGTCATGATCAATACTAATATCAAGCCGTAGTGGATTTTGAGGGTTGCGTATTAAGTATGAAACTTATAAATCAAATTATTTCTTGGTCATGGCCCTCGTACTAACCTGGTTCTCAAGATGTCACCTTCACTAACCCCCACCCCTTCCTTAGAGTAAGCCCCTTCGAAAGATTTCTTAAGCCGATACTGCCAAATAGTTTTTAATTCGATTGCATGGTATATCATACCCTATGGAATTTTGAAATGTCATGAAACAGTATATAGGACTTCACTCTCCCAAATTTGCATTGTGTAAATACGTAATGGCTCCAATTCGTGTTCATCCGACCGTGAGCTCATTATTTGACTGGTCAGCTTTGAATCGTGAGCATTTTCGTGAATGGGTCAATTTAGATTTGATTGAAAATCACAATTCAATTCGATTGAAAGTCACAATTTGAATAGATGTGTGGTTTGGTCATTTCTCTGACGTAACGTACTCAATTAGTGTAGGGGTGTCGAATTTGGCTGTGCTACTGGTATGACAGACTGGTTTTGGGAACACAAGCGTTCAGTTGTGTCGACGCCAACGAGGCACATGTTCCATGGTCGAAGCGCTGGTTCAACATTGGTAAGTTCAGCCTGATTTCTCCACAACTTTTCCTCCCCAAGTTTTGCGACTATTGTTTGAACCTGTGTACAATCTTATCTTGTCATTTTCATTCCTTGCAGGTACCAGACATGTTATCCTGTCCAGCACACCTAATGCTGCTCAACCACCGCTGCAAAACCGGTTTATCACAAGAAACGACGTGAACGACGTGAACACCATCATGGTGAGTTATTTTTCTCAATCTTCCTTGACCGCACATACATGTATTCTTATGAAACGTTTCATCTATGCAGCAGTGGCGGATCCAGAAATTTGGGAAAGAAGCGGGGGGGGGCGCTGCCCCACCAATGAGAACTCGTGATACAACCGAAGGTGTAATTCTGAAAACGAGGGGGGGGGGCTTGTAAAAATATTTTCTCTTGGGAAGAAGTGCCCTGAAAGTTCATTTCTCTGACAAAAAGGGATGACTGATGCGGGACTTTTAAATCCGCTACTGCTGTCCAGAATATATTTCCAAACTCGGCTCAGCTGACCTTTGAAAGGAGGACACTGTTAGCCCATCCATACCCTATCTAAGGTACTATATCGTTCTAGCTGCAAGAAAATGAGACAATCGGTCATGTCTGCCATGCTTTATGACGTCACACACCACGTGCTTGGCCCAACGTGTCACGTGCTCATAACACATTCTATCTCTGAACCAATCAGCCCTTGATACTGTGACATGTGATATGCATGATGAGGACCTTGACCGTCTCAGAAAGATAATGCATAAAGTCGAAGTAGTTTAAAGACATTTACCTAAAGACATGGCAGAAATTACCAATCGTCTCATTTGACCTGTGAAACGATCGAGTATTAATCTATCCTATCCCATAGGAGATCAGCATCCCAGAGCTTTGATAAAACCTGCCAGTTGTTCCCAGGCTTGTGTGATGAAATGGCCATAGTTTAGTGATACCCCCTCTTGTATTCAGTGGTATTAAAGGGACAGCTGTGGCATGAGATATATTGGTTTTTCCTGTAAAAATGGCTTCCAGTAGGACCGTGACTTTTCCAATCAGGAAAATTGAAATATCATTGAACTGCAATAAACAGTGCACAAAAATTGGGCATTACCTTAGGCCTGCCTGCATTTCACAAGCCATGTCCAAAACTGGCGAGATCAGCATAAGTGACTGCGCATGGTGGCAAGCAGAGGTATTATCCTCCTGGTCAGGGAACTCCCCCCCCCCCCCCCCAGGCCCCCCTGCTGAAAACCGCAGCAAACCAGCAGCAAACAAAAGACTGACTTAAAATTTCTTTCGCGAGACATTATATTCTGGTCACCATTGAGTTTTACCTATAGCCCCAATACAATTATAAAGATGGTGTGCGTAGATTCATTTTGTTACCATTTTAATATCTGTATACCGGGGCTCCTGTACCCCCTTTCCTTACTCAGTATCTGAATCTTCCCATAAGTGAACCACTGCCAGTGAAAGGGGCTGGCTGGGTGCTGTTGGGACAATTACAGGATTGCTATTAAATAAGCCTTCTATCAAGACGAATTTATTGAAACGTGCGTGGATGGCATCATGACCCAGGTCATTAATTGTGAAAAAAAACAATGGATTGACCTCGACCAAATTGATTGGTTTTGTCTCACTCCCGAAAAAAGTAGGAGAAATGATTTGAAATTAAGAATAAAAACACACCGTCAAATTGCTCCGTCACTCTTCCCAATGATCGTGAAAAAAACTTCATGTAGCTCTAGTTGAGAAGTGTTGGGTTGGCGACACTTGCAGGCCATGGATAGATATGTGACCTTGTTGTGTGTAACTATAACACTCAACACGCCTGCTTGCCCTTTTCAGATAGCGAGTTAGCCCTTCTATCACTTCGGTCTATCTACCGTAGCTGTCATGCAAATACCTTTTCTTTCAGAAGCCCCGACGCCCCCTTGAACTTTCAAGAAATGGTTGGGTTTGGTCAAGGGACTGGTATTGGATCTGATATATTATCATTATTGTCACACCTTTTCGCTAAATATGAGGTCTTGAAAACTGTTTGGCACTACTCCTTGTGAGGTGTTTCCCAACGTTAATGACGCCTGTCTGTATAAGTGGTACATACTTGACACCTATGGCGAAGGATGAGCCAGTTATTTTCGAGCTTGTACTTTGGGTGCATCTCGTTCCTCGGGTTGCATTGCGCCCGCGACCCCATAGGAGTTTCTGGTCTTGTCTCTTCGCCCCCAACCCCGATAAACTCTGTGTGCTCTGAACGAATGCTCATCAGGTCGACAGTTATTTGACGACGTAAATCCATCCATATTAACTGGCGCTGCGGCTGCGCTCAATAGACTCCGTTGGGGGGTCTGAGCCTGATAGGGTGTACCAGTCCAGCCGGTTATGTACGGTTGGTATGCTCTATGATATGGATCTCCAGCCACCTGTCAGCTAGGGGCAGACCCCAGTGTCTCAACCCTGGGTCTCAGAGGCGGTAACTTCTAATCAGGCAGCGCGCTATGTCGGGTTAGGCGACATGGGTTACCAGGGCATCCACAGCCAAAATGGTTTGCACATGGAGGTCATCGCGACCGACTTGTGAGGGGGAAGAAGTGATGTCCATGGCGGTTTCAAATTGATCTGACGCCCCCCGCGTCTTTGGACTGGAGGGGTTCATGTGGCCAAATGCTGTCAGCTAAATCCTATCGTTAGCATCGTTCGCGGTACATGGAAACCCAGGGCATGGAACCCTTTTTGTCTTCAAGTTGTTTTTTTTCCCTAAGGATTTCAATTATGATATATATATTTAGATCCACAGGTAAAGTCAGCACATGTGGCGACTCGCCACATGTACATTTTTAAAGTTGTTTTCGAGCATTGTCAAAAGTTGTGAGAATAAATTTCCCCTTTGGACGTGTTTTTTCTTTACCAGAATGACAATCAAGAAGTTTGTCACTGGAGAATTTCCCCATCCCCCACCCCAGCCCTAGAATAATATACAGACTAAATAGTATCTTTGGACTGTACTGGTAATATAGGTCAGTCATGAAAAATGAAATATATATTGGACTGTACTGGTAATATAGGTCAGTCACGAAAAATGAAATATATATTGGACTGTACTGGTAATAGAGGTCAGTCACGTAAAAATGAGATATAATATTGGACTGTACTGGTAATAGAGGTCAGTCACGAAAAAATGAGATATATATTGGACTGTACTGGTAATAGAGGTCAGTCACGAAAAAATGAGATATATATTGGACTGTACTGGTAATAGAGGTCAGTCACGAAAAAATGAGATACATATTGGACTGTACTGGTAATAGAGGTCAGTCACGAAAAAAATGAAATATATATTGGACTGTACTGGTAATAGAGGTCAGTCACGAAAATATCTGAAAGTCTGTGCCCCATTGTTGACGAATATAATATCGTGAGGACTTTATCAATAGTCACGGTCCCTGGCCCCTCCCACATAAAAATAATTAGCAAGGTCACTGCAGGCAATAGCTTCAGTATTGTTATTGTATAAACATGTCTTAAACATTATAAACGGCCCTATTTTGTGGGGTAACATTGGGTTCTTGCTGGGGTAATGATGTCCATGTCCGATTCTGCGTTTTGTGGACTTGTAAATCAGTCCAGCAGTGACACTGCGTTTTGTGGACATGTAAGTCTGTCCAGCAGTACCAAGTTTCACCCCAGCAATTACCAATAAGACCTGCACGTGACCTTAAAGTAAATTTATGATAAGCAAACAATAATGCAATGGACAAAACGCAATGGCTGCATTGCAAGAAGGAAATCTGCAAAGAGTAGCTGGGACTGTCTGTCCAGCTCTCGTTTTTTGAAACGATGGGCGATTTGAACTCTTGATCAACAGATCGCCCATTGTTGACTGAAGCAGCATTCGAATTGTCTCCAATTTTTTCAGGTGAATAATTGCTCTATCTCGTGTGGTTTTGCTGTCCCGTCCCAAGAATCGAGCCAACGCGACAGAGACCATTTCTGCGTGGGAAGTTATCAGTTTGAGGACAAGTTTCCTGGTTGAGCAGGCCTTGGCTCCCAGTTGCCCATCCCGCATGAGTTGGAGATGAATATTTAGGATGCCAGATTTGTGGAACAAAATTCAGGTAAATGCGATAAAACTAAATAAGCTGGCTTCAGTTGATGAAATGAGGCTTCAGGTCCGTCATCATGTGACAGATATTGGGGCGAACCAGAGGCAGGTTGACCACCATTGCCTGACAATAATTCAATTCAATTTAATTTATTTAATATCTATTCGTGCCAATGAGGCTGTCACAGATATGCTATAACAGAAGATAAAAAACCCAAAAAACGTCATGAAAAATGCTCTCTTTCATTTCTTTTAGTGTATATTTCAATGTTACTTCCCTTTCTATTCCAGGCCAGAAGTCAAAGGTCCTGATCAGGGAACACCAGTTCCCAACGGAATTTACCATTTTCTTGTTGTAATTTATGCTGTTGCGTTGACTCTCATGAAAATTCAATCTTTGTTTCAAGTGAACCTTTTCAAAAAATGTGCTTCTTCCCAATTGGGCTGAAATCAATAGCACTTTATGTATGTACTCGCTGATCCAGAATATTGCTATTTCTTGATCCGTGTTCAATGTGGTAATTAATTTGCCGTTTGGTGATGGTTGTGACGAAATAACGACTGCTCTATTTTACAGCACGAGGTGCAACAGCAATGGAGTATTTGTCTGGGTAGCTGTCTCGGTCACAGCAAAAAAGTGGTTCTACATTGCATTTTTGTGCCACATTTAATACTCAAAATGATGCACGGATGCGCCTTATTGACATGTTATTTGTTTTCAAGAGGAATTTGTTGTAGATCAATATCATTGCTCTAAAGGCTTAGATTTCTCATTAGTTCTTTCTTTTTTTCTAAGGCAGGCCCAGAGAATGTTTTAGGTAGGATATTATTGATATATTAGGCCCATATCAGTTTTTTGAACAATTTCCTCTTGAAGACAATAAACGTCAATATCAAGTCTCTGCACCATTTTGATTGAGCGGTTTTGGGATAAAATATAAAGAGAATTCTCCATTGGTGTAAACAGACTATGCCATTGTTTTGGTCAGCAATCGGTTCTTGCCACCTTGAAAGCGTGTATTGTTCAATTGTTATCATGTCATTGCCATTTGCCTATGTCCCTCCCACCCCTCCTCATCCTTATCGACACTGCAACACCCTCCACCCCACCCTGCATCTGATCCCTTGGCCCGATTGCCCAAGCGGCGTTATTGTAAACGTTGCGTTATTTTGTTAACGTTGCGTTGTTGTACACGTTGCGTTATTAGGCAGGTTTCGCAATCCTTACGAAGAGCTACGAAGTGTATGATATACTTTAGACGACTTTTCTTTCGGGCTTGCGAAACCTGCCTATTATATTCCAAGTTTTGCAGTATTTATATATATACATGTACTTGCCCAATAAAAGTTGCCGTATCACAGCCTTCGTCTCTTGTCCTTCGGTCTCTGAGCGTGGGGACCACTCTCGAAAGGTTCGATGTACACGCGACACTGTCTCCACGTATAACAAATACAGACTGATATGCCAAAGCATTAAACAATATGCAGGGTCTACAAATAATCCATTCTACCCTATATATTCCTACATTACCGCTGGTATAGGCAATTTCCGACAGATTGACATCACTACCAAATTAATTTCAATGATGTCTTCTTCCGACTTAAAATGTTATCAATTTCAAGTCGGTGGGTGATATGAATAAAGACTAGCAAATGCTTTTATCTAAACTCCATGTACATTTACACTAGGCCTTTCTGTACAAAATTGAAGTAAAAGCATTTGCTAGCCTTTATTCATATCACCCATTGTTTGCATCCGTACCTGTAAAGCCTCCGCTTTAATCTTCACCATCCCCTCGATCATCCTTCGAGTGAACTGCTTGATGGTCTCAAAGTTATCTAAACCAACCGAACCTGAGGCGTCCAGCATAAACACAATATCAGCATGGCCGCAAAGAGCGATACTAGGCCTGCCCGCCGCTGGAAAGGAAAGTTTATAGTTTTGATCCCGTGGCAAAATAAGTCGCACCCCGATACGGTTGGCGTCTTTTGGTTGTGATATACGACAAATGTACTTCCACTTCCCGCAAATGGCGCTAGTTAACGCGCGGGTGAAGCGGCCAAAGGAGTATTGCGCACCCCTGCGGGAAGACGCGGCATGAAACTTGATTCAAGCTCGGCATCTGAGGTAAAATCTGGGAGTTGACCGAAACTAATGATGTCGGCCCAAGGCCATTATAAGCAATCATCTCCCATATTTTCGAACTGCTGGTTGCGCTAAAGGGACCATTCGACCAACTGGTTCCCGCTTACATAACGAGTTTGGTGTACACTTTATAACACAATGATAAAAAACTCACAATCTCTTGAAAACGTTTTGTCATCAACAGCAGACGAGAGGCCAATTATGGAAATGACGCCCAGAATCAAACCAAGTCGAGCCATCTAAAAGTAAACAAGATGATATAAATATGTACATGATTGTACATTACAGTAGAACCTAGTATATCATTTGGACTGGTCAAATGCCTCTTCTATAGGTATAGGTGTCTCTATTACAGAAGTACAGAGTCTAATGAAAATGGGCTCCATTTCGTTTCTGACCATCCCATTCCAACAATTCGGTTGTTAAGGACAGTATTTTGGTCCATGGTTACTCACCTTTTGCGTTTGTCTTCGTAGCCTGATAAAAGAAGCTGCTCGATGTAGCAGCCACGGATCTCCTGCCACGGACTGATTAAAAATATCGCTAACTTTATTCCCCTATGCGTATTAGCAACAAGCGCTACGCCATCAGACAATGCATTGACACTCGCCTGGACGTCCAGTTCCACTGGCAGGCTGACTGCGGTTACATATTTGGCAACAACTGCCACTGTGAAACAGCTTGGAGGTTTTTTAGGACACTTCCTGTACATCATCGGCACCATACGTCGGTTGAACTTTTGACAGAGAACATGGTAACTGCTGTAAAACATCTCAAAAGTCATGAGTTATTGATAGGAAGTATGTTGCTAATTCGAATACCTTATACCATTTTGACGGAGCAACCAGCGAGGATAGTTTTTAGTATGTTTTTGCGGACAACACGTGTATGTGGTCGAGGACAATTCGTTAAAGTTTTGGTATTAAGACCGCAATGATGAGTCTCAGGGCTAAAAATGAGACGGTGAATTTGACCTCCACATCATATTACCCTGTCTTTGCCAAGAGCAGGATTACTTCAATGTGGGCATCTTTTAAAACTAGACATGCGTCTGTTCGTATTGTATGTTCGAACAATCGATAGCCCTGTCTCATGATATTCCAATCAGTCGTCATTCTTCCTCCAGTTCCAGGTGGTGTGCCATATCAGCGTCGATGAAGGCTAGCGTCTAGTAGGCCATGAAGGGCAAATAGTGTGATATTTCTCTCGAGATCTTGTATCATATGTACGTGTAGTCTACGATATTTCAATTTGAAGAGATTCTAATCATTTGGAACACAGCGCTATAGAGATGTCAGCGGCAATAAACTTATTCTATCAATAAACAGAATACCTTATCGATTTCCTAAACTGTGTCAAGAGTTTACCTATTGGTCGAGATTTGGGCAAGTTGATATCGGATTGTCTATAGGATGAACCTCCGATGTGTGAGATGTAACCGCAAGGATATCTCAGATAAGACAGACCAAACTTACTCAGTCCAGGTTACTAGTACCTTGGAGTGCGTAAACTGTGCCATAAATCTATAAACAACCCCTTTCCGTACAAGGACTGAAATGAAATTCGTGTTCGTGCATGCAAAACATGCTAAAAGTTGTCATAGATAGTCAAGAATAGTCCAGGCTCTTGACTTGTATCATCTTATCAATCCCTGTTGTTATTTAGTGAACCTCGACTGTACCTTTGGTAGTCCGTGGCCCTACTAATTGACACAGTGACACTATTCTGGCTGCCCACTATACAAGTGGATTTGGTTCATGTTGAAGGTGAGTTTGCATTTGCTGTTCTTGTACACAGAAAAAAAATTGGAGGGGCCCCACGTGTCAAGGAATTGATAATAGGAACCCAGGGTTTTGTCTACGATGTACCCTAATAACGCCAAGTCTCATGCCTCATGTAATCTGAAAATTATTCGTCGGTCCGCACCTTGTATGTTGTATGATAATACACGTAGATGCGGACTGATAGTTAGAGTGATCGTGTTGGTTTTTGACACTGTATCTCACCTTCACGAAATACTAGACTCGCGATAGATTGATTCAACTAATTCTCCATAGACGTTCCCCTCTTATTACTCATACTTTTCAGGAGCACTCATTATCAATGCATTGTTCTCTCCCGCTTCAGATTGGATTATCAAGTGGACATGGAGAAGCAAGGCAACATGCATGGTTCGGTCATGACGACACAACCAGACCTCGTCCATGAGCCAGACAAGGACCAAGTGCTCTACAACGTGCGATCGGAAGGCATATTCGTCCCAGAGCTGATCCCATTCCACGCAATGCCAGAACTGCGCAAGATAGCCCGGAGATCTTTGATAACCGGCATCGTTTTGGTCCTCAATGGCGTGGGTTACTTTGTGCTCGGGCTCTTCTCCGTCCCTGACGATCCGCATAACGCGTGGTTCGGCCACGCCACCACTACAGTCGTCGGTTTACTTGCGATTGGAGCAGGTTCGGTGTGCATCTTCATGAAGTTCCGACTCCTCAATGTCACATCCTGGGACAGTTTAGTTTGCCATACATGGTTTTTCATCGTATTTGGATGTGTGATTCTTGGATGCAGCCTGTACGCATTCGCTATGTTGGTGTATCTTTTGGTGGCGTATATTGGAATGGTGGATGACGGAAAGGTTGACCATATCCCAGATAGGACGAAAGCTGCTGTTGGCTGCGTCTTGGCGCTCGCTATTCTAACACTATCCTGTGCCATGCTCAGTTGTTCTGTAAGCATTCGCAAATTCGTGAACTCACTAAATGTACGTGACTGAGGCATTGGAGGTTTATATGCCATGTACCATTTTGTAATGTTCCTCTTAATACGTCAAGGACTCCAGCCAACTTACTGAAGAACGATGTGGACGGGTAATCCAAAAAACTATCAATCGCAGTGAAATTAGACTGTAATACGCCACGCTAAAGAGCAATTTTAGTCACTGCGATCTGCGATGGGTGACGCTAATGATCTCATGTCACGAAGGAAGACAATGTTGCGTGTTAAATCTTACTGGTGGGAACAAACACCGAAAGTTAGCCTACTTAAATAATATCATGTATCAACAGCGCAACCTCAGACTTCAATCATGTCCTATTTTAATTTGAACAACAAACTTCGATCATGTCCTCTATCATGGAAAAATAACTGAAACCATGTAGGTACTATTAAACCAAAAAACTTCCTTGCTCAAACTGCATACAAATCTCATGCTGTAAACTATGTCAGGAGCACTCAACACCCAAATGAGACGATAGTTTTGACGATGAGATATCACAATCAGACTATCGCACTGTTTAGGCTGCGTGCAGCATTTTAAGAAGTCTGTCACTTACGCTGTACAGGTTGTGACATTGTCCTATCTCTGACCCAGAACTCAGTAACATCAAGGTGTGCCAACTGTCACATACATGTCGGTCAAATGTCATAAAGCTTATGCTCCTAAGTGAATTTTCGACCACGGTGAGAGAGATGAGACAGTCACGACCTGACCAAATCAGCCCTAGTAGCTCCACCGCCTTTCCAGTACGCTGATAGCGATTTGAGACGGTCACAAGCAGACCGAATGATCGGGCCTGGGAGCTCACCCTCTTCCTAACACGGTGAGAGAGATGAGACAGTGACAACCAGCAGACCAACGTAGGCATGGCTACTTCACCTCTTCATCTTCTTCACCAAATAAGAACTGGTCGCTTCGCTGTGTCGCCAAAGGATCGGTATAAGAGGTGAGACGCCATTACCAGACCGAAACGGACATGGCAGCCTCACCATGGCCATCTCTCTAATCGTTTCAGCAATACGGTGAAGCTGCCAGGTCCGATTCGGTCAGGTTGTGCCAGTCTCATCTCTTTCATCGTGTCGGCGACATGATCGATCATTCATGACGGATTCGATCTGGCTGTGTCTTTTCTCGAGCCGTGTTGGGAACACGCTGGATCAAGCACACTCGATTTTGTCTGGTTGTACTATGTGTCTCATCTCTCTCACCATGTTGGGAGGATGGTTGGGCAGCCAAGGCTGATTCGGTCTGGTTGTGACTGTCACATCTCTCTCACCATGTGGATAAGCTAAGATGATGGAGCTGCGAGGCCAATCATTCGGTTTGGTTGTGATTGTATCATCTCCAGAGCTCTCATTGTGGTGAATAGACAGTGCAGCTTCCAGGCCCGATTAATTGGTGTGGTTGCGACCGCCTCACCTCTCTCGCCATGTTGGCAAGAAGATGGAGCTGTCAGGACAGGTGATTCGGTCTGATTGTGATGGTTTCATCTCTCTCAGTGTTGGCAAGACAGTGAAGTTAATACTTGGCCAGATTTTCGGTCTGGTTGTGACTTTTTGTGATTGTGACTGTTTCAACTGATAACTGCTGGTTCAGAGACAAGGTCACAACTAATACCAGATACCAAGGAAATTATCACCAGCTAACACAGCCATTTCAGAGACTTGTGCAACACTGTTCGTCAAGTGTATTGTGATGTCTGGAGAAGACACCAGAGACCACCTCAATGGAAGGACAAGACAGCAACTTTCATATTGAATACATGTTTATATTCAGCACACTGGCACAAATACCCGATAATTTACAATAAAATACCCAGATTATAGCACATGATATATAAGTTTACCTGAATCAAGCTTTCTCAGAACAAAAAAAAACAGATCAGCACATGATAGCTTCAAATGGTAGGTTCAACTGAATGAGATTCCGATGCCTTCAGATAGAGCTCAATCGAAATCAGCTACCAACCCACCTGACAGGAGGTTTTGAGGGGTGAGCAATGCCACACTGTCAAATACAATACAAGCTACAGTAACCTTGAGGTCATGCTCCACTGAGGGTAACACGGTAAAGTCAGAAAAGTATCCGTCATTCTAAATCTGTTCCATGACTAATCAAGTACAGAATATTGAGCACATATTGAGTACAATAGTTTCATCATATGAACACTAGGGGGGCATGAGAAGTCCTCCTGCACTTATCCTTTAATCACAGCAATGGGTCGCAGTTTGATTGCCTTCTTACTGAGGCCAGCCGCATGACCTGGAAAGGGAAATAGAGGGTAGAATTATTAACATTTCATATCGCAATGTACTACATGTTCAGTATCCTGGGCAATAGCTTGGGACGAGGATGCTCCCCAAAGGTCACACTGAAACATGTTTTTTCATGCAGATTTTGACTTATTTTCATCAAGGAAAAGGATTGTTGGACACTGAGGTCTTCTGAGAGTTTATCACCTCTCTGACTGATTGTGACATCTGTTGCAAGCAGGGGACACAGAAGCCCCCCCCCCCCCCAATCCCAAAAAACATAGGTGTCAAGGACACCTAGAGTCCCAAGAGTGTCCTAAATAGAGGGGTTCTATTGAACTTACACGTATTGACGACATCTGTAACATTCTTATAAGATTCTGGGGCCTCTTCCATGACTAGTTTAGGAGAAGCCACGCGTATTGAGATTCCCTGGTCTTCTAGTTTCGTCAGGACGCTCTGAT
Source organism: Lineus longissimus (assembly GCF_910592395.1). Lineage (NCBI taxonomy): Eukaryota > Metazoa > Nemertea > Pilidiophora > Heteronemertea > Lineidae > Lineus > Lineus longissimus. Next base: position 2,092,087 of record NC_088314.1, read on the forward strand.
AATCCAGGTTCCTCCTTGACTTGGCGCGTGATAAGGCACGCCCCTGAAAGAAATGCATCGTCGTAATTCACAATCTCACCAATGCATCTGAGGGAACAGAAACTGACCTCACATTCCTGCTGCTAAAGGTTTTAAACTTCTTACCTCCATGTTTGTAGCAATGTCATTTAACAAAGGATGAACTAAGAGTTACATGATAAGGACACTAATCAACAGCATTACTTGTTTGTACATGTACAATCAACAATTTGTCCTTTTTTTATCAACGCTGTCCTATAATTCAATCAATCACAACCTCAAAGGACTGGTAGGAAAACTTACTGCTCCGTGACATGTCGAGCCAAACGTCTCCTCCATCCCAGTCTCAGTTCCAGTCAGGACATAACTACACGTTCCCATGGTCCCACCAATCAGTACAGGTTGTCCAGTCAACTGGAACAGAAGGAAATCGATTCATGAATTCATTACAAAAGTTACAAGTCATCCTACAACTTCTGGTCAAGGGGAGTCTGGTTTTGTTACCCACAGGGGATGGTCACGGGGAGTCTGGTTTTGTTACCCACAGGGGACGTTGGCAGCAATTAGCTGCCTCTCATAATTGCTGAGAAAGAAGAGATTCTCTAAAAGATGACCTGCCTGATAATCAACTGGTATAAGTGGATGATGTGGAGGGAAGGCCCGCGTCGAGCCTTTCCGATGAACCAACAGCGTCTTCTGTTTGCCATCCATGAAGTGCTCTTCGACTTTGGCAATATTATGGGATACATCATAGATAACATGCATATCGAGGTCATCAGGGGTAGTCTGGAACATCTTGGCAAAGGACTGCAATTAAAGATGAAACTGATTAGCTATTCAATTAGCAAGTTAATTAGCACACCAATGAGCAGCTTAGGAAAGTTGAATATTCTGAGATGAGTGCTTACTCAAGGACACATAGGCTAAACAACGGTGATCCATCTGGGTGTGTAACCCATAACCTCCTGATCCTGATCATGAGCCCTACTGATCTCCCCAAAACCTACCTGTCTTGATAGGAAGGTCATACTACTTCTGTTCACCCAGGCATAGTTAGCTGCTGCTGCCATGCCCTTTAGGTAGTCCTGTCCTTCGGGGGAATGGATCCTAGCACATGCTAACTGACGGTCATTCACATCGATGTGGTCTCGCTTCATAGCTTTCTCCATGGCAACTAAGGCATCTGAAAAGTGTAAAATGACACCATTAAAGAAACTGTCAAACACGCCAAAAATTGAGCCAAAGACCAAGGAGGATACCGCGGTGACGTCACGGCTTTTCCAAGATGGCGCTGCATATTGTAAACAAACTCGATCCACGGCCAAGGGAAAATCAAGTCATCAAAAAAGTTAGATTTTTCGCATCAAATCAGAGTTATTAGTACTTTTCAGCTACGAAATAAGTCTTCAGACAATAAGCTATCATTTGAATAATGAAAAGTGCTGTTTTGATGGGGAAAAATAGGGTTTTTTAAACCAAATAGCCGGGCACCGATCTTCCAAAATTAGCGATGGTTTCAAAACAGTCTCCCAGATATGGGGCAATACTTCATTATCATAATGGGATTTGGAGGCATGTTTACAGATTTTACAAGTTCGAGACCTGTAGGACCTAAAACTCGCATAGATCCCCATAGATCCCCTCTATTTGTCAAGTTAGCGCCCCTGTAAGATCATGCATTTTCGGACACTAGAACGAAATCTTCCTGCGGATATCGCGGTTTCGGTGATGATTTAAGGAGAAATTGACTGTTCTTAGAGTTGTATGGGACAGAAATGAGTTCATACTTCATGAATACATGAATATATTATGATATGGGCGGGCTTCTAAGTCAAAACAATAACAAACTCAACTGCATCTCTACTGTATATTGCGTAGTGCATTGCCTAGTGTATTTCGTAGTGTATTTTAGCGGAGACATTATTTCCGCACTTTGGCCACGCCAAACGTCTTTTTTATTCGTGGAAGTTAATCTGCTCTGTAAATTTTATTTTACACAGGAAGAATCCATACTAGGTATTGCAATATTTCATGTCTATTGGTGTTTTTGTGTACAGGAGCGCACCAGACAGTGAGACGTGGAGATGTGTTCAGTGCTGGTGCTGTCAGTAGACTGAATCTGATTGGCCATAGCGATCACTAATATGGGTCGGGATCACGTGATGTGACGTCACCGCGGTATCCTCCTTGGCCAAAGACAGAGGCTTTCAGGCATAACCGGCACCACAAAGAAACTGCAGTGATGGACACAAAGCCAAAGGCCAAACACTTTCGTCACAGAAGAAGAAGAATCTTCAGAAGCCATTGAGAGCAATTTCAGAATGGAACGGAAACATCCCTTCACAAACTTGAACTAAAGATAAGTTGGAAGTATTTTCGAATATGCAAAAGAAATCTTGTGTCTGCATACCTGTAGCCACCTGGTGACCGAATCCTCTACTTCCACTGTGGATCATGACGCAGACTTGACCACAGTATTCAATCCCCATCTTAGACGCAGCAAAATCATCGTAGATTTCATCCACCACTTGGATCTCGGCATAATGGTTACCAGCACCTAGAGTTCCCAACTGAAATGTTACAAGAACAAGTAATACAATATGATCACATTCTCACAAACTAAAAGGGCTTCTTGACAAATGGGTCTACAGGACCATCAGGACACATTCCCACATGCCTGTCAATAGGCCATTATGATAGTTTACAAACACAGATTTTGGGAAGTAATATAGGCTTACCTGAGGCAGACCTCTCTTCTTTGCCCTTGCGCTGACTTTAGAAGGATCAGCTTGTAGCATGCGGCCATATTCCTCACAATGTTCCTTGTCCTCAGCCCAGGCATACCCTTCACGGAGAGACCAGTCCATACCCATCTCTAATGCCTCCTCTAAATCTCTAAAATATGGAATGTGAGTCAGTTCAGGCTGTGCTAGATCAAAGATATTTTGGCAGCCTCTTCAGATATATTTGACTCATTAGTCAGGGAGAAGTAGCTGTGGTCTGTGTGGCTGGATCTCCAGACTAGCGGTCAATAGGTCCCCGTTTCAAACCTCACAATCAGCAAAAGACTCTAAGCAGGTCTCTTTACCTGACATACCTCACTCCACCTAGGTGTACGGATACCAGACAGATACGTGGGTTGTAGCATTGGTTGAGCAGCTTGATCAAGAAAACACAAAGAAAAGATGACCAGGACTTACTTTGCAGTCATTGGGATGACGCCCTTTGATCCGACTCCTACCGGAATATGGTCAAACATACTCTGGGCCAACTGTTCTTTGACAGGAAGAACATCTTTCTCTGAGAGGTTCGTCCGCAGCAGACGTACGCCACAGTTGATGTCGAATCCCACGCCACCCGGGGATACCACTGCTTTTGGATCGTTGTAATCGAAAGCCGCCATGTTGCCAATGGCAAAGCCATAACCAGAGTGAACATCTGGTAAACCCACGGACCGCTGAAATAGATACAACACATATGTAACATAACAGACAGAGGGAATCGGGCCTCACATCAGAGTATGTTTATCAGCCACTTTGTAACAACACTGATATTAAAAGCTTTGCTTAGACTGTGCTCTCTTTATTTGCACAGAAAAGTTGAGATGTATTATGAACTAGGTAACTGAAGTTAAAGCCCAGTTCATGCCTTAAGGATACACCAACTGTACATGTTATCACATGATTCATTCTATACATACCCCAACAATGCCAGGTAGTGCAGCCACATTTGCGATCTGTTTGATCCCAGGAAGGAATCCACCAAAGCCTTTGGCGTTACAAGAATGGCGCAGCTCATCAAACATCAAGCGCTCCAACATATCATTAACATAAAATACACCCTCAACCTGCAAGGAAGATTAAATGTAATGAAACATTTGTCATTAGCATTTACTACATGTGGGTCATTAAGTATAAACAATGATGGGTTAATGGAATATCAAAAGACAAATTCGTATTGAATTCATTGGTCTACGAGTTTGCTTGATTGATGATACCACAGGCAGAATGCCTCTACTGGGCTTTTAAAGAGATTTAAATCAAACCGCTAAGCAATTATTATTACAGTACATGACTGATGTCACTGTGTCTCTGAATCTCTGCAACAACTTACATTCATATTTGGAACAAAATCTTTCTTGATCCTCCAACTGTTTGGGGTGAGTTTCTCGAGGAACTTCAGTTCCTCCTGGTATGTTCTTGGCATCTTGAATGTTTATTGGATCACCTATGTAATAATAAAATAATCCACATATAAAGGGAAACTTGATGACACATCAATGGCAACACTTTGAAACCATGACTTTCATATGTGACGTTTGGCACTCAAATCCACAAATCGTCTCATGTATAATACTCATGAGCGGAGGGTGCCGATGGCTGTTATGGTATGGTTACCAGCGATGGTCTAACTGTTCTCTTATTGGCCTCCTGATCGCATAACATTACAAAATCATATAAAATTACTCATCCAGACACTTTTTGGGCCACCCTGTAGTGGCTATACAGGCTGTGACTGTGTAGTGCGGAAAGAAGACTGCTGAGTCGGCTGAAGTGTGATGTTGCTCAATTCTATTTTACATTCGCTGACATTTAGGACATGACAGAGAAGAACTTGTGACAATGCACCAACTTAAAAATGACAAACTCACAAATTGATATCTCTTCTTCGGCTTCGTCCGTTTGAGCCGTTCCTATAGTTTATTCATTCTCGAGTGACTGTCAATTGGCTACCAGTAGACAACAAGGACTACACGGCGCGTACAAATTGCTTGAGACTACTACGTTTGGAGACGCTGCAGTAGTTATGCCAAGATTGCCGTGATGTGGCAGTACTGAGCATGATGGAGGACTGTGATGAAAAAATATTTATTTTGGGGGATATATCGAGCAAAATTGAGCGATTTGTCACGAAATTTATTGAAATTTCTGGCGATCAACTAGAATGGCGACTGCTAAAGAGAACACAGCAGTTCTCTGTTGGTGATTTTTCCTTGTTGATATGCAAATATAACCGCGAGAAGCACGAACAGGTTGGTTCCACAAATAATACGGAGAGCCATTTGTGGCATAAGCAAAGCATTGACGCTGCATTTTGGTACCGAGTTGTGGCAAACACTAAAATTGTCGGAATCGGCATCTTCCTTCCACAAAGCAAATGAATGTGGCAACTGACCTTATGTTGCTCTGTCTCACTCTCAGCACAATGTTTTGCTATCTTAACTTCAAATTCTACTCTCAACTTACTCTGCCCAAATCATTTGTTTTCTTCAGGTCATTCAAACTCTTGCGATAAACCTCCTTGAAGAGTCGAGAAGGTGGAGAGTTGCAATCAAAGATTGCAATGCTGCCGTGACTGAGGGGAAGGTCAACATCAGATTGGACCATACAGCCATGATTAGAGAAGGGGCTAAGGAAGTGTTATCTTCCGATGTGGGATATGGAAAATGTGCCTTGGAGGAGTTTCGATATGTTATGCTGAACTGCCATGAGGTGTTTGACCATGAAGCAGATGCTGTCTCATTAGACCTAATCAGATCTCTCCTGTTAGCACAGCATACCAAGAGACTCTTGGAGGCAAATGGGTGAGTTGAGGTCCAATCCTGACATCTTTGTTCTTACCAGACTGTCATCAGTAATGCAATCTTGTCATAATTTCAACCTGAATTTAACATTGTGCTTAATGTATGGTTTACCCTCTGCAAGATTTAATTTGATTTCTGCACAAAAGGCAGAAGCCTATTTGAAATAAGGGCTAAACTTTAGAATCCCCGATCGGAAATGACGTAGTTTGATCACATTCAACTATAAATCCATTGAACAGTGGTGCTTGGTTAGTCAACCGATGACCTTTTTTTGGGGTGTGATCGGGGATTCTAAACTCGTTCCGAAATAAGTCTGTCATTTTTGTTCGGGACTGGCAAATCAAGTGTTCAGGGTCTGGGTACCAGGGTGGCGTTGTTAGCGAGGGCCATTACAGAAAGTAATTAAAGAGAAAGCCGTTATGAACTGGAAAGTCTTGTTGGTCATGGTGAGGGGTTGCATTAGTGAGATACGCGTCACACCAGGACTCACTATATCCATACATCCAGGTGATATTGACATTAGTTTAATCAAGTTAATAATTTCTTTTAGGTTCAACACAATAGTCAACTGTAGATCCGATACGAAGCAGCAAACAACAGCTACACTGGGACACTATCAACTCGATTCACTTCTGAAGGATACTACCTTGAGGGAAATCACAACTGATGCTCTTTTTGAACAACTCAAATCCTCAAGACACAGACTTTCAGAGAAAGATTCCAGATTAGCTGGGAGACAGAATAGAAATAAGGATACCGTGATGCAGACGTTATATTTTGACCTTCATGCATTCCTGGAGGAGGACCGCAGCAATACAGGTCTTCTTGGTTATTGTCCTAGTCTTCATATTGCAGAAGGTTTGTGTACACAGTTTTTAATCTTTTATCTTCCCTTGCCAACACCTTATTTTATATCAAGGGCTCAATGACAATATGCCATTATACTCTTACCAAACACTTTAAAGGTTTAAACTAGCTTGAAAGTCAAAGACCAAGTGCCACAGAATGGAATTCAAAGATTGTGCAAAGGACATGTTGACATTGCTGTATTTGCTCATGAGATGGTTATGTGGTTTCGTCATTCTCATACTGACACTTTCCAGCTGAGTTGCTCTTACAAACTTCAGTTCATCATTCTGCTCATCTCGATTCCAGCAAGCTGTGATTGTTCAAGAATGAGAGAACTGTCCATGTTAGATTGTCATAGAAGTGACCTTGCCGGTCAAGGCTCCATAGAGGAGTGCATCCATATCGTGTGTGCAGATAATGAGTTCAGTCAGCAACAGCTCGACCTACTGTGGAGATTAGCGCCAGATTATCCAAACTCATTGAAACAGGTTAGTGGGACTCTTACCGTAATTTGCAGTTGGGTTTATGGTGAGCCGTTAACACTTCTAAATACTGTCAATAGGGTACATTGTACTTTAAAGTACTTGAAGTGAAATTGCAAATTTTAACTTTTCAGACCCATTTAGTCCATGGCGTGGTAACGGCACGTGGCGGCCAAGGCCTGTTTCTTCCAACTGCTGAGGAATTCTTCAGAACGAAGCGTGTGTTCACCCAGGAGGCAACTGTCCACAAATATGGTGATGCTGCAATGGGGGAATCGTGGTCCGAGTTGATTGACGCTCTGACAGTTGCCAGCATCAAGTTTGAGATGTTGTCGAAGACATGCAGAGGTGATGTGAAGCTGAATGTGAAAGCCGGAGAATCTGTGATAGTTTCAAGTGAAAAGATGGGATCTTTTGTCCTCTACAACTTTGCCAGATTGTGCACTCTGTTTGAGCACTTCCAAGAAAAAGTGGACCATGGTTAGTAGAAGACAAATACCTCTTCTTGCCTTCCTTGTTTGCGATGACGATTTCTGTTTGGATAACCTTGTGTGTAGGCCAGTAAAACAGAACAAGGGAAGAGGTTTTGGTTTTGCATCTGGACTCGTTTTCATTTGCTGTGTATGTGTTCATTTGCATATGGTAAAGATTAGACATAATTGAGATTGTCTTCCTTTTTTCCAGGTGTGTACAGCCCCCTCCCCAGCGTAGAACACATTGACTTCTCTTTCTTAAGAGAAGAAGAGGAGTGGATGCTGTTTTATAATTACGTGCTGGCGTACCCAAGTCTTGTCAGGAGTACTGTCTCGGATCATTTGGCGTCGAATGGTCATGCTGCCAAAATACACACTCACAAGGTAAGGTTTCGTTTTTGGTCACGATCAACAAAGAGTGAGTGGACTCTTAGACAAATCCATATTTCTTTCATTCTGTAGTACAGATAGAGTGCTGATAGTTGATTCTACATGTTCTGCTTTCAGGTGTGCTCATTCCTGTCCTATTTGAGTAAAGATTTCAGTTCCTACTACAATAGGGTCCATGTTCTTGGGGTAAGTTTATTAAGGAAAGGAACTCATTCCCTTTGTGAATTCCAAGCAGGTATAGTCAAAACCAAAACTGCTGCTGAAACCGTCCATCGAGCATTCATGTACAATGGTCATTTCAAATAATCAGAAGGTTTATGTTGTTGAAAAAAGATGTGCCAAGCTTTGTATGGTAAAATGACTCACTGGAGACAGTGTTGTTCATTTCAATAGCACAAACCATTGGAATAATTATCTGTACGTGTAGAACAAAGTAAGGCAAGATCTGATCATATTCATTTCACATTTAAGGAATCAAGACGTCACCTCCTACCACAGATGTTCGCAAGACTTTATCTACTGAAGACGATTCAGCTGGTTATGTCCAACGCTCTTGCTTTGCTAGACATTGAACCATTGAGACAGATGTAAAGATGAAATTCTGGAGGAAATCTGGTTCTGTAGTGAGGAATAACAGAAAAAAATACAATTTTTTACAGAAATATGAACACTCTTATCTAACAAATTACCATGTATTGATTGCTGTACTGTATGGTGATATCTTCTGTCAAAATGTGAATGCAATATAAAGTTATGATTAAAACTTCGAACTTGTTTCAATGTGTTCTTGAAGACAGTAGAATCCTGGTCCAAGAATGGTGAAATCCACCCAATGTCTTGTACCAGGCACAATGTCAGATACTACTAGAAGTGCCAGAAAATAAAACTGGTCTTGCTTACTCAGAAATAACAATAATCAGTTAATGAGACTGGCAAAATCCCAACATCTACCTGACATCACTTCAAATACTACTTGGGTGGTACCTGGTACAATATCTATCTGGCTATCAAACTAACGGCTCCACTGTCTTCCCCATGCAGTGAGAGAGATGAGACACTCCCAGTCAGTCTGAATCGACCCTGGCTGCTCTACCATTCTGCCTTATGGTGAGGGAAATAATCTAGACAGCTACAATGAATGGGAGGGTCAGTCTGTGCGACTGTCTTGCCAATACGGTGAGAGATCAGACAACCACAACAAGACCAAATCGGACATGGCTGTCCAACAAACTAGTCAGCAAGGCGACAGAGATGCAGGCACAGCCAGGCCGAATTTCTCCTGGATGCCTGCCCCATCGCCTATTCGACAGAATGTGAGAGAAGAGACAGGCGCAACCAGGCCGAATTGGGCATTTCTGCTCCACAAGCTTGCAAACATTAGGAGAAAGATAAGAGAACCACAACAGGATCAAATCGGACATGGCTCTCCCACCAACCAGCCAACAGGGCGATAGAAATGAGACAGGCACAACCAGGCGGAATTGGGCATGACTGTTCCACAAGCTCGCAAACACGGGAAGAAAGATACGACAGCCACAATCACACCAATCAGACATGGCTGACCCACTAATAGCCAAGAGGGCAAGAGAGAGATGGCCCCAACTAAAGCAAGTTGCTCCTGGCTGCCCGGATCGCCTAGTCGACAAGGTGAGAGAGAAGAGACAGTCACAACCAAACTGAATAAGGCCCGACTGATCCACCATCTTGTTAACAAATTGGGACATTGTCCCACCAACGACCCAACGAGGCAAGAAAGATGAGCCCGGCACAACCAGGCCGAATTGGTCCTGGTTGACCACATCGCCTTGCCAACAGGGTGATAGAGAAGGAACAATCAAATCACAACCAAATTGAATTTGGCCATTCTGCTCCACCATCTTTTCAACACCGTGAGAGAATTAAATCATTCGCAACCGGACCGAAATACTCTTGTTGGCTCCATCGAGTCGCCAAAACAGACAGAGATGACACAGTCACAACCAGGCAGAGTAAGACCTGTCAGTTCCACCTTGTAGATCCCTACATAATAAGAGAGATGAGACAACTGGAGTCACAACTGGAGTCACAACTAGACCGAATCGGTCCTGACTGTTCTCGACATGGTATGAGAAATGAAGCAGTCCCAATCAGAACGAATTGGGCCAGGCCGCTGCTCCATCTTGCCAAGACTGGGAGAGAGATGAGACAGCCACGACCAAATCAAATTATTTATGGTAGTTCCCCGTCTTGCCAACAGGGTGACAGTGATGAGACAGCTTCCTTTTCATCATGCTATTGATAACCTCAACCATGACACTTTCTTCTCATAGACATCGATAAGACAGTCCCAACCTAACCAATTTTGCCCTTGCCTGTGACTTCCTCATCTCTCTCATCATGTTGTCAACACGGTGGAGCAGCCAGGACTGATTCGGCCTGGCTGTGACTTCCTCATCTCTCTCACCATATGTTGACAATTTGGCAGAGCAGCCAAGACTGATTTGGCCTGGCTGTGACTGTCTCATCTCTCTCACCATAATTATTTTCAACACGGTGGAGCAGCCAGAACTGATTCGGCCTGGCTGTGACTGTCTCATCTCTCTCGCCATTTTAACAAATAGACAGTGCGTCGAAGATTAATGTGGCCTGGCTGTGACTGTCTCATCACTCGCATCATGTTGTCAGTACGGTGGAGCAGCCAGGATTGATTCGGCCTGGCTGTGACTTCCTCACCTCTCTCATCATGTTGTCAGCACGGTGGAGCAGCCAGGATTGATTCGGCCTGGCTGTGACTTCCTCATCTCTCTCATCATGTTGTCAACACGGTGGAGCAGCCAGGACTGATTCGGCCTGCCTGGCTGTGACTTCCTCATCTCTCTCACCATGTTGACAACTTGGCAGAGCAGCCAAGACCATTTCTGCCTGGCTTTGACTGTCTCATCTCTCTCATCATGTTGTCAGCACGATGGAGGAGCCTGGACTGTCAAACAGTTGTGTGAGCTCACTAGAGCTTGCACTTACATAATAGTGTAAAACCAAAATTTATATAATATATATATATGTATATAAAACCGTCATCGGATGCGCATCCGATATGCCACGAGATCCTTTACCGTCAATTCCCTTACCGTCTTCGGATGCGTATCCGATATGCCACGAGATCCTTCACCGTTACCGTCTTCGGATCCGATATGCCACGAGATCCTTCACCGTCAATTCCCTTACCGTCTTTGGATGCGCATCCGATATGCCACGAGATCCTTTACCGTGAATTTCTTTACCGTCATCGGATGCGCATCCGATATGCCACGAGATCCTTTACCGTCAATTCCCTTACCGTCTTCGGATGCGCATCCGATATGCCACGAGATCCTTCACCGTCAATTCCCTTACCGTCTTCGGATCCGATATGCCACGAGATCCTTCACCGTCAATTCCCTTACCGTCTTTGGATGCGCATCCGATATGCCACGAGATCCTTTACCGTGAATTTCTTTACCGTCATCGGATGCGCATCCGATATGCCACGAGATCCTTTACCGTCAATTCCCTTACCGTCTTCGGATGCGCATCCGATATGCCACGAGATCCTTCACCGTCAATTCCCTTACCGTCTTCGGATGCGCATCCGATATGCCACGAGATTTTTTGTAACTTCACCGTCAATTCCTATACCGTCATGGATGCCACCAGCTTTGTTCGCGTTGTAAAGGTTTCGGGGATACGACCAATTCATGCGAGCACGTCGGCGGAACCCCAAACCGCCCTCTCGATCTATCCGTAAGGACAAGCCACTCTCGTGACCGTCACAGTTACGGACTCCGGACCTCCAGACTTTAGAGACCGAGCTTTTCTTTACCTTACAATTACTGTATACTCGGCGCCTCACTTATATGTGTTGTTTTTTTCACATACATTGTTCTCGTGGTTTACGGAAAAGTAGGCCTAAAATGTTATAGTGTCTAAAAACAATATTCAGTTAATGGAATTACACTTTTTTCCATTACTGCTTGCTTGATATTGCCCTAACAACTTTTTCATGAATCAATTTTGAGCATTATGTTTACAACGTAGTTATTATAGCACGAAATATGAGTCTAAAATGCCAAATACTTGCAACTATTATGTTAATCACTGAAATCTTAGTGTACTAATTGCTCGCTATAAGCTAGGTTATTGCGCCCCTAAACCAACGTACTGACAACGCTATCTCCCCGGAACTCAAACTTTAACATGAGTTAATTGTAATCTTACTCTCTATATACCAAAGTGATTTACCTAGGAATACAGTTGCACTTCACTGAAAACTAATGATGTGTTGATGAGTTCAATGAATCCTTCGATTCCTTTGGTTTTCTTGGTGAACTGACGTCCGACAATCAATGACCCGTTGACCCGTTGACGTGTACCTGCAATACGTCATTGCCGTAGTGTGTAAACAGATCTATTTTTGGACGAAACTCAGCCCCTCACAAACTTTGGTCCATTTCGCCAATGATGACACTGCTTCTAGACTGTACCACAGCACTTTAAGCTGTAGCAGCGCTAAGCAAGAGTCAAGACAAATGTCCGCTGCCAGCCGCTGCTGGACCAACCCCCTCGCCCGCCCCCATCATGATGTCAGATTCAAAGGCCTGGCTGAGCCCTAGCCAAATTCAATATGATTCTTTTCTACTGTGATGTTAAGGCCCTTGTGTCATGCAGCGTATTCGGTAGCACCGGTACACAACTTATGTTAAACCGTGACGTCTGCTGCAATTCAAATTGCATATGACGCCAACGGAATTGTGACGACTTGTTTCGCAGCTCCACTGTGTTGCGGACGTTGTGTGATCAGATGAGACAACCACAACCAGACCAATCCAGGCATGGCTGTGCCACAGTCCTGCCAAGACGTTAAGAGAGATCAGACAGGCACAACCATGCTATGAGCAAGGACTGGCTGCTACACCGCCTTGCCAAAACAATGAAAGAGATGAGAAATCACTACCACAGCAAATCTGGCCTAACCTCTTTCAACATGTTGGTAAGACAGTGGGGCAGTCAGGTCGTTGACTATGCCACGTCTGTTTTCCACCACTGCTCTATGAGACAGTTGACGAAGGACAGCGTCCCATCCATGAAGGACGACCTTAACACCTTCAGCGACGAACCACGTGGATCGACGTGGCCCAAATCCCCCCTCTTTGAGCTGGTTATCGGAGTCTCGTGGACTTCATGATAGAACTACGCCATCGCCATCTTCAGGGCAAGGTAGGAACTGAAAAGACCAACCTGTTCCGACACAGGGAACTTTTAGGGGGTCGGGGGTGTTGGAAAAGGGGGTCATTTGGGTCATTTTTGGTAATTTTTCAACCAAAAATAGTAAAGGAGTTTAGCTAACAAAACTCTATTGATTCAAGAACACCTTGTCTTGGAGAAGTTACTGCAAAAGACCTTATGCAGCCATGTCTTATACTTTTTTTCCTTGGGGTCTGAAAAGAGGGTGTTTGGGGGGTGAAACACCATCGCTGAAGGTGTTAAGCTGATGAATACAGTCCTTCAGGAGGAAACTGTTCACTTGGTATGAACATATTCAGTGGAAAAACACTAATAACACTGAAGTACAATAGCAAAATGTTAGTTTTATTTAAAAGCCAACAAAAAGAATGAATTCTATAATATCACTTATAGAATGCGGTTATTAGATATATGTGGGTAGCATATATCACAATCATTTCCTCAAGAGATGTCGGTGCGTGGTATCCAACCTAAACTACTTTCTGCTACTACGTTTGGTCAAGCAGGTTTAATACACGATCCTATTAACTTAATCGGTTGTAAGCTATTTAACAAATTCCTCATTCACTTTATCTACAACGCACCGTCCTATACTCCAATAGCGCCCTCTTTGAGGTGAGGACTAAACGTCCTCTGCCTCCCCCGAAAGTTTACACATGAGAGAGCTGAAATTCTAACTATCTTAGCTAGATTTAAACTAGGACTGTCACACATTCTACAACTACAGGTGTTTCTGCTAACTATTGCAATTCTTACTTTCAAGCACCTTGTCAATTTATACATGTCTCTTGTATTTATTTAATCCTCTGGTATTATAATACTACGAGTCGGTTTCAAGTTAATTTGAAATAATGTTTGAATAAATTGGTTACATGTAAAATAGGACCTTGCCCAGGCCAGCTTGCCACCCCCATGACGATGGCGCGTGATTAAACATGAAACTGTTGCAAGAAACTAACATAACTTATGATTAATTAATCATTAAATATATTACTTCATAGCCTAAGTGCTTAAAATAAGTAGCACAAACATACATAGGTGGTAGCCAACCAGAATTCATTTCCTAATTCGACACTTATGTCCGTATAAATGTAAAAAAGTAAAAATAAAATTTCAACAAGATTGACATACATTGTCTGAGAGGTTACAGTGATCTCCACAAGCCATTTTTAGCGGGGACGCAAACTGCGAGAAAATGTTCCATCCTCCAAAATCTCAAATTCTTAACACTTTGTCCAAGTCGAGAACAGAGAGAAGTACAACTGTGGTCTTCACATTGTTCTGTATCTAATGTACTCGGACCGTTATAAGACGCTGAACAGTTAGATATGTTCAAAACAGTTGATTATCAACTGTAAACACATACTGCTAGCTCTCAAGACAATCAACTGTGAGTTATAAACACACCACACAAAAGTTGGAAACATTTTTTGGCAGAGCTTTAATTTGATTATGCCCTGCTTAAAATAACCATGCAGGAAGCCACTGATCAAGGGTCTTGTCTTGTCATCACTTCTAACCTACTCTAATACTTTTAAGTACTAATCTAACATAAAATTCATACAAGACATTTTTTTTTAATACATCGAGATCCTTTGGGCCTCACTGAGAACAATCCAATTTATGTTCTTAATTGGCAAAATGGAACACTTTCTGGTGTCGGCTTTGACAAAATGTAGACAAATAAAAAACAAATTCAACTATTTTTCTTTTGCATAGAGACTAGTAAAGGAAAAAACTTCATATTAAGTACACTAAATGAATGCATGCACTGCCACGAATCCCCGAATTAGGGTCTTACTGTGACCGCTGTCTGCCGCGTTAATCCATATCTCATTAAACAATACAATTTGAGGTATAAACCAAGTATTTTTAACATGGTGTATAAATTCTTAACTGCTTTGAGTCAACCCTTCAAGCACTAGGGCCCATTCCTGTCAATTATATCAAGGACTTAGCTCAATACATCTGTATTCAGATAACATAACTTTTCCAATGGAGCCACGACTTTTCTAGCCAAAAATCTAACTCGCAACTTTGCTTACAGTCCTTCAATGGCTCACCCAAAAGAATACAAAACGTCAGATAGCACAGACAAGATTAAAGATTAAATAATTATATTACCAGCATAAAGTCATATCCAATGTTTAAGAAGAATTTTTGAAAATCACATTTTAATAACTCTTGACTTACCATTCCGAGATAAACAAACAATTCAAATGTAACGAGTGTTTGTGTTAAAAAAAAAGACACCCACTAAGGGTTTAATAATTAGCCAATAACATGACTTAACAACACACCTCCAGATTTTTTTGACATTTTGCTATTTTTATGCCGCCATGCTATAAATCTATACGTCTGACCCAAAGTGGGTGAAATATAGTTCCATCATAAAAAATGTAATTTTTATTCTCGTTATCATGGAGCGTTCTACGACGACATTGGAATTTTTATCTCAACATGATAATACGTCCGAATCTTTGCATATATAAGTAATGAATGCAGCATAAGGAAAGCATAGCAGCGTAATAACTAGGTCAAACTTGAAGGACCGGTTGGGATACATGCCAAATCATCACAGCGAGAGCCAAAAATATCCCACCAGGACACTTTTTCACAACATTCTGGCTTAACTGTTCAGAGAATTCATCTGTAACTTTCTTTGGAATCCTCATCCTTCAAGTTTGCCTGTTGAATGGGGATGGCTACAGTCATGGAGGGTGGTACCCAGGCCCATCGCCAGATCTTTAACGGGTTCTTATTCAATTCTGTTTACTTTTGATCAAATAAAAAGCACGTTAACATGTTTCATTGCATGATGTGGTATTTTATTTTGAATAGCCACAAAAGTGGTATTCTTCATGAGTGTCCAACCAGACCATATAGAACCCTGACAGCAATGGACCTGTCCTTTGTTGGGAATGGCATATTCTCAGCTTATTAGACGGTGATGGCGTATGGACTCCCAGGGACGTGGTCGTCGCCCCACTTTACGATGAGGAGATAGTCGCCCCGCTCCTTCAGAAGGTAGTCGACCTTGTACTGTTGGCGACCTTGATGTTTGATGCAGATCTCTTCGCACAGCTTGCTGCCAGGGCCGAGGATACCAACCATGAGTACATTGGTGCCTGGAGATGGTAGAAAAGAATTTCAACTGAGATCTTTAGAGAGAGTGTTCCTGTACAGATGCAGTGGATCTGGTCAAACTGACAATCAGCAGACAAAACTTCATTGAGTCATATCTAAAACTATTTTTACTTACTAAATGAAAACTGATGTCAGGTGCAAAGGAACAAAACTCTCTAGAGTTTTCAAAACCTATTGACATGACCATTCATTGGAAAGCTCTCAGTATCCACCCTACGATGGTACCATTTGTGGTACCATTTGAAGAAAAATTTTTCATGAGTTTTTTTCTCAAATCGCCTGAATTTGTGAAGAGTGAATGCACTCACCTGCATCTTTGGTGTCAACTGTGAACTGTGCCTGCTGTTTGACGAACGCCTTCTTTAGACCAAGACCCTTACAGATGACCTTACTCGCATCAGCGTCGGGTGTCCTAAATAAGTGGGCGATCTTTGATTCTGAAGCAGACTTGGCTTCCGTGTTGACGACAAACTGGGCTTGTTCGACTACACCCTGGTTGGCCTTGCCGGTTCCTGAAAATAACAAATAATATTATAGATGAAGCATGGTACACATATGAGTCATAATTATCAGCAATTGATGCAGTATTCAAATTGTGATTATAGATGCAAGGGAAATTCTGATAATTATTTCCATTTCAGAAATATTTGGCAACTCCATCTTACCCACTGTAAATGATCTGCATAAACTTCAGAGTAATTTCCACAATCCATCATCACATTATCTGTATCTGTCCCATTAGTAAACAGAAACAGAAGATGAAGAAGACGGCACAAATAAACAGCTGATGAAAGAATCTTCAACCAACAGAAACACAAGATTCTTCCTCTCACAGAGTCCTTCGGAAACGCCTCCTGAACCAAATCAATGAAAATACTAAAAAAATCCTTCGAATTATCAATACCACCCAAACATGTTATCAGCCATGAGAATAAAATCAACCTTTCTTCCTCAAAATACCAACAAAAACCTTTACGGAAACCACATGATTCCTCCAAACATGCAGAATGCTGAGATTACGAAACATACCAAAGAAGATGATTGATCCACCAACTTTGACCCCTTTGTAAAATAAAATCAAATGTCAAACGCTTCAATATTAAGCAAATTAAAGAACTTAAGAACTTATCTATCAGCAGCTTTACATCCCAAAATGAAATTATCAGTTTCGAAAACATCTCGTTTTGGTCCGGCTTTTTTAAATGTTATACATCTCCTTTCAACTCAACCACTGAGCTGGCTCTCTTAACCTCCGTAGTCAGGTATAAAGCCTACAGATCAATGAGTAGGCCTAGTATAAGAACACATCAGAATGTACTGAAATATGAACGGTCCTCAAACCTCAAAAAGAGAAATACGCATGCAGAGAAAAGACCGATTCCAAAACCAGACCGGAGGATGCAAGATGGATAATCTTACGGAGTAGTTTCTTTGGATTGAACCAAGATTTGTTGCCTAGAATGGTGTGATAGATGGAAAAAGATGTTGGTTTGCCAAATTTGTGGAGGTGGCGGGTGGAGGGGACTAGAAGTAGAAACAAGGGTGCTATTGAAACGCAGGTTTATTTCAATCACCAAGATAGGACTTCGAAATCGATGAGCAGAACATAAGACTGGCTGAGATGGGATAGATCTCCTTTAGAAACTGCAGAATCGTAGTTTTAAAGTATGAGGAAAATGTTCCTTTCATTAAAAGAGGGAGTAGGGAGGACATAAGACTGGCTGAGATGGGATAGATCTCCTTTAGAAACTGCAGAATCGTAGTTTTAAAGTATGAGGAAAATGTTCCTTTCATTAAAAGAGGGAGTAGGGAGGATTAAGAATGAACTCGAACAAGCTTACAGGGCAAGATTGTGTACGTACCTGTGATGTGCGCCTTGAAAGGACTTCCAACAACATGGTAGTTGCCAGCATATTTGATTGTAATGAGATAGTCACCGGGGGCTGTGGGCACGTATGTGAAGCCATATCCATTGGCAAGTTCCTTGCAGTCGAGTTTCACCTTTGATGGGCCGTCGATGGTGACAGAGAGAGCACCGGAGCCGGCGTTACAGGTATCCACGATGAAGCGGCAAGGATGATCTAAAATGGAGGAATTATAGAAATGAAATGGCTAGAATGAAATAACCAACCAGTGCTAAGTTTTAACACCTTTCAAATATAAATTTTGAAGTTGGAAAGGTTTTTTTTGTTGATTTTAAAATGATCTCCTTTGTTTAAAATAGGTCAGTATCATTGTTCAATTTACAGCACCATTTGTTGCCTGGTACAGCGAGGCGGCAGAAAATTTGTTGCTTACCAGTTTTTCCATTAACGAGTCCCTCACCGGATGCATGGACCATTCCTGGATCAGCATCACACTTGCCAACAAGGAGTCTGAATGGACTGCCTTGGATTGGCGTATCATTGAATCTAACATGAACGTAATGTGCTCCATTTTCTTTGGGGATAAAACGGACGGCATGCTTATCTGAAAAAGAAAAATCGATTTTTGAAAAATAGAAAGGACAGGATGTTATATATGAAGTACAGGGCTGAATATCAAAGGAGCTAGTTTCATTGGCTGAAAAGACCTGGATCCTCATTTAAATACTGTTAACCCTGAAATGTTCATGAGTTGACGAATCAGTTTTGCAAATTTGCAACCATCATGGAAAAAATGTCAACCTTGTTAACATTTGACGGCAACGGTAGTTATCTACTCACCGTCGTCAAGTTCTTGAATAATTGCTTCTTCCTCGGCACCAGATGGCGACACCACGTAGGCCGTTAGTGTACCATGAGCACCATTGAAGTCGACCGTGAATGCGGCGGGGCGGCCAACCTAAACAGAAACAAAGACCAGTTAGGCGAAGTGGACACAAAAATAATGCAGAGGTGTCAGAAGATCATTTAATCCACGAAGTTTATTAAATATATACAGAGAACAATGCTCCTCCTCTCTCAATGCGACCTTGACCTTTTCACCTTTCCCTTTCCTTACCTGTAATCCCTTCTCCTGTAGAGCAATGATGTTAAGTTTCCTCGCGTCAGCATTCTCCGGCGAGAACGGCACCTTGAATGGAGAGTCTGGGATGTGTTCATCGTTGAATTTGACCGAGACGAGGTAGTCGCCTGGCTCAGTGACGTGATAAGAAACACCACAAGATCCATCCTTCCTATCTTCAAATTTGATTTCTGCTTTTGACGGGCCTTCGACGGCAATCGACAAACCTCCAGCACCGGCCTCACGTGTATAGATGTTGAAATCAGCTGCAAAACAACCAGAAATACAATTGTAAACAAGCAGTGACTTGAAGAATATGTGTCATTGACAGCCGACTGTAAAAAAAAGGTTCACACTGGGCCGAGATCTGGGAATTATCGCTCAGAAAGCCAGCGTACCAGATATAGATGGCTCAAGGGCCAATGCCTTCATCACAAAGCCTGGTTGTTCAAAACGAGTTCTGTATTAACCTAACTGGTGGTGACCAAACTTGCGTTGACCAACTGAGTTCAGAATTCTAAAGTTTCAGCGAAAATTGCAACAAAATCTCACCTGGTTGGGATACTTCTCCACTTTCTAGGCCAGGGCCTCCAGCGTGAACCTTATGCGCCCCTCCCTCTGTGATCGGGCCGACCGTGAACTGGAAAGGACTGCCAGGGATGTGCAGGTCCTTGTGCTTGACACTGACGGTGTGCACCCCCATCTCCTTCGGCACAAACTTGATGCTGTAGTGGCAATCGTCCAGATCCTTGATTTCGCAGAGTTCGGTCTGTCCTGATGGGCTGGTGACGGAGGCGTTCATATCAAACGGACTTGTCCCTGAAGAGATAAGGACGCAGAGAATGAGTCAGGTGAGATAGTCAAATTGTCTTGATTGCCCTGTGCCAACAGATGTTATCGATAAAGCAAATGCTTGGTTTACTCAAAAGCATACTGTAAAATAAAATGTGATTCTGATTGTTGGTTACACTGACGTACAAAATCAGTCAGAGTTTGGCATTGAGGACGACCATTGAAAGATATTCGAAAAAGTAAAAAGAATGAAAAAGTAAAATGACAAAAAAATTGCAACACAATTAGACCAAGTATGAATTGATGAGACTTTTAAAAAATTAACAGAAAAATATTTTTATCAATAATTTGCATAGATGATCAGTCATACTGGACTTGGCAGCCTGCCACCTTGGATGCGAACCCCAGAGGACACATTTGATGAGTGGAAGTAAGATAAGATACAATAATCTATTGGAATTGCCCTCACAGGAGAGATATAGTTAACTCACACCGACCCAAACTGAGCCTAGAGCAACACTCAGACAGAGAATATTGGCATGAACAGACCACTCAGACAAAATATTATCTGTTTGCCGACTTGATCCTGTCGGTGGACTGTGTGGATATCAACTTTTAAACTTTAGTGCGGCAAAAGAGCCAAGATGGCAGGCATTCAAGATTCTGTTTGTTTACCTTAAAACTTCAAAATTCAAAATTGCGGCTTCTCATTGTTATACCTATTTTGGTAAAGCTAAAGTGATAAAAAATGAAGGAAAAGTCGTTTCTCAAACCTTACTTACATATCTGAGCTCCAAAGTGTGCTTTATCACGATGAAATAATGTCATTTTCATTCAGATGTCATCATTAAAAGTTTTCAAAAGAATGTTAAAAACCTAATATGACCGGCAACCGCTGACGAGGATCAGTGATGGCTGCTATCTTGGATCAATATCAAACTGAGAGATGATCAGGGTAACAGTTTACCCACCAATGAGTTGTTTGCAGGGTGCTTTAGGCAGAGCTGCAAGCCTAAGATATTCAGGTACTGATGCTGCAGAATACCTACCGGGTATTTTCAAGCTGAGTTCGCACTGACTTCCAACGTGAGTAGCTTCTGTGGCACGCCTCTGACTGGTGATATGTTCGGTCAGACGGTGAGACTCGCCACCAATATGTACTGGGAATGGACTACCTGAAAAGCACAAATGACCAGGGGAAGATTAGAAACAAGGGATCGAAACGGCTTCAAGGTTCTGACTGCAAGTTACCAATACGTCACATGGTCTTGATGGCTAACGCAGGTAGAGAGAAGACAGGTTCAAACTGACAAACAAGAATTTTAAAGATTTCCACCTCCCAAGATCCATCTCTCAATAAGACGTGCACGCTTACCAGGTACATGTTCATCGGCGAATTTGACGTTGATGATGTAAGTTCCGGGTTCGGTTGGTTTGTACGAGACCTTGCATGTTCCATCCTCGTTGTCCTCACATTCGATATCAGCCTTGCTGGGACCTTCAATCGACAGACTCAGACCACCATAACCTGCAATGGGACACATAAAACTAAGGATCGCTATATCAATAGGTGCATATCGCATGAATTAGGAGCATATCCCCGACTCTGACAATCATACTCCAAACGCAATGAGTGTCCTGCCCCTGGCGAGAGAGTCACCCACGCCATCACACCTGGAATGGGCTGGAAGATTGTGCAAACACTAAACAACAAGAACTCACCGGCAGCCTTGGTATCAACCACGAAATCATTCTTCTCCCCGGCCATACCCTCATGGAGACCCTTGCCGTGAACCTTGACCTTGCTGGCATTGCCAAGCTCACTCTCGCCAACATGGATTTTGAATGGGCTGTTTGGTATGTGTTTGCCATCCCTGAACACGTTGACAAGGTGCTGACCAGTCTCCTTGGGAGTAAACGAGATTCCTGGAAAGATAAGAAGAGGAAACTTTGAAAACGTTTGTGGAGGATGTTATACCAACAGAAGAAGGTAGCAGTCGGCCATTTTCGTTTAAATGCGACTCCAGGCTCCATGCTCCTGACTGGGTTCTTCCTGACTACATCAGTGAGCCACAATGCACATCCACTCTCAGATCACCCACTGCTCTGCCTAGGGTCACAAGGAACCTCCGATCTTGGCCTTCCAATACAGAGTCAGACCCTGCTCGAGACTCAGGTAAAGAGAACATCAACATAAACTGCATCCACAGCAATGGAAATTAACACATTCCGACCTCTCACCTAAATGTCCATTGGCGAGTCTCTTGAGGATACACGGTTCCTCACGGCCAGATGGGCTCTTGATGGTTGACTTCAGGGTACTGATGTCAGTCTCTGTCACCTTCAGGGACACCTCACTGCTGCTTCCAACAGAGATCTGCGCCTTCTTTTGACGATTGCCTGAAACAAATTTGGAGATGTGACAAAAATCCTTGAGCAAGTCTCTTAACTTCTTCCCAATATCAGTTGAGATGAAACCAAAAACAGAACACTGTGCCAATAGAGGTCAGTTGGTTTGTCCTCAAATATTCATTTATTATCCCACACGTTTTATCCCCCCCCCCCATCCGGCCCACCAATAACTGATTTCTATGTGAGCATGATAAGATGCCACCATAATTACCATAGATCTCTCCAAGACGATGGATAGTAGACCCATTAGAATTCGAGTGGGAATAAGCTAACAAACGGCCAGGCATTACGCAATCTCACAGTTCAGAGTCTTATCAGAAAATACCATGCAATTCTCAAATACTTCATGAACTGATCAGATCCCTCTAAATCTATATGCATGTACCACACACATTTGTCAATATTTAGGTCCCACCCAAACACTTCTGAGTCAGGGTCATGGTGCCAATATCTTAGATACAAGAAATGTGTAGTCCCTAAATGAAGTGGGAAAATCTCTAGCTAGAATTTGGTGAGACCTTGTTATAGGTTAAGTACCATCGCTGAAGAAGCTTCTAAATGCTTTGAATGGTTCTCAAGTTCAAAAATAGTGTCACTTGAGATTCTGAAGGAACTTTCCTACGTCTTGAAATGATGTGCATTTCCATATTGGAGGGTTGATGTTCATGCCTTGGGATTACTCACCTGTGATTTTAGCTGTGAATGGAGAGCCAGAGATGTGCTGGTCGGCAAACTTGACGATGATTTTGTATTCGCCAGGGCATGTTGGGTAATAAGTGACGGAGCAGGTACCATCTTTGTTGTCTTTGCATCTGATCTCGCTCTTGGAGGGGCCTTCGACAGCAAGGGCTAGACCACCTGAAACGATAAGAAAGTTTTGAAACTTGCAGCTAAAGATACAACTCAAAAGCTCGAGAAAAAGGGCACTCTTTGTTGTTAGCAATTGCATGTAATCTTTAAAGATTTAGAACATAAGGCACAGACCAATCTGTTTGGCGTACACTTGAAGATTCTCACAACTGTGTCCAATATCGCCTCGTACAAAAGCAGCCCGACAAAAATATTTGTGATAAGATTACATGCAGTGATTTGGAGATTTGTTCATTTTTGATTACATGGGAAAGTAAGAAAATCATATGAAAGAAAGACTCCTTGTTACCTCTTATCATAAAGCAAAATTGACAAGATCGCAAAATACCGTCCCCAAGATCAAAAGATCAGAAACTGTTCGAACCAAATAAGATGAGAGAAAATTCGATAAATGGGGCAACAGGTTTGGGTCATGCCTGCACGGTGAACACCAACTGTTTGATGAGGAATGAAGGCTGAAGACGCAAATAAAACTTTCAAAATCCCTTGACCTAAAGGTGGCACCACTTACACTCATCATAGTAGATACGGTTGACTGCACGAATAGATACAGAAGGTGTTGCAGTACATGACAGTTTTAACCCTCTCCTTCCAAGACATGGTATTACATGAGAACTTGAGAAGGAGAGGTTTGCTCTGGGACAGTTTTATGAGGTCACAAGAGGTTACTTTACCCATAGTCCAAGTGTTCCTGTTAGCATGCAAGGCCACCTCCGACTGCCCATAACCATCCGATACCTGCCCTAACTTAGGTTTACCCTGCCCATCCCTGCCCTTCACCACGTGCCCATTTTCATGCTTTGGGCCAAACCACCGTGAGGGCAGATTCGACAAGCGTCGTAACATACTCTTGTTCTGTGGTGGTGGTGCGTGGGAATTTTGTGCAGCAGGTTTTCTGAGCTTTTGGTTTTTAGCAGTTTGCTGTGCCTTGAGTGCTGGGGGGTTAAAGATGCGCATTAATTCTCTTCCCATTATAACAATGGTCAATTCTCTAGAGAATATGTAGAGTACTTTGGGGTTAAACACAGCATGACTTTGAATTTAATGAATTGATGAATGATGTGAAAACCTTCCCCTGACTTGAAACAAAACAGAGACTCCCATGCATAACTTATCCACACACCCCAACATGCCAAACTTCATTCTTGATCACAACGAAATATTGATAAATTCCAATTGATCCTTGACAGCACAAGTGTATCTCCCTCCATCGCTGAGGAGCATTTTTTGAAAAAGTTGCTCGCACACCCAATAGTATTTTTGGGGGTGATTTGATAGTATCTGTAAATTAGTCAATATTCGTATGAGGTAACTGAGGACTTACCGGCTCCAGCATGCTTAGTGTTGATCGTGAAGTGGCATGGTTCGCCAGACACACCGTGACTTAGACCTGGGCCGTACGCAGTCACGTAACCACTGCTGACAGCATCAACGTGGAACTTGAACGGGCTTCCTGCAAAGATTTCAATATAAATTGGATTAGTGATCATTCAATACGATACAGGGAATCGAAAACATCCTATTTCTCTTGCATTTGATGGTCCTGAAAAGAAGACTGGTCAACAGAAAGAGAGTAGAAAATACAAACAGATCAAACTTAGGGGGAAAGAAACAAGGAAAAAGTTGCATAACCAACGTCTGCATCATTTGCTTCTTCGTGTAGTACAGTAAACATGTTTGGATAACAACCACAGGAATACGAAACAAGGACCTCGGTGTACCTGGCTGATCCGCAGAAGTCTGAGTGATGACGGGTTCAGTTACGTGAAAGTATCCAGGTCGGTAATCATAATTATCATTCCGTGTTCGTGATTTCCGTGATCTTAATGGATCGGAAGCAAATACACAGCCTGGTTCTTCCTCAAAACTAAAACATTCCTTTTTGGAAGACGTTTTCGTCTTGACAGGTTCAGCAACGTAAACATGTCCTTCCTCGTCGTCGTAGTACCTCCTCGTCTCTGGTGATTCCGTCGTGAAAATCCTCCCCCGCTTCATCCCATTGCAAGACCTCCTCACCGATGCGTCTTTTCCAATTGTTAGATCCTCGGTTGAGGAAAAGATTGGCAGCTTGGTGAAACTTGACTTATAACTTGATTCATGATCTGACCTGTAGCTGTCTCCCAAGCTCGACCTATAAGCTGTAGAAGATGGCCCAAACTCATGCTTCTTGTACGTCGATATTCCATATCCAGCTTTTGAGAGCCCATAATCCTCATCTTCAATATCGGATAATCTGGCATCAATTTTTGATAATCCATATTTTGTTAGTGCATGGCTTCTACCAGGTCTTTTGCGAGACTTCCACCCCTCGTAGAGAATCGGGTTCGGGGACATTGAAGCCACATCATTGCCACCCACATTTAACAGTGTTCTGTAATCACCATCAAGATAATAACTCATTGTTTCAAGTTTTGGACAGTCAATGAGTTCTCAAAACAAACTTCCTGTCGTCTTCTGGTGCTGTCTGCTGACCCAAATTCTATCCCGATGCTTCAGTTCATCGAAAAGCTTAACTTCCAGAAATGTCTACATTTAGTCCAGTAAAGCCAACAGCAAGTCACCCCTCGACCGGGATCATAAAGTCCAAACCTTTCAATGGTTTAACATGCTACAGTAAGAGAGCCCCAACATGGGGGAAAGCCCAGATAAAACTTCACACAGTCAAAAATGGAATAAATTATGCTTTTTCTTTCTGCTTTTTCAAAGAGTGGTTCGAAACGTCCTTTCTGAGACCTAATTCTTTGTTGATCAACAGGTCAGGAAGTTTCCACTCAGGTTCAATATCAGCAAACTGAAATGAAGTGGATGACATGACGTTCCCAAACTTGCCTCCAGGTGTCACTCACTTGTAATCAGGTGACCCTCTTAGTGGTATGCGTAAAACTCAGACACAATAAAGGTGTATCTAACCGCCAGATGTCCATCCTCAACCAATTGACCAAAATCCCAAAATGTCACTGACGGTTAACAAACTTCAAATGACATCCACAAAACCCATCTGCTATGAACTGAACCCAGGGGTCACACAACACCAACCCACACTGGCTGTGTAGCATAACTTCATCAAACCAACTGTAAAGTCCTACAGGCCAAACTTTCCTAAACAGAATGCCACCAAAACACGATCAAAATGGCACCTTAAGCACACGATCGCAAGGAGAAAACCTACATAGGTGAACAACAAAATTACCCACCTTCAGGCACATCTATCCAAACGAAATCATAACTCTTGTACTTCTTGGACTTAGCACTTTTCCCAGAACCACAACAGAAACAGAACGCTCTCTTCTTCTTCAAATCAGCATCATCGTCTTCATCCTCTATACACAGATTCTCAAACATGTGAGCCCTGTCCAAACCTTCCCCATTCTCAATGTCCGGTACTGAACGACTCACATCAAACTGACTTGCACTAAATTCAAAATGGCCAATGTATCTCTCCAACACAGACAAGTTCATGTAGTCTTCCTCTCCAGGGACCGCAACCTCAACAGAAGTCCTCTCTTGATACTCTTGCGATCTCGCATCATCATCTTGCAAACTCCTATCCGAGATACTAAATGTTTCACCTCTGCAAAGCTGAGATGCAACATCAGTCTCATTGCCCTTTAGCTTCTTAGGCGGTGGCCCGTCTATACTCGTAGCTGGTTTGATCTTCTGATAAACTACCGGCCTCTCAAACTCTTGGTCACTGCACCCTGTTTCCCCATCTTCCTCGAAGATGTACCTGCGTTCAGGTCGCTCTCTCTCAAGGCCATTCATGATGTGAGAAGGACTTTCATCCTTACGTGGGGGAAAATCCTTCCCCTCTTGTTCTTGACTCGGCTCAAAGTCTCTCACCGGAACCATATCTACGGCATCCACATCCTCCCAGCTAAATTCGGCCTCTTTCTCCGCCAGCTCCTTGCTCCTCAACTCAATTGGGTAGACCTCCTCATCATCTACGACCATCGCATCCTTTTCCTCCAGAGAAGACTTCCTCAGAACGTCAACAGAATCGAAACTTTCTGGTTTCGCACCGAAATTCAGTTTGTAAGTGCTAACATGTAATGGCAGATCCATATCCTGATTTCTTAACTCCCGATCACCAGAAAGTTTTCCTTTATTAACATAACTATTATCGCTTAATTCCATATGTTGATAACCACCTGAATCATCAGCTTCATCCATTCCAATAAAGCTAAAGCTATTGCTTAGCGTCCCATTGTTAGCGTTAATCTTGTGCTGCAGCTTCTTTTGCGATCTTGCCCGCCAAACTCTTCCATTATCTTGGGATCGCAGGTTCAGAAAATAAAACTTCAGCCTCATATCTACTGATGGAAGATTATGCAAATTGATAATCTCTCTCCCTAGAGGTCGGGACAGTAATTTTCACAAATAAATCATAATCCTTCATCGACTAACCAAGAAGAGAGACCACCTGATGCACGCTACAAGTGCGCGATCGAAGTTTCAGGGTAGAGAATGCCAGTGGTCTTCAAAGACATACTAGGAAGACAGGCTCCCTGGCAGTCAACTCGAGAAGAACTGATATCAATCAACCATCAGCCATATCTACTTTAGCTTTTCACTTTACAAAGCTAAAGTTTGACTCAACACACTCATGGACTTCTTCTGCACTACAATGTACGTCAGCTTAACCGCAACTCGTGCACAAACCATATTTAGTTCAGAAGCAGTTTCAGCTGAGTTTGATGACCTGAAATAACACTTGTGCATCTTGAATGCAATGCCAACACGCCCTATCTACAAGGACCCTTCCAGACACTTTCTAACTGTTCATGAAATGTTTAGCAACCCACACAATAAGCTTTTTTTGCATCAGATCGAGACAACTTTGAGTAACTCCTACATGACATACAATACATTTTTTGGCATGATAACTTCAGGCTGAATTACAGGAATAGGCCACCACCATGGTCCCCTTCTATCAAGTGTCAGATAGGACTCACATCACATACAAATTTTCTGAACCAAAACAGAAGCATTGGTGAGAGAAAAGCTCATACGGAACCCTTATGTTGCGTGAAGAATACTTGACACAGAAAACCATACCAATTGAGACATAAACGGCTGTAGTTTCGTCAAGAAACTTGGCTGACAATGATAATGGGTCACAAATGACAAAGGAATCAAACACAATGGCCTCTTCTGCCAAACTACCCACAAGATATTCTTCCAGTTTTTCAATCTTACCAAAGTTAAGTCTTGGCATATACCTAACGGCATTCCTATATTGCTTCCTTATGAACATCTCATCAGCAAGGCAATCTTATATGACAAAACCATAACAAATAAAATCACACTGACTTAAAGTCGTCTACATCCACTATTTCTAAAAAGTTGAGCAATGTGGTACTGATAGTCAACCGAATAAACCTATTGGGTAGGAAACTGAACAGTAAAAATAAGTAACCATCCATATTTTCTAACGTTTCATTCAATGAGCTCTTCCAACGATAAGTTCATATCTGATTACACCTGTTCAATAAAGCATTCTCGTAACAGTTTAATCTTGAATGGGTCTTTTGAGTTTTAAGTATGTCGTAGGACACTACCCTCTCACAAATTGGACAAAAAAGCCTCAGGCATCGAAGAAATTTGAGAAAGACGGCAGATTCCTCCATAAACTGTGCTAGTCCTTTTACAAAACAAAAGGTGTCGTTACCTTGGATAGCTTGGTTGTTGTATCTGACGTTCATCTCGTGTGTCCCCACCTCCTCGGGGGTGTATCGGATGGTGACCGTACCATCCTTGTTATCCTCAATCTTGGGGTAGGCAACCTTTCCGGAAGGCATGATGATATCAGCTGCAAAAGAAAAACGTTCATGAGACAAGTTGATTGATAATAGGGATGCTGGCCTTCTGCTTCTTCAGTGTTCGTTCTGCACTTGGTGCTGCAATTCTCCAGGGAGTTTTCCTTGACATGACGGTTAGGTGCTAATTCAAAATTGGCCTGGTGTCTTTGTCCTCATGTGTTATGTCAGGTGGAATCTTTACACATACGGCCATAGGACTGGCATGGGGGCAATGAAGTTACCAAGCTACTGGTCAAGCTCGAAGATGTCGTGACTGGGAGGTAGTTGAAAAGCCAACTCAAACCTCAGCAATATGTGCTGGCACTTACCAGAAACACTGTTGAAGACAGGGCCAACTGGGATGCAGAAGTCGACAGGTCTGAATTGATCTGATCCACCAGGGTATCCAGGTCCTCCGAATCCGGGCGAGAGTGGTACAGCAGAGTGGACACCGGGTGCTGACGATGCTGAGATGAGATCCTCCTCAACTGGGGCAGTCTGAAAAAATAACAAGGTCACTTTGAGTTAAAGTGGTAGACAGAGTTGTATCAGGATGAAATTTCACATTTTTAAACTCTATCATGTTGTCAATGTTCTGCTGAAGTGATGATTCATCCAAAGTATCTTCAAGACTATTACAGCATTATCGATATCATGCCTGTGACATGCATTTGATGGAGTCTCTTCTGCTCAAACTTTGTTATTTGTCATAAATTAACCTTTAGAGTGAACAGTATACAGGGTGTGACAAATGCAACAGCCAGTTTTGCACCATCTCAAAATTGAGGCGTTTTCTTTACAAGCTCCAACCATCATCCCAGGCAAATTGAATGCTTCGATTGTAGCTTTTCATTTTGAAACACCAAGTATAAAGTTCACAGTTACAACAGCATTAAATGTAAGATAACTAAGCAGTAGTCAATTAGAAATTAATGTTAATTGAAACAAAGAGAGTTAATAGGACAAAATTAGTAGCATTAAGAAATGAGAACATTAAATACTGCAGGGCAAAAGAATGACATTGGTTAAACTATAAGCACGTTTCTTAATCCTGTTACTGATCCTTGTCCATTAGCGTAGACGACTGCTGGCATTTTACGAGATTGCGTTAGGCCTTTTAGTCTATATTACAGGGTAGGGAAGGGACCGAGTGAGGGGAACAGGCTGACCTAGTGAGGGGTACTATCCTGATCAAGGAGAAACCATCACCATTTGAAATGTTTCGCAGATACCCGGCAGCTTTTGGTAAAATTTCACACATCAGGAAAGTTATTGCCATGCCAGTTGATGCCAATGATCCCTGATATCACAAGAATTATGAAAATGGCAGAGATTGAGCAAGACTGCCCCATGGGTATCAACAAAACTCAGCCACCAGAACAAGACCCATCTCCACCATCTCTATTTCCACTCTTGATTCTTTGTCCTACAATTGGTCAAACATGTGAACAGAATATGATAATTCACATTATAAACTCACATCTTTGACATTATGGACCACAATACGACAGAGGAATGTTGGAGCGAGCATGGGTCTCATTCTGGTCAAGATGAATGGTCAGCGCCTCTCCCTTTTCATTTTGCCACCTAACAAACCTCGTTAAGATCTGGACAACTCAAGTCAGGAGCAGGTGATCCCCTTTCGGGTGAAGACTTTCCAAATTTAAAATCTACTAATAAGCTGGGTGCAGAAATGACTTCCTCTGAGTGTTCAGTTGCAAGGACACCAGGATCATTGCATCCAGCCTCCGAAGCTGATGTTGGCCGCACATCTGGGAACAAGTCGCCGAGTGCACTATAGTTTGGAATTTCTCTTTCAGAAGGGACAATATCATCTTCATCAACCATTAGGTCGGGTGACAACTCTTCAACGCTGGAGTCATCCTCAAGAGTTGGAACGGGACGGAGATTCGGGTCATCATCAGGCATGCTAGAGTCAGGTGCAACTAAATCATCCTCATCTACGTTAGTAGGTGCATCTTCTGGCACTGGTGGGGGCTGATGTGCAAACAAATCAGATATGTCAGGTGCGCTGTAGTTGGGAGCTTCTCTTTCACAAGCAACAATAGTATTATCACCGCCATCTACCGTGGGTTTTTGTTCTTCCTCTAGCCTCTGTTGCTCTAGCTGCTCTTCCTCTAGCCTCTGTTTCTCTAGC
This sequence comes from Lineus longissimus, assembly GCF_910592395.1. Taxonomy (NCBI): domain Eukaryota; kingdom Metazoa; phylum Nemertea; class Pilidiophora; order Heteronemertea; family Lineidae; genus Lineus; species Lineus longissimus. The sequence continues at coordinate 2,123,304 of NC_088314.1, forward strand.
TGTTCTTCCTCTAGCCTCTGTTGCTGAAGCTTTTCTTCCTCTAGCCGCTGTTGCTCTAGCTTTTCTTCCTCTAACCTTTGTTGCTCTAGTTTCTCTTGTTCAAGTCTTTCTTTCTCTAGTTTTTCATCCTCTAACCTCTGCTGTTCAAGTCTTTCTGCTTCTAGCCTCTCCTGTTCACGCTGTTCTTCCTCCAACTGCTTTAGTCTTTCTTGTTCACGCTTCTCCTCTTCTAGTCTTTCTTTCTCACGTTGCTCTTCAGCGAGCCTCTCTTCTTCCAATCGCTCCTTCTCAAGGCGCTCCTCTTCAAGCCTTTCCTCTTCAAGTCTCTGCTGCTCTAGCCTCTCCTGTTCAAGCTTCTCTTGTGCAAGTCTCTGCTGCTCTAGCCTCTCCTGTTCAAGCTTCTCTTGTGCAAGTCTCTCCTGCTCTAGCCTCTCCTGTTCAAGCTTCTCCTGTGCAAGTCTCTCCTGCTCACGTTTCTCCTCTTCTAGTTTTTCTTGTGCAAGCCTTGCCTCCTCTATCGCAGCTAGTCGATCGCGCTCCTGCTGCGCTATACGCTCATCATATACCTCACGTGGGATAGCCTAAATAAATAAGGTGCAAAACATGCAAGAGTGAGCAGACAAACCAAAAGCGACAGGACAATCAGTGTTCTCCAAAAGCATCTCTGGATGGCAGGATGGGTTGGGGTTTTCCAGCAACTGATGGCCGTGTCAGGGGAGGGGGCTTAGGAGAACACTGACAGTGCATGACAAGCACAGGTTGAGAAAGTCTAGCGAGTCAAGGACAAAACGAAAAAAACCATGCACGTAGTCTGATATTCAACATGGGAAGAGGTAAGGTGGAAAAAAATCATTGTATACAACAAAACTGCAAAATGTACTATAAGTAGTCCTGTATAGTGCAATGCTTTCGGGAAGGTCAGACTTGAGTTACAAGAAAACACATTTCAGAAATAGCTCACAATGCCCATTTTGCTGATAAGTAGGGATATGCAAGGACAAAACCACAGGTAAGACAAGGCAACAAACATTTGTCTTGATCAATAGGCCTGAAGCAAGGGTATGACAAGGCTTAATGCTCTCATATAAACATCACGCCTGTTGGCGAATGTTTGCAAGGGCCTGGGAAAACATCTCGTGGTACTCTGGGTAAGAACAAAGATGATGAATGGTGGACTATGCTAAGACAGTGGAGCACCTTCTGGGGAGGTGTCCCAGATTGGAAACCATTAGGAAGAAGGACCTTGGCTACATTAGGAGCCAAATAACAGCTCCGAAGAACAACTGAGTTCATCAACAGGGGAGTGATCATCTAGCTCACACTAGAAAGAAGAGAAAATGAAGAAGATTGTGCTTGGTGTCTCCAATGAACATTTTTACACCTCTGACATTCCTGATATATACAATTAAGTCCTACTTGTTCATATTTACCCAGTCAATGCAACTTGAATAAAAAGACCAAGGGTATTCATCGAAATCTGTCATAATGTCCGATGATCTTCAAGTAACCTTCACAGCTGGGTCTACCTGTGAAAGCTATATTTCATGCTACCACGCTAGGGGGTAATACAACACCGGATAAATTCCGTGCAACACCACTGGAATGTAACTTTAATACCAAACATCTCATCTGCTGCCACAGAAGATTTACACAGCATCTCTGTAGCAGAGTCAAAACAAAACCCATTCACCACATGAACAAATGATAAAGAAGAGGAAGTAGATTCCAGTTGCATTAATAGATGAGGTAAGTTGTTCTTTCAGATAAAATGTATGGAGGAATACAAAAGTTGGATACCAGGCATATCAGCCAAAATGCGTTGGTAACTTCAGAAATTTAAGAAAGGGCACACTGTTCCATGATTTCTATGAGAAATTTCGGAAATTTTTTTTTGGTAGTCAATTATTTCATTCATGTTTACCTCACAGTATGAAAGAAGAGAATTTCCCTTCCAACAGATAGGTTATCATCAGCCATTGAGTGGGTATGTGTTCCTATCACTTCTGTGCTGAGAGCCCATCAACTTCAGACAGACCATAGCAAGACACTCCAAAATGACTAGAGTTTTGGAACTGACAATTTTTCAAGTTTCCCAAAGCACAGAAAGAGTTAAAGCTTTTTTAGGTTGTGGATGCCAGTTGGGTATTCGCGATAGAACGCTCTGAATTCCCCATTGCTGAGTTTTGAATGATTGTGGCTGATGAGAAACAAACAAGAAAAACCAACTGGAGCAACCTCCTCTACCTGCGCCAGAAACACCTGAACTCTACTGTGAATCCATGTGCATCAATGCACACAAGATAGGGAAAACATACTAGTGATCTTGACAAAGTCATTCTGAAATAAGCTGTCGAAATTTTGCTGTAAATTTTCAAGGTTGTTTTCTGGAATTCTATCCAACACCTATATAATGGTCTGCAGCAGTGCGTAGCAGTAGAGAAGGCAACTTCACCAAAAAGCAGGCAGAAATTGAACAGTTTAAAACTTGAAAGTGAATTTGAGTAAAGGATTTCATAAACGGATGATAGATTATGAAAACTTTTAAAAGCTACAAACCGAGTCACTATCTTCTACCTACAAATAGACAAATCAATTTTTAACTCATATGCAAAGTGTAAAGTTATGCCATAAGAAACAAAACTGAACTAAATGTTCAACAGTCATCAAGATAAATTCAAACTGTTAAGAACAAAGACTTATCAACTTGTGAGCCTTTTCAGTGAATGATATGCGGGGAACCACTCTTAAGGCAAGCCCTACTGCTAAACTGGCAGTACTTTACCAAAGTCAACACCATCAACAGACAGATTGTGCACAAGAAGAAAGCAAAATATCAACTGTATCATGATGCCTACCTTGGACAAATGTCATCACTAAAAGGGGCTGTTTTGGTGCAAGCTTGCTTGAAATGGGGGAAACACTGACACACATTCTTTGGTAAGGGCAAACAAGTAACAGATATACACAAACAGAACTGGACCAAGTTGGTGTCAACAAAGATAAAGAGTGAAAACTATGAAACTAACCCAATAATAGCAGACATCAGAAACTGGACAATGAACTGGACTGGTATACGTACATAGAATATAAGATAGTACTGGCACACGAATCTGCGCCTTGGATCAGACCGTCTCCTCGGTTCTTTGATTAAACTTGGTATCCGAAGACTTGAGATGCAGACAGAATTATCCGAGCTGCTTCCAGAACTGAACTTGTATGCTGCTATAGACTTATCAGATGCCCATGCACTAGGTGATGTGATGATTTGCCAATCCTGGCCAGATTTGAGTTGCGTCGGCCTTTTCTTGCTCTGTTTGTTGGTAAGTCTTCCCACACTGCTTGTCAACAGGACCGGCTCTAATTCTGGTGTACTTGATGGATCCGATAACACCTCATAAGACTTTGATTTGTAAACTTGATATGTTGGACTCAGGCTGCGACTGTCAACGGTGGAAAGTAGTGGGAATCGCGTCGGGATGTCGAAATCTACTGGCGATCTCATTCTACTTAGCTCCTTGTCAGCCGTAGCTCTGAAGGCCGCAAGCATATTTTCCAAGCCTCCAGCCCCAACAGGAAGTGGACTATGCGTCCTGCTGGTGCTTCTGTAGCTCGGGGTGGAACGTCCCGAACTGTAATACTCCTTGCTGCTGACCGGCGTCGGGGACTTCATTGAACAGCGCTCATAATTTTGCTGCCAGCTGCCAGGAGATGACAGCATGCTCTCTGGTGTCAAAGGTGATGGACTTCCATAACGTGGAATGCGCAGAGACTCTGAGGTGCTGAATGATGGCGTCCTATCATACTTTCCAGCATTAAAAGTGTACGTTGTTCGATGCAGGGTTGGTGATTTGGTTTTCTCTCGAGTAGGTGGTGCAGATCTTGCACGAAATTCTGTCCTGACAGTTTCCCCCCGATCAGCAGACAGTGGCCTACCGCGGTCAGTCACAGGTGACCTAGACCTCCGAGAAGCTGGTGACTTTGCCCTGTCAGACGCAGGGGACCTAGATCGTTCTGATGACGAAGACTTCCATCCTGTCACAGTTGGCAGTTGTTTGATTGTGCTCGCATCGGTTCCATTAGGTCGACGAAGTATTGAAATGTGTTCTGTAACTTCAGTTGTCTTGGTTGTCTTAACAACTTGGCCAACTAGTTTCTGTGCCTCAGCAGCTGTTAAATTCTTAGGAAGCAGGTCTCCTTTTGTTTTATGGATTGTCTCTGTTGTTGACTTCTGAACATTCCCGGGGACTGACTTGCGTGCTTCAGCCTTCCTGTGTTCATCAACATCATGCTCTGGTTTTTCTATTTTAACAACCTTCTCTGGAATTTTACCTCCTTCTCCTTCAGATGCACTCTCCCAGGCACTGAAAAGTTTGTCAAACTTCCCAGTCTTCATTCCAGTTTCATACGCAGGTGAGCTTGGAGGTCGCGCCGGTGATCGCGATCTTGGTGACCTGACTGGCTTTTGCACTCCAGGTGATCTCCTTCCCGAGGGGGAACTTGGGCGACTTGTTGGTTCCTTCATAGGATTTGAGTAACAAAAATCACCTTTGACTGCAGCAGGTGATTTTACCATTTGGGGAGACTTGTACCCACCGTGTTGCTTGCTAGTTTCTCTACTTTGCTCCCAAGGTTTCTGTACATTTTTGGTATGACTAGCATTCAATGCGAGCGGCTTGACACTTGGCATATTTTTCTGCTTTGCCATTTCTTCCTCAAAGGTTCCTGGTGGTTTGAGGCCTCTAGACTTAATAGTCGATCCGGGTCCTTCGTCTCGTTCAGCCTGTAAAGTCTTGAAACCAGTTGGAGATGAGGACCTGCTATGAGGTGGAGAGAAAACTATTCCCTTGGTTTGAGAGGATGATCCAGGTTGGATAGGAGGAGTGTGCACTGCCCTTGGTTCTGTGCAGTCTGGAGACTTGCGTTTAGTTGGAGAGGGTGCCCTGATCTCCTGTATAGGAGAGGGGGATCGGATACGAACTGGTGACGGTGACCTAGTGGTTGGCAATGTAGAGTAGCTGCTCTCTGATGGTGTACGACTAAGCTGTAGAGGAGTTGGTGAAGGAGACCGGGTGCGGGGACTGGGATCATCTACTGATGAATGGATAGGTTGAAATCCAACCAGCTCGTCAGTAATGTTGGTATCATCTGTTGTAGATATAGGCTTAAAGGCAGAAAAGGACTTCTGTACTTGAGCACTAGAAACCGGTTGGGAAGTAATGGGTCCGGAGCTAATAGTTTTCCTTGACCAAAATGGTTGGAATGCACTCTGTGGTTCTTTATCCAGACTTTCTTGCTTTGTTATTGGAGACCTGTAAAAGGGTCCTTTAGGGGCCTCATGGTTGGCCTGTGCTACCCACATGGATGTTTGAGCTTTCCTTCCAAAGTCATCACCAGTCGATTTGAAAGGCCTGTAGGGGTAGGTGGCAGACTTCCAATTGGAACTAGTGTCCCTCGTTGGCTGCATTTGGGTGGCACCACCTCTTTTATGAGGATCATCTTTCTCACTTATCAGATACGTGAAGGTCAGCTGGGGCTTCACAGTCTTATCTTCCATAACGTTATCAAGTGAGCCCTTTCCCTGTTTACTGGGTTGGATAGGTTTGAAAGCAGATGGCTCCCTTGATTCCCTCTTGCTAGGTTGAACAAACTGAAGTGAAGTTGAAGGCTTCATTTCTGGTTTTTGTGCAGGTTTGCGTGCAACTGGTGGTGATCTTGATGTAGACTTCCGTTGGATAGGAGGAGACATTGACACAGACTTTCGTTGAGTTGGTGGAGATTTAGGCCCAGACTTTCGTTGAGTAGGCGGGGACTTTGTCTTCGACTTCACATCTCTTCGATACGATGGAGGTTGTCGTTCAGGACTTGTTTCATCATCTGAACTAGAACCCAGGGTCTCAAAAGTAGAAAGCAGTTTCTTGACAGAGGTCGTCCTTTCCTGGGCTACTTTAGTTTCCACCTGTGAATAGGCTGGCGTTCTCTTCACAGGACTTTCTGACCGACTCCTTTGCCTGACCCTAGTGTATGAGTGTGACTTTTTTGGAATGGGAGCATCCGCAGTCATCTCAAAGGTTTTCACAGATGCGAATTCCCTCACCTTTGGTGGTTCAGGCTTCTCAAAATTCGACAGCATATTCTTGACAGAACTTGGTGATGTTTCAAAGGTTTTAATAGTGCCAGTGTATGATGGTATCTTGCCTCCAGAATCCTTCTTCACTGGCGATTCAGACCTATAAGCATATGATGGCGATTTGGGCCCAACATCCTTCTTGACTGGGGACTCAGATCTGTAACCATATGATGGTGACTTTGGAGCAACATCCTTCTTGACTGGGGACTCAGATCTGTAACCATACGATGGGGACTTAAGTGCAGTATCTTTCCTGACAGGTGATTCAGACCTGTAGGCATATGATGGTGACCTCTGCCCCACGTCTTTCGCCACTGGGGAGTCAGACCTGAAACTGTATGTCGGTGACTTCGGCTGCTCTTTCTTTGGTTTAAAGGTCATGAAAGGCTTCTGACCACTAGCACTAGACACGGTCGTGGGAGACCCAAACGATGTTGGGGAAGTACGAATTGTGACCTTCTGGGTTGTTGTTTGAACATGTTTGATTGACGTCGGTGACTTTCGTCCTGTAGGTGATTTCCTACCTGTTGGGGAGGTCCTTCCTGTTGGTGAGACTCTACCAGAATCATCTGAGAATCCAGAATCCTCAATTTGTTTAAAAGTCCCTAGTAGCTTATCAAACTGCCGTTGCTGAGATCTTGCCTCACGCTCCTGCGTCTTTACCTTTCTCTCCTTTTCCTCCCGAGCAGCAGCTGTTTCAAATGTTTTGACCAACTTCTCAAAGGGTTTTGGGTCCTTTTCTTTCTTCTTGACGCTCTCAAACGTACTCATCAAATCCTGAAACCGGTCTTTCCCCAGTGGACTTCCACGTCCCTCAGAAGCCGGGCTTGTCCTACCTTGATCAACGATGTGAACCTTTTTCCTCTTCTGCACCGGTGACCATTCATCCGACTCTGAACCTGAGGAACTTGCATCAAGTAGCTTGACGTCCGGTTCATCCTCCATTCCACTCAGGACAATACTGGGAACTCGTGGCCGATAACGACCGGAGGTGGGGCTGTAATGTGGCGATACCGGTGGAGATACGGCTGGAGAAGCCATGATGCCACAGTACTCCTCCTCCTCCGCTAAACCGTAATACGCCAGTTTGATAACAGTAAGGTTTCAGGCTTGATAAAGAAAGTGTGTAATCCGAATTTGAATTCAAATATCAGAAAGTGCCAGTAAAGATTCTCTGTTATCCAAATTATGAGAATATTTTAGGAAGAAACACAAGGAATAAAGGAGAGATGTCCTTGGTTGGATTTTGAATCAAAAGGTTTTTTTTAAAACACATGAAATTGAACTGCCCGGTTCCAATTATAAATCCTGTGGACCATGCTCAGAACGGTATGTACTGGCAGTACCAAAAGCCAAAGAAAACTTTCACGGATAGATATCATTCAAAGTGATAATGCTCTCAGCAGCCACTGTTCTCTCGGCAATAAAGGGGTTTGCCATGAAACTGGCTCTTACCCTTTGTTAATCCTCTGAATTAAAAGATTAAGGCAATAATCTTTGGATTATTTTAATCTCCTTTAAACCACCTGATGCTCTGTTACAATGCTTTCTCATTCTGAATCATACTTATGGGAGGAAAATGATGACTTTTTCTAGCGTACAGTGCGTCCCCCAAAAATGTCTCAATTAATGCGTTTCAACTAAATAAGAACTTGACATCATTGTTTGTTGTCAATAATCATGCATGGAATGAGGCCCAGTTGCTCAATCAACATTAGAGACATATCTTAACTAAGCATTATATCCATCAGTCAATGTCATTTACAAAAGTAGCATCAGGACTTAACTCAAAGGTTACTGCTGACATCGATTGAAGGCCCTGAGCCTTGGACTAACAAAACCTGTTCAAAATGATTTAAGAAAGACTTGAACAATGGGCCAAACAAGCGTCACTGAAATGATTGATTGTTTTGACAAAAAGTGATCGATAACCTAAAAGTTCACATGACCTTCAATTATCATTCATTGGTTATTGGCAAACTACCTGCCCGAACCGTTTGATCTGTCGGATATGTTTAACAATTGGCTCACAAATATCAGAAAGCATCACTCACAAGAAAATACAACTATTTTGAAAGGTATTGATAAGAATTCGGAGGATCACATGACCTTCAGCCAACCAATCAACAATGAGTATAGAATGTCAGTAACCTTGTGTATAAGAAAGTCATCACCGAGACCTGGAGTACCTGACACACTGAGACTAGCTCCTCAGCCTATCGGGCGCAGGTGGGGCAGGGCGGCAACTAGAAATACTGGTGAGGGCAATGATTCTATACGGAAACCTTGGATGTGGAGATGATAGCTCAAGCATATTGCACTGTTGTAGAGGTGGACCTAGAAGGCGTAAAGAGGGTCGCCCTGGTAGCTTTTAGGGTCAAGGTGCCACAATTTTTGGTCAACTTCAAAGATTCTTTCAATAAAGGAGGGGGGACCATCCCTCTGCACCTCTCCTCAATCTGCCACTGAAGATCCACCAAATATCATAGATATTTCTCATCATTTAATAGATTGATTCAAGTTGATAAAACAAGAAGTGCTTTTAACCCTGAGGTGAGTAAGAGGCTGATTGTTAGAGGATGAGATGTGGCCGGTATTACATGTCTTCGTGTATACATCAGACGGACATTGCGAAAATGAACATCTGTCTATCCCTCATACCCCTAGTCCCAAACTACTTTGGTGTGATGATACAACAAGAGATATACACCTCTGAACCACACATGTTCAAAGTGAAGAACTAATACATAGGAGCTAGCATGTCAAGAAATATTGGGTGTGGTATGGGAAAGGATGCCTGAAGGTCATTTCAAAAGGAGACTTCTATCTGGAAAGGGGTGCACACAGGAGGAGAAAGGAGAAGGAGGCACACCAATCTCAGGTACTTACATCAAGTTAGGTCCGAAAAAAGTGCTAGCTCTTACACTATCCCCAAATTATCTTAAGAATTATAATTCCTTCAAAGCATCCAGGTGAATTCCAGTCACTATGACTACAAACCAATGAAGTGGGTTATCTGTCTAGAGTACTGGTGGCTTGTAGAGGTAAAGCAGCTGAGCAGCTTTGGTCTGGTGCTTGCTTTTGCTCAGAAGGGGTTCAGAAGTACACCAAGACTACAGTCGCAAGAGTGTACATTCACAAGGAGCTGTAGAAGTGGTCCCATCAAGATTACCCCGCACAGACCGAAATGGCTGGACTGGGAGTCGTCGGTGCCTACCGACCACCAACCAATCACTTCACAGCAAAATGGACCACTATGAATATTCATGAGCTCCCAAATAAAGCCATGTGATAGTGTACGTAGGTTTCCACAGAAACTCTATACCCAGGAATCCAGGCGTACATTCTGATCGGTTTGGAACGATGCTTTTTCCTATCTTTTCTCGTTCCTCGGCAATATATAACATTCGTAACTGTGGTCGGTAGCATACGCGAACACAGTCTGCTGGTTTTCAACCTGGTCTTACCTGTTGGACCATAGACAGCTTATCTAGGCAAGGCAGCCGAGCCCAGCCCATCTCTCACAAACAGTAAGGCGCGCAACTCAACAACACACTGAGATCTACACATGATGAACAGTATCATGCCTTTCTGACTTTTCAACACTGAGAAGGTTCATGGCATAAGTGAAACAACTCTACTTTCAAAAACTCTGGGTACAAGGATGATCCACACATGTAATTAAGAGTGGGCCTCTCTAGGTCTTCGCTCCTTCAATACACCAACCACCAACGTAAATGTTACTTTCATAGCAGTACCATTTTGCTGCAGGAGCCTGCTTCTTGTATCAACAAAGGTAACCTTAAAATCAGGAATGCAACTTTTTAAAAGTTTTACTTTTTAAGAGTTTCAACAGGCATAAATTTCATGTTCAAAGATTCAGACACTTTAAAAGAATTTTGAAAGATTCGAACCATTAAAAACTGGAGGAAGATGCCTCACAGATGTTTTGCCTTTATGATAGCAAATGTAACCTTGGTTAGTCTTTACAAATGGCCCCACCCCTGGGGCTGATTCAACAAGACTTACATACCTAGAACCTGCAACAATCTATTCACAGCCACTTAGAAGTAATTTTTCATGTGAAGATACCACTTACAACAATAGATTACCTCGAGAGCTTCTCTAGGTAGGTAGGCAGAACTAATTGTCTATGTTCTCAAAAAACAAGTGCTTTAATTACTCAGAGCAAGGGGAGACAAGATGAATGAGTACACGCTCAGACAATGGTATGTGGATGTAAATAACAACTAGATCATGTGGCGCGGTTGTAACTAAATAAAGGAGAACAAGGTGGTTTATTAGCAATGAATATAGAATAATAACAACATGTTAAGATCAAGTGGTACATGTAGTATTAGATTTTCTCTAAAGCTCATACTCGTAACATTGTGTTCATCAGTCATCTCTGATGCAAGGGCAACAATGTTGGAATTTCCCACTTTGCCATTTTAAGTGTTAACCGTTCAAGACCTCAGTTTTGCCAACCAATAAATCACGCAATCGAGCACCTGGCAGATACACCAATAGACTTGTGGAGGCGAATAGAAGTAGATCACTTCCGCAGGCCGTAGGCCCAAGTTCAATATGTAAAATAAACCCAAGAAGCATACACCACGAGTCAATTTCAACTAAGAGTAGATGACTCTCCCATGCCTCCACATTCAGTTTGTTTTCGAAATCTACTGGTTACTTTACGAAAGTTAAGATGAGATTGTTCCTATGAATTCCACCTCGCCCTACAGATAGTGTCTGAAAGCTTCCACATGGTTGCGATAAAGCCTTGCATCTCATAGACAACTGCTACGGCAGATAGGTAAGATGGGGAAAGCAATGGATTGAACAAGGTGAGGCTGACTCCGTTTTGTATACTCGGGAGAAAAATGGTGGAACAAAACCTGCATGATTGAGTATGGTGTCTTGGCTTGCCTTCGCTGGAGGCTAATATTATAACCTACTAACTTTTTCAAAGAAGATGCATGAGTCTAGACTTGTTTAAGAGGTATTGTGTGTTCAACCTTTACACGGGGATAATAACTTGAGGAGATCTGGGAATGATGTTCAAAGTCTTTCCTAAGTAGCGTATGACTAACGCAGGAATCTTGTCACCAGCTGTGGCTCTCTTGATCTATCAAAAACATTGGTATGTGTCAGATATACAGCCACAGAAGATATATATCTATTGTCTAAATATTACCAAGGATGATAAACACTTCATGTTTCACAAAGATACAGTTGTTAAATTATGATTAACATTGTTCTGGTCAATATATTTCTAAGGCAAATCAATCACCCATGTCAATATTATGTCATTACTAAATTGGAATTTTGCAGAAGTGATAAGAATGCATTCCTAAACTGTGACAATATCTCGTGGCCAACTGGTTTGTATGCTGGGGAGTCCATAATACACAATTAATAACATAAGTTACTATTGATTGCAAGTGCCAAGCCCTTAGTCAGAGAGTTAAGAGGACTGATAACGACAGTTTTGGTATGCTTCCAGCATTTTGTGCAGTTTTACAGATCAAACTCAATTTGCAGTCATTCACCAATGAATAAGACTGATTTGGGAACCTCAGGAAAACTGAACTACAGTAGATGCTGAGAAGCCATCCTCGTAGACAGAAAATCTGAGGAATGAACATGAACTCTGCTGATTACATATCTTCAGAAGTTTCATCAGAAGCCTTAGGTATGCTGAGAGCTAACTAGCATAGACATGATGATGAGAGGAGAATTATGAGGGTAGAATTAATGGATAAAGCTGCAGTTATCGTAAACTGCATAACGTCAAAGTCTGCGGGGTTATTGGAAAAGCCAATATGGCTTATCAGCCTCAAGGAACCTTCTGGAGGAATGCAAATTAGGTTGGCCAGTCACGATTGTGTTATATGGTTCAGAATCTCCTCCTTACCAAGCAAACCCCTTTGCATAGGACCAGAAGCTAAAGATGCTGTCGAACTTCAGCCCTGGTGCTCTGTAATCATATGTATTTCATGACGTTTTTCCAAAACACAAACTATTTTAACTATAGAACGAGAAAAAAGTTATTAACTCTGAAGGATGAAAAAATTTCCAAAAATTTTTTTCACTTTTTTTTCTGCTCAAAATGAAGAAACATCATCAGCCCCAAACAAATTTTGGCTTTGAAAATTTTTCAGAATTTTGAATTTTTTCACTCGTTTTTTTTCTGCTCAAACCAGTAAGAAATTGAAGAGCCTTTCAAGTACCAGACGAAAACTACGTCAATTTGCAGACACAGAGATGCAAGATGGGGACCAGGGTAATCACCTCAACAATTCTCAAAGGAATCAATTTCCAAAACCAGATGACCAGAACTGACCTTATCGGTGACCAAGACATATGAATACTTTCATCCTAAGAGGCGAATTTAAATGTATGCAAAATGGAATACCATGTGACTACAGCAGCCAATCAGGAGCCTGCAATATCTTGGTAGCACGTCATCGAACAAGAGACAGTCAAAACATGGATTTTTGTCAAACTAAACTAGGAATTGGCCTACCTTGTCAGCCTTTTTCTTCTTGGGTGATTTTGGTTTCTTGGACTTTTTCATGGTTGATAATGGTGCCACAACCAAACAGGACAAGAGAAGAGGGTGTGAGGGGTACGTTTCCATGTGGAGGTTCAGAACGTCAATATGTGACGTTGCCAAGAAGTGTGATTCATATTGTATGCAAATTGTATGATCTGCATATCAATTGGGATCCAACATTGAAATTTCATCGATTTTATTTTCAAGATTAATTATAGGATTAATGCCTTAACTGCTCTATAATTGGACAGTGGAGATCGCTATGGCTTGTTGAAAAGCATCCATAAATGATGTGAAGAGTCAAGCAAGGGCAGGGGGAGGGGGCAGTGACCAATGCATCAACATTTCCAGGGTTAAGTCAATATAAATAGTCTCAACAATATCGCCGATTAGATCGAACCTTATCATCAAATGCCACGAATTAACTTCGTTGTAATGCACAGGTCAATCATCGGTCAAATCCCGCCCGGCAAACAGGTTGAATCTGTCCCAATATAAAGCAACTCGCCTCTCATATTGATGATTACTTAAGAATGAGATATCTGGATATGCTTCAGCTACAGAAAGCATCTGAACAAAGAGGTGATAGGGGCATCTCTAAGTTGCAGCTTACCGCGGCCTCAGCCAGAACCACCACCTTCATCAATAATACGCATACATTCTTAACCAAAATACCAGACGGTAGTCGAGTCTTTATAAAAAGTTCAACAGTCTTCAACGCAGCGAGATAAGCGGTTTGTAGTGATATATAGTACACCTGTGGAACGGGGGAGGCTGTGCGGAAACTGCTTCAGAAATACCGGCAATTGCGGCAACCCGAGAAAGAATGATATCTCCCCTCCCACAGACCAGACGATGTCTTCAACGGCCTTCACAGATTCCTGGCCTCTACTCTGGTTCAGGCAGGCAGGTATAAGAAGGATTATAGACTCTATATTGATGTGTCTTTGAAGGCGATATTATCAGGAATCTGACTCTTCAGGACTCAGCAGCGAATGACCATCTACATTACCATGTACGGATTAAAGACTAATCTGTACTTGATATTACTACTCCTTGTAAGAGAGGTACAGTTATGGTTTGAAAGTCTACCCCAGAGCACATCAGTGACACAGCAGACTAGCACAACCAATATCAACTTGTAAGATACTAGTAACTTGAATACGCTGCTGAACCTGGCCAAGTCAACAGCCGATATCTGACAAATACCATTGCAAAGCTGCAGAGCCAACCTTCTGTTTCAATCTCAAGTCAGCTTCGAAACGCAAGTACATCGCACTTTGATAAGAAACACTTATGCCGTGGTCACACTGGGGTTTTAACACGAATTGAATTCGAATTAAAACGTTGATACGTATTGGGGCGTCACACTCAATTCGGTTCATACCGATCTCAATCCGCTTTAACCAACACGGTTCTTAAACCGAATTGAATGCGAATCAGCTAATCCGAATCAACGAAACCGTATTGAGATTTCAAGTGTGACGCGCTTGATACGAATTAAGATTTTCGATCGCACTGCGCATGCGCCCGGCGCATGGAAAGTGACCTTTGACCGCGGGAACTAGTGCTCCGAACTAGTTAACTGATGTATTTAAATTATCTCATTAACTCAAATCGTTTTTCGTTATGCCATAGAATAGGGAAAAATCAACTCCCTTGCACGTGACTTGCATTTCCATTTCCTGGCAAGGTATGTTGCCGCCGGTTCGTTGGTCAAAGGTACATTGGTCAGCAACATCGTCGCGGCTGGGTTTTCCCCGGTTTTGGCCTCGTTTTCGAGGGCGAGGCCGGGATTCTCCGCATTTAGCGACGGTGGTGTCGACTCGCTGAGGACACTCCTCTTTGACCCGAACTTTGGCAATAGGCATGGCCGGGAGATGGAAATGGTCAAGCACCTTACGCGATTTTAACTTGTTAATAATGACTGTGTGATACTGTGATATTATACACTTATATGTTTTGTACTTGTAAATTTTATTCCCCCATATGGGAGGTTAATAAATAATAATAATAATAATAATAATAATAGATGGCGCGTCGTTAGTATGCATTGAGTGTGGCGCGTTTTAAACCGATTTGAATGCGTATTCGGGCCAGTGTGACGCGACCGTTCTGAAACTGGATTAACCAATTCGTATTCCGGAGAGCGCTCTACGGAATTCGGTTTCAATTCGCATCCAGTGTGAACACACCATTGGTGGTAGATGATCAAATAAAGAAGATCCAAGGTAACCTTGGAACCTATCAAAATTTATCTCCACTCTGGATACTTGCTGCTATTGATAAGTTGCAGGCAAAGTCAGAGGCCTTACAACTTGGTTCTGAGGAAAAATTCTAACTTACATCAAGCGAGAAATGTATTTGATTGGACAGGACAGGACACAAACTCACTGATTTACGACATATTGAATATCAGACCTCATGAACGTAGAATTGTAAGAAGAAAACAAAAATTAACTTTTCAAAAGTCAAGCAAAGAATTCAACAGTAAAAAATTCAAATTGGAAAAGTTGTGCAATCATTAAGATAAGTTTTTCCCCAAGCTCTGCCTCTGAACATTTGGGTAGAGATGGAATTTAACAACTGCTGTTCAACAGTAAAGCCCATCACACACATCTTCTAAATATGCAGATTCAGGTTTGATATGTTGAATTCAATCGTCTGGCCCTGACTCAGCACCTGCAGAAACGTGGACGGAAGGCAGCTGCATCCCGTTTTTGAGAGTGGTTTGTTAAGCATCTTTTAGTTCAAAATTCGCTCAGACATGAACAAGTTAAACTCATCCATCCTGGGATTTCAAAAGTGTGCTGACTTCCATAATGAAATTGGTCAGAAAAACTAACCGACATTATTGTTTATTGGCAACAGGTTGAAGTAAACCATCTTAATGTCATTTCACCCAAACATTGCAGTAGTCAGACATACATCATACATAGGAAATGTACATGATGTAATGCCTGATTCTGTCAACTTGGCTGGAATGGGCTTTCAGAGAGAAATTCCAGACGAACAGGTGTGGCTTTTCGCTGCTGCCATCTGGGGTCAGGTGTAGAGATATCGACTCAACCCTTTCGAATTGTATAATCTGACCTGGATGCACGCGTATCCTGCCGATTCAAATCTCATATTAGAACTTCAGAAGCTGTCACAACAAAACTTCCTCAGAAAACTGCACAACTTTTCCTTTTAAAAACAGGGTTATTGTAGCGACTTTTCTAAACAGGTTTTCTCAACTGCCAACCAGTCGGGCAACCAGTGCCACCAAGCAGAGAAATCAGGAACATGCAAGTAGATTTTTCTCACGTTGGATATTTTTGATAGTTTCAGGCCCCAACATTGGGTCCTGGTGCAGCCTGAAGCCCAAATTAATACTTCATGTTGTGATTGCACACAATAACCCTATTTTCATTAGTAACTCAATATATGTACCTTTGTATCATGCACCAAAGGCTAGGATTGCTATAAAACCCACACCACTCAAATCAAGCTTCAGGGTGAGCGAAAAACCACTAATACTTTGTCAATATGACAGTAGTAAAAGTAGGCAGATTTCAAAAGCAAGGAGAACTGGATTTGGAAGAACTCAAATCAATATACAATTAAATGTACACAATGTACAGTATTCACTTGTATTCTTAGAATGAAATGAATCAAAAAGTTTCCGATGAATTGTAAACTTGTCCTACCTCTTGGGTGAACTCTCCCTTCGGGATTGGCTTGCCGCCGAAGTTGATTGCGATGCTATGAGTACCAGGGAAACGTGGTGTGTAGTAGATAGAGACGGTGCCATCGGCATTGTCTTCAATGTCAATGTCGCAGTCCCCGCCAGTGGGGTTCCTGATTTTGCATGTGATGGCACCTTTGCCAGCATCAGCAGTGTTGATGGTGATGACAGTCTCCTCACCGAGAATGACAGTCTGTTCAAGACCCTCTGAAAGATTTAAGCATTGTGTGTAAGAATGTGGTGTAAACATTATGAGTTCAATCTGTTCACTGGATTAAAACTGACTTGAGATTATCTACAGTTTCACCATTTGCCACAGTGGCTTCTTTTTTGTAGATGCGAATAAGCGTTCACACTCTGCGACATGAAGTGCACTTCTATACATACCAATAATCTTGCACTTCTCAGGGTGACCGGAGGGCGATGTCTTGACCTTGAAGGGCGACTTGGGCACTGGTTTGCCGTCAAACTTGACATCAACGGTATGTTGTCCAACCTCCTCAGGAGTGTACGAAACGGTGAAGGTACCATCAGCATTGTCGAGGACTTCAGGAGTTACGCGCAAGCCTTCTGGGTTCTGAGGAGAAAAGGATACACTATGACAAACTGTGAGGGACAGATGCTGACTTTTCGAAAGATCTACATCAAATTTCATCCATTCACGTATGACTTTAAAGTTGACATTATGAATTCAAGGAAGAAAACTTGAAATGCAGGATCATTGATGCCTACCTGGATCTCGACGCCCAGATCAGCGACGCCAGCCTCCTTAGTATCAACGGTAAAGGAGACGGGCAGAGATGCCGGCACGCCGGTTGGCTTGACACCATCACCAACGACCTTCACCTTGCTTGCATCAGACTTTGGAAGAACTTTCGTCTTGAAAGGACTGGAAGAGGCAAAATATTACAACTTAAAGTTTGGCTACGTTTCAGGGAAGTGCTTAAACTGTCAACCACCTAATCATTCTGCTGGACACTAAACCAGCCACAAGATCACCAATTCAGTAAATAAATTCGGCAAATCCCTACCTTTTTGGGACTTGTTCATCTCCATATTTGACCTCGACCTGGCAGGGACCTTCAACCTCCGGGACGTAGGAACATTCATAAGTACCATCGCCGACTGGCTTGATGTGGCCTGGCTTCTTCTTTCCATCCTTACCAACGACAGCAACGTCCAAGAATCCGACGCCAGCTTCGCGGGCATCGACGGTGAATTCAGCTGGTACACCAGCACGGACGCCCTCAGGTTTGAGACCGGGACCGAAAGCCTTGGCCTTCTTCGCATCAACCTTGTCGGTAATACTGACATGGAAGGGACTTCCAGGGATGTGCTCATCAGCGAATTTCACACTGATGTCGTAGTCGCCTGGTTTGGTGGGGTGGTACTCGACAGCGCAGCTACCGTCACGATTATCACGGCATGTCATCTTAGCCTCAGATGGACCCTCGATGGCGAGTCCAAGTCCTCCCTGTCCAGCACCGCGGGTCTCAACAGTGAAGACCTGGGGGATGTTGGTGTTGCCGCCCTCGAGACCGGGGCCATAAGCCTTGACACGGGTGACGTCACAGCCGGGGACGACATTGACATTGAATGGACTGCCAGGGACAGGGATGCCATCATAGGTGACATCAAGGGTGTGCACACCTACCAAAGAAGACACCAAAATTGACATCCGACTTGTCAAATATATCAACTTAATTGATGACCAAAGTTTCGGGGTTACTGAATGCTGGCAACAGCAAAGGCTCTAAACTTTATTCAGATACAAGCTACACGTTCCAGTTTCTACTTCCTTTTTCATGCTAGCTGATACTGCTTTAACTGTATTTACTTTGAACTAACAGTTCACTTACCCTGTTCGAAAGGAGTATAGCTGACATTGTAGGTACCATCCTGGTGGTTCTTGACGATTGTATCGTACTTGGTTCCCTGAGGGTTGGTCAGGATGGCCTTCACCTTGCCATCACCGCTTGGGGTGACGGAGCGAGCGTCAACGGTGAAGTCGGTGGGCGACTCGAGGAAGACACCTGGATAGGAAGGAGAGAGCAGGTGAACTTCATGTGGTGATTCAGAAAGATCAGATCAGGGCATTGGCGTGGATTGAGAAGGAGGAGGATGCCCGTCTTGGTAATACACCAAACATTTCACATGAATTCAGGGCTGAGGTCTTCTAGAGTGATGCACTGATGAATGTTGGGTGTTGAACTACAATTCAACATCATTTTATCAAATCTGATGAAAACCTCATTGACTCAAAGAACTGACAGATTGTCCACCAAAGCCAATGTTTATAGCGAGTGGAATTTACCACTTAGGGGCAGGTCTATGTCAGCTAATGCCAGTTTTGCACCCCTATGGGACTGATAACATTTGAAATGATAACACTGAAAAAAAGAAGGCGATCCATCTAGATCTTGTACGAGCATGAAACTGAACAAATATTACATAGAGTTGTTTCGAAACAAGACATGAAGAGAAAATAAAACAATTTGCCTCTTTCCAGATGAGTACCTGAGAGGTCCATCTTTGCCAAGTTATGGGGTCAGGCTCTGTTGGTATCAACTTCATAACTGATGTTCTGTCATAAATATCAAAGGCTGACCCTATCAGTCGGTCATTTTGATACCTACAACAGTGCTCTACCACTCAGGGGCACTGATCAGGAAAGAGGCGAAGTCAGAGCATGCCATTTCAACAATCTGAAAATGAACACCAAAATCATGCAGTATAAAAGTCATACACAAGAACAGAGTGTTAACTTGAGAAACCATGAGACAAAAGGACAAGATATGCATGAAGTTAGTCAGAAAATTCATACAGAATTGATGACTTTTAATACAAATGTATTAACCGAGTCGTTATACTATTCCTAATAAATTACAAACTAAGACAATGAATGGCGTAACTGACTACGATACTTTGTTTCAAACACAAGAACACAATCTAGGACTGAAATAACTGACATGCATGATTAGGTTTACGAACCAGGGTCCTGCATCTAGCGGGTTAATGAAACACGCAGGCAAGGTGGGGAACCTAAAGACAAAAAGGCCGAATTACTTCAGAAAGCATCGTCTCATCCGAAAGTTGGGCGAGAACAATGCATCACTTGCGATTTGTATCACTGATCTTGATTTGCCAATGAACATCATCAGCGATTGGAAACTGAAAGAACAGCACTCTTCCAGTTGTCTTTGAGTTTAGGATCGAAATGACGAAGATCTGTGGAGGAAAATCTGAAGATGCCTCATGGGTAAAAACATGCAGGATTGTGAATTATCAGTCATATCCTTCAATCAAAGAATCGCATATCAAGTTAGTTCAGAAATCCATCATAATATCAATCAAAACTTGCAAGATGCAATGAGTACACACAGTAAATGCTATCGACTTCTATGCATGGGTTAGATAAAGGAGGTAGCAAACTTTCAACTCCATGCGAAATGTCGCAAGTGCTAACCCTCTCTCTCCACTCCTGGGCCGTAGGTCTTTACGCCGCTGACATTCAGGTTCTCCTTTCCTGGGGGGACGACCCTCGCCTTGTAGGGCGACTTGGGGATGTACTCATCAGCGAAGAGGATGTTGATGGTATACTCCCCAGGTTCCAACGGGTAGTACTTAACACCGCAGGTACCGTCTCCGTTATCGGAGCAGTCGATCTTTGCCTCTGCAGGACCCTCGATGGTCAGGCCCAAACCTCCTGGACCAGCTTCACGGGTATCAATGGTGAACTCAGCCGGGGCACCAGTAACTCCCTTGGACAGACCTGGGCCGTATGCCTTGACCTTCTTGGCTGATTCAGACATTGGTTTCTCTGTTGGGGCCTTGCCTTTGGGGACACCCTCGGTCTTGAACGGACTGTTCGGGATCGACTGGTTGTTAAAGATGACGTCTGCAGAGTGGGTACCGAGCTCTTCCAAAGTGTACTTGACGATGTAGCCGTCTGGGATCTCTTCTATTTTCACAGGGACCTGTTTGCCGCTTGGCGCGATGATGATGACGTCGGTGGGTGCCTTGCCACCAGCATCAGCGGTGATGATGTCAAAGTCATACTCCTTCCCGACTTCAGATTCTGAGAGGGATAGTAATATACATTGACTACAGGTGGCGCCACACAACAAGCAATTGCTTTGAAAATTGGTCTTGTACTACAAACATGTCAAAAATGATTCTAAAAGTGTCGTCTCTCCGCTATTTCTTTCTTTTCTGCTAAGGAAAGGAGTCACAAAACACTTTAATCTGACATTTATGGATGAATCCGGTAGTTACAGAACAAGAAGATCTAAATGCTGACATCAAGATTTCTCTGAACTTGAACTACATACAGAAAAAGTTTGATTCGATAGTACCGAATGAAGAAGGCTGCCTGAAGGAAGCAGAGACTGAAAGAGACGGTGATGAATTAACATTATGCTATGATAGAAAGCATGGGAGCTGCCTTGGCATAAGGAACTGTGGCACTATGTGGTGGGTTTCGGCCAAAACCGCTGCAGCTAAAATGCCTCAATGCTACCAAGGTGTTGTAGAATATAACCTGTACCAAGTATAGATTAATCCATACTTGCCTGTACCTATATTCTGATGGATAACGTATTCAACTTCACCTTTACAGTGTAATTCATAAATTTCACTCAAGTAACCTATCATAAAGCATTGACTTACTCTGCTGAAGACCATCGCAGTAGACCTGGCTGACATCAATATGAGGTTCAACCTGGACCTTATACGGGCTGGAAGGAATCTCTTGCTCAGCAAAGAACACCCCAGTCGTGTAGGTACCGACGGAGTTGGGCTCGTACTGGATGGTGAAGGTTCCATCCTTGTTGTCGGTGGTGCTGACCGGGACGTCGTTACCCTTCTCGTCAGTAAGAGCGATAGCGACATCACCTAGGGGAGAAAGATAGAACTAAGTTACTAGAATGCATTATGAAGTATAAAGTCAGGAATTTGTGTTATTATGAGTGACCAGAAGCAAAGTAAAGCAGGAGCACTTTTCCTTCAAAGAAGCTTTCAATCAACATCAAACAAGCAGCTGCCAACTGACGTCCTCCGAGATGTTCCATTCTTGTTTTACATACCAGGTCCTGCTTCCTTGCAGTCGACGATGAAGTAAGTTGGCTCGTGCATCCTGACGCCCTTCTCGAGACCGGGACCATACACCTTTACCTTGCTCGGCTTGCTGGGCTCGGCAACGTATACCTGAAGAAGACATCAAGACAGATTACAATACGCCATAATAAACTCGTGAGAATCACTATTCAAGAGTGTCATCTGGAGTAGATTCAAGTGCTTCCTTCTCCAAATAGTTTGAAGCTAAAACAACAGTGTTATATTTTGTTAGGGGAACACTGAAGGAGTGCTAACACACAAGACAATGAAGCAACTAAGTTCAACTAAAACTAGGCAAATCTGACTGAAATGAGTAGGAAACTGCTCACAGAACAAAAATAGAGTCTCCACTGAATGTCTGAAGACCCAGTTTTAAGCTACCAGACGATTCTTCATCACAAACGATATGCATGGAGGTAGCAATTACCGCAGCTGATCAAACACCCACTCCTCAAACATAGTCAAAGCCGATGCAGGGTTTTCTTACTCGTGCTTCTGAAGGCCGAGTACAATTCATTAACCCAAATTGTAGCCCAAGCCCCCTTAAACAGCACAGTGAAATGAGGACACTTGGGAAGGCTATAGATGCAGGATTTATGGTTTGAAGTAAATGAATTCGGAAGCCAAATATCCCTTAGCCCAGAAGCTGTCTTTGTAGCAGGTCAATGCGATGGATATGTTGATGCGTGGTGAGTTGCAGTTCAGTTTGACAACTGGTGAAAGTGAAAGGTAACAAGGTGAATACCAGGATACTTCAGGGCTTGGTTGCTCAGTCGGCATTAGGGGAAACGTTAGCGCTAAGTCCAACTGCAACTTTTGCAACTCATGAATACATGAAAATAAACTGAAATGCAATGGTCGATACATTTTGTTCGGGTTTGAAGCTCTTTCGACAGCCAGGGGGTTAATAAGCAACGTGGCCAGAATATACAAAGCGTTAATTGCTAATTAGGAAAGTGTATATTACTTCATCATCAGAGCTAGATGATGAACTAGACGATGAACTGCCCTTCTTAGTGCGGCCGACAGACATCTAGAAGCAAAGTGAAACTGTAAGAACTACATACAAGAGAGTTTATACATGTAATGTACAGGGTGTACCAAAGTAAAACACTGATTTCTCAGTACACGGATCTGTAGCTACATCATACATGTAGACATTTCATTTGTATAATGTACATAAGCACAGTTTTCAGTCTTCATGACAAAGGTATTTTTTAGCATCTCTATTCCAGGGAAACCGAAAAGAGCCAATCGTCTGGTTATCCGGGCAGATGATCCTTGACCACATTAGGGATTGATTCTACATACTTTAGGATGCAGTCAGAGTCAAGTTTTCGAGGATTTTAAACTGTTAGTTTAGTTGGAAAGCGACAAGGAGAGGGTGCGTTAAACTTGCAAAGAAAATGAGTTGTTACGATACAGTAAGCAACTGGAAGTTCCTTACATCATGATTAGGATATATAAACTAAAATAAACAAAATCTTGTGAAATTGAAGTCAATTTGAATGCGTGAATAGAACTCTTCCCACACAGTCTGCAATGGTCTGAACCAGACTATTTGCTAAAACGTGCATGCAGTTAGAACTAGCAACATCAACAGCATGTTCATGATTAAAATGCGCTGTACAATTCTGTCCAACAAACTTTTATCAACTGTACAGTAAACGTTAGGAGAGCTAGGTAAGTTTGAACTGGAGTGCAAATGCCCTAAGATTTGAAGGAACCAGTCACTTCCAAATAAACCAGTTGGGCAACTCAGACGTCAGAATAACTCTCTACTGAGATGACTTGGAAACAATTGAAGGCAATAAGAAACGGAGAAATGATGTGATATCTTACCCTGAATGGACTGTTAGGGATGTTGCATCCTCCGTACGAGACATAGATCGTATGCTTCTCGACATTCTTGGGGATGTAACGGCAGCTGTACGTGTTGTTCCTGTTGTCCGCCACCTGGACCTCGATCGGGTTGTTCTGGGCATCAACGCAGGTGATCTTGAGTGGGGCGGTACCAGCCTCGCGGCAATCTACAGTGAACTCGGCCCAGCGGTTGGGCTCAACACCTGTCTTCTCAAGACCGGGACCGTATGCCTTCACCTGGAAGAAGAAAAATCATCCAAGGAATTAACCAACGGAGTTCTCCTGTGCTGATTCTGGTAACGGCGGGCCTTATAACTTATTCTTCAGTCAGAGAAAAGAGTCAAAGTTACCTTACCTTGGTTGGGTTGAAATCAGCTGTGGCAGGGACAATCTGAGCCATGAATGGTGACCCAGGGATGTCCGACTCATTGCATAGAATATGGACGGCATATTCGCCAGGGATGGTGGGATAGTAGCTGATGTCGGCGGAACCGTCACCGTTATCATTGCAGTCAATCTTTGCCTGGGATGGACCCTCAATCGAGAACCCTGTAAGGATGGGAATATAGAGATTGTAGGCGCTGAAATAGTACAAGCAATAAAGACCACACTATTATGTATTTTGACAACTAAAGCTTGCAAGGAGCTGTGAGTCTGGCAGAAGAGATGGTTTTGTTCATCGTTGTAGACCTCAAAAGTTAGAGCTGTGACATACTTTTATCAGTTGATATGGACTAATTACACACAACTTTCAAAATAGACCAAAAAGACTTTGGTTCAACTATTGATATTGTTTAAGGATTACACAAGAAACTGCTGTAGATCTAAAAATTATCATCAACTATACTTGGAAACAATACGCCATCCAAAGAACAGAAACAGACAAGCGTTCAAAAGTAAACTGAACTGGCCTGCTCAGGCAAACAAATAGCATTTTATAACATGCAAACATTTCAAATGCTTTAATCAAACATTTCAGCAACAGCAAATATCAGCTGAACATCAAAACAATTTGAAGATATCCCACATACAGCTGCAGATTTTGCATACCAACTGCATGTGGGTTTTGTCAAATAGTTTTGCGAAATCATAAAGATGAGGACACAGAATTTGTAGCTTAGTACTTAGGTTGTAATCGTATAGTTCTGAAATTGACAATGAGAAACAATAGGCTCAGGTTGGAGATGGCTATAACTGTCCTTGCTTATGTTCTAGTGAACCACTCGCTTTACAAGCACAGGTTTAAGGAATCGTGTGTACACGTGTAGATTTCCTTAGCCTGGACCTTGCAGAGTGAACCATAGGTTCCACAAGCCTAGCCTATACTAGTTTAAAGTGAACCTGATGTGTGTGGTATCCAAAAGCCTAGGCTAGTGCAGTTACAGACAAAATTAACCATCTGGGGTAATAAATTTCATGCCAAAGCTGATCACGGAACAAAATAAGTTCACAGGAAGACATGCGTGATCACACTAGTGAACACTGAAGGGCAATCAACATGATCAAGAGGTTTTTACACAAACATGACAAAAAGGAAGAAAATAAAACTTTTCATTCAATCTTTTTATAGAACTGGACAACAAATGCTTTTTCATTTCAAATAGTACCATGCTTTCTCCAGGAGAGCTGTATATCAAGGGTCAAGGGCCATTCATATTTCACATCAAGCTCAACAGATTCTTCACATCAGTCACATTCCACATTCCACATTCCATACTGTGACTTGGCTCGTGGACAACACATGCACAGTCACGCCATCAGCAGGCTCCCAGGAAATCATTTCTCGAAAGCAAGTGAAATCTCAAGTTCAATACTCCAACACATTGTGGTCTTTTATCGTCACCCGTCATACTTTCAAATCTCCACACCTTGATATAAGCTGAGACCCTTTGGTCCGAAGCTATTAATACTCCCCCAAATGAAAAAAAGAACTAAATCTATTAGTTACCTTGCTTGCGATAAGCGCTTCACTCGCACGTGCAACAACAGGCAGCACGCAGAGAGTTTTAAAACAACTTACACTTCGTGGTAATTTTCGGCAAGGGCTTACCAAGTGCTCCAGTTTCATTGTTCGTCTCGACCGTGAAGTCACATGGACAACCGACAACGCCGGTTTCCAGACCGGGACCGTAGGCTCGGATCTTGGAGTCAGAAGCTTTCGCGACATCGACCTAAAAACAGACAGTATTTCATGATCACTTCTTGCCACAATCACTTTGGACAACACCCATCTTTGCGTGGTATTGTTGGTAGATCTCACGCAACTCTCGTTTGATCTCACTCCACAGTGCGGTGGTTGTCAAATTTTGCACTCGGGTTTCGTGGACCTGAACGGTGGCGGTCGGGATAAAAAAAAAAAATTTTCTTTTTTTTCGGTTTTCAGTGATTTTGAGTGCAGTGGGCCTGCAAAATGACAAAAAATAAAAAAAAAAAAAAATTTTTTTTCTCGGTTTTCGGTGATTTTGAGTGCAGCGGGCCTGCTAAAAGATTTTTAAAAAAGAAAATTATTTCACAATTTCAGTTAATTGCCTAGCAGCGGGCACGCTAACCAAGGTATAAAAAAGTCTCGCCTCACTCACCCTGAATGGACTCTTGGGAATATTAGCACCAGCATAAGTGATCATGACAGTGTACTCTCCCGTCTTCAATGGTGTGTACACACATTCGTAGTTCGTCTTGTCAATCTGCTTAACAATCACCTTCTCCTCAACGCCACCTGGGGAGAAAGATGGAAATCATAAAGTTGTTAGATGGATCGACAATTCTTACCGCGTTCCCAAATGACATATAGCCCCGTCTTCAAGATTGGACGCAAACTTATCACAAGTCAGATCATTAACGCAAGTCTGTATACTCGAAATCCTATGTTATTTACCTGGTCCAGTGACGTGAACTTTGAGTTCTCCATCACCAGCGCCCTCTGTGTGGACTTGAAAATCAGCTACGTCACGAACACGCACGCCCTTAGGCTGGATACCACGACCTGTTGCGTAGACTTTGCTGGGGTTGCAAGCTGTGAAATGAAAGAGAGGAGGGTCAGAAACGAGTATTTAGAAATTTCACAAAAATGGATGATGTCAACAGAAATAGAAGATGTTATCAGTGATGACATCAACTCTTTTTGTTTTGACTGATAAACACTGAAATACATTTGAAAGGTTGACGATAACATGATTCTGGAAAAAGATCTTGCAGGGACATCTCTGCCTTTGGGAAAAGGTTGGAAAATCTAGATATGAACCTTGAAGCTTTCGATCAATAAAGTCAAATTGACTGAAAAGTTGTTTGTATCAAGAGTTATTATATGAATTTACAGTTTCATAGCTTTCCTGCAATGAACAAGACAAATCTAACAGGTCAATCACATTACGGCCCAACACAATCTTTTCTGGCATTCATTCTGTCGATGGGTTAATAGTGTGAAGCATCATTGCTGCCAATATGAGCTGAAAGAAACACACCTAAAATCAAATGAAGGCACGGATCAGTAGTAAGCTGAAGTCAAACAGTTGAACATGCAGGTTTTGGAAACTTTGAACAAATCGTCAGAACAGGGAAGTCCAATGCCGAGCTAACAAACCTGGGGAAGAGGTTAACAGAAGGGCATGCACCAGGTTGGGATATGGTGGGACAGTCACGTAGTATCTTATTGAATGATCTGAGGTCCATTTTGCAGAATACAGGTTCTAACATGCAAGCTACCGCGGTAATTTTAGTAGTGTATCTGTTTCTAGAAGGATCATATAGATCTGTCGAAGTATTTGTGAGTGTTAACATCATATAACTTGATATTTTCTGTTACATGTGCAAACGATGGTGGGTGCAGAAACCCGTATTCCAATCCATGCTGGCATCGTCAGGGTCAGAAGTCAAATCACAGAACGCTTTATAAATGCTTGCTGTAGCCAACAACTCCATCATTCTTGATGGTCTCTGATCTATTTGAAGACAGAAGATGGAACTTCTCGGTCTGATTTCATTTCTAACCCTGCAGCCAAGTTCATTTTAGCAGCCTTTCATGTCTATGTGGTATGTTTAGTGAAACACATCTAGAATATCTTTAGTGGTCTAGTTCTACGACTCCATAACACAATCAGCTGTTTCTTAGTTTTTTAGTTACCTGCTTTCGAATCTGTCGAAAAGAGAGGGACAAATTTACAAAGGATAATGCAGGGGTCGCAGTGACAATGTGTTGGAAGGCCCGATCCCAAATCTTTGTTCATTTGCAGTAATCAAGCTCAGTTTTCCGAAGTTCCAGATATTTATCTAAACATGATGTATTTCAGGGCTGTCTAAAGGTGGGTTATTTTGCAAATAACAACTGAATATCATCTTGGAATAACAAAGTTGGTCCTCTTAGCCACTGCTGATGAACAAGTAGTTGGGTCAGGCCAAATGTTAGGGTACATAAGCAACACGATGTCATTTGCAAAAGAAGGAGTGTCAAATCGTGACACAGAATTACATGTATGTATACGGAGAAGGCACAATGAGCCAGAGCATGGCGCTACCTATGGGGAGATAACTAAAACATGAATAAACGATAAAAATTGCATGCGAGATGCATCAAAAATGGTAAAAAAACCAATTGTGATTTCCACAGTGATATTGAAGTCAGGTACACAAACAGCTACCGGTATTGCTCTGTGTGAGCTACCAGTACTCTTCTCTCACATACAAAATGGCACAAAACCCCCTTCCACTCATACCCAGCTGATTGGTCGATGGGGACCCCCAATTAGGGCCGTCTGGTATACATACATATACTTCCAAGTTATGTTTTTCGCTTTTATGCAACGATTTAAGACGTTCTTACAAAACTGTCGATCAGGAACATCTTTCCCTTTTTTCTTCGGGTCTAAACAAGAAATCATATTCTTATTCCACGAAGCAATATCAGTTTTACAGGTCATTTAAACTGAATAGATGGTTGGGGGAGACAGGAAGTTACGCGCAAAGGTAGCCAGAGAAAGTCAAGGAAGGAGTGAATCACACGGCTAACATCAACAATATCTTCGTATTCCAGGTGGTTAGAAACTCTCTGAATTCTTGAAAATATCACCTGAGGAATAAGGGCATTAATTTCGCTGCCTTATTCTCCTTTCAGCATCACGTCAACTTTGCAATCGCACTGAATCATGCAAACGAACAGAATGAAATCAAAGTCATCTTCCGTCACAAGAAGATGGGGATACGAATTCGAAGTGGCAAACGAGAGCTTGTCCTTCGAAGTCCAACACATCACTTCAATCTCTAAAATAATCTTTCAAAACATCTGGCATGCATGACTTGATAAACTTGTATTTACCTTTGGGACCTAATAGAATACCATTACCAGGGGGAAAAGAAATAGATCTTGTATTAGTTTACAAAAGAGAGAACAGTCTCATCCATATAATCTGTTTGCAGAACATTCTCAAATGAAGCAGTCTTGATAACTTCAAGGCTCCTGAATCAGTTACTTTATCAATGTCGCAGACATTGCAGAGCTGAAGAATTTTCTTGTTCCGAAGTCCTTGGAATACCAGGCAAGTATTATGTCAAAAGAACAGTTAGCTACTTCACTAGATGATACTGATGTACGCAGGCTGAAATCATTCTGGCATGTTGAACAGTACAATTAAAGGGCACAACATGTATTGTATGGCCACGGCTATTTCCCTTCAAGTGGAGTCATTTCAACTGAAAACTGCATGATACAATCTCTTTTAGAGCCGTGCTTCTCTAACATAAGGAAACTGAACATTTCATGCCAGGTTTCAAGTATTGAATCAACGAAAATGTTGGCCTACAATCTCGCCAAAATGGAATTCAAAACCAAAAGAAAAGTCGAGAACAGGGGATAATGCAGGCTCTAATTTCTGTCTACAACTATCAGGATAACGGTAGGGGAGAGTTGAGCTATGACACTGTTGCTGCCGCATATGAATCAATGGAGTCACACCATCTCTCTCAAACACACAACAGAGATTACCAAAGGGGACATAAGAGACGGATACTTCGAAAATCAGGCGGGACAATCAGGTCAATGCATACAGTCTGCATGCAAAATTGTCCAGGTAGAGGGCTCAGGGAATCAGGGTCCACGTGCATCCGATTTCTAGCTGTTCCATTTCCATTATCATGTGATGACACATCCTGATACTGGGCCATGAGGGATCTCAGTCCGTTCATGCATATTTGTCAGATGGCTTTGCCATAGCAGTATGTGACCATTCATTTGAGGGACTTAGAATCACACCATGCAGATATTGGAAAGAGTGTTTGGTTACCTCCATCAACTGAATAACAAACAAAGAAGGACATCTATCACTCATTGTATCAATCGATCAAACACTAATTCACACAAACAAGACCTTTAACTGCTAAGAATCTATCTGTGTCACATAGAGCCCGCAGTATGACGTCAACTCTAAACATTTGATCACAAATCTGCCACAAGTATCATTATGCGGACAACCTCCATTGGTGGAAATCTTGATTTTTCTCACGAGGCTTTGCGCCCTCTATCATCTGACATGCAGATTAATCTGTTGAAAACGTCAAACGTTTGTTAGTTAGAAAATGTAAAGCTTTACCTCCTTGGCCTGCAAAGAGAAGAAAAAGAACCACGTCAGATATGTCATCAGGAAATTTCAATGTCTCAAGCAGAACTATTCAAAATTCCTGACTTTATCTTCTTAGATTACAAGAATGTTAGACTCAGCAGTTCATGTTGACTATTAGTGCTAATGATGGATAATCCAATCAAAAGCGCTGTGGTTTCAATTGCAGTCATGGCAACGCGATATCTCCCTTGGTACGTATTTCGCACTTTGTAGTGACACTTTCATGAACTGAACTAAGTAAAGATTATGAACTGATGCTAGTCTAACTTGACAAAAATGTTGATAAGTGACATCTCTCTATAGCCTCAAGCATGCAGGGCAGCGATTCAAACCAACACTTTCTGTCACAATTATGTCCTCTATGCAATGATGCAAACGGGATGCTTGGGGTAACATCTAAACTGGACTGGAACATCAGAGAATGTTCTCCTTATTTCACAAACAGTGTTTAATGTGTTCCACAGAGGCTGGTCCGATGACAAACAGGCTGTCAATGAAATAACTCCATAGTGTCAAACACTCTGGCTGTACCGGCATGCACTTGATCAGTTTTAGCATATGCAGAAACAAATGAATCTCATCATGCAGATGGTGGGTCAAAGCTGAAACAAGTCAAACTGATATTAGTATAAATGGTTAGCATCATTCAAAGTTGCTGGTTTTTGCTTCTTATTGTAAAAAACTACCAATGACACAGAGCCTACTGAAGTATGTAACCCAAGCATGCTTACTGCATTCCATTTTGGCTTTGCCAAAAGGTTCTACGTGCTTTCCATGCAATTCAAACATTACAAACCAGCATCTTTGAATGTCTAAAGTAAACAATACTAGTGTCGAAAGTAGTAAAGATTTACCATATTTACAAGCAAACAAAACGATAAAAAAAGCTGTTATGTAGAAAACTGGTCATAACGTGTCTTCATCTTGCTTAGGGCCAGGGAAGCAGGGCGGAATGGGGGTGTACGCTACATTCGGCACGAACGATGAAGGAGGCAGGACGTAGGTTACCACCATGTCCACATTCTGGCCGTTGCCAGCATCGACTGAGGTGCCCCACGATGCCGCCGACGTGGAAGTGGCGCCACCTTTACGCGTACTCGGAATCATATTATGGGATGTATCCACGGTGCGGGTGTCTGAACGTGAACGCGTTTGTGCCTCCACGGAGCGGGCACGGGTGCGAGTATTGGAACTGGATATTGTGATAACACTAGTATTATCCGAGAAGCTGACTCTCTTCTGGGGTTTGTTCCTATTGCGGGGCGCATGCCATGTTGGTGTTGGCTCAAGGCTTTGAGCTCGGAAGGGTGTCGGGTTGTGCTGTATTGGTATTGACCTGACGGCAGCGTTATACGGCGGATCCAAATGTTGCGACACATGAGAGGTTTGATGAACCACTCTCACTCTCTGCTGTGTCGTGTATGACGTATTCATCACACTTATGTTTTGCCGCAGTGGAGGTGACAGCGTTTGTCTGGATGTTGCCTCAACATTTTGTGACGTTGAAGTAATATACTGTGCCAAAGACATTGGCTTCTGGACTGGTGAGCCAAAAGTTGGGGAGGCAGAATAGGGCGACCCTCCAATGTAAGGTGACATTATACGGGGCGATCCTGCACTCTGCTGCAGGGGCGGAGATAAAGGTTGTTGACGATATGACCCCAAATTTGGCGGCCTCCAAATGTTTTGTTGTAACGGGGGAGAAACTGGATGGATGGATGGTGATTCAACATGACGTGAATCTCGCGGTGCACCGAAGAAATCTCTTGGCATTGAAGGAGGGGAAGTCACATTCTGTCTCATTGGTGAAAACCGTTGTGGAGGAGACTGAACTCCAAAACTTGGAGACTTCAGAGGCGACATCACGTTTTGTTGCGCGGGCGGTGGGGATATTGGAAGCATGTACGGAGAGTCCACATTTTGTGAAAAAGGGGGCGCTCCAAAGCTCTGGGGCATGGACGTTATCGGTACATTATATGGTACGAACTGATCGTCCACATTATGTTGTACATAGATGTCATCGCTTGTAAGATACGGCGGCGAGGACGACACCGTTGGCGTGGATACATCCACAATATGTGCAAGAGTACGTATTCGTGGACGTGAAGCTGAAAATAAAAACCAAAATTGCTATTAACCACTAACATGCTAATTATATGGCGCAACGCCATCTGTTGGGGATTTTTAGTACTGATTATGGAGAAACGGATCTTCGGTAGGGTCAGATACAAAATGTGGAATGCATGCGGATTAATCACACCACGCCATGATGCAGATGTTCGCTTGTAGATGATCTTGACCAAACTGAAGAAAATTAATCAGAAATTAATCTTTTACTGCAATGATTTCAGTTTGAAAAGCAACAGATATAAGCTCCTTTTACCTGAGGCGAAAGGCAGGAGGTGATAAGCATAGTTCGCAAAGAAACGTGATCATATCACTGGTTTACAACAATCAGTATAGCATGTGATACCACCAGTATTTTGGAACTTTGACAAATTAGAACAACACCTTTCACAGGATTTGTCTTTTTTGTTTGGAGTCACTGGCCAGGTTAAAGCATAGATTATGCAGCTAAAGGTAGTCATTAAAGACATATCGTGTCCCACTTTCCCAACTCAACTTAAAGCTGATTTTGGACAGGTGTATCTAGTTCTTCAATCAGCAAATCTCATTTAAGTTTGTGCCATTTTCGACCCTCATCCCCCCCCTCACTCCCTTCATGAAAAAGGATCAGGAAGAGGAGAAAACAGCAGCATATATGATTTTGCGTTGATGCCCAGGAAAAAAAAACGTCTTCTGCAACCTTAATGTGCTCACATTCAATGACTTCCAGAGGAAAAGAATATGAATCTGCAAGCAGGCAGAAATGTTATTAGTAAATATGTTAGTTGATGCTGTCATGTTAGTATGAAAACCATTTCGCAGCGTTATTATATGCCGTGTATATCTGAATGGATTTTACCTCCGGGCGCTGGAAAAAAAGGGGAGAATTATGGTAAAAAATGACAAGTGATGAATGGACTTGGGATAAGAGATAAAGAGGTAGAGAGGTAGAGAATGAAGGTTGAGATGTTGGAGATGAGGAAAGAGATTTGAGGAGAAAGCGAAAGACACAAGGCTGACTTCTAGAAGTAAATTGCAACCCATAAGCAGTTTCCTGATGGAGGGGTTAACAATACATATGTGAAATCAACATTAGTAATATGAGTGATATTATCAGAAACACCACTTCTTCAGATCACAAGGGGAGGGCAAGAGCTGGTCTGGAGACACGGGTGTCAGGTGAACTTGAAGGAAATGAAAAGGTAGGTGGTTGATTGGAAAACCTAAAAGGTGTAAGACAAAAGAAGGAGTGATAGCATGAAAAAAGGGAAGGATAAACTGAATGTATGATGAAGATGAGAGAAGGAATGATAGCATGAAGAGAGAGAAGGGATACTGACTGAGAGTTGGAAGTTCTATAACTTAGTCCTGGTTCATTGAACATGTTGAATTGTAGTCGAGAGCCCAGATTTTGAGTAAACGAAAACGGTCACCATATTGGTTGAACCTGAGGTGAAATAAATCTTGTTTGCCACTTCAGCAGTGGCAAATGCAGAGAGCCAAACACTTTTCACAGGCGTTGGAAGATTTTGATAAAAAGTTATTGGCTTGGCCATTGTTACTGCCCAAAGAGCCAGTGGAACATGGCAGTTTACTCCTTTATAATAACGCAATCCAGTGTCGTCAATGCCTCTAAAAGATGGTTAGCCCACATAGTAACCAGGATAAGTTATTTTGAACATAAAGCTAAAGATGATTTGATGATGTCTGATGGAGGACGAGACATGATGCACCAATCAGCAGTCTACGCAACACGCAGGGAAAACAGGTCCCAAACAATGTGAAATGAGGATAAATGTGAAAGAACGAGGGACAGTTCTTCATGTGAGGAATACAGATATGGGGCTAGAAACGCTTTGGCAAATGGGTTGAACAAGTCCTGTCAAATAGTTTCTTTCAAAGCTTCGACAGCTCTTTTACAGTCTGCCTTACACTAGTAAATCTGGCTTCTTTATTTGACTCCATTTTTACTGGTATAACAGAAACTCAACCAAATTCTTAGCTATACATATCCAAGCGAGAGCCATGAACTCATTCTCTACCTGGTTCCCTCAAGGCCTCATAACTTTCGAAACTTCGAAAGTGCTCCTCTTTCATCAGAATACAAACTCTGATATTAAGATTTTCAACTTACGTGGGGCAACCCCGACTCCAAATGGACTCTTGGGAATGGCTGATCCCGCAAAGAACACGCTGACTGAGTGCAGGCCCTCCTCCTTTGGCATATACTCGACGAGGTACGTGTCTTCAGACGTCTTCGTGACCTTGGGTTTCACGATGTCCTTACGGCCATGGGGGTCTAGGATCACGATCTCAATGTTGCCGAATCCAGCCTCTGAAAAATGTATGCATCTTGTAAGAGAATGTTCAAGGTCAAATTGCTACTTGGCTGACCTTGAGGTTTATTTTACAAGTTCAAGGTCACCAAGTTGACAAGCTAGATGCAGATGCATAGACGTGTTATGATACAGAAAGTGCAACCTTGTCCGCAGGAGTTAAAGCTGTGTGCACTCCTGGGACGAGGTCACAGAGCGGCGCTTGTTCTCATAGCAGACTGTTGTGAAATTCTCCAGGCGTTTTTGAAATAGAGGGACTGTTTGTGATACCAAGGGCTTGTCTCAAGTCAAATCTCAGGGAACCATTTGCAGAATGGGCTGGGTAAAGACAGGAATAGTTAAATTTGATGTGAAAGACATGGTAAAGAGCAAAATGTCTTTTACCATGATGGTTTAGGGTTATCAACTCACGGCTGGAGAATTTCGAGAATGGTCAATACGCAAAGATTCAACCTGAGTGCATGTCAAGATTCATGGAGAGCGCCACCTATGCTATATTACAGAAATGATTCAGGACTCAATACTGCCTTGTTTGGTAAACTAGGGGTAGGATTATGTTCCTAATGTGTGAACGTATACCTGGTATTCAATTTGACATCGCTGTGTGTTCTTCAAAACAGTTGAATTTTGATAGATTTTACAATGTTACGCCCTTTTTGGCCTAAACTGATCCCTGCCCTTTTACCTCAAAAGGAGACAATACCCTGCCCTCTTCAATTCTTGGCAGAAGCACTAGACTCATAGCTTAGATACTATCTACAGCACACAGAAATGGAATTGGCACACCTCGCACTCGAGTAGAGAATTCTATAACCTTGGCTATATCTACTGCTACAGCACACTCCAAAGCTATTTCAAAAGATTAAAAATCAATCAGATTTAGAGAATTTCTTTTATCAAAGTGCAGTTAGGTGCATTTAACTCGAAATTGTTAATAAACCTATGCTACTGTGATTTGGATAGTCTCTTGAACCTTGATATTTTCATTGACGTGTAGTCCTTCAGCAAATTTTGTACCAAGTTGAATTAAATGATTCGGATGCAATCAGAAAAACAAATAGATCAAAACATTCGAAAGATTTGAAGATTTTGTTCAAATTTCATGCCACCCATAATATTAGCAGACTGGTCCCTCAACCAATGCGTGAACATTTCACATATAAACCCATGACCAGAACATACAAAGAGGCAGGACTTATCATACAATACTGCACAACGAAAATGTACCAATTTTTTTCAAACACTCAGTAGTGATAAAGTAGGACTTACATACAGGAAACCCAGAGTGTCAAATGTAACAATTCACTTTGGAGCTATGATGTACACTGAGTGTACACTGCATACTTATACTTATACGACAAGATAGCTCCAACATGGTATGACATAAATGCTATTTGACATGTTTTTTTGATACACCCCGTATACTGATTCTCAAAATACAACAGGTCGCAGAATAGTTCTATTAGGCAGTATAGAGTCCTTAAATAGGCTTCACAGTGGCTAGAAGCAAGACAACAGTACACTTTTTGCAGTAAATGTACATGTATCTTGTGTCTAGTTGAGTGAAACCCACATGATACTTATTTGCAATCTTACCCACGCCATCTTCTGTAGGGAGAGAAAATTAAACTGTGTCAACGGGAAAGTTTTAACGAAAAGTTCAAATTTTGGAGCGACCAACCTGCCCAGGATATAAACATGCCATTCTGGTATAAACTTTCTGGGAAGATTCCTGATTTAGAGGCAAGGATTAGGTTTAGGCCCTTCCACCTAAAGAGGATTGCTGCAGGATGAGCAATGAAGGGGAAATTTCCAAAATCTGGAGTTATTTGAGGATCTAAGGCTCAATAACTGAAGATTTGAAGAGGTCACTGCAACCCTGCACGTCAAAATAAGTTATTAGTCAAGAGACTGTCGGAGCTGGAATACGAACAGAATTATTAAAGACTACAGCCCTGGTCAGATTTGCGTGTGTTACTTTATTTGCTATTTTGTGTAAAGCTGAAAAGCATCCCATGTACCTCTGGTAGTTCGAAAGAAAGTTAGTCACTAATATGGCGTTAAGTTTAACCTGGCGTTATCCCCAACAGTTAGAAGTGTTTTGAACAATTTGAAGTTATATCTGAGTATTTTCACTCCATGGACCGTCTAAAAATAGGGTTTTTGTTGGCAAGGTCACCATCCCTTCAGTATAATCCCATCAAAATCAACTTACTCTTTGTGAACACCTCGAAGTGTGCCCGCTTTCCGACCATGTTACCAGTCCTCTCGATACCGGGTCCGACAGCCGTGACCTTGGAAGCATCTCCAGCTTGACCTTCAACAGTCACAGTGAATGGACTCCTTGGGATCTCCTTGGTGGCGAACTTGACAATGACCTGAGGATCAGATAACGAGTTTTGGATCAGATTCAAAATAGCTTTTTGAAATGGAAAGATTTCTTCAGATTACTGACTAAAACAAACCAATGAATGAGTCACTCTACAACACTCAACTGATGGACAGTCAGTCGTGTTTGTTGGCCTAACTAAGTTGTCCTCTGCACTTCCCCTCCCCTCTGTTCAATTTGTCCTGCAGGTTCGTTGACACTGTTTGGCCAGGGTCCATGAGACCCAGATTGAATGCGCCTTCAGTCTGTTTTACTCCCAGTTATCAGTTCCTGATATCTTACCTTGTAGTTTCCCTCCATGGTGGGTGTGTAGGAGCAGCTATAGGTGAGGTTCCTGTCATTGTTGAACAAGACTTCACACTGAAAAAGGCAAAGCATTGATGATGGTCAGACTAGTGTCTTAGTACTTTACTGTGGCATTTACTGTTACAGGAGCACTGTTTTAATTTAGAAGAAGAAATAACAAGTTGAAATTTACAATCAAAAAGTTTGAAAGACGGATTTTCAAGACATACAGTACATACAGATTCAGAAACAACTGTAAAGATTAAAATTCAGTAAAAAAAAAATCGGAATTTGATGAAACTTAATCAAACTTTTTTTAACAATAATATAAACATAATGAACGAACACAAAAATTGTCAATAATAAATGATCAAATCGATTTTTTTTTATAAAATTGAAAAAATTCATGAATGCATGGTTGGACTGTGGAGTTTTGTTTAGCATGATCAACTGATGAAACAATGATAATGCAAAACTGACTATATATTACAGAAGAAAAAATTGTGAGAGGACAATTTTTTCCCAACCACGCATTCACTTAAGAAACGGTTAGCATTGCCTGAGATGTCCTTACATGTTTCAATGGACAGTGGACCTGGGGTTAAAGAAGGTTAAGCATGCAGATTAGTGATACACACTGAGAAATAAAGGTTTTTGAGCTTTTGTTTTTCGGCCAACAAAAATATGAGGTTTTTCAGTGAAATAAAAAACCCTTAGATTCTTAGCTCCACTAGACTCTAAGTATCTTAAATGTATTTCAGACTTGGGTTCTTGGAGTTACGAAGGGTTCAACTCAACAGAACTATACCCATGCAACCGCCACCTGTAAAGTTTAAACTTTGACCACCAGGTGTCACTACTCACCTTCTCTTGCTGACCCTTGGGGTTGAGAATGATGACCTCGACGCTGCCCTTCCCAGCACTGAATGTCTCGATGGTGAAGCGGGCGATAGCACCGACTGAGTTACCAGTGGGCTCGATACCTGGAAAAATACAAACATTTTAGGTAAGAGAGCTGATCGAAGACTTCTATGCAAAACCGAAGTCATACTCTGAAAAAATATTGAGTTGAATTTTTTCATAAGTTCAAAATTCTGAAAAATTTTCAAAGCCAACAATTTTTTGGGACTGACGATGTTTCTTCATTTTGAGCAGAATAAAAAAAAGTGAAAAAAAATTATTTGGACTTAGAAATTTTTTCATCCGTCAGAGTTGAATTTTTTCAGAAGTTCAAAATTCTGAAAAATTTTCAAAGCCAACAATTTTTTGGGACTGATGATGTTTCTTCATTTTGAGCAGAACAAAAAGTGAAAAAAATATTTGGACTCAAAAAAAAAATTTTCAGTAAATTTGCAGCAAAGAAACATTCATCTTCAGTCCACATCCTATGAAACAGGTCAGACATAAGACCATCCACTGATTACTGCCCACCAACAAGTCTTGGGTGTCCAACCCGGGATCAAAATCAAGAAGCAAGCACCAACTGACTCTATACCAAGGAATAAATCACAACTCTTTTGGCATTACCTTCATCATTTGGCCCTGGATCGGAAATTTCAAATTCGAAACAAGTACATCCATCATCCGTCACTTTGAATGAATCCGAATCCACCGACTTCTGACGTTGTATCCTCCCACCCGCCATTTTTCCCACTCCGACACCGACCAAATGCCGAGGCAATTATAGCCACGACGATGAATGACAATTTAAAGATGAATTGAATCGCCAAACGTCCAGAAACATTGTCTACGTCTTCCTTTGTTATATACATTAGCAAAAAGATTTCTACACCAAAAAGATTTCTACATCAAAATACCCCAAGATCCGGTATTCCGGCATTCAGTAGGATCTGCCTTGAGAGTTACCATGACAGAGACCTAGGGATGTTGAGCCCGAGAGGAGCATCTTTAACGCCACTAAAAGAACAAATACCAATATTA
This sequence comes from Lineus longissimus, assembly GCF_910592395.1. Taxonomy (NCBI): domain Eukaryota; kingdom Metazoa; phylum Nemertea; class Pilidiophora; order Heteronemertea; family Lineidae; genus Lineus; species Lineus longissimus. The sequence continues at coordinate 2,162,360 of NC_088314.1, forward strand.
TCTCAACCGACCACATGGACTGGGTCATTGATTTATCTGAGGCTTATTGATTTCACCTATTCTTGGATTGCAACTAAGAATGAAGGCCACAATGAATCCATTGAAAGTATCATACCCAAGAAATCTTTATGTATTCTGCTACATGTCGAGGCAGAGAGAAACAGCCTTGGGTGTAACCTCCTAAAAGACGCCAAGTGGGGTTCAGTGGCTTTACCACTACATGTAGCAGAAGTGTCAAATAGGAACAAGTCCAAATATCTTACCTGGCCCAAAAGCCCTGACTTTCTTGGGGTTGGTGCGTGGCCTTAGTGGGGCGCCCGGTTTCAGCTTGGCGTTGGGGAACTGGGACAAGTAAGTCATCATACACTTCTCATCAATCTTGGGGTTGGTCATCTCCTCCGGTTTGATGAGCTGTAAGCAACAAAGAAGATTGAGAAAGTTAGGCCTGCCGCCATCGGAATCATAATCTTGGTTCCTGGTCCTCCTCCTAGAGGCGCTGTGATCAGTTCTCTCTTCTTCACTGTCGTCGCTGTAAGAATTGATGTCCATTTGGCTGCCATCTTCATCACTAGGGAAGCTGCCCTGGTTGCTATGGTGGCCATATCTGTCTTCTTGGCTACATTTCTGGCTACCATGAGCGATGTCATGGTAACTATGTGAAATGTTTACATCACTATGACAACTGTCATCATCACTATGAAAAAGTTCTGGGTTGCTATGGCTTTTTGTACCAAGTTCCTCAAGTTCAATTGGTTTCCTTTCTTCCTGATCTTCCTTATTTAAAACCAACACAGATCCGCCGCTTGAAAGATAGACACGTTTAGGTTCCACGGGATCCGTGACGTGATATATCCAAAAGAACTTGTCGGCCATTTTGGAAGCACAAAAATCAAAAGGAATGTTACATCAAAGTTATTGTGAGATGAGCTCTTGCATACACAGATACACCAGCACTGATGGCAAGATCTGATATGATTCAATGCCCATCCTTCAATCCTGTTAAATCCCGAGATGCGGTAAAATCCTTGTCATTGCCGGCCACCATCATGGCCTATGAGGCTCAGCCCCATCATGCTCTACTCCCAAACACGAGTCTATTCAGAATCTCCACCATTACAAGAGTAGGGCACAGTTATTATCTCAATGTCATACTAAACAGCCTCAACTGTTCATCAGTTGATAGCACACACAAATATACATCAAATTGTACAGAAATTACACAAATGAAGTAATTTTGTTGTCGACATCCATACTTGTACCATAAATGGTGCAACAACTACAAGAAAAACAAGTGTACTGCTGTCGCAAATTGGCACAGTTGGCCTAGATTCTGAGATTTGGCACATGCCATGTCTCACCAGCAAGGGATGACATATTGATGTCTGGGCTCCTCACAAATGACATCTCTGTACCAAATTAGATACCTCCGCTCAGAGGTATTCGATTGATAATTGCAGCCAAAACATTGCTTCCCTTCTTCGATTGCTGATTGTTATAATTCTCCGAAGACGATAAAGAATTCATCAGACCAGCTGGTGCTGCCTCTCGAGATGAGTGTTAGAAAGAGGAAATGTAGATGGAACACTTCATAATGTTACAGCAAGAAAAACAACACTTCAGCCATGAGGGTGGGGTTCCGAAGGAGGGCAATAACAACCCCAGACATATATATGATGTTACTACTGTTATGAATCACAAGCTACTTTTGTAACAAACATACTTGTGGTTCGCAGGCAGGTAGGCCTCTACTTGTTGGCCAGAAGCGATGTGTAGTTTTCTATTGAAATACTCTATTTTTTCAGGTACATTTGAGGTGGATTAGACATTCCATGTGTAGGTGGTTTACATCATTCATCAAGATATGTAAGTCAAAGGGAAACAGGGCCAGAGGGAATGCACATGAATCATAACTTTATACTACAGTAGCAACTTGCTACGACCTCTGCATCATAACAGCAGCTCTCCCCAGCCAAAGTTCACTCCAGCATTACAAACTTGTGTAGTCTGTAAACATGAGGTACAAATATATGGTTATGGATGAGAAAGTCGATGATCCACAATGAGGAAAGTAGACTGTGGAGAGGTCATAGCTTCCTCTACCAGTAACCACCCACTGCATGGCAGCAAAGGTGGGGATTTTGCTCAAGAGTTCAACGTCAAGTTTGATCTTGATGGTCCAATGATCCGAAAACCATGACTCAGGAATTCTGGTGGAAGAGTTCAGGTGAGGTGTTCCCTCCATGCCAAACCTCACAAAGTGCCTTGGTGTGGAGAACAGATGAATTCATACGAAGGGTGCATGCCAAGGTTGATGGCGAGAAATGTCCCAAGTTTCAGAGAAAAGGGTGTTGGCTAACACAGGCTCGTTAGTTTTCTGATGATAGCAAGGAAAAAGAAGACAATTCCTTCACCAGCCGAACATGCACACCTCTTGTTCGCCAGCAAATAACAACATTTCTTTATTCTTCATCAGATTCTGTCAGTCTCTGATAAAGGTGGCTAAATTTAGCTGAGAGATGCGTGAAAATGCTGGTGCAGACACTTATAATCGGTTTGGTGAAGTCTTGGTATCCACCGCAACCATTCTCCGCATTCTGAGAAAACAGGCGTTCTGAAGGTAATTGGTAAACAATACCGGTGTGTAGCATGTAGGCCTACTACCTGATGGCAAGCTTGTGCCGGTTTCTGAGGTGTGGCAAGATTGGTGAGTTCCCATTCTCACATTTTGCTGCACTGGACTGTCTACAATGAGTAGTCTTCGCCCATGAAAAAGTTCCCTCTGATGGACCACTATTATGGAGCTTGGAGGTATGTGGGAATGCTCCATGTTGCGGAGGAAGTGGCTACGAGGACAGTTCAAATCGGGCCGACATCTATGTAGGTGGCCTGAGAGAATGCCCCCTGACACACACCAGAAGGTATACTCCCAATCATAAAAGCGTTCTTCATCCTGAAGCAACTACCGACACCCTCGCAGAGATAAACAACTGAAACACAGCCTAAACTGGCTGCAACTCAAGTTTGCCTGTCATATCATACGCAGCATCTTAGTGGAGAGTACAGCTCATTCTGCCAAGTTCTGAAGAAAAACAACCAAGATTCCTTCAGATCCAAATTACCCAAAGATTTGTGTAGAATTATAAAGTAGATTCAACAGAGCAATTCCAGCACCTTGGAATGAAACAGACCCTCCTCTTCATCCTCGCTTATCTTTCTACAAGGTATATAGAATGTCAGGATGGTAGGTGATAGTAAGCTATTGGAACCATTTGGTGAACTTAGAGGTGGTGGGAAGGGGCAGGGGAGATAGACCCTCTCGTGCACATGGACGTTCTTGAGGCATCTTGCCATCATGGACCATCATGTAAGATGGAGGGTGTGTACGAATAACCTAACTTCTTCAGAGAAAACCCAGAGTGAGACGTAGGCGGGAAGAGATAGGATGCATATTGTGCTGTAGATATCATTGCAGTAATCTAGGTTCTCAGGGAAAAGGTGTAGGTGCTACATAACAAGGACAACCACACCCACTCTCCACATCTGTATACTATACTGACATGCAGACACCTCCATGCAGCTCTCCAGACAACCAACCTGCCTAAAAAGCAACGGGTTCTTTCCAGTTTTTAATACCATCACAACAATATCCATCTCACCTGTCCAACAAGCAGACAGGTAGGCCTAGGTCTATACATCTTCTGTTGTTCTTCACAGATTCCGAACTGTAGGTGAAGTCTATGTAGCAGAGCAGGTTTCACGTTTTCCTGAGACACACTTTTAGAGTTAGCGCTGGTAAAAAACAAGGTCGCCAAGCAAGTTTACCACTGAACATGTTTACTCCCAGTTTCTGAAGCAGAATGGCAGAATGGCAGGTTTGATTTCCGTCTATGGCCAAACTCTACCTGCCCCTCCCAGTACAACACACTTCAAAGAGACAGGTGTTCACTTTGACTTGTCCAAGTAGGGAGTGAGCTGATCAGGAGGCAGATGCGAAAACACTGCCACCTCTAACTCATCTACCATCATCATGTCATTGTCAACTGTCTAAGGGTTAAACTTAAAGTTCAAGTAAGACAAAAACTGGAATCTTGAACAAGATATCCCAAACAAAACATCAAGCTTGACCAAGTCCAAAGGTGCACTTTGGACATTGGGATCTCAAAGCTCTGTTAAGATGGCCATGCACAGCCAGAGATAATGGAACGATTATTACTGCAACACCAAGCTGAATTTGACAGGCAGGCTGGCTGGTAATCAGTTCAATGGCTTCCGAACTACACAGCAACCTGTTACAGCTACTCGACGAGTTTGGGAGAATCGCTTATCATGGTAGAATAGATAAAAGCTGAGTAAAAGTCTATCACTGTAACAATGCAAGCAGTTCTGGTATGTTCAGTGCTCGATTTTCTACCCACACGCAAACAAAATTGGAAAGGTAGGTGAAAAGACTGCTGGGCTCGCCAGTTCAAAGATACTGTTTTCCAGCCCACATACTGCAGTATTGCCCCAACGTCTCACCCCAACGACGCAAGTCGAGACCAGAGGAAGCAGAACTGAGGATCAAGCTGTGGGGATTGCTGGATGAGTTTGCCCAGTCTGCCACCTTTGTGACAGCTTCAGAACTGAGAGAATGATACCCATGATCAAACACAGACGAAAAAGCTCTGAAGACTTAAGCAGAGGTTACATGATTTGTACTGAGAAGGAATACAGAAGAAAGAGTGTGCAGAAGCTATTCTTTATCATCATGTTACGAACCCTGGAGAATAGACTACCTACAGGAGATACCAAGCCGACACCTATTAGACGCTGGGTTGGAGTATATCAGATTCCTGATATTAGGAAGAACATTCCTCGAAACATAATTTACACCAGCACATTCCGTACTTAGAGTTGCCAAAGGTTTTGATAGAATCGATCCTCAGCAAGGTGAGGTCTGCCATGAGAAACAACATAACTGAAATCAGCGAACTATCGAGTTGGGGTTGATGGGAATATCTTGATGATCTTCACAACCACCTGTAAGCCAAAAGCAGTGTGCTGATAGAAATCATCAACAACATACAGTACATGTCAACAGGAACAAAAGTAATAGCTCTGGTTTTGCCATTTTCACTGACAAGATACTGGCAACAAGACCTTCAAAGTGAAATTTCGATGTTCAAAGAGCTGGGTATAAAGCAGTGTGGCTATGCTTGTATGCTGATGAAAACCAAAAGGCCTGCCGTTCTTGAAGAACCGATCGAAACCATCTGATCTCCAGAACAACAAGGGTAGAGGAAGCTACAAAACAGCCTCTCCTCATTCAAAGCTGATATATACAAGTTTATCTTATGTTACTTCCGGGCCTAAAGCAGTATATGAAGTGTTGTCTGGTATCTTCTGAACACACAAGGTTTCTTATGTTACAGCCAAGCAACTGCCAGAGCAACAAATATACTGCTGATATAAAAAAACTGAAAATGCTATAAGTATTCGAAATTCCTACCTCCAACCTGAGGATCGAGCATTCTGAGCGCCACCTCCGTAACATTTTCAAACTTTTCACTTCCAAATCCAATCCATCCACAATGGTGACCACACCGGCAAGTAATACCGTCAAGTCATTCCAATATGGCGTCTTGTTTGGACATTTGTATTATCCTTTCAAAATTTCTTGTGGCAAATCGCATAGTTTGTGTTGGGGATTAGAATACTGAGATATTCAAATGCCGTAGCATCCAATAATCTCAGATTGCCTGGTTCAAGATGATTAAAGATGGACTGAATGGCCGAGGATTACATGAGTCATCTAAGCCAGTATCAACAACGGAGGACGCCACATAGCTACCAACGCTCTAGCTACCAAAGCCTATTTCTCTTACGACATCAGCATTTTACGCACAGGGACCTGACTTCCTCGCAACTTGCTGTTTGATGGGGGGTTGGAAAGACTTGACTTGGTTATCAAGGCTTTGGACATTTTCACTCCGCCGCTTAACCTGCATAACGCAAGGCAAGGAGCATGTGAATGACTAAGCAAAACATCCATATTCCTCTTGCCGAGTTCGGCTTGAGGGCCCTATTTCCAAGCCTTGTTGATCAATTCATTACGATTACGCTCATGAAACCCCTGATATGTTAGCCTAGCCACTGAGTGAACATTCCAGTGCTAGTACACGCTAAGCTAGGCTGAGATAGTGTAATCAATGTTGAGAAACTTTATAGCCGCCTTCAACATAGAAAGTTCTGAAAGCAGATCTAGCAGAGGTATGCATGTGGGTGTGGAAGAACTGGAGTGCATTCTGTAGTTAGCTTCAATGCTGCCAGGTGTCCCTGTATACAGTCAGCAAGCCACTTCGGCAGCAATCTGATCAATACATGAAGGTAGCATTACTGGGTTTGGACTTCAACCATTAAACTCAGCACAACAGAGAAGGAACTGTCATGAGAATGACACATCGAGTCTCAACGTTTGCCGTAAACGGCTTCAGTTAACAACAATTGAGGTAGATTAGTTTCAAGCGCCACCTACCTGTGGTACATTGAGCCACTGCTCAGCTGCGTCCATGGCCTCCTTGGCGTTTTCGAAAGCATTCTTTGGCTCCCAGTCCTCCCAATCGGGGCACAAACCTACAAGGAAAAATCAAGAATTTTAGGGTTTTTTATAGAAAATATTTTCTCTCAAAAGTTTTCGTCTTGGAACAAGGTGCACAACTAAACAAGATACTTTTGGGCCAGCATTTTAACATAGCGACTGAGCCCTTTTCTGGAGGGTGCTTCTGGGAAGTCATATACACGAAACCCAAAGACGTACATGATCTAAAGGGGGACCTTCGCGAGCACATCGTTGATCCTCCCAATACTTGTACGAAATTTGACAATGCCAACGATGAACCTACTCCGTGGTTCTTGACAGTTAATAACTGCCATATGCCCCGCCCTGGTAGTTTTAATAAGCTGGGCTACAAAGGATTGCCAAATGTTGGGAAACTTCAATACCCTTGTACCATTCATCAATGTTTGCAGGGGTGGAATTCATAGGCAAAATAGAGGAATTCTATTTCATCGGAATTCCGTACAGAGCGTTTTGGAGGCGGCGTTGGCATTCTGGTTAGAGTGCCAACAACTTCAGAGTCACTTTGCCCACAAGTGTCTGGGACCCCAAAGCTTCCATATGTTGATTCAATGCATTAGAACTTTCCCTAACTCTACACACCCGAGTTGCCAGAAGTTGTTCAGGCACAAGAAATCCACCAACCATGCAGGCCTGGAGTCCGGGCTTTGGTCGAGGGGCTAGAAGCAAAACACCAATTTCAGCCTCCCCCAGACTGTATTGTGACCCTTGGTAGGCATTTTCAATTGCACTCCACCCCTTCTAGCTATAGCCCCCCACCTTGGGATCCTGCTGTGCGTTTCTCCCATGATTTAGTCCAGCTTACCTGGTGCGATGGCATCAACGAGGGCACCAATGGCACGACCATCATTCCAGTCTCGTGTGAAGTTCGTGATCGGCGCCTCCGGGATCTTGTTCTGCACCCAGGCGAGTAGGCGCTGTTTCGGGGTCTTCTCCCTGCCGACAGGTTCATCGAACTCATCCTCCTCCCACATGGGCATCGAGATGGAGTAGTGGAGGATGAGGGTCCACATCAGGCCCAGGATCAGCTTGGGGGATCCATCAACAATATGGCCAGAATCTGAAGGGAGAAAGGAAGAGAAGATTTGTTTAGTAAATCGTCTCAAATTTGTTCAGAGCAACATATGCATTTCGTTCAAAAGTCAGTAGTTTAGAAGTTTCTTGAAACTGAAGGAGTTCCTATGGAGATATCTAAGAGAAGGAAATGAGACATAGATAGTTCCTGATCAGTACAGTTCACAAGTCATTTTGGTTGTCTTGAAGTTCTGAAACTTGAAGGAGTTTCGGTTGTTCAATGATTTCAAAACGGTGCCGCCAAGAGGCTTTTTTACAACTGACAGAAAAGTCCACACTGCGTTTCTAGTTATTACTTGCTTAATCCAGGATGATAATGTTGGTCTTTAGCAACCATTCATGACCAGTCTACACTCTATCGACAAAATGGTCAGTCAAGTCTTGGCTTTATGAATCATGGTTGTTGCCAGCATGATTTATTGTTACCATGAGCGCCAACATGGCACTGAACGCCAATGTTCGCCTCGGCAGCCACAGGCTACCGAACGAACGGTCCACTAACTCTACCAGAAACTACCAATCAATAAACTCACTAAATGCCACTGAGGATAATATTGAAGTGTTCAAGCGAGTTGCAGAGTTGATAGGTAACATGAACTCCATGGTTGCAAATTCTAACAGTTGGAGAATTCCTTACAATTACACTGGTCTCATGCCCTCTCATTTCCCGAGCCTCAGTTGACATCAAAACGAGGATGAATGAAACCAAATCGATGCACAAGTCTTAATACTATTGAATTCTATTCTACTACGGCTATCCATTAATGGAGCAGACCACATCAGCCTTCTACGCCTGGGACTGACCTTGGGAAGGCTTTCCATCAACAGGCTTGGGCCAGTGATGCCAAATGCAGAGTCTGATAGTGGTAAAGAGGTTTGTTGGAATGTTTCCTCAGGCGCTGAGCATGGATTCTGCAGATTGCTGTGGGCAGGCTCAAGTGTTTCTTTAATAACTAGCCGGCCAATGTTTTTGTAATGAATACCCTTGATGATATCTAGATTCTTTGGAAACAATGCTTTGATGTCATCACAGATATAGTAGGCCCATAGGCTACATCATATTACGATGGCTGAAATGTATCGGTTTTTCAACTCCAATGCAGAATGCTTTTAAGCAAAGGCAACAACAACAATGATCAAGTCAGAAGAGAGTTGTTTTCTCTAGCTCTTTTGCACCGCTTGCTTGAGAGCTCATACTAAAGACACCGGAATGCTTGGATCAGTCTGGAAGTGTATGTTCAGGTGTAGAAAGAACATAAGACTCAGCCATGGCATACCTTCACCAAGCTGTTCTTCATCAATCCAGCGATTTTCATTACATTATCAAGTCAGAGGTGCATATCAACGTTGAAGCAAACCTAGCTTGTTTCGTAAGAGTATACGATTGGCTAAGTTGGGCTATTTACAAGCATGAAACAGAATGTTCGAGTCCAAATACCCATTGACTACACGGTGCCCTTAACCTCTTTTCGCAAACAAGAGATTCCTGAATCACTGATTTTCAACAAACTAGAATGCAGGCCAACCGAAGGCAAATAGATACCATAATGTTCGAAATTACACCAGTTAGAGGCATTTGCCATCAATTACAGAATATCCTCAGACTAATTACAGAAATTTTCATATAATTGTGCATAATATCGTTATTTTCGAGGATAAATGAATCAAGTGGAAATATTGTCATTTCCGCAGTAGACACCCAGATTTATAGCGGAATGGGACATGTCAGGTTACTGGTCTGATTGGTCTAACTTTTCCTGTAACGAGGCGATACATCAGTGATTTGATAGACTGTCCGGGTAGTAGGACAGTAGCCTTGACAGAATCATCCCATTGACTGAAGTGGAGACAACCCAAAGAAGTGCCCATTTGGTTGCCAGTTTGCCACGTGCCCAAGTTGTCCAGCTGATCCGGCCGATATCATCAAAATGGCTTCCATGAGCTTCAACCTATCCTGACCATGGCCTTTGATGAATGAAATGACTTATCAATCATTTTCAGGTCCGTCACTTCAAAAGATGATCGATAGATGAGCATCAGCCAATCGAAAGCAATCAATAATCGTAAAAGCTAATCTAATAAACGACACAAGTTATTTTGAGATGATTTCTATTAATAAATGTCACAGCGAGACTTTCTGGATTTACGAATGATGCAGTGGCGTAGCTCTAGACTGTCAGAGTCTCCAACAAGACTATAATGATTCGTTCTCTGCTAAGAATTAGCGACAAACTCAACAGTTGCTCCTTTGAAACATCACCAGAAAACTCTGGGATACCAAAGCAACCTGAGCAAAGTCATATCATATTTCATGCCGTTCAATTGCCTGTACACTCTTTCCACACAGCAGATAACAGAATATCGACTTTTTTTCCAATAAATTCTGCACTAAACCTATATCAGTATATCACCTATTTCGTGGACCTGACAAGTATGAGAAAACAGCTCTTCACACACAAAATATGTATTCATCTACATTCTATTATGTTGGAACAAAAAGACTGAGAAAAATTTGATTATTCCAAATTGATCCTGACCTATATTCGATGCCCAGACATTCAAGGCAGATAATGATAAAGTCAGTCAGTCCACACATGTGTAGGAATTCTGATGGCTCTGTAGGCATTAATGGTTGTAATCAGTGCCGAGATATGCCGATATCTCCAGATCACTGAGATTTATCTCCGTCCGACTCATCCCCACGACTTTTCATTTGAACTGTATTATGATGCTGATCCATGTGTCACAGCTTTGCCACAAGTCGCAGCAACAAAAATGGCTTGTTGGCGCGACACTTCGGGCAACAGTTACTCAGAACTCTGTTGGGCCGACTGCTTGAATCATCAGAGGCAAGAAGCAGATGGCAAGAACTTATGTACATGCTATGCAAAGGGAAACATGGGGAAGGGTTAAACCAGAAGGCGTCGAGATGTTCAATACCTGAACTTGCATGTAGTGCACACCTACACCTTGCCCATGAGTCAAGATAAACCTGCCAACATATCAATATATCGACCACATCAACTAAAGCGTTGAAAGAACCCTTCATTCCCGCCTTCTCTATGACCCAGGAACTCATCTTCTAGCCCCAGCATGAAGGCCTGCAAATGTTTAAGTTTTATGCCTAACTAACATCAAACCAATCATTGGTGACACTATAGAGCAAGGTTATGTTGAGTGGAAGATCGTTGGCTGCATGCCACACCCCTTATACCTTAAATCAACTGAAAGTGTTCATAAGAGACCCACAAGGTTGGCATCATTCGGCACACTTCCCAACTGACAGTGCTCACTTCAGGTTGTCGGATATGCAGCTATGGTCAATCATCTGAAGTCCCTGCCTAACTGTGAAAATGGTTGTAATTCATGAAATATTCCTCACCAAAATTGGCAGCAGCAGCTACGGATACTAAATATATGATGAAGTGAGTGAACATTTCATATGCTAACTATCAAAGTTCCACGCGTATGAAGAAAGGTGCATTCCGGAATTTGACGAAACTCAACTCAAATAACACCTCTCTCTACACTTGTGACGTCAGGAACATACTTTGGCTACCTCCAGGCTCTTGAGACATCTAAAGTATCTTTTGGCCCATGGGTTCTGACAAGACAACCCCTTGATAGGAAGAAGTGTAGGTTTTGGAAGAAGAAACTAGAGGCAAGAGAAGTTCTGCCTCGGAGAACTTCATGACCTCATAGACTGATACATGAATCGATAAGAGAGATACATTTTATCATATATCTAAGTGATAAGTTGAAACTCCACAGGTCCAGACAATTCACTTGTTTGAAAAGATAACCTCATTTTGAAATAATGCAGTTTATCAATGGACTGCTGTTGGCTGCAAAGACCTCTCAGATGAACTCGGAAGAGGAGTGTGCAGTTTGCTCTCTTCCCATGGTAATTCTCTGTGCAGTGAACCAATCAATTGCTCATTTCTCATCCTGCATCTGGTGATTGGTTCTGGTGTACCTGTTCAACCCAGGTAGACCATGGCAGTCCATGTATCAGAACGCATAAAGCAAAATATAATGCAAGTCTGGAGGAAATTAGATACACATCCAAGCCTTAGTTTATTCGATAAAGCTGCTCATGTTTCTGTGAACAGTTCATGACTTGATCATTGTCTGGCTTTGCACAATGCTTGGCCAAGACATTGGGTCAAGGGTATACTTGTGAGCCATTAAGTTATGAGTAGATTGAGCAACATTCTCTCATGATCAAGGTCAAATACTGGCGCTCAGTTGGTGCGTGCCAGGATAGGGTACTCCATAGAATATTCTCTAATTGAATCATCAAAGACTTAAGGAACACTGATGGCATCGGAAAATTACTACCTAATCTACCCTGGAGAAAACACAATCATTACAGGCTTTCAAATGTGGTTTAGCTTTTAGTCCTTCATGGCTCGCTTCACTGTGAAATGACTTGCTGAAATGTCGCTCCCACTGGGAATATTATGGGCACAGTGCATATCTTGCGCTTTGGCCAAAACAGACCCTATTACCCGTGCCTAGTTGAGTTTTGCCTATGATGTCTCTCACCCACTTACTCATACTGAGCAAGTCCCTTTTATCCTGGGAGGGACATAAGGCCACAACCACCACACGCCATCGCCTCCTGTCTTTCGCTGCTCTTGTTACATCCGAGGACAACCCAAATCTCTTAAGCATTCTTGTTGTTGTACGTCTCCACTTGGTTTTTGGCCCATCTCTTTTCCGTATACCATACTGCGTCCATCTGAAAGCAACCCTCGGGAGGCTATTCTGGTCAGTTCTCATGACATGTCCCAACCAACCGAACCTCCTCCTCCGCATCTCGTCAGGAACACAATCAAAGTTGGCTTTCTTGTACGAAGATTGGTTGGTTAACTTGCGACGGTAGAATATCCTGTAGACCTTGCGCAAACAGAGATAACAGCCATTATGGATGGATGATAACTCTCCCATGTTTCTTCACTGGATCTCCAACATTGAAAGCCACTTATAGAGGACGTTTTTAAAGTTGCAGTCATGCAGCTTACAATGGTCTTCAGCAATAGGGCCACAATTGAAGACCCCACACAGCAGTTTTTGCCTTGTTGGTGTCCTTCTATGCACCACTGTCTTTGCCAAAACGGGTTTCGAAGACTGACCAAGTCATCCACTTGGTTCTCCATCACCTGATAGGGGAGTGGCGCTCATGCCCATATTCTTCTGGACATTAACAGTCACATTGTCTTGGAATAAGTTTGGTCAAGTGCTTTGGTCATAGAACCTGGCAAGATAGGCCTATTCCCAAATCGGTAGCCTAACTTATGTGTCTGCCCAGTAGCCCCTATTCCAACAAGTAAGTCACAGATTTCATGGCCTTTTGACCACCGACAATCTTATCAGCGACAATTTGATGTAGTATGGCCATCAAACATGGTTACCCAGCCATAAAATGTAAATGGAAGGAAATTGCTATAATTTCAGTTAAAATTGCAGCGACAACTCGATGAATGCCTTGCGGAAGGAGAACATGTACAGAAGGCCAATTTTTCAATCACAGCGGCCTCCCCTGACCCATCATTATTGTATTGTAGTTGCATTTGAAAGGAATCGGGAATGGCAGCATCAGACCTGTTTTGCTGCTGTAACAGCAACAGCAATCTGATGAATATGGCAGTTTGCCACCCAAAAGCTTTATCTACACTCTGGTGCTATGAAGCTTGTAAAAAGCCATGGGCCATCCCAAGCTATCCCAGTCATTACCCCATTCTTACCTACTGGTCCGTGGAGGGAAATGGCCCATTTGCAACTTTCTTGGGGAGTATGTAAAATCATGCCAGGTCTTATAGGCTTAATGCATGGTGATGGGCAAAGATCTCTGAGGGTTCCTTTTCCCACCCAAACCCCTCAGGGGACTTATTGAAGACTCATAGCAAATTATTTCAATGTAAACCACTTTCCAACACAGTTAGCATGAAGTGAAACCCATCTGTATGAACCAGCAGAACTGGCCCAATTGTAGCCAGAACTTTTCTGATAGAGTAGTAACGTTATGACATCAATGACTTCAAAATGTCAAAATTAGCTTTCCTCATCAATTAGCTTCATTTCCAAAGTTCAAATTATGCATGCATGAATTCTGAACATTAGAATCTCAACTAAAATATTTAGTCAAGTTGAAACATGTTAACACATGTACATTTGCAATGCATGTCAGTAAGCATTCTAATGGACCCTTGACAATGGTGAAGTATTTGACGAAAGTCATTTCCAATATGGGTCGATAGGAACTTATCCACTTGCAGAGCCCGCCTGAATTGCTTTGAGGGGAGAGAAGGAGTCATCTTTGTATCTATGCATGATCCTGTGAACTTTTTAACCAAGTTCTTCGCCCTTCCAGGAAAGGTTTGGCCATGTTTCATCATGCCAGGGTGAAATTAGTGGTTAAAACTCTGCTTCAGGCAAAGGTTTCTGCACTCAAGAGTTATTTCCAACGAAACCTTTTTAAGGTAAAGCAGCCATCATTTTTCAATTTGTCTTGAACAACCACTTGAGAAAAGTACTCTGGTGATTCTGTCTGGTCAGAAATGAAATGGCCAGGGCCATTGTGCTCACCTCATGTGGAGGAAAGATGGACAAAGAGCATGGTCTTGTGTCATGTAGTGTTAGGTTTGATGTAGGTCCAAGCAATTACAATTTCCCCAAAATGGCCAATTTACAGTACATTCGACCTCTGTGACCTTGAAAAGTAGGTCAAATCAAAGAAGACCCGGGTGACACATTGAATGGTTGTTAGAATTAGATGTACCTATGATATAAAATTGGTGCCAATCGGGCAAGTCATTACTAGGAATAATGGCATTTTGAAGAATTTAGGATTTGGCCCCCTCCCTGGAGGCCAAACGGCAAATCAGATCGCACCAAACTTCGGTACCTAAGATCACCTGACCAAGGGGTACATGTGTACTTAATTTGTGATCAATAGTCATTGCAGTTAAGAAACGTGCCATAGTTACGGCCTGACGGCGAATTTACGCCATTTGACCTCTGTGACCTTGACAAGAAGGTCAAATTAAAAACCTGTGTGACATATACTGTATGGTGGTTAGATGTACCCATGATATCAAATTGGTGGCAATCGAGCAAGAAGTTAAGGAATAATCACATTTTTAAGGTTTTTGGATTTTGCCCCCTGGTGGTCAAGTGGTGAATCATATTGGACCAAACTTCGGTCCCTGAGATCACCTGACTAAGGGGTAAATGTGTACCAAATTTGGTATCAATAGTCATTGCAGTTTAGAAACGTGCCATCGTTACATCCTAACGGCCAATTTACACCATTTGACCTCTGTGACCTTGAAAAGGAGGTCAAATCAAAAACCCGGAGGATATATGATGCACCTTTGCTAGAAGTACCTACCATATTTTTTTCAAAATTTCCCGACTACTATTAAGGGAGATATTGCATATTTTCACTTTTAACGTTTGTCCCCCTGGTGGCCAAACCATGAATCGAATCGGACCGAAACTTGGTCTCCCAGGTGTCATTACATAAGGGTACATGTGTACCAAGTTTCAACTCAATAGCTCTAACAGTTACGAAACGTGCCCTGCTAACGGACGACGGACGACGACGACGACGACGACGACGACGACGACGACGACGACGACGACGACGACGACGACGACGACGACGACGGACGACGGACGCCACGGTATGGGATAAGCTCACCTCTGCTAAGAGGTGAGCTAAAAACAAGTCAACTGCTTCTTGACTGAAGCATGCTCCAAGCATTTTCTTCTTGCCGGGCATGAACAGTTCACGTCATCAGGGAAGCCACAAGCACCAATTTGATGGTGAGCTTATATGGCTGCCATAAACTACTACAGCTAAATACATTCCAACTTTTTAAATTAACAAATCAATGTACGATCACAGCATTAACAAGACTTAATTAAATTCTGCCCTTGGAATTTTCACAGCTGCTGGAGACAGCAATGCATACATGATCATATCGATGAAACCATAAAGTACATTATAATGTACACATGAACATGAACACTGAATAGGTGTCCATTGATTTTGATATGTGACCATATAATGGTTACATACAGGTCAAGCCATGAATTGATTGGCATGGGTCTGTAGTATCACTTTCCTGCCCAGGGAGCAGTCATTCAAGATTGAAGGAGTGGAGACTCCACCTCTGAGCATGACTGCAATATTTCCTGGAAGGCTTTGGTTACACTTTCATTTCATTTCATTCAGAAAAGGTGTTGTGGTACTGGCCAGGTACTGGTACTTCAGCAAACGCAAGAGACCAGCTATGAACCACCTGCTCCTCACTCTCTGTCAGGATATTGACACTACAAAGAACTCAACCTCTAACCATCTTGTATAACCACATCATTTATTAATCAGATACATTGTACACATAATTACATGTCCTCGTTAAATATTGTATCATATAATGGTAAAGTGAATAGTTATGTACAGATGACAGCAGATTGAATCACAGGGCGCCAGATGACATGCAATGATAGAGTAGAGAAAGGATTGAGTTCAAGGACACTACCATTGAAAACCAAGCTAAATGCAATAACAGATTCTCTGTCAAACTGAAGAGAATATGGGGGCCTGCTAGACACCAAAGAGATTTACACACTGTGGAACACATTCTTAGATAAATGTCAATCCCCAACCTTTTAGAAAAGGTGACCCACAGCATACGAAGAATGTGTGGTGACCCTCTTCTTTGGACCTTCACTGCACAAGGCACATACTTTTGGAAGCTGGGCACCATGCCTTTTTGTAATCTTAGCTGCATTCCCAACTAGGATGCTCTAACAGTAACAATGCATGTACTATGTCAAGACACTTGGTGTCTGTGGATCTGTGATCAATGATTTATAGAAGCCACCACTGTCCTTCACCCAGATCACAGGATGCTACAATCAATAGATTGCCTCTCCCATGGTCAGCTTATGCTGTATGAATCATCCAGGCATCTGAATCATACTCAAAACCCCACTGACAGCCCATCTTAGAAAGAAATTGGTATCATTCGACCATTTAACTTCCTTTGATGGAGCCCGGATTTCAAACCACCCAAAAACATGAAACATCCCAAAACAGTTCAGACATATTTAGCATTAAATCATAATTGTTGTCAAATTGGTAGATTCTTGTCCTAATAGTAATAAAGACATGATAGATGGGAAGTCAAAAGGTTAGGGGAAATCAGGACATGGCATAAAACAATATCAAATATTGTGGCATCATTTGTAACTATTAAAGATCATTGTTCAATCAAGAGAGGACATATTGGGACACACAAATGATGGACCATGTAGCGATTTACTGCTTCTGAACCTCATAAAGCATCATGGTTTACCAGTGGGCCTAGGGCTGGCTGGTTCATCTCTGATTCTGTTTTTCAGCAGTAGGTTGGAGGCGTTTACCTATAGATACGTTCCCAATCAAACAACCAGGATAGAGACAATTAGTTGCATTGCCTTAAGTGACTATCTGTTACTCTGATGTCAATGCTGTCACCCTTAAATTCTAGTTGGCATTCACAGCTCAAATTACAGCGGTGTTCTATTTCACTAAAAACACTTCAAACTCCCATTAATGAATTTTCAAAATCTGCACCTGCAAATTTTCTCACAAACGCTGAATTGTGAAAAGCATTGGTCAATATATGTTAGTATTGCATTACACTTCATACCACACAGTATGTGAATGTGAAGATCCAACACATAACACAAAAATCTATAAATTTAGTGTGATACCTAGCATAGGTGTGAACTCTGAGCAGTTAGCATACTTAGTCGCTGTATTTGGCCATATTTGGTATTTTTGTTTTCAGATCGAACCACTTGGTTTATAATGTATGATTGTGGTAGTTTGGTGCACGAAGAGCAGGTAGCCATGACAAACATCTGTATAGTGATGTCACTGATACAAAGAGACTGGAGTTATTCCTGATTGACGCATTTGTCCCAACTCAGGAGAGGAGCGTAAATTACCAAGAAACGTCCATTGAGGCCTCTTCCTCTCAAATGGCATCAGCGATGTATGATGACAATGAGACCCCCTTTCAAACTTCTCCGGCTTACATATAATTGATGGTGAACTGCTCTCAACAACATAGTTTTGCAGAAGAAGGGCAATTGTAGGAACAAAAGTACATGGATAAATGATTTTGATCTCTCTGCTTTGAAATCCATGACTGGTCAAAAAGCTCTTGGTATATAAGGCCTTCCTAGACCCTCCAAGGCCATACTAAATGACAAACACAGGTTAGAACAAGCCCTCGTACTGGTACGGACCAACGGTTCCAGATTATTGCTCAAACATTGCAATTCCAATCATCATTAGGGTCTTCTTCACCTGTATGTTTTAAAGAAGCCTTGGTATTGTAGGGCCGTGTTGGCCTAGTTCAGAGACCGGGTCTGATGAAAAGGAAACAGAGAAAAAATACAGGAAATGCCTGTCTTTTATGGAGGTTTGATAATATTTGCTTATGATGTCATAGTATATATCTGTGTAGACCCCAAGCAATGTCTGACTGGACATTATTGACTTAAAACAAGGTGCTCCACCAAGCTGAGGTAGAGCCGTGTTGGCCTAATTCAGAGACCTGGTCTGATGAAAAGGCAACAGAGAAAAAATAGAGGAAATGCCTGTCTTTTATGGAGGTTTGATAGTATTTGCTTATGATGTCATAGTATATATCTGTGTAGACCCCAAGCAATGTCTGACTGGCCATTATTGACTTAAATCAAGGTGCTCCGCCAACATTGGCAAGACACCAAACACTTTGACCAAGAGCCATGCCCTTTGTCTTTGATTATCTTTGTCAATATTTCTACAAGGTAATGGTTTGTGCAAATGTTTTGGATAAGGATTGAGTGACTTTCATAGTATAGCAGATCTTGTGGATTGATTATAAACTTTGCAGCGATTCACAACCTCCTTTGGCATGGGAGGATGGTAACTTTGCATGATGAGATCTCAGACAATGGGGTCAATTTTGCAAGTAAATAAAGTGCAAATCTGTATCCATAATTCATATCAAACAATCATTTCCTCATCAGATGAAAACCAACAAATGTAAAACGACATCATAATTGATAGATAATTGACGAAATCATGATTTAGGTCAGGCCAAACCGAATCAATCAGACTGACCTGCTGGCCAGACTTTATAATATATCACTGCAGGCACTCTTTAACATTATTTGTGAGTTCATCCTTCAAATTGCCAGAATATTCTAAATGCAAATGACTCTGAGAAGTTTAGATTGATTTTTCAAATGCTCTGACGATCCTGAGTCACAAACATCAAGTATCATTCTGACCAAGCGTGGATTCCAGAGGGGGGGCCGGGTATATTCATGTTTTAGGTGACATGAAGAAGCTTTCAAACGTTAAAGGGTTAACCATGGGAATTTAATCTGCTAACCTGCTCAAAAACATCCATAAGCTCTGACAGGTGCTACACAATTTACTTAGGCCGTTCGACATGCATGGAATGCCTGCCATGGCGGATCAAAATGTTTTATCAGAAAACACCATGAATCATTTATAGAGAATTAGCAGGTTATGATTTTTCCTTGAAAGAAATTACTTATTGATTCATAAAGAGGCTGGTTACATTGACATCAGAGCAGCTTGTCTCTCCCTGTTGCAGGCGTCAAATCTAACTCAATGACAGGAGTACACTGAGCATTCCACAGCTGTAAATAGCACAAGATTTCAATCTGACCTCGCTGCTCTTTTCAACTATTCATTCAGTGTAAGTTGTGGGAGTCACCTCAGCTCACCTCGCACAAACCATGCATTTCAATAGTGGCCATTATATCCACACAGTTTTAGTTGACATTCGGGTGTTTGAGATTTTCACCTCAGTCAGGCCACATAGAAACAAGGTCACTACAGAATAACCATTGGCAAATTGACGGACAAGTCAGGACAAAGTTTTTGACAAGTTTTCTGTGGCTTGCTAGTCAATGTAAAACCAGCATAGGCCATATTTCAGTAGTACTTGCATGCCCATCTCCGTATGGGATGATAAGAATGGTTTTACCACCCAGCTTGGAGTGGTTGTAAAGACACATCTTCAGGCCTACCAAACTTCAACAATGAAGGAATCGAATTTTATTATTTCAACGCTGTAAACAATATCATATGCAACAGCAACATATGTTTAACAAGTTGTAAACTAATATTACAAATATCAAATTATTTCGATACCCAGATCCAGGCCCACACTATCGCATACCATTCCAATAACTATTTAAATCTGGTGCCTAAAGGAAATTCCTGCATGAAAACCAGTTGAAATGTGCCACAAAAACAAGTGTATTGTGATAGTTCTCGGTCTGTTTCCCAATGGCCAGCCGCTTGTCAGGCAAGTGCTTTGATATCATTCAATGGGTTGATTTATTGCCATGTAAAATTAGCTCGTAGTTATTTCTTAATCACACACAGCAGAAGCCCCATAAAGAGCAAAAGAAAGACAATGTCACAATATCATTTGAGATTTTAAATATGTCGCCCCAATGGCTGCTGGAACAATCTGTCTTTTTATGCAGTGTACCAGCCTGCACACAATTTCTCCATAACCATATCATAACTCAGTATCATTATCAATCAAGGTATGGACAGCTACCTGCATGAGTAGACCACATTCTAAACAGGATAGGTGAAAACGTTGAACCTTGCCTAACCCCTAAAGGAAATACTTGATCTAAGGTTCAACCAAGTCACAAGGATGTGGTTTTAGATGAGTCCACTTCCAGCATTCAGACTTTCAGGAAACGGTATCATCATAATGGTCTTGATTGAACAACAGGATATGGTTAGCCCCCAGACAATCACATTCCAGGCCTATAGGCCAGGAAAATAACTTCCTAAACGCAATAGGCTAGAGTGGGCTATTTTAAATGGGGGTTGGAGGAACTGGTGACGGCATATTGGTATTCAACAGAACCTGAATACATAGACAGCCACTATGACCTGGAAAACTCATCCAGCCTGAACAGAACCTATTTTGCTTTTTAGATAAACTTTTCATAAAATCTCAAAGACAGCCATTGTCATTTTCTAGTTTACACCAGCAGGGACAGGCATCATTTCAGGGTAAATAGCCCTCTAGAAAACCAAAAGGATGGTCCGTCACAGCTGGGAGCCATTCTTTCCACTGATTCATTTCAATGGCCTGAGATTCACCTGTAAAAAAACACATTCGTCATCATTTCCAATCCTTTGATAAATCACTGAGAGGTCGGAAATCCTGCAATGCTGTTTGATGACATCGCTCATAATGATAACCAGAACAAATACGTTCAAGATATTTAATGTCAATTCAAGTGTGTAGAGGTCAAATACATGTATTTGAAAGCAGATAATCCAGAAAAAACGTCTCTTTGTAAAGTACCAAATATGCGCCACACATATGTAATATTTTTGGCTCAAACCAAGGACCAGCCGGCCAGCATATGGTCACAAATATCCACGGGTTTACTGCAGTCCTAATACAAATGTTGGAAATTGAACTTTAATTCACCTCTGCTTTTTGTTTATGTGTCCAACTATAAAATGTTCAACAAGTCCAAAGAATAAGCTGTAATTTGTCCTCAAAAGCACATACATGTACAATGGAGGATTCTTTTTTTACTTTTTATACAGTCTGCATTTTTTTTACATGACCTCACAAACTTTTAAACTCTTATGGATTGGCCCAGTAAACTTTCAGGTTTATCGATAATGAGCTGAGGTCATCTCGTGGTCATGTTCATGTTGACATGAGAATGCAGACACTAGCGCAGTACGGTCCGAGTTGAATTGTAAATGAAAATCCATTCTGGACTCCGATAATGGAGTAGACTGACCAGGATAGCCCCCCTCCCCCACCCAAACCTGGCCAATGTCTGTTGCCTGCTAAAATATAGATTTGAATTGTAGTGACATTATAATATTTGGAGAAGCACCAAACATAAAGAGCATCTGCAGAGTATCTTGCCCTGAGAAGTCCAATGTAATCCATATCAATCAGACAGGCAGACTATTGTTACGGGCTTTATAATCTCAGAGCCTTGTTTGTCAAGATGATTGATGTCCTCGATCAACTGATTGAATTTGCAGTCACAAATTCTAAACAGGAATTGATTGTTTTAAAAATGGATGCTAATTTACCACTCACTATTGCAAGAAATATTTCAATTATGTGCAAAATTAAGCGTGTATTGTATCGGCAGCTGTTTTCATCCATGGTTCTGTTCCAATTGTTGGTAGGCATGTGTTTGTATCACCAATCAATAGGCCTATACTATGTGTCTATGTAAGAGTAAGTCTATGAGTAAGTTTGGGTACACCCATGTTTGACTTGGAAAAAGCGAAACAGGGTTCTTTTCATGAAACATTTTGGAGAACACTGCAAAAAAAGACAGACAAGGCAAGTTGCGACCTAAGAGTCTTGTTTGCCAAGGTGCACAACCATGCCTTAACCACTCCAGTCTATAATTGTCTTAACTATCTCTGGTAAGCCTTGTTTGTAGTTCTTTACATTCCGAGACATTGCACACATTGTAATGATTGTGACAGGAAAATACCACTGTCATTAAAGTAAACAGGGATGCACCGAGCAGAGCAAACATTTCAAGCATGTGTTCGGTTCATGACAGTACAACGAGATGATAATATTGATCAGAATTGTCAACAGGACAGTTGTGAGGTATAAGACACAGTCACTGAAGAGGTGGTCCCATGATGACATCAAGTCATGTCATAACATGCTTGTATTATCTAGTCATACATCGGAGTGCTGGCCTGTTCCTATAATTGTTTTTATTGTGCCCTGGTGTCATCATCGACCACACCCTGACACAGTCCCTAAGATCCTGTTAACCTTTTTTATCAACTGACTTTATTGACAACATTTCAAGCTGTACACCTTTGCCTGCAAAATGACCATAGTGGGCCTATGTGACATATTATGACAGGCTTCCGAAAAAATGTCTGTCAAAACATGAGGACACAAACAATAACATACTGTAGGCCCAAGTCCATTGTTATTGTACATCATCCTTTGTCAACAAGTGCCCAGCTAAAAGCTAGGCCCTTATTCAATAACAGAGAAGAACTGAAGGATTGTGCCCATTGTCTGATTTCATTCAAGGGACAATTTGAAGCATGTTGTGCGATATATGGACGACTATGGAGGGAAATTAGGGCACAATAAATACCACAGGGTGATCCTCTGTGCAATCCTGCAATATTGTAAAGGATCAGTGGTGTGATATACACCAGTCATGATCATTCATAAAAGTCTGTGAAATTGTTGGTGTCCCAATCACAAGTCTTTACATGCAGCTTTCAAGGGATGTAAAAGAATAATGTAACTTGGGTGGCAATTCCCAAACAGGATTCTCAATCCTAGACCACCAAAATGTCAATGTTTGCTGGGTAATCATTCATGAAAGGAAGAATATCCAGCCCAAATGTTCGCATCACAAATACACTCACCTTTTAATAATTATTAAGCATATTCTTGGTAGGAAACCAATATTCTTGGTAGAAACTTATCTGAACTTATCTTAAGATCACAGATCTGTAACTAATTCCATGTATGGATCAAGCAGCCAGGCTGATTGCCTTGGTCAATTTCATCACGTATCTTTGACTAATTCCATGTACATTGATCAAGCAGCCAGGCTGATTGCCTTGGTCAATTTCATCACTTATCTTTGACTAATTCAATGTACATTGACCAAGCAGCCAGGCTGATTGCCTTGGTCAATTTCATCACTTCTCTTTGACTAATTCCATGTATGGATCAAGCAGCCAGGCTGATTGCCTTGGTCAATTTCAATGTATGAGACCAAACAAGTGGTTTGATTAGCGAGTGCAAGTCACTAATCCCACTATAGCAGCCTTTATGAGCGCAAGTCATCAATTAATTTCTGATATCTCTACAATCAGCCCAATCATTAAAACAGTGATTTTAAGTGACCAATTAATTAAACTCAAAAAAACTGATTGCGAGACGCAATTTAATGCTTTCTTCACTAATCCTCCTAATCTTTTCTTGACCAATCTTGCTGATGAGCATTGCAATTAATCCAATAACCCGCACAGAAAACATGGTTCATCAGGCAAGCAATTACAATTGTGTATCACCAGTAGCTTGATGCATCTGCTAAGCAAATACAATGTTTCACACTCTTTCACCAACCAAAGCTCAAACAACGTATGATACATGACTACGAGGATACCCCCATTTCAACGTGCCGACGAAATTGTCTTAACTGGTTCCTAGAAGTGCAAGGATGCGGCTATCTTTATATCATAAGCAGGTAAATCCTGTTTCTATAAATAACACCACACCCATGTGACCTTATTTACACTCGCGTCAGCCATTTAAATACACAACCAATGGCAATGCATGTACAGGGTGAAGTGTAAAATGGAGATAGAGATACAGTGGTCGAGAGGGTGAGATAAAAACACTGCTAGCGAAATAAATAAAAGGAATTGAGACTTATAATTTTACTCACCGATAGTGACGATCTTGATACCTTCGTCCTTCTGCAGAAAATTGAGTGCCATAGTGACATTTTCGAGTTTTTGGGGTCTGACGACTGGGCGTTTCGTGAATCTCGTGAATTTTCGGCCGGACAGCACTTCGACGAGCGCGATCAGCCTCAAACCATCCCCCAAATCCGTATCCAAGTCTCCAATATGCTTGTTGCATGTCTTAAGATGCTCGTTTGCCCATCTCGTAAATGTATTCTTCTGAATAAGTTTCCACTGGGCATCGTCAGCCAGCTCTCTCTCGGTGGCCGGCATCTCGTCCTCGGAACTAGAAGCCTCTCTTTCGTCTCCCTGCATGGCGGCAGTTTTATTCAGTCCACTGAGTCACAAACGAATAATTATCTATGAGTTTTGGGATTGGTGACCGTTTAACGCGAGCAAGGCCCACTTTTTTCCTGTTTGACAAGTATAGGTACTGCAAAAGTAACGAAATAAGATCCTTTGGATGATCTGTGTAGAATATAGCAGGTTGTGACAATGACGCTTGACAGTCCTGTAAAGTTGGAAGAAATCCGTCTCAAAGTTGTCTCGGTTGTGATGGTTTCTGTATGGTTTCTGGTCGATCCTGTTAGCTCTTACTCCAAGATCGGCTAGTTGCCGACTGTGGCTGTATCCGCTCCTCTTTCATGCACCTGAAGGAAGATTTAGAGAGATACGCTAAGACTGGCTGCTATAAATAATACGGCCCACTTCTTGGCTGGTAAACAGCTGACGCACAGGTACTGCGCCTAATTTGGACTGGGCTTGAAACTCGAGATGTCTTTTGATGGGGGTAGCAGTGGGAGTATACTGCAGGTTTAGCTTTCTGTGGGAACATCCCAGAAGCAAACAATTAATAGCCCAGATAATAATTGTTTCGCAATTATGGTCAAGAATCAATGAGACATTAATGGCAACAAATTGGTCTATGTCACAACCATCTCCAGTACAGTCCATGACAAAACATTTACCTGATGAAATATTGAGTCTAGTATTCTTAATTGTCATATCATCATGTACCATTTTCCAATAAAAAGTAAATAAATAAGTTCCCAGTTAGATTTGAATTAGTTTTTTCTTGTTTTCTCAAAAGTAGCTCAGAGTTAGGCAATTATCGTAGGAAGGTGACGTTATATAATCTTATACCATTTCTACGTCAGATGAAATATTACTCAGGAATATTGTGGATACTGCATCAACTTTCAAGTGTTTTCTCAATTCTAAAATAATTGACTAAGTATATAATCTTTCCTCCAAGAAAATATAAAAAAAGAGTTTTATGTCGGGTTTGCATAATGTCTCGTCGGAGTAGGCCTAGCCTCGCCTACACTCTGGATGCTCCGGACTCGCCCATTAGGACTTCTTCTTCTTCTTCAGCGTTCGCTCTGCACTTGGAGGGGTCATTCTCCTAGGACTAATCCTCCTCCAAGGCGGGATGAGCGTATCCTGCGTGCCACTACGGTTAGGCGCCAATTGGGTTTATTGGCCTAGTGGTCCGACTTTGGCGAGAGAGATAGAGTCACGCAAGCTACTCGTGTTTCTCACTTGGTGAGAAACACGAGTAGTCTCGTGTTTCTCACTCGTGTTTCTCACTAGTCTCGTGTTTCTCACTCGTGTTTCTCACTTGGTGAGAAACACGAGTAGTCTTAGCTTGCCCTGGCATAGACACCAGGTACAAGGAACCTCGGTTTTGAGTCTCATTCGAAGGACTGTGAAGAGCCAGGAATTTTAGTTCCTTGAAAACCACGCCGGTCATCCAGACATACGATCCTGGGTTCTCCCCGGGATCGAACCCGGGCCCTATTGCGTGGTGGCCAGCAGTGTAAACCACTAGGCCATGAGGCTCCTTAAGGACGACGCGATGGCCTGCCACGGGAGTCTCAAGATAGCAGGCCTATGTGACGCACCAGCAAAAGCAACAGGCTCAGACACAGGACACTATCACTGCATCCAGTCAATGGTCAAATTGACAGTTCAGGTATGACTCTTTGGGCTGTCCCCGTTCTAAGTGACAGAGATACGTGATTCTTAACAAACGAAAACGAATCGTCAGTTAGTGTGCCCGCTGCCCGCCGCGCCCCGCCTCATCAGTGGAGTGCCTCGAAAGTCACAATCAATGGCGCCACCAGAGACAGACTGCCGTGCTGTCCTCTATGGTCTTAGTGTTGAACTGAACGAACATACAAAGACAACGATGTCCACTTCAGGAGATTTTAACCATGTTTACCCGTGAGCTTTAGGCCTATACAATGCCCGTTCGACGTCTCAAAAATCGATCGTTGCACTTGTCCTCGAAGACGAATATTATTATGATTTGAATAGCCCTATACATATTTTTTTGTAATTATCACAACGTCATCCCTTCGCAAGCACTGAGCAAAAACGACAACATCTTGTGGGACGAGGACGCCCACTTCCAGAAATTTCCAGAGGACATCCGTATAGCTTCCTATCTATCCGACCTGAAAGGATATCTCAGTGAAAATGCCGGAACCCATTGACAACGTAGGCCTATGACTTCAAATAGTTTTTTGTTTATTTCCTGGTTGTGAATTTTTTTACTGCGGTTTGTCCATATTAGGTCTGGTTTACTATCCATTCATTGCAAGTGTGTGAATCACTTCAGCATCACACAGTCACGTTCGTGCAGGTCGTCGTGGTTGTTCTTTCAGAAAAAAGGGCAAACTGGGGGGGGGGGGGCGGTGTATACCGCTGAATAATTTCACTTTGACACACTGAAGGAGGAAACCGGAGACCATACTGAGTGAAGCCAACGCCGTCGTCCTCGGTTGACGTCATCCGACCGGGAATCGATCAACCCCGACCTCAGAACTCCTGGCTACACTCCGGATGTTGTGGACCAGCCTCGTCCTGTCGCCCGCTACATCGAGGAAAGACGACCAGCATAACCAAATGGACTGCACAGGAGTCTACTCTCGGTAGGATCAAACAAATGTCCTTCTGATAAAAATACCCTGAGATTCAAATATTGACATTAGTCTCAACACTTGAGATAGGAGGAACTGGGCCAAGAGCGCTCTCGGAACCTGTTTGGCGTTGATTGTCTCCTACCAGACCGAGATTTTGTTTATTCAACGTGCCAATTTGTTATGGTTGTGATTTGATTGCTTCTAATGCACCCCGGACGCAGTGGACCGGCCTTCTCCCTTACCCTAACATGAGACAATATGAATAGGACGACGAAAGAGACTGCCCCGGGAGTCTAGGTTCTACCAGCCGGGCTATGATCGCTGTAGCGCGCTGGCAGTTCGTCGATCATGGCTGGTGCACGCACCATCCGTAATCACAATGCTGGCAGCAGACCAGCCTGACCAGATCACATTGATTACTGCGAATGGTTGGTTTAAATGGTGGAAGTACAATCTTGAATACTAAAGAGTACTTCAGCTGTATTTGCCCAATCAATCAACTTGACAGTTTTGATGGCGGGTCAGAAAGCCTCGGGAAATCATATCTAAACGGGCTTTGTAAATACCAAAACACTATGATACACCCGAAACACCCACCATGTCAAGCCCTCCTCAGATACAGGTGCAATGGTAAGGGGAACTTGAGAGTCAAGAGAAAGGCCACCCGACTGTGATTTGCTGTGCACATCCAGGAGTATGAAATGTACAAGCCTCGAAGATGGGTGGAAGGAAGCTTGCTCCCAAACAGTTACCTTAAGCCATGAGTTAAGCGTGTTGTCCAAATCATGGAACAGAACCGATGGAAAGAAATAAACGTGCTTTTATTATCTCATCGGCATCACACATCGGGCTGATCTATCGTCGCTACTCCATCTCCTGATCTCGAACAATGGATTTTGATAATTAATTGTAAAATTTCAAAGGGTAAAAAAGGCAATCGCTCATGGTCACAATCCGGCGTCTAGTTTTTATGGAAATTGTTTTGTTTACAACATAGTAATGGTGTTTACTAAATTAACTAGGCCTTGATTGCTTCTGTATTACAGGACTCGTTCCAGACATCGAATTGGGTCGATTCTCACCAAAAAAAATTAATGAAAATTCTATCTTTATGAGAGTTCATATCGATGAGAGTCCAAACTAAATGATAAGCAGCGCTTGCCCATTGCCGACTTTCACTGACTGTCAAAAGTAACGTTGCGGACTCCAGTCAAATCCTGCGCGCAGTGATGCCGACCTCCAGATCTTGATGAATGGAACTTGGAACTAAAAGGTCCAATACACCTGTTTGTAAGGTCCATATGCCCGTCGTCCTGTGGCGAGTGTGGTCAGACGTTTTAAATTTGCATTTAAACAAAAATATTTTGACCAAACGTGTTTTGATCACAATCACACGAATGACTGTCCTGTGTTAAGTTTACACTTTGCTAGACTTGACACTGAACAGAATTCTAATATCTACGATGTGTCTAGACTAATTGGATTCAAGGCATTAGTCCTATACCCGCTCAAGAGCCGCAAACACTTGTTATATTAACTCAAGACACACTTGATATCAAATGACAAATATCATTCTATATGCTGCGACTGGTGGAATGTCACAATCGGGGTCGACACGCATGTTTCTTGCTGTGCAAGGAATTTAGGACTGGAATGACTAAAAGCTGGATTGGGTTACCAAGATGAACTTGGCCATTGTAACTGCATATGTTCTCAAAATGTATATCTTATCAGCTACTTTCTCGGGACGAATGCAGACGCTGCTTGGTGTGATAAAGATGCATGACGAAATCGTGAAAGAATGGAATGTTCAGAAATCGGAACAACAGGCCACGCCAACATGATTTAGAGATCGTCGAATGGATGGATTGGTTGTGCAGAAGAGAAGACCATGAGTAACTTTCTGCCCCCCCCCCCCCTCCCCTGACGAAAATGTCCCAACGGTCCCCATTGCAACATCCATCCACAGTTCACTCGAGACAATCCATTGGAACAAACCGTTCTTTTACCGCGGGTCGTCCACGGACTAGCAAGACAACCAAGAACCGTCCTTGCACTATTACATTCATGAAACTAGTGCCTTTTCACACAACTGAATCAACAATTTGGTGAAATCGATCATTCACCACAGGCCTACCAATGATAATAGGCCTATGTGTGGAGCCCGTCTGCACTGGAAGAAACACAAACAGGTTGGAGGTTCGAAAATGATATGGGTTGGCTTTCCGTGATTGGTTTTGTCTATTGCTGACAACAATTTGAAGCGCATGCATTAGGGTTTGAACTATACTGGCACTTCATACTCATCATCATCATCATCATCATCATTATTATCCTCACTCTTGAAAACGAGCCTTTGTCTATACCACCAGAGTCGAGAGCGCCCTGGCAGCTCGTTTTGGCTGAATCTTGTAAAGACTCTGGGTGGGACATGGCCAACGACAAATATCAAAGGTGGCAGTGACTAATGTTCGATAATTTGATCAATTAAATCATTAGGCCTTGATAAATATACTATACCAAAGGACCTACCGTTGTCCTAGTATCCGGGGAAATATCCCTAGTATTCTTGCAACGATAGAAATATCTCGAGACGGATTTTTGGAATAGTCCGACGGACCTACTCATGAACTGAAACTAAGTGGGCGCGAGCAAGGTAGATAAGACTTGATATAGGTTTTCCGTCGGGGCGCCACCCGCAACTAGGCCTACTGGAGGTTACCATCCGTCGTTCGTCGGACAAGTAGCCTACATTTGTCTCCGGGTCCGAAGCGGGCGTTGATACTAGAAACCTAAGACCCTTAGTGATACTTGAAAATCAAGACCCAACTAGAAACCTAAGACCCTTAGTGATACTTGAAAATCAAGACCCAACTAGAAACCTAAGATTCTTGATACTAGAAACATAAAACCCAACTAGAAACCTAAGATTCTTGATAGTAGAATTTAGAAACATAAGACCAAACTAGAAACCTAAGAAACCTAAAAACGTGTAATTTAAACAAAACAATTTGCATCACTAACCAGTTGATCATGACGTGGAAAAATAACCACCTCATAATTCAATCATATCGCCAGTTCCCCCGAATGCACTGGCTAAAACATTTCAGAAGGACGGGGGTTCGGGGGACTCCCCCAATCCACTGGCTAAAACATGTCGCCGGAAGGACGGGGGTTTGGGGAATCCCCCATACAATACCGTTATCGGATACCGCGAGATTTACAGTTCCTTTACCGTCATCGGATGCGCATCCGATATGCCACGAGATTTACAGTTCTTCAAAGGTTTCAGGGATACGACCGAGGCATGCGAGCCCCATCGGCGGAACCCCAGCACCGCCCTCTCGATCGTATCCGTACCGCGCCACTAGACTGTCAGCGCTAACAGACTCCAGTATATCGACCACCAGACCTTAGACAACCGAGCTTTTACCTTCGAACACTATAACATTACGAATCACTTATACGTGTTTTTCACCATGCTAATGTTGAATTCAGATTAACTACCGTGAATCCAAGATCTTTTTCGTCAGGGTA
The DNA here is from genome assembly GCF_910592395.1 of Lineus longissimus. Lineage (NCBI taxonomy): Eukaryota > Metazoa > Nemertea > Pilidiophora > Heteronemertea > Lineidae > Lineus > Lineus longissimus. The sequence continues at coordinate 2,193,075 of NC_088314.1, forward strand.
GCTAGGCCTTTGTGCCTGCGGTATAGAAGAGACAGCCAGGTTGTCTTCATGTGCATGGTGAGATGATAGCTCAGTCTAAGGCCTTGGTCTAAGGCAGTAGGCCCTGGTGTGCATGTCGTCTAGAGCACAGTGAGATGTTAGGTCAGTCCAAGGCACCATGCCCAGATAACTTTCTAATTAAGCTTATTAACCAGCCTATTCGAAGTGGTTGTCACTTTGAAAAGTCATTTCTTTAGGACACAGTCATCCCTAGCAGGTATACAACATAGGGCCATGGTATATGAATCCAAGATAAGTAATAAATCTAAAACAAATCAGTAGATACATGTACAATTTATTATATTTCTCTCGTTACAATAATAACAGACTAATAGTCACATCTTTTCTCAAACAGTTGATACCATACATAGGTACATGGGCAAATCAGTAGCATAGTGGTTAGTGCGGCAGGCTCATCATCAGGAGGTCGTGGCCTGGGCTCCCAGAAGGATCACTGCTGTTGGCTCTTTGTGTCTTCGAGCAAAGCGCTTAACCCTTCTTGCTTCTCTCTATTCAGGAGTGCAATGAGACATCAGATGGGACATAGCACCACCCCATGATTGAGTGTTGGCTTACCACCATTTGTAGAACTGGGCCCCCGAGCTCAATAATGCACTGCCAACTACCACCTCTTAACAGCCACTGTTAACTAGATAGGCCAGAAGAATCTATCTCTCCAACATTAAATTCTTAGCTTTGTTTAATGATCATGTAAAGCAACCATGACCTGCCCTCAAACTGGTCATACCTTATATAGCACCATTTTCATACACTAACAGAAACAAGGCAAAATTTCATTTGATACCAATCTTCTTAGTCTTATAATCAGGATATTTACGAGCATATCAAAAAGCAGGTACATGTATTACTGAGCTGGTATCTTATGACCTCAATAACTTTATCATGAAGCAGTTCATTCAGATGCAAAGCTTTTTAACTGTTAGACTGTGCTTAGCACCAGTGCAGGGCCCTGAACAGGGGCAACATGGGCTATTGGCTGATAGTGTCCTTTTGTTATATAAGAGTCATGTGTCCAGGCAGCAGAAGTTTCATGTCCTCGTTGGTGTCTCCACTTACAGCGCTGGCATTGGTGGTGGTGGTGGTGGTGGAGGTGGTGGTGGTGGTGGAGGAGGAGGTGGAGGGGCTCCTCCTGCTGGGGGTGGTGGTGGAGTCACTGGAGTTGTAGTGGTTAGAGCTGAAATAGAATAATATACCAATCAGAAGGATGCAGTCATGAGAACAGTGAGGAACTTCTCCCTTGCACAGTGGTGACTCAAATTAGTATCACCAGAATCTTTTGTCAAATATTTTTGAAATGGTTAAAGACACTCCTTTTAGTTTTAGTTTCTTTCACCATCTATTCTCCCAATGGAGAAGTTACTAACTGATGCCAGAATCACAGATTGATTAAAAGACATAGGTTTGATTAGATGGTTAGCTCTCAAAATCAATAGGCTACTCTGGTTTATAATACAGTAAAAACGATTAGAATTGTTAAATGAAAGGAAGTATTGCAAAGCTGTTAGAAGTGGACTGAAGAAGTAAATATACTATAAAAGCCCCAATACAAAATACATAAATAAAGACTACACCGGAGCATAGGCTGCTGTCACAGTTTCCTTCTACTCTAAATCACAGTAATGCAACAAAACTCAAAAGCAACACCTGGAGTGACTGAAGACAAAAAGCACCGCTACAAAGTCAGTTAGAAATATTCTTTTTCTTTCTAGTGCAGTTACAACAGTTTACAGTAAAACAGGTACCTCAAATTTTATTTCGAACCTGAAACATTAAAAAGAATGATTGATTTGTAGATGTAAAGATTTGACATGAACAGGCAAAGTGAAAATGAGATATGACATACACGAGATGGACCCTACTGCAATGATTCTATACGAAGTCATCAATACATGTACTGTCTCTCCTGCTCTCTTGTAAGGTCTGTTCTCCCTGATCTGAGACCAGGCCCACACCCACTGCCCAGAATATCCCCGGGGCAAAAATCACAAGAAGACAGCACTTTACTCATGCCGATCTTGACCCCTTGGGAAGATATGTCAATGCCTGATATGTCGTACTCAACCAATAAGCCAAACCATCACGCATATTGCATGAATCGTGGACAGATAGACTTCGATGAGACACCCTGGCCTTGGGACTGCAAATGCTGTCCTTGATAGGGAGGTGTCTTGAATACAGAGGTCACATCCTATAGAAATGACACCTGTAGAACCAAAATCCCTTCCCTTAAGAGGGCTGTCCTGCTTACAGAGGTGTCTGCTGAGGGAGGTTCCACTCTATACTAACCAGCTTGAGGAGTGGCAGCACCAGCACTGGCCTCGCTCGGCGCAGCCTCTGCACTTTCAGCCTCCTTATTCTTGTCTTTCTCTGCCTTCTCTTCCTTCTCCTCCGATGCCGTCTTGTCGGCCCGGAAGAAGATCCTGGCACTGCTTAAACTATAGTGCAGCAACTCAAACTCCTGCAATAAACAAGTTTGAAAGCAAATTTTACAGAAAAAATACCAAGGTGAAGAAAAATATTTTCAAAAATTGAGGCATGTCACTTTCCAATGCCATACATAGAAGTAATTATAATCACAGGCTGCAGCGGCACTTCACATGTAGCTTGATACTGACCTGCTGATAGGTGTCCAATCTCTTCAAGGTCAAAGACATCGTCTGCTGCAGTTTGTCATCTCCTTTGTTCGACTTGGGAGACTGAATACCAGCCTGGAACGATAGAGATGTGATGATAGTGACATGCAAAAGGCTTACTAATACTTCATATACATGTAGGGTAAACACTGGAGAGGTTGAAGAAGAAGAAATGGCCTCACCTTATCCTTGGCATACTTTTCTCTGACTGACTGGAACCAATGCAGGGAATCGAAATCGTGGTACTGGTCGAGAAGCTTCAGGATGAATGCCACACCCATCACGAAGCCGTCGTCCGTAAAGGCCGCACCGATCTTGTTCTTCTTGTTCAGTTTCTCTTTACAACTTATGGAATGCTCGACAAAGTTCAACGTCTGAAAGATCAACGGAAGCTGATTAGCATATCTGACTGAGTTATGAACTTCTATATGAAGCACCAACTTGGTTATAAGCTGTCAATTAATGTAGGTCTATCAGCTAAAAACGAAGTAGAAAACCACATTTCTTACCAATGGAGGAAGGATGACGAAGAAGTTCTTTAGATGCATGTTTTTGGGATTTCTGAATTCAGGAGAGAAAACGTCAACCAACATCTGAAAGAAAAAGACAAGAAGTCAGTTGTATGTAATTCCTTTAGCTTGCAATAATGCAAACTGAACATTCCTTGCTTAGAGGTCCTGAATTATCTCCTGTGTGATCAGATCTAAGCTATAAGGCAGATGGGTATTTCACATGGCGTAACAGACCTACTGGCTTGCTAGGCATACACCTCATTATGCTCTTTCTTTGAAATCATTCGGCTGATACTTCTAAAGCCAGTTGATGTAAACATCAGCTAGGTATCAATAGATTTTGGCTTTAATGTCAAACAATATCACACCTTGAAGTATTCTGTGCCCTCTGCAAAGTTCTTGGTCAGGTTACTGATGACGTCGTCCAACTGTTTCCCCGCTCGCTGACACTCCAATGACAAGTTCTCTTCCTTACATAACTCCTCGAACGGAATGATGTCTTCCAGATCCGGTATGAACCGAATGGCGTTACTGCAGCAGTGGAGACCGCCAGACCGGACCATCCGGATGTAACCCATGGCATTACCAATCTGGCTGACGAGTAATCGGAACTGATCGAGGTAGCTAAGTCCGTCTGGTGTCAGGCCTAGTTTACGTATGCCTTTGTTAAACTTGTCTGCTCGTTCGAATGGATATTTTTGATCAGTCTGGCCGTGGTTTTCTTTGAAGAATCTCCAATCCTGGAATGTATCGAGAATGAGGGTGAAATTTCCATAACATTTGGAAAGTTTTACAACTGCTTCTAGATCTTTAGAACAGAACAATAGCAAAGTAAATATTTAGTTCATCCCCGTGGACACTGCAGGCAACAGCTGCTAGAAAAGAGACTGGTATACTGACATGTTGTTCAGATAGGGATCTTTTCAATAGGAAAAGCTTTAACAAATTTCTGACTCGTTTTCACCTCAACTGGCGGGCCACACATTACTGTGAGACCTGAGATATGAGACTTACCTTTATCAGCTTGGCCTTTATGTGCTCATCGTACATGAACTGGGAGAAAATGAAGAACTTCTTGGTCAGGAATTGATAGGCAAAGTTCACCTGAAAAACACAACAGAACTGATCACAAACATCGAGGGGAAGTGAAGTCTATTGTGGTGGACATGCATGACTGATTACCAGGGCATTGTGACCTTGAGCAAGTCATCTAACTCTGACTGTCCTTCCGTTGAATTAGATTTGTAAAACGCCAAATCAGACACCCCTCTTTAAAGGAGTGTGGGTCAGTCTATAGGGTGTTCTTCATAGAGAGGTTCTACTGTACTCACTGTCGTGTTCATAATGCCCGTGCCATGGGTCCTGATGCTGTTGGCGATATGGCGAATGTTGATTGTATTCAAATGTTTGTTGTTACTTGACCTCTCAACAAAGATCTGAAATCGACAGAAAGGTTTTAGAAAGACGATAAAGATCATCAACTGACTTCATACTTTAACCCCGGTCTGTCCTGAAACCTATGAGTAGACTTCAGACGAGCTGCTCAATCTGAGTTACCACCAGAACATTTCTGACTGGGACCTATTTACACATCAGGGTAGAGTAACGGAGTTAGACAAAGAGACTTGTCTAGAGTCTTACACAGACTGTGGGATCGAAACCAGGGACCTCTAGATTGCTTAAAATGAGCTTCAGTGCTGTTTTTAGGATTGCACTGTAGATGAACATGATATCGGACCAGGTTGGGGATTCTTTCCCTTTACGCCTCAAGCAGCTGAAGACAAGACAAATACAGGTTAAAACTGTACCTGGTTGTTCAAGTTGTACTGGAATTTGGAAACAAAGACGTGGATATTCCTCATAATCTCCAGGACATCAAGACCCTGTTCAAGTGTCTGACTAGGAAGGTGTGACTCCGTCAAGTTCAGCTGGTACTTCTGTTGTGCAAGGTTCTTCATTTCTCCGTAAGTTTTCCAATCATGAAGGGCGACGGTGGTCAGATTGTAGAACGTTGTATCCAAGTAATGCTCAACATGGGCTGAAACATCACAGATGAAATCAAGTGAATTGAATCAAAGATAGAAACATCGGTCCTTGGGCTGCCACGACTCTGGTCCTGCAGGACAAAATCCTCATTGACACAGAATGTGACTCTGACTCTCCAACAGTTTCCTCTTAAAATAACAGATCACATCACTCAATCATGTTGATAGAGCTGTTCCAGAGAATGGTCAGAAGGTGGAATGTTCACAAAGGCAGGAATTTTAGATTTTCAAATTTCATTCAGGGCCAACTGAACTACAGCCGCCACGAAACAGCATAGCAGACATAACAATTACCTTTTATGTTGATGAACCTATCAAAGAACCTGATTGGCTGTATCTTCAGAAAACACGATAAGTCTTTCAAACCGGTTTTGAACGGGTTGCGATCGTCGAGTTGAAGATGGGCATGGATTGAAAGACGTAGATCAGTCTCGATGTCGCGACACAGCGGGTCCAGCAGATGCTGAAATTGACGAAAATAACACTACAGGTAAAACAGTAAGCTCCGGCCAAAGACTTGAGCCAACCCCTTTCTGTAGTTCCCATGAGTTCCTCTTTTAGTATTCATAACTTGCATTCGAAGTTGCAGTTGCATTTAACAAACAACTCACCTTTTTCAGTTGGCCATTAATCTCTTTATCGAAGACTTCAAGCAGATTCTCTGCGCTGGCAAGATGCTGGGTGACTTTCATCGGGGGGACACAGTCTTTGAGAGCACCAACCATGTACTGCAAATAGAAAACATATACCAGTCAGACCTCAGAGGGAATGTTCACTCGACAAATTTTCTTTCTTTTTTCCCCAGAATTTGGACAAATCTCATTAAATTGTCAACAAAGGTGTTTTTCAGAAAGGCTGCTTACATGTATCCTATGAGCATCGACAGCATTTTCAAACAGGTCATTGAGATAGATGGGGAAGATGACCCGATGCCAGTAGAGAAAGCTGCAGTCACATGCCTGCCGGAGTCTGCAAGGAGAAAAATGAACTTGCGGAACTAAGGATCCGAGACTGAGGGCTTGGGCTGTCGGAGTGGCACAGTGGAAATATCAGCGTCTATCACCACCGAGGTTCCGGGTTTGAGAGGGCGGTCTCCCATTTCCTCCAACTTACATAACAATCGCCCAACATCGTTTATAGAGCTGATTATGTCCCAGTTGACGCTCAGGTCTCAACTCAATAATTCATTTATTATTAGGGTTTGAGAGTAGTTTTAGCTTGTTGTATAAGCATAAGAGGACACAATCATAGGGCAATCTTACTTGTATCTGAGGTCACTCAGCATATCGAGCTTCTTCAGGGTGGAGTAAAGAGTGCTCAACTCATCATCTTTAAAGCACCGCTGGAAAAGATTTTCAAACTTTATCACCATATATATATGGTACTGTAAATGTGGTTATGCAAGCATAGCCACAGTGTTACAATGTACAAAGTCTTAAATGAAATCAATGGCTTGACAACTTCCAGGCATAGCAATGTGTCAGTTTCTATCAGTTTCATTGTTATCGGTGTTCAAATGAAAAGACTTGTTTTATCAACGTTTCTCTTACCATCTTTGTCCCGAATGCTAGCGCCAAGCTACTGATGAGCCTCCTCTCCTTGGTTCCGGGTCCATTGATAGTATTCTCGGCTAGCACTAAGGCTGAGAGCACATCGAGACGTTTGTCACTGTATCTCTTGTCACTGATGATTCGTTTCTGAAATATCAAGGAATCAAATTCAAATATGTGTTTTGGGGAGAACTTTGTGTGCTTTGCCACCCTAGGAGCCTGCTGCCCTCTCTCCCCCGGACTAAAAAGTTAATAGGACCCTGAGAGCAGTAGATCAGTTAGTGGTTCTGTCACGAGTCGTAGTAAGATTTTTAGATATGAGCCCAGCACCCTAACCATTGCTCAACTTATTCCCAAAGTGCCTTACCTTAGCAGTAGCTATACAGGAAAGTGCTTGGAAGGTCAAGTGCTGAGTGATGTGGTTCATTGACTCGGCTATCAGCATTGTGCGACGATGAAAAGTGAACTCAATAGCCTTGAGCATCTCAATGAGTTTACACAAGCCGAGGACGGTCGTTTTGGTCATTGCTTTCTGGAGGGGGACATGTAGGTTTATTGTTGTCTTCACTGTATGACTGATGCTGTAGGCATACAATAAGCCCTGAAACAGATCAGAGAAGTATTAGAAAATGAAAAGTGATTCCATGATAAAGACGAGGAGTTTGTGGTTCAAAAATGTAAGATTGGGTACGAGTATACTACTCCTGTGCTATCAGAAACCGTTTCTTTTCATTGTCTCCATTATTTATGATTCGAGTTCCTTTTGAAAGTTTACACTTGAAGCATTCTCAGTGTACAGCACTTACTTGTAGAAATAGTGCACATCTTGCATTGAGGTCTTCAACTAATGAAGTGCCCCGGGACAGGTTGGACTCCATCTTGACCATCCAGGCACACACTTGGATGTAGATCTGCTGCACCTCTCTGAAAGAAGATATCATTGCAGTTGAGAAGTACCTCTGCATTGACGCCATTACCAACACCCCCATCATAACAATGATGACAAATGCCAATAATGAGGAAATGGGAACAATGTAGATGTAATCTATTGCTACAAAACTGGAGTTTGTATCTGTGACCACTCAACTTGATGAACAAACATCTCTAATTTGTAACCTCTATTATGAAATTGAACTAAGAGTGCATCTAAAAAAGTAGAACTGATTAGAAACAAGAATACAGACATTCCTTTGCCCCACTTAAAACAAGCAGTGATGAAAGGAAACACCTATGACAAGTTGTACATTAAAACAGATAGACCAAAGCAGAACGATATCCCCTCCCAAAATAATTGAAAGGGACCGCCATCCAACATATATATAAAAGAACGAACAATTCTGCAACACCAAAAAAGGGTCCTCTTTTCAAAAGAACCTGAAGCAACAACGTGGAAACAGAGGCCAACACTGACAAACAAAAGAGCATGCAATATGTATTCAATTTCTTCTACTAACCTCTTCCTATGTAAGGAAACAACAAATATATTACTTTATTACTTTTTAGCTATATTTTGTCACTGTTAGAAGAAATATGTAAAAGTTATCAAGGTCATAACCAAAGTAGACAAAGCTTGAGATGCACTGTTCATGAACAGCTTTTCACACCTCAAAGTAAGAAAAAGGTAACACAACCAACTCAACTGTGTGCAAGACTCAACACACTGGACCAACTCTTGTCTTGTTTTGCACAATCTTTACTTGATCAAACCTGCCACATTCAAGCTAGTATTTTTCTCATTTAGGATTAAGCCCCAAACTCACATTTCTGTCAAATAAAAGCTACCTGACCATCAGAAGCTTTATCACCAACTTACTTGGCAATATTCTGAGCTCTCTGCTGCAGCCATGTCTGACGCTGAGACACCACAGTCATCTGTGCTTTCTTGTCCAGCGCTTTAGCCATGTGCGGTAACTTCTGCAGGAGGAAGTCATTGGCAAACCAAACGACATTACCAATCAATGTGATGGTCGGAACCTGAAGAAAGTAGATCGATACCATACTACTTGAAACACACCAAGGAGAAACTCCTCTTGTCTTCGTGATGATGACCTACATTTTGCAATATTTTGGTCTCGAAATTCAGCTCAAAAACCCACCGAATTTCAGTCAACTTTCAAAATGCTTTAATAAATGGCAATACTTACCCTTTTGTAAATGTCCCACAATTGTTTGAAGACTTTCTTGTCAATGACTCTAAAGATTTGGAAGTGGAGAATGTAGAGGGCACAGATACCAACAAACTGGAGCCGCTGGTCGACTTCATTGGCCTCACCTGAAGGAAACATAAACAGAGAAATCTATCAGAAATCAAAAAGCACTGTTTCAATTTCCTGATTCAATGACTACAGCTAAGAACATCACACAATGTTACACACACACACACTTAACTAGTCTGTATTCAAACTTCAAACCATACAGATGCACTGAGTGCCAGCTACCTTGACAAAGGTCGAGCGGGATAGGCAATAGAGTATGGGGCCTTAACACTTGCGATGACAGAGCATTGTTGTAGGTGCACTGATTTGATCTTCATACCCTGAGGATAAACTTACCAATACGGCTCTCCACAGAAGCCAGGTAGTTTCGGATATTGAGAGCAAACTCTTCAGCAAAGAAACCATTCTTGGAGACATTCACGCTACCATCATCAAAAAGCTGTTCCACACAGTTCTGCAAAATGGAAAACAGGGTGAAAGTATGACTGTGTGATTCATCTGAAACTTCAAAAACTGAAGTATCTAAAAATACTTATTCTGCCAGAATCGGACAAAGCATGACCAAGAACGAATCATTTTAGGTGAAACACTGACAGCCTTTCACAGCCAATTTTAGGCTGCCCTTTTCTTGTGAAATAGAATTAAATCTCATGCACTTAGAAAGTGGTCTATGTCTCTTTCTTACCTGAAATATCATACCGTCCAGTATTTGTCCCTCAAGTGTGATCATGAGTTTCTGAAATGGCTTCAGCTTGTCAGAGGAGAGGCCAAATCTTGTTGGGTTGTGGTGGACAGAGTTGAGCATTCTCTTGTACTGGACCCAGTGTTCTTTCAGGGTGGCATGGTTTTCAATGATCTCATCCAGTGTGATGAGGACTGTCAGTAGCTCACCAAGATGTTCAAAGATTATCTAGAGAAGATGAAATCAAGGACATGATAAGTATATAAAATACTGACAAGAAAAAAAGAGACCCCAAATCTCTGCTGGAAAGAAAATTTGAGAAAAGTGTATCCACATCATTACATTCAATTTCAGAAACCTAAATAGATAATGCTTTACCTGGAAATGAACATCTGTGACATCAATGATTCTTTCACTGCTCCTAAAAAGTATAAAAAGAAATAATACAAAAGGGTCTTATTCAAAGAAAGACTATAGGCAGTAGGTCAGAATCAGTTACACGATGTCACTCTAGGCGAAACTATTCACGCCTGTATGAGTGAGAATGAGTGATTGTAAATCAGCTACATTGTACTTTGCTCCAAACATCATGATATTGCAATTTTCAAATAATCTGTTCCAAGAGTAGGACTGTAGTTGAGTGACTTACCTAAGATCAAGCAGATAGTTGTACTTACTTGGGGTTAATGTAAAGAGATGCTAGCTGATGCATCACATTCTTGACCAGATCATAGCACCGAGTCACAAAGCAAGACAACTCCTGAATGAAAGACATAGGCTGAATGAGTTTTCTGCTTGCATGACAATTTACTAGTTTACAGCACTGCCACCAAACATGCTACTTGATAATATGAGAAGATTCTGTAGTCATGATATCTGGTCACTGCTTTATACATCAGTCGGACTTAAAGAGTTTCCTACAATATTTTGAAATACTAGAGTGCAACTCACCTGTAACAATGGGAGCAGTCGTCCCATTTGGATCTGTGCCTCTCCCTCATCCAAACCATTTTCTGGCTCTGAAAAACAAAACAATAACTGGGGGCTTATCAGATCAGACACTAATATATGCTAAGAGGCTATACTCATCAGTGGGCTGGAATAAACTGAATCTTTTGATATGACAATCAATGGCAAGCTCTTGGTCAGCATTTGTTTACATGATAGATAACATTCTTTATAATCTAATATGTACTTGTTCTTTTTACGAACTTTCTCTCAAAACACTCCCAGATGATAGAAAGTACAGCATCGTCATTTACCTCCTTGGCCTTCTCCATAGAAAAGCAGGGCATTGTAGAACTTATTCTCAGCCTCGTATTTGAGTGTGTTCATCTCACAACATAACGATGAGATGACAGTGATGACTTTATTGAAGATCTTATTGTTTGTGTTGACCAACTTCAGCAGACTTGTCTGTTCATAAGGCAAAAACTGCAGAGAGGAAAAACAAATATATGTAGCAGTAAATTTAAGTACAGAAGACATATAATCTATTTCAAGATGTAAGAGGACATACATGGAATACGTTATCATTATGTCAAGAGATCATAAACTCATCTACAATTTCTCATTTGACGACTTCAAAATCTGGAGTCTTCTGCCATTCTAGTTTTCGCAACCGGAAGCTTTGGTTATTTTTGTTACAGTCAGTCAAAAATTTAAACATTGGTTCATTGTTACCTGAAGTGATATAGGGTCCAGAGTCATATCCCAGGCATCACTGATACTGTCATCCAAAGCATCTTCAATCTCCTTGAGTTGGTTTGCATACTCTTCAAGGAAGTTGCCATATTTCTTCAGTTGTATCTCACCAACCAACTCTGTGAGAGAAAAATTGAGAGACAAGACTTAAGACTAATGACAAGTCAAATGCTGACAACTTGTACAAACATGCCTGAGCCGCCGGGCCTAGATGTAATACTCCCAAACCCAAGCAGCACACTGTCACAGACAGGAGCAAGGGTGACACAAGCAGAAGGGGCTAGGCCCGTGGACAGTGATCCAATCCAGAAGACCAGAAGATTTATGGATTGTAGTAAAGATCAACTTTCGACTTGTCATTTCCTCTTCTTATATTTCTCCAAAGGCCCAGACAAACACTGCAGTCGGCATTCTCTCAACTTTCAAGCGCCCGAACTTGAGTGAAATCGACGAAGGTACATGTCCTCCAACTTCTAAAAGTGTTCAATGACAAAACGGTCACATACTTAAAGAACCATCGTCGAATTTATCAAACTGCCAGTCCAGTGGCAACTGACTTTGCATCGCCATTTTGCAACCTCCCGTCCAAGTATCACATGACTTTTCGGCCAGTCTTGCGCATAGCTGCAGTTTATGTCCAATCCATTTTCGTTCTGGTAGTGCAGTTGCTTTGCGTACGGTTTCAATATGTCAGCCTTCATGAAAAACCGAATTTGGCAAATTTTTCGACAAAAAAGTTCTCATTACACATTAATCAGAACGATAAAATCCACAAACTTTCGTCAGAATGAATCTCGTATCGTTACTCCTGCTGTTGAGAAATTGAACGGCGTCTTCCAATGGTATGAGGACATGATAGGGCTCTCCGAAGTGCGCGAAGCCCAAAACCAGGTCATAGTGGTATGTGTCTTTCTGTACATTTTGTGTACATACCGGGTGCTTCGAAAAAAGTCGTGGTAAAATGGGTTAAAATGACCATGTGTAACTTTTTTTTCTGTTTCTCATGAGTTGGAGATGATATGTGATGTTGGCAGTCGTGAAATGAATGATCGAGTTGCACCAAAAGACTCCAAGTCAAGGGCACATTGACTGAGTTTGAAAGTGTCTTCATTGACTTAAAGTCTGTCGTCAGATCAAGGTTTTTTACCCGATTTTCCAGATATGCCTATAGTCAGAAAGGCTAAAATTTAGAATCCCCGATCGGAAATGACGTAGTTTGATCGCATTCAACTATAAATCCATTGAACAGTGGTGCTTCGTTAGTCAACCGATGACCTTTTTTGGGGGTGTGATCGGGGGTTCTAAACTCGTTCCGCCAGAAAAACTATCTGTCTTTACAATTGGTTTTCACAGTAAAAGCGACCAGACAATGCCTCTGAAGCCATTTTCCAGGCAGAGAGTTTATCTGGCAGTGACAGTCTCCTGAATCTACTGACTAGTGTTTTAAAACATATTCTTTCCTGTCATATCCTCTGAAGCCATTTTCCAGGCAGAGAGTTTATCTGGCAGTGACAGTCTCCTGAATCTACTGACTAGTGTTTTAAAACATATTCTTTCCTGTCATATCCTCTGAAGCCATTTTCCAGGCAGAGAGTTTATCTGGCAGTGACAGTCTCCTGAATCTACTGACGAGTGTTTTAAAACATATTCTTTCCTGTCATATCCTCTGAAGCCATTTTCCAGGCAGAGAGTTTATCTGGCAGTGACAGTCTCCTGAATCTACTGACTAGTGTTTTAAAACATATTCTTTCCTGTCATATCTTGCAGGCTGAGAAAGCATTTCTGGAAGCTCAAGACAGGAGAACAGAACAGCGTGATATCCTCAATGAATTGCAGTTCAAGTTGCGTGACATATCGGCAGAGCTCGATAAAGTAAATCGCGGAGACCCAAAGTTTCTTAAAATGATTACTGATCAGCATGCAATGTACAGACAAGAAAATGCTGTATCTGAAAAACATGCAATTTGTGAGAAGGAGGAGAGGGCCCACTTCATGGAACTTTCAAACGCAGTACGGGAAAGCCATGAAAAGGAACGTGCCAGGGCTGAACGTACCAAATATTGGTCAGTGATTGGATCAGTTGTTGGTGCATTGATTGGGATGTCTGGTGCTATGGTAAATAACTACCTGCGGAACAGGGAGATAAAGAAACTAGGACAATCTGTACAAGATAAGCATGAAGAAATCGAATCCATCCTAGTTGACTTCCGCTCCTCTATTGGAGCAATTGGGACAGGAAAGGATGAGATATCTGTGACTAGCGGAGAAAAAGCTTTGGACAGTAAAAGAGCTAAAGAGCTCATTGAGGCAATCAAGGCGCAGGATCAAAATATTGAGGTCAGACTTGGTGACATAAGACAGTTGATTCTATCTGGCAGTCAGAACGTTGGTGATGGTAAAATAGTTTATGTTGGACCAGAACTGGAAGGTATGCTGAGTAACACTGAAAAGAATTTGGAGTATAAGATAAAGATCAATTCTTTAGCAACTGTAGCCTTCGTATATGGAGCATTTGCTGTAGCGCTGCCAATATTATATGCTATATTTAGAGGTGGAAACTGATGATCAATACTGCTACAAGGCTTATGGATCTACTGTGCTTTAAAGTTGTTTCACTTCATTGTCCATTGGCACACTTGCAGTGACTCCAACCCTGAACTTGTCTGCTTGTAGTTGTTACCTTATCTGAACTGAACTGAACTGAACTCTGCCATACTGTAGGGGTGAAATTTTCTGTATACAATATCAAGTATAGATATCTAATCTGTACTTGACAGTATGTCGTGACCATTGCACAAATAGGGGTGGTAAGCCACGAAAGTGCATCAAAACTGACATGACTGTGTATTGTCAGAGATTGCTCAATACTAGGCCTGGTGACTTGCTGCCTCATTTGGTGTGATGGATCACATATTGTTGTTGATTATGTTAATTTGTATATGAAATATACTCCAAGGCCGAACATACCTGCAGTGTTTTTCTTTCCCTTCACATTGTCTCGAGTTCATTGAACTTGTCATTCCTCTTTTCACCCACTTGGTCCCATAATTCCATGTCAATGTCTTTGGAGTTTTCCGTGGATGATCATAAGGATAGACAGACAGCATTTATTCATTTTCCTCGTACTTAATTGTTGGAGGAAAAGTTTGCCAATCTGACATCCAGACATGTCCCAAGTCCTGCCACATTCAAGTCCTGCCGAGATTGGCATGTGATGGCTCACAACATCAGTTGAGTATTCGATCAATTCTGAACCGAACCACATGTGTCGCAGATAGACATCAAGAGGTGGGCAATGTCACAACTTGTCCGAGGCAAAAAAATAACAAATGCAAGGATCAAATTACTTTAAGTGGTTTTATTTCCACTCTAAGAATACAGGTGCTTTAAATAATTAGGTATGGGAGACACTTTTTCGGAGTGCACGTGCAGTAACAAACAACTGTTCAAAATGTTATCAATTCAGGACACTGAAAATGCATAAAATATGGCTACATGCTGTAAAATTGGAGAAATTTATACAAGCGATGCTATGGAAGAACCAAAGATATCCTATAGGTTTTTGAGTGATATTTCGGTTTACATAAACTTTTCTTCGTTATCAGGCCTAAACTGCTCAAGCACAGTTTCTCAAAATTTGGAGATTCCACTTTGTGTGTTAACAGTACCAGGACACCAGATGTAGAGTAAAAACAGTGAGGTGTAATTTCATTATTTGCATGAAAAAATATGCATTACTGAGTCAAGTGATAATGTTGTACATATCAAAACCAAGAAAATATGAATAACAATAAATAATACTTTCAAAGGACGAACAGATCTCTGTATAGGTACATAGATACATATGTTGAAAAATACAATGGAATGTCTTAGAATATAATGGATGGATCACAGTCCAACCGGATGCCAGCCAAGGGTTAATACCCGATACATACATTGAACTCATAAATATGTGTATAGGTGGACCGAACGTTTTTACCAGAACAAAAAATGACAATATGGTCAACGATTCAATGTTCTTTCTGGACGGTATAAAATCTGCTACATCCGTCAGCCGAATGTAGCAGCAGTGAAAAAGATAAATAAACCTATATCTACATTGTACAAACTACAAAATATTCAGAATGGTAAAGTCACTTCATTCATTGCCATCACTGTGGACGCCTCATATGTATTTTAAACATTACATGATGCTCCATATTGTCACACTGCTGTTCAGCACACATTTGTACATTATATCATTCATTGGTTTGGAAGTTGAACAATTAGCACAACAGCTGTTTACTAATATTGGCAAATCCATGTTCAGGCTTTCCAAGCAGTCATTTTACCATTCCTTTTAGAAATTTACAATTTGTATTTTGTACCGTATGTACATGATTAACAGAAGAGAAGTACATGTGACTGTTCAAAGAACTGCCAACCCGAATGCTGATCTATTATATAATTTATCAAAACATTGTCCAGTACATGATTTTGATCGACAAGGCTATTGAATTTCTTGACTGACAGGGGACATATTTTTTCGAAACTGATGCATCTTATTTCTCCTGTACAAAGGCAAGTAATTGCCCAATTCATTCATGAATATGAAGAAAAAAACAAAATCACTTAAGAAAGTTCAATAAGATATTTTATAATTTACAATTTGTATTTTGTACCGTATGTACATGATTAACAGAAGAGAAGTACATGTGACTGTTCAAAGAACTGCCAATCCGAATGCTGATCTATTATATAATTTATCAAAACATTGTCCAGTACATGATTTTGATCGACAAGGCTATTGAATTTCTTGACTGACAGGGGACATATTTTTTCGAAACTGATGCATCTTATTTCTCCTGTACAAAGGCAAGTAATTGCCCAATTCATTCATGAATATGAAGAAAAAAACAAAATCACTTAAGAAAGTTCAATAAGTTATTTGATTAATGTTGATTAACTGCTTAGCATCAAGAAGAAGAAAAGACATAAAGATGAACTCGTTTTGCGAAATTCTGCAACTCATGACGATTAATCGTCTTTTGTGAAAATCTTGTTGGTCCTTCAAATGATATTGGAACCATACTAATAATTTCTAAAGCCTAGAGTTGGAATTGATCACTTCTCTTAGACATCCTGGAGGTGGAGTAGTCAGAAAATTGGTCGCGATCTCTATCGGTGTCAGGAACAGTCAGGACACCAGCTCGTTGCAGATTTGAAGCTTTTTCAGATTCGATGAAATCATTTCCAAGATCAGCTGAAAAAAGGCAAGAGGGAGAGATGAAAAAGTGAAGGGAAGGTAGAAACGTTAGTGGGGTAGAATTTTAATTCTATTGAGTTTTGTTTGGTCTTACTGTAATCTTAAGTTTTCTTAAATGTGGTGAAGTGCCCAGCAGGCATCTGGAGAGCTAGATTATTTAACAGACTACACTAATGTAATACACGTAGAAATAGAATGCTCCTTTATATACATACAAATCAGAATGTTGAATAAACCTTTGTACAATGAAGAAAACTTATGCCAAGTAAAAGAAAAGCATCAACTAGCAATACCATAGATGAGCGACAAACCCACAGAAAATGAAGCGTTTAGAAAGTTAAAGAGAACAGCCAACACCTCATTATTAACACAACACCATCACTGGTAAAGGAATTATCAATAATTGAAAAGAAATCTGATTTGCCACACCAACGGTTAATAAAAAAGAAACACATATAAACAAGAATTAGAACTACAGGTAGAGAGAAAAAGAGCATCCACTGACCATCCACCAAGACTCAGCTGGGGTAAGTTTGATGTCATTATCCAAATCCATCCGATGAGGAATTTGGTCCATGCCGTCACATACACATACCCAAACTAAGTCTGAACGCCTTGCAAGAAGCTTACTGTTAAGTTGCTTTAGCAGTACTTGCCTACAATATCCATCATCGCGTGCATCAGTCTAAAACAAGCAGGAGAGTGGTCTTCAAGACACGGCTATGACTACACCAAAAACACTTTGCTTAAATGAATTACAAATGAATATCCAAAACCACGGAGGATATTTTCACCTGACAATTTTTCAAAGTTTATTGTTCATTATTGGTTTATACACTGTTGAATTCCTGAGACAATATTAAGTCATAACCTGACTAAGTGCTTTCTGGAATACTAAGCCTTCATTTATAGATCCATGATTGTGCAAGCTTATAAGTAGGCCTACTGTCTAGGATGATACACAGTAATCTTGATACTAACATTAGTACACACAACCTTTATTTCTGGAGAAATATCAAAATATGTGTTCTTCTTGTGTACAGTGATTGTATTGACCCTTTCTACATACAGGTGCCGACAGGTATACTGGTGGTAGATTTGACAGACTGACAGTCTACAGACGACACACTTAAACATGACAGGACACGCAGAAAGGCCACACAGACTACTTACATTTATGGATGGAACCATTTTGGGCGTAGTAGGAATCAGGCAGAAGCTTGGCCTGCCTTGTTGCCAAGACAAAGGCCAATGTTGCCAGGATGAAGGCATCAAAGATGCCTATAATGGCCAGAATGTAGGCCCACCTGACCCCACAATCAGCAATATTGAAGCCACTTGAATTTCCACAGACACTTCGGACTTTGTCGTGATCCCAACCAGCTGGGTAAGCCACACAGCCAATGAACATACAGATTCCTAGAAACAACAAGCAAACTTGATAGAACACAAATGATACATAAGCGAATTTGGATTTCATCTCATCATTTTCAGGAAGTAGCTTTCATTCCTTGTCATTAGGACATCAACCCATCCATACATGAAGCCATGCGCCATGTTCTACCATTACAGCTTACTGTAAGTAAAGACGGCAGTCAACATTTAAATTTCAATGCTTGTACATTGAGCAAAAGATTACAATGGAAAAGAAGGCGGAATCTAAACTGAGGCAGATGCATACCAGAAACAACCTGTATCCATCCACAGATCATGTAGACGATCGCTGTATTCATGAAGAGGAAGAGCAGCATACAACAGATGCAGATGAGGATCAACAGCGCCGAGAATCCAATAAGAAATGCTGCCGCTTTGAAGGTACCACTCAGAATCGATGAGAAGTCGTCAAACCTTCCATTACAGATCAAATCCTGTCCCGTTTGAAACAGTTCGCAGTATTCAAAGAGTCCGAAGTAACCTGTTCCAGGACTACTTGGAGTATCACCGATCCACTGTGGCTGGATGAATACAACTATGTTTATGATGGCAAAACATATCGTGAAGACTCCCCACATAACACCAACAGCTCGTGAATTTCGGACATAGTTTGTGTGGTATATTTTGGTTGTTTCAGAATACTGGATTGCTTCTAAAGTTGACATGGTGATATCCTTTGGTTTACCCTTGAAAGTCTATCCTTTTATTGATGGAATAATTCCCCAGCTGTTGTAACCAGTAAATCCACAGTCCTTTGCTTTATCATGCACACAATCCACAGACACAGCACATCACATCACAGGTCAGTCTGCCGTATAATTTATTCGTTGAATCAACGACGTTATAAAACCAACCTTGAGTTTTAGACCGAATTCAGTTTTCAACACATAACTATGTGCACAATATATTATACATTGACCGAACTTAACTATAACATATAGTCATGAGGCATAAAAGGGTGGGTCTCAAAACTGTAATCTATTCAAATCTTGGAAACCGGTTTTGCCAGTTTTATATCACCTAATGCAACAGTAGTGCATTGCATACCAGACAATGTACATGAACTAAATGGGTCAAGTAAAACGTCTTCAGAGTGTTCTGTTCAGGATATTTTGAGAAAATACTCTCAGTCAAGAGGAGGCTATGATGATGTACCAAATTTTAAAACTTATTTTTTTGTAAATTGTTTATTTCATGCATTATTCATGTTGATTTGTTGAGATGTTTTGTTTTTGTAAAACCGGAAATCATGTCAATCAATTATATGAAACCGAGGCTTCGACCTTGACTCAATTAAGGTTGTCTACGCGGGAATTTCAAATTTTGATTTGGCACATGTTACCACGAGGTGCGGCTGAAATGCAACTCAGTTTATGCCTATGCTGGTTGTGTTGATGCAGTGTTAAAAAGTGTTAGAAGTACTGCATCTACCGTCAGTATTCTCCTAAAGTAGCTTGGTTATCACTTACAGGTCAACTCATGAACTAGAAACAGTAGCCTAAATGGGCAAGTCCCACCCAAGTTTTTTCCGGTATTTTGGCCGTTAAATAAAATTTTTGTCATTTTGGCGCCAATCACAACAGAGTCTCCTGTATTGTTTTCTCTAGCCATACTTGTGTATGTACAGGGGGAGACAATCTTTTTACAGGTTTCATCAAGGTTGATGTGTTCACCTACAGGTGGTGTGGCGAATATTATAGCCAGACTATATCACGGATCTATTGTTAGTGCTAGTAGCTAGTTCTATAGATCTATGCATATACTAGCACATGATTTTAACTTTGAAAGGGGTTTCATGATACAAAAATATTTTCGGAATCCGGTGGCCAGAGAATGAAAAATTGCCAATTTTTTGAACCAGCGTTCGTTATCTGTATTATATAGCGAGGACTCGTTACATATGGGCGGTTATAACCGCAAAAAAGGGACAACCCAGCCATGGCGAAGACAAGGACACCGTGAAGCAAGACGTCGTGGCAGGGAAAAGAACACTGTAGCAGGGACAAAGATCATTGTAGCAGAGACAAGTAACATGTGAGCGAGGTCTATGTTACGTAGCATAAACAACGCAATACGCAGCAGAGACAAGACCACGTAGCGTGTAGACAACAGAGTGTCAAGGACAATTAGTGCATTGCAAAGTCAGCAGGTGACTCTCGCGTATAATGAATAATAAAAACAACGCGAGCGCCACCTGCTGTCTTTGCAATGCACTAGTCGTCCTTGACACTCTGCTGTCTACGCGCTACGTGGTCTTGCCTCTGCTGCGTATTGTGTTGTTTGTGCTACGTAACATAGACCTCGCTCACATGCTCTTTGCCCCTGCTACAGTGTTCTTTGTCCCTACTACGAGGTTCTTTGTCCCTGCCACGACGTTGTTAGTTGCTGCTTCACGGTGTCCTTGTCTTCGCTATGGGTTGTGCCTTTTTTGCGGTTATAACCGTCCATAGTTACACACCGATGGATGGTTCGAGATGTCTGTGTTTCTTTTGTGCTGAAGACTACCCGTCCCTAGTGAGTAGAGTATCAACCGCAAAGTCTTTAGACTTACATTTTTGAATGGATCCATTCGAGGCATAGTAGGAGTCCGGGAGGAGCTTTGCCTGTCTTGTCGCCAAAACAAACGCCAACGCAGCCAGAACGAAAGCATCGAAAATGCCCAGGATGGCCAGGACGTAAGCCCATCTTATGTTACAATCACCTCTCCAAAATACTCCAGAGGAACCGCAGACGCTTTGCACTTTCTCAGCCTCCCAACCAGCAGGATAGATGACGCAACCAACAAACATACATAGCCCTGTAACAAGGAGAGAGTCATTGATTCAAAGTGGGGAAAGAAACGTTAGGTTGAATGATGACGAGAGGACTTTCCACAGCCTATACGAAGCAGGCCTATAACCTGACCATAACCACTTAATTGGGATCGATAGGTAAAAATGAATAAGACAACTGCCATCTGAGACACATGTTGCTCTGTCTTTTACCAGCAGCTTGGCAATACTGACTTAATAAATACACGACTGAAGTTTATTTCATCACTTCCGCAATGCCACAAGTATAATGCATAGCACTGCGAGTTTTGACTATGAGTTGGTCAACAATCCCGACAGACTTACCTGAAACGACCTGTATCCATCCACAGATCATGAAGACAAGCCCAGTCCTGAGGAAAAGGAAGAGAAGCATGCAGCAGATACAAATGAGGATAAGGAGGGCAGAGAACCCCACCAAGAATGCAGCAGCTTTCCACGTGCCCGTCAAGATGCTTTCGAAATCCGCAAACTGCCCCTCACACACCAATGACCCGGAGTCGACGTTGAGGCGACAGTATCTGTACAAGCCGAAATAACCTGTCCCTGCACTCAGCTCGGAATCTCCGATCCACTGAGGCTGGATGAAGACCACGATGTTGATGATGGCGAAACAGATTGTGAAGACTCCCCACATGACACCAACCGCCCGAGAATTCCGGACATAATTGGTGTGGTATAATTTGGTAGCGTCAGCATATTGTACAGCTTCTAGAGTCGACATTGTGGCTAAGTTACTGTAATCCTTTCTTGGAAGGTCCTCCTTGGTCGAAAAATGTGGGTATTCACTTGAAGTCAAAGTCAACAGAAACAAGTAGAGACCTTCCACTGACACCTACAAGTATATGTATACATAGGCCCTCATGATAATTAACAATAAATTTGCTTGACCTATATATGATATTATTGAGAAGCCCTTTCAAATCCTCCTGTTCAATAATGTGATATATCGACGCCCAAAACGTGTTCTGCGAGTTTCTAAGTCATTCACTATACGTCCTTTGATTGGGGGCCACCATGCATTTATCTGTCGCCTCATTGGTTTTTAAAGCCTACGAATGACAGCGACATCTAGGGAATTTTGAGGGGACATTACTGTAAAATCGGTCAGGAGACGTAGATTTGGAGGCCCGGACGCAGTGGATCGGTCTCGTCCTGTCGCCCGATCTGGATGACAAACTGAGGAGTCTAGAATCAGAGGACTCTCACGCAGAACATACATCGAAATTGTTTGACATGACAGCTTTTAGAATAGATGTTCACCAGTTCGTGCTGTTCTCAATACGGTACCGTTTTTGTTGATGCCAGTTGACTTGGCCCGTGATCTGAATCTCGCTGAAGTACAGTAGCACAGCGAGAGTGTGGTCAGGAGCCCAGACAATCTGGAGACGAGAGAGACGACATATATTATTTTAGTTCCTAATAAAATGATGAGATGGCGCGCGGTCCGCTGCGAGTGTACACTGCGATCCTAGTCATACCGGTTTTACCCGCATTTATTTATATTTTGGTGCGATCAGCAGCAGCAAAACACTTTGGAAACGAGTCTCACTCCAATGCGAGACTTTTTGAGATAAAGTGATAAATAAATTACATGTCTCAGACCAGAGAGATCATCCTGATCTGAGGAAATGAGGGGTAACCGTACCCCTGAGGAAGTCTTGTTGCCCCTTATAAAATGGGTTTTCTGAGGATTCCCTGCCATGGAACTCTCTGATGAAACGTGTATTTGTCGCACTATAGTAATATTGTGTTTCGTTGTTGAGGGACGCTACGGAGGAGTGAAATAGGCACTAAGATAAGACTCCCGGTGCAGTAAATTGCGTCATCCTAATTGGATTGAGGGACGAGGAACTCCACTGCGTCCGGAGTGTAAGATTTTTGAGCAGCGTCTACGCATGGAGGTATAAATATTATTATTTATACCTCCATGGTCTATGTGACCAGAGAGACACTCTCTGAATGGACCAACTTCAGTAAAAATATCGTCGGATATAAACATGAAACCAGCATGCGGGTACTGCCACTTTTCTTGTTTAGTTGTAAACATACAATCAAATATTGTTGTGACAGACCCAGTTTCGCAAGACCAATGAAACGTCGACTTATTTCTAGAAACTACATCATTCATAACCAATCACCGTTTGACAGCCTCACCAGCAAGTGCTCGGTATACTCTAGCTTCGTGTGTGATTCATGTAAAGTACTGACGTGCCGGAAATACCTGCATTCGAGGTTGCCATTCATTAGGTGGCTTTCTGCCATATTTGGAGGATTGGGAAATTATGAATGAAGAAAGAACACGCTTCTACTACGCTGAGGTAAACAAGGTCTGTGATTGGTCAATGAACAGACTTGTCAATCAAGACTACCCGAGTCAGTGAATGTGCGCGCCATAGCTGAGAGGAGATCTGCCAAAGGACTAAGTCGAGTAAATAACAGTTTTCTCCAACAACTCGACTCTTTTGCGGATAAAAACCTTTTTGAGGATCCACTGACAATCATATTCAAGTAACTGAAAATGTTTTAAAGTGGAATAAAAGGGATAAAGTGTCCGATTTTCTTCGCTCAAAAGTGATCCAACCTTCGGGCTTCAGCGCCTCGGCTCCTTTCCCACCCTCGATTTCGAACCTTTCAACATGCCGAGCATGGAGAGTCCATTCAAGGCCGATTCGGTTGTCTCCCCCGGATTTCTTTGCGAGGAATTATCATCTGGATCCAAGCCTCTGCTATTAGACTGCCGCTCACAAGAGGAATACTCGAATCTTCACGTCCAAGGTGCTATAAACATCGCCGTCCCTGCGTCGAGTCTGATGTTCAGGAGGCTCCAAAAGGGCAACCTCCGCGTTCAATGCCTGATTCAGTGCAACGAGGCGAAGGAGCGCTTCACAAAATACGCCAAGTCGCGCACGATTGTTTTGTACGACAACAGCACAGCTGACTACAGCGAAAACTCGACAAGTGTTGTGAATCTTCTAATGAAAAGATTGCAAGATGATGGGTGCCACGCATGCTGTCTTCAAGGTGAGTAAAATCGAAATTTTCCACCCTCCCTTCACTACCCCCACGTGTTCCTCCGATTTACGTTACGTAATACCAGTATACATAGTATCTATTAGTGTTCTTAATCTGTGGTCTATTTCCCTTTATATTAGGTCCCTGTTGTAATATGTTCAAATTTTCTTTTGCCAATATTATTTTTGGGTCGAGTGCTATCTATTTAAAATTCAGTTTCATAAAAACTACAATCCGCACATTATTATGTAATATTTCAGGTTTTTCAGCATAAATACCAGGCAGCAGCAGTCAGCATTTTTTGCATGTTTACAGTACAGTACATGTATGTGGATGACCATTGATTGATTTAAGTATTTGGGGAGGAAGGGGTTAAAATAGTTTTTTACTTTCGTTACTCGGCAGTACTACCAACAAATGTCAAACTTTGACATTATACCGTTGCAGAAATCTTCTGTGTAAAATTTGATGTCTCCTGAAATTGCCATCCATTCAGACTTAAATTTATGAATGGACCCTGCAGGTGCCCTTAGGCATTTCCCAAGGTTTCCATAATCGTGAGAAAGACTATCATTACATTCTTAACTGTGTTATTGAGACTACAGGAATGGCGGAAGTGGCTATTGTTCTCCTAACTCCCCTATTGTAACTTGAAATGGAAGACAGGAAGGCCTGTTGTTCTTATGAGTGAATTTGGACTCCTGTTTCCGGCCCTTCCTTGTTTCATCCTGACAACAACTACTGGTATTTAATCAAAATTGCTTGTTTTCATGCGGTAGTTGATGTGAGGACAGGAAGTGAGGTCGGTTGCTGCTGCAGATGCCTAGCAACCATTCCCAAACACGGGCAACTGAAGAATTCATGAATAGATTTGATTTATTTGGGATTGTTGTTGATGAAAGTAGTCTTCATTTCAAAATTTGAAATCGTTTCAAAACGCTTGAAATGCAAATTCATTTGGACGGAAAAAACCTGAATATAAAATTAGGAATAAATAATAGTGTGACCCAGATTGTTACTGCTACAAAAATCACGCCATCTTCTGAAGTGCTTGAATGAGCGTACTTATCTCGAGGTGACCCATCAAAAAATAAGTTCATTGTGTAATTTCCTATTCAAAACCTCTTCAACAATCTTCACTATCAAAACTGATAACGAACTTGATATGAGTATACGAGTGCACTAAGTAGCTATATTTAGTTTTCGATTCATATTTCTAAGATTTGAGTCGACATTTCTTAATTGAAATCATATATCCAATGTATCCGCACAGCGTCCAGCTCTTGGCCCTCTTGTTGTAGGTAGAATTCTTTATTTTTCGATACAAATTGCTGATCCTTTGCTGTTGTCTGGGTCTTCATTTCAGTATAATACTTCATCCTTTCTCTCCTTCTGTTTCAAAAGGAATTGATTTTCAAATCATTCATCAATTTTACCTTTTCTCTACTTGTAGGTGGATTTTCAAACTTTCATGAACAATTCCCGGAATACTGCATGGCTGACGGAGATACTGAAAAGTCATTACACGACACCATCATGGAACTCAGTAACTTAAATCTGTCCGATTCAGAAAGTCACAGCCCTCCAAGTAGTACGCCAATCATAACGGACTTGTGTCCCATCGAAGTCATTCCATATCTTTTCCTAGGAAACGCTAAGAGTTCAGCAAACAAGGACGTTTTGAAAAAGTTAGGAATAAAGTGCATTTTGAATGTTACGTCACAAGTGCCGAATGTATTTGAGCAGGATGATGACTTCAAGTACATGCAGATCCCCATCAAAGATCACTGGTCTCAGAATCTCTCGAAATTCTTCCCATCTGCCATCCAATTCATCGGTGAGTAGTTTGGTAGTCTGCCCAACAAGATAGAACTAACATTCTGTCTCACTTGAGCAGAAGCAATACAGATACAACTAAGATTTATTTCCTTGATGAAAAGCTTTTCCGGCCAGCTGCATACATTTTCAAAACAGGTAAAGCTTGCTAAATTCACAGTAATGATATATCCAAGGCTGGCTGTATCCTGAATGTAGGTCACATGATTGTTTGTAAACCTACCTCTGCCTGTATGCATTCATATAGCTGTGGTAATTGGTGTAACCCTCTTCTCCCAACTACTGGAACAACTGGCAAGGTGAAGTTCACCAGGTAGACAGTTGTTGATGTCAGTATTCTTTTTATGTCTAAGGAGAAGTCATCTGGTCATGTGTCACAATCCATGTGTTAGCAAAAGTATTTTATGCAGTACACGAACACCAAGGAGGTTGCAATTTGAAAAATAATGTATGGTATTGTTAACTTGTGAAGGTAATTGTGATCTGACAGGATGACTTCTTACTCTAGTATGGTTGACGATGTATTCAGCGCTTAGATGCTTCATGTTTGCCGACGGCTTTTGACAAATATTGCTCTCCATCTTTCAGATGAAGCTCGCCAGAAGAAGTGTGGTGTGCTTGTCCACTGTCTTGCCGGAATCAGCCGATCTGTGACAGTAACAGTCGCCTATCTCATGCAGAAGCGCAACATGTCCCTCAATGACGCCTACGACTTTGTGAAAAAGTGCAAGCCGAATATTTCGCCCAATTTCAACTTTATGGGACAACTACTGGACTTCGAAAAAATGCTTCAATCTCCGTCGGATTGCGATACCGGTAGATGCCCCGGAAGAACATTTTTCATCACGCCTACGAAAGGTCAATCACCGCATTATCTTTCATAAAATGAGAAAATTTCTTCAATTCTATCATCTGCTGCAGCTGTTGTTCAGGGGAACGTCTGCCATTTTCGTTAACATCGAATATCGAGATTTGTTAGAGGCATTTCAGCGCCCTACAATTAATCTTAGGCAGCATTACAATAATGGTATCTTTAGGACGCTGTGATGTGCTTTTCAGAGTCTTTCATGATAGTTTTCTCTCAGGAATTGCATTATGCAAGGGAGCAACGAACACAAACATTTCGGTTTTGCCTCGTAAAATGATTCGTGAGGTGAAACGGCAAGGACTTGAAAATTTCTGGCTGTTGTTGATCTCAAAAACAGTAACAACTTCATTGAAAACTTTTCAAGTTGATCAAAAGCATGTTTACGCTGAATTTAAAATTTAAGGATTGTGAACTTGTTATAAAATCTTGGGTGTTGTTGCCCCAAATTTGTGTTCCTTATATCGGTATATGAAAAAGATGTGCTACTATAGTGGATTATATGACATGTCCTGCCAGTATGCTGTTGTCTCAATCAAAATTTTGATGTTTAATAGTTGAGAGATTTTAATGTAATCTCGAAGAAACTTTCGGTGGGAGCTTGGAATAAATTCAGGGAAATATGGGACCAAGTATGTTTCTGAAGAAACTGTCGAACAGACCAGGCAACAGTTTACTGGCAGTGCAGAAAGAAACCACAATCTCAGAAATATTAAAAGGTTTTGGACTTCTTGGGTGGTGTTCACTTATCCTAAATAGTGCTCTGGCCGAAAACTTTGTATTCCACAATTCCATTGCTTCAAAAGTTGTTCAGGGTGGTGGCCATTCAGTACATTTCTGGTTGCACACTCGAAAATTAGAGTGCTTTTTACACTCGAAAATTAGAGTGCTTTTGTTCAAACACTTCAGAGTTCTATTTTTGTACCACTAACATGAGAAAAGATGATTCATGTTCATAGTTTTAAAAGTTCAGTACAGTTTTGGCCAGAGTTGATTTAGGTGAAGTGAGATATGTAACATTACAATCCAGGTCTTCCATAAGAATGTCTTAAAGAATGGTGCTAAATTTTAGCTTGGGTCGAAAAGATCAGGTGTGTACTGTAAATAGGAAAGAAAGTTACTTATATCACTACTGTATTTGTATCTGCCTCCAAAAGTTATTTTTGAGCAGTATTACTTTTCAGTCTCATGAGAGATTTTAACACAAAGAGGTGGATACAGTAGTGATTCATTGACTGTACTCTTGATTTCATTCAGAGTTGACAACTTGTCACCCGGTTGTGGAAAGAGACTATTTTCCGGCTGTGAACAAACTTCAAATCGGAATGAAATCGAGCTGCAACAAGTGTGCCAAAATGTAAATATCTTTGACGAAGTAAAGGAAACGATATGTTAGAAGATAACAAGACAATTTGCACTTTCAAGAAATAGCAAATCATTGTTGTATTCTTCGAGGCTCAAAGTATTTTGTTATAAAAATGTTTTTGCTAGTATAGAATCCCAAAAGGCATGAAGTAAGAAATCATTACAATTAGAGAATAACGAAGGCAACACACTCGTGACGAGCTGCTCTTGTTGCTTAAACAATACACGTACGTCACATACATGTATTTTTCAGAAAGAGACACTTTATATCTGGTGATGTCGTCGTCCCTGTAAACAGTGGTGACAGACTTGCAAGCTTTTCTCGGCAATTGCTATGGTAACATCAGTAGCGAAGAGCGTGAGTTGCTGTGCTACCTGACGCCGCATTATAGCGAAATCCATGGCAACGATAGCAAGGTGTCTGCACATATTTGGTATGTCTGGTGAGCGCACTTCATTGACATTTGCAGAAAGTACTTTGTCTTACCTTTTTAGATTACCGTCCTTACGCCTTCGTCAATATTGGTGACAGATCTAAATAAAGCAATTTTGGTGGGATTTCAAGTTGTAGATTTTGATAACACAACAAAAAAGATGTGATGTCGTACAACAGTGGCTGGAAGCCTTCAAGCTGTTGTGTTTGTAGTTTCTTGAAAGTGCAAGAAATAGTGATATTGTACAGATGAGTAACAAGTGGACTGTAGGTCAGTCATGTCTTAAGCTAGTTCAGAGATCAGGTGGATAATAAGAGGTTAGGAAGTATGGACAATTATAACAAAAATCCATTTGGAAACATCTTCCTTTTTGTCTTCCGTGATTATTCTGAAAGGAAGCAACTACCATATAACAGTCAGTGTATTCTTGACTGGTTGAAATGTCATCTGAGAGAACAAAGTCAGTGTATTCTTGACTGGTTGAAATGTCATCTGAGAGAACAATATTATACTAGCCATCCACATGTTCTCTGAACTGGTATTGTACAGAATTTATACTTTTTATGCTGAAGAGACTATTTTGGATAGAAGTATCATTTGTTGATTTTTTAAGCTGTCAAGATGGACAGGTTGTGTAAATATTTATTTCAATTTTCCATTGATAGAATTAGGCTAGTTGTCAGAGAACTGACATTTAGGTAATTTGGTGTCATGTCAAGTTGTCTATTGGTACCAGTACGAGTAGGCCCTACTCATGCTTGTGGCGAAGATGATTTCTTAAATTTTATTCCATGACTTAAAAAAGGACGTTTTATCAATTTTAATTCCTTAATACTGAGACCAAGAGCAATTTTGGTAACCACTGACGATCAAGAAGGGATAACGACAATAATCTTAAATTAACTAAAAGTTCGCTATCTAACCTTGAAATGTGTTTTTTGTGAAAAAGTTATTTAACATCTAGATCAATGTCATATAAAGACTAAGGTGAATCACTGTTCTATACTTCTGCTCTCCCATGATTTACATGTACATTTCATTATTTCTTTCCACCACAATTATATCGGAAATCAGCCAGCCGATAGGCCTACTTGCCCAGAGGATGTAAGGCCTTCAGAAGTAATTTATGAGTGCGCAATAACGAAGGGCCGATCCCAATCCTCCGTGGGATGATAAGTGCCAATCCCAAGGATATGCTCCCTTAGTTTTGTAGTAGTTTACAGCATGGTCATAAAGGGAGTGGGAAGGTCCAGTAGGCTGGTGGCAAACAGGAGTCAATCCCAACCTATATTTAACCCCGCAGCTATACAATTATTATGTAAATTTGAGAAATAAGAATTGAACCTAATACTATTTTGATAATAAAAAGACTGGCTAGTAGTAAAGCTAGACCAACCTTGCCGTTATGAATGAAATGACACGTGTGCTCCTTCGAACAATCACGCCAGGTTTACTTATTGTGAGTCTTGGTCAACACTTGACCCAGCCATTTTCTTAGGGAAATTTATATGTTATGTAATCTGTTCTAGTTTTACTGGTAGGATTGCCCAGCTAAACATAAGTCGTGTTAAGCCGACTTTAGGTGTGCTAACAAGGTTTTCCTTAACCCTAGAGTTTTACGAAGGCTGCAGTAGGCCTTTTAAAAAGGCAACGGGTTCATTTGGGTCCTGAGAGGATTGGCAATGGCCCTCTCACCTTGGGTTGTGAAGGCTTAATTGATGGGGAGGGAACTATTGAACCCTCAGAAAATCAGCACTACACAGCAATGTATAGGCCTTCATAGTGTACACAGGACACAGTGAGTGGGATACCTGCTTTCTCTCCGCCTAATGGCCTGACTGTATACACAAGAGGCTGAAAATAGATTTGGATTCATTTCCTGTTTTGAAAGCGAATGGCTCTGGAAGTAATCATCAGGGGGAAATAACATGAAGTGTTCCAACTTCATTCATAACCACTTGCACATATACATACAAGTCAAGTCTAATGTAGACCTGATGCAGAGGTTTAAATTAAGACTATTTTTAATTTAGTTGAAATTACTCTGCATCTTTTTAACAGTCTACTTCGGCCTACTTGGCAGTATCACTTTCAAAATAACGAGCAAAATTGCTCAACAGTTTGAGTAAACTTGCTGTAATGATGACAGGCCTATGTGATTATCATGAACTTGGTCATATTATTTTCCCTCTGTGATTCACTGATAGTTCACTATTGCAAAAGACCTTGTACATGTATTATCGTTGTAAGGCCTAGACTAAGGGCCACTCGTTTTGTTATGCAAGGCTCACGTTTTCCATACATTAAAACTCAACGCTCTAACAAAACAAGCCATTGCAAATAAAGCAGAGTAAATCAGTCTGAAGAAGTCCAATTGTTCCGAAGTAAAAATAGCCCATACAAGTTCTCTTGACTGAATGCGCTATTCAAATAGTCTGACTTGTGAATAGGTGGGCTTTTCAATACCTCATACAGGGACCAACAGGTGAACAAAAAAAGTGATTTAACTGCTGATGATATGATAAGTGAAGAGATCCTTTGAAATTACAATGGCGTCCTACCAAACCTGAGGCTCCAGAAAGAAAAAGAAAGAAAAAACAAGGATTTCAATGGTTTTTGGCCTGACCTGAGTGACCTTGTTCTTGTTATATCTTATGCATAGTCATGCCCATGCCATCAAAACAGGAAATGCTTATTCATCTTGTCCTCATGGTCTGATGAAAATGCATTGAAATGTCCCCATTGTATTCAGACTTTGGCCCACTTCCAAAGTGGAACCAGTTGAGATTGATAGAGACGGTGTGTATGAAAGGCTGATGTACATGCTGACCTAAATCTACAGACATAGCCATGTTGGTCCTGTCATTGCCACATACATGTTAATAGCTGTGGCTTTTAACTTTTAAATCATGGTAGTTGTGAAATCCTGATCCATGACAAAGACACATATAGTGATACATGTAGTAGGCCTATAATCAGAAGAGAGATTCGAACTTGCAATAACTATTACCAGTAACCTACTTGAACAAATATTTACATTCAAACTTTCTACGCAGTTCTATATTCGCAATGTAAACTAATACATCCATCTACCTATTCAGGCATTGTTCAATAGCAAATACCTATACCTATTGACAGTTTTTCTGTGAAATCTATCATCAGTAAATTGGTACCTTGTACCGAAATCAATCAATGGTTTTATATTTATCCAGTATCCCCTGCGGCCATTTGCGCTGTTTTGAAACTCACTATGTCGGGTACTTATCGAGGATATAGGAATGATCAACAGGTAGACTTATCGATGATTCAGCTTCGACAATATGATGTGCATTTCTGAGTTTCGTTTGCCCTTTGGCGGGTTGCCATGGTGAGGAAGGTAGATATAAAATGTGAACTTGAACTTTCCAGTTTCCGGTCTGATCTCGTCTGTTTTTTCGTTGATACATTTTTTAGTAAGACAAACATCAAAGGGGGCGCTCCTCTCGGACCTTGGTCATTCTCATCACCATCAATGTACGCTGGCTTAGTCTTCATTTGGCACTTATGCTATTCATCTGAAAACATCAAAGAACTAAAGTACACTCCTGATGGAGTAAACAACTATGTTTTTGCGTACTCACATGACCAATTATATTGAGATATAAGAGGCAAAGTGAACTAAAACACAATGGGTCAAATTCAGTCATTTTCTCATCAAGGAGGTTGTTTTCTAAAGGAACTGTTCACAAAGTTTAAAGGGTTTAAACTGAATTTTAACGATTCTGGCAACCGACAGCGGTCCATTACTTATTTTACTCAAAAAATAAGATCTCATAGAAAAATATCAAAAACATGACGTATTTTAACTTGAGATTTTTAAAGGGTATTGAAACTGCATAGTGAGATTCTGTGCCTGTCCATGGATGACAATCACTTATAATGTTTGCCCAGCTGAAACTGGACAAGAAAAACATATGCAGGAACAATGATAATTGTACTGGAGATTTGTGTTAAGTTGAGGAGAGCAAGTGAACAGTTGTGCCAGTGAATGTGACTATGTAATTTGTGTATGGGGTCTATTAGAAACTAATTTAGTCTCGAATAGACTTTTTGATCATTTTGTATTTGGCTTCAAGGCAACGAACTCAATCTAGATGAAAGTGAAAAAAACATGTTATCTTATCATGTGTTCTTATCAGTCACCTGGACAAGCAAGTCGAGTGGCTTTCAAACTTATCTAATCTTCTTGAGTCAGGAGTCCGTTATGACATGACATCTTGGCAGATCATCTCAATGACGTTGGAACTTTTGAGCACCAACCTTTTCAAATAGTTGCAAAACAACAGAGTGGCAATTAACCTAATGTCTTGACATATTAAGTATTTCATAATGCAGGGTCAATGGCTTAATATCTGATTGATTAATTGATTTTGAGGACAAGTGAGAGATATCTTTTTGGCCTCGCCCTTTACCTGTACTTCAAGTGATATTTTGACATCGGGTCAAATCTTAATATCAATTCGAAAATTTTTGATTTTAAGGGTTGTCAAAGAATATGTTGTACATGAATTTTATTGAATAGAAGTAATTTTCGCAAATTTTCCTTGCCTTCGGAGCCTGATTTTAAGATTGTTTGTTATCCATGTTGTTTCTACAGAAGTTTTTAATGTTGATGTCTTCCGAAAAGTTTTGTAATGTGCTCAAATGTCGTGCCTTGTCTTTGGTGCCGTTTTATTCCCAGTCGCGGTGTTATCATGTGGCTGTTCCAATACTTAACGTTACTGGTGCATTTTGGGGTGAAATTGGTAGAGTAAGATTCTAAGCAATAACAACGATCTGTCCTCTACGTGTATTCCACCGATGCTATTTTAAACGCGTATACTCATTTTATACCCG
This sequence comes from Lineus longissimus, assembly GCF_910592395.1. NCBI lineage: Eukaryota > Metazoa > Nemertea > Pilidiophora > Heteronemertea > Lineidae > Lineus > Lineus longissimus. The sequence goes on from NC_088314.1 coordinate 2,226,356, forward strand.
AGTACTATTAACTAAAAGAACGATCAAACACAATATTCTAAGACATGTTTCCCAAACAGACTAATGAACTAGTAATCACAGACTAGTATTCTTGCTATGAGGTGTAAAGTAAAGTGGTACAATAATAGCCGCAACAGTGTAGAAGACAGCTGCCAGTACACATCAGTGCACACAGAGGCTGTGATTGTACTTGGTTATAATTGTACCACCTTACCTATATTTTGTACCATTTACAGGCCAAAATACGTTTTAGCAGTGAAAGTGCCTTTCTTCTACACACCAAAAGGAAGATTCTCATGCATATCTTTATAATACGATTTACTGCAAATAACAACTCAACTTGTCCCACCCTTGTTTTGTACATGTACTTGTGTATGTCATTTTACCTCTCGATTTTGTATTTGATATGTCTATACCGGCGATTATCCGATTTTGCTGTGTTTTTGTCGTCTCCTGAACAAACTCACCTGTTGATCGTGATCACAAGTTGGGAATTTTTTCTTACAAAATTTGTCAGTTGATCGGTTGGAAAATCACTCTGACATGGGAGTCTGGTTCAAGTGCTGCAGTTGTTGAAAAAGGTTTCACGGCCTAAGATATTGCTGCTTCAAATACATCTACATGTTTTCCAATAAACATACATTTCAAATGTATGAAGCAGTTCTTCGTGAGAGCCTTTCATTAAAAAAATTCAAAGTCCTTTATGCTCCTGGACTCCCGTTTTTTCTTCCTGAATAAATCAATTACCTCTCCCCTGAGCAATTATTAAATCACACACTAATGAAGTCAATTCTATGGGGTTTTTGTATTGAAATTAGCTGATACATTCTATATTACATTTTGTAATTAAGTGTAAAATATTGTATATAGGAATTTTGTACATTGTATATTGATGGATCGTTATATACCTCAGACATTGTTCTAGACGTTTTCAACAGGATGTAAATAAACATTAAATTTGACATGATTTCTTCCGTCTGCTTTTCTGATGATTTCATTATCAGTGATGTCATCACTTGCGACATCTGGATCTTACTCAGGATGTGACCTGTTCAACTCCTGTCATCCTAAACTCTCCCTGTACTGCCAAGTTTTAAAAACTTCGGGAGGAAAAATGGCTTGGGACAGAGAGGAAGCGAACATTAACCCTTCATTCCCCCATTAATTTCTAAGTTCTTAAAGAAAGATTTTCTGTTCTTGAAGCGCATATCATCATAAAAAACAGACTTTTCGCTGGACATGAAATCATGGATTGTTGACAGAAATGACTTCTGTCGGCCAACTAACTGGGTTATCTTGGACAGACATGACTGTCATCATTTCAAGCTTAAATGCTACCACTGACGTCATATGATAACCTGAATAGGCCTAGGCCAAACAGGAATATCCATGGCTTGTCCTAACTGTTTTTCACCTCCAGCATATGTCTGCCTTTTACATACCAAACTGGGTCATGTTACGAAATCGTCGCGGAAATGCAATTCCATTATGCCTGAGGACAATTTCGTTATCGGATTTGTCTAATCCGTCCATAATCATTGATAACGTGTTGACCTTGTTCAATATTATTTATGTATACATATTGACTTTTTCACTTTTACTTTGGAGTGGAAGTTAATTGCACGTGTCTTCGGCGTGATATTTCATAGGAGGCGATTCCGATATCTTAGCCAAGCATTATCATCACATCTAAAAGTTCAAGTCCCAAACTATATATAATACCTTTATCAAGTTTGAGAATAGAGGAGATTGATACCCTATTTCGGGTGGAGTTATTTCGTTCAAAACCCGATAACCCGATGTATGGCAAATTAATTTTCCTTAAATTTTCTCCGGTGCTACAATTCAAAGTCGTTGGCATTGGCAGTGACTTTCCATATACACATGTATATATTACACTCCGGACGCAGTGGACCGGCCTCGTCTCTCACATATTGAGATCCAATTAGGATGACGCAATGGTCTGCCCCGGGAGTCTCGTATGTGTATATGACTTGTAGATCCATTCATTCTATCACAGAGTATTGTATATCTAACCTAATTACAATACTAGTATATAATATATAGGTTGAGGACAACTTGTTTACGTCTTTCGAAGGCCTCGAGAAAAGCCAAGCATATTTTTATACAGGTTGCATCAAATTGAGACGACGGCACACGCAAATAAATCGCGACTGAGCCTACGTGTCCATGTATCTACGACGGCATAAAAACGCGCATGCCGTCCCGCGGGAAGACCGCTTGCCGATCTTTCGGCGTTGTGCGTCGGTATCCCTCCTCCATGGACAGATAGACCTTTTTCGAGGACGTCTTGGGCTATGACAGCAGATGGAATTGCCCAATCCGCCTACATTCTATACTGCGGTAATTGACCTCCTCCCAATCGACAGGATGTCTTGTATATATTGAAAGAGAAACATCCACTTTAATCAATTAATGACCGATAAACAATGCGCTTCAAGTAGTCATGGTAGTTAACATAACATAACCAGCGCGAATTTTGTCCATCACCATCTAGTGCTGTCCTGCCGTACAGCAGCCCGTCCAACGCTGCCAATTTTCCAAAAATGCTAGGTCAGGTTGAGAGACCCTTCAACAAACTTGAAGGTCAACCTCCAACAAGGTGAAGGTCAACGTGCAGGACCAACGGATCACTGGACATTTTTCGACTAAGGAGCTCTGTGTCGCATCTTCAGGCATAGTTTACAGTGTAAAAGACAGATGGGATAAGCAGAGGCATGGCAGTTCCCAGACAATCAGAAAAGCACTGAGAGCTACAACCGAGAAACCACACTCAACCAGTGGACACCTTGAACGAAAACACACATTGGCAGGTTGATGTGATATTTGTACAAGGGATTGGACATAACCCTAATCCTGACGCCAAACGTTCAAAGCTGACCACACTTAATTCCCCAGACCGTACATTATAGGCCTTTCCTTCAAGTATATTGAAAATATCCCCATTGAAAATAAAAGGATTTCGTCGTAATGATCCTGTCACTGGAAAAACACTAGCCTTGGAGTTGATATCTTTTCTCTATAGGCATATGGTTTCCCTGTAAAGGCCTTTTGCTTCAAGTAAATGAACCAGCAGGACCTCACGCTTTCCCATTCAAGACTTTGCTATTAGCACTCTCAGAAAAGTTCACTGCACTGTTTGTTGCCTTACCAATTCTCTTAGTCCTTGACGGACAAAATGGTAAAACAGCATGGGTGAAACACCTTTACTTTTCTTTCATGGGTTGGTTTACTCCATAATTGCCAGTTCTACGATATATACATGTATAAGGATATATAATACGAAATCTTCAGCATTTCACCACTGTTAGATTATCAAGAACTGATGATGACGTCATGGTTTACGCGAAAACGTCTGACAAAATCCGGAAAACCCCGACGAGATACGAAAGTGGGCGCCGTGCAGATGTTTTACTGCGTGAACAAGATACTGCAGACAAACAGAACACTCGAACTGAGGATGTTCATTTCTTCAGATTGCTGCTGGAAGGCGGCCTATCTGTACCTTGAACTATGAATGGTCTTAGTAGTATACAGTCACGTTAGAGTGAAATTATTTACCCTTCAGACAGACACTTGTTGTTTTTCTTGGCTCAGGAGATCGCCAGTGACGTCACATGGATCAGCTGCTTCTTCGAAACCCTTCCTTTCTGACCGAAGGGCACCTTGCGCCATAAGGTAGGATGAAAGCGCTGTGGCACGGATTTTTATCGCCCTGGTCAGAATTTATAGTAAACATTGGTGATATATCGCATTCGATATCCAGATATCGCATTACATTATCTTTTATTTGGCTATAGATAGTTACTTCCTACTAACATGGAGTGGTCGAACGATTTGATGTTGACGGATGTTTCGAGGGAAGAGGTCATAACCGCATCCTTTTACTGCGAGAAAAGCGTTGAGTTTATGTTTTTTTATGATATTACAATGTTTACGCGTGTTAGAAACTGCCGTGTTTGCGAAGAAGAGCATTTCCTCCACCAATCTTACACCATCACAGATAAGATAAAACGTACTCAGTGCGCCCAACGAGTAAAACAACCTGGAACCGCATGCGCAAAAAAATTTTGGTTTTAATTTAAAAAGAGATGTCTTCACCGACAGTAAGTGTTACAGTTGGGTATCAAAATGGGACTGTCTGGCAATGACCAAGCCTTCGTCGGAAACTCTTCTGTTCCTTGTAAAAAGGTCTGAGACACCGAAAGCCCGTAGGGGAACCTTACTCCACTTACTCATATTATACCACCATTGTGAAGTATCAATTCATACCTGTGAATGGTGTAATAAAGCTTTGTGCTTGTGAAACAACTTTTGTGATTTATAAGAATGGATTTGGCAAGAAATCCTGGCCGCGGTCCAGTTCACTCCCAGTTATAGATCATTACATTATCGTGATCAATCACTAAATCAGTGTTATCGACTTGTTTTTGTTAGCTATGCAATATCCAGTTTGGCCGCTGTAACGTTTTTGATTGCTCCCCATCAGAGCGTTAAAACACCGATATCTGGCCATGGAGGACTGGGACACCAACCGGTAATCGTTGACATAGTAGAACGCCACTCGTCATTTTGGTAACTTTTATAAGATACTTTTTTCCCATCATTACAAAGGCGTATTAGACATAACAACATTTTCACAATTTCGATGACTTTTGGTTTTTGGCCAATTAGCTGAATTCCGGCTACGTTATGTATTCTTATCTTGACCCTCTTTCAAAATCAGTTTCGAAGCAATGACATGAAAATAAGAAATATATAAGGTATTTTTGTCAAATTTCAATGAAGCGTTTTGACCCTAATTTGAACGAATTGGCGTGAGGCCTGAAATGGTTTTTTTCAATTTCTAATTCGACGATTTAAATCAGTGGGTGAAGAACATATGCACTCAAAGGAGAACTGTGACACCCTGCCAAGCATAACAAAAACTCCCAAAAAAAAGGATATACATCGAAAAATGTAGGTCTCTGCTTTGTAAAATCTCAATGGGGATTCGCCCTGGAGAGATTTGTTTGATCGGTGGCCTTTTCACCACGAGCACAACCTATCATATGACTTGCGTAGGCCTGTGCGGATTTTGTTCAAATCTGAATGTCAATGGGCCGCCTTTTACCAACTGAGCTGTGGTCTAAATCGCTTTGTTTACATCTTTCTTGCCCGGATATTTACCGTTTTGGTCTCCAACAACCAACCACTCCCTTTGCTGGAGCTCTCAAAATCTGCGCCCACTTGGCTATATATATATTTTTTAGTCGGTTTTTTGGGGAATAATTTACCCCCGACATAAACTGAATCTCAGGATGGCCCATACTGTGGCGCCCCCTTCTTGTTAGCGGCCGGATTTCGCGTCCATGTTTTCGGATCAATTATCTTTGCGCACCGATCAATATATCGTGGGTGGGCAATCAGATACAAGCCAATCAACCTGGTCATCTGACATAATATTCACACATTACATGTGTAAAAACAATCTGCTGGTGATTAGCAAGCGATACTTCTGGTATTTGATATTGGCATAGAAGTCTGATTTTTGATATCATGTCAGTGGAAGAAGATGGTCAGATGCCGTTTTTGGTGACATTGAGTTTAAATAATAACGGTACATGTAAGGTTATACGTTGTCTTCTACAGCTCTGTTCTAAATACAATAACGGTTGACATGACAGGGCCAAGAAGCTTGTATTATTACTGAACTTGGCTGTGCTGATGCATTTCCAGCAGTCGTATTGTGGTTTATCCCCAATTGTCAACGCGTAACCTGCAAGTGGCAAACTGTTTGCAACATTGGGGCAGAGAAAAACGGATTTAGCCATTGCCATGGACTGATCTGCTGATGTCAACAACACTAATTGTTTCCGATCGACTACTCAGATTCCATGTTGACACTAATTGATGGGTCATGTGACGTCACGGACAATTACCATGATTGACTTGCGGGTTGGTCTTCATGTCGTGTATTGGTTTCCCTCTCGAAAACACTCCCTTGAATTCAATATCGTAATTGATAAACACGGTGATAATGTAAGGGATTTCGGTGTCACTTTCAGAACATTCTGATCATACCACCCAAGGAGAATCACATCTCCAATTGCATCTCTATAAGGCGATTATTATGCTTCTCGAAGAATCAGGTGATATGGTCTGTAGGAGAGGTGTCAAAGACGTCATTTTTTCGATTCGAAATCGATCAAGTGGTAAAACCCTTCTACAAACTTGATATTTTGCCCCCCCCCCCCCCCAGAGCAATTATTTTTCCGAACGAATATGTACTATTCAACTTGTCCTTGAACTAGAAATATTAAATGGTGCGAGAAACTTTATCACAATTAGCAGAGATGTTACCTAAAACGAACCTAAATATACCAGAGTTTTCAACGGTTTTTACAGTCTGACGCCGTTAAAGCAGACGAAAGTTTACCGTCTCACTCTGTTACTGACCATCTGACGCCAATTTCCAAGTGACATTGATGTTCGTTAGTGATGAGGTGACGGGTGGTTAGCTGAGGTTGGTAAGATAGGCTACTGAGGGCAGCTTCAGGGAAAGGTTCAGGACCGGTGTCGAAATAGACTGCGAGGTCATTGTTTATACCAGCATACTATAAAATGTGTGACAAAGGGACCTGAATTTGGATCATGAATCTTATAATGCGACCTAATAGTGCACGTCCATATAATTTTGTTGGTGAATGCGATATATTCGGCTCAGAAGCAATTTCCCTCGGCAAAGGTTTTTTAAACACACTTTAGATACAAAATATTGAAGATGCCCTGCGGAAGAAGTTTGTTCAAAAGCTTGTGTGTAAAACGTTCGGATATGTCAAGTGCATGGTATAAGGTACATACAGCATAAGCTCATATCAGCTTATGGTTCTGGGCTATCCTTTTCTACAGCTCAATATCAATATCTCGGCGAGACGAAAACGAGCCAGATCTCCTTTCCAACCTGAGTTCTCTCATGTTTGCCGCCTTTATTTCAGAGTATGTACTATATCACCAGTCTGGCGCGTAGGTGTGGCTGCCTAGAATATGCATAGGGTCTGAAATTGTTTTTGGTAAATAGACTATAGATAGACAATGATTTATCGTTAGTCAATAAAAGGGAATTAAAGTTTTAACTGTGGAATCGATCTGCTTTCAGACTAAAGAACCCTGTGGAACGGAGGGGGGGGGGGGGGTCGCTACAGTTTCACAACGGTTTCATCACCGTAAGCAATGTCTTTTGATCGCCTCACTGGAGGGAAAATACTTATTTTGATTTCTTTTAGAATGTTATCACAACAGTGCCCTGAACCTATAATACGTTGTCTCAATTTACTTGTTGTGTTAAATATACGAGTAAAGACATGTTTAAACCCATAATCAATAACAGTTTTGATCGATGTGATTGAATTTTGGGGGTTCACCCAAATGATAATAGACCAAATAGCGTCAGAGGGGTATTCCTTTATCCCGTGGGTTGACCATAATGACGTCATCCCGAATTCCCATTAATCAAACTCTTTCAGGAAAACGCCTCCCGGAAAACACCCGGATTTCTAAATATAAAACATACGTCAGAATATATCAATAACGAATTGTTTGGTTTCTTAAACTCTTAAGAAAATCCCCTTAAAAACGAACGCTTTTTACTCTTAATTGTTTCATTTTGTACGCATCAGACTTCCTTTAAAAAAGAGAAGGTATCTCCGACTGCTCGACCCTACACTCCGGATGCAGTGGACCGGCCTCGTCCCTCACCCTATGAGACAGTATGAATAGGATGACGAAATGGACTGCCCAGGGAGCCTTCTCTACCCAAGCCAAAATCTGTTTTGGAGGTCTCGTATCATAAATTCAATCATCTCTTTCTGAAAGGAGACAATTGTATATTTCTTCTTGACATTTCAGTCAGACATCTTCTGATCAATAGTGGTGACCTTTTCAGCTAGTCTCCGCCACCAATAATTTATTCTGTACCCCAAGCGGCTTCTTCCTGATCAGAGGAATACCCATCTTTGAGAGTTCCCTCTGGCGGGTACTTTTACTCCAAGACTTATAAGGAAGGGAAAGCCTGAAAGATCACCGACAACGGTCTCCCGATTGGTTGATATTTGGGGATATCCCTTTGCCAAACCAAATAAGGTATGGGGATTCCGTTGTCAATCAGTCTCCATTGGCAATCGAATCGTTGCCAAGACGGAAATGGCAAGGTAAAATAACAGCTAATTAGATAAAGCTCTGGTTTGTCCACAACAATATCAAAATAAAATCATATTGTTTGTTGTTATAATTGAGAAGAGTACCATATTCCATGGTAAGAGTGGAAAAAATCAGCCGATTCACTCGGGCATCTCCCACACAACCTGCATGAACTACCATTGAGAGGTACACCGTCCGTAGCCTCCTCTCATTGATGCAAGAAAGACCGGGTTGGCGTACTAGTGAATTCCAAACTTGAGGGTCAAGATGCTCCCACAAGATGTTTACCATTATAACATCACTTCGACAATGTTTCACCTCCACATCCTCCAACCTTTCGACAATGATATTTTTGCAGCGCAGAAATCCTTTGAAATCGCCTGCCCACTCATCATTCGACTAAGCTCCGGCTTTGAAATCAGAATTCCATATATTCAGCTTCTAGCTGTATAGGAAATGAAGATATAGCTGATGATATAACAATAATGGGTCTATTTTTCTGAATACTCCACCCATTGAATATTGATTTGTTGTGTACAAAAAATAGCAAGGAGATGCATTGAATGGAAAAAAATACTCATAAGGGAAGATAATTTTTGTTGTTGATTTGTTAAGTCATCAGTCCGATATTGTTTTTATGCGCTCTCTATATTTGGACTGGAAAAATTTCGTGTCATTTTGGTGATGAATAACTTCATTTAGCCATGAGATCATTCGGGAGGGACTCTTTTGGGCAAACAGTAAAAAAGTTACTTTCGGGTGTTTCCCCATTCAAGCGAAAGCTTTCTCTTTGAAGAAGGTCCTTCCTCGAAAAGCTCACTTGCCGAAAAGGTTTCGAAGTTGTTACTGTTGTTTTACAATGCTGGGGATCAAACTTTGGAAAGCAAGCCGGGAGAAATAGTCTGTTATAATTTGTTACTAAAAAAGATAACCATTGTATTCTACAAACGTTGTATGTGTACGCGTACATCTATTGATCTTCTTTGGATACGTGACATGAATAACATGTTCCATTGTTGTTACCATACACCTTGTTGGTACATGATGTAATATTCATGGTACAAATAATCATTTGAGCGCAGAACATTAAGCGCTCAGTTTTACCATTACGCCCACCTAAAACTCGATCACTATACACCGTGCACTAGACACCATCACCCACGATTGCAATGAATTACAAGCAGCAAGCCCTTGCTGAAGAACCTTAGCCGGAAGTTAACGTTATCACTGCAGAGAACATCATTTTTTATCAAAGAAGATAGCCTATGCGTGGCAGTTCTATATAAATCCACCTTCGTTCGTGTCAAAGTGAACTAAAAGCGGAAGTGTAGGGCAGACGATTTTTTCAAGAAGCAACACTAACAGATGTCTGCTGTGATTGGTTATTCGTCTCCAAACCCACCTCCTTTCTTGTGAACGCGAGCTTGGATGAAACGACATGAATGAAATCCCATCTCGAGGAGAAGAGAATAATATACATGATAGGACAACTAACTTCCTGTGAGTGAAATATCGCTCGAAACACCCTCGAGATACCTCCGTTCATACAGGGAAAGGATATTTTTATTAAGCTACGGTAATGTCAGAGCATCATAGGCAATGTAAAAGATCACAGAAAAGCCATTAGACGGGCCTATTTATATCCTAGCGAAGGCTGAGGGATAATGATTACGGATGATGAAGATGTTAGCCTCTCTGCGGGCAAGATGAGACGCCACTCCCCGATATGGTGTATTATTCGTCTAAATAGCTTCATTTATGGAATACATATTGGTATACCGGTAAGGAAATGAATTAATGATGTATTGTCCTGAGAAAAATGTCATAATCTGATGGTAAGGTTCGAGATACATGCACTTTCGAAGCTTTCTGACGCTTTCTTCTCCATGTGACACCTTAAAAATCGGTTTCAAGAGCTTAAAATTCATCAAAATTGCAGGCTTACTTTCAGAATAAACCCAATGAAGTATAGTAGGCCAAAATCATAGTGACTGGGTAACATTTATACAGCATTTTGATTCCGAAATGAGTTATATAAAAGGTAATATCCAAACTCAATCTTACTCAATCAGGTAATTCCTAAATATGTATTTTGTACTGATGATTGGACCTCCTTGATTTACTATGCACGTACGACAATCATTGACAAGGTATTTCATAATCCACCCACTGGAACTATATATGGATTTTGTGAATGGGATATCTTTTATTAATACAGTGTCAGCTGCAGAATTCTCAATTGCCAGCTAGTACACACCTCACGTTTATTACCATGGAAATAGGCCATTATTGTTGGACTGATTTGTCAATGGTCAGCTGACGTTGTCACAAATGTCGATACACACATAGCAAGGACTAGCGCCGGACATAGAGCGTAACCGTACGCAGTGAGTTTTCACAACGTCCCCGAAACGCCAGCACCAACATCTACATCTTTGGCATGATCAGCGTGTCGAAAATGGATTAGGCATTCGCTTTGGCGTTTCGGGGGATTTGCGAAAACTCCCTGGTGAGGACATGATAGATTTTGAAATGTTAAAAAAACCAAGTCTCAGCCAATTAGCATGCATAATGATTGCCCAAAGCCACTGTGCATTTCGATTCAGCCACCAGCTGATACAATGAACAGAGCGTACCCCTTTAAAGAAAGAGTATACATATTATGCAGAAGAGCGATTACGGAAAGCGTAGGCGGAACAATCATTAAATGACTTTCTAACTTAATCTCATAATGTCATGTAAAACTATATCAAGTAAAAAATTTACATTAAATTTTTTCTCAGTCCTTCTTCATCTTCACCAGCTTCTTAAAATAGACATCACCTGTCCTCAAAGTCTCCATATATGGTAATCACGTGATCACCCATTCATAAATGGATTACAAAACCGATGTAAGATTGTCGAGTGCCGCACGAGCAAGCGAACGCGGGGGTGGATTGGCGCTCGCTTAACGCGAATCCATCGGAAACTGGATTGGAAAAGAAGAGTAACTTGGCCTGAAGGGATGTGAGTGAATATAATGAGCGAGGAAATCTCAGCACACGACCCATTAACCCATTAATGTATCAATAACTTGCCCATGTTTTCAGAATTGTGGATCAGTTGATAAAGAGAAAAGGACGACACCACTTTCGATTTTGGTTGTGATTTTAGACGCCTTGATTTTTTCTCGTCTGCTAAAGGATTGCGCATCCGCTCACCAACTCTAATTGAACGTTTGTTTGAGACCAGTTCAGTTGATCATTTGCGCTTTATCCAACCAAATACATAACATAATTATTCTCTGATATATCACCAAGCCCTAGCTGTTTGATCCCCGTGAAACACTGCCTTCGATACGTAGAGTGGTAAAGAGATCTACGTTCCTTGCAGTCTTTCTTCCTCACAATGTACGCGGAGATGAACCAGACAATAAACCTGTGACGTCATTATCTCTGATCCATTGTGAGAGAGCTTTCGCTTGCTTCGTCAGCAAGCTATTTCTGGCTTCAGTTTTCTTCTTGTATGATAATGTTAGTATGAATGGATGTTATCATGGCTATTCTGGTCTCAAGAAAAGCTAAAGGAAAGAGGATTTGAAGAAATGGTAAAAAAATTAAGCTGATGGAGACCTGAACTCTGCTTAACGTAGGCATTCGACACATTTTATAGTTTCATCTCTTCCTTTCGACCGAAAGCTACTGGAGTGTAACTCGGAGTTGAGCGAATGTGTAGGATGTCTGCCATCCGGTTGGCTTCGTGTTTCATATAACCAAGAGGAAAAACAGTTTTAAGTATCGCGGAGTTGATGATTGAGATATATTGGTAGCCAAGCCCAGCGGAAGTGGGCAATATGAACTGGAGGATGTTTTCAACACGATAGTCGGTCATAGGTGTGTTTTTGGTTTACATTGGCAAGAATACAGTATTGAAGAAATCACTCGACATTATCCGTGCATATCGATAACGATTTATTATCGATAACGATTTATTCCTCTGGTCGTCTCGACCAAGCAGTCATTCTATTCCAACGCCACCAAATAGGTTAATTCCGCCTTTCAATACTCCCGTGCAAGCAAGCGCACCGGTGGGGTCAATTCCCGGACCACACCCGTGCAAGCACGCGCACCGGTGGGGCCAATTCCCGAACCACCACACCCGTGCAAGCACGCGCACCGGTGGGGTCAATTCCCGGACCACACCCGTGCAAGCACGCGCACCGGTGGGGCCAATTCCCGAACCTCGCCACTCGCGGGCCAAAGGAAGTGCTTGCCCTTATCTGCTCAGCGACCTGACTATATAACCGCACTTATCGCTCTCTCCCTGTAAACCGAGTATTACTGCCACTCTCTTCCAGTATACATGTTTACTGGGAAACCACCACACATAAGAGTGTCCAAGTTCGTGAACCCGATTGAAGGCGACAAAAAAAGGCCACCGTCGTGGGAATCGAGGGGGGGGGGCGCATGGTAGGCAAGGTGTTCCATGGTTTTTTTTGTTAATCGAGATCTTTCTGGGGTTGTCACCTGGTGCAGGGGGTGATGTGGAGGGGAGGGGGGCTATAACAGTTAGGGTAGGCGAGGAGGGTCCATGTTTTCCATGTTTCCAAGGGGGCATTTTTTCACAATTTTATCGAGACATTTCTTGAGGCTGTCTGTTACCTTGCTGCCATAGTTTCGTAAAACATCTTCCACGGAATTTTAAACTTCCGGTGTCGACTCCTCTGTCGAAAGTGGACATTTCCATACTTTGCAGACAGGAAGAGATATAGTTACTGTTTAAATGGCCGCTATTCCGGACGCAGTGGATGATATGGAGGAAGAGTGATATAATAAGGATGATGAAATGAGACTGCCTCGGGAGTCTAAACCAGTCAAGTCGCGATGAAGTTCATCCTGACGAAATCAGGGGTTAATGTTCGCTTCTCCGGCCCTTTCCTCAGGATGGATGAAGTCGTATCCGCCTCTCAATGTTTTAAACAAAAGCCTGCATGATCACAGGATGAGTTTGCTCAAAACAGATTCGAATCGATAGCGAGAAACGAACACATATCGGAACTGCATGTGCCATTGAAATAAGAATACAATAAACTACAAACAAGTTTTCATGTCCCAGGGCAAAAAGGATGGTGCTGCATTATATCTTACGCGCTATAGAATTGCGATATAGGCCTACCTTCACTTGTTGTTTTTAATGCAGTTAGGGTATTATCTTTTTGGCTGAGTGAATTCCTCTTCTCGCGATTTTGCGAGCCGATACAAGGCGCGGTATTAAATGGTGAATCAATCTCTGCGATAATGCTTTCGACCTACTGCTGCTGTTCTGTCCGTTTAAAGCAGGCCCCTAATCGATATGCTGGCCCATGTACTGTACATGTAAATGTCTAAAACCTCCATATCAAACAAACATTCTCTACGAGTAGCTAGATGATATCTTTATTGTACAGTTTATTTACGATCTGGGCGGTTACGACCAACATCTGTGTCAAATTCCACTGTGTCATCCTCTTTAAACAAATCTGTTGCCATCGATAACTTCTAAAAAAAATGATATTTTTGTGTTTCAGCGTCAAAATAATACTTTGATGTTTCCAGTACGGACGAACAACCTAGATACTATTGATAATCAATGAAATCGTTTCAAGATTTCGGATCAATATGAGTTTGAAATGTTTATGATACAAAAGCGTGCTGCAGCAATCCAAGTCTTTAAAAGAGGTCACTGGAGGATTGCCACCTATTAGTGAGGACAATAACTAGTAGTCCCGGCAAGTGTGGAAAATATTGACGCGGTTTACTTCTTGGCAGAGACAGTAGGTCGAGTGAGACTTGTCAACAATAATCACCATTGACGATGTTTGGAGAATGCCGTAGAACTTGTAATGGCCTTTCTTGATTGGTCGAGATAGTTGGCAACCATTTATGCGTCAAAATGGCTGCCACATATGAAAGGTTTGTACAATCATGACAATTGGCTCTCTTCCCAAGCATTTTGCTGCTTATTTAAGAGGGTTCTACAACACACTTGCTGTTAGTTAATGATCTATGTGTCAGAAGACACGATTGCAGTGATGAGGTTTGCATGTCAGTGAGAAATCGACTCTTGAATTCAATGAAATGTCCTGGAGATGTCACTTGCAGTTGCAATGCACAGGACATTCAGTGATTCACATTCCATTCTTCTCCATGTCCATGTTTCATTCACACTCACTATGTCCTGATACCTCATGTGTGTTACACAGTTGTCTTCTTCTCTGTCACATCTTTACAGTCTTTCTATGGTCAGTCTGGATCCGTCTTCCGTGTATCATTCCTGCCAGACAGCTGAGAGTGGCTCTGTCATGAAACATGGCGGTCATTTTCATGATTGTCCATTATCCATAGGCGTAACAAACTGTGGGCAATTGGGTTAGCGTGTGAATTGGATGAGCATGTAGCCAAGGCCTATAGACTATGGGCAGGTGGCGAATGTCACACAGATGGCCCTGGTCCTGGAAGTTAAAGTGAACTGAAGTGAAAGTGAACTGAAGTGAAAGTGAAAGTACAAGTACTACTACTAGCCTATACCGAGTCCAGTACTACAATGATTAGTAGTTACTGTCAGGCTTTTTCTCAATACCCTCCTTGTAAATCAAGGCTAAAAAACCAGTCCATCGGATGGAATCCTGAAACCTTTCGGTACCGGTACTAGAACTCCAATCGACCTAACACTGTAACACTAACACAACAGCTGCTCAATTGCCAAATCGGCACTACAACCTGATCATTTCCGACCATTCGTAACCTGGGTTGAGTAAGATATTGTGAGTCAAAGACTGCCTAGAGTATCGCACCAACAGTGGAAATGGCACCACTGGTCCAAGTCCTGCTCTGAGCCAATTCACTAAGACTCGAGTCCTAATCCTGTGGCATCAGGCTCACTCAGTTTTATTCATTTGTTATTGCAGCGGTGGGCTGGCAGCCTTTGACTACAGTTTCATTGCAGAAGATATTGATTGGGATTCTGAAGTGGAAGGAGGTACGTAAATTCAGATGGTGATCAATCTACAAGAGTGGGTAATTGCTAATTGAAACACATATTAGAAACTCCCTGCCCTGATCCAACTGCATGATTATGATAGTGATGAAAAGGTGATTTTGTTTGTCTCCGCAGGTAAAACTGCAAAAGCTGCATATGGAGCGCTATCGGAAGCTTTGCGCCGGGGTATACCGGAGGATAAAATGTGTGCTTTGTTCTGTCGAGGAAAACATTGCAAATATGATCGATCTGACTGCTGGAGTGAGGAGCAGATGGAAATCAAAGGATTGTTTTCAAATTGGTGAGAATTATTCTAATCTCTAGTCAGCATACTAACTTTTTGAATTCATCAGATTCTTATCTTAGTTCCACATTCTTAAACTTTCTAATTCGAAGAAAAGCTGATTAACAGTTCGCATAAATTTCGTCACACTCACAACCAATAGTATGTCCAAAAGTTCATGTTATATTTCTATTGCAGGATAACAGAGAACATACTTGCAATGGCTCGACCGAGCACAGCACAAATAACAGAGTTTAAAATAATTGACCAATTTAAAGAGTAAGTGTTTGAACATGGTGTTGATTTATGCATGAAGGGCCTAGAGACCAATTTATAGAGGCCTTTTGCCCTGGTATTGACTTACTACTTACTACTTACTACATCTTTACAATGCACTTCCACAATGGTTTAGGCTTTCATCGTTATCATCATCAAAAGTGGCGGCATTGCCCTTCTTGGTCTTCGCCTCCTCATTTCATCTTATAATATGAAGAGTTAAAAAACTGAGCATGATTCCAAAAGCTTGAAAAAATAATCTGTTTTCCTCACTCCAGTGCAGGCATCAAATCTGTGATAAGTCTTCAGACGCCCGGTGAACATGCTGCATGTGGGAAGCTGGAAGAAGGTGGACTTGTTTACAACCCGCAGATATTCATGGACAATGAAAGTAAGCCAATGCAAATCAGTAAATAGTGCTTCCAAGCCCCAAGCCTGGAAATATCTTCTGGATTAAACACCGAGAGCGAATACCTACTAGTACTACTGTACATGTACCTCTCCCGATTTGACTTGGCCAAGAAATGTAGCAGTTCGACACTGTATCAATTGCTGAACTAATATCCACTGTTTCTCTTTCAGTATTCTTCTACAACTTTGCATGGTATGTATTATATGAATCCAGCACCCTATCCCTACTAAAAAGTTCCCCAGATAGAAACTGAGACTTGTTGAAGATGCAAATTTCAATTCCGACTATTGTCTTGATTAGATGAGTTCAAGGTTCATTGAGCTCACTTTTCTTCTTGGAATCATCAGCATGTGCCTATCGTTTTCTCAATTTCTTTTGCTTTTTTATCTTCTAGGCCGGACTATGGAACAGGCAGCATGAGAACTCTCCTGGACATGGTGCGAGTCTTCCAGTTCGCCATCTCCCAAGGAAAGGTGGCAGTTCACTGCCATGCCGGATTAGGGCGTACTGGGGTTCTCATTGGCAGCTACCTTATCTTCAATAACCGCATGACTGCTGACGAGGTGGTAAATTATATCAGGACGAAAAGGTACGCAATGAAAGGATGCAAAACAACGCGAGTGTTACGTTTTACTCAAGTGTTACTGCTTATGTCTTTTATAATTGCTTAAATGTGGCAGGTTTTGTAACAATCATACTACATGTAGTTTAAAATGAGTAAACATCTACAATATTTGTTGGTTGTTTATTTTCAGACCAAAGTCAATCCAGACGAGCGGTCAGATCGAATGCCTGAAGCAGTTCACTGAACATCTTACACCATTTAGAGTGGTCTTCTCATCAACGTGAGTATGCTGATGCATCCCCCTCAAGCAATCTATTATTTAAGTCACTAGAGAGGTCAGGCCAGTTGAAAAAAAACCCTCTTTCTATTTCAGCGAGGAAGCCTTCAATGATTTCACCCTCTCTCAACACCTCACCAGACAGAGAGGTGTACTTCATGGTTATGAAGCCAGGCGCTTGAAATATCTTCCAAAGGTAAAAGAAATTCTATTATAGGAATCGATTCCTAGCACTGAAACCAGTCCCGGGTCATTGGAGTGTATTTCTGGCTCTGTCGCTGAACATGCAATGAAAGGAACTAAACATCTCAATGGATATCAACTCCATGCTTGAAGAGAAAAGCTCATTTATTTCATTCTTTCGAACATTAGCATATCAAATATACTTTTCAGGTAATATTCGTGTGTTGTGAACGGCTCCTGGAGTTGGCGCACAGCAGTCACAGCTCGGCTCTCCATGACCAAACAGACACCATATCCTACCTGAAAGCAGCAGCTCCTCGTGCCTTCCCTGGTGGCAATGTTGACGACTCGGTATCCATGGACTCGAGGCAGGCCTCGACATTGTTGGATGATAGTTCAGATAGTGACAAACAAGACTCTGATAGTTTTGCTGGTGATTTTACTGCCAAGCCATCCCTTCTATGGGTTGCCCAGGCATTAGCAGCTACTGATTACACAGATGAGGTAAAGGAAACAGTGAAAAAATACAAGGTAAATGCACTTTCGAAAGATCAAGTGTTCATTTTCATGTCTTATCAGTAGGCCAGACGCAATTTCTTCAAAAATATTTTGCTGTAATTTATCAGGGTGTGTCTAAACTAACATTTTCCTTGTTTCAGTATTTACTTAATGGAGGTCACGGTATATGGAAGGAATTCTCGGAGCTTTCAGATCCACACGTTTTATCATCGATACTGTGGGACTGGATGGACCATTTACTAGTGAGTCATCTGAAAGTTTATTCGAGATTTTATTGTACTCTTACCACATGAGTGATTGGTAGCTTATTATCATATGACTGGTTGGTTGACAGCTAGCTGAGGAGATAAATGTTTCCTGCAGTGTAATGGTGCCTGGCAATACAGGTGGGAGTGTGGAATTCCTTCACAGCGTTCAGAGTTTTTAAGAGGCAATGATTGTGCAAGTGTCTGCAGAACTGACCCATTTAGGTAATGCCTGAACTTTCCTTCCAGGAACCAATCATTCGAACTCAAGATCTGACATGTATTCTTCAACATATGGACCAGCCGGAGGAAGCATTCCAAAGATTAGAAAAGGTTAGAAGACGGCCAATTGTGTTCAATTAGATTTAGAATTGGGTGCAAACTTTAACTTTTCAAATTTTTCAAAATCGCCTAACAGAGAGTAATGTGTAACCTGCTTTACTAACAATTTTGAAAGTTTCAAAACCACAGTGACATACACAACTGCCTATTGAGAAGTGACAAGAAGGTCATCGGTCCTAATTTAAGACATTTTGATGCAGTACTCTGTTTTACTATTCATCCACTTCACCAAATGCTGATTTCTCATATCTTTGTCTTCAGGGTGGCCACCACGTGACAGAATATCTGATTCAATTTATCGCCAAACTTCAACCAATCCCGGACGCGCTCGAAGACATTCTCATGCACCATCTTATCTCCGTCCTAACTCATCACAACGTGTACCTTGACAACGAGAAATTTCCACTGGAAATATCCCGCCACACGACAAGTCATAGATTCTTGAAAGGAGAGAGACTCCTGGGAATCATGAAGATCTTTTACGCTAATTTAGACGCAGCTGATAAAAAATATCAGCTTGCAGCTGCAAAAAAGAGTCGGGAAGAGAGACAGGAACGAAGGCTGGGATCCGATTTGTCAACTGATTCTGGGACTTCGGTTCAGCCGCCGTAACAGCTGGAGTTACAGACGACCTCAGTAGCTGTAGTTCAAGAGTTGAAACAGCTGTAGTTCAACAGCCATAACTGCTGTAGCAACTGTTCAGTAGATACAGATGAACAGTTGCATGTTAGCAGCTGGAACTTCTGTAGTTCGACAGGACTACATGACTGTTCGCTGCTGTTAATTCTGTAGTTCGCCAGTCATAACAATTGCATGTGAGCAGCTGAAAATTCTATGGTTAGACAGTCTCGACAACTGCATTTTGGCAGCCCTAACCACTGTTGTTTTAATTGGTTGCTGTTCACTAGTCATGGTCATGGGTGCACTTCAGCAGCCTTAACTACTTTAGTCATTTAGTGTGCTTCCTAATCTATGCTTCTTTTGCCAATTGGTCAAAATGCACTGGTCAGTAGAAACAGCAACAAACTGAGCTATGGTCCACGTCATGATTTTTTGGGGGTTGGGGGGGTTGTCTATGAGAAAAATGTTCTCGGTATAATGTATATTGTCCCTATGGGATTTAAGATGTTACAACATTGACCAATCTATTGGCAGCATTCGGTATATCCTGATATGCTGTGTGAGGTACACGTAGATATTGAGAAAGACACATCCTATTGACTGTTAAAATGAAATTGTCATAATTGTTATGCCAATTGGCGTTATTGTTAAGGTTTCAGAAAGCAAAATCTTTCCGTCCATGGTTTACTTGCTGATATAGTTTTGACAAGGTCCATGTTATTTAATGTCGAGATTGTTAGACTTGAGACTTTTCTTGAATGTGCTCTACAATCTGCTAGATACTTTTTGGTGTACCTTGGCATGTAGGCTTATATCTCTTACCTTAGCTGACAGTGACTTCATTAAGGAAGAGCATTTGTTTCAAGTTGGGATGAATAACCCTTCTAAGCTGCCATTTTAAACAAAAAATCAGGTTGAATTCGATGAAAAATGTTAGAATAGTCTTTTTAGAATAGTCTTCTTAGAATTGTCTCTACAGTCTTTCTTTTATCTGTTTTGGGTGTGTGTAATTTATTGAGGAGTTGACTTTGTGTGTAAATGTAGTCAGCTTTAATCCGCTATTGATGTCCTGATGCTTTTAAACCTTGTAAAATCTATCCTAGAAATAGTATATCAGGTGGATTGGATGACGATGATAATGATAGACATATCTGAAGCAAAATGTCTTAAGCCCATGCAATCATGTTTTTAGGGAGAATGC
The DNA here is from genome assembly GCF_910592395.1 of Lineus longissimus. Classification (NCBI taxonomy): domain Eukaryota; kingdom Metazoa; phylum Nemertea; class Pilidiophora; order Heteronemertea; family Lineidae; genus Lineus; species Lineus longissimus. Next base: position 2,246,475 of record NC_088314.1, read on the forward strand.
TAATAAATGCAAAAACTTTCATGAAACATCTACTGTTTGCTTTTCATAGCTTTATGGGTTCACTTGTCCTGATGTGTTGTCATAACCAGATGTACAGCCTTCCATTGTTTGGATTGGGCGCAAAATATTGGGATTTATCCCCATTGAGACCCTAAGATTCTAGTTGGGGACGACGTATTTGAGTCCAAAATAAAACGCCACCAGAGATTTTGTTCATTTTGACACCAAGGATCAAGCCAAGTATCTGGTCATGACAGTAGTGTCAAGTCAGTCCCATAGAGGACACCTCCCGACCGGTCTGTTTTTGTCTTCGCGTGTGACTTGCATGCCTGTGGTCACAATCAGACGATAGTCACAACCAGGATACCTCTTTACTTGTCACTGTAAGGTGGCTAGCCCTGTCTGTAATAGTCACTACCAGGAGACATTCACAACCTTGAGACGTCTTTCTCCACCTGGAGGAGACACCACAATCCATCCCGACAGAGGCATTTCAAATTCCGTAAGCACTTGACACAATAGTTTGACTTCCAGCATTATTTTCACCATGAGGTGAGAGAGAGAGAGAGATAGTCATAATCACCTCAACGAGTCTTGCTGCTCAACAGTTTTGTCTACATGCTTCAGTCACAACCGGATCGGACTAAGCATGGTGGGAGAGACAAGACGATCACAACTGGACGAAAACGACCTGCTAACATCTAGGAAATGTAAGTATATCCTCCCCCATTCCTCCCCCTGTTGATGTGAATTCTGGGATTGAGTATGAATCTGTCATAATCAGTTTTATTGCAAGATATGGCGCTTTAAAAGTTGTAGTTGGATGTAGTAGTATACTGTTAAAATACTGTCCCAGTAGTACGAATGGAACTTTATCACCGTCTGATTCGTCTGCTCGGTTGTCTATTCGCCAGAAGATACAGCGCCAAGAGCGAGAAGACATGAAGACAGTCGGTCTCCAAGGCACAACCAAGGTCGGTCTCCGTGGCCAAGCCAAAACTGAAGGCTCGTGATTAAAGACTTAGGTCGCCATCCAACCTAAAACTGGGTAGCTAATGAGACGCACATAGAGGTATTCAGTGGACACTGACATCCTTCCCAGAAGACCTCGACTTCGCGGTGATTTAGCCCTCCTTGCCGTCAGGTACGCTAATATGCAAGAGAAAACCAACAGGCTAAACCAGCACTCCAAACCAACAGGACTATCTTTCAACATTCCTAAGACAAAGCTCATGAGCATCAACACCATCCCACCATCACCAATGTTGATGACTTCTTTAATCATGGAAGCTTGCTCAGCAAGGACAGTGGTACGCAGAAGGATATCAGGAGTAGAACCAACAAGGCAAGAACAGCCTTCTTCAAGCTAAATCTCATATGGAAGTCCACCATCTATTCCATAAAGACCAAAGTCAGGCTACCAGCAACGTTAAGTCCGTACTCCTCTATGGCTCGGATGTTGGAGAACCACCGTAGAAGACATGGGGAAGATAGCGTCCTTCCATAACGGATGCCTACGCAAGATCTGCAGGATATTCTTGCCAAGAATGATCACCAACAAGGCTCTCTATGAGAAGACTCATACAGAATGTATCCGGAACGAGATCAGGCGGAGGAGATTCCGATGGCTAGGTCATGTGCTGAGAATGCAACCAGACTGCATACCCAAGGTGGCTCACAGATTGACCCCACAAGGAAGACGGAAACGTGGACGGCCAAAGACCACCTGGCGCCGCACGATGACGAAAACCTTTGGTCTGTCTTGGGACACAGCAATACGAGTGGCCAAGGACAAGGGAAGATGGCAAGAAATGGTGAAGGCCTTGTGCTCCAGCACCAAGGACGAAGAGGAATAAGTAAGGAGATCTAAGGATTAGGGCTACTAATAGCACTGAACGACAATGGTGTTGGGGACAGTTTGCACCTACAAATAGAGACTCTGGATGTGTTAGATCGGAGCTCCGTGGAGTTTTACGTCATTTCATATGGCAAGTGACCTGTTCAAGGGCGAGTTTGATACCCCGAGAACCATGTTTCAAGACATCTGTTTGCGCATTCGATGAGACCTTGGTGAGAGACACAATATGGTTACAATCACCAGAGTGAGCCTGACCGATCATCGGGCCTCGTTGCTAACGTGTTGCCGGCCAAGATAGTGAGATATATGAGACGGTCACAACGGGACCGAATCGGACCTGGCTGCACAACGATGGTGTTGCCAACATGGAGAAAAAGTCGAGGCATAACCAGACGGAATCGGGGCTGGTTGATCTCCACCAACGGGTTGCCAACAGATTGAGATAGCCTGGATATAGGCGCCACCGGACCCGCGAATCGGGACAGCTGCACCACGACAATATTGTGAGAGACACGACACGGTCACAATCACCCCCAGTGAGCCTGGTTCTCCCGTTTAGCCAACATGGTGCGAGGGAGATGGGACAGCCACTCCCAGATTGAACCCGATCCTCTACCGATGATTGACATCCTTCCAATGATTAAGTGTTCTTTCTAGAGACGTGAAAATCACATCCTTGCTCAGATAAAGTGTCTTTTCTCGGAGCTTGACAAATCACATCTGGATAAACTGTCCTTTCGAGATACTTGGCAAGTCACATCCTTGCCCTGATCGCGTCCTTTCTGGAGGCATCATAGGTCACATCCTAGCCCTGATAAAGTGTCCTTTCAAGATGTTTGACAAGACACATTCTTGCCCTGATCGCGTGCTTTCTGGCGGCATGATAGGTCACATCCTAGCCCTGATAAAGTGTCCTTTCAAGATGTTTGACAAGACACATTCTTGCCCTGACGAATCACCACCTGGTATGCAGATGTATGGACTTCCCTGGGCGAGACAAGGAACAAATCACATCCTAACAAGCCAAGTGTCTCCCCTACCTTCTTGTGCAGTAGGACAAGAGGAGCAAGTCAGAATCATATGAAAAACAACACCAGGATAATCGGCATCATCATTTATTTTTGACTGCAATAGTTACATGAGACGGAATCTGTTTAACGAGAGTTGTTGTTCATTTGTAACTAAGTCACTGGAAAGTCGTAGAACAAGCCACTCTCTGAGTGACTGCGACTTCCCAGTGACTGAGACAGTTACAACACCAAATTATCATTCAAGTCAATACTGTAGACCATACATACATGTACGTTGCAACGAGTCATCTCACATGACAACTGACAGACACAATTGTGACAGGTTAATTTCGTGAGTCAATGCCAATTGTTCAAGTATTCATTAATCATTTGAAGTATTGACGTACATTGACAACAACAAAAAACGGGGACAAAATGGAGAGCATGATGGCCGAGTTACTTATTATATGCATTGCTTCTGTGGAAACTATGGCAATATTCACATGAAATCAAACAGCGCGGGAGTGTGAGAACAACCCGCTTGCAGCAGTACCTATCACACAAATATTCCTTTTTAGTCTACAGTACATTAGCGACAGAATCCCGGAGACATTATTGATAAAATATCATTTGTAGGCTCAAGCACCTGTATGTACAGTTCATTTGGTTGCGAGTTGCAGTTCCAACTTTATTTTATGATGATTGAGCAGAATATACAAGTCGCTGAGATGTCTTTGGCTTTTGCAAACAGCGATATATCAGTTTTCATTATGAAACATTAAATTGTATTGCAGTTGTCAAGATTTCGGTGATCTCTGGTCGCAGAGGAATCATATTACAAGCAGATTATAAGATATGCTAAAATGGTTATTCAGGCAAATGCCAAAGGCTATGAAATGCTACAATCACATAACTATGCAGTCGAGACAAACGTTAGAAATATCTTTCTCTCCTATTCCATGGAAGCATTAGAACGGTTTGTTGAAATTGAAATGTGTACTATTTCGATTCACATATCATATACATGTACAATTCATTCTTAAAGGTGGAATAGTGCTAATGGCCAACTGGGTTGGCCATTATACGAATATTTTACCAACATGGAGTGTGACACTATTGTGAAAGACTATTAACACCCTGTCCAAAGCAGTAGCAAAACTTAATAGTCTACCATCAAATACAATTTCAGATATATACACAATTATATATACACAGATAAGAAGATAAGATCGATCAAACTATATACAGTTTTATAAGAATAGACTTTGATGGTATTCATCATGAATGCTTGGACCAAAAATATATAGCAAATATTTCAAGCGCATAAGGGTCTACATAGGTAGATGCATCAAACATCTTAACAGCAAAGTTATCTGACAAGCAGCTTGAACCTTACTTCTTTATTTACATTTCATGTCCACTCATTTTTTCTCCAGAAATAGTTGATACATAAAAATTTCACATCTCCATGTGCAATCCTACCACATTTTAAAACAATGGTTTACATACATAAACCTCTTTTGGAAGACAAAATCGTCAACAGCAAATAGCCTTAACATGGTTGATCTTTTTTAACAACGTCCATTTGAGGGCCCAGAAGGAGCTTATGCAATAGATCAGGTCAGGCTAAACTTCTTTGAAAATTAGCCCTGGATTATAAATGAACATGTAAATAGCCCTGTATGTATAGCACCTACGTATGAAATAACTTTACAACAGCAAATACACTCTGTAGCAACACTTAGGAAGGTACTGCACTGTAGAAGTGCCCTCATCATGTCGGGGAGAAAAGCAGTCTCTCATTGAACTGAGAAAGATTTGAAAACTATGCCCAATGTTAAGGTAACACTGTCTCTATTTTGAATGTAATACACATGTACATTCTAAACAATACATCAAAAGTACTTGTATTCAACTCTCAAATTTACAAATCATCATCTATGAGAGTTAGAGATTTGCTCCTTAGAGGCCTCGGAGCCCGGGTCACACGTGACTGTGTATTGCTCAAAATAGTTTGCAAACGAGGCTCCACATAGCCGAGCAGAGGCCGCTTGGATGGTTCGCCTTCCCAACAGTCCTGCATGAGTGACCAGCAATCATCATCAAACTGGGCCAGTTTCTCAGGCCGAACACCTAGAAAGAAAGGCCAAACCTTGTATGACTACGCGACTCTATTGAAACCTTCATCGCCATATGCTTCGACATAACTTAACATCAATACATACATGCAGTTCATAGACACTTCAAATGACATAAGGAGTACAGGAGCTACAACCGAGGAAGAGTTTCTAAGAGAGATGACTTCAGATTTTCAGATCCAGAATGCAGCCTCAAAGTCTAGTGACAGCTCCTTTCAGTCAAACACAATATGCAAGGACTACACCCACCCCAAGCTGCCAAGACTGCCTTTTGACACCCTGAGATCCTGAAAATCTGAAATCATTTCTTGATCAAACAAAGTTCTCCTATCCCTAGTCTCTCACTACATAAGCAAGGTTTATCTATCCTACTATGTAAGGGATTTGCTTTTAGGTGATCTAGCGTGCCGAGGGATCCGGGGCTTAGCTTTGCCAAGAATCTTCTTGATCTTGGGTTCAACATATCCAAGGTGTGGTCGTCTGTGGTGCTCGCCCTGCCAACACTGCTGCATTAATCTCCAGCATTCATCATCAAAATGGGGCAACTTCTCCGGGCGCACCCCTACAACACAATGTTAAAAGCAGATTTTACATCGCTTCTGATTGTATGTAGCTGTGTGTTATTATGATGGAGAAAGGCAAGCCAAAAATGTAAAGCCAAGGAAATTTGAAATGCATGTTTGAAATGGTCACGTGACAATGTTTTCATTCACGAGGCGGTATCATCTGTATTGTTCTTCCCACCGCCAAGCCGTGAAAGATTCATCTGTCCATTACGATGCATCCCAGTACCGGCACCCAAGACATGCAGGACAACCACAACCAACCAGTCACCAAATAATGCAGAAAACAGAATAAGAAGCCAATAGGGCACAGATCGTTTAAACCAAGCTGGTCTTGCGAATCTCACACTCAGGGTTATCGGCAGAACCTAGCTAGAGTGAGACACTGTGCTTCCTGTGCATGCAAGAGTCTCTAGCTGCAAACCAAGATGGCATTGGTGAAAATGATCTGCAGGCTGGACATTGAAGATGAAGACTTGACATATCATGCTATGAAAACACATTTAAGTTTGAAACTTCCCTAACAACTTACACATGAGAAATACAGGCAGAGAAGAGACAATTCTAACTCCGAGAACAATCTGAGTATCGATTACTTGCCCATCTATCCCTGAATATAACTTTTACAGTCTAATAATGGCCTCTTTTTGTCCCTACTTTCTCTTCCCCTTGCCTGTGATATTATCAACATCAAACTGAATTCCCTCAAGCTCTACACTCACCTCTTTTGACTGAAGTCCACAGCATATCCTTACTGGTGCACTGCTCAAACGCATACGGCAGTCTCACGTGACCCGCACAAATGTACCAAAACAAGATACCAAAGGCGTAAACATCAACACTGTTGTCATAGCGGCCTGTAAACAACTCGGGTGCCATGTGAATCGGAGTACCGACGATGCTTCCACTCATCATGGCTTCTGGTTTACAAAAACCCAAGTCGGTTATTTTGCCACGATTTCGTTTGTCAAGCTGAAATTAGAGAGGAGAAACTTAGATCAAAGACAAAGGATTGTCATGGCTAAACACACAAATGAACAATTTCTAAGGGACAATGCTAGTTGAACAAGAGGGGGACGGTTGTTTCAAGCAGAATGGACCAGTATTTTGTAAGGAGATTTACTGTTATTTTGCTAATGCTGTGAAGTTCAAGATTTTCCCAAAACATGTCCTTTATAGGCAAGTTGAACACTGGATTACTCTCTCAAGTGGTGTCCTCTCTAAGACCAGTTCTCTCTTAGTCTTGGATGACTCAAGCAGAACTGAGTATCTGAACAAGATAAAGTGCACTCACCAGAACATTTTTCAACTTGATGTCACGATGTACGAGGCCTTGACTGTGAAGGAAGCGTATTCCCTCGACCACATCAATGGCAACTTGTAACCTGAAGAAGGAAGACAAACATCAAACACAGAAAACAAGATTTTGCTATGATATTACTTGAGGAACTTCTTAACCTTTCTTAAAACTGATAGTTTAAGTTAAGCTGGCTCAGGAATGTTTTGAGATTATTGAAATCTGAAGTCAGTCATGAAGCGTTACTGAACACGGCATCTTAGTACTACAAGAGTCACCACTACTTCATACATTTAAAATCCCAAGTTTTGCATGGACTTTACAGCAAAATATAGACCACAAAATGATTCAGTATACATGCAATTGTAACACCATGCACGCTAAAACCCCTAAGTTAAAGGCCAAGTACATGAGTGTATGTGTTTAACACAGTGACCCACTTGTAATCATAGGGTATAATGCAAACACGGAAATATCTGTGTACCTCTTATTTTTGACATTCACAGAAAATCTCCCAAAAAAACAGCAGTGAAAAATATGATCTGATTGAAATGACTGTTACGGAGTTGTAAAGAGAGTAAAACTATAGCCTTGCACTAATCTGACCACGATTCCATCCTAATTCTCAAAAGAAATGCATAGCAGACCTATATATTGAGAAATACGAAAGACCTCTGCTGATCTTCAGCCATACGACAAGACCATGTTTTTCATGCCAATTAGAAACAGTTAATAGTGTTAGTTTTTAGAAACAGACATTATTATCTTTGTCACCAAAAGCAGGAAATTAGCTTTTTTTCTCAAGGATATGGGGGTAGATTCATCTATCCTTGAATTTACATGTCTAATGTTAATTGAGACAATTTGTAAATAAACAATGCCTTACAGGGCTCAATAAATATCTAGACTTGTTTATTGTTACAATATGCAGTAAACAATACTTTTGTGGCAACTGTTTCAACACATACACAAGATCATCAATGGTAAAAAATACAATTTCTTAAAACGATTAGTCTAATTTTGTCATCTACAAACAAGTTGGGAGAAGTGTATTCAGCATAACATATCATGAAATGAGATGTGTTTGAAGGCAAGAAGCAGAACTGAACCGACAACCCAACAGAAAACTCATACCAAAGAAAGAGAAAGGGGTTATTAAACTTAGAAATGGAAAAGAAAGGGGGAGAAAACGATCACTTTCCAAGCCGGAGCGAATGCTTCTGATAATTTTCAACCTAATTTTTACAGCTATATTTTAGTATATATATATCTCTCTACAGATTTTTATGTTAAGAAGACTCCAAGAGCAGTCGGAAGAACTAAATGAAGGGAAGAAAAGAATGTTGGGAGGGTAAAATCAACAAGAAACTCAGCTTCCAGCTTTCAATTTCCTGAAACATCATTCTTCCACACTTCCAATATTGTTTTTTTTGGAGAGTTAGGGAAATACCCTTCATTATTACTGTTAGACCAGAGAACTTAGGACAAATAGTGCAGGACAGACAGACCTGCAAGAAGTTCCACACAAACTACAAAACATCTCGGACAGATTGTCCAGAGTCAATTGGAAACAACCACCCTTGGGGCATAAATTTTGTGTGTCCAGTATGAGGTTCTCAAGAATTCGTTGTTTTAGAATAACGAGATCTCGGACAGCACTAATGTTGCTTGCCAAATGTTCTGCAGGTTGTTGGGAACAACTCCAGGGTGAACCAAATGAAAGGCAATGAACCACACTGACCAGTACAAAGATTATGAAAATCCATGCCAAGTTACGAGAAAGCCACCAAGCTACAAGTAGATGTGATCGTATTACCTATTGGGCCAGTCTAGACCTGTTCGGATAGCAGACTCCAGGTCGCGCTGGAGTAAATCAGAGACCAGCAGCACTTCTGGCGTATAGCCATCACCATAATCATAATTAATAAGTGCTGCATGCATTGAGATAATTCGGTCATGAGCTGGCAGTGACCTGTGGAGAGATATCAGACTGGTTAGCTGGTAAAAGAATGGCTTCTTGAACCCAGCTGGGCTCCAGGGTAATAACCATATTTTGCTATCTGCAGTCCCTGCTGAAAGGGAATTGGCATTAGAATGAGACAACGAACTCCACAACTGCAATGGCAATTTGAAAAATTCCTCAAAGGTTTTGAACCGGCCAAGACAGACCTTTCCCCCAAAACAAACAGAGTTGAAATCCCTAAACAGCCAAGAAACAAGGATGCAACAAAAATTAATACGTCTGACATTTCGTGGAGCAAAAAACCCACATACATTGATGAAAATGAGAGTTGTCTTTAAAATTGCCACATCTTGTGAGGTTCAGAGTCTGTTGAGAATCAGTCTGGGAAGGTGGGTGTGTCTTGTACGTGGGTACCCGCTTACCTACTCGGCCAATCAAGGCCTGTTTTAATAGCTGAGTACAGATCTCGCTGCAGACGCGGCATGATGAGGAGGACCGCAGGCGAGGTGCCACCAGCGTAGGAATAATCGATGACCGAACCAAAGATTGTCACAAGGCGTTCATGTTCTGCTACATTCCTGGGTAGAAAATACAAAGAGTTCAAAACAGAAACACCCCGGTCAATATCCCATGACTATGTCTCTTTAGTTTAATCATGCAGACGACAATCACAGTGGCGACACCCATATCACTTGTTGGTTCAATCCACTGATCACTTCCATTACATGTAATGGTGAACTCCTATATTCGCCACAGGAGTTCCAATTATGTCATGACGTTACTTCCACTGAAAAATTTGGCAATAATATGATGATACGCGATACTTGGAAGAAAGTGATGATAGGACTTTAAAAGACATAACTCAATTTCATGATTTTGTGTGCAACAACGGAACACACTTGTTTTTTTTGTTACTATGCCTGTTTGTATCATATCTTGTTATGGGTGCCTTGTTTGGACAGTCCGATTCTTTCACTACCTTTATTATTGTCATGGTATGCAAAAACACGAAAGCCAGTATTCCAGGAGGCAGGACACGGACCAACACTTGGTTAACAGATGTACCACCAACTACGAGATAACAAAGTGGGCATAGTGTTTGGATGTGAAGAGTTCAAATGCAGTTCAGTCAATCAACGCGGCACTTTTCCATTGACGATGCCTTCAAGACCAAACCAACTTACTTGGTATAGTAAAATTCTAAAGCAAGATCATTCCAATGTTTGTCATCAGGTGGCACCACTGACTTAATAGCGCATGGTGAGTAGCCCGCCCAGTTATCACAGGAGTAAACGACACCATACTGTCCACGCCCAATCTCACGGCCCATCTGAGGCATACCTGAAAGAACAAGGTAGAGCTGAACATTAGGCGCTCAAAGGCCTAGACAGACAAACAAATACTACAAATACAGAGTTTCAGCTAATTTGCTAACAGCGCTAGAAATGGTGTCAAAACGCATTTGCAGAATGATGGAATTGATCTAGCAAGATTGCTTTTGCCGTTTCATATCATTAGTCGTTCCGTACGAGCCTTGAAAAGGTGTGTGACTCACTGCACCTCCTTGGCTGAAGGATTCAAATAGCCACTACACCATTTAATAATGATGCAATAATAATGATGCGTCTTATATAGCGCAGTATCCAGGCCGTTTGCCCGCTCAAAGCGCTTTACATTATTACCCCGGTCTCTCCTGAAACCTTTCAGTAGAACTCAGAAAGGCTGCCGTCAATTCAGCGCACTAGCTGATCATTCCAACCGGTACCCATTTATACACCTGGGTGGAGAGAAGCAACTGCAGGGTTAAGTGTCTTGCCCAGGGACACTGAAACCAGTATTGTGGTTCTAACCGGAGTCGAACCCACGACCTTTCGGTTATGAGTCCGACGCTCTAACCATTACTCCACTGATTTCTCACATCAACGCCGACACAAGGAATATCAGACTACCCCACTCCCAGTAAAACCTGTAACGTACCATACATGATCATATCCCGCAAAGATATGCTCTCCAAAGCCATCCTAGCCACTCTCGGAGCATGAATTTTCCGCACACGTAACCTTTGTTCTTCCGTCTTTTCCAAACGCCCTGAGTGTCGCACGTCTAACCCTCGCAGTGCCGATGAAAACGCTTCGTGGGAATTTTTTAATCTTTCTTTGATCTGAGAACATATACTTTTCGCTAACCTGAAAAGATTGAGAGAGGAATCAAAAGTGACTTATGAAAAGCTGGACAAGGAGATAGGTCCATCCCGGTGGAAGCCTGCTTCATTCTGCCAGTCCTTTAGGAGGATACTTGCCACAGTCGAACAGAGAGGGAACTGAATCCAGATGACCTTCAACGACAACCAGGACACAATAAAGCAACAGTCAACAACTTCAAGGGCAAAACGTCAATAAAGCCAGGAGTTCAGGAGAATTCCATCAATGGCTAGGTTATCGTACATACTTACTTGGATTCACTTAGACTATCCACCATATCCGACGCGACCGACTTCTTCCAGTCAGCGTCAACCTTGGGGGGAGGGCTCCATGGCATTGATTGAACTAGCTGCAAAGTGGAGAGAGGAGTCAATAAAAGTCAGGCATTTATAGTTGAGGCCAAGGCAATATGTCCCTAGTCTCCAGGTTAAAATCTCAGTTAGTGAATATGCAGTGGGTGCACTGAGCAATCTAACAGCATATTACCACAGGACCATTCACGTCATCACTGACGAAAACTTTGGGTAAATTACATCTTAAAATTTTCTCAGAACTGCCCACGACCACATCACCTACCTGTTTCATTTTTTCTAACAATAACTTGACTAGTGATGAACTTGTTCGGACTGTGATCTCCACTTGGTAGGCAGCGTTCAGGATTTGCTTCAACGCCTCCGTCGTACTCTGATAGTCCTCACGACTCACAGAATTCATGCTCGCCTCGGGGTCAACCTTCTCCAAACTTACCAGGCATCGCGTTAATGTTCCTAAAGAATACACAAGAACTGTCACTTCTGTGTCTTTTACCTGAATTAATCTGTGTTTTCAATAACCTGGGAGCAGATGAAAACTCTGGCGAATGGCAGGGACTAGCAACTGCTGGTCACTTTTCGCACTGATAGGAAGCATTGGGGTGAAATATTTGAAGGCATGAAATACGTCATCACCTGTCTAACATTAACAATCCACGAGTAAAATGGAGTGATTCCGACTAGACAGCTTGCTGGTTATGACTTCCAATCGTCCTAAAATCAACTACAACTAGGTCATTACCTGTGTAACTATCCCTGAGTACATCGACCGAGCCAGTCAGCTTGCCGGCTATGGCACTATTTAATCTTCCTAAAATCAACTCCTTGATCTGGCCAGTACAGATCTTCAAGTCGTTCGCCGATGTGACGATGCAGTCCTCCGGTATCTCGACACCTGTGGCGGTGGAATAAGGAGAAATTATAAGGCCATCATGCAGTAACAAGCAGCTTATCAGCACCTTACACCAAGCTGTGCCTGTCTCAAGCTGTTGAGTACAATCGTCACAAGGTCCAGACAGGAACACTCTGGGTTTCATATCAGAGATCTAACAATTTTAACTGAGCATCCAGAACAAGCATTTACTGTCGATTGTATTGGCCGTAATATTTGCAACAATTATAAAGACACTGATTATATATACATGTCATGGGTCCAAAAATACCAATGTAACCTGGACTTTGACAACTATACTTAGCTGTCAATTGTTCAACATCAAGGTACCAGCATGTTTCGTTCTATCATGGTATTCATGTTCATAGCACACAAAAAGCAGCAATGTTTTGGAGCATTCATACTTTATGGATAGCCTTTACATCAAAGCCTTCAACAAAGATATGTTTTAGCAAGACACTGTCCCAATTTTTACTCACCTACAAAGTCGTACTCTGCCGCCATCTGCAGTAAATCGTCCTTGGCGTTTGTGATTGTATCCAGAATAAGTGCCTTGATCTCATCCTGTTTTTCAACTGCTATATCCATGAGCGAGAGGTAGAGTTCATTCTCCTTTTCTCGTGCAAACTCCAAGCGTTTGGGTGTAATCATCATGTCCCGCGCCATATCAAACGCAGTCAAGATGAAATTCTGCAAACACTTCGTGTGAACGTTATTCAGTAAGGTGGAAGCACGGATTAAATATGACTGGAGAACATGACGGACAAATAATAACAAAGTGCTAGAAAAGTTATCAATCCTTTCTACAAGTTCGCTTTCTATTTCTATACTGTCCGTCAACATCCGCGACCGAGGAATTGGATCCTTGGGAACCATATTTAAGAAACCGACATCACATAACTGCTGGAATAGGTTCAGGGACATCAGTCTATCTAAGGCATTCACATTCACCTCCGGGTTGTAGGTGCTGGACTTTCGTTGAGTTAGTCCGGTTTGTCCAGGCGACCCATGCTGGGCAGATTCTGTGAGATCTGGTGAAGGCACTTGGATGAAATATATGGGCGTTTTCGGCACTAATAATCGAAGCTCTTGCAAATCTTCTATATCCTGTAAAGAACAATGACGATTTGAAAACATTTCAAATTTGGTTTCAATTTCACAGGATGCACCCAAATAAATGTGCCTGTGATAATTTAGGTCAAACCTATTTCACTGTATTTTCAGAGTAAATACTATAACTTATATACTTTTCAATGTCAGGGTCCTCAAAAACTGACTGAGTTCAGCAAACAATTCATCAATGAACCATCTGTTTTGAACAGATAGAGCAAAGCGACCACCTTATATGTTCATTCATTCATATGAAAATTATTCCACATTCACATATGTTCACACTCAAGCCTCCATTCAGTAAAAAATATTCGTAATAACATCGATTTTTTAAAGGGGAGCTTTTAAATTTCAACGACCAAAGAATGGACCGATACATACACAAGAGCCCAGCGAAACTTTGCAGGATGTTGAAACTAATTGTTATTTCAGTTCCTATATTTTCAATGTCATCCTGCCTACATGTAACCATTCACAAAATCAGCCGATCAACCATTGATTTTGAATTCTCGAGTAGATTTATAATTCTGTATCATAATTCTGATCAATGGACAATACACGTGTATACATTATGCACTGTCAACAGCTGAAACAGAATAGCAGACGCCAACAATGAAATGTATCAATGCTCCACTGAAGACAGCGGGTGTGGGCAATAAACTGTATTTTTTCCACGAACAATGTGATTTTTGAGAGCATGCTCAACAAAGCCATGAGTCATTTTTATAGATTTTTTGACCGAGTGATAAGCCGGTGACTGCAGCATAAAGGTAGGCCTACTTGGCCATGTACATTGGATGTATGCAGCTTGTTGGCATTCACCACCAGTTGTTGAACCTATTGTGAATAATGTGGACTCTTGAGCCATGTTCAAGGACGATGGCACTCCACCTAGAGGATATCAGGATATCATCTACAATGTTTGAAGGTCAAACATATTTGAACCAAACCAGTCCAGTGGTTTTACCCGAAGAGATGCACCCAAATTGAACTGCTAACAGAGGTGGTTCCTTTTCGGTAGCCACATCTGATCATCCTTGTCTGCACTTTGAGTCACGTCCAACTACAATTCCACCACCACAACTCACCTTAGCACTAAGTTTATCATTTCCTATGGCATATATCAGAATCGGTAGCACATCTTCTGAGCATTTCTTTAAAGTCTGTTCCACATTCCCCTCCAAATCTGCGTTCCACGCGGACATAACCACCTCGGCACCATCTTTTAACAACGGGTGGTTAAGAGTCACTTCCAAAATGGCTACCCCCTTAGCAGGATCCTTTCTCTCATCATCACTGAGTTCTAAATCCTGCCGTGGTAAAGTCCGCCATTTTTGACGATAGGCAGCTAAATTGTCTACTAGTTCATAAGAGCCTGGTAAGCACAAGCTAACATTTAATTTTGTCCCGTATTTGAACCGCACCATACGCCAGCTGATTTTGTCTGTGTTCTGCTCCCGGTCTATGATGGGGAGCAGTGTCTGATTAAAGAGTTCATTTACAATAAATGCTTTAGCGTAGACGGTCTGCCCCAATACCACGATGCATGGCGGCCGCTCGGTGATACTTTCAATTTCTTCTTGTTCTTGTTGTGTGACATCTGCAGAGACCAGTTGAACTGAAAGAGAAAGATGAGGAGTTACTGAAAGCTGTGTATCAGATCAGCGATGCTTCAACCATGGTGGTATCTATATGGAGCTCAACACATATACAGTGCAATGTCCCAGAGCTAACATATCTCAATTTGGACACACTCTCTATCAAGAACACCCTCTCTAAAAGGACACTGCAATTGGTTCCGAATTGGTCATTTCCATTTTATCAGGACACCTCTCAATTAAGGACATGATTTTTTAGTCCCAAGGGTGTCCTTAGAAGACAATCGGGTCAAGAGAACAATGAGCATTATTTGTCTTCCGTGACTTATTGATATGACCTGATTGACGTCCATGTATTGATGATATCCCAAATGACCTCAGGGTAGATTGTCTTAAAGATGAAAAGTTTAAGTATATTTCAATGTCTCACATTATTGTTTATAACTAGGGTATTTGATAGCTCATTATCTTGTAGCATGCCTCACAACAGAAATGAGAATGGTCTGATATGATGAGACAATGGTAAGGCATGTACACAAACAATAATTGAAGGTCTTCAGTAGGAAGCCTGAAATCTGAACTTTAAATTAAACCAAATGTATGAAGTAGAATATGTGAATAACCGCACAAACCGACTGCAGACAGGACTTTACATCAGGGTCAAGTGTCCTTCAAATAGTCTAAACAGATAATCACAAAACCAAACCAATATTTAAATCGTGATGATGATTTGGCCGATCTGAATGAAGAGCAGAGCGTGATCCAGATTTATTATGCTGCACGACCAGGAACAGGATATTGTGTCCTCACGATTTTGGACAGAGTTTTCAATGTTTTTACAAAACCAATGTTTTTATCACCACTAGTACTGTAAGTGGGGTACAGATTTTTTCAATATGATTGGTTTTTGGCATTTTCATGAGCTGGGGAGGTACCAGATTTTATAGGCCAGTTAATCAGGTCATGATTCAGACAGATGAACCTTTGAACTGACATGACTGGCCCCAAAGGCACAGAATGACAGAAGTTTAGTTTTGGGTTAAAATATAACTTTGACTCAAAGTCTTGTGTCCATGGTACCAGGCAAATTTAACACACACATCAACATCATACGTAACTACAAGGAGCAATTGTTTCCGAGCTAATTTCCCACCTGCCCCTCTACCCACAACTAAATCAGGCCCATCCTACATGGCATCTGCCATCACATCAATACCTGACCATGAATGAATGAATCACCATGGTATCAATGGACCCAAACCTTTATAGTAGTACCAGCCACTTCTACAATTAACAATATTTCCAGTGAAGATGATAAGAAAATCAATATTGGCCTTGATCGAAATGATAACCGGATTTTAAACTACGAAGTTGATTGCGACTGATAGATCCTATTCCTAATCCTATTTTATACTACTAGTACTAGAGTAGAAGGGGGAAGGGAGGTGCCTCTCCCAATGTCTCGTTTAAGGTCCATCCCAAATCCTGACAGTCCCAACACAATTTTTGCCCCACCCAAACATTCTCGAATCCAGATCAAATATGGGAATAGGGCTACAGAGGTTTTCCATGTGACGTCACAACGTGACGTTTTGATGGCCACCTGTAACGTCGTGACCACGTGTGACGGCCAATATGGCAGTGCAAAACAATTTAGATGTGACGTCAGTGAAGAACCTCTATATCCCATAAATCACAGCTGTTTTTTGGTATCGGCTTATCTAAAACCTTGGCGACAAAAGAAGATATCTATATGACAATTCACAATATCTGAATGTAATTGCCAACGTCAACAAAAGTTGATTGCTAAACACCCTAACAGTAAATCTGCTTTTTAAAAATATTTCTAAATAATTAGGCCTATTTGTGCTTAATTAAATTGTTTTGTCACAGTGACAGTCTGTGTCAAGAAGTGCTAGTCTAGGCACTGGACACTAGTGCATCCTACTAGCTACTCTAACAATGCAGTGTGTGTGTCAACATGTACTGTTCCAGCTGTGCATTGCTACGTGGATGCATTTGTACATCTGTGACATAGGCCTAAATGCATGTAGCTAGGCCTAAATAACCACTAAATACAACACTATAGTACTAGCTGAATACACTGTGTACATTAATGACATAGGCCTACACACACTTCTACACTACAGCGGCCTCATTCTCAGAAGACCATTTTTCGCCACCCACTTTTCATAGCAATAAAACCAACATTGCAAATTTACCTCCATCCAGATTTCCACATCTATTTATGTCCTGAAATGTGCTTTTAGTTTCCCGCATAACATGCCTCAGTTGTTTCGTATGCCGGCAAAACTTGCTGATTTCGTACGGCAAGTTCGTCGCCATTTTTGCGACCAGCTTCGCTCTGCACACAACTTCCTGGTTAGTGTGAAGAGCAAAGGATAGATGGCGCGGCCGAGATGATGCAATCGCAACGACACATATTAGCGTGGTAACTTACTAAGGTCTCGTTAGGGAGTTTTTCCCGAATGTACGCGATGATGACGTGCCCCATTAACAGGACGTAACATGGTAACATCTATTTCAAAATGTGTTTCCGAAGTGATTGCATGAGGACAACCATTTGTGTCGTTTATCACTGGAAACTGGGGCCGACGCACATCCCGAGTTCAGTGTACACATACGTCGGCAACAACAGTAAAATGTGTAGTTTCTTGTTAGCTGCCTATTGAGTAGCGCTCTAGGTTTTAGAAACTCCAAAAAACATGTTTTTGCCATAAAACTGCTAAATTAACACTGGTCTTACTGTGAGGACCAAGAAATCAATGATTTTTTATAAACTATACGGTTAGGGCTTGGCTGCGCATGAATATAATTATAAAAAACTCCCTAATGAGACCTAACGAGACCTGAGACTTGAAAACGAGATCACCATTGTCGACGCTAGGAGAATGGGGCCTGGCGCCAGAGCGTTCGGGCTCGATTCATACTGGGCATGCGCTTCAAGGCCCGAGATCCATTGCTTACCGAGGCGCGGCGCTAGAAATCGAATGCGCTACTAATTGGCAGTAGCAATCGCCCTGCCATCTGACGGTGGGAAAGCTTAGGTTCCAAAAGTATTCATTAGTCAGACGGCGAGTTCGTATCCAATTCGACGATTTGTCGCCAAATGGTCTCAGCCCAAGGCTTTTGGCCGGTGACAGTAGAAGTTTGCTGGCTGGGGTCTTTCTGCCTTGCCCGGCGGGTAGCAGACGTGATATTTATTATTTAAGCCAGTAGTGGGCTATAAAAAGATAGTGAAAAGCCAGCTCAGCAGAATTAGTTTGCTCGTCAGTTGCATGGTCGACAAAGGGGAAGCTGAAGACATATCTAGTATGCGCCTCAAAAGTGGGTTTTAACAGTGAGATTGAAAGCGATGAAATGTCATTTGGTACTCGACTATTTTTACTAGGCTGCCCCGCTGCGCGCACTGGACACGCGAACAATCGTTGAGCTATTAGACAACCGCCCGGTTCACTCCGTGGAGGTCGCATAATCAGTGATAATCGCCAAGGATAATCGCATTGGCAATGCAAATGCTTTATACTTGCATTAGGAAACATTATTTTGTTGAATTAGCATTGTCTTTTGACTAATTCTTCATAAGATTATTAGATCCCTGCAATATACCATTATGTTTCGGAGACGATAGGTCTGAGACGGTATCAATGGGAAGGCCAGCCCTCATCAATCGCAATGTTTGGTCTCGGTCAGGAATCTCAGACCCCGGGTCTCAGATTTCGCGTCGCAGCTCCCAAGACCAGGGGAAAGGCAAAATAATTCTGTGGCAAAATCCTTCGAAGACGAAGTTGAAACTGTCAAAGTAGGCACACTGGCGCTGATAAAACACACTCAATCACTTTGATAGCCATAGGCAAAAAGAGGAGTCGAAGAAAGGACGACGCGCCAAGTCGTCTGGTGTTGTGTCTCTGCAGCCAGCCAAAGCGAGCTACCAACTTTGTCCACAACTGGCATTCTCTGTTTCTGTGACCTAAGGTTGGGCAAGAGTTGGTGGTTTGCCATCTCATGTAGGAGCCTAATGGATTGGAGGCAGTCTACTTCAGAAGCCCGTCAGATGCGTGGGCGTCCGTTCCACGACAGGTTGTGGCAATAAAGTATGTATCACTTTCACATCGGGGTTCTCACCAGGATGAAAAGATCTCTGTGTGTCTGTGACTGTCGCCATCTTCAGAGGTGCTTCACCCGAGATTATGGCCAAGACATTCCAAAAGGCTGAGACGGAGTTGTTCCTAATCCGGTCCGGAACCACAGCCGTCAAAACCAACAAAGCAATAACGACGGCTCGTGGGCAGGGGTCCGCCAAAGGGCTTCAAGTGCCCACTCAAGGACCCTTAATACCGAAAATAGTTTACTTTGTGGTATCTGTGAAGTAGGAGCTTGTTTGTATACAAATCCTAAATCATTTAATTTACAAAGGATAGTTTAAATGAAACACAACACGAACTATGCTTGTCCCATAAAAGACATACTAGCATAGTTAATACCTATTGAGAAAATATTATAGGGTTTTTCTGGCAGTAATTGATATCATTGTCAAGTAGGCAAATTACCAAGACTTATACTCAATCATTGCCTCGGGATAAAATAGTTCGGATATCAGGTATTTCTGAATCATGATCTGACTTGGAATGTGTCGGCGAAGCACACGCGAAGATCTAGGGAGGATATCAAGGACATTGAGGAAACAATGACAAAGGGGATAGTCACGAACCCCGGCAACTGATATCAATCTCAATACACATCTTCAAATAATATATACACCAGAAGTGCACTTTAGGACTGTACAATATATCACTTTCAGCAATACGCATCATTCACAGAAACTAAATATCCCAATGTTGAAGAGCGATTTCATTTTGAACTGAATGGAGGCGACGAATACATGAGCGATAAGGTATAGACTACTGACGAAATGGTATCAAAATGAAGTAAAACAAATGCGAACTGATAGCAAAACAGTAAACATGATACTCCTTCATGTCACTGTCAATCTTCACTCAGATGATTCAAGAACGCTGTAATCAATAAGTTTTTTTCCAACATCATTTCCTGGTTACTAGGGAAATACCTTTGGCGATATTAACGCATGGCTGCTAACGTCTTCAAGTAGGAACCACTTCTTTAAGAAGAATCTCTCAACTTATCAAGATATGAGTTGCCCACTTGCGATTTCTAGCGAAGATTGCCTTGTTATCATCAGCACCATTTGTACAGCGAATACCAAGAGTTGACCAACTTTCGATTAGCATAATGAAACATGAAAGTGACGTCTTGCTACGAGAAGGTGGGACTGAAAATTTCGACAGCCGACCAGACAATGGCAGCTAAACGGGATTGAGTGCTCGGGAGTGCACCGCGTTAGTTTCCCCCTCACTTCACCCATTCTTCAGTAATCTCGACGAAACTCTACCACAGGCGACAGCCAATCACCTTCAACGTGAACCCAGCGTACTGGCCTTATTTGGAAGGCCTCTGCGCGTAAAATACAAGTTGTCCACTACGTCGAAGTGGAATATACGCGGATCAGCGAAGTTATCACATCACTTGGATATAACTTATCATGGCAGGATTAAATCTCAGACTCTACCTTTCGTTCCTTTTATTTGTCTTTTGCCAATATCAAGTATATTGCACTTGGTGGTAGGTCAAATCTTTCTAATACTTCACTTCTAATGATTTACTCCATTTCACGCAAAACCCCTTCAGCGGATTTCCAAATTTGGTCCAGGTAGGCTGTATCTTTGTCAAAGATTTTACAATGTCCTCAGATTTCCTTGGGATGCTTCGCCAAGAGGCAAAACAGAGGCAGACGCAAGCTGGTGGTGTCACAATGACGAGGCGTAGTGATGCTCACTGCTTGCGGGCCTGGCCCCGGTGATGACTGCTCGGTGCATGTGCATCACCCATCAGTCAATATCAGTTAGCCGCAACCATGAGGAAGGACTGTCGCGTTGTCATGTTTGCTTTTACGTAAGTACAATTTTGTCCAAATTTCCGGAGATACAAATCGTGCCTTTATTTGTATTGTTTTTTTTTGACATGTTCTGGACTAGATTAGAGTTTTCTGGAGTTTTCATTATTAGATTCAGCTGGCTTATTGTGTGACTGTCATCAGGAGATGCTGAGGAGCAACGCTTAGAGACCCGGCTTGTTTGTTTTCGGTTTACATTTATTGGATTAGAGGTTAAACTTTAGGGAATCTGATGTTATCACAAAGGTAAAAGAACATCATGTTGTAAGGAATCACTGTTCAAAGTTGTCAGTGGTTTTGAGCGATGCCTTCGGAATTTGAAGCGATGCGAATCATTATAGATATTAGGCGCGTTCACTTTAAAGTTTGATCCAGTTGTCGATTTTCCGTTCCACATGTCAAAAGTACCAAAGGTACCCTTACTAAGACACTGATATATTCTTGTCATTACTTACTCTGTGTGACTTGCTGGAACGTAGCTCGCGAGAGTCCCAGTGTCGCCATTGGTATATAATTGTCACTAAACATGGATTTATGGATGAAGCTTAAAAGGAGAATCGCTGTTGCATTACAAAACATCTTCAGTGACTTTTGCAGAGTGAAAATGACTACCAAAGATCATGCAAGCTATAACTGATCCAAATAGCAAATCACGATCTCCCTTTGTCGGAACTAATAGATATTGGGATATCATCTAGGAATTATTGATGTTCAATAGCAATGTCCCAATGCGATACCACAACGTGCAATGTAGCGCTACCCTTCTGAGAAAGCAAATTGAGACATTGAGACATGTACATGTACATGTTCAGGGTGATCCAAAGATTCACAAAATGAAAACGTCGCTGTTTTTCATTTCACAACCCCTTTTTCGCACTTCTTGCAATCTATGACTTCACGCTAGGTTCAAGCCTGCTGCTGAAATTCCGTAGTTTGTGTGGTATGACATTTTAAAGAAAACATGAAAATATGAAACATGTATTTTTTGGGTCACCCTGTAGACACAATGTACACAGCCATTACTGATGGTAAAACGTACATGTCAAATATGTCAAATGTATCAAATGATGTTAAATCCTTTTCCAAGCTGATAATGATACAAGGAATTAGTCCTGTCAACGAAACATCAAAGAAGATGGATCGCTTTGTACCTGCAGTTATCACCAACTAATATCTGCTCACTAATGTACATTTCAAACATTATCACTTAAAGGCTGATGTCGTTCGCCAGATTATGTACACGTGCCTGTACAATAAATCGCTGTGTAAAACTGTACACTAGCATATACAGCAAACATGGAAATTCTACGCTCCTCTTTAGAAATTCTGTTTCAAGAAAACGAAAATTTAAAACCCTGAAAGTTGTTTATTATGAAAGCACACGATGATTATCATGGCCGATTATTACATGTACCTATAAAAAGTGGTCAAGGCATAATGGTAATGAGTTGTGAAATGGTCAAGACTTGCTTGTGCGAAATTTGGCTAAATTCATATGCCTTTCGTATGAATGAACAAGACTCATCTACTGACATCAAGTTGAAAAGATATCTGCTACTTTTATGTTTCAAAGGGATGCAATCAGAATTTCTTCGATGTGGATTATACCTTCAACAAGATACAGCAGCGTTGCTAAGAGCATCTTCGTGGGTATCTTTTCCTTCGTTGTCTGCTGTTTCATAGTTTTCTCGACAATAATGGGTTAAATCTGCCATTATGCAGTTAGTACAAGTTCTATGAGAGGTCACCCAAACAGGACTCCACCGTTAATCTGTCCTTGTATATTGTCCATGTAAGTTTTGGATCCGGGGCAATCTGTAAATTATAAATTGCCTGGGGGAGGATTAGCAGTACTTGTCTACAGCTTAGGGTGTCCATGACACTGGGTAGAGGATTCTGGTTCAATGCAGTTTTATGTGGTGAGGAGTCTATTGTCAAATATGTCACGAAACCTTGACTAAAACTAAACTTTGGCTGTACTCCATATTCTGCACCAGCGTCTTTCGGCGCTGATACTCCGTTTGAGAAAGAGCTTTAGTGATATTGAAAGAACCAGCATGTCACAATGAAACTAAACAAGTCTCCAGGGAGTAGACAAAACTGATTGGTCTTCAGGGAATCTTGGCCACAGTATTCAAAGGTAAAACATGGAAACCGTTTAATGCTGGTGATATATGTACCAATTGAAAGAAGCTCGCATTACCCTCATCTGATTCCTGTAAGGCCAGCATCAATAACTGATAACATCATCCATCTATATAGAAGTTTGGCATTCATTGTTATAACATGAGTTACCTTCATGGGCTCTTGATAAATCAGGGTTTTGGTGATGTTCCCCTTTAAAGATCCGGCAACCAGTGTGTCATGTCGACTCAGACATTAGTCATTGGTCGATGTACCAGTCCTGGGACCCAAGCGTGCCCAGCAACGATAAGCCAATCAGCTGTCACCAAAATGATTGATGCGGGATCATCACTCGTCTGCCGAGATTGTCACATTTGGATGAATCTTGAGTCAAGCTAATTGACTCCATCTCCAATACTTATATGCTTGATTTCATCCTAAGGTTCACCAAAATAGCATGTATATTTGTGTACATAAATGCACTCAAGATTCAGTTAAGCTGAGATGGCATACCATTCAGTGCTTGATTTCTCTTGATTTGGCCTGCAATACTTGTGCATTTCTTCAGAGCTTTCAAAACGATTCGTCTGAGAATCTGGCCTTGTTAGTATGAATCTGAGACACGCATCCCTGATTTCAATCAAATCGTTCTCGGTGCTGTGTTTTAGGGAATAGCCAGCCTCGGACGTCTGATTATTGCAGACGACAGATAATCCAGGCTCGACACTTCAGCAGACGATCAATCTTACTGCGTTCCTCAGAAACCCTTTGATTGAATCTAACTTCTTGTGTCCCTCAGTCAAGGCACATATTTCTTTTTTGTTTTCATCAGCGCTTACCTTTAGTTGTGATGCAGAAGAACGATATTGTGCAATGACTTTTCCTTTCGAGAACTGCCACGCTTACCTCTTCTCAAATATCTGGCTTGTTCGAACATAAATGTTGTTTAACCCTGCAGTATTAGCGGGAGAAAACTATCGTTCTTGCAATTCTCGGAACCTTACTGAAGTCAGCGGGAATGTTAAGTGCCGTAAGTCATCCGCAGTTAATGTACCGGGTATCTCCACCATCTAAAACTAGTTCTTGAAACACACCAGAGCTCCATGCCCGAAGGCGTATAAACACTGATCAAGCTATCTTGGTGTTGCGTTGAGTCAAGAAACGTCCGTAACATGTTGACACCTGCTTTTTGTACTCGATGATGAACAGATACTCGTATTAATCAGCCTCTTTGATTCATCTTGAGTCTCAAGGCTCAACATTCAACTAAAACCTGTTTCTAAAACCCACCCATTTCATATCGTTTCAGGTTCATAAGTCAGTTGCCTATCCACTCGCTCAGTACAGGATTTATATGTGACAATATACCAGGCTTAGTAGGAAAGCAAAGGAGACTGTGCCGAAAATACCCGGACGTCATGATAAGCATTAGTGATGGGGCACGGCTCGGGGTCAAAGAGTGTCAACATCAGTTCGGGAAGAGCCGGTGGAACTGTAGCACATCTGATAGAGATTCAACTGTATTTGGTAAACTCATGTTAAAAGGTAAGAGGTTTTATGTCAGCAGGTTTTATTCCAGCAACCATTTCATTCTTTTTCTTTTTCTTCGTCTTCGTCTTTTCTTCGCCTTCGTCTTCTTCTTATACCAGATGGTAGGCCACTGACTTACATGTAAGAAAGCTAACGTTAGCCTGGTTGTAGTTTCTTCAGGTTGCCTATTGTACACTCAACGGAAGTGGGCAGAAAAAGCCTCCAGCTTCCATAAGATGCGATCCACATTTTATAAAGAACAACATGGCGGTCTCGTCTGCTTCAATGGTCGCTTAGGTCACTAAATGATACGCCATGTTTTGTCATCAATTGCTTTCGTTGTTTCCTTTGTTTGAAAATTATAGCTTCCATCCTTATGAATGGAGAACACTTTCTCCTCGCCAATTTAGATAATCTATCTTAGGAATTCTTTTGGGGATAGAGAGGGAGCACATTCCAAACCTTCCCAACACCAATAAGTTACAGGACCTCATGCTGACACTTTATTTCTATGAGGCAGACAGTGTCTATAGCCTTGACGACAATCTTGAAAACGAACTAGGATTGCTTGGGAAACGCTGTGAGATGTTCTGTTGGAGTTTCGAAATACTTTCGACATGAAGATAGGATGACGAATCCATCGTCATAGAAAGATCAAGACATAAACATGATTTTGAAAGCATCGTCAGAAATGGTGATGAGGATTAGCTAGAATCTCGAATTATGGAATACTGGAGAGAAAAACTAATTTATGCCTGCACGTAAACATTGTGATATAGACATATAAAAAAGGGGTGAAAGCCCAGGGTACATAGTATTTTCAACATGACGATATTGTGCAATGACCCGGGGGCTAAAATTCTTTAATTGTCACTAAAATATGCTGTGAATTATTTCAATCTTGTAATACTCGATATGATCAACAGCCCAGAGACACTTCGCAGAACAAGACAGTAAGCCTAGTCATTGAAAATAATTTCTGTTTTCATAAGGGTAAAAACGACATTTACTTAATAATAAGGGCGGATTCCTTAAATTATTTCAATATTATTTCGAGGCCTATATCAGTCATTTTTGGTTTAAGGCCTAGGACTTTTGATATTGTACAATGTAAGCCTATAGGAAGTGTGCAGATAAGGCGTAGGTATTTCCCAAGTTCTCCTCCCACATTTCATCTATCTACTAGCCTCAAAACAATTTTGGAGGAATGTATCTTGCCTAAAACAATTCCTTCAAAGACTTCATGTCTTTTGATGTCATCTAAAAATAGGCGATTTGGTGAGAAATAGCAAATGAGAGTGTTCCTACATAATTCGTTCTTACATCATTTTCATCGCTGCTTCCATATTTTCACACAAATTCGTAAACTTTTTCATAAATTCAGAACTTTTCAATGTAATGCTTTACAAACGAATTAATTCGCCATTGCTACTAAAAGCACCGACTTCCACAACAATCTCCCAACGAGAGGATAGCTCAATTTGCTCCGTAGCAAAGTACGTCAGTAAACAGTGCTAGTATCACTAAAGCTACCAATGGGGAGGCTTGGAGATTGCTTTCACAAATGTCAGTTGCCGAGAAAGGTAGAGCAAAAACTGTACATCCATGAAAAGGTGTACTTTTGACATTACGTTCAATCATCTGAGACCTTGATGGCTAGTTGGACGACTTTTTTCTCTGTTGAGCATCTAACTCTAATATCTTTCTAATAAATTAATGATCCATTATCAGATTTACAAAACTAATCCAAAACTTGCTTTCACTGATCTGGCCAGCCCCATCCATTTCATCACGGAGTCACCGCCACACAATGGTGACGTCATCCGCGGCCGACGACTTTTCATCAAATCTTCCATCGGTGCTCTTTGACGTCTAGATCTCAATAGCCAGGAAAGAATGGCTAGATATTTTAATCAGTGATTAGACCTTTAATTCTGTTGTTGGATTAGCAGAGCCGTGCACGGTGGTCTCTTGTCGGGGGCACGGGATTTGTGACTGGGTCGTCAGGTGCGGAGCCGAAGTCAATGCAGTGTTTGGGTCAGGACATGGCTTAGTTTTATTCTAAAGCCATTATTATCCTTTTTTTGCCAATTGTTACCAAATTCGGTGAAAAACAGTAAATCGGCTCACAACGTCAATATATTAATCGAGACATAGGACAACTCCATTGGTACATGTATCTTCTAACCTTCTTTAGACCATGAATGCCGATCATGCCGTTGATGTCTCTAATCAAAGGAGGCTTTTGACGTGCAACGCCGATATGTTGGCATGTAATAGACTCTCGTAAAGTCCACCAACATTAACATAATATCGGATTCATGTTCCTGTACTGGGACTATTCCAGCTGAAATCAACACCATTCAAAGTTAACTAAGATTTCAGAATCAAGATTGACAGTTGATAACCGAAAGCTATCATAGTCCCGAGGTACTTTTCCCATTCACATGGCGGGTATTAAGCCCTGCTCAGCCCAGATTATCCGCCTCCCGTCCCCTCGCATCACCCAGGCCACAGGAGGCCCTGACCCAGGGGCCAGGAACGCCCAATGCCACAGCCAACAAACGCTGAGACTCACAGAACAATCATACGAATCTCCCAGGCGAAATTGCCAAACCCCACCAGTAACCATTTTGGTCTTGTAAGCGTCCCCTTCAGTTGTTAGCACACATTTATGGGTAGTAAATTATATGTCTTTGGGGTATTTTTGAAAATAGGACAGCCCACTGCGTCGAGGCTTCCAAGGTACCCAACCCAAATGACGTGGAGGTCAAATCGTTGAATTGGTGCTGATATTCCTTTTGGCATGTGAGTGTGACTGCTTTGGGGAAGAAGGCAGAACACGATCGCATCAGAATACGCATCGAGACAGCTGATGGTCTTCTTCTGGTCGAATCGTGTATTGAGCGGTCGCGTTCACTCTTCTTGTGGATGTCTGCACTGCAAGGTTCATCCTAATCTTACGTATCAAAGTGCCTTGATATTTCGACAGCGAAAGCAACACTGCCACGGTGCAGTTTTGTCATCGTCGTTGTAAAGGTTTTTGGCATTGGTACAACAACCTGTTACTCATAAGTTACGAAAATTTGACCACAGTTGGTTGAAGCCGAAAGACAGGCCTGGAAGACAAGCATCTACTTAAACTTCTTTCACGCGCCATCCTGTGAGCCTATAGCAACTACATATTTTATGATACAAAACTGATTCTGAAGTACTTTGTGCATAATATCTAAGGAAGCACAACTCGAGAAGCCTGGGAAGAGGCTCCGGGACTCGGGAGCAACCGCCATTGGGAGCGGTCGGTGCCGGCAGCTCTGTGACCTCGAGACTGGCTATCTGG
This sequence comes from Lineus longissimus, assembly GCF_910592395.1. Classification (NCBI taxonomy): domain Eukaryota; kingdom Metazoa; phylum Nemertea; class Pilidiophora; order Heteronemertea; family Lineidae; genus Lineus; species Lineus longissimus. The sequence goes on from NC_088314.1 coordinate 2,274,402, forward strand.
TCTCTCTACGCCTCTCCCCTCAGAACGACAATGGCTTACCAAACTCTCACCCGCTCCGGGGTGCTATATGAAACTTGCATCATGGTCTAAGACCAACTGAAGTTGTTTGCCTGTAGTGTGCCTGAATGGGGAGCCCCGTAGCTTCCATCACAATGGCCTTGATAGAGATAGAGGCGGAAACTTTGATGGACTATCTGCAACCGAATCTGCCTACTTAGCTTTAGGAAAGTGAGTATATTTAACCATACCGTGCCCTTAGAACATATTCTACAGGCAATTGGCTCAGATAGCCCGAAACAACCGCCATATGGCTTGAGAGCAAAGAGCTGGCTAATTGTTACTTCAGGCTTTCTAGTGGAATTTTGATATCTTTGTCCCTTGTTGATAGGTTTGGGCGATTCCCCTATAGCGCACCCCGGCTTCTCTTGCCTCTGATCTTCGCCATGGCCAGGGGACATTTCGGCTCAACCCGTGGCGCGTGGCTGATGGCGGCGTGTTTGGCCCTCACACCTGCTCTAGGGAGTCTTACCTCAAGCTCTTTCCCTCTTACATACCAGTTTAGACTCTTTGTCTTCTGGCTTAACCCTGTCATGGCCGCCAGGGACTAAATGCCTCCAACTCCAATGGGACGATACACGCACAAACTGCTGCAGTTAACTACAATCCCTAAGCAATCACAAAACGAAGACGAAGATTGCGACAACCAGAAACTGAAAATACATGTTGTTTCAAATTTGCTCCACTATCAGTTAGTTAGACTGGTATCAAATATTAGTTATCTTTGCTATTCTTTAGTTTATACACGAACTTGAAGGCAAAGATGACAGAATTTCCTCTGATTACAAATTGGGTTGTTAACATGTATATCACGAGGGAATAAAAGTGGTACAAGGTTCGAACCTACAACATTTCACTCTCTGTTCGGAAGCAGATCACTGTCCCCGTATCATTGTTTCCCCACAAGACAGAGTGTTATGTAACATTTTGACAGGCCACGTGCAGCTGGGATATTATTTACCCGTCACGGTTGGTCGTGAGATGGCAAAGACAATAAAATGGCTGAGGGATGCACGAGTTGCTTGCCGAAGGATTTGAAGAAGAGAAGATGACGACGGTGAGCCCGTGGCTGTTGGTCGGGGTGGTCTGAAGGGTGCCTGCGACTCTTGTCCGAGAGGTTCAGATCTTATCAGACGCAGGTGCTGACGATTGCGGCCATGAGTGTGGCTTTCATTGCAGTCTTTCGATTTAATGTTGTCCATTTGATCAGAAAAGAAGCTCCGTTCAAACGAGAAATGATTGGAATAAGCCATTCGGCAGCCTCATTTTCTAAGATGCTGTCAGAGAAGTAATGACCAATATTTCAAGAATCAGCAGATGTAAAAGTTGGGAAATTCACTTTTGCAGCATAAAACTCGAGACCCTAACAAGGTGCCATTGGCAACTTCCAGGTCCGTTTTGATGACATTTGTAAGCTGGCCATTGACGAATTGAAAGACATGTTCGGTTTATAATGTTAAAACCAAATGTTTATGGAAGCTGTTTGCAGTGATTGTGAAGGCGCGGCATCCTTTTGTTAAATCTTCTCTCTAATGATTACTCCAGTGAAAATCCCATTGTCCCATTCTTTGTCGGCAAAAACATTTACTAAGCTGCCGACCTTTTGGTGAGAAGCTTTCCCTAGCTGGTCAGCTGCAGTGGTAACGTTAGTTTAGTTCTGCCGCTAAAATGATCAAAGAATTAAGCAAGGAACGCCGAGGTGCGTCCAAGGGGAAAGTTCCGGCGCTGGGCACCACCCCGTGGTGGAGTCACCTTTGTTGATAGCTAGCCCCGCATGGGATGTCTTGAGAAAGGCCCAACCACAGCCTGTTCACCGCCAAAAATTGCTCCTCACACAGCGTAAATTGAGAAGGAAAATGTTGTTACAACAGCGGGTAAATTGTTACAACTCTCTCCCCCTTGACTTCACAGGTAAGGCAAGCAGCGAGACGCACCTAATTCTGTCATGGCGGATCTATTTGGAGCTTCAGTGAATACAGCCCAAGTGGCGAGGATCATCAGTTAAAGTGGTCGTTTCAGTTAATTTTACGGTTGTTGGCGAGTATTTCTTATCAGTGTTTAACACGGGGAGGGCCAAACTGTGGGGGGTAATATCGTTGACCGTCCATGTGGATATTTCATACAAAAGATTAATATTTTTGGATTGAGTTCCAAATTTTGATATTGGACACTATTTGGTGAGGGAACGTCAATTAAGATTAGGGCCACTGCGTATCAACAAGTACACGGTCCTTAATTTGACGACTATTTCATGGATGAAATAGGGAGGAGAATGACTTGTCACTTTAGGTCCGATGCTAGGAACTGGACTTCTCCATCCGTTTCTTGAGACGGACGATAGTGTGCAATAACATTGCATTCAAAACGAGACAGGAATATTCAATGCCCCTCCAAGTCCTGCAGCCAGCAGTAAAAAAGGCAAAACTGAGAAAAAGAACGGTTCATCAGTTCAAGTCGACCTGGCCAAGAAAGCCTTAAACTCATCATTACATCGGCAGAAATAGTATATCGAGGACGTTCATGGTCAAACCCCACGTTGAGAACCCCCGGTATCACTCTGAGAACCGTATGTTCACAAGCTTTCCCAGTCTTGCAACCAAATGCTACAAAATCAAAAAGTGAAGAGAAAATAGTTATCCAGATTAATTTATAAACCACCTCAAATTTCTCAAAAACCCCATGCTGATACGACATAATATTAAGCGAAAAACCACATTGTAACAAGCCGTTCCCAAGCACAAAAATGGCTTTCAACAACGAAATTGAAAAAGAAAATTGTTACCCAACAGTTGGCTAAACTGATTCTTTTCCCCTCAACGGATTTGATGGGCCATTTCACTGGTATGCCAGCAGTTTGCGGGCAATAATTATACAGTTTTGTCCTGGCACCCTCCGTTGGCATCAAGGGGGCCGGAAGCTCACCCTTTCCCTCCAAACACCTCAAGAAACATTCGAAATAAATTTAGCAAACCGAGTCGAATTACAAAATTGATAGGTCTCAACTGCTAACAATCGTTCCCACGCGTTTAAGAAAGGCTAATGTTTTTGCTCATTGTTCTGTGGGCTTGAGAACATGTGCTGACGGGTTGTGATATCAACACGACCGCTGTGGGGTATCTTTGGGCGAGGCTCTCTGGTAACACAGGAAAAACTCATCCAACTGGAAGATGCAACGCTGTTACGACTCCTCGAACAGTATCTTTCTGCAATTTGATTCTATTTATAATCGAAGAAACGCGCGCTCTTTGAAAATTTGCGAAGTAACGTTGTTGGTGGCATCACTTCCGGCGTTACAAAAAATCTCAAAAAACTTCTCGAAGGAAAATTGAAGTTGGGAAGATAGTAGGATGGAAATGTAAACGTAGGAGAAGAATGTCCATTTGCTTTTCATTCATAAGTCCGTTTCAGATTTGATCCAGTCGTTGATACATAAAGTTGTCTTCATGAATATAATGTTGAGGACACAACTTGACCATCGAGTTTGCCAAAGGCAAATCCTGGACGGTTCCAAATACGTAGACCCTAAACCCCTTGAATACTTCATTTCAACTGCAATGTCTGATCAAATTGTTCCTCTATTTCCAGGCAGCCGAGAGGCAGCATTCGTATATTCCGTGTCCTCCGCGGGCGTTGTCCACGCAACAACCAGAGCCTGCAGCAAAGGAGAGCTACAAAACTGTGCCTGCGACCCGCAGAAAAGGGGCAAGAGCCGAGACAGGAGAGGGGAGTTTGAGTGGGGAGGATGCAGTGATAACGTTCGTTATGGTTGTGAATTTTCGAGGATGTTCGTGGATGCGAGGGAGAAGAGGGTTCGAGATGCGAGGGCGCTGATGAATCTCCATAACAACAGAGCAGGCCGACGGGTAAGTCAGTTATTGAGGCCGACCTCTTACTCTAAATCATAAGAGTACGACTGTCTATGCTGAAAGTGATAAGTCCGAAGCTGGATCTTCGTCACATGCAGGCCTTTATTGGGAGCATTCTCTTCACAAGTTAGCCGATAACATCTTATGTTTGATTTCCTACATAATCTTCTTCGATCCTTCGATCTTCTTTATGCGCCGAAGATTCAAACTGAGTGTACCCCTTCAAGAAAAAAAATGGTACTTTGGCGTCACAACATAACCCATTTAAACGCCGGTAAAACGAAATCCATGGCGCACACGTTTTCTCCTCGAGAGATGTTTCTCTTTCACAAGCTTCCATTATAAAACCAATAGAAATAATGTGAAATAAACTCATAAACTTTACGACGGGTGTTCACAACAATGTGTTTTTGTCATCCGCACAAGAGAATTGCCAGCTTCTCCACCCACTATTGCAAAGTTAGTGTGGCTACCCCCGGGGCCTCGGACAGTAATCTTTGTCCCGCAAATCGTTTCAAATTACACGACGTAGTGCCCGACACAAAAGCTATTTGTAAGTCTCAACAAGTGATGAACGAGTCCTAATGCAGATAATGGGATCTCGTACCACAAGGGATATGGCTAATTACCTAAATATCACGGTAAATATCTCATTATTTTGGAGCAAGAAGACATTTTCCACGGACAATTAACTAGACACCGTGATTAACAGGAATGTGCGATCGACTGAGTCATGATGGGACAGTGATAGTTATAATTGGCGTAACTAGCGGAATGTTCGCTCAAATTATCAAAACTTTCTTGACCATCTTCGTCTTTTCTCCTTTGGACATTATTACCAGTTCAAAATTCAGCTCATCTACTGGGAACTGGAAGGCATTTAGTTTCACATTTCCCAAAACTTACGCTCAAATCATATACCTGACTGCTGTAACGTACATTGTAATCATAGCACCAGTTGGCTAGCGTCAACTTCAAAATCAAATGGTGATAATTGCGTATGCATTTTAAAAATAGAAATCGTACTCTGATTTCAACGAAACTTTATGATAAATTATGTCACACCATGTCTGATATTCTGTGAAGGTTTCAAAGAATTCGTAAAAGCCGTTATTTTTAAAAAAAATATTCGCATTCGGGGATGTACACTACGTAATAAATTCAATCATTCAATCACATTTTCGTACATGTTTCTTTCACGCATTTCAAAGATTCAGGGGAACTTTTGTATGCATCTTAAAATACAGTATACAAGTTATATCATATCAAGGAATAAAACTGGGGCTAAACTTTAAAGCGACATTTGTAGCGCCGATATCCCCAGTACAGCTTCGTTCCCTGATTCAGCTTGTAACACGACGTTGATATCGCGATCGCGTACGCTGTAGATTCGCGTAATACTCGCGTGTGTATTAGCGTATAAAATGTACTGCGGGTACATGTGCGGCGGTTTTTACGGAGTTGTTAACGATTTGGGGCCTTGTACTGTGTGGGGTGCACAGACGGGATGATCGCACGGTTCAATTCTGATTATGCTTCTCTTTCACGCTAAATCTAGCTTTATGAGTAGTGACTACAAAATCTTTGAGCGCAAATATCCGCGGGCAAATTTGAAAATTATTATCGGGGTTGATTGACGGGTACTACTTGAGATGTTTTCCCTGGCCCCGAGCGAATCTTTATGGTTGCTTTACCAGCTAAGAAATCCGTATAGTACACACAAGATGATTGACATGTTGGAGTTATTGGCAGATGTCCGGGTACCTCACTTTATCTGAACGCATCAGGTGAACTGGTCGCATTGACATGCCCCCATGTCTATTTAATAATTAAAATGAGGTTAGATTATCAAGATAATACCTGTGAGAAAGAACTACATTACATGAACGTTTAAAGGAAGACCACGCTAAGTGTGCGCATACTGTATTACTGCATTAGTGCTCTGTCGGCGCCGTGTAAACTTCTTTTAAAAAGTACCAACGTTCCTTAAGTTACCGCTGAATGTTTCTTGGAAACTAATAGGCTTTCTTCATTTCTCTCGACATCCGTGCGTCCATGCAAGTCGAATCGAAAGTCTAATTTCAAATGAGCAACAAACTCCAAATTTACATTTTTTTCGAAATCTTATCTTTGCAGGCTGTCCAAAAGTTCATGAAACTCCAATGTAAATGCCACGGTGTGAGCGGATCGTGCGCAATCAGGACGTGTTGGCTGGCAATGATGGAGTTCCGCAGGGTCGGACAGTATCTAAAAACGAAATACAATGGAGCAACACAAGTTATGATGAACCAAGATGGAACTGGGCTGATCGTTGCCAACAGAAACCACAAGAGGCCCACGCGGTCAGATTTAGTGTATTTCGAGTCGTCGCCGGATTACTGTCTCAAAGACCCCAAAACAGGTAATATTCGTTGACGGTTAATCAGATACGCATTTGTTTGGACAAGTTTGTGACAGTTAGGTTTTCAGTTTTACCCTCCAACTATGAAAGGAACAGCCGTAGCGTGCCAAGTCCAAGATACCAAAACCTTATGAAATCTGTTGATGACGACAGACGGCAGTTCGAAATTATACCTCCTCTCACAAGTGTTTGGTGCGAGTTCTCCCTCATATCAGAGAAACCTTCAAACAACCAAACATCAGACTATCTCGTAACTTTGGTTTATCAATGTCTTTCTTTCAATTTCAGGGGCCCATGGTACCGCCGGTAGACAGTGCAACAAGACATCTCTCGGAACCGACGGATGTGACATCATGTGCTGCGGAAGGGGATACGATACCTTCACTGTCAAACAAACTACTCAGTGCGAATGTAAATTCGTTTGGTGTTGTCATGTCAAGTGCAAAGAGTGCGCCGAATGGGTGGACATTCATACATGTAAGGGGTCAGTCCCAACAGTAGCCCCTGATGCTCCAACGCCAGAAAAATACTTAAAGAAGCCAATGCGAAAACGGAGAGCAATTGTTCGCGCTCTGACGTAAAGGACGACATTTTGAACATACAGGACTCGTAATCGTCCAGATGCAAGGTGGTATTTCGAGACGAATTCCTCCGATTCGATGCTGTGGTTTGAAGGCATTGAGAAGGAACCAAAACCGGAAAGATTGTCATAGATGTGTTAGCAACGCTTGCGCTGGCATTGGCCACGAGGCGCTGTCCTTCGAAGCGATACATTACTGATTCACGAAAAAGTGGCCTCTGGCCCAGGGACGTATTGTGTAGAAGAGACTCTGTGTACCAGAGTGAACTTGTGCGAAAGAAGCACATGGGTCTACACGCTTAACCCATCGCCATCGTACGCACAAACGTCCACGATCTCCTTGTAAAATACTAGAGACTTCTTGAGGTGCACCCATAGTGCTAGTATGGTGACACTATCGAGATGGCATAATGTTTACCTGGACTGGGGCTTTTTGGAAAGTGTACATATCAAAGACATTATTTAAGTTGTCCGTTGAGCTGTAAATAAGTGTGTCTGTCATGCATTTATCATGTCCATGAAGTATCTTACCAGTGAAATGTATACATTTTGTTGTTCAGACTTTATTGTGTGTGTGTGTCTGTAAAGGTTGATGACAATGGACACAACTGCAGATGGAATTGTGATCAGGGGGGCAGTCAGTAACAGAGAGTACCCTATATGTGAGGTGCAGTACTCTTGTGAATCATCAACTTTGTATAAAACAGCAATACTCTGTTAAATGCCTTTATTGCGCCACACACATAATTATCAAATTCTGCAGCGCATACCCCAATTCTGGCACTGTATCATTTTGTACAAACTATCCTTCCAGAGTAGCTGCCTATGGGCAAAAAAAAACTGCGTAAACGAAAGTTATGGTTACAGAAGTCAGACATCATACTGTCCGGTTCCATTTGGGACTCTGGAACCAGACTCTGATGTTGACCAAGTGCATCTTGATAACAAATGTCAAAAGACAACAAGCTGCCAAGTACATAACAAACCTTACATCCAAGATTCAAAATCTACACAAACGGGGCTAATATATCATGTTTGGTATTTGTGGGGACAAGGGTTGCTGTCTCCTGAACCCTCATATGGGGATTGCCAAAATTGAGTTCTTTTCGTTGTAATTAGCGAATTCCCGTTTGGTTATCGCATGATTGATTGAACGTCCCCAAGGGAAAGCATGACATCAGAAACTGTCTGTCATATCCAGCTGATTCGGCTCGTCTCTGATTAATCAATGGGTTCTAGGGACCCGAATCTTTGATTTCGGACTTGGGCCAGTAAATTTCTCTTTCCAGTAGTAGGTCTGTGAACCTTTCCCTTCTACTGCTGCGACGAGTATCAAACCCTGCAGTTCCTCGGTTAACTAGCAGACAAGATATTGTTTTGACGCACGTCACGTGAAGATCACAGCAAATCGCTTGTTAGCGCACTGCTCAGAACACAAGTTAATGAACGCTGAGTGGGTCCCCTGAAGTCTCTTGTACGACTGCTCTGTTCATTTTCCGCCAGTGGTCATATGTAAAACGGATTATCTTTAATACTAAATATGTTACAGCGAGCTGATTAGACCTGTTGGAAGACCTTGGTGTGCTAGTCTTCCCGCTGACCACTGGACACTTGACCAGCTTCCGTGGTATCAAACGAAGGGGTAGACAAGGAACTTGTACCGTGTTCATACTGTCAGCGAAACATATTGAGTTACCTTGCACTATGTTAATTTCAAATCCACCGTCAGACAACAAGACAGGCTGTGCCATTTCATTGTGCTTCTTCTGGAGGAACTTTTTTCATCGATGATACGTCAGTTAGAATCACGCATTCTTAAGCATCAGTTTCACCCAGAGGTAATCTCACAGAAATGCTTGTTGAGGAAGAACTCTGAACCAATGCTTGATTTGGTTTCAAGGCGGGCGGTGGTGGGGGGGGGGGGGGGGGATTAGGACTTTTCTGTGCAGTAATGGATAAGATTGGGCAAGCGGTCTAGTCCATGAAGATGACAGAACCATATCTTAGTTTTTGTATAGACCATGACAGGGGTTGCAATAAACAATATGTATGTACAAATGCTAGTATTTCTAGGGTTCTCCAAAACTGTCAAGGGCAAACTTGTGAATATTGATGCATATGTGTATGTTGGTCATAGCTATTAATATTATTAAATATTTTGTACAAAATTATTAAACATATTATGATGTTTGTGGAATAAGTCTACAGTGTTTTTTAATTCAAATGTTAACTCTATGCGAACCCAGTGCAGGATATATGGTCAAAGTCTTGGCAGAGCTAAGGAAGGTTCTGTAAAGTGTCATCTTACGATTTTGAGACACAAAGTGCAAGGACAAGGGATTTACGCAACCCCATGAAGAATCACTACTCCATGACTTGTGAAATGACAAGGACAAAGACGGGTTGTATTTCTTGAATAAAGTTCAAACTTTATTTCCACCTCCGAGAACCAGTTTTAACATATAAACATGGTTTTGAACAACTCAGACCAGGTTCATAACCTGAACATGCTCATACAAGTGGGTGGTGAAGGAGAAGATCTTTTTGAATACAACTGGCGGTCACTAAGGACCATGTGTTTTACAGCTTTCATACTCAGACACCTTAGCCATCCCTGCACCATCAGTTATGGCGAAAAATCATTTATACAATTATATAGTTATCACATTTTGCACTACTCTATGACAAATCTGAAGCGGTTCTATGACATGGATAGGCTGGCTACATGATACCAAAAAGGTGCTACCAGACAGTCATTACAGAGAGAATGCAGTAATATAAAGGGCACTGTCCATCCCAGGACAGTCACAAGTTTGGGTCTGACCAGAGGATTACAAAGATCATTGTCAACAAAGTCACTTGATATTTGCAAACTTGCCAGACTCAACAAGGTTAGGCATGACACTCGAGTGTCAATGTGATGCTTCCAATGAGTCACTCTTTGGAACTATGACCAGCCGAGAAGTGAGATGACAACAAAAGGGAAACAGTCTTGATTATGACAATCTTTAGCACATAGATGGTTTACAACAACAATAAAAAGAATTGAACAGTGGAAATCATCTCAGCTAGGATGTGGACTTCTTGTATGAATTTCACAAAATCAATTGATTGGAGGCCTATCTTCTGATTATTAGAGAGGGGTTAAATACAGAATTGAGAAATAACATCTTCAAGTTTGAAGTGAGTAGTGTCTATCAGAGGCTCCACAGAAAAGCTTAGTCTTACCTCTACTCTGACTAACTCAATATGAGCTATGCTTTTTGAGCATTTTTGGTCACATTGAAAAAAAAATGTTAACAGACCAAAAAAGGCAGAGAATATTACTTACACATGATGGTGAATAAGTTAAAAATATCTGCGTCGGAGAGAGAGTTGTTGATCAAATCCCCAAAATGGATGGGAAAAGTTATGAATCTTTAAAAAGTGTGATGTAATCCCAGTAAAGTGCATACAACATTATGATGCTGCTTACCTGTTTGTAAGACTAGAGTTGATGTCATACCATCCTTGCATGAAACACCTGTACAATTGTGTACATAACTCTACAGCGGTTTAACCCAGGTAACATGACGTAACTTCAGTTCTGTTTTTTTGCTGCTGGACAATAGAATTGTGGGCAGCAGACCGATGCTACGTTTTTTTCGCCATCATCCTCATATGGGATTCTTATCACGATAGTGATTTTCCCATTTCTAGGGATTAATTTCTCAAGCCAAATTGAAGTATCCGAAATGACTAATGGCAAACGTAAGATTATCGGAACATCGTGATGATAAGGCAGTGGAAGAGACTTCTCGATATCAGCAAATCTATAAGAAAATATACTTCTAGGTATGCTTTGTGGTCATTTTCATAACATATTTTCAGCCTGATCACCACATGTACATTTCATCTGCATTTTTCTATTACCTTAGTCTGAAAAATGTTGGTCTCAAGAAAAACAGTTCTGGCCGAGTCATGATCATATTGTCAATTACCAAGTCACCACAAGCACCCCTAGGCAGTGACAATTTGAAGATCAGGTTTGATTCAATTGCTGGACTGATCATAAGAAATGAAGCCTACTATGATTCTACATATTACATTAACGACCAGGGTTGGTCACTTTGATATTGATGGGCATCAGGCATGGCCCAGGATCAAAATATTTGCAACACTGGCAGACAGAAATAAGGGTGTTTACAGTACATCAGTATTCACTGCAAGGCCGGACTGTTTTGAATTAGCAAGTTAAAGTCAAAAAATGACTAAAATACGCTTTGTTGATTTAGCATTACAAAAACAAATTCAAGAAAATAACAACAAAAGACTAGTGAGTGGAGCACACAGTTTTAAAAGTGCACAGTATACTAGCCATGGCATCAAATTCATCAATTCAGTTGGATATTGAAGTCCTCCTGTTAGTTTATCATCGCAAAAAACTGAAAATTAAGCAACAAATAATGTCAAATTGAGCTCATACGAAGCAATTCGTGATGATTTATGGGCGTGGCATTAGATTCGTGACAGCTGATGGATGAGGTTGGAAGGCAAGATGGCCTCAAGCTTCTCGATGATGTAACTTAGCGGCATGTACATCCAACTCAGTACCTGAAATAACAAAGAGGCAGAAAGTCAATGAAGACTTCTTGACGTAACTTTAAAAAGAGATGTAACTCACCAGATCCCGTTCAGAGCCTTACTTTTAAAACATCAGTTTCTTTAAAAGTTTCTTTGAAATCGTGAACCTATATCATGACAGCTGGCATATTTTACAAATTTTATCAACCCAAGTGAAAATGTCTACACGGGCAATTCGCTTGCAGACACCCCCAACAAATGGCAATATTCTTGTTCAAGAATGGCCCGAGGTGTCCAGTTAACCAGATGAAACCTCAACAATTGAACGCTAATCATTCGAGTAATGGTACACAACACTCTTCTGCTTAAGCGAGCTTAGTGGCGACCATCTTGAAACTCGGATGTGTCCATCATACCATATCGGGGTCTAATTGCCCTCCCATTTGAGTCGCTTCGAATCTAAATAGCCACCCTGCCTGTCGCGATGAATGACGTAGTAACGTTTAGTTTGTAAATAGTGCAAGTGGCCTGAGGTGACGAGATATGGGCCTTTTGGTTATAATTTGTAGCATTCTTGACTAGTTGTTCCTGTGTTTTCAAACTGCGGCTGTCGTCTGCCTCAGGCCATCATTGACTGAAAGTGTCTAGTGACACTGAAGTGGGTCATGAGAAACAAATGGAGGAGATGCGGTGAGGACAACCCAACAACAGTTTTTCCCATCATTCAAGTTCATTTTCTGTTCATCATAACTCTTCAGGTAACATCACAAGTCCTATTATCGTCCTTCTGGCAGACGTCATATCCCATAAATGCCAGATTTTGACTGAAAACAACATTTTATGACAAAACCAACAAAATTTTCTTAAGTTCTGAAGCTTTCAGCAATAAGTAGTAAATATGTTTTCAACTTACCGTTTTGGCGATGACACCCATTGGCTCCGGGTATTGATGAGTAAGAAGGGCCAAGAGGGCAGTGAAGGAGCAAAGACCAGCAGTAAAGAGGATGAAAAATGGAAGTTCCTTCTTGGGGTAGACAGACACTTCGTGAAACGCTGAAAAAAAGGATATCATAGGAGTATAGTTAAAATGAATCCAAATCTGAACTGGAAGGGACCGTGCCCCTTGGGTCAGTGGTCCAAGGACAGGTCCAGCCGAGTGGAGAATGCCTAACAATTCACCCCAGGCAACCTGCAAGTGGCCGACTCTCATAACACCTATCATATCATTGCACCACAACTATCTGAAAGACCAAACAGTGCCACAATATCAAACTCCTGGGGCTACACAATAATGTAGAGATTACCCTAAAGATGTTTGAAAGACCACAGCCCCAGGCATGCCAATTCAGAGCATTGATACATCACGCCTGAGGGAACAACAGGCATTAGATCTAAAGAGATGACCTTAGGAATCTGACCAATGAGAGGTTCCCTAAGGCAAAATCTAGCAAGAAGGCAACCAAATTCAGCCATCCAAGTGGTTCCTCAGCAGGACCACTGTGTCCACCTATGGATACCCAATGGCACTAATCAGACAAATTTCTTAGCGGATTACATGTGATAGCACCGTGTCGCCATCTATGGACACCCAATGGCACTAACCAGACAAATTTCCAAGCGGACAACATGTGATAGCACAGTGTCGCCATCTATCTGACTATGGCAGACTTTGAGCCAAACACAAGCCACTTCTCCCCAACTCAAAAGAGTGATAAAGTTATACTAACTTGGGAGTAGTTCTCTATCAGCACTCTCGGTACATGTTGGATACGGATAGAAGAGATGACCCTTCTCCAGTGGATAGGGAATCATACGGAATGCTGAAAAAATATCAATTAACCAGTGTCAGTGATGATGGCTTCAACATCTGAAGAACCACCACTGTTTAACGTCTGTCTTTGAGCAAGACACTTAGCCCTGCACTGAGGTGTTTTCAGTTGGCTTCAGGTACCCTCCAAGTTTCATGTGTACTGGTGCAGAAGCCAAGGTTAGTCCAGTGCCAATATGCTTCTGATTATGATCAACATAAAAGAAATCTCCCTTTCCATAAGACACACAACAAGCCCCTAAATGAACAAGAAAATGAACTTACTGCCTTCCCATGTACAGTGTAATAGATTAAGAGCTCCGTCAACCTTCTTCCAGTGTTGTAGATGAAAGAAACTGTACGCAAGTGCTTCACTGTCCCCACGCTTGAGGATGTGTTCTGGGGGCAGGATGAGACACTTCATTTCTAACAGATACTGAAATAAAAACGAGTCGATCAGAAAAGGCAGATAGCTAGGGATAGGGAGGCAACCTTGTCAGACATCACCGGAAAACTCGACTTCTTATGTGATAAAGCTCACCTTGGGAACATGTGGATTGAATTCGACCGCCCTGTGGATGGCTTCCACAGCATTCATCTCTGCCGTGCTCAACCCTCGTTTAGAGGCAATGTCGGGTGAGAATCTGAAAGACACACACAATCAATTAAAAACAGAAAGAGGATGTAGATTTCAGAATATTCTTGCATAGAAGGGCATTTGAGGATGAGACAAAGAGCCATGTTAGAGTATGACATAGGGAGACCAATCATTGCCTAACTACTACTCAACTGATGATATGTTCAAAGTTTGTGTCTTTTTTAATCTAAATTTTGGATCCAAGAGGATTTCACATTTCAGTTTTAACAAGGAAAGATGGACTTACTTATCAGCTACAGCTCTGGCTTTGAGTAAGGCAGCAGTATAGCATATAGTAGCCGACTTGGGAAGGGTGATGTCTGAAAGAAACAGCGTCATGTCAATAAGGCAGCAGCATATCACAAGATCGTCAAGATATTGAGAAACAAAACAAAACAAACTCTGCGTGGTTCTAATTTATTTCGTAATCACATTTTTGTGTTGCAGAAGTTGCTAACTCTTGGCTCAACTTACCATCATACTTGGATAGCACGGCTTGGACATCAGCATAGGCCTGCAGCTCTAGGAGGCAGTCAATAAGATTCTCATGGATGTTAAACAAATTGAGCATTGGGAACTCCTTCATCAGCTGAAATGGGGGTGATTTTATAGTTAAATATGAGCATAGCTTGGACATCATCCAAATTTTCCCACTAGTTTTCAGAAGCATACAAACTAACTGCACTGAATGATGATGCTTCTTGATATTTTGGTTCTGAAGTACTACATGAGGTGGCATCACAGTTCATGCCTCAAAATACAGCCTTCAAGTGCAGACAGTTCAATGGCTGTATTGGGAATAGCTGCAGACTGTCTGCAGTTTTGTTTACCTCATAGAATATGACATTAGAATTTCTATCATGTAACTTTATCTTATTCCATTAGTGTTAATATTACATTAGCCTGACCCATTTTGGTCTTTGCTTTCAACATGTCCAATCTGTAACTATCTGGGTGTACTGTTTATGCTTTCGTTTCTTCTACCTTAGGCACTCGTATCACTGTAATTTCTAGCAGGTTGCCAAGGCTAAGAGATTTCAGGCCTAATGATTCCATCAGTCTCAATACACAAAGGGGTCACACTAGGCACAAGCCCATAGTACTACACCATTAAAAGGTTTAGACAGAGAGTAATTGGCCTAGATACTAAATGAAAAGACAACGGTTTTCTTATAGGATTCAAGTTTGAACAACTGACCTCCCTCATCATTTTGACAGCTTCTCTTGTCTTGCCTAACTTCTTTGCACACATCGCTAGACGTCGCTTTATATAGACTATCACATTGGTGTCTCTTCCTGAAAGAGAAACGTTAATACAAACATGATTAAAACACCAGCGCCAGACATATGCTGAACATTATCATAATTATCATTAAGAGGTGATCGGCTGGAAAGAGGCAAAGTGGCGCCAAATTTATAGTAGTAGCTGGCAACAAAACCACGATAAGAGCTTGGGAAGAAGAAACTTTGGGTGAACATTTTTTTTGTTTTGACTTGAGACTTACTGTACTTACTGTGAGTAGATTCATGTTGTGTACTGTGATGTTGAGTCAGTTGGGATTTCTTATACAAAACTTCAGCTGCTTTGAAAGCCTGTTTCAACATCTTCTCAGCCTGGAGATGAATAGAAGAGAGCACTGTGAAGAGCAGGAAGGGTGTTATTGCCGATATGATCATCAAAGGAGGCTGTGCAGAGCCCCTGAATCAGGCATCAGGTTTTGTCTTTCACCAGGCTCAGAAAAAAATTGTTGAAAAGAGTCGAAGTTGGATGAACTATCGACTTGTTCACTTACGTCTAATATTGACGTGCACTCCTCCTCAGCAAGTAGGATCATGGCTGGTGCACAGCTGAAACCAAAGAACAAACAACGTCTAAAATCGAGGTCATATTTTAGGACACTGTCATTTCTGGCATTTGAAGTCAGTGCTACTCACGGTGGACTTCCAAATAGGAGATAAGCCATTAGTGTTTAATAGCCACAAACAAAGACAGATTCTAAAGGTGATGCCAAAGCAAACACTTGCCACGGAACCATTTACATGAACTACAAGTTGTTGTTCTACTCCTCGACTACCAGAAGTGACCACTCGGATTGCTTTGTACAATTGTAAGGGCTATTCCCATCAGAAAGCCGAAGCAATAACTTGTGTTACCCCTAGCCGCGCAGATCTGGTAGATTAATCCGTGTAAAGAGATCGTTTCCATGGGGATGGAAGCAGACGATCTAGAATTTCGCCCAACGTCATTGAAAGCAGGGGGTCCATTTCTAATGACGATAATTGAGCCTTAGATATGCCAGACATCAAAGTGACGATTAAATAATGGATTGACGCCAGGACACATAGGACCCTCAGTATTGCACGTAAGATACTTAATATTTATGAAGTGTGAGTATAGATATACAAACAGATGTGTTATGATATATGTGTGTCCAAGTGTTTGTGTATGAGACAGACTATATTGAGCTTGTTGACCATAGGGGTGTCCCCAGTTTGTGATGTTCAAACTGACTACAGTGGTAACATGTGAGTTTTGCACAAAAGATCATAGCACATTGCAAAACATAACACAAAGTAGAACATAGATATGTATCAAAGGGATTTCGTCAAATTCGAAGAGGAAAAGGTTTATCTATTAGACACTTACTCAGGATTCTTCTCTAAAGCCTCATGCGCTGCCTTAACTCTCGCCTGGGGATTTCGTTCCCGCCAAGCCGTCTGCATGACTGAAATAAACAAGAGAGAGCTGAGAAAGAACGCTTCAAAGATTATTTTACACTTCTATGAATTTTGACATCTGTGGATGAAATTTAAAGGGAACATAAATTTGATTAAGTGTCCTGTTTTGCCTTGTTACTGATATCAACTCATTGCTCAGTGACGTATGTCCTTGCAGTTTGGTAGCCAAGTTCTATAAGGATATATTTTGGCTACGGTCCTGATTCGTAAGCTCAGATTATAATTGAATTACCATCACAGAACACAGAAGAGAGTATTACCATGTTTGTACTCACTTTCATACTCCGGTTTGCCGGCGTCTGTATCGCAGGTAAAAAACGTTTGATGGTCCTGCGCGGAGAGATTCATGTCATAGTATGTCAACGGCTCCTTCCCCGTAGCCCAAGTAAAGCGCTGATATTCCGCACCTCGAAATAAATTCAGTGGGTTCCGCCATACTTTACACTCTGTTTGGAGGAAGGAAGGGAAATTGAGCAAATAAGTTTTTTGGGATGTAAAGATGTTCTTCAATCTTACTCGCCTGTGTTGCGGGGTGCGATATCGGCTACATGTAGCTCGAATGCCTGTGTTGTCTTAGCCTAGCCAAATGAACTGGACCTATCTGGACACTCACAACCCAACTCAACTGTGACAACTGACGAATGACGGACAAAACGTATAACGTCAAATGTTTCCTACCTGGCACTGTTTGCTGCTGTTGACTAGGTGTACTACTACTGTTATTGGTCGTCGTATTTTCAGGCGGTGCGTCACCCCCACCTAACAACGGCGATATATGATTCAGCGAGACCTGTTCAATGAAGGACGTGCCATACTTTTTGAAATACCACCATTCAAAGATCTGAAAGAATAAATCAAATTTGAAATTGTTACAAATCTGTGATTGTTCTTTTTAAGTTGAGCAAATGTGGTTTAATTCTATTTAGGTAATTGAAGGTAATTTTTCTTGGGTGGTGAAAATATAAAAGCAGGCTAACACTGATTGTGCAAAATTCACTTCAATCAGGAAATATCTGTGTCACTGTCTCCAATGTGGGAAGCACTGTAGCAAAGAAAGCAATCAATTATGATAAGTAATTTCACTTCTACTTGATGGTGCAAATATATCTCGGGAGTCAGACAAACAGGGTGTGGTACCCTCTTGGTTTATTAAAGTGAAAAATACTTCTGTTCAGCGGCAATGAAATGGCCATCACTATCGATGAATTGGGCACTGACTGTTAAAAATCCACAGAGACTTACCAATATTAATCCTGATATAAGAGATGACGTCCCGGTCAATGCGACATAAAATTTTGGGGTGAGTGTGTTCAGAAACATGGTTGCTGCAAAGAGAAGAAAGACATGAGGAGATTAAGTCACATTGCCATTTTGTCCCTGGTCAACATAGGCAAAGGGAGTTCTTAGGGGTCAATCAGAAACACAGACCGGACCTTTCGGAATCAGGTTTTGAAGCATAATTGGCTGACCTCCTTGTCTGAAATATGGACACAATGATAAAAATTGGTTGATGATATATTGACCGGTGCTTGCAGCAGTAGCATAATGCGAGTTTCACACGCAGCCAGAGAAAAAAACCTCTGGTAAATACCGCAAGTTGCAATAACAAACCATGTTGCCCAAACTTATCATGCATCAGTTGGTGTGACTGGAAGGTGTCTAATAGGAACCCACTGGGTAAAGGAGTCGATTTTGATCAGGAAAACGCCCAACATAAATCGAGACGAAAGGCGCTTCAAACTTTCTCACGTATGGGACCATGCTTTATTGACGGCTTCACCTAGCTTTCAATAGGAATATATCAACTCTTCCTCCTGATGAAAATGACCTGTATCGGCCTGAAACCTCAGGATAAAGTATGTTGTTTCAATGCTAAACATATTCCAAAGGAGACTACATGTTTACCAACATTGATCAAAATCAAAATAAGGTAATTACAAACCATCATAGTCATAAAGCCACATCAAAATTGAGAAAAACATCTTGCTAACTCAGTCGGTCAAAATAAGAATGACTGTGGCTAAAAACTCACACCGACTTCATGGTGCTAGACAGGTTACATGACAATGATGAGTATCATGTTTGAGCTCTGTGTGACACTTGACAGCTCTCATAACATTTTAACATGAGTGTCATTGCCACCTCCCAGGTGGGAAAAAGGATGGAACGTGTAAGGTTCCACCGATATTTGCCACAGTTACAAGTAGCTATTGTACATGTATCTAGGTAAGTTTGGTATTAAACAGGTAGTAAAATGGTGTTAAAGTTTTTTTCAGAAATTCAGCAGATATACTGTGAGACACATCATTGGGCCGGTTAGCCAAGGAGATGATAGCCAAGGAGATGATAGCAATGTTCATGGATGTCGCTATCAAAGTCTTTCCACACCCATCAATGAATGATGTCACTGTCAGTCTTACCACAACCCAAATGTTTTCAACTTTTGACACACACTACCCACTACCAATACCAATCTCATCTTCCCCAGCAGCCAATACTCGTAGGAGTATGAAGCATGATACTGTCATGTCTATTGTGACAATCCAAAGATAGCCGGGAGGTTAGCTGGCTGCCTGGCAACCTTTAATCTGTGCATATTGACATATCCGCTCATCCTAATCCTTTCTCATTTCAATTATTTCCCATTATCTTTATCTTCCATTAGACTATGTGTTTAGATTCCCAATCATAATGCATTTTTCATGACCGAAGATGATTCTTGGCTGGCAATTTTATAGTGGAGAGCCAAACGTTAAGCTACATCACTAAAAGTTTAAGTTATCATGCAGGAAGTTGGTTGATCATGTTATGGTTTATGGGGTTGTTATCTTGTCTGGCCATATGATACTTTCACATGTTTGCATTAGACAAAGATTTTTAGAGAAAGTTCTAACGATATTTAAAGGTTGGAAGGGCCGGTCAAAGAGATTGAGAGAGCAACAATTGTCACACTAATTGTTACTGTTTTAGCCACAAGATAACAGCTTCTACAAAGTTCACAAAGAACAATATTTGAACTCTACATGTACAAAATGGTGTAGTTGAGACACTGGACATTAAAGAGAAACAATAAGATCTGGAGGGCATTTTTGTGAATACAAATTCATGTCTAGTCTAACCAATACAAATCAAATCCACATCTAAATGTTCATTCATGAGTATTGTGCGGGAAAAACAAATCGATCCAATGTGTCTATAGAATGAACGACCAGGACCCATCTGCTGACGCCTGGATCAAACAAGACGTGCCAGAAATGGCTGAGAAAATGAACTAACACGGTGTGAACCAACATTCAAAAATCTATACCCTAAAGCAGACATGTATGCTTTGTCTGCAGTCTGAAGCATAACATATGGTACCTGTACATCACAGTGACACCACAGCGACACCATGACATACTGGTAAGAAACCAACATCACCAACGGACATTTTTTAACAACGACATGGAAGGGATTCTAATGGTGTGAGTGATTGTTGTACTTACTGAAGATCAAATTCAACATATCGACGCTTCGAGTTCAGACACGTTTCTCCACGAGGTTATCTCAGAATCAATATCAACAATCATGAACCGCACGCCACGTTGGTGAATTATGCAATGATAGCGGTTTCTCCGCAAATTATCGCTTAACAACCGGAGGTTAAAATAAGAAGACAATAAAACTGGGTTTCGCCTCAGAGCAAATGTTGCGAAATGACATATGTTTGAGCGTTCATAAATTGACAATCCGTTTGGAAATTTCTTGTAGTTTTTTCCGTTGAATCATGAAATGCACATGTCCAGTCCACGGTATTATGATGATACGGTTCGCAGACGTTCGAGATGCATGCGTCTGCTGCGCCACATGCAGAATCCCAGCACTAGCTGCTCATCTCACCAGCTACAGAGACACGACAGACTACACCACAGCATCCAATACATGATTCAGAAGCCTCTACACACACTGACAATCAGTCTGTGGGAAAGAAGCGTCAATATCCGCAGATGATGAATGCTCGTTCCATCGTATACTAGCACTGCTTCCACTGTTACATTAATTATGTACAGTCCTGACAAACTGGTCTGTATTGATCGAGAGCCTGGAGAAAGAGGAAAGTGTTCCTAAGACAGTACGAGTGGCACGGATTGCAGCCAAGGGCTGGGTTTCATCCTCAGTGTTTCCTAGATTGTCATTCTCTTCTGCTGACAGCCAGGTGAATAATTGGTCCAATTATGGAACTATACATAGCCATTTTTTCCCATTTGGCTTTAGTGCTTGTTATGTAAGGCGAAGCAAATGTATACTTTGATTTATTTCCTGGATACCTTGCTTGACTAAATTGGCTGAAAAGTCCAAGTAGAGCCTATTGACATCATTGAGAGGAGACTTGAAGTGTTTTTTTATTTGGATTACAGTTACATGTACATCCCTAGATTACAATATGAATTTGAAAGACGTTTTGTGCGTCCAAGTCACAACCAAGTCACAGCCAGACCAAGTCACAACCTGGCACGTCACTTGCAACCGTTGGACACAATATCCCGCAGCATCCCGCATACTCAACATAAACCACAATTAATCAAATGTGCGGCAAATTCGCACATCACACACAGAGAGTGTTGAAAAAAAATCATACAAGATAAAGCAGGAAATAGTGTGTTTCCATGGAAACCAAGACATTCAGATTTAATGCAATTTTGCTTTCTGTGCTAAAACAATGATTTTTGTTGTACAAAAGGTTCGTGATCTCGGCGGTTCAATTTATTTTAAACATGGACTCAAGATTCTGAGAGATGAGCAGGGGACAAAGGACAAACCTCAATCTTACAGCTGATGAGCAAAGCAACTGCAGAATGTAGGTTATTTGGGGAGATGTCAAATCTTTTTTTTATGATATGGCAGTTGGGGAACTAGGCAACTTTTGTGACAATTTTCATCCAATCATTACCAATACCACTGTATTGGCTTTAGCTTCCAAATGCATTACAAAAAAGTAAAATGTATATACACGTATCTGGCTATCGATACCGGTAATTTATCTGTCTGACAAGTTCTAAAACACAATCACCATGAGGCAATGGCTTCTTTGAAAATGTAGACCAAACATGCCATGTACTAATGATGCATGGGTTTGGATATTTTGTGCTGAGTTCATCATATTGATCATTGTAATAAATTACTGGGAAAAGGTTTCTTATCAACTGTTAGTGTTATTGACGTAGACTCCTACTCACCCAGAGACATCTACACTCACCCCAAAGAACTAAAATCTAAACCTTTCATCATCGGACATATGTTGGCCAGGGTCATTCATGTACCTGTTGTTACGACTCAATGCACCTAAGAATGTGACATGGGTTCGCGAAACCACACTGTGGGGTAAGGGCACCCTCTCTTCATGTAGTAGGACACCTCTCTATTGAGGACGGTGACCTTAGGTCAGTCCCAAAGGTTTCCTCAAGAGAGAGGTTGCACCGAAGTTTAAAATTATAGGGACGTAGCTAGCCTACACAGCAAGCTTTTTAGATTATCACATCAGGCATGCATAGCAGGGCCAAAAGGGTCTATGAGGGGGGGGGGGGAGTGTAGGACGGGTTCCCCAACCTTACAATTTCAGTATACACTATCACCACCAACAACAGTCAACAGGCAAGATAACTATGAATTATAATGGCAGCCATCAGGCAGGTTCCATGTGTAATCGAGCGCAAAGTAGCATCTCATGTCATTGACCCATGATCCGACGCCAGGTGCTAGGTGGCAGGGCAGGGCACTGGGCATGCAGCCCGGGGTAGGGGACCCAACCATCGAACCAACCGGCAGGCCCTGGACAGTACAATGAGTAAGCTTTTAGATCAGGCAAGTGTAGCAGGGGGCCTCGGGGGGGGGGGGGGGGGCTAGGGTCGACCCCCAAAACCTCACTTGACCACCTCCACCACAGTATACATAACCGGTACATGTAACACATGATGTACACTACTGTGCATTTTTGGCTGACAGATTGCTGCCGGCTCAAAACATACGCTGCAATCAGTCTCCCTGAGCAAAAACGCTTACCGTAAGTAATGTTTTCCCCGAGCTTTAGTGGTCCTCTTAACATGTAAACGACAAAAGACACCAGAAGGAACCAAACTACCCACAAATACGTCCAAGACCAAGCGATCCAAGACTTGATTTTATCAAATCCTCTACTCAAATAACCTGCCATGTTGGATTGTTGTGGTTGTCGTGAAACGTCGTCAAATCATTTCTGTCGTTGCCTTCATGTGTGTGTGCCCCTTCACACAGTCATCCCTAGCAGATATACAACATACGGCCACGGTATATGAATCTTTATTCATTGATGTGAAGTTGTCCTCAACACAGTGTATCGACTTCTTAAACATGCTGACTGAATAAATCAACTTGAATTCATGATTATTAAGACATTTATTGCATCTTTCTCCAACTTTTACACTGAACATAATAGGTGTTTAGCTTTTCAAAACTGAAGAATAATAGAAAAGTGTAGTAAACTAAATAAAGCAGTGTTCAAAATGAAAATTTTGGAACTCAATTCAAAACATTTTTCTTGTCTTTTTTGACATATCTGGATGTCTTGATGTCATAGCAATATGTACAGGAAGAAACACATACAGCAGATGTCCGGAACAACTGTCTGTATTAAGATTGTGACAATTATCCTGCTGACTGCAGTACTGGATTATCACTCATGGGTTGGGTACTCTGGGTCGAGAAAAATGCTTTTCTTTGCTCCATGATAGACTGCTGTACAGCTGCATTCTGACAGCTTAGATTGTGACAATTGCCCATGCATTGTTGGAAATCATTATCTCACTGATTCATGAGAAGAGACCGCAGCCTCATCTCGAAGTTCATGTCCGCTCTTTTATTGGACAGCACATCCTGCTGCAGCATCAATATACTGTCTGAGGCAGACTGATGAACCTCAAACCCCCTCTCTATCGAAACATTCCCCACATCTTTATAAGTCCTCGACCAAGTTGTGTCCATGTCTAGCGATTCATCATCCTCTTCCAAAACACTCTGCAGATACTTCTCAAATACATCCAGATTCTGTTTTTCAATGCTCAGTCGGGATTTCAGTTCATATGCTGAATTGTCTGCCTCAAGAGTGACTTTATTTGCCACGGACAGATCCAAAATGACAGATGTATCCGGTGAAGCTGATGAGTCTAGTGCTGTTCGTTTCATTTCACTCTCGTTTGCTGTTTCATCCAGTTTTCGCTTAGCCGCTCGCACAACACAATCTTTTGTAGTTGTCATACCTGAAAATAGATATGATTATACGTTATTACAGTCAGGTCATCTGGATCCCTATTGTCTCCATGGCCAGGTTGGGCCAAAGTGAGGCCAAGATTGTAACACCATCTGTCTCAAGAGCAATTTTCCATCTCTCAATCATGGAGGAGGAAGGAGATTACATGGGACGAGAATCCTACTTCATCATTACAACGCACAGCATGATTCACATACCAGTTTCCAATGTTTCCAACAAGGTCTCGGTCCAGAATGTTGGCAGTCTGTAATCTCCCAGGGACGAAGGTGTATAGTATACCATAGCTTCCAACTGGTCCTCATCCTTAAAGCAAGAAATTCAAGATTCAAGATAGGAACCAAAATTACAAAATATGTTGAAACAAATTAGTGAAAGGAGTGCACACAGGATGCAGGATTAGAGATGTCGTGGTGACTGTCTTACTCGTAGTTAGAGGCAAATGCTCACTTGCAGACTATGGGGTCTGTTGTTCCTTAAGAGGTACCCAAAGGGCTTAGTAAGTAACAAGATTTTCCTCACCGATTCTGCTAATCCATCCACCCAGTCGAGATTCGCTAACCTATACGATATGCATGCCGATATGATTTCAGTCCATGGCATGTTGATGAAGCGTGGTTCACAGTCCTCGAGGCGCTCAGCCAGGTAACAGGTGTCCTCAAAATCCTCACGGCTTCTTCTTATTGCCCAGCCCACTCTATAAAAGGATAGACCATTTCACTGGAAAACTGATCACTCATATAATCAAAACTATAGTCTAAGGTGCAATATTTACTGATACCATCTCACTGAATCAACAAACGTCCTTTTGGTATAGTCTTACCTTGACAATAGGTTGGTTATATCAGATTCGTCCACGGTGAGCGCCTTAATGTAGGCCCAGACATCTTTACAAGCTTGGTTCCAGCTCTCAGCTTCATTATCATGGTAAATGAAAGAGGGCAGTGAAATCGAAAGAAGCAAAGACTCCAAGTAGTCAAGCTGGTCCTTTGCATTCCAGTCCTGGGCAGGTAGGTCTGAAAAATGGAATTTGTGAAGGGTTATGGGACGACATCCATTCTGTCTTGTCTGACACAATCTCACAAAGCTTTTGAAAGTCCTTTCACCTCTTTTTTCAATAGGTTCTGGTCCACTTGGAAAGGTTCAAAGGGGAGAACAATGTCAAGAAGGATTTATGTCCGAACTGAAACTAACCTGGATTTGTGCAGGAAAATTCCAAAGCTGGCCAAGAAATCTTGGCAAGCTCGAGACTTCCACCCACGGCAGACAAATGGTTGACTGCAGATTGATACAGCCCGATCAGAACATTGGGCGACTGATGTGGAAGCCCTCTATTCTTCCTGGCAGCGAGGTTTTGGTAGACTGGCGTGTAGAACTCTTTGAAGAGGAACTCGTCTATGAAGTTTCGGAGGGGTTTCTTTGTGAGTTTAGGGTGACTGGGACAAGACTCAGCAGCCCACTGGAGACCTTGACCAAGCTGAAAATAAAGATATACACTACATTGAGTTTCTTTTACCATTGATCCCTGAGAATTCTCCACATAAAATCATTTACCCCCAACTGTATTGAGTAGGCTGGGTTAAAATACATCTAATCGATGTTTTATCATTCCTCAAGGGGCTCAAGAACTAGCTAGTATTAACTGAAGATCGATAATAAACACTGAGAAAACTGAGAAGTCTTGTTCCAGACTGAAAGTTTTTCAAAAGAATCTATCCTTTGATACATGTTTAGTTGTTTATTGTTAGAACTTGTCATGAGGGGTTCAAATCTCTCAACTACTCTGCACGTGACTGTAAAAATTCTAAAAATCAACAGAATCATGACCTCACTGCCCTATGCTATCTTTGAATCTCACCGATTTAGTCGCCTCAAGAGTCTCCACATCTTCGATCGACATTAGATGCAGACGATCCTGCGCGACCTCCATCAACGCATCTCTCTCAGCTGGCATTATTTTACCATCAGTTATGACGAGCAATGGCGTGGATGGACAACATTTGGCAAGATCTTTGACACTCCTCACCTTTTCCTGCAAAAGAAGAACAAATCCTTAAGATCAAACTTAACCGAAGTCCCAATATCTTTCCTTCACATTTGTGACCCACCACGGCAAAATGAGTCGCATGTTGCACAGAAGATGAGCCTAAAATGACACCTGGACGTAATAGAATAAATTGATATACCCTACTCAGACTTCACAAAAGGCAGACAATAGTGAAATGAACAACCAGTCCGTCTCAACCTGTAAAGCTCGGAGCGACATGCGACTCATTTTGCCATGGCGGGTCACATTTATAAGGTAAAATAAACATGCACCATTTTAAAATTCTGTTCCTGACCATTGGTCATATAAAATGATTGAAACACACTGCTGAATAAAACTGACTAAACTTGAATCATACCGCTTCTGTTTGACTCGGTAAGATGAATCCTATGACTACTGAAGACCCCATGATGACATCCTTGTTTTCCAAGTGTCGCTCTGTCGTCCCCGAGACACAGACATGTAACGTGGCCTGTGCTGGGATGGATGGGGCAACAAGCATCGACGAATAGAGACTCAAGACATCTATGCCATCCTGAAAAACATATAATGATTTGACTACTCAAAAGTTATGGGAGTAAAACTGTTTGCTTAAGTGACCGTCAAGAAGGGATTGCCAAATCTCACTTACACTTCTTTACAAATCATCTGTCAGGGAAACAGTTTTGTTAAATCATTTTAACACCTTCAGCGCCGAACCATGCAGACTACGTGGCCCAAATCCCTCCTCTTTGAGCTGGTTATCGGAGTCTCATCGACTTCATGAGAGAACTACGCCATCGCCATCTTCAGGGCAAGGTAAATACTGAAAATACCAATATTCAGGGCAAGGTAGGAACTGAAAAGACCAAAGTTCCTGCCTTGCCCTGAAGATGGCGATGGCGTAGTTCAGAACTTTAGATGACTTCATGAAAGAACTACGCCATCGCCATCTTCAGGGCAAGGTAAATACTGAAAATACCAATATTCAGGGCAAGGTAGGAACTGAAAAGACCAAATGGTCTATTGCCCTGAAGATGGCGATGGCGTAGTTCTTTCATGAAGTCCATTAGACTCCGATAACCAGCGCAAAGAGGGGGATTTGGGCCACGTAGATCTACGAGGTTCGGCGCTGAAGGTGTTAATCTGGTGGTAACTGGTACCACAACACCCCTAACCACCCAATCTTGAAGCAAATGCCTTGACCAATTGGCAAAATTTGGTTCCGTGATTGCAGATTTTTATGCTGGTATGATTTTCGTTCGACCTCTAGACTTCACAAACAAATCTCACCGTCCTTGCTTTGCGGTAGTTCCGAGCCTTTCCAGCCGCCCCTCTCTGCAGTTTATGTTTGACCCAGTCACAGAGAACAGAGTTCTTCTGGCAAGCTGGCTGAACCACCAACACCTTCCAGTATAGGCTGGGCTCTGAAAGAGAAGATTGAACGATTATGGATGAGTGCACTGCAGTCAAATACTTCGTTTTTCTCAATGATGAACCATTGTTGAGATACATCACACAGATAGAGTAGGGTCAGTAATGAAATGAAACTGGCTCGAGCTCAACAAGATCTTTTGTTGTTTTCGTCCACAAGCTGACTGGCAGTAGCCATTCGTTCAAAGTAGAGACATCTCAACAAGCTACATGAAGGACTGCTTCCCATTCACGGAACCTCCTACCCAGCTCATCTAGGTGAAAATGGACTAAAGCATGACTCTGAACTCACCCGAAGTCATCAATTCCTTTTTGCTCCGCCCTCCAAGTAGCCCAATGAGTTTTTCCCCAACCAAGTTTGGCAAATCAAACGGCTTCCATGCCCGATGATGCCGTAGGCCCTGCAGCAGATTCCTCAAGTCGATATGATTCATATTTACTTGCTGTCGTAGACTGATTGACCTTGGCGGCTCAATCGAGAGGCGTGCCTTCTTTCCAACGTAAAATGCATCTCTTGCGATTTCATCTGATGGTCGCCAGGGCAACAAACAGGTTACTTGTTCTTTGACACTATATCGTGATGGTGCACTGGGAAAATTGTGCATTGCTGTTTTTAGGCGGACTTGTTTCACGTAGCGTTTCCGCCAGATTTTGAAAAAGTTGTTTACACGGAAGAGTTGTACAGTATATTTCACATCCTCCAATTCTTGTTTTCTGATTTCTAAATCTATCACCTCTTTTGCTACTTCTGCAGCTAATGATTTGCAAGCATCCTCTGTGATTTCATCTTGGACTACGACTGCCACTCGCTGTTTGCTTTCCTCATGAAGTTGGGCCTGGACCACCCTAAATGAACAGACAAAAGGCAGTGAAATAATGCATGCATAACATGCATGTTAAAATACAGGCAGAATAGTGCAATATTGCAACATGATGTTTGGGTTCAGAGCAAGTACTTAGAACATCAACCTAACATGCGTTCGACCAACATGCTCTCAGAAACTACTGAAAGCTGTCTTACTCAAAAGGAAAGCTAAAGAACAGCTTCCAACTTCTGGAAGATGAAGCTGCGAGTCTTTCCTAACCAGTACTTAAGGAAAGAAGAATGCATGGCAGATACGCTAGCTATTATAGGAAAGAAGAATACAGTGCAGCTGCAACACACCGCAAAGAATCAAAGCACATGTAAAGAATTCTACCTGTATTCTAACTGCGCTGTTCTAAGCGTCTCCTCCTCGAGGACCGCCCACTCCACATCTCGGACAGCATGTTGACAAATCTCCACGATCAACGCAGCGTGTCTGCTTTCCTCTGCCTTCCTTTCAAGCTCTTGTCGTTCCTTTTCTTCCTTTTTTTGTCGCTTCTCTTCTAGTAATTTCTTCCTTATCTCGAGCTCTTCTTGTTCGTTCCTTGCTTCAATTATCATCTGTTCACATAAATCCCTGTTGAAAGGACAATTTCAGCTTTTCAGTTGGTGGGAAAACCTTCCAGCGTTCCAATTGACAATTTCCTCGGTACACAATATTGGATATATTTTCCAGTCTCAACTGAACCAGACCGATTGGAGGAAATATTCGTTGACAGCAAGCGTGTACACAAAGAGCACTGAAGCATTCTTACTTGACTCACCAGAATGTATACCTTAACCTAAACAGGTTTAGGTAGGACAAAGTCATATTGGAGAATTCATTGAAAATCAGTTCTAAATTCCTAAGAAGCCTCACCTGGTAAATTCATCACATGTTTCATCAGCGACCACCTTGCCCGCTGTCGCTATCTCAAATTCCAGGATTGTATCGTTGCTTGTCTGCAGAGCCAATTCATCAATAACCTCCAGGAAAAGGTCACGGGCCAGCTCTTTGATGACCTGCAGAGGAGACAAACAAATCAGTTCAGGCCAAGCAGCCATCAGGGCCGTCCAAAAGAGACCTGCCGCTGAACAGGGGAAGAGGAGATGAGGCAGCTTGGTCTGACCTGGGGAAACATCCACAGACAGGCTGCCTGGGGAGAAGACTGAAGATTGAGGCCTTATGTGCCCTCTAGGCATGAAGAGGACAAAGTAAAGTATTGTTCCTACCTCGTTTGGTAACTTCCTAGCTGCTGAATCTGACACCACTGTGGTCCTTTCTGGCGTAATATCCCTGGACACCTCCACTTCAACCGGATAACACGTCACTGTGGGATCTGGCAGTACATAAAACAATGAAATGGCCAGGGCCATTGTGCTCACCTCATGTGGAGGAAAGATGGATAAAGAGCATGGTATTGTGTCATGTAGTGTTAGGTTTGATGTAGGTCCAAGCAATTACAATTTCCCCAAAATGGCCAATTTACAGTACATTCGACCTCTGTGACCTTGAAAAGTAGGTCAAATCAAAGAAGACCCGGGTGACACATTGAATGGTTGTTAGAATTAGATGTACCTATGATATAAAATTGGTGCCAATCGGGCAAGTCATTACTTGGAATAAAGGCATTTTGAAGAATTTAGGATTTGGCCCCCTCCCTGGAGGCCAAACGGCAAATCAGATCGCACCAAACTTCGGTACCTGAGATCACCTGACCAAGGGGTACATGTGTACTTAATTTGTGATCAATAGTCATTGCAGTTAAGAAACGTGCCATAGTTACGGCCTGACGGCCAATTTACGCCATTTGACCTCTGTGACCTTGACAAGAAGGTCAAATTAAAAACCTGTAAGACATATACTGTATGGTGGTTAGATGTACCCATGATATCAAATTGGTGGCAATCGGGCAAGAAGTTAAGGAATAATCACATTTTTAAGGTTTTTGGATTTTGCCCCCTGGTGGTCAAGTGGTGAATTATATTGGACTAAACTTCGGTCCCTGAGATCACCTGACTAAGGGGTAAATGCGTACCGAATTTGGTATCAATAGTCATTGCAGTTTAGAAACGTGCCATCGTTACATCCTAACGGCCAATTTACAACATTTGACCTCTGTGACCTTGAAAAGGAGGTCAAATCGAAAACCCGGAGGATATATGATGCACCTTTGCTAGAAGTACCTACCATATTTTTTTCAAAATTTCCCGACTACTATTAAGGGAGATATTGCATATTTTCACTTTTAACGTTTGGCCCCCTGGTGGCCAAACCATGAAACGAATCGGACCGAAACTTGTTCTCCAAGGTGTCATTACATAAGGGTACATGTGTACCAAGTTTCAACTCAATAGCTCTAACAGTTACGAAACGTGCCCTGCTAACGGACGACGGACGACGACGACGACGACGACGACGACGACGACGACGGACGACGGACGCCACGGTATGGGATAAGCTCACCTCTGCTAAGAGGTGAGCTAAAAATGTTGTGAAGCATGTTTAGGTCAACTCTTTCAGATTATGTGGATATATCATTATGAGGTTTTCATTTGAATCAACTGTGCTATCTTAGCCAAGCACTTATCCACTCATGCTCTGTATAATGGCAATGGACTTAAAATGATCGCTTTGTTGTATGACAAGATAATTGCAACACACGTTTTTGTGTCTTTGAGCATTCTCTACCAAAGAAAGACTGACCTCTGCCACCAGTAACTGACAAGTCCCCGATGTAACGCCCATGGTCACTGAAACTGCTGGAGGGGTTGATGATATCATTGGGAGGCAATGGACCACCGTTGACCACCTGTGGAGAGAAACAGAGAATGGTAAGCTCCAGCAAGTTTGCTTCCATTGAAAAGTGCTGTTCAGTCAAGGGAAAGATTGTATTCTAGTCCACTTTCTCAGGTTCTGAAAAGGAAATGTATCCCATGCCCTTGGACAGATATGCATAAGGTTCCTGAGATGGAATCATCACTCAAAGCGTGGATTTCTAGAGAGTCTCATGGGCTGTTTTTGCCTTTGAAATGTTTCCTATAAATTGGTTAGTCGTTCAGGCAAGATCAGCATAATGCCTCCATGAGACCAAGTTAAAGAAATCTGGCTATCCCAAAATATGTACCTCTCCAACTGACACTTGCAGCTTCGACTCAATCACAGTCTCCGCCCGACGGAATGTCCCAATAGCCTCTGGCGTAATGTAGTCAGACTTGTTCAACATGACCACTCCATCTTGTGCATCCAAGCCATGCTCTTCGCAGAAGTACGCTGCGTCTTCACTCTCTTCAAAGGCCAATTGTCGGACCAAGTCTTCCACAGGGTACTAAAGCAAAAGTGATAGACCATAATCAGAAGTGGTCTTGATATATGTTCAGTATTAAGATATTTGATCCAGCTTCTGATATTTGATCAAAACGCCAATTTGTTAAGATATCCTTGCAATCAGACCACTCCCCTCCTCACTGTGATACTGCTGTTTTTGCCGGCACTTGACTTGCCAGGACAGCAACCTTTCGTAAACTCACCTGGGTTCTCTTGTGCAACGCCTTCAGCATGATCCTCAATGCCTTGTGTCTGACTTGATTGAAGTAACGGTGCATGATGCATGCCTGGAGAAACGTCACCTTCTTCACGAGTTTGAAAAATCGAATGTAGTTGTTACTGTCGAGCGCATGGTAGGTCTCTACAGCAAACTTGACAGCGGGTGAGGTGCGAATTTCATCGGGAAGTTGTTGCACTTCTCTGGAATGAAACAAAAAAGATTTAATTCTGTCACAATGTCTGCTATTAACGCTTTTGCTGCCAAGCTCAGTAGCATCTTCTGTGCTGCTAAAAGAAAATTGAACTCCGGGTCATTAAATCTTGTCATGTAGAAGGAAACAAACTAGTCAAGGTGAAAAAGAATTTCCAATTCTTCAACTCAGCTTCTTCGAAACTCGAAAAATGGCTTGCAAGGAGATATTTTAAGTGCACACAATTTCCAGCTCGAAAAATGAGGCGCAGACCGAAATCATTAAAACGTTCTAAAGTACTCAAGGTAAGAATGTAACTTCTTAGCAGAACTCACCTCAAGGTATCACCTTCGTTGAGATTCATGAGAATCATATATCCCCTGAACTCTGCCTCATTGGGACAGCGGATACCCTGCTTATTCTCCAAGTCGTAATACAGCTCTTTTAACGTCTGTAGACATTTGGTCAAGTTCTCGTTGTTGATCTTCGTGTCGAAAACCATCATGTCCTCTTCGACAAGACGCTCGGCGCAGTAGATGTGAAAACGGACACATTTTTCCACCAGGGCAACAGCTGTCAAGTCACACAGGTGCTGTTGGGTAATATCCTGAAAATAGCGCAATATACCATCACCAACCATTGATGGACATCCTTTCACCCTATGTGGGACACCACAAACAAAATAGGAGCAGGGATACGATGCAAGGCATGAAGTGTATCATGGATAGCGACCCGTCTAGCTCAGCAGGTGAAAGCTTGTCTTAGATTTGTGTCGTGAGGAGTATTGACCTGGTTTCAAGTAGGCACTACTGTCATCTTTTGAATCCTTCAAAGTCTTTTGAAATTTTTGCCACGCACGGAAGTTTCAGGGGTACAGTAGTGAAAAGTAAGACTCTCACCTTTCTTATTCCTCTCGTTCTATTCCAGAGGAAGTCAAACCATTCGCCCCAGTTGTTGTTACCCAGGTCCATGATATTGTTCACCAGGTAATCCATGGTCTTGGCAAGGACATGAGGTGGCCGCATCTCATGAGGCAGGGGCTCATCCTGATCTGCTGACGACCGGCTGTATTCCTTCACAGCCTTGGAGTGGTCAATTTTAGGGTTTTGTCCTTTCTGGAAGGAAATACAATCAAAGGCTGGGTTCATTTCTTTGTTCAAAACTAGAAATTAGAAATTGAATTTGAGATTTTTCAATTATATGCATGTGGTAAATACATAATTATATAGAGTGAAGTCCCAGGGTTCTTTTGTATCTTTTAAAAAAAGGTTCAACACCCTACCCGACTGTTCATTTGGCTTTGATTGGAGAGGCATTCAAACTTTAGTACTTACAATATTAGTTCCTGGCACCATCTCAAACACACTCAGCCTCCTTCTGTCTTCCCTCATGTAACGTTCCTTCTCGGGGCACATGTCTGGGCATGTCCCGATGACAGCTTGTGCCTTCTCAAGACGTGACACCTTCTGAATGCCTAATCTCATCTGCCGCTCCCTTTCCTCTAATATATTAATCCTATCAGTTGCATTATAGGCAACCATACCCGATGTTCCAGAAGAACGTGCAGACACTGAAACGCAAGGAAATCTTTATTTCACTGGTAATTTGGTTTGGTGTGTGTTATTACATACACTACAACTACAGTACAATAGCTCGAAGTACTGGTCACATGTCATGACACAATGCATGCAAATGCAAGGCATGTCATTGCTGTGAATGAGGCCATAGAAAGCCACACTGACCCTAATAACATCTGAATTCTAAAGCATGTTTCCCAGGAGCTGACGGTGGGTCACAGCAGATAGAGATATATCAGGGTGCTGGTATTGAAATGTACCCAGGGACTGGACAATAAAAATGTCAATTTTCTAGCAGCCAAACCACCAAAAGTGTCCGCCCGACTTACAAGCTTCATGTCTTGCTCCACGGACAGGACTTGAGCGAGATTCCTGGGGTAACATCCTTATATTGCTCGGGAATCCCACATCTGGTCGTGCCTTGACTGGAGAGCGATGACCTGTCACTGTCTGGATGGCATGCACCCGATCAACATCCCCATCATGTCCATATTCCTCTAGTCGTTGCAGCAAGTGCACCTCCTCAGCTATATCCCGATCTGACGTTCCTTGCAAGGC
Organism: Lineus longissimus; assembly: GCF_910592395.1. Lineage (NCBI taxonomy): Eukaryota > Metazoa > Nemertea > Pilidiophora > Heteronemertea > Lineidae > Lineus > Lineus longissimus. The sequence continues at coordinate 2,308,508 of NC_088314.1, forward strand.
TTCGAGCTCATTGTTGACCCCAGAGGAGAATAGGGTGCGTGGTTCTGAAAGGATGAAGTAAAATTTGGTCATGTAGCACCGACAAAGCAACCTTCTCATACATGTTCTCCTGAGCGCCTCTGTAGACACTTAAATAAGTTACAGCTGTTGTAAAGCTCTTTGAAACGTACCTATATCAGTATAAAGTGTATATACATCATACATACTTCCAAAGAGTCCTGGCACTGGTGCTTTCCTCTGTGGTTTCTCATCTTGCCCACTGGTTGAGTGTGAGCTCAAAAGGATACTGACACTAGGTCGGCCAACACGGAATATTCTTCCTTTCCTCTTGGCTGTAGCAGCTTGGTCCTGTGAGAAAAAATACAAATGACACACGAGCCTGCTCAGGGAATATGTCAGACATACCCACTGCATGATGCCTCTTCCAGCACTAGCAGCCACTAGAAGCACTGGGCAGTGAAAAGAAGAGGTTGTGATCATCAATTTAGTATGTCTAAAATGCACTCTTGGGATGGCGAACAGTAGTTTATCTTAGTGTTCCTGAACATTGCATTCATTGACATGCAGCAATGCAACATTCATATACATGCAGCAATGCATTTACATGTAGCTAAATCAGATACCTGAGATGGTCTGACAGAGGTACATTCCAGACAGCAGAACTCCCTCCTTGGAATTGGAGCTCAATTCGGATTGATCATGTTAATACACATAGCTTCAGGTGATGATATTAAAGGGGCCTTCCGGCAGGAGCAAGGGGCCAAATCGATAGTCATCAGGTGACTAACATGCACAGTAAGGGGACAATGTTGTGTTTGATATAGCAATAATTATATTCCTCATACATGTACAAGCATGAATAGTTTTGATATAGTTGGGGAGAGACCCCTTATCTGCCAACCTGGCTCCTGCCTATACATGTATTCATGCTTCAAGTGCTCTGAAAGAGGAACTTACATGTGACTGAAAATGAATGGTTGCCTTCTGCTTGGCTGGGTTAGGGTAGACTCTCTTGATCTGGCCAAACTTGGAGAAATGTCTTACTAGGAATGCGCGGTTGTTGTATTCATTTGGTACTTCCTGACAAATGATTGCAGTCTTGGACCCGAGGTCATCTAAGAAGAGAAGACAGCATCATTGTTTGTATGTTGTGTCACATTTACCAGATTTTAAACTATTTGGAGAAGCATGGTGGTGTGGTGCTTAGAGCTCACCACTTCTGACCACTAGGTCCTAGGTTACAGTTCCTTCTGAACACTTCGTTCATTCTTGTTAGAGTTCGATGGTTAAGTGTACATTGTATGCGCTCAGTAGCTGCTCATTAACATCCACTGGAGCATTCTGGGCAGCCTGAAGGAGTTTGAGCAGGGTTGACTTGGAAAAGCACTGTAGCTCCTGGACGACCTCTGTACGAAGAAGACTTTGTAGTTTAGAGTATAATTTTAAGCGAAGACATATTTTTTAGTAAAAACTACAATTTTTAAAGACCAACACTCACCATCTTTTGATTTGCTTCGTGCTATATTGATACTCTTCTTGACACTCCTCCTCGCAGCGTCAGACATTCTGCCGGGTTTGATTCCACCAGAAAAGACAGGCCTTGCTCTTCGGCCCCCGTTTTCATCCTCACCAGTCTCTTTAGACGGACCCTTCCCGAACAAGTGTCTTGTCTGCCTTTCAGAAACATCTTGCCCCTCATCTGGGTCTCTCTTTCCAAAAAGTCCACGGTCTTGTCTCGCTGGCTGACGTTGAGACAGTGGTGCCCGTTCAATACGATGTTCACGTCTTTCATCCTCTTTAAAACCTCGACTCAACTTGCCAAACACCCCAGAATTTTCAGAACGACGTGTCTCCCAGTCACGTTCCCTGTGCCGATCAAATACTTTTTCCCCCTGATCAACCCCAGGGTCTCCTCCCTCTTCACTTATACTGGATGACTTACCAAACAACACTGTCCTCTTAATCTCTGGCACGTTCTCGGAAGCTTTGCCAAACAGACCAGTAGGTTTCCCAAACAGACCACCAGCAGGTTTCCTGAACAAATCTGCTCCCTTTTCTGTTTGCCCCGATTCTCCACCCTTTTTCCCAAATAATCCCGTTTTTGGTTGATGAGATTCAGCTGCTCTATAATATTCCTCCTCTCCAGTATCTTTCACTGTTTTTCCAAATAGAACAGTCTTCGTGACTGTTTCACCTAAGAAAGAACATACATATTGAATAGACAAAATTCAAGTCGACAATTCAGACATGATATGCGCCCATGAAACCAATGTGACCTAACCCAACTACTAATCTAGGGAAAGTGACATCAATCATTATGATCCATTGAAGGTTGTCAATGACAGCTTGGGGAAAACTACTTTGAAGCCGAGGCTCTGTGTGACGAGGCCCGGAATTTGCCGAAACACAAGTTTTTCATTTACTGTACCTGATGAACCTATGGGTGAAGCAGCTTTTTCTGACTTGCCGAAGCTTTCTCTTTTCTCCTGAGTGCGCTTTCCGAAAAGACCTGGAAAAAGAAACAGCACCAAGTAAAAACTCATTCAATAAGTACAATAGTTATAAGCGTGTGAATGATTGCCTTTTAAGTCAATTAAGTCTGGACAGAAAAACTTACTGCAGTTAGTTACTAACTTCACCTACCAGTTGAAGGTCCTGAGAACAGGCCGTCAGTGTGAGGTCTCTGCTGGTCGCCGGACGCTGCTGTAGTCATGGACTTCCTGCCGAAAAGGCCTCCAGAAGAAGACACAGATTTTCCACTGAACAATGACCCTTGTCCGGCTGCTTGTTCCATTTTGAATACCTGTGGGCTCGTTGGTCCAATTGCTGCTCCAGGTGGTGACACAGGAACAGTTGTACTGGTGGTCGAAGTTTGCAAGCTAGATGCAGATTGTGATGGTGCTTGTTGTGAGTCTATTGTACCAAAAATATTTGAGCCTTGCACCCCAGAATGGAATCCAACTGATGACGCTGAAGTTCCACCTAAGATTGAAGCTCTAGAGGTGCTTTGATCTGCAGGAGAGGACTGTTCAGCAGGTATGCTCTTGCCTCCAAACACAGCACTAGCGGCAGTTCCAGCGAAAGGTTTGGGTGAGGGCCCACCACTAAAAAGTGATCCGGAACTGGAAGTGCCTCCAAAGATATTCCCAGGTGACAGGCCTTGAAAAGGAGTAGCAGTTGATGTGACAATTGACTCCAGGCCCACTTGAGCAACAGAGGACTGGATAGAGCATTTAGATGCTCCAGGATTACATTGTCCGAAGAGTGAGCCAGTTATTGACATCCCAGGGACTGACTGGGGAATATCTGGATTCATAATTGTTCCTCAGTCTGTTCAAAATTCAACTACTACAGTCACTATGATTGATAAAAAGAATAAGTCCTGAAGTGAAAAAAAGAAATTATTTTCACCAATTGAATGAGTATCAATGGCCATGGGACCAACAAGCATGATCAATATTTAATTGGTTGGCATTCAAGTGAAAGGGTACCGTCTAATTTAGGCCCCTTGCCCTACCTTACCAAACCTACTGTACTGACGGTTGAAATTACAATCCTCAGTCGGAAAGGACGTAGTTTGAACACATTCAACTAGCCTATAAATCCTTTGAACAGTGGCGCTTCTTTAGTCAATCGCTAACCTTTTTTGGGCCGTGAACGGGGATTGTAAACTCGTTCTGTACTGACAATCACAATGACATTGACAATGTGAATGACTGGTCTAAAGTGTTACAAATTATCATGTTATTATCGATTATGGTTTTCATAAGAAGTCTGCACGCCTCTAGAGCCGCTTCGAAGCATTATCTGACGTCCTCTTTGATGTGAAGACCTATTCAACAATGGTTTGTTTTCGCACATCCTGATCCTCAATCCTGTGGACCAAGGCTTGTCAGCCTTGTGTATGAAGTGCAGCCCGATGATTTCTCCTTCTGTCGTCCATGTAATTTACCACGTTTTAATCACAGGATCAACAACTAAATAGATCGACTTGCAAGGAGAGTGTTATCGTAACATTAATACGGCATCAAAGGCGTTATCAACCACACAAACATCTTACATTTTGTATTTTGGAAAAAACCTTTTTTTAAATTTTCTTTTAATACATAATCTCACACGACGTAGACCATTTCCACACTGACCGTTTTCCTCCAAGGTCTCACACCACAGTTTCATCGGACCCATCAGCAGATCAGATGTGACGTCAACGCGACCCCTGGTGCGAGATCATCCTGAGGAAATCGCTTTTCCGGCCCTGGAGATGCTGGAGAATCGTGTTGGAGTCCAACAGGATAAGTCAAGACTTTAGTGATAGCTAAAAAGCCGTCTAACCGACAATACTTTCAGTCTTGGCGAGTGCTATACGATTGTGCAATAATGATTACATTGGTTTCACATCTACAAAATCCTAAATATTCTAGTATCTACTTTTTGATGGAATATTGAGTAATTTTTTATAATTATAGTAGTAGTAGCTAAGAAAGATAGCTAAATAAATTTTCATGCAGTTTTGTTATGTAAATACCTACTTAAACAATTAAATTTTAAAATAGCAATTAGCTTTCTTACTTTAGAAAATAAATAAGAAAAATGGCGATTAGAAAGTAAAACTTCCTTTATTTGCTTTGGCTACTACAGTTTATCATGAACATGAGTTTATCAACAGTGTTATTTTGATGCTTGTTGGCGAGCAGACGAGGGCAAGAGGATATTACGCAGAGACAGTCCGTATCCAGTCCGAGTCGTTTACCAGTTGAGTAGTCAGCGCGGTCATTCGCGTATTTCCGAATGCAAACTTTGGTTCAAGTAGGCCACCAGCTGTATTTTTCCACAACGAGTTGCCTGGACAATTCATGTCTCCTTTAAGTTACTTTTATCCGAGAATAGCGGGAAAACGAAACACTACTTTGGAAAAACACTGACAGATGTTTATACATCGGTCGTATCAATCATCCCATATAGACTTGCTGAATTTAGCCACATCAGTTTCGTCGTTAGAAATATGCCAATCAAAAGCGTTGTTTTTGAGTGGCCTCCAGGGATCAACCAATTTTGCATTCGGAGAGGTTGAATTAACCTTCGATTCAGAGAGTGTCCAGTAGTAATTCCGGGTCATTTTCCACTTTGCTTCGGATTAAAATCGTCGAAAGTTCCGAATGTGGATTTAAAAAAAGACCGATTGGTATGTTACACTTTTTTATTCATCAGTTAGTTTCGTTTTGACCTTCGAGTATAAAAAAAACATGTTGGCTTTGGAATTCAGGTAAAGATTGCTTTCGCATTGGTAAATGGATCACTATGGCACTGGGCAATTTCCCAGAAGCATACACTGAAAATATAAAAATGAGTCGTCGAAATTAGAACCTCCATCCGCTTGTCGCTTTCGTCGACGTTTGCTGACTGCTTCTGGTTCAATGTGTTCGACTGAAAATAAAATGAATATACATGTACCATGAGTATAAACCAACAGTATACAATATAATGTAAAATATACTTAGTATTGCTTGATCTAGGTTAGCAACCTTAAGTCAATTTTTGGTCCGTGGAGGAGACTGGCGTCTGTCATCTCCGTCGATATAAAAAATGGGCCAACCGTAGTACTTTGTATATGAATCACCCTCTAAAACCATGCAGTGGTTTTACTAAAATGTACCATCCGCCCCAGATATTTCGATGGCGTGTGAACAAAACCGTCTGAATTTCAGGATGTGTATGGATGTGCGAATCCAATACTTGTTGAATTGTACACCAGTCCGTGTTTTGGGGAAATCTGTAGTTACAGATTCTAACTTTTTATCAGTTTTTGTTATGACTTACCGACGAAGGATTCGTTGTATTTTGGTTCCATGCACTTGAATGGCCCATAGAAGTAAGACAGTACGGTTGTTCTACATTTCGCAGGTAGCCTTACAACAGGCGTAACTAAAGAAAAGAAGATGGCGACGGTGAAAAACTCCTGCGCAGTCGCGGCGTTGTGTACCGGTACTCATCCAACAGGATCCAAAGAAATACATTGTGTTGACTTATACAATAAACAAACCTTTTCATAAAACGTGCGGATAAGGCTGTGTACACGCAACATCACCAAGAGTTGGTCACGTAACATTTTTATTGCAACAGTTCGGCACACAATTCCCAGTGATGACGTCATCCCTGAAGTTTTCCTAGCCAATGTCAGTGCGCGACTTTTTTTCTGTGTCCAGATAGGCCTACTTTATGAACGCAATAAGTTTAGGGTTTGGCCAGACGTTTTAGGCTTGTTTCAGACTCCATCATGGACTTATCAAACATTCATAGTACGTACATAAGTTACATCCGCTTAACTGGCTGATGAATGCGCACCGTATCAGGTCGCATGTCACACTGTGTAAGGTACCACCCGAGGAGCCTGCAAAACAAGATGATTAGGCAGTCAGTCAATGCATGAGCCTACAATTAGTGCCGAGTGTCATCTGGTAGAGAGTGAAATTTTGCATGAAATTCACAAAAAAAGTGATGTTTACATTGTGTTGGTGGAAAGTGGAAACGTTCTAGATATAACAAAGTGCTGCTGTCTGCGATGACAACGCTGGAAACGTTTCGTACCGGTTGAAAACTTTTTTTACCCGCCGGATGGAAACCTTTTGTCACCGAGGTGTAGGCTCAGGAAAAAAATCCTCAAAATATTTATGGTGCAAAAAACAACTCATGGCGTGTTCTCAGGCACCAGAAATATGCTTACATTCCGACCCATTCTTGTTCCCTTTCTTCTTCTTCTTTCCTTCGCCGCCACCTATCAGCACCAGCACGCACAGACTGGCTATGAGGACAAAGCGAAGCATCTGCAAAGACAGCGAATAAGGATTAATTAAGGACGATATGAAAGAAACCGTTCCCTCCGAATCCAATCGAGATTATGGTGGGTTGTGGGAGTGACGCTGTTCAAACATCAGCACATTACGCCGATGTCCAAGTTTTGAGGTCACCGATCAGGGAAGGATTCTATTCGGGCGCCAACACCCTCGAAACTCCCGCTGGACACGACTATGCTAGGGAGATACAATGTTTCGTCAGAATTTTTCTTTCTAAAGACAATGCTTTTTATAATCGTCTGGATTTTGATGCACGTGTTTTTGTAACTCCGGCTCTTAAAAGGGGTGACGGTTACGACTGGGGCAGCCGAGATTTCACTCGGAAGCGTTCGGTGCGTCTTTCTGGGTTCGGACACCCAAACTTTGGAACAGTCTCCCGGCTCAAATACTTATTTTAATGTTTTATATGTCAACAGGTTGGAAACGTCTGGATGTTGATGACATGTGCACCTTCGTCACTTTCTGCCGCTGTGCAAAATGTCGGCCTACCTAGTTGGTGCGCATGCCGCCTGCATCCCCACGATCCCTGCTTTTCTCCAGGTGCCATATAATAGGTCTCGACCTACATGGTTACCTGTGTAGTACATGTACATTTTATCATGTTGTATATCGGTTGTAAATGTCTTGTTATGTTAATTTTAATATTGTACATGTATTTTACATGAATAAATTAATTAACGCAACTTATGCGTGCGATTTTATGGTTGTGTTTGAAATATGAAAGCAATATGGGAAAAGAACATTTATGCAGATGTTCTTCTTCTAACCATTTCATGGTTGTTCTTGTAAAGAAAAAGACGTAAAGGGTAAGACGTAACATCGAAAATTTAAGTAAAATGTAGAAATCGGATTACTTGTAAATAAATACCTCGGAAGATTCTGGTTCCTTCGGATGTCTTCCCGGGCTGACGAACGGAGAAGGTGATGGTGTCAAGAAGATGTGGGTCTTATAGTCGATCGTCTCTGATCTTATCTTCGGCCCACCACACGAGTCCCAGTACCATCTCATACAATCTCACTGCCAGCGAGCATTCCCGTGATGTTTTCATGAAGAATGATATCACCTATAACACCCGGGAGGCGAGGTTGTTTCCAAACAATTATCAAACTTCAAAGATAATCTGCCTAATTGAGATCTCCATCACGTTAATTGGCGACTTTGACCGGCAGCGTATTTGATCAATAAAATGATTTTAGACCAACTGTTTACGATATCATCTTGTGGTATTTGATATAATACTTATTTGTCTTTGACACATTCAAATGCTGCCTTTGGTATTTTCATTTAAACCGATAAAATCTGACTCTAAGAGCTTTTTGATTTTATCCGAGCTCAATCTGTTAAATAAAGATGTTGTGTTTGACTGCGGCCCTTGGCATTGTTGATCAATAATATGATTTCAGGAACGTTTTGATTTCATCTCAGACAGAAGTGCAGAAGTCTGATATAAGTTTCAAGAAAGTTGTATGTGTTATTGAATAGTGCTGTATATTCACCGTTGCCATTATTATCACGCCAACTAAAAATGGATATAGACCTTAATACGCGTATGCGTAAAGCACGCATCCTTGCATCTGTGCCTCTATACAGATCTAGATTATATTTTTTTTGCTGACATAGGCCGTCAATCAAATTGAAAACCACACAAATAAGGAAAAAAACACAAACTCCAACAACACATTCTTGTCTAAAATTGTAATCAACCAATTTATATATGAGATACTTCTTCGAATACATTCCAATATACAGGTTATCCTTGCCTATAACGTCTTTGGGTGACATTGCAATGAGGCCCGATTGGGTACATAATAGTGGTTCTTGAATAAACCATACGTGATCAAGCAAGACTTGGCCTAGAGGGTGGAGTTTATTACAAAGATTTCTTGAGTATTCACACCTACTCCTGATGCTACCACTTTGTTGGCCTAATTAAATGTATGGTACATCTTCAGTTGTACAATTTGCAAAAAGGTAAAGAAGATTTTTAAATTTATTTATCATTTATTATAGTGACTCGTGCACACAAATTATATATACAATTAATTAACAAATACAAATAAATAGAACACCCAGCCCTCTTGTGCGTATTAGTCACTTTAAACAATTAAGATGATACTGTGCGGTACATGATAGGTAAACAGAACGTTGTGCTTGGAACGGTATACGGTAAAAGAAGCAACGGAAAAAGAGACAACAGGTAAAAAAAGGAACGTTAAAAAATGAGGAGGTAATCCAGTAAATCTTCCTATCTCAATCTGTATGGGCAAAACCCCGCATCTCATTTGGGCAAAGACTGCGCGCTGGGCTTTGTCGATAGCGGACGAAACGTACGGTTCCATACCGAAAGAACATTTAAGTTTAAATTGGTCCTCAGTTTGGGTTTGCTAGCCACGAGCGCCCGCCATTCTGTTTGCTGGAGACTCTTTAAGTTTCTCTTGAAAACGGCCACGTCGCACGAAGTGCAATTGTCATCATGCTCATTCATATCCAATTTGGTGAGGATATCTCTGATTTCTGATTTCTGATTACTGTTTGCCTGGGCCTTTCCAAGTTAGGTATAACCACGTGCGCCTCTCTACGAGTGATGTATGGGTTGTCGAACTCAAATATGATATGCATATTCCATTTCAGCCTCCATCGAACACCTCTCCTGGAGGCCATCATCTACTAATTCAACGGGATATTCTGAAAGAAAGGTGCAAAGTGCGTTTGAGAATATAGACGCGCGTGTACTACTTAGAATTTCTTGGCATACTCATATATGGGTATTTTACCTGTCCGATGGAATAATGTAAGAAGTATGTTGGACGCTAACGTATTTGAGCGCTTGCCCAACCTGAGAGATAAATCAACATAGTATGGTAAGCCTCGTGTCGGGCGATGGTGCCATTGCGCCACGTCCTGTGACGACACCAATTTTTACGTAATGATGTCGTCAAACTGTAATCGTAAACGGAAAACGTTTTAACTTGCAAAACCTGCCTATCGAGCGCTTCAAACGATCCTATTATAAATCCAGCCGCGAAGATGCTCTCCAAAGCTTAAAAAAACTTATGATGTCAACTTACCATGATGATGATAGTACCACCAGCCTATTACTAACATCAGCATTAGTAATAAAGGCACTACGACTACGGGTAGGGTAACATTCTGAAAAGAAAAGAAAAGCCGTTTCTTCAGATTAGCGAAGAAAACGATCTCCAGTCACTTTCCATGCTCATGGTCGGGACTCCTCGTCGAAAAAAGTGGCCCGTCCGAGATATAATCTTAGTTTATACCTCACTGTGTTCATTTACAGAGGCAGGGTTTGGGATGCCAAGTTTAAGTGTCGGTCACTTTACTAACCAGGCTTTAAACATGTTAAACAACCTAATCCTTGTCAGTAACTTTAATGGCGCCAAGTTAAAGTTTGGTAACATATTTGAGCAACCAGATCCTGATTATGACATAATCTGATTTGTCATGAGGACAATTCGAACGCAGGATCATAGATCCCAAACGACAATCTGTCCCGATGCAGTTACTATATAGTATTGTGACGAAAATTTAGCCAGCGTTTAGGGTGCTTGCCATTTTGCCTAACTGCCCAGTAGGCATCGCAAGCGCAATGGCAATAGACCTGCCGGTGTAACAGTAACAAATGCCCCCCTGGAAAAAGTGTCCGGCCCTATTGTATTCTGCAATATGGTTCTATAGAGACCCTGACCGTCAATAGCTCAGAGATTGAAGCGCATAATAGAATCCTTTGTTTCCCGGGCATTCTATCCTAGGACATTTTAAACTTCTACACCGGCTATCACAACGGAAAGAGGTAAAGAGAAAAAGAGGCAAGGGAATAATGACAACGACTATATTTACAGACTACAATGTACAACGATAACTAATTTTGTTTACAACGTGATATTTTGCTACAACATTTGCACCATCGTAACACAGCACTACGCTTTACGGGAAACGACGGAGGTGTGCCCTGACTTTTTTAAATACATTACTTGGCATTACTCACTGCAGCTCTCGGCCAACAGAACCGTCTAAACAGCAACATCTTCATGAGGTACAAACAGGACGATTTTCAGAGCGTTTAACTGAATTCAAGAAGTATTGTGTGTACACTGTTGGTGTTATAGACTGTTCATGTTAGTCTATCAGTATGGGATTTTCAAATAATGCTGTTAAGAACAAAACTTTAAACTGAACGAATATCACACATGCTCCAAGAATTTTAAAAATCATGATTGGGTTTTCTTAACGTAAAACACCGAGATAGACAAATTAAGTCCAAGCACAGTCCACATGAAGTCAAGTTAGGGTCGCGTACACCTGATACTGACCATCCTTATTAACATTACATTCATTATGGGCACCAGAATGACGCTCATTTCGCGATCGCTTACTCCGTTTTTCATGTTTGTATAATCTCGTGAAGGTCTTTGCAATTGATCGAGAGATTTTTCTAAAGTTTCTTAAGATTAAAAACCCTCTGTTGTGTCTGACACTTGTCCTGTCGTGGCTGCCGTCACGCATCGTAATTTGACGTAACTGCCGGTAGATGTCGTCACTAATTGTCAATTTCCGGTCGGCCATTACTATTTGTAAGCTGCAGATGAGATCACAGACTCTGTTTAGAAGAGAGGTAATGTCAGGAGCAAATTCACCAGATTGAAAGAGATTCTCCGTTCTTAGAAACTCGAGCAGGAATGCTGAGGAGCGCAGGACGAGTTCCACTGTCTGGATAATGATTTTGTTCACCTGAAACAAATACGATAGAATAATGAACATGACTAGGCCATGGAGGTACATGTATTAATACCTCCATGACTAGGCCTAGGTGGCCAAGTTATTGTTATTGTTATCAATACACATATGCATAAACTCCCTCCAATCGTGACGTCAGTGGACTCAAATATATGTAGAGCAGGGGACTACCGTCGTTTGAAGAAAAAAAACTTTAGAGACGATTAAATTGACTGAACTATACGCACCTCTTCATATGCGCCCCCTGTCCGCAGTTTCCTTGCAAGATGGCGAATGCTAGCCCATTTCGGTACATCAGGGAGACCGGGTAACTTCTGATTTCTCAGGCTATCGACGATCATTTGAACACCGAAAAACCGCCTTGCAATCTGAAATGTTTAAGTGACCCTGGCTTGCTGTTGGTAATAAGTGATGATCATCACCCTAAGAAGGCCCCACGCTCAAACATTTTTTCACCTGTTACGGGCCCTCGAAACAACAGTGTCTCGAAAATATTGCGGCCGTTTTGTATATGTTTTGGAATCTTGGAATTGCAAGGTCTTTGAACGTGACCTTTGGCGTAAGTCACGACTTGACAAAAGACATGAAGGAAGACCTAATGTGTCAGTCATCCACTGATATTATACAAGCTTATCGGGTAAGCCGACGCCCCTTAAACGTGTTATTTGTAAGCGATTCTTCATGAAGCACATGACTGTGCTTGTACAGTTGAAAAAAACGGGTTTTTGGACAAGCCAAAAATGACGCGATGTTCGGCGAGGTCTGAGAAGATCCAGCGCAGAACTACATTATACATGTGTGATACATGAACTTGACATTGACTTCACAATGAATACGAGGTAATTGCAATACGCGGTAATGTTGCCGTCGGGTATTATGCGGGGGCCACATTCAGGGTAACCAGCTTTCCCGGTAAGAAAAACTCAGGGAAGGTGCATGAGTAAAACATGCAAACCATCGATCGGACCAGTTTGTTGAGGTCGTTTACACACATATTTTGGATTTTCTTGTTCGTTTTCGCATTTTCTATACATGAACTTGGCCTCACAATGAATACGAGGTAATTGCAATACGCAGTAATGTTGCCGTAGGGTATTATGCGGGGGCCACATTCAGGTTAACCAGCTTTCCCGGTAAGAAAAACTCAGGGAAGGTGCATGAGTAAAACATGCAAACCATCGATCAGACCACTTTGTGGAGGTCGTTTACACACATCTTTTGGATTTTTTCTTGTTCGTTTGTTCGCATTTTCGTTACATGAACTTGACCTCACAATGAATACGAGGTAATTGATATACGCGGTTATGTTGCCGTAGGGTATTGTGCGGGGGCGGGCCACATTCAGGGTAACCAGCTTTCCCGCTAAGAAAAACTGAGGGAAGGCGCATGAGTAAAACATGCAAACCATCGATCGGACCAGTTTGTGGAGGTCGTTTACACACATCTTTTGGATTTTCTTGTTCGTTTTCGCATTTTACTTACATGAACTTAGCCTCACAATGAATACGAGGTACATGTAATCGCAATACGCGGTAATGTTGCCGTAGGCTATTATGTGGGGGCCACATTCAGGGTAACTGTCTGCTCCGTCATATTACTCTAGGCAACAATGACAGTCAACTAAAATGACTAGACAACTTAAAATATTACTAGAAACAGTAAGTACTTTACAAATATTTGTCGTAAAATGGGTGATTTCAAAGTCAGTTTTTAGATTTAGTTTTAGAACTTAATGGAACACTAAAACCCTTGATTAAACCAGCATTGAAATGAAGTGGGTTTAAGTTTAATCCCAGCTCGGTGTTATATTTGGAAGATTTGTAGTGCATTTTGTATTACCATTAAAACTAACACCTTGGGCATTAACACCGAGTGGATTTCAAAGTTGGTGTTGGTGTTAAGAAGGGAAAAAAATCATGTTGTTCGTACCATTTCAAGGAATAGTTGCTGGTATTTTGAACGCTGATGGGAATGATGATGGACGTGAAAGAAGACGACCAAATTTGTATTTCTGACAATTGTTTTCAATGTTTTGACAATCGAATTGGTCTTATCAAGACATAGGTTTTTAGGGGTAGAAATTAAGAACTGAGACTAACACCCAACACTAAAACCAAAACCGACTTTGAAATCACCCAATGTAGATTTTCGATTTGATGTTTTCGATTTGACGGAATGGAAGAGAGAACAAATTTATGTGATGATTCCGTGAGAACAACATTCCCCAGAGCGGACCCTGACGTGCATTTTGTTCTTGAAAGACAAGTTTTGAAATTAAAAAAAAAACTTTTTTGTGTAGCTTCTTTTTTCTGGGTGGACATGTAAGCTGAATATACATTTAAAAAAGATGCAGATAGGATTTTTAAATGACACTTTGTTGGAGTGAATATTTTTGCTGTAAACAGTGATATTTTCGCGAAGCTAATCAGTGAATGGGGAATTTGCTATTTTTTTATAGGCAGTAAAAGTGCCGCGTTTGCTGCGAAGCATTTTGTGTATAAAAAAATTGCTTTTGACGATATCGCGAGACCATTGCGAAAATTTAACGTTTTATTCATTTTCAAGGTGAGCTGGCTCATACTGTTCTATAAACGTTACAATGGGCGTTCCTTTTAAAAAATGTCATGATACATGTAGTTACTGACTTAGTCCTTCTTTTTTCTTGCTAGCAGGTAGATGGGATACCAGCTACGCCAGGTATATTGGCCAGTCCAATTAGTTGCTCCAAAATAAAAATTGAACCACGACAAATAAACCAGTCGGTAAAGTGGCGCAGTGAAACTTTCAACTTTCTCCAATTGTTGTTGGGTTGTGTTCGTCAACGACATGTTTGAACGATGTCCTTTCGCTTTACCTACCACTTTCGCTTTACCTACCAGTGATACCTCGGACCGTTACCGGGAAATTTCACTTCTATGGGATCACATGATCAATTATTTTAATCAGGTCAATAACTTTTGATGAGAAAAAACATTGATAAATAGGCCAGCCTGCTCTATCATGTGCATATAGTGGCATTTAGCCAAGTTTGCTTTGGTTTTCTGCTTGTTTACCACGTCTCGTGGCGTGAGATAAGATAGGCCGATGGGTCAAGAACAAGAATGAAATATGTGACAAATTAGACAAATTTTCGTTTTTGGATGAAATAGGGGTGTTGATTTGAAAAGGAATTTTTCCCGCGCGTAAATTTGCACAAAACCTTTAAAAGGGCCAAATGGTCTCCAATTGCGGGTCGAAAAGTTGATGTCGTCGATTCATGTCAACATGGGTATCAAAGTGAAGGTCTATGAGAGTACTTTAACAGGGCATAGTTCCCCCTCCCCCCACCTTGACGTTCCCTGGGACCCCAAGGAGGGTCAAAAAGGGCAAAAGTCTGACCCCCTCCCTATATTAATATCAGTACAGGTGGATAAAAACTACTATTTCATTCGACGGTACTCGCACAAACCTTCATTTTGATACCAATGATGATACCTTTGGGCTAAAGATTGTCGAGGTCTCGAAATAAGGGTCTAAAAGGGGGCAGCCGACAGCCCTTATCCCGAAAGTGTCTTCATCGGAATCATTGTGAAGGCACGAGTATTGTCAAATAAAGCAGTTTTTGTCCATATGTAGTGCGCACAAATCTCGTGGTAGGATCCTGTTCGACCTTCCCCTGTTGTACACACAGTGGATTGAACGATTCAACTATCAGCTGCCACCTATCAAATTACCGGTGTACTATTTACGTTCTGCTGATAGGTTCGTTCATTGTCTTGTTTCCAGATGGCGCTAAATTCGCTGAGACAATACCACCATTGATTTTTAAAGCCTTTTAGCCAAGGAGGATACCGCGGTGACGTCACATCACGTGATCACGACCCATATTAATGATCGCTATGGCCAATCAAATTCAGTCTACTGACAGCACCAGCACTAAACACATCTCCGTGTCTCACTGTCTGGTGCGCTCCTGTACACGAAAACACCAATAGACATGAAATATTGCAATACCTAGTATGGATTCTTCCTGTGTAAAATAAGATTTACAGAGCAGATTAACTTCCACGAATAAAAAAGACGTTTGGCGTGGCCAAAGTGCGGAAATAATGTCTCCGCTAAAATACACTACGAAATACACTAGGCAATGCACTACGCGATACACGGTAGAGATGTAGTTGAGTTTGTTATTGTTTTGACTTGGAAGCCCGCCCATATCATAATATATTCATGTATTCATGAAGTATGAACTCATTTCTGTCCCATACAACTCTATGAACAGTCAATTTCTCCTTAAATCATCACGCGAAACCGCGATATCCGCAGGAAGATTTCGTTCTAGTGTCCGAAAATGCATGATCTTACAGGGGCGCTAACTCGACAAATAGAGGGGATCTATGGGGATCTATGCGAGTTTTAGGTCCTACAGGTCTCGAACTTGTAAAATCTGTAAACATGCCTCCAAATCCCATTATGATAATGAATAGATTGCCCCATATCTGGGAGACTGTTTTGAAACCATCGCTAATTTTGGAAGATCGGTGCCCGGTTTTAAAAACCTTATTTTTCCCCTTCAAAACAGCACTTTTCATTATTCAAATGATAACTTATTGTCTGAAGACTTATTTCATAGCAGAAAAGTACTAATAACTCTGATTTGATGCGAAAAATCTAACTTTATTTGATGACTTGATTTTCCCTTGGCCGTGGATCGAGTTTGTTTGCAATATGCAGCGCCATCTTGGAAAAGCCGTGACGTCACCGCGGTATCCTCCTTGCCTTTTAGCATCAGATTTTGTCAATTTGTCACTGCTTGGGGTTGTGATGTGAAATGTGAAATGTGGGTGTGATATTGTGGACAGTCGGTGCAAGTAACTGGTGAAATTTAAACTGGTAGTTGATCACTGAAAGTTTTAGATAATCGGACAAATTGGATAGACGTTGATATTTCCACTCATTTCAACCACTTTCAAACGTCTCCTGTTGCGAAACTAGCAATCTTCAGAACTTAATCAAATAATTTCTTTTTATCTGTAGACTTGCCACAACAAACATCTTTTCAATACCTCTCAAAATATGCATTTGACAGATAAAAACATACTCGCGTCTAAATGACAGGTCTGGAGATAGGTCTGGATCCTCCAATCTATGGATATTCAATGGTGGTTTTGTCTCTTCTCCAGTCAGATGAAGAGACATAATCTCTCTGCCATCATTGATTGCCATTATGTTATGTGATCAAAAAAGAATACCAGAATCAGCCTCCACAACCTAGGGCCAGGCCGATCTACAGCCTACTATGGGTGGAATGGTGCATTTGACCGTCGATTTCTGGTTTCTTGCAAAATTCTCTGTTAGACATTCTGTAGCACTCTATTGAAAGAAAACAAAATGTATAAACGGACTACAAGTTTGGTTGGGAGGCCAATCGCCACTTTCAAGCTGCACCTGGGTTCCGGAACAAAAGTGCCAATGATACCGCTATCTAAAAAATCGCGAAGGCTTCTGACCGATTTTACAGTGCTTACGTAGTTGTCCATGGTAAACTTGATGAGCTTCTGTAAGCTTCTTGCAATCCATGCAATGATCTGAATCGCCCTATCATCACCACTGTCATCGGCAGGACTGGCGGGTTGATTCACGGGCTGTGGTTTCGAAGGCGCTTTTTCTGGGGGTTGACCACCAGAGCAAGGATACCTGAGTTGGTTATCCCATTTCACAGCATGGCTTACCAAGATCATGCATAGCATCAACAAAACGCCGAATGGAACAGCTGGAAAGAAACAAGAGAATAATAATTATGCATTTTTATAAACACTATAATGGTGCATGCCGCTGCTGCAGTCGAAACATATTCTTTTCTCCGAAGAAGCCGATTTCGGCACGTTCTGTGGAAGCAGTGGGTAATATCTGAAATTGGATTATGTTTCTTGTGGGCATCAGCTCCGCCTTCTTTGGTAGCTTAAAATTGCCATATGATTCCTTTTAGCACGTGATTAGTGTTTGTATTTCAATGTGAATGGAGTGAAAAAGTTGGACGACACAAACACTACCAAATATCGAGTTACATAACGAATAGTACAAGGCCTTCTGTCGACTGCCACATTCACTGACAATGTGGGGTCCATGAAACGACTTGAACAAAAATCCATTACCGATATACAGGTCGTTCACAAGGATTCCGAACATAGTGGTCACAGATAATGGCCCTGACTGTCATGAATTTAAAGAATTTGCTGGACATTATGGGTTCAAGCACATCCCGTCGTCACCACGTTTCCCACAAAGTAACGGTAAAGCCGAAAAAGGGGTTCAGATAGTCAAGCGTTTGATTATGAAGGTTATCGAGAGTAATCAAGATCCTGAGTTGGCGCTGTTGCTATACAAGGCAGCACCACTTAAGAGGGGTAAGTCTCCAGCGGAGCTGATGTACAATAGGCATTTGAGGACCAGAGTCCCAATAGCTGTTAGGTCAGAGCCAGACTCAGGTGTGGATCAGAAATGGAAGTGTTGAGGGCACAGAAGGCTCAGTATGACAAATCTGCCAAAGACTTGTTACCACTTAGACCAGATGATGTTGTTCGTCTTAGGCATCCACCCCAATGTAAACAGTGGAATGTTAAGGCAAAAGTCAGAGGAGAAGTGGCTCCCAGGTCATATGAGGTTGTTACTAAGGACAATCGGGTCTATAGACGAAATAGAAGACACTTGTTAAAGACTACTGAAGAGTATGTACAGGAACCAACTAGTCTGTCTGATCAGCAATATGCTAACATATTCGATGAAGTTGAGCAACAGTCACAACCAGGTTCAACCCAGTCACAACCAGGTTCAAATCAACCTAGACAAGCTCAGTTGCTTCCTCAATCTACAGGTGTTAGGCGTTCGGGTAGAAATGTCAAGCCTCCTACTAGGCTTATTGAGAGTATGCCCTGATTAGTCAGGAACAGTATGAAATAACTTTGAGACTCTGTAACAAAGTGAAGTCATGAACAAGGACAATCATTATGACAATCTATAGTTATTATTATTGTGTCAAAGATAGTTTGTGTGATTAAATTTTTAGTTAGTTATATTTTCTACAGAAGTTGAAGCTGGAAAGGCATCATAATAGTGCCTGGAACAATTTCAAGGGAAGAATGTGACAATAATCATGAAAACAGAATCAAAATTGTACGCAGGAATGGACTGCACATCCCCATGATCAAACTTTTCCCCGAATCCTGGTGGATTCTTTATAGTTGTCGTACCGCTAGCTATGAGGACTATACTGCATGGGATTTGGCTTTCAAGTAGCGCATTTTGACATTTTTAAATGCATGTGCACAAATATGTAGTCGTTTTCTAGTACATTTTTACCAGTCTTCAATAAAACAGCAGTCGGTGAGCAAGAATAGGAAGCTTTGACCTATCCAAAACAAAAATGGCTGTTTCACCATTTTTGTAGCTTCTGAGATGATGACGGTTACCTAGAAATGTATATTTTTCAAATATCTAGGCCAACGGTTAGCCTCCTTTGTTTTCAAACTCAGCTAATCAACAACAAAATTCAAATTTCAAATTTTCAAACATCTAGATCAACCAACCAACATCTCAACAAACTGTTGAAATCGATGCACAGGTTACCAGTTACCGGTTAACTGCTGTTACTTTGCTGAAAATTAATCCGCCGGCATTTTGTCCTTACCGTGTCCAAAAAGGATCTTCAAAGGAGATTTCATGCTGGGAGACCCACAGCCAACTTCAGATGGGACTGCCATATGAAAAACCGGTGAAAATAACACAATTAAAGGGGTAGCTATCAAAATTGGACGGCTGCTGAATGCATAAAGATCACGTCTTTTTATGATGTATTTCATGCATACTGTCGACATCCGCAAATGAAAAGGCCACGTACCCGTAACAAAGTTTTGAGCCATTTTCCCTTTAAAGGGGTTGTGTGAATTAGGGGTCCAAAACAGGAATAACAAGTTAGATATCAGATTGTGCTGTACAAAACGACGAGGCATTGCTCGTGAAGAACTATTTTGCTGACCTAGCCGCACCAATAATATTTGATATTCATAAGCTTTTTTTGGAAATGATGTCATTAAAGGAGATCTGTCAACCTTTGAATATTAAGGTGCTCTTGTTTCCGAAAATGATCCTGTTGGAAATTTATGCATCTGACATTTGCACCATATTTATTTTTGGCAATCTTTTAAGAGATCATATGCATGAAAATTTGTATACTTTGATAATGAAAAGGAAAAGCAACCATCTTTTGAAAAAAAGGAGAGAAAAGTAAGGTGGTGTAATTGTTGAAAGTGTTCTGTTGCCAAATTTCTAACAGCAAACATGTTTCTTTTCTACCTGCTGTGTGTGATCGAGAATGAAGGTGACAAAATCTTCTTTGCAATGTTACAACGACCAAGACTATTTATATAAATTTCTAAGTTTATTAAAATTGCCAAGTCTCTAATTCGTAGCCGCACTGGTATCCTGGTTTTCCAACTCTCACAAATTTTAGCCCAGGTTTATATCCTAAGGGTATTTTTCACCTGAAGTTACATTAAATTGTGGATGTCAGTGCTGATAATGAAGTGATGGCAAAACAAACTCAAATAAATTAAAACCTTAAAGAGTTGCTTCTCTGAAAGTATCTGCAACAAAAGCAGTTTGAAGTTGGATTGGGGGTCTCGGTGTGGTATTCCACAGCTCAACGCCTGCTGCAGCAAACCCTTGGTCAACTAAACCTTGTTCTTTCGACATTTCTCAAACAAACCTCTAGACTTTCATAAAGTGCTTGCCTTACCAATTGAACAGTCAGAAAATCATTGCATGGTGCAAGCATTTCCAAGTAAAAAAGTTTCCAGAAATTGCTTTGATGCATAGAGCGAATTTTTATTGATATGTAAAATCTATCATAGGTAATATTGATTGCTTTACTGAACGCTTACACCATGGACAATGAGGCCCAGGTATTGACAAGCCATACCAACGCCCAAACAATATTTTTTAGTCGTCTCCAAAACATTGGTTTTAGCCATATGTAATATAGAACTCGCACATCAGCCTGCTTAAAATAGGTATTGGACCTGAAGTCCGAATTTCTGAAATTTTGGTATTGAAGATCAATGCCATTTCCTTCTCGAATGCATCGGCCAGTAAGCATTAAATTAAGCCAATGTAGCTAAAATAATTCTTTACCTCTAATCTAAAGTCACCTCTAATTTCAAAGCGAATAAAGGGGCTAAAATTTCTTGTTATTATACTTCTTGTGTTAGAGGTCGGTGATGTAACCCGTCGTCACTCTGACAATATTTTATTGAACCAAACTTTAGGAATTAAAAGGAAAATGAATTTCATTTTCATCTAGAATGCCCTTTACCATCCGTCAGCCATCATAAATGAGAGAAGGAATCACGAAGTGGAAAAGGAAATTTCTTTGAATTTGTTGGGCTTTTGATTACTCAAGACGCAATTCGGGTTTTGAGTTGTAGGAACTGTCTTTGATTTTCAGTTAAGGAACTATCATTGAGTTGCAGATAAGGAACTTTCTTTAAGTTGGAGTACATGAGGAAAAATTTGTGTGCTGCAGAACACTAGGTGGTAGAAAAGCAACTATCTTTCGATTGCGGAAAAGGAACGATATTGTGATTTGCAGACTATAAATCATTGTTAGTTGCAAGAAATGAACTATCTTTCAGTTGACTTCAGCCCATTTTGTCCATTTTTCGAAGAACGTCGTAGTGGAGTTCGTCTAGAAGCTTTGGTGGAAGTGGACTTGCAGGAAAAGCTTTATTGTGCATGCACTTCATCCAGTAACCAAGGTTTGACTGATTGAAATCGATGAGTTGAAACCTTTTATATAATATAGCTACATGTAGTAGTGTTTGGCGGATTTATTTCGATGGGTGGCGTCGTCAAATCGAGGATTCAGTACAGGAATATAAATTTCCAGAAAAACATCCGGATCAGTTGGTTATTTTCGAATAATAATGTTATTTTTCAAGCAGGAGCGCCAGACTAGGTTGTATAAAATTTGAATTTGAATTTCTGATACATGGTCTCGGTCACCAGTATGTGGATGTTTTCCATTTTAAATACGTATTTTTCATGAATTTTGAATTTTGTCTCTATAAAAGGGAACTAATGATGAAGTTTTAGTTCAGAAGCCTTAATAGTGTGGCCTCACAGGTAAAAAATGACCTCCAAAACTTCGAGACCCCCAAACTCTGAAATTATCACGGTCAACCAACAACGAAAATGTCATAGTTTGAAGAACTCCCACAGGTCTAATATAGACCTCAAGGTATTACTTTCATCGGAACGTCTGGGAAAAGTTATGAGCCGCTAGATGCCACAAAATTAACTGATTAATGCATTAGCATTTTATTACTCGCGTGTACGCAGAAAGCTTTCTTCAATGATGTGAAAGCAAGGCATAATGTACACCAGGACAAAATACTTCTGCCTACTCAGTGCATGTTATTGTGGCATCCCTTAGACACGAGATCATCTTTTAGGCAAGCTTTCCTAGCCTACTTCGCCTAGTTTTTCTTAGAAGGAGTGAGGTTTTTGAAAACCCTGAAACTAAAGTGACCCTCTACGGTTTTATCGTCCCTCTTCAGAATTTTCCGATGGATTCCAACTTCATCCCTGCCCATTCGAGTGAATCGTACTCGTGTGTTCTATAAAATTCCATTCAGATATACAGGTCGTCCTCGGGTGCTATAGCATTCCGCGAAGTTACTATTTATAGCTCACATAGTCATTTGCATAAGATATTGATGACGTTTTAGTCACGTGACAGTCGGACAGCGACACTTATTTCTACGCATTTGAGCTTATTTCAAAGTCAATTATCTTTGACCCTGCATTGTTTTTACCATGAATGATACCATAGAGTCAGAGAGAGAAATATTCAGAACAATTATGTAGTATTTCCAACACTTAGACATGTGCCAGATTGAATCTAACTGCCCTAGTTAGAAAGCCTGAATCAATAACGAAACCGCCTGTTTGTCCGACATTGCCTGTAATTCAGAGATGGGGAAATAGAGGGCAGCAGCTGCAGTGACGTCATCTTCGCGTAATGCTATTGTGACGGTGACATATAGTGCATTGTATTATAATTGGCTATTTATACTCAATGAACAGTGTTATTTAAATGCTATTGTATGCACAGGTCATCACAGTCATTGGCTAAAGATATGTAAGCCACACCAGCGGGTATTTCTAATGTTTTGTTTTTTTAGTCAATGTTCCAGGGCGGTAATACCATTGCAGATTGTGCATGACTAGTCACAATTTAGGCGGGACCAGAGCCCACTTAGTCCTACTGATAAATGTATGGTCCTACTAGTACATAAATGATAGGCTACCGGTGTTCACGTGGACATCCCGTAAATCCAGGCCGACGGTCAACCTATATACAACAGCTGTTCTTGGAAGTTGGTAGATCATGCTGTTAGTAGTGCTATATAGTCGACATAACGAATCATCTCCAAATTGCTTGAAGCCTTGAAAGATTTTGTTTTACCTGGCAAAACCTCGCCAAAACTCTGTCTGTTACAAACTTTCTGGCAACATCATCCAAAATAGATTGTTTTTTTGACATGGTTTTTCGTCGTTCAGATTGGAGGGGTTCAGTGAGGGATGAAACAACTCCATCTCTCATGGCTTCAAGCAATTTTTAAAGGTTTTCCCTCAAGGGATCCAAACAAATTAAAAGTCAACTTTAGAAAATTTTATTCAATATCTTAGATATCATACAATACACGTTCATGCACGCTCTTCGAATAGAAGATACATATAACAGTTTCCTTCACTTTGATGAAAACACGATGATGACACACACATCTCGCATTAAAGGGGCATTTCCAATGCAGGGCCAATTCAAAAGTTAGCCCATACTTGATTGAGATTCCCTTTAAAACTAGATTTGTCATTATTTCTCCAGTAAAAGATATTTTTTAACTCAACTTAAGTGAGGGAATACCTTTCGTCTCTTAATGCTGCCACTAGAATGCATACATATGCGCGTATACATGCAACATGATGCGAATGATTTCAGCACGTCCCTGCAATGTTTGGTTGACAACGTTTTCTTCAAGTTAGCAGTAACTGCTAGCGCTGCTAAAATGCACATCGTATAAGCATGCAACAATGCTAAAAACCGACAAGGTGAATACGTGTACAACTTGCATGCAAATGCAAAAACCATTCGTCATGAAGCTAAAATACTTGTATACCTAAAATCGCATTTGGCGAAAGGAAAATGCCCTTCAAATTGAGGTCAATACGCTGCTTAATATCAAATTAGTCTCAAACATACGCAAAACCACGTAACTATGAAGATGCTATGAGTGAAATCTTACTGAGAGATTCCTATTACGTTGTGTGTACTAATGTTTAGAGGTGTAGCCCTGAAAATCTGGATGAACATAGTAAACAATACAGTCCTGCAGATTTCTCTGTTACTTACAAAATGTTCAAAATGGAGGTAGAGATCATGTCCGGCAGATTAAATAAATTTGTATAATTTTAACAATATAATTAAAGAATGAAAACGTGAAGGAAGAGCCATGGATATGCGACTATATCATTTCACAGAATAACGGCTACACACGTATACCGGGTACATGTTGGTACAGCAGGAACCAGCCTATGTGCTGTACTCTTTTACCTGATGTACTCATTTTAAGACCAACCGTATTGTTCAATGACTGTTTTTTCCACACCGGTACTCATTATAAATTGTTGCTGAGATCTTTGAAAGTGGCGCTACAGATATACATACGCCTTCAAGACTGCGTTTTTTTTCAAGAACGCAAATGTACCTTTCCTAATCAAACTAGTCGCCAACTGGGCAACCAAGTCATGATGTGGCACTGTTGGCGATACTTGATCCCAATCGCCAAAAATAAGTTCCATTTATTCTCCAATGTTAAACCTGCCTTCAACTGATGAGCAGAGTTGGATGTAGTCTCTAATGATAATATAGGATTGGTTGTCCCGCATGCTTTTCTCATCATAGTGATCAAACTCGATGTTGTCAATGTTGTCCAACTTCAGGTCGTGTTCATCCATGTAGACCTTGAGAACTTCCCTGATGATCTTATGCTGTTCTATCGTTGAGTACAACGCGTTCTGCATTTCTGGATCATGGTTGTAGTCGGTCTCCTCCTTGATGATGTGTTTCAGAAATTCGTAGGTTTTGGCAAAGGCTCCGCTGATGTCAACAACAGCTTCATTGAGCTGAAAGTATGTATAAACTGAATGTAGGAACATAGATCGACGAAAACGTGTGAAGACTCGTAGCAGGTATATACATGTACTATAGTACAAGGTAGTTTGATTTATCGAATCTGATGACATATGGATCGGCCTGTCATGTTTCACAAATGGAATTGCTGTTCAAAGATTGTCAAAAAGTGAAACTTCTGACACTATTTTTGCTACTTATAGAAGCACTGTAAGAAAAAATAATGTTATCAGCTGAACCGTTATCTCTTATCTCAATTTGTTAATAAATTGAAGGATGAACTACCACTACACATTCCTAGTTGACGCTTTTGTTTTCAGCCACACGATCCGAGAAAGCGTTGTAGAGCACAGGTGGTTTACCGGATAAGCGAGGGGGTCATTTTCAAAGGAGGTCATTGACACGGTGGAGGAAAAGGAGACCCGAACATACCTGGTCTCTTTCGATTGCTGCAATCGTTTTATTGGCGAGGTCGAATGGCATTCCTTCAATGTGATACGGTGCAAGGTCCAAGACGCTCTGCCTGTCTGACCCTAACCTGTGTTCAAACTGAAAGAAAACCGAAAAGAACATTTTAAACAGATAATTGGCTATGAATTTTAAAAATGTTTCGTTGAGGTCGACGTTATCAAGATTGTCAAGACAGTAGAACAATGGGAATTTCGGCCTACTAGGTGCGAGCGGGCTGCTTTGTTCAAAGACACTAGAACGTGTAGTAGGCCAGGCCTGAATTCTTTTAACTGCGTAAGGGGCAAATCAACTCAAAGATAATATGTTGTGCTCGATAAGTTAAAATTTGTTGACTAACCTGTCGATTATTAACAATCTGTGCTGCATTCTTGGCACATTTCGCTTTCCATGCTATCAATTCTGATATCTTGTTGGCCTGTCTCGATTCAGCGCTTGGCATGGTGATGACGATTAAGCACGTTACCAGAAGACTTGCTGCAAATCAAAGGAATTGATTCAACAAAGGTCTCACTTATGATCAGTACTTATATTCCCTGGGCCAATGATCTAGTTCTGAGAATGATTTTCGAGACTTTTGTAGAACAGGGTCTATGCCTGACCCACTTAAGGTTAATACTGTAGTCATAAAAGCTGACTTTGGTTAGCCCTATTGATATGCCTTAAATTGATATGAATATGAGCGAGATTACCGGGTATCTCTTTTTCTGGGATACGCGAACTACATGTACATGAACATGTAAAATAGAAAAACAATGATTTCATTAATGGCAGTATTTGGCCCACACAGTTAATTGAGTACATGTATCATAATTGATTCTCGTAGTGTGCCACAGAAGAGGCGGTCCTTTCCCACGGCAGTTGCATTCTTTTCTGTCACTTTGCTACTGCAAGAGAAGTTGGGCTAACATGCGGCTTCATTAATGTCCAATGCTGTCAATCGTCATCCCCAAGATGCCCAAGGTGACTTGACATCGCCTCAGCTCATGATCTGCCGTCGAAGAAGACTGGAATGTCAGACTGAAGCCCTTTTCACCAGACTCTTGAAAATAAAGGCTTTTGAGCTTTTTGAAAAACCTTCTTGGTCCGTCCCGCTATTGTTCGAACATTTTGAACAGGCTTTTCACCGACTTGGGTCAAGTCACACAACTTGACTTTGATAAAAATCAAAATAAACTCTTCAAATTATAACACATCAACATTCTTTGAGAAACTAAATCGATGATCAATTTTATGTGTTGTACTCACTAGTTTAGAGACAATAATCACTCATTCAAAGATGGCACGAATTTGGATCCTGTTGGAGATTCTTTTTTAGATTATGAAAAACGAACGTATTGCTTGCTCCAAGATGTCTAATTTGCTAATGCATGGCAGGAAACTGAGTTTAAATGCCAGAAGCATTGCACGTGACCACTCCAACGGTTTTCCCGCCCCTAAACTCCATTATGATAATTTAGGAAATATATCACTCGAAAAGGCCTAGATTCCATTTCCCCTGATTGTTCGACTATCATGTTCACGTTGTCGTACATGTAGTATCGAAAACGATACTAGAACAAACAGTTGAGTGTTTACTACTATTTATTTGGTTGTTTTATTTAAGGCCATCACTGGGTTACGTGTATTAATGACCTCATCTAACCACTTAATGATAATGGTGAATGCTTTTCACACACGCTCGTGATCAGTTTCAATTGCCGAACCACTATGAATTACACCAGAATTAATCAACAGCCTGTGGAAACTGCATGGTTTCCCGCATTCGCCGCCCAATCACGCTATATTTCTTTTGTTGCAGGGTGTCGCGTCATAACCATTTCGGTAATTAGGCGATAGTCCATTTATCCTGTCTATTGGCATGACAGAAACAAAACCAAACTATTGATATATACCGAAGCTTTCTTTAAATTATTTCATTGCAGGTGGATTTGCTTGAAATATCTATCACATTGTTTTGAGATAAGGGGCATGATTTATGAATGAGTTAAATTATCTAATAGGATTATAATTCGAGAAAGTAGGCTTGTCCGTGTCTTAAGACAGCAAGGTCGCAAGGTAACATTACTTGCCCAATAACTATTAAAATATAATTTACCAACGTTGCACATGTGGTATTTCCCATATTAGCTCAAAAACATCTGTAAAAACCCTTGGTAATATTTCGGCAGATGATTTAGGGAAACAAAACATAAGCCTACCTTTAGGTTTATTCTAATTAAATTTGTATTTAACTTCTAGGGTTCTTTTGATTATGTTTGTAATTTCACCACCATGTCTCGGCCTACTCTGGTTGAAACCATTGTGAGGCGACTTCAAATGACACAACACTCAATAAGGGCCGGTGTAATGTTTTTGAGTGTTTCTGTTTTTGAGTGTTTCCCCTCATTGTTTGGGAACGCTCAAAAATAGATTGACTAGTTTTTCTGTGTATCCCCCCTATTGAAAAGTCATGGTCTCTCTAGCTGCCTGTTGTTTGGAAACACTGAAACATGGGGAACAACCACAGATGTTACACCGGCAAACAAATCAGTCACTCACGGTCATGATAAACTGACATCTTAAGTGGCTTTTCAAGTTGTGTTATATCAAATGAGACTCATCTACGCGTGCCAATAACGATTGATTCGAAAAATCAAGTTCCTGTGTTGGGTGGTACAAGTTGGGATCGCGCCACTTATCCGTCAACGACATTCTGGCTGACCATAAGTTTGAAGTACTGGCTGGGAGAAATGACCCAGTTCCCCGGTCCGGTCGGCCCGTCTGGGCAACGATGGTCGCCTAGTTTGTTTAACTCTTGAACAACAGTTGCAGAGTCATTCATTCCTGACCCTCAGACTTAAGTTAGCAACAATATTTTAGATACGAGTGATGGTGTGTTGGGGTGATTGCGAACTGAAATATGAAGGGAGATATGTGATCAGGCTATCCTTCTCGAAGAAGGGCATATTGCTAAGGCCAAGGTATTTTTAGTTTCCACATCAGCATCATGACAAATGTGTGTTGTTGGGTTCGATTCCAAGTCGGGCCAAACCGCGGTTCTTGCCTGCACCGATCCATTCTGACAGAATAGAGGCCCCCTAGGACAGCTGTTACCACCTGGGTGAGTACAATATTAGAAATCGCTAGAAACCCTCAGATGGCCCGACCAATCGCTCCCTACCTTCATCCCAGCGTAATCCCATTTTGAAGTCACAATAGGCGTCTCTAAAAATTAAGTTGTTCTAAATCTCCACGACACTTCTCCTATAGTGCCTGCAGCCCTCAAGAGAAATCAATTTATATCTATTCTAAACAGTTTTTGTAACATATTTATGTAGAATCTGCAACAAAATTAGGGAATTCTGTGAATGAATCATATCAATTAGAATTAAGGAAAAGATAGATGAAAGCCCCCAAGTCATATACCAGAGATACCAGAGATGCCAGAGCTCCGGACTAGATAGTTTCGGAAGTAGTTTTGTTGGTTTCGAAATAATTATGGATAAATGGGGTCTTTTCACACCCGCTTATCTACATAAAGTTTGCAAGCCAGTGATTTAGACTGTTTTCATAGCTAGCTTCCTGGTAACCAATAGTTAATGTAACAAATGTATTTCAAATTAGATAGAAACGTCTTATCATTATTGTTGTTGTTGTTCATTTTTATCATTATTCTTCAAACCTCTGGACCAATTAGCGCATGATGGATTATGTAGCTGTGAGGGCGGAATGTAATGTACCTATACATCATAGTCTACTACCACGGATTCAAGACTTCATTTCTTTCAATTCCGATATAAAAATACAATCATTAGTAGAATATGTTTAAAAAATGAGAAAAGGGTGGCATTGTTTATTGTTTCACTTGGCCATCTTAGCTAGTTTTCGGATTGTGGTGCTCAGACCGGAGTGATAGAAACGGTGGCTAGACGAATTCATCGACGATGTCTGGAGCCTGCATTGTGCGCATGCGTGAACTGAGCTTTGGAGCCGATGCCTTTCGAGTCTACAAGAAAGCATTTACCGATATTCCTTACCTTTGATGTCCATGGTTGTCTCGCGTTTGAAGTGTCTTTTATTGTAAAAGGGCAGATCGGCGAATATCGACTGCAGATTTGCTGTTTCATAATGATTTACTGAATGAGGGACTTTATATAGGCCCGAAGGGTTGTTGTTCGAAAACGCAATAGGGTTGCGAACCCGAAACAAAACTCACCCTGGATGCAGTATACTTCCTTCCTTAGATTCCCCTACGTCTATTTCCGCCCACAACTGTCAAAAATAGACCAAGTACTGTTTGAAACATAATATTTGTCAATAAAGGCCAACACCGAGATGAAAATGATATCATCAAGATTATCTATTGGTTAAAGATGCTACTCTAAAAGTCCATTTCAGTAATCAAACGGCCAAAGGTGTGGGCGCTGAGATTTCCGACATGCGACACTGGAAGTGATCCGGGATGTTTTGCGGCCTACTGAGGAAGTCTTTGCTCTCGCCGTGACCAAATCGAAACGAACTGCGTGATCTACATGACGGGCAATGTGCATTTAGCTTGGGAATCCGTACCTATCAATACGTACATATTTCCATTACTGTTCTCACATCAGCTGTATTTTAGCAACATTTCTAAGTTTGACATCAGTTCGAGAAGGCAGCAAAGTAACTTTTTTATAAACACTAGCAAAATATACATGTGTTTATTTAACAGCAATCGGAGAAAGTTTATCATCAGTGCCAATATTTTTTAAATCGTGGGTCTGAAAAAGAGCGGATGTCCTTAATTGCGGCTTTCCACAATCAAACTCTGCAATATTTACATTGTTTAGTTTGCATTGGTATAGTCATGACTAGACATGGAATAATTCATGCAGCAATCAGCTTTTTGATAATGTAACCAAACGTTCACTCTCAGGCCTATAGTAAACACTTTACTTGCAATGATACCAGTATTTTATGCTAACAATTGGTCATCCTGTTTAGGCTACTTATGTTCATTTTCGGTTCTAGAACACAATCCTTCAATACATGTACCTCGATCTCCAGTTGTCAATGAAATATCTCAGAAGGGGGGGGGGCATTTTAGCTTCGCCTTGAAAAATGAAACTACGACTATAAAAGGCCTGTGTAGCCCATAGACTGCAGCCTTGGTGTTTGTTGTGATATTGCAAGGTAAGGAAAGGCAGACGACATGAATGTGAACGAAATATTATGTATCAATGTGTGTCTTTTCTTTAATCATTATCAATCATCGAATGAGTTGAGTTGCATTCTCTATTCTTGCTTGTAATTCCCTTTCTCACAAGTAGTCGATATATACCAAGTTCCCCTCATCCTGACAATGCCCAACAAGGACCCCCAAACAAGGTATTTTTATTCTTATTTTTATTCTAGCGTGTAAAAGTGGTTTGCAATAGCAAAAAGGCCTTCAAATGATAGCCGGAAACATAGAGGCAGAGTGATATTACTATTTCCTGATTAGCCCAAATTCGTTTATACTTCCTCAGAAATCTATTTTCAAAAGAAAGTAGGCCGAGGAAGTTGCATAGTTGCAAACTCTAGATTTCCCAGGAATATATTCCTTCCGCCGTCCATATCATGTGACATTCTATTGGTGATCTAGTCTTCCTATTGGTGCGAATATTTCGCCAACCAGTCAGTTACAGATGTGTTCACATAGCAAAAATAGTAGAGCGATAGTCCTAGCGCTTTAGCCATCATGCTTCGGCACCTTTTAGAATCAATGATCATGTTCGGCTATCGGTTAGAATTCGTCGGCAACCAATCAATTGATTCCACAGAAGACATAGTGCTTACAAAATAGACCAAGTGTTATTTCCGATCCCCAGAGCCATTGTGCTTCATGTGATTATATGAGAATCCGTTGTACTCATTGGATCGATTCATATTCATGCGTTACTTACATAATTATGAGAGGAAAGATGTTACGAGTTTAAGTTACACAAACTGAGTGTTTTATTTCATTGGGTATTAATCGAACTGTGATAACATTTCTCAATGGGAATATCTTGGTCACGAAAACATGCTCTGTTGCGTGTAGTTGACAGCTGTTTACCAAATCCCTGATACGCAACTTTCGGCGGATAGCAGGAAGAACTCGCTCAACAACTTAAAAAACCTTGCATATGTCGGACTTGACTGAACCACTGAACAGATGCCTTTTCAAATCTGTTGGTCCAGTTGAGTTCGACCTTGGAGCTTCGGAGAGTCTGACTCGAGAGTCTGATATATGCAATGTTTAATCTGATATCTCGGACCAACATGTATAGAAAGGTATTATGTTGTGCCAACTTGGGAAGCGTGGTTAATCCGGAAAAAAGGATTGCATCCTGACCAAGGATGGGGCACCTTCGAAGTCGGTTCGACGGAATAAGCTATCTTAGTCGTAGAGGACTGGCAGAGGACCGGTAACCTCACCAGATATCTTACATACATAAATTGCGATACTTAGAGAATATTGATTTTATTCATACATTCATTATACTAAGTGTACAACAAGAAAAGAATGCTTTTTAACAAATGATTCTGGAGACATATTTATACATATACATGTAGAAACAAATATTTCCTCAATGAGTCAACGGGTGCAAGCGTGATATAATGAGTGTAATTCAATACTATAGGTGACCCTTAAGTGTAAATTGAACACGCGTTGCCCTGTCACAGAAGAGTACATGTTTCACTCTTTTGATATCTTCCCTCCTGCTGCTTTTTCTCGTCAACTGAAAAAGCATTGGCATTACTGTCACGTGTTTTAGCCGCATCGTTTTCACCAAGTCCATTTTGAATAGAATTCTTATCACCAATTGCCTTGTTATCTGCAGTAATTTCTACTAAAAGTGTTTCTTCAGTTTGTTTCAGTGCAGTTGTACTGTCCTCAGTTTCTTTACCCTCATCAATTGGTGTTATTTTCCTGTTGATAGGTGAAAGTACGGGCCGGTTGAACTCCGTGAAGACCACACTCTCCCTCTTCGTCCGTGGCGTGCCCGGTGGCGGTAGTGGAACGCAGACATCGCCTTTTCCAAGCAGAAAGTATGTCGTCATCTTACCCTTGCCTTTCACTTCTATCTCACCTCTTTCTTCGAAGGAGAAGCCCTTACATCTAACACAGCTGAAAATAATAATTTTGCAAGGTAAAGATTTGTTGATTTAAATCACCAAGGACACTTTGTTTGACCAACGACAAACGCAAAGAAATACTCCTTTGGTGTTACGAACTATGGACATTTAGTTTCAGCTTTTCCAGATTGAGGCGCTGAGTCCTCAAGTCAAAGGAGTATTAAATAGCCACATACCACATGTACATGTTTATGGAGACATGTACATGTTTATGTACGCACGTACGTGTTCATGTACATTCTAGAAGGAAGCCGGAAAATGAAGATTATTTTCATTACCCTTCTCGTAACTTACCTATAGGTGGAAGAACTTAGATGAATTCTTCCTGGGATGCTGTGACTCTCCATCCGGGATGCCGTGTTCACTGTATCGCCAAACAGACAATACCTTGGCATCTTCGCGCCCACTACACCCGCCACGACCGGGCCGGAATGGATACCCACACGGATCTGAAGAGTTGAAGGTAACTAACTACTTAGGTTGCAAGTCACAAGCATATTTTAAGAATACACCTCTCGGGCATCTTCGCCTCAATCACACCCGCCTTGACAGGACATGAAACTGCAAAGGGGAAGAAAACACTTCACTTCACCTCAGGACCAAATTCTAGAATTGGTCGCTATCGAACTAATTGATGTATCATCAAGTCATACGGAAGTTTCTGCGTCCAGCTAACTGATCTGCGGCGGACATTTTAACAGGAAATAAGAAGGTACATGCTCTCGGGCAGTGAACGCTGGTTGTGCGAAATCCCTTTTAATTCTCTTAAGTAAAAAGTGTCTGGGCCAAATGCAAAAGTACCTGTAAAGGCAATCCACTTGCCGGCGACGTAACATGGCTTGCCTCTTCAATCATGTCCATTGCCATATCTGCCACGCTTTCGGCATGGGAGTCGCTCACTTCAGGGACACCACCTACAACCATGTAAGCATCACCAATGGTTTCGACCTGAAGAACAAAAAGACGGAAACATTGCGGATCTGAGAGAAAGGTTAAGTCATCTTTGCGGCCTGACATTGCCACATTCATCGGACAAGGCCATGAGAGTCAGGTCAAGACGTACGAGTAATACACCTTGACGTAGTTTATTTCGTTCAATCGCTAACAATCAAACTTCAGAAAACACAATTATGGCAAGGATCCTGTTATCACCAATAGAAACAATCGACAGGTTTGGAAAGTCTTGTTTGAAGAGTTACGAAAGACGAAGTACAAAGTATGTTGAATGTGTATTTTGTAGACGGTTTTGTTTTGAAGATTTCTCCGACTCCTCCTACACCTACATGTAAGTTTAAAAGATGTCTTGTAAATGATTTTATTAGCACATTGACTGGATGACATTGCGCCTTCGTACTTTGTACTTCGTCGCCGTACGGGTTGCGAACTTGCCTATAGATCGACAAGCCCACCCCTCTACCATAGGTGTACAGCATCTAGACCCTCAATGTATTGACATTGCTCAGCTTCCAGACAACGCAATGTATGGGCGGAGGCTACGGAGGCAATACCGCTGGAAGTTCAGTATGGTGTACAGCGGATCGGAGCCTATTTCAATGGGCTAGCCTGTCTATTGTATCGCCATCTCGCTTGCCATCTCGAGGCTTCCAAATATATCAAATTGTAAAACCTTCAATTGGCAGACCACGCAGCCAATAAACCCGTCAACTTCCATCCATGTCAACGCATACATCGATGAATAGCGACAGGAAATCCATGTAAAAACCATATATTAGGTCACCATTCCTTCTGGTGTTTGGTTGAGAATAGGATATGGTACATTTGCATTTTCTATTACGTTTCTGCATGATTTAGGTAGGTCAATCATCGGTATAGTATCAAATAACATTGTTGGTTGCATGCTCGCATGTTAGACCGTGCCTAGGTTGTATTACCTTGTAAACATTATTGACGGTAGTTGCCTGGTCGAATCGTGAGTATAATGAGTTGAGCATGTTGACTACGTGGATTGGCGTACATGCAGCAGCTATGTTCGTGAACGTCACGATATCACTAAATAAGATTGTCACTTGGTCGAACTTTTCTGAAAGGCAATGGAGTGAAAAGTTAGCATTGATGGTAAACATGAACCAAAGTAGTGACACTATTCAGATCGTGGTCAGCTCGGTACCTTTTTCCTTCACAACTACTTGTTATACATGCTTCCCGAAATTGGTGGCTTGCATTGGAACTAACTTTTTCCCCCTTGTTCGTCTTCAAAGGTATTCAAGTGTGTTGGTCAACCATGACTATCTCCTTTGTCCCTCCACCATAAGGCCTAGTTTCCCCTTATGACATCACTATTTCGGACACTCGGCGCCCCATTTCTGGAAAGGTGTATAGTAACGTCTGTGGCGTGACCTGGTTCTCACTCCCTTCAGGTATCACCGCTCTCACGAAGGGAGCTATTGAGAACCACTTGTCTCCTCTTGATGTTTAAGGCGAAAACCACAGACATGGAGACAACTCCGCTGGAGTTGTGAAATCTGCCTGGTCACTTGAACGCCGTCACCACCAAACCGTGCAGTATCATCCTCATTATCATACCTGCTTCCACCTGCTTATGTTCTCGCAGCTGATTGGCTACCTTCACCGGAAGCATCTGGTACAACAATTCGTCAGTTTTTCTCTTTTCTTCTTCCAGCGCCTTTCCCGTTCTTGTGAGCTCAGCAGTCGTTTCGTCAAGCTTTTTGCTAAAAAAAATGAATTTCCGAATGATATCCATTTCAGTTCTGTTTATCATCTTATCCGCGGACTTAAGAGGTCAGTCTTGCATGTAATTTTTCTTTACTTATTATACATGTAACTATGTATACCTATGTAACTTTCGTTGCATTGAGTAATACGGTTTAATTGTAATTGAGGGTGTTGAAAAATGTTTGCTCATTCCCGTGCTTTCATCTAGTATGTATTTCTACCTTATTTCTATTTCAGCGATTCTCTGTTGATTCAACAGGATGAGTTCCCGCGTGACGTCGTAGATAGGAATATCGGAAAGGAAGAGGTTCTTCTCCGCCATTTCGTTAAGACTAGACAGCCGGGGTGAGCATATGAACAGCATCAGGGTCACGTCCTCCATCCAGATCATCTGGCCTGTTGTAAACAAGACGTACACATTTGAATTTTTGGTGGATGCGGAATCGTGGTCATAACTTTTGTTGAATTATAAGGTACGAGCTGCTTTCTCGTCAGAGATTTGAGCTTAGTTTCATGAATAAACAGTGTCCAAAAGCCAAATTTCCTGGCCTTTTCGTTAGTAGTGACACTATCATTAAAACCTTTACCATACCTTTCAGAACAATCCGCGATGAATTCAGTCCAATCACCTCCTTCTCTCTGATGATGAAACAAGCGTTGATGAACCTTCGTAGATGAGCCATTGAAAGCATCAAGTTTGGCTGCATCATTTCAAAAACGTCACTGAGCTTAACGCCGCCAACGATCTGTCTGCACATTTTCTGGAGCCCTACACCACATTGTACAATGCGTAACTCCGTGTCAAAAAGTATGTGGTAGGGAAATGCTTGACAGAATGATTTAGCATTGATTCGTAGTACATCCGGCACAACAGGCTGGAATGCCGGAACAATTTGGTTGCTTTTGTTGACGTCTTCGTTTAATGACGTCAGCACGATCCTGAAGATGACCAGGTATTGTTTACGTGTGTTACTGATGTCTATTGTGTGTATTTCCTGGACTACTGTTTCAACGTGTGTGTCGAAGAGTTTCTTTCCAACTGATCGAAGGATTCCTGGAAATGAATGAAAACCATAAATTTAGGCAATCCACAGTATTTTATCCTTCTTGTATTACAATGTACAAAGCATTTTTTTAAGTAGCCGGAATTTAGGGAAAATATTGGTGAGCCTGACTGCCTGTGAGCTGAATTCTGGAAGCGAGGAACAGTACAGTGATGTGATAATGTCATGCATACTCAATCAGTATAAATAATACTTGTAGTGTACAAAATCGTTATCTTTTCATTTGGCCATTTAGGTTCTGAGGTATGATGCATTTTCATCCGACTCAAAAGGCGGGCAAAAGGCAACTAGTGATAGTGCACGTAAGAATTTCATGGACATACTTTGTCTAAACACATGTACATGTACCTTATATGGTATATTAATTGAACCGGTCACG
Source organism: Lineus longissimus (assembly GCF_910592395.1). NCBI lineage: Eukaryota > Metazoa > Nemertea > Pilidiophora > Heteronemertea > Lineidae > Lineus > Lineus longissimus. The sequence continues at coordinate 2,345,070 of NC_088314.1, forward strand.
TATTGCCCCTAACGCCATTATCCCAGCTATTAAATAGCGGCCGTAATCATCTCACCACAACATCCCTAATCAGGATAAGGTCGTTCCCTTCCTTGGCCATCAAGGAAGTTATTCACCTCTACATGTAGGTAATAATGTTGAATCTTCTCGGACAAACATCATAACAAGGACAGGTCAAGGCACCCAGGCAGAGGTGTCTCGAGGACGAAATACAAAAGTAACCCTCATGTACAGGCCAATAGCCCACTTTGTTCGTTACATTTTGGTTATTTGGGAGTCAAAAATTACCCAAAGGTGCGGTCGGCTTAGTTTGATGTTCTTCCGCGGGCATCCCAAAATCCCCACTAGTGGGTTATTTGAAATACCATCTTCCAGCTGGGGCGAGCGCAGTTCCAATCTCAGCGAAAAAACGACCACGAGCAATCGGGCCTTAAGTTGTTTTTTCAAATTTGCATTTGATCTGCTCTTACCTATCACAAGGTTTTGAAGCCCAGGTCTGGATGAGTAGTAATGCAGCGTCAGGGATCCGTCTGGGTTGGTTTCGCACCTAGAATAAGTAGACGAGATGTTCTAATGTTTGAACTGTAAGCTTACATTTATCTGACACGATTTCACTGCTAATATGAGAATATTCATGATGAAGAACTTCCATGGAAGGGGATCTGTGCGTGAGATGTGTTGGAAGACCGACATGGGGTTCTATAGCCAAGATAGGAAATACAGGCATGGCACCCAAAACAAAGGAAGGGAGGAAAGCGTGGATATGATGTATCGGGCCAGTTTAGTTAGCGAACATCTTATGCAGAGTTAGCATAATGGGGGATTTTACAGGTCACAGTGCATAGCTTGAAACATCATATATACATGTAGGTTTCATCAAGAAGAAATGAAATACCAGTCTCTATTTTTATTCTTATTTACATGTGGTCATTGTTAATCTGCATAATTTGGGTTATTGGCTCAAAAGGGCATAAACGAACACAAGGATTTTCCCACGTGTACAAAAGTCGGACATTAAGGCAAAATGAGCCGAACAAGGCCTATGATAAAGGCATAACAGGCTTAAAACTGTACATTTTCATGTTACACTTAGGCATAAACAAAGGGAACTATGACTAGAAGCTAATAAGAAAACATTGAATGATTGGTACGAATGTCCAGTTAAGCTCGTCTCAAATCACTAAGAAGTTTACTTAAAAGAATAACAAATCAAGCTCGAGAATTTGCTTCATTAACTTTTAAAAGTATCGACTCGGAGGTTAAATAGTTGGCCAGTTAAGTACCAGAGAAAACATGATGGCACTTTCTGAGGTTTCGTAGTCAATTGTGAGTGTTTACTATTATGATAAGAGATTGAAGGTCACAAGGCCTACACATTTGTCTATGCTGTTATTACACTTAGTGGTTTCTTAACACTGTTGTAAAAGTATAAACATTTGAGGCACCAAGCCCATACACTGTCAAGAAAGGGTTCCTTGCGAACTCGTACAACCTTATTACCAGTGTAACGACTTGGAGTGTTTCCATTTCAGCGTGTTTCCCCTTGTTGTTTGTGTGCATTTGTGTACATATGTATATTAAGTCAACACCGATCTCCCTCTCTGATGGATATAAAAACCAACAAAATTGAAACTCACTCGACTACCATTTCACTGACCTGAAAGATGGTGCATCGATATTTTCATAGGACATTGCCAGCAGCGCATGGAAAGAATCAAGATTCTGGACGAAGCTGGCGAAATCTTCGCCCAGAGTCTTCATCATCTTATCATAGCCGTGCCGCATGCAATACTCCAAGAAGTACTCGCCGAAAACCTCCAATACAGTTTCGGCTGGTAGACCTGTAAATAGAACAAAATCATATGCAAATAGTCATTTCATAACGCATTGCGTCATTATGATAAAACATTTCATGAAAAGTATTATCTTCCGATCATCTTAATTAGCTTTTGTTGAACCTTTTCTCTACATGCCGCTATATCCTTTTCGCGTATCGGCATCCTAACTTACCAAGAGTCTTCGCCACGGCTCCAACTAGAGTAAACGTCGCACCATCACAATAATGCTTAAATACTAAGAAGTGTTCGGTGTCGTTCAGGGAAGTTTCAGCCCTAACAAATTGAAATAAAGCATTGTATGAAACGAGTACTTAGTGAAAGACATCAAAAGCTAAAGATATATGTTATTAGTCACAGCAACAACGTGAGAAGCAATATTGTGACAATGATCAGCAATTTCCGTAAAATACCTGTTACATACAAACAAAACCTTGTTTCATGATTGAGTATTCAGAGATGTTAACGGTGCCTGGTTCATCTTCTGAGGATGATTAACCACTGATTGCCAATTGCATTATGATGAGTTAAGAAGCTGGGGAATATTATCCGGACTAATCAGTGTTTTGTTGGGAATAATTCATTTGGAGGATATCTATCCTGACTAACTAGAGTTTTGTATCGAGTCATTTCATGTTAAAAAAGAAATCAGCGATGTAAAAACATTGTCATTGGTTGCCAAGGTGAAGGATGTTGTGCATGTGATACATTCCATTAATAATCGCCTATACATGCATGTCATGGATTGACATTCAAAACGCTAATTGCCTTTTCAAATGATTGCCAATCAGTCCGTAAACAAGGGATAATGAGGAAAAAATGCATTCGTCCTTGTCAGCAAAAAAGTGATATGTATAAGTATAATGGTAACGTTATGTTCCTATTTACAACCAAACTGGTTCAATCCAACCGATTGACGCATTCAGGTCCGTTTCCAACCTTTCACTTACAGAATCTTCTTCCAGGCCTCTTCTCCAAACTTCTCCAGGACGAGCTGGCGAATGCACACGTGAATCTGACCATACTGAAACAAACAAAGCGACTTTTAAGCTAACACATTTTTAAAGACAAAATATCAATACTCGTAAAACACTCGGGTGTGACCATCAACAAAATAAGAAGATTAAGCAAAATGCCAATACATTCGGAAATCATTCCAGCAAGGCGATTAAATAATGCAAAAGGCTAACTTGTTCGGAAAAAACTCCATGGAGATCAAGAATAGCTTCATGAACGTCATTTTGCATGTTTGAAAAACATCTTATACCGATTTACGAAGGCTGTGAATATGATGTTGCTGACACCTTTTAAGCAATATGTACATACATTAACCTACAAAACACCTTACATCATATCACCTGCAAAGAAATAGACATTGTGAACAAGTTAGGCTTGTTTTGCCGCGTTATAAAGAAAAATATTCATTTCAGCTATGTTGCTAATGTAACTTCGATGTTGCCTTTGTAATAGTTTGAGTAAATGTAATGTTTGCTGACATCCTCGTTGGAAAGTAGTGCTGATTGAAGTAATCAAATGCGTCAATTGACCGAGCTCTGTGTTTGATATTTTGGCCAGACCAATTGCAAAACGTGGCGCTAATACTGATAGCTTACAAATGTATCGTTTTTTGACCAGTTAGCGATGAAAGTTAAATAACCAACCGTTCGTTTTTAATACATTGACCGACTGACCTATGACTGACTTGAGGTCACTGGTGAATATCACGTACTAGCATTATACCCGTGGCGCAGGCAGGTTCAAATGGGCTATATCTTGAATAGATTAAATTGCAATGAAAACCTAATGCAATATCAAAGGAGCAATATCGAAGAGACAAATTAATCAAACCATTTGTCCACACAGACTCGGACCTAGCTGTAGCGTGCTGTATGCGTGCATAAAAGGTACAATGTATATCAATTGATCCGATAGAGATGATGAGGCAATGTCAGTATGCCTCGTTCCTTAGTCAGCAATATGCCTCTTTTTATACGGAGAAGAAGAGGGAGAACTCAGCTAGGCCTTCACATGTCGACTTCCAAATGGCTTGAACCAACTGTACTATCACTACTATAACTTAAAATACGTGCTCCTCCTACATGTAGCGATGTCTCGGGCAAGGCACTTAGTCGACAGGCAAGCTAAAAGTTCAGCACCGTGAGCAGCTCCTTGATAAGGCCATGTCAGGTTCACGCACCTCTTCAGATACATCAAGTATTGAAAGCTGTGGTGAGCACATAAAAAGACCATGGTCACCTTAATTTGAAAATCCCTTCATAATCAAGGGCTGGCTCTGACTAAAACAGTACCCATAAACCCCCAATTTGACCCCAGCTCCTAACTGCGGGAAAACCCAAGTCCAGCAACCAAAAGTACCAAAAATACGTTTTTGTTCACATTTGAACTGCACACATGCGTTTGTTTACAATTTCATTTCCCGCAAAATCTCGAAAATCAGGTGACCTGCAATCGTGGATTGAAAATAACATTAAACTGGGTTCAGCAGGTCAGCAGGTATACCGGCTGTTCCAATCATCTCCCTACAGCCAGCTGTTCAAAATATTATGTTATTCACCCCACAGGGAGTGCAGGTAATTGATTAAGCCACTGCATAACTTAACAGCAATGGCTTGGCTTCTGTGAGTGGTAAGGAGAATTGACAGTGTCCGATTAAACATCCCTCATTACTGCTCCGCTGAAGTAAATTTCCGAAAACAAACATTACGTTGCATCAGTATAACATATCACCTGCCAACGTGCAAAATTTCGAGACGAAACACTACCCCAAATGGCATTTTATCGAGCCGCCTTATAGTATTATGATATAGATATGTTTATTCATCACTTCTGTGGTGACGATTAGAACTATAATGATCGATAAGCTTCCACCATAGGCTCAAAGTACTCGAGTGAACTGCAATTAAAAGTGCGGTGGCAATGTGGAAGTGTGACCGACTTGTGGTGAGATAGTCGTGAGTTCGAGACTCAGGCTACTGGAAAAGTCTGCTGTTTCTTTCTCATGAGTTATGCTCCACATACCAGTAAACAAAAACCCTTTAACCAGAAACTGAGCCATGTTTACCGGAACAATGATCATGGCCAGTGGGCGATACTGATAGTGTTTGAATATGCGAGATTCCGGAAACTTTTAACTTGTCGTTGAGAAGTTGTTATAGAAACGGGTATTTTTAGTTGAACGAATATTTGCTCGCGTAATGACAAAACTTTGTCAAGCACTCAAAGGGGGTCAAGTCCAAATTCGGTTAATGACCGCAGCATTATAGCGATATTGTACGGTACATACTTCACTTGGTATAGTTTGCAAGGGTGGAGTCATTACCAGCCTACCAATTAGCAACGCCATGTTAATAGTGGAATGGAAGTAATTTGTTCTCAGTATGTTTGTCCGGCACTGAGTGATTTGAAATCGATAATTATGGGCTCTAGCTGCCTGAAGAAGTGGTTTCATAGTCCGGCCGGTCGTGGAGGTTTCAATGTCCGAGGAACAAAGGGCTCTATTATGCGCTTTGATGGCTGAGCTATTGATGACCATGGCCGCTGTAGAACCACACACCAAACATGTCATCCATCAGAAAACAGAGTTTTCCACTTTGTGCACAATGATGAGCGATATAACAAGCCATGACAGGCATGTGGCGCTGTATCTGACGTACATTCGTCATGACGCTCATGCTCAAAATGTACCCCTTTTTGCAAGCAGTATTACATGTACAATGGTCCTAGGTTCATTAAATGTGTGCAGGAAAACAACGTAGACATTACAGAGCGACGACTTTTCATCTACCATGCATTGGTTATTCTGGCCTCAAATATACAGATCGGCTAAGACTGTTTACTGCAAACACACTCCCTAATGTTCATGACCGTTCATCTATAGGAATTAGCTAGAATATAATGTCACAGGTCGGAATTAATGTCACAAAGATTAGTTGTTTTCTATTCTAGTTGACGATAGATCTACTATTCGAAAAATGTCTCCACCATCTTTAATATTTCTGTTGTATCCAAAGGTTATTAACAAGAACACTCTCGGACATTCCCAAATTATACCTACAACGGAATGCCTCTAATCAACCACCCATTGTGACCTTTAATTACACAAGGACTAGCCCTTATCCGTTATAAGTTACTGTTCTTTCTGCTAGGCTCTTTGCAAAGAAAAAGATTTTGAGTAAACCGTAATTTTAAAAGCCGGCAAACCCTTAACTAGTTTCAACAATCAGAGTTTGTTTACAAAACAGTTTTTAAACTTTGCAAGTAAGCATTATGTGCCCGTTATAAACCGTATTCTTCAATTCAGGTGCTTATTGATATTCCATTACTTGAATTCGAACTAGGGCCTATGATGTAGTTATTAACAATATACCGTCCGAACAAAAGGGAAAATTACAAACTCTTCCTAATTTGTGGCTGGGGTATGTTATTAACGCAATAAGTACAAGTCAAACATTCACACCTTGCTTGAACGATTCCCTGTTTATAAACAGACCTTCGGAAGCCAACCACCCGGGACGATGACGTAACGTAATGCGTGTATTCAATGTCAACTTCCTGGCTGGAGAGCGGGGTGAACACTTGTTATTGTGGTCGCACCTTTACACATGATGTTCCGACACTCGTGTCCATGCATGGTTTTGCGTTGCCCTTGATGACTGCGTCGTTGAATGTTGATGATATGTTAGACATGTATTGTCCTCGTGAATCTTAGTGATATATTGAACATGTTGATCGTTCTGGTGAATCTTATTGTGACATTTTGAACATGTTGAATTGCGGTTGTGATTCTCAGTGATATATTTGGTAAGTTGGAAGACAGTGTTCTTCGGTAGATGACTTGAACGCAATTTCATCATAGCATTAGAAAAGCACGTTTGAAATAATCAAATGGTAAATTTATGTCATCAGGTAGGTATAAAGATCACGTACATACTGATGTTATACATGTAGTTTGACTGTGCCGCAAGGGTCAATTCCAGATAAAGAGTATCAATTGGTTGGTACACACCCTGCTAACATTTGAAAATTTAGAATCAAGGTATCTGTGTTGGCGATATCTTCTGCCCTTATCCCGGGGAGTCTTCGCCCTATGAAATTTTGTTCCCGTGGATTTTAAGGGTTGGAGACAATTTCCACTTATTTAGTAAATGTATATAATGTTTGTGTAAGGGTATATTGGCTTATTTTATTGTGTTTACAGTGAGGAATCTCACCTATTCGTTGAAATGCGGTGGGAGTGACTTTAACATGCATAATTTTACGTTGGTCGAAGTCGGGAAAGGCGGGCGTTAAAATCTTCTATGATTCTCTATTAAGGAAGGAGTAATAATTTAGTCACTAGTAATATTGAGAGAAAAGAGGGCAGGAAATATTTGCGAGAATGGTCTTTCCCACCTACTAACCCATTTGTCGATAGCGGGATCTCTTGTTGCTTACATGTATTCTCATGCAAACAAGCCTGCAAGGTTCAACCAAAACAATCATTGAAGTAAGGGGAGAGGTAAAACATTGAGAAGAGTAATACCGCCCTCTCCCCCCAACGATGACTTTTATCCCTTTACTTTCGGGCTGAAACAGAATAAATAAAAGTAACACTTACCATCTTGATTCTAGAAAGTTCTTCTCATATTCCTATTCGCCATGTTAAACCATTTCCAACTTGTTTTTGACACCGATCACAGTCTGGTACAAGTGAATTAAAACCTCCAGGTAAATACAAAACAAAACAAGAACAAGTCCTTTAAGAGAGTTACAAGAGCCAACTGAGGCGCCACGTCATGGCAGTCTAAGTCAGGGGTTTAGAATGGCTTCCCTCGCACTATTAACCCATTTGATTCTTAATTAAGGAAAAAGTCATTAACAGCTGGCATTCCATTTAGTGTTCTCTAATTCGCTGAGCCGATATAGTGATAATACGACTGATTTGCCAGAGATATATAAGCCATTCCGAGCCAACACGTTTTTCGCAGAGGGCGCTCAAGTGTATGTGTGTCTCTTCTTCGACCACGTGGCCGGGCCGACGTGAAAGGGAAAGTCTGTCGCCAGGAGAAAGTAATGTCATTGGAAGGAAATCGAACTTGATCAGTGAAACAAACGACCTTTTAACTAGTTCGGAAGGCAAAGCTCCACAAACGGCATCGGTGAATGGGGAGAATTAATGTTTGGGCCAGGTTTCTCTCTTGGCGTAGTAGCCTGGTACATGTAGGTATGAGCGAGGGCTTCTGCTTGCCCAACACTGACGGGAAAGCCAAGAAATCTTCGAGAGGAAAATGCCGAATCAAAGCAATTGCCATCTCCCATCCCGCGTCCTAACCAAATACATCCACCCTGTCATGGGGTCACTGGAGGTTGGAATCAAGCAATGATGGACAAAAGCCTTCATTTGATGACATCATTTTATTACATCGTGGTTGCAATGCCATGCCGAGCATTTGCCGTCATAGAAATCGAAATTGGAGATTGAAGAAAGAAAACATTATTTATTTCTCGGAAAACAAGACACGTGTATTTTATACAAAACAGAACACACATTAAAAACATGAGTGAACCGATTTAATGATATGATCGAGCTTGAGCAATTGGATAGTACATGTATTGACAATGGTGTTAATGTAGTAAAGTGCAGTATCCATAAGTGTAATTGGCCGGTAGGCAACAGAGCACGTATGTTGATAAATGATTGCCTGAATTGATTAATGTGCTTTGTTATACAGTTAAGATGAAAATCTGCCTGCAACGACACAAACTTCAAAACGTTTTGCGAACAACTGTTATTTTATACACCTGTAAAGCATGATTTGATATAAAGATAACCAAAATGGACGGAATCAACATGACCCGCATGACCCTAGACTGTGGAGACGGTGGAAATCTCACTTTCGAGCCATACGCCAGGACGGACGGAATGGAAAACCAAGATTGTGTACTGACACTTAAAAAATGTTTTGGCACAGAGAATGTAAAGTTTTTCACAATATCACAGAAACTTAAAACACAAGGCTTGGAACACGCCTACGTTATTAAGGAGAAAATCCTCTTTGCGAACCATCACAGTCTCTTGAGCTGCCTACCAAGCAAGCACAGATTACCTTTTGTTGCCAAATGTATATGCATGTAGCCCGGTTGTTAGAAAGCATGTCAGCTGATAAGATTACGTTGACGCGTTGTTACATGCGCCCATTAGTACATGAAACTACATTAAGGCACGATGTTATGAGCTAACATGCTTTCTAACAACTGGGCAGGAGGAACTGCGAGAAAATCATATCTCAATCACCTTCAATACGCTAAGACACAGGTGTCATCGAATCTCCATCATTTTGACTGTTCGACCTTGTTGGTCTCGTATATGGATTTTGTGACCGAAAGAAATTGACAGCCACGACTGTGTTTCTGAGGGTCGTGATATGATTGGTTGCTCGCCGATTACTAGTATTTGCTGGCACCGCTTCTTGTACTGTTGTTACAGTCGCCGGTTGTGGTTGTGGTTGTTCCGTGACTACCACTATAGCTCCGGCCTGTTGTGGTTGATCTCCCTCTGGGCCTACGTACGGAGGCGGTGGTGAGGTAGGTAAGGGAAGACTGTAGCCGTAGATGGGGAGCTGGTCGCCCTGAACATCTTGGGAGTACGGTGGAGGTGCCGGTACATCTCCTCCAGGGTTCCGCATTCGCTGGATCAGTTCCCGCCTCTCGCGGGTCTTTGCTTCGTATTCCTCTGAAATATGTACGGACAATAAAAAGCTTCGGCATGATTTGTAGTTTGCATGTACATTGATGAATCTAGTAATTAAGGCGCGGTTCATTGAGGGAAACGTAGTGCACAAATCGAGAGACAGGTTTTACTGTGTATCAAACATTCAGTATAATTTTTTTCCACTTGAACCCAGCCCTGACAAAAAATCAGGACAGCGATGTGAGAAAGACATGCTGTGTGCTTGACAAAGCTAGAATGGAAAAACAGCACTTCTGAAAAATGCTGCGCAGGGTTTTCCCTTTGAATGAAAGTGATTAACTGCCACTGAAGTATATAGCAACATCCTCCAAAGGGCAGTTCTTTTTTTGCTTGGTAAAGAGCGTCTATCTAAACCTTTCTCAACACCAACCCTACGGCAATCTATAACGAGTGCCGCGCCCCAGTGCGGAGTGCTGTAGTTCTTGAGCCTGAAGCTGTGAAGCAAGCCGGGAGATTCTAGATGGCATGGCTGTTCTTGCAGTTCTTGACCGGGTAGGTCGATTTAAAGGTATTTTACTTTTTCTTATTTGAAAACGTAGCCAAAGCACCAATCGTTAACTCACCTGCGAGTCCTATATACATGCATCCCCAAATACAGCTCCAGATCCAGCCAATCAGGAAGAATGGGATCAGGAGAAGTTGGCAACTGCCTATGAGGATACTGATCATGACCGGGGTGCACTTCCGCTTCCGGTGCCTCCGTCGGCGGGGGTCAAGGTCGGCCATGTTACAGCAACAGGTGCCGAATGTCGAGCAGCAGGTTCCTGAAAACAGAGACAGGGAGACATTCAACATAACGTCAAAATCTGTTCCTTGCACTTTGTATGACAAACATGACGAATAATATTAATGGTCATACATTGAAAAATTCGGCCCGGAAGAGTGCCTTTTTCCATCAGACACTCACCGGTCAGGTCCTATCATATTCTGATAGATTATGGTGCTATAGAGGCCATGACTGTCAATAGGTCAGAGGTTAAAGCGTATTCAACATCTACGTCCGAATGACCACGAACTTGTCTTCATCATGTGTCATCCAAGGCGGAGCTTTGTTGACGACAGACGAACGGGTCGGCCAGGCCAAGATACTCACCAAATCCTGGTAAGATGAAGTTCAAAACGGCACACAATGCAGCAAAGCACATCGGCATGATTGGGACGATGCCTTTATCCCTGAGGAGATGAGTCGTGCTGGGCTGCCGATGCTCACGGTCTGATCTACGCTCGCTTCTTCTCCGCTCCGTCACCCTTTGTCGCTGGACCTCCATGATCTCTGCTATAGTCGGGAGCTGGCGCCGAACCTCCCCTTCTCCCGTGCCCGCAGTCCCCTCTCCAGCAGCCGGAGTGGTCCCGCTCGCACTCGTGTGCCCCTCTTGTCCTGGTTGCACCTCATTGCGTTGAGAAGGCACAGCTTCATCTCTACCAGATGATTCCACACCATTACTGGTGTTGTTACTCTGTGCCTCAGTCCGTGTAGTCTGAGTTCCGTGCTGCCGGGACTGACCCTGTCCCTGTTGTTGGGTCCTGTTCCTGCCCCGGGAGTAATACGCGTTGCTATCTATATGATCCCCTGTCAGTTGTTCATCATTCTCTGGTTCAGGCGTATCTAAGTCTGGGGTCTGAATTTCAATATTTAATGCCTGAACATCAGCATTATGAGCCATATTTCGCACTTTTATCAACACTTAAACGGGACAATATTCTCGCGACTATATGCCAAGTCTACCAAAAAGTAAGATAAAGTCAAGTCACGATGTAGACCGTAGGGCCTACCAAAACGAGGACAAACTTTAGCTACATCATAAACGTAGGCCCTACTCACAACTTCTTCTATTCTTCCCTAACAGTTATAATCGTAAGAGTAAAATAAGAAGCTCCTGCCATTCCGATCTTTACACTGTTTATACACTGTGTTGTCTCCATGGAATGTCCAATACGATACCGTTATAACAAGGTGCTTGGTCTACATGTAAATTAAAATCACAGCGAAATAAGTAGTCAACAACAAAGAATCACTTGTGAAAAACACGAAATATCGTTCCACATTATACAAACACTTTACATGCTGTATATTCCTCAATATTCAGAAAACAAAATACGAAAAATTTCACACTGTTTACTGGAATTTTCAATGTGACAACAACAGAGCATGCGTAATCAGCCAAAAAGAAATAAAGGGGCTAATACAGGTCATACTGGGGCCCTCCATGGCAGGTATATAGGTAGGCCTGCTCGACATACATCCACATAGGCCTAGGAAGCCAAGTCTGCTTGCGTAACTTGATCCTCAAATATCGTGTGTGCGTTAAAGCGGTTGAAATGCTTAGATATAGCTGTGGTATTTGTTTTTAAACCAAGCCTCTGGCATTCGTTTTGATAATGAGATCATTATGGCAGTAATGTAGCAAAATATTAAACTATAGAGCAAGCAAAGGCCTACAGTGGCGAAATAAGAAAAATGTGTCTACGATGCCCTATCGAATGAATAGACTGACCGGTCATATGCAAGCCACAATAGACTCGCTTTCCCTTTTCTCAAAATAATTTTAAGGCTGTAGTGCATTCTATCCACCCCTTCATTCCACCAGCAACAAAAGATCGGGCAGGCCCATTGTTCCGGAAATCTATTCCCTATCCAATACTGCCGTGTTTATTGGGTGCCGTGGTCTCCTTGACTCTTAAACTGATCGCTTGACTGACTTTATGCAATACAATTCAATTAATTCTGTATTAATACCAGAGATGAAAAAGGAAGGACGAGGCTTTGCCAGGTTTAGCATAGATGGCATTGTCAAGATGTTCAACGAGAGATGGCAATCGGAATGAGAAGCTAGGTTACACTACTACGCAACCGCGTGCTAACTATACGTCGTTATGTGACTCTACCAACCGTGGCCGCCATTTTGGATCCGCTCCTCCGCGATTCGTTGAGTGGATCACAGGTTCGTGAAGATACCAGGATCATAGCGGTCGATCAGCCCAGAATTATTTGATAAACACTCAAACTGAATGAACTTTACACACACATTTCTCTTTGATATCGTCACGCGCCTGCGACCAATCCGGGATCTCGTTGTGTAATAAATATCCAGTTGAAATATATGTGTTGGCAGAGAGAAAGTATCTCAGCTAGTGTCAATCTTAGTTGGAACGTGAACCTGGGATGAAGAGGAGAAGCAAGAATATTGTATATCTGCCGGTGGTTTCGTGGCCTTCGTATTGGTCATTTGTTATGCTGTAAACTCAGGGTATCCCCTGGGGTGCCTCACACATGTTTTATATATGGTAACCATGAGACTAATCAATCCCATTTGGTTGATTGGATTGCTATGTCAGTGTCTTTGTTGGATATATCCCTCGCGCAGAATATCACCCTTTACTGCTCGGCACAAATCATTTCGAAATTTTCATTTTCATAAGCAAGATTTGCTGTTTGTATTGGCCAACCAGAAACCCTCAATCATGCTTCGTCGGTGCAGGAAACTGAGTGGAGTATTTTAATTGGACAGTACAAACAGGAAGTGTTCATGGTCGGAATCCTGCCTGAAGAATAGTGGTAAATGACACCGACATACGAAGCACCAATTCGAATCAGTCATTTTGATCTCCATTAACATCCACTTGGTCATTATTTAAAAATGTGTTTAGTCTCATTCAAAACTAAAAGAATTGAAGTCTGTGAATGCCTCCGCTTGTCTGGATCAGTTAATTGAAACCCGAAAGATGCTTTGAATATGTTGATGAGAAGAAACTTCAAGATGCGACAAATGCTTCAGGCAATTGAGTCAACAAAGCGATGAAACCGCAATCGTTATGTATCCAATGCAAATGTATTGTCCCTTCTGGGGCCCCAACCCCGATCATTCTTGCACAGGAAATGATCTTGATTCATCGAAACCCCCCTGTGAGATAGAATCATCCGTATAAATTATTTCCCAGTGGATTTGAAATTTTTTTGGAATTACAGATTTGTAATGTGGCGTTTTATTCAGGAAACTGCCATCAAGTCAGCCGATATGACACTGATTTCCCTTCGGCTAATTTACAATACAGCGATGACTGTGTCAGAGGTCGTAATTAAACTTACAAATCAACCCAATTAATTCAATTCTAGACGGTCGCTTTCGCGACAGCTTCCCAGAGGTGGAAGATCTCACGATGATTTGAATAATGCTTTCGCGATGTACCATAAAAATGGGCAGAATTGTCGTATCGGCGGCATTCACATGAGAGATGTTTCATTCAGAAGTGGTAATCATACGTACAAATCTACTAGACCAATGATTTTATTTTGACGTCTTGGCACAATTCTTGCAATTTGATCTCATGATGTCAAATATAACGATGTCTACAATGTTCTACACCATGACACACCGCAGGAGGATCCGAAGAGCAGTGCATTACAATGGAGAGACATATCTGTCTTTTTACCGGCAATGCTGATATGTTTATTTAGAACGTATTCACACAATTTGAAATTTTCTCAAATTCAATTACAAATTTCAAATATTTAACCAACGGTGTAGGCTTTCAATGAGTCAGCCTTAGTGTCCCATCTCAACAGGATACGCGGTGACCACTGCAACCCGAACCCAAATGACCGATAACAGGACGCAGAGGAAACCACTGATCACTGATATGGAATGCAATCAGGCTGTTAATCCAATTCTGAGAGGATAGATTACTTGATGTGCCCAAATCTTGTACCATCGCTTTAGTGAAGCCAGTAGGACGTTGCAATGGTTGCTTGGTCAACATATGGCGCAGCGCTCAGGCAAAAAATCCTACTCCCCTGTGGCTATTTCCTACCAATAAATTACTTTTGCGAAATGACCAGTTATCGCTGTGGTCACTATCGGCGAGTAGAGAAGGGGGAAAAATCAATTTGTTGAAATGGGCTTTTGGGAGTTTGCATGAGCAGTCGTTGATCACACTGATGACGATTCATGTAAAAAAGTTACTCTTGTATATTTGGCTTTTCGTCAGCCCGGTTCATCAGACCTTTTCAGATGAGTACTGAATAGGTAACTGAAAAGAAACATACATATACACATCCTTTGCAAATAGTTTCTAAAATGCACTCAATCAAAGCCAAGGTCTGAGCATCAATTCATAACAGGGTTAAATCAACCCAGCCCCGAAAGTATGACGCCCCAGCCCGTTCCAGTGCAGTGCATTCCGTCAATTCGAAGAAGCCCCGCCCGTACCACAAGTGCTGCGACCCTATCACACGATAGAGTTGAGAAATCTCAATTACCAGGTGCGTTATTGAGGTCAACCTTGGTTGATCTGTGATAGTGCAGTGTTGGCGTTATGACCATGCGAACTATTCATCTAGAGGCGAGGTTAATAGATCGGGCGACGGCATGGAGTAATTTGATATGTTGGACGCTGCATACAAAATTCATTGCACATGACCAGAACACCCTCTGACCGCCAGACTAGCTCGTGCATGTGCGAGATCCGATTTCAGCAGTGCTTTGTGCGAGTGTATTTTAGCTACGATCGAAGGGCCTGCTTTGGCAGGACCTTGCTGATACCAGACAGGCCGACAACACAAGTCGTCTTTCTCTATTGGTAAGCAAACTATCAAGAAGTTGTTTATATTTCCTCTTGACAATAGGATAATTGTTCTCGCTAGCAATAGGCCTATGCTCTCTTCTCCTGACTTTTACAATGTGAATAGCAAATCCACCTTGCGGCCTCAATCGATACATTTGATAAATTTGTCAGTGGTTACTATGAATTACCAATACTGGCTGCAATTCGGTGAATACTTGAGCAAGGTGTGTTTACTATCTGAACTTATACAAGACAATAGAGAATGATGTAATGCCTCTGTAAGAAAGCTTCCTGCCCCCCCCCCCCCATCCTGACTCGTGCGTTTGCGTCACCACTATCGACCCCCCCCCCCCCGCTATAACCGAAGTTATGATGAGATTCACGATGGTCACCCTCATAAAATAATTGCCCATGTCATATTTTCTACATTTTTTAAGGAAAATGGAAAAGACTTACTCATTTCCTTACTATTTCAAACTTATTTTGCAGCTAACTAAGAATAACATGTTTAAACAGACAAAGAACATGCCATTGATGATATGTCTTCTTGGAGTTACATTACGGGTCAAGATGACATAGGCAGTTTGACAAATACTCTAATGCAACTTAGGCAATTTGATTTAAGAAAACCATGACTTAGGCATATCAAAGAGTCTAATGTTGCTTATTGTAAAACTGCCCAAGTCACATTTGTTTGATTTAGGCATAAGGCAAATCTGCCTAAGTCACAAGCTTGACTTTGGCAGTTATTCCATTGACCTTCCTACACACCAGGAGATGAGACAATGGGTGGTATGAATAAAGACTAGCAAATGCTTTTACTCCGGTTTTGTACAGGAAGGCCTCGTGTAAAATGTACATGGAGATTTAAATAAAAGCATTTGCTAGTCTTTATTCATATCACCCATTAGGTTGAGCACTTTTACCACGAGTGAATCTTATGGTAAAGAACTGACTTCTGCGAAAGTATCAATTTGGCCAAAACATGACTTGCCTGGGCATTTATTCCATGAGGGTGACGATATATATATTTTCGATTTTATAATATGTCATCGCAAATGTTACAGACCGCGCCTTCCGTAAAAAATAAAAAATTGGTGAACGTCGTCTTAGAAAATACGTGAATATATTTATAACCCCAGGTGCACTAATGCGTCGATAATGACTGGTTATTATTTCTTAATGGACTCGCCCAGCCACCCGCTGCCGCTTAGATTGCCTTCATGCTAAACTGAATGCAAAAATTGACTCGCGTAATGCGACTGACTCTGACCCCATCAAGGAGCAGGTGTCCCGACTCGAGCCCAGCATTCCGATTAGTGGCCATCAATCGTTTACAATGTATAATACCAGTGACGTAGTGGGTCTGATTAAGTTTCACGAAATCGCCAATAGGGTCTCTCCTAATCATGCCATACCAGTCGCTACAAAGATGGAAAATGGGGTGGATTACGGGTGAGGCTGGAACTAACAATTCGAGTTGTTTATTGTAGCGACTGGTATGGTATGTTATTGGATCTGCCCCTGGAATGATAGTTTTTATTTAATGACAATTATGTTTATATGTATTTCTGGTAAAATGGACAACGGCAATGTCGGAGAATGCCGAGTTTGCATCATTTGGGGCGAAAAGTGGTGTCCTACAACCCCCCCCCCCCCCCAACCTGGAGCCTGTAAGGACTAAAACGTTGATTATGGCGCTGTATTGGGTATGCGTTGTTAACGCCTTTCATGTGCACGGACATTGTTTTTGTAGCCATGGTATTGAAATTTACTGCTGAAATAAACGAAACTTCGAAGAAATTGTTGAGTACTTTTCTCATGGCGGCCCAAAAGGACACGGACATATATTTTTGAAAAAGCCTAGATATGACTGGTCCAATTTACCACCAGAAAGCCGATGTCAGATTTCATGGAGGTGCGCGTGCTTCGGTGCGTGAGGGTAGATTAAAATTATATCTGAATTCAATTCAGTTTGCTTAAATTGAAGTTATTTATTTCATGAATGTTAAAAATAAGACTGGTATAGTTTGAGTTAGTTTGAGAAAAAGAATGCCTGTCTCAGTTTGAAGGTGTAGTTGACGAATGTTTATCATCGTAGCGTGCGTTCACGGATAATTGTGTTAGTAAAGTTTGTAGCAGTTTGTGGTGTATCGTACTATAATGACATTTGTTTGGACTTCAAAAAGCATTGATATTCATAGTGAAAGTTGGAGTTATTTCTAATCAGCAGGAGCCAAGAGTAAGTATGTCTCAGTTTCAAGTTTTATCATGGTAGCAACAAAGCGTAGTGCGTTCACGGATAATCATGTTAGTAAAGTTTGCAGCAGTTTGTGGTGTATCGAACTATAATGACATTTGTTTGGACTTCAAAGATATTCATAGTGAAAGTTGGAGGAGTTATTTCTAATCAGCAGGAGCCAAGAGAGAGTAAGTATGTCTCAGTTTCAAGTTTTATCATGGTAGCAACAAAGCGTAGTGCGTTCACGGATAATTATGTTAGTAAAGTGTGTAGCAGTTTGTGGTGTATCAAATTATAATGACAGTTGTTTGGACTTTCAAAAAGCATTGATATTCATAGTGAAAGTTGGAGGACTTATTTCTAATCAGCAGGAGCCAAGAGTAAGTACATATGTCTCAGTTTCAAGGTTCATCATGGTAGCAACAAAGCGTTGTGCGTTCACGGATGATTATGTTAGTAAAGTGTGTAGCAGTTTGTGGTGTATCAAATTATAATGACAGTTGTTCGGACTTTCAAAAAGCATTGATATTCATAATGAACTGAAAGTTGGAGGACTTATTTCTAATAAACAGGAGCCAAGAGTAAGTATGTCTCAGTTTCAAGTTTTATCATGGTAGCAACAAAGCGTAGTGCGTTCACGGATGATTATGTTATTAAAGTGTGCAGCAGTTTGTGGTGTATCGAACTATAATGACAATTGTTTGGACTTCAAAATGCATTGATATTCATAGTGAAAGTTGGAGGAGTTATTTCTAATCAGCAGGAGCCAAGAGTAAGTATGTCTCAGTTTCAAGGTTTATCATGGGAGCAACAAAGCGTAGTGCTTTCACGGATGATTATGTTAGTAAAGTGTGTAGCAGTTTGTGGTGTATCAAGTTATAATGACAGTTGTTTGGACTTTAAAGATATTCATAGTGAAAGTTGGAGGAGTTATTTCTAATCAGCAGGAGCCAAGAGTAAGTATGTCTCAGTTTCAAGGTTTATCATGGTAGCAACAGAGCGTAGTGCGTTCACGGATAATTATGTTGTTAAAGTGTGTAGCAGTTTCTGGTGTATCAAATTATAATGACATTTGTTTTGACTTTCAAAAAGCATTGATATTCATAGTGAAAGTTGGAGGAGTTATTTCTAATAAGCAGGAGCCAAGAGTAAGTATGTCTCAGTTTCAAGATTTATCATGGGAGCAACAAAGCGTAGTGCGTTCACGGATGATTATGTTAGTAAAATGTGTAGCAGTTTGTGGTGTATCAAATTATAATGACAGTTGTTTGGACTTTCAAAATGCATTGATATTCATTGTGAACGTTGGAGGAGTCATTTCTAATAAGCAGGAGCCAAGAGTAAGTATGTTTCAGTTTCAAGTTTTACCATGGGAGCAACAAAGCGTAGTGCGTTCACGGATGATTATGTTAGTATTGTGTGTAGCAATTTGTGGTGTATCAAATTATAATGACATTTGTTTTGACTTTCAAAATGCATTGATATTCATTGTGAACGTTGGAGGAGTCATTTCTAATCAGCAGGAGCCAAAGTAAGTATGTCTCAGTGTCAAGTTTTATCATGGTAGCAACAAAGCGTAGTGCGTTCACGGATGATTATGTTAGTAAAGTGTGTAGCAGTTTGTGGTGTATCAAATTATAATGACTTTTGTTTTGACTTTCAAAAAGCATTGATATTCATAGTGAAAGTTGGAGGAGTTATTTCTAATAAGCAGGAGCCAAGAGTAAGTATGTCTCAGTTTCAAGGTTTATCATGGGAGCAACAAAGCGTAGTGCGTTCACGGATGATTATGTTAGTAAAATGTGTAGCAGTTTGTGGTGACAATTGTTTGGACTTTCAAAAAGCATTGATATTCATAGTGAAAGTTGGAGGAGTTATTTCTAATCGGCAGGAGCCAAGAGTAAGTATGTCTCAGTTTCAAGTTTTACCATGGGAGCAACAAAGCGTAGTGCGTTCACGGATGATTATGTTAGTAAAATTTGTAGCAGTTTGTTGTGTATCGAACTATAATGACAATTGTTTTGACTTTCAAAATGCATTGATATTCATAGTGAAAGTTGGAGGAGTTATTTCTAATCGGCAGGAGCCAAGAGTAAGTATGTCTCAGTTTCAAGTTTTACCATGGGAGCAACAAAGCGTAGTGCGTTCACGGATGATTATGTTAGTAAAGTGTGTAGCAGTTTGTGGTGTATCAAATTATAATGACAGTTGTTTGGACTTTCAAAAAGCATTGATATTCATAGTGAAAGTTGGAGGAGTTATTTCTAATAAGCAGGAGCCAAGAGTAAGTATGTCTCAGTTTCAAGGTTTATCATGGTAGCAACAGAGCGAAGTGCGTTCACGGATGATTATGTTAGTAAAGTGTGTAGCAGTTTGTGGTGTATCAAATTATAATGACATTTGTTTTGACTTTCAAAAAGCATTGATATTCATAGCGAACTGAAAGTTGGAGGACTTATTTCTTATAAGCAGGAGCCAAGAGTAAGTATGTCTCAGTTTCAAGGTTTATCATGGTAGCAACAAAGCGTAGTGCGTTCACGGATAATTATGTTAGTAAAATGTGTAGCAGTTTGTGGTGTATCAAATTATAATGACAGTTGTTTGGACTTTCAAAAAGCATTGATATTCATAGTGAAAGTTGGAGGACTTATTTCTAATCAGCAGGAGCCAAGAGAGGGTAAGTATGTCTCAGTTTCAAGGTTTATCATGGGAGCAACGAAGCGTAGTGCGTTCACGGATGATTATGTTAGTAAAGTGTGTAGCAGTTTGTGGTGTATCAAATTATAATGACATTTGTTTTGACTTTCAAAAAGCATTGATATTCATAGTGAAAGTTGGAGGAGTTATTTCTAATCAGCAGGAGCCAAGAGAGAGTAAGTATGTCTTAGTTTCAAGTTTTATCATGGTAGCAACAAATCGTAGTGCGTTCACGGATAATTATTACAGAGTTTACAGAATCTGTGTTTTTAGTCGAAACAATTCTTTTGACATAATTCTGCATGGAACTGCCGGAGGAAATATTCAATTGAAAGAAGGATACATGTATTTCCGCGCTGGGTGAAATGTTTGTGTTTTGAAGCCCAGTGCGCACCATCAGGCGGCTATCCGACGCATCACCACCGTCATCTGTTGTGGTATATTACGTTCAGCTATCATCGATTTGGCACAGTCTTTGCCGACGATGTAGCTTCTGTGTGGCCTGCTGCTTCACCGTATCTGTGACTGGATGCACTTTGGATATTAGTGAAACTTGACGATTGGCGAAGAGTGACTTTTTACTGGAGTAAATAATCAAGAGGAGGAACAAGTGCTTGGAGTGATGACACGTCTCTCTTAAGGTAGGACAATTTACTTTACAACTATTCAGAAGCTATCATTACTAAAGGGTTATGCCGTTCGTATTTGATATTGGGTCAAGGAAATAGTAATGCAGTTATACACAATGCCGTAGTGTAGTTTTCATGGATGCAGCTTTGCTGAAACTTGATATACCAAGTATTTGTATATCTGTTTACACAGAAGCATTGTTGAAGTTTATATTCAATACATATTTACAACTATGGAAATTTTCAAATTCAATTAAAAAAATTAATTTTTTAACGAACGGCGTAGGCCTTCGAGTAATTAATAAAGTTTCTAGACAACCGGATTTGAAAAGTCAACAATTTAATTTTAGCCTCCGTTTGTTTGTTACTTTGACTCTGCGCGATTTAGAACTTTCTTGTCCATGTTGTACGTGCAAAGTAATTAATCTTTCGTGACTATTTTTTATAGAGTAAATAGTCATGGCGATTTCATTGTCTTTGGTCTGCTAGCAATTCGACCAAAAATAACTTCTGGCCTGTATAGACTACTCTGCGTATGCAATGGTATCCTTAGCGTGGTTGAGGCCTCGTCGTCCTGGTGCATATTCAATTTAATGTGAAATATACACCTGTCGATATTCCCAACACGGCTAGTGATCTTGAAATCGGTCTTTCCCTAATTGTTTCAATGATGTTATAATCATAGAAATGGTGATTTTGGGTTCGTGGCCATGCTCGTTAGCTAAACAAATGACTTTCACATGTAACTGGAGGAGGAAGAGCCCTCAATAACTGTTACAGCGTAGCATAGACCAATGTCTATCTGCTGGCACCCCTTTAATTAATTCATAAATAAAACTATTTGCAATTCCAATGAGTTGAATGCTTGGAGGACAATGAAATTACGTGTATTAATATGCAATTTCAAACCTGTTGAAAATGTCCATGATTATGGAGTGTCTATTTGTGGGGTTTCAGGTGTATGCATAGTCTAGTCATAGGCTACATGTAAGTGTGGTAACCAAACTTATTGCCATGACTGTCATTCATTGTACACCGGTCGTATCCTGCATGACATGTCACCTCCCGCGACAATATCCGGGCAACTACACTATAGTACGACCTGAGTAGCTGTCCTCAACAACCACGTGCATGTTACTTTCCGACAGTATTACCAATCTGAGCATTTTGACTGACCTAATGCGTTTAAATCACTAAGGGAATCCAACCCGCTGACCTATAGTCGGCATTGATACGAATCATTCGCTGACGTCAGTCCTGTTTTTCCTTTAACATGAAAATCGCACTGATTACTTTCCTTTCGATTTCTCTTTGATTCGTTTGTAATATTCATCCGCAATACCGTATGCATTTCATTGCCTCATGTCTGTATATTTGTTTTTGCAGAACGTGTTTTTATTATGATAAATCAAGAACGTTAAAGAACCTTTTTCTGTTATCGACATCGTCATCGGATCTAAACCACATATCGATGTTACTAAGAACTAATGAACTGGCTGCGTACACGTAAAATGAAAAAAAAACACCTTTTGTTTTCTGTGATTCTTAAGATCATCTGATAGTTTTTCACTTCACTGAAAAATCCCAGCGGGGTGCAGATTTCTGATAGCTGAAAAACCTTATAGGTTCTTTAAATGGCTCAAAAACCTTTATTTCAAAGAGTGCAGCTTGTCTTTAACTCGATCGCAGTTGTTATGAATGTACTTCTGTTCTCTTAAAGACGGACAATTAAAGGATATTATATTGGAAATGTTTTAGACATGTTGGCCATAAACCACATCAATCCTCTTTGGTGAGCGAACTAAGTTCTCTCGTGGTGCAGATATCGTTAAAAGTACTAGACGAGTGACATAATGAACTTACATCCCAGCTTGTCTCCAACCCGACATGCCCAGGATGGCTGCATGTGCTTCAGTCCTCTTGATGTCGGGAAGCGCGGATATTAGTATTGAGAAGGTTAAGTAGTTATTGGAGATGTTGTTACCTACTCATAATTCCGCCTGCTGTAAATTTTACCAGAAACCGATCAATATGGCTCGCTATCTGTTCTGATTTAACGTATTAAGAACGCCAAGTGTCCTCGTTATACCCGTTTGGGAACGCCAGGAGAGCACTACGTTCTGCCGGCGAGTCATTGACTGTTGTCCCTTCCAGAAAATGAAATGTTATAACGAGAAAAACGTATGCGCCAAAATATTCTTCGGGGAGCACTAGCTGCTAACTGTCAATACAACTGAGCCTGCAGCGTCGTTGGTTCCTTGCTTGTCTCACTAGAGTTCCCATTTACAACTTTTTCAACTCGCTCAGTGTATAAAGGAGATTGAGTTGCTGCCATTGTTCACCCGTATTTTTTCGCGAACTGCACGTTGGTCCGACACTTTTCTTTCAATAATGTCGATTTTTGTTGTTACAACTCTGGCTAAAAGTGAAAACTTATGGATAATTGACAAATGATATCCTCCTCGTTGCCGACGTAAATCTAATTAGCATTCCAAAGGTATAATTAATTGCACGATTAGTGGTGAGATATTTTGCATGATGCGACAGTTGTAACAGGTGTCAAAAATGCACGTCATGCACAGAAACCTATACTCGCATGTTTGTCGCATATCATTATTCCATCTTATTCTGCATAATATGAAGACTAATGTGACACTATCATAATAAATTTTCTGCTAGTTGAGTGTGACTGGGGTAAAGGTTACAGTCACCGCTGGGAGCTGTAAATGGGTCTGTTTCCTTAGACTATATGTAGACAGCGGGACTTGCGTCATAGGGTAATACAGAGAGCGAATTTGAATCCGAAACATGGACCATGATGACTCCTTAATGATGATGATACTAATGAGTGCGTCCGTTAAGACGCTATACGCTCATCACCTAGTAGTATAACCTCTTATCACATTGGGTCCATAGGTTACATTGTTTGAGGTGTTGTAGAATAAGATCCAGCGACATATATTTGAAGGCATTGTCGTCAGCAAAATACCACTTTCGTCTCCTTTTGCTTAGATCGTAGCTAGTCTGGGTACAACCACTGAAGACTGCACCACTGAACTATGATCGATTTCATTGAATAGTTACTGATAGAATTCTTGATGATAGTAGTCATGATAGGACATTTGATATTTCTAATGAATAAAAGCCTGCCTTCTTTTGACTATCTGTCCTCATGTTGACTTCCACTGTTAAAAAGTCTAAGCTGCTTATATTGCCGATGGATATACCCGAAACAACCCTACAAAAACAGAATCATGAACAACACCGTGTAGATCACTAACCACAAATCTGAACTACATTTAAGCTCCTAATGACACTTTCTATGGTGTTCTGATGTCAACTTGCCGGCTCCCTAACTATCTCATACTTGTCGATTGGCCTTGGACGATGTCTTTCCAAACCTCACGATTTTTTTACAGAATCACCTCATGAAAGCTCCCAAAGTCACCAAGGTTGTCAACTGTCCACATCCATAAATGTCATATCTTAAAAACAGAATTATGAAATGAAAGGAAGAATTATTGGTATTGTTTCGTCAACTTTGCCAACTGTTGCAAACGTATCGATTAGACGCCATGGCTAACGGTCGCGCAAGCTCTCAGCGACAAGATCTGACGTAAACTGCTTAGCTTTTATCCTACTTAGGCTAATCCCCAACAGAGAGAATATGTTATATTGTCTTAGCCGAGACGAAAAGGAAAATGATAAAAACTGTCAACACGGGTCTTCCATTATGAGGATTGTGACATGCTCGTCTTAGCTGCCAAGATGAGAGGATTGCACAGGCGAAGCATTTTTTCTTCGGCAAGGAGCCCTTCATGCGGTTGTTATAATTGCGGCATCCTTTAAAAAGAAAAGTTTCGGAGCATTTGAAAACGCAGTTATGCACACCATAGAGGTTTTCCAGAAAAAAAGAAACCCGTAAGGTTTTAGAGCCTGTAAAACACCTTAGGGAGTTTTCATTTTCCTGAAAAAACCTGAAGTGGATTTTTGTCGGTGTTGCTTAAAATGCTTAAAAACCCTTATTTTGAAGAGAAATGTGCTGATAATTGGTCCCCAAGTCCTCAAGTTTGAAAGTGCAGGATCAACAACTTTTCTTTTTGTTTATTATTGGGTGTTTTTCCAGCTTCACGTCTAAATCCCGTTCCTGAGAATTGCATCAGCCTTCACTTGCATACCTTCATTTCATCGATCCTTAAAAGCCAGGATCTAACACTGTGGCGCATCCCAATGCGTCTCTTGAACACATGATTCTATATATTTTCCGGCGCCCCGGAAAACTTCCATTAAAGATTCAAGTATCCATCCTGTCGTATCGTTTTGTGTCTGAGTGTATGTCTTGTGCTGGAGCACGAGATTGCTTTACACTCTTCAGACAGTTAGTTTCTGAGATATCCTATCGGGAGATCATTTTGCAGCGCTATCAAACCCCATAGAAGCGAGAAAGGTAATCTCCTTATTGTCACCGGGAATCTGAATTTTACTTGCCATTGAATGTGCCCTAAATTTCCGAAGGGGTCGTTTTTCAAAAACACCCGGGCAATTCATGATATGGATTTTCTGAGGGCAATTCTCAGTCAATTTCATAGCGTTTCTCAAACTGGTCATTTGGAACCCGTTCCCTTGATGATCATGTTAGAATGTGAGTATATCCTCAACTGAGTAATCATGCATCTGTCTCGGCTGATGTCTCCGTCAACGAAATGAGAAGAATGTTGCAAAAGTGATGTTGTCTCTGAAACGTGTCTTTAATGCCTTTTTCAACATGTACCCCTCAGTCTCAGAATAGCGGACAGTTTCTTCGCATGTTAACTAACTAAACGATGTCATACAGCCACTAACAGCAGTTGTAACCTTCGAAACATCAAGGATAGGCACTGGCCGGCCTCATCGAAATGATCAGCCGTTGCAGTCTATCGATACATACCCGATTACAACCCATACCCGTAATTGGTATGTAGATGTAAGAAGAAGTCAGCCATCCATATGTCAAGAAATTGACCGGCTTGAATTACCTGAATAGTTGCAGGTAATAATTTGCATGAGTGACCTTTACGCTTAGTTTGTCTTGGTCGTAATGATGTTGGAGCCAAAGAGACTCTTTTCCCCGCTTGATTTCACCGTGTTGGCTCAAGTCAAACGTTGATGGGTGGGCAGTGTCATGTAAATGACACACGTCTGAGAGATTACGGAATACGTGACCCGGTATACGATCCGATATACGATCTCAACTTCCGAGACATGCTGAAAATTACGTTACATAGTTTGTTCAGCTCGAATATCGACTGCTGATCGAGCTAAATGAACGATAGAACTTATCGGGCTTGTGATTCGGCGATTATTCTGAGTGATTGTTCATAGATTTTGAGAAGAAACCGCTCAATATACTCCATTTCTTCACTTAAAAAACCACTTGAGGTGGTGCTTTCATTTACACTCACGTTCACTTCGTGCGACAAATCTTATCTCAGGGAAGCTTGAATGTATGTTGCTTTGGGTTTGGCTGATCCTGTTACATGGATTATAGTGCCAGTGTTACTTCCGAAAATAACTTTTGTTGAACATGATCAGAGTTTCTGTGAATTCAGCTGTAACCTGCTACATGTGGTAATTTCCCGGGAGTATTCTTCAACTTGCATGCAATCTGTCTAAATCGTATTGAAAGTAAGTCAATAATTGAAAGTGTCGCCCTAATGCCGAGCACTTGAGCACTGCATTATTGTCAATACACAAGTATACCTCCCTAATACGATAAAGTTGATCATAACCAAGAGATTTGGACACAAATGCGCTTAAATCAAATTAAATCACCTCATGTCAGCACGTATGGCGGAGTAATCCCTGTGATTGACGGCAATCTATGAATGGGTTGCAGTTGTTGGCGATTCAATCATTTCTGTTTTAGTCAGGCAAAAACTCCAGTACATTCTTCTTCAAGAACGTATCGAATGCATACCTGTCACTCGATCAGTTTAGAGTGAATATTCGAAGCGATCAATTCGATTGGTAAACGATTTCTCCATCATTTCTCCTTATCGCCATTGCCTGCTGGGTTGACGAGCCATTAACGTGCATACGCATGTTGTGACAAATGCTACGCTATACATTCCCTAAAACAGAAAATATGTATTAGATCTAGATGCATTGCCACAGATTATTGCCCATTTAACCGTAACCCATAACTTGTTGGGTAATTGAATCTGTCACAGATTTTTGAATTATAACGGATATCTATTAAAAAAGTGTAATATTCGCCGTTTTATTTCGTTTATTCCCGAGGCAAACTGGAGCCTACCTAAATCGGCGATTAATTATATGCTGGTGCTTCTTGCTCGGCTATTATGCATATCGGCATCTGGTGACTTCGAATATGGATATTGAAATTGCTACCAACACACGAGTACTGCTAGTGAGCGTGGTGTTTATTGAGCATGCATTTCCCGGATTGCAAAACCTGCGTATCACTCAAATATACCATCCATGCCCTATTAGTGTCAGTATCACTGGTCTTGCTCCAATGCTGACCTTGATTTCCCTCTTTGGTTTCTCCATCTTCTATGGCTAGTATCCTGTGCACGGAGTTGCAATAGTTGTTGACTCTCTTGCAACTAAACTAATGTGATAAACTCTCATATCTCTCATAACAAAACTCCCTTCAGGCTCATCACATTTCTTACGACTGGTACTACTTATGTTTAATGTATACAAACGTACCTTTGCGTACATTCTGTCGTATGAGCAATGGGGGATTTTACAAGCAATTGACGGTCCAGCGAATCAGAACGAGGCCGCGCCAAACCCATAGAAAAATGGGCCAGATAATCGGCCAATGACATTTGCATGTCCTCACGGTGAGGCCAAACAATCGGCATGATATCATGATACATGGGATCAACCTGATATATTGGATACATCTTATTGGGATGAATCAAGCTGATGACAACCCTGGTCAAATGATATTTCCATGTCAATGATCGACCAGGATGAGACAAGAGCCTTTCGGGACAAGAGTCTCGATATTCATGAGACCAAGATCAATGACTGGGCCAATGGACCAGATATATGATGTACGGCCGGATCAACTCTTATTACAGGGTATTTGTAATCCCCGTCACGTGTAGACTATTTTGAATTGTGGCAAATATCACTGGTAGTTTATGGAGATTTGGTGTCGTCCCTCCTGAAGTTTTAGAATTCATCAGTTCGGCGGAGTGTCTAACGTGCACTTTCTTTGAGGCTGGAATTCAGGCTTCAGCTTTGGTCGCTAGGGGCATTTCTCTTTGCTGTGTCCTTCATGCAGAGCGAATGAATCGTAACATTTTTAGACAATTGGATGGCAAAGCTGTCTGATATACGTGAATTGTAATGTAAAAAGGCTCATGTCAATCGGTTGAGACTGCAAAAAGCAAATCACTGATCTC
This sequence comes from Lineus longissimus, assembly GCF_910592395.1. NCBI lineage: Eukaryota > Metazoa > Nemertea > Pilidiophora > Heteronemertea > Lineidae > Lineus > Lineus longissimus. The sequence goes on from NC_088314.1 coordinate 2,373,206, forward strand.
GTACGAAGAAGCAGTGGCTTTTTGTAAGGGAATCGAACATCACAACAACTATCAAGAAAAAACCCAACGAGATTGTATTTGTAATAAGCAATATATTTTGGATTGGCGATTTATTGATAAGATCATCCAATCAGGTTGTTCAGCCTGATTGTCTCGTGGATGAGCCTTCCTTTATAGCTTGGATTGTGAGTTAATTGGAGGCCAAGTGATCACAATTCCCGGATCTATATAGATATATATTTTGATATTGTGGGGATTAAGCCTTCCAATAAAAAACAACCATCGGTACTGATATTGCCACAGACAATTCTCATGTCTGATTTTTGATGAATGCTCAAAGTTTGAAATGAGTTCGGTGTAAGTTAGTTACTAGCCTCGACGCCAGGGGAGAAATGGCATTTGTTGATGCTCCTGCCATTTTAGCTTGATTTGACTTTCTTCCGGCTATTGGTATGGCATGTGGTATGAAACATAAGAGCCTGTCACCTCTGAGGTCCGGGGTTCGATTCCGGTCAAGCCTGGTGTACTCGCGTGACAGAGAGCTTAATAGAGACTCTTCAATAACTAAGGTTTCCTCCAGAGTCTCGAGTTTCCTTACTGAACACTACACATGGCTCTGGTTTCTCTTCAATCCCACGCATAAATCTTTCGCCTTCTACTAAAGATTTCCGTGGAGAGGAACACTCTAATGAGTCTATAGACATTTTGTTCTTCTGACAAGTTCGTATTAATGGCCACATGATATCATTGTTTTCCCGAAGTGCATGGGTTTTCTTAGTACAAGGAAGCGTGATCTCGAATACGACAAAATGACTGTGTCCAGAACCAGGTCATCTATTTTCCAGCGGTATCTTGTCTGCGATGACCTATTGATTCGGTTCAGGTCGATGTGGCGGCGGACGCGCTCCATCAACAGGGAAACCATTGAGCGGTGTACCATGTACAGGAATCTCAACCCCATTATGGCCACATTGATCCCAATGTTTTCTTCTGGTTTCCTCTTGTCCCCAGGCACAGTTTTTTTCTTTGAGGAAATATGTCGATTTTTGAGATTTGATAATATTTCATTTGATGATAAGACGTGTGAGGTCTCTGCAGACAACCTTGTTTGTATTAATGACAGGCGGTTTAGATACGAGATGAGATTCATAAGTTGGATGTGGTGGTGGTTCGATAATGGCATCCGAACGAGGACAGAAAACTTGGTTTGAAGGTCAACTGACTGGACTCCCTATTATAGATTTCCTCAGTATGGTTCCTTGAGGAAGAATGTTCTTTGTTAGAGAACAAAAGGCTGAGTTGCAACTATTGAGATTTGCCGATATATTCTCAATGTCAATTGTTCGTCAGCTCTGCGGTATTTAACGACGACCATAGCTGCAGGTCATGATGTTCCGTCAGACAAGCTTCACTTTTGAAGACCAGACCAGTTTTTTTGTAACTAGTATATTTTGTGACCTTTTACAAATGCAGTAATCTAATGAGCATGTGTTCACATATATCTAACCGGCCACATACCACATATCGCCAAAGGGATAGTTTAGTTCAGTCGAGCAACCAAACCCAAACTGGAGTTCTGCGTTTATTTTCAACCTGTACTAATTCCAGCGAACTTCTCACCAAACCTAGTCAGGGGAGCACCGTTTCATTTTCACGAAATAAAACATGTTAAACCTATTCAAGCGTGGAATTATGGCTTAGCAAAATAATCAAACAATCGGCCTTGGGGAAATCAGTTGAGAATGAAATAAAAAGGTGATGCAAAAATGCCAGTCAGTTGTACCATGATACACCGATCTCGTGGAGTTTTATAAATAGTTAATTTTAAAATCAAATGCATTCGTTGTTTTTAGGATTGGTTTGCTTCTTCTTACAGTTACAACTTGCTGGTTCCCAGTGGTCTCTAAGGAAACTGTGATTCCGCATTTGAAACGAATGCAATATAGCATATACCTTTATCACTCCAACTGATGTAATGTTGAATGTCAATGCTGAAGTTTTGATATGTTTACTGTGACGGTGGCCAACAGGGGTTGTGGAATAAAAATCGTATTAAAAGACCCTTTCGAATAAGATAGTGATTTTATCAAATAAGATAAACGTGCTTCTATTAGTTTTTGGCACCCAGATGAGAATTCACGATTATTCTGTGCGCAATGAGCATGAACGAAGAAAACATGACTGCCTGCACGCCTACGCGCCATAACACATGAGTTAATGCAGAAACTAATCGGCCCAAAGAAAAAACGATTTTAATTTAATAATTTTTTATGATTAGCTGATGAGGAATTCCCGAAGGCACGAATTTCTGTTATAAACCGCTAATCATTGATGTAGAATAATTACAAAAGGACAAAATGTTGGGTGATAAGAAATCGCACGAGCCCAAAACGGCATGTTTAACAGCAATTCCATGTGGTGCACACCATCATCCGGAGTTCGTCAAGCTGTAGAGTTCCAGCATCAATAAGAATATGTCGTCTCACGAGACAGCAAGAAGTGGTAATTAGGCATTTGAAGTTAGTTTCTCATGTTGAAGTAATGAGTTCATGCAAACAAAGCGAAAAATAATAAAATAGAATTAAGTTTACATTAAAAATGATATTAAAAAAACTACTGCCTGCTGACGTTTAACGAAAAAGGGCAATGTTATAGATGTAGTGTTGTTCTTCCTAAAGAGACTCCTGGCATCCTGTAAACAATAGTAAAACATTCTTGTACAATTCTAAGTTTAGTTCTTGATTAAGAATCTTACAACAATCTTGTGACGAATGTACATGCACATGTACACGAAACTAAAAACGATTTTAACTAAGAGTTTTAGAAGTATCTAATCTGTATGTTAGACCTGTTCACTCCCGACGCAACTATAGTTGCAGTGAATCAAGCTGCAATGTATCGCTCATGGTGCGGGCGGTCATACGATCGCAATGACATCCATCATATCGTAGTGGTTTTTGACTTGGTGGTACAGGATGTGCCGTAACTATCTATGTAAAGGCTTGGGACACCACGTTGAAACGCCACTTTTGACATGGAAACGGGTTCATGATGTAATATATGCCATCTTGTTCGTTTTCAACGCCGAAAATATAGCTCAAAATATAGCAGAAAAGTTGCGCGAAGTGTAAAAAAGTTGATGTATGTACATGATGATAACGACCTAGATGGAGCAAAAGTTAAGTCTCATTTAAAAGTCATTTTCAAGTTGTTCAGCTTTGTCATTAACATGTTTTGCAATCCATTGTGGTTCACTGAACGACGCTCTAAATTGAAATCACAATCACAAAGGGTGACATTTGCATTTTTTTGAAATGAACCATGCTCCAGCGCCTCTTAAGTCATGTTCATTAATCTTAAAACATTGTGTATAGTCAACATGTGCCACGTTCACGTTACTCATTAGGTCTAATTGAAATTCAAACCGTGTTGCCTTTCTGAAAATTGCCAAAGAAACTGATTTAATTAAAATTAAAATTTCAATAAATCATGTGTGCCAAGTGTCAACTCGAGAATTTCCCATGGTTTTAGAATGCCGGAGGAAAATTGATTGAAAGTGGCATCGAGTTACAGGGAATTGCACATAAAGAGGATAGAAATGCTGTCGAATTTGCTTTCAGATTGTCAAATCAGGATAACCATGAACCGAGATTCAAGACTGAATCATTGAGTTTTGGCCTTTATATAATAATTTCAGAATGTTGTTATGGTTCCTCGAACCAAAGTGTTACAGTCCTTATTCGTCTTCTCTTGATGTCATTTGCAGTATATATAACTCGCCCCGATTTCCAAATCGCTTTCGGTAATCTAGTACATGTAATTGCCTCTGTACAGATGGAAAATGAAATTCATTTCACTTTCGTCACCTCCGCAATCATGACAATGACATTGAAAAATACCAGTTTTGCTTGTTTATCTGGTATGTTTATACACTATATCATGACACAACCCCTCCATAAACATGCTAAGAACTTACAGTGCTCTTCAAAAACCTTACAAGCAATTGCAACTTCAAGTGATGGTCCCACTCATATCTACAGGGATAACTCACCGTACATCTAATGCACTGCATGAGGACACGTGAATAACACTCTGAATTGAAGTAAAGGAAATCGAACTTGAAATCTTATATAGTATAAACCCTATTACAGTTGGTTGACTATTTGGTGAAGGTCAATCTGTTACAAGAGGAAGGCTATGTTGTCGACGCTCATCGAAAAAAATGTTTCAATGATCGTTGAAGATGCTTTCGTAATTTTTCTCGGAAGCATTTCAGGTCTTATTTATATGTTATTTTACTTCATATGTTATTGCATCAATGCGGTCAGGTCAGTCAGTGCATGGTGTTGTAGATGTTGAGAGAGCTTGAAGTCTTGTGTCGTGATGGATCGATTTAGCCCATGGCCTTCTTGACAAACATGCGTTCGTCATCAGGGCCCGGTTGTTCAAGACAAGTTTTGTCCCAAACGTTGGCGCTCACTTAGCTTGGTGTGAAGTCTAAGGGCTTAACTGAAGGAGGCAACGCCAAGTTAAGCGAACGCCCACTTTAGAGACAAAATTTCTTTTGAACAACTAGGCCCTGATGAAAGTTCCATGACCTTGTTTAACCTGGTAGAGTTTCATCTTCTGTCCGTACAACTTTTGCAGGTGATCAAGATCATGGCGATAAAGTCATCGAGTTAATATCAAGAACTGCAAATTTGATTCACTTTCCCCCCGAAGGCGATCGTTGTTTTGGTCAACCAGGTTATGACCTAAAGTCATCGATTGGTTTGGCTACATTGGGTATCATTTCAAAACGGAGTACAGGCTATAGACAGGCTAGATGTCTTAGTTAAAACCCATTTCATGTTTATCTCTATCATGAGCCTTGTTAGCATTTGACGCCACGAACGATACGAAGTTATTGCATTGCCAAGGACGATGTTTGCATAAGTGCAGCAGCGGGGCGAGGGTTGATTATCAATTAAAACACAGTTCCCGGTGTTCCTAGCAACATCCCGGCAGCTGTTACTGTATTTCGAATTCATTGGATTTGCAGTCGGTGGTTGGTATGCAATGCTGGGTTGTGGTGCGTTGACAGAGCATCACCCAGGCAGCTTGTGGCTTCTATCCCATTTAAACAAGCAAGACTTGGTGGGTCAATTAGGATGACAGAACATAGGATCTGCTTCAAAAGTTGCCATGACAATGCATTATGAAATAATGAATATGTACTTCGTGATATTAGAGTCGCTCTTGGCAGTTCCTGGCGATATAAAACGATAAAGATTTATTCCTGACAGCAGAGCACTTGCCCACATTGGGCAAATATCAGACACTAGCTGCATTATCTAGCTAACCTCCAACAATGAGGTCTAAATTTTGTGTTCTTGACATTAATGTATCTTTCCTCAAAAGGTCCTCTGGGCAAAATATCAGGAAGCTAATATCTTGGATCGATTCTACGGGCGGGTTGGTGTCGGCAAATATTACATGTTTGGCAATAATGTGAAATGAGATCGGCGTTTGCTTAACTTGATTAAAGGGCAGAAGTTACAGGAATGCTTTCGTTTTTAAATCGAAATTAAAGGAAGCTTTGTTAAGAGTAGGTGATAAAAGCTAAAGCTAGAACTGATGAACTTTCAAACTTATGTATAAACTTCCTAGCTCTAACCATCTTCGTCTTCCAACTCCAAGCCTGTTTTCCCTGTTGAGACCACGCATCGACCATTAGCTAGATGAAATGTTGTGTGCGTGAAGCAAAAAGGCCAAATAGGCTTATGGCGGAAACAAGAATAAGAATTGTGGAAACCGCTCCATTGGTTGTCTGAGTAAAATTTGTCTAAAAAACGACCATGGAAACTGGGAATTAGAAAAGCTACTCTGTGGCTATTTGGAAATTATTAATTCGGTTGGAAGTCGTCCTAAAACCAATGTACCTCGACCACAGGTTTTTTTAACCTATCAAGCAGTTTAATCTATCACCTTTTGGTGCCACAACACGTACATTCCTAAAGGAAATAGTTATACTATCTTGACTGTCCTCACTACCATTGTCGAACAAACAGCAGACACTTTCTATATCCCTCGCTTCATATCTAATAATATCTTCCATATCCAATCTCTTTTGAGGTGGGGTTTGCTGGATCTAAAGAGGCATTATACACGCTAGGATGGTTAAACATCTTTGCTACAAGGGCATATCAAATTATTTTGTCATGATGAAATTGTGGTGATACATTTCTTATCACGGGGCCGGTCCATTGGGAAATGTTGGTGAATGGTGGCTATCCATTATACTGGCCAGTTTCCCCTAAGGTTAGGCATACTTTTTTGTTGTTCATATGATGAAGCTATTAACTGATAGCGGCCATCGGGTAGTAGCAATTTTATACGCACGACACTATGAGGAATTTGCTGTAAATGCGAAGTTCGTCTCGAAAGAAAGAATCTCAACCAAAGGCAGACCTTTAACTGTAATTACTCCTGGTATCCATCTTCACAATGGAATGCCTAACATTTCCCCTAGAATTACAATTCCTTTTGCAGGTACGTGGTCCAAAAGGAAGTTACTACTTATAAGTGCAATTAATTTCAAAACGGCTTGTGATAAACTCGGGAGTACACGTTGTGAGGAGCTCGCCAACTCCAGATCCAGGAAGATATTTGCTGCCTTGAGGAATGCGTGCAACTTAATGAACCATCCCCGGTCAAACGGCTTTGAAGCCATCACATCTCGCTGGTCATTCCGCTGAAGATTGATATGAGGACTGATTGGCTGATACTATCTTTGAAGAACGTGGCTTGATCGGAGTTATTAGGCAACTCGGTGGCTGGGTAGCGTGTGTCACGCCAGGAATCGTACCCTGCCATCACTGCGGAGTCCTCGGCCTGTTCAAGGCAAGGTCTACTTTGTTTTGCCTGTCTTTTGCGCTCGTCCTCAGTCTTGCTGGCTGGATACGGTGGCCCTTAGGACACTAAGGACAAGGACCTGATCACTGATATTTGCGATCATTGCGAATGTTGGCATGACTGGTATTAGTTACCAGTAGTATAATGGAAACCATGCTATGAATTTCTGTGGCAGTTGGCTTTCTTGTACTTCAGCAGGCTGTACTTAAAGTTACCGGTGTGTACTTAGGCCAAAAATTCGTACAAGAATCTTACAATGTTGTCAAGATGTTAGTCAGTTACTGGCTTGGTACACTGACGATTGTCTGTAAAAGCCTTGAGCGCGACTGAAAGCTTCCTCTTGAAAGTGAGCATCCCGGGTAAACCTGTCCGACACAACTGTAGAGATTCAAAGAGATGTCCGAGCATGACGCATACATCACCAATGCTCAAAAGAGGCCGTTCAGGTTTCAACTTCAACTCAAAGTCAGTGCCTGACGAACGCCAATAGCCTGAGAGACAGTTCCTCACCTCCCGCAAAAAACCGCTCCTTGTTCCTTTTATACTAAGTGGCTTCATAGAAAATCAATTACCCGCTTGAGACTCTCTTTTGATGTGTGGCACCTTTTTTCCGCCCGAAAGTCCCACGTCTTCGTCAATTGGTAAAACGGTCAGACGGATAGACCAGTAATCACTCATTAAGCTCAAATTATTGTCAGATATGTTCTTTGGTTTTTTCTCGCTCACATAAAGATATGTCCAATGTAGCCTTAGGGATGGTTGAAGACGTGATGTTTATTTAAGATGTGAAGATGCTCAGTTCTTTTGGTCTTTGTCCGGAACTCGAGCAGACAGTGGTGACTTGTCAAGCGGTTGGCTGTATTTTCCCTACATTTAGAGTTAGACGGAACTCGATCAAGAATACTCTCATTGGACTGTCGTTCGTTTCGTATCATTTTGCCCAGTCCAAAGTAGCTTTTTCTCCCGAGTATCGAATGGATTAGACAATGTTCATGAAAATGAAAGGTTTTAGAACAAGAGTAATTTATATTTGAAAGCTGCCGATTTTGAACCTTCTCTTTAGTTTCTCTATAATGGCACTGGTTTACTGCGTCTATCTCTGACCCAGTCATCAGTGAGTCACATTCTTCTTGTCCGTTCTTTCCATGAGTAGGTAGGGTATATTTGGTTCGGGTTGCTCATATCATGTTGACACAGTCGGTGTCCTGTTGTACAATTGAAATAGATTTCAAATTAAGAATACCATTTTCTTCAACAAAAAGGTCCATCGACCCGCCCTGGTTGCCTGTGAAGGAATGTGTGCCATAATCCTTGACGCGTTTATAACATTGATCGTTTCAACGAAGTTCTCTATCCTAATTTCAAATACAAACACTCAAATTGATCTCTTGGGAACTGCGTCGCTTGTCTGGGGTTGTACTCCGATTATTGCTTGGCTGGTGAATGTATTTTGCAGTTTATTTAAAAAGTTGTATCCAGGTCAGTCATATCGCCTTAATAACCTTTTGTTCACCCGTTTGTCGCCAATTGAATGGAATGGCGTCAATTCAACTGCCTTGCGGATTCCATCGTGTGATTTACAGTTGTTCCTTGTTGTTCGGTTGGACCTAGCTCGGTCTACTCCCGATTTCCTGTCTCTCTGTAGATGCCATGATATTCATGAAAAGTGATGGCAATAAAAACTCGTTCACTGCTACCTACTGTTCATCGCTCTTTATTCAGCTGTGTGGGGTGATATCATTCCTCTCTTTCATGTTCGCTTTGCAGGTTTGCCGAATCTAAATTGTTCTTGAGGGCATCTTTCTTTCCAGTCAGTCAGCTTTATGGTTACTTTGTCTCGACTTGTAGCCAAATTGATTGCATTCTTCATAGTACTATTCTAATGGATCATGTAACGCATACCCGAAGGTATGTGTTAAGGTGCAGTGTTGAGTGAGATAATCACTTAATTGTAATATTTTGGATTGGTTTGAAGTAAACATTCAGACTGTCAGTTATCTGAAGACGCAAAATATCTCATTTTTTCTAGAACTAGCACATATATTCGAAATTAATTGACTTAACTGAGACACGTATAAATACCCCTCAAGAGCCTGGGGAGCACGATGTCTAAGGTTGTGTGTTTATGATGGACCTCGATCAGTTACTGAACGATAAGGGAAAACTAATTCTTCGTACTAGACATTCACACGAGCCAAGTAATGACTGCATATCGTAACAACTGTTGAAATCAAAGCTAACTGCGTTAGCATCAACAGATTGCATGCCCACATGCAAACACTCATAACAGGCTAAATTAGCTGATGTTAGTTTGTCTAACAGCTCCACGCCTCGTGGGAACAATTGACGGCAGACGCGCAGAGTCACTGATGGCTGTACATCCTGGCCTATCACTTGAAGAGGCTGCCAAGCCGTCGCACTATCAACTCGAGGTTATCGATCAGGCTATCCAGAGTTGCTGATGAGCCCAGGAGAGACTTTCTGCATGGGCGTATGTCACTGGTACAATAGTGTCTGTCTCGAAGCCAACCAACGCGGTTCCTGCAACAGACTTCTAAATGTCACTACACATCCGATGAGACCATAACGAGAGCGAAACCTCTGACATGTCTTTCCGGCTATGAGTTCGCTTTGATGAAAACGTCGATTTTCCGGTGGGAACGCAAACAATGAGGTTTCGCAACACAGTGGGTTACTGTTAGTGTTTTTAACATGAGCATGATTTTTTCGATATGGGATTGATCTTCAGATTTTAGTTACTGGTACTTCAACTGTATTCAAATCTAGTTAGTTTACATGTGTCAGGAATCTACTATTATTAAGTATTGAATGGAATCATGCTGCTTACTAAAGCAAGCCCTCAATCGGAAGTAGCTTATTCTGACTTACATGTACCTTTACAAATCAATGATTTGGTGATAGACTATCACACCGTCAAGTTATCTCTTTTGCCTGAAACTGGTAATGTTAAGGAAAGTTCCCGCCTCAAACTAAGCACCACTGCCAGGCGTCGAAAGGTAAATACACCCATCTCTGCGTCAAACTCATACTGCCATATTCTACCAACTGAAGAAGATCCTTTAATCTGCCAATAACCGGTGGTTAAAGAAATCCTAGGAAAGTTGATTTCCTGTATCAGTCTGGGGGTTGAGAAACAGACTTACCAGTGTACCGGTGAGACAGCTTTCACAAATACTTGTAAACAACTACCACAAAAGAAAGTTTGGAAGTGACATATTGGAAATAAAGGTTTCTCTGCCAATAACAGCAGGAAATGATGAGGAAAGGTTGTTATAACATAATACATGTTCTTTGCTCATATTCAGCTTTGGATTTTTTATGCAAATGACAAGGAAATAATGCACGATGTGACTTTAAAAACGCGTGGCGTTCAGATCAGAACTATAAAAAAGACACTTTAAACACCATTCAAAAAGGAAAATATAAATTAGCTTTTGTTTCAAGTCAGTCGCAGTTCCAACGGGGCATTTATACTTGGTCAATCGAGCTCGCAGACTCTGGTGTTATGTTTGTTCTGAAAGAATGTATCCAATTGATATTTACCAAAAAATAAAACGACACAAATGAAAAACTAAAGCATTTCACAGTTTTGCTGGCTTTTTATAGCTTTCATTTGATGGCCTGGGCTATCCCGTATACCTTACCGGAAAAAGATATTTAGTGTAGTGATCGATTGAACTTATGCTTTCTGAACACATCTATTAACTTTGCTGACAGTTTTTTTTCTATATTGGCTGATTTAAACAAAAACTGTAACAGTACAAATGAAAAGAGATAAGAGGATTCAGATGGGGAATGAGAAACCTGCTGCATTCACACTTGCTTTGTAACTCTACTAATCTCGCATCATAATCCCTGCTAAAACGAGTGTCTTACACTATACTCCTGACGTTTGGGCCTTTCAACCTTTCCCTCCATCTGTCTCTTCAGCTAGTCACCCGTGACAGCTCATTTGATCCCTCGCCACTGAGGGCGACAAGTTAACGATAATAACTTGTGCTCTATCACCTAGGTAAGCAAAACATGTGAAGTTCTAGAAAAGTGGAAAAAAAACATATCGACTTTGCACATCTTTCAAAAGATTCAACAGGGTGCTTTGATGAAAACATAGGAAAAGTTGTCTTTTACTGGCTATGATACACATTGACATCGTTAAAACTGTATATTGTGGCCCTAAGGTACTTCATCAGTTATATTCCTACTAAAACTTCTTTTCGGGTGGGATCCCTTTGAAGAAAACTGGAGACCAGGGCATCAAAAAATGCTGAGCGATATTCTCTTTTTGCAACACGTCGTTACATTATGACCTTTCATAAAAACACATGGAAAAGAGCTGAAGTAAATCGTAGTTAAAAAGATCAACTTGTTAGGTATTTTTGCTTTGCATCAGGTTGGAGAATTCGTGATCGATGGCTGCAACGATAAAACTCTGCTGTCAGTGTTAATTTCCTTAACGCCGTCAAGCTTCGATAGTAAGCTCTTCATACGGTGTCAATTCGCATGATTAAGAAGCATCAATTAGTCCTATAGAATCAAAGACTATCAATAATCCGCCAGTTGAGCCTCTTAAGTGTATTGTTTCAGCCGCGGGTGCATTGCGACGCATCACAGGGAATTGATGGAGGGTGATTATGATCGGTGCATAAACTACGCAGAGACGCCAAATCAGAATTATCATTGGCACGAAGAATTAGCAACGATGCGCCATTAACAGTGATTACTTCTAGGAGTCTCCTCGCTTCGTGTCTGAGGACCATTTGTTGAATGAATTAAAGAGGCAAGGACTGGTGATTCGTTCGTCGTAGCAAGGGCCATCCATCATTAGTGCCTCCGCTCCTTCTTTATCAACCTCTCCGCGACAACACATTTTGAATTTGAGGGCCGTCTATGCGATGCATTATTTTGTTCTGTTTTATTTGAGCTTTGAATTCATACTGCTGATTCACAGGAACTGTTCTGAGCCTGCTGATTGCTATCATGTTTGTCACACTCTGTCAATATCCTTTACCAACCCTGGGCAACACGCCTTTCCTCTTCCAAATGAAAACTTTGCATTGCGAATCATTCGAGACACAAGGAACAATATCTGTCGCCCCGCCATGTTACAGGTTACACATAATAAGTCTTTCCGGTAGCTAGAAGAAGCAGGATGTTTGCGACATCCGGAGGAAAATGGCTCTCGTTGTGGCATATTGGTTATTTCCCACCTTTTATAGCAAACATGTTCAGGATCGAATCCTTTCATTGGTAAATCAACATCACTGGGTGCGAATCATGTCAACACGATTCCGGGACATGACGCTGGCGCTTAAGGTAACTGATAGGCGTGCAGTTAGTCCTCTCATCAGCATCTAGCAGTTAAGGTGGTTAGGATTATAATCCGCTTATACACTTGAGGTTTAAACCCTGTCCACCAGGTCACCCTTCGATAGAACTAGCAGCTTAATCAGGGCTACGACCTGAACATTTCCGACAAGTTTCCAAGTATTTATAATCCTGGGTGGAGTGAGGCAACTTAGGCGAAGAGACCCATTCTGAATCTCACGCCGACAAAGAGACACCAGGGCCCTCATGACCGCTTGGCAGAGACACAAGCCGATCTATAGACCATCGCGGGTTTGAGACAGAATCCAAATCATCACGCTCGATCCTTAATCTGTTAATTTCCCACTGATACAAACCAAAATATGCGTAGCACTTCTAAAACATCAATGCCGTTTTCATCATTGCCACTCTTGGTGTTATCTACGACATCGAATGGCAATCAGTCCCTGCATTCTGAATACTACACTAGAAACAAAGCAAAAGCACGATGCTTCCTCAATGTTGCCTTACTGATACAGTACCAACGGTGTTTATAGCATATCTTCGGATTCAGCCCCGTGCGATTCCATTACTCGGCCTTGTATGTTCGTATCTCCAGCATCAAATTCATTAAGGCGCCATTTGCGGGTAAAAACCATTCTCCGATGGTAGTAAGCGATTGCCGATATTAGGGTAATAAGATAACTGAAGTCATTTCCTTGGCAGATTGATCAGCGTCGCTGGAAAATGCAGAGGTGTGGGATGTGATGAGTCGTAGTGTTCGACCCGAACATGTACAGTACAATCCTCACGCGGTGGTAAAAAAGGAACAATATGACTTGCATCCTAGGCCATAGTGCTGAGATTTTTTAACCTGCGACTCCCTCCCAGAGTTATTCTTCTTTGCCGTCCTCCAGCACTGAGGTTTTTGCCAAAACTTTGCGAACGACACAAGTACGATGGTGTGTAGTGTCATCGTCCCCTGCGCGAATTCAGTCACGCGGCATTCGCAAGTCGGTGATCATGGTACATGTAGTTGGAGAAAATGGCGAATCTCCGAACATCATTGTCGATAAAATGCATACCATACTTCGTACTTCTGCGGGAGCTATTTCACTCGAGCCCTTTCATTTCCGATTCCGTGACATGTCAAACCCCGTCAATATCTAGAAGCCCAAGTCATAACAGAACGAATAAGCTGTGAATTCCTTAACCGATAGATTTGAAGGAGATAGTGTTTCTAATTGTTTTATGACAACTTTAATCTTGATACCGGTCGCGTCAGTATTGAACCAGAGTTTCATTAAAGGCTTAACGAGATAGTCTGATGGAAAACAGACGCTAATCTCGCTACGATCTTGACGATCTAATTGAAAGCTGCGAGACATCTTGAAGGGATTGAAATTTACGGAAACATGAATGATTTTTAGCGCGGAGCGTTTAAAAAGTTTGACACGTAATAGAGATGATATCGACGGTAAATTCGAGCGCGTCAAAGCGAAATGGCATGATGTTATTAGCAGAAAATTGTTCTTTGCGTTGAATTTGGCAGCAAAATAATAACAAATTGTCAAAATGATTCATGTCGAGAAATCACACTGACGCGGTTTAGCCACAACATGTTTTGTGAAATTGACAGTAAAACGTAGATTATGATTGCCACTAAAATGGTAGCTTTAAAAATATAGTTTTTTAGGATGTAAATTTCCATTTTGACATTGTAAATCTTCTGTCAATCGAACGTGACGAAGATGAACACGTTTTAAGGGTTGTCTATTGGGCTGCTGAGTCTTCCATTAGAAAGAAATCCATGGCCTCGCCAAGGGCTTGCCTTTGATAACCAGACCCGACCGAAACCATTGGTCAGCCAGAAACCCAGCACTTGGAAGACATTAACTTACTTTATTATAGCAATCGGTTGGAAAGCCTTGCCCCAGGCTAGAGAGAGATCGCTCAGATTAGCGATGGCTCTCAAGCAACCCGGGCCATAACTTCGAATTCTCAGAGATGCTTCTCCAGTCCTTCGTTGAGCTCTCTTTCTCTGCCTTGAACAAAGTTCCCACAAAGTGTGCTTTCTGGCCCTTGATTCTGCCTTCTCATCAGCTCTATTTGTCCCAATGAATATTCACGAGGGGAATCCATGTGGGCCTTGATGAATAGAGAACCAGTGGTGTATCAATATTCATGCGGAATATCTCAGGGCCTCATAATACCACGTCCCGACTCTATGAATAATTTTGATTAGTGCCGACAGTGTTGCTTCTTCTTGGCATATTTTGTAAATATTGACATTTATCGTACATGTACATATGAGATAAATCGTACAACTATTAATAGCGCCTTTTTCGATTTCCGTGCAATTCTAAAGACGTGACAAAGCAAATAGACTTAGGTATAGAGTCAAATAACTCCCATTAGTCCGAATATCAGCAGTTCCTTTAACTTAAGACGACTTCTTTTATACATCCCGCTGAAACATGTCTTGAAAGTTCATGATAATAGAATAGCGACAAGGCGGTTTAATAATGGTGGTTGTCCAGTTCACTGTGCGAATTGTGACACGTTTCTCTTGATATTTGCAGTTATAAAATATTGCAGTGTTTACCATGAGTATACACAGAGCTTAATATCAAGCTCCTTATGAATATTTAATCATCTCTATGTATCGGGATAACTCGGTCGAGGAAAGCTACACGCGCCGACAGCAAATTCATCTGTAAGTTGGAGCATTTAGACTTGAGAGAAAGGTACCGCATCAAAATACAAAGAAGTGGTGTTGTATCTGGCCTTGTTTCTCTTGCTACATTTCCTCACTAGTATTGGCTTTTTCAGGACAGAATATGCTACTGAAAATCCTTACTGTGTGCTGTTTTTGGTAAGAGGTCACGGCCCATTTGCCCATTGGCTAGAATTCATGCTACTCGATCTCAGGCGAACGATTCTCCATCAGTTATTTTCCTCCACCTCATATTACATTAGCTACATCAATGTGATACTGGAATCACTTTTAATTAATTTTCACCACGTTTTGAAATATTTAGTACTGTTGCGAGGCGATGCATCATTGCCTAATGGTATACAAATTGCTTTGCCTTTTAAACTTTATGACTAATTTCAGTTGGTAATAAACATAGTTAGCACGCAATTTGGCTCTTGCACCTGCGTCTACCAAACGAGGGTGTTGACGGTAACAGCAGACTGTTAACAGAAAAAAACAGTGTTTGCAGTGCCAACCACAGAACACGAAACGAAATCGTGTATACATGTAATTATGATTTAGAGCTTTCTCGCTTAGCGAAAGTTTCTTATAGTCAGACTCAGTGATGGAAGATGATAAAACTAGTTGAGACGCAGTGAAAATACTCAAACTAATCTTTTTGCGTTCCTTCTGCTTGTAATTAAGTTCGATTCGTTTCGATTTTGCGATTTTTTGATCTGACGCACAGGATGTTGCGACATTGTGTTGTATCACGTCACCATTATATCGCCTGTTCGTGTCAGAAACATGCCTTGCTTTCTGGTAAAATAAGGAAACTAACTTCTGTAAAAATACATATAAAGCAAAACCTGCAACAAAAAAGGTCTGTTGTTGGTTTTGTTCAGTAGGTTGACACCCGCACTTCAAACCTCCGACCTACACTGAAAAGTCTACAAGTTGCGATGAAAATTTTCGTGTCGGCGCAAAAATAGTTGACTTCCTTCTGTCCAGGAATGTTTGCGAAATACATGACATAAAAATATCATAGATAAAGCAAACATGTAAACCCATCACGATGAAATGACACTCTTGGGAAAAATTCATAATATCACGGAACATACTTAGTCTATTTCTGTGGTTTACTTAACGCACTTTTTCTGGTTCATAAAAATGAATCACTGAAGAAGAATTCCCTTGTGCCTTGTACTTGTTCGTTGGCGATGTCATTTTGTATGACAATTCAGCAGAACCTTCACAATGCACATAAATCACAAGTTGACTAGCAATGTCAATGCCACAGTTCTGCTGCAATAGAAACGGCCACCGAGTAAAAGCAGCTGGGACGAAGATGCGTTCTGGTGGTAGTCTCTCGCGTCTTCTAAGGCATAAAAGTGCCGAACCGTATTGTCCATGCCCTAGTCAAAAGTACAGCATCAGTTTAGCAACCAATATCAATACTCGCTCTATCAGCTGGTTGGTTAACTCTTGGTATCCTTTGAGAATAGGTCCGGTGTGGCGGGGATAGTAGTCCTAGGGCTGATAGTCCGTGTAACAATAGCCCGCATTGCTAAATGTTTTGGTTAGGGTTAGCGGTACAATAGATCATGCTGCTTAATTGGTCAAATACAATGATACCGGACTATGACTCCAGGGGGACTATATCCGCTGTCACACCGGATCTACCACCAAACTACGTTTTGAAAGCACCCGATATAGTAGCAATCTGCTAGGCGACGAGATGTCGAATCTGCGTTGCAGTTGTATGGGATCCTACTCTTTCACATTGTTCGTAGTCCTTTCAAACAGAGCGGCCAACTTACAAGCATACCTTACCCAAAAGGGGTATAATATCGAGACATGTATAGACCCTAAACTCGAGAATGCATGTTTGAAGAGCAGAAGCTATTGGTATTTTTCACTGGAGCAAGCACATCAGCTTTTATCAGTCTGGAAAAGCCTTGAAATCTGACCCCCAAACAAACATTTGCGAAATATACAGGATGGGCGCATTAAATGTACATGCTGTTCCATTAAAACGAAGTTTTAATCATTAATGCATCATCAGCACTTGATGCGCTCTCGTATCTTGTGATTTACTACCACTAAATGGTGAAATTTCCATTTGGAATGCCACTTCAGCTTTTATTATTACAAATGGTTGTCTCGAGTCGCAGTTAGCCTGAAACTGGAGATAATGTGTACTTCGTTTGCTTAAAACGCTAAGTGGGGAAGTGAGGTTTGCTTAAAGAGCTGAGTGAGGAAGTGAGGTTTGCTTAAAGAGCTGAGTGAGGAAGTGAGGTTTGCTTAAAGAGCTGAGTGAGGAAGTGAGGTTTGCTTAAAGAGCTGAGTGAGGAAGTGAGGTTTGCTTAAAAAGCTAAGTGGGGAAGTGAAGTTTTAAACTCAATAGAGACGAAGAGAGGAAGTTTGCTTGAATTTCCAGTGATACAATTTGTTTTTGAAACCCAATCTTGTAAGAGAGACAATTCTTGCATCAACCTTGGTTGTTATTGGATTTGATATCTCCTTATGTGACTTTTTACAGTAGCAGCATTAGCTTTTGGCAGAATGTCAGTAAGTAGCAAACGCTGATGTGAAGAAGATCTTGCCAAGCATGAGCTCAGGGTTCACTAAAGGTCTTAAAATTCGTGATAACGTACTCGCGTCGTCAATTGTGCGAGGCTATACATCTCTACGGTGATCTTGAGTATTGTAAGTTTTTCACACCAATTTCAATTAAAGCATCACATTCTTAGTATTTGTATTGATCACAATATGAGGATGCTAGTGGGGCAAAACACCATTAGGCTTATGGAAAGCATACTGTAACAGTTAGTGGGAATGCATCTAGCTTGCACAGTTTATTGTTCCATACTGTGATTATGAGATTTATTGGACAATGATATTCATCTGACCTAGAGAAAGAAACCTAGATGTCAAACTCACTTTTGACAAGTATTGCGATTGATTACCCTCTTTCACCACCATCCATTGGCATGACATATATTTAATACATTGTATGAATTTCTCTTAGACTATCATGCTCTTTCAGCGGGATAACAATTCATGAAATTTGTTGGCTCTACTTGAGACTTCCACTGATGATAAAAGCTCACAATACATCATCTAATGAAACATTTTTTAAAAATGTTCACTTCACACGACATGCTGTTTCACACGTCGACTTCAGAGCCATATGAAATTCTACAAAATGAGGTGAATGCACTTTGAATTACGGTTGAAATTGATAATAGATGCCTTGGATAATTACAGAGGGCATGAATATTCCTACGAATCATGGATGTGGTCTCAAGGGTTTATCATTGCAATAATTTGAATGATGCCACGGATGCTGAATTAGTTTATTCAGGAATCTTGATGATCCGACTTGGGGGTTGAAAAAACCTGTTTGATTTACGTGAGTGGAAGAGACATTTTGACTGTCATACGAGGTTTTAGTAAGGAATGTGTAACAAGCATTTGTTCAGCAGCAATTGTTGCCGAGGCGAAACTGCCACAGCGATTATCTAGTGAGATGAAAAATTGTCCGAAGTTGATATCTTGGATGACTTGATGGATACTCTAAATAGAATGTAAAGCAGAACTAAAGGCTTTTGAGTAGGACGGTGTGTCTCAATTCCGAAACCACATTAAATAACTCTCCTCTTTCCAAATCCAGTCGCTATGGTTTCAGGCACGCTCATTAGCCATCATCATATTATTCACTGGAAAGGTTTTTTAATCTCATTCTTGGTCATTGGCAATCACCGGGCCCATCTTTCTCTTTCTAGAATTCACGATGAAATTGTGAGGCATTGCATTGTCATCATATAATTGCGGTGCTAGTACTAAGCTATATTTACCTTTGCAGAACCGCTCGAAATGCCATCCTGTCAGTCCTGTTTTTAGATATCACTTATCAGTCGCCCGCAGCGACGTGAGGACGTGTCTTTGAAAACCTAAATTGGTTTATTGTAAATTATGGAATTGTGACAGGAACGTCAGTTAGAATGCTTGATTTATCTTCTGCTTTGTCAGGTGTAATGTCTACCAATTTGAGAAATTGAAAAAAATCCGATTATTGATCAGCAGAGTATGGTTGATTTATTGCTTGAAAAGGGATATTGATTTCCTGAGACACTGGGTTCATTTCGCTTTGAATAGTGATATATACTCTGAAGGTGTCTTTGAGATGACAGTATACAGTTGCTGAAGAAGGAAGATGACTGCCTTGTAACGATAATAATGACCAAGCATACTACCTACTATATATGGTAGTTGGTGTTCGAAGCACCGAGTGTAGAGCTGTTCCTTTCACTCCCTAAAGACTCTGGGTAGAAGCACTTTCAGCAAAGAATACCTGGAAAGTACTCTCAGAAAGTCCCCTTGGACTCCCCACTAAAACTCCAACTACGACGCTGCGCTGACATGTCTTCGTGAATCAGATGGAAACGAAATGATAGTGTTAAAGCTATTAGTCTTCTAATCTACCATCTGCGATAATAAGCGTTGAAACCAACTACGCACGTCCTTCGCACTCTTCGCGCCAGTTCAGACACACGTACGGCCTTTGTTGTTGACCATTTCATTCTTACTCTCTGCAAGAACCCCTCCAGTGACAGAAGTAAACGATTGCCATGACTCGACGTTCAAGCACTTGCCTCAATACGTCTATTAACCTTGGTTGAAGTGTTGCCGTATCCGCTAAGTGTTCGATCCATCATAACAGTGGTAAAGGATATCGCAGGCAATAGCTCGAACAAATGGATTACGGCAGTCTTGATTCTGAGGGCCCTAGCCCGCTTGTTGAAATAGCATTGTACGAGAAAAACCTTAGGACCATATTCAACAAGCTACATGTAGTTGTAGAATCATCTCACTCCGTCCAGTCAAGCTGCGAAGAAAGGTGAAACAATGCATCACGACATATTATTCAAATTAGCCTTGAACGCAGTCAAATGATTCGTGAATCATCCTGGGATTCACCTATGACAAGACAACATGATTACATTAGAAGAAAAAAATTCGCGATAAGGGTTTCACAGCTATTAAGATGCGGAGCTGTACAGACATGGGGCATTTTGAAAATAGGATGAAGGCCACCAGGGAGAGTGGCGTGTCGAAAATGGGAATAAAGCCGTTAGCGATAAATGTGTTCCGTTGAAAGTGGCCGCCTCGTGTGCCCTTCTCCCGCCATGCATTTTTTCCACAAAGGCACGTATTCATGGTCGTCTATGGAAATACATAAACTCCATCTTATCTTGTTCCTTTAAAAAGGGTCCTAGTGAAGGGAAGTGATCACTTTTGTGATGGAAACACATCACAAATCGGCTACAAATACTGTAATACGAGTTGCAAGAATAAAATTACGTGGCCTTTGACATCCCACATTGGTCTTTCGAGGACAAAGTCACAACCAGAATGGTTGGACAAGCGGCGAAGAAAACTTTGACTTGAACATTTGTTGATAGCCAAAGTTTTCTATTTCAACCATTACCACCGAGTAGTAATCAAACACGCCGATGAGACGGACAGTGTTTATAGTGACAATTCAAAGAACGAAAAGATGAAATATTGAGTGGTGGTGTGTACGCATGAAAAGGGGCCATGATAGCTCTTGTGAAATATTTATGCTTTCGTGCGCAACACAAAATTGTGGTTTTGTCTAAAATGTGAATTGACACGAATATGGGCTGAACTGAACCAATAGTCAATAGTGTTGATCCCCTTACCAATGAAGTAATCAGACACGAAACCAGGTTATGAATGCTTAATAGACCCGATTTGATAAAATGGTCCCGTGCTGATTCCAGGCTGGGTGCAACAATTTGCAGGTCGACGTTGATATCGACATAAACATTATACAGCCAACACCAATCAAAAGAATACTTTGAAAAACCCATCAAAACGCTTTATGTGACATCTGGTCACACTGATTTAACATGTTTACGCAACAAAAACCATTTTGTTTGAAAATGATTTCTACGGTCCTGTAAAGCTTGTAATGGCTTGTTTGGAGCCCTCAAACGACCCAATTCCCCAAATACATGTATTGGGTACTGTCTTCTTCGGAATGTGATGTTATATGATGCCGTACAATGCTACTCTGCGATGAGATGACAGGCAATGTGATGCAGCGCTCTGCGCCTGGTGCCTGGTGATGCAAAGCAATGGAATGCCATGTGATATAAGGGGATAAAAGCATGTAATATCTGAATAGAAATAAAGTTGTCTCCATCCATACTTGCAAAAAAGACAATGCATTTCAAATGAAACACTAGTGCGATCAGCGCTCATTAATTCAACCTCAGACTGCAGCTGACTTAATCGGTTTGACTTGGGGAAATGAGCAGAGTACGAGGTTTCGCACTTGAGTAGGTAACATAAACTCCTCTGGTCGTCTGGGATGTCAAAATCGTCCTGCCAATGAATATACCGCTCAGATTCTGGTTCACGTTCATGAATAAGAGTCTAGGTTTTTCCAGTTGAGTTGGCCGACTGTTAAGCGATTTTGACATTCCCCATTTGTTATCTGTTTACACGGGGAGTAAACAAATTGTTAACTGTCGAAGAGAACTTTTTGGAAGCAAGCAGAATGCTGGGGTCATCGGGAGCAGCGGTTGTGGACTACACTGTTCGAAATCAGTCTAACTATCGGCAATCGGAAGTACTGTACTCCCTCTGTAGTCTCCCCTTGGGTCGGCGTAGTGGACTCCAAACTTGAGGGTCAAGAATAGTGTGGAAGCCTGGTGTCAAAACCAGAGGACGCTTGAAAGCTTGATAATGCCATAAAATGTCTAAGGATCGCCAACGAGTTGGCAGCGGTAGGAAGCTGATAAAGTCTTCCCTAAATGGACTGCAGTTTCGATACTCTATGTCACCCCAAGTGCCCAGCATTTCACCCAATGAGGTCAGCATCCAGAGTTCACACCTTATCAATAGCCGTTCCGAGGACATAGCTCGCATGCTATCCGTCGATAGGGTTATCGCTTCTCATCGCTGCCAACCCGCCATCAATCAACTCTAACAGTAACAAAGTGCTAACACGTCAACGGCGCCGTCAACCGTGGACAACATGACATTATGGATGCATTAGGGACATATCTGGAGAATTTGCTAAATGGCTAGTGAGATTGCAGCAAATGCGCATTACTGGAGGTGATAACGTTATAAAAGGCATTCCCAAGTGGTCAAACGTCTAAATGGTCAAATCGTGGCAATAGTGGGAAATATCTTTTTGCCGAATCGTTCCCTGTTCGAATAACGAAAATGCTCTCCTGGCAAGATTCATATTTTTGGTAAAGTGTGTATGTCTTGTGGAGTCGTTATCTACATGCAGAAACGCGGCAGCTTTGCTTAAAGTGTCATTCGAGTTATCTTGGAAGGAAGCGTGAAACTTGCTACGTTATGCAAGCTTCTCTACCTTAGTTGAGAAACATCAAGGTTTTCTGCCTCAGGGCATGACTGTGTGCCTATTTGCTGATATGATTTTAGCATTCAATCCAAATGTCACACATTTTTTCTTATTTGTATAATGGCATACAAGCCGATCCTTTTATCTCCATGCATACCTACCTTCAAATTCAAAACTTCCCGCGGCAACCTTCAATAGAATTGCTTGATCATCGCTAAACTGTATGCATACACAGCACACATTCTAAATCGTTGCACTGTCGGCTTACACTTTCTTTGCTACTGGGTACGAAGGAAAGAAATTGACTCATCGACGTGAGTGCAAGAGCAAGGCAACGAGCAGCATGTGGGCCCAAACTTTCGTTGGGTTACACAGCTGCATGCACTCAACCGAGCTGCATGTTCGCTTAACGCCGCTCTCTTTTGCTGAGGCAATGTACAATCTACAGTCTTGACATCACAACCCTGTTGATTATATAACACCAAAGCGTTGAACTGTACCAACAATCGTAGATCTCGCTTTGCAGGAATATCACTGTTATTCGTTACGACGACACGCCAGAAGACCATTCTGGGCCATTCCAAACGGTCAATTCATACCTCGCAAACGTGCTCCATTGTTCTCTTGTGATCAGTACAACATTTCCACTCATCTTATTCAAATCACCTCCGATGTCTCTGAACATCCTGCCCTTCGATTCAACAGGCACCACCATCCATCGAGTACCAAAACATGTCAATGTATGGTAGAGTAGATGTACATTGATGTGTCTTTCCCCGGATAAATTTTCTCAACCTCGGGGTGTTTTGTTTTCATGGGAACTCAGCCAAAAATCGATAACTTTATATTGCCGTAAAATTAAAGCAAATATTTGCACTTGCTTATATTGGCGCGTCGGTTCTATTCAATAATAAATGATGTGTTTCCCCGTTTTTTAAACAGCGGCCTTTCTTCTGCAAGAGAAGGGATCGTCATTTCGTTTTCGTTTTCGTTGTTATAGTTTTGTTTTCGTTGTTATTGCGTGGTAAACATGATGTTTCTGTTCAACGTGATGTTTTGATGAGAAGAGGTTTTAGAAAATGAACATAGTGCTTTAATGTGAGGATTGGGTCGCTTCATTCGTCTGGGTTGGGATTAAGGCTACAAATTAGATTTCTTTGGCGAATGCTTCTTCAGTTCTTAACGTATACTAAAATGATTAGATGATTCAGTATGTGCTTTCTGAGTATCGTGAGTCTTGAAAGTTTGAAGCTCGACTTTATTCCCATCTGGAAAACTTTGAAAGTAGTTAGTTGCAGTTTCATCGCACCCGAGAGCAATTTAAGTAGAAAAAATACAAATGAGAACTGAAATAATTTACATAATTGTGATCTATATACGCACTGGATGCTCACATGTCAACCAACGGACAATTTCGTCCGATCGAAAAACAACAAATAAATGAGAATTGGCCATTTCACTTGACAAGTGAGATTAATCGCCCCAAAACAGACGACAATTCAATTTTTATTTTGATTATCAACATATGATCTTAATTTAAACAAATGCAATATGTTGTTCAGTGGTTATTAAGTACTCGTATGTCATTCAGATGTCAGTTTGCGAATTAAAAACTGTCCAACTGATGACGAAAAGATAGTATCAAGAGCCGGAATTTTGATTTCATAGGAATCGGACACGCGCCCAATTATATTTCAAAGTTGTTAATTGGAAGAACTAACAGACTGCGAATTTAATTGTCAAAAGAAGTACGCCAACCAAAATCGATAACAGCTTAAATGAGATATTAGTCTGTTCTCTGGTTACAAGAAAATTGCTCTTCTACTTCATTGGAGAACAAAATATTCTGAGCCATTTCAGTGCAACCCATTTGATAGTTCATTTATTTACATAATGTTTACTTTTTTCCTTGGGAATTGTACTGCTATGTTATCGCTAGATGGGTTTATTTTTCTTAAGGAATAGGCGGTACATCTACATTTTTTATAATGTTGCTCTTATCTTGTGGCAGTGCGTTTTATTTTCCATATACAATCGTAATGCACTGCTTAATGTAGATGATTTGCCGAAAATAAACCTGAGGCAAATTTGTCACTCTACATATGTCTCTGTGTAAGTCACGTGGAAAGGTGTGTTCTTGTCTCGGGGTTCTTTTCCATTACTGCACATTGGTACGCCTCTTATAGAAATACGGGGATATTATGCCCATTGTTCCATTGGTAAATGCGCTGACATATTGCCAATGATGCAAATGATGTCTTGTAATTACGATTGTGATTTAAATCAACCTGTTCACGTTCACAATAGATTCGCCAGAAGATTTTGTCAAAATATTTCTATAGGGGGGAAAGCTGCTTCTTTCACTTCCTTTCACCCCTCAATTTCAACAGCACAAAGGAATCTGGCTAGTCTATTGTGGCCCGTAGCCGATATATATCTGAATGGTCACCTTGGTGATGCATTGAGACATCGTTTGATTATCTGAGAATGAAATGACTTTCTGAAGAAAAATGCAAAATACTCGCTCAAGTCTGTTTTGTAAACAACACAAACGTAAATTTTTGTTTGTTTTGTTTGATCAAGCGGCTTAACAGCTTTCAAACAAGAACTGTTCACCAATTCAATATCACCATTGCATTGTATATGTACATTACCAATTCGATCCACCACTACATTGATTACGAGCCTAAACTTCTGAAAAAATTTGACATTTGCAATTCTACGGTTATAATATTGACACTCTATACTCTGCTCAGAAACGCACAGCACGGTGCTAACATGGAAGAATATTACTATCTAAAAATACCCATATTGCTAAGAGGAATAAAGACTGTATGCATTTTTAATGCCTCAGACGCTTTCAACACATTACCGCAGAAGATCATCTTCAGACCTGTGTATTTGGTAATCACTGATTTCCCTGGCAAGCAAAGAAGCAACAGGAATCACAAATAATTCCCTGGGGAAAATGTGCGTTTGGTATAACAATACGTATTGGCATCATGTTTTCTTTACATTCAGAATGGCTGACAAAATCTCCTGTACCGAAAGGACGATTAAAACTCTTGAGAAATGCATGTATCACGGGATACACTGCTTGTTGATTGTCACTTTAAAGATGACAATGGGTTCGAAAAGAGGGCTTCGTTGAAGGACATCAATGCGATGTTTCTACCACTCGAGAGTGATGATTTGAAATGCAGTTCAAGTCTGATCTCTGATTCAATAGACCTCCGAGATCTGATCAAAGCGGCATTGAAGCCCACTGGATCACAATGTCGACTGCAGAACGAGTTGACAGTCGCATCATGCGGGTCTGAAACGATCCTTCTTATTCACCATCGCTGTCAATGTGTTTGGACTCCTGCCGCATGCATCATTAGCCACTTCTTTCATGAATCGGTTCGTATAATCGACTTGATTCCTCACTTCTCTCAAGTGATGCATTGAAATCTTTGTCCATGATGTTGGTCGGTTGACCCAGCAAATATCCCACTGTTCCTCGGTAGAGGCAAACCCCATCGCAGCCTTACCGTGCCTGTTGTCCGGTCAGACGGAGGGTAATGGCTTGAGTGATCGTGGACTAGTCGTAACCACCACAGCGTTTTCGTTCGCCTGTCACGTTTGTGATTGCTGCTTAGCCGCTTTAAGCGGAAATGAGCTAAGATAACGGCCTCAACTGTCGCTAGAAAATTCCATTCATTTTCCCGCTTGAATTGGTTCTGGTCGAAGTAAATTGTTCGAAAACACGCTATTGGTGTGACATTTGGGAATTTCCTGCTGCATTGTGTTGCCAAAGGTTGCATCTGGGCGGAACCGATATGCTACTTTTATCAGCTGATAAATGTAGTTCTCGCAATTGGATCAGAAATGGGCGAGGCAAAAAATCAAGTCTCGCAATTACGTGACACTTGAGGTGTGTATTGTCAGAAACTTGCGAATTGCATAATAAAAAGACATGAATATTCGGCTTTTTACAGTAAGCGAGCATTACGATAGTCGATAGGTAGATGTGGAGTGATCGAAGAAGTTTGTGATGGAAAGCGAAACTGTGAGGCTCGTATCCGTTCATTCTATCGTTGGTATGCGCTCAAATAGGCTGCATGAGCAGAAATGAGCCTTTACCCTGGCATCTATATAGTTCTGAAGATTTCTCTCCAAACCCTGGATGTGGACACAACTGCCCAAATGATAAGATGCCACTTCTATTCCGAGCAATACAATACGTTCGGCTACAGGGCGTTCATCTAGTTACTCTACGAATTATTTAGTAGCTCATCAGTCCTCTGCCCAGACAAAGACAAGAAAATTGTTTTCTCCCTAATTGGGGACCATCGAGTTTCTCCTTTACAATATGCCTCCGGAAGAAGACAGCGTGTGTTTGTGGAGTGATATTTATTGCTCATTGAGTTTTGCCGTCGACAGTCCGATGCAGGTGTGGGTTTGATACGAAAGCGCTTTCGCTGTTTCACTGATGCACGCGTAGTTTCCAATCACTTAGTTGAGGCAAGTGTTATCTGTAAATTGCCTCAGTCGTAAGACGAGTGTGAGGATTTCCCTTTACAGAAAAGGGGACAGAATATGGAGACTTTATGTTAAGGTCAAATTTAGTGATGACCCTTTTTAGTCCTTTGATTAAACTGTTGTACTCAAAGTTATTGACGGGACAGCGGTTGTTTTCTGTTCCTTACAGTGTTGCCAATTTCCTCAGTAGTCATGTACTTCATTATAATGCTCCATCGTATCTTTCCAGCTTACGCCTTCCCAGGAGAGACCTTATAGATCAGCCAGCTCCTTGAATAAGGTAAGAGTCTTGTCTTCTTTAGTATGATCCGTGTAGCCTATGTACATCATGTCCTGTCAATAAACTCTTGACATCGGAGGAGCAGTTAGACTGCTAATAGAGTATCGCAAAGGACAGAGCACCTGTCTATAAGGTTTTATAGGCTATTAGGTCAATATGAGCATATCAAAGAGGGGAGACTCTTCGAAGCTGGAGCTAGGGGAGAGCCCGTGTAAGTCAGACATCGGGCATAAGCGCTCTCAGAACAAAAGGTATAATTTCTTATGCAATATCGAATCCAATTGCTGGTCGCTGTAAATAATGCTGTATTGAATGTTTTGCGAGATGCATTGGCACCTACTGATCCATTTAAAAATTTGATGTTTTTACTTAACCTATACCCTACGACACAGTGCTATTAAGATTACATTCAGGGTCCCATTATGGTTTCCCTTCAAACGTTATTTAAAGACACGAATATGATATTCTGGTTTGAATCCCTTCAAAGGCGAGTCGTCCTATTTGCCAGTCGCATATCTTTACAATGATCGTCAATTCAACTGAATAACCTCTGAACCCAATCAGTCGTTTGTTAGTGATGCTAGTTTATTATATCCGGGTATCAAAGCCACGTTTCCATTATATCGTCTGCTTCGATATCATCTTATCTTTGTGTGTGTGAGAGAGGCAGTTCCGATGAAAATGCATCCCTAGGAGAATAAGTCTTAACCTGTTTCTCAATGACAGTCTCAGGTGGACGATATATCGTGTCTTGAGTTTAACGGTTTTAAAACGGAATCATTTTATTCCTTGGACTTGCACTGCACGTGTGACATTGTGTGGTACGAATTAGTATTCTATACATGTTTCGAGTAGTTCTATCAATATTTACTCTGAAGGCGTTCAGGAACGAGTCCATCACTATTTAGCGTTTATCGTTTAGTTTACCTTGTAAATTGCGTGGTAATTGTTTCTAGAAATATTTACTTAATAGCACCGATCTTGAAACTTCTATCCATCATCAGTGCCAATTCTGCCTTCAAAGGTTATCAATTCCAATATCGAAGGACTTATTTCCAAAGCTTCTTGAGTGTCATGAGTGCGTATGATGGATTTTCCTATAATTGGCTTATAAATGGCGTTATTGGTGGAATACGTCTGTCGTCTGCTTAAAAGTGGCTTTCTACTTTCAACGTCTTTTGACATACAGGAACAGGTAACAGCAACAAGAGAGCTCTTTGGCAATTTTTTATGATGTCTGGCAAGCTAAGATGTACATATTCATGGTGTCAAAAAGCATGATACACCTTTGACAATGGAAAAATATCAAAACTATCATTAATAAAACCTAAGAGTTATAAATGTTACCCTGCATGTTCATTTATGTTTTATCAGCATGAGGACGCATATCTTTTACTAAATCGACCAAACAAAATATGTATTTTTTCTCCTTCGCACTTATATTGAGGGTAATTGTGATGACTTTACAAGTGATCCGAGTTACTCAGAAAAGCATGCTGCAGCATCAATGGCCTTTTGGGGCAGACTACAGCGTTGGTTCGTCTCTGAAAGTGCTAGACGAGTTGAAAGTGGAAGAAGTAAGTCAAGTGGTAAATTTCCTTGTATCTTTGATATCTATGCTCACAGCAAACACACATAATTGCTACATCGATGCTTCTCTACCATGTTCCATGACATTGTTCGGTCAAAATAATGAAGCCTTTAAATTCATAAGATCACAATAGCGCAACCTCATTTTTGTTAAATTCTACATTTGTATTATATTTATAACAAATGAAAATATCACGACTAATATTAGCGTCGATTCTTGAAAAGGTTCCAAGCGACATTTGTTGTTAAACTGAAGCAAATACGTCAATCAAAAGCAGCCTTTATTGCCAAATACAAAACATTGTTACATGTAGACGTTTTCAGCAAAACATCTCATCAGGAAGTTAGAGTCAACAAAACAGAAGACGTCAGAAATAATTAAATTTCTTTGATTTCTGAAATAACACCAGTCAGTAATCAAATTTTCCTTGATATGCAATACTTCAATAGCACCAGTATCGAAATGAGGTCTTCTCGCAAACATTTGTCTTGTATGATTAATTATTTTTGAATAAAGTCAAGCGAGGGCAAATAAAAAGCACTAGTATAATTAAAAGCAAATAAGTTTTTTGTCGTTGAGTTTATATTGGGTAACAATCAAGGAACTTATGCTAGCACCAGTCATCCAAACATCATCTCAAAAAATAATTGATGGAAAACAGTATCTATTCTGTATCATCATGTACTCTTCATTTTCACATTACGTTTTACATGCAAAAAAGTTTTATAATACGCCTTAAGATCTTGGAGAACACGTTTAACTTGGTGAATTAACCCCAAGTTTGGTGATCTGGCTCAGAGCTGTTTTATGAGACTTTTTTCGGTTCATCCATATTCAAAGATTAAGTGTACCTTTGTATCTAAACGTACTATATGGTGTTGTTGCACACACACACACATCTAAAACATAAACGTAGGTCCCCAAATTCTTAACTCTCATGGGGCTGATATGTTTTATTTATGTGCTACACACAAATCAGTTGTATAAGAATCAGCCATGGAATGCTCTTACTTCATCGAGATATGTTTTTATAATGTTTCCCTAATGGCAGCGTACATTTGACTGCAAAAGATTATTTGAGAAGAATAATATGATGCGTAGCTTGTTTCCAATCGTTGATCAAAATATTTTGAAAAAGCATCTCTCATGGGGTTTGAATATTTCGTTAACGACGATGAATGGCGGGGATGAATGCATACATGTAATTAATGACTGAAGTTGTGGCTGTTGGAAAGGTTGTAATCTATGGGAAGGATACTACAGTACTGGCCTCCAAAATGTTCAATTGTGAATATGAAAATGTGTTGTATGCGTTTAAGCAAGAATTTGGGGCACTCATGGCGACCTTGATGTAAACTGAACTTAGTATTTTGATGGAATCAATATGTTTCGCTGCCTATCTTGTAATGTGCTCGTTGTACTTCAGCATTCTAAGAGTCGTAACTTGAGAAATGTCGAACTATAGAAATGAGCTTAAGCGAAGGCGGCCTTGATGAGAGGAGGATGAGTCTGTGGAAATGCAAGAAGATGCGAGTGTAATATTCGTAATGTGATATTCACCCAAGATTTGGCTTGGGTTTCAAAACTGATGCGATTTCTATTCCTAGCTCATGTATCCCGTAAATCAGTTCAACATGGGTTATGCCTAGTACCACTTTCTCAGTTTTTGCAATTCAAAGCCGATCTGAAAGAGTTATGCAAAAGCTCAAACGAAATTGTTTCTTTCTCGTCGCTACATGTATCTCTAGAACACCAGTCTGATTTATGATCGAACTGAAGATGGTGGTTTGAAAGTCAGTTTTACTTGTTGCCGTTTTCAAGCTGGTTTGGGCATAGACGAGTTACAATATTCTTCTCCACCTTTTGCTTGACCTTTATGCTGTTAGTCAGGGTATGGGAGATGCCACCAGCTTTGGAACCACTGCGGCATCATCATATCATCAACTATGCCAGTTGTTTTGTTGATCTTGATGGTTGTAAAAGACATAACACATTTAATTCCTTAATTAAACACCGAGTCTTAACATTGATAAATGGCTAAATGGGCTATAAACTCCATATTTCGAATCCCCCGAGCTTGCTGCGAACCCTATCACCAATGCCTCTCCCGCTTTATAACAAATAGAATTTTACATTTTATATTTCCTGAATAGATTAAGACATAAATCAAATCGATGAGCACAACCTGAGGCTCCTCAAGAGACATATAAATGGATAAAAGACCGAATATTAAGTAACGCACCATATCATGTTAAGGCTTATAAATCTTTCATAAAATGCAAAAATTTGAATCGATTTTTCAAACCCCGCATTAGGACATTTCCAAAGGATTCTCTATGAATACGTTTGTCAGTTGATCCGGACTGACAAGATATTTGACATACTGAGCAATTTAAGAAATTATTTGCATTCGGTCCTTGGGTATTTGGTTAACATATCGAAAGGTTACGCTGAGGACAAAGTCAAAGACATGTAGTCTTCTTTAGTAGCTTGGTGGTGAGCACAACTCTGCCGAACAGACATGTCCGAAGTGTTCGGTGATCCTCGGCTTTTTAGTTTGTTTCATAACATGAATGGATAATATCTGTAAGATGAATTTAAATTTGGGTTGAAACACACGCGAGGCGACTTTCTGATACGTGCAGCTGAGATAATCCAACTTTCAAAAATGTGGTCTTCTCCTCTGGTCACCATCAACAGCCTTATGATCTTATTAGGAGGATTTGAAATGGGCTTGTTGATGGCTTTTGGCGAGGGACGTGCTGTAAAATCATAATGATGACAATAGACTGATCAGAATTGCCGTAATTTACTTGATCGAAACTCCGAATGAGAAATCGAATGCAGCTGGTAATTTCCCATGTTTTAGAACATGTCCTGGCCAAACCCACGTTCAAAGAGACTCTTAACACCCTGTTGCGTCTCAACTTCGCTATGCACTTACCATTTAGATCAAATATTGTAATACACTTCCATCATTTCTGTCGCTTTTGTCAATTATTTCCCAAAGATGTGTTTCAGTCGGAAATTGCCTGCGAAGATTAGACAAAGAGTTGGGTAGATTATGTTTGGAACCAGCACAGTCATCTCTCTCAAGTAGAGATTGGTCCAGGCGGTGGGTGGAATATTCGCCTTGTCGCATTGTTCAGCGGAAAACCCAAGATTATTGAGGAAATTACTACATTAAGTCAGATGGATTGAATTTGTTCCTGGGAAGTGATGGTAGTTATTTGCCAATCTTCTCGTTACGTTTGCGGCGATGTTTAATGGAACAGGGTCTGGTCGGCTTGGCTGAACTATCCATCACTGGCATTATCTTAGATTTCTATGAAGCTTCATATACTTGAATCACGACGTGAACGATACGAACGAGCATTTCTCTGATAGAAAACATAGCTTTCTCGGCAAATGTTAATGCATCTATACTGTGGAGTAGAAGTCTCCCTGGTGGATCCCCATATCGACAATATATTTCAGCCCTAGCCGATCATGTGAATAAAATTAAGCAATTGTCTTCCAGGAAGAAAACCATCTTATCCTCAAGGCTTTCATGAAATTTAAACTGTACCTTACTCTTATGGGAATCATACTGATCTTATCTCAGTCGAGTTGGCAAATCTCAGCCGGAAGGGCTTGTTATATTATATTCATTCTCTCTGCATACTGCTTGGCTGCTCGGCTACATGAGATCGGTCAGGATCGCTGAAGCAGCAAGCAAGGTTAGACCGATGCATCAAGAGGGTGTAATCGTTGTTGGATACAGACGTTTCTCCCAGAGCTAATGCAGATTGAACACTTGACCATCTAACCATGACTGACCAAAGTGTTTGTTTTCTCTGTTGTGATGAATGAGAAGATCTCCGTGCATTGACTTCGGCCAGTGTTCATTTCGATGCACAGAAAGTATATTGACCATGATAAGGGTACCTCCAGTCATCATCAATCATTGGCTTACAAAAGAGGAAATAAAAACTAAAGTTAACAATGTGATAGTGGATGCGGGTATTGTCCATGACCTTTTTTGGTTGAGAATGATTCTGTAGTCGGTGGCACCTGAGTACTAAGGATCGAAAGCCGTAAGAAGTCCGTAGCTGATACGATCATTGATGAAAACCAACAGGGCGGATGCATTTTTATCTTTAGCATTGAGATAAAGCTAGTGAAATTCATGTTTCCTTATTGTCGCTTGTCCAACTGTATCATACCTGCATACGGAATCATTGACCCTTTTATTTTCAAGCGCTATGAATAGATAATTGAAAATTACATCGAGGGAATATTGCAAACCAATACTGGTTAGTCATTCCTGTTTATATGATATCTTTTGGAATCAGAAGCTTACTGAATAATAAAGAGATACGAGCGTATCGAAATAAATAATTCATATCTATTCCTGGAGCAGCGGTTTCGTCCGCCACCGTCCCTTCGGTGTGGTTCCAGTGTTTCCGAGTGTTTCCAGCCATTACTTTATTCATGTCGTGTCGAGAACTGTACGAGATATTGTCGAATGTCTGAGCTTTTGGACACCGGAGTCCACGAGGTAGACATATCAAGCGATCAGTGTATTTTTCAAAGTAGTATATGTCTCGTTATTGCGTCCTACATGTATCTCCGCTAGAGGTAGTGTTATCGATGTTACCCGTGGTCTGGCATGTGTCGGCGATCAGTGTGAATTCAAAAATAGTGTTTCATTAATGTCCACCCATCATATGTTCGTTGGTTGGCCGGTCTCGCTTCGGGCGCGGGATGTTGCATACCTTGTCTTACATTTTCGATGATGACTAAGTCCGTAATTGGCTTTTTGTACAATTGGTCTGATAATCGGCTTGATGTTAGTACACGGGTACAAGGCTGGTTGGTCGATTGCAAAGTAATAATGTGGATAATGCCCTCGACTTTGAGGTAACAGGCTTTTGAGAAAGAGTTGCCTTCGATACGTAGAGCTATTATTCGGAAAGGTAGTTAACGGATTGTCACCAATATTTTCTTTATACATATGTGTCTTGCAACTGAAAAACGATTAGAAAGAAATGATAATCCTTCCGACTTGGGGTTTACTGTCATTGAGAGAGGGAGTTTTGCCTTCAGTTATTATAAGAAAAGAACATCTTGGGGAAAGGCAGTTATAACTGATTGTCACCAATATTGGCATAACTATGGCTTGGACAATGACATTTCAACGGTAATAGAATACACCTTTATCTGGCGACGGCTTAGGGTTGCTGTCGATAAATATATTGAAAAGATTTGTGTGTCCTTTCTTTGGCTATCGGCAGATTTTGTAATTATATGATTCAAAAGAGTTTTAGTTTCTATAACTCCTTAGAAATTGCTAATACCATGGATCCTACCTTTCTCAGTAACGCTTTGCAACCAATATGGTGTTGTGATCTGAAGAAGGCTAGAGAAGCCTTTCAGGATGAGCAATATCAAAATTACTCTTGTGTTTCTACGAAAGTGGTGACATATAGATCGCCTCACCACCTCCAGATGCAAGAATCTTCCCGAGTGTCAATAATGCAAATGATCTGTATGTTAAGTACTTAAACCTTAGAGACTGCGATAATGGCAAAAAATATACAACAGGAGGTTATGCTAGTGCCGCCAGTCGGTGTTGTCTCATCCATCACAACCACCTCATCTGAAACCACTGCCCCTTGGTAACATCAGCAGGACATAAAGCGGCGTATGTTTAGAAAGTTGCCGGTATTGCTTGCCACTCTAGACTTTTCCTCTCAGTCTTTTACATTGGTTTGCTCATCCCTTGCTATTAGATGGGATTTTTTAGGGGGGCTTTCAGTATGGCTGATCATGCAGGTTGGGTGCTGATCAAGTGTGTCGGAGTGTCCCTTAATTGTAACATTGCCCATCCACTCCACTCTTTTCGCCTCGAGCGTCTTTGTCCGGCGTTAATTATCTAAGTGCCCAGATGGATTGCACTGGGCTGAAGTAAAGTAGGGCTATCAATCAGTTGATTGGATTTCCGAGTGTCTTTCTACGACCTTTCTTGCAATAGGCAAAGATTCATTGAGCAAAGACGATACTTACTGTTGGCCAGCTCATGTTGATGGCCCACTCTGCGTTGTCTCTGGTGGTTTACAAGTTGACCATAGAGCAGTGGATGAACGTTGATTCGCATCAGACATGTCACCTTTTTCACATGTTTATTGCATAATATCAGTTATATTTCGATTGCAGAAACGTAACCAACCAATGTGACTAAGCTTCTTGTTTCAATTTCTTTTGTCATGTTTTCTTTTTGATGCACAGGCATTTTTTAGCCGTGATTCCCTGTATTTTTTAAAAGCGAAAGTTCTACTAATTTATTGTGAGGAGGAGGCCTTGTTGGAGTTGTTAGCCTTTACACTTCGCTTCTCAATGTCGCAGATGATGTTTACCTCTCAACGTATTGTCATCAAGATCACAATAATATCGCTTGTGTTCTCTCAGGGGTCGTTGCCACGTCTTCAACCTGGTGCTTTAAGGACAACTATTAGGACAACTAGTAGGAGAAACATGGCCGGAGAGATAACAACTTTGTAGTTATATATAATTTGGTCTAAGTGGGTGCAGGGAGTTGGTACTAGCGTAATTGGGTGCAATAATAGCCTTCATCAGTGCTTTCAGCAGTGTACTCAATGATACACTAATACACTGATACACTGCTAGTGCTGTCAATGGTCAATGGTTGCTTGGACAGGCAAGCCTTTGCTGTCCACTTCACCTTCACCTGTTTGCATTATGTCCCAAGCTGTGCTACAGAAGCAACAAGGATCCGCTCTAACTTGAGCTGAACCCTTCATGTCCGACGACGGATACATTTTCGAGTCCTGATCATGCCGAGGTTAATCGAAGTAAACAGAACATCCAAATGCAAGCAAGGCTTTTCTGAAGTAGTGTACTTATTAGATATCGGTTCCAAGAGACGGACATACGATAGGCAATCATGAAGTCTTTACATGCCGAGCAAAGAGTAATATCATCGTACTCCCAAACGGCTAAGAAGAAACTCCTTACCTCATACGATAATGAATAAGGATGAACAACAAGTTCTTCTCTCTGAAGATCCATGATGCCAAAATAGTGTTCTGGCGCCCTTCACGACTTGATCACTTTCTTAGCTATAATGGAAGGTCAAGAGGATCTATTGTGTCTACTTTAGTCCAATATTAGAATTGGAGGACGTACGAGTAACACTCTTCCGACACATGTCGAACGAGACATCTCTTAAGGGGATGCGATATAGATCATACAGCTGTCTTTATAGCTATTGCTGCTACTACTTAAGTCACTTCGTAAGATTAAGTGTCCGTTCACGAAAATACCACCTTTCATATGTAGAAATAAGAGCACCCTAGGAACTGGAATCAAAATAAAATCCTTGAGTGGTTTTATCAGAATTGTGTGTTGACACATTGAAGTTGCTCACTTTCACGTAGTTTGGGACCTGGCGAAATTAGGGTACATCCAATAATCCAACCCATTATCATTGTCTCACCAAAATACAAGAAGTTTTCAAATTATAATTATTCTCATACGCAAAGTTTATCTGGAAATCGGTTTTCACTACTACTACTACTCTTGTGCAGTGGGGTCCGCAACAAGAATGACCGTGAAAGTTGGCTTTGGTGCCAATTCGCACTCTAAACACGACCTCAGGCTCCATGAAGTAATAGTCTGGTCACTCATCGATCTATGGTCAGGTTTCATAAAAGAATTAGGGCCCGGCAGCGTCCTCTCACCGCTCCTTGCTCTCTTTGAAAGAAACAGAATGCCACAGGCAGGAATTAGGTAGGCAGTAAGTGACTCTTGATGATGGATGAGGGGTTTATATTCTATTAATGGTACTCGGTGTTATCTGGGATACAGTACGAGTCCCGTTTTATTGGTAAAATGATACCATGAGAGTACATGAGTCAATATCGTTAAATGATTTAAACGACATCGGTTAAAGGAGCTGGCCTTTCTTGACGTTCCAGACGTCAATCGTAACCGAAAAATGAAGATCTCGTTTCTCATTGGCACTGTTGACTTCTGTAGGTTAAAAAGGAGTATGAGCCATAAACGTCAACTTTGGCAACGATCAATGTATACGTGTTGTCGATCCAGTGACCAATAGAGGAGAATGGTGACCTTTGAGATACAACAAAGACATCCGAACTGAAAATGGAGCGTGCACCTGAAGTCAAATTTGAACTGCCGAAACCCTAATACCGAGGTGCAATCTGACTGCCGGTGATAGTTTAAAAAGTTATCGCATTTCCTTTTATTATTTATCATGATGCAAACCATGCCAGGAACAAATCGGTCTCGGGTGCTCTCTCATAATAAGAATAGCCTTGAATATTCTTTTCATGCTAAGTCATCTGTCATGGTGCAAACCGATTGCTTTAGGCTATTCGAACCGCCCGGGACGTAGCTCCAAGTGCAAAGAAAAACCCTCCAATTGGATCCTAGAATCCGATTTCTGTGGCTATTGTATGGCCAGTGCGGGATGATATTCTCCCCGATTCCAATAAAAGAAGCGCTCAGGGCGGTCATATTTTATCAACAGCGGTCAACATTAAGCTGAGGTCTCTCATATAGAAGCTTTTATATGTCAGTAGCATTTTTATGATCAATTTGTCGCCGTAGGAAGCAGATATACATGTATGTAAAGGTTGTTGATGTGCTGAAAGCCTAAATGTATGCAAGTGAGCTAAGTGTTTCGTACCATGTATATCATAACTGTGGCATCCACCCTAGAGAACGTAGTGGGGTCTTGCTTTTTATCGAACGTGTTGAGTACATTCTTGGTACTAATCGAAAATGCCTTTGGATATGTATGACTTGGTCTGGTGAAATCACATGTTATCGTATTCGGCTAAACCATTATCACTGATAATTTAACCCGTCAAATCTCACCTTACACACAAACCACTTTGTTACCTCTCAACACATCCCAACCATTATCACGCCCGATAACACAGAATCCACCCTGTCAATTTCACTCAAATTACCCAGTGAAAAATCTCCAGCGATGTGATTTCATCTATGAAGCACTCTATCCAGATTTGACTATCATAAAGTCAATTTGGACCTGCCAATACAGGCAAGGATTCCGCCCTTCTTCATTTGCATTGAGATATCTAAGACCAGGTGACATTTACGTTGAAGTTTATCATCATCATTTCGGCGGTTGATTTATATAGGGCGTATCGCAGAAACACTGAATCGGCCCTGTTGGCTCTGAATCGTCAATACCATTTCAACGACTCCTGGTCGCGAATAAGAGTAGTCTGAGTATACTTAGCCTCACCAGAGTCATGAAAGACTCTGGCGTAACATTCGTTCCTTGTCAGCACCACAGGTAGATTCCCATAATGCATCAGTCGTATGCACTAATGCATTAGTGAGCTACCCTGATATTAAGTCGAACGATGCCACCTGCAAGTGATTCCTTGCCAAAGCGGCAATGTTGTCGGTGACTGTATACACAAGAGTCAGAGTAGCATGGTCTTGGTTGTGACCGCTGCATGAAAGGTCTCGTCAGCAGAGCAAATAAAACATTTTAAAGACATTTCATATATTCTACACGAACTGCATCAGTTGTTCTGTATATTGAATTATGTTGACGACTGTTTTAGGAGTACATTTCCCTTGGGTTTACGCACCGATCGCGTTGCTACTTCATAAGAACGGAAGAACAGCAATACAACCATTACGAGTGTCACGCAATAACAGTTAGTGTATTCCCGATTGCGCGGGCGCCAACACAACAAATGCATTACTTGACACTAGCATCTCAGTATCAACGTTCAGTTAATTGGAGGATAGATTGTGGTAACTCTTACCTCGAGCATGGCGATCTAATGTACTGGTTAGTTTATTAATATTAAGACGTGGAAGTTAGTTAAATTGAGTGACGATGGGTTTACTTCGCAAGAAACGAAGACAGGTAACAGTTTTATCTGAGACCTGCCAAGAAGTTTACTGCTCGGCTGAATGTCAGAATCGTGTATGAATGGACCCAGTTGTAAGCTGTCTTGGCCATGCCAATAGCTGTATTCTTTTTGCAAAGAAAGCATTATATTGAAACAGAAAGTGTTGGCGCCAGAGATGACTTTAGGAGTTGACGAAATAAGAAGCTTTATCGATTTATAACTTGCAACAGAACGAAGTGAGAATATTGTTCGTTAAAGAACATCATTTGACGTTTTCATTCTAGTTCCAAGCTGCCTAGGTATTATCAATTAAAAATAGTCTTTCCAAACAGAAAATCAATCCTTAATGTTCACTGACGGGCCATTAAAATTAATTTTAAAGAAATCAAGTAGTACGACCAACGGTGCATGAAAGTCGCTGACACCTTTATTTCTTCCCGAGAGGAAGCTAAAGTAAGTATGCTATTACCTGGGTCAGGCGAATACCCCATTACCATTATGCTATGGAGCTTGCTTTTAACATCAGTCGTAGCAAATGAGACACAGGAAGATAACATTTTAATCCAAGTTACTGCTTAGTATTTTTGATTAAAATGCAGTGTGAAAGTAGACAAAAAATGTTATAAGCTTTGTACGAATAAAGTGCGTTGCCGATCATTTGAGAGGTACATGTATCATGAATCCTCGTAGTTTGACTGATCGATGTATAAACCGTCTCTAGGTTGCGCTGCTAAGTCAGCCGTTCACATGATTAGGTAAAGGTCACCATCATTTCGAGTGAGGCTGGAACTAACAATTCGAGTTGTTTATTGTAGCGACTGGTATGGCATGTTAGTCCAGGATGCCCCTATCATCTTAAACCAACCACATCCCCCTTGGATCTCGTTTTGTTCCACCAATGAAAACGAACAAAGATGAAAAATGGGGTGGATTTCGGGTGGATATTATCTCGAGCGATCGAGTTATTTATCTCGAGCGATCGAGATAATAAGTCCATCGATCGAGATATTTCCTAAAAAAATGTTTCATGTTGAAAACAAATCATGTGATGTCCTTTCCCAGCCTTATAGTTTTATTTTGACCGATGCCGAAGTGCAAAGCATTGCTCCGAGTGTGTCTCTAAAGGTATCCAAACGCTCACAACCCATCAGAATATAATTTATGACACCGGAAACAGGAAGTAATGGGATTTGAAACACTTTTTCAAATACCTTTACCGGGGCGATGCGATCTAGTCCATTAGTGAAAAGCTAATTTTGAAGCTTCAACCACCAACGTGACAGACGTTTTAATAGCCTTTTAATGTAATTGAAGACGTGAAGGCATTTTTTATCCATCTTCAGCTTCACTTAAGACTCCACGTTGAAATTTAAGCTCGTTTCGTCGGATGAACAGACGCGTGCATTATCAAGGCAAGCGGCACCTAAATGTTACAGACGTTCTTCAAAGAAAAGCTTTCCTTTCTCCTGCAGTTGTAGTGTCTGGGGACACGTCTGTTAGCAAATGAGGTGTTATTTCATTCTTGACATCCGATTCAAGTTTTATTCTTGCCTGCTTAACCGTTACATAACATTCTATCTATTCTTGTAGCTTAGTAGCACAGAAACAAGACGTTCCTTCTTGAAGGGCGAAAGGTCTAAACCTTTTGTTACAGTTGCAGCCGTTAATCGTTCACATTCATCATTCCTTGGTGCAAGGGTTTTATGATATGACTAGTTTTTTTCCAAACGGACATCCCACGCTTTCTCCAGGATTGGTTCCAAGTCCTTTATAGAATCTTTCATCTCGCTACAGAAGACTAGTAATCTCTGTTCTTTATGACACCTTCGTGAGCAAGTGATTAAATTAATGGATATTGAAACCTGCCTTCAAAGAACGATTGGAATTCAAAATTAAATCTTTCTCCCACGTTAAGATTCACCATCAAGACGACTTGCAGCAAACGCCTACTGGGAATATAATCAAGTTTGTCGGGAGCATTCACGTAGATAGACAAATCAAACGCCATCTCTTTCATTGAAAGCAGGCTTCAGGACGAGTGAAATTTGATATTCAGTCCTTCCTAGACATTTCCTTTGGCGGATTCTTTGAAAAATTTTGTGGAGACTGTTCTCAGGTACGTCGTTCTTTGGGGGCCGCAATAAGAGAACTTATCAAAGGTAGACATGTTTTTCACTAGCCACACAAATGAA
Source organism: Lineus longissimus (assembly GCF_910592395.1). Lineage (NCBI taxonomy): Eukaryota > Metazoa > Nemertea > Pilidiophora > Heteronemertea > Lineidae > Lineus > Lineus longissimus. The sequence continues at coordinate 2,414,044 of NC_088314.1, forward strand.
TGTTTCACCTTTGGCTGCTTAATAGAAGGAAGTCATTTAAGCAGGGAACATTTCGCTATATGTTTCCCTTGGCCCCCGCCATATTATATGAAATATATATCACTATGAGAAGAATTAGTCAACCCAATTTTTTAGTTCCTTGATGGATAGTTTCGGTGAAGTAGTGACATTGGCTAAGTTTTCTGCATTGTTGAAATTAATGACCTTGTTCACTTGTTGACGACGTTATATTCCGGCCCACAGCCGCCTCGGTAAACAATGTTTCCTCGGGGTGACATTTCGGTATATGATCATCCCATCGGCATCATTTCTCTTATTAGCTTCCATGATTATATAGTTAACATTATACACAAGACAGACTGGTGATATGTTGTATGTTGTTTCTGACACACCGTTTTGGTAAAAACAAATCATTTGTGTTGTGGATGGTATTGTTTTCAAGGGTGTAGCCAAAGTGTATAGTCGTCAGAAAGCCTTTTTTCCTAGAGATGTTTGCGTCTAGGAGCCAGTATAGAGCCTTTTCCCTGTGACCAAAAAAATTGCTACGTTCCAGACAATAGTAAATATTACATTGTAGAGATACTTTCCAAATGCCTTGCAGGAATACATGACAATGGCATTGTCATCGACGAGGACAGTGTTAGCAATATTGATTATCAGTAGTCAGCTAGTACTGATTAACCGATTGATGTGAACGAATATAGACCTAATATGAAACGCTATCATTACAACCACGGTCGATAGTAAACCATCTTCAATATATAAAATAGTTTGAAATAATTCTTCATCGATCATGCTGTAGTTATTTACTCAGTGTCTTCAACTTTACAGCTCAAATCGGTGCATGCGTTATATAGCATAACTTAGTGATGTCGTGACACTGCTTCAGAGTCTTGAACTATTGTCTATATCACAAGTTGATGCCACCTAGTAGAACGAGCCATTTCAAGGAAATACTGTCAAGTTTTCTCTCTCAGTTTAGAGTTCTCTGCATGCATTACCGTAAAATGGATTAAAGGCTCCAGTCTAGTCAGGTACTGACGAATATCATGGTCATTGTCAGAGGTGTTGGTGATGTGGTGCGCTATTGCCCATCCGGATATAAGAAGGTTCTCCGAAAGTTCTGTCATTCCGAGACTTTTCTACATCGACCGATCTCCGCCAGTCAGGATTGGAGTTCTTGTCAGTTATAGATATTATAAATTAATTGAGACCCCAATCAAGAACACTTTCTTCAAACGCAGGTGATTTTTAAATGGTGCATCGGGTTATAACCGTGTTACGTTCTCCCCTCACCACGACCCCTTGCGTCTTTCGATACTGCAACTGAAATTGGAAGTTATTTGTTTTCTCATGAGAGCTCTTGTTGTCGTCAACTGGCTATGCGTTTTCAAAACTTGGTTCCTGCAAATGTCTCTACTCTCTGCATCACGTTAAAAGTGTGCAAGGGATGTTCATAAAGTGGTCAGAACTGCATTCTTGCACGCAGTGAGCCATGGTCCAACTCTACTGTTTCTGCTGATCCCGTTTACCTAGTTTGTGTGGTCCACGCCGGTAATTTCTCCGGGCGTGTATCTGCTAAATCATTTTCCTTGCCGCCATTGAAATGCAGAATGGACCGTATCCAAACGTTCTGTAGGAACACTTACAGTGTACGCCACTTGAGTGCAGATGGTCCTTATCGGGCTAATGGAGTCATTGACTGCGCCGTATTGTGCCTGATACAGACATCGTGGAGGTTTCTCGTTCTTGCAAAAGGGAGGTACTGTCGACCGATTTCTACTATTGGAGTGTGTGAGACTGGGTGTCATGGAAAGATAGTGAAAGAGCTGGTTTATTCAAAGGTAACGTTAATTGGCTCAAGATTTGTTAAATGCTTCAATATTCGTCAAAGCTAGAGATCAGCTACTACCACTGACTTCGCATGTTAGTAGCATAAAGAACCTGTCGAAATGGTTCACCTGGGTGTTTTTCATTGAAGAAATAAAGTGAAATCTCATACCGACCTGTCATTCTACAAAATTTTCTTCACAGTCAAGAACATCATGGTGCAAAGGTAAGATCATAAGCGCCTTAAGACTGCAGTGGGATCACTAAACTTTAAGATATTTAGCCTTGAGGATTCATCTCAGTACTCAGCTAACCTTGTTCTCGAAGTACCAACAATCTTCAATAAAGATTTTGAATTGAGTACCGACGATTTTCTTTTTGTTCATTGACGTTATCAGGTGCAACTATAAAGCATGTTCAAAGAATGTTATAGTGCATCTGTACTGTCAAGAGCCTCAAGAGCCTTGATTCTATTAACAGAATGGTGCGTCGATAATAAAAGATGATGTGAAACTGGGACTTTTATTTGTTTAAAGAATTGAAATGATACTGAAATGGAGGTTTATTGGTTTGTGACAATGCCTCGCATAGGTAGAGTAAAGCAAGTCAGACAACGAAACTTGCCAGTATCCTCTCGTCGACAGTGGGGATCGAACCAGGGACTCTACGCCTATACGCCGAGCAACTAGACACCCGTGGCTCCTCAATGGCAATGCCTTACTGGCGTACAGAGCTTAACCAAAAAAACACATTTTGACTGTCTCTTAACAATACTCTATGATGAAGATTTCTCTGTGACAATCCTTTTACCGGCACAAGTCTTTCCTTGCCTTCAACACTTTTGTTCAATTCAGGTGAAAAACGCCCTCGAAGCTGTAGACACATATTCCCACTCGGGAACGGTACGAATGGAGACTTCGGTCTTTACACACTGAAACAGGACAAAGTGCTCATCACGTTTTATTGTTATTTCGGAAACGTCACAGATACGGGGACAGAATATCTTACCCTTCATCATCTTAATTACGCCACTTATAGTAATTATTCTTCTGACTCGACGTGTCTTCCAGGCCGTTCGTCGAACTTTAAAAAAATTCGAATTAATTTCAGGGTGAGTAATCACCGCACAACGCTATTGGATTTGGGGTTTGGGTTTTTGCAATTTAAACTCATTTTTCGGGGATCGAATTTTACAAATCTTACTGGAACCATCAGTAGCCATTCAAGATGAATGCTCTGTAACCTCGCTAGGTTACCCCTGCGTCATCTTAAGCATTGCGCTGAATTCTGTTTCGTCAGGGCAACATATCGATGACGTTAACTAATACCTTTCCCCTTTTCTGTACCACTTCCAAACGTTTGGCATAAAATCATATTGTGTGACAGGAGGCAATTAAGGCGAAGACTTTGCTGAGTCGCATGTATGGCGTCATTCACTAAGTGGATGGCGCACTTTTATGGCGCCATTTTACTTATATGTCCAACGAAACGTAGTCATGCTATTCCTGTTTATGGTCATTTTTTTCAGAAAGATAACATAACTGTCATATGTAACGACTATCGCTTCGCAACGAAGACGACAGCGAAACATAACATGTGGGGGAATGGTGGTGATTGTTCGGATTCTCTTAGAATGCCAGGTGGATTCAGGATGGATCTTAGAGGCACTGGTCTGGAACTCCATCCCTCAGTTAGTATCAGTTGTAAATTATTATAGGTAAATTATTACTAGTTGGATCAATCAGTAAGCAATCGTCAACGGAAAAGTTTATATTATATTTGTCAAAAAGGGTCATTTTACATTACCATTTAGAAAAAAGTGTGAATTCTTTGACGATTTCTAACAGATATCAAGCGTATAGTGCAAGTCCCATAGCTTATCGGACCAGGAAGCATTATACTGGTCTCCTGGGACACAATACACAGATACCTTCTTATTGACAGTAGAATTGAAATATTGTAATGATTGGAGTTAAGGATGTTGATTCTCTTGGCTAACGCAAGATTTTTCTTAGTTTTTCTTTTCTTTTGAATGTATTTTACCTCCTCTTCGATTTTCTATGATGCCACCATAGAATCGCTGGAGGGAAGTGAGGTACGCACGGAATGGTAGAATAGAGACGGAGTGGGAAGGATCAGGCAGACAGGTACTAGTGGCCAGGATAGGTGGCAAACCATCATACATGTACAGGTTGACTATGTGTTTACGGTTCCTTAAAAATAATTCAGGTTACAAGTCCACTAACTTCATGGATCGAAGAACAGCTTATGTTGGTCAATGTTGATATCGAAAGTCACTTCAATTTCGATGAGGCCAACCGGCATACACATGTATGCTCGGAATGTGTTTCGATTTTTAGACCATTCTGGTTTCAAGTTGGCAGTGCCGACGAGTTTGACAACAACGTCAGTCGAGCATTCATCATAAAGTTTCCTACAACTTATCAGTACCTTTGTTAAGAATAGTTAATGTTTACGCTGGATAGATCGAGATAATCTGCATATCACAAAAACTGTCAATATCAGAACCAAATACCATTTTACCGATCCTGAAGGCTTATTTTGCAATAGACAGATATCTTTCTCCCGAAGCCGCATTGGTGTTTTACTCATTGCAGTCTCACAAATCTCAAGCTTCCCTCGGTATCATAAATCTTCGTTAAATATTACAATGTGATATTTGTTTCGCGAGTTTGTACAAGGACAGGTGGGCACGGTCATCTTTTGCTATCACCTGTGCCTTATTTGCTGAGTGCAAGCCATGGTAAGTGCCTCTGAGGATCATATCTTTTGTTATCTCATTCACCAACATAAATAAAACCACAAATTTAATCACACTTCTAATGTGTCACAAATGGTGACATTTCCTTTTCCCTCAGCTCTGGGATAAACTAGTTTGCACTTTGAGTTCAGCCTTCTTAAAGCGCAGTGTAACCGAATAGCCTTGATGTTGGCTCTGTCGTGGTTCCGGTGGGCAAAGGAGTCGGGGAAACTCATGCTCTCAGCGTAGTTTTTAGTGTTTTTGATATTGCAATAATATTCAATTTTCAATACACGTCTACTGAAAGCGCGTCAGAAGCCAAGTGTAAAAAAGGTGATCAGAGTAAGTATATATAAGTTACAAGTAAGCTGCTGGTCTTATAGCGAACCTCTGGTGAGTGAGTACCACTTGAAGTTAAGAATGAGATTGTGAAAACGTATGTACGAATTCATTTCGTGTGGCAAATGATAGGTATTCAAAGAAACTTCTCGGCGTGCAAAGCAGAACGTTTCCTACCGCGCACAACATTCACCCTGCAACTTCATGATCAAACCTGTTTTAAGCACGTAGTCGCACTGTGAATGTGACATGTCGTAGGCCAGTATGTCAGTACTTTTTTCGGTATTCTTTTTACATAAACCATCAATTTTTGTCAGGCTTTTGGAGTCAGCGATTGCTGCTGTGAACTGTGCTGTGATCTTCTATGCCAAAAAGCGCTGCTGCCGTCAGCTACAAATATGGTGCCGCCATTTCAACTACTGTCAAACAATCTCATCCACTCTTTTTCCTGTCGACCGACACAAAAAACACCGAATCGCGAAGCGCTGGCGGTCGTGGTCCCGGGTCATTTTGCCACCGGCTAAAAAGCAGCGAACGATTTCGGCTTGCAGTGTATTTCGTTTATCCATCATCCAGTCTTCCACTGCTCGCCTCTTGAGTCGAAAAGGATTACTTTCTCCAGCTTCCTAGCATGATGATGAACACTACACCAAACTACACTTCATTTCTATTACTTTGAGCGTAATGTAACGTAATAACCTTGATTGTGACTCTACCATGGTATCCCCAGGATAATTAAACGGAAACCGTTGCTCTGAGCACAGCTTCAGCGTCAAAATACGGTGGAGATTTTTTTAAAGATGCCTAAAAATTGCTCTTTGCGTTCTGTGCAAAGAAAGACACTTGAATCCCCTTTTGTAAATTGACATCACGCTGCTGGCTCTGTTTTTGAATTCGATGCCAAACTCATTTTGTTTGCTCCAGGTAGTCATATGTGCAAAATGCGATTGTAATGGAAACTTCTTGATGGTACCTTAGTTCTTTGATTGATATACTTAGTTCTTTATTGATAAGCGCCTCTGCTACAGAGGTCGTAATCGATGCGAATTCAGGGAGGAACAACCGTGCGCCCTTCCCATCGCTACGTTTTTGACTTCGTCAGATGTGGCCCTGATCCCAAACAACAACGGCTCAAACCACCACAAAACCATGTGTCAGTATAAAATGTTAACCTATCTGATTATTGTGAAGAAACGATAAAGTAGCATTTTGTTAATCGTTCGTTTCGAAATACTGCCTCCAGCTATGCATTGTATCAGATTTGTAAAACAATTTAGCCAGAAGTAATTGAACCACAGAAGTACGAAGATAACCCCGGGGACCAGATGCCACAGTCAGTAAACTGCTGCTTCATGGATGATTAATCTCCTCCCCAGAACACCACCAGCAAATATTCCAGGGACTAATTTGTCTTACAAACCGTCACTTTATGACAGTCTGCACAGAAAAATATCGACAGGCTTTGACTTGGAATTACCATGATTGTGGTATTTTTCAAATTGTGGTGGCTTTTTTCTGCTTTGGGGATGGCCGACAAAGGTCCAAATGCAGTAGTCAATACAGCTGATCTATATCGGCATGCATTGGCGAAACGACTGTCCAGAAGCACTGATGGGCTCTCTTTTCTGTTCGCTCACTAGAGCAAGAAAAGGTTGTGGCATTATGCCACTGGTTTTTAGCCAATTTCTCCCCTTATGAACTTTCCTGGCGAGAGTTTAGATCCACGGATTTTTAAGATTCTTCACATGATGCTTGCTTTAACGATTGGTGGTGTAAGTTGCTTGCTTCCACGATCGATGGTTTAGATGTTGTACAATCATGCGTACAATGTGTTCCGGGAAGGTTCGTAATAGTCTGACCTACGTTGTAGTGATACAAGACATACTGCATTTGATTTGGCAAGTCACTTAGAAAATGCATCTGTGAACCGGCTGAGGACGCAAAAATTGCCCCCTGCTGAGCAAATTTGGCAATTAGCGTGGACCGAATCAATTCTATATCCGCCAGTGCCATAGAACAACATGGTAAAATGGTGAATTGATGTCGTAGGTTTTATGTGAAGTGAAATAGTACCCCCGCATCGGGAGTATCGAAGGAATAAAGCGTGATGCATATTACACGTTTCTTTTAATGAACTAACGTACATAGTAGTTGAAAAAATTCTTAAACAATTCTATCTCACTTGTCTCTTTCCTAAATTATGCTCTACCCCAAGCGTGTGGTTTTTATCCTGAGCAATATTTGTAGAGTGAGCATCGTTTGTATAAGGGAATCCACTGAGATTTGTGTATACATTTACGACGAATTTGCAAGAACACTATACAAATAGGTATGGCGCTAAGGGCTTGACGCAAATCTCATAAATTTGTCCGGCTGCTTGGGGATAGCTGAACCAGATTAGTCAAGCTTGCCTCCCAGTGGAATCTTTATATACCAACAAAGATGGTTTATGAAACTAATTGAGTTTTGATACGATAAATTGAATCCAGACTTTGCTGTTTATGTTGCATGTTGTCGGAATCTGTGTACTGTGGACCACCCCCGGGAAATGGTGTTATTTTAATCAATTTGTTCCATGTATTTGCCTTATTCTATAATTCAGATAAGATTTGTAGTTAGTCCCATGGCAGTCAGTAATTGTATCTCTGATTGATGTACACCTCCTTCTTCATGCACACCGATACACATTTAGTACGCGTTGTCGAAGAAACATGCATCGAATGTGTTTCTGGCCACTTATTAGTTATAGTGTCCAACTGGGATACAGTGTTAGAGTATTCATAGCTTCGTTTCGGGAAAAACACTTGTCAGCGACATTAATAAAGACAGGGACTTGTTTCAAGTTTGGCCCATAGTTGTTATTTGGTAGATAGTTAACTCTGGCAGTTGCTTCCGCTGCTGGATGACCGTCGGTAGACTGCCTCTTGTCAGAGTAATCCGAGGGATTCACAATAGTCATACGGCATGTATCATCTTGTGTCGGATGCCTTGATTGCCTAACTCGTCCAGGCGAGCAGATTTGTCATTCCGCCAGGACGGGCAGTGCAGCGGAGCGAAAAACAGAAGATGCTTCTCAGCCAACCACGGCGGTGTAGGAAATTGAACAATGATGGAGCGTGCACCAAATGAACCAGAGTACCCGGATGTGACTGTAAACAAAGTGGCTTCGTAAGCAATCGAGCACGTGTTGGCTTCGGATCAAATTGTGCGAAGATCGTTGACTTTCTATGGCATGTTGATCAGGGAATCTTGTCAAGGGAATCCTTTCAAGGTTTATCGTGTCTGATTGCGTTACGTTCGATACTTCTTCATTGTACAATATCATTGTCTCTATAAATGGAGGGATAAGTTATAAACAAGGAATAGTATTAGCGGTAGCAATTAAACGCTATCTATCTGAACAAATTCCATTGCTTCCTGCAGCTAAAACGTTCATGTTATTCAGTACTTCTTTTGAAGTGCGTGATGAAACCTACTAAATTATCGGACGAAAATGGCACGATGTCACCAATTCAGCATTACAAGAGGATTTCTACCTCAACACCTTACTCCCGGGCATTCTCATGAACATAACAGGTTTCAATGGAACGGGATGACTTCATCATTATTCTCAACATCTACCTACGTCAGTTAAGCCCAGTGAACTTAGCTTCAAGTTAAATCTTCGATAATCGGCCGTAAGCAGATTGAGTACGCATTTTGATATTCCCAATCGCATCTTCAAACGTCTTCTCATCTTGTATAAGGGACCGATTCCCTAAAAAGCCAACTATCGCAGCAATGATAAGATGAACACACAAAAACGATATCGGTATAATAGGCTGTCTGGCTTTCTATTTCCCGGTGTACTTTTTAGACTTGGCTAGCCGCTGGCATGGAGCTGGTTATAGGCTAGAGCTGGCTGGCTGAAGTAATGGTATGACCGAAAGAGGGCTTAATGACTTCTCGGGCAAAACAGCAGATGCTAAACGTACTCAATGATGGTGTTGACGAGTGTCTGGTAAAATTGCTTGTTCCCCTCACCAGTGCTATTAAGAGAAAGGTCTCCGGTGGGAATAGCATGTCAGGCAGGTGGTTACTGTCTAGAGTTGACTCGGAGAGGTCACGCAAGGTGGTTAGCTTCTACCTGGAACGATTAAGAAGCAATAACATATTCTCGCTCGTATAATTGCTAATAGGCAGGTTTTCACTCTTATGAAGGGCTACGAATGAAGAGGTTCGGCAAGTGCGGGTTCAGGGGTTCATCGGTATATGTGGCTTACCCCTTTCCTTCTCCCGCTCGCGCAAAGTATATATTTAGTTCAGGACATGTTCTATTATAGCCAGTGATATCGTTCGGCTGAAATGCTGGAAAAGTATAATGATGAATCTCCGGATATACTTCAAGGAGTATTATTTCAATGTCCAAATAGAATGCCCACTGCTGAAATATTGCTCCACCTATAACGTGTTGCCTCTAACTTCGTTGAATATGCAAATGTCGTCCTTCTCGTCTTGTATTGGTCATCTCAGTGATGATTGTCGCAGGTTGCAGCAACGAAAATCACTTCATTCTGGTGAATATCCGCATATTTCTTCCCCAATGTTGACGTTAGTGTTCGTATTATTCGAAAGAAGTCAAGGAGAAAAACACTTAATGCTTCTTCAACGTTAAGGCTGCATCCGTACGTAGCATATGTATAAGAAATGAGCGCGCTTACTGTATTGACCTCCGGGACTAAAGGTGTTGAAACTGCCTCTTCTTTTATTGGGCATGAATAGTTAATAGCAATATGTATCATGGCTTCTAATACTTATAATGGTTGAGAGGCTGGAGAAAGTGATAATGGATGAATAGCTTTAGGCGAGATACATTTAAAAGCAATGTCATCAGAGAGCAACATCATTCCTGTTCGCACCTGCTGCGGAATAAGTTGAAACACTGGTTTCCATGACGTTGACATCGCAACTCCGTTGCGGAAGATTGAGTGATGAGGCGAGTCCCCAATTCCCTTTTTACGCGTTTTCTATAGGACACAAAACGTGCTCCTCGAACTATGCCATAGGTCTTAGTTGGGATTTGAGCTTTTGATTTTTTGTCCTTGGTCCAGGCTGATCAGAAACCCCAAAGATTTTTTTCAATTAAAGTCCGAATAAGATACCGGCATTAATTCTGGGAAAACCACCAAAAAGAACTGCCCCTAAAGTCGGTGAGACGATATAACAAAGGACGGTAAGAAAAGAAACTAAGGGAAAGAAACACGTGACGTAAATACAGAGTATGCCATGATATTGTGCCTTCTTATGTATTTCCAGATTCTGCACCCGATGGCTAATTTTCGTTTATGTAAAAAGTAGTCTTCATGCCAAGGATTACGATCTGACTGCTGAGGCTATTCCTTCTAAAAGGTTGGTAGACTTCATTATGTGGCATTGTTGCACCTTCGAATACCAGGGTAGGGTCATCCACATGTACACGCACTGCTCTGAACTTGTATGTTACATTAGGTTGGTACATACTAAGTTAAAGGCTCTGGGGTTCATGATGATATACTTTGTGCGAACATATTGGGTTATCATTTCCCAGGCCTTAGAGAGCTTATTTTTTCCCAAGTCTTGGCGAGCTTGCAAGATGGGAAATGATGTTCATTATGGTCACACTAAAGATGATAGTCCGCATATCTAAAGAAAACATGGCTGTCCAGTCACTAAAACTCTTCTCTAGTTTTGGCAACCGCGGTCCTAGCCCCCTCCCACGATACTAAGTCAGTCCAAGAAACAGAGTTAAGTATTAGAGTTGGAGCAAATTTTGCTCCCTTTTCATTACTACCAGCTTTCGACTCTCCTCGACTGGCTTGAACAGTGCTCACATTTTGTCATTATATCAAAAACACCCAGCAATAAACAACACAGACTCTTGCAATGTATCATTCCCCGGAAATAAATACTCTGCCCTTGTTAACCTATAAAATAACTCCTTTCTGCCCTGCAACGTCGTTCCTCAACGATCAAGAAGCATCGCCATTATTCTTTCATTCGTGCACTGCAATGACTGTTCCCCTAGTACAGTTAAAGAATCTTAATTCCGCCTCCTCTTCCTTCTAACAACTCAAAGAAAAAAACGGAGCGAAATCATTCTTTTGATCTTAGAGAATAGGAAACGTACAGCTCAGACGTATCTCCTCTGATTACGTCTTCGGACTTTTTCTCAAGACACATTAAGGAAATGACCCGGTAGACATTACGCACCATTAGAAAAGATTGTTCTTTACTTCCATTAGTTGTGCTTCTTTGAACACAGTTGGATTTTTTGTTCAAAGAATCGAAATAAAGTCTCTCTCTTGTTGACCCTGCTTAATAGTCCTCTCTGAAGATGTTTTAGCAGGAAGCACGTAGAGACTGAAAGGTCTTCGGAATTTTGTCACAGAAGTCTTGAAAAAAATTATGAATTGAAAAAAAAATTGTTTTGTTTTGTGGCATTGTATCGTCCGAGACTAAGACGACACTATGCCACTTGCGCTTAAGAAGGAATGAAAGACTATTAGAAAAATCGGCAAAAATCTACTGAGTAACTAGAATGGGTCGATTCTTTATACTTCAGTATGCATTACGTAAAAATATTATGTCTAACCTTTGAAGTCTCTTCGAGAAATTAAAAAGCATGTATTGCCATGGTGATACGTTCGTATTTGTTTTTATCTTTTATCGATGCGCATTCAGGCTCAATACAAAGTTTATGTCAATTGGAATTATACAGACTAGACGTAATCAAAAAGAACAGAAATGCAGAACACCTCTCTGAAAGGAGCTATCTACCAGCCGGATACCGTGGCTGTCATAATGTGCACTGTATAAATGAACCGAACTCCGACTTGGGCTTATATGATATGGTTCGAGTGTCTGAACATTTACATGCATACACAAAACCCCATGCAACCGAATCGCTCGACCATCAAGACACCAACTGAAATTCAAACATGATAGACAACCAGTGACAGCTCCGCTTGAGTGGACATTCAACAGGTTCATTGACGAGACAGGTCACAGAGGCAGACTCATGAAAAGAAAAAGTGAAAAATATTTTAACCAGGGAGCTCTGAAATGATGATTAAGTCAAGCAGCAAATACACATGCTCAAAGCATTGAAGGATCGAGAGAGTTAACAATATAGGTTTACTTAGAGCACTCATCGAACTTATTGCACGCATTGTAATCTGTTCGATAATTGATGAATAAAAACCGAGCATTTGGTGTATCTTTGTATTCTCCCATTGGCTTCATTAGAACAGTTCCAACCAACCATGAGCCCTTGTGACTAGCACATGCAGTGCAATGATACTCATATCGATCTCATCTTAACCTGATACTAACTTACCTCTACCGTATCGATACGCTACCGATCAGATTGAGTGCAACCGGTGAACATGACAGATCAATCATATGTATCGACATGTTTTGTTGACATCTTAATACATTGATGCAGAAGAAGTCTTTATTAAGTCTTCATGATTTGCAAACCTCAAACATTCGTCTTGATTGTGTTTCTGTCACTGGGCTCACCAGAAGGATGTAAATTAAATCGTCCACGTAGATGATGTACATAGTAACCAAAGGTTGAGTGTTGTAAGGTCCAATAGCCGTGCTGATGCTTCCCCATCAAGAAACCGGGTTGGCAGATGCTCAGAATAACTGATTGTCCACAGCTTGATCTCCTGAGATCATTGCTGTGGCATGCCTTAAATAATTATCCTTGTGATTACGATATCCATAGGCTACGGTACATCACGGTTCAATTCACGCCATGGAAGCAAAAATGTGACCATGACTCAGTGTGTGCACCAGCATGACAGAAGCCGGACACGATTACAAAGCACGATGGCTTCAGCGAGCATGCGAGTGCAATTCAGTGATTGATCCGTCTCTGCCGTTGTTCCACCCCTAAGCTGTTATTCTATTAATTAACTAGACAATCATATTGAACATATAATTGAGTACAATTACAGTAGAACATCTATGGAATGAGTGCCTTAGTCGACGCTACACGCAATTTGAAACCGCGCAAAAAGTGACTCCGACTTGATTTTTTTTCGGTAACATATCAATGTTCAGACCATCATTCACATTTTTCACCCACACAAATAATCATGTTATTGATACTATCAAAGTTAATGTTTTAATCATTCTGTGTATCTTGTAAAATGGTATCATTGCGTGACCTTTGTTTTCCCCCCATTGCCGAGTTACATGACTAAATATCGACCAAAACAGTCTTCGTAGTAATTTGTTGGTCATCGTGGGATAAGTGTGATTTTTTTTTGTTTTTTTGAAGGGAGGAGACTGCCGCATTTATTTCCATTCCTCATGTCATTATCCGCTGCTGAACTAGTTAGTTAATGACAGTCTGTGTTGTCTACCGAATACGCGAGGGCAGCTGCCCAGTCTAGCCTTGAACAAAACCTATCTATTCCAGTCTGTTTGATCTATATTTGAAAGCTGCTGCCTTATTTATAATATGCTTGTCATTAAAGTTGCAACACATTTTAAAAGTTAGTTTCAAAATTTAGTACTTTCATCAACTTAAAAGTTTCCCTTGAAAGATAAAACAGAGACGTAATACCCCCGTTGATATTGATCAGTATACATGTACATTGTATTTAAGTTCACCATATGGCAGTATCTTTTCTTGAATTTATTCAGTAGACTTGTAATTCGCAACTTGTAGTAAATATGGCTGTAGATTGGAATGAGGAGGGGTCGCCCTTTATTCGTGTTCATATATGGAATTCTGTCCTACCAAATTCCCTCAGCTAGGAAAGACTGGTGTAAGTCACCCTTCTTCCCAAACACCATAAAAAAGCGAAATGCTCAACACGACTCCACTACCACGAGGCAGTCGTTGGACATATTCAAGACGGCTGTGGTACCTCAAGCAGCTTAAAGTTAAGTCTGGAACATAGGACAGTGTAATTAATCTGCGCAATTGGATAAAGGTTTTAAAATCCTTTCGGCACCATCAGTATGACATGTATTTTAAACGAGTTAAGAAGTCCAAGTGCTTCAACTGCGTTTTCATTGGACCAGTTGTGACTATCATAAATTGATTGTAACAACTTAGAAGAACAAGGACTGTGGAACGTCTTCGAAGGAAATAGAATCTCCTGTAACTCTGACACTGAAACCTTCTCAAGCAGTAGGGTAATACTTTAGTGATATCTGTTTTGTTTTTGTACCAAAATAATGGAAAGAACAGGACAGGTTTTTCGGCCAATTACGTCACGTCCGCCATTCCGGAAATCATCCTGCAGTCAATCATCACGCTGGCTTTGATTCACCGGAAATTAGATTCAGTGTTTCTTGCAGAAACCCGTGAATTTCCGTCCTATTGGCTACAGCGTTTTGCTTTATTGCACCAGCATATCCTTTAATACGCGATGCGTTCGCGAGTCGCTGCTTGACCGCTGGTCAATATCCCCTTCAAGGAATTGAGAAAACAAGATGAGCTTTGAGAGTAAACATGCTGGGGGAGGGGAGTGCTTGCGATGGTGCCCAGGTCTCGTGAGAAGGAGATTCAGTTCTCGTGTACCTTCATTTGGTAACAAATGCTAATCCTGTTATGCCTGTTGGTACATCGGCGAGAACTCCACAGTCTATTAGTAGTCCGAAAAAAATGAAGGAAATCACCAGACTAATATCATTAGTCTGATCATTGCTCAATGCGTGGGTGGCGGCCTGTTTATCATTATGTTTTATGACACCATGAAAAAGAAGTCCCCTATTACGAAGATTATATCTATCAGAACTTATTTCATGATGATTTAGAGCACGTAATACCTCCACCAACTTCGGTTTATGTACTTGTGTAAGCGAAAAATTGAGATTTACATGAATCTCAAAACGATGCGCTGATTATCTGAGGTATAGCCTGGTAAAAACCATTATTGTTTCATCTCGTTATTGCATCCGCAATTTTTCATTGTGATGTTCCTGTACCGATAAGAGACAGTGTCATAGATGTATAGACTTGCGCAATTATTTAGATATTTTTATTCATGCCCTGTGGTGAGGAAGGGTGACAGAGTTTATGAGTATTGACAAGGAATCACACGCCACGACCAAATGATGCAAATCAGTCGATACGGTGAACTCTAGTAGGAGACTGAGATTGGGTATTTTCACACCTAAATGCCATAGAGAATGTCATGCGATATATACATTGATTTACTTTTCTGATTCACCTTGCTGCCCACACGTAGCAGAAATACTGTAGATATTGCAATAAGAGGCCGCCGCGCAACAATAGATAATGCTTAGATTTTTATTTGTATATGGCCTGGGAGAAATCTATTCAAGTTGTTGGTAAGTACTCTCGCCTGTTTTTGAGTCTGTATCCATCACTGTAGAAGGAACTTTTGATCTCGATCCGCGAACAAATATATCAAGTTACCTCTTATACGCGAGTACAGTAAATGGATGATAATTGTTTTGCCTATTGACAGACCAATGAATTCCTAGGATGTCCTTTACTCCGCAAAGGATTGTGATGACACCCTCACCAGCCTGACATACATCATCTATGTAAACCGCCACAGCTGTCATAAAATCCTCTCCACATGATTCCACCGCGGGTGAGTCGTATCTCATACCCGAAGGCGGTGTCTCAGATGGAATCTCGCCATAACCAAGACGAGAAAATTACGTAATTATCGTACTCGCGTATCAGAGTTAAACTGCCTCATCTCGTCGAAGGCATCACTCTCACTGCGGTGGTGACAGAAAAATGCAATATCTCCGCCCTGTCAAGAGAGGTAACTCTCATACCCAAAGGCTTGCATCAAATGAAATATCCCAGCAGTGGACAAAAGTTCCTGCTACAGCGATGGATACAGACTCAAAACATAGGCTTGGAATCTACGCCTTCACTCTTATAATACGGTTTTCGGCCGACACAAATGTGCATCCCGGAGGTTTTTCAGCGAATTGCAAGCCTTTACCTAGAGATCGTTCAGCATCTCAAATGCCCTTATGTTTTCCTTTTCATTTTACCGAGAAACCTCCAGAGCTACGTAGTGCATATTTGTATTGAAAAAGAGTGTAGGTTCAGTGTGGGTCGAAGATTTGACAAACTCCTTCAAAATTATTCTAAAAAACCAGAATATTACATCTCTGCTGAGCCTGAATGACCGCGACGTCACGCGCCTCAGCAGCCAATCGGAATCTCCCGTTGCTAAGGAGTACACAATCTAGTATCGATCATTGATGGTACGCCTTCACTCGAGCAAGATCGAGCCCAGGTACTCCATGTCAACGGATAGCTGCATTCGCCCAGATTACATGGTCTAATCAAAAAGTATCAGCACTTCATCTCTGGATTCTTAACAAAATTAGACTGGGATGAAAACAGTTTGCTTCTCAGGTTATTTCCTCAGAGTTTGTTGAAGCAATTTAATTTGGATTATTCGCGGCGAGAAAAACTTAAATTAACTTGGAAAATATCTAGCTGGATAAGCATTGAACTACGTGATAACTTCAGAATACTCTTTTGGATTAAATCAATAGGAAGCTGTCAAGTCGATGAGATTTCCCAGAACTTCTAATTTAAAAGGTACGTTAATTTTTTGCTTCACCAGATTTCGATTCGGATTGGGGTCTAACAATCTCAAGACTGCTTTGTGGAAATGAAAAGTTTGACATGAGTCGGTCGTTTGTCAAAGTCAGTCGTATTAGGTTATTTTGGCTACAAGACGTCGGGGATTTTTTCAGGCAATCTAGATCTGGATTAAGGTCTTTCTCCTGTTTGTAGATGAATATTGTAATTGGGAACCTCAAAACAAGAGTTGGCTTAATGGTCTTTGAATGTACTTTAACCTTTGATAAAGGTTGTAATATCATGAAATGATAACTTCTGTCATTGGCAAAAACTATCGTAATGCAAGTTTTCAGAATGATTCTGCTTGACAGTGTTGCATCAATGAATTTCCACAGGACTTGATGAAACGACAGACCTTCGTTGTTCGTTGTTGGTGGTACGAAATCTGCCTTCTTACATTCAGTAATGGCATGCAGAGGAAAATTCAGCACCTCGATCTCACCTCTGAGGTCCAGTATCTCGCTTTTAAGTATATTCCTCTGTTATACATGTTGACTAAGCGTTGGCTTCTTTCATGTGCTTTGCTTCCTCATCAACACATCGCAAAAACGTTGTCTAACGAACCGGTTAAAAAATGAGCACGCGCGCTCTCAACTCAGTATTTTAGAATGGAAAGCAGCACCGTCTATTGTATTCTCTATTGATTCGCTTTCATTCCTGTTGCGCTAAGCAAAAATGACATAAGGTCAATGAGTGATTGATAATTGATCAAGACAGCGATCAGGAAATCTCGGATTCCTTTAGTTGTCAGATCGATCTTCACACCTAGGCTCATTAAAAAGTCTCACGATTAGCGAAATTTGCACCAGGAACTAAGTACGAAAGGTTCGATTATGTGACAATCATTTTCCTCTCATCTCGTTTCATAACCCAACTTGCCAAGTTCTGAGGATAAACGAAAGCTTTTGTCAACTTTATTTGTGGTAGCGTGGCCGTAGACGGCCCCTCTGCCTATCGCTTTCATTTCGCTTCAATAACTTCTTGCACATCAAAGCAACCACTATTACTTACGTGCAGGCTCGTGGATATTACATTATGGTTTGTCGTTCCCAGAGGAAAGAAAGCTGGAGAAATGTCATTGTTTACAACTGAAGTTATACCGACTTTGTTTACCTTTTTGCTGGAATAGACAGACAGTGATTTGGCAACTGTCTGAGATTCTGTCTACCTGTAACTTACTGTAATGAGTGTTCAATGTACTGGCAAAACCTTTAAAAACTTATGACAGGGCTGTATTTGATTCACATACCGGAGTGCCTGTTATACTTGTCTATTGCCTCGAAAAACAGAAGCATGTTTTTATGCCAAGGCATTGCCAGCTGCTTTTGTTGCTCCAAAGCAATTCTTCAGTGTAACTGGAGATGGACGTACAGTATTACGAAGGTGCACTGAAGGCGAGGAAACTTTTACTTTCTCTTGGTCATAATGTGAGGTGTCTTATGTTATCATTTTGGCAATTTCTTTGTCATCAAATATCACACACCTATTGTTTTACCACATGCAGTGTCCCATCTTAAAGAATTAAGACGTATTTTTTCCATCGAGACGTATCCTTCTAAGAGAACTTCAGTTTCAGCCATTTCTGCTCATTCTAACCTGTCACAATCCCCGATATAAAGTGTCACATGTTGGTGTACATTCTGTTTGTCGTTATCTATCTATCATGCGATCACAATATCACTTACCTTCAACTTGCCAGTGGTCGCAATATCAAACATTCTGTCATAATGGTTATTGTCAACGAAGCGCCTGATGCGGTACGGTTATTGATGACCCCAGCACGTTTAAGACTGATAACTTCCTTTGATCCGATAAGATAGGGGAAATATATATGTATATAGGGAACAGCAACATCTGTATGACAAAGTATTGAATGATTAAAGTGTAGATTGTTGGGTAGAAGGACATGTGCTATCAGGATAAATATTTCATTGAAGCCATTCTGCGCAATGTTACCTGTACTCAAAGGTATCGTATTGGATCAGTTATAAATACTGATACCGTCTACCGCATCATCCTATCACTTTCTTCTATGGTTCCAAAGAAAAAAACCCAGGTCATTGGACATGTCAAGTAGTTGTAATGCTCATGGTCGTCGAAGAGACCACGACGATACGGTCATTGATGTGCCTAGCATGTCTATTAAGACTGATTTATACTTACTGGGTTACCTCAAATTCAATACGTAGCCTCGGCAGTCTCGAGTCACAACATTGAGTAGGTACACATGTGTCGTTTGTTAACAAGATGTGTTTGATCAAGACGATTATCACGTGCACATCATTTTTCTGTGTGACGTGATCTACGAAATGGGACCGCTGAGATAAGTTCACTCTTCAAGAAACCATACCTCTAAGCAAAGGTTCATTGAAGATTCTCGCACGTTTAAGACTGATTACTTTCATTGATCCACGAGGGGAATGTCATCACCGAGATACCTGGGACTCGGGATCAGATCACAACATTGAATAGTTTTATCGTGAAATTACTGCGTTATGTCTACTACCAAGACCGACCGCTTGATCATGACCCTCACATGTTTAATATAAAGACGGATTAATCCCGATGGTCATTAGAGAGACCATCCCTGATCCAAGGAGAAGCCTCTGGGTCAATTCAAATATGACTCTGGCTAATATAACAGCCTCCTCAGCCATGCCGTCACAACATTAAACAGTCGTCCTTGAGTATGAAGAAAGATTCCATCAGCAGATCAATGCTATTATTCTATTTGAAGCCATTCTACACTTAATTATCTTCTCTACTCTTTACGTACAACAAGGTATCAGGAATTGCCATTGTGACTGACATTGTCCTCGGATTCCACCAGGTTGAATTCTTGTGCCCTTTAAGAAATAAGACCACGTCTCAAGCGTCTGAGGTTGAGTCTTTGTGTGTAGAGGAATTAGGATGGTGAACATCTTCATGGCTTCTTTTGTGGGTGGCATCCCTACCCCGATATATTGTGGTCACTTGTATTGATCTTATAAGGACTGGTATTGGATAAATGAGTCGGGCGAGTATTGTTGTTTAAAGAAAGACCAGGTATTGCCATTATTCTTCGTTGCAGTCGATTCTGCATTCTTGGATCTTCTGAAGGTTGTATATCTCGATATATGTAAGTATCTTTCATTACACTTACACGTTGACTGATGAGATAGATACGAAAACGCTGGACAAACATTCAAATCTAGCAGTCGTTATCGTGATTGGAATGTTTGTTTAACTGTGCTGTAAGTAAACGTTGATTGCCAGTGTGGGGAAAAGAAGTCTGTCCGACTGAGGATGGAATGCTTTGGCTCTTTTGATCTTCGGCTGTCAAGTCGAATGTCTCAGCACGATATAATACATGGTACAAAATTAGATCTAATTATCCCGCGTACAATGTATACTATACTACTTTCCTGTTAGAAATCGATTGCTGGTAACATCAAAATCGAAAAGAACTCTACGTAGGTACATTTCTCTAGTATTTGGACCCATTAGCTGATCGGCACGTAATAAACCATCTCGTACATGGACAGTTAATTAGCCTAGCCGTTAAAAGTTGCGGCCATTGTGAGATACCGTCCTGTAATGTCACCGCCATTTAGTTCAAGAGTCTCAAACATGTTCCGTGCTGATTGGTTCCATCGATTGAGCATCATTTGGTTGTTCACGGAGTCATTTCCTGGTCGACTAGCTGCTACGAACGCACGCGTAGATGCGGTGACATCCGCAGGTCTTTGGGTCTAATTGGCCCAATTATCAAGTGGATTGCATCCACGAAGTCGCTTTAGTGCAGGACACTTACTGTAAGGTCAAATTGACATCGGGTATGGAGACTGGTTCGACGCCGAACAAGGCGTAGGGCGTTCATTCACTTCATACCGCATTTTTGGGAATGTTGTCGGTTAAATTTATTGTTTTCTACTTTTTTTTCATTTCAGGTAATATGTCTTCTACCTTACTGTTTTCCGAGCCAAGGTAAAGGCAAGTTAGAGTTAGAAGATACCTGCTGTCTGAGCCGTATCACTGAAACACTAAGACGATATTTTAGATTGTCCATAAAAAAATTACGGTGAAACTTTTTCACCGCGGTGAACCACTATTATACAAACAAATATCGATTTTCAGGGATATATCATAATACCCCGTTACCTGTTTACTCAATCGACAAAACCAGTCTAAAATAGCTCGGTGAAAATGTCAGGTCAATCAATTATAATAACGGTCCGGGATCACCCAAATACAAAACAGGGACAAAGTATCCGCACCTGCCGCCAACATAGTATTGAAATGTCATTGACGTCGTTTGTACCCCTCAGGACCAATTTACTTTTCATCATAATTTGTTGAATCGTTGACCCCAAACAAAATTATATGAAGAGATGATATGATGAATATTCCCACGCGAAAAAATGTTGACCTTTCAGCGAAAATGGCGCGCTTCCTACCGCCCACGGAATGATTGGTCCTATACCCCCTCACAACAAATCTCGCCTTCCCCACTGAGGGATAATTTGATGAGGGCAGACACACTCATTCTGCCGCCTGTCATCGCCCAAGAACCTATTACACACCTACACGATCACTCGGTTATCAGATATCGATAGTAACTGATCAATAGTCGGATATATCTGTTCAGGGTCAACCTAGCTGTTAGTCTGTTGACGCTGGTTACCCGCGGCAGCAGTTTGTTCCTTCGGCTATGATCTCAACTGTTCAGACTCCTGACGTTGGACCAAATGTTGGTAACAGTTTGCTGCTTGGGGTACTATATTGACTCTCTATTACATTGCCGACGTGGAGTTATCAAACTGCAGTAGTCTGCTGTTATGAGAGTTATCAACTGTCTATCAGACTCTTTCGCACACCATTTGGCCATGGGCCATCTAGACCGTTAGGAAGGCGGATGGTGTTTTATGGCATTATCGTAACGCAATAACACCACGACAGTGAATCATTTCCAAAGATGTCGACGCTTCAAGACGTTAATGGGGGAGTGACTTTCATTTGACCCTTCATCCATCCTTAAGCTCATTTAGCCGACGGGTATCTTGCTATTTGGTGTACATTTCGCTACGACTAACATTGTGCAAGTGACAGTAGCAATGTTGTTTTTGATGTGGCTTAAGGTCTTGATACCGAACTAAGGTAAGGCAGGTCATCCTCATTCGACACAATCAGTCCGCTTCCCTTAGTGCAGAGGACAGGAGCGAGGAGGGGGTTGTTTGGACGTTGTTCTGAAATTTTGGTTCTGGGTTTTGACCACAGAAATTCCTTCAAGTTTCAGGAAATTCACCCTTCTAGTTTTTGATTCCATCACAATCCAAGGGATTGTCTCTTACGTACTCAGACCCTCTGTCATAATTGCTCTCCACCGTTCTTATCTAAGCTAGTAGTACATCAACTTGTGCTCCATGAAATAACTTGGATGGTTGGTGTATCATAATGTACCAAAACTGGCTGATCACCAAAAGTCAATCCACCTCATCAGATCCTTACCCGTAATGGCTCTAATTTGTATTCTTGGACACGTCCTATGATTAGCCTAACAAGCATTACACCTTGGTATATTAAGTATAGTTGCCATTAGGAAGAGATAGAGTGCAGTCTACGAGCACATCATCAGTGAATCCCCAGGGAAAGTGATGAGATGTTTCCTCAGGAAGGGTGTCCTCTCAACCATAGTCCTCGGGATGCATTAGGAAGCTTCCTGGGTCTCCGTATTTGTAATATGTTTCCATATTATGTGACGAATCAAAGGAAATATCGCGCTAATGAGCGGCAGACCTCTCATATATCATGTAGGAATCGGGCGGAATAGTAACAGTAGTAGTGCAGTACATCGCTACACATCACACTGACATGATTGTTTTTTCTTGTCAACCTATAATGGAACTAAAAAATACATTAACCTGGCCAAGAAGGGGTGTTTCAGGTTTAACATCGTTCAATAATAAAATGCAGCAACCGCGTGATTTGCTGCTCCTGTGATTACGGTGTGCATAGACATCCATAAACGCTAGATTCATCCTCGAGGTGCTCGATCACAGTACTTCGTCGGCCCAACTTTTCATATCGCTTGCTCAAGTAGCTTTACCGATTTTCAGATTAGCTTGCTACGACGAGGGTTACTGCCTGATCCAATGTGGTTGTTTTTACCTGTCACGCTATAACATTAGCTAGACTTGTCCTTCCTGACGAAAATTAGCTGTCTCTGGTACTGCTTCACCCTGCCAGTAGCATGATGAAAGGGTGTCATCCAGGCTGATGTCTTCACAAGATGTGCAATGTCTCAGCCATCCGATCCATCAGTGCAATGCTAGTAAAGATGAGATGATGTAAAGTATGGATATTGGCCCACGCAGGATATTTCCTGAAGGTTTTTGTTCCTTTTTCATTTAATATCGAATCTCTTGAGCCACGCTCGTGTAGCGTCTCTGGTCTTTGACTAGCGGTCCGGAGCACCTTATTTGGTCCCCACTGTCGGCGTGAGACTCCAGTTGTGCGTAGCCTTAGTGTATAGTATTGTGGAACATAATCTTATATTACGTGCACTGAAAGTCGTTTCTGTTTCAAGGTGGCTACGAAGTTGCTAAACCACCCTCTGCACCTTGGCTGCGGTATTATGCACTCGCACGGAAATCAACAGTACAAAACGGTGGCAGGGATGGTCGCGTATCGAATATGAATTTTGCTTGAAGCTTCTCATTTGGACGGCAAATCAGATGCCCAACTTATGTTAAATAAGGTCGTCGTTCTCAGGCACACCTACGACGAATATAGGAAGAGCTCATGGCCCAGAGCTGTAGGATCAAACAAAGGTTACTTAGCCGGTATTTTTAGCTCAGCTGACAAAGTCAGCGGAGCTAGTAGAATAGCTGTTCAAATGGTGTCCGTCCTGCAATCCATCCATCTAGGGACCCATCTGTGGACAAAATTGGACATTTCTGATTGGGAAGGCCTAGCCACTTCGTTGACGGTGCTAAATTAGGAGTTGCCCAAGGTGAACTCAAAAAACGAAAAATCAGCGCGATCCGACCTGTATTAAGAGAATGAGGTCATTTCGCGTGTAGATTTCTTTCCCTTTTTACCTCGGTCCACAGAGCAAATATTGTTTTCAAATGTGGCTGAATATTTTTTAATATTTTTTCATTTTTTACTTTTAATGGAATTAATATGGTTTTCACCGCCAGTTGGCGCTGCAGGCACATTGACTGAATTTTGGCGATTTCAAATTTGGCGGTGGCTCAACTTTTTGCAAGCAGTGCCGCTGATTGGCCGATCGATAGAAGAGATGCCACCATTTAAAAATGGCGGTAGTCGCTGCTTCAATGAAGATGAGTGAACTTTCTCATGTTCAATCGGTTGATACTCTTTTAATCAACATGACCATGTACCTGAAATTTGTTTAGGTACTGAAAAGAGTCTATATAATTCAGATTTATCGATAGTTTTTTATAATATTGCGGAAATTTTGTGCACAAATTAGCGAAAGTTGGTGCTCGTCTCATGTCATTTTAGAGCGAGAAATTTGTTTCCGTCGATCTCTACCACTGAAAAATCGCTTGCATAGCTTCGAATTTTTGTGAAAATAAGTATCTGAACTTGGTTTCAAATAGTCTAGAGAGTTACCTTTGTGGTGATACATATGGTATGTGATAAATATTTGTGGAATTTGTGAAATTCGGTTTTCAAACGTGCCGATGATGCAAGCGATCTCGCGTGAACTTTGCAAGTCCTGATATGTCGACCGGGTGTCAAAAATCACTCGCCTAAATTCAATTCAAAGATCAAAAATAATATCGAACTTAGTTTCAAATAGCCTACGCAATTATCATTTCGGTGATATATAATGCATGCATGTAATAATTGATTAATCTGCCTAAAACGCGCTATTAAAACGGCGAAAGATCGTGATAAACACTCTGGTGGCGGTCGCACTAAATAACGACCGGTAGGGCCCGGCGTCTGGCGGAGAAAAAAAGGTAGCGGCCGGAGGTTGAAACGGGATTTTTATGCACTTTTAACTGTATATATATGTTGTTTGGATGTATTTCTAACAGTTCTGTAACTTTGATGACCAAGCCTGCGCCCAAAGTTGGTGAAATTGATGCTTGTTTATGGACTGCGCTAGCGACCGGAGAATTCGCCGTCGGCCATTTTGGCTACGGTCCCTGAGATGTTGTGGTTGGCAATTTTGCAACAAATTTCGCCATTTAGGCTACGTTTGTTTACAATTATTTTGAAAGTCACATTATGACATCGTAGTATGAATTCCACTGCAGTTTCGTTACGCAGCAATGCTCATGTTTTTGGTTTGCAATCCTGTACTGTCTGTACACTGCGCTGTGCATGGCTGTACTGTAGCTGTAAAAAAGACAAAAACCATAGCCTAGCCCTATAGGACAGGCTTAGAGTATAACTCAACAAACAGGCCCTCATGATTCATTTGATGGACACCTTATTTGATAGTACCTCATCATTAAGTCCACTAGATCCTGTTCTGTCACATGTCGTAGACGATAGACAATTTTCAAAATGTAGTACACCACTCGCTCATCTTTAAGCCCAGCTCTCGGCTCACATCATGTGGGCACGGTTGGCTGTTGAGTGTTATGGTTCAGTCTGTGAGACTAATTTAAAGAGGTTACACTTTTATTTTGAATTGGAAAACAGCCCACAGGACTGACTTTTCACTGAGTAATAAGTGTGCCCTTCGAAGGTAAAGTCTCTTTCTGGATTTGCTTCCATAGATGCCTTGTTCAGGATATCATCTGACCGATGCCTGATCAAGCACAGACTGTATCCGGTGGTGTACATTTCCCCGTCTATGTCACCCTTTTTTATTCAGTCAGTGTTAATTTCTCTTCTCTTTTTTTACAGATTAACTGTTGTTGGTTATTACAAGAGGAGTCGTTGGCACATTTCAAGTCCAGGAAAGCACTTGCTGTTCCCACATTCAGAGTGAGGTGTGCTTACTCGTTTTACTGCTTTCCATTCCCGGAGAGCGTTATCAAATATCTGCTGCAAGGCAACAAATATCTGCCGCAAGGCGCTTCAAATATCTGCCGAAAGGCATCAAATATCTGCCACACCAATAAAGTTCATTTTGTTAACCAACTCTTTATCTTCTTTTCTTCACATACAAAAAAGACCGTCCCAAACATTTGGCTGCATCCACTTCATCAATGTCCAGACAACAGTCGGTTCATTTGACCATTGTAAAGCACCAGGCCCCACCTCACAAAATACACTGTAATAATTATGTACCTTGTGTCCATGTGCATGTTATTAGTTCCACCTACGCTGCATGAAGACAAGGACTCCACTCTTTGACGTCACCACACAACTCCTTGACGTCATCACACACCCCACTACTGCAACGGCAATAGAAATGACTTTACGTCATAATACCAGGGTGACGTCAACTCAGTACTTCAGCATGCACTGATATAGCAAGAAGGTCTTTCGCATCAGCACTTCTGCGTGCTAGACGTTATAGCTTCACGTTGCCTCATAATAACGTTACCGACACACACTTGGCCCTTGCCTTCACCTATCCATTTCAGCTGAGCGCCAGGCCCTTGGGCCTTTTGTTAGTGCGTTCAGCATCTCATATCCGTCATTTTGCCTTCAGCCAACCTATTACCTGGCCGACAATTTGGCTACGTGTAGACGTTAGTCACATCCACCCGCCTTCCTGTTCCGCCTACGCATGGTACACAACCGTCTTCTTGGACTAACTCGTATGCTTTTGATGATAACCATCTTGATAATTGATATGCACAAATCGTCGATTTAGTTAGGCCCATGTCATTGTCATCATCATTATCATCATCATCATCAACAAAATTAAGAGATAACACAAACAACCGCGAACAAGATCATCTGACAAGGTTTCAACAGAACCGGAAAGTTTATGAAAGAACACTTCTATAACTATCTATCGAGTGTTATAAAGTTTTAAGCTGTCTTAATTCTCTCCATCATCCAGGTTCAGCGATGGTATTATAAAACTAGGTATAACATGTTTGATCGTTAGCAACATTCTAAGTGCACATTGCCATAATGTAAATAATATAATTCCGGTCATGTTTGGGTGAGGTTTGACAGCATTAATAACTGTGATGTATAGACATTGCTTGCAGTGAAAGGTAAGTAACAGCAAATGCCTCTACCTGTTTATCAACAACGTTGGCTAAATGTACGCTTCACGATTTCTTACCAATGAGATCATATTCACAAAACGTTCCACCGGTATCAATCAATCATTACTGTTGACTAAACCACTGTACATTTCTAGGTGACTTGGTCGTGAAATGTAGTAGGCTGTAACATTTCTAGAACGCTCTTGATATGCAAAAACTTTTTCTGTAAACATTCGATGGGTTAGTGCATTTAAGTTACCTTCGTTTACACCAAGCCTTTGGTACGGGAAGGCTTTGAAATCGTCTGGGTTTGGTTACAATTCTTCATGTTCTTCAAGATATCAATCAGCTCTGCATGCTCATAGAAACGTATGCATTAAATGTTTCGAAATGGTACAACCACAGATATGAAGCCTTTCCAAATCGAAATTTGAAGTTGAATTTGAAATCGACTGTTTTGTCAGTGACCAGAATGTCTCTGATATCCACCTGATGCACGAGGATTAGTGTGTACCACTTGGGATTCAGTAAGTACATTGTATTCTTGATTAATCCTCCATTTGGCGAATCAAACATCAAATTGACTTAGAAGCAACACTTAGGATACTTCCAAATCAAATTAACTACTTTATGATTAGATTAGAGCCAGCTCATGCTATTGTGTCTTGGGAGTAATCTGCGATCCATGCCTCAGAAACCGGAACTAGATATTCAACAGGGGCATGAGATTGCCTAGCTTGGATATTCCTTGATAATGGCGTTCCCCTCTTTTCTGAACTTACTGATAATTAACGAGACAGGCAAGATCAATTCCTACGCTAGCTAGGGTTCTCTACCAACGACTTGTTAGAAACAACACCATAACATTTTGGGAGTTCTTAATCTCCTACAAACGATGTCAGATTGGTCCAGATTTGGCCTTGTTATATCTTTTATTGTATCATACTGACGCCATTATTGATTCTCCTGTCCCTGATGCTGAGGAAGCCTGACACATTCAGACTCCAATACGCAATAATCGATCACATTAAGGTGCTTGTGTGGTGATTTCGGTCCGATACGGTTAGTATGTAGAATCAAACCAATTTACAATATTCCGATTATCCGACATTGTCAACCATTGATAGAAAGGTTAGGTTTTATCCTCTTGCTTGTACTTTGCCACCTCTGGATTCGCTACACGTGGCGAGTGTACCAATCATCTTGATGATAAAACGTCCATGGAAACGAATGAAAGTTAACCTGTTGAGAATGTATACATCATGTAGATATAGTTTGAAATCATTCCTCCACCCCAGTCTTTTGAACCACCGGTTTCAATAAAACGTGTTCAACATGTTGAATTCTGAGCCCCTCGCTTACCTTTCCAAAGTTTGATTCAGATGCCTTATAATGAGCGTCTGCGGAATGAACTTGGGAAGGAGTAGGCAAACACTTGAGTACACTTATTAAGGGTTCTTGTTATTCTAAAAGCCGATACCAGTCCAATAGCTGCCGATGGGCAACCGCGGCTTGCTCTCACCATCGATTCCATCTTCGATATTGTCAAACTTCCGTGTAGTTGGCGCGCGACGAGAAACTCCGAGATGCCTTGAGCGGTTTACAAGAGTTTACAACATAAGGTTCGCAGATCACAAAATCTATAGTTGCCTGAAGGCAGATTGAGCTCTGGTTGGTGTTATTTGTTGCTTATGGTATCTGACAGTAAAATGACTATTCCACTTGTCTAGACATCTGTCGGAGCAGTAACCAATAGTTCTCTTTCCCCTTGCCGTATCCCCGGTGCTGTCGCTCAGCCTCTCCTCCTACAAGTGATGTCTGAAATTGCAACCAGAACATAGGTACTGTCTCTCCTAATAACAGCGGTAACTGTACTTTCATTACAAGGTTTACTATTGTACCTTGCACTCAGAACCCAATTAAATATAATGCACCTCAACAGAATGATTTGAACCAATCATTATAATCGATGTTTTGCATAGGTATCCCTGACATGGTACTGCGGTCCGTTCCTG
Organism: Lineus longissimus; assembly: GCF_910592395.1. NCBI lineage: Eukaryota > Metazoa > Nemertea > Pilidiophora > Heteronemertea > Lineidae > Lineus > Lineus longissimus. The sequence goes on from NC_088314.1 coordinate 2,442,751, forward strand.
TGTGGACTCCACTCTGTATTACCCTGATTATCGTTTCTTTGAGGCGTGAATTTGGTGGAATCAGCCTTCTTTCACAGGTTTTGTTTGCTGATACCAACTTAGAGTTAAACATTAAACATAGAATGCCAAAACATCATGTCCACTACAGGAACCATATTTTCCTGTTGGTTATCACACAATATCAGAAATTGTTGACAGAACAATCCAGAAATGGTCGTGCTGAGAGGCTTTATCAGGTAATGCACTTAAACATACCTGATCATCGATGCTATGAGTAAAGCCCATCTTTTCTTTTTCCAGCATCGAAATCAAGCATGCTTGTACTTGGCCATGATTTGTGTTTTGTTTTCTTTATCATTGTCCTCGATTCACGAAGGACTGACTACGCCTCTTCCATCCCGTCATTAATGTACCTTTGCATCACCTTAAGACCTTAGAATAGGCTGGTGCGCCAATCAGTGAATGTCTGTCTATGAGGCCATAGTAGGTAATAGTAATCAATCTAAAATAGACAGCAGATGTATTGAGAAGCACATCCATACTGTTACCTTCATGAGATGAGGCGGTTTGTTTACTATGAGAAGAGTGATACCAATATTACTAAAAGAAGATAGGTCTTGTCTATCTTCTTTCCAGTACAAGTGAAGATTCACAACAGTTCCATCGTGGACTGTTGGGTGGACTCCTTTTTGTACTCGGAATACCTCTTGTACTACTCTAAAATGAATCCCGGTCAGTAAACGTGGAGTAAAGAGTACGCCAGAGGTCGAAACGAGGAACAGTGTTACAAAAAGAAAGTTAGTGTATTCGTTTCCCAAGAGAAAGAGAAAAAACCCCATTAATCTAACGTATGTACCCTTAGTCGGCCCAAGCATACAACCTGATGTACATTCTTCGTATATTAACGTTAGTTATGAGGTGATATAAAGTATCCATAGTCTGCATAATACTATACACTCGGGAGCAATCTGGCACCCTTCTTTGCACCTGTTTCGCGACATACGATTCCCTTAACTGCTACTACGATGTAGAGAAATACAACATGATAACCAATGGCCTTTTCCCAATGGCCATGTCCATTTTCCATAAGCCATGTATATTATCATTTTATTGAAAGGGTAAATTTCTCCGCGATAGCAGTGAACAATAGGATTAGTTGCAAACAATGGGTTCTGCTCCAGACAGACCCAGATACCATTTTTCAAATAATATCTTTCGATAACCTTGCCAAAGGTGAATGCTGTGCTTAACATCATTTGTGTAGAGAGAATGTTTACAGTATTATATGGTTTACATACAAATAGTGTTGCTCAAAGGAATGATATTTAATGTCAAGCAAGATGAACAAAGAGAATGTTGCGACTCAAATTGCAACCTGTTAGCCCTTGATATACTCATGTCTCATCAATATCAGAATGTCTAAAACGTTGGATTTTTTAACTTCTAGTTAAGGTTTATGCACAACGTGTTCCTCCAGAGATCCTTTGCTTGGCGAGGTGATCAATGAATGTAAAATGTTTGACTTACACACACAGATCTTAATTAAATAACTAACATATTTGACTTATATAATTGAATCCGCGAACGCGTTGGCAATGTACACTACTCGGTCCTTTGTCACTATTTATTGTGGGATTATGCCTCGCCCTCTAACTGCTGATAGTATCAAATAGTTTATGATAGTTTATTTCAAATAATAGTGGCTTATTTGTTTAATTTGTTTATCGCGTGAATGATAAAAGGAACGTGTAGGCCTCTGCTTCCAGCTAAAACAGAATCAGACAGAATACATTTAGGTGCATCGTCTCTATTCTGTTCGACAAAATCCTATGAAATCAGTTGGCTGATTTTAAATCGATCCCAGAGGATGTTTACTCTTAATGTATTTGTAGATAGAATGCAGTTGTTTTGTTTGTTTTGTTGGTGTGGGTTTTTTTTAGGGTGGTGGTGGTGTTCGAAATAAGGACGCTGAAGAGTGCACTGTAGCATTAATGTATTTTAGAAATAAGTATGAAATATGCACTACCAATGATTGTGTATAATGGTGGTGTATAATCATTACTAATAAAATTGAAATGGGGAAGAAAAACGTCTTGGGATGGATGATGACATGGGACTTTCAGTGGGATATGAATTGGAAAAGTGCTCCTGTTTGGTGCAATTTCTCAATGATCTAAACTCGATAGGTTCTACTCTCCCTCAATGGTTTGTATAATTGAACACTCTGGTTGAATAACGAACCCAGGTGCAAAATAAATGGACCCGCCAACGTGCTTTTGTAATGTACTGCGAAACATTGACATTCTGGGCAGGCTAACAACCCTTTGGGACACCTGATGATACAATAATGTGGCTAGCCTGGCCTAGTTAATCTGTTTTAAAGGAGGCAATGTTTATGATGTTTGCCAACAACGATAGGCTAGCTACAATCAACATCGCAGCTTCGACTTTCCGTTTGACCTTCGTGGTATCAAAAGACACGGGATGCTTAAAGAGCTTGTCTACTGCAGGAAAGGCTTAGGAAATTTCGTCACACGTTGCATTGACAGGTTGTGTCTGAAACCAGCATTAAGTCTGAAATCAGCATTAAGGCAAAAAGCTAGACTACGGAATAACTCCAAGATTGAGGCAGTGTATATCTTACACTTAATTTGAGAAAACGTGCCATGGTATGGCATTTTTCCAAATCTGTGTACGGACTAGAGTTTCTTTCTTATGAATCTATCTTGGAGCAGACAGGTTCCTTTCACTTCACCTGTATTCATTCTCTGACCTCTTCAACCAAGAACATTGAGCTGCTAAGTTCACTCACAAATCATCTTATCGATCCATGGCCACATTTAAAGAAAATCCCACTTGCCATGGTCATCAAACTCAATTTCCTAAACCAGTAACCTCAGGCCATCAGCTGTCATAGAAAGAGGAATAAAGTGTCATAACCAGATCTGATACGACCTCAAGATTTCTTTTACTTCCAAAGCTTTTATCAAATTATTCACGCTTTGCTTGACTGTTCTTATGTGACGGAGACACTGAGAAACGAGATTGCTTAGCAAACAAAGCATTCCTTCAGATGTTGTATAATTTTATGAATTTTTGAATGATTTGCTGAAGGCTTAGGTCTATATCCAAAAGTATTATTCTCATCTATATCGAAAAACGCGTCTTCGTAGTGAATGGCCTAATTCTAGAACAGCGACGATAATCTGTAATAGTAAAAAAAAGGTTATATCATCCGACTTAATCATTTAACCCCGGTCTATCGCGAAACCTTTCAGTAGAATGTAGATGAGCAGCTCAATCGGCGCCAACCTGAGCATTACTGACTGGTACCCGTTTATACCACTGGGTAGAGTATAAGGCACGTGAGGCAAATAGCCTGTCTCACGACGAAAATGGGGTTACCCTTTCTATCGATATCTGGTTTTCACTCCAAGCAATTATTTATTTTTTATCAAGTTTAAAATACCTTGTCATATTTGGAAGATTATGGTAGCTCTACACAAGCGTAATCCATCTTTGAGAATTGAGTAATAATGAAGAAGGAGTCACCACCTACTACTTGACTCTCCAAACTAATGTTAATTGAGCGATGATTAGGAGCTTAGAACGTTTAACCATGAAAATAGAATGACTTAACCAACCTTTAGTTCAAAAGAGGAGTGTTGATGCCGAGCAGAATAGATCTTGCGTCTATTTCTCACCACCTTGGAACTCGCTATCAGTTAACATGAACTCTTATTGTTATTTAGTCTTTGATGTATCTTATGCGCACCCACCTCCAACGTAGAAGTTTTGCTGGATATAGTTCTTTTTTCACAGGGACCTAGTCAAACTCAAAGATATTTTTAAGAAAGCTGCTTATATGTGTGGAAAACATCATCAGGATTACCCTGGTTGCACCTCTTCAGAAGGAAGCTCGAGTAGGGAAACTTGATATATTTATATGCAGTTGATCTGCACTTCTGTGAAATATACAAAGAAAACGTTATAGGCAGCGATTACATCACTTGCAATGATGGTCAGCTCTGCCTTAGGGACATGTCTGCTTTGAGGGAATTATTCGCATAATACCATGTGGTTTTTTCAACCTTTGTACATCAGAGGCGATTTGTCTTTGTGATGCCAAGTGGGCAGTAGCCTACATAATAAAACAACAAATCTTTAGGAGCGTGGCTAGTGTTTTTATCTGTTGTGAATTCTCTCTCTGTTTGTAAGGTTCGGCATCACTAACTGGCTAGTAAACAGAACAAGTGTGTTGCAAAGAAAATGTTTCACCGCTTCTTACGAAACCATCATACATAACAGTTACCGATATTACATTCATGTATAAAGCAGCACATGCATGCACATACCAAGCTTGATTCTCGAAAATAAAAATTGCGAATGTAAAACATCTTTATAAGATTTTCGCGGTTTGAAAAAGTAAAGAAGCGCAACATTTCACAGTTTGCAGTAGATGAAGTAGATTAAGTCTTAATTAGCCTGAAAGAAAGTCGTGAGCCAAAATGAAGTTAATTTGCGAATCGTCAAACACACTCCTAGCAATCTTTGCTGTTATCAAAGCTTACATCATATGATGAGGGTAATTATAATTCAGCTGAACCAGCCGTAGGGGTCAATTGTTCTCCCGTTGTTGTGCGTTGTTTTGAAGGAACATACAACATTCAGGGGAAACTTTCATATTTTGTAATGTATAAATAATACCTTAGAAAGCAACATTAATGCCATATTCTAAATATACATTTCGTGTGGTAGATATATTCAAATGTTCCAACTGAGGTCAAAGAACACATTTTACAAATAATTAGGAATCGCAAATCTAATTCTCATCAAAAAACTTAATCAAATCAACTGGTCAGTATTCTTTGGTATATAGGGACTAACACTGACACTTCACCGTATTCCTTTGCTATGGGCCACAATGACTTATACGTTGACATTGATAGCCGACACCTGGCAATAACAAGTATTAGATATAGAACAATGAAGATCTAGCTATCCATGTATGTTTGGATAAATGAAGAAGAAACAACCGGCTCCAAGTTAATGCACAAGGATTGTCCTTCCCAATGGAGAGTGTACGTTGTGACTCATCTCCCTGCATCTACCTACCCCCGGTTGCTGAAATGTGTTAATCCCTTTATCCTGTCAACCACTACCCTCCACATGATGGCTGCGATCCTTATTTCCCTCCTCATCCAAGCTCATCTGCTCATTGGAGAGGACACCTTCTCGTGATCAATGTACAAAGTAAGATTATCGCTTGAAGTTATATATCCAAGGAATGGAGATTTACATTTCTGTTTCAATAACAACTTACAACATCCAATACCGATAATGTTTTCAATTCAAGGGGCTTTCTTATTGATGTTTCGTGTTCCTGACCTTAAGTACATGATATGGTGTTATGGCTTCAAACCAGACCTCAGAAACCTAAAGCGTTGAATCCCCCAGGGCATTGGTAAGCTACTGGCGATGCGAGGTCAAATGAACTAAAAGTCATGTGTGGCTAAAGTCAATGATCATGTTACACGTTAATGATAAAAATGTTGTATCAAAGTGATCTTGATGCTTTTTATTCTTGACCGCGAAACCACTCAGTTCCAGGTTTTTTTATGCACAGAGCGGTTGCAGGTCCTTTCCTTATTCGTTAGTTGGTCAAGTGCTGAGTGTTTCAAATCTGTCCATTGGCATTAGCTAATCTTGTTATATCGTAACCCAAGGTATCTTTGGCATTTTGAGAATTCGAAAATCAACAAAGACATTGTCGAAAGTAGTTTGTCGTTGATTAAAATTTTATTTCACTCTAAACTTACGAGATTGTGACCTGAAAGTTGTTTGAAGATGAAGACAAGCATTGAGAGGTGGAAAGTGAAAAAACAAGATCAGAGTCGTTACACATGATGTGGATGAGTTAAATAGATATATGAAGGGGAAAAGGGTGTATTCTTTATTAAGCTTTTCCCGAGAAACATGGGCCCACAAACAGTATTACACATTACTGTTTGACATATTATCTAATGGGTTTACAAATAGAATTGTACAACCCTAACAATTTCGTTTGAAGCATCTTTTAGATTTTTGACGATGGTGTTTGTCAAAGTTTGTGAATCAAAGTAAGATATTTAGACTAGGATTTCATCCACAAATCGCACAGTCATCATCCTCAAAAGTATCCAGGCGAACTTTGACTGAAGTTAAGGTTGTATCAATTGAAGGTAAATGCCTCGGCTAGATGTTGTCGTGCTTCACCTAATCCATTGAGATGACGATACTCATCAACATGCAGTATCTTAATGAGGAATGTATAAGGTAGCCTAAAACATTTTTTTTTAAAACAGCCTATTGAAACTCCTTTGATACATCCATGTTACTGTATTCGAGGGAGGAGAAATCACGATCGTGACCTTAATTTGTTACATAGCAGCAGTTATAAGCGTATCGGAATCTGATGAATGTGTCCACAGCAAGGTGAGGGATTTCATTCTGTCTCTGATTCTGGGGCTCATCTGGCGGAAAAGACTGAAAGCCCTCCGGAAAAACCCATTCTGCACATGGCCTTATTATTATGGGAGTCGCAATGGGAGTTGACAATATCTCTAATTGGGGTGTAGTCATCTTCCGCCAAAGCACAACCACCTGTGACGCCTCCCAGATTAGTTCTTCAGGTATCTTCAGGTATAGGGTCCACATGTTGACGAGAATTGTTACAAGTCCGTTGCCTTATTCTGTAGCCTTGGCGAGATCGATTGTGTCTGGGAGCGTAACTAAACTTAAAGTTCTTTCGAATTACAATACAGATACAGAATCATCAATTTCAATATTTGCGTTAACTCTATCGTATCTCTTGTCCGACGGCGTTAATGTATATTCTGAATCAGTGACCCACATTTCCATCGATAATTCGGCACATGGTACCCTGGTAGCTAATTTTTTAGTGCACCTTTTCCTAAGCCGTCTCAGAAGGCGTACAGTGCAATAATGAGGCACTTGACCCAGTGAGTCGAGAAGCTAGACATCCGAGTCATAACCACGTGAACAACACACTCCTTAATGAGTCATTTTAATCGATATGATGGCTTTTTGGCAAAAAAAAAACAATCCGTCTGTGAGGCTGTCTATCTGATCATCTATCATGACTTGTCGTAATCATTAGGCTTATTTGACATTCTGAAGTAAATGCTGTGGTGGTACCTCAAACGATTTCAAAGTATCTCTCAAAAGCTTATGGGAAAACATCAAATAGTTTATTACAATGAATGTCAGGTATATTACCTTTGCATAGAACCATATTTAAACTGTGATAAAAGCTTTGAGGCTGTCAAAGTGCGTATGATATTTATTGGGACAATACGTAGCCGTTTATGGATTTTATTAGATTTGAGATATTGAGATAAAAGGGTTTCGATCAGTCATGGCGGCAACGATGACTGGCTTCTTTCTCATCCTAAATGCGTACTATTTAGAAATGTGAGTTATATAAACATATCACTGCTGCTTCCTGTACAAGAGAAGCAATGATATAAGTTGAGAACTCTATAGTAAGTTGGCTGAATTTTAAAATTGTCTGTTCTGAGCTGTTCATTCATGTTGGTTGAGTAAAATTGATACATTATTATCATGCTAACCAGCCTATTGCTGTAGACGTCTTTACGTTCATTGTCCACAAACACCAATCTCATCATACTATATTTTCCTGTTTGAATAATTATGCCGATTCGTATGTCATTGTGATGGAATGTTTTTGTAACTGGTGACTGGTTTTGATATTTCGCTGCTCAAAAAGCTCAAACGTCCTGTTGTGCAGCAATCTATCTATTGATCGAAACCTTGATCGATCTCCGTAATTGCAAACAAATCGTTCCCAGACGTTTTTATGAAGCAATGCGAATGATACAAATCGAGCCTCAGGGAAAAATCAGAATGCACCAGATTACACCTGCTGGAAGTCGACAGCCTTTTGAAATTTTGAATGGTGGTATTTCCATTGGTGGTATATAGATGGGAAGGCTCCTTGTCCTGGCCTCCGCTTGGTCGAATTAGTGTGTCACTAACTTGACGTAAGTTTAGAATTTCATGTGAGTTTAGAACCTATTGGCCAAGTGCCTGGGCATATCTCTAAAATTTGATCACCTACACAATATTAGTAGACCCCGCTGCATAAGATGATCAGTAAGAACATTTTGTCTCCGGGCTTATGATCCCGAAGAATATAAACCAACTATATCAGTGTGTATGTTCAATAATGAACGGAACCTCTAGTGATAGAGGTAATAATAACTCAACAAAGATCTTATCACATTATAAAAAACTAATAACAACGTCAGAGAGAAAAATTGCAATCAGATGCTTTACACACCAACGAGGAGGAAGTCTGGAAGCAGCAACACAAAACCTATTATAAACTTATCCGATCATTAAGGCTGCAGAATTCGCTTCATACAAAAATCGATAACCACTGTCATAATCCACGCTATCGATATTATTAAATTATTATGAAATAAACACCGTGCACCGCAAACTGAGAATGACTTCATTATTTTCAGAAAAAAGTGACCTTTCGTTTCCAATTTTAGATGGTGTGCGTTTTAGTAAGGTGTTTTGTGTCATCATCATTTCGTTGCGGATAAAGCGTATCATGTCGCGCAGACTTTCAGGCTTCGTGGTCCATTTTTTGTCAATTATGGAACTGCATTAAATGGAGCGCAGAACCCTTCAGGCTTTGCTCACTGGGTGTAATGGATATTAGTCGTTTTTAGGGTTGGTTGCCATCTTGGTGAACCTGGTAGAGTTTACAACTGTTCGTATATTTAAGTACGTCTGCCTCAATCAAATGTTTGAACAGGATAAGATGGCGCCCAATGCCATTGCTGTAAAAACGAAAGATAGAAGCAAGCAGTTCTAAAACAGAGCTTCTTTCCGGATCAAAGATGGCCGACATCAGCGCTGATAAAAAGATACCCTAACATACAGCCTTACGATACCGCTCAACATAAAATTGGACCCTTCATCCTCAGCCTTTACTATGAATAATATTATGGATTAGATTTTAAATGAGGAATGTATGTACGGTTACCAATTTCCAGTTGCCCCATAGGCGCCCAGGGAATTCAATATCTCGATTTGATAAATGGCAAATTCTATAAGAAGATATGAGTGAGACGAATTGGCATTCTTCTTTATGAATCCTTCCAGCAGTTTGTATCAAAGAATGTAGGTGTTCAAGGCATTGATACAGAACTAGAGTTCTCAACAAAGGATATGCAAATGCGATATCCTGTTGCATCCGTTTTGGCCTTGACCTCACCGCCCTCGTCGTTCGTTGCAAAGGATTCCTTGTTTTTCTAAAACCCTACCCGCGCCATTTTACAGGCAATAAATCGTTTGGCCGACGTCTGGTGTTTGGAAAGGACCAGTTGCTATCAGACAAGGAGGTCTGTTCAAACACATGGTGTAGTGTTGAACACCAATCATTGTTTAATTATGATTGCACTTTAAGATTATTTGAGATATGGTGCTTACAAATCATTTCTACAGAGGAAAAGGTGAAGCTGCCATCATATTAGACACATCGATTGTTCGAATGAGTGAAACATGAAACTTTACATTTAGTATCATCTGCACGAAGGAATATTAAATAACTACTAAGTCGAGAGACACGCTATGATTGAAATGTCTCTTTGTTTATGAAAAAGAATAAGTGCTGTCTTGCTAGTCTGGGAATTAACAAGACGAAGTGGGCGAGAGAAAACTGCTAGTATCCGCTTTCTCTGATAAACTTTACCAGTGATGGCTTTGAGTGACGTCAGGTAACCTACTAAGCTGTTGCATTAAAGAGGTAAAATGACACAAAAAACGATATCAGTGTTTACTTTATGACATACCAGTGGGCGACCAACTGAGGACATGACTCCTGACACTGGACCAATCTCTCGTGTTTCCTATGTTATGCCCGGCCATTAGATGCCAATTTCGTTTCATTCCGGATGCATGTGTTGTGGAGTTTGGCCACCGAGTCCACTTGTGCTGTGCTCTGTCTGAATTGGTTTTCAAACTCGAGGGGAACTAAGTACATGTATTCCAATTATTACAAACAGCTGGCACCTGAGCTTGGTTTGGAGGACCTTCTGGTATGTAGATAAGATATATGATATGTATGAGAAAAGCATCTTGCTTTTTACAACTATTGCTTTCAGAAGATCTCGCATTTGTCATTTGTCCTCCGCTATTTGTTGTATATAGACCTACAACAGTCTGGCTATCATTTTAGTGCGTAAAGTTGTGCTTTTGACGTGCACATGACTGCTGAGGAATTGGGAAGTTTTCACTTTTCTTTTTCAAGTGGGCCGAGGTTTTGGCGATATATGTAGCTGGGTTTATTCTGAAACTTGCAGCACGTCGTGTTGTTACTTCTTATATGATGCAGCTACAACCCAAGTGGAAACCAGGCATGGATTGATGCGCAATACAAGATGTTCATGTCCAAGGGATAAAGTACCTGCCTTTATCTCCAAAGGTTTCCTTGAAGCAGCCTGTAACTGCAAGTTATCTCGTCAAACCTGAATAGTTAGAAGAACACGGCCAAGGCCGATACAGTAGGCCAAATGCACTTTAGGTAGTTATTTTGTAGCTATGTACACGACTGTGCAGCTGTACCATGTAAAACTAAAAGCAGAATGCTGTGATTTATCCCGCTAGTGTCAACATTCCTGTTATTTCTTCATTGGACATTGACCATGGCTACATGCAGTTGTGTGTCGTCAAGACTGCGTGGAAGTAATCCGCATTCATGCCCAACCACCAAAGCATTGAAATATCCCTCTATAACATTGATGCTAGTAGGCCTATAAATTAAAATGACTTGTAACCTTCAAAGCTGATTGATTTCGTTGCTGTCATGATATAACGCTGCAAATGCGTAGGCTTCCATGGGAAACAACAAAAATGTATGAACAAATGTACCGCATGACACATGGATTATAAGTATGATTTTACTAATAGCGATATCATTTTAGTAATTTGGCCTGATAAAAAATATGATTATGTGGGTATTTGACGTGAACAGGTTAAAATTGGTTGATTTGCGCCTGAACTATGTCCGGCACAAAAGACTTCTCTTACATTTCCATTTTATCCGCCGGTAATTTCCTTTCATCGCAGTTTACAATTTTGATCAGTCGACAATAAAAAGGTTTAATTCCAAAGAACATAAATATCTAAGTAGGACTTTGAAGAGATGAACCCCAGCATGGCCATCTTAAAGATAACCGGGGATATCTTCTGCTCGATGAGAGCGAAGAACCGACGCATGGATAGTTTCTCTACTCGGAACACAAGTAGTTTAGTGCGTCATTCTCTGAAGTGCACCCTCGTGAACTCGTTTCCTTTCGGCAATAATGATAAGAATATCAACACTTCTCTTCAACAATTTACCTCTGGTTGAAGGCTTCAAATGGTCGCAGTGTGCTAGGCTCTATAACATGTGTAGTCATGCTTCCTTATCTTTGGCCAAGGGAAGAATAACTCGGTCAATAATTCTAGCCCACACTTTGTGGCTAGCATCTTCACAGACTCCGTAGGACATCCCATTCTAAAATGGGTAGAGCTGATACTTTAGGTAGCAAGCTTTCAAACACAGCTATGATTGTAATGAAGTGCATCTCGTGATTCTGACAATTGAGGAAACATACCTGTATTATATAGAGCATTTTTATGAAACGTTTTGCAGCAAGGAGAAATAATTGCAGACGTAAAGAATAGTATTGACCGTTTCCAAGTGCACTTTTGTAAATATTCGTTCCGAGATGAAGACGCCTACGGGACGGCGGCTTGGAGTGCTTATATAAAAATTGCCTTCGGCGCCACAATCCTTTTGAAAATGTTGAATGACATGTTTTCGCAATCTGCGCTACATAAATATGGTGTGACCAGTCGCAATCAAAACCTTTCTTAAACATGTAAGAAATAGAGAGTCTTCTGCCTGGTGGCGCGCACTGGACATACAGTCTGACTTATAGTAACGATGGTCCGTTGTCGCCATCAGCAGATGCGTATAGGGGAAGGTCAAGTTGCGTATCGTCCGGGCCGGTGGCGTCTACGGATATATTCTTTACCAATGAGAAATTGACGGGAACAGTGGAACCTTTATTGAACCTAAATTATATCAAACTTGATAAATAATCCTTGTGATTCGGTTCCAAAGAAAACTTCCATCAGAAGCAAATCGGTCGAAATCTTACTTCAACTAAAACGATAACCTCTGCACTACTGTTTAAGAAAATTAGACCTGAAATTAATGAGTTCCCGGTTAATTTTTTTAACCAACATCGCCCATTAATTCCGTTAATATTGAAAATCGATCAACAAAGCCAGGCAATCAGATGGAGGCAGTTAATTCTAATTATTTGAAATCTACAGTTCATTACTGATAATGATGAGTTCGTGCCGAGATTTGGCATCGAATCATTTTGTTTGGCTTTAACTCCTTATTTACTAAAACAGTAATCCTGAGTGTAGTGGAGTGGTCGCTTTGTGTAGACAGGAGATTTGGACGGTTTGACTATAAAGGTCCTTCGTCAGCCTCGTGTTATCCCCCATTCGAACCCCCTCCAGTCATGGCAGAAGAGGTGGTCTCGCTTTTCGATGATCGATCTTTGGCCAGATATTCGTTCGAGGCGGAGTCCTCGTTTGTTACGACTTCAGGGTCATCTTCACTGATCAAGGACAACTTTATTGCTTGATAACATAAATGTATGTAATATGACATCGCTGCGTATATTATCGATTTCAATAACCCTGAATTATACAGATTTCTCGCAAAAATATATATTTTCATTGTATTTAATAACGCTGTATTATCTTTCCAATCAATAGCTTTTTCAAAACCCAAATTATACCAGAACAAACATTTCCGATAATTTTCTATCATTTTCAAAATCAATGCTCAAAATGCCGATAGCGAACGGAGGTTTTTTGCTTGCACGTTGTCTGCCCGATAAACTACATACTGAACTTCAAGAGGTATCGCCTCCTTAGCCTCTGCGCGTTGTCTTTAAGCTGAGCATTGTCAATACATTGAGGGTCAAGATGATATAGTAGTACCAGGTGCAAAATTTGCGACAACTCGTCGTTCGATTGACTGAGAACCACTTGTCATCACATGGATAGCATTTTCTTACCAAGTTTGAAACCTCAGAAGAAACCCAGTCTATAAAATCATACTTGCAGACGATTGAGGACTGTGTCAATAAAAGATTATGGACTAGTCTATATATCATGACTCTTTGATGGTTGACAATCGTCAAATTACCTACATTACAACGGGATGTGTACATAATTGCAGTAATCAGTCAATACAATTGTAAAACCTAATTAAGGTCTATCTGATATGCCGGCAGACTTTTTTATGTCTAGATGTCCAATATCAAAACGTAGGTGATGAAGAAACGACACCTGCTGTAACGGCTAAGAAACTTTCAAAATCGCAAACAAACTTATACTCCAACCTTACGACGTTATGAAAAAGAATGCTCTATGCATCCTCACAACTTTGTTACTCACACCAAACGTTTGACGGTCGTGGACAGAAACTGATATCTTGTTAAGAAGACACATAATCTGGTTAAGTTACGCCCATATCTTTCTTACTTGAATATTGATATCAAGAGATGCCGTGTATCAGATCATACATCTCCGAATCTGAACTCATGGTTTAAGTCTGCACGTTGAGGGAAACTTGACGTGACCTTTAGTGCACAGTGTATGTATTTGTCTGCACTGGTCATTTGAGCAAATTCCATTTACTGTTTCCGTTATTACTTGTCTGACATTTATCACTTTATTGGGTATATTGTTGTGTTCAAATCACAAAGCAAACATTTTGTACACACATATTTGCCATAATTTTGCGCGAGAATCTGGCCTACTATCTAAGACCAATTCTGTCGTGTACTGTCATAACAATTTACTCATATTTGATGATCTTTTCAGTAATTTGGTACACAATTTAACCCACTCTGAAAAATGTTTCAACATTTTACACTTTCACCAAAGTGACGCATAGCGCCATGTAAGAGTGTGCATACAGCAGGCGTTACATCTTTACATTGTATACAGATCTGTTCTTGGATTTCTTATGTATCATCGATAGAACAACGCATTTACACATCCATTTAACCTTATGCCTAGAGCTAAGTCACATTTATGCTGACATTCTATTGTTCAGGAATTTCAAACTTCGATTTTGAGAAAGCGAATTGTTGCAAAACAAGGTATTATTATTTCAAAACAACTTTAGGTTAATGTTCTTTTCCGAAGGATTGGGATCGGCAGGAGCTATGATTTTGTTGCCTGATAATGCTATCCGTACAATGTCATTATGCTGCATATTGTGGATATTATAATGTGATTGTGTAGAATAAACTTTATAAACTATTCAATTGATCGGGTGCAATAAAAGTTGCGATATTTTGATTTATTGTTTATTTAATCAATTGAAGAGTTAACAAAGTGATTCCACCTATCGAATATATCTATTTAATTGTTTACATAAGCATTACTATTGAGTTATTTGTGTGAGACATCAATAAGTCACAGGGATTTAACAATATTCCCCGTGACCGACAATGGGATAGAAATCATTTAAGTAATTGATCAAACAACAATAAGGCAATTGTAATAAATTACCTGTTGAAGCGCAGATAATCGATTTCAGTTACTTCATGATGTTCATGAGTGCTCCGAGAGGTAAATAAATGATTATGTTACCATCAACCATCATGAATTTCACTGGAAATATGTCGATTCAGTGGTTAACAGGACATCCTCGCTATTAGGGTCACTGTGTTGGTCCAAAATTTGTTGTTTTCACTCAATTGACCTCTCTCATCAAGACACCTCTCAATTACGTCGGTATTTGTCAGTCTCGAGAGTGTCCAGATGTTCTGCTGTATCACCATGCAAAAGCCATTAAAATTGGTGGTTTAGGTTAATGTACAGCTTATAAGCTTCTATTTGACCATTACATGAGTATACTCGGACTATGTAACGGTCAAATCGAAGATCGGCACCGTTGCTTGAGGCACCAAGCCCATTTGAAAGAAACATCATACCATAATGTGTACCTGTTGACATAGTTCTGTTATCTATTCTATATTACACATGTATGTCATTAAATATGCTACAACCATTTGAAGCTGTCCGTAATTACATCGATTTTTTAATTTATCTTTTTAACCTTAAGGCCAATTCCACTTTTTTTTCGCGATCAAAAACTGCTTTGACATGGTATGGAATCGATGTTGAAACAACTGATTTGTCAATATTGGTGAGTGGTACGGAAACAACGCCCACATGAAAGCTGGGCCGGCCTACGGTAGACCCTATTAAGATATGATTTATCCATGTCGCTTCCTAATGCATTGTGGAATGTGAATTACCTGATGCAGTAGAAGAATTTATCTACATGTTGCCGAAGCCGTAAGGGACTGTTAACCAGTGCACAGCCTCATTTCATAATAGAGGTTTAGGTTTGAATGCTATTTTAGCACCATGACAATGACGTAGCAAGGACCATAGCACGAAAAGCTAACTCGAGCTCGAGGGATTGGCAAAAACATGCATCCTTTATATACAAAAGTAGTGTAGCGTGATGCGATGACGATCTGGGACATGCCTTGGTGAAAGAATACTCCCTGCAGAGGACGGTAAAAGTTATGTACATCATTGTCAATGCTGGTAACACAATATCCAACAAATTGATTGACGGACAAAGCATCCTAAACACTGTTAATTAGCTTTGTTGACCTTTCCAAGTACATTTTGCTAAATATTGTTGATTAGTTTACACCATTTCCAGTTGATCATCCAAATGTCATTGATTATCATGAATTCCATGATAATAGTACTTATCTCGACGCAAATTGCATCCAAATATGTTGTTCATTACGAGTGAAATTAATGTAGCAAATGGTATTTTGAAGATAAACTAGACTTTATTCTTTCGCTACTGATTGCACTGTTAGCCAGTGGTGTTATTCATAGGCCTATATAATACCAGTGTATCATGCTTATTATGCCAATCATCGACACCAAATTGAGCCACCAATATTATTCCGTAATCACACATCACACGCTTAAACTTTATTTGAAGAAGGCTGGAATGGATCAGTTCAATTCACTGAAAAGGACGAAGATTCCTTTTCTCTTAATGAATACGAGGAGGGTTTAATGGTTATGTCTTCGTGCCAAAATCGCCTCTCGAAACAAGCTGTTGAAAACTTAAGCGCCCCTGAATGATTAATGCAGCAATATGTGAATTGGCACGGGTCTAAGGATAACATAGTCACATACGTACATATGCATGTACATGTACGTGTGATTAAGTTTTAAAAACAGAACGAACACATAGATGTACGCATGCATAAGTAAGCCATTCTAGTTACTAACTCTCCAGGACACTTCGTGTCTGATACTTCAGCGCTCCAGGTCTAATACTTCTGTGAAGGCGACCTGTCGTGCCAGCGACAGCTCACTTGAGGTAGATTACGATGCTTGCAAAACCATTAACAATGTCATTAAGAAAGGATATTCGAGGAATCTGGCTTCCCAGGTTTCACTATCGGTTTTTTAGTTTTGACGCAGCAGGGCGCGAATGGCCCTGCTTACTGCTGTTTTACGTTTTTCTGAGGCTAATTACAATAACACTTTATCGACCAGTGGGGTCTACTCTGAATTCTGTTTCTTAAGGTTAGACTGTCAAACTAATTTTTCGTCATCCAATGCCATCGAAGTTGGAGGTTAAGTTATAGATGACCTGTTATCTTTCATTCTTTGTATCTAATTCGTGCTCAAACTCATTTTTTTCTGGATGCCATAGATTTGTTTGAAGAGCTTTTTAAAGGCAAAACTGGGCACAAATCGCGTGTAATTATTTGGTGGTTTTGCTGATCATTGCTGTTGGGCTGAGTTGCATGCAGACTACAGTCTGTAACAATAACAATGGAACATATATCCTATTCTAGAAAAAAAAATTCAATGTGGTCAAGTCTCATCTTGGCGTATGCTTGGTGCCGAAGACGACCAACGCTTTGGTTTACTTCAAACCAACATTGGCTGCAGTTGATGTGGCAGTGATCTCTCTCTCAAAGCCATTCATGGAAGATTCGAGAAGGGATCGTCACATTTCAGTCAGCTACCCGTATCATATCGTGATAGATTTTCTGTCACCTAGTCGTAAAAACTAGTATCGTTTGCACTGTCACATGAAGACTCAAAGGGCAAAACCTGTCATCGCAGACTTCTTCTCATTATTCCGAACTTTTTTTTTCATTTCGCCATTGTAACTGTCCAGTGCAAGCCTCTATTATTTATAACATTGGTTCAGAGACGTGTTTAGTTTGTCCCAAACACCTTTCTCCTATTTCGCTAATGGTTTTTGTTGCACAGGTACTGTATTATACCAGTTTGTACAATTGAATAGTATTTTTGTACTAAAACTTATATCGCCCTTGCCCAAGTAAAATAACCTGCTGCTGTCAGCCATCACCCGATTTTCCTAACTGATGGATCGATCGCAAATATTTACCATCAAGACAGTTCGTATTTGAACTGAGGACACTTCTTCACCCTTATGTTTGTCGAGATTGTTGCGATAACTGATTCGGCTTCATGTACAGCAGTAACTGTGCTTCTTGTTGTTGCAACCCTTACGACTTCTCAAAGAGATCGAGAGCAACGTTCCAAGTGTATGTTATCAGGGAGAGGTTGGTATCCATAGCCTCAAATAAAAAGGTATTACCTGCACAAAGACGAGACCCAAGGTGCTAGTACTTACATTATTTGAACAACAGCCTTCCATTTCTCCTTCCTACTTGTATACGCTGGCTATCAAAATTCACATGAAGAAACTTAATCTTATTCATTCGGATTTTGATATGGATGAAGGTGTTTTAAACCGCCGATATGTTGACTTAATGTGTTAAGGGTTTTTTTGCTTTCTTGCCGTTTGGATGCACGCAAACTTCTATCATTTCTGTTACACGGTTTGCTGTGAGCAGTCACATTCAGAATGAATAGTGCTGAAAACTTGTAATATGTTGAAACCTCAAACAATTTTTATTGATATTTCGATAGTTTTCTATAGGCTCATGCACTATTGAAATCTGCAACTTCATCAATACACAGTGGGCGTTTGACAAGCCCTGATTCAGACCCCGTGGGTTTACTTGGCTGATATTTTCAAACTTGAAGACAGGAATTCGATTATTTTATTGTAGTGAAGGTCATTTGAAGCAAAGGCATAATAACGCATAATCAGAACGTGTTGTGAATGTTTGAGCTTCAGGACAAGATAAAAAAAGGTCACAGTGTCATTCACATAATCGATATATAAAACGAAAAATAAACACTTGACCGCAGTCACGTAAATGCACATTTCAATCTAACCAATGGTGTTGCGTTTTTCCTATGTTTTTCATCATGGCAATTGCTGATGTGTCACCGACACAGCATTTTCAAAGCCTCATTGTCAATGAGGTGATGGTTTAACCCTACCCAAGGCTTTTACATTTCGCATTATATTTTAATCATGAATTGAAACCTGATACGAATATATGGTACTTTTCAATTGATATTTGAAATGTTTAATGGAGTTGATACTGAATAATATTGATTATTAAAACCCTGAGGCCAAATATCCTAGTTATCATAAATCGTAACCAATAAATCCACTTCTTGGCTTTTGAAAACAGTCTTAGGATGATCAAACCTTGAGGCATTTTATAAATTTATCTTCCTGTTCTTTTCGAATCGACGATATTTATCTGTTTGTATATGTGTGCTTTATAAATATGCTGAGAATTGGTCCACAATCATATCAATATCCACACTATTAAATTAAACAGGGAATCCTGGTATGGCTCTGAAAAGCTTGATGGAAGTATTTGTCACCAAGCTTTGATGCTGAAAGTATTCTTGTCAAAGCCTTCTATAATGAGTGAATTTACGTGAAAAAAAGATAATATGAAGTGAAACTCGGTAAAGTTGAGATGCTCCTGTGTACGTTTAATGATTTTTTGTTACTATATCAGCATGGCGTTCCTAAGCTTGGTGAAACTAAAAGCCAGTGAAGTAAAAAACTGTTTGCAGGCTAGAGTTCTTGTACTGATCGGACTGTTAGCAGTCTCGGAAGCCAGGCTGTTTGGATTACAGAGCAAACAGTTTACAATAGAATCATGCTGTAACACGTTCCAGCGTGCTTCTCTGGTTGGCCAAAAGTACAATGCAAATATTCGACACAAAGAACAAGCTAGATTTTAAGGGAATATCAGAATAGTATGAAAAGGTAAATCATTAATTAATTGATAGTCAAGCAGTGGTTAGTTAGGACATACGTGTGCCATGGTATCCTAATTAGAGAGTTTATCAATTTCACGATTTACTGTAGAGTACAGCAGCTTTGTGAGACTTTCAGGGAATCACAGTTGTTTCATGTTCATAGTCGACTATGATCTTTGTGGGCAGTAGACTTCAAAAGTAAGATTAATATTCTCCTTCCATCAGTTGCTTTGAGTTTCATCACCCATGCCCCACACTCGGGTCAATATCACAAACATGACGACATCCACATCCAACCCACACCAATAGGGAAAAAATTCAGTCGCGAATGTGAGCAAGCAACCCCGCCAATCACCTCAGGGAGGCGATGATCATGCCTTATTGATTATAAGCCTTAATGATCATGACCCCACGAAATCGATTCAGCTACAGTGTCATTCTTCCTTAACGAAAAAAACATTTAAAGAAATTAATGAAATACATTCTATGGTGTTAATACAGAATGAAATATAATATGGACGTAAATTACTTCTGAGGTTCTACCGATAAATTTGACTGATGGTTTTGACTTTTTATCGGGATCAATGCATTTGAAGTGGTAATCAGAATGATGTCAATATAAATGTACGGAACACCTTCTCGAATCGCCTTCTCTAATCACGCTTATCGTAGTAAGTTATATTTCTTGTTTTACTAAATAAACAGCTGAACTTCCATGAGATGCAAATTGAAATCGCTGGGATATGTACATGTTTAGTTGGATGTGTATTCTATTCATCCTGGGGGTAATTGCCCCATAGGCATTTCCAATTTGTTCTTAGCTGCAGCAGTGCTAGAAGTTAATTGGAAACTGCGAACTTCATTAGTTTCAAGTTTGTTTCAGGTAGAGTTTGGGCCGGATTTACGCTGGATATCTGGCCTTAAACATAGTTAACAAAATAGAACTGTCAACATCATCGTTTCCTTCAATTTGAGTCTCCGTAGTCTATACTACGACGTGGTGAAATCCACTCTGTAGCTTCACTAAAAATAGCTTCATGTATCCCTTTGTCTTTCCTTGGACGGGTATCAAATAGTCATCGAGGCCCAGCTACCTCACTTGCTTGCTCTTCAGCATCATTCTTCATTTCTGACTATATCCTCCTGTGGCACTAGACTATTCTAAATGCTAATAAAGAGAAACCTTGAGGGAAATGTATCAGCTTGTAACTATACTGATATGATCTCACCTCAGCAGGTTGACGTTGTTTACACGCTGCAAATTAACTCTTTTGCTAGTAAACAAAGGAATGCGTGTGATGCTTCTATCGTCGAACTGCTACAGGTTAGCTTCATATGAAGTGTCTCACACATGACACTCTTTTCTGCCTCTAGCGCAAGACCTGAGTCTAACTGCGCCATGAGTGGCTAACATGACTCTCATATTGACATGCTACACCATGGGTAGTCACACCAGGCAAAACACAATTCGTAAGATGGTATTCTAGAGACGAGAGCCACTCACCTAATCCATTATCAATAACTAGTTTTTTCCTCTCGGCTGGGCGACTTCCTCTTCTTTTTAGAAAAAGATCGAGGTAATTTGCCTCACTGAGTCAAAGTAACATGTAACTGGCAGTGACATTGGGATGATGAACTGTAAATGGCATAAATGCGTGTAGACCTAATTCTCAAGGGGTCTAACAAAGCCCTTCCACTAGCTTTGCCACTATCCACAATCGATCATGAGTGCAGCCTACCCGACTCTACCTTCTCGCCATTAATCTATCAAGTTGCTGTTTTATTAGGTGGACTTTTGTCTATAGCTCCAGGGAAGATGTCTACATCACCTACTTGTAGCTGTTAATGATAGCGAGTCGTTATTAGTTAGAAGCGGTTTGTTAGGTATGGCAACATCAACTTTATGAAAGACAAAATCATTGAAGGCTATGGTAGACACAGTGCCTGATATTGTACCTTATCTAGGATAGTTTTCTGGAAGTTTTTATTGCTGTAAAGGTCAAGCGAACATTCCGTTGACATGGCTTAGAGAGCCTGAGCTTTGATTGAATACCGGGAACCCAAAACCTCTGTAGCATGTCTATGTTTTATTCTGCTGGCGTTTAGGGATAGTGCCGCCTGTGACGATGTTATGTCATTAGATTCTCTTCGATCCTGTTCTCTAAATCCAAACAACTTGTGCGACGTTTTACATTGTCCTCCGCAAGATGAAGAAGAAGACTATTATGGCTACAGAGACCAAGTTAGTATCTGGACAGACCTGTCGTCGAACGAGCTTGTCTGTATGGCCTGCATGAAATAGTCTCATATGGTGATAGGTTGGACTCCCGTGTCCTGGGGCAGGACATTCGGCCTCGAGGCAATCACTGCTACTGACAGAGCCCCCTGACTAGGGAGAATACTGTAATTGACATGCCATTTCGCACGTAGACCTAGCGACTCAGACAGTCCAGTGGGTATCTACAGAAATCCCAGCGAGCCTAAGTCATTCGAAGGAAAAGGTTGACGGAGTCAGCTAAGCCAGTGACAGTGATGAGATGACTGGATGTGGACAATGAAACTACCATTGACGGCCGTATTGCCAATAGATGAAAGCCTGTCATGATACGTCTCGATGCCCTGCCGAGAGAATTTGGTCGACTGAGCAATCCCTGGTAGTGACGGTGATAGCACTGGTCTCAGTTCCCCCGACTTGACCAGTCAAACGGATCGATACGCAAGACGTATACCCGCCATGTCAGCCCATGAAGCGTGATCCCCCCCTGGGTGATACACGGTTCAGGTTACCAGGGTTATTGAGATCTGATCTGCACTAGTTTACGCAGGAAGACCCCTCGTCAAAGGATACCCTTGGGTGTGCTTTCCTCTCATCCCGCCCGTGATCTTTCAACATCTGCTACTGTGGACATGGCCGAGACTTTTATTGTCGAAGGATGAACTCGCATCGATCACTTCGCAGATGCAGTCTACATGATGGTGCAGACACCTTGCCGATCATGCCTCAAGAGAACAACTTACCAGTGAAACCACGTGTCCGTTGTGATCTCTTCTGTAACACAAGGCTAATGATGAGGGATGGTTGTTTCGGAGAGACGATGGCGATAGGAGAGCCGGACAAGCATGACTCGAGTGTGTCACACAGTTGATTGTTTCCGGGTCCCCTGTCTTTGCCCTATCATTATGCTTGAGTCGTGAGTGGATCAGCCAATGATCAGTACAGACAAGGCATGTTATTTAGAAATTGATAGCATGATAGCCCTGTCTCTAAGAGTAGGGTAGTCACGCTTTTCAAAACGATAGGTCAGCCTACGACAGGCTTTCTCTTAGTATTTTTGTGATATGTGGTGCATTTCTGTTGCTGTAATATGAGGATTGTAGCATGAATGTTTACCTCATTCCACCTGGCTCACTAACAACAACTCGAGGTATTAAACAACATGTTAGAGAAACCGATCTCGTGCCAGTGATGAGAACCACCGCGCACACTGAATGATTCTTGGCAATATGCTCTTTCGCTTCCTCGGCGTGAACTTGCAAGAATGATACTTTGCGGTGAAAAAAGGTGTTTTGTTAACCTGCTCCGTTTTCTGGTCCAAAGAATACGGCGAAGTAACCAGATCATTCAATCCACGTTTCTTTGGCATAATTGTAAGTCGTTCGTTTAGGGAATCAAGGGGTTATTCGAAAGTTCAAAACGATTACTATGAAAACCACACTTTTTCATATTGCTCCTTACTCGCCAATTTAATTCCCAACTTAGTCTCTGGCTGCATAAATGACTCAATTATGCCCAGAAGCTGTGATACATCCATGATCCATCCTCTTTTACTTTCTCAACTTTTGCCCAAGAGATAAGAATAGAGCAAGCAGATTACCTGGTGTACTATTCGAATGGCATTTAATATGACACGAACGAATATCCTTTGGTTTCCATTGTGGTAAGGAAACCATGAAGCTAATTATGGGCCTTAAGCTTCTTTGACAGTGGGAGAAAAAGTAATGACAACCTTTTTTTGGGATGACTGAAATATTTGAGGTGGCAGACAAATGATAAATAACCTATTATCAGTATATTATTGACGACAATTCACCAATTCCAATTTAAAGGCCATAACTCAAGGTTTTTTGCCATTTTCTGAACTGTATGCGGAAGCCATCTTGCTTTGTTCTGACTGACCTGATCTACGTCATCAAAAAATCCCTAGCGGCCACATGTGGAACTAATCTAAAGTTGTGTGTGGTGGGAAATTCAAATAGTTTAAAATTGAAAATTGAAATAACTAAATAATGACTTTATTATTAGAATTTTTTTAATGTCTGGGATCTTGTTTTTTTAACCCTCAACATATTTCATGAGTATCAAGCATGTTTTCAAACCTTGATATATGGCCTTTAAGGTAATTAATCGGGAGATGCATAATGACATGAAATATTGACACTGAAAAACCTTGACTGTGGAAAAAAATTCCTTAACTGAGTCCTGTACGTCGCTTTCGTTCTCTGTGTCGCTTACGTTCTAATTCGTTCATAGACCTTTAGAGGGCATTCGAAACCCTCCTATCTCTGAGCTGCACGAACCTCTCTCCATGGTACCTGAGTGACTTGACATTATCACCAGTACTGCGTATAAACACCACTTAGGAAGAACCAAATGGAATTCTATTGAATTATTCTTACGTTTCTTGGAACGTTTGTCTGTTTACCACTAATAGAAGGAATACCTTCAGGCTTCAGTTACGTACCTGCCTTGATACAACACAGCACAGAATGGTTCATCCGTTCTTGCTGAACATGGTAGCGATTTGCGATCTGTGTGTTGGTGATCTGGTGAAGATTTACCATGAACAATGCTTGCTTGCCTAAGAGAGGAGATGCGGACCAACTACTTGTTCATTTGAAGGGCGTGTGGCCACGCACAGCTTCTTCTTACACCATAATACCCCAAACGGTCTAGAGTAGGTTGGCCTGGTTTATGTCACTTTATCTCCCGTGTAATTTGTGTAAACATTTGCATTCCATAACCTACTATTAATTGCTAATGTATTGTTGACAATATTTGCAGAAGAAGATCTACACAATGAATTATTCAGGCAAAATATCATTGAGTCTATGCGTGAATGACCTTCCTCCGGGTCTTCCTCAAAGAGAAACAGTCGCTGACAAGCCTTCTTTTAAATGTGTTCCATCTGCAGGTAACCAACGACTCCCATATAAATGCGATCCAAAGAAAGAATCAGCACTCTAACTACACGTTTCTGGAATTGAATTATACGTATGTTATCCAAACTTTTTTAGAAAAAACAATATTGTGTCGAGGAGATATCATACAGTATACTCTATCAAAGGGTGACCTTTTGTGATGGTATGTAGTCGCCTCTTGAAATCAGAAGCCCCAAGTCACCCTTGGAGTCACGATTAGCTTCAACCTGATAGGCCTTCGACAATCAGAGATTTTTTTCTCTGAAGAAATGGTGCACGAACTCAGTGCTGTGGTAAATTTTCTCGAAAGCTCTTATGATCATACTCCGATTGTAAAAAAATAACGTGTACGTTTTCAGATAAGGCATGTCAGAGATCATCCGTTATAAAAAAGTTCAGTACCCTGGACCAAATGTCCAAATAACAAAATGTAGTGGTGTGTATGCTTCAGCTAATAAAGGTCATTTTCACATCTTTTACCGGGCATCTTGATCCGTCATCACAAATTTCACTTTGGGTACATAAACCTTTGTTGATACTACGGTCATTCCTGCCTTTCTTGATTTTCTCATATTCAGGTCGATACGATATGAAAGGTAATTTGGTGACCTTACAAAAATTGCAGGAAGTCTGTTGATATTCATTCACGAGTCAAACATCCGAGCTCGTAATTCCTTAAGTTCGCGATCGTAACATGGAAAATTCGAAAAGCTTCCAACTGTTGCTTAACCATCATTGATTGGTCTTCCTGGCTTGAAGCACTCAATTCTATTCGCTGAGATTAGTGAATGAAATGTTAGATGGTGGGGTAATTTTTGTCGAAGCCTTTGGCAAGGTTAAGGCGTGATGATGATTGATGTACTAAAGGTTAATCTAAATTCATCTAATGGGTGTTGTAATCTAAGATAATCCACGGCGGGTGTTTTTGCCACATGAGACGCTGTAGCTTACAGGTGTTGCAACCCAATATTTGCAACTATTGACAGTTATTTCATCTACATTTATGTGAGGGTATCGTGGGAGAACGGTAGTGTAGGCCTACTGTTCCTTCAGGTAGAGTCTAACAGTCCCATGTTCGGACACTGCGCTGATCATTAATTATTCGTGTTACTCATAGTCATATTAGCATTAACTGATACGCCTCAAAACTGCCTCAGCTCAGAAGAGTTTTATGGCCCTACCCCACAGAGGCACTTGTTAGAAGAGCTCGGAAGAATATTACAGCTGCTTTTATTAGGACACAAAGCAACAAACAGTTTCGCAAAGTATGTAAGCGTTGAAGGAGATGAGTTTCTGCAATTCGCAAACCAGTAGGAGACCAGACCCACCACGACTGATGAAAATTGTAATGAACAGCTAAGCAATTGATTTTCGCCCCAAGGTGGCATGATAACCGCTTCCTCTTCATTCATCATTAAAGGTAATGCCAACCACTCGTCCACCTAACTGCTTCAAAATACCGATCTAACATTCCTGACGTTTATTTGGATGTTATTCGGGAGTGGTAACAGATGTAGTACAGAGGGTGTGTAATTTTCTACAGATGCGGAGTGGTATTCTGTACACGATGGAACAGTAGTCGAAATCAATAGATCTAGTTTGGTGGCTAGATGGTGCATCAGTTGTAAATTGTGCTAATTGGATGGTTTTATATCTCACCGAATATACACCAGGTATCACCTGAGAGACCAATTCGCTTAGGAACTTGGTTGATGCTAACCTTTTTGCCATTCTTTGCAGTGTCTTTCCCTCAATCCGTAATACTGCACCTGAGTCTAAATGAGATATCTTCGAATAGAGCAAAATATTTTTTGCATTGGCAACTGGTCCAACATGTAAAACTAATACTACGCGTTGAAAACTTATTGTGCATAATAGAGAGCAAAAACAAATCTCTAAGTGGATTTCATCCTATTCGGAAGTACGTAGAGCAGGTGTCGAAACGTACAGCTATAGCCATTTGCTGGTCAAATCTTGATTTCGCTTCCTGAGGGGGATTTGGCATGAGCTCTGGTAGTGCCATTAGAAACAGCTTAACACCCAATAAGCAGGTGGTGATGTTAATGAGAGGACCAGGATCAGGAGCTAGTGCAGTGGTCATGTTTGGACCTGAAGACCTGTTTTATGTGAATTCCCTCCTCCTCTTCAAACAAGCTTCACGTATACCAATGTATTCATAAAGCATACTCTCAGCAGTTAATGGAGTATATTCGGAGCGAAGCGTAAAAAATGATGATCACATTCCTGCATTACCACCGGCTTACTAAAATTACAAGTTTTTCTATCTACACGGTGAATAAATTTGACTAATTGTGCAGAATTCACCAACGGTACCTCCTCAAGTATTCCTGGAACACTTCGAAAGTAGTCCACCTTTTGAAATACACTGCTCTTATGGTACACTGGCACCACTGAAATATGTTTACCGAGCTCAATGTTTGTTTACAAATAATCCTCCATATTCAGTTATCTTTTACCATTCTGATTACACCCCTGTGATGTCAGATGGAACTACCTCGCCAACTGAAGTATCTACTTCTTGTGGGAAAAGAAACTGTCTTCTCATTTCTTTAATGCATCTTCAACCTTTGCAAAAACAGCCCGAGTGAACTTATCAAGATACTGTCTACATTATAAATAAAGTAATAGATACATTTTTATTCCAGGGCACAGCATCTCTAGGTTTTCATACTGAACCTTTCCTTCCTTGTCAGGCTTAGTACCTTCCGTGTACAAAACCATCCATAAAACAATAATACCAAAGAAGTCATACACACAGGATCCCCTTGTTGTTCTTTTGGAACCATATTTTCACCTTATCTCCTTTGTATCTTTCAGGAATGCTAGGATAATGAGAACAAGAATTATATGCCTCAAATGAGGACGGCATGTACGCTCTACTGGTCGCCTTCCTTACCCTACGGCTGACAGGTGAGATTAAGCCCCATCCTCTTTATTGTCGTATTTTTTCAAAGTCGATGTCATAGGGAGCACAGAGTGTCCTAAAGAATGTCTCTTAAAGAGGACTATATATCATGGAACAGAAGCCAGGTTCGCGTGATTTGTTTCAAAGAACATGAATATCGAGCCTGTTGGATTGATAAAACTATCAGAACATCCTTGAACTGTATGATCAGTATTTCAGCATAGTATTACAAGGTGCCCGGCTGCAGGCAGAGGTATTACTTGAGCCAAGGTAAATGGATCAAATACAAAGCTCAGAATCAGGCGAATAGACTGTATTGCTTTGACCCTCGTCCACTCCTCCTCTAAGTACAGTAGGCTTACCAGAAGAGGAGATCTTCAGCGAGAATGGTTTACTTTGTTGTCTATGGTGCAGCCTAAGCCTGGATGATGTCTTCTCTAACACTGATGTATAGGCCGCAGCCAAGAAGTTATTTCATCTTGCTTTGATATGGATATAAGACTGATGAATCTTGAAGATATCATACAGCTTTTGTCTTATTCGTAAAATCTTGGTTACATGCATATGAGTGTTGTCGAAGCAGTCCTCTTTTGCTGCCAATGAGTATTACTCTTCAGTGCGAACAATCACCCAACCTTTCTACACCGAGCTTCCGAGGGCATGCGGGGGCGTTTGATGTTAATACTGGGGAAGCCATCGTAACATTTGCATCTCCGAAGTAGAAATCGGCATATCCGTATGAAAGAGGTGGACTTCAGCTACAAAGAATTTGGTTCGACAGTACAATATATTTGTACGTTGCCCCCTGGATTTGTCAAGATGGAACTCCCAGTAGGTTTTGTAATTCGATATCCTGGTATTGTCTTATTGGAAGACAATCTTATTCGAAAACGTTATAAGAAGTGCATTGTTTTATGTTGAAGTTTGCAGTTTGCCCTATCCCAGTTGATCTCTAAGGAATAATGGCATGAGATTGACAGAACGAAAACATACATTTTCTCTGTTTCCTGTTATACGTCAGCTGGAAAGCCTCGGCAGGAAAGAGAACGCCTTCAGATGTGTCAGCGTTTCTTCTTAGTATTTTACGGTCAAGATTGTGTTTGTAACATCATTTTTGGTTACGTCATTTTTTCATTACAGTAGACTTATGTTCTAAGTCCCTCTCGGCTATCGCTTAACTGAGAGCGATAAAACATGATCAGTCGTGCTGAAGTGGTGGGATAGAACTGAGAAGAAAGTGTCAATGAATTTGCCACAAATGGTCTTAACATGAATGCTCGGCGCACCTTGAGAGAAAAGACGACTCGCGTCAATTCCAGCCTTATGTTCCCGCGTCTCTTTGACTTCAGCATGTTCGACGGAACTTGTTTGGTGGTTATTTCTTACCTTCACCACGAACGAAACAAAGCTCTGGTGGTTTTTTTCCAAGGTATCACGCTCTATATATTTTGTCACATTTCCGTCTCACTGTTAAACTAATAGTAACCTATAATGAAATTCAAAAAAAATTCTTCAGATCAAAGGTGGTGACTTTTCCCAATATCATGGTACAGCTTTTACGGATTGTGTGTTATGGTTTTTTTTACTTAATTCCTCGACAGAATTCGCCGATATTTCTGAAATATTTTCTTTTCTGATTCTTTACACCATCAGTCTGTCAGTTAGCTCTGCCGACGTATTATTGAGGCCGTCGCCACTGTGATTCATGCTGCATTATGATCATATATTTCAAATTTGTGACCAGAGTTTTCCAATAGCAAACCGAAAAACTCAACGACCCTACATGTAGTTGTTTTGTATATAAGTAATTACAGCACAAGGAGAATATCTTCAGCTAAAGCAATACTCTACAAAAGGAATAGGAGCTTTTTTACATAATCAAAGGAAAGAATTTTAGTGATGGTACTGTTTTTTTACACGTAACCATTATTATTTCATCGATTTTCGTGTAGGCGCTATAAAATGAGCTTTTTCTCGATTATCAGTTTCATTAGAAGTGTCTGGATGGAACTCAATACTAAGGTTATTTTATCCCTCACATAGTGCAATTGTATGTTAGATAAGTCTCGCACCACGATCAAAGATTTAATCCAAGCACTTACTGATCTTCGATGCCCTAGTGGAGCTGATAGATTTTCAAACGGAAAAGAAAATCGAATTACTTATATAGATTCTTGAATGATTTTTATGTAAATATCCGCTTAAGTATAGACATTCGATATTTCAATCTTCAAAATTAACAGAAATTGAAAATTTTATAGAAAAAATGGTATTGCGGATTAAATGATAGCACTATAGAAGACTGCGCAATTTTGTTTAGTTTAAAGTCCTTGAGCTACAGAACATGTATTTGAACTGGTCGATATCATTGACAGAAAATCATATAACAAGTGAATACTGGTCGATAGAAGTACATGTTTGTCGTGGTTTCGCTGTCTGGATGTGGCGTTACCATTCCACTCAAAGCAGACGTGACTGATTACTGTCATCCAGTCTTTCAGTCACCAACATGTTGACAAACATGTCTGTAACTAAACAAAGTTGTTCCTGGAGGCTGATATTAGCAGCACTGATTTCAGCTTCGTTTTGCTTATTGAAGTAATCCGTGTAATTGTTATTTAAATGCCTTTGTGGCTGCCGCAGCCCGCAGTTAGATATTACCTTTACAGGACAGGACGTTA
Source organism: Lineus longissimus (assembly GCF_910592395.1). Lineage (NCBI taxonomy): Eukaryota > Metazoa > Nemertea > Pilidiophora > Heteronemertea > Lineidae > Lineus > Lineus longissimus. The sequence goes on from NC_088314.1 coordinate 2,472,895, forward strand.
GTCGTTGTGGGGATTGGCAGCAGAAAAGGTATGACTTATGGGATGGATTGAGGTAGGGTGAGGAGAAGTAGGACATCTTGGACCAACACTGTTGGTAAGGACAAGAGATAACGCTTTTACGGCTGGGCGTCGTAGGTAGTAGGGGAGTGATATATTGGGGTGAGTTCACTTCAGTCAGATCAACGATGTTTTGAAATGTAAAGTTTATGAAGCGGTTAAATTACAAAAAAGGTACATTTTTGAACAAAACACACATCAATAAATTCACAAGCCATAGAGAAAGCCCAGATTCCATCCTCCGTAGGGTTACTAATCGATTTGGAGACACAAATATATTGAATTCTATTTATCAACTTGATTTATAGCATTTGAGCATGCTTCCCGAGAGACTTTTTAGGGTCAATTAGGAAATTGTACCAACTGTTGCGAATCACATCACACAACTGACGTAATTTTTGTTTGATGAATGGCATAACGATATGGAGCGTGTAAGAAACCTGACGTGATTTACGCCGAAATCAGATTGTAACTTATGGTGAGCCTAAGTATACCATTTATCAAATGGCGGAATTTCATTGTTGGTCGGTTAAGGAATGTCTATATCCCGGGGTTGTTGGAAAGCGCATCAGTGTGGGTTCTCTGGTTACTGTTGCTGATCCACTTAGACTGACGGTCTTAATACTGCCTGGGAAATCTGAAAACATTATTATAAACTTGATATAAGCTTAAACTTGTCATTAATACTCTCAATGTTAGGTAATTCATGTTAATCAGCCGCCACAGTTTCCAGAAACGATGTATGTAAACTGGAAATGTTATTCATTTTGATTGAGTCCTCAAGGCGATATTGAAACAGTATTCGAGCTATACTTTTGAAGTACGTTCTTCTTCCTTTAGATATGGTTTCTATTATGTACAAGGTTCTATATCAAATTGATTATATTGATTTTGGCGAATATAGAATCTGGAGCTGAGGGCAGTTAAGAACAATACCACATCCTCTATCTAGATCAGGTGAAAAACCACTACAGTATATCGTGTGCACGTCGATTAAAGGTGAGCCACAGATGAAAGCACGTGAAAACTCCGTTGAAGCATCAGTGTCCAGCAGAAAATGACTTGCATTGACAAAATGTATTTGATCTTGACTTGACCTGCACTTTGACATGTTTAGACTTTTTTAATGACTTCATAATTTGGAGAAGAAAATTACCAACAACATAAAAGCCAAATAAAAAGGTGTTGGCCATGCGAAATCATTTAATTTAACAGTTCCATCCCTTCATATAGCTGCTATTCTTTGCATATCTAGTTTATCAAATGACAACGACTAGGCGATACCAAGCTCCCCTGTTATTAACTGTTCATGAGATTCAGGTTGTGCATTATCGTGAAATATGGCTTCAAATAACATTAAAATGATGGCAATTTCTTCTTGGTGGTAGATCCTGGGTGTGAGCCTTGATTATAACATAAATAAAGAAGGATTTTTGTAATTTGAGACATTTTTGGGCGCCTCGGCTTAATTTTCTCGAACTTATAGACAAACAAAGAGGATTTATGACGCCTTTATTGGGGTAGAAGATAGCCTCATTGCTTAGAGACTTTAACCGCTTGAAATAGAACCAATTTGTGTTTGGTTTCATGCTCAGCAACTCCTAAAAGAACTGAACTTTTTTTCGGTACTGAATTTTTTTTCGGTACTGTACTGCTTTGCAGTTATCACAATGCATTATACATTGCGACGAAGCTGCTTCATATTAAATTGGCGGCACCAAAGTATATGTCCTCCGTTTAGCTGGACTTTTGAAGTGAGGGACAGGTTCCAGCAATCATCGTCTAGTTGGGTTTTTTCGAACTGAACCGGGTCTCATGTAGTATTGACGGCTACCACTTCAAGTGGTTGGATGCAATGATTAGTTGTCTGACAATGCATCATTTGCTATTCCGGTCCCGGTTCCGTTGCTGTAATGAGGTGTAGAAGTTGATCACGCCGTACACCAGTAGTATATGTCGGCGTCCTACAGTACGCCAAGTTCTGATTCTGCTCACCTTCGTGATCGTCTAAAAAAACGTTAATAGCACCTGTGTCGGTTTTGATCAGCAATTGCAATGTGAATAATCGCCACTCTCGAGACATGTTTCGTCTGGATGTCACTATCAGTTTGCAGTGGGGCTGCTTAATATCACCTTTGCGCTATATCACTGTCATCGCTTGAATTAGACTCCATACAATTGGAGAGCACCCTTGCATTACGATATATGGTGCTAATCTAATCAAACGAGATTCATACTCTGGCGAAAGGTTGTGCTGACTTTTTTCGTGTTGTAGATTGATATGTCTTCGTTTGCATAATTGAAATCGTAGATAGCAAATACCATATGCATGGAAATTGGGCTCCTTCTGATTTGACAAGTTCTAAATCCCGGGAAGAGAGACACGGGATTGGAGAAATCATCGCCCAGTCAGTAATCGTCACTACGGCTATCGCGGTCTGCACCGTGCCAAGTGAAAACGTGACCGGCGGACTGTTGAAGACGGTAATGGTAGGCGGCCTCTACATGTACTTGATGTGCGAAATTGAACTTAACTGAACCTGGATCCCCTTCCTCGGATAAAACTGAAAAACATATTATTTTTTACGACTTCCCACATCTTCCCACGTAAAGTCTCCAATCCTCTTAATAGTTTCAACTTGTGCCAGGTTCTTTTGTTGAAGGACGGTCACAATTGGAAAATGTTGTTCTCTGAAGCGATGTTTTGGTAGAGAGATTTTATACTTGTTGTATTAGCTGATTAGATATTTAGATGGGAGCCGCGGGCAACAACATAATGCAACTGTCATGACCAATATTTGATTGATATCAATTTGGTGTGAACCAGTTTGCACTGTCATATAGCTTACGAAATCGATGTAACTAAGCCGACTGGTGTCGACTGGTGTTATGGTTATGAAGGGAGCGTTCCTTTTGCTATCAACGAGTTCTTATTTCTGTCACATGCAGTTCCAGTAACGGAAGAGGCCTCCTTGGCGAGTTAGAACGTTCTTCCACGATGATGGTGATCACAACTACTTGTGGAACATTCCGTCGTCTTATCAAAGTACCACGTCACAGCGCAATCGTATACGATTTTAAGCTTTTACAGGAAATGCAGTGTTTTTAATGTTCCCTCCAGGCCTAAAAAAGTCACTCCTGCTACATCAATGCTTATCCCCTCTTCAGTAAAACATAAGACGTAAATCATCGACCTTTTAAGCTGTTGACATCTTCTGTCTTATCTTTGTGGTATGTCGGATTACGTGGGATGAATCGTGACACTCTAAAAGAATCTCAATGATATTTAGGACTATACTCCCCTTCAATTTTTCTAAGCTTATGGTGGAATTGTTAACCTATACTGGCAGCGATGTTTTTAGGAAAGTATTTTGTGTAAATGACTCGGTTTGGCACCCTGGACGCAGATTTCTGCAACCAACTTAGATTTAGTGAAAAAAAGTAGACTTGGGTACATGCTTGAAACCTAAAGCACCGATATTAACTATGTTTGGTCCAATAAATATCTCGTACTTGCTGGTCCTTATAATCCGCTCACCTTTACTATAAAAATGATTTCATGGATATCAAAATTCTTTACCATCATGGAGCTAAAAACTGGGGATTACTATCAGCGGTCCAGTCTAATGTTACAAATACTTTGACCTTATATTTTACAGCGCCCTTCAAAAGGCATGAGATTTTTACGACAAGCATTTTTGTGATTGGTACATGTCATCCGTAAGAGTTGACTGACGAGTTGATAAATCAAGTTTAAATGTGTTTGGGGTGTATCGACAAATGTAGAAGAAACGATGGAAATGTCAATGAAATTAATTTATATTATTAGCGACTGGGAAGGTCGATGCAGCCCTACAAGTATTGATTTCAAGTCAGCCGACACGACTGACACGATTTCAACTTGTCTCACATTAAATATTTAAATACGAAAGATATGTGTCAAGATTGTCATGACGCTAGGTGTTCGATTCCCTTTCAAGAGAAGTTTGAAAATGGCTACATATCCATCTGCCGTAATGTAGTATAAAATGAAGTCATCAGGTTTTTAACTCAGCTTGGTTCCCTGTTCCGTGCCCCATGCTCAGTCATGTTATGATGAGAAAATATATCTCTCGAAGAGATTCTGTTACTGATCCAACTTAACGAGTTACATTCCATCAAAGTCAGATTCATAAGGACTTATTCATTTGTGTTGATGTTCCAACACTTAAGGTTTAAATTCACAATCGTTATAATTAAACAAATGCCTATGATTTACAGACAAATCGGTTTGAAACCAAACGCTTAGTTGTATTTTTGGTTTATTGATTACGTCTGCGTATATCTGGGATCAAAACGCAGCCTGGCTTTGTTTGCTGCAGATGAAGAACTTGTAGCTAGACTATCGAGTTTTCTGTAGTGAACATGGTGTACCCTCTGTAATAAGATAAGTCTACTGAATCAGAACTGATTGCCTATTCGTCCAATTATCTGTCTTCTTAATCTTCAGGTCAAATACCTTGTTGTTTCAGAAACTGTCTATGCTATTCGCTATGGCAGCGCTAAACAGGAAGAAACAGCCAAGGCGTGTGTTTGTCTGAGGTAATAACAAAGTCAACAGAAAAGACAAGGTAGAAAAAAGAAACAACGTTAGATGTACATACATGTAGTACATATTGTTGATGTGATGATGCTCTCAATGCAACATTACATGACCAGTTTGATCATTAGACTTATCGAAGACAGTTTGAAGCAAAGCAGAGTTAGCTACTTCATTCTCCTCTGTAACAACGCGTAAATGGTATATTCCACCTCGACGACCAATAAAGTGAACTGTCTTCGCTTGTGAGGTGTATGTACACTATTGACGCAAACGAATCATCAAAGTATGCGAAGAATGAATGTTGTATTCTCCTATCTTATAACGTCTGCTGTCCGTTGTATACAGCTTTATTCACTCTATTATAAACATTGTATCTCTGAGCCTCAATAGTCAATAATTCCCTTCAAGAAACGACTGGCCATTTCCTTAAAGGACTGACTCCCATATTTGACGCCCTCAGACAACAAATACCGTGACATACCGCTCAAGCTAATGGCAATAGATGATGTCAGTCGCTCAGCTCAGGCTAATGACAATGCCGATAGTATCACCATTTTGAACTCGTGCCGGACAATGTGTTGACACGTGTAACGACTGCGACAAACAGTCGTACTGTACGGCTGATATGGCAGTTGATTCTTTCTAGCAATTTGTCTATTAGACTGACGTGTATCATTATGTGCCAATGACTGTCGAAAAATGCACGTAAAGGACACACAACGTAACGTTTCTTTTTCTGATGGCTTCCTTGTCCAATAATGAGAGCTAGCCTTACGCTCTCACCCATTGCTGTCATCTTATAGTAGATAACGTGCGAAGGTGTTCGCTTGGTGATTCTGTTATGAAAGAAGTTAGTTTCGCTTGAGCCCAGATCAGTCATTGATGCTGACTAAGCTCTCTCTATTTGGTGCCGGATTTTTGTTGGGCATTCTTTAAAGCAGCGATTCTCTACTCGGGGAAACTTTAGGGCTACCAGTTCCGTAGACTTTGTTTGCCATCTGCTATACACCCGAGTCATGTTGACCTGCGCTACCACTAACGTGTCGTTGGATCTAGCTCCCCAGGCTCCCTAGGGTCATTGGTTTGTACAATCTTTGGTAGGCAGTAACGAGCAATCTTCCCCAGGGCACTAACGAATTAACCAGTGTGGCAAGTAAGATCTTGGGCAAGTAACCCTGCACCACGACAGCGGTTTGTGGTTTTGGGAACACCTTTTGAATCTGCGTTCTGTTACAAATTGTGTCAGCTATCTATCCCTCATCGAAGGTATACCATAACCTCAGTGGTTTCCCTGCTAAGTAATAAGCAATTACCGGCAGACAGTTGTGGATTATTATCTTACTAGCCCGCTTTGGCAATTTATCTTTCCGCAAGCAAGGTCAGTTCGGAAGTTGGTTATGAATGACATGATTGACATGGGGCTATTGGTCATACAATTATGATTATCAAGATATGGTATGGAGACCTAATGAAGGCAATCATAGGCATCTCGGAAGGGATTGCTCGCATAGCCCCAGGCTAGGGTCTGCATTAGATCGCTTAAACGCTGCTAGTGTGGAAGGAAGAAGAATCATCGCCTTCAAATACCGGGCATTGTACGATCACAGACCGAATCCTATTTTGCGTTTGTAAGGATGAAAAACTTCGTTAAAACTTCGTTACAGGTTGCAATAAGTAATGTTCTTGATGATGCCTTTATAGCACAAAATTCGCTGTAATCGCAACAGAACCGGAGCAAGCTATCGGGCTTATTGACGATTATGGCTGTTAAATCTGCAGGGATGATTCTGGGCCTTCCCCTGTCATTCAACAGTTATGTATTATAATGTCCTAAGCTAAATCTGTTCATCATCATGGAATACTGGTATGATTTGGTAGATTTATCCGGAGCTTTTTCGTTATACCACCGCGCCAGTCCCCAAAGTTTTGATTCGTGCCCAATGTTTGCCAGACATCCTAAATCTGGTCTACATGCATACATGACGATAGACGTGAACTGTAAGATGAATGGTTATTCTATAGTTTGATTCTTTCATCCCCTGTGAAATCCTGATTCGCTGGAATTGGTTTGGTTCCAATCGGCCACAAAGATCGTATGATAAGATCGATATGTTGATCTGCATGACGAGATAGGATGACCTCTTCCAACTGTACCCGAATTATCAGTGTCCTGTTACAGGACTGTCATTTTGAAGGGATTTGTTGAAATCTCTCTATATTTGGATGTTCAGGATGAGTTTGAGTTGGTATCTTTCATTTATTGGGGGTTCAGGTTGAATTTGACAGATTTCAAATCCGAAGCAGACAACTAATAACCTGAATCCGTTACACGGTTTTCCCGCATTCCACAGGCCTTGAAGTCAGTTACAATGAATGCCAAGCCAAGAACTTAACCGAAATTAATCCAAAGCCTGTGAAAACCACGCGGTTTCCGGTGTTCCCTGGCAGTTGCGGGTTTCATGGCTAGACATAGCATAGATGGCAATGGCATGATGAATACAATCCGATCAACTCCCTCTCCAGTTGCCGTTTGCCTGATGTTGACCTAAATATGATTCAAGGGCTTTGGAGAAATCTTCATCAAAATCTGTAAACGTAAATGTGCTAGTACTGGTTTGTTTAAGTTGATGCTGGTGCCTGAGTTGTCTAAGGAAAACGCCTTAGCAATAGAATAAAATCAACAAACGCAAGACAGATCAAACACAAATGTTAATGTCTTGGCAATGAATTTGCTGTTGGCGAATACCCTTGATAATATTTTGCTAGGATAAGGTGTTTCTTTAATGGCATGAGCTTACGAAAATAGCTCAAGCTAATGTGTGTTTATGATTTTCCTTGCTGCAAGAGATTTGAGCTAGCGAAAGATATTTTTCGAAACGTTATGAAAGATTTATTCGCGATATTGTGTTTAGGCGCTGGGTTAAGTTTTTGTTTGTTTGCTTTATGATAAAAGAAGCCAGAAACAGCCATATTCACTTCCTAGCGATAGCAATAGATAATGGAATAAAAGTTTAGATAATAGGAAGCAATGATTCATAACAATTGAGGCTGTCAAATTCTAGATGTTGACAGGCTTGTTCGTTGCTGGATATCTTTCTAAAGAATTAATGGAAAATATCGTTGACAGAAAAACGTATCGTTACCAGGTTTCTGTTTCTTTCCTTGCTAGTCAACCTCTGGATGAACTGGAAAGCGTGTTAACTGGAAATTCTGTTTTTATTCTTTTAATGGCATATCAGAACATCCGACCTTCCCTTGAATCACACTTCACAGCATCAAATATATAGGTTTATTAAGGTTGTGGTGATAATCGCCCTCGAGGAACAACACAGGATGCAAAGAAAAACTAATGTATCATCAGCGCAAAACGATTCAGGGAATTCGTTGCTTTATAAGCGCATTGTAACACCAATACTTGCTTTCTTTGATATTAAATCGTCTACATTCAGGGATGGAACTTTTCCCCTCGGGAAGTTGAATCATCCTCAAAGGTACGTGGGCCAATGGCACCATTCAGAGTCACGTGCGGTAGAATAATTTAAAATTGCAAAACCTCTGGAAATAACTACTTTACCTGACAAATTATTTCAAAAATGCTATGGCTTGACGTGAAATATTGATTTGATATCGCAGGTTGAGTAATGTCATTGAACATCGAGAGAGGAATAGGTCTCATTAGTTCGTAATGTTTGTTATGTTGTAAAGTAGATTGTACATTCTGTTTGTACCAAAAAGCTCATCTCAACCCCATCGATTCAAGATAAGCTTGACATGGTCTTTTGATTGTAAGATGGGTATGTACAGCTAGTAGCACACAAAGTTAAATGTCGGTGAAATCATATCGCAGAGGTATTTTAAATCCTGCATTAGCAGAAAGGCTGACGTATTCGTCAGTGACATTGGGTCGTCGAAGTTCCGCACAAAATGTTTGTAAGGATTGAGAAGCGCGTCACGTACCAGCACCCAAGCCTGAATGATTCGAGAGAATGGCTGATCACCTCAAAGAAGATGGTTCTGATCAGCATTCGGATCAGATGAGATTTTAAAAACCGCATAGCCCAGTGGTTAAAACGGCTGGCTATCGTGCCAAAGGGCTCTAGCTCGAGTCCAGGATTTCTTCCGATGTACCAGCGGGAATTCAAGGAACAAAAAATTCGCCAGGTAGCCAAAAATGCAAGGGCCTTTGACATCGGTACATTCGAGCCTTAGAATACATCATCTGGGAGGTTATCAACGCTATCTGTCACTAGTTAAAGGCAGGCTGGTGTAACAAAACGGTATGGCAGACTGGCCGGTTCTTTTTGTGGCAATCGGGTCGTATTAGCAACCTTCAGCTTCCTCCATCTGCAGGTTGATCGTTGTTGGCCATATTAACTGATGCCAGATACTTTGGCATGATCGTTGGCCTTAGAAATGGACATCCGGCCATTGCTTAAGAGCAGATGAAAGGAGTCTGATAGCCTGATCACTTATCGCCCCGAATGACAATTGCCGAGGTTCCGAAGGAATTGGCAGCATAATGATTGTACTAACTGATGAGACCATGATATGTCTTACGATCTTTGCTCCTTACAATCCATATCATTTCTGACGAATCCATAGTTTGTAGCACCGAAAGAAATCTACAGGTAATTGATTCGAACCTTGATTACACAGCTGCTGCTCTAAAGACAATCCTTTGCAATCGATGGAGGAAAAACAAACAACGGGATCAATGACATAAAGCATCGGTAAAAAAGCAGCTACTACAAGTGTTATGCTGACTGGATACATCACGATGATATATTCATAAAGGATCATGCAGGACGGGCAAGTGAAGTCGTCGAGGGAACTAAACCAAAGGCGAGAGAAATAGTCGAACACGTTTAGGACACTACTGGACTACACCCAACGGTTCCTCTGGCGTACGCAAAGTAAAGGTTGGAATTGCCACCGTTGAGACGGACTGCCTACACAGGGGAAGCTATGTAAGTCTTCTCAATACGACCGCTTTCATAATCCCAAGGTAAAAAGGGAACAATAGCCACTTGGAGTGTCAAAGGACTAATGGAAGAATTGTTAATCCATTTGATCACTGTCACGAACGATCAAAAGCCGTATGTTGCATCTGCTAGAGGTTGAACCAATCCATATTACTACAGTAAGGCGACTACAGTTTCTGATTCAGGTGCTCAGGAGAGCCATGTGGAAATGGAATACTTTACCGCAGTTGGCGGGCTAAGCGAATCTGAGAAAACATCTGTTCTCAAAATAGAGCCAATCTTCACATTAAGCGATTTCGGTTTGAGGGGTCAAGAAAAACGCCTGTCGCATGGCGAAAAATGTGTTCACTTCCGTTATCCAAGGAAAGTAGAAATGCCAAGTAGAAGGAATCTGTCAAACCGTTACAGATCCAAGGGTCAGTAAAAGCACCTGCTCCAGTTGTCATTTGATAGAAAAGGAATAAGAATGTCTACACTTCCTTCTTTACAGGAAAATAGAACCCAGACATCTGTTGGGAATAGAATTATTGTGGCTGGTATTACTATTCCAATCTGATTGCTCCTGCGCCGGTCTCCCCGCAAGCGGTCCGGGCTACCCAGACCTGATTTCGTCATTATCTTGAGATCGCAGCCTTAATTGAGCTGCAGGCTGTACCATTATCTCAATGATTGGCAAGGAAATCTATACGAAAACGACAACAGACCACCCGGGGCCCCTGATGGATTGATTCATCGGGTCACTCATTCGGATGGAACGATTGGTGGGGCTGATTGACAGGGTGGTCATGGTGGTTGTCGATACTAGACATCACCCCCGGGGAGAGTGACCGTAAGAAACAATTCTTGAAGCTGGAGTTAGTCTGACAGAAAGTAAACGTCTCCGAGGGATTTCCTTCCATGGTTCCAAATTGCACGTTGCAATAGAACTTTTGTTTCTTGTTCACCTTCTCGATCAAGAAGCCATCCACTCAGTATGTGCAGCAGACATTACTGCTCGCTTCTCTTTATATATTTGATTTATCTAATTCGAAACTCCTGTATACTTATGAAAAAATGTGATTTTACGACGCAATACTTTAAACTTGTCGAGAGAGATCGGAAGTACGTCAATGATAAAAAAGATAAGTTAAAAAATCACCTTTCGTCTCAGTGGCTCTACACTCTTTCCGCCTAACCGAACTGATGCATCTTCGCTTTATTTTTGAAATTTTCCCCTGCAAACAACCACCTCATGTATGACCGGTTATTGGAAGTGAGTCAACATAGCAAATCTACTCTTTATCAATATCCTTGTCCCTCTGTAAAGTCATATATGGTCATTCTTCCTCTAATGATCTCTAATGGCCACCATTGGCAAGTACAGCTGACCTTTCTAGATATCGCTGGATAAACAGGGTAAAGTGGTACAGTTGTAGTCCTACAGCGTAGATTCGCTGATAGTAGACGTTGGTGCACAAGTGCATTTATAGGCTATAAATGTACTTGGGCTACAATTGTACCTTAACCATCAGGTACAGGAAAGTGCAAAGAAGACAAGCAGAAGTGGATGGACAGCAACGTAGATGAAATTCGACGGCTCAGCGACTTACCAAACTGAAACTGTACGAAGTCGTCAAAGAAATAACTGGCTTTGGGAGTATGGCAGCTCCTACTGTTATGAATACAGATGACCAGGCTCTGAAGAGCAAGGAAGAAGGCCAAGAATGCTCGGTAGGGGACCTAAAAGAATTCTAAATCGTCCACCACGCCGAGAGAAGGTTACACTAAAGAGGGCCAAAGATCAAACATCTTGGATCGAGCGCAATGAGTAATTGAAAACTCGCGATGGAATTGAATATCGGGATTGGTAGTGCATGCCGCACCACGTTTGGCCAAAGTTTGCAATACAAGCCTCAAAACCACGTTGAGGATATAAGATGTAGCCGTTCTATTAATCGAAGAATATCGTTTTAAATGTCATAGCTTCATTAACACCGCCCAGTCTCTGATTGAAGCTGAAGTTATGAGTCTCAATAAGCGCCCCACCTTTGAACACATTTTTCTAGAACGGTCAAATTGCATCTATCTTTGGATGTGTGAACAAGCAAGTCAGGTCACAAAGCGAAATTGATTCAAATAATAAGTGTGACCTTCAAATACACTTCAATAAGATGAGAAATGTAATTGCCTCGAGGAAATGATGATGTCTTCGATCATGGTCGAGATATATTCATCAATTCGCCTAGAAGAGTGCAATAAATGTTTACAACTCTAAAAAAAGAAAATCTAAACTTATCCCTGGTCAAGGTTAAAGCTCGGGGGTTGGATGCAATTACAGTACTTTGATATGTGAAAGTATTTGTGCACTCATAAAAAGCAACTGACCGGGAATGGAACCGCGGCAACGACATCTTATAGAAACGTATCCTTATTCTTGTTCATGTAAAGGTAGTAACAAAACTATCTCTTCGCCGGAAACTTTCGAAATCTAGCATGAACCTTTTTTTTAAGAATACAAAGATTTCTTGTCTCTGGGGTCTAGTTTTACACACTTGGGTTCGGAAATGCATCCTATAACTTAATTTTAATCTTAGAAACCTTGAAACTATGCATTGTGTTTGTATAGTTGGTCCTTTGGCGTACGTCTTCACTCGAACAAATACAATGAAGTATTGACGGATCGATACTAAACAATGTGTTGGAGAAAATGTACTCGCGTCCCTCTCTAATTTCAAACCATTAAGAACACGTCTGAAAATCGAGTCTCATATTAAAGACCATATTGAACGCCAATGGGAATCTTTACATCTTCTATAGATTTGTAGAGGTGTAATCTACGCCGAGTCTCGAGGCTATGTCAGCAGTTTTCAATTTTCATTCAGAGAATTGACTCTTGTGAAGGTGATGGTCTCGATTGGCTAGCTGTCGATCTGGGTTTGCCGTTTCATGTTTCTTAAAAGTGGTTAGCGGCTGCTAGATCATTCTAAGGAGAAAGCAGGTCAATGTTGTGCTCTATGATCGTCTCCAGAACAAAAATTGTGATGCTGCCAAAGGCAGTTGCGTGTGTTTTTTATTGAACAGGTTTCATCGTGTGAGAAACACTGCTCGTAACATTGAAAACATGGGAAGGGGTGGGAAGGCTTATTATATCCGGGGGAAAATAGGATCTTTTTAACATTGACCTTGTTTAAAGGTTTTCGATTGCGTTGTATTAATAGTCGAGCATATTGTTTATCTTGATCAAAAGATACAAGCATCTGGGCGGTTTGAATTGGTTAACAAGAGTTTGACAAGAAAGGTATGTTGTGGAAAGGTATCTGATATGCAATAGCACACTTTTGCTGACATTGCGGTAAGTGTCGGTTATCAATTTTTGAAAGGTATAACCATTCTTTATTGGCCTGGATCTCCAGCATATACAGTGTAATCATAACATGATAGAATGCGATGATTCGCTCTACCCTCAGGCTCCCCATCTTTATTGTCGGACGATGTATTAATATATTTACATATTTCCCTGTCTATCATTTCAGGTGCTATTTTGTTTGAGAGGGATCTCTACGAGGCCTACATCTACCAGCATGCGCCGGCGAAGACACCCATTACGCGGGTCAAGGCCATGCACGAAGACAGCCGGAATGAACCAATCTCCTATTACATCGGGGTCGACCAAGAGGATTTTTATATCGGCGAATTCTCGGGTCAGCTGAAATCGAAGCGAATAATGTCAAACTCTCTCAATACAACATATCAAATTCCAGTTATAGGAACGCTATCCGGTCAGGTTAACTTAACATACGTTAGGATACAGGTCACGCCTTATAATGACTATCCACCAAGATTCAAAAGAAATTTTCAAATTGTTACGATATTTCGGAATACTCCGTACGGGTCTTATATCACACGTGCCCAGGCCACTGACCACGATACACCGCAGTACATGTTATCTTTTGAGATCGAAAAGTCACAACATTCCAAAAGATTTATCATTGATGAGAAATCTGGGAACATTTCCCTCCTTGGTCCTCTACCCAAGAGGAAGCAAGCAATAAAACTGACTGTGTTGGTACATGATCTGATGTCACCACCAAAACAAGATGAAACAACGGTGCTTATTAGTATAAAGGACATTTCAGGTAGGTAAAGTAATGGTTTAGGTCGGATTCGTCTGATGTTACTGACTCTGTTTCATATTGAGGTCCATTGCGAGGGAATGGTCATGTGTTAAAATGTTCGTGCTTAGTCTTGAAGTTGGAGATACTACTGTTACAATATGTTTAGTCACTGGCCAGTGAGAGGCTATACTATCTGATCGGAAGTCCTGAATTCCTGTTGGAGGAAAATGGCGAATCCGCAGAATTGCCGCTGTGGACGAAAGGAAGGGAAACTCTCCTGGTCTTTGAATCGGAGGATATTGTAGAAAAATGACTCTGATCGCACAACGATCACGCACCTAATCTGGTTCGACTCTAAAAATTTTACCATAAATCAAATCAGATTTTGCATTGGCATCATTATCCGCGATATTATCTTTCAATGCAGCATCATTTCTGCCTATTCATTCCTTAACAGATGTAGATTGGATTTTATGAAATCAGAATCGACTCAATTTGATGATATTCAGTGCACTTTATTAGATTGTAAGTCATTAGGCATTTGAGGTTGCTTTGGTGGGAGGTGGGGTAAATGGTATTCGTGTAAAGACCTGAATTTTTACAAGCGCATTGTACTTCTTCGGGGAAACCACTCGGTTGGGCCCACACCCGCAGCTGCAGCTAGGACAGTTTTCGGCCATGGCGGTGTTTAACATCGTGGTGTAATATTGCAAATTCCTTTATAAAACGGTTCCATTGAAAATACCAACTCCTCCCTGGCAACTCGTTAGCTGGATATAACAGACAATGAATGTATTAATCTATGAAACATCGAGAAGAGGAAATGCGTTGGCCTTCCTAACCCTTTCAAATTGCCCGTCTAAACTGCAATATCCTCAGCTTCCTGCTTTTAACGATTTGCATAAACCATAAAACACAAAACAGTCTACTTACATACAATGGCAATGTTCTAAGCATTACCGTCACCATCAGACACTCAACTGATGGCTGTCTCATGAACAAGACATGTAAAGAATGCCGCTGTCATTAGTGACATGATGTAATTGCAAAAGAGTGTAGATCTTTACAAAAGAGAAACATTTAGCGACGAGGGCATTCATCACTGGGACCATTAATGGGTCTATTAGTATCTTCTTTGGACATGTATTACGTTGACTTATGTGCATAGACTACCCCCAGCGAATTCTTGGGGCAGCTGAAGTCGAAGACGGGCTGAAGAGAAAGGGAAAACAACAATGCCAATTATGCATATGCATGAAAACAGAATTATTAATTTTTTTGGTTCGAACTATAATTATGTTTTGCTATTGATGAGGTTAACATGAAAAGACGATTCCTTCGAGCTATTCCCATTCTTCATGTTAAAACCTCCAACTTTTGCTTCCATCACTTCAAAACATTACCTAGCCCAAGGCACCGCTTGTCGGAGACCGAGTCACCATCCCATTTCTCACATACCACCTTCACCTTACGATGTGTCAAGAGATTTGCCGTGTCAGGCTCCCCCAATCCAATCATAGATACTCAGTAAGGTTAGTTGTTCTCAAAGCCAGAGAAACAAACTTAAAGCTGAATTTCATACGTCTACAACAGTGGTGTTATTCTACATGTACCAGCAGTATTATCTCTCTGAATCTCTTGTGTTTCTGGCGTGATATTGAAAAGAGGTCTTACATTTTTATCGACAGGCCGCGTAGAATAAAACTGCACTCCATCCACTGAGCAACCGAATTAACCTGCTTTCCAGTTAACAGCCATGAAACGTAGCTCCCTCTTCTCCGATACATCTTAGCTAATCCTCCATGACACTAATGCTTCTTTAAAACTACCCTATTCAATTTTCAAGTCTCTGAAACGTCATTTGTGCGACAATTGGCCGAATTATATCGGAATCCTTTAATGCAGTTTCTAGAAGAAAGATTATTGCATTGCTGTTATATACTGCCTGGGGACTGCTCAGTAAGCGGGCGTTACGGCTTCAATTTAGCTATTAGGTTGGGTCGATTTCTCGAGTTGATAAATAGATTGTCCAATGGCCCTCTTGCTACTTAGATCATTCAACTACTTGTCGGTGTTGTGGAGCTGGTATTGGTATCAGCGACTGGGAGGGGGAAGTTGAAAGAGGTTATATAAAATTGAACTAATAACAAGGGGATCGGTAACTACGCTCTGCTACCATGTACAGACGAGCTCGATTATCATTCGATATCTCGTAAACTAAAGCACCAAACTCAATGCGATTTTCAGCATATCGTCAGAAATATTGTTTTCTAATCATACAGTATGGCAGGAATGCGATTGTATGAGTTGTCTAATATGAAATTGGCAATTTAAAAAAATACAATTTCTTGTAAATCAACTGCCGTTTAGCCTCTGTTATAATTTTGGAGGCCGACAGCTTTTGTCGTAAATGGCTGCCTTTTGGATGCTTCGGTAAATGTAAACAGCTACTCTGCGCGGAAGAATGGTCTTATCAAAGGTGTTTAGGTAATCAGAAAAGATGAAGCTGCGTAGTGTCTTATACGTATTCGCAAAGCGTCATGAGATTATCTGGGTTGAAAGCAAAATAAAAGTCAGGGGCTAACAACATCAAAATTGGATCATTACTCCAAGGGCGTACAAATTACCTTTTTTATATTGAATTTCCACCAAGATGATGTGATAAATGGTCGCCTGGTGTTTAACGTTGAAGGAATGAATGGACGGATATTATGGTTCCATAGCTGTCATCTCCATCTGCTCCATTATTAAACCGGGACTGGGGTGTCAGAGTCAATCGTACGCGTCGACTTGGTGAAAGGTCGGTGTGTAGAGTCGCATGTAAATGAAGATGGTGCATTTCTGACTGGTCTTCTTGTTTGCGTTGAATTTGTTCGTATCACGCTCTGCCGAAAGCCTTGTGTGCGAGATTTGCAACCGTTGATACGAAACCACATCGAAATAGTCGCCAAGAAACATTGAAATCTGCTGAAAGCGTAGTTCGTACCGCATTTCGTCGAACTAGAAGTTGTTACAAATTGATGATGCACATTCTCATTAACTCTGGGACAAGTTTCAGAATAAAACCACAGTAAAGTAAATGAAACGTATTTTCGGAAGTTCGACTTCAGAATTAATGCAGATTGTTGCCGTTGCGTGACTTCTGAAACGGAAGGGGAGATATCAACCAGAAAAATTCATTGCCTTCGGTAAATTAATATCAGCGTCAAAGGCGTGTTATTGGAAGTTTTTATCCAACATCTAAAATATTTTCCAACTTTGACTGAATGGTCCAGCGAGTACCATTTACTATTGCTATTACCATTAAGTCTGTTTCACACGCTTGATTACTATCAGAAGTATTAAATATTTGATGGATGAAATTCCGAAGTTTATTATAAAGATCATATCAGAGCGTAAATTGGAAATTCTTCCTTCTGGCTTGTTTTAGGTTTGGTTATTTATGGCAGTTTTATTATTTCTCAAGAAGATATGTCATCTTATGAAATGTTTATCACAAGATGCTACATCGTATGAATTACTTATCGCCAGATGTATCACTTTTCCTGCCGCTGATAGATTGATTTGAGCGGAATTGAAATTGATGAAATAATTTTCAGACACTGGTGGATCAATAGATGTAGAGGATAAAGACTCTCTTCAATTCACGAAAATGGCCCGCCGGTGAAATCGGTCAAATATTATATATGCGGATATTTTCAATTTCTTTTGAACCTTTTTTTCGCCGAGATTATATTGGTGGGTGACTCCTTTGGCTTATTGGAAGAGCTATGTCAGTTTTATTGTTTGTTTAAGAAAACACGCTTAACCTTAGATATGAAAAAGTAATTCATTTCTGATGCAAAGCCGTTAATGCTGCAAAGTAGCGTGCTCGAAATGCTTCAAACAGCTTATCAAATCACATCATTTAAAAAGTCATACATATATGTGTTAGCTACGCTGATGATCTGATGAAACACCTTGATGTCCCATAAAGATTACCATATTTTTAGGTCGCACACAAACATGACAGAAAATAGGTTTTGCAAGAGCTTCAAGATGACCATCTGCGTTTTTATTTCATTGCGCAACATCACGTACTTTCTCGACACTACTCATTTGACGGCTTTGAAACAGCGCTGCGATGGTTAGAAGGTGAAACAAAATTTTCTGATTTTCCGGAGCTGCCTGATAGAAGATCTGAATACTTTCTTCCAACTTCTGTCACCCGTAAGGCTGATTCAGTTAGTTCTCTTTTTAAAGAATGATTGCCCCCTTGAGGACAAAAACAGACATAAAAGATACTCTAATGTCGACGAAAATACGAAAGTACAAAGATTGAACGGATTCCGACAACATGCACATTAGACAGCGAGCCATTAGCAGAAGAAATTCATTATTTAACACTAATCACCTTAGCTGCTCCAGGCTCTACTCAGAGAACCCATTTTGGGTGTTGTCATTAATGATGATAACGAGCCAAGTGCTTTAACCTTCAGATGTGAACCATAGCCAAGGCTCTATGCCGTTCTCTGGCCTTCGTCGCTGGGGGTCACCAGGATATCGGCCTTGTATCACATGTTGTTGATTTGGAAATTTCTACTGAAACTCGGTAGAGATTCCAAATTGAACAATAAAAGGATGGATGAAAGGCTCTCGTCCATCGCTGGACACACCCCATGGCTCAGTCGTAGCGCGGTAGACCCTCCTTGAAAGGATCACCGGTTCGAGTAATCGGTAATATGAGAGTTATACTACGTGTCTGCATCATTATCCCCAGCATGATCATTTATTTGTTTGATTGATAAAATGTAGAGCTAGGTGAGGATATTGGCTGACAAACGCAGCTGATAACAGTTGATGAGTACTAGACACGGTTTGATAAATAAAAAAGTCTGAACAATGCCAAGTGGTATGGACAACAACTGAAACGAGCAAGCTCCGAGTAATCAGCTCCGGACATTTTTGTTTGTCCTTGGCTTAGCGCCATGGACCAGCATGCTGGTGGACAGGATATTGCGTCTTAACTGAGGATTATGCTTCAGATCTAAATGATCGTTTGCTAATTCAAAGCGAGGGTTGGTGACCTGTTA
Organism: Lineus longissimus; assembly: GCF_910592395.1. Lineage (NCBI taxonomy): Eukaryota > Metazoa > Nemertea > Pilidiophora > Heteronemertea > Lineidae > Lineus > Lineus longissimus. The sequence continues at coordinate 2,491,682 of NC_088314.1, forward strand.
GAAACCTCTGTAAAGCTGGATGAGATAGGACGATGGCCGAGCACAACCGGACCGCTAGCTACCATCTGCAATTAATGCATCGCATTACGGGTGGCCTCAATCACGAACCAAAAGTGGCCAATCTATTCCTTCGTTGATGTAGTTTCAATAAACTTGCACTTTGCCTTTGCTGGTGACGGATTGTTGTCTATAGACTTTGAAAAGCTATCATGTGCGATGCTTCTCTCCTTCCACTTTTCCTCTTGATAGTAGTTATCGTTGTTAAAAGTAACGAGCTGCTCTTGGACGTCCCATTCCGATTTATCGTCGTTGGTGTTTCATCGTCGGTGTCTCATCTACGTTCCTTCAGAGAAAGACTTAACTGACCGCACCGCTACGAGATAGATCGAATTGGAAACTTTCCTTTGGTGTTCGTATCAGTATAAGTGGATTACTTTGATGGGGTTTGTGACCAAGTTGCATTGTACTTCACACGTCCATTTCATTTGCGGGACTGTATCCCGACAGCTGAAGGTCCCGATGTCAACTATATGCCACTGCTGAGGCAAGGTAAAAACTGAGCAATTTCTTTTCCAATTCGATTAGTTGTCATATCATACGACGAGGACCGATAATAGATCGTCAATGAGCACCAATAAAAAAGTCGACGAAGGACACATTACAAATAAATGGACAGGAAAGACATGTTCTTGTGGTTGGGAAAAAATGCGTGCATATGAATACACCCCTCCGGGGACCAGCTGAGTCCAATCGTGGCTACTTTCATCAGTTTTTTTCCCCGATACCGATTTATGTCTGGGGATGTGTTGGTGATGGCCAATAAGGGAGTCTGCCGAGAAAAAAAAATTATCAGAAAAATGCCAGTTTGTTATCCTTTCAAGACGCCAGAGAGACTATTTTTCTTGAAAATCACTTGTTCAGGATGTTGTCTATCTAGTAGACATTCGATACACAGTTTTGAAAAGCATGGTCCAGGCGGTTATCATTGTAACAAGAAAACAAGAACTCGCACAAACCTTCGCCTCCATAGCGATGAAAAGCTTTTAGTGTGGCATCATTTTTTAATCGATAAACATCATCAAAGTGACTCTATATCATATTTTTCAAATATCTTATGTACTAAGTTCTTAATGAGGCCATTTCCCGAGAGATTGGAGTAGCATTGATTTGAGACCAATAGCCTCTTCGGCGTGGTTGTAAGACCGCGTCATATCACATCGCCCCGGGCCATAACGTGCTTTTAGTAATGGAAATTGAAAATAATACGAAAAGTGACAGTAATTAATAAAGCTACTTGATGGTTTACTCTTGGGGGACGTGTGATATTGCATTCTGAGTGCGGTTACGTGATCTAATGTTGAGCATCGGTATAAGTAAGAACATGGCCGCAGGCCGAGCTTTATAGCGTTGATCTCAACTGGTGCTTGTATGAGGAATTGCCGCTGGCGATGTTTTATGAGAGTTTAAATCCTTCTTTGGGGTTCGTGGTAATTTACAGTGGATCAATGAAAAGAATATATTGTGCGTTCAGAGTTGGAAAGTTATCTAAGTCGTCTTATAGTCGACATTGCATCCGTCTTTGCCATCACAAACAAATATGTTTTTGTCGAAGTCTTAGCTTGTAACTCTGTCTATTCATATGATTATGAAGCTGTCGATGTTGGGAGTGGGTCGTATCAAGTCAGATGATAGTGAGCGGCTTCTGGCACGGACCTGCCAGATTTGATGGACAGTGCCCTGCTGACACTGTCCGAATCCCCACACTGTTCTTGTTCGTTTAACTAACTAACGTCTGTGATTCCTCCGCAGTCCTTTTCTTTTTCTTCTTGCTATCGTAACGACAGCAGTTTACCAACAAACTAACCAAGGTCTTCGTTTCATTACAGTCCCAGGCATTCCTATGCTTCACAACAACACCTTGACCTCAGCCTATGTATGTTGGTCCCGTCCCGGCTCCGGCATGGTGTGGAGATACGTCGTGGAGTTCTGGCGCTACGGTTACGAGGGATACAAATCTAACGTAACCGTAACCGACAGTGACGACAGTATCACGTGCTATAATCTAACAGGCCTGATTGCTTGGAAACAGTATTACGTCAGAGTGATTGGCATGAGCCAAGCAGAGGCCAGTCCACCCAGCGGTGTACTAGCATTTAAAACTAGCATAAAAGGTGAGCTTTTGCTGGAAGATCATTGCTTCAAGTGACCAAATGCAAGAATGAAGCAATGACCAAGGTTCATAAACGTAGAACAAGACATTATATACTGTTACAACCAAAGTAATAGAAGATAACAATAGAAATGGAATAATCAATACTAAATAGCTGCATCAAATTGAAAATAACAACGTATACGTTAACTAATGTCACTAACGCGTTAAGATATCGTGAGAGCAAAAATATATAAGGCGAGCTTATATATTTTTGGTGAGATTGATAACAGGCTTACTTAAACCATCTAAAAAGAAACTGACTTGTGTATATATTCACTGTTCTAACACCTGCACTCCATCTGCTTGAATGTCCTTGGATTTCAATGAATAAACAGAGACTTTCCTTTTTCAGGATGTATGTATAGTCCCTGTCAAAATGGAGCATGTGAACTCACAGAAAAGCACCCAGGATATATATGTACGTGTCACCCAGGATATTATGGGTTCAACTGTGAACATTTCGACTTCTGTAGTATAAGTCCTTGTAGACATAACGCAACATGTACGTTGTTGGGGACGTCTGATTATCAGTGTGAATGTGCTTTCTCCTTCTTCGGGAGGAATTGCTCGTATCAGAACCCTTGTCTGCTTGAGCCCTGTGAGCACGGTACATGTAGGAATACTTCCAGTAATGGCTTCGTTTGTAAGTGCAAGCCCGGTTATTATGGAGAAAAGTGTCAGTTTTTGAATCCATGCCACTTCCATACCTGTGAGAATGGTGCAACGTGCGTGAACACGTCAACGGAGAATTATACTTGCAAATGTGCTCATGGGTACTATGGTTCGGTATGCCAGCACGACCACCCCTGCAAGTATCCACCCTGTCTGAACGGGACCTGTAGACCCTTGGATGGGGACCGATACAGATGTGATTGTAACTTAGGGTACTATGGAGAACATTGTGAATACTTCGACCCATGTGCGCTGGACCCGTGTCAGCATGGCGGTACCTGTACGAACGTAGAAATCATTTCGAGGGAAGAAAGGCCTGCAATGAAGACCATCCACGATAAACCCTTTGGGAAAAATAGAACAAAATGTACAGGTAAGATTCTTTTTCTCATTGCAGCATATATCGTGTCAGTAGTGTAACATGTCGATTACTTTGGTGTTATGATTAGCTTTTGAAAAGACAATGGGTAGAAGTGTCGGTAACAAGTCCAAGATTCTACCAGCTTGCTTTTCTTGACATTCGATCTGACCATAATCACATTAGGCTTCCTTTAAAGACGCTATTCCTGAAAAGGTTTCTGCCAAAATGTTGTCCATAGTTTCGTCGCCCAGTTCTAAACAGAACAGTCATGGAAGCAGAAGAGACAGCGTCAATTTCACTTGGCAGAGCGCATGTGGTATCTATGACATGACAATATTACCATTTGCTTCCACTCTGCTGGCAATGGACTACTGAATTCCTTGTGTCGAGGACAGCAATATCACTGGTCAAAGCAGATTGCAATATGGCATCCGGTGTTCCGTATGTAGATAATGTGACGTCTTCTTTTTCTTGCCAAGACGAGGGACTGTATCTTTTTGAAGAAGGAGTTTGACACGGAGGAAAGAAGGCCATCCGTTAAAAAATGCCATCTTTTCATTAGTCACAACCTTGTGCTAATTTACCCCAAAGGAAACAAGGAAACTCCAAAGTCGTTTTAAATTTAAGCGCCAAGTATCCGATCTGTATGAAGTCCTGTTTATTGACTTTCCTTTGTACTCAAGAGAAAGTCCACCTACTAGCTCCGATCTGTTGCACTGAGGAGAATTGTCGCTTCAAATCACGATGCTTCATCACATCAAAGTCAGAGTGTCAGGCAAACAAGAAATAGGGATCAGTGAATTTCGCATGGTATTCCTGTGAAGTCGTGCCGTTTTCCTATTCTTCAGATTGCAGGTGCAGTTACTTTCCTTGGGTGATACGACATGTCTCTATCAAAGGATTTATTGATAGAACATGTCAATGAAATAAGCGTTGTAATTCTCTAAACCCCAGGTCTGAAATATCTTAGAAGAATAAGATGACTACTTCCTTTGAGGGAAAAATCTTTAAGATATGCTATCTTCCTTTCCGCCAGATAGCAGGTGCGCCGATATCTCATTGGATAATTCCACTGGTCCCTGACAAAGGATCACTGATAGATCCTGGCATGTCCCCGGCATGTCTCAATTCCCGGCACCTGATCACCTGACTACCTCATCCTAGCCAATTTAGTCACTCCATATCCTGCTAGTCTTGTCATATTATAGCTGCCTAATGCGCCATATTGCAGATAGCCGAACTAATTTCATTGTATCAATCCTGACCCGGGGGTAGGTAATTGGTGTGAGGGAGCTGGGCTGCAGGGATGGCTTCAGTGGTATCGTACTGGCGACCGCGCTGTTCAGTGACTAGCTATCAGTCTTGCCAGGCATCTGGGTTTCGTCTCGTCTAAGTTTTATTGGAATTAATCCCATTGGCTAGGGCGGTATCTTCTGGTGGAGTGAAGCTGCAGTTCACTTGGACCATTCAAGCAGATGTTGTCAGATGCGATTTCAGGGCTATTCTGAAATAACGGTGATTCTGGAAACATCCCTTCTTGAAAAGGACAACGGATCGACCTGTTCCCTGTTCGTCAACCGTATAGTACCTCAGCTCACGGACCTTATTACTTCCTTTGGGTTTTCCTGGCAGGAGAAAGCGTCAGAAACATTCTTTCAATCCTAAACATATGTCAGTTATTTACATATTCAATGACGTTGTTTTCCTTTCTAGTTGAAGTCGAATGCAACATCTCAGGTTCCTGTGATGACTTTTTATGGCATCAGCGCACCCGTAACAGTCAAAAACTAATCGAAGTTGGTGTTGTTTGTTTTACATGTTTGCAATCTTTTAAACAAAATCGCGGTTCTCAATTTCCAATGTTTGCTGTACTTAATACCAAGTGTGATGAGCTCTATTTTTCGCACGTGTTGTTCACTGCCTATCTATTATTCTATCAATTAGACTTGCTTCTGATGTAATCGTCTTGAGTCACTCAGTTTTGCTGTGCGTAATAGCCTCCCCGGTACATCCCATGGTCACTTTATGTCCAAAGCGTGGGAATTAATAGGAAAAAATCCATCCACTTTTGGTTGAGATACAAATTAGTCTCATTTTACTGAAGAAGAAAAAGAAGAGGAAGCCTCATTTCCCAAACTAATTTCTCCACGTTTGATTTCTGAGACATCATTTCGGTGCAGCCTTCACATTTTTGCTCAGAGTTCGCATGCAGGATTTAATCTTGTAAGTGCCGCATTAATGCGCCTCTGGGGCAACAAAAGTTGGTCTGATTAGACATTCGCAACACGCCAGAATATTATGCAGTTTTGTATTATTTATTTCGCAGTTTGGCGGCATCATATTGCTTCTTTATGGCAACACTATCGCGTAATTATGCTAGCATTCTGCAAATTTCGAAAAGAAACAACGATAACGAGGTTTCTTAAGCCTCAATCCCAACTTAGTTATCTTGAGATTCATTCATATCGAGTTGGTTTCTTTGGTTACGGATATTGTTTATTCAGAATAGATTCGTTTTGTAAAACGAACTCTTTTCAAAAAGGAATCATCATTTTTTTGCTGCAACGGAAATGTACAACATTGTTTCAAAGAAGGGGCGATGGTAAACTTGAGTCACCGCGTATACGGATCACGGGGCGCTCGGAAATGCGATTCACTACATAACAGCAATGCAAGCTTCCTAGGAGTTTTCAGGATAGAATGAGTGCCAAATAAACTGTGATACTCTGATTTCAGGTTCAAAGTGTAGGCGTCGAAAGAAAGGTGGCTATAGGGTTCTCAACGGCGACCCCTACTACTGTATATGTGCCCCGGGGTATGAAGGAAGTCGGTGCCAGACGCCAAGTAAGTGACTGACTCAGTCAGCTTACCATTTCCACATCTTTTAACTCAAGACACGTAAAATTCCGTTGGTATTGTTACAGTTGGTTCTTAATTCCCCAGTGCCATTTTCCAGTTTTCCCAAATAATAACCCTTTGCACCCCTATGTATTCCCTTTCTCTGTATCAGCACGTAGATGTAACAATGACTTGTTTGGATTATCGTGTCCGTTATAAGTTCACTTTCAAGTAACTCGGTCGTGGAGATCACAAGTACTGATTCTCCAAGACAATGAGTTATCTTGAACAAGCAAGAATAGTCTTTATGAATTCTTGGTATAAGTGATGATACCCTCAACATGTCATGTCTTAAATGTTCATTCCAATTATTTATTTCGTTTTCCAATTAAAAGTCAAATCAAAACCATTGTCATGATCGTTTCCTTTAGTTTTCCTTCCTTCTCTTCACCAGTCATCCCATCAATCTCAAGCTAGGAGCACACAGAGATAATTGTCTCAGTGCTCCAAGCTTTAGCTGTAATTCACGTGTCGCAGTAAACATGTTGTTAGCTTCCTACCTATGTGTTGCATTCTTTGAAAGAAACTGCGTTGGTTATTTCTTCAGGGGTGGTGTGAACTTTCTGCCAGAGAATCAAGCGGTAGAGCTGGCTAGAGCTGATTTAGAACGTTGGTAAGGTAACACAAGCTGATTCTTGGGCAGATTGTTTACACCTGTCCCCCTGGGCATACTCGCTGGTGGCGAGGCGGAAGGGAAACACGGCCAAAACAAAATACACAACGCAGTTTTCCGTTTAGATATGTGATTTCTCTTAACTGTTTCTTTCCCCAGAAGAATGCATAGCTCATCGTACGGTAGATAAGGCAGGGCTGATCGACTGGCCAGCAATGTCGCACTCCCAAACGGCCAGTGCGCTGTGTCCGTATGGTCCAAAGCAGGGTAACCACGGCAAGGCTTACAGGCATTGCAAGCTCGCCCCCGATGGGGAAGCAGTTTGGGACGAACAACAGACGCATGCTTGTCGGCAGGTAAGACAAAAACGTTTCTCAAATTTTGACTTTGTTTAATATCCCTCAGTCGGTAATAATGCCCTGAGCTATAAAACTTGCCTTGGCAGACGTTCAATCACCAAGGAACCCGTCCACCTTTCCTAACCATTGACTTCCTTATCATTTGTTTATAGAGAAGCCCATTTGGCTTCTTCTTCAAAAAGTAGACGTTCAACCTTTCCCAATGATTGTCTTCTTTAACAAGCAGTCGACCAACCTTTCCTGCAATTTCCTTTTTTTGCCGCAGTAGCCCATCAACCTTCTCCACCAACCAGTTTATTAGTAAAGTATCCATTTTCACCGATTCCGTTTCTACAGAGTGGCAGCGCCAAGGCTGCAAACCTGGTCAAAGACATGAGGAGTATGTCGTCTGACCCGGCCAACCTCCTCCCAGATGATATCCTGAAGATCACCACTGGTATTGAGAGAATTCTACCATTCACATACAGCGACAAAGAGGTAAGGGGTATCTCCCTGAAAGAAACGACACAGTTATACACTCAGTTTACCTTTGCAAAACTCCAAGCCTTTGGGCCAGATGGGGAACCATGCCTGGTCAATTTTTTCCTGTCACTACCTTGAAGTAAAAGCTGGTAACTTGAGTTCGTCAACAAAGTTCCATCCCGAGTTTAAAGAGTCTATGCTTGTTGAAAGAAACGCGTTGTTCAGAGTCTTCTTCTCTTCCGACAAAAAGAAAGTTGTGTCAGTTTCATCTAGTTGTTTCTGACAAGCAGCAATGGTACTTCAAGTATGCTTTTCGTGAATTCCCCGCAGCCTTGTTTTGCAACTATCTATGCCTTTTGGCTCTTCCAGGAGTCTTTGTTATTATATATGCCAGAAGTAAGACGATTAAGAATTATTTTGGTGTGCGATACATTTGTTACGGCCGGCAACTTGAGAAATTTTTTCTTGTGACCTTTTCAGATTGCGAAGTCCATGGTGGACGTGATCAGTAATGTCCTTTTGGCCAATACTTCAGTCATACAAGAGAGTGAAATCAAGTCGGAAGTTCCTTCAAGGTATGGATTTTAGCTGAACGAGCTTTTAAAACATAGTTCGCTTTCAAAGTACGAATTAACTTACTCAAAAGAAGATCTTAAAGCTTAGTTTACTCTTAAAGGTACATGCTCGAGGAAGCCTCCGCGTCTTTGTTTTCCTTACCTTTTACATCTAGAATTATTACTCG